>NC_139513.1:264866494-267733848 GCF_947247035.1 Vipera ursinii
TCAACAGTTCGCCTACTCGTGTTGCAATTGAGGGCAAATTTACAGTGACTGCGGCCAGGACTATTATCTTCAGCCAACAGGAAGAAACGTGTTGAATGTGGGCATTCCTGCAATATCTTCCCCTCGGCTGCCAGAGCCGTCTGCCCGCAGTCTCCGGCAGTCCCGCGTGCCTGGGGTTACGAGCTGCCATATACGCTACCATTATGACGGCAGCAAAACGCTTAAGCACATTTGTTCCCGAACCGCCTCCGCGTCCATGCCGTAAGGGCCCGGGGCTCCACGGAACCCCATGCAGGTCGGGCCCCAGCGCTGCGGCAGCGGCTCCTGAACTTCCCTCTGCTCAGCAAAGCTCGAAGCGCGGGCGGGGAGAGGCAGGACTAGGAAGCTGCTTTCCACGCGCCGCCGCGCTTGCAGCGCCGAGCCCGTCGCGGGGTAAAGCAGCAGCCCAGCCAACAGCGAAGCCCGCGGCCTCGCGCGCCCCTTTCCGCCCCGGGTTTGCAGGAGGCCTCGCTGCGCCGCACAGGATGTCGCCCAGCCGTGCGGCGTCCCGGTCCGGCGGGACGGCCCCCCCCCCTCCGCTTGGCGTTGCCCTCGTTAGGCCGCCCAGATACCCGCGGCACCCCCCTCACCTTCGGCGGCCAGCTCTCCCGAGCCTGGATCCGCGCGCCTCCCCACCGAGGCAGGGGGAAAAAAAGGCGATTCTGCAGAAGCCGCCTGTTCCTTCGCCGCCGCCGCCGCCGCCGCCGCGCCGCTCCCTCCCGCCGTCTCCGTACCAGCCAGGCAGCCCGAGCCCCGCAAAGGCTGGCCGCCCTCTCAGCTCGCCATTCGCTCCTCCTCCGCTCCGTCGCCCCTGCCAATCCGCTCCGCGCCTTGGGGACCCAAGCACCGCCTCCCCGCCTGGCTGGGCTGTCGCGCTGCTTGCTGGCTGAGGAGCCGACGAGCTGGTTGCTGGTGCCGGCTTGGAGCGCTTCGCCTGCTGCTGCCCCTCGCGCTACAACCCCATCCTCTTTACCGGGGCGAGCAGGGAAAATGGGGCGCTCGTGGCCCCGGAGAATGGCGCAGTATAAAGGGCCCGCCGGGGGGGGAAGGCGTTGGAAAGCGTAGGGATTGGATGTGTGTGTGTCTCCCCCCCTGCGGGCCCTTTTTCACTCACTATTGAGGCTTGGAACGAAACTGGCCAAGGCGACGCCAGAGCCCCGGTTGCTTCATGCGGGCTTGCGCTGCAGCCCCGTCAGCAGAGGTTTGGGGGGGGGGGTTTCCCCTGGTGGAGTCCTGCGCTGAAATTCCAATGCAGGCAGACACGTGCGCCCCCCCCCCCCATCCTGCTCAGCCCGCTGCCTTAATTATATCAATTTAGTAATCAGTCTCGTGCCATGCGGCGTTGGTGTCTGTGGCGGCCTGTCTTCGGATTAAAGTTTGGTGACTGAAATAATACGCGAGGGGAGCTTGGGGTAGTAGGGAGTAAGAAAGGAACAACCTGATCTTACTTGTATTGTGGAATTCCATAGGTAATGATGGCACTAAACAGCCTTCCCAGAACTGCTTTTGGGACCTGCGGAAGGTACTCTGCAAATATGGCACCAAAACACAAAGTCTAAAAAGCCTAGTTTTAGCATGGCCTATAGCGCTATAAATCTGAGAAAATGGAAGACCATGTCATAACAAAGTGGGCAGATGTGTGCTTTTATGAATGAGCCTCCCAGCATACACAAAGGACAGCACAGCAGGAGGCTGATGGTGCAGATCAGCAGAGGGGTTGGACAGCTCCGGGCGATAACTGCTCACTCAGGATAAGCCTAATGAGTTAAGCTGTTGACAGCCCTAGGCATGGTCAGCCTGGTGGGAAGCCAGGATCTACACCCATTGTCACTTGCACTGGCAGGAAGCCCAGGTTTGAACTGATTGGATGCCATCCACCTGGGCAGGTACAAATAGATGCCAGGCTTCCCTGTTTCCCCAGTTCGTTCTGTTCAGAATAAACTCATCTCTACCCCAGCTCTGTGTCTGTCTCTATGTGAAGCACGCGACTTTACACTACCCATTACTAGTCTGCCTACTGTTATGAACGAATATCTTAAAATATTTGTGTGCATGTGCCTCCATGTAGAAGGGATATGAGATGAAGTTTGCTTACAAGGAAATATCAAGACAAGAGTTCCTAACTTGTATAGAATAGGATGGACCAGCTTGGGTTAAAATGGTCTTTGATTATATTTGTGATCTATAGGCCCAAACTGACTAGTTTTGTGTATTATTAGCCTGGAAGGCTGCACATGGGATAATTAAGCTGAAGACTGGTAAATTTATCATACTAAAAATTACATTGTTGTTAGTTGTGAAGTCGTGTCCGACCCATCATGACCCCATGGACAACGTTCCTCCAGGCCTTCCTGTCCTCTACCATGTTCTGGAGTCCATTTAGGCTCACGCCTACTGCTTCAGTGACTCCATCCAGCCACTTCATTCTCTGTCGTCCCCTTTTTCTCTTGCCCTGAACCTTTCCCAGTATTAGGCTCTTCTCCAGTGAGTCCTTCCTTCTCATTAGGTGGCCAAAGTATTTGACTTTCAACTTCAGGATCTCGCTTTCTAAAAAGCAGTCAGGGTTGATCTCCTCTAGGTTTGATCGCCTTGCAGTGCAAGGGACTCACAGGAGTCTTCTCCAGCACTATAGTTCAAAGGCTTCAATTCTTTGGCGCTCAGCCTTTCTTATGGTCCAACTTTCACAACCATATATTGCAACTGGGAAGACCATAGCCTTGACTGTACGCACTTTTGTTGGCAGAGTGATGTCTCTGCTTTTTAGTGTGCTGTTTAGATTTGCCATGGCTTTCCTCCCGAGGAGCAAGCGTCTTTTAATTTCTTGGCTGCAGTCCCCGTCTGCAGTGATCTTGGAGCCCAGGAAAATAAAATCTGTCACTACATTTCTTCCCCATCTATTTGCCAGGAATTGAGAGAGCCGGATGCCATGATCTTGGTTTTATTAATGTTGAGTTTCAGCCCAACTTTTGCACTCTCCTTCTTCACTCGCAACAAGAGGCTCTTTAGTTCCTCTTCACCTTCTGCCATTAGAGTGATATCATCTGCATATCTTAGGTTGTTGATATTTCTCCTGGCAATCTTAATTCCAACTTTTGATTCATCTAGCCCTGCCTTTCTCATGATGTGCTCTGCATATAAGTTAAACAGGCAGGGTGACAATATACAGCCTTGCCAGACTCCTTTCCCAATTTTGAACCAATCAGTGGTTCCGTGTCCAGTTCTCACAAAATTACATTAATACCCTAAAAACATAAAGCACAACCATATAATGTGGAAACTTACCTGAAACCCTAGTTACCCGCATGGGAAAAGAAGAAAGTTCATGATATACAGAAAAACAAAAAAACCAAAATCACAATACAAAAATGGATAGGTCCTATTTCCAAAGCCATTTAATGTATTGTGTATCCTATAGGTATCAGAAATATAACTGTTTTGATGGCTTGTGTTCAAGGTTAATGTAAAATTTAAACGGAGAATCAGTATAAAATTAAATGAATACTTGTACTTAGTTTCACTTGAATACTGACTGTTTCTTATTCAGGTAGTCTTCAACTTGCAATTGTAATGGAGCCCAGAATTTCCATGATATGTCATGATGGTCATAAGTCAAGCATCTATGTGACCAACTGGATTTTACATTTTTTGCGGTGGTTGTTAGACAAGCATGGTGGTTGTGAAGCAAACACTGGTTGTTAACAAATACCTCTTTGTTGGCAATGGGCATTTTTTTGTCAGAAACTGGGAGTAAACCCTGGTTTTCAGCAAAAAAGTCATAAATCACAGTCACATGATAGTGGAACACTGCAAATGGTTGTCAGTGAGGGCTGGCAGTGAGGGCTGGCATCACCCAGCTGGCATCACCCACCCAATCACCCAAAATACAATCACATGACTTCCAGGGCCATGCTGCTGGAACAATGAATCCGATTTGTAAGTATCTTTTGGAGCATCTGTCATAACTTCAAAGAGTGGCTAAGTGACTGGTTGTAAGTCAAAATCTATCAGTAGTTTTTAAGTTTGTTCATTTGGGTTTTTTATATGAGTGTATGTAAACTGTACCTATGAGTGGACAGCTTATAATGTTGCAGAAATAAATAAAGGTAAAACAATTAGGTACAGTATCTGCTGAATAAAAAAGGATTTTTTTTATTGCAACATGAACGTGTCATGTCTGATACATTACCAGACACAATTAGGCTTCCCTAACAGCATGATGCAACAGGCAAATTGTTTCCTAAAAATTGTCAGCTCTGTTTGAAAAGGTTTATGCTACAATATCTAAAGCACTAGCTTATTTGGCAAGTTTAGAATGAGTGATAGATGCTCAGACATGTCAGGAACATTTAATTACAGACTAGTCTTCACAAAGAAGCAATTTTAAAATATGAGCTGTAGTTCTCCCAGCAAAAATCTGGATGACCATTAGAGGACAGTAAAGAAATGCACAAAACTCAGGTTCTCCACTACCCTCTATCTAATGGTTGCTTTGGTTTTTTTAACCTAGATGGAACAGCCATACTTTCAGACTTGGATTTTTAAAAGAAAATATGGCAAGATGACACTCTATAATTAGGTTATAGCATGGTTCTCAAAAGTTTGAATTACCATATAAAATACAAAAAAAAAAGCATTGCCTTCCTGCTCTTCTTGGCACAGTATAATAAGGTAATAACATCCAACTTATCTAACCAGCAAAACTCAAAATCAAAGTTTCATTTTTTTCCATCTCAAGTCCAGAAGCGGTTTCTAAGTAGAAACAAAATTAATTGTACTCTTTTTCTTTAATGAAAGCAGTCGATATAGCCATCTCTGCTAACTTCATCAACTTTTGCAGCCATTCGTCCACTGTGGGAAAGTATCCTTCCATTTTTGTGCATAGAGTATTCTTGCTGCTGTGATCTCTAGCATGAACATAATGACTTTGTTGGTATTAGAGTTGGGCAAGAAATAAATATGCCACTTTTGATAATTATATTTTAATATATAAAACACAAGAATTCTCAAGCCCCTGCAGTATAGCAACTGCTCACCATGGATTTGCACAGTCAAAAAAACAAGTCTACTGAGTTTTGAAAGTATATCAGCATAGAATATCCATGTTTCATTTAACAAAACTTACAATATGCTATCTTTTCACAATTTATTTTTATTTTATTTTATTTTATTAAATTTATATACCGCCCTATTCCCGGAGGACTCAGGGCGGTGTACAGGGAAGATTAAAACAAACATACAAAAATTAAAATCAGATTAAAACAATTAATTAAATAAAGTCCCCAAAATTTAAAACTAAAGCCTAATAAAAATTAAAACCCCTCAGCCTGGGCCAGACAGCTCAAAGAGCCAAGTTTTCAGGTCCCTGCGGAATGAGCAAAGGTTGGGGGCAGTCCTAAGTTCCATGGGGAGCTGGTTCCATAGGGCCGGCGCCCACAGAGAACGCTCTTCCCCTGGGAATAACCCGCTGGCATTCCCTAATTGGCGGTATCCTGAGAAGGCCCTCCCTGTGTGAGTGCACGGGACAAAGGGAGCTTGATGCCGGCAGCAGGTGTTCCCTCAGATAATCCGGACCCAAGCCATTTAGGGCTTTATAGGTCATCACCAGCACCTTGAATCTCACCCAATAAAGATTCACTTATCTTTTTTATCAGGATAAAAATGCTCAGAAATTTTTGAAGGTTACTGCTTCTGGGTATTTTACACACTGATAACTGGATACAGTATTTGAACTTTTATTAGATGAATCAGTGCAAGTATGAAATGCAATGACTACAAACTATCTGTAAGTGTGACATCTATGTTTATTTTTCAGCCTTGTAAAATGGTGATAAGAGATCTGACTTATATATAAATGAAGGCTTTTTCTGCAGGCTTTCACAGTAAAACAAGAGTCACATTATCGGAGAGTTAATTAAGACCTGTAGATGTTTGACAATCACAGAGAAAAAAGTCTACTTTTAATTGTTATTTGTGGCAGAAGAAGCACTTTTAAAAACCACTATATATTACCTATTAAAGGAAGCATAAAGTATGACCTGCCAGAACCTTCTCTAGAAATTGCAATGTACTGTATTTTATGTCATTCTGCTGTCTTCTGTTATGGTTAAATTAAAATGTTAAAGCTGGGCATACAATGAAAGGAAGCTTCCCCCAACCCCAAGAATCATGTGGCAGATGGAAGGAAGATTTCATTTTTTCCAGACTTTGTTGTCCAAACACAATTTTATTTTATTGTGTGTATGTCGATTTGTAGAGAGCCAGTATAGTGTAGTGCAGGCATTCCCAACCTGGGGTGCTATCACCCCTGGGTGTATGAGTTGATATTCCAGGGGGTGCGAAAATTTGGGTTTTCAAAATTATAGTGTATATGCATAATTTGTTCCTATTATTTTGAACTTTTGTAAGGGGTGCAAGAATAGTTCAGAAGCATTCTAGGGGTGTGGGGTATAGAAAAGGTTGGGATCTGCTGGTGTAGTGGTTAAGATATCTGTCTATAAATTTGGAGATTGGGAGTCCTAGTCTCATATTAGGCCTGAAGCTTACTGGGTGACCTTGGGCCAATCTCTCTCTCTCTCTCAGAGACCATGGCAAATTACTTCTGAAAATGTTGTCAAGAAAATGGCAAGGACTTATCCAGGCTGTTGTTAGGAGTCAAAGATGACTTAAAGGCAGAAAAAAAGAAAAAGAAAATCTATGGACACATACGCATACCTAAGTGTGTGGATTAATGAATTAATGTACTGCAGTTTTGTACTGTGCGTTACTAGAAACTTAAGGTGTTTAGAATAAGCGTCATGAAATAGTATTGTCTGAGAAAGAGAACAAAGCCACCATTCATATTTTATACCATGCACAAAAGGGGCCAGTAAATGAATATGATTTCAGCTTTGTAATGATGTTGAGTATTCTGCACATATGAAAATTCAGTTTTCCTTTAGATGCACAGAGTAAGCCATATGCACAGATAGTGTATGGATGAGCTTCTGTACCACATCTGAGACTAGAAGTTCTTTTTCCATTTAATAATTAGAGCCAGCCTATTGTATGACATAGAATGGATTCAATCTTCTTTGTAAGCTTTATGTCTCCTCTTTGTCTCCTCCACTCATAGTCTCAACAATTGAAGTTTGTTGAAGGTTTTTCGAATCTCACTGAGAATCATGTCAGGTAATAAAAGGGGAATAAAAAAATACAGTTTTCCCCAAAACTGGACACTTTCCAGAACTGTGGGGTTGAATTCCCAGAATTCTCTGCAATGGCCATTCTGGCTGAGAAATTCTGGGATTTGGTCCAATTATCTGAAAAATACTCAAATTTAGGATGACTGATACAGGAAAAACAGGCAAAGAAAAAAAGCAGATTGAGATAATGTTCATATTTATTTGTTTGTTTGTTTGTTTGTTTGTTTGTTTGTTGAATTTATATACCGCCCTATTCCCGAAGGACTCAGGGCGGTTCACAGGGCAGTTAAAACAGTACAAAAAAGAGAATAAAATGAAATTAAATTAGTACAAGCCCACAATTAATAATAACAGTAAAAATTAAAATTTTAAAATTAATTTAATTTAATTTAATTTGATTTAATTAATATAATTTTAAAAAGACCCGCCAAACTACCGATCTTCTGATCGACAAGCTCAGTGTCCTAACCCACTGAGCCACCACGTCCCTTAACACCTTCATTTAAGAGGCCTCAATTTAATAAATTTCAGATTTAATGGACAATATTTTAGACTTCACCTCCATTTAGCAGATGATCACCACCATTTAGTAAACAAAGTTTGCTAAATCCAAATTAAGTTTCGGATAACTGGTTAAATTTACATAATTATGAAATATAAATGTATATGAATGATATAAATTTGAATGTAAAGGACATTCAGACTTAATGAGTACCCCTTCTTGCAAATGATTCATTAAACAGGTTTTGCTGCATTAGTGATGTCTACTATATGTAACTGAGGCTACCACATCATTTCACAAACTCAGAAATTATAAAATAATGCTCTACCTAGCTTCAAAAATATGTGTCACTGTCTGTGTACATAAAACATGCAAATTGCTAGATGGAATTTAGTAGTTACAGTTGTAAACAGGAAACACATGTAGATGTGAAACAAATATTTAAAGAAAAATCTATTGCTATGAAACATTGCAAAGTGTTGATAAAAGTTATTTAATTGTTCATCATGATAACTGTCAAAATGGGAAGAGAACATAAATAGATAGGATAAAGACAAAATAATTAACTAGTGCCAGTTTTATAAGACTGCTGTAATATATATTTATAAAGCCATCATTTTCAAGATAACTGAATTTAGGATTTGGCTCTGATGGTTTATTTCATTCTTTGCTTGTCTTACTTTGAAAGTTTACGGTGAGTAATACAATTTCTTTTACAATAATATTAAGGATAAATTCACAAGTCACTTTCACCAAAACTTGATAGTCTGAGCAACTTGATCAGAATGGGAAAATAATCCAAGAATACTAAAATGTTGCAATAGTGGTGAATATCTGTCGCTCGGGTGTAGGACGAAGGTGAAGGTTTGTTCTCGGAGCTTGTGGGTTGGCTTCTGAACATTTTGTTACCAGGCTAGGTAACATCTTCAGCGGAGTTCTCCATTTGTTACCTAGCCTGGTAACAAAATGTTCGGAAACCAACCCACAAAGCTCAGAGGATTAACCTTCACCCTCAATATTAAAATATGTTAACCCATACAATATTGTCCAATACTGTTCACTTAGTAGTGTATTTCTAAACAAACCAAAGTATTGGAAAATGAATTTCATTTCCATTGTTCCATTGTTTTCCAAAGAGAACCATCAAAGCCAGATAAACATAGCCCCAAAGAGTCTCAGTATGTATTGAAATGGGGAACATATAATTTAACCGTGTGAACTAAATAGAAAAGTAAAAACACTTTTTTAAAAAATTCAAATGTTGCCTAGCTTAAGAGTGTTGTTTTTAAAATGATAATAGTTGAACTGATAGACGGGAGAGGGAGGTCAAAAGCAGCTTTTACCCAAACTGCTAGTCATTTAAATATGTTGGACTTAATACTAAAGGTCTGGACTTAATATTAGGAAATCCCTATGTATTAAAACTATGTTGTTAGAATGAATGCGAAAAGAGACTCCAAAGCCCAAGAAATTGAAGGGAGAAAATTTTATATCAGAACAAATACTGGAAGTTGCCAAGAAAAAGGAGTAGCCAAAGCTAAGAAAGAAAAGACTTTAGGAAAGGACCTAACAAAGAATTTCAGAGACTCCTGAAGAGTCACCAAATAATATTACAATAACAGCTGTAAAAATATTGAAAATGGAAACAGACATGGAAAACAAGTAAAGTCTTCCATAAGATCTCCACACTCAAAAGACAGTTTCAGCTTCAAATAGGCATATTTAAAAATGCCAAAGGAGAGATAGTATTCTGAATCAAACTGTACTAATTAAATCAAACAAAGATGGAAGTAGTATACTGAAACTTTGTACATTTGGGTTGTCAACAACCAGAATAACTTAGAACAGCGTTTTCCAACCTTAGGAACTTGAAGATGCGTTGGAAAACGCTGACTTAGAAGATAGGTCCTATTTAGAAGAATCTGTAGTATAAGAAATTATATTATCACTCTGGTCATTGCCAAGTCAGACAGCTACAAAAATTGATGGACTGATTGTAGCAATATGATCCATAATGGGAGGAGGATTAATAAAAGTTTTAACCAAACAAAGACATCAGTCTACAGACTAATACCAAAGAAAAGAGATTTAGTGTATACAAACTATTGTACAATATCCTTATTTTCACTATTAAAAAATAATACTTAGGATTATCCAATATAGATTAGAGACTACATGGAAAAGGAGATGCCACATTATTCAAATTGGTTTCATAAAAAGCCAAAGAACAAGCGACATTGCTTGTGAGACAATTGAGAAAGCCAAAGAATATCAAAAAGAAGTCAATATCACTACGTGCTTTATTTATTATAGTAAGGCCTTTGATTGTGTTGACCATATCAAGTTGTGGGATGTCCTTTGGAAAAATGGAAATCCTACAACAACTCAGTGTCTTCCATGAGAAATATACTGATTGATTGATTATATGCAATCAAGTCATTTTTTACTTCTAGCAACTACATAGATGGACCTTCCCCCTGACAATCTATCCCTATCCTGTTCTTTCAAGTTTCTCAACAGTACATTCACCACCCCTGTTGACTGAGTTCAGCCACCTTGCTGCTGGACATCCTCTTCTCCATTTCCTTCTACTTTCTCAATGTATCAGCATCAAATCTACAGTGATTTGATGCTACATAATCACTTGTTACTTGATGTGAACCTCATGTTCTGACTCTTTCAATAGGTTTCATGGCCTATATTCATTCAAGAAAGGGAATTCATATCTTCATTACTCTAGTTACTCCCTCTTTGAGTCATAATACATCACCACTGAACCACTGAAAGCAAGCAAAAGGATAGTTAATGTTATAGTTCCAAGTAAGCTAGCATAACTTTGCTGTTCCTGTTACCTTGATCATGCATCATTCTTCTAAGAATTATATACAAGCATTTAGTAAAAAGCATGAAAATGTTAAGTATTATTATAGTAGCAGTTCATTCAGTGTTACATTATGTAACAGAACATGGTAGAAATGTTTTTCACTGAGCTCAGCAGACCACAAATATTTTGTTTTCTTTTTAATGATAAACTGGGAGTAAAATTATCCCCATAGTTCAGCTGCTATTTCACAATATCAGCAAAGCACAGCATAACCAACTGATTTAATGCTTTTTAACACATACAAAGTAGTACAACTTCCCACCAGCTGCTTTTTATCAGTCAAGCCACAAAAACCATAATAAACAATAAAGAAAAACATGGAAATTGAAAGATAAGACTGAAACTCTGTCCCTTACTTTTGATAATGTTCCTTGTTACTGTTACACTATACTGAGCTCCATATATTTGTAAGTAAATGTTGCATAAAGTCACTTGCAGTCACATCTTTTGTTTTTTTTAATGTTGAAAACACAAACTGGGGATTATTAAAGGTAAACATAATAAGAGAAAAATGGGGCAAAGGATTAGGTACCGTCTTAGCATTACTAATAGTTGAATATAACCCTCATGCCTATATTTCTTGTAGCTCAGCAAATCATTTGTAAAACTGCAATATTTTATGCAATTTTCATTTCACCAGTTTTAAGTTAGTTGTATTCCATCTCATCTATGTTGCAGTGTCCATGTTTTTCTGTACATTTGACCTAAAATGTGCATTTTATATACATTATTCCCTAACAATAAACTTTTTATAAATGTTTCCTAATGCCAACATGACTTGAAATAATTTTCCCATATCTTCTCCATGCAACCTTAATGTATACATTTTGTGAACACTTCATCTATGTACTTAAGCATGCATTCTTCAAGTTCTGTGCTGATTTACCAAAGTTGCCATGTGAATCATTCTGATTTTCAAATCACTTCACAAAATGTAAATTGGAGAAGTTTGCATTCTAATAAAAATAAATGTTTTCCTTACCCTACTGTTGGGCAACATTCATTTGTGAAATTAATTTAAGATTAAGTTCTACTTTTTTTTAGAAATTACTAGATTATACTATATAAAGCTCTAAATACACACAAAGTGTTATTATTATTATTATAACAATGTCAGTATCTCATTATTTGAAAGATCATTGTATTTGTTCTCAAGCACTGAATACTGGGAATTGTTCTACAGTATTTTCCTGCTTCTTTATCTCTTTCAGTCAGTAGACATGGACTTGTGCAAATGAAAGTCTGGGCTGGATCTGATGTGAAAATTCCCATTAAATTTCTTCCCAGAGAAACCTTCAATATCCAAAGTCTTTACAAAAATGTCTGTGATGTGATTTTTGCCAGGAATGAAGGTGAAAATGGTTATTTTGGCAAAGAACAGAGGCTGTGAATACTGAGGATTGTAGCCCCAGCACATCTAAAAGTTGACAGTTTAGGGAAAGCTGCTTTATTCTAAATAAATCAGGGATCAGAAGCACTACAAGTTTTGTGTGATCTTCAGCTTCTGGACTCTGTTCCCCTAGCTAGGTTCCAAGTGTTACTCCCTTCCTTATCTTACATGTGGGAATGATGATGGCAATAACTATGGGAGCATCACTCCTCCATTCCTTATAGGGGTGGATTACTGCCAAACAGTAGAAAGATTACTATATGGCAGAGGCTGCAGCTACTTACCATTGAAGGTAAGGTCAATTTTTCAGTATAACACCTGACCTGAAATGATCATTCCTTTTCGGGTGCCTAACTAATGAGGATAGAAAATGTGGGAGTGATGCCCTTATTTGACACCAGTCCAGAGGTAGCATCTGATTCTTGCTGTTATTCTTGGATCTATGCAAATACTGGTGCAGGCCATGGAGAAGAACTGGGATAGCTTTCTGAGGAATCTGAAGATCAAACAAATAATTCTGTTCCAATGTAGTATGTACATTAGCTATTATAAATGTGTGATAGAAGAAATAATTTATCTTTTGTTCTTTGCTCTTAATATTTTCTTAGAGCAAGAAAATGTGTGTGTGCATTGGTTCCTGGTTGGATGGGAACCCTAGTATCAAGAAGATTGTCAGTGTTGTTTGTCAGAGGATGGAAGTACTTGACTACAGATGTAAGAATTCATCTTTTATAAAAGGCTTGTTTCAACAAGGACTTAATAGCTGGTATCTCTCTTTCTCTCATACATAAAAAGACACAGTCACTTTGCTAGCCATCCTGTTTGTTTTGATTTTGTTTCTCAGAAAGCGTATCATGTTCAGTAAGGTAACCTCCCAATTAAGGCAAGAGACTTATGCGCTTATCATTATTTAATTACTAAGTGTTTTTTTAAAAAGCCTTACAATGAAAATAAACAACTGTAGCTGCATATACATTTTAATGATAAGAAAGCAACCGTTCAACTGTTCTGTAAAATGAAATGCCCTAACTTTTCATGAGAAACAAGAAACATTTTCATTTTTAATATTAAATTTATCATTCTGATATAGTGGTATTTCCTTTGTATTGAAATTTTCTTTCTGTCATTTTAACAATTCTCTCTTTAAAAAGCTCTGCTTGCTTTTGTGTAATAGTGTGAGAACAATTAATTCTGTTGCTCTGATACCAAAGTACAAAAGTGTGAAAAAGAAAGACTAATTTAGTTATTGACAAAGAACAGAATATTAGTTTATCATGAGAACATCAAGGCTAGATTTACAAGTACATTTTATCTCAGCAAATTAGTATTCTGTAAGGACTATTTTGACAAAAAAATATCAAAACAGGCTGTTTTAACATTATATATTTCCCTGATAATAGTGCCACAGCTAGCCTAATTTATTTTCCACATCTCAGTGGACAGAATGCAGGAAAGTACAAATAAAAACGGCAAAATATTTCATCTTTTGTTTCCTTCTATATAATGCAAGTGGGAGTTGGAAACAACTTTAAATTGGCAGAATAACGCAGATAAGATTTATTAAGGCTAACATATTACTAATGAATTGTTTTAAAAATAAGCAACACACTTGGATTGATGTTAGCCACATTGCATTGTGTAGGAATAGATCTGTTCTTGGTGCTCTGTTTTCTTGCAGATGTTTCATTACCCAAGCTAGGTAATATCATCAGTGCTAGTATGGAGTGCTGATTGCTGTCAGTTTATATTCTATTGGCTTGCCTGTCAGTGTTGATGGGAGTGGTCTTAGAGATTCTTTGATTAGGCTGTTTGCTGTTGGATTCTTTGGCAGTTTCTTGATTGGGGTATTGTTTACCGGACTGTTGATCTGCTGTTAACCTTGGAATTAATCTATGATGATGTGGGTACTCATTGCTGGTGGAGTGATGCTTGGGTCTTTTTGTTCCCTTTTGGGCTGGTTGACTGTCTCTTTTGCAGAATCCATAGATGTTGTTTATGTCTATGTGTCTATTGATGGCTAATTTGTCAGAGTGCCAGGCTTCTAGAAATTCCCTAGCATTTTTGTTTACTTACAATTAAGACACTTCTTCTAATGTTCAGTTGAAATGTAGCCTGCCATTAAATGTAGCCTACTATTAAATCATGGCAGGGAAGTGGCGATGCTGTATGTACTTTCAAAACTATTTATTTATTTTTATTTTAATCCCATTTATATCCCGCCCTTCTCCGAAGACTCAGGGCGGCTTACAATTTAAGCACAAACCAATGTGCTTAGCAGTAGCCTTCATTCTATGTATATGCCTGCTTATTAGGGCTTTCGCCCCCCCCCAAGCGGCATTATTACAAAGTCAGCTTATTGCCCCCAACAATCTGGGTCCTCATTTTACCTACCTCAGAAGGATGGAAGGCTGAGTCAACCTTGAGCCCGGTGGGATGCGAACCTGCACTAATTGCAGGCAGCTGGTGTTACTTAAGGAGGCATTAGCCCACTGCTCCACCATTTATGGTCTTAAATGTATTCAGATATTATAACATACCTTTCCCAATTTGGTGTTTGTCATACTCAGGGCTTTTTTCCTCATAGAATGCTCAGAATGGAGTTCCGGCACCTTTTTTGGAAGGAACCTTGTAGGGTAGGCAAGGCGGGTTATATGACATGAGTGAGTTCCGGCACCTTTTTCTTTTACAAAAAAAGCACTGGTCATACTGGATAGAAATTCTAGGAGCTGAGATGCAGGATATCTGTCAATGTTCAGTCAAGGGAATCTACACTACAGCATTCAAATTGTGTCATATGCCAAGTATTTGATTTGAGTCATGATGTAGAAAGAATATGTTCAATCTTTCATTGCTTCTCAGGGGATTTCTTAATCTTTGCCAGCTAACAAAGAAAGCTGGGTAAATCTTTGGGGTTGGGCAATATTATAATCCTAAGCAAGCTGGCAGTATCAGGAAGACACTGACCTTTTTCTAGGTCAGACCCTCTTGACTCTGTTCTTCCCCCCCCCCTTTAGCTGATGTCCTCATCTATTTCTTTCTTGACTTCTGTAATACTTTTCTTCACTCGCTGCTGAAATGAGGGTAAATGCTCCTGACAAATGGTAATTTCACTCTTGAAAACTAACAGCAGATGAATTCAGCTAGCTGTCCACTCTGGCCTGTAAGGAAATGGATTACTGACTTGGAAATACCCTTAATGAGGTATTTGTACCACAGTGCCTTGGCCAAGAGAAAGAGGATGATGTCTGTCTGTATCAGAAAATTCTTTATATTGAATTTTTGCAAAACTTCAGTTGCTTTCCCCATACAATTATGAATTACTCTAGGACTCTGAGCTGGACCTGCAAGATGTTGAGTACAAAAGTTGCCTCAGGTAGCAGTTGTTGAGGGGAGCCAGGGTGTGCGGGGTGGGGTGGGGTGGGGGGCAGAGAGAAGAGAATTCAGCAACAGGGTAGGGAAGTACAGAGCTTCAGTGTTACATCATTAACCTTGCACTACCTGAACCAGCTTGATATTTCAGGATATAATGGAAGATGTACCTTTTCTTGGTCAATTGTTGTCTGTATGTATGTGTCTCCCTGTGCCATGTTTTAATTTGGCTTGGACAACAAATTGTCCTGAGTCATTTCTGCAAGCAACAGGTGTCTTTATAAATTATGAATGTTCTTCTACTTCTACTTAGCAGATGAATTATTTATCCTCTTTTAGTGAGAAGTAATGGTCAGATGTTTGTTTTGCTTTTTGGGGCACCATGTAACTGCAAAAACAAGTCATGATTATAAAGATGTATCCTAAATTTATGATGAGGTGGATACGCTATGGATATCATGTATAATAGATACATTTTAAACCTAACCCAGATATAAACAATGTGAACTCAGAATAAGGATGAGCCAAACCAATTATAATACTATCTGATTGCCTTATGCAGTAAACTTATCCTACATCCTCCCCAACCTGAAGAACATTCAACTGGTACAGAATGCAACGGTGTAAGAAGTGTGTCCCTAGTATGGCACATGTTACACCTCTACTCTGTGAACAGTATTGGTTTCTAGTTTACTTTTGGGTTCTATTCAAAGTGCTGGTTTTGTTTTTCAAAGCCCTACCTGGCATAATCATCCCATCAGATCTGGCAAGAGATGTATGTTATGGGTCCTATTTGCTAAAGAGTTCCATCTGATAGAACCCAGGAAATGAGTCCTTTCTTTTGTGGCTTCCACCTTTTGGAAAAGAATCCCACTTGAGATGAGGTTTGCTCCATCTCTACTTGTCGTCTGGAAAGTCCTTAAAATAAGTTTTTCCCTCCCAACAACTTTGGATATGGGAACATGGAGCTCGCAAAATGGTTATATATGTTTAGGATGTGGTCCATTGTTCTTCAGTTTTTATTTTTATTTATATTTAACTGCTTTTTAATAATCATTATAATTTATTTTTACATGCCCATGCTTCCCAAAGTCACATTTATTTATATCCTGCCTTTATTACTTTTACAAATAATGCAAGGTGGCAAAATATACCACACATTTTCCTCCTCCTATTTTCCCCACAATAACCAACCTGTTGGATGAGTTATGCTGAGAGAGTGTGTCAGCTTTTATAGTTCTTGTTTTCCAATCTGGTGCCTTAACCACTAGGACTCATAGATTTCACTCCCAGAAGTCCATGCATCTTAAGGTTTGCCAAGATTGGTCTATCTTATCATCATTATGTGCAACTAAGGGATAAAAACAGCTGCTCGATAACTGTTGACCACTCAGGTAAGTCAAAATTGGGCTGCAACTAATTTAGCTTTACTAATAAAACAGTATTGCCTTTGACCTCTCTCTTTCAATAAATTGAGTATAAGATTTTAAGCCCATTTCATCTAAATGATTCTATTTCTCCAGGCTCATGTTGCCAGAGAAAAATCCCACATACAATAGGTCCAATCATCTGAAGAACTATTTTAATAGAGTTTTACACTCAGGTTGCTTACAGAGCTGGGAAAGTAATCTAAAATTTAATTTGTCAGTGGGAATCAGATCTGACTCTTCAGCAAAATGAAATCAAAAAATCTTCCAGCATTTCAGCTTATTTGTAAAGACAGCTTTGAAAAAGAATCCTCTCCAAATGCAGGCCAGTTGGTCAGCTGCAAACTTGGCACAGCCCTGAAGTATGTTTGCTGGGCTGTTTTCAGGAACACAATGTTCTTTTTCACATCTAAGCACTGAGGAGAATGAAATCATGGCTCAGCCCAAGACATAGTTGGATCAACACAGAAAGATACAAAGTACAAAATGAGGGCAGGAAGGAATTATCCAAAACGCTCGCCTTAAATAGCAGTAGATTGGGTGGGGGAGAGAGAAATCTCATTTAAAAACCCACATGGAGAGTGAAGAATAAATACAAAGCTTTGTTTCAGTTTAGAATCCAATTGTTTGGGTTATTGTCTGAATTGGATAACACAAGGAGAATTCACTGGCAAAGCTTATAGAATCTGATCTTTCACTCCTTCAAGGAGGGATATCATGTGTAATTCCTGGAGGAGGGTGGAATACAAACAATAAACACCCACTTAACTTTGGAATCCTAATTATAAAATCAATTTTCAAAGGTGGAAAGATCCCATGAAATCAACATATTGAAAAATACCTCTCAATAAATTTGAAATATGAATATTATAAAGGCACAAGCCTCATTCTTATATTTGAAAGAATGCCTGAAATATCCTGTTATCAAAAGGGATGTACCCCATAAGCAACATTGTTCAAAAACTACACTTTGTCTGTAGCTAAACTGGAGAGGAGCAAAGAAAATACACTTGAAGGCCTGGGTTCACACCTCATATCAGGGCATAAGGTTCTTTTTAAAGGTACCTTTTCCAGTGTGGGAGATGGCATCAAATTAATCACCTGTACTTTTGATTCCTAATCTCCCTTGGCAGTGAATCAGAATCAGGTTGCTGTCTGTGTGGGACATGAAAGGGAAGAGTCTTTTTGTGACTAGATATTTCGCTGTCTGAACACAGAGTGGTCAGTTTGACTGACTGGAGAATGGCATCCAAGGAGCCATTCCTCTGATTTCTCTTCCTTCTCCTGCCACCATGGCAAAGAAGGTGTGTGTGTGTGTGTGTGTGTGTGTGTGTGTGTGTGTGTGAGAGAGAGAGAGAGAGAGAGAGAGAGAGAGAGAGAGAGAGAGAGAGAGAGAGAGAAGGGGCAGACAGAGCTCCTGCTGCTAATCTTCCAACCTATGGAGTTAACATTAGGAGTAATCATTGGGATCACCTAAACCAGGGGTAGGCAACCTCGGCTCTTTTATGACTCATGGACTTCAACTCCCAGAATTCCTGAGTCAGCTGACTCAGGAATTCTGGGAGTTGAAGTCTATGAGTCATAAAAGAGCCGAGGTTTCCTACCCCTGACCTAAACTATGGGAGGCAGTGTTTGACACACAGCCAGTAGTCTATCAGAAGATTTGTGGACTTACATAAAAAGGCTCCCCCCAGGATGTTGACACTGCAGCACCTAATCTGTGTAGTAGCCAGCTCTAATTTGATAGGAACCAGCTGAAGCGAAGCAGAGAAAGCGGTTGTTCAATCACCATTCCCATACAAAAAAACCTGGGGAAAAGCATATCTTTTGGGGAGAAACTGAAACGAGAATGTGATAGTAAGGGAAGGCATGATTGACACAAATGAACAAGACATAAGAAGAGAATCAGTTGGTAATTTACCTTATAAATGGCAGCTTAGTCTAGGTGGCAAGAAACCTGGGAAAAAATTATTCAGAACATAAGATTGCTTTAACAAACATATTAAAAATGAGTGAGAAATTCCTCTAGCAGTTTCTAAGATGTTCTGTTTATCCTGATACTTGCATTAATGGCACCTTCCTGAAAACCACATAATTATTGCTTTCTTGATCTTGCCCAGCTTTGTGGGTTATGACAATTGCAGCCCAAAAGATCTTCGCCTTGCCTTTCTTCATGTGTGACCAGAGAAGCAGGAAGAAAATTATTATTTGATGCAAGTTCTCCATCTTACTTCCTGGTAATGAAGTTGCCAACTAAATACTATACCTCTTAATCCACAGATGGGAGTATTATTTTGATGTGCGTTCAGTGGACCTACCTCATCTCACCATTCAGGCACTTGTATGCCTTCTCCAGCAAAGCTTGATGAGCCGTTTTAACATGGAGGAAGCAACGAAGGAGTCTTTGAATTTGGAGAGCTATAATAAATGAAGAGTTGGTTCTTCACACTTCTCCCAAAAAATTCTTTGATCCCATGGTAAAACTGCAGAATAGAACTGGTGGCTAAAGAGCTTTCCCCATCATGTAATTGACTTGGGGATCTGCTACCAGATATGGAGGGCTAGCATGAGATGTGGAATATACAGTAAAATTTGAGACATCTTACTCTCCCTTTGTAAAAGCCAAATAACCCTGAAGATGTGAGTCTGCACATCTACAGCAGCCTCAAGTGGCCAGTAGAAGCAAGATTGTTTCCTGCCTCAACCTTAGCTTAGTGTTATGTGTCATCAGTTCACAATGGCTTGCCTGTGCTTCTAAGAATCCTAATTTTATATTACCAAGGTGAAGTGCCCCATCGTAACCATTACTGCAAATTCAACAAGAGAATTCTATATTTGCATGGGATCCTGTGAATTTCCCAATCTTTTATCAAGTGTTTCCTAATATTGTTTAAAAACCTTCACCTATTTTTTGACCATGCATGACATTTAAATATCCTTGACAAGAAACAAAATAAGGTCCATCTAAACTTTACTCCTGCTTGATAAGCAGAAAAAAGAAACAAAAAAAACCCCTATATTCAAATTCAGTTCCACAATTTTTCTATCTCCACCCATTCTTTCTCCAACCCAACTCCATACAGGACCTCACATCCTGAGTGAGTGTAATAGCCATCCAACTTTTAAAAACTTAATATGACAGATAATGCCACAATGCTATATGCAGCTATGAAATCTTGATTAAAATCTAGATTAAAAATCCACCAATTGCCAAATGACTCCAATGTAGGATGCCAACATAATTATTCAAATATTCAAATAATGCATATATGGTCACTGCTTAAGATTCATGCTTCTGAAAATCAAACTTTTTGCCTTCAGCATGTTTTGTACTCAAGATTACAATACTGTTTTACAGTGATGATATGACTGTATCTATGAGCATTAGTCTACATTCCTTCAGAACTGCATCCCACCTGGACCTATGGATAATCTGCATTCCAATTGTTTGGAGTGGGTAATTTTTAATGGGAAGCTCACATAGGAAAAAACCTGATCCTTCAGATGTGTAAGTATGTCCATCTTAATGCAGTATCAGTTCCAACTATTTTGGTTCACAAAAATAATCCTATGGTTGGTCAGCTGTCTTCTATATCTGACATTTTCCACAAAAACAAAATTGGAAACACCAATTCCTTCATCTTTCTTTATCTAATAGAAAGTGCCTTTGAAAAATACAAGGAGTAAATTTATTAGCCAGCAGCCTCTTAGACCTTTTAAAATCTGCATGAAAAGATGTTTAATTCCATAAAGACCTATGTAAGGGTAACGACTGAAGTAGAATGAGGCCCAATGATTTCTTTTACAAAATATTTATTTTAAAAAGGTGACCTGAATACTGTAGAATTATAACACAAAGCTGAAGTTTAAATGCAGGAGTTACATTTATAGAACATAATAGCTGGTCTGCAGCAAATAAATAATGCATTTCAAAATGTATAGTTGTTAACCATGCATATCCATGTCTCCTGCCACCCAAGACGTACAAACCACAACATCAATGCACTTTCAAAAGCAGAGTGCTATTTCGACTAATTTGATAAATTCCTCTTTCAAGAAGGATATAATAAAACTGGTTGTAAGTGCTTTAAAACATATACATTCTCAGGATAACATGAAAGAAGAACAAGTGTTAAAATTCAGATGGCATTCTTTTTTTCTTTTCTTTTCTAAATCCATATAAACTGTCAGACCCAAATGTTTCATCTATTCCTTATAAACTTTTGTTTATAGCATTTAGATAAAATAGTTAAATCTGAGAATTGTCATTCTGAGCTATCTGTTGGTTTCATTTGTTTATAGTGCTTCATGACCTTTCTAAATTTAATTCCATCAAAAACTGGGATGGATTAAAAAAATTAAGAAAGGGTTAATAAGAGTATTTTAAACATTTAAGGAAGTGTAAATTAATCCAAGGCAACTGCAATTCTCACATAGATGTGAACTGCTGAATCACTCACTGGTTTCCCTGGTAATGCATTCATTTAAGGAAGAGATGTAATTTTGAAAAAAATATTTCATTATGTGTTTATTTACAGAGGCAACTTGTTTTGGTAAAAAGCCACATTCCTTTCAGGGTAAATCAGTGGTGGGTGGGGAGGAACCAGACATTGTATGGAGCAAAAGCCAAAAATAGGGATGGCTTTTGTCCACACTGTCCATCTCCTCCTTCTCCTTCTCCTTCTCCTTCTCCTTCTCCTTCTCCTTCTCCTTCTCCTTCTCCTTCTCCTTCTCCTTCTCCTTCTGTCCTTCTTCTTGTCCTTGTCTTTCTTGTCCTTCTCCTTCTCCCTGATAAATCCCTTTCCTCCTTCCCTTGTACTCTTTTTTTCTTTTTTCCCTTTCTAAGAAAGAAATTCCTTTTAGAGATTTATATTACTTATCCACATATAGCTTCTGAAATTAGGTAAAACAACCCTGTGAAGTGCATTGTGCCGAAAATGACTAACCAAATAGACATTATAGGTAATTCTTAACTTACGTAATGGAGCCCTGGCATTTCTGTCATAAGTCATGGTGGAATGGCTTACCTCCAGAAATTGTGTGTGCTCCATCATTGGAGGTGTTCAACAAAAGATTGTCCAAAATGGTATAAAGTCTCCAGCTTGAGCAGGGGTTTGGACTAGAAACCTCCAAGTTGCTTTCCAGCCTTTTTATTCTATGTTCTATGAGGGTTGTAAGTTGAGGCACCCATGTGACCAGATCCAATTTTACAATAATTTTTGGCAGCAATCGTTAATTGAACCCATGTATTCCAAAAACCAAACTCAGAAAAACCCTGCAACCCAACACTGCAGTCCTAAACTAGAGACATTCTCTACCATCAAAACTCTTTTTGTTATTTCTGACATTAATGTATGAGTCACTTTCGATACATATTGATAGGTAGCACACTTAGTCTAAGAAAATATTTTGGACAATGCTAGAAACAGTTGTCTCGTGAAAAATGAGTGTTAATGAAGCATAACTCCAATGTCATTTCCTAGAGTTATTTTATCAACACAATGTCAAATAAGGTTACACCTAGAAGGAATAATGTTTCAGAACTGATTTAATCCAGGGAAATTGACTTCTTGGAGAAGTCTTATTGGGATGACTAACATCTGACAAAGAAAACCCTCTTTGCCTAATTGATTTGGTAGTGTTTGAATTTATATTTTAAAATGCTATATTTATAATGACAACTTTGTCCAAGCACATTATAGTGAAAGTTTTATGTCTATAAAGTTTTAATTTGACATGTGGAAGCCTTTCAGCCTTTGTTGCATTTAGATTGAAATAAGTTACACAGATGTGAGGATTATAAAATCCAATTTCCTAACATTCTGCTGGTGATAAGGATAAGGATCCATTTTAAGCAAATTTACTTGGAGTTCAGTAAGGCATTTGATAAAGTAGATCACAACCTACTATTTGATAAGATAGAAAAATGTGAGTTAGACAGTATCACCACCAGATGGATTCATAGCTGGCTGACCGGCCATACTCAGTGTGTGGTCCTCAATGGAACCACATCTACATGGAGGGAAGTGTGTAGTGGGGTGTCCCAGGGCTCTGTTCTGGGCCCAGTGCTCTTCAACTTCTTCATCAACGATTTGGACGAGGGGATAGATGGGGAATTCATCAAATTTTCAGATGACAACAAGCTGGCAGGAATAGCCAACACTCCAGAAGACAGGCTTAAGATACAGGAGGATATGGACAGACTTGAACACTGGGTGCTATCTAACAAAATGAAGTTTAATGGTGAAAAAAGTAAGGTTCTACACTTAGGCAAGAAAAACCAAATGCACAGGTATAGTATAGATGGTACCTTGCTCAATAGTAGTGACTGTGAGAGGGATCTTGGAGTCCTAGTGGACAATCACTTCAATATGAACCAGCAGTATTCTGCAGCTACCAAAAAAGCCAACACAGTGCTAGGCTGCATTAACAGAGGGATAGAATCAAGTTCACGTGAAGTATTAATACCATTTTACAATGCCTTGGTAAGGCCACACTTGGAATACTGCATCCATTTTTGGTCACCACAATGTAAAAAACATGTTGAGACTCTAGAAAGAGTACAGAGAAGCGCAACAAAGATGGTTAGAGGACTGGAGGCTAAAACATATAAAGAATGGCTGTTGGAATTGGGTATGTCTAGTTTAATGAAGAGAAGGACGTGGGGGTGACGTGATAGCAGTATTCCAATATCTCAGGGGCTGCCACAAAGAAGAGGGAGTCAAGCTATTCTCCAAAGCACCTGAAGGCAGGACAAGAAGCAACGGATGGAAACTAATCAAGGAGAGAAGCAACCTAGAACTAAGGAGAAACTTCCTGACAGTTAAAACAATTAACCAGTGGAACAACCTGCCTCCAGAAGTGGTGAATGCTCCAACACTGGAAGTTTTTAAGAAGAGACTGGATAGAAATTTGTCTGAAACGGTATATGGTTTTCTGCCTGAACAGGGGGTTGGACTAGATGACTTCCAAGGTCCCTTCCAACTTTATTATTATTATTATTATTATTATTATTATTATTTAAAACTTTTATTCATAAAACATGAAACTGAACATTCAAATTGACTGGCACTAATGGTTGACACAGGTTGCTGCCAGCATCCTTGGAATCAACTAGGTATCTCCTTAAAATGTAAGATGTTCCGAGTAGTGCAGTTTTTTGTAGCTTTGCTGGAGTTATTGCAGGAAGCTGCAATTTCTTGATGTATTTTGCAAAGTTTTTGGACATAGTTCCCAGTGCCCTGATGACAATGGGTATCACTGTTACATGTTTCATCCATAATCGCACAGTTTCGATGGCCAGGTCGCAGTATTTCATAATGTTTTCCAGTTCTTTTTCTTCAACTCTGGTATCTCCTGGTACGCTTTAGTTCTCTATGGCTGCAAGATCTGGCGTGTTGTGTTCCAAATGGCGATCTGTCTGTATTTGGAAGTCCCACAAGATCTTCACCCTCTCATTCTTGACAACATTTTCCACCCTATGTTCCCACGACTTTTCGGACACAGGCAAGTCATATTTTTTACACAATGCCCAGTGGATTAGTTTAGCAACTCGGTCATGTCTAGCTTTGTAATCAGTTTGCGTGATTTTGCTGCACTCGCATATTAAATGTGAAACAGTTTCAAGTTTGCTGTTGCAAAGTCGGCAATTTGGATTGTCAGTAGATTTTTTATCTTCGCTTTCATGGCATTAGTTTGTAGTGCTTGTTCTTGAGCAGCCAGTATTAAGCCTTCTGTTTGTTTCTTGATGGTTCCCATTTTAAGCCATGCCCATGTCAAGTTGTTATCACATTTTCCTTTAATGTTTTTCAAATGCTGTCCATGCAAAGCTTTGTTTTTCCATCTATTTAATCTGTTATCCAGCCATTTTTCCTTATATTCTGCCTTTGTATCTGTTATTTTTATAATGCTCTCTGTTTTCACAGCCTGCAGCAATTTTTCTGTACTTTGATTTACATAGTCATTCAAACTTCTTCTACAGTTTGGTGGATTTGCAGTAGCCCTCTGCCCCCTATTCTTCTTGGCAGGTACAACCTGTTGATGTCACTTCGTGGATGTAGAGCATGGTGCATATTCAAAAGTTTACACATTTTCCAGTCTATGTAATATGATTATGATTATGATTATTCGCACAGTCAGCCAGATGTTCAGACTGGATTTGGCATTTTTGTCTACCTATCGAGTCATTACCAAGGACCTGGGATAGGCAGATGTGGATGTTTGATGCTATTACAGATATTACAATTGACTAATGGTGGATTTGTCAATGCCAATGGTGTTCAAGTGGTGTTTCAGTTGTTTTGGGATTGCACCCAAGGCGCCTATTACTATTGGTACTACCCTTGCTTGCCTTTGCCACAGTCTTTCTATTTCTATTTGTAGGTCTTTGTATTTTGTTATCTTCTCCGGTTCTCTTTCTCATCTATTCTGCTGTCTCCAGGCATTGCCACGTCCACTATCCAGACTTTTTTGTCTTTCTTATCGACAATTGTTAAATCTGGGGTGTTATTTTGCAGGTGCTTGTCTGTTTGAATTCTGAAGTCCCAGAGTTGTTTATTATTATTATTATTATTATTATTATTATTATTATTATTATTATTATTATTATTATTATTATTATTATTCATCGCATAGTCAGCCAGATTTTCAGATTGGATTTGGCATTTTTGTCTACCTATCGAGTCCTTACCAAGGACCTGGGATAGGCAGATGTGGATGTTGGATGGTATTACAGATATTGTTGCAGGATGGAAGCAGTTCCTAGTAAGGCCGCCTTTTGCAATTGACTAATGGCGAATTTGTCAATGCCAATGGTGTTCGTGCTGCTCCAGTTGGGATTGCACCCAAGGCGCCTATTGGTACTACCCTTGCTTGCCTTTGCCACAGTCTTTCTATTTCTAATTGTAGGTCTTTGTATTTTGTTATCTTCTCCAGTTGTTGTTGATGTTGTTGTTGTTATTATTGTTATTGTTGTTGTTGTTGTTGTTATTATTATTATTATTATTATTATTATTATTATTAAATGTAATCAGCAGTAGAAGAATATAGCCCATAAATAACACATTAATCTTATGGGGAAAGTAATTTTGTTCATCAACTGTAGATTTGCAGTTGCAGTTGTCATATCAATATTATTGTAAGACATATATTTTCCAGAATCCCACGTCCAAAATATAGTATTATGAAGGAAAATCAGGGTTTTTTTTGAGATATCACAGAAAGATAGTTCTGGAGATCACGAGAGTTCCCATTCATTATCCAAATGAGAATTTTATTCTATATTTATGTAAGCGTGTGTGTAATGTTTAGAGATAAAATTGTGTCACAAAGCTGCACAGCAGCAAAAAAATGTAGAAAAAATGGATAGAAATATAAAGGTGATTGTTCAGTATTAAAAATATAACCAGATGAATGTTAGACAAATCTCTCTGAATGGACTATTACTGTATAGTTCAAAATTACGAGGCTGTTTTCTACATGACATTATACTAACAGTGTGGACCTTCTAATTCCTGAATTGGTGTTTTCCAAACAGTTAATTGATTTATATATTTATTAGCAACATAATTCTGTTTCAAGGAGTTTCAGCAGCCTTGTTCTTTGACAAGAATGAATAGCATTTATAGTTTCCATGGCATGTTCCCAACAAATCCAGCTTCTAGGAACCTTGAAACCTTGTTGGCCTTTAGACAGGGACACACTTTTGATAAACTGCTGAACAGAAAGTTGTAAATGGAACAGCATGAAGCATTATATGTACTCAAATTTTGAAATATATAAGGCATTAGAATTTTCATCCAAGATGTAAAACAACCACATTCATAATCTGAAAACAATTTTAATGTGATATAAACCAATATCCTCTTCTTTTCAGACAGTGATGATAGTTTTGGCATTTATATCATGCAAGTATAAAAAAAGTAATAATAATCTTCCCCCTCCCACTGCTCAGAAACTCTTGAACACTTTAAGCACGGCAAATTCTCTGGTTCAAGTATGGTGACACAAGGTCAGCTAGTTTAAGGAAAAGTTAATATCAGTGATTTATGAGAAATAAAAAGCAATATGAAATCTTAAAATAAATACAAAGGAATGTATTGTGAAGGAATGCAGAGAGAAAAAGACAGGCAAAAAATAAGATGAAACACTTATGAAAAATATATTTTGACCAGTAGCTATACAATACATTTTTGACTGTAAGAATAATATGAATACACACACACACACACACACGAGTTTTTCTGTTAACCACCTCATTCCTGCTGTTCCTACTAAACCTGTGGTTACTTGAATTCATTCCAGTTCATAAAACAAAGGGATTGCTTTAAAGCCCAGCAGACTAAAAGCTGGGAATAGACAAATAATTCCAAATTCCAATTGGAATTAGTGGGAAATGGGAGCTTTTCCTATCATGTTAGAAACCAATGTCCTCCTCTTCCTCCTCCTCCCTTGACTTGGAATCATTTATGCACTCACTGCTTTCATCTTGTTTTTTTCTTTTCTCTTAAAATGACTATTTGACCGATCAGTCTGGTCTTTTATGGAAGCTGAAATCAATGGAGTTACATATATTAATATGATGCAAAAGCATGACTACTGATGAAGGGCAAGACCAGCGGCTCATTAATATCATGGGAGTTTGGACTGAATTAAGAAATTCAGGAAGGATATTGCAAAAAAAATGACTGCCTGTTTCCTAGGGGCTATGATTCTGGAAGCAGGTATTCAAAATATAAGTCATCCTATTCTACCATATTTTATGCAGATGGTTCATCTAGCAGCATTTTTTTAACATGAGCCTTCTAATGAGAACACAGTGCTAAATGCAGTCTTCAATCAACACAATATTTACATTTATATTACTAAAAAATAGGGACATGCAAAATATTTGAACTCATAAAGTGAGTTGGTGTGAACAAAGTACAATTCCTTGGAGCGCTCAGGCAACATTTCAATCCTCTGAAGAACCTGATGTGGCTTTTTAAAGGTTTTCTTAGGTCATCTTAACATGTTCATTCATGTACAGCTGCTTTGCTATACTGGCAATTCCAGAGGTTTAGTTTGTTCCTGCATACTACTCTTAAAGGATCTTTTCTGGATTTGCATAAATAACACATTAACAGGGCTACCTATAAAAACATCACTTGCACCATGGGGAACAGAAGATTTTTGGGGCTGTGCAATGAGTTTATCAATAATTTCATAAATCAATAAAGTATTTTCCTGACATCACCCTTTTTATAGATTATTAGCAGAAATAGATTACAAACTACCAAAAGAAATGTACAGTATACAAATACATTGGGACAAATGCAGGAATTGTGTGAATCATTTTAGAAATTTGTTTCTCTTCATTTTGATCGGAGAAAGATATTTTACAAAAATAAATAAATAAACTCTCACAGTGCTGGATGGCCTGAAGGCTGCACAGTCAACAGTTGGTAAATTTGAAATGGAAAAAATGAGTACTAATTGGTTAATATTCTCTGCACTCAGCTCTTTTGCTAGTTTGGACAGAGCAGTGATTAGCTGAAAAAAAATCTTTATTCAAGCTCTAAACTTACAATATGTAGACAATACTGGATTGAAACTGTTTAAAGTCTGCAGATGAGGAAAATATTATGAGCAAATTTCAGGGTGGTTTATTGAATTGATAATTATTAGCAAGTGGAAAGAGTGGTATTGTGGGAGATCTCACTAATAATCCAACTCTATGCATGACTAATCAGTACAGCTGTGCACACTTCCAAAATGATTCAGAAGCATTTTGAGACCTCATGTGAGGTCAGCACTCCCTTGCTATTCATTAACCAGAATTTTCTGGGGTTTTCATGAGAGCCTTTGAAAATATTTTAATGAATCCACTCATTAAAATTAATGTGATTCTTAAAACAGAGGTACCATTTTGGGGAGCCTTGCAAATGAGACAGGAAACTTGAGGATTGTTTAACAAACAGCAGAGAGATAAGAGGTCTGACTCTCTTCTCCTGAACATTTATAGTATGCCTCCTTGGTAATTTACACCTGCCTTCCATTTCATATACTTGTCCCTTTTAACTCCATTTTTATCCACAACTTTTTTTCTAGGGTAACTTCCTTTTTACTCATTGGAAAGTTGTGCAAGTCTATTTTCAGTATATTTTTCTTTAGAGGTTCTCATCCTCAAGTATGACCTTTAATTTAATAATTTCTGTCCATAAATTCACTTATTACTTCTAAGCTGATTTTCATGGAATCTAGAGCTTCAACTTCTTTCTGTAGTGTCTCGAACCCCAAGATAATACTGTCACTTCCTCTCAAAGTTCCCACTTCAACTGCCTCTTCCCTGTTGGTTAGGATCTGATATAGGAGAGATAATCTTCTTATTTTTATTTTAGCCTCCCGGAAAATAAAATAATCAGCAGTACCTCTGAAGAATTTATGGGATCTTGAAGTCTTGGCCAAATTGGTTTTCCAAATAATTTCTGGGTTTTTGAAGGCTCCCATTACTACTCCCATTTACTCCCTGAAAGTTTTGTAATGTGGTCCAGAAAGGCGTTGTCCAGATATTCTGCCTGGTTTGTGGTCTATAGCATATTGATATAATCTTGTTGTTTTCCCTTCCTTATGTTCCAAACATTCCAAATGTTTAGATTCCTGGACCTTCATATAAGTGTGAATTTCCATCACACATAAAATCACTGCTCCTCCTCAATTGTCTGGTGAATTCCATTTTAATAATTTTCATTAATATTTTCATCTCAATGGTTTCCCCCACTGGCTTTCAGTAACATATACTAAGTTGTATTTACATTTTTCATGTTAAGACCTTTAATTCTTCTTGTTCATTCCTCCTATTTTGTATACTGACAAAGAAAGTGAAATCCTTGGGTTTCATAACTTAACCTATTTTTTCTTGTATTTATATCCAAAACCTATTCAATGAAGCTAAACATCTGGCATGTAGAATTATTAACCAATATTCTGTTTAGGCACTAACCAAATCCAAAACTATTCAGCTTGCAAAAGTTTGCAGTGCTAATAAATTCAGTCACTGATTTATCAGCTTCCATGAACTATTTAAAATTAAAACTTGAATCCTGAGACCATACGGAGAGTTCCAGTGGAATAAAGCAGTTCTTTTTTTTCTCTCCATTTAAACTGCCTGCATATTTCCAAAACCTATTCTTAAGGATGAGAGTAACTCCAAATTATCAGGATGGGAGATGGTTGTATTCTAAATAGGAGCTACCAACATATCTCAAGGAGATACTATGTTCAAGCTTCATTTCTCTACTCATACTATTGGGACTTCCAGAAGTGATATAGTTCTCTGTTATGGGGGAGAGATTAACCCGTTTAGAAATTAATCCCCACATCATGAAGAAGCATTCTTTGGACCCAAGATATACATTGGGAACTTTGAGAAATCAGTCTCATAAATGTTCTTGTCTATGTTGTTTACCACTTCAGCTTGTCTTTTTGAAAAGCAAAGGCACACACCATTAATCAAAGTACTGGTGAAAACTATCTTCCAGAATGTCCCCAGGATAGGATGCTCCACATTATGTCATGAGTCAGGAATGGTGTCATAATGGTGAAACATTATTTATTTATTTAAACAATGCCTGCTCACATAAAATAACACAAAACTGGGGGGAAGCCCCTCTGGACTCCCCCCTCCATGTATAACTCTGCATTGCCCCATCCTTTCTGAGAAACTCTAAAAGGGCTAGATGAGATCCAGAAGCATTCTAACAAATAAGATAGTACTAGAGGCTTGCCCTTTGCTTTGCAGCATTTCTGGTATCAGGAGAGATGACTTTTGACACATTGGTATCATACTGTCTACAATATAATTTGCACATCCAAAGAATTTGTGGGAAGGATTAAGGTCTTTGTCTAACAGACCTGCTCCCAGTATTCTTTTCCTGCCAATTTCTCCCTCCCCCTCTCAGTCATTTTTAGAGTTCAGTAGACACATATCTGTATTGTTATTGGTATTCCAATGGAATAGAGTTACCAATTGCAAGAAGAATTTCTAACGCCTCCAAACAAATCCATGAAAGTTTTCCAGCTATATTCATCCAAGTGCATTCAAAACATACAGGGTTAGGTTGAGCAGGACAGGACTAGCTTGTACAATTCTCTTCCCCTCCAGGAATGTACAGAAAGTTGAGAGGAATGGCTTATGAAGGAGGCTAATAATGTAGTGCGTGCATAATCCAAGCTGCAGCTCAAAGCAAATAATTTAGACATTCTTTTATCTGCTTTCACAGCCTGTAAAAACATTGTCTTGGATTGAAAACATAATTCAAAGGAATTTCTATAACCCTTCTTCCTTTTAGTTTGATCCAACCTTTAATTAGTTATTAATTAAATAACTAATTAAAGGTTGGATCAAACTAAAAAAGGAAAGTTTATAGAATATATGCCACCTGTTATGTATTGGGCTCATTAGTAATACCACGGTTGCTGGAGCAGCTAACGGCTCTCCAGCAACCCAGACTACAAGTCTCCAGTATTGCTATTGGCTATCTCTAGGCGGCAATGGTTGTTTCAAACCTATTGGCTGCCGCCTAGGGGCTAGACTATATATTTCAGCTAGTTACAGCCATTTCCTCAGTTCAGATTCTGCAAGTAATAAACCATGAGTTTTCCTGAACTCACTTGCCTCGTCTTCATTCCTGTGCCAAAGAACCCGCTACACAACACCACCCATCTCACCAAAGGTTATTCTAAATGCCTTATGCATGTGAAACATTAAAATGATAAAACAATAAATAGAGATCTAAAATTTAAAATTCATTTAAAATTAAATTGACCAAAATGGAGAAAGGAGCAAACTGTGCATTGGGAAGAGATGAGGTATTATCTAATCCATTAACCATCTGCAGAATGCCCCACTCCCTCTGGGGCCCCAGGCCAGGTAGCAGAACCTTGTATTCAAGCCTTTTCAGAAGGCCAAAAGGGTGGCACAATATCCCAGGGCATGAGATATTCTTTATTAAACTTCTAAAATAATTTAATAAAAACTATTTTAGTGTGTGATAGTCATCTGCCACTGTTCTGCCTGTGTTGCAGCACATAAATAAATACATCTCAGATCATTGGGTGTTCCATTCAGGCAACACAGGGTCTGAATAGATGCTATACATACTTTTAAAAATGTAAATATTGCTTAACATAATGAAGTAGATATGGACTTAGAAGGGTGAAATGGCAAAATGAGGATGGCTCTACTAAAAGCAGAGCTGATGACCAAAGCAGAATGAAGAGCCAGTGAGTAGTCCAGCTCTTTATAATTACTGTCTGGTCAAAGAGAGGACTTGAGATCACCCACAAGTGCTCCAGACAGTTGCTTCCCAGGAGGAGAATGCCAGATAGTGGTCTCTAATGGGTTTAAAGCTCTGGAAGATTAAGGAATAGCTATCTTACTGTAACCACTGTCAGCGCCTTGAAAAGGGACAATGGGTTTGCATACTTTCTTTTCTAGTCATTTTTGGATCTTGATTGTTAATGACTTTTCAGCTATTGGGAACTTTTGGATTAGTATATTATAAAACACCATATAATTTTCTTTCAATCCTCAGTGAAAAATTTTTTAAACACAAGGGTAGAGAGTTTAGAAAAAAATGATAAACACCAAAAGGATGATTATAACTTTGATTTTAAAAGGCTGTAAATAGACTAAGGGTCCAGATAGATTTGAAATAAGATTTTGGAATTAATTGTAAGCATCCTTCCCATGGGAAAATGCTTGAATATTCTTTTACAAAAAGATAGGATGAGACTTTGAACATTGGACACTAGAAGGAACCAAAAGAAACTAAAGATTATAATTAAAGAATAAGAACACTTAAATTTCACTTAATACAGAATGAAGCAAAATATTTGAACACTGCATATGTTGAATGATATTTTTGAACAATGGCCCCTGAACTTAATTTTAAGAATGTCTGCCTGTATAAAGAGTTTTTAAAATACTTTATGGAAGACTTATGCTGAAGATTAAAGAAAAAGAAGATACATAATATTTTCAAATATGCGATGTATTTTATCAATGGCTGGAAAAACGGGGTAGAGATTAGTAATTTAATGTGTATTACCAAGTAAAACAAATGGACCCAGACAACATGTTGTTTACCAAGCACCTATGAATTGTAGATATAGAAAACTAATAAAATATTAGTTTTCATTATATATATATAATGAAAGAGGAACAAGCTATATCTGACAAGATTGAGACTGATCTGAAAGTGGATTTAAAAGTGACAAGCTACACAAATGATATGGGAAAAGATGGAACAGTGGGCATACAAAAAAAAAGCGCCAGAGGATATCTTAATAATTAAACAGGATGTAAAAATAACAAAGCAATAGAATAGCCTGAATAATTTACCTATATTCGAGTTACAAAAGAGGATTGTTAAAGTTTTGAAGAATTGGGGGGGGGGAACAAAGAAAAAATGAATAGAAATCAAGTTCAAGGACTTTACTTGAACTAAAAATCAAATAAAAGAAAAGAGTTAAAATGGTGTATTTGATCAAGGATAAACAGGGATATGTTGTTATTACTGGTAACCCTTAATGGAATTTTGCTGATAAGGACTGAAACACAAGGTTTTAAGGATTTTTTTTTAATAGTTAAGATATGGGATATCTAAGATTATTATTTTTTTTAAAAAAAAGAATGATAAACAACTAAAATTATTTATACTGTGATGAAGAGGAAATTTATATATATATATATATATATATATATATATATATATATATATATATATATTAACAAACAAATGAACACTGGGATTTGTTTGTTAATTTTAACATGCCTGGGATTCGTATTTTTAATCTTATCAAAAAAAAGAGGAACAAACAGCCACATACTTCTCCCAGAAGAAGGAAGCTAAAGCCTGATGATGACGGATGGGATTCCGTCGAAACGTTGCGCCTACACCTCTAGTTCTACGTGGGGAAAAACCCAAAAAACCAAGGATCCACATATATATATATATATATATATATATATATATATATATATATATATATATATATATATATATATATATATATATATATATATATATATTCTTTTTCTTTACCAAAGTCTTTTTTATTTCTTTTCTAGCTTTTTCTGCATTTTCTATTTTTCTTCAGTTTTTGATATTAGTTTTTATCATTTTAATTGTACAAATTTTAATTGTACAAAAAAAACCCCACAAAGTGTAGTGAACTTAAGTTAACCACATTCTAGAACAAAACAAGCATATTGTGACCTTTTCAGTTAACAGTTATACATTTTAATAAGAGAAGACTAATAAGCAACCACCAAAAAGGTTCTTTTCTCTGAGCAGTCAATGACTATTCAACAGAACTAGAAGTGTTCATTATGTAAGCCCAGTTGTTGGATGCCAGGAAGACAGCTACTTTCCTTAGTGTCATATTTGGGGATAGATACGATGTATCCAGGACTTCTAATATACCTTTCTATTTTTATGCAACCCTCTATTCTGGGAACTAATCTCCCTAATATAAATGACAACAATATCCACAAATGAGCATCTATCTATTAACACACATACGTATTTCATTTTTTTAATGAAATGGAAAATAAATAAGTTACATATAACAAATTAGAAATGCTGCAGAGATGTTTACACACTTGTCCATCCAGAATTTCTATTTTCCTATGTAATATATAACTTTCTATCCAGAATTTCAGGGTGTTTTTTTTTTTGTTTCTACCTCTATTCTATGGAATTTTGAGCATCCTTTCTGTAATTCTCAGGCTGAATGAACTATGAGAATAATTGACATAGCATTCCTGAACTATGGTAAAAGGAGCTGCTTCTTTCTTTCTTATATTTGGGTTTACGCATAAGAGGTCTTTTTAAAAATTGAACATTTCACTAGAGCAGACATGTCAAACACAAGGCCCGGGGGCCGGATCCGGCCCGCGAAGTGTTTTCGTGTGGCCCGCGAAGCCATCCTGGAAACAGTGAGGGAACGGCCCCACTGCCTTGGCCCTGGCCCAGAGACCCTCCTTCTGCCAGAGACCCTCAGATCTGTCCCACTCCTGCCCAGGCCCCCATAGGCACCCTTGATGCCAACGATGTAGAGCTGGCCACGCCCACCCAGTAGGCCATATGCACTCTAGCCATGCCCACCCAGTAGGCCACGCCCACCCTGGCCATACCCACCCGGCCCCCCGAGGGCAACCACAATGCTGATGCGGCCCTCAATGAAATTGAGTTTGACACCCCTGCACTAGAGTGATTTTTTTTATTATAAAAAGGTTCCTATGAGACTATTCAAGCTGAAAAGGCACCTATTAGAAACAGAAGAGCCGTTTACCTCAGAGTCACCATTTCAAAAAGATAAAATGGAGAAAGAAAAGAAAAATCACTGGCAAGGGAAAACGGGAAAAAAGAGAAGTTAGTAATTCTTACAGTTTAAAGTGCATCTAATGACTGATGGGGATCAAATGGGCTGCTCATCGTTCATAAATACATCTCAGTAAGTATTTGGTACCCCTCAAAAAGCTCAGAATTTTTTTTTTATCTCCCAAAACTAATTAAAAGAGGCCAGACTAAAGAGATTTTTTACAGCCACCTAAAGTCTATTGTTTATTTAATTTAAAAATATTCTAGGTTCACACAGCATGATGATCTATTCGTTAACTATACCATATCAATTCATTCCACACGCTAGGCTGAAATATTTAGTGTAGTTTATTATCCTAGCTGGTGAAACCATAACTAACTGCCTGCTTCTTAGAATCATAGAGTTAGGTGACACTTCAGAGGCCCCTGTCTTCAATGAACAGAACTCTTTGCTCAGTACAGGAATCCAGATTGAAACATTCCAAATAAATGACTTTCTAGATGTCTCCTGAATATACCCTGAGAAAAGTATCTGGATACTTTTCAGATTATTGATTTCTGTTGAACTTCTCTTAGTGTTGGAAAATTTTTCCCTCTTGCTTATACAGTAGCTAAAATCTGACTTGCTAAAATCCATTATTTCAGGTTGCAGTCTTTATTTTGACATACTTTCAGGTATTTGTATTTTCACATCCTTTTCATGTCTCTCAGGATAAAAGTACATACCTCTTTTAATTACTTTATAGAACTTAATTTCTAATATTCTAGTCATTTTTCTTGCATTTTCTTCAATTTGTTCCATTTTGTCTCAAACCACTCTTAAAGCATGGTGTCCCCAATTAGATATACTGAATGTGAGGATGGACCAAACATTGTTTTCCATGGTTTATTTATTTCTGTTGATGCAGCTAAAATTGCATTTCCCTTCATTGCAGTAATATCGCACTGCAGGTTTATATTATGCAATGTACTGCTGTTACAAAATCTTTTTCATAAATACCAACCTAAGTATTCGGCACCACATATCACTTATTTGGTTTTTGCTGTTCTCTCTATTTCACTTCATTTTGTTATTTTCAGCTTAATTCTCCAACTTATCTCTTTTGAATTTTATTTCTATATTTTCTTCCCCCTTATGAGGGCATTTGTTCCCCTAATGTATCACAGTGTATAAGATTCAGTCAGATTTTCCGTTATCTTACTTAGTTTTATATCATTGCAAAGCATTACCTACATCTCTTTTGAATATTTTATAAATAAAAATAGTAAAGGACCTTTATCTAATTCTTGTAACATCACATGTAATACTTCTCTAACGAGTATACTTGAATCTGATTTTTGAGCCAAGTATGTTTCAAGTTAATTGTCATGTAATATCTGAGTCCTTCGGGAGAAGGGCGGTATACAAATATAATAAAATAAATAAATGTCATTCACTCATCAGCATGCCATGGGGTATTTTGTCAAATGCTTTGCTGAAGTCATGGTATATTATGTCTCCAACATTCCCACAATGGTTACCAAATCAATAAATTAAATGATTAACTTGGCAAGATTTCTTTTTGTCTAATCCATGCTGACCTTTGAAAATTTCCACAATGTAATTTCCAGACTGATTGTTTATGATCAGTTATTATGTTATGTTCACATCTGTAATGATTGGACTTTTCCTTTAGCCCTCTCTGAAATCATTGATAATATTTGTTCTGCAGTCATTTGAGAGGTCATTGGTTTATTTCTATTTTGTAATAATTTTACTAAGCACTACAGTTATGCAGATAAAAACTAATACAAACTACAAAAATAAATGAATGAAAAGAATAGGAAAATAGAAAAAAGAAAAAGAAAAAAGAAGGAAAAGTAATAATATAGCAAAGAAAAGGAAGAGAAATATGTAAAGAAGTAAATTCCCCCTTCATTGCTATAATTACTTCATAACAATAGACAATTGTAACAGTTTATCACCTTCTCTTAAAATCCAACAAAGAAACTCTACATCCCATATCTCAGTTTTTATCTATAAATAAACCAATTCCTAAAACCTCATCTTTTAATCCTAGTCAGCAAAAGCCTATTAAGGGTTACCAAAAATATATACTGAGCCTTGGTGGAGCAGTGGGCTAATGCCTCCTTAAGTAACACCAGCTGCCTGCAATTAGTGCAGGTTCGCATCCCACCAGGCTCAAGGTTGACTCAGCCTTCCATCCTTCCCAGGTAGGTAAAATGAGGACCCAGATTGTTGGGGGCAATTAAGCTGACTTTGTAATAATGCCGCTTGGGGTGTGTGTGAAAGCCCTAATAAGCAGGCATATACATAGAATGAAGGCTACTGCTAAGCTTGTAAGCCGCCCTGAGTCTTCGGAGAAGGGTAGGATATAAATGGAATTAAAATAAATAAAAAATAAAAAATATCTGCTTTAAACTTGTCAAGTAAACCAACTTTGTATTCTTTCCCTTTGATCAATCTTGATCTTTTCCTTTCTTTGTCTTTTCTTACTAAGTGTTTCATAATTTTAACAGGCCTCCTTCAAAAAGCCAATACAGGAAAATTATCCAAGTCAGTCTTCTGATTTGTTATATGTATATTCCTTTTAATTATTAAGACATTAGCTGGTTTCATTGGTGCATCTAGTACATTGTCTTTTTCCTGAACATTCTTGTAACCTACCATTTTTAAATTCACATTCAAATTTATTTCAGTCTTGTCCAGTAAAACTCTTCTATTACATCATTTATACAGTCTATTTTTGATGGCAGATATTTTTAAAATTAACTTCTGAGTCCATTGTTCATAAATATCCTTCAATACATCCAATGTTAAAGTATTTTGCTCCTCTGTCAGCAAGTAGATTTAAATGTTCTTTTCTTTTAATTGTAATATTCAATTCCCCCTGACTCCCACTTAGTGTCCAAAATCCCATCCTATCATCTTTTTTTTTGACTTTTTGGAAATCAAAACAAAGCCATTACCCATGGAAAGGATTCTTATAATTAATTTCAAAATCTTACTTCAAATCCATCTGGACCCTTGGTCCATTTATAACTTTCCAAAAATAATACTGTAATAACCCTTTTGCCATTTATTCCCCCCCCAAAAAAAAAAGAATTATTCTAAGTCAACCAAGATGCCTCTGCCTTTTCTTTGTATTGTTAACATTTTACCTTCTCCAAGCAACTGGTAGCAATTTTCAGCATCACTGGATAACCTCAGTTCATTAAAAGCTTTTGTTTTCTGATATCATCATGATAGTTCTAGGCTACAAACCTGTAATTTCCTTTTGTGACCTGTCCTCTTTCCATTACTTCATGTTTCCTTTTTTTAATATTCAGATCTTCCTCAACCTTTTTGGCTAGCCATATTGACTTGTTTTGCCTCCACCTCCCTTTCTTTTTCCTTCACACCTCTGTAACTAATATCTCCATAAAAGAGAAAGGAGTTTTAGTTCAACTAGTAAAAAGAACAAATTAACCTTGGTTTTGCAGCCAGGATGACTCTATAAATTCTGAATTGAGGGATTAGTCATGGAAATCTTTGCAACATAGAAACAACAAATACAGATCAGGATCTGCCTATAAATTATAAGAAGCAGAGATCTCACAATTCCTATGATGATATAAATGGGAAGCATCCCATTCATTTCACAATCAGGTTGAGATTACAAGCATTTTACATATAGGTCATGATAGAGTGGACAGCATTCTCATGATGAACCTGTCAGAACACAAGCTAATAAAGTGGATTATGTGAATTAAATCTCACATAAAATCAAACTGAAAGATAGGTCAAGTGAATTAAAGCTGAAGTATTTTGTAATCAACACTGTACCATATGACAACAGAACTTCAAGTTCCATGTGTGAAATTATCCATTAGGAAAAAGAACATTTTGAATATTGTGTTACAGTATTGCATAAGAAACAGAAGAATATTTTTTTAAAGTAAAGTTTGTTCTAGAATTGCTAATTTCCATGCAAGACTCATCTACCTTTCCAGTAGGGCATTTATGTGTTCTTTTAACATGAACTAGGGTTTCCTAACCTTGGCAACTTTAAGACACATGGCAACTTTAAGACATATGGACTTGAATTTCCAGGCAACATGTTGAAGTTGAGGTCCATGAGCCTTAAAGTTGCCAAGGTTGAGAAACTCTAACCTAAACAGTCTTAAGGACTAGCTTGAGAAACAATGTAAAAGGAAATTCAGGGGCAAAAATAAAAGGAAGCACAAATAACTATCCCATATCTCCTGAAAAAATATACTGTAGGTGGGGAATCTGTTTTTGCTGTGGGCAAGTTTAGATTTTCAAGAACATGTTCACAAAACGACAGCCATGGGAGATTTGCATACTCACAAGAATACATTACATAGAATAGTAACTGAAGACTCACTATTGAACTGCTATCTTTATCCTACTTGACTGTATGATTATCAAAAAAGCAATCCTAACACGTTAATAAGAGGATGGTTGATTCTGAGAGTCTCGACAAGCATGTCACAATCTGATGTGTATGCCTATTTTGTCCTAATGTGGCAGTATATCGTCATGACAATTAATTAGGTAAACAAAATCAACTTCTTTTCTTTTCTAGTTAAGATAAATTATTGCACTGATCCAAATAATCAAGATTTTGCCTGTTAATTTCCTTTAAAAAAAATCTATGCTAAATTTTTCTGGCTAATGCAATACTTTATGTGTAAATGTTAAATGTTTTTCAATTAAGCTGCTGCCTAAGTATCTGAAACTATTTCCATAAATAAACACACTGACACTTTGCACTAATTTAACTATCCCTCTATTCTGCCATGTTAAGGATTTAATGAAACTGAAATTCTTGCTTGTTTTTAATCTGTAGATATATTTACCCAGTGCTTTTTTTGTAAAAAAAAAAAAAGGTGCCGGAACTCAAACATGTCATACAACCCGCCTTGCCTACCCTACAAGGTTCCATCCAGAAAAGGTGCCATAACTCCATTCTGGGCATTCTATGACAAAAAAGCCCTGTATTTACCCATCAAACTGATTCCATGACAGCAACTCTGGGCCACATATTCCCTCCATCCACAGCCCCTAGACTTGGTTATAAAGAGCCAAATGTTTTGTCATGAATTTTATTTTGTGTTTTCTTTGTTTACAAAAATATAACACACACACACACACACACACACACACACATACACACTCTAATCACTCTTTTTGCAACCAAATTTTGACAATATAATGATGATGATGGTGGTGGTGGTGGTGGAGGGGACTTTAGAGGTCATCTAATCCAACTCCCTGCTCAGGCAGGAAACCCTGCTCAGGCTGTCGCCCCAGTCCTAGGCCTTCAGCTGGGTATTATAAAACTTTTTCGCTTTAGGCCTCCGCCACCATGTGCAAAAAAAAAAAAGTTCAATCAATCAATTTCAACTACTTGCAGGAAAAAAAAGATCTCGCAAAGTTGGAATTGATTGATTGAATTTTTTAGTCCCACCCAGTCTGCTGTTACTAACGCAGCCACGCCCATCCAATTGGCCACACCCACCCAATGGGCCACGCCCACCCAGCACCCGATAATACATAAGTAGATTTTGGGTTGCAGTTTGGGCACTCGGTCTCTAAAAGGTTCACCATCACTGCCCTATACCATTTTAGACAAATGGCTATTTTGCACTTTAAGCTGAAAAATTTAACCTCATCTTTTTGGTGTTGTTACCACATCTCATGTCCTCCTACAGAAAGGCTGAGAGGCTGAATTGCTGTCTATGATTGCTCAAATGTTGTTCACCCAGGGGTGTGTCAAGTCAATGCAGAGGTTTGCATTGTTATGGCTACTATCTTGACTTTTTAAAACTTCTCCTGGGGATGCTCCTGTGCCTAACACACACACACACACACACACACATACACACACACACACACACACACACACAAACACACTTCCCAGGGGCTAATTCACAAATCACACTTCATCATATTGTAGTTTGTTTTCCTTTGGGTTAGCATATGAAGCCAAAACAAACAAAATGCTGTATTACAATGTAAAAGTCTCACTCACATTATGTGGTTTGTTTGGTTTTGGCTTAGCCAGTCAGGGTTAGTATGTTGTGCAAACAGTTTCTGCCTTTCCTACCAGTAAAAGTGCAACTCCTGCACAAAGAATAATACTTGAATTGCAGCCAATTCCAAGGGGGAGGGGAAAGGTACAATGTGCTTCCTGGTGAATCCAATACTGCAAAAATCTGAAAGGCCATTAGAAGTCAACAAAGAATTAATGTCATATAATGCTCTATTTCCATCTAGTGGTAGCCCAGACTTTTGCATCCAAAAGTTACATGCTTCTATCAATCTATTCATTAAGCTCGTGCTTAGAAGTTCTTCCCATTGTGAAGTTTTAAAGCACTCTACTTAGTGCCAGAACAAACATCTCTTACTGCAGCATTTTTGTGTTTGTTTATTCTGTTGGAAGTCAGCACCCACCCACCCTGCTAGAGAAGGAAATATTTTCTGGGGGATATTTAAAAGGACAGAATATTATATTTTCCCAAAGGAATAATGAAAGAGGCAAAGATAGCCCCAAGTCTCTTCCCCGAAGCAGAAACCAAACAGGCCAGCTTTCAGAAATGCAGATTTGATAACCCTTTCAGAAAGACTGGCACCAGGAAGCTTAGAGCTGATGGGATTATAAAGACAAGATCTCTAGAACCACAACCCCCTACCCAAAAAATCCAACACAGGACATAGCCATCAGCCAGGGAAGCAGGATATGACCATTAGGACATAATAGGATTAACCCACCATCATCAGAATATCAGAAAGGCACACAATGAACCTCAGGTCAAAGTTCATGCTACAGGAACAATTCCAAACACAAAAGCCCAAGAAGATATAAAAACCCACCACTCCCTGCTACATGTGGTCAGCTTTCCCAGAGCCACATTTCTGTCTGGCTCTGCTATTCAATAAACTACAACCTTCTTTCTAAAGCAGTCTCCATTTTGTTTATTCCCAGCTTGGACTGGACCCTGATGAAGATTTTTCTTTCAACAATTCCATACCTATCCCTCTTCTACTTCATCAGAAAACTCAGGATACTGTTCTCTGATCACATAAAGATCATCACAATTGCCACTGTTTCTACCACCATGAGTCAATCTCCTTTTTATGTGTATCTGTATTCCTTTTACATGTGATATCCTTCTTATTCTAAAACACAGGTGTCAAACTTGCTTGTGTCAAGTGAGGTATCGTAACGTGTCACAATGTTTTTGCCTTTGTGGAGCTGAGGTGGGTGTGGCCTGCACGTGATGCAACTGGCCCGTGGGTCGCCAGTTTGACATCCCTGTTCCAGAACAAGCAACTATAGTTTTCTAAAATGAATAGTGCTATAACCCATAAATTCTTAATCCTCTAAGAAATGGCTTGGGCAGAAAATCCAATTGAAGGAACCTGTCTTTCATCCTCTGATTACTGCTCTGGACTAAGCGTGTTGCAAGCTAACAATAATAATAATAATAATAATAATAATAATAATAATAATGTTGGAAGGGACCTTGGAACCTAGCTTTTTTGGCAGCTGCAGGACACTGCTGGCTCATATCTAAGTGATTGTCCACTAGACTCTGAGATCCCTCTCACAGTTACTACTATTGAGCAAGGTACCACCCATACTATACCTGTGCATTTGGTTTTTCTTGCCTAAATGTAGAACTTTAATTTTTTCACCATTGAATTTCATTTTGTTAGATAGCGCCCAATGTTCAAGTCTGTCAAGATTCTTCTGTATCTTAAGCCTATCTTCTGGAGTGTTGGCTATTCCTGCCAGCTTGGTGTCATCTGCAAATTTGATGACTTCCCCATCTATCCCCTATCCAAATCATTGATGAAGATGTTGAAGAGCACTGGGCCAAGAACAGAGCCCTGGGGCACCCCGCTACACACTTACCTCCATGTAGATGCAGTTCCATTGAGGACCATATGCTGGGTACAGCCGGTCAGCCAGCTACAAATCCATCTGGTGGTAAAGTGTCTAACCCACATTTTTCTATATTATCAAGCAGTAGGTTGTGGTCTACTTTATCAAATGCTTTACTGAAGTCCAAGTAAATTATATGAACAGCATTCCTCTGGTCCACTAATTTTGTCACCTGGTCAAAGAATTTGTCTGGCATGATCTGTTTTTGACAAACCCATGTTGGCTTTTGGAAATGACTTTGTTTGCCTCTAGGTGTTTGCTGATTCATTGCTTGATTATCTTTTCCAGAATCTTCCCAGGTATTGAGGTCAGGCTGATAGGTCTGTTGTTTCCTGGATCCATCCCCACCCCCTTTTTTTGAAGATGGGAACTATATCAGTGTCGAGCCCCGCAGGCCCGACACTCAGCGGGGGGGTTGAACCCAGCTGGCACACCCCGCCCAGGGAACCTCTCCATCCCAGCCAAGGCTGGCACACCCCGCCCGTGGAACCTCTCCATCCCAGCCGAGGCCGCGCCGCCCGACATGCCTGGGATGCCTGCAAGCTCCCAGCTACTCCGCGGTGCTGTGCCTGCACCGGACAGCCTCGGGAGTCCTCGGCCATCCCTGGAGGCCGCGTCTGTGCTGACCCACCACACAAGGCCCCGACCGACTGAGGAAGGCGCGCCTGTGCAGCAGTACCATGCAGGCCCAAGCCCGACGCTGGACAATGGCAGACCCCACGGACCCGTCGTCAGCTGCGGTGCTTCCTGCGGTTCGCTAACTTTTATCGGCAGTTTATCCCAAGCTTTGCATCCATCGCCTTGCCACTTACAGACCTGCTGCGCACACGACAGTCAACGGTGCAGCTGCGTCCGGGCCACAAACTGGCATGGTCCACAATGTGTCAACAGGCCTTTGAGGCACTGAAGGCTCTATTTGCCAAGGAGCCCGTCCTGCTGCATCCGGACCCCAACCTGCCTTTTGTGGGCCAGGTGGACGTAACTGATGTTGCTGTAGGGGCCATTCTTCTTCAGCGAAACAACAAAGGGGTACTCCAGCCTTGTGCGTATGCCTCCAAGAAACTGACCACCATCGAGCGGGCCTGGGCGATCTGGGAGAAAGAGGCCTTTGCCGTTCGCTGGGCTCTAGAATTGTGGCGGCATCACCTGGAGGGGGCCAACCATCCGTTCAAAGTGTGGACAGACCATAAAAACCTGGAGGCCCTACAGACGCCCTGGCAGTTATTGCCTAAACACGTCCGGTGGGCAAAATACTTCTGCCGCTTTCATTTCGTTTTGAAGTACATCCCAGGCGGAAGGAACTTTTTGGCGGATGCCCTGTCACGCATGCCACAGTAAGATAGCAAAAGGGAGGAGGTGGTGGAGGTGCTCATGCTGGCAGGGGTGGGGGAGACAGCCCAGGTAGCAGTGGACAGTCTGCTCCACGACCTTAGGGAGGCCCTCAGGGTGGACAAATGGCTACAAACCCACCCATATCTACTGACAACACGGGATGGCCTGGCCTGGCATGGGACGAGGATGTACGTGCCTTTGTCTATGCAAAAATGGATACTGTACCATTGCCATGACGCCAAGCAGGCAGGACACTTCGGATTCCTAAAGACCCTACATTTGGCGTGCCAGCAATTCTGGTGGCCACACATGAAGAGTGCCATCGAGGACTATGTGCGAGAGTACCACGTCTGTGCTACTGCCAAACCCTTTGTCAGTAAGCCGTTGGGACTCCTCCAGCAGGTGGACGACCCCACCAGGCCCTGGCAGGATATAGCCATGGACTTTGTCATTGAGCTACCTGAGAGCAGGGGCTACAACGTCATCTGGACGGTCATTGACCTGTTTTCCAAGCAGGCACATTTCATCCCATGCAAGGGGCTGCCATCGGCTTGGCGGTTGGCATGGATGTCTATTACACATATCTACCAATTGCATGGTGTGCCCCGGCACATCATTTCAGACCGAGGGGTGCAATTCACGGCCCGCTTTTGGAGGTAGTTCATCCATTACATCAGATCATCTCAGGGCCTTAGTTCGGTGTACCACCCATGCACCAACGGAGCAGCGGAACGCACAAATGCCACAGTGGAATGATACCTAAGGTGCTACGTGTCCTACCAACAGTCCGACTGGGTGGATCTGTTGGCATTTACCGAAGTAGCCTACAATAATGCCGTCCACAGCAGTACCAGGTTCTCCCCCTTCAGAGTGGTATCCGGGTGCGACTTTGTACCCATTGCTGGGTGTGACCAGGGGGAGGGTCCCCCCTGTCAACCCAGGGAATCGATGAAACAGATGGTGGAAGTGTGGGGCACGGCAAAGGAGGTATTGGAATGAGCCACGGCAACGAATAAGGAGCAGGCGGACAAAAAATGAAGGCCATTCGACACCCCTAAGGTGGGGGACCTTGTATATCTGTCTACCAAGTACCTGCGGCTTCAGGTACCCTGCAAGAAGCTGGGCCCCAAATACCTTGGGACTTTTCGTGTGGTACAGGTGATCAATCCCGTAACAGTACGACTCCGGCTGCCAAAGTTCCTGGGCAGGATCCACCCGGTCTTCCACAGCAGCTTGCTGAAGGGAGGGGTGGCATTTATGTAGGGGAAAAAGCAGAAGTTTGTTTGGGCGGGGTGTGGGTGTGTGCGCTGGGCGGCTATAAAAACAGCGTTGGATACAATGAGCAGCCAACACTGACTTTGTTCCTGCTTTGATTTGCTGTGTTCCTGAATAATATACACATTTCTTTTGTGGGTCGTCTCCCGTTCCTGTTGTGCATTCTTCCTGCTTCTCGTGGACGGGATTTGACAATCAGCTCTTTTCCAGTCTTATGGTAGTTCCCCAGTGCTCTAGGATCTTTGAAAGATATAGTTCAGTGGTTCTGAGATCATAGCTGCCAGTTCCTTCAGAACTTTGGGGTGTAGTCCATCTGGTCCTGGTGATCTCCAAGGTCCCTTCCAACTTCTTCTTCTTCTTCTTCTTCTTCTTCTTCTTCTTCTTCTTCTTCTTCTTCTTCTTCTTCTTCTTCTTCTTCTTCTTCTTCTTCTTCTTCTTCTTCTTCCTCTTCCTCTTCTTCTTCTTCTTCTTCTTCTTCTTCTTCTTCTTCTTCTTCTTATTATTATTATTATTATTATTATTATTATTATTATTATCTGAACTCATCTAGGGTGGACAGGTGCTCACTTACCATTTTCTTGCCTATCTTCATGTGTGTTTCTAATCTGTTTTTTACAGTACTGTTTTGATAGGTTTGTGTAAAGACGGATGCAAAAAATGAGTTTAGTTCTGCTTTCTCCCTGTTGCTTGTCACCTTCTTCCCACTTTCTCCCACTAATAAGTCTTAGTTGTGTTTTTAAAAATGTCCAATAATGTTTGTCTTCAGAGGAATATACCATGAGTTGCTTTTTTTAATTAACATTATTAAATGGGCTTTCTCAAAGCTGATAAGACACAGATGGAATCTTCAATTGACAACATAGTAATATAGTTTTACTGAAAGATATATTGTGAATTTTAGTCTTTATTGGTAATTAATTTAGCATGTTAGGTACTGGAATACATTTTACAGAATCAGACTTGGGGCTGTTCTTATATGCATCTGAATGGGCCAAATCGCAACACATGCATCATGAAATCATGACACAAATGTCACAATTTACATCAGCTGTCACAACAGTATTTTACAATCATGCCATTTGCACAATGGTATCCCTTTGATATCATTCTGGCTTGCTACAGACACCTAGGGTTCCTTCTCAAACAAGACTTAATAGGGAGCCACAGATAATTGTGGGTATTTCTACACAACCACTTTTTTTTACTTCATAAATATTCATTAGCAAGTTAGGACTGCAAAGCCTTCATGCTAGCACATTTCTTTTAAGTCCTGGAGCAACAGAAGGAGTAAAACAGGTGTTTGCCAATGGAAAAAACAGATTCCCTGGAGCTCTGAAGTCCTAGTTCCCAGTGCTTTCAATAATGCTGTCTGAAGCTGAGCCTGAAATATATCACTTTACCTCCTCAATACTGATGATGTCTGGGAATACAGAAGTCCAGAGCTCTCTTCAAACTTCCAGAATACTTGCTGGGAGTGCCAAGAAAAGTTTTGATTAGTATTTCTGTACGTACCTAAGTGAGAGTGTGCATATCAATAGTTGGTATTTTTGAATGCATGCACTTAAAACATCTTTGTTGTATGGCTAAAAATGTAACAGGTGACAAGAGCCTTCATGCTTTATCTAATACTAAATATAGCAAATACATATAATAAGCATATGTAAAATAAAGTAGGGCCAGCTGGCATTGCTAAATTCCTTCGCATGGCTATATATTTAGGTACTGCCTGATTCTAGGCATAGTAAAGATTTTTTGTAAAAAAGCTAATATATTCTAGACGATATACAAAATGGCATTTCATCTATAGAAATGAAAGCAAGAAAGCTGATTCTGCTTAAATTAACTACAGTGTAACCAATATTTAGGTGCTTTTATTAGGACTACCAGATTTGGACTTTATCCAGTATTCATTATGGATAATAACACAATGGCAGCAAAAAATTAAGAATGTTATATATTTCTTACCCTGTAATCTAGCGATGATTATGATTTTTTCAGCGCTGACTTGGTAGCCCTAGTTTCACTGGGTGTCATAGTCAGACCTCCCTAGGAGATGTTTTAATCAGGACTCTTGGATTGTGTAAAGGAATAGTTGTAGCATTTTCTAATTCTACGATACTATATCCCACATTGGGGATACACCCCATGCAGAATTCACTATGTAAGTAGCCCCTCCCATCCTAAGAAAGATTATGGTAATCCTCAGTAGTCAGATTCAAATATGTGAACAACTGGTTCTCTGTGTGGATGATGCTTCTGGAAGTCCATTCTGGGCCTTTTAGCTACCAGTTCTGCCAAAGTGGTGAGAACCGGCTGAATCCCACCACTGGTAATCCTACAGAAATACAGACTGTCTGCAGAGCTGTACATCTGAAGGCACCTCCATGAGTTCTTTGAAGGCATCTTCATGAGTTCCAAACATGATTATGACAGATCACAAGTGAACAGTAAAGATTTATGAGTTACCAAACAATTCAGGATTGTGAAATCCCGGGGTACGTCATCTGAAAAAACACAATATTTTCAATCAATTTATGTCTTGTTTAAAAGAAATGGAAGGTGTTAAAACATTTGGGATTACTTAGTTTAGGAAAAATATAACTGGAAATAAAAGAAATCCTCATCAAAATTATGAAACTTTTTAATAGTAGGCAAACCTTGCACCTTTATTTTTTATACCTGCTATTGGAATTCAGAAGCTTCTTTGGAAAGGTTTTATTCTAAATTCACACACACACATACATGCATACAGAGTTTATAGAAGTTGATGCACCAGATGTGGTGTTGGCTCATTGGATAATAAGGATAGTTGGAAATGGGGTTCAAATACTTTCTGGAGGCAATCACCATTACTAGCATTAGCAAGAGTGTCTAGATTAAATTTAATGCATATACTCATTGGAAGGAAGAAAAGCTGCATGCAAATAAAAATGAAAATAAAAGCAAAACAATTACCATTGTTGCAAAGGTAACACTGAACTTTACAGGACTATATAGCTGATCCTACAGAGTTCTTCTTGTACATGTTTCCCAGTCTCGCCTACACATTGTTCACTTTCTGTTCTAAAATAACTGGCTATTTTGGTTGTTCTGTTCCAAAGGAGTGAAAAAGTGACAGGAAAATGAAATGAAATGATTATAATTACCATGCTGCCACAAGGACGGTTAGAGGTAGACTAGATATTATTTTTTTATTTCTATTTTTTCAAAAAGAAAGTCTAAATGAGGGGCAGTGCAGTTTCATTCCAAACCCTAGCACAGATAGAAGGCAATAGGTTGAATGGGATTAATAACCCACAGAATTCTATAAATATAGTTACCTGTAGACAACAATACTGAAAAAGAATATCTTGAATCTGGACATAAACCTTGTTTAAAGAAAGGGCATGTGAAAACTACCTTATAAAATTAATATACCTTACAGCAGGGGTGTCAAGCTGCTGGCCCATGGGCCAGATGCGTAATGCAGAAGCCATGTCCACCCCATTGCTGGCAATGGCAAAACAGTCCTGATACGTTGCGCGATGTCACATTGTGAGTTTGACATGTCTGCCTTATAGCAATGTATCTTTTGAAACAACAACCACCCCCAAATTAAGCACCTGATCATAACCAGGGCTTTTTTTTTGGTCATAGATTGCTCAGAATGGAGTTCTGGCACCTTTTTTGGATGGAACATTGTAAGGGTAGGCAAGGCAGGTTGTATGACATCTGTGAGTTCCGGCACCTTTTTCTTTTACCAAAAAAGCACTGATCATAACCATAAAAGAAATTGAATTCCCAGCTCAGATTATAGCAATGGTTGGTTCTGCCAATGACTACCTGTCCCTGTCAAGTATTCATTCAGAAAATATTTTTCTGAAATCTGCATACAAAGACAATAGTTATTATAAAAGAAAAAGTTGTTTCAGGGAGAGCAATCTTCAAATCAGACAGACAAATTTCAGTAACTTAAACAATTTCACCTTTTATGAAACTGAAGAAAGATGCTAGAATATGACATCAGAGGATAACCAAGGATCTGATTTTTGAACCATTTCATTAGCAAATGTAAGGAGAAGATCACACCACACACACACACACACACACACACACACACACACACACCTGTCCTTTCTTGAGCTTTCTTTTGCCAGTTGGGCCCACAGTACTTGCTGATGTGCAAATGCTTTTAGCAATTGACCTAATTCAAGAGGCAAAAATCAGTTTCACATCTTCAGGTGTTTTCAGCCACTCCTCCAAGATCATTCCATTCAGGCTGCAATTGTAATCTGAAAATTAATCTTCATAAGACACTGATATCTGTTTCTGAGGAGGCATGCATAGAACGTAATGATAAAAATACATAGCAATAGCCATGTTGGCTGACTACATTGCCTAGCAAAGGTTTCTGGAAACAAATCATTGTGTTTTATAACAGAGGACCCCAACCTTTTGAGCACCAGGGACTGGTTCCATGGAGAGAGGGTTTTCTGCAGACCGGGTGGGGGGGGTCGTGGTTTCATGTACTGCCAGCATCCTGCAGATGGGGCTTTCCTTGTTTGTGTGGACCTGTTTCTGGCATGCCACGGCTTGGTGCCAGTCCATGGACTGGGAGTTGGGGACCACTGTTTTATAATACTGTAAAGTTATTAACCCATAAATGGGAGATTGCCTATCTGTACTTGCACCTAGTATTAGGCAGGGAATGGATGGATCTGTCCTGAAAAATAATTGCTACATTTAATGTGGCAATATGTAAATTGCAATTAAAATAAATACATAAAAAAGCCTCTTTGGAGTAATAAAAATTGTCTTTTAAAAGTCTTGAATTCTGTAAGAAATATATCTCCTCTCTAGGGTTGTCAATGGCCTTGTGGGTTACATCACAAATCACTTACTGAAGCACTCCCTCAAATCAACGTCTGGGAGGAAAATGCACAGATCAAGGAGGATTAAGCTTCTCTCTAATCTGGTGCATAAATCTCATACTGTATGCTGTTAATTCTAGTTCTGTTCTCACTGGAAAATCTCCATTTTAGGCTGAGCAGGTTTGTTTCATCCTACGGTATGTCCCAAAATGAGTTAAAGGAGAGTGAGCAACTTTGTTCTTCTTTGAGGTGCATCCAAAAATATGGGTGGAAACCTAGGAAAACTGATATAATTCAAGTCAAGTGAACTGACATAAATTTGCTTTTCATGCCTTTATAATTTTGCCTTCTAGTTACACTGTTTGTTGCAATTTGGCAATAACTTTGGAGTAACATTGTGCTTCCAATAAAACACACACACACACACAGAGCTATATCAGTCTCCCTTTAATTCTTTATATATATATATATATATATATATATATATATATATATATATATATATATATATATATATATATATATATATATATATATATATATATATGAAAACTACTAAAAATGCTGATCTCTGAGACAAAAAAAGTTACTAGAAACTAAGCTTTCGTCAGCGACTGCTGACATTGTCAAAGTATAAGCCAGGATCTGGGAACGCTTGTCTTTATAGTCTTTGGGAAGGTAACAATTTGGAGAAAGAACATGTCATAGGTCTGTCCATACCCTGCCCACCCACAACAGGCTGCATCAATCCTGTTTCTATTGTGCTAACCCACATCCATTTGAATTTTACTGCTCTGCCTCTCCCTGCCTGCTCTGCCCACCAAAAATGTTCATCTTGTAGTGTGTGGTCATTTAATGCTGCCGCCTGACTATTCTCTCTGCTGTCATGCCTACGTATATTTCCTGCATGCAGTGCCGTTTTTCCAGCTTGCAATCTCTCTGCTGTGCCAGCATCATTGGTAGTATTAATTTGATGTCCTCTCCTGGAGTTTGTAAGTCCGGTCTGCTCTTCTGTGCATCCAATCCTCATAGTCCCCTGCCACTCCAATATGTCAGTTGGTGTGCGATCATGGTCTTTTGCTCTCCTGTTTACATGGGAGAGAAGTGATAGTTGATTCATCCATTCTGGCCCCCTGCATGTTGATTCATGTTGCTGGAATGCCTGGTAAGCCAGCAACAGTTTGATGTGTCGGTTGATAGAGTGTTGATTAAATAGTCAGGCTTCCTTCAGCAGGCGGCTGCCTTTCATTGAATCATGGGCAACAACTTTGGCCCCTGTGAAGTTGAATGTATGGTTATGCTCGGTTGTATGTGCCCACACCTGGGATAGTTGTTCATTGCGCTTGACAGTCATGAGCACGACAAAAGCTTAGTTTCGTATGCTCGTGTTATGATTTGCAAAATATATGTAAAATATAACTTTCTTTGGTCCTCTTTTTTTAAAAATCACAATGTTGGTTGTAAGTGATTAGCCCCTGTACCTCTCCTTGCAATTTCAGTTGATAGTGCTTCTAATAGTAATGCAAAGCATCGAATTACGGTAATCTTCTGGGAGATTCACTGTTCTCACTTGGCTTTGAAAAATTCGATGATTATTTTGTAATCTCAGCTTTATAACCAGTTGCAACTTTATTAAACAAACAAAACAAGGGAGTGCTTCTCAAGATGCTGAACTCCTTGCACATGGTGCACATGAAAAGCACAAGCATAGTTATATACAGTATCTGCTGCCATGAACCCGATTCAAGAACAAAAGCTCCGTAATAAGATCCATATAAGATTTATTTATTTATTTGTTTGTTTAGATTTATATACCGCCCTTTTCCCGAGGGACTCAGGGCGGTTTACAGGGCAAATTAAAACAGTGCAATGTACAAAATAAAATAAAATAAAATTAAGATTCTTAATATTCTGTAATTGTTTTACCTAATTCTGAGTTTCCTCAAAAATAAATCCCATCAACCTTCAGTGGGACTTTCCTCTATGATAGGATGCTTTGATTTGTAGCATTCCTTTCCAAAAAGAAAAGACTTTTGTCATTATACAGAGATTAAATCCAACTAGCCTGCAGATGAGATGTTTTCTGAGTTCCCCCATCTGCTTTTGGCTACTGAGCAATTGTTTAGCACGAGGCAAATATAGGCCATATCTCCTCTTAATGGCTCTCATGGCATAAGTGTAGGGTTCCTCATCATTTTAATGCCCCACACAATAAATGTCTAGGTTATAAATTTTGATATGCTTCCCAGCTGAATGGATGCCTTAAGTGGAGACAGACTGGCTGGAGCTAAGAGCAGTTAGCTTTGATTTACCTCCCTTCTATTGTTCAATCCTATTGAGAATTTTGAGGCCTGATCACAAGTCATGTTGATTGGCTACAGTTTATAGATCGAATGATATTTTAATTCCAGTCAATAGCCTGCAACCTAATCAACATATTACTGGAGATGAAGTAATGGTTGTGTAGTAAGAAGAAGAGAATGAAGCAAGGTGTTTGCATACAAAATCATTGGCAGCAGAGCTTTCCCCATTAACTATTCAGCACGCAATTTTTCTCCCCAGATCCTGGCAAAATTTTAGGCTGCAAGGGAATATGTATGAAAAATTATGCAAGGCATTTCTCAAATGCACTATATAATGCATTGCCTGGTTTGTAACATTTGGCTCAATCCCTAATATTTCCACATATGTGATCTGCATCTGGTGTCAGTTCCATCCATGTCAAAGATTTAGACTTACAAAATTACTCAGAAGCACTGCTTCTTCATATATTATATCTGTCACAGATGTTGGATGTTAGAGAAGAGTAACAATTTTCATTTAAATCAAAATGTCCTTGCAGATTGTATAGCTCAGGGTAATAATTCATGATGGACAAACAGAGAGAACCAGAGCAATATATTGTAGTATAAAGACTGTTGAATATGATATATCCAGATTCTAACCAATTAATCCATAAAGTTCACTGGGTTATAATAGGCCAGGTATTTTCTTTATTAATTTCATCTATTTTACAGAGCCATTATGAAAAATTATGTGTATTCCTTCTGGAAGGGTTTATTACAAAATTGTAATAAATAATATGAAAATAAGTTAACAGAATATAACTCTTGTTTATAGGTTGCCATTGGTGTGTTCCATATATCACAAGCAAACACATATAATTCCAGCACTCTGTTGCATCATGGGGGGAAGAACAGCTGTTGAATGGCAGTTCTGCTCCTAATGAGGATTAAAACTGAAATGGCTCTCATGACGTGAAAAATTTGAAGCAGATTTTCCTATAAACCTGGTGTTTTCCAGGTATCTTAGATTGTACTTAGCACTGGCTGTGAATTCTTGAGATTGCAGTTCCATAATATCTGAAAAGTGTATATTTTGTGTATCTTCACATGTTTTTTACATCTAAGTACAAGGTGGGCCAAACTATCAAAGGTAATCCACTTGTTGTGCCTCTGTTTTGTCCAAAATGCAACATGTAAATGCCAACTTGTTGGACAGAATCAAATTCTTTTATGTGGTGCTTTCTTGGATAAAACCTTCAGCTGTTTTGAGGGGACAATCATCTTTCTGTCTAAAAAGAGAGAAAGCAAAAGAGAGCTCAGGCTGTCATATTGTGATTCTTTCTTAACAGCAAATTCATATGATATGGCAGTTCCTTAATACAGCAAGCTTGCTGATAAATTTTTTGGAAGACATGCCCAAAGATACCTACATTCCCCAATGGAAGCCTGATGAGTGATGGGCTGCATATCTTCTAGGAGGAGAATGAGAGAGTATTTATTTTTATTTAAACAATTTGTATGGCCAGTTATCTCAATGACACTATGTACAAAAAGTTATAAATGAAAGACAATAAAACAATGATCCAGCATCAAGAAAAGTATCAATCGTATTGAAGCTGCCAGGGCCATTCTTTTATAGTTAAGAAAAACAAAGAGGTCTATTAATTGTGTCTGGGATGAAATTCAAATGTTCAATCCTCAGGTCATACCTCAGACACAATTTTATATAAAATGCATACTTAAAGAAAAAAAAACTGCATTTAAAGGAAAAATCCACAAGAACTTTAGTAAAAAAAACTGTGCTTTCCTTGAGAGACAACTTAATGTAACTTTTCTTTTGCATAATAAGAATATTGGGCACAAAGTGCTTCTTTTTACAGAGGACCAAAAGAAATACCGTAACTGGTATTTCCTTGACGTGTAAATATGGCTCATTATTCCCCTTTAAAAACTACCCAGAGATCTAAGTCCATGGCCCTTCCTCTCATCAGCTTCATCATAGTTTCACTAAGCAACATGGAGTTGAAGATTCTGGCTGAGATATCTTTAATATTTTTCACCTAAATTGTAAGGTTTCTAGGCTACTGAAGACATAATCTTAAAAGAGGGTGGCATATACATGATTTTTTTAAAACTAATGTCAAACCAAGATTAATATATTAAGAATTATGTTAAAGATCCCAAACAAAAGTCCAGATACAACTATAGGTAGCCTTTGTTTAGCAACTTCTTTGTACAGCAGCTGTTCACAGTTATGGCAGTCATAAAAAAGAAACTTTACTTTATGAAGTAAAATAATAAAGCACAGTAGTACCTTCACTTAGTGACCACTTTGCCTAATGATCAAGTTGCCGGTTCTAATTATGGTTGTGAAATGAGGACTATCTATATATAGGCAGTATGTAATTATCTATGACTCTCCACTATTTTGTTATGTATACATTCCACTAGACTAGTTCTTCTTTTTAGCTGACAGCATATCCAGGGAGTAGAGAAAGAGACCATACTTTCCTCAAGCAAAGCAGGGTTTCCACTGTGGTGGTAAGAGGAGAAGAAATGTGGACATTTAAAAAAAACGTTTTTGAAGAGAAGAAAGAGAAAAGGCAGAAGTATAATGTCTGGTAGAGAAAAATGGATTCTAGACAGACTTATTGTTGTCTTCGAGAGAGCCAAGGGCAAGCCTGTTAAAGTGGTGGTAAGCTGGAAATCTGAAGATCCATGAGGGAAGAGTAGGAGCACCATGGGACAATGCTACCCAATTCAGATGGCTTCTGGGAAGCCAGGACAGAGAGGGAGAATGTGCCCTGTTTGACAGAGAAAAAAATGCTGGTGCCCCCACCACCACCCCTTTTCAACAGGACAGAGTTTGCGCCTCTATACTTTCCTCAGCATAAAAATGGGTTCCAACATATTTATTTTTTTAATTTTCAAAATATCTTCACAAAATTTCAAAAGCAAACATAAAAATACAAGCTAACATGAAAAGAAAAAAGGGAGGGAGATAACAGGACAAGTTAAAAAGTGTCAGAAAAAAATACATCAAACAAATATATGACATTGTTTTTCTCTAACAATGTACTGTAAAAAAGTGAAAATTGTGTAAGTAAGATTATTAACATTTGCAGCAACAGTCATTGGCCTCAGACTGGCAGCTGTGATTGGGAGATCAAAGCTGTGCCCCCTTTTAAAGTATTTCGAAGCCAATGATACTAATTATTAAAGAATGTTATACACTTGAGAACTAACAATAACAATAAATGTGCTCTGGATCCTTCAGAAAATGAATGGATATTTCACAACAGCAAATTCATGGTTAAGCTAAGGCAGGGGTTTCAAACTGGCGGCCCGTGGCCTGGATGCATCATGCGCAGGCTATCCCACCTCAGCTTCGCAAAGGCAAAATACGTCATGATACATCACGTGACGCAATCAAGTTTGACACCCGTGATCTAAGGAGATGGCAATATTAATTGGGATGAGGGTCAGTTGATCCATGACAGGTGGATGGGAGTTGTCCTTTTTATATTTTGCGGAGGCATCAGAAGAGCTATTATATCTGTCTGTCTATCATCATCTCTATGAGTGCACACATTCATATACATGTACAAAGATACACACACACACATATCAACATTTACATTTACTTTGAAATGTAAAATGAATGAAATCTGTAACATAGTGTGATGATACCAAATTGAAGATATTATCACACACTAATTTCATCATTATATACTTCAGTTCTGACATTTGAGGCAAGTCTACAAGTTATGGTATTTGCATCCAAGGAAATGCAAACTTGATTTGTCTGTAGGCCCAATGTGGAAAATTTCTCTAAGGATTTAATTAAAAAATAGAGGGAAAATTTGCCATACTAGGACAGTGTTCCTGAAAGCTGTTTCTGACAGTTAAATAGAATAGACATTAATAATCTTTTAATCATTATTGAAAACTAACAGTGCAGTTTTGGGCTCTCAGAAATGCTCAGTTTAATGTAAATTACTGTCAGTAAAATATGTGTGCATATTGGTTTGACAGTAAATTCTCTTAATCAAGTAAGTACATATGCATGTTATTGGAATTATAATTATCCCTTCCTACAAGGTGATATTTACTGAATATCACAGGGCCAGTTCTAGATATTTTGATACCTAGGAAAGATTGTATTCTGGCAGCCCTGATGGTTTGGCTCATTGTCCAATTTTGTCCAGAATTTCAAAAAGCACAACCTCGTTTCTTTTTTTCTTCAGCTTTATACTTATGATTTTCAGCCCCAAACCCTTTTTTTTCTTTTCTCAGTATTATATTTTACCCTCAAGTGGACATGCTGGCTTACAGAGTGTGCTGTTATTGTTTTTTTCACTTTTTAAACTGTGGTTTTCAGGTGCCCTTTCAGTATTGAGAATCCCTAAAATCTGGCACCTCTAGACTGGCATCTATTTGGTCTTAGCCTAGAGCTGGCCCCAGATAGATAACCCTAATTTAATAGACACTGAAATAAATATGGACATTACAATGGAGATTAAGACTGCTACTGGGGGTTCTTATACTATTCCAGTGCAACAAAGAATGTGTGAAGTGATTCTTTCATAACAATGACAGAAAGGGGGGGAAGAAATAATCTCCATGCTATATAAGGATACAGTTGAAAATTTAGTTAACCATCCCTTCCACAGAAGCAATGGATGTCAGTCTCCTGTCAGCAAGGACAGCTAATTGTGTCAGTTCCTCCACCAACTTATTTGCCTGTCTGGTTTTGACATGGATAAACATTTCCCACTTTTGATCATCTTCACTTTCAACTTCAGTAGCAAACACCAATGAACTACTTGGGTTATGATAGCTTTTTCCTATATCCTCCTGCCATAAAAAAATCCTATTTTTTATTTTATATTGACCTACAATAAACCACTGAAGTGCAAATAACTATCTCAAAGAAAACAAATCCTCCCCAGTGCTGCAATATATCTAGAAAATCAAATTTTTTATACAATGTGCTTGATAGCTCATCAGTAATTGCTGCAAAGAGTAATAGATAAATGAGTTATTCCTCCTTAGTATTTACTTTCATGGTTACTTGACTGTATCATTCCAACAAAGAATCAATTAATACTGTCTTATTTAATTCAGACATTCTGTATATACATGGTTGGTTAAGGGATCTGGCTGTGGGGAGTACTAGTCAAAGACCATTCAGCTTCAAAAATGAGCTCTGTGAAGGGATAGTAAATTCCTTAGTAATTAATGCTTCTTGTTATTTCTTCACTTCCCAAAACTAGCTAGCTTCAATGTTACTTTTGTAAATTAAGTTTTAATAAATGTATTGACTTTAAGACTTTTTTTCTATTCAGTTCAGATTTCATTGTAAACCTCTCTCTCTCTTTTCTCTCTCTCTCTCTCTTACACATACATACACACACAGTATAGTTAAGTTATATTTTAAAATAACAACAAAATAAAAAATAACTTTTGTCCAATATTTATTTGGCTCCAAGCACAAATGCTATTTGTCTTGCTTTCATGGCATTGTTGTTAGTTGTGAAGTCGCAACCCCATGGACAAAATTCCTCCTGGGCTTCCTGTCCTCTACCATCTTCTGGAGTCCATTTAAGCTCACGGCTACTGCTTCAGTGACTCCATCCAGCCACCTCATTCTCTGTCATCCCCTTCTTCTATTGCCCTCAATCTTTCCCAGCATTAGGCTCTTCTCCAGTGAGTCCTTCCTTCTCATTAGATGTCCAAAGTATTTGAGTTTCAACTTCAGGATCTGGCCTTCTAAAGAGCAATCAGGGTTGATCTCCTCTAGGACTGACCGGTCTGGTTGCCTTGCAGTCCAGGGGACTTGCAGGAGTCTTCTCCAGCACTATAGTTCATAGGCCTCAATTCTTTGGCGCTCAGCCTTTCTTATGGTCCAGCTTTCACTGCCATACATTGCAACTGGGAAGACCATAGCCTTGACTATATGCACTTTTGTTGGCAGGGTGATGTCTCTGCTTTTTACTATGCTGTCTAGATTTGCCATAGCTTTTCTCTCGAGGAGCAAGCGTCTTTTAATTTCTTGGCTGCAGTCTCCATCTGCGGTGATCTTGGAGCCCAGGAAAATAAAATCTGTCAGTAACCTCCATTTCTTCCCCATCTGTTTGCCAGGAATTGAGAGAGCCAGATGCCATGATCTTGGTTTTCTTAATGTTGAGTTTCAACCCAGCTTTTGCACTCTCCTACTTCACCTGCATCAAGAGGCTCTTTAGGTCCTCTTCACTTTCTGCCATTAGAGTGGTATCGTCTGCATGTCTTAGGGTGTTGATATTTCTCCTGGCAATCTTGATTCCAACTTCTGATTCATCTAGCCCTGCCTTTATCATGATGTGCTCTGCATATAAGTTAAATAGGCAGGGTGACAGTATACAGCCTTACTGGACTCCTTTCCCAATTTTGAACCAATCAGTGGTTCCATGTCCAGTTCTCACTGTTGCTTCTTGACCCGCATATAGCTTTCTCAAGAGATAAATAAGATGGTCTGTTTATTTTCTTGAAGAAATCTCTGGTCCTCCCTATTCTATTGTTTTCTTCTATTTCTTTGCACTGTTCATTTAAGAAGGCTTTCTTATCTCTTCTAGCTATTCTCTGGAATTCTCCATTCAACTGGGTGTATCTTTCTCTTTCTCCCTTGCGTTTCGCTTCCCTTCATTCCTCAGCTATTTGCAAAGCTTCCTCAGACAGCCATTTTGCTTTCTTGCATTTCTTTTTCTTTAGGATGGTTTTAGTTGCTACCTTTTGTACAATGTTGCGAACCTCCATCCATAGTTCTTCAGGCACTCTGTCTATCAGATCTAATTCCTTAAATCTATTTGTCACCTCTACTGTATATTCATCAGGGATATGATTTAGTTCATACCTGACTAGCCTAATGTTTTTCCCTACTTTCTTCAATTTAAGCCTAAATTTTGCAACGAGAAGCTCATGATCTGAGCCACAGTCAGCTCCTGGTCTTGTTTTTACTGACTGTATAAAGCTTCTCCATCTTTGGCTGCAGAGCACATAGTCAATATGATTTCTGTATTGGCCGACTGGTAATGTCCATGTGTAGAGCCGTCTCTTGGGTTGCTGGAAAAGAGTGTTTGCTATGACCCTTGTATTCTCTTGACAAAATTCTATCAGCCTGTGCCCAACTTGCCTGTTATTCCGATTATCTTTTGGCTTCCTACTTTAGCATTCCAGTCCCCCATGATGACAAGGAAATCTTTTTTGGTGTTGATACTATAATGTGCTGTGGGGCTTCATAGAACTGGTCAATTTCATTCTCTTCAGCACCAGTGTTTGGGGCATAGTCGTGGACTACTGTGATATTGAATGGTTTACATCAAGGCAAAATAGACACATTTATAAACTTGGATTGCTCTTGTGCCATGAGCCAACAGTTAAAATTACCATCTACTTGACTTTTCTATCAAGTACATTCATTTGATGGATATAATTTGCATAAAGAAGGTAGGAAACAAAGGCCATAGGAGACTTGTAGCCATGACTGAATGAAATAAGCATTCAGACTTTTAACATAGATTGCCAGACCTCAGGAGAACTCACCCTCTTTTGACCTGTTCAGAGCTTTCCAGCTTCTCTCCTGTTCATTTCCATGTTTCTCTTTTTCAGTGGGAATGATGCAACCACATAATTGCCTTATGACATATGCCATGCTGATGTATCCCCTGATTTTCTAGTCCTCCTGTTTTGGAAGGTCATTAATATGTCAACATTCAGCCCTCTGTTGCGGAATAGTTTTGAAAGCTCAAATGAGGAGCCTTCAATGCCAGCTATTCAGACTGACATGCTCTTAGAACAGTTCTGGACCCATCACCAAACAGGAAGCAAAAAACAAAATTTATTTTTTTATGACAGTGAAGCAGGCATTAGGTATGTGTAGTGTTTTGCCAGAAGAAGGTCCCACATTCAACCTCTGGCTTCTTTATTTTTTTTTAAGATCAAGTAGTAATACTGTGAAATCTTGAGTCATTCCTTCTCCGTACAGACTAATCTTCTCAAATCTGTTGTGTTCAAAGATTTTGGAACCACAATACATAAGAATATAATACAATCAGGAAGCTCAAGCATGGAAAGAGTGTAACACTGTAGTCCTTTTCCATTACTGTCCTGGCAACTGCTAATTTCTGTGGTGGTGAACTTATGGCACGCGTGCCACTGGTGGCACACAGAGTCCTCTCTGTGGGCACATTCACCATTGTCCCAGTCCTAGGCCTTAAGCTGGGTTTTATAAAACATTTTTGCTTTAAGCCTCCGCCACCATGTGCAAAAAAAAAAAGGTTCAATCAATCAATCAATTTCAACTTCTTGCGGGGGAAAAAAGATCTCGCAAAGTTGGAATTGATTGAACTTTTTAGTCCTACCCAGTCTGCCTTTACCACCACAGTCACGCCCAGCTAGTGGGCCATACCCACCCAATTGGCCACACCCACCCAATGGGCCATACCCACCTGGCACAGGACAATACGTAAGTGGGTTTTGGTTTGCGGTTTGGGCACTTGGTCTCTAAAAGTTTCACCATCACTGTAATATATGCTTCTTGGCAGACTAGTGATAATAAAGAGGAATTTAAAAAAAAAACTAGTAGTCACTGTTAGATTGAACCCTCGTCTTTTTTTTTCTTTTTCTTTTACAGACCATCAGCAAAGCTGATAGCAGCAAATTCCATCCTCGTTGGGAATTCTGGGATCTGTGACCTTAAGGCTCAGAAAGCTTGGATAAATAATAAAAAGCTATCTGAACATTAAGTACAGGAAGTACATCAGTTATAGCAGGAGTTGACATTGCACATACCATATGGAGCAAACCAGGTAGCAAGAAACAGCTCTGCCGGGAACCATTAACATGAAAACAGTATCAATACTGACGGGTCCTTGGTGCTCTCTGATTGTTTTTTCCGGTTGTTTTCTTGCAGACATTTCGTTACCCAAACTAAGTAACATTATCAGTATTAGTCGTGTCGATGACTGATAATGTTACCTAGTTTGGGTAATGAAACGTCTGTAAAAAATTGTAGGGCTCTCTGTTTCTTAACATTTCCATAGTTCTCTTCATTTCACAAATCATTTTATATATATATATATATTTTGCAAGCATTTTTTCAGAAGAAACCTGAGAAGCTCAAGCTTGGCACACTACTTAACAAAAATCATTTGTTAGTTTTAGCAGTTTTTTAAAATATAAAACAATAGATTTTCTCATTATATCTTTGTTCGGTGCTAACACTCCATGGACTATGCATTCAATTCCAGCTTATAGATATTTAAATTTAAAAACAGAAGTTATTCGTTCCTGTGCTTGTAGAACAAAATCAAAACAAAATGCATGACAGTTTCCTATGTTAATCCTAGAGAAATGCTTACAATTCACACAAGAACACTTTCCTGCCCCCTCCTGTTTCTGCTTCCCTGCTTCAGTGAACAAAAACCTGGAAACAAGGACATTCCATTTTACATTCACGGAATTGCAATTTATTACTTCCTGGTAAGAACTGGTTAAATAGAACAATTTTCTCTAGGGAGCAATATCAGTAGTTCCCATATTGCTTTGGTATCAGCTTACTATGGGAGCTCAGAAAGTATGACAGCAATAAATATGACAGTAAGCTTCATCCATTTATTTCTGTTTATGACATCAGTGTCCCACTGACCCCATTGAGATTGGAACAAAGTATATGTGTGTGTGTGTGTGTGTGTGTGTATCTATATATATATGTAGATCTTTGGTCATTTGGGTTTTTTCCCACGTAGAATTGGAGGTATCAGGGCAACGTTTCGACGAAATCTCATCCGTCATCCTCAGGCTGGTGACTTCAGCTTCGTTCTTCTGGGAGAAGTGTGTGATAGTGGCTGTTTTTTCTTCTTTTTTAAACTGCCAGAGGGGGTGTGTTCTGTGGGTGGAGGCTTGGCAGTTTAAAAAAGAAGAAAAAACATCCACTATCACACACTTCTCCCAGAAGAACGAAGCTGAAGTCACCAGCCTGAGGATGACGGATGAGATTTCGTCAAAACGTTGCCCTGATACCTCCAATTCTACGTGGGAAAAAAACCAAATGACCAAAGATCTACATACAAACACCCACGAAAACCTCAGAAAACTATATATCTATATATCTCTATCTCTATCTCTATCTCTATCTCTATCTCTATCTCTACCTATCTACCTATCTATCTATGTATATATGTATATGCATATGCATATGCATATGCATATGCATATGCATATGTATATGTATATGTATATGATTGTGGGGAGCTATGCTAATTTAATAGCAAGTAAAAGTAGAATTTGTTTTGTCTCCTGCTCTATAAAAGAATGGATTTAAAACTTGTGCACCAAATGTAACTGTGGGAGCCAATAATATGTTTCTGTTTATATTACAGGGAATCTCCAGGATGATATTTAAAAGGAATGGGGTTGGTGATTATCACCTTTCACTTGGTTTGTGGGTAAGCGTCTCTGTGTGTGTTGCATCTAGTGGACATTCAAAATAGAAGACATTGACATCAACTGGAATGAAGCCTGATCTAATTTTATATCGTGGGAGTTTCTTTTCTTTTCTTGGCCAGGAAAAAGAACTGTGCCAGTAATAAGTGGGTTATTTGAATTCTATTGTACTTATTTTTTTGTCTGACTTCTGGAAAATAAATTCCTTAGCTAGTGACAATTTATAAATGTCATGTATATTGCCAAATTCTCAGATTCTAGGTTTACTTGGTTAATTTACCACAGGAGAAGGACCCATCAAAGCAGTGTTAAAAGTTATTACTGTAGAGAAAACTTGAAGAATATATATGTGGGCATTTGCCTTGAACTCTCAGAAGATACAAATCTAACAAAGAACTATAATTAGGGTTGTTTTCTGAAAGATTCCTCACCTTAAGAGCTATGTGACAGGCACTATCATCTTTGTAATGAGAATAAAAATACTTACTGAATTTGGATGGTGAGTATAGATGACAATAGATTATCCATAGGGTATGGTGAAAAACAGTCAAAATAGTGGCCACTATGATGTGAATGAAGATCCATCATTTCTAATGTGCATCATAAACAGAACTTTGATCATATTGTTGTGTTACTTCTTGTACAATTTGCTTTTATATAAACCAACAAGGAAATTATAAAATGTGGCTCTGAAAATCACAGTTTATAGGAGATGGATGCTCTCTATTTTAAGAAGTTGATAATTTAATTGCATTTCCCAAGAATTCCAGTTTGTTTCTTGACTTTAAAGGCAATAACAATTCAGGATACAACTTTGTCGATGACAATTATTTTAGACCAGGGGTGTCAAAGTGGCGGTCTGTGGGCTGGATGTGTCCTGCACAGGCCACACCCACCCCAGTTCCGCGAAGGCAAAAAATGTCGTGATACGTCACAATAGGTTACACGAAGCGATCGAGTTTGACATCTGTGTTTTAGACTGACAAAATATTTAGAATAAAGATGAGTAACCTGTTCATGGATGGGAGCTGCCTTTAGTGGCCCCATGTGAATGAATGCTACAGTGAGTGAGGCTAAGTCATGCAGCTGGATGAGCCTATGATTTTCTGCTTTATTGTGATACATATGAAGATATATTTCAAGGAATGGAGAACCTCAGGCTTATTTTAGATTTTTACTATAGTTCCCCATCTCCAAGTAAGGGGAAATTGAAATTTGTGGTGCACTTTAAATGACTTGTATAGATTTCAGGAATCCTTGGGCTGCAGTTTGCACATCCCTGATTTAAAAGATAACACAGAATAGACCTGGATTCAGTGTGTGAAGCCCCTGAGTGTCTTAGTCTTATTTAGTCAAAAGCTTTTTTTGAATATTAGTTGCAGCATTAAATCTGAAGGCTGAACTTATGCTAGCCTGTATCTTGAAGGTAAAACTCAGAAGACCCTGGAAAAGCAGTCAAGCCATCCTTGGCTTGTTAGACTAGAATTATTCCAGGTCAAACTCTGGGGGCAATAAATGATCTCAGGAACTTGGTATTCTTCTACTAGGACTTGACTTGATTAAAATATCAACATTGCTTCAAAGTTCATTGATTGTAAACAAACTCTACTCCAGAATGATCTACAAATAGTTTTATAACAGATTTTTTCTTTCTTTCTAGCATTTTCCTGCAAGTTCACTTTTTTCAGATCAACCAAGTGTTGAACTATTAGTTGCAAAAGGAATTGACCTACTGTCTTGTTACCCAAGCTTTTCATCATGGATTGCTAGAGACTGACTGGCCTAAAGTCACCAGGCAGGTTTCATGCCTAAGGCAGGACTACATTATAACAGGTTATTTAAAAGAATAAGAAAGCATTCGCTAAAGAGTCCATACATTTGGTTTTTAGTAAAGAGCTGTCTGCTTTTATTTTCTTTGTGCTTGGCACTTTGTTTCTTTGCATTAAGAAATAATCCAATAATTTATTTCCTCTTTTCTTTTAGCTTCGCTTAATTAAGAAATGGCTGGCTTACGTGCACTGTATGAAATCCTTATTAATGAACATTTGATGGCTGAAAGATCAACTGCCTTTGACCCTTTCCAATTCATTTTCTTCCCCAAAGCCAGTAGACTTTGCCAAAGACAGGTGATCTATCACATTTTTATTTTCAGAAACTGCTCTCCACAATTTTCATACTACATTTTGACATCCATCTTCAAAACTATTTTGGAGATCTAGAATGGGGCTATTTACTGTACATTTGTAGGAGAGTCCTTTAAACTTCTTTTGGATCAACCCTCAAAACTAATGAAACCAACTAAATAACTCAAAGGCATTCTTCAGAATTATTTAAAAATCAATTGGGGATTCTTGGAAGACAATACTGAAAGAGAAACAGTACCAATATAGCCTCCCTGATGCCTGCAGTTATGTAATGTCATCTTCCCCATGCTGTTGTTCTCCAAATGCAAGTCTGCTGGTTGGGAATTATGGGAGCTGTGATCCCACCTTGTAGGGATCAAAGTGAGGAAGGATTGCTTTGTATTTGCCTCTCAAATATCTATCAGAAGAGATAGGCAAAATTATCTTGTTGATGTTGGCACCAAAATAATGTAATCCACATAATAAGGAGGCCCCATTGAAACTTTTTCTTTCAACTCCCAAAAATATTTTAGTGGACTTTTTGGAATTTGCTTTTTAAACAATCCCCCTTGTTATTGTTATTTCTAACTCAGGTTTAATTATTTATTTACTGTAGTGCTGATTCTACAATATGACAGATGGACAAAACATTTAGCTTTAGGAAGCTACTAGTCCTGAGTATGGACTATAAATATATTTTAGTTCCAAACTATAGCTAAATTATTTTACTCTAGAGAAAACAATTCTCCATTGCAAATAATTCTGTACTTGAAAGTTTGTTCCTCCCAAATCCAGTTTAAAGACAGAGTAACAGCATCTAGCTGACAGATTGAGTGTTTCCTTCTACAGGGAGATGTATTGCATTCCTACTGAGATCACAGTAATTATTTCTAAATATATTCTAAAACATTATGCAATGTTTAAACAAATAGTTTTTCTTTGTCGTTCAGTACTTTTCAAAAAGATAAATACATTATCAGATCCAAATCTTTCTCTTTATGTATCATTTGCTGAGTGAAACATTGCATGCCTGGAATAAAAAGGGACAACTAGCCGGAAATGTGTATTAAACAAATATGAGCTTTTACAAAATAATGCAAATGCTGATTACTGATATATTGAAAAGGTTTCTTCTTGAAATAAACCTGAAGGTTTATTTGTAAGAATAGGAACAAATAGAAAATCCACATGTCTATCAGGTAAAGTGAACTTTCTGGTAGGAAAAACTTAGTGAATTGTACCAGTTTAGTGAGAGGCTAATCTTAATAATCTTATTCGAACAAGCCGGCCTGGCCTGATGGGGGATGGGTTTGGATTTTATTGTTGTTTTAAATGTATTTTAATCTATTGTTGTAACTTGGGCATCTCGTTTAATTCTTTTTTAATTTTTGTATTTTGTATTTTTATATGTTTGCCCTGTTCACCGCCCTGAGTCCTTCGGGAGAAGGGCGGTATACAAATAAAATTATTATTATTATTATTATTATTATTATTATTATTATTATTATTATTATTATTATTATTATTATTATTATTATTATTATTATTATTATTATTATTATCTCCAGTACAATTTTACCCCATTTCTTTAAAAAAGTGAGAACTTTGCAAAATGTGCCTTGATCTGCTGTCTTGATTCTGCTCTCATTGCTTTTTTATTCCCTTCCTTTTTGTTAGATCTCATTTATTCTGAAGTTTCTTTCTCTTCCTCTTATGCAATTAATTTGTTCAGAGTTTGCCTATTCAGCCAACTGCACGGTTGTACTGAATTAACATTCAGGGCCTCACTCCAGTGCTTCAACCACAGTTGGCTTCATGCCATCCCATCCAGCTTTAACTGCATTTGTATGCTGACTTTGCACATTTGTTCTTCAGATCTCTTTTCTTTCACCAAACCCCGTCATCCTTAAGCTGCTATAACACAAGATCTTCTTTCCCTTCCACACAGATAATTCAGTTGGGTTCACCTACCAGGACAGCAGTGCTGTTCTCAGAGTCTGCATTGGCCCATTCCAATGCTTTCTTCCTCTGGCAAACAAGGACTTTCTGTAGAATATAAGAAAAACTCAAAATTCTGCAAAGAGCACAAAAATCGAGCAGCACGCACTGGGAAATAATCACTTCAGTCAGAAACAGAAAAACAGCAAACATGATATATTTGAGAAGGTGGCTGAACTTGGGAAAGGCAGTTTTATGCCATCTTGGAAAAAGCAAGGGGAAATTTCTTGAGTGACTTCCTGGAAGCTCTTTAAATCAGTAAGGCAAAATCATGTTGTTCCTGTCTTTGCAATTCTTCTTTGTCTCCAGAGTTACAGTTGTTCCTCTTTAGATATCGTTTGCAAAATTAACATTCCCCTCTATGGCAATTCTGTCTACTTGTCTACTGCATCTTATTAAGAGTAATAGTTTATCTATATATCTGTCTGTCTATCTATCTATCTATCTATCTATCTATCTATCTATCTATCTATCTATCTATCTATCATATTTAGGAGCCACCCATTTATCTCACAGAGCAACTCTAGGTGATATACAAATAGCCATAAAAAATGAAAGCCATCTAAAAATATTATAATAAAAGCAGTTAAAAATAAGAAAAGTTAATTAAAATTAAACATTAAAAAGGCAGGATAGTGGTTTCATTTTGCTACCCATTCACATGGCTGTCTGCTCTTCTGTGGCCCCCATGCACATTGGCAGAGCAAGGTCTTCAAGCATTTATAAAGGCCAGGAAAGTAGGGGCCCATCTCACCTACCGGCGGGGGGGCGGGGGGGAGGAGAATGTTCCAGAGGACAGAGGCAATGGCTATTTACCTCCATTCTAAAGCTGGGAAGAAGAAAAAAAACTTAACTTAGTTATTTATCAATGAACAACTTCCAAACCATATAATAATGGGATACAATGAGTCACATGAAAGAATCTCACTGTTTTAAGTTTTAATTATTTATGGCATACAGCTAGGATTGGCTGAGAACCATCATTTCTTCCTATTAGGAGAATCTTGTAGGAATCTCACAACATGCTCCTTTTTTGCACCTGAAAAATTTACCGAAGGCAGTTTTCAGCCCACTTCTGGCACCTTAAAAGTGTACACATTTATTATTGCATATGCTTTGTGGATTATAAGAGTTTGTGTATCTACTTTACAATCGCCTGAGATCCGTGGAAGTTTTTGCAATAATAAATGTAGCAATCATTAAGATGTTGTTCCTGAAGATGTATCCATTGCCTTTACTTTGTCTATGCAGATGAAGTAGGAGCAGCAATATGACTTGTTTACTAATTACTCTTGAGTATATCAATTTCATCAACCTTGGTCCTATCCTCATTCCCATTTTGATTTAGCTTCTCTTTATTGTCAACAAAATTTTATTATTATTTAAATTCATTGGCCACCCCACTCCAGTGGACTCTACATTGTAATAGTATCATTACAATTCTTACTCTCCACTGTATGAACTATCTGTGTTAAAGAACAATAATAAAATGTAAGAAAAGAGAATCAAAGCAGCATAATGTATAGTGTAATGTTCTGTAACTCTCCTACAAAAAATAGTGTCTTCTTGGTCAGTTTAATCTCACAGAGAGCAACATGATGGGTTCAAGCTAAAATTCTGCATGTTGATTTGCAAACAGTTTTATTTGTGGGGAGGTAATTTATGTGGAAGTGTGACACTTGATGATTGAGAGCATGCATTCACCAGAAATGAATAAGGTATCTGTGAACGATATATCATATTTAGCAGCAGATAACAGTGAATGATACCAATAACAATAGCACTTAGACTTACATACTGCTCCATAGTGCTTTACTCTACTCTTTAAGTGTTTTACAGAGGCAGCATATTGCCCCCAACAATCTGGGTCCTCATTTTACCGACCTCGTAAGGATGGAAGGCTGAGTCAACCTTGAGTTGGTGAGAATCAAACTACTGGCAGTTGACAGAATTAGCCTGTAATACTGCATTCTAACCACTGAGTCACTACAGTTCAACATTTACAACATCAGCAGATAAAGCTGATTTACCATGAAATGGAGGGGGGGAAACCCTCAGTGCCATTTTTATCAGTTTAACAAGGATCTGATCCAGTAATAGAACTTGTCCTGGCCCCACTATGTAGTCTGATAATTTTGCCAGAAAGTGAATATTTTACTTGATGTTGCAGGAACCTTATTCCACAATTGCAAGACAGAATCTATCTAGATAAACATTTAGTTAGTTTTTCAACTATTTCTGGCAACCTGTTTATTATTTCCAATGGTTGCAAAAACCTATTATTCATTAAAAGCAACTTGAAAATTTAAGTGATTTATATTTTGTATTATTTATGTTTGGCAACAGCAACTGGTACTGTTTGTAAAGAATAATAGTGGCATTGTATGCAAGGTTGGGTCAAAGCTCATAGCCTTTTATGAAATGTTTTATTTTCAGCTACCTTGGGAAGAAATGTTTAGTTTGCAGTGTTAATGGCTTGGATGGTTGCCATGCTCCATATTCTAGATCAGAGCCCCGTCCAGCTTTCTTCTTTGCTTTCAAGCCTTCCCCCGCATGAGTCACCATTTTTTGAAATACTTTCTAGGCCAAGGGGGGTATTGGGTTTGACAAATTGCATTATTGTGGCAGCCAAACTGGAAATGCTTTTATTAAGACAAGAGTCCTGTTTTTATTAAGACATATTGAAATTCAACCTCCACTGAAGTCCAAATTCGGCAGTAACCATTCATTGAAAGCACCTCTTTTTATACTGTTGATGCAACTGCATCTTTTCCCAAATGCATGCAGCTGCTTTGGAAGCTGTTCATGGCAGTCTCCATGTAGGAGATGATTAGGCTGAAGCCAAGGAAGGAGTCAAAAACATCATAAGTCATGAGTCCCTGCGCACCCACAAAAGATCTAAGTCCAGCCCACCTTGAGTGCTTCTTAATTCCCGCTCATTTCCTTTGACTGCTAATAGCTCAGATTTTGTAGAGAGCTTAAGCTTGCAACCAAGCTTAAGCTTTATACTCATTTGAATTGCTTGAATCTCCTGATTTCCCTGGTGCTTGACATTCCATGGAGAGCTACTTTAGCTCACTGGGGAAAATGTAACACTTCTGCATGTTTCAAAGCAGTTTTCCTAAATGATTTGCACAGCCTATTATCTTCTAGTCTCTCTGCTCAGCTTCTGTTGTCTATGTGGCTGTTGAAGCACAAATTTAGATGAGCTTGTTTTCACATCTCCATTATTTCTAGATGAATTTACATTTTTCTTACTTAAATGGTCTGACTTCAAAACCAGCTTGATCACTGTATTTTTCTACTACTCCCTTCTACATTACAATAACATTCTTCAAGGCTTTAGCTGAGTTGTATTTTGCTTCATTGACTCTGATGAAGTTGGGTTTGATGGATAGGGTTTAAAAGAGGATTTGGCCAAACAGCTCCATTTGTGTAGCACAATCAAAAACAGGAGTCCTCAAACCACTGGCTTCTATTAGATACAGAATATGATCACAATAAATATCAATGTTCCTCCCACTCTTTGTTCTCTTATAGGGAAAATAATCAATTTGCTGAGATGTTGGTCACCTTATCTTATCCTGTCTCATTCAATCTGGTAAAAAAAAAGATTTAAGAGATTTAATCATTGTATTTCCTTCCTGTTCTACATGGCAGTGGGAGAAATATTAACATTATTTTTTGTAATCATATTCAGACCTCCCCAATCAGTAGTAGCTCTGATTGAAATATCACAAAGCAAAGCAGGACAACAAGGAATGAACACATATACACAAAAAAAAACATTTAGTAAGGATGCTAAACCTCATACCAGACTCAACAAAATGTGATTTGCATTACTGTAGCTTGCAGAAATGTAAGGAACACAGCATGCTTAGATAAGTAGCATTTATCTTGGTTCAGAAGATCTGTAGAACACAGGAATAAACACACGCATACATAGACATGCACAGAGTGGATAATCTCCCCCACTCTCTTTGTGACCCAGAGTTTAAATCCTAGGCCTTCCTCCCCCCAACTTTTAAATCAATGGACTCTTAGCTATTCTTTTCCTAGCCTTGAAGGTCAACATCTATTCAGTATTTATACAATGATTCTGCCTCTGCCTGGTCTTAGCTTCCTCCTTGCCAGCTTCAGTTCTTGCAGTGGGAGAGGAAGAGAAGAAAGTCTTCCCTTTTTGCTACCATTGTCATAGCATCCAAGTAAATGGTCAAGAAAAAGAGGAAGCTGGAGAGTGGTGGGGGGAGGGAGGAGGAGGATCAAAAGGGTTCTAGTTCAGAACATAAGCACACATGAGATGTTCCCAGATTCATACATTTATCAAGGTATTTTCAAACCTTGGTTACATTGACTACATCGCTATTGTGAAATATCAGAGAATTTGAGAAAGGAGAAGCAGATACTGTATTAAAAGTGTTATTTTGTTGCATATATAGCAGTGGAAGAAAAGGGAACAATTATAGTTAAAGCAGGTTTTTTTCTCCTATCACAAATGAAAATAGTAAAAATAACAAATGCTAAATATATTACATGAAGAATAAAGAACCTGGTCTGAAAATTAAAGATTTGCCAGAAAAAAAATTGAAAGGAATAAGAAATTCTGAGAGAATGGAATTGATGAATGATGGACTGGATTTTCTTGGCAAGATGAATGCTGCTTTTTTAAAGAGATTTTTTGAACTTAGGGATGCTGCAAAGATATTTACAATAGAGACTTAGGAACTGTCTCTGAGATGCAGTGGTTGGGAAAGTTCCCAGTTAAAATCCTAAGGAAAGGTTTTATTCTTAAGAGTCAATCTAGGTTGTTTGATCCTGGACAGATCAGAGATAATGATTGGGATATCTGTGATAGATAAGAAACCATTGTAGACTTTCTACGAATTAATTACATACGGCTTTCTATGATTGTTAACAGAGGCTTTAACTTTGCTGCTGATTAACTATTTTGTCTTCATATATATTAAGTATGATAGGGGTTGCAGATTGATGTAGAACTTTATAAATTTTGGACCTCTTTCACAAGGGAGAAAGCTATTATTGTTACAATATATTTGGTGATGACCTATAGAGCCCTAAATGGCATGGGTCCGGACTATCTTCGGGAGCACCTGCTGCTAGCATCAACTTCCCATCGTCCTGTGCACTCCCACAGGGAGGGCCTTCTCAGGGTGCCGCCGGTCAGGGAGTGCCGGCTGGCGGCCCCCAGGGGGAGAGCGTTCTCGGTGGGCGCGCCTGCCCTTTGGAATCAGCTGCCTGTGGAACTCTGGATGGCCCCTGACCTTCGCTCGTTTCGCCGGGACCTAAAAACTTGGCTATTCGAGCTTGCCAGCCTGGACTGAGAGTTTTGGGTTAAGGTTTTAATTTTTAATTATTTTGGGACTATTTAATTTTATTTTATTTTAACCTGTATATACAGTATTGTAATGTTTTAATTTGCCCTGTAAACTGCCCTGAGTCCCTCGGGAAAAGGGCGGTATATAAATCGAAATAAATAAATAAATAAATAAATATTTGTCAGTGTACAACTGGGGGGATAATATGTGTGGGTTTTTTTGTCCTTTTCATTCATATTTTTAATGTTTTATTTGGTTTTGTTTGTTTTTGTAAATGTTCTTTTCTTTTGTATTTTATATTTTAATTTTCTGAATAAATTAAAAAATAATTTTAAAAATACTTTACATGCAGAGTGTGCTATATTCTTGTGCAGCTCTTATAGTCCTTGAATGGGAGAAGATAATTTGTGCCCTTCCTTCATTTTTATGCCAGCACATACCAACCAGTTGTACTGTAAACCCATCAGGTTTGACTCTTCTGAGATGAAAAAGAGTTTGGAAAAAATTAAATGTGGCACAAATGCACAGAAAGTTCACCAACAGCTTTCTTAGAAGATTGTGGTTTTCAACTAAAGCATGGAGCCTACAGAAGTAAAGCAAGCTAACCACTGTTGATGCTGAACTTTCAGTGCAAGGATGGCAGCAGGCAGAGAAACTAGAACACAAACAGGCACAACAAAAAACTCTTTTCTGATTTCCCCTTTTCAAGAGCTGCAGGGAGAATGACTGAAATGTGCTTGTGCTAATATAAAGAAAAATGAACATGATGCTTAATCAACAGGCTCAGAAGTATGATAGTGGCACAAGCAAGAAACAAATGACAAGATTGGGAGAAAGGAGATATATGAGAAAAAGGAAGCTCAGACTTTCTGTTACGGTAAAAATGCTGTCTCAGCATGTGAAGCCCTGATTGCAAGTTTGTTGACTTTAGCTCCCTCTCCAACCTATAAAGAATGACTTACAAAATTAGACCACTTCCTCTTTATAGAACAACGGTTACTTTTGATTAAGTTAAATACATAACAGTAGGATGTTAATAAAACAATTTGATCTCTGTGAAATCACTTTCATGTCATACTCAGCCAGTCTTTGGGGGAACATCAGAACCTCTACCCCAGTTTGCATAATGCAATTTGTCACCCGAGTTTTCAAGAGTCCAGCTAGCTCTGGAATTAGGTAACCATATCTTTAGTCAGTCTCAACTTCATAAAAATTAAAAAGAGGAAAAAGACATCTGTGCCACCTGAGGCTGCTCACAAAGCAGCAAGAATTCAAAAGGGGCTTGACCAATTTTCAGGGGACCAGACAGACAATTTATAAGTAGGGCTTGCATTGTGGTTTTATGGTTACATTTTTAGCTGCTGCTAAGACTGTCGCTAGGGATTTTGCCTAGATGCCATGAATGCACTGGAGAGGTAGAAGAACAATAGGGTGGGATTTTCTGCTCCTTGAATAAATTAAGGTTTTAGGGCATACTAAAAAAAAGACATTAAATATATCATTGGTTTAATGTATGCATTGTTATTATTGTTGTTATTTACTTTTGAGTCAGTCTTGACTTCTCTTGACAGCCTGGACAAATCCGTGCAATTTTCTTGGCAAGATTTTCAGAAGTGGTTTGCCATCATCTTCTTCCTAGGGCTGAGTGAAAGTGACTGAGCTCTTGTCACTCAGCTGGCCTTGCAGAACTGCAGTTAAAGGAGCTGGGTGCTGCATGCAGCCCATGGTTTTGGATTCTTTGGTTCCAAAGTATGGTATAAATAAAACAAAACAAAACTCAAGACAAAATGGGCAAATGGTGATGCTAGTGTCTATAGGCTAACCCAATAACTTTTGTACATACTATATGGCATAGCTTAAATCAGTGAGTAGGATTTCTAAAAGTTGCTGTGCAACGAGTCTGTAATGTATTGGGATTTTATTTGAACTGCTTTCACATGTCTTTTGAATGCTGCTTAAGGTTGCTCAATTGAGGTGTCTGTGTAATGGTCACTGACTAGCCAGACATGCAGTCTCCAAGATCACTGGATGATTTGGGGTGGGAATGGGTTCCTTTAAACCTATTGGCCACCGCCTAGTGGTCAACCGTATAAGTAGCTGCGCAGAAGCCTCTGATTCAGTTCTGTTCCTGTTTGCCTCAATAAAAAAATGTTCCTGTTTGAAACCTCTTGTCTTTCTTCCTGCCTTCCAAGAACTCACTAAACAACACTGGTGATGAACGTGGGATCCTGTTTCTTCAGAAGAGCTGAAAGTCACTAGGGGGTGACGCCAGCAAAGCACCTGGCAGGGAATGCGTGCCCCCACTCAGTCAGCCTAGCAAGCCATGCAAGCAACCACCCCACCCTGCGGGCCAGTCCCAGGGCCTACAGAAGGAGCAGGACGAGGCAACAAGAGACCCGAGCCATGAAGACTTCCCGAAGATGGCGAAAGTTGGAAAGCTTGAGGAATTTTATGTTACTCACCCAGAGAGATGGTCATCCTACATCTCAAGAGTAGAAAACTACCTCCACTCCAACCAGTCACCAAAAACAGCCTGAAGGCCGCAACACTTCTCTGTGTCTGCAGGCCTGCAACATTCGATATCACGGAGAACTTAGTTGCACTGGCGCAGGTGGAGTCCATTACTGAAGAAACAGCTCGGCGACCATTTCCAGCCCAAGCTGTCAGTGATAGTGTGGAGGCACGCCTTCGAACAATGAATTCAACAACCTGGAGAGACGGCCATGGAATTCATCGCAGCGTTGAGACAAGCTTCGCGTCTGTGCCAATTTTCAGACTTAGAAGAAAGGCTTCAAGACCGACTCGTCTGTGGACTACAAAGCAGACAGCTGCAACAGAAACGTTTTGTAAAAGAGACTCTCTCGCTCCAGGAAGCCTTAAAAGAAGTCATGGCGAACGAAGCCACTGGAGGAGCCATGAAGGCCATGCTGCCCACCAAAAGCACTCAGCACGAGGAGGCCGTCCACCATGAGGATGCCGAACTTCCAGAAGATGTCAACTCCGACCACGAAGTTGATAAGATCCAACAGCACCACAAGGAACTGAAGACTCCTTACAAGGCAGTTCCCTTCCCTTGGTGTTTGGGCTGTGGCAGCCGCCACCAAGTGGACTGCAGGTTCCAGAAAGCCATGTGTCGGGCCTGTGGGAAAACCAGCCACATCGCCTCAGTCTGCAGATGTCGCCAGAAGGACCACCAATCAGACGTTCCAATCAGGAAAGGTACTGGGGCCCCAGGGCAGCAGAGTGTAGGGTTTACTCCAGCTGTCAGAGCATTTGCTGCAAGGGAGTTCACCATCCCCTTAAGCCCAAACTTCGGCTTTAAGTCGAGCTGCAAGGTGTCCCTTGCAGGATGGAACTGGACACGGGTTCTGTGGTATCCATCATTTCCCTGGAGATTTTCTGGTTTGTCTGCAACCGTAGCAAGAGGTGGGCCAAGCTTAGACCATCCAACATCATTCTGACTGACTACCAAAACTCCCGAGTTGCTGTCAAAGCTGAGGCCACCTTGGCCGTCAAGTTCAAGGGGTTTTCGGGACCCCAGGATCTGATTGTGGTGGAGGGCCAGAGAATGAGCTTAATAGGGCTTGATTGGTTTGATGCTCTGGGCATCCAAATCACCAGAATCCCCAGGACACAAGCGGTGAACTTGGCATCAGTATGCGAGGAGTTCGCGGATGTTTTTGACACAAGCCTGGGAGAGTACAAGTGCCCTCTGACAGCCTTTAAACTTGATCCTGCTATAATGCCTATTAGGATCAAACCCCGTAGAGTACCATTTGTGCTTAAACATAAAATTGATGCAGAGCTGGATAAGCTAGTCAGCCAGGGGGTACTACAGCCCGTAGATGGGGGTGAATGGGAAACCCCAATTGTAATGCCACTTAAGGCCAATGGGGAGGTCAAGGATTACAAGTGCACCATAAATAGGGCACATTAAGCAGCATGCGTACCTGGTGCCAGTCGTCAGCCACATCTTGGCATCGATGCAAGGGGGCACTGTGATTGCTAAATTAGATACGGCACAGGCCTATCAGCAGTTACCTGTGCACGAGACCACAGCAGCTTCACAAACTATTGTAACACACGGGGGGGGGCTTTTAAAGTCAAACGCCTTCAATTTGGCCCCAGGAATTTTCCAAGGTGTCATGGAGCGTATGCTCAAGGGCATTCCAGGGGTTTGCCCCTACTTCGATGATGTGCTCGTTGTCAGTGAGTCCACTGAGGTGCTTGCAAGGAGGCTCAAAGCTGGCCTTCAATGGTTCTGCGAAGCGGGCCTTAAATTAACAAGAAATAAGTGTAACATTGGGGTCTCTTCTACTGAGTTCCTGGGTTTCCGTATTGATGCAGAAGGCATCCACTCTTCTGAGTCCAAGCTGAAAGCCATTCAGCTGGCACCTAGCCCCAGGTCAAAAGGAGAGCTTCAGGCATTCCTGGGTCTCCTTAATTTTTACCATGTGCTCCTTTCTAACAAGGCCGCAGTAGCAGAACCATTACACCGGCTCTTAGACAAAAACACCACATGGAAGTGGACCAAGGTTCACGAAAACAGCTTTAAGGCAGTAAAATCACTACTGTCTTTACGCACTTTAAAGAATCATTGCTGGTATGTATTGTTTGTGACACATCACCTTAAGGGGTGGGGGCTGTTTTAAGCCATTTGGCAAGTGATGGGACTAGTCCCAATTGCATATTATTCAAGGACATTGTCCTCAGCTGAGTGCAATTACGTTCAAATTGACAAAGACGCCTTGGCCATTGTGGCCGGGGTGAAGAAATTCCATGATTACTTGTATGGCAGGGAATTCACGATCTACACTGACCATAAGCCACTGTTGGGGTTATTTACTACAAATAGGCAGACACTTCAAATGCTGTCCCCTAGGATGTTAAGATGGTCCATTTTTATGTCAGCCTACAGCTACAGGCTGATTCACAAACCTGGCAAAGACATGGGCCACGCAGACGGCCTTAGGAGGTTGCCATTGCCACAGGTAGAGCCAGATCCAGATCCAGATCCAGCAGCTCTCATTTTGTCAATTCAGGATTTGCCTGAATTTCCCCTCCATGCTGGGGATGTGGCTGCAGAAACTGCTGCAGATGAGGTTTTAAGCAGAGTCTTGTCATGGATTCACACAGGGTGGCTGGAAAACAGCCCTGGACCAAAGTTCCAGAGCTACTTCACACGTAGACATGAGCTTTCAGCTCACAGGGGTTGCATCTTATGGGGGAGCAGGGTTATTGTCCCCAGTTCATTAAGGAAACGTGTGCTTCAGTCTCTGCATGAGGGACATCCAGGCATAGTCCGGATGAAGGCATTGGCATGAAGCTACCTATAGTGGCCAGGGTTAGATAAGGCTATCAAGGCCCAAGTACACGGGTGTTACACGTGTCAACAGTCCAGACCAGAAATGCCACATGCTCCTGTCCACAGATGTGAGGAAACTCATACACCGTGGTCAAGAATTCACATTAACTTTGCTGGGCTCTTTCAGGGACAGCTATTTTTGATAGTGGTCGACAGCCACTCTAAATGGTTGGAAGTAATTCCTATTGCAACTATGACTACTGCTAGGACCATCCAGGTGCTTAGAAAGCTTTTTGGCACTCACAGGCTACCAGACATCATAGTCTTGGACAACAGGGCCCAGTTCACAGAGGCAGAGTTTCAAGCCTTCTTGAGGACTAACTTCATAAGGCATGCAACATCGGCTCCCTTTCACCCCTTGACTAATGGGCAGGCCGAACACATGGTGCGCACAACAAAGGAGTCACTCAAGCACATAGTGACTGGAGATTGGCACCATAGGCTGGCTGATTTCTTGCTTTGCCAGCACACTATGGCTTGCATGGCAATGGGCAAAAGCTCAGCAGAGCTTTGCTGGGGAAGAAGATTAATCATGAAACTGGACAGGTTGCGTCCTGACCAGGTAGCAGCAGACACCACACACCCAAAGGCACCAAGGGGGTTGCAAGTGGGTGATGGGGTGTGGGCCCGGAACTATGGGCATGGAAACTTGTGGGTGCCGGGTAAAATTGTTAAAGTCTCAGGACCCCTCTCCTATGAGGTGGTCCTGGATGGGGGGGGGGTGAGTCATTCGCCGCCATATTGATCAGTTGTGGAAGCGTTTTGGAGAATGGCAGGTCCGCAAATAGAGCCAGAAACTGGCAGCCAAGGAGGGCAGTTCACACGCTCTGATGACTCAACCAGTCAGTACAACGGAGAGGCAGTTGTAGATGGGCAAAGCCCAGGAGTGCAACATGGGTCCCCTGATGGGGAAAGTCAACCCGAACAAGACAGCCTCTGTGCTAACTCTGCTTCTTCTTTGGACTTTGATCTGGGCCGACCTGGAATGGCCAGCCAAAGGGACTTGAGTCAATCTGACTCTCGTGAACTCGTGAGTCCTGGTCTACCCAGCCCGGCGGGCAAGCTGATGGACCAGGAGTTGCCAGGTGGTCTGCAAGGTTGTGCAGACCACCACCATATTTGCAAGACTTTATTCTCAAATAATATTAAGAATGTGTGTACATTCTAGGGGAAAGGGGTGTAATGTATTTGGATTTTACTTGAATTGCTTTCACGTGTCTGTTTGAATGCTGCTTAAGGTTGCTCAATTGAGGTATCTGTGTAATGGTCACTGACTAGCCAGACATGTAGTCTCCAAGAAGATCATTGGATGATTTGGGGTGGGAATGGGTTCTTTTAAACCTATTGGCCGCTGCCTAGTGGCCAACCGTATGAGTAGCTGCACAGAAGCCTCTGATTCAGTTCTGTTCCTGTTTGCCTCAATAAAGAAATTTTCTGGTTTGAAACTTCTCGACTTGCTTCTTGCCTTCCAAGAACTCACAACACAACAGGGTCAGAAATCAAATTTATCTGAAACCGTAGAAAAGATTTTTTCCCCAATTTCAGCCAATCCATGCCATGACTGAATTCAAAACAGGCTTTATTTTCTATCTTCATATTTTTAGCTTAAAAAGAGCATTCTGACAGCTTTAGAGGACTTGAATGCATCCTGGCTCTGCTTCTTTGTGTGTTCCTACCCCTCCTTCCCTGTCCGTTGCCTCATTCCTCTTTAGCAGATTCTCAGTTGGCTGCTCTTTCTTAGGCTGTGTGAAATCCAGAGCAACAGCAATGTGATGTCCTGAAAGCTCTTCTATTTTTCATGTTCCAAAAAAATAAAATTATTTCTAAGAGCATATGTTTTGAAGTGAAATCCTAGCTTGCTAAGTATTTCAACATTTGACTTTTTGAGTGCAAGAAATGGAAAAGATCATAGTTCATGTCAGGACAGAGCTCTGCATCATTATGAAGTATTTTAGGTGGGGCTGCTTGCACATTCACACAGACCAAACTTATCTCATTTTTAAATCAGTTACCATCCCTAATAGATTGTAGGAATCTATAGATAAAATATAGCTTGTGTTCAACCAGTCACCAAGTATCACTTGAGACCATGACAATCTGATTACTGAGCTAGTTAAGGGCAGACTGGATGTCCTGACCTGGTGTGGCATAACATGGCATTTCAATTAGGATACAGAGTGGATATATAGCTGGCTCAGGTGGAGAAATGCAACTTTTGGTCTGCATCAAAAGAAATGTGTTTTCAAATCATAAAAAGTATCAGTTCCATTTTATACTGCTTTGATCGAATGCCATCTTGAATGTGATGTCACACTTTAAGAAGTATTCAGAGCGTCTGAAACCTAATCAGGGCAGATCAGGAGACCACAACCACTTCTTATGAAGAGAGATTCAAGTAGCAAGGGATATTTAGCCTTGAGAAGAAATGATTGGATAGATATGATAGTATCCTTTAAATACTTGAAGTGATATGAGACTTGCCTCTATTGTTCCAGAATACAGGACGTGGACTTATGAATTTAGGTTACAGGAAGGAAAATTCCAATTGAACTTTAGAAAAACTTCCCAACAGTAAAAGCAGCTTGATGGTGGAACAAATTATTCAAAAAGTTGCTGGATCTCTGAATGTATTCAAGCAGAGGTTAAATTGCCGGGATACTATAATTTGGTTTTCCTACACTGGGCAGGGGATTTGATTTGATGTACTAAATGACTCTGTACAACTATATGATTCTAAGAAATTACAAGACAACCAAACCACATTATAGATGTGCAAGCTCAGTCAGTGATTAGCTGTAGCTAAAGAGCAACCTATCAGCATGTCGGCTAGGACATTAGCTTAACTTAAGTAGTCTTGCTGCACGTATCATGCATGTCCTTCCATCCACATGTGAGATTGTGTAAAACTCCTTACTAACACTTTGAATTGTGTTTGGAAACAAACTAAGAAACAATGTACTTTTAAAAAACTGGAATGGTATATTCTATTCTTCTTGTGCCAGTTACTAACCTGTTTATAATTAGAAATTTTGAATTAACTGAATCTTATGAACATTCTTCAAAGGCCACTCCATTCAGTACCCTAATCCAGATGTGATATTTATTTCCCAAGACATAGTTCTGTATTTTTAAAAGACAAGACTAGAAGGCTTAAGCACAAGCAATCCATATGTGTAAGGGGTGGAGGAGAGACTTTTTTTATCCCATGGCAAAATTTCCTTGGAAAAGCAAGTCAATTAATTAATTAATTAATTTTTATTTATTTTCACATTTTTGAGACACCTATCTCCTTTAGGGCAGGAGTCTGGGGGTAAACAATAAAATGTGAAATATAAAAACAGTATGTAAAATTAAAAATTTAGGAAATTCAGAATTTAAAAAGAGGCAAAGGTGATTAAAATCTGTTAGAAATTAGTTTAGAAATTAAAGGGAGGGCTCTCAGGGTACCGACCAGTTAATCAGGTAGTTAATCAATAAATAAAATCTAATATTGCCTGCTGATCTATAACATAGAACAGAACAGAGCAGAGCAGAGCAGAACAGAACAGAACAGAACAGAACAGAACAGAACAGAATAGAGCTGGAAGAGATCTTGGAGGTCTTCTAGTCCAGCCCCCTGCTCAAGCAGGAGAACCTATACCATTTCAGACAAATGACTGTCCGACTCTTCTTAAAAACCTCCAGTGATGGAGTGCCCATGATTTCTGAAGGCAAGCTGTTTCATTGGTTAATTGTCCTCACTGTTAGGAAGTTTCTCCTTAATTCCAGGTTGCTTCTCTCTTTGGTCAGTTTCCAACCATTATTTCTTGTCCTGTCCTCTGGTGCTTTGGAGAATAGTTTGATACCCTCTTCTTTGTGGCAGCCCCTCAAATACTGGAATACTGCTATCATGTCACCCCATTTCTTCTTTTCTTTAGACTAGCCAAACCCAAGGTCCCTCTCACAGTTACTGTTTCAAGCCAAGTCTCACCTAATCTGTACTTGTACCTTTGATTTTTCCTGCCTAAATGCAAAATTTTGCTTTTCTCCACATTAAAATTTATTTTGTTGGATAGGACCCATTGTTCAAGTTTGTCAAGATCTTTTTGGATCCTGAGCTTCTCTTCTGGGGCAGAGGTCCCCAACCTTTTGGGCACAAAGGACCGGTTCTGTGGAGAAAGTTTTTTCCATGGACCAGTGAATACGTGGTTTTGTGTGCTGCCTGCTTGTTTGTGCAGCATGCTGACATGCCACGGCCTGGTACTGGTCCATGGACTAGGAGTTGGAGGCCCCTGTTCTGGGATGTTGGCTATTCCTACCAGTTTAATGTCATTTGAAAATCTGATGAGTTCCCCTTCATTTCCCTCATTTAAGTCATTAATGAAGATATTGAAAAGTACTGGACCTAAGACAGAGCCTTGTGGTATTCCACTGTTTACTTCTCTCCATGTGGATGTAGCACCATTGAGGACTAATTGTTGAGTAGAGTTTGTCAGCCAGCTACAGATCCATCTGGTGGTGATGTTGTCTATCTCACCTTTTTCTAGCTTACCAAGCAGCAGGTTGTGGTCTACTTTGTCAAATGCTTTACTGAAATCTAAGTATACTGTATCCACAGCATTTCTCTGATCTACTAATTTAGCCACTTTATCAAAGAATGAAATAAGATTGATTTGGTATGATCTGTCTTTAACAAACCCGTGCTGGCTATTAGTTATAACCAGTCATGGGATTCAGCCAGTTCGCACCACTTCAGCAGAACCAGTAGCTAATTTTTTGTTGCTGAGGCCCAGAATGGACTTCTGGAAGCGGCATCCACACAGAGAACGGGTTGTTCACATATTTGAATTCCACCGTTGGTTATTTCATTTCATTTTATTAAATTTATATGCTGCCCTTCTCCCTGAGGACTCAGGGCGGCTCACAACAATAAAAATTAAAAAACATGGAGTAAAAAATTTAAAAGAGAATTAAACAATAAATGCAAAATTACAAAACAATTTAACCCAATAAAAAGCCTAATTAAAAATCGTAGTCAGTCCAGGCCTGCTTGTTGGAACAACCACGTCTTCAGGTCACGGCAGAAGGACCAAAGGTTAGGGGCCATCCGCAGCTCCGGAGGCAACTCATTCCAGAGGGTCGGCGCACCCACAGAGAAGGCTCTCCCCCTGGGGGTCGCCAGCCGGCATTGCCTGGCCGACAGAACCCTGAGGAGGCCGACTCTGTGGGAGCGAACCAGGCAATGGGAGGTTGACAATGGCAGCAGGTGGTCTCGCAAGTACCCCGGGCCTAAGTCATGTAGGGCTTTAAAGGTTATTACCAGCACCTTGAATCGCACTTGGAGGGTAACTGGAAGCCAATGCAGCTCGCGCAAGACTCGTGTAGCATGGGAATACCGAGATACTCCCATAAGCACCCGCATGGCCACATTTTGCACCAGTTGAAGCCTCCGGGTGCTCTTCAAGGGCAGCCCCATGTAAAGAGCTTTGCAGTAATCCAGGCGAGAAGTGACGAGGGCGTGGGTAACTGTGCATAGGGCATCTCGGTTCAAAAAGGGGCACAACTGGCGCACTAGGTGAACCTGTGCAAAGCCCCCCCTGGTCACGGCCATTAGATGATCTTCCAAATTAAGCCATGAATCCAGGAGGACACACAAGTTGTGAGCCCTTTCTGAGGGGGGCAATACCTCCCCCCCCATCAAAAGAGATGAAACTTGTTGGACAATACGAGATGCCGGTATCCACAGCCACTCGGTCTTGGAGGGGTTAAGCCTGAGCCTGTTCCTTCCCATCCAGACCCACACCACCTCCAGGCATCGGGACATCACATCGAGGGCATCACTGGGTTGGCTCAGGGTGGAGATGAACAACTGGATATCATCCGCATATTGGTGATACCTCACCCCAAAGCCATGGATGATCTCACCCAGTGGCTTCATATAGATGTTAAACAGGAGGGGGGGAGAGAACCAACCCCTGAGGCACCCCACAAGTGAGGGGCCTCGGGGTAGATCTCTGTCCCCCTGCCAATACAAATTGCGAGCTGCCCAAGAGGTAGGAGGAGAACCACCATAAAACAGTGCCTCCCACTCCCAACCCCTCAAGCCGTCGCAGCAGGATACCATGGTTGATGGTATCAAAAGCTGCTGAGAGGTCAAGTAGGACCAGGACAGAGGAACAGCCCCTGTCCTGGGCCCGCCAGAGATCATCCACCACTGCGAGCAATGCCATTTCCGTGCTGTAGCCAGGTCTGAAACTGGTACGGGTCCAGATAGTCCGCTTCATCCAGGAATTGCGGGAGCTGATGCACTACAACACTCTCAACAACCTTCTCTATAAAGTGAAGGTTGGAGACAGGATGGTAGTTATTCAACGAGGCTGGGTCCAGAGCAGGCTTCTTGAGGAGGGGCCTCACCACCGCCTCTTTTAAGGCGGAGGGGAAGACACCCTTCATCAAAGAAGCATTGACAACTGCCTGGAGCCAGCCCCCTGTCACCTCCCAGGCGGCCGAAACCAGCCAGGAGGGACATGGGTCCAGTAAACAAGTTGTAGTGCTCAGTCTATGCATGATCCTGTCCACATCATCCAGAGTCACAGGGTAAAACTCACCCCAAATAGTATGATCAAGACCTGCCCTCTCCTTTGTTTGCTTCTAGTTATTTGCAGATCTGTTTTTTATTATCTTTTCCAGGATCTTCCCAGGTATTGATGTTAGACTGATTGGTCTGTAGTTTTCTGGCTCTGTTTTTTCCCCTTTCTTGAAGATGGGAACCACGTCAGCCCTTTTCGAATCCTTAGGTACTTCCCCGGTGCTCCAAGATTTTTTAAAGATATGTTGCAATGGTTCTGAGATAACGTCTGCCAGCTCTTTCAGATTTTTGGGATGTAATCTGTCGGGTCCCAGTGATTTATATTCGTCAAGGTTGGATAGGTGTTCTCTTACCATTTTCTTGCTTATTTTAATTTTTGTTTCTAGTTTGTCTTTTGCAGCAATTATGTTGGGCTGTAATTTCTTTTTGTGTGAAGATTGATGCAAAGAATGAGTTAAGCAGCTCTGCTTTCTCCCTACTGCCTGTTACTTCCTTGCCACCTTCTCTCTTTAGTGGACTTACAGTTTCCTTGACTTTTTTATTGTTATTAATATGCTGAAAGAAACTTTTTTTATTGTCCTTGATTTCTGTTGCAAGTCTTGGTTCATTCTGAGCCTTTGCTTTCCTGACTTCATCTTTGCATGTCCTGGCTGTCTGCTGATAATCAGCCTTAGTTATGTGTCCCTCTTTCCATTTTTTGTCCATTTTTAAGGTAAAGTGTCACCTTCTTTAAAGACTCTTTCTCTCTGCAAAATCTTTTCTACAAATTGCTAAAACTTGCAATAATAAACAGTAGATATTTTGGAAAGTGTTTGATGCAGGCTTCACATCTACATTATATACTGTATAATTGAAGATCTGTTGGTCTTCAATTACCACAATTCCCACCCAGTATGACCATTGATTATGCTGGCTGGAGATAATTAAAGTCTAAAACATCTGGAAGATAATGTTTTAAGGGAAGTTGATATAGCTTGTGTTCAATCTTAGAATAGAAATAAAGCCCAAAAGGCAAAATGTCAGTACTAGGTGTTTTCAGTCAGTTTTGCTCCATGCAGAAGTAGGGCTTTCATCTAACCTTGGTCATTCTAACCAGAAAGGGTAGCTTGAAGACTATCAAAAAGCACCTGAAGGTAGAACAAGAAGCAATGGCTGTAAACCAATCAAGGAGAGAACCAGCCTAGATATACCTAAGGAAAATTTTCCTGACAATGAAAACAATTAATCAGGGAAACAACTTGCCTATGGAAGTGGGTGCGCCAACACTGGACATTTTAAAGAAGAGATTGGACAACCATTTATTTCAAGTTGTATAGGATTTCCTGCTTGAGCAAGCGGTTGGACTAGAAGACCTCCAAGATCCCTTCCAACTCTGTTATTCTGTTTCTGTTATAATGGAGCTTATGGAAAAGAAGGCTAGATATTCCCTTTTCTACTCAAATAACTAACATATGATGTCTTTCTCTAGATTTGAAAGAAACAATGCACAATAATGCAATGTTGCTCATTTGTGCCATCTTCAGCTTGAACATCTGTATAATTTCAGAGAGTTGAGATGAAGTATTGAAAAAGGGGGACTGATTACATCACCAGAGTGGTCTTCAGTTACTTTATTAATTAAAAAACAGAAGAGCGAAAACTTCTGAAGGAGAATGTGCTTGGTTGTTTTTTTTAAAACCTACAGAGAAAACCTTCCCACCCAGAATATCCTGAATGAAAGAATCTCCAGAGCTCTAGAATGAGACTAAATGAGCTTTTCCAAATTGGCCAAAGACTAGGTCTTTAAAGTAATTTCCACAGTTTCCATACACTCCTAGTTTACAGTATGATCAGCAAACGGATGGTTTTTTTTCTACAATATTCTATCCCTGCAAATTGTAATAATAAATATTTGAAGTTTTGGAAGACATCTGAAGCAGGCTTTGTATACATGACATATAGTAGGGTTTCCCAATCTGACAGTTACCAGATATGTTGGACTTCAACTCACTTAATCAACATGTCTGTACTATAATTTTCCCATATGTCTAATATTTGTTACATAAAATAGGTTTACCTTTGGTTTAAGCAAAATAGCATGTTCAGATTTAATTTTTCAACTCTATTAGCAGAAATGTGTGTGGGTAAAACTAAATATAATTTCTGTTGTATATTGTCAGGACCACATGGAAAGGAACAGACAGGATTCACAGCAACAGTCTTTATTGTGTGCAGGCAGGAACAAAGGACAATGGAGCCCATCTGTAGCCCCCTTAAATACCTAGCCAGGTACATTCCGAAAACCAATCCCCACATCTGGAATTCCCGCCGCATGCTGACCAGCCAATCCAAGCCTTGACTGGCGCCACCTGTTGGTCCTAGTGGCTTGCTGTGATTGACAGTCCCCAGCATACACAACACCCCTTCCCCCATAATAAGAATAATATACACTCTACAACACTAACATTGGTTAGACGACATTCACGGCCTCACATAATCCTCAAGATATAATGGTGACTTATGTGTCCTCACAGAACGTCTAACTGGTTGATCATCTGCCCGGTCGACCAACTCTTGGGATGACAGTTGGCCTTGAAACTCTTCTCCCGCATGGTCATCTTTGGCCTGGCTAAACTGCTGGTTGGACCGGTCCAAAGTCCCTGGTTCTTGTTCTGTGCTGGCATCTGATAGTACTACCTGTCTCTCTTGACTGAACATGGTAGCACCAGCAGAGCCCGTGGGTGGTGTTTGAAGGGCCTGATCACATTGCTGTTTCTCAGGGGCCCTCTTCCTCAATTGGTCAATGTGACTTCTGATCTGCCGGCCCCCTTCCCCTTCCACGATGTATGAGACGGGCCCAGTTTTATCAACTACCACCCCTTGAACCCACAAGTCTCCAGTCCCATAGCTCCTGGCCCACACCGGCTCTGCCAGATTAATTTCCCACATGGGGGTGGGTTGAACCACCTCTGCGGCCACTCTATCTGGGTGTAATCTGTCCAATTTTGTGATGAGCCGCCTGCCCCAGCAAAGTTCCTCCGGACTCTTGCCTGTGGTTGTGCAGGATGTAGTGTGCTGTGCCAGTAAGAATTGTGCCAACCTTTGATGCCAGTCCCCATAGATGATGCGTCTCAATGCTTCTTTAGTCGTCCTTATGTTTCATTCTGCAAGGCCATTGGTAGCTGGGTGGAAAGGAGCGGACGTGGTGTGCCTAATCAAGTTGGCCTTGGTGAAAGCCTGAAAATCATCAGATGTGAATTGTGGGCCATTATCAGAGACTATGACATCAGGCAGACCATGTGTGGCGAAAAGCCCCCTCAGCACCTGCACAGTTTTTGCTGTGGTCATGCTTGTAACAGGGACTACCTCTAACCATTTTGAAAAACTGTCTACCACCACTAGGAAAAGTTGCCCCTGAAATGGTCCCGCATAATCCACATGAATTCTCGACCATGGGGTGTGTGTCACCTCCCACTTGTATACTGGAGCATGTGGTTGTTCGGGCCTAGACCTTTGGCATTGGTACCAACCCGCTACTTGTTCTTCTATTGCTTTATCCAGACCAGGCCACCACACGTAACTCTGAGCTAAAGCCTTCATCCTCACAACCCCAGGGTGTCCTTCGTGCAGAGCCTGCAAGATCTTGTTCCTAAACTTCTCAGGGATCACAACCCAGCTACCCCATAACAGACACCCTTTGTGAGACAACTCGTGTCTCCTTGTGAAATATGCCTGGAACTCTGTGCCAGGGCTCCTATCTTGCCAGCCGGAAACTACCCATGCCAAAACTCTGCTCAATATTTTGGCTGCAGATGTGTCAGCAGCAATGTCTCTGGCTTGTAGAGGGCATTCAGGGAGTTCTTGTATGGATAAGATTTGTCCTGCTGGTGCTGGATCTTGTTCAGCTACAGCGAGGGGTAATCTACTTAAGCCATCAGCATGGCCCATATCTTTACCTGGTTTGTATACCAATTTGCACGTATATGCAGAAAGAAATATGGACCACCTTAGCATTCTGGGTGACAATATTTGTGGTGTTTGTTTATCAGTTGTGAAAAGCCCAAGCAGAGGCTTATGGTCAGTAAAAATGGTGAATTCCCTACCATACAGGTAGTCACGGAACTTCTTCACCCCAGAGACTATTGCCAATGCCTCTTTGTCAATCTGAGCATAATTCCTTTCTGCTTTTGACAACGTTCTAGAGTAATACGCAATTGGCCTCTGCTCTCCATTTTCTTCCAAATGGGTTAGCACAGCGCCCACCCCATAAGGAGATGCATCACAGGCTATGCATAGGGACTTGTTCTCAATGAAATGTGTGATTGTTGAACTGCTGGACAGTAACTGCTTGAGGTTTTTAAAACTCTTATCATGGACTGTGGACCAATGCCTTGGAGTTTTATTATCCAACAACCTATGTAAAGGCTCAGCAATTGCTGCCTTATGAGGCAAGAATGCATGATAAAAATTCAGCAACCCCAAAAAGGCTTGCAGCTCTGCCTTGATTTTAGGTGTAGGAGCCATTTTAAGGGCTTTGACCTTAGAGTCTGTGGGGTGAATACCATGTGCATCAATCCTAAACCCTAAGAACTCCATGGAAGCCACTCCAATACTGCACTTTTCTCTCTTCAACTTAAGCCCAGCAGAACGGAAACACCTCCTGCAGCCTGTCAGCTAACTCCTTTTCTGACTCCCCTGCAATTAGGATGTCATCAAAATAAGGGCATACCCCCAGAATACCCTTAAGCGTCCGTTCCATCACCTCCTGGAAAATTCCTGGGGCTACAGAAATGCCAAATTGAAGGCAATTTACTCTGAAAGCCCCCTTGTGAGTGACTATTGTTTGAGTGTCTGCCGTTTCCCGGGTAACCGGCAGCTGTTGGTAAGCTTGGGCTAAATCCAATTTAGCAAAAACTGTGCCAGACTGAATAGCAGAGAGGACGTGCTTCACTTATGGAACCGGGTATGCATGTGGGTTTAATGCACGATTGACAGTAGATTTATAATCTGCGCATATTCTGACCTCACTGTTCGCCTTAAGTGGAGTTACAATGGGGGTTTCCCACTCTCCCCCTTCCACTGGTTCCAGAACCCCCTGTTCCACTAATTTTTCCAATTCGCTCTCAGTCTTATGCTTGAGAACGAACGGAACTCTTCTAGCCTTAACCCACACCGGCAGTACATCTGGCTTAAACTTAAACTTAAACTTAATAGGGGGTCCCGTATACTTGCCCAGCTTGTCATCAAAGACGTCTGCAAACTTCTTGCAAACAGCTTTGAGGCTTGTGATCTCTGTGTTGGTAACTCCTCCCAACCAAACGCCCAGAGCATCAAACCAATCCAGCCCCACTAAACTAGTTCTCCTGCCTTCAGTAACCAGTACATCTAATGGTCCCCTGAAGTATTTGTACTCCACTAATAAGGTAGCCTTCCCTTTCATTTTAATTGGAGCCTGTTGAAAATCTGTTAAACATATGGTTGTGGGCTTTAAAGGAATCTGCCGCCTGCTCTTGCCACAAATTGATTTGAATGTCTCAAAAGAGATTATTGAGACCGACGAACCCAAATCAATTTCCATCTTACAAGGTACTCCTTGCAGCTGGACATTAATTTTTATTTTTGGCCTGAGCAGTTGGTGGATTGCTGTGTGTGACATCACCACCCCATCATCCCTCCCACCTTTGGGTGGAACCCTAGGGCGCTCTGTGCCTGGAGGTGGTAGATTTTTTGTACCTGCTAACTCGTTCAGACTTTCTTTTCTTTGGTTTCAGCAGATGGATACAATGTGTCCAGTTTTTCTGCAAAAATGACACTTCGTGTTTCTGAACCTGCATGCCGTTCTCTGTTGTTTACCCCCATAGCTGGCACATTTGAACTCTGTCTCTCTGGAGCTTTGGCTGTAGTGCTGCTGTTTGCTGCTTCCCTGGGGTCCACTCTGTCTTCCACTGCTGTTCCTGTGCTGAAGCTGTGACCTCTCCAATTTTTGAAGAATCACATCAATCTCTCCATCCTCCCCGGTGTCTTCGCTTCTGCCGTCCACAGCGCTCTTGTGGTGAATGGACCCACTAGAACCACTGCTGGGTCTGGAAGCATTCTTCCTGCTGGTAACCTCATGAGCCATTATATCATCTATTACATCTTGAAGACTCATGGTCGGTTTTGCCATTATCTTTTCCTGCAGCCGTTCATCCCACAGACCAATGACGATCTGGTCCCGCACACCGTTTTCTAAATCGGAAAATTTACAAAAATGAGAGGCTTGATGTGCCACAGCAATGTATTTAGTCGCCGACTCTCCCGGTAACTGTTTCTGTTGGTAAAACTGTACCCACCAGTACAGCTCAGACTGCTTGGGCAAAAAATGTCTGTTCAATTTGGCTGTAAGGTCATTGTAGGAAACGGCAGCGACCTGAGTTGGTGTGCACAATCCAACAGCTATCTTATAGATGTCTGGACCGCTGATGCACAACAATGCAACAGCTTTCATGCAGTCTTCAGTGATGCGATTTACCAGCAAATAGCCTTCCACCTGGCCCAGGTGTGCTTCCCATTCTTCTGGGTAACGAACATCGAATTCACGGATGTTTCCGAGCTTAGACATGCTGCCTCAGTCCTTGACAATCGTTCGCAGTGAAAAATTTAACTTTGTAACGTTCAGAGTGCAACAAAGTATCCCACCTTCATCGCCAGTGTTGTATATTGTCAGGACCACATGGACAGGAACAGACAGGATTCACAGCAACAGTCTTTATTGTGTGCAGGCAGGAACAAAGGACAATGGAGCCCATCCATAGCCCCCTTAAATACCTAGCCAGGTCCATTCCCAAAACCAAGCCCCACATCTGGAATTCCCGCCGCATGCTGACCAGCCAATCTGAGCCTTGACTGGCGCCACTGTTGGTCCTAGTGGCTTGCTGTGATTTACAGTCCCCAGCATACACAACAATTTCCAAGAACTTTTCTTTCTATTATGTTTTTCTGAGACATTGAAAAATTGTTTGTGCACTTTTTGAAATCAAAATAAATGCATACTGATTTCTTTAGTTACAGTCAAAAACATTTCCTTCTGCTAATAGAAGAAAGGTTACATGCAGCACAAATAAGCAGCACAAAGGAAAAATGTGTAGATATACAGCATGTAAATATTTAAATATGAAAATATATTTTGGAAGCAGAAAATTGATGGAGAATAGAGGCAAATAGAGGCAAAAAATGTATAGAATCGCTCCCATTCTCTTTCTGATAACCCATTCTCCCTCTCCTGCTTTGTTCCTGCTTTGAAGCAATAAATTGCCCTTGCCAGAGATTTGAATGCTCTGTTGCAAAAAGCTTTTTAAACATAAGTGAAATTAGATGAAGACTGCACTTGGTCTTCATCTGTTTTACATAATACAAATATATACAGTAAAGTCAGCTCAAAGCCAAACAACTTAACATGTGAACTAAGCAACAGTTAAAGCTCTCCCTCAAAGGTTTGGAAACACAAAGCATCTCTAGACAGGTACCAAAAAATAATAATGATGTTGATACCAAATGAATGGGCAGAGGGAGAGAAAAATCTTGGTTTCTGGTCATCCTCAACATCATCATCAAATCTTTATTTGATCATCAAATCTTTATTTGATCTTAGACCAGCATGTTGGTTTCTGGTGGCTACTTGCCTAATTTCCAAAGATGAAGGTTCCTGGAGTAGGAATCTTACTTTACCGGCCTGTTTCACCACAAGAAGAGATCAGCTATCTTAGCTGATGTAAGCTGCACTATTTATATTACTGTATTATTATCTGTTCATAACAATGTGAAGACACAGCTGTCAGATCTTTAGCTGGTGTTGGCCTTCATATACATCATTCTTTCCAAGAACCTAGGACCAACACTGACAAGGCAAGCTACTGTATGTAAACAGAGAGCAAAGCCCACTCCTTTTGAGCACTGAAAATGTTACCTTGCTTAGTAATGAAACATCTGTAAGAAAACAAGCAAACTCAAAGATCACCAAACTTTCCACACTTTATACCCCTGCCTTCTAATTCCCTCAAAACAACTTTGTGAGGTAGGTTGACTGGCCTAAAGTCACCCACCCAGTCACTCTTCACATCTTCAGAATATTCATAACCTATCCTGGATCAGACAAAAGGGCTGATATTTCCTCACCACCAAATCTCCAGGTCAATTATTCTACTCATGCAATCTGCTAATATTCAGCAAGGTAAGCAGGTTACAGAGGATCCTTACAAATGACTTACTATCCTTGAGTCTACAGAGAGACAAAAATGGCAAAAACAAAACAAAAGAATGAGATCAAAGATGGGCAAGACATGGCTCAGTAAACCTCAGTGTTCAGAAATACCTGAGATAGATCATAGACTGCAGGAGTCAAACCAACCATAACTGTATATTAATTACAGTGTGCAGGTAGAGGATTTTTAAAAATGAAATATGTTAAGTCGTGGGCTCTGGTGAGCAGGAATGATGACACAAGACTGACTCATTCTTTTATTCTTGCTGGCACTGTACTGGAGCTTGGGCCGCACCCAGCCACAATATATAGCCTAGCCCCTAGGTGGCAGCCAATAGGTTTGAACCCATGCTTGCCACCTGGGGCTGACCAATTGTAGGACTGGAGACAGCCTGTCTGGGCTGCTGGAGAGCCATTAGCTCTTCCAGCAACGCAAGTGGTATAATACCACAAGTCCAATACATAACACCCCTCCCTTCTTAGATCAGATTATGATACCCCAAAAATAGTCTTAACAACAGGCAAGACTTATGAATCACTCCCAACAACCATAATGAAATAATACAAGAATAATAAATAATAATACTTATAAATTTGTTGTGGCAACAATGACATTAAACAATGTCTGAACGGCTTACCAATGCAGTAAGGACTACAATGAGATTAAACAATGTCTAATGACATGCTTACAAAGCAGTACTGGCAGTTTCAAAATGCCCCAGTTTCTGTAGGTAGTGGTACAAGTTTCACAACACTATACATCACTTTATTTTACAATATAGTCTGTGAGGTACGCAGGAGGCTTGTGTGGCCTAGAGGAACATCTTGGAGTTCTCCTCACTTTGTGGTCTACCAGCTTACCCAGTGGGCTGGGTAGACCCATGTCCCCTTGTGCTCCAGTGTCCAGGGGGATAGCAATGCTCTGGCTGGCCTCACCAGGTTGGCCCACCCAAGAGTCAGTCAGTTCTGCAGAGTAGGCACAGTGGTTGGTAAGATTCAGCTGGCTTGCCTGGTTAGGGGTTCCATGTTGCACTTCTGAGCTTCCTGGTTCTTCCTCTGATTCCACTTCTGCTGAGAAGGGAAAACCCTGGCGGTTCCAGTGTGGGCTGGCTTGGCTACCAGTTTGAGAACCTTGGGAGGGACTTATGCCACAGTTCTCACTTTGTGACCATTTTGGAAACCTTTTTCTGAGTAGGTCAATGTGTCTTCTGACCAGTTGCCCTACCTCCAACCCCACTTCATAAGATAGGGATCCGGATGCCTTGGTTACTTGACCAGGAACCCATAAATTTCCTGGCCCATAGTTTCTAGCCCAAACCCAATCACCCATGTGCAGCCCCCTCGGGGGTTTTGGTCGAGAGGCTTCTGATGCCACTCTGTCTGGATGCAACCTGTCCAATTTAGTAATTAAACGCCTTCCCCAACGTAGCTCAGCAGGACTTTTACCTGTAGCAGTGCAGGGTGTAGAATGCTGGCAGAGCAAAAAATCTGCCAATCTGTGATGCCAGTCACCTGTGACAATACGCTTAAATGCCTCCTTTGTTGTCCTCACCATGCATTCGGCTTGTCCATTTGAAGAGGGATGAAATGGTGCAGACATAGCATGTCTGATGAGGTTAGCTCTAAGAAAAGCCTGAAACTCAGCAGCAGTGAATTGGGCCCCATTATCAGAAACTAAAACGTCAGGCAATCCATGTGTTGCAAAGAGTTTTCTCAGCACCTGGATGGTCCTAGCAGTAGTCATGTTAGGAACTGGAATTACTTCCAGCCATTCTGAGTGGCTATCCACTACTATCAGGGAAAGCTGTCCCTGAAAAGGCCCAGCATAGTCTATGTGAATCCTAGACCAGGGGGTGTGCGTTTCCTCCCACCTGTGAACTGGGGCCTGAGGCATTTCAGGCCTAGATTGCTGGCATGTATAGCAACCATGAACTTGATCCTCTACAGTCTTATCAAGGCCAGGCCACCAAAGGTAGCTTCTAGCTAAAGCTTTCATTCTGACAATGCCTAGATGGCCTTCATGTAAAGAGTGTAAGACTCTGTCCCTTAATGAAGTGGGAATTATGACTCTGTTCCCCCATAAAATGCAGCCCTTATGTGCGGACAACTCATATCTCCTGACAAAATAACTTTGAAATTCAGAGCCTGGACTTTTTTCCAACCAGCCCGTATATACCCATGACAACACTCTACTCAGAATTTTATCTGTGGCAGTTTCAGCAGCAATATCCCCTGCATGGAGGGGAAACTCAGGAAAGTCCTGTATGGACAATATTCTAGCAGCAGGAGCTGGATCAGGATCCATTAGTGGCAGTGGTAGTCTGCTGAGGCCATCCACATGGCCCATTTCCTTCCCTGGATAAGGTCCTAGAGTAAAATGCAATAAGAACCTGTTTCCCATTTTTCTCTATGTGGCTTAAGACTGCCCCCACCCCATAGGGAGATGCATCACATGCAAGACATACAGGTTTAGACTCTATGTAATGAGTTACAGTGGACTTTTCTGATAGAAAGGCTTTCAAATCCTGGAAGCTTTTTTCATGTAAGTTAGTCCATTTTCAAGGGGCTTTTTTATCAAGCAGCCTGTGGAGGGGCTCTGCTATTGCTGCCTTATGAGGTAGGAATGTGTGATAAAAATTTAGGAGGCCCAAAAATGCTTGCAGTTCTCCTTTTGATTTTGGCCTTGGAGCTATTTTGATGGCCTTCACTTTAGAATCAGTGGGGTGAATACCATTAGCATCGATACGGAACCCAAAGAATTCCGTTGATGAGATACCCCAATACTACATTTGTTCTTCTTCAATTTCAGGCCTGCATCACGAAGCCTCTGCAAAACAGCCCTGAGCCTTCTGGCCAACACTTCCAGGGATTCCCTGGCAATAAGAACATCATCAAAATAAGGGCAAACACCCTGAATACCCTTAAGTGTGCGTTCCATAATTTCTTGGAAAATACCCGGTGCAACACTGACTCCAAACCTTAAGCGTTTGACTTGGAATGCCCCTCTGTGAGTTACTATTGTTTGAGCCGCGGCTGTGGCCTCGTCAACCGGCAATTACTGATACACCTGTGCTAAATCAAGTTTAGCAAAAATGGTTCCCCCTTGCAAGGAGGCTAAAATATGGTTGACTACAGGGACTGGGTAAGCATGTTGTTTGAGGGCCTTATTTAATGTGCATTTATAATCAGCGCAAATGTGAACTTCCCTGTTGGACTTCAGTGGGGTGACAATAGGAGTTTCCCACTCCCCCCATCAACAGTCTGTAACACACCCTGTTCTACAAGCTTATCAATTTCGGAATCAATTTTGTGCTTTAGTGCTGAGGGGACCCTGTGAGGCTTAATCCGAATTGGAACAACGTTAGGATCTAACTTAAAAGAAATTGGCGGGCCAGTGTAAGTCCCCAGGGTTGAATTGAGAACATCTGCATGCTCTTTGCAAACAGTCATGAGGTCTGCAGTTTGTGGCCATTTTATGCCAGTAATCTGAATTCCTAAAGCATCAAACCAATCAAGTCCAATAAGACTCGTTCTTTGGCCCCCTACTACTGTTACATCCAAGTGCCCCCCAAACCCTTTAATTTTTACCAATAATGTGGCTTCACCCTTAACTTTAACATGAGCATTCTGAAAATCCATTAAAATGATATCTGAGGGTCTTAGTTTAGCCTGATTGTTACTGTGCCTACACACAAAGTCAAATGTGTCTTGCAAAATGATCGATACTGCCAAGCCAGAGTCCAATTCCATCTTACATGGAACTCCTTGTATCTCTACCAAGAGCTTAAGTTTAGGCTTGAGGGGGTGTCAAGCCCTGGTGCGGCAAATGCTTCTCCGGCTTCTGAAGAACCCCACACTAACTGGACCCTGGGCCCCAGTACCTCTCCTAGTCAGTTCCTCCTACTGGTGTTTGGGTGGCCTGTCTCTCTGGCGGACTCTTGCGGTCCTTCCACAAGCTCTACACATGGCCGAGCGAAATCTGCAATTGGTGCGTAGATGGTTGCCTCCGCACCCTTTACATCTAGGTAAGAGAACTGCCTTGTAATCGTTTTCTTGCTGGTGGTTGCTGCGGTTTTGCATGTTTGGTTGCCTTTGGAGCTTGTTGATTTCGGGTTCTTCATCTTCTGACAATTCTCCAACGCATTTGGCAACCTCAAGATGGACGGAATCTTCGACCTTTGCAGGTTTGGTGGGCTGAACTGTTTGCACTGCACCCCCAGCGGCTTCGTCAGCCATGACCTCGTCCTGTGCCTCGGAGAACGTGAGATTAGGTCTAGCAAACAGTCTCTGCTGAAGGGTTCTGTCCCAAAGGCCACAGACAAGCCGATCTCTTAGTTGTTCTTCTACGTATGAGAACTTGCAAAGGCATGCGGCCTGCCTTAGGCCCGTGATAAACTCTGAAGCTGTCTCCCCGGGTAGCTGCACTCTTTGGTCGAATTTAAAATGCCACGCCATCTCCGACATCTTGGGCTGGAAGTGCCCGGTCAGCTTCTTCTTAAGGTCTGCATATGATACTGCTTCGATGGGCATTGGTGTGAAAAGATTCACTGCTAGGTCGAAGGTTGCTGGGCCACACATGTACAGCAACCTGGCGGCCTTTAGGCCTTCCTCTGAAATTTGATTTGCTCGTAGATAGTTCTCTACTTGCAAGAGGTAAGACGGCCATTCTTCTGGATGCCTCACATCAAACTCTCTTAGTTTGCCGACCTTCGGCATCTTCCTTAGATTCCTGGATTCTTGGATCCTGCTTCTAGGCTCAGGGAATACGTCCTCTGAGCATGTGGCCGCTAGCGTGACTTACTAGTCGGCCTAGGGGGTGGGAAATGCCTCTTCCCTCCAGCGTGTACTGTCAACCCCTCATTGACTTCAGCCCTTTAAACGGTGAAGCAGGATCCCATCCTCGTCGCCACTGTTAAGTCGTGGGCTCTGGTGAGCAGGAATATTCTTTTATTCTTGCTGGCACTGTACTGGAGCTTGAGCCGCACCCAGCCACAATATATAGCCTAGCCCCTAGGTGGCAGCCAATAGGTTTGAACCCATGCTTGCTGCCTGGGGCTGACCAATTGCAGGACCGGAGATGGCCTGTGTGGGTTGCTGGAGAGCAATGCACATGGTGTAATACCACAAGTCCAATACATAACAAAATATATTGATGTCAATATTCTAGATAGTAATGATGATATTCCACTTACTAGCTACTATTAGTACAAAGGAGAGAATATGCAGCCACATTTATTCAATGGTAATAAAGATGTTGTTTATGTGCAATTGATGAAAAACAAAGACTATGAAGAACAGAAGGAGTCTTTCAACCAAGGGTTCAGACTTGGGAAGTTTTCTGGCACTTGTGGAGAAATGAAACTTATCTTGCTTAAGATGATCTGGGCCTCTGTTATTCCAATTCTTCTTTGCATTTTTAAAATTCTTATCGATCATTCTGTTTTCACTTACCAGAAATTCTAGTTTGCTAACAATGAAAATAACTCTGATTTTAACAGTTGGACTATCCTAAACTGAGAATATTTGCTTCTCATTTTTGCTACAAGCTTTTGGCAATCCTGGGTGCAATTAACTTAGGATCACTTCTGTCTTTATTGGGATTCACTTTGATGTTTGCACTCTACTCCAGCATCCTGTTTAATTCTGAAAACCCATGCAGACTTGGCTTAAAGACACTGATTAATTTTTTTCCTTTCTACATTGGTTTGGCATTTTTAGCCATCTTTCTTGATCAAGATTTCTCGGCTACTCAAATGTTTCTGCATTTTGCTTTGCTATCCTTTAGTTAACTCAATAAAATGCAGCTTTAATGTGGATTTGGGGTTATTTTTTCAAGGCCCACACAATTTTTTTTAGCATCCCTCTTTTCAGATGGGAAGGATGATGGTCATAGAACCTTTTACACATTCCAGGCCATCAATACAAAGTTTACTGTTTTATTATAAATGCTTTATTGTGGTGCAGGTTGACACTGATTAAATGCAAAAGATAATATAAAATGACATGACATTCTTTCTTCTGGCTTGATGCAGTGAAGAACATTTAACATAACAGAGCAAAATAGAGGCCTTTTGAGCGCAGTAAATTATAAACTAAAAACAGTAAGAGCAGGTCCTTTTGTAGGAAACTTCAGAGGCAAGAAAAACTGAAGCAATGGATACTGAAATGAGTGGGTGAGAATGGATAAGAGAGAGAAAAGTACTTGGAAAACCTATGGCCAAAGTTGCATGATATGTACATGAATATGCATGAATATGCATTTTGCTTGATCTCTTTAATACAGCCTTCAGTTATTTCTCTTGACACTTCACAATCTACAGTTTCTGTTGACATCTAAAACAGCACTTCTCTTTCTCTTTCACCGGCTCACCACACACACACACACACACACACACACACACACACACACACACACACACACACGCACACACACAAGATCCTAGGTATATAGTCAGCTTTGCTCTCGTAATCTTCTTTTCCCAGTCTGCTTGCTGAGTTTTCCGTGAATGACTCACAGAGATGGTATGTCTTGGTACCGTTATGTTCATCATGTAATCCTAATAATCATTCTTCCATAGTGAAGATGGTCTGGAAATAGCACTCATTTGACTTTCAGTAAAACTCCCACATGTTTTTAATTTGTGGTATATTTTGCCATTAGAAAATTTAATGGTGTATTAATTCTAATTTTTAGCACAACTGAAATAACCATTACAAAGATGTTTACTATCTTTTGAGGTTAATCTTCTTCAAGCTGAAAAAATGGCATTTGGGACCAAATAAGAGGAAATGCAATGGTGGTACTGATCTTACCAAGAGGCAGCTTTTATTTAAAAGCTAAATGATACCTGAAGTGGCTGAATACACTTGTAGTCACTGTAGAGCGACTTCTCAAACCCTTCCTTCCTTCCTTCCTTCCTTCCTTCCTTCCTTCCTTCCTTCCTTCCTTCCTTCCTTCCTTCCTTCCTTCCTTCCTTCCTTCCTTCCTTCCTTTTTATAATAATTCACTGTGGCAAACATACCTAATATTCCTTCCACCTCCTATTTTTCTCACAACCCATCCTGTGTGATGGGTTGAGCTGAGAGACAGTGACTGATCTAAAGGTACCCAGTTTGTTTTTCATGCCTAAGGTGCAACTACAACTCACAGTTAATTTCTGATTTCTAGGCCAGCACCTTAACTACTACACCAACCATCCTTTGGAGAAGATGGAAATCATGCTTCCATCCAGCCTGCAGAACCTGGGTGATGTAATTCTCACACAAATGGAGGGAAGGCAATTGGAAAAAGCGTCCTTCTCTATGTGTCAGATGTTTTTCTGCCTTTCAAACTCCTTGCCATAAGCCATGATTCATAAGAAGTCTTGTAAAGCAATAGAAATGCATATAATAAAAGATGTCATTTCAAGTATGCCTGAAGCTTAAGAAAATGTTTGTTAGAACAACACATTCATGTTTCATATAAATATCTTTCCGTAATAAGTAGGATTTTTGAAAAATGTTCTGCATACAGTTTAGGTTTGTTGCAATGATTTTCTTCAGCAAGTTTTAGTGACCGAAGTACATCTGTGTGGAATTAGGTAATTCATTTCTAACATCACACAGTTAATATTTATTTTTAACCTACCTTTCTTCCATGAGTTCAAGATAAAATTGAAGACTTCACTTTATTTTCACAACAGCAGCCCTGTGAAGCAGGTTGGACTGAAAGATTGACTGGACCAAAGTTATCCTGGGGGTTCTAGGGCAAATGTAAACTTGAATCTTTTAAGTAGAAGCCTACCTATTTTTAAACTTAGTTTTAAAAGTCTCATTGGTTTTACACTTTTTTAAAAAAATAATCTGTAATAATTTCCTAAATCAGAGAAAATTTGTTATTCCTGTTTGATGCTTTTTCCAGAATCAGACACAGATGTAAATATCACTCTGTATAAGAGGGATTTATAGTGCAAAGAGAGAGAAGTTTTATTTTATATTTGGCTAAAACACCCCCTGTTGCCTGGGGAATTCTGGGAGTTGAAGTCCACAAGTCTTAAAGTTGCTAAGGTTGGACACTCTTGGTCTAAAAGCTTCCTCACAACTTGCAATTGAAAAAAACAACAACCTTGAAGCAATTGTTTTCAGACTCCCTTTTTTAAAAATGAGTCGTCCTGTGATTTTGAAGTAACTTGTACATTCCACAGAAGAAAATCACATATAATAAAAGCGTTATTGTCCTTAATCAAAGTCATCTTATTATTTAGTATGGAATTTGTCAATTGCAACTTTCTATTTTGTGTAACAAAAATTAACTCAAAATTTTATTTTGCTAATAAAATCTTCAGTTGTGTGCTGAATTTACAGTTATCAAATAAAAACTTTAAATATCACTGAAAGAGGAGAGAACAGAAATGATAGAGAATATTTAGATTTTTTTTAAAAAAGTACATAATACTTTAAAAGGAGGCAAATCTTTAACATAGTCTGGGCATATGCACAGATGAGCTTACATTACATTTGTTTCCCAGCTATCATTTTTGAAACTATAGAATGCTAATGAAGCTGCTTATTGCCACCTCATTTCTGAAATTATTAAGAATATGGCCATGTGTCTGTGGTGCTGGCTGTTGGCGTAAATTGGCTCGTAGCATCTGACTAGATGGATTCTCTAGTAAATTAAAGCTCACAAGCTACTATTTATTGTATAACAATATCAGTAGGACTGATCCAGTGCAAGTTCTGCTGTGCTCAAAAATAGTGAAACGTATTTTCTATACTGTTCCATTGAAATGAGTAAAGTCTACTCGCATGGTAATATTTAAGATTACCAAGTTACTAAATTACAGATTATTTTCTAATATCACGTTTTTTCAAGTGTTTATTTGAAAAAGGTTGGAGAGGTAGATAGTCCAATAAATTGCCCTTTATAAAATCAGGAAAATTTCAGGATGCTTATTTGGTTAGATCTCACAAAGGAAGGCAAGGATAGCTTTGCTATGGCAATTTTGCTAGGTTCTTGGAAGATAAAAGCATGGGCTTGGAGTCCATATTTTTAAATGCAAAAACTATGCCAGTTATTAGAGGCTGCTACTTGTCATGTTTATTTAGATTCTTTCAATGGGAGAATGTCAAGAAAGTATAAGAACTTGTGAAGGCAGCTACATTTACTACAATTTCAAGTCTGATTCTTCAACCTAGAATTATTAATATGAAAAGGACATTCTCCATTAGTATTCTGCACTTCATTTTCTAAAGACAATGATTATTACTGGATTACTAATTTTTGGAATTGTTGATCCTGGTGGTTAGTAAAGTTGGATATCCAACTCAATTGCCTGGATGATTCAAAGCTATATAATTATTTCTAATACAGCATAAATTGTTGTATTTGAGCATTCAATGCATAGAAAATAATATAACTTAGGCTGAAAGGAATCCTGATCACCTGGGGGTTGAATAGATACTACTATATCATCCTATAAAATCATATAACAATATTGTATGCAAGTAGCTTTTCCACCTTAACTTATCTCTCCAGTTTGGAGATATTTCCCATTATATTCTCTAATTATATTCTCTAATTAAACTAATTAAGGAGAGAAGCAACCTAGAACTAAGGAGAAATTTCTTGATAGTTAAAACAATTAATCAGTGGTACAACTTGCCTCCAGAAATTGTGAATGCTCCAACACTGGAACTTTTTAAGAAGAGATTTTCTTGCCTGAGCAGGGGATTGGACAAGAAGACCTCCAGGGTCCCTTCCAACTCTGTAATTCTGTTAGTCTGTTAAATGGATGTAATGCACAGTTAAGGTATGGGTGCCCAGTTGAAGACATAATGTGCCCATCTCCCCATAGATGGAGAGGTCCCTTCCAACTCTGTTATTCTGTTACAATGCATTTATTTTAATAGCCCTTTTGTTTTGCAACAGATTTGAATTGTGTGCAGAATGCCATTGTCAAAGAAGATCAGATGTCTGCATTGGCTCAGAGCTCCAAAAATGTGTCAGATGCTGAGAAACCTTATGGGATGAGTCTTGGTGAAGAGCAGTATGCTTGCCATTTGCTCAAAATAGGATCAAGATTTTGTTGTCCAAATGGACAATGGAATTGGCAGCTCCTTTGAGTTATAACACAGAATTGTCCTGGCACAGGAAGAATTGGAAAACTGGAAATAACTGGTCTGATGCCAATATGTTGAGGTTACTGGAATGTGGATGTACAGAAAAGAGGGTTTTTTAAAAAAAATAAAAGTGGTGATGTTTAATTGAAGAAAGATGTTGACATAGCTTGTCTCAAATCAACCCTATCACTATAAAGTCACTTTTTAAATAGAATTTAGATTTCGTACAGCCCTAAGAAATGTTTTCCTGGCATGCATAAATGTAATTTTCAGCTGGTGCCTCATTTCTTTGGAGACTTTCTGCAGGGTGTTACTATTGTTTCTCGCTTGGTTTCAAGGGAAACAAGTCAAGCTGCTCCTGATTGGTATGGCTTTGGTTTTTGTCCTGAACTGACATGCTGAAATCCAGCTGGCTAGTAATAATGAGTGAAAAAAGCAGCCTGGTTAGAAAATGCATTTCTACATAAAATGTCTTTGTACACCTCAAATGTAGAAGCTTTCCATAAATCAGAATTCCAGGAATAATTTCTCAATCCATATTAGCATGCTCCAGATACTCAACTATTTGTAAGTGGGTCAAAAGAGTGCAGCACATTTCAATTCTTTGGGTTCTCTTCTCCAAAATAAATCTGCTTCCTGGTTCATCAAACTAAGGCTGATGTAATGTATACTCCGATTCAAAATGACTCTAACCAGTGATGGATTCAGCCAGTTCACACCACTTCGGCAGAACTGGTAGTGAATTTTTTTGTTGCCCAGGCCCAGAATGGACTTCCGGAAGTGGCATCCACACAGAGAACTGGTTGTTCACATATTTCAATCCCACCACTGACTCTAACCAATCCACAATCCACCAGTTAAAGAGGAAATGGAACACTAAAATGTACATGTCAGCCTTGCTTTTTGCATATCAGGCCTATGAAATACTTTGGATTTGATTCCAGAAAGGTACTCAGGAAGGTGCAGGAATCTAAATGTGGCACCTCTCTACAGGTCTTTAACCCAACTGCACAATCGCTGGTAAATATGCAGCTGCATAAGTTCTGCAAATTTCTGCATACCTCTACATACTATATGTTCACATTCTGTTTGTTCTCCATAATCTATTTATGCATCAGCAGAGAGAGAAAAAAGTATATTTTTGCACCTTATTAATATGCACCAAAATTTGAAAATAACGACAGCATTAATAAAAAACATCCCTAAACTATTGTTTCAAACTTACACTTGCAATTAATATTAAAACAGTCCAACTTAAGATTTATATAAATTGGCCTTCCAATTTGGAATGTCAGATACTTTGTCTAATAGTTACAGATAAATTGTCTTCAAAAATGCTTTTCTAAGGCAGTCAGATCAGAAAGGATGTCAGGATATATCAGGTTAGTAGCACTTGTGAATTTAGTTGCAAGGAGAGCCAATTGTGATTGTGCAATTCAAGCCCATATTTTCTTGGTGCAATATAAATAAAAAGGGTGCTTTAATCACACAGTAGTGATCGCCATCTTGATTTGGTTTTGTTTTATTTACCATCCCTTGAGGACACTCTTGGGCTTTGTTGCTTTGAGTTTGCTCAGACTATAACTATCTGACATGTATTAACTATGCCTTTTTCACATTTCAGGTTTATTTTTGGGTTCAAGGATGATATTTTTGCTCAAAATTCTAGCACTGACACCTGAGCAATTTTTCTTGCTTTGCCCCACTGGAAGATAGTGCTTGAAGTTGGAGGGAAATTGAAATCAGGTTCATACATTATGTTAAATTAGCATCTTTAATTTGTTTGTTGGGTAACCCACTGAGCCAATGTTTACCTATTACATTGAGTTCTAATGAATGGATCGTGTTTTATGTGCAGCCAATTCATCTTTGAGTATGTATGTTTTTAGTTACTCTATTTCAGGCTTTATTAAGTTGCTTAATTAGATTACTTATTTCTATTGTTTTCCATCAAATGTATGGATTATTTTGATTTATTTGATGATTGATATGGTTACCATAGTGTATTGATACTGTTCCTATTGTGGGCTTGTGGCATCTGAACTCATACTTATTATCCATTTTGTAAGTTACTTTGGGGCCACAAATTTGTCAAGAAGTATCATACATATAAATGGAAAGGATGTTTATGTGATATTCAGACTGCTTTTTAAGGATAAGCAGTTCTTTATGTACAAATCCAAATCTATTTCCAAGGACTTTCCAACTTTCCAAGGGCCATATTATAGATTAGAAATCACCTTCTGAAGATTTAAAATAGCACTGACTTTAGATTACTGATTTCAGATTCCACATTTCTGTTCCAATGGAAAGTTTTGTCAGTTTTTATGACATACTACATATTCTCAAATAATAAGAGAGCTAAAATGAGAGGCTTGAGTAGGTTTGTTGTTGTTGTTAGCTGCGAAGTCATGTCCGACCCATCAAGACCCCATGGACAACATTTCTCCAGGCCTTCCCGTCCTCTACCATCTTCTGGAGTCCATTTAGGCTCACGCCTACTGCTTCAGTGACTCCATCCAGCCACCTCATTCTCTGTCGTCCCCTTCTTCTATTGCCCTCAATCTTTCCCAGCATTAGGCTCTTCTCCAGTGAGTCCTTCCTTCTCATAAGATGGCCAAAGTATTTGAGTTTCAGCTTCAGGATCTGGCCTTCTAAAGAGCAGTCAGGGTTGATCTCCTCTAGGACTGACTGGTTTGATGGCCTTGCAGTCCAAGGGACTTGCAGGAGTCTTCTCCAGCACCATAGTTCAAAGGCCTTAATTCTTTGCCATTCAGCCTTTCTTATGGTGTAACTTTCACAGCCATACATTGCAACTGGAAAGACCATAGCCTTGACTATACCCACTTTTGTTGGTAGGGTGATGTCTCTGCTTTTTAGCGTGCTGTCTAGATTTGCCATGGCTTTCCTCCCCAGAAGCAAGCGTCTTTTAATTTCTTGACTGCAGTCCCCATCTGCGGTGATCTTGGAGCCCAGGAAAATAAAATCTGTCACTACCTCCATTTCTTCCCCATCTATTTGCCAGGAATTGAGAGGGCTGGATGCCATGATCTTGGTTTTCGTAATGTTTAGTTTCAACCCAACTTTTTTACTCTCTTTCTTCACTTGCAACAAGAGGCTCTTTAGTTCCTCTTCACTTTCTGCCATTAGAGTGGTATCATCTGGATATCTTAGGTTGTTGATATTTCTCCCAGCAATTTTAATTCCAACTTTTGATTCATCTAGCCCTGCCTTTCTCATGATGTGCTCTTGAGTAGGTTGCAAAGACCAATTATGGGAGACTCTGGATCCTCTTAACTCCTTTCTTTTTATAAAGGGAAATGTTTGGCTAGTGATTATCATCCAAAATGTTAAAGACGGACATTGCTTCCATGTGATCCTGTCATGAAAAGTTTGAACAATTTAGCTCTTTTTAAAATATATAACTATAGCTCAAAAGATCAACTTAATTACAGTATAGTACTGAATTAGCTACTGTTATTCAAAATGCCAGAATATGGAGTAATAATTCAACTGCCAAGAATTTTGAAATTGTTTGGATCAGTTTCAGATCAATGTCAGGTTTTATATACCACTTAAATTTCTTAATTCTAAACTAATCTTAATGAAGGAAAGGCGTAAGAGTAACACATAGGAGATATTTATAATATTATAGACCATAGCTTTTTCATGGATGTTTTGTTGTTGTAGTGTGCAAAGATCCTCCATACTTCTTATTTTGATGTTCTTCTTTTGAGGTGAATGTTTCTGTTGTGAGATATTGTTCCTTTCAATATTCAGTTTGATGAAAACACCAATAGTAGTGTTATTTAAAAGTCAAATTGTTTTGTTAAGAAAAGTGGTGATGTTCTATGTTTCAAGAAGGCAGCCTTTCTTCAGCATTGTATTATATTCTTTTTAAAAATGCTACATGAAATGTGTTTCAGCATATTGACAGCTTCTGGCTGATTTTGTCTAGGTTTGGAACTTTTTATTTATTTAACCAAATTTGGAACCTAGCTTAGTGGTGATGGACTCTGAACACTAAATAATAACATACAAAACAAAAAAGGGCTAAAATGAAAGCATTATATATGTGATAGTACAGTTTTTAAAAATGCGTGTGATGAATTAGACTGACACAATCAACTAGGGCCAAAAGCTCATTGAAAAAGGATCAACATTACTTGGTTACAAAGGGTAGGCAGAGTGCTTAGTTTCTGGAATTGAGACCTGTAGAAAAATCCAGGATTGTGATCTAGATTATGAAATCCTAGAAAAAGGTAACAGCAAGCCAGTTCTGTATTGCCAAGATAACTGCTTAGATATACTGTCTGTACCTTATGTATTTATTTACTAACATGGGATATAGATTTCTGAAATAAGAAGAAAAGGTGGTGTTGGCTTGCATTCCCACACTGATATGAAATGATATTTATATAATGGAAGCTTGATGTTTGACCATGAACTGTTCCTCATACAATTCTCTTCCCCCACCCTGCCACCACCTAGCAATATAATAAATATATTGTTGTATAATAGCTTACACAAGCTATATTCTGAAGCAACCACAGAGCCAAGCCATGCTTGTATTGTAACATTGCAATAAATAACAGTTGGAAAAGACTGGCTGACCAACCACACTCAGTGTATAGTCCTTAATAGAACTGCATCTACATGAAGGGAAGTATGCAGTGGGTAGCCCAAGACTCTGTCCTAGGCCTAGTACCCTTTAATATCTTGATCAATTATTTAGATGAAGGGATAGAAAGGGAACTCATCAAATTTGTAGGCGATACCAAGCTGGCAGGAATAGCCAACAAGTAGACAAGAAGGATTTCAATAGACCAGAACACAGGGCCCTAACTAATAAAATGAAATTCATTGGTGAGAAAAGTAAGGTTCTACTTTTAGGCAAGAAAAACCAACTGCATAGGTACAAAATAGGTGCTACATGGCTCAGTAATAGTACCGTGATAGGGATCTTGGAATCCCTCTCACAATTACCATCACTTACAACCATTAAGTGAATAATCACTTACATATGAACCAGCAGTGTGCTACAGCTGCCAAAAAAGCCAACACATTGCTAGGCTACATTAACAGAGAGATAGAATCAAGATCACATGAAGTGCTAGTGCCACTTTATGATGCTTTGGTAAGATTTATTTATTTATTTTATTGGATTTATATACCGCCCTTTCCCGAAGGACTCAGGGCGGTTTACAGGGTATTTAAAACAAAAATCGATACAAAAGTTAAAAACAATTTAAAAAGATTAAATCAAATTCCTGAAAAAAAATAAAAACCCCAATTAAAATTCTCAGCCTGGGCTGGAAAGCTCAAAGAGCCAGGTCTTCAGGTCCCGGTGAAATGAACGAAGGTCAGGGGCAGTCCTAAGATCTGCGGGCAGCTGGTTCCAGAGGGCAGGCGCACCCACAGAGAAGCCCCTCCCCCTGGGTGTTATCCACCGGCAATCTTTTACTGGCGGCACCCTGAGAAGGCCCACCCTGTGGGAGCGCACAGGACGAAGGGAACTTGATGCTGGCAGCAGGTGTTCCCTTAGATATCCCGGACCCAAGCCATTTAGGGCTTTATAGGTCATCACCAGCACCTTGAATCTCACCCAGAGGGCAACCGGAAGCCAATGCAGCTCGTGGAGTAGAGGTGTTACATGGGAGTATCGGGAAACCCCCATCACAACTCGCGCGGCCGCATTCTGCACCAGCTGAAGCCTCCAAGTGGTCCTCAAGGGCAGCCCCATGTAGAGAGCATTGCAGTAGTCTAAATGGGAGGTCACGAGCGCATGAGTGACTGTGCGTAGGGCATCTCGGTCCAGGTAGGGTTGCAACTGGCACACCAGGCGAACCTGGGCAAAAGCCCCCCTGGTCACGGCTCCTATGTGGTCTTCAAAAAGATCACAGTTGGAATATTGCACTCAGTTTGGGTCACCACAATATAAAAAAGATGTTGAGATGAATGGTGAACTAATGAGATGATGGTTATAAGAATAATAGAAGCTGATAAAAAATGTTATACATAGATGTTATCACTATCTGTATAAATATGAAAAAATGTCTATATTTAATCATTTATATATTGAAAAAAATAAGAATTATATTTGATTAAGGTTGAAGAAGGAGAATACAAATGGGAGAAGGGAAGATCAAAGAAATATGTTATTAATTAATATACTAATTATGGAAATATCAAATTTAATCATTGTTGTTGTTGTTTGCAAAGTAGTGTCCGACCCATCACAATCCCATGGACAACATTCCTCCAGGCCTTCCTGACCTCTACCATCTTGTGGAGTCCATTTAAGCTCACGCCTACTGCTTCAGCGACTCCATTCAGCCACCTCATTCTCTGCCGTCCCCTTCTTCTCTTGCCCTCAATCCTTCCCAGCATTAGACTTTGCTCCAGTGAGTCCTTCCTTCTCATTTAATCTTTATTGACTGTTAATTAATTATTATTGCCTTTTTTTCTCAAATATATAAACCAAGACAACATGCTGTACACCAGGCATTGGAGATTGTTATTATTAAAAAACAATAATTTTTTAAAAAAAGATGTTGAGACTCTAGATTAGGGGTGTCAAACTGCCGGCCCGTGGGCTGGACATGTCATCCAGAAGCTGCGCCCACCCATTGCTGGCAATGGCAAAACCATCCTGATACATTGCAAGATGTCATGTGACGTCGTGAGTTTGACATGTCTGCTCTAGATAGAATACAGAGAAGAACAACAAAGATGATTAGGGAACTGAAGGCTAAAACATATGAAGAATAGTCATGGGAACTGGGTTTGTCTAGTTTATTGAAAAGAGGGACTAGGAGTGACATGATAGTGGTGTTCCAATATCTCAGGGGTTGCCACAAAGAAGAAGGGGGGGGGGGTCAACCTTTTTTCCAAAGCACCTGAAGGCAGGACAAGAAGCAATTCGATAGAAACCAATCAAAGAGAGAAACAACCTAGTACTAAGTAGAAATTTCCTGACAGAACAATTAATCAGTGGAATGACTTGCCTCCAGAAGTTTTGGGTGCTCCAATACTGGAGGTTTTTAAGAAGAGGTTGGACAACCATTTGTCTAATATTTTATAGGTTTCCTTCTTGAGCTGGGGATTGGACTAGAAGACCTTCAAGGTCTCTTCAACTCTGTTATTCCAAGACATATTTATAAAGCAGCTCTGAAATGAGATGTAGGATCAGCAAAATAGACAGAAGCCAAAAAACTCTGATGGAAGCATCAACAGCTAGGCATAACTCTGAGAATAAGAAAATGATATTGTTAAAGATATAAAGAAGTCCAGTATTAGAAGTGTAGGATAGTGAGACAGAAGATACTGAAAGATGGAAAATGTCCTAGAAAGATGCAGAAAGAGGAACATATGGGATACAGATTCCAATAAAGGACAATAGTTGTAGCTTGGGATTGAACTGAGGGATCCTTGGTGCTCTCCGAGCTTGGTTATTTTCTTGCAGATGTTTCATTTCCCAAACTAAGTAATATCATCACTGATTATGTTTGGATAATGATGTGTCTGCAGGAAAATAGCCAAGCTCAGAGAGCACCAAGGGGCATAGATTATGTGTGTTCTCCAAATATAGAAAATAGAAAGGAAGCAGCATCATGCTACAAAATCCAGCCTTGAGAGTAAAGCTAGAATACCCTCAAAGAAGCCTTAACTTCCTGATCCGATAGTAAACTGCTGAAGGAAAGTGAGTCAACATGAACTGGAAGAGGCTGTTATAATCAGGAAAGGAAACACATATCAGGTTACAAATGGCATGTGGTAAAAATCAGGGTAAAAAGGGAAGAGTTATAGGAGAAGACATGGGTTACTGACATCTGCAGGGGAGAGACAGTGTTGTATGACGTGAGAAGACTTTTGGAGCTTCTTTGACACCTGCTTCCTTGACCAGCTGCCTGGAAAAACATATTTCAGGAACTCCCCCCTCTCCTAACATGAGGAAGGAAGCCTATAGTCTGTCCCAAGGGAAATCATTAACTGGCAAAGTGTCTGTCAACAATATTTTAGCACTGTATTAAGGAGTGGAAATAATTGTTTTGGACTACTAGAGAAGACTTAATTGTATTTCTTTTTTAAAGCAGAGATATCCTTTCATCCAAATGCTAATAACCAGTTTATGAACATGAAATGGAAGGAACTAACTGAGTAATAATGTTGGGTGTATTTTTATTATGAACTTCCCTAGCAGCTCATTTCCTTGTTCATCAGGGAAAAGACTTCTATGTGGTAAAAAATAATAATGCAAAACAATGAAAATCCACCAGCTTTAATTTCCTAAATGGGCTATCTTGCCAATTCTAGTAGCATAATCTGAAACCTACCATTTTTGTTCTAGAAATTGGAATAACAGATGCATATGGCACATTACATTGTTTTATAGGCCAAACAAGCAATTCTTGGGTAATCAAACTACAATACAGTATTCTAAAAAGTTTAGAGGATAGAGCCATAAATCTCCATTTAACTCTCTGGGGCTGCTTTTGTTTTGATGGGCTTGATGGATGTTAGCAAGAAATACCTGCCATTGTCTCTTTCTGATTGTCCATCTATTTCCAAGAGAAGAAAAACATATTCAAGAAAAAAAACTATCATAAAAATTGAAAAAAGAATTGGTGGCTACCCATATTCAGTTTTATGCTGAGAGAAGAGTTGAGAGATTGGGGGGGGGTGAGGACAAGGGGAATGCCAACCCATGAACTATAATTCAGAAAGGTGATGCAGCTGAGCACCACAAAGATTGGAAGGGGGCTTCTTCCTAATCCCCTTCTGTCTGATTACTCTCTGTTGCATCTAGCAGAGGAACATTCTCATTCCTACCTGAAATCTGAAGTTCCCTCAAGGCTTTTGTGAACCTTACAATCAGGATGATTTTCTTTCTCAAGAAAAGGATGGTTACTTTACACTACAATCCTTGAACTGGAGAACGATGTTATTTCTTGGTTTCCCACAGTTCCACTGAATTCCAAGGCAGTTAGGAGATACGTTCTTGCATGCGGCTTTTTCAAGGACACAGGATTCATATAACTGCCAGCTCTACTAAAAATCCTTAAAATGTGGAAACACAAGAAGGGCCTCAAATTGCCATCAGGGGTAGCAAATGAACTGTATGTACTGCAGGCATCTTTGTCTCCTGGTAAAATGGTAAAATGGTAAAATGGTAAAATTACTATTTAAATAGTAATACGTTAACATTTTCTTCCCCCTCATCTGGATAGATAGATAGATAGATAGATAGATAGATAGATAGATAGATAGATAGATAGATAGATAGATAGATAGATGATAGATAGATAGATAGATAGATGATAGATAGATAGATAGATAGATAGATAGATAGATAGATAGATAGATAGATAGATGCACTCATAAATAAATATAAGCATGCAATTGAAGCAACAATCTTGTTTCAGCTGGGCTGAGCCTGATTGCTGATTACTTCAGAGACAGATCTATACAGTTTTCAGAGCAACAGTAATAAAGTGGTTTGCCATTTTCTGATACGAAATGTCTTTTTGACTACCTAGTCTAGCTTACAGCATTCAGATCTGATGGTCTTCCACTCAAGAACTAATCTGCTTATCTCCTAAGCCCTGACTAGGTCAGCAGCTGATGCCACATGCTAATTCATGCACTTGCACTCACATATATAGGCATCCAAATTAAATGATTCCATTTTATGCCTGTGTCCTCTTTTGCTCTCTTTTCTTGCTGATGCATTTTGGATGACCAGACCATTCTTTCCAAGGCAGGCCCTTAATTGCTAACCTCTGTAGCACTTAATTCCAGAAAGCTATGGGGAGTCACGACATGATTAATTGAGATGCCTTCGCATATGTCTGTCAGTGCATGGTAACCAGATGTCCTCCAGATGTTATTAACTACCAGTCTCACATACCCTTGCAATTGCCATATGCCAATTGCCATATTCCATATTGGCTGATGGAAGTTAGGAGGTTACCAAGTTGCCTGGTTCCACCCTAGAAATTTGCTTTCCATCAACTCATATTTTTAAAACATGAAACACATTCTTAACACAACACCTAATTTCCAGTCCCTATGCTGACCTTCATTTATTCTCATGTTTTACCCAAGTTTACTTTCTATCCCATCGGGAGCCAATTAATGAAATGTGAGAAAGATAGAAAAATATGTGCAGTAGAAAGACAGACAACTTGACACATTAGTCTTTACAAGCACAGACAGCCTTCATTTTTCTTTCTTCATTTTTTCCTTGCTAAGTTGATTTTTGAAATGTTTTGAATGCACATGTCTCACTTAAATTTCTGGCTGGCTGCAGCTTGCAATCCCAATTAATGATCTGGAAGGCTAATAATTGAAATGCTGATCATGTGACAACCCTTAAGTCTGTTCCTCAAACAAAAGTCCTATTAAGTATTCAAAAAAACCTCATCAGTTAACAATGTTTTTTAAAATAGGTTTTGGACATTCAGTAATGAAAAAAAGTTAGCTAGGACTAGCTGAAAATGTGATGATGAACTTAATAAAGATTAATTTTAAGTCTAGTTACCAATGCAAGGCATTTATGCTCTTTCACAAATCATTTAAGATTATATAAGTATTTCTTAACATTATGTTACATCAATTTCTATGCTGCTGACTTTACACACTGCATATTCCTTATTCTATTATGCAAATACTTCTGGCCTACCTTTAACATAAGCAAGAGTGGCAGTGGGGATGGGGGAGGATAAAAAAACCCCCAAGATGGTAGCTTCAGCCATGTAGTTGTTATTTTGACTACTTGAATTTAAACTTGGAGTCCGTAGAACTAGAAAGCATCTGTTTGGAAATAAAAATTCTAAACAGTTCAACCTTCAGAGACACAGAGCAGGTTTTTGGTTTCCAATAAAATCAAATTCAATGTATTAATATATCCTTTTTCTTCTTTTTCTATATATTGAGTTCATTAACAAAAGAGATGGATAGAACACTTTAACAACTTACATCTATTATGAAAAGAATAAATTGACAAAAATAACCTCAAATTTACATTCAGCTCTAACCATCTAAAACTTTTTAATGGGACTTGGATTCTATACAGCAGGGGTGTCAAACTGCCAGCCCGCGGACCGGATTCATCACACCAAAACCGCACCCATCCAATTGCCAGTAATAGGAAAAAAAATCATGATATGTCACGACATGTCACGTGACATTGCGAATTTGCCACCCGTGCTATACAGGTGGTCCTTGACCTATGACAAAAATTGACCCCCAAAAGTCTGTTGCTAAGCAAAACATTGGTTAAGTAGGCTTTGCCCCATCTTACGACTTTTCTTGCCACGGTTGTTAAGTGAATCACTGCAGTTGTTAAGTTAGAAACCTGGTTGTTAAGTGAATTTGGCTTCCCCATTGACTTTGCTTGTAAGAAGATCACAAAAGGGATTCACATGACCTTCAGACACAAATATGGTTGTAAGTATGAACCAGTTGCGAAGCATCTGAATTTTAATCACATGACCATGGGTATGTTGCAATGGTCGTGTCAAAAACAGTCATAAGTCACTTTTTTCAGTGCTGTTGTAACACTGAACAGTCACTAAACAAAGTGTTGTAAGTTGAGAACTACCTGTAAATATTTCCCGGGCAATATGATTAAGCTAGTTTGGCATGACAGGAGCTGCAATCCAGATGGAGGCACTACTGTAGGAAAATCTCCCTTAGGAGATTTAAACATTTTGTAGTAGTGATATTCAACAGAAAATAACAGTATTTTTTATCCAACCTTGCAAAAAGCGTTAGTAGATCTTTGAGTTAATTCTCCCAAGGCATACCATCTCTAACTTCCTGTTTAATTTGCTTGCACTATTAATCATCTTAGCCCTCTATCAAAAAGTTGCACTGCTGTCTTAGGCTGGTATTTCTAGAGTCAAGTCTCACTGAATTCCATGGGGTGTAGTGCCAGATAAAGAGCTCAGAATTTCAACATGACTTTATAGGAAACTGAAGAGGAGAATTAAAAGGCCAAATTTGCTTTCATTAAGGTTCAACTGTGGAAAATCAAAGACCACACAGATTGAATGTGTAGGTTCCCCGCCACATTCTCCTCACAGACTTCCCTTGAATGAAAGCAAATCCCACAACCAGAGCCCTGTTCAGGCATTCTGTCTAAGTAGGGTATTTGCTCACATGGAATAAGGATGGGACTGCATATTCTGGCAATTCCCTCTGAGTCTGATCTTGCAGTAGATTGCTCTCCCAAAACAAGCAAAGCTCTGTATGACTTCAATGCAATGTGTGAACTCATTCAGTGCTTGGGTGAGAACTAGAAGGTTCTGCAGAGATAATCCACAAGTGAGCGCTCAGCAACCAAAGTCAAGTCAGAATACTGTACATATAAGCACTTTTGCAAATATTGTAAATGTCTCTTGTTAAGTTTTGGCTGTTGCTTTCTTTCCAAACTACCGGTATATATATACAGTCATGGCCGAAATTGTTGGCACCCCAGAAATTTTTCCAGAAAATCAAGTATTTCTCACAGAAAAGTATTGCAGGAACACATGTTTTGCTATACACAGGTTTATTCCCTTTGTGTGTATTGGAACACAACAAAAAAGGGAGGAAAAAAAGCAAATTGGACATAATGTCAAACAAAACTCCAAAAATGGGCCGGACAAAATTATTGGCACCCTTAACTTAATATTTGGTTGCACACCCTTTGGAAAAAATAACTGAAATCAGTTGCTTCCTATAACCATCAATAACCTTCTTACACCTCTCACCTGGAATTTTGGACCACTCTTCCTTTGCAAACTGCTCCAGGTCTCTCTTATTGGAAGGGCGCCTTTTCCCAACAGCAATTTTAAGATCTCTCCACAGGTGTTCAATGGGATTCAGATCTGGACTCATTGCTGGCCACTTCAGAACTCTCCAGCGCTTTCTTGCCATCCATTTCTGGGTGCTTTTTGACGTATGTTTGGGGTCATTGTCCTGCTGGAAGACCCAAGATCTCGGACGCAAACCGAGCTTTCTGGCACTGGGCTGTACAGTGCGACCCAAAATCCTTTGGTAATCCTCAGAGGCAGCAAAACAACCCCAAAACAACCCCAAAACATCATTGAACCTCTACCATATTTCACTGTAGGTACTGTGTTCTTTTCTTTGTACACCTCATTTCATTTTCGGTAAACAGTAGAATGATGTGCTTTACCAAAAAGCTCTATCTTGGTCTCATCTGTCCACAAGACATTTTCCCAGAAGGATTTTGGCTTACTCGAGTACATTTTGGCAAACTGTAATCTTGCTTTTTTATGTCTCTGTGTCAGCAGTGGGGTCCTCCTGGGTCTCCTGCCATAGCGTTTCATTTCATTTAAATGTCGACGGATAGTTCACTCTGACACTGATGCTCCCTGAGCCTGCAGGACAGCTTGCATTCCTTTGGAACTTGTTTAGGGCTGCTTATCCACCATCCGGACTATCCTGCGTTGCAAACTTTCATCAATTTTTCTCTTCCGTCCACGACCAGGGAGATTCGCTATAGTGCAATGGGTTGCAAACTTCTTGATAATGTTGCGCACTATGGACAAAGGCAAATCTAGATCTCTGGAGATGGACTTGTAACCTTGAGATTGGTGATATTTGTCCACAGTTTTGGTTCTCAAGTCCTCAGACAGTTCTCTTCTCCTCGGTCTGTTGTCCATGCTTAGTGTGGCACACACAGACACACAATGCAAAGTCTAAGTGAACTTCTCTCCTTTTTATATTGCCCACACCTGTTACTTGCCCCAGGTGAGTTTCAAGGAGCATTACATGCTTGAAACAATCTTGTTTACCCACAATTTTGAAAGGGTGCCAATAATTTTGTCCGGCCCATTTTTGGAGTTTTGTTTGACATTATGTCCAATTTGCTTTTTTTCCTCCCTTTTTTTGTTGTGTTCCAATACACACAAAGGGAATAAACCTGTGTATAGCAAAACATGTGTTCCTGCAATACTTTTCTGTGAGAAATACTTGATTTTCTGGAAAAATTTCTGGGGTGCCAACAATTTCGGCCATGACTGTATATGTATATATATATATATATATATATATATATATATATATATATATATATATATATATATATATATATATATATATATATATATATATATATATATATATATATATATATATGTAGATCTAGAGTCTCGGGTTTCTTCCCGCATTCCTTTCATCTTCAGAAAGTTGTGGCGACGTTTCAACGAAATCCCATCCGTCATCCTCAGGCCGGAGTGTTCCTCCTGCTGCTTCCAGGAGTAATGCGTGGTCTGGCTGTTCCTTTCCTTCCAACTGCCGGTGGGGCTGTGTTCTGACTGGGTGGAGGCGTGGCTGCTTTCTGATTGGGTGGGGGTGTCCTCCGACTGGGTGGAGGCGTGGTTGTCTTCTGATTGAGTGGAGGCGTGGCTGTCTTCTGATTGGGTGGATGCGTGGTTGTCTTCTGATTGGTTGGAGGCGTGGCTGTCTTCTGATTGGGTGGGGTGTGTTCTGAATGGGTGGGGTTTTTTGTTGTGTTGTACTATCCTGAGTGTTGTGATTTGGTGTCCTGAGGAGTGGGCTGTGTAGTGGCCTCCAGAGCTTTGGTTTGGCTCCAAGTTTGAGGACCTGCTATGTATCTCTGGTATGGGTCAGTCAGGTTCGTGTGTGCGTTCTTCTGCTTGGGTGATGGCACTTTTGCTTGACTTGTTCTGTCTTCTGTGTGGGAGAGTTTTTGTTCTGGGTGTGGAACAAAACCCCCACCGGCAGTTGGAAGGAAAGGAACAGCCAGACCACGCATTACTCCTGGAAGCAGCAGGAGGAACACTCCGGCCTGAGGATGACGGATGGGATTTCGTCGAAACGTCGCCACAACTTTCTGAAGATGAAAGGAATGCGGGAAGAAACCCGAGACTCTAGATCTACACATACAGACACCCGCGAGAATCTACGAAAACATATATATATATATATATATATATATATATATATATATATATATATATATATATATATATATATATATATATATATATATATATATATATATGTTTTCTGAGGTTTTCGCGGGTGCCTGTATGTGGATCCTTGGTTTTTTGGGTTTTTCCCCGCGTAGAACTAAAGGTGTAGGCACAACGTTTCGACGGAGTCCCATCCGTCATCATCAGGCTTTAGCTTCCTACTTCTGGGAGAAGCATGTGGCTGTTAGTTCCTCTTTTTTAAACTGCCAGAGGGGGTGTGTTCTGTGGAGGTGTGCTCTGATTGGGTAGGGGACCAAGTGTGTTCTGATTGGGTGGGAGTGTGTTTTGAATGGTGGGTGTGTTCTGATTGGGTGGGGGGGGTGTTCTGAGTGGATGGGCTGGTCTCAGCTGCCAGCTCCAGACCTGAGCTGGTTAGTTGTGCTGCTTTTGTTCGGCTTCGTGTTTGTGGTGGTGCCATGTTTTTATAGTGGGTGTCAGTTTGCTTATTGTGTGGTTTGGAGGGGTTTAAAGTGGCTGATGTTGCAGCTGTAGTTAGGTTTCTGTTTTGTGGTTGTGTGTCTTTATCATTGTGGGTTTGGATTTGTTTTTTGAATGGTTGTGTGGTGGTGATGTCATGTGATGTTATCATGAGTTTGGGTCTGGTATCATTCTTGGTGGTTGGGCCTCGTCTGTCAATCAAGGCGGGTTTCCAAATGGCTGGTAGACGAGAGGTATCATCTCGTGTATTCATGCTGTGGGGGCGTTTTTCTATCTCAATGGCTTCTCTGATTATTCTGTTGTTAAAATGTTCAATTTTGGCGATAGTTTTGGTTTTTTTTTTTAAATCAATTTCATGTCCCGTGGCTTCAAAGTGTTGGACCAGGGATGAAGTTTGTTCTCCCTTTCTGAGTGAGTTTTTGTGCTCTTCAATGCGTGCACTTATTCTTTTTTTTTTTTTATTGAAAAGTTTTAAAATACAATTTTCCTTTGAAAAACCCCCCTTCCCCCCTCCTCCCCTCCCTACCTCCCCCCTATCTCCCCCCCTCCCCCTCTCCCTCCTCCCTCCCCTGCCTCCCCCCCTCTACTTCCCCTCCTCCCCCCCTCCCCCCCCGACTTCCCAGAGCAAAATACAAGGTATATATCTAAAAAGCAATCATAAACAATCATATACTAACAATTATAAACTCTAAAATCCATCACTCTCTAGCTTATATAGAGTAAACCAATCCTTAACAATACTAAATATGTATAAAGAACTAAAATAAAAGAAAACTAGCATCATTCCCATCTATGTTCTTCCACAATTCACTATTACCTAGACATATTCTCACTTACACATCACAAGCACCTATCCCTATTAACCTCTCTAGCCAAAATAGGCTATAATAGATAGTTCTTAGACAAATTAACCCGCATTAACCCACAAAAGTTTCTTCCTCTTCCTCTGTAGTAAATTGTCCATTAATTCCAAATTAAAAATTCTGTTACCATACATATCATCCCAAAACTCTTAAAAACACAACTACCACTTGACTATAAGTATATTGTGGAAGTTCCATAGATTTCTACTGGTCTTATTTTTTTATCTTTTTTGAGCATTTTAAGGCAGCACGCGTCACCCTCTGTTCTCTAGGATCATCCAAAAGAGTTGCAGCTTGATCTCCTCCTGTACCCTTCTCGTCTATCTGTCCATCTTCATCCTCTTGATGTTCTCCTTCTCCAGATCCCTCTGCAGCTTCCAGAAGTGTTGATGGGGTTGCTTTTAAAACATTGTTGTAAAAATCATGCGCTTGCTTCACAGTACCCAAACAGTACCTTTTGCCATCATACATGAAGCTCAACCCAGCTGGGATCTCCCATCTGAACCTTATATCTCTTAGCTTGAGCTCTTGCACAAGAAATATAAAGTCCTTCCTTCTCTTTAAAATCTTTGGAGGAATTTCTTTTAGAACCAAAACTTCTTGACCAGCAATCACAACTTTAGTATCATAGGCAGCTTGTATAACTTCATCTCTAATTTCCCTTTTTACAAAATAAACCACCACATCTCTAGGCAACTTTCTCTGCTTAGCAATCCACGAATTCACACGAAACACTTTGTCCATGCTTTGTTTTATTTCAGATGCTGGATGGTTCAATACCCCCTCAAAAGCCTCAGAAACCAGCTGCTTTAAATCTTCTTTAATATTCTCTTTTAGGCCTCTAAGTCTAACAGCAAACTGCATCTGGTAAAATTGAGCCAGACTCTGTTCGCTATCCATTTTGTCTTTTAAATCTTCAATTTCCAATACTTTTGCTTCTAATATAGCATTCTTTTGAGTCAAGTCTTCCACTTGGTCATCCAGCACCTCCACACATTTAGCTACTTTATGCACTGAGGACAAAATGTCTACCTTCATCTCTCTAAGTTTCTGCTCCATCCTTTCTTCCATTCTCTGCTCCAATTTCTCCAATTTCTCCTCCATCTGTACAAATTTAACACCCATTGACTCCAAAATTAACTGGGTATGTTTTTCAAGATCCTTCGATGTCAATACATCAGGAGAATGCAACGCCTGCAGTAATGATTGTTGTTGCACCGGAGAATTTCCAGCACTCCGAAAAGTTCTAGGGGGAGGTTTAGCCGCCATCTTTTACTTACAATTGTGACGCACTTTCACTTTAAGTTTTAAGCAAAGTCCATCAAGCTTGAGAGTAAAATAAAATAATCCTCTTCATCTCTTCATCTTTCCCTCTTGTACTGCTCTGCCTGCTCTTTTCCTTTCATAGTCTCTCCTTCAAGCAGGGATGGTCGCAGACGCCTGGCTCTGCTCCATAAGGTCCGGAGCAGAGACGCTAGCCAGCTGGGAGCAGCCCAGGCTACGGGGGAGTTCAATCCTTCAGCCGCCCGAGCTCCAAGCTCAGGCGGCCCCGGAGAACTCGACCCCTACCTGGGGGCTCACCCCCTCCTCTTCTCCCGAGGAGGGGGCTTCAAATTCGCCCGAACAGCTGATCGGCGCTGTTTCGGGCGAAAAATCACACAGCTGAGCCGCGGGCAGCCCGGGAAGGCTGTCTCCGGCGCCGCGGAGCCACCAGAAGCCAATGCGTGCACTTATTCTTCTGTTGGTCTGTCCGATGTATGTGGTGGGGCAGGTGGTGCATGGGATTTCGTATACTCCTTGGTTTTCTAACCCAATTATGTCCTTGGGGTTTCTTAGGATGGTGGATATTTTTCTGTCTGTGTAGAATGCTGTTTTGATGTTGTGTTTTTGGAGGACCTTGCTGATTCTGTCTGTGGTCCCTTTTAAGTATGGGAGGAGGGCTTTGCCATTTTCTTGTTCTCTGTCTTGGGTTTTTGTGGGTGTCTCTCTTCGGATTAAGTTGGTAATCGTGTTTCTTTGGAATCCATTGGCTGTTAGTACATTAGTGAGAGTGTGTAGTTCGGTTTTTAGGTGTTGTTCGTCAGCTAGGTGTTTTGTTCTGGAGATGAGTGTCTTGGCTACGGAGTTGATCTGTGCTGGGTGGTGGTGTGAGAGTGCGTTCAGATAGCGGTTTGTGTGTGTTTTTTTATGGTAGATAGTGTGTCCTAGGGAGCAGTTGGATTTCTTGTAGACTAAGACATCAAGGAAGGGAAGTTGATTGTTAGCTTCTGTTTCCATGGTGAATTGTATTTTGGGGTGTAGGCTATTGAGGTGCATGAGGAAGTCATCCAGTTTTTCTTTGCCGTGTGGCCAGATTACGAAGGTGTCATCTACGTATCTGAGCCAGAGTTTGGGTTTGTGGTTGGATTTTTCTAGAGCGAGGGTTTCAAAGTGTTCCATGTAGAAGTTTGCGATGACAGGTGAGAGGGGTGATCCCATGGGTGCTCCTTCCATTTGTTTGTATCTTTGTCCATTGTAGATGAAGTATGTGTTAGATAGATACTATCTACCATAAAAAAACAAACTTTGCCGTGTGGCTCAAGAGGTAAAAACAACTGCCTGTTCGATGGCCTTCAAGATAGGCTGAAACAGGAAATAAAGATTTGCCCCATGTTTGGGGCCTAGCAAGGTAATCTAAAGAGTTAACAAGTATTTGACACATATTTTCCCTTGCTTCTAAAGCTAACAAAGCGAGAGAGATCCTGTGGCTCAAGAGGTAAAAACAACTGCCTAGTGTGCAATCAGCCCAGGTTCGAATCTCAGAAGGGTATGGCTGACTGATGAAAACTAATAAGTTTGAAATGCATTTCAGTCTCCCTTAATTCTTTGTTAGTAATTTACATAAATATATGAGCTGTCCGGTGTGACTACTGCCTGTTCGATGGCCTTCAAGATAGGCTGAAACAGGAAATAAAGATTTGCCCCGTGTTTGGGGCCTAGCAAGGTAATCTAAAGAGTTAACAAGTATTTTATATATACATATACATATACATATACAGATACAGATACAGATACAGATACAGATACATATTGTATATGTATATGTACACACACACACACACACACTTTAAGTATCACTCTATTCTGTGTTCCCATTGCCTTTAAAATTGCTTACCGAATTGTGTACCCTGTAATTTAGACTCTTTTCTACTTCATAATCAAGGGAATTTGCACATCCTCTTTCTCCCCCCCCCAATCTCTGTGTTTTTCCTTTGGTAAACACTCCTCATCCCCCATGGGCAATTAAAATAAGATTTCATGAAATGTAACCTTAGGATGAAAAGAAAATCTTGTTGGTTTCAACATGAAGCCCAAAAAGGGAGATCAGACCTTGTCTTATTGTGCATAAATCAGAAGAAATAATTTACATTGTGATTAGTGTTCAGTGTAATTTCTTTCATGTATATCCTCTGAGTTGTTATTATGCAGCAGTTGCCTTTTTAAATTTATAGAGTTTAAGCAAAATTAGCCCCTGAGCGTTTCCACTAACAAGCAAGATTTACTTCTGGTCAGGAGGAAAAGGGATATCTGATAGTGGGGAAGGGAACTTTCTTTCCAGTCTGGAAGAACAAATGAAAACCCAAAGCAAGGCAAGGCAATTGAGACTACAATTTTAGCTGAGTCTCTCTATATTTCCCAGTGTTCTATTTCACAAGCATTATTTATCTCTCCTGGGCTTGGCTAAATCAATCCAGACAAATAGTTCTGCCTAACAACTTCTCCATCTCAGCCAGGATACACCCTTATGCTAGTGGAATTCATTGGGCAAGAAAACCAATTGCAACATGGGCAACAGCTCTTCTCCCTCTGGTTATTATTGCAGAAATAAATGTGTGCACTGCTGCAAGCATAGTATTGCTTTTGTGAAACTGTGACAAGACATGAGTATTTAACAATGACGACAATAACCAGCTGTGGAGAGCAGCTCTTGACATGCCATATGAATTCTTCTCTTGACAGACGTTGCCCTCTCTGTAATAGAGCTCAGCAGGAAAGCTAACTCTGCCATTCGGAAATGTCCACAAAATAATTTTGTATACATATGATATGATAGCCTCTGATAGAGTCATTTTAAAATGAGTTTTCAATGGCAAATGTACGGTCCCTTTGGGAAACCCTAGCTTGGTGACAATCTAGCTCACAGTAGGAAAATCACTCCTACTGGGGCTTAACTACAGTTCCTAGCATCTTTCAATGGCCAGTGATGAGGATGTTAGTTCTACTTCCAGAAGTACTTTCACATAAGACAAATTTGTGATAGACAGAGCAGAAAGGGCGGGAGCTTTTTATGGAAATAGTTACATTTATAGCTATCATGGGGCATCTTCCCATTCATGCATTATCTGTGGGTGCCATAGAGAACAACTACTTAGCTGTTGTGATTCAGGGTCAGCCTGTGGGTTTGGCAGTTGGGTCGGACGACTCAGAGGAGGAGGAGGGGGGTGTTGAAGAGCTTGCTGAGGGGATTGGACAGCTTGATGAGAGCCCCCAGCAAGGCCCCTCTCATCTGATCACGATGCAGACCCAGCTGTGTGAGCCTGACAGCGTGGATGAAGATGACCCACAGCTGGCCCTGTTCAAGGACGCCCGACGCAGGAGGCAATCAGTCAGGAGTAAACAGAGGAAGGCAATGGGGCACCTGAGAAGGAGGCACAGAGAGGCCACGCCCTGAACTGTATTTAAGGGGAATGTGTGGGAGGGCTGGTTTGCTGAAGGCAACCGCTTGGATTGTTCCTGCTTCTTAGCTCGTGTTTTATGGTTGGTGTCTTGTCTTGCTCTGTTTTATGTGAATAAATTTGGCAGGCGTAATTCCAGCCTCTTGCCGTTTGTAGAGGGGTTGTCCCTGCCTTTTCTGCAGGGCCGGTAGCAGGCTGGTACAGAACATTAGCATAAGGAGGAACAATAGCTCATCAATTAAAGACTGACAGCCCGGGTTTGAAACCTGAGTACTGCATGATGGGGTAACTCCTGTTCCTGCTCCAGGTCTCTCCATCCTAGCATGCAAATGCAAGTAAATAGTACCACATTGGTTGGAAGGTAACAGTGTTCTGTGTGTCTTGGCATATAGTCATGCTGGCCAAATGACCACGGAAAAGTCTTCAGTTAACGCTGACTCCCTTGGTTAAGAAATGGAGATGAGCATCACTTCCTAGAGTCGGAAACACCGAGCAGGGGAAACCTGTACCTTTTACTTAGCATTTGTGATGTTGGAGAAGACTGCATCACCACTCTGACATAACAGTCTTACTCAATGTGGTATTCCCCAAATTGGTGAGACTATTGAATCCAGAATTCCCAGCTTTCCAAATGATCAGTTTTTTGGTCAGGCTGTTTGGGACTATGGGATTTGTAGTCATAACACATTTGCTATCAGCTTGAGGAAGTTTCCATTAATCCCCCATAAGGAAAGAATCTGAAGACAAATTTTACAGTAAAAGCATTTGTGAAAGTGACACTTTTAGAAAGAAGGATCTTCATTAGGAAGGAGCTACCAATTGAAAGACTAAATAGTAGCAACACCCCATAAAAATATTTTCTAACTAAAAGTGATGGGAAGCACAATTTGAAGCAAGCAATAGCTTTTCATCCTTAACAAAGCCTACCATCCAATTCTGAAGAATATGGTTTCCTTGCTTTTTGATTATCAACCATTCTTACAAAAACAAATGCCAGCATGTTCATATTAAGAAAGACTGAATGACTGAGGTTAGTAGAATTGCAACAGCATCATCGGTTTTCAGAATCCAGGAAACCTGAGCTGACCAGAGTAAATCAGGATGGGAATATTTATGGTAACATTTGACTTTGAGTCAGAAATCTAGGCAGCTAGTGGCTGACTAAAATATTTGTAGCTTCTTAGGGTTGTAGGAGATCTAATGCACACATTCCTAAATATAAAAAATGATTGGACTATTATTTACATTGACATATTATAGTGGATGGAGAAAATAGAACAAACGAGCAAACAACTAGAATCCAGTTCTTAAAGTAGTATAAGGGAAGAGAGAAGAATTTAGCAATGTTCCAATCCAGCTTTGTTAGCTTACACTAAGGTACAACAGTTGGCAAACTGTAGGATAAATCTACCTTCTGACAGATACCATCTGCTTTCCCAGCAGGTGAGTGGAAGAACAGGGTGATGACTAGATGTGCCATTAGACCACTTAAGGCAGTTTTTATTCATTTATTTTACATTTTTTTAAAAAAAATCCCATTTACTATATCCCGCCCTTCTCCGAAGACTCAGGGCGGATTACAATCTAAAGCACAAATCAATGTGCTTAGCAATAGCCTTCATTCTATGTATATGCCTGCTTATTAGGGCTTTTGCCCCCCCCCCCCCAGCGGCATTATTACAAAGTCAGCTTATTGCCCCCAACAATCTGGGTCCTCATTTTGTTTGTTTGTTCTAATGAAAAATAATAATAAATGCCTTCAGACAAATTCAATATAATCTTCCAAACCAAAAAATGTTATAGTAGCAATTACCTAACAGTTAGGTCCACCTGATCAAACAAAACAGGTGACCAGGGTCTATACATATTTCTCCTACATACAGAATGCAAATGGAATAAGAAATATAAAGAAGAACACCATCAAAACAAGGTTTGCTGTGTTAGACATTTAAGGAAGTATTGCCAAAAATAGCCTCATGTAGCTGCTTACATATGGAGTATTAACCATGATACTTGTTGTTGTTGTTGTTGTTAGCTGCGAAGTCATGTCCGACCCATCGCGACCCTATGGACAACATTCCTCCAGGCCTTCCTGTCCTCTACCATCTTCTGGAGTCCATTTAAGCTCACACCTACTGCTTCAGTGACTCCATCCAGCCACCTCATTCTCTGTCGTCCCATTCTTCTATTGCCCTCAATCTTTCCCAGCATTAGGCTCTTCTCCAGTGAGTCCTTCCTTCTCATTAGGTGGCCAAAGTATTTGAGTTTTAGCTTCAGGATCTGGCCTTCTAAAGAGCAGTCAGGGTTGATCTCCTCTAGGACTGACCCGTTTGAACGCCTTGCAGTCCAAGGGCCTCGCAGGAGTCTTCTCCAGCACCATAGTTCAAAGGCCTCAATTCTTTGGTGCTCACCCTTTCTTATGGTCCAACTTTCACTGCCATACATTGCAACTGGGAAGACCATAGCCTTGACTATACGCACTTTTGTTGACAGGGTGACGTCTCTGCTTTTTAGTGTGCTGTCTAGATTTGCCATGCCTTTCCTCCCCAGGAGCAAGCGTCTGTTGTGGTTCAGGGTCAGCCTATGGGTTCGGCAGTTGGGTCGGACGATTCAGAGGAGGAGGAGGGGGTGTTGGAGAGCCTCCAGAGGATAGCCCTGAGGCTCCACAGAGCCCTCAGCCAGGCCCCTCCCATCTGGTTATGATGCAGACCCAGCTGTGTGAGCCTGACAGCGTGGATGAAGATGACTCACAGCTGGTCCTGTTCAAGGATGCCCGATGCAGGAGGCAGTCAATCAGGAGTAAACAGAGGAAGGCAATGAGGAACCTCGGAAGGAGGCAGAGATAAGCCACGCCTTGAACTGTTTAAAAGGGGAATGTGTGGGAGGGCTGGTTTGCTGAAGGCAACCGTTTGAATAGCTCCTGTTTCATGGTTCGTGTTTCTGTTTGCTCTGTTTGCTCTGTTTTATGTGAATAAATTTGGCAGGCTTAGTTCCAGCCTCTCCCATTTTGTAAAGGGGTTGTCCCTGCCTTTTCTGCAGGGCCAGTAGTAGGCTGGTACAGAACAGTGTCTTTTAATTTCTTGGCTACAGTCCCCATCTGCAGTGATCTTGGAGCCCAGGAAAATAAAACCTGTCACTACCTCCATTTCTTCCCCATCTATTTGCCAGGAATTGAGAGGGCCGGATGCCATGATCTTGGTTTTCTTAATGTTAAGTTTCAACCCAAGTTTTGCACTCTCCTTTTTCACCTGCAACACGAGGCTCTTTAGTTCTTCTTCACTTTCTGCCATTAGAGTGGTATCATCTGCATATCTTAGGTTGTTGATATTTCTTCTGGCAATCTTAATTCCAACTTTTGATTCATCTAGCCCTGCCTTTCTCATGATGTGCTCTGCATATAAGTTAAATAGGCAGGGCGACAGTATACAGGCTTGCCAGACTCCTTTCCCAATTTTGAACCAATGAGTGGTTCTGTGTCCAGTTCTCACTGTTGCTTCTTGGCCCACATATACAGTAGGTTTCTCAAGAGACAAATAAGATGGTCTGGTAAGCCCATCTCTTTAAGAACTTGCCACAGTTTGTTATGATCCACACAATCAAAGGCTTTAGCATAGTCAATGAAACAAAAGTAGATGTTTTTCTGGAACTCTCTAGCTTTCTCCATGATCCAGCGTATGTTGGCAATTTGATCTCTAGTTCCTCTGCCTCTTCGAAATCCTGCCTGTACTTCTGGTAGTTCTTGATCCACATACTGCTGGAGTCTAGCTTGTAGGATTTTAAGCATAACTTTACTAGCATGTGAAATGAGTGCAATGGTGCGATAGTTTGAACATTCTTTGGCACTGCCTTTCTTTGGAATTGGAATGTAAACTGATCTTTTCCAATCCTGTGGCCACTCTTGAGTTTTCCAAATTTGCTGGCAAATTGAGTGTAGCAATTTTACTGCATCGTCTTTTAAGATTTTGAATAGCTCAGCTGGAATACTGTCACCTCCACTAGGTTTGTTGTTGCTCAGTTTTTCTAAGGCCCACTTCACATTCTAGGATGTCTGGCTCGAGGTCAGTGACCACCTCATTGTGATTATCAGGGATGTTAAGCTCATTCTTGTATAGTTCTTCTGTGTAATTTTGCCACCTCTTCTTAATCTCTTCTGCCTCTGTTAGGTCCCTGCCATTTTGGTCCTTTATCATGCCCATTTTTGCATTAAACGTTCCCTTCATCTCTCCAATTTTCTTGAAGAGATCTCTGGTCCTCCCTATTCTATTATTTTCTTCTATTTCTTTGCACTGTTCATTTAAGAAGGCATTCTTATCTCTTCTAGCTATTCTCTGGAAATCTGCATTCAATTGGGTGTATCTTTCTTTTTCTCCCTTGCCTTTCACTTCCCTCCTTTCCTCAGCTATTTGCAAAGCTTCCTCAGACAGCCATTTTGCTTTCTTGCATTTCTTTTTCTTTGGGATGGTTTAGTTGCTACCTGTTGTACAATGTTGTGAACCTCTGTCCATAGTTCTTCAGACACTCTGTCTATCAGATCTAATTCCTTAAATCTATTTGTTACCTCTACTGTATATTCAACAGGGATATGATTTAATTCATACCTGAGTGGCCTAGCACTTTTCCCTACTTTCTTCAGTTTAAGCCTAAACTTTGCAATGAGAAGCTCATGGTCTGAGCCATAGTCAGCTCCTGGTCTTGTTTTTACTGACTGTATAGAGCTTCTCCATCTTTGGCTGCAGAGCATATAGTCAATCTGATTTCTGTGTTGACCATCTGGTGATGTCCATGTGTAGAGCCGTTTCTTGGGTTGTTGGAAAAGAGTGTTTGCTATGACCATGGTATTCTCTTGAGAAAATTCTATCAGCCTGTGCCCTGCTTCATTTTGTACTCCAAGGCCAAACTTGCCTGTTATTCTGGTTATGTTTTGGCTTCCTACTTTAGCATTCCAATCCCCCATGATGATAAGGACATCATTTTTTGGTGTTAGTTCTATAAGGTGCTGTAGGGCTTCATAGAACTGGTCAATTTCATTCTCTTCAGCACTGGTGGTTGGGGCATAGACTTGGACTACTGTGATATTGAATGGTTTGCCTTGGATTCGAACTGAGATCATTCTGTCATTTTGAGGATTGTATTCCAGTATTGCTTTTCCTACTCTTTTATTGACTATGAAGGCTACACCATTTCTTCTGAGGGATTCTTGCCCACAGTAGTATACCTGATGGTCATCTGAATTAAATTCACCCATTTCTGTCCATTTTAATTCACTGATACCTTACATGTCGATGTTTAGTCTTGTCATCTCTTGTTTGACCACGTCCAGCTTTCCTTGATTCATGGATCTTACATTCCAGGTTCCCATGGAGAAAAAATCTTTACAGCATCGGACTTTCCTTTCACCACCAGACACATCCACAGCTGAGCGTCCTTTCAGCTTTGGCCCAGTCGCTTCATTTTTTCTGGCGCTACTAGTACTAGCCCTCTGCTCTTCCCCAGTAGCATATTGGACGCCTTCCAACCTGAGGGGCTCATCTTCCAGCGTCATATCATTTTGCCTTTTGGTACTGTCCATAGGGTTTTCATGGCAAAGATACTGGAGTGGGTTGCCATTTCCTTCTCCAGTGGATCATGTTTTGTCAGAACTCTCTGCTATGACCTTTCCATCCTGGGTGGCCCTGCACGACATAGCTCATAGCTTCATTGTATTACACAAGCCCCTTCGCCATGACAAGGCAGTAATCCATGAAGGGGAACCATGTTACTTAGCTTCAGCTAAAGCTTCTTACATGAAGTAGGAAGGTTTAGTTTGGGTATCTAAATTATTCAAGTTAAAAAGACATACAATCCCTCACCAACATTACCATTTAATCAGGGAGTGGAGGGAGGAGAGATTGATAATGTCAATAAAGGAGAATACTTGTAGCTCACGGTTGTGCTAATGACTAGCACTGATGATGTTACAGTACCTAGTTTGGGTAATGAAATGTCTGTAATAAAACAACATCCCTCAGACTGATAATGAAACCAGTATGTGCAGAGATGCTCATGATGGGGATAGTGGGTATACCTGTGCATCTCTCTGTGCTTCTTGATACCCAAACTTCTCTGTTGATTGGATCTACTCACACTTAACCTGGTCAGTGAAAGACGTAGCAGGGCATTAGCATGTCATACTAACCTTGGTTAGTGTTAACTTTCATTAAGAGAGGGAGTGGAGGGGTGTGAGTTAGGGCTTTGTGTAAACCCTGCCTAAATGGTTGGCTTATGAGAAGGTTGTTTATGTTGTCAAGTTAAATATATTAGGTGAATAAAGCCATCTAGGCTACTTTTGACATTTTCCAAATTTATAATATTTAAGAGGATAAAGTGTGTGTGTGTGTGTGTGTGTAGGGAGAAAATTCTGCAGTAACTATACTCTCTCCAGAACAGTACAGCATAACTGTGCCAAAATTATTACAGGTAGTCCTTGAGTTATGACCACAATTGAGCCCAAAATTTCTGCTGCTAAGTGAAACGTTTGTTAAGTGAGTTTTGCCCCATCTTACAACCTTTCTTGCCACAGTTGTTAAGTAAATCAATACAGATATCAAGTTAGAAATTGCAGGGTTTTTTGGTTGTCCAATGGATGCAACCAAGTGCTCAAAGTTTGCATTTTGATTCTTCTATAATTACAGTGGGCAAAATGCAAGACACTTCACCACCTGAGGACAAGTTGGAACTCTTCCTTATTGTACACCAAATTTTGGGAGCATGCTAGCATTCTACACAAGAAACAGCAAGCCACTATAATTCCCCCCTCCAAAAAAATGAAGGACGATGAATTATCTGCCGATATTCTAATAGTACCAGCATTATTAATCTCTGTCTTAGTGTCCCTGGTCTGATATGGACAAAACCCACTGTGCTCAAGGACTCTCCTTCCAAAATTAACATTTCTATGTGGCACATTATTTTTTGGCCTTTCTTTATTTATTAAAGAGTTTTACAAATACATTTTAAACATAAAAACCCCTCCCTCCCTCTCCCTCCCCCCCTGACTACCCAGAGCAAATACGGGGTATTAACCCTAACAATCTTAAACTATAATATGCTAACTAGCTATAATAACACTTTAAGTCCTATCGCACTTTAACTCTCCTTAAAAATAACTAAATAATAACAAATCTTATAAATCTAATACTTATTCAAATGCTAAATGAAACTTTTTAGTCCCATATTTATTCTGGATATAATCAATCCATCTTCTCCATTCCAAAATATATCTTTGTTGCGAATGATCTTTCAAATATGCTGAGATTTTTGCCATTTCTGCCAGGTTCGAAACTTTTAAAGTCCATTCTTCTATATTAGGCAAATCTTTCTTCTTCCAATATTGCGCTACCAAGAGTCTTGCTGCCGTTATTAAATTCAACATCAATTTAGTTTCTATAGCAGTAGAGTCTATAGTAATACCCAGCAAAAATAATTGTGGAGAAAACTTTATCTTTTTCTTAAATATCTTCTGCATATTCCACCAAATTTTACTTTCTTTCTCTTTTGTGGTGAATTTAATCCATTAACATTCCAGGTTAGAAACTTTGTTGCCATCTTTTGCGACTTGAAGCTTTTGGAGCGTTTCTTGCAAATCCATAAGCATCTGCCTCTTTGGCCTAGCCCCTCCCACTGCTTCACTAGTAAATTCCTGACTTGTAGTTATAGAAGACTGTTTCTGTTGTTGTTGTTCCTTACGTCTAGATGCAGCCCGTGTCACTCTTTGAGTCTTAGATTCTTCTAATAAAACCAGGGGTTGCACAGTTTCCGAAATTTGCTGTACTTCTTATACCTGTCGCTCTCCTTCTTCTTTTCTTCCTTTAACTTCTTCTTTCCCTCCTTTAACTTCTGAAGATGGCGGTGAACCTGCTTTCAATACATTAGAATAAAAATCACGTGCTTTCAGGACTGTATTAAGACGATATCTTATTCCAGCATAATTCACCACAATCCCCACTGGTATTTCTCATCTGAACTGAAGCTGTTGTTTTTTTAATTCATCTGCCAGAAAAACAAAATCTTTCCTTTTTCTCAAAATTCTTGGGGGAATCTCTTTCAGAATCAAAACCACTTGATTAGCCACTTTAAATCTATTATTGTAAAAAGCTTGAATGATCTCATTTCTGATCTTTCTCTTTGTAAAATACACAACCACATCCCTTGGCAGTTTCCTTTGCCTAGCAATCCAAGAATTAACACGAAATACTTTATCTATCTCCACAAAAATAACTTCCAGTTGAATTCCCAAAATAGGTGCCAGAGCATCCACCATCTCCTCCAGATTTTCCTGTGGGTTTTCTTTTAAGCCTCTTATCCTCAGGGCAAACTCCATGTCTCTATATTGTGTCATAACCACATCATCATCAATTTTGTCCAATTTATTCTCAACTTCACACATTTTAGCCTCCAGCATCAGATTATTTTGTTTCACTTCTTCCACACGTTTATCCAGACTCTCAATACAACCTGAGAGCCCTTGAAATGCCATCAAAATGTCCTCCCATATTTCCTTATTTTTTTCTTCAATAAGTTCTGCCACCTGCTCAGATATTTTTTCAGACTGAAGTTTTAAAGCATCTTTTAAAGAATCTTGTAAGTCTTTTAAAGTCAGTGGAGGTGCAGCAGCAGGTAACATCAAAGATTGAATTCCAGATTGCTGAACAGGTGATGCCCACGGACTTTTAGAAACACTTTCAATGCTTGGTACAAAGAATCACTCAGGCGCCATCTTTCCGTCCTTTTTAAAATGATCGTTGAAACAGGAAAAAAGTTGAAGTTCCAGAGTTAAAGTCTTTTTTTATTGAAAAGTTTTACAGTACATTTTTTTAAAAACAAAACCCCTCCCAACCCCCTCCCCTTTCCCGAAACCTCCCCAACTCTTCCCTCCCCTCCCCCTCCCCCCTCCCCAACTTCCCAGAGCTAAACACAGGGTATAAAAATACGAACAAACATAATCTACAATATGCAAACAACAATAAAATATTAAATTCTATCGCACTTTAACTCTTATTAAAATAACTACAAGCAATTTATATATCACATAAATCCAATATTATTCAAATGCTAGGTGAAACTTTTTAGTCCCATATTTATTCTGGATGTAATCAATCCATCTTCGCCACGCCACAATATATCTCTGTTGCGACTGGTCTTTCAAATACGCTGAAATCTTTGCCATTTCCGCCAGATTGGAAACGTTTAAAGTCCATTCTTCTATAGTCAGCAGTTCCTCCTTCTTCCAATATTGCGCTACTAAAAGTCTCGCTGCCGTAATTAAGTTCAACATCAACTTACTGTCCACAACAGTAGTATCTGTGATAATGCCCAGTAAAAACAATTGCGGACAAAACTTTATCCTTTTCTTGAATATTTTTTGCATATTCCACCAAATTTTAATCCAAAAACCTTTAACCTTTTTACAAGTCCACCATATATGAAAATACGTTGCATCCTCACAACCACACCTCCAACATTTGGGCTGGCAGTTCGGATACATACTTGCTAATTTTTTAGGATCTAAGTGCCACCTATAAAACATTTTATAAAAGTTCTCTCTTAAGTTTTGGGCCTGTGTAAATTTTACATTTCTCACCTAGATCTTTTCCCAAGTATCCATTGTAATAACTTTTTGAAAATTCTGAGCCCACTTTATCATATAGTCTTTGACAAGTTCCATCTCTGAATCAATTTCTATCAGTGCAAGATATATTCTTTTGATATGTGCTTGACCTTGATCTCTAATTTGCTTTACCAAATTTTCATCAATCATTGAGAAACCAATTTTCTGGTCTTCCTTCCACCTAGCCTGTAATTGCCCATACTGAAACCAGGTTTGTACAATCTTTTCTTCTTTTAAAATATTATATGGCTTTAATTGCCATACATTCCTCTCAAAACACAAAATTTCCTTATATGTAATCACATCATGTTTAAACCCAACATTTATATTTTCTATTGCATGTTTAGGTATTGCCCAAATAGGTATCTTATAATTTAACTTATGTCTGTACTTTTTCCAAACTCGCAACAGAGCATGCCTTAAAATATGTATCTTGAACAGATTGTCCACCTTCTTATCATACAGTAAATATGCATGCCATCCAAATAACAAATCATGGCCTTCAAAATTTAATAATCTCACTTGTGTTAAATTGAACCAATCACTTATCGCTGACAAAGCAGCAGCTTCATAATATAATTTAAAATTAGGCATTTTAAGACCACCTCTTTCACGTGTATCTTGCATAATCTTAAATTTGACTCGTGAGAGTTAAAGTCTTATACTTGCTGTTTATATTGCTCCCACATCCACTCCGCCTGCATCAATTACTCCAAAAAACAAACAAATCCAGCAGGAGTGGATTCAGCGTCTTGTTCTGCTTAAAAGCAGAAAAATCCTCCAATCCGTAGTGTTTCCGGGCTTCGGGGGAGCTCTCACCCTTCAAGTCCCAGAATAAACATTCTGGGGCTGTAGGGGAGCTCTACCCCTACCCAGAGACTCCCCTTCCCCTCTTCGCCCGAGGGGTAGGGTTTTTAAGCCGCGGAACAGCTGATCGTCGGCTGCTCCGCAGCTTTAACAAAATCGGAAGGCCGACTGTCCACGACACTGAAGCGCCACCCGGAAGACATTTTTTGGCCTTTCTTATTTTACCTGTGTCTCAATCCTTCTTGGTCTCATTCATTTGCAGACCTGTTTCCTACTGCCTTCACTGCTGTGCAGAGTTGAGAACTTTCCACTGATGGAATGGAGGGTGGGTTGTTTTAGTTTCTCCCACAGATGAAACCTATCTCTGATTTCAGTAAGAGGAGACTGCCAAGAACATTATGCCAGGAAGTAAAAGAAATCACATTTTTGGCAGATGGACAGCAAAATAAACATCCGTGTTTGGTGGATAATACCTGCAGTTGTTTCTCTAAATGTTTTACAGCCTTCACCCTTTGTGTAGGCTGTAAAACAATTAGCGAAAAAAAGCTTAGAAAAGTGTTTCAGAATAGAATCATAACTGGAAAATTGTTGCATTGTACATATGCATGCGTGTGTGTGCCCAAACACACACACATTCTCACACTGAAAAAACACAGGGCAAGATATTTCCAGGATAGAAAATACATTTTTCAAAGTTATTTGTTAATAGAAAAATTGGGTTCTGTAATGGGCTGGTAAACCATTTTTCAGAGGCCGAGAATTAATTAGCTGAGCCACCCCTTCAGGGACCTCCTTGGTGAAGATTAAAAAAAAAAATCAAGATGGTGGTTACCTCTAAGTTACTGAAGCTAATCCTTTTTTACAAGTGGGCATGCAGTACATAAAAGGAGGCAGGGCTTTTATAATGCTAATACATTGACCTTTTTCATTCCCCCACCCCTGAAGATGTCCCTGGTCATGTTGCGTGATTGGTTATATTTACCCACTGACCAGAGAAAGAGAGACCATTGGTTTGGCTGATATAATATAACTGTATTTGATATTTGGTTGCAAACAATGCCTAAACTGGCTGTCTGCAAGGACAGGACTCTGCAAAATTGGTAGCATCAATAATGTATACCAAATCTATTTGTATTCAGATGTAAATATATCCATGCATAGAAGATGACTATAGACACATTCAACACCTGTCCAATCTGCAGAGTGATTGCCATAATCACTCTATTGCTAAGCACATTGATTTGTGCTTAGATTGTAAGCCGCCCTGAGTCTTCGGAGAAGGGCGGGATATAAATGGGATTAAAATTTTAAAAAAATAAAATAAAACAGGTCCATGCATATTCAAATGTGAAATTTGACATTCAGCATTTTCAAAATCAACAGATTCTTTAAATCAAACTGAAAATCAGTAGGATTTTGGGATGATAAAATAAGCATGAAAGTATGGCAAAACAATGTCTGATCAAGTCTTTGAAGTTATGGCTAAATAACTGTGTTAGTGGTTAGGATGTAAAGCCTTCCTTCTCTTTCTTGTCTCCTCTTGTCAAAGTAATACATTATAAACTTGGTAATCCCAAAGATTACCCTTCATTAATTCATTCATCTTGTAATTTCAGCTTTCCTTGGAGAAGAGTTTCATCACACTCATAATTTTTCAAAGGATCTTGGCTTTACTCAATACACCACTATTAAAGTTGCCAATGTGATTTAAAACAGAACTAAGAACTTGTGTTCTTCTCTGTGTAGTTAGATGACTCCTAGAAGGCTGGGATCCAAGAATGAATATGAGAAATTGAGTTAAGGAAGGAATCATAATGAAAACATATAGATTAGGAGTACAATCAAAGAGGAATTACAACTAAATCATTAGAGACTGGTATAATCTTTATGTTGACAGAACATAAATTCAGTGGGTTTACTAAAATGTTGGTTTCTGGTCAAAATAAAATAATAAAATACTGGCTATTAAAATGTATTAAATGTATAAATTCTGTGACCATCAGGAGTAGTGCTTAATTTGAGGAGGCCTCAAAGATACAGCCTCCTCAAAATAAGGTTAAACCCTGAATAGAGATACTTCCATGTCATTTTCCTGGTTGTATTATGGAAATGATTTGCCATTGTTATATTCCAGACTTTTATAAAAACTTGCATTAGTCTACAGCCTTTGTGTTGTTTGTCCTTGCCATCCAAACTATTAATTAGCTTTATCCAGCTTAGTTTTTTTTCTGAGTTCATCTAAGTGCTACCATCTACCATGATTATCCCTATTTAAATGTGCCCTTATATCACATGTATCTGACTTCTATAGTCTTAGGTGTTCAAAAACAAACTAACGTGAGGAAGATCAAACATGTCCTGCACCTCTAGAGCCCTGCTGCATTAATTGCATTTATTTGAATGCAATTAATCTTCCATACAGATTCATTTACTGATTTGGAAGGTTCTCAGGCAGAAATGTTAGTTCTGTCAACAACCAGGAGATCCCTACCCCTGAGGTGGAAAAGCAAAACTCCAAATATCAAAAAAGTGAGAAATAAATGCTGTCATTTATCCAGATACAAGAATGGTCTCTACATTTTTTGGAGACTAATCAAACTCTTCTTCTACATCCTACTCTGATCTTGTAGTGCTAGTATTGGGTTCAGCTGACTACTGAGATATACTTATTTCTCTCTTTTTGATTACATGTCTAATCCAGTTTGGTTGTAAGAATAGATTCAAATATTGGTCCTTCTGTTGATTGAATTATCTCCCTTTTCCACTCTCATATTGCAAACATATATTCTTCCAACCACTATTACTATAGTTCAGGGGTGTCAAACTGCCGGCCCACAGGCTGGATGCATCGTGGCAAAACCACACCCACTCCATTGCCGACAATGGAAAAAAAGTTGCGATATATCGCGACACGTCACGTGATGTTGCGAGTTTTACACCCTTGCTATAGTTCAAGAGCAGATGCAAAATTTTGTATTTTAGTTTCCATTTCATGATGTCATTGTTTATAAATTTGCTTTTTTCTATCCTAGTATCACTTCTGCTGAAGATGGAAGAAGGTTAGAGCTATAGTACCTGGGCTGCAAACACTACTTATTGAATCCTACTTTCCCGTACTAAGAAATGGGCAATGTGTCTCAACCTTGGCAGCTTTAAGATGTATTCACTTCAACTCCCAGAATTCCCTGCATGTTGTTGGGAATTCTGCATGTTGACTGGGAATTCTGGGAGTTAAAATCCATGGAAAGCTACCACAGTTAAGAAATACCACAATAAGGAGTGCAAGAATTTTATGGTTCCATTTATTGGAATAGTAGAAACTCCTTATGAATAGAAAAACTATTTTATCTGTGTTATTGATTAAATATAGGAAGGCCTGATTGAACAGAGGAAGGCATTCAAAGGATAAAATTCAAGCAACTGTGACTACAGTAGAAGTTACCTGTAAATATATTCACTCAAAATGAAGGAGATGAGAAGCTGAAGAATGGGAAGTTGCTTCAAAAATTTCTCAGTCCTATTCAGAAAGAACATTTGCTAAAGTCAGAGTAAGTTTTGTATTGGTACAAGGAAATCCATGCCAATGATAAGGTCAAATAATGAGCAAATTGGAAAAAAACCTCACTTGACTTGATTGAAATTGGCTGAAAGAACTGCAACTAACTTGGGAAGAAGAATATAAAATGGATATGAAAATAACAAGCAGTTATACAGAACTTTCTAGACAGCTATACAGGAAAGATTAGACTTGCTGTTTTTGATTATTGATCTAGCTAGCTCAAGAGTTCACTCCCTTTCTTTATTTTTTGAGCACCCTGAGTGGTGCCCTGGGGGACACTTTCCTCCAAAAGGCAGATCATAACAAAAATGAGGAGGGCAGGACCAGGGGCAAAACTATCTTTCATTTAATTTAATACAGCTGCCATGTATTTAATAATTTTTCTCATGCTGTGCTATTAAAGATACAATGATCCAAGCTTCTACAGCAGTTCTGGGCACTGTATCCAAAGCTCTTAGGAGCCCTGGAGCTTCAGGTGCTGCACATCTGTTCTCATTGCTTGGACCAACTGGCAGAGACTCCTTGAGGTTTCAAGGAGGTTTTTCATACTCATATAATCAAGAATCTCTGTTATGCAAAATAAGTATTCAGTCACTGAGCTGTATCCTATTTTCACCAAAGAATTTTTAAAAAATTGCTGAAAATAAATAGAATTGTTTCCTGCCATTTTGAGATGGGAAGTTCAAAAACTAGTGGAATCACTAAAAAAAAAAGTTGAACAGAGTATTTTTTTAAAAAATATCTCCCAAACTAAACTCACACTAAAACATCAATTACTCCATTTTTTTCATTACAGGCATTAGGGTAAAAAAAATTAAATTACCGTAAAAGTCAAAATGTGGATTTTGGATTTGACCGAGATTTGTGAGGTAAGAATACATGTATTAATATATGCTTTGTGAGAAAATAAATCCAAATACGAAGATCAGATCTTGAAGTAGGGTTAATTTCAAGTGATGCTGCCTCTTCTTGATTACTCCTCCATCTTCAATCACAGCCCATTAAACTTGAATGTCAAAGCTTAGATTAAATTCTTTCATTGTATTTGCAGACAAGTCTAAGATTTCTTATTGTTAATGAACTTAACATCTGCCTAAATACAGTTTACTAGACTCCCCTTTTAGTTACTTGCTTCATTAAAGAACAAAAGGGTAGAAAAAATATTTTGCAATGTGCAAGCAATTAAAACACAACAATGGGGAAAGCAAAACCTTTGCTTGGGGCATCTTCCTAATGTTAAAGCTGCAAGTTCCTTCCCAAGAATTGATCCTTTGATTAAAAGGCAATGCATAATACACAAAGAAGATAAGAATGTTGATACTGAGGTTTGCACAATTTTTAATCATAGAATTTATCATGCTCTCAAGCCATTTTAAAGGTTTCTACATTTTTTCCCAGGAAAACGTGAAGAACTTAAGAAATTTCAATTGTTTCTTCTGTTGAATATACTGTATACAGTATATGCACACATTGTTATTTTGTTAAATGTCTTTTCATCTCCCACTAATTTGTTCTTGTCATTCTATCATTCTAGGAGTCAGATGCTGTTTGAATGAACTGTGTGGTCTGAAGCTAAGATCTAGATGTATCCCTACATTTTATATAAGGGGGAAAGATTTTAAAGTCTCTTAGTCTTGAAATATGTTTTTATGCATCCTGTACTAAATTTACAAGTATTCGTACAGTGAAGTGTATTACTTCTGCTTCACAATTTAAATGGATAGCATTTAATAAACTATATGGCATATACATTTTCAACAGCTGAAGTATAAAAGTGCAAAGAGAATTGCTAAATTGGACCCTTTGGTTAAATTTCTCCATGGAGCAGTACTGTCAATCAAAGACTAGACTTGCTTCTAAGCACAAACTAATTCAAGGGGCTGAAAAAACAGCCTTTGAAGGCTGTTTACTGATTCTAGACTTTTTTCTGAAAGAACCTGATAACACTTTTTTTGAGTAAAAAAACCCAATGATTAAAAAGCATATATTTGTGAACTGCAACCTCTTAATAAAAATGTTTAGTTGGGAAAGGTGCTGCTGGATTCCTGATTTTATTGCTACATCTATAACAGCTCTCATCTTTTCAGGATTTTTCTTCTTTGGTCAGTTTGTAACAGACAATATAGAGCAGGGGTTTCAAACTGCCGGCCCCCGGGCCAGATGCATCATGGCAAAACTTTGCCCACCCCATTGCTGGCAATGGAAAAAAAAGTCGCGATACGTCATGACATGTCACATGACGTTGTGAGTTTGACACCCCTGACAGCACTGCATCTTCATTTCATATATGGGTAATCTGGAATGGAGGCATGAGTGGTGCAAAGGGTCCTCCAGCCCAAACATCACCTCATTAAAGCTTTCCGCCTATCAGAACTCTTTTGGAGCAGCAAGGCCACCATTGCCATGGGCTTGATGTTCTTGGTTCTCTTTCTTTAATGTAGTCAACCACAAGCCTTCACTTGATTCATGGAATGTCATGCTTTTGTGCTGATTCTGCCAACATAACCAGGAGCCGTGCACTGAGAACTCTGGCTACAAGCTAAAACCTATCCAGATCAGTCAATATAATGAGGCATTGGATGCCAGATTAATATTTATATGAGCTGGTCTAAATGTTTTCTGCTTTTAAGGAAAGGAAACTTTCTTCTCTCACTTTTTCTAGGTCAACTACTTTCTCTGTGGTTTATCTGTCCATTATTTTGTCTCACTGTGCCAGCTCCTCCTGCTAAGTAAACAACTAAGTTGGCAGCAAGTGACAATTTTGCTGATGTATCATGTTTTGATAGGTGTCTTGCCCAGACATCTCACCCAAGAGAGTGATGAAGGCATTTCTAGCAGGAGGAGCCAAGTATGCCAGTTTTACTGAAACCTTACAAAAATCCGATGACCAGTTAGTAAAGACGTATTGCCTAAGAGAGGCAAATCAGTGAGCATTTTAAAGTCTAATGGCACACTTGAACCCAAAAAAAGAAAGTGGAAGAATACAAAGTTGTTTCTAATAGCTTTTGGATTTCGTATATTTTACACTAGTGTTATGATATTTTCATTTTGCCAGAATTGGCATACGTAATTTAGGCTTTTTGCCAAATAATTTGGAAGAGTCTTTTCTTCAGCTCTACTTTCTCTGCCATATAACAGGTAAAGGGGGAATATTTCCAGTTGCTACAGCATTAATATCTTGATATTTTTACCCTATTTAACCCAAACTAAATAAGCTGCAGGCATTTTGATGTTTCCCCAGCATCTGGGCCATCATTGAATCAAATCTGTTGGCCTTAAATTTTAAGTGACAAACTCAAGTTGGACATATTCTATTTGAACCTCAGATTGCCAATTCTGATCAAATGAGGACTGGTTTGTAAAGACATAATAATTAAAATTATATTTTAATGGGTGCTTTTATTGACTACCTTAGTGCAATGGAATTGTGGTGTTTTGGAGCTCATAAAAAGAATTTGTTTTTCTCTATATATACAACCCGGACTTTGAAGGGGAATTTGTAGCACATGGAGAAATGCCAGATCCTTGTTTTATCATTTTGTTCTTTGTAGTTGTTCAGCCTTAATCTTGCTGAATTTTATTATACTCAAGAATAATCAGGATGTAAACTCCTTGGGGCAAGCAAATTGGGAACATTGACAACCCCCAGCAGTTCAATTCACATTTTTCTTGAATGAGCCCTATTTAGAACAGGGGTGAGTAACCTAATGTCCCTCAGATGTTGTGCGCTGACTTCTATCAACTCTACAAAACACTTGAAGGGTTGAGCTGGGTTGAAATTTAACTTAGACTTTTGTAAGTTGCAAGGCCTTCAAGTGAATATGGCTTATCCTTCAACAGGAATAACTCAATGCCAGCAGTTACAATACCCAAAATGGCTGGATAATCCAGGCCAGCGATACTGTCAGGATGCCAGACAGTGGCCTTTGGTCCACAGGACTATACTCAGACTTGCCTGCTCCAACACAAATGCTGCCATAAGTTGGCCATTTTCTAATTGCCAAAAAAAGATGTAACACTACTGTTTCCATAGAATGCTTGTATTACTCATTTACCTATAGAAGTGCAAATTTTGATCCAATGGCAGTGTAAAATCCTTCACAGCATAGTGGAAGTCTGTAACCCTGTGACTTGTTACTATCTAGGGACTAGAGATTAATTGGCAATTTCATTGTCCTTCCTTCATAATGGCTAGATCAATACAGCATGCCAGTTGGTGCGTTTCTGGCTTAGTACTAAATAAAAACCTTTCAATTGAAGCTCAGTGTTACATGTAAACACCAGACTATAATTTCTTGTTTAACAAACCATGCTTTTAAACAAAGCATCTCCATAATCTTTATTTTTATCAATTAATTGGACTTATGGGTTCACTTTTGGCAGAAACTGTCCCCTGACAGTCTTTCAAATAGAAGATAAAATATGATACATATCTCAGGATCCCCTGCAGTTAGTACATAAATTCCCAGGCTTGAATTTAAATGCATTTGCTCTGGCCCCAGCCTGACTCTAATACTATGGTAAAGTGCAAGGCTGAGGGCCAGTTCTCATAGTCCTCTAAATATGGCTAGATAGGGGCAGATTTCTGTATCAGTGGTCCTCGACTTACGACCACAATTAAGCCCATTTAAGTTGCTAAGTGATACATTTGTTAAGTGAATTTTGCCCCATTTTACAACCTTTCTTGCCACAGTTGTTAAGTGAATCACTGCAATTGTTAAGTTAATAACACAGTTGTTCAGTGAATTTTGCTTCCCCATTGACTTTGCTTGTTAGAAAGTTGCAAAAGGTGATTACATGACCCCAGGGCACTGCAACTGTCCTAAATATGAGTCAGTTGCCATGCATCTGAATTCTGATCATGGAGTTGCTGCAATGGTCGGAAGTGTGAAAAGTGGTCATAAGTCACTTTTTTCAATGCCGTTGTAACTTTGGTCACTAAATGCACTGTTGTAAGTTGAGGACTACCTATATCTCTTTTAAATTGGATTTTGCTCAAGTATTTAGACTACAGCCTAAGTCAGCGGGTAGTCTGTACTTAAATTTGATGTGCTCACCTGCTGCCTATATTTTTCGATCTCTATTCATTTTAACTAAGCTGGTTCCTCATAGAACTGGTTTTCTCCAAGTATGTCCTTGATTGGCCTCACATGGAGGGTAGCAGGCACTGGCACAGTATGTACAGATTCTCTGTTTGGTTTTCTTTGCCTGAGCTTGTCTCCAGATTTTTGCTTGCATAGTCTCTGCACATTTTGATGCCTTTTAACCTTCATTCTTAAGAGACCCATCAGGTTTTTCCCCTTGAACAATCTTCTGTTCTTTCTTACCTGTCCCTCAACAATTTTAACAATCGATTGAAGTTTTGCCTGGGATTTAGTGCTTGTTCTGTCTTGGACCAAAATGGGTTTTCTTTTTCTTTTGATAAATAAATAAAGTTACAATCCTTTCCAAAAGCATTCCAGACAGAATGTTCTTCTATGGTGATATGGTATTTCCCTTCTCTATTTATGTTTAAAAGATTCTTTCTGTACTGCCAAATCTCCAGAGAAAGCTGTAAAGCTCAGATACAGCTTTTAAGGAAAGGCCTGAAGTAACCAGGGATTCTTCATACAATAGGCTTCTGCCTCATATGCCAATACAGTATGGGGGCAGGATCTCCCCCACATTTAGGCTGACTGAAGAAAGTACCTCAGGTAATGGAGTTCATTTGAGGGGAATACCAGGATGGCAATGAAATGCCAGGAGTGCAACATCTATGGCTTTGGGGACTGATATGATTTACTGGCTTATGTTTTATGGCTGAAATAGCTTCGGAGAATGAAAGGGACAAAATAACAGAGTTGGAAGGGTCCTTGGAAGGGACCTTCTAATCCAAGCCCATGCTCAAGCAGGAAACCCAGGCCATTCCAGACAAATGGTCATCCAACCTCTTCTTCAAAATCTCCAGTGTTGGAGCACCCTCAACGTCTGAAGACAAGTTGTTCCAGTGATCAATTGTTCTAACTGTCAGGAAATTTCTCCTTTGGTTGGTTCTCTCTCCTTGATTAGTTCCATTCATTGCTTCTTGTCCTGCCTTCAGGTGCTTTGGAGAATAGGTTGACTTCCTTTTCTTTGTGGCAGTCCCTCAAATATTTGAACACTGCTATCATGTCACTTAGTCTTTCTTTTCAATAGACTAGACATACTTAATTTCTGCATCCATTCTTCATATGTTTTATTCTCCAGTCCTCTAATCATCTTTGTTACTCTTCTCTTCACTCTTTCTAGAGTCTCATCTTTTTTATATTGTGGCAACCAAAACTGGATGCAATATGTCAACTGTCTTACCAAGGCATTATAAAGTTATATTAACACTTTACATGATCTTGATTCTATCCCTCTATTAATGCAGCTTAGGACTGCATTGGCTTTTTTGGCAGCTGCAGCACACTGCTGCTTCATATTTGTTTTGACTGTCCACTAGGACTCCAAGATCCCTCTCACAGTTACTACTGTTGAACCAGGCACCACCAATTCTGTACCTGTGCATTTGGTTTTTCTTGCCTAACTGTAAAACTTTACTTTTTTTTACATTGAATTTGTTTGTTAGATAGGCCTCAGTGTCCACGTCTGTCTGTATCCTTCTGTATAATTGAGCTTATCTTCTGGAGTACTGGCTATTCTTGCCAACTTGGTGTCGTCTGCAAATTTGATGAGTTCCCCTTCTGTCCCATCGTCTAAGTCATTAGTGAAGATATTGAAGAATACTGGGCCTAAAACAGAGGCTTGGGGTACCTTCCATGTCAATACTCCCCTCCATGTTGATGCAGTTCCATTGAGGACTACAAATTTAGTGTGGTTGTTCAGCCAGTTACAAATCCATTTGGTGGAGATACTGTCTTACCCATATTTCTCTATCTTTTCAATAGTAGGTCATGGTCTACTTTATCAAATGCCTTTCTGAAGTCCAAGTAAATTATCTCCACAGCATTTCTCCAGTCCACTAATTTTGTCATTTTGTCAAAAATGCAGTAAGATTTCTCTAGCATGATCTGTTTTTGACAAACCCATGGTGGCTTTTGGTTATGACTTTGTTTGCCTCTAGAAGGGGAACTTGTTTTGGTAGTATCTTAAGCCTAACTAATATTTAAAGTTTCATCCCTTGGAAAACCTTCTCAAAAGAGCCCTGATCCCGCCATACATTGCTTCCTGCAGTCCAGCTGGTAAACATTTGATATTCGTCTTTTTTGCCACTACTATATTGACACTTTCCTCTCACAATTATTAGAACAATATTCAATTGCAAATCTGATTGACATTTATATAGAGAGTTGGGTAGGTGCTGTCTTGAATTAGCCATTAACCCAAAAGGCAACAAAAATATCTTGAGGTAGATAATAATAATAATAATAATAATAATAATAATAATAATAATAATAATAATAATAATAATAATAATAATAATAATAATAATAATTTTATTTATATACCGCCCTTCTCCCGAAGGACTCAGGGTGGTGATCAGGGCAAACATATAAAAGTACAAAAATACAAAAATTAAGAAAGAATTAAACAAGATGCCCAAGTTAAAACAGTAGATTAAAATACATTTAAAATAGCAATAAAACCTAAACCCATCCCCCATCAGGCCAGGCCGGCTTGTTCGAACAAATAAGTCTTCATATCGCGTCAGAAGGAGCGAAGGTCGGGCGCCATCCGGAGCTCACCCGGCAAATGATTCCATAAATCCGGGGCACCCACAGAGAAGGACCTCCCCCTGGGGGTCACCAGACGGCATTCTCTGACCAGTGGCACCCTGAGGAGGCCCTCTCTGTGGGAGCGCACAGGGTGGAGGGAAGTTGACGCCGGCAGCAGTTGATCCCTAAGGTACTCCGGACCCATGCCACGTAGGGCTTTGAAAACCATTACCAGAACCTTGAATCTCACCCGGAAGACAACTAGGAGCCAATGCAGCTCACAGAGCAGAGGTGTAACATCGGGAGTATTCGGAGACTCCCAACAGAACTCTCGCGGCTGCATTCTGTACCAGTTGGAGCCTCCGAGTGGTCCTCAAGGGCAGCCCCATGTAGAGAGCATTGCAGTAGTCTAAACGAGAGGTCACGAGCGCATGAGTGACCGTACTCAGGGCATCCCGGTCTAGATAGGGCCGCAACTGGCACACCAGGAGAAACTGGGCAAAGGCCCCCCTAGTCACAGCTATTATGTGGTCTTCCAAAGAAAGCTGTGAATCTAGGAGGACTCCCAAGTTGCGAGCCCTATCTACGGGGGGGTAATAACTCACCCCCCATAGAAAGAGATGGAATGTTCTGAATATCCCGAGATGCCGGTACGCACAGCCACTCAGTCTTGTTGGGGTTGAGTTGAAGCCTGTTCCTCCCCATCCAGACCCAAACCGCTTCCAGGCAACAGGACATCACATCAAGGGCATCACTGGGATGGTTTGGGGTCAAAATAAAAGCTGGGTATCATCAGCATACTGATAATACCCAACTCCAAAACCATGAATGATCTCACCCAGCGGTTTCATGTAGATGTTGAACAGGAGAGGCGAGAGAACCGACCCCTGAGGAACTCCGCAAGCGAGAGGCCTCGAGGTCGACCTCTGCCCCCCTGCCAACACCGACTGCGAACGTCCCAGGAGATGGGAGGAGAACCACTGAAGAACTGTGCCTCCCACTCCCAATCCCCTGAGACGCTGCAGCAGGATACCATGGTCGATGGTATCGAGCGCCGCTGAGAGGTCTAATAGGACTAGGACAGAGGAATATCCCCTGTCCCGGGCCCTCCAGAGATCATTCACCAGAGCGACCAATGCCATCTCTGTGCTGTACCCGGGTCTGAAACGCGATTGGTACGGGTCTAGATAATCGGCTTCATCCAGAACCAGAGGGAGATGATGCGCCACCACACTCTCAATAACCTTCGCAAGAAAGCAAAGGTTGGAGACCGGATGAAAGTTATTTAACACAGCTGGGCCCAAGGCAGGCTTCTTGAGGAGAGGTCTCACCACCGCCTCCTTCAAGACGGCGGGGAAACTACCCTCACTCAAAGATGCAGATATAACCACCTGGAGCCAACCTCATGTCCCCTCCCGAGCCGCATAAACCAGCCAGGAAGGGCACGGGTCCAATAAACATGTGGTGGAGCTCAACCTCCCCATAATCCTGTCCACTTCCTCCGGAGTCACAGGATCAAACTCCTCCCAGATAACATCGACAAGACCACCCGTGTCCTGATCGTCAGACTCTGCCCAGTTGGAGTCCAAACTGGTCCGAATCCGAGCAATTTTGTTTGACAGTTGTTGACTAAACTCCTCGGCACGACCCTGCAAGGGTTCCTCCCTCACCTCCTGATTAAGGAGGGAGCGGGTCACCCTAAACAGGGCGGCCAGGCGGTTATCTGCGGACACGATAAGGGTAGCAAAGTGATTAGACCTCGCCACCCTTATCGCTGCAAGATAAGACCTAATACAGGTTCTTAGTCGCAATCGGTCGGATTCAGATCGGCTGGATCTCCAACAGCTCTCTAGGCCCCGTTTCCGATGCTTCATCTCCCGGAGCTCCGCGGAAAACCATGGAGCCCTCTGGGATCTGCACCAGGTCAGGGGCCGATAGGGCTCCAAATGACCTAACAGATTCTCTGTCCTCTCTGGTATCGTAACATTTTAGAGAATAAGTAAGATACCATGAGACAGTGCCTTAGGTTAAGTAATCAAGCTTCTTTGTCAGTTCTGTAATCCCTACCAACTTGTTAGGCCTAGATGATGTTTATGGCAAAACAATGCAGGAAAAAAAATATTTGACTGCAGCAGCTAACAAAGTAATAGAGAAGACAAGGTTGCACTATATTAAATCTTTAAACCCAACTGAAAAACTTCTTAAAAGGAGTCATTTTATAAGAAATGAAATCTCTTTGATAGAGTTATCTGTATTACCCTGTAAACCAGGCTCACTCAGAATTTTGGAAGTTGTTATTTTAATGCATCTAAAAGGAATCAGATTTGGGAAGCTATCGTGAACTGTATAGAAAAATATAAAATGTTATACAACCAAAACAGCCTGAGGGATCTAGGAAACTACAGAGCCCACATTAAAACAGAATCGGTAACCACAAAGAAAAATAAATAAATAGAATAAGTAAATTTGAATTCAAGTGAAACTAAAAGTACACCAAGAAGATAATGTAGAGAACCAGGAACTAGGTCTTAATAGGCCACACTGGAACACAAGTAGAGAAGAACAGAGTGAGACGCTATGATCCTTGTTAATAACAGATTAATTGTTGCTTCAGTAATGGACTGGACACATATTAATTTAGCTGAGGCAGTGTCAAGAAGTTTATGGGGAGAATTAGTGAGTTAAATGCAGGAAAACCTGATCATTGTTGGTTTTTTTTGTAACAATCTCTGACATTTTTACTGCATTGAGCTGACACCTATGGACATCTAGGGGCCCAAAAACTTCTCAATTAATCTTCTGTTTCTCTTTCCTTCATCCTTTAAAGCACCCCATTTGTGGGTAGTTCCCCCTGTTTTCCCGGGGGAAAATGAACAAAGAGTTAATGCCATGAGCATTTGACATTTTAAATGTTGCTTTGTGTGTACTAGAGAAACAGAACTTTATAAGTTTGAGTGAAATTACTTACACAATAACTCATGCAAAGATCCTCTTTCCTGCTCTCTTAAATCAAGCATTGCTTCCACCTTCTTACAGGAAGATGACCAGTTCACTAAACTCTCATTAAATTTGTCTCCCTCATTTTATCTTCCATACATCATTTTCATGGGGGGTGTTGCCAGAATGCAATTGAGGACAATTTTATTCTGATGCTCATCTTTTTTTTCTGAGCCATCTGGTAGGCTTAGGTGTCAACCAGTGAGACCAGGGAATGCAATATCTTCATATCCATCTCATGAATCTCCAAACAGAAACCTGATGTAAGAAAACATGACTTCCAATTAAATGTAATATCTCACAAATGAACTTCACAGTTTGTGCGTATAGAAACCAACTGTTAGATTTTCATTGTCTGTCAGAAATCACAGAGTAAGAAAATAAAGCAAGAAAATTTATCAAGGCAAAAGACAGCTCTCTCATAGTCAGCCCAGAGTACTGAGGACTACAACTTTCAGAATTTCTTAGCCACTTTAGTTTTCCAGATTTTTGAAAGTGGCACTTTCAGCATTAGGTTGGGTAAGGCTCCAATAATCAATGCAAGTCTTTTATTGTGTAATATTGATTACATGCATGCAAGCATACAAAATGAAATAAGATCAACATTTGATTTGGGACTCACACGGTTGATCCTTTTCTTTCCAACCATCCCCATTTACCTCCAGCCATATTTGCTGTACACATTTTCTTTTCTTTTTTCTCCTAGTGACTTTCTTTCAGGTCTCATAGCCACTTCAATTTGCTCTCTCCCTTTTGGAAAATTATTCTTGATTTTTCTTTGGAAGCTAATTTTATATCTCCCCCCTTTCTTTGCTATTTGAATTATCCCTAGGGATTGTAAAATCCAGCTGTTGTGAATGTTTAAATGAAATGATTAAATCCCTCCTTGTGGAATAATATGAGAATTGTCCTTCATATTCATATTCACCAGCTTTTGCACATTCCAATAAATATGCCTTTTCGAAAGAAGCATGAGGGTCCAAAAGTGCTTTTGATTCTCCTGTTCATAGATGGAAGTGGAAAATTCGGTTCATTCTACCAGTCTGTCCATATTAAGACTGGTGGAGTTCAGAAAGAATGGAGAGTTTTAGGGATTGTCAAAGAAAAAGGAATTGCAGGATCATAAGGAATCTTGTCACCATCTCTACCAACCGACTTAAAAACTACACCAATCACGAAGTTGGAAGATTCTGAAGTACTGATATCACTGGGAGGAAAACTTTTAATTAAAAAGTTATACAGTACCTAGCCACACCCTATTGCACCAACAGAGCTTGGATATGGTTGCTATTGTGATGCGAATGTGCCTTCTCCTCAAATATGTATTTATGTAGACTTTTCTTTTTAAAAAATGGTAAGATAAATAGGTAGCATGGAACCAAATGAATATAGAAGTGAAGACATTGTTGGAAGACATGCATTCCAGAGAGTGAGAATCTAACTTGAACAGTGGTGGGATTCAAATATTTGAACAACTGGTTCTCTGTGTGGATACCACTTCCGGAAGTCCATTCTGGGTCTGGGCAACCAAAAATTAGCTACCGGTTCTGCCGAACTGGTGCGAACTGGCTGAATCCCACCATTGAACCTGAGCCAAGATTTTGAATCAGGTGTTATGCTATAAGAGAAAGGAGATTTATTTACAGGAAATACATTGTAGGCCAACCTTAGTGCCTATCCTCTCAGGAGAATTGAAAACTGTGTACTCTGTGAAGGCAGAAGGCAATGACCTCAGATTTGCAAACTGCTAAAACAAATTGCAGGCAAAATGAAGGAGAGGAACAAGAAGTCTTGATCTGCACCTTATTGCCCTCTTGTGGTCACTGGATCATGAGGCCCTGAAGAGTGAATGCCACTAGATTTGCACCTTCGTGGATCTGAGACATTTTTTTGGCCCAGCTTTAGTTTTGCAGGATCCAATCTCAGTTGGTCACAGGGACCAGAGGTTCGATCTTCTGAGCTTTTGGGCTCATGCTGGAGCCTGTCCTCAGGAAACCTCTCTCTAGCAGAACACACCCTCTGCTGGAGAGAAGCTCCCTGAGGGTGGGGGCTCTGAAAGATTGGAAGGCTAAACCTCTGGTCCTGGTGATGACCCAGATTGGATCCTGCAACATTGTCCTGGGACACGTATATTTGCCGTCATTTGTGAGCTTTAGTTTTCCCAAGGACCTAATTTTTAAACAATAATACAAAACTGAATGTCTCTTTGTTTTTACCAAAGTGCCTTCCATGTTTTCAATGATTTTATTAATTTTCATCATCTCTCTGATGAACACTGCTAATAATTCAGCATATCACCTCACACTTTTCTTTGTTTTTGATAAAATTGCTGTTTTATTTCATTTTTTTTGTTCAGTCTTGTCTTGTTTGTATAAATAATCTTTTCATTAATTTTGTTTCAGTTCATAGTTCAGAATGTCTAAGGTCCAAACTCCAGTTCTTTAGCTATCAGTCATGTCCCCATTTTTTCTCTAAGTAATAAAAAGTTGCCACTGATGCAAATGGGAGATTTTGATAGCTCTACGAACTGTGGAAGATGAAGATCCTTCTATGGGAAAGAAAACAGCAAGACCTTTCCTCCACAGTCATCCCAAAGAAAATAATCCCTCTCTGACATTGTATTAGTATTTTAAAAGCTGCACACTTGGTTAAGAAAAGCACAATCAAATTGGTCAGTTGTTTGGTGGCTACTTTATTATTTTTTAAAAATTAAAGCTGTCCAAACTATAAACCTTACTCTTCCTTTCGTTCCTAACGTCTAACATCCAATGTGGATGTTGCTGCTTTTCAATCTCCTCAAGTAGGGGATTATTCTTTCTGCAGTTGCCATCCTTAGCGAAATCTTGTCAGTTTTGGTGGTCAGCTATTTCCTAAAATCACAGAGGACTTCTAATCCAATTTCTACACAGGGCAAAAATCCTCAATGGCTGTCCAACCTTTTTGAAGACTTCCATTGATGGTGATCCACAACTCCACGAAGCAGGTTGATCTGCTGCTTAATAGTTTTCACTGTCAGGCTGTTTCTCCTTCTTTGGCCCATTTTCCCTCTAAAATCTGCTGTTAGGGACTCTCTATATATGACATTTGTCAGAGCTCTTCAGTGGCAATTCTGAAAGTGAGCCCATTTTTTCTGGCTCAATTTTGGTTCAGGAGGACATGATGTAAAGACATTTTGGCAACAATAATTTGGAACTGCAAAGTGGGTGACTTCCCATTGGCAGGTATTCTCTCTTCTCCTGTTCCCTTGGGTTTCACCCTTCTCTGTTGAAGTCAAGATGAATTGGCATCTCACCATTATTTCTGTCAGGTTCCCAAAGAAAATATACTTCATGCATATATCCATTTGCTATTTTTTGCAGCCTTTCTTTGTGTCCTACCATTCTATTGGAAGGGGGAGCTTTTGGGAATGCATTGCACCGTCTGCTAAGATCCCCCTCCCCCAGGGGATGGAATGTCTCTTCCTTATCTAAGAGATGGTTTGCGCTTGGTGCCAGAAGAAATCAAAAGTGAGAAAGACCTTGAGGAGCCCACCAAAAAAACTGGTTACCAAAACACGATGCCACCTTTGGATTGGCTGGGATTCAATTGAACACTGGGACCATGGGGGGGGGGGAGAGTATTAAATGTTGCTTTTAATATATTGCTTCACGGGTTTTTGTCTCAGATCTTACCTTGATTCCCTGCTGTCACTAGCCCCTAATTAAAATAATTTTTGAGACAATGTCTGTTTCAAGAGTTCTGCTTTCTTGGGTGGCTTAGCTGAGTTAGGTTCTTACAATTTCACTGTGCATTTCAGATGGAGTGGCTTTTCCCCCCGATTGTGAAAACCCAATTTGAATTTAATTAGGCATAAATAAGTCCCATTTGAAGGCTTACACTATGATTATAGGTTCAACAAATAAGCAGGTTTTTTTTCTGCATGTATTGTATCCACAAGTTAATGGTTTGCTGAGTTGTTTCAAGCTGTAAGGGGACTGACTCATTTCCCCAGAAGCTTCTTGTAACACTTTCAATTAGTATATTGCAGATAAAATCTCTCCTATTTAGGGTAGTCTATATACTGTCTTTAATTCAGAGTAAACTATAAGTGTCTAGTAACTCCTCCTGTAGTATAAATTAATTTTGATCAATTTCAATTAGTGGTACCCAAAAAGGATAGGCTGAGTGTATATCTCCCCATTGTTCTCCAGACCCTTGTCCAAACTCCTCATAACTTTTAGCTAGGAAGTTATTAGAGACATCTCAATGACTCTGAGAGGGACAGCAGGATGTTTTTAAAAAGAACACTGTTATCCCTTCATTTAGGAAACCTGTCCTGAATCCCTCAGAGATGGACAATTATAGACGAGTCACTAACTTGCCATGGTTGCATAAGATAATTGAGACAGTGATGCTGTTTCCACCATAGATGGTTCAGGAGGAGTATTAGGAAAAATGTTTACAAAACATATATTTTAGGAAACATGAAAACAAATGTGGCTCTCTTGCATTTATGTAAAATACAGACTGATGTGAAACATTGGCAAAATGCGTTGATGATTAAATGCCTGTCAAGTTGACACAGATTGTCCATTGACTGGATTGATATTTGTAGCCCAGAACAAATGGACTGCAACTCCTGTAATTCCTGTGCACTACAATATCTGGAGGGCGATAGGGTTAAAATAATATATAAAACATACTAAGAATATAATATTCCTCTATACATTCTCAGACTACGTCTGTAGTATGCGAAGAGGAATGAAATAAGAAACGAAAAAAATAGAGAAGCTGGTTTGCTTATCAGGACAATCAGGTTACATTATCTCAAAATATGCATTTGATTTATTAATGTTTACCTATCTGATCGTGAGCTCCAGCTATTTAAGTCATTTGCCAAAAAGAGCTGAATGCTGTAGCTTCTTTTTCCCCTTCAACAAGCCTCAAATACATGTACAGACATGAATGAACACCACTTTGTGCTTTCTATCTGATCATCTTTCTGTGACTGTTTTTTATGAGTTTGAAATGACTGAACAGCCAGGTTTAAATTACATTCTGTACTCTAGATCATGGTGGGCAACTTAATTCCCTAGCTCCCAGGCAGCACTAAAATTTGTAAGCGTGGCTTGTTTATTACATTACTGGCATGCAGCTCACAGATAGATACTGGTAAAGCATCACAGATCAAATTATTGCAAGGATAATTTCCCTTGAATATTTTCTCCAATAATTTAGAAAAGGATGTACAGTAGCAGTTGATTCCATATCTTCCCCAGATACTACCACCTTGGGCTTCCTTTGCAAAGGAAACAAATCCGGAATGCAATTTTTTCACGATTCATAATATTTTGCTCAAAATTTTAATCTCAAAATTTTAAGAATTATTTTTGCATTATATTCCTGCTGTTGCACAAAAGGTGTTCACAGGATTTGGGCAGAAAGTCAAGATGGTGGTTGCAGAGTGCATAGAAAATCCATTTGAAGGATAGTGGGAAAATCTGTCACCAAAGCAATGATCAAATAAGTTCAAGTTGAGTTCATGCCAAGAAACTAACTTGAGAAAAAAAATACCCAAACAGCCTCCCCAAATTTTTATGAAGATAAAAAAGGAAGGAGGGGTAACACATTTAGACTGAACAAGATTTTCTTACTATAGCTATTCTAATAAAAATAGTTTTGGACCTGTATGACATTGATTTCTTAGTCTAGACTGCTCAATAGGACTGACAGTGGCTGCAGCAATGAGATTGAAGCTTTGCCTGTTTTTGTGTGCATTGCACCATCTTGACTTCCTGACCACATCCTGCAGACACCCAGATTCACTACCTTGTGGAAATGAGCATCTCACTACACTTTGGATGCTTCTGGATTGAAAGGATTAGCCAGCTATAAACTGTTGCCCAGGGGATGCATTAAAAGCACACATTCTTCAGGGAAGCTACTTTCACCATCATGAGTCCCTATCTTGTTTTTAATCTTATATCTTAAATTTTATCTCATATACTAGCATGGCTTATTTTAATTGTGATGCTTCTGACACAAATAAACAAACTACCTTGTTTTTATTTTTCAAATAGTAAATTAGGAATGGGCACATGTTCTTTTGGAAATACTAGAAAATTAAAGTGGATATGTGATGTATATGGAATCACTTAAAACCTGACCGTGGCTTTGTGCCATCGCTATGCAGTAATGTATTTTAAATACCAAAATAGGGTGAGGAGCTTCATATTCAGAAAAACCTGGTAACTCCTGCTAGAGGTGAGATCCTTTTCTTGTATTCCCTTTACGCAAAAGGTTATATGGATCATAATTGCAGAGATTTCCCCCCCCCATTTTTAATTATTTAGAGTTTTTGTGTACATCTGTGTTCTGATTTTATTTTTTCTGTCAAGCCATTCCATATCTTGTAACTTTCAGTAGCATCACTGCAAGTTTTTAAATGAAGGCAAAACAATCACACTCTGCAAAGCATCCCCATCTCCTGCACTCAGCTGCATTTAAATAAGACAGTAATTACATGCTTCAAAGACCCATCATTATAATACAAATGCAAGAGACACACATCACTTAAATGAAGAAAAGATGAACAATAACTAAAAATGACTTCAAAGTGTTCTTGGAATTCTTTTCTTCCTTTATGGAGCTAATTCAAACTGAACTTGTCTAAATTAAGTCTAATGCTGCAGTGTTAGGCTGGTGGGCATCTGCAGCTCTTGATGATTATGCTCACATTCTCATTTGGACACTGGCATAAATAGGTGCAGTTTCTTCAAAGCCACCAGAGAACATTCTGACATGTCCAGTCCATCACTTTCTCTAGTACTTAAAATGCTATGCATTGAAACAGATGGATTTTCCACTTCCAAAGGATTCTTGCATATTTATCCTCACCCAGATACATTAATACATAGTAAATCATCTGGTTGGGTTATTCTGTCCTACCAATATCTTGGGCAAACACAGAGGAAATAAAAAACTTTATACATCTTTTATGACTCCATTCCTGGCAGAGTTAAAAAGAATGCTGTTCATACTTTGTTCTTTGTTTCAGGACTCAGATGCTTCTTCTCTTCATGGTCCTTCATAGTCAGGAACTTTCCACCATAAGATTGTATTTTGCAAGAAGTCTGATAATCAAGAGAAAAAAAGGAGTTGTGTTGAGCATATGCTATGCTCTCCACGATCCCCAAATGTCAGGTTAGAGGAAACCAAGAACAGTGTGTGTAGTGATAATTCTATCAAAGACTTCTTCCAAAGTTTCCCTTCTCATTGGTCAGTTTTTTCTAGATACTTTGTTCAGTGTGTTCTGTGAGTGCCACTGCTCAAGAATAATGAAGTAGTGGGGTGGATGCTGAGACTTTTTTGAATCACAATTTTGCTTCTTACATGAGAGCATCAGCACCACCATGGCATTATCCTCCCCTCTGGCTGTGTAAGCGGAGTCTTGAGTTAATAATGCTTGGCCTCCTATTTAATAAGCCACAAGCTATAGTTTCCATATCAGAATGACAAGATTCCTAGATCATGGTAAAACAGATCAAGCTACAATTTGGTGTACTGCGATGTGTGAACCCAGTGAATGATTTGTCACTTGGCTTCCTAGCTACACTAGGGGTATACAGTGTATAAAGGGTATACAAATACCCTTTCAAGAATGGTTGGTTAAGTGAACATAAAGTTTTAATTTCTTGACCTGTTTTTTTTTGTTTTTTTAAAACAAATTAGAAGAGAATCACATATTTCCTTTTTTCCTTTTGTTCTCATCTGGGCTTATTATTTCTATGTTTTGTGCTCTTTTCTGGTTTTAATGTTTTTTACCATTTGTAAACCATCCAGAGTTCCTGGGAGTCTGACTGCATATAAATTGAATAAGTAAATAAATATTTAAATGTGGTATATATGGAGTAGGGATATAGAATCTCCTGTCACATTCAAAATTACATTTAGGCAGCAAGGCAACAAGGCTGAAAATGTGTTGACTACAAGGTAGGATGAGAATAATGCTCTCACCTAGTATTTGCCCCTAGTTTTGCAGCCCAGATCTAGTAACCTTTAGTGTTTGGTTATGGATAGGGAAGTTGCACAACCTGGGATAAATGCAACACATTTTTGTTAAAAGTGAATGGTGAATACTGGATGATGAATAATGGGTTGATTGAATAATATCTACATGGATTCTGATGTAAGGTCTATAGTATAACATAATAAACTTATTTAAACAATCTTACCTTAGTCAATAATATGTTTTTTTTAACAGCTAGAGCAGCTTTGTACAAGCTAAGGTTCTCCAGATGTGTTATAACTATGGTGACCAGATTTTCTTGGAAAAAATAAATAAAGGACAAACCTGAAAAAGAGATTCATAAGGATAACATTTTTAATTGGTTAAGTTTAAAACTTTGTTTTACAAATGAAAATTCAAGAGCAAAACCAAGAAAAACTTTACAAAACATGTATCTAATAAAAAGAAATCTAAAATCAAACAGTGCAAGTAGACTTATTTTGCAGACACAAATCAAATTCTATATTTTTCACATGAATGTGAAAGCATATGTTAAGCTAAATCTCCCAAAATAAAGGGAAAAATTGAGGTTTTGAAAAATAAATAAATAAATCTAAAGTGCAAATTTCTGAAATATAGAACTGCCCCATATAATAAAGGGTATATGGTCACTGGTAAATACACGATTAAGAAATACTATGCAACTGATATTTTTTATTTATATAAAATAAAAATATATGGTCCAACAACTGGTTAATTTCTATTTTTCTCTGGCTTTCTCCATATTTTCTTTAAAAATCCTAGTAACCAGATCTTTTACATATATCTGTAAAAGAAAGTGTGAAAATAGAAGTAATAAAACTGCAGGAACAAAAGTAGCTGATTATTTTATGTTCAAAGACTGAGGCATTTAATCTACTTCATTGGAGAAGAATATGCCCTGGCAGAAATGCTATAGCTCCAACATAAAGTTAAATTCATAAGAAGTATCAAACAGTTTTGTAGATACAATGGTAGTTGAGAATATGTTCTCAAAACTATGTAACAGTGACTGACAAATAGTCCTCAATTTATGATCGGTCACTTAGTGACCATTCAGTTATGACAGAACCTTCCAGAGCTACTTACAACCTGCTTTCAAAGTTGTGATGGACACCATCACCCACTGCAGTCATGTCATTGCATTTTAAGCACTTGGCAATCATACCCCATTCATGGCTAATCACAGCTTCCTTCAGTCACATGACCATAATTTATAATATTCTTTTTTGCTGGAAACCAGCTTTTACTTCTAGCTTTCAGCAAAACAAAAGACAAAAACAAAAAAAACCCACAACTGTACAATTTAGTACAATGGGCTCTCTTTATGACTACCACAAAAAAGATTGTGAAATTGGGCACAGTTGCATGGTGACTCGCTTACCGACCAGCACAATATGACTGTAATTTCAGACTCAATTACAATCATAAGTCAAAAATTACCTGTAAGGTTTCTTTCTTCTCTATTCTTACCTTCCATACTACCTATAAAAACTTGGCATCGTTGTTACACGAGTTATCTTGCACAAGCAACAAGAGAATACCCAGTAAGTAAAGTAACTATCACTTTCCAAAGTGTGGTATCAAACACTAAAGCTAATCTGTCCTGACAAGACTAAGCCTCAGAGCAACTGTGCTTTCTTTTTTGCATTTTTTAAAAAAAATCTTTGAAGAAACTGTATTCCAGTTGTGATAAATGCAGGTATTTTTATTTCTATTCTTTTTATCCCTTTTTGGAGAGGAGGAGTATTTAAAATGAAGTAAATTATACTTCATTATACTTAGCTTAATTATACACCTGCAGCTTCCCTGAAGCCACAGCTATGAAAGGAACATTTTGCTGAAGAGTTGGTACCAGTTCAGGCCTCCCAATCTTTAATTCTCATAATTTCTGGTAGAATTAGTGGCTTTAATTACAACCATTTTTCTCACTAGATAGATTATCGATTTAGGCTTTCATGGACATCATTAATCCATGGTTTGATGTTAAATTTCTAGGCTATGGGCTATTATCTGCTATATAAAGAACAGTAGCTAGTTTCAAAGACATACCAATTAAAAATTAGCTCCTCTGGAATTTCTTCAAGTCAGACCAATCACATTTTCACTTTGATGAGGAACCAATCAGAAAGTGGATTTTCAGAATTCTAGTACCATGGTCCAATTAAGAGATTAGTTCTGTTACCAATATAACACCTCAGTTAATTCCTGCTCCATTGTCTGTAAGCTGCTAAGAAGTGCAGTCCAGAGCAAATCACTTTTGCCCCTGAAGATGCCAACCACAGGATGCTACTGAAACATCAAGATATCAGATAAGTGCAGGTAGACCCTGCTTACTAACTGCCTAGTTCAGTGACCATTCATGAGTTTTGATGGTACTTAGGAATCATTTCCCACATTTACAACCTTTGCATTATCCCTCAGTCATGTGATTGCCATTACATTCAGTATGCATATTAGTATATCTAACCCATTTTTTTCTTTCTCCCTCTTGGGGGAGAAGATGGGGGGAGGGGTGAATAAAAACAATCTCTATAGGCAATTTCATCTTTGCTTGACTTGTTTTTAATTCTCCCTCACAAAATGGGGAGATTGGAGAGAAAGGGATTACAAGAGAGTAAGCTGGCACACAATGGGGAATACACCAGGATGTTTGCATAGCAAATTCATGACTGCTGGCACCACTGTTTTTCTTTTGATGTGTATTCCCCATAGTGTGGTAGCTTACTCCCTTGTAATCTTCTCCAATGAATATGAATGCAAACATTAATTCACTTCTTACTAATTATCCCAGCATCGAGGTAAGCATTCCATATAGGTGGGGAGAGGGGGAAAAGGAAAATACAGTTGCAGTCTTGCAATTTCCTACATAGTGGTTGCTTCATTTAATGACAGCTACTGGTTCCAATTGGTAGTCACTAAACAAGAACTATCTGTAGTCCATGATCTATTAGATTGGAATTATCTCCATTGGAGTAGCATGTTTTCTCATTTCAGAATGCAGAATATGATTTATAGAAAAATGATGATGATGTTATCCATTCAGTTGTGTTCAACTCTTGGCAATTCTATGGGCCAGGTCTTTCCACATCTTCTGATCTTGCACTATTCTTTGAGTTGTTCTATGTTCTGACTGGTGTCAGCTTTGTTGGTGTCCTGTCACTATGTTCTTTGGTGGTCTGGTTCCTTTTACTGCTAACTCTTCCAAACATAATAGCGAAATGTAGCATGCCAAATTGCAGTCAGTACCTCTCTACTTCAGTACTTGGAGAATATAATCACCACAGGTTTTATGATATGGGAGCATTACTGACAGAAAAGGTATGAACATATTAATTCTAAAATTTTAAGTAAATCAAATATTAATTTACTTTGATTCTGGAATGGCTCTCAAGACAAAAATAACTACATATCCTAGTCTGCTATAATGAAACACTAATTACTTTTGGCAGTCAAAGATGCAGCCCCTCCTTGACTGGTAGGCCTTGAAAAGTTTAACTGGTGATGCTCTATTATCCATTTGTTTCTGGCCCTGGGGATGAACTGACCATGTTAACTTAAATATTCTGAGCAAGGATCTTGTGTCATAACATGTTTACTGTAACATTTTAACTATCGTAGTCTAATCTGCCCATCTGTGATTTTTAGAAATTATATTTTGCCTCAACTCTTAAGACAACAGCTGGCTTATTATGAGATGCCATGAAACAAAGAAGAATGGAAGAATTTCTTCCAAGCTGTCTGCATCTTCTCACATGTTCAATTTAAACAATCATTCAACTGTAATTGTATGACCCATTCCAGTAATGAAATGTTCATGCCAGACTGTGGAAATGCAAAATACACACCCTGCAGAAAAATGTGGTTAGTACAGGCCGATAAGGCAGATGCTAGTGAATGTTAACAAAAAGGAAGGAAGGCAGCCAACTATTCAAGTGGTTAATTTATCTTACCTTTAATACTGTCTTCATGATAGATTTTGGTCTTTCGTGTCAGGTTTTTCCAGGCCTTGACATTGGAAGGATTCATATCCCTGTTTAATCATTCAACTTATTAGCCTGAATATTTTTGGCTAATCTGTTTCACAGGGTCATTACAAGAATCAGACAAGAAGACTGCACATGTACTTTCTTGGACTCTGTAGGTGAAAAGCAAGAAAAGCAGTTATGATCAGCAAATTAAATAAAATATGGGGAAGGCTACCCAAGACAATTACAGATGTGCTTGCATGTCCTGGTAAGCTAGAATTTCAGAGAAATTGGCTCCCCAAAATGAATCAAAGTGCTTATTCACACTTGATTCCTTCTGAAAGTAGAAAAAAATAAGTATTGTTGAAAGCTATTTCAGTTGAGATCCGTAATGTATAGCTCTTTTAACAAGCCAGAGTCATAGAATGCTCTTATTTCTAATCTCTGGCTTGTTGAAAACAATTAATCAGAGAACCTATTAAAGCCAAAATATTAAACAAATGATGGAAGAAATTTCAGTGATTGGTTTAATGAATTTATAAATGATATTTTTTAATTCTGATGTACTGTTTTAGTTAGATTGTCAGGGTTGACAAATCTCTTTAATACATAATTGTTTGCCCTGCCTTATTTCTTCATCAGTGTTAAAAGGTAAAGATAAAGTTTCCCCCGCACATGCGTGCTAGTCGTTTCCGACTCTAGGGGCCAGTGCTCATCTCCGTTTCAAAGCCGAAGAGCCAGCGCTTGTGCGAGGACGTCTCCGTAGTCATGTGGCCGGCATGACTAGACGCCAAAGGCACACGGAACGCTGTTACCTTCCCACCGTAGTGGTCCCTATTTTTCTACTTGCATTTTTATGTGCTTTCGAACTGCTAGGTTGGCAGAAGCTGGGACAAGTAACAGGCGCTCACTCTGTTACGCAGCACTCGGGATTCGACCCGCCAAACTGCCGACCTTCTGATCGACAAGCTCAGCGTCCTAACCCACTGAGCCACCGTGTCCCTTTCATCAATGTCAGGGAGTTCCAATTAGTCCTGGAATTATATGTACTATGGGGCCTTTGCCAAGGAAGATTTGCTTGAAGTAACTGACTAATTTTGCTCACTTTCACAATCAAATCATACATGTGTAATTTCATTACCCACCACTTGATATATGAAGTAATATGTTGCAAAATATTCTGCCATCTTCTGGAATGTATTTTTGCTTTCCCAGTCTATAGTCCTCCATTCCTTGCTTCCTTTCTTTCCAAAAATAGCCAGAACTAATTCTGCTTACCTTCTGAGCCCAGGCCAGGTGAACTGATGCTACCACCAGCTAAGGCTCTATACTTCAATTATCTGGTTTATGACTTGCAGAAAACTTTTTTTTACCAACATTTTAAAAATTCTATGCCACTAGTTCAGGGGTAGGCAACCTTGGCTCTTTTATGACTCATGAACGTCAATTCCCAGAATTCCTGAGCCAGCTATGCTACCTCAGGAATTTTGGGAGTTGAAGTCCATGAGTCATAAAAGAGCCAAGGTTGCCTACCCCTGCACTAGTTGATTAACAGTATCTTTTCTGCTGTTTAATTTTCATGCCAAAGATACTTCTTCCAGATTAAACCAGCTCTCATAAAAATAATTAATGTTCTCATTATTCTTCCAGGTGAGATTATTCTGGTTCTTTAAAAGTATGTTTGGAATGAGATTTTCTAAATACCTTCAACATAACCAATGGAAGTTCTGGAATGTGTAATCCAATGCATTTGGCATGCAACAGGTCATATAAAGCTAGACTATTTCAGAATATTTGGAAATGCAGCTGCCTCTGAAATGCATTTGGAAATTGCATTTGGTGCAAAATGTTATAGCTAGCTTGTTGGTTGGATTAAGTATTTGATATAATTTGATATGCTGTTGAGCAGAAGGGAGGGCAGCATTCCAGCAACAAACCAACTATTTCTGTAGAACTTCAATCAAAGAGTCTTACAAGTCAGGTCTTGGTAATATTTATTTATTCAGTTTATATAACTGACATCTCACATATATGCCAGATTGGAAAATGGGCAGCATAATTAATTAATTAAAGTCATAATCATAAGTCTTGTTACAAACTGACCTGCCATTTAAAAGCAACAGCCCTCTCAACACTCTCCCTCAATCCACTGCTACCCCTTGTTCACTTTTGCCAGACAAAGGGACACCTTTGCCATACAATAAAATAAAAAGTGCCCAACAACCCACTGTTTCTGCAAGAAGCCCATCCACTCTGGCCCTTCTATCCAAGCATTCAATGATCTCTAAGGGACCAAACACCCAAGGAAGAAGCATTCAAACCTCCACCACCCATCCCACTGGGAATCTTTGAGGTGGCAGGGAAATACATGTATGAATCAACATCATCCCTTCAAACATCTTTGTATTTCTTGCAAAACCTTGGTGTAGTTAGTGTAGATATCTGAAAAGTTGCTTGAAGTATATGCTAATGAGGACATAATCTGAGATTACTTTCTTAATATCTCCTTCCAAGTCAGACTTTTGGCCAGCTTTTGAAGAAGTTTTGGAATGTCAAAGAATTTCATACAAATTTCATTGGGAACCAGTATGGGATTTCTGCTGTTACCATATATTGCATCAAAAATCAGCATCAGATAATGCTTCTGAATCAGTATTTCTTCCAAAAATCTAATAAAATTATCTGCAAAAAAGGAGGATGAAAATTATACAGTTTTGAGAGTCAAGGAGATGATCTTGAAAAAGGCATCCAGAAGCCATTAGAGGAACATCAGGTTCAGGAGATCAGTAGAAGAATAGTGGAAAAAAACACCTCAGAGTAACACCCCACCCCCAGCCCTGTCTCTCTCACACACACATACTAACACATCTCTAAGGTGTAAGACAGAGGGAAGGATAGGCAGACTTGTAAGATGTTGTTATTATCTCAATAAAGTTTAATTGTGGTCATCCTGTGGAATCAGGTTCCAGATCTGGTCTACCAGAAAGTGCTTAAAATATAAAGAAAAAAAGGTTATTTTTTTAAAAAACAGAATTTATATCAAAGGTGATGTAAGAGAAGTTGCATTTGAAAAACTTGTATGAGGGAAAGATACCTATCAGGCAATTTATACCAATAGTTACCTAAATTAAGGGAAGATAAATATAAAGCATTCAGACTTTAGGAGTGGTTTTTAATGCAAATGACTGTACATTTTTCTGCTATTTGTTAATAAAACCATTTATAGCATAAATAGTGCTGAGCAAAATTACAGTCTTACCAAGACAGGCAGACTGGAGAAGATTTGTAGTTCTTGATGTTGCTCCTCAATAAAAGCACGGTTCAATCTGTCATGCTGACAACATTATTACAAGAAAAGCTTGAGAAGAAAATCAAGATTCATGATTTTAGCCAAAAATATGCATGTAGGATGAAAGAAAAAAAGCTACCAATTAACTACTACAAATAAGAAGTCCCCAGCTGGGGCTGAGAGAAGAAAAAAGACACTGTAATGTCCTTTTTAATGATATCCTCTGCAAGGTATTAGAAACACTTAGAGGATCCCTTGGGCCTCATTCTCCACCTGCATTTTATTTAAGTGAACTGACAGACTTTAATATTCCTTCCTCAAGGATTTGTCCTGTGTAAAACTGCATCCTGTACAGAGCACTAATCACACTGTCATGTTCTCCAGGGAGGGGATCCATTTAGAAGCAGTCTTTGGAATGCCAGGTCCTTTGCTGATTTAATTTTGTATTAGTGTGCTGAGTAAGGAGGATTAATAACAAGGATTTTCAAGGGCAAGAATGTGCCATTATTCTGCCTAGCAGCAGGTAGGAAAAGACTGGAAGAGAGGAGAAACAAAGATTGAAGGTCAACATTACAGTCAACAGGACACATTTTTCTACCAATTCAATCAAATGAAATGGAAATGATTTTTGCAGTTTCTTCTAAAGAGGAGGAATTGTTGGTGACACTTTTGCACTTATAGGATAGGTCATCATTTCTGTACAACAGACCAAAGACTCTTCAGTGATTCACAACCAGCTAGGCTTCTCATAATTTTAGTTGATCTCTAAGGAAGAAGCCATCATGTGTCCTCTCATGGACTTTATCAGATTTGGATTTAATCAGATTTTGAAGTCAAGGTCTTCCAAGCAGCTTCACAGGGATGGAAAGACAACCAATACAATTGCAGTAAAACAATACAAAACACCAGATATAGGAACTCTGGAGCCGAAAGGAACCTGGGAGAAACTGTAGGGTTGATTTTAGCACAGCATATTATTTAATATGGTGATGTTCCCAGGAAAGTCTGAAATAAATAACAGTGGCTTCATTCACAAATGGTTTAAATTGACCTTTTTTTAACCCTAGGTAAAGGTAAAGGTTCCCCCGCACATGCGTGCTAGTCGTTTCCGACTCTAGGGGCCGGTGCTCATCTCCGTTTCAAAGCCAAAGAGCCAGCGCTTGTCCGAGGACGTCTCCGTGGTCATGTGGCTGGCATGACTAGACGCCAAAGGCGCACGGAACGCTGTTACCTTCCCACCGGAGTGGTCCCTATTTTTCTACTTGCATTTTTACGTGCTTTCGAACTGCTAGGTTGGCAGAAGCTGGGACGAGTAACAGGCGCTCACTCTGCTACGCGGCACTCGGAATTTGACCCGCCAAATTGCCGACCTTCTGATCGACAAGCTCAGCGTCCTAACCCACTGAGCCACCACGTCCCTTTTTAACCCTAGCAAAACATTAATTCATTTCAAACAACTTTTTTTTTTAGTTAAAAACAGATCCTAACATTTTGAAGTGACTCATGACCATTTTTATGGGAAAGGAAGGAAGATGAGTGGGAATCAAAGGAGAATAATTTTTATGGCCATCTAATTCTATTGATTCCATTGATTTATTCACATGCAAATATGTTGAAAAGTAGAATGGCTACTTCATGAAAGTCCTCTTTCTGAAAGTATTGGGTTGCATAATCAATTCTTGATTTATTATTCACCAACTGTAATTGCCCTTATCACTGATATGTGCATGATTTTTCAACTCTGAATGTGAGTTTGACATGAAAGACCTGCTGCTGTCTGGTGGGCAGCTTTCCTTTTTACTCTTTTTCAGCAAAGAATGCTTCCCCATCTCAAAAATAAAATAAAATTTAAGCCTGATGAAATTTTGAAACCCAAACACAAAACCTTTGATGCAATTGTGCATTTTACTGCTGGTTAAATCATAATTTAAATGTTATTAAATCACTATTTTAAACAAGATCACTCCTGTAATTATTATGTTGGAGCAGAATCAGAACACTGTTTTGGACAGTACCTTCTGGCAGGCCAGCAATAAATGGCATTGTTGAAATGGAGGACAAAACTTTCTTTTGAAGTGGAAAAACTGTTGTCTTGTGGATATTGCAGTGTTTTCTCTTCCGCTGGCCATGGCTGGCTGGAATTGCAGGGAGACTTAATACAGCAAGATACAGAGAGTTATAGGTTCCCCATCCTTAGCCCAAAGTAATCTGCTGCATTGAAGCATAGCGAAGGATGCCACCTAATCACAGGTACTGAAGAAAAAGTCAGTGATCCATGCAAGTCAAATATGGCCATGGAGTTAGAAGATGGACATCGCCTTTTGCCTCAGGCAATAAAACACCAAGCATCAGCTCTAAATTAGTATTATTCTAAAAGATTGGTTCTCTCAAGAAGTCCACTATCCTGACTGGAAAAGATTTGCAATAATATAAGCAACTGAACAACCTGCTTGCCAATTAAACCCAATGACTGATTTGCATTTTTCTTTCCATTCCTTTTTGGACCCCAAAGAGGTACACATCTAATCCCATTTTTTAAGGTTCTTTTGGCTAAGGGAGAAAAATGGTATATATGCATGGACACCTAGACCAGCATACAAATTCTAGGAGGGGAAAGCCAGAAAGTAGGAATTGTATTCTTGTGCACTATACTGGAGGGTGCCATTTGTACACATTGGTAATTGTAGAAATTAAATAACTTTTTGCCATATTTGTTTCTAAAATGGCATTGTCTTTAAGACTTGAAAATAAAATGCCTACCTATCATTGCAAAAACTCTCACTTCAGTTTTAAAGTTCTTGGGCCCTGCTTTCTAAGAACTGAATCACAAATTTTCTTGATTATAAGATTAGGATTTGCTGCATGGTAGATTTTACTACAGGAGTATTTGCCTGAAGTGTAGTTTGAGTGTAACTGTTCACAAATTTCTGCTCTTTCCTGCTCCCTCATTCCTTCATTCAAGATGCTTTTTATGGACATCTTAACTTCTCTCAAATAGCAAATAGAAAAAAAGATATGAACAAAGAATCCACTTAATTTCAAGCAGAATTTGGTGGCAAGTCAAGCTTGCAATTATTCTTATCATTATTGCTAGGAGAAGAGCTTAGCTAGAGAAGTCAATAATTCTTGAGTGATATATAATAAAGATTTGCCCCATGTTTGGGGCCTAGCAAGGTAATCTAAATAGTTAACATTTGACATATATATATATATATATATATATATATATATATATATATATATATATATATATATATATATATATATATATATATATATATGTCAATAAACATCACTTTAAAACAAAACATATATATATATATATATATATATATATATATATATATATATATATATATATATATATATGTGTGTGTGTGTGTGTGTGTATGTGTGTGTGTGTGTGTGTTTTGTTTTAAAGTGATGTTTAGCTGGCAGGCCTTGAGTTGTGTTAATCAACTGGTATTAGCCAAAATATTGGTTTCTGTAACATTTACTTTGAACAGTTGTTGGATGGAACTGTAATAAAATATATATTTCAAATGTTAAAATTCACCTTTCTAATCCACTTTCAGAGAATTGTTATTGAATTCTTTGTCAGAAAGAGATCTCAAAATGTGTCTGGCAGATTCTGAATTTGTGGCATTTCAGTTTATAGCTGCAACTGTAGTTTAAAAGATGTGGTTTCTTATCTGACCTCATATTGTACTATTGTGGCCTGACAGTTGAGTTTTGCAATTTTTTCTCTTTTCTTCCCACTTCTAAGTAATTTTTTCAGCACAAAGCCATATCAAATGACTCTGTGAAAGAGGACAATCAATGTTATACTAGTGTAGCATTTATATAACATTTAAAAATGACTCATGGAAGAGAAATGGCCTTGATCAGTGTTTCTCAAACTTAGCAACTTTAAAGTAAATGGACTTCAACTCCCAGAATTCCCCAGCCAACAATGGCCTAGATTTTTTTTTTAAAAAAATCTGCTATCAGCTCCATTTGCACACCTGGATTGCTAAGAGCATTTCCTAGTAAATTTAATTAAATCTAGAGTTGTTCAAATCTGACTATGAATTCATTTTGACCAGGATTTGGAATGGAATTTAGATTTCTAACATATGTGTCTTACACATTTCATGCCAACTAAAAAAAGTGCCAGCAGATGAAATAAAGAAATGAAACTGTGTCAAACTAATAGCATTTGACTGTTGTGTTCTCCTTGCAATACAAGTCTGTAACATTTGAGGAATGAAAACAGTCCTGACCTTAGGCAATAAAATGCTATTATACTTACTCTATCCTTACTCCATATACCAAAACCCAAGACCTCACAGTCTTGGTTCTGGGTTATAAATTGGGCAGCTAGGCCAGAAGAGAAATGAAAAGTTTGCTCAGTGACTTTAAGAAAACCACGGGTCACCCAAATGCTTAACAAGCATATATTCCCACCCCTACAAGGTGGTTTGTCTTATCTTTTGGTCCTTTTAACAGAAAGAGACCAAGATTCAGAAACAAACTACATCATTCTTGTAATGTATCGGGTTTTGTATCACTAAAGAGTATCACGTGGGGTCTATTGCTTGAAGGTTGTTTTAGCAGGGAAGCTTGCTAATGGCTCCCAACTCCTCAGACAACCCATCTCCAGTGCCGCCATTGGCTGCTTCTAGGGCAGCAATAGGTTGCTTTAAACCTATTGGTCGCCACCTAGAGGCCTGGGTATAAATAGCTGCATTCGCAGCCCTGTTTCTCAGTTCAGTTTTTTAATTTTAATTTAATTTTTTTAATTTTATTTCCATTTATATCCCGCCCTTCTCCGAAGACTCAGGGCGGCTTACAAGCTTAGCAGTAGCCTTCATTCTATGTATATGCCTGCTTATTAGGGCTTTCACACACACCCCAAGCGGCATTATTACAAAGTCAGCTTATTGCCCCCAACAAGAGCCTAGGTGGAGCAGCGGGCTAATGCCTCCTTAAGTAACACCAGCTGCCTGCAATTAGTGCAGGTTCGCATCCCACCAGGCTCAAGGTTGACTCAGCCTTCCATCCTTCCGAGGTAGGTAAAATGAGGACCCAGATTGTTGGGGGCAATTAAGCTGACTTTGTAATAATGCTGCTTGGGGGGGGCGAAAGCCCTAATAAGCAGGCATATACATAGAATGAAGGCTACTGCTAAGCTTGTAAGCCGCCCTGAGTCTTCGGAGAAGGGCGGGATATAAATGGAATTAAAAATAAAATAAAATAAAACAATCTGGGTCCTCAGTTCCTGTAAGCAAATAAAGAATGATTCTTGCTGAACTCACTCACCTCGTCTTTTCAGTGAAGCACAGAACCCAGTATATAACACTGGCAACAAAGGTGGGATCCTGCTTCTCCAACAGAGCTGAGAGTCACTAGGGGAGAGGCCAGAACACACCTGGTGGGAAAAGCAATTCCCCCCCTACGGTTGGCCTAGCACAGCCATGCTAGCGACCATGTGCCCAGAAGACCAGTCCCTCGGCATACGGAGGAGCAGGATAAGAAGACAACAAGGCCCAGCCACAAAGACCAACAGAAATGGCGAAGGTCTGAAAGCTGGAAGAATTTGACATAGCTCACCTGGAAAGCTGGTCTTTGTATCTATCCAGGGTCAAGAGCTATCTCTGCACCAATCAAATCACTAAGGATGGCCTGAAGGCCGCTACGCTCCTGTGTGTTTGTGGCCCAGCCATGTTCAACATTGCAGAGAACTTGTTCGCACTGACGCCATTGGAGTCAGTAATGTTCACGGACTTGAACAAATGGCTCAGCGACCATTTCCAGCCCAAGCTGTCGGTAATCGCTTGGCACCACGCGTTCAGAGGGTTCAGCAACAAGGTGAAACAGTGTCTGAATTCATTGCGGCGTTGAGGCAGGCCACACACCTGTGCCAGTTCTCCAACGTAGAGGAGAGGCTCCAGGACCGGCTCATCTTCAGCCTCCAGAATCGAGAGTTACAGCAAAAACTCTTCACCAAAGAGACCCTGTCATTTCCAGATGTGCTGAAAGAGATCATGGCAGACGAAGCTGCCGGCAGGGCCGTACGAGCCATGTGGCCTGCCAAAACAGCACAGCACGAGGAAGCCGTCCACCATGAGGATGCCAAACATGCGGAAGACCCCAAAGACAACACAGAAGCTGACAAGCTACAAAGACACAACGACCAACAGCGTCACAGCAACAAGCAACAAGGGGCGACTTACAAGGCAGATCTCTTCCTTAGGTGCCCAGGGTGTGGTGGCCACCACCAATGCTTGGACTGTAGGTTCCAGACAGTCATGTGCCAGGCCTCCAGGAAGACCAGCCATATCACGTCCGTCTGCAGAGGTCACCAGAGGGACCGGCAATCGAATCGCCAGTCAGACTTTCCGATTAGGAGAGGTACCGGGGCCCCGGGGCAGTATAGTGTAGGGTTTTGCTCCAGCCGCAGAAGTATTTGCCACATGGGAACTCACCGCCCTATTAAGCTGAAGTGTAGACTTCAGGTGGAGCTGCAAGGGGTCCCTTGCAAGATGGAGCTGGACACGGGCTCAGCCATATCCATTATATCAATTGAGACATTTAATTTCATCTGCAATCACAGCAAGAGATGGGCCAAGCTTAGGCCATCTGACATTACACTGACCGACTCCCAGAATGCCAGAGTTGCAGTCAAGGGTGAGGCCACACTGGCCATCAAATTTAAGGGGTTTTCTGGGCACCTGGACATAGGGGGTCAGCAAATGAGCCTGATCAGGCTTAATTGGTTTGATGCACTAGGCATCCAAATAACCGGAATCAACTGGACGCAAGTCGCGAGTCTAGTGACAGTATGCGAGGAATTCGCAGATGTGTTTGACTCAGGTCTGGGGATGTACACGGGCCTGCCAATAACATTTAAACTAGATCCTACTGTAGTGCCAGTCAGGATTAAGCCTCGCAGACTGCTGTTTGCTCTTAAACACAAGATAGACACTGAGCTAGATAAACTCGTAGAACATAGATGGGGGTGAATGGGAGACCCCAATTGTCACACCACTAAAAGCCAATAGAGAGGTCAGAATCTGTGCTGATTACAAATGCATAAACAGCATGCGTACCTGGTACCAGTACTGAGCCACATTCTGGTGTCCTTGCAGGGTGGTACAAGTTTTGCAAAATTAGACTTGGCTCAGGCCTACCAATAGCTTCCTGTGGACGAGGCCACAGCCATGGCACAGACAATTGTAATTCACAGGGGGGCGTTTAAAGTAAAATGCCTGCAGTTTGGGGTCAGCGTAGCCCCTGGCATTTTTCAAGGTATTATGGAGCGAACGCTTAAGGGCATCCCAGGGGTTTGCCCCTATTTCGATGACATGCTCATCATCAGTGAGTCCACTGAGGTGCTGGCAAGGAGGCTCAGAGCCGTCCTTCAAAGGCTTTGTGAAGCAGGCTTTAAGCTTGAGAAGAATAAGTGTAGTATTGGAGTCCCTTCAACAGAGTTCTTGGGTTTCTGTACCAATGGCGACGGCATCCACCCTGCTGAGTCAAAGGTGAAAGCCATCCAGATGGCACCCAGCCCCAAAATGAAGGGAGAGCTTCAAGCATTCCTAGGCTCCTAAATTTTTACCATGTGTTCCTTCCTAACAAGGCAGAAGTGGCAGAGCCGTTACATCAGCTCTTGGACAAAAATACTGCGTGAAAGTGGACTAATGTTCACAAAAGCAGCTTTCAAGCATTGAAGGCCCTACTCTCCGTCAGTTCAACAATCACTCATTTTAAGGAATCGATGCCGGTGTGCCTTGCGTGTGATGCGTCCCCATATGGGGTGGGGGCTGTCCTAAGTCACTTGGAGAGCGATGGGACTCAGGTCCCGATTGCTTTCTATTCCAGGACACTGTCCTCCGCAGAGCGTAATTATGCACAAATTGATAAGGAGGCATTGGCCATAGTAGCTGCAGTAAAAAAATTCCATGACTACTTGTATGGCAGGGACTTCACGGTCTTCACAGACCATAAACCACTATTGGAGTTATTCACTACAGACAGACAGACACCCCCAAATCTTATCCCCTAGAATGTTAAGATGGTCCATTTTTTATTGGCTTACAGCTTTAAGCTAATTCATAAACCTGGCAAGGATATAGGCCATGCAGATGGCCTAAGCAGGCTTCTACTGCCTCAAATCGAGCCAGATCTGACCCCAGCGGCCCATGTTTTGTCCATTCAGGACTTGCCAGAGTTTCCCCTCCACGCAGGGAACATAGCTGCAGAAATGGTGGCAGACAAGACTCTAAGCAGAGTGCTATCTTGGGTCCACACAGGGTGGCTAGAAAAAAGCCCTGGACCTGAGTTCCAAAGCTACTTCACACGTAGACACGAGCTCTCAGCTCATAAGGGTTGTATTCTATGGGGGAGCAGGGTCATTGTTTCTACCTCATTAAGGGACAGGCTATTGCAATCGCTTCATGAAGGTCATACGGTTATTGTTCACATGAAAGCATTGGCACGAAGCTATTTATGGTGGCCCAGATAAGATAAAGCCATTGAAGCTCAAGTACACAGGTGTTACACATGTCAGCAGTCTAGGTCTGAAATGCCACATGCTCCTGTCCATAGATGGAAGGAAATACACACACCTTGGTCGAGGATTCATATAGACTTTGCTGGGCCCTTTCAGGGACAGTTATTTCTTATAGTGGTTGACAGCCACTCTAAATGGCTGGAAGTTATACCAATCGCAAATATGACTACTGCTAGGACCATCCAGGTGCTTAGGAAACTCTTTGCAATGCACGGGCTACTGGACGTCGTAGTGTCTGATAATGGGGCCCAATTCACTGCAGCAGAATTTCAGGCCTTCCTGAGGGCAAACCTCATTAGGCATGCGACATCAGCCCCATTTCATCCGTCCAGTAACGGGCAAGCCAAACAAATGGTGTGCACCACAAAAGAATCATTGAAGCGCATAGTGACTGGGGACTGGCAACACAGACTGGCTGACTTTTTGCTCTGCCAGCATTCAACTCCGTGCATGGCAATGGGCAAAAGCCCAGCAGAGCTGCGCTGGGGGAGGCGACTAATCACAAAACTGGACAGGTTGCACCCAGACCAGGTGGCAGCAGAGGCCTCTCACCCAAGACCCCCAAGGGGGTTGCAAGTGGGTGAAGAGGTATGAGCCCGGAACTATGGGCATGGGAACTTGTGGGTGCCAGGAAAAATCATCAAAACTTCAGGCCCTCTCTCATACGAAGTGGGCCTTGAGGGTGGGTGAGTCATTCATCGCCATATCGATCAGCTTAGGAAGCGTTTTCCAGAACGGCCACAAAATGAGGACTTCGTCCCAGGTCCCGTCCATGGACCTCAAACTGGCAGCCAGGCCGAACAATCCACATGCTCCAAGGTCCCAAGCAGTCAGAGCAATGGGGAGGTGGTCATAGAGGTGCAAAGTCCAGGAGTGCAACATGGGGCCCCTGAAGGAGAAAGTCTACCAGAACACTACAGCTGCTATGCTAACTCTGCAGAAAGATTAGACTCGGGTGGGCTGACCTGGAATGGCCAGCCAGAGAATTCTGAGTAAGCCAGACTCGCTCGAACTCATGGGCCCTGGTCTTTAGTCTATTTGCAAATGATGCCCTCTGTACAAACATAGAGGTATAACCCCGGGGTTACCAGATTATCATCAATCATAATGTTTTAAAACACATTAAAAAAAGATTTTGGATCAGATAATCATTTTATTTCATCTTTGTATTCCTACAAGTAGCAGAGAAGGTCTTTTTTTTACTCTACATTGTATTTGTATTTGGGTTTGTTTTTACTTTTTATGTCTTTGATGATTTGGTTTTGCAAACCACTTGGGTTTTGCTGTCTCTTCCCATCCCACTTTGGTTTCCCTTCTCCAATGTGCTTGTCTGCTGAGTTGATTTCATCTCCCATGAAGCACAGATGATTAGAGGGTACATAGCGTAGAAAAAGGGACGCGGTGGCTCAGTGGGTTAGGACACTGAGCTTGTTGATCAGAAGGTCAGCAGTTTGGTGGGTCGAATCCAGAGTGCTGCGTAACAGAGTGAGCGCCTGTTACTCGTCCCAGCTTCTGCCAACCTAGCAGTTCGAAAGCACGTAAAAATGCAAGTAGAAAAATAGGGACCACTACGGTGGGAAGGTAACAGCGTTCCGTGCGCCTTTGGCGTCTAGTCATGCCGGCCACATGACCACGGAGACATCCTCGGACAAGCGCTGGCTCTTCGGCTTTGAAAGGGAGATGAGCACCGGCCCCTAGAGTTGGAAACGACTAGCACGCATGTGCGGGGGAACCTTTACCTTTACCTTTTTTAGCGTAGAAGAAAAAGAAATCAAAACTGTTCTTCTTAATTCATTTATGTAGACAAGCAGCTTCAATATTATGCCATGGCTTGGAGTAATATTGAGGGGTGTAGCTCAGTGGATATATACATTGCAGTAAGTCTTAATGAGCAATCTTACATAGAAAATACGATTGCCCTGTTGATGCTTGGTCAAAGCAAACTGACTCACAGAAGATTTAAGGAGGTGATCTGATTATTGGATAAGGCTGATGAAAAAGGTAATAATACTTGTCTACCTGTGTAATTTCTAATGATAAATCAAAAAATGAAGAAGTCTATTATTATAACTAAGTTATATCTGGTATCTTGTCTTCAAATGATCAAAAGGCTGTTTCTGACATATCCAAATGAAATTCAGTGATTGTATTATTTTTTTTTAATTCCATTTATATCCCGCCCTTTTCCGAAGACTCAGGGCGGCTTACAAGCTTAGCAGTAGCCTTCATTCTATGTATATGCCTGCTTATTAGGGCTTTCACACACACCCCAAGCGGCATTATTACAAAGTCAGCTTAATTGCCCCCAACAATCTGGGTCCTCATTTTACCTACCTCGGAAGGATGGAAGGCTGAGTCAACCTTGAGCCTGGTGGGATGCGAACCTGCACTAATTGCAGGCAGCTGGTGTTACTTAAGGAGGCATCAGCCCACTGCTCCACCAAGGCTCTGTGCTATGCTAAGAAAAAGAAAAAAAATCTTTTTTTAAAAAAAATAGAGAGCCTTTCTAGGCATTCACAGGAAAGTCATGAATGATCTATAAATCAATAGGTTTTTTTAAATCATTTGCAAAGAATTTAAATTTTAAGATTTACTGCCACTGCAAAACTATTCTGAATGTCTACCCAGTTCAGATCCAGTGCAGGTACATCTTCAGCCATAAAATCCTTTGTATCACACCTATGCTTTTAGGTTTTTATTGCTTACTTTATAGAAAAAAATATAATTGCAATCAATCAAGGCTCATTTGTCTGCTTGTTAAACCAAATACTGTGCATAGAAACTAACTTAAGAAGTTTTTTTTACATTTCCTTTTTGTTTGTTTTTTTCCCACTGGTTTGAAGTTAAAAGAGAGAGAATCTTCACCAGTTTAGAAATCAAGCCACATTTAACAGAAAACTTTGGGATCAATTTTGATGGAATATGTAATTTCTAATGACAAAAGGAAATGTTTGTGTCCTTTCCCAAATATTATTTTGGGATGCAACCTATTGTTGTTGTTAGTTGCGAAGTCGTGTCCGACCCATCGCAACCCTATGGACAATGTTCCTCCAGGCCTTCCTGTCCTCTACCATTTTCTGGAGTCCATTTAAGCTCATGCCTACTGCTTCAGTGACCCCATCCAGCCACCTAATTCTCTGTCGTCCCCTTCTTCTCTTGCCCTCAATCTTTCCCAGCATTAGGCTCTTCTCCAGTGAGTCCTTCCTTCTCATTAGGTGGCCAAAGTATTTGAGTTTTAGCTTCAGGATCTGGCCTTCTAAAGAGTAGTCAGGGTTGATCTCCTCTAGTACTGACCGGTTTGATCGCCTTACAGTCCAAGGGACTCGCAGGAGTCTTCTCCAGCACCATAGTTCAAAGCCTTCAATTCTTTGGCGCTCAGCCTTTCTTATGGTCCAGCTTTCACTGCCATACATTGCAACTGGGAAGACCATAGCCTTGACTATATGCACTTTTGTTGACAGGGTGATGTCTCTGTTTTTAGTGTGCTGTCTATACAAAGTTATTATAAGGATGGATGATGCACAAAAGAAATCTTCCCTAAAGTATGAATCATGGTATCTATCAGTGTTTTATAGAAGGGATCCCCATCCTCAGATCTGTGGTCTGTGCCTGATGCCCACTTTAACTGTATCATCAGGAAACAGTTACAAGAAAACTAGAACATACCTGTTGGTCAATATTTTATTGGAGAATTGGTATAAAAGTTAAGAAAGAGAAGAGCCAAGATGATGCATCCTTTCTTCATTGCTTTCTGAATAGAGACTGAGGATATAAAATAGCATTAGGAGTTACAGTGGACCTGCACAAAAATATTTGTATGCAATTATGCAGTTTCTTAGGCAGAAGGAGTTGTCAAGTTTAATAGAAGAACCATAAAATTTCTCCCATAGGCTGTTCTGGGACTTGAATCAAAAGCTGTCTTGAAATCAGTGAAGGCAACATAGGAATGTTTTTGGGATGTGGGAGGAGGGGTCTTACTGATTTTATTTTAGCTCCCTGGAGTCACCTGCTTGAAATGGGCAGCCATATAAATCTAAATAAAAAAAATAAGCAATCACCCCCAGGGTGATTGATTTTGTTTTCTTTTTCTTAGAAGATGAAGGACAATACAATGGTCAAATCTTAGCTGCCTTTCCCTCAATATGCCTTACTCCTCTGCCTGGATGCCCAGTTTGACCTTAATTGGCTTAGAGAAAACTGTGACACAACTAAAGCAACAGGCTTTTAACAATGATATCTAGAAAGATCGAAACACTTTCCCAATTTGTATAGGGTGGGTCTGTTTGAAAGAAGTCTATTCCAATTAGCTAATGTATTATGTTCAACTCACAGGAGAGCTCTCACACTTCCTAGATTCAATGTTTTGCCATCTTTGTTGCTGGGAGGAAGATTTAACAATATTTCAGTTTAAGAAGGACGGTGCCCTTTTTGTTGAGGAAAATAGAATAGCTCTTATCTATCCTTTGGAGCTGCAGTTTCTAGCTGATGCATCAGATGGAGTTTGTAATTCACTCCCAATTAAAAGCCATGACAGCTTAGAGAAAAATATTCTCTTTTTGAGAATATTGACCATGATCTCCAGGAAGAGAAGAGAAATTCTGTTTAATTCCCACTGTTATTTAATGTATAATAATACAATACCTTGATAAATCTAATCACACTAAATCTATTCTTTAGTCTATAGTGTGTTGTTAAACATTAACCCCCTTTTTTCCTCCCTCCCTCGCTCCCTCCCTTCCTTCCCTACACTATCTACTCTAAGAGCCTTGGTGGAGCAGTGGGCTAATGCCTCCTTAAGTAACACCAGCTGCCTGCAATTAGTGCAGGTCCCACCAGGCTCAAGGTTGACTCAGCCTTCCATCCTTCCGAGGTAGGTAAAACGAGGACCCAGATTGTTGGGGGCAATTAAGCTGACTTTGTAATAATGCTGCTTGGGTGTGTGTGTGAAAGCCCTAATAAGCAGGCATATACATAGAATGAAGGCTACTGCTAAGCTTGTAAGCCGCCCTGAGTCTTCGGAGAAGGGCGGGATATAAATGGAATTAAAATAAAAATAAATAAATAAATAATAAAAATACTTAACCTACCATATAACAAGGGAATAAACCGTGGACCACTTATCTGCCTAGTCATATTTTCTGAATCAATGAAATCTGAAAGAAAACACCTACAACCTGCACAGTTAACAAATGTGATAAGGAGCAGTCCCAAATTGAAAACCTGATTTTTCTGGGGAAAAAATGCAAACTTGTCCAATGTAAGCTAATCCCCAAAAGGTAATTCACACACTTTCAGTAAACTACAATGCAGACATTTTATTCTTGACCCCACCTCTCTTTCATATGGATATTCATGGAAGGATAAGTGGGAAAATGTTGAAACATGGACTTCAATGTAGCAATGCAAACTCCACAAGTATATCTAAAGAATGGTTGCTGGAATTGGGTATCACTAGTTTAATGAAGAGAAACACTAGGGGTGATAGCAGTGTTCCAATATCTCAGGTGCTGCCACAAAGAAGTTGGAGTCAAGTGATTCTCCAAAGCACCTGAAGGCAGGACAAGAAGCAATGGATGGAAACTAGTCAAGGAGAGAAGCAACCTAGAACTAAGGAGAAACTTCCTGACAGTTACGGTAAAACAATTGATAACTGGAACAACTTGTCTCCAGAAGTTGAGGGTGCTCCAACACTGGAGATTTTGAAGAAAAGTTGGACAACCATTTGTCTGAAATGGCCTAGGTTTCCTGCTTGAGCATGGGCTTGGATTAGAAGGTCCCTTCCAAGGACCCTTCCAACTCTGTTATTTTGTCCCTTTCATTCTCCGAAGCTATTTCAGCCATAAAACATAAGCCAGTAAATCATATCAGCCCCCAAGGCCACAGATATTGCACTCCTGGCATTTCATTGCCTTCCTGGTATTCCCCTCAAATGAACTCCATTAATCAAAAAGAGAAGCAACCTAGAACTAAGGAGAAACTTCCTGACAGTTAGAACAATTAATCAGTGGAACAACCTGCCTCCAGAAGTTGTGAATGCTCCAACACTGGAAGTTTTTAAAAAGAGATGGACAACCATTTGTCTGAAATGGCATAGGGTTTCCTGCCTGAGCAGGGGGTTGAACCTTGGAAGAACCCCAAGGTCCCATCCAATTCTATTATTATTTTTATTGTTATTATGTTATAGGACAATTAAGAGTCTTGCTTTAAGGCCAAGCCAAGGCCAAGTAATTATTATTATTATTATTATTATTATTATTATTATTATTATTATTATTATTATTATTAATAGTAGTAGTAGTAATAGTGGTAGAAGTAGTAGTATGTATGTATGTGTGGTACAGAACTTCCATTGTAACATCATTATGTACATTTTGTCATCTTAATTAAATATTGGCTTGTTGTGGACATTCCCTTCCCTTACACATTTATTTAATAGTGTTCAGTAATTTACAAATGAACCTTAAACAAAACACTTCTTAATTTGCATCTACAGAATTACATATTCCAAATAAAACCCCTTTAAAAACCTTACTGTTTTTGGATTTTTCAGGCCACTCTGGATACTTGTTCCACCTTTGTAAAACTAAAGTACTGGAGGAATAGGTGTTTTCATTTGTTTTCACTGTGACTCCAATGTAATAATTTAAGTTAATACAATACTATTTTTTTATTACGTGGAAGCCAAAATAGTCTCTGGACTACATTACTGGATAGAATCTGCTACATCAGATTTTAAATCTTGGATTGATGATATGTCACCATTTTCTGATTTTATATCAACACAGAAAACATCAAGCAGGAGCTAGGAATTTTTAAAAAAACAAACAAAAAAAAACAGATTATGCACCAGCCTCAAAGCTGAAATATCTCTATACTTAGTTGGTCCTAATACTTACAGCCAATGAGTCTTGGTAGGATTGAGATGGAAATGATTCTTCCCCATCCAGCCTCTCTATGAGTTGAGGCTTTTGGAGTGTTGATGAATTAACTTTTAGCTTGTTCTTTCTTTACAACCCATCCTTAATGCCAGCGCTTAGAACTTTGTCCAAAATATTGAAGATGCAATACCTTTGGGCAGAAAAGTTTTTGTTTGATGATTATACTTTGCCTCCCATGAACTTTGTTTAAAAGCATGGCTTTGTAAATCAGAGTGTGCCTTTGGGCATGAAATTCATGAGAAATTCATTGGCATATGACACAAAAGTGCAACCTCATTCTGACCAGGAGACCAAAACTAATTCTATGCTTCAATTCTGAACAGCTTTGCTAAGTCAGTGCTATTCCCACACCCAATCTTGTGCAGACCTGCTGGAAATGAAGATAGCAACAGCTAAACCAATTCACATCTAGGCCAACAAAGTGATTAAACTATCACTGGGGTTGTTCTTTGTTGTGTAAAATTCCCTAACGTAGGCTTTTAATATGAATTTTCATAATTTAAATGTTTTTAAAAACTATTGCCTTTTTTATACAAATTTTAGAATATAGGCCAGATTAATCTTTTGCAATGAAATTGCAACTTTCATTGTGGATTTTGGTCAGAGAAAGATGAATGCTAGCATTCTCCATTTAGTTCTGCCTCAATGAAAACTATTCAGTGAATCTCACAAATCCACTCCTATAAAAGAGATCCTAATACTTCTCTCTTTCCTACATACATGTACACTGATGATTTTATCAAAGCCATATTGTTTGTTTTGCTGGAAGGAGCACTGACTACACTCTAGCCTCATTAGAAATACACATCTTACCATAGCAAAAGCGTTAAAAGCAAAGGTTCCATCATGCAAGAAAATGCTGTGAACACCAACGATTTTCTAACAAATGATCATTATAAAAGGCACAAGCCAACCAGAGAAGACACTGAGGGTTTTCAATATATTTTGAATAGGGCTCCAGACAGTTCAGGCAGGGAAGTACGGAAAAATACTTCGAACGTCATTGTTTCGATTCCCATGAAAGAGTGAAACAGTCTGCTCATTCCGTGCTAGAAGAGTCTTGAAAGACCAGTTCTTTGATGATAGAAAGATAATTGCATTGTCAAGATACTAAGGACATGCCTGGAGTTTGGCTTGAATTCTGAAGATGCCTTGGTTGATATCAGTTATTTATGAATCAGTTATGAAAGAGCATGTGTCATTTGAGGACTAACCTAAACAATGAAAATATTATTGTGCAACTACTCTGCCACCTCATTTATGGAATCTTCTGCAGGGTGCAGATGACATTTTCCACCATTTGTATCTCTCCCCATCTTCTCCTGCCAGTTCAATTCAACCTTTGTGACCACCTATCAGCATCACTTTGGGATCTGAGACTGAGGGCCTTTCATGTCAGCTGCAATTATATTTAAGGAAGTTGCTAGAGATTGAAACAAAGATTTCTTAAAGTTTGTTTTAACTTGCCATTTCCATTTTTTTAAAAAAATATGATGTTGATGTTCCAGCAGATGGTATTGGTTTTGTATAAACATTTCAAATTTCAAAAGTTTTCTTTGTCCCTCCTTATTTCTAAGATCAAATTGTATCATTCCAACAAATTATTCTTCAAGCATAGGTAAAGGTAAAGGTTCCCCCGCACATGCGTGCTACTCGTTTCCAACTCTAGGGGGCGGTGCTCATCTGCGTTTCAAAGCCGAAGAGCCAGCGCTTCTCCGAGGACGTCTCCGTGGTCATGTAGCTGGCATGACTAGACGCCAAAGGCGCACGGAACGCTGTTACCTTCCCACCGTAGTGGTCCCTATTTTTCTACTTGCATTTTTACGTGCTTTTGAACTGCTAGGTTGGCAGAAGCTGGGACAAGTAACAGGTGCTCACTCTGCTATGCGGCACTCAGGATTTGACCCACCAAACTGCTGATCTTCTGATCAACAAGCTCAGCGTCCTAACCCACTGAGCCACTGTGTCCCTTACATTCATCAAGCATAATATGTTTTAATCATCCCTGAGTAAGTTTTGCTGTGTTTTTTAGTCTATTTGTGTAATCTGGGTGGACTACATCTGCATATATAATTATACTTTTCTTACTATAATTAGCTTCAACATAGAAAGGAGAAACTAATGTTGAAATTGTTGGATTTATTATTTTCCTTATGAAGTTCCCTGCACTTATTAAACTTTGATAATATGCCTTTTTAAAATTTTATCCTCTTTTAAGAACTTGTGCCATAAATATCTATGAGATTAGCTTCTTCTAATATTGATGTTATGCTCAACAATTTTAAATATACAAGACATGAGTTCCACATGCTCCAGATGTTCTTCCTGTTTGATTAGTTACATGTTATTTTCTTGAATCAGTATGACTATATTGGTTTCTGAACATGTTCATTCCAAAATGATGATGATGATGGTGATGATGATGATGATGGTGATGATGATAGTAATTATAACAATAATAATATCTTGGTTCCAAGAAAAGAAGATCTTATTTGGCTGGTTTCTAAGCAGACTTTTTGTTTGGATTCCTGCCTTCTTTTCCTGTATTATTAGATATACTTGTGATGCACAGAATAAGGAAGATCTGTTACTAAGGTAACAAACAGATAAACATGCCTTAAGCCCATATCAAAATAAGGATTTTTGAAAATACTGTAAGTGAGGGACCTTTCTAAACACGTTCAGAATTGCAAGATTTTTTTTAACTGTATCCATTCTAATAAAAGTAGCTTTAGGCCTACATGCATCTCTTTCTTGACTGGGTCTACCTTATAGGACTGGTATATGGAGAGGTAAGTCAAAGGCTTTTTCTAGTGAACTTTCCCCGCTTCAAGGTGCCAATTTCACTATTTGGACAGGATTAGTTGAAGCAGAAAGACTATGATTCAGTGATAGGACATATGCTTTGCTGCAGAATTTTTCCCAAGTTTGCCTTAGTGCCTTTGAGGGCTAATTGGGAAATTTCTCCATCAGCACTTTTCACCCCAGGACACCATAATTATCACGGATTCAGTTTTTCATAGACTTGGGGAAGGAGAATGCCACCTGCCATTTTAAAAATTAAGTCTATGAAAACAGTTAATAAGCACAAGTACCGATTTATGTCCAAATTCTAGTTAAATTCAGACTTAGGAATGGATCTTGTTCTTAACTGAGAGACTGCCTGTACTCCTTAAAATTGTTTACTTTTGTTTCCATCAAATTGTGTTTGACAAATTATTCCATTGTATATATATAAAACCAAGCAGGAGGTTTGAAAAGAGAAAATTCACATTATCCTTACTTGTTTAAACAACTTAGGTTCAGTGCCAAAACTTCTCTTTTTCCCACATGGGGTTAATTATACAAACATTTTGCTGATAAACAGGGGCTCAGATAAACATAGTATAGTAAGCTTACCAAATATTTGCCTCAAACATCACATTTTGTTCTTAGGAAAATATATCTCTGTGTAACATACTCTGTAGGCCAGCAAAATAACAACACACACAAGCAGCTGCTGGGAAAAGACTCTGTCACTTAAAAGTATTTCTCAAACATTAATTTCACAACTGAAGTTAGAATCAAAGAAGCTTCTTGCATGAGAAGCAAAACATTTTCAAAGGGAAAAAAAACAAGAAAGTCCAGTTGCCTTTTGAAAAAAGTGCCTTTGGGACAACCATGATATGAATGATTGAGAATTTCCATAGACATGTAGAGGCTTTGAATCTTCTAATATAGCTCAATATGGTAACAGGAAACTCTTCACATCCCTGTTTCTGTTACCCTCTTAATTGTGGAATAATATTTCTGCAGGCACTTGGGTAGCATATAAAGAACTGTAGAACATAGAACCATTCTAGATTTAACTGCTGGTGGTAAGAAACCTAGAGAAGAACAGAACAGCTGCTCATGGATATATATATCTGGTTCTTGGCCCTTGAGGCACATTTCACAATCCACAACCCATTTTAGTGTTCTTTCTTTAAATATCAGTTTGAAAGATGTATAACGGTGGGAAAGATGCAGGTTGGTGAGAGAGAGATCATCTTTCATTACCTTGTTCTTCAAATCATTCTCTTGAAAGTTAGAGTATCTTTCAGGGAACCAGTGAAATCTGGCTCCCTTGATGAGCTGCTCTCTTGTGTTTTATGCTTTTTTTATTTTTTAATATGATTGTTTGTGATGTATTTATTGTGTTTATCTTTTTGTTATATGATGGCCATATAAAATAGGTGGCTATATAAGATAGATAGTTAGATAGATAGATAGATAGATAGATAGATAGATAGATAGATAGATAGATAGATAGATAGATAGATAGATAGATAGATAGATAGATAAAGAAACAAAAAGAAAAAGAAAGAAAGAAAGAAAGAAAGAAAGAAAGAAAGAAAGAAAGAAAGAAAGAAAGAAAGAAAGAAAGAAAGAAAGAAAGGAAGGAAGGAAGGAAGGAAGGAAGGAAGGAAGAAAGAAAGAAAGAAAGAAAGAAAGAAAGAAAGAAAGAAAGAAAGAAAGAAAGAAAGAAAGAAATCTTCTTACATTGCTTTCATTAGAGAGAAATTACCTCTATGGTTAGTCCCTGAAAGGTGAAACATAGGAGCAAAATGTTCATCCTGACTTCCTGTTGCTTTCTATGACTTGAACATGGAAAACATTTCATCATTTTTTCAAACCCAATTCTGGAACTCCTTAGTCTGGGTCTTGTCTGTTTTGAACTCAGCTCTGGAGAGCATACTATAAATGGACAGTGGCCTTAATATTTATGGTGTAACTACTGTGACTTTTCTGTTTTGTCTCAGGTTATTATTTAGAAAATATGTAAGAATTAGTAAAAAAAATGTCAAGTAATATTACGGGCAAAGTTTTACTTATTTGAAGTTTCACAAAAAAGACTCTTTGGAAAAGTGATTCTTTTCACTAATGGGATGTGTAACTCAATTAAATATGCTTTGCAATTATATCCCATATTCAGAGGGCTCAAAACAACTTATATGACAATCACCTCTCATTGGTTTTCCATATTAACATCTTGTGAGGTAGCTTGAAACAGATAGAGAGAATGATTTGGACAAAGTCCCTAGAGCTACATATTAAGTAGAGATTTCAGTCTAGCTTTTCCAGGTCAAAGTCCAACATTTCCTATGCAAACAAAACCAGATTCATGTCCACCGTTCCACACAATGAGGCAATTGCAACTGTCCAATGTTCCACACAACAAAGCAACTGAATTTCACAATGCACATCCATACTTCACTCTTATACCTTCTACACTTCTTGTCATGCTTCTTCTGGAGGGAGAGTCCTCCTAGGTGACTGGAGGATAAAACATATAAGAAACAGTTGATGGAATTGGGTATGTCTAGTTTAATGAAGAGAAGGACGAGGGGGGGACATGATAGCAGTCTTCCATTATCTCAGGGGCTGCCACAAAGAGGAGGGACTCAAGCTATTCTCCAAAGCACCTGAAGGCGGGACAAGAAACAATGGATGGAAACTAATCAAAAAGAGAAGCAACCTAGAACTAAGAAGAAATTTCCTGACAGTTAGAACAATTAACCAGTGGAACAACCTGCCTCCAGAAATTGTGAATGCTCCAACACTGGAAGTTTTTAAGAAGAGTCTGGACAACCATTTGTCTGAAATGGTATAAGGTTTCATGCCTGAGCAGGGGGTTGGACTAGAAGACCTCCAAGGTCCCTTCCAACTCTGTTTTTCTATCCTATTCCATTCCTTCAAAAGATGATGATGATGGTGGTAGAGATAGTGAAGATGATGGTGATGATGTCAATGACTGGAAAAGGAAAACCAGATCCTAGACTCACAGACAAAAAAGGCAAGGAGGAAAGATCAGTCTTGGATTTGTACCTACAGAACATGATGAGGGACGGGATTTGTGAGAAGTAGATGGGGGGAAACCAAAGGGAGTGGAAAGAAAAAAAAAGAAGCCAGGAATTGCAGGGAAGAAAATGAGAATAAAATTGTTCCTAAAAAGTTAGAACTTCAGAGATTCCCAGCCAGACTGAGAATCCAACAGCAAAAAATACCTGGATGTATCTGGGTATTATATGGAGAGAAAGAAGTTTCAACAAAAATCTTTTGGTCTATGATATTCTTAAATGCAGAGCTTGGCAACTGCTGAAAAAGAGCAATAGGAATCCTATGACTTTTTTAAATTCATGGGGGTGAATTAAGTATTTCTCCTTAAATTAACTTTGGCTTTGTATTCCTTGAATGATTTTTGTGCAGGGAAGTGCAGTAATAATAAGCTTTTTTTTCCAAAGAGACCAGGGCACCCACAATTACTTCCAAACCAATAGGATTCTGAAGCCAGTTCTCATATGTGATAATCTTATTTAAAAGAAAAAAAATCAACAGACTAACAACAATGGTGCTTGTTGTTTCTTTCACAGCTGCTTAGTGGCAATGGAAGAAGCCAAAGGATTTTCTCCTTTGTCTCACTGGCACTCAGCTTTCAGGAATAAAAGAAACAAGGATAAATAAATGTTCCTGATTAGGGTACTGAAAGTAGATTAACTAATAGGTCTATTATGCACAAACTGGGGCATCTGCACACATCTCCTTCTTTGACACAAGTAGCCTTTTGTAATTACGTACATAAATACACACACTGGGAATCTTGATCTTCTGCAATCATCAGCCAAAAAGTTCATGCTCTTCCCTGCCACCCTCCTTCCCTTCAATCAACATTGCAGGCAATAGCAGTAAGTGAAAGAAAAAACTCACAAGTTTAAAATTACCAGTATTTTTAAAATAAAAAAACTACTTGCCAATGAAATCCAGACCTAGAAATCTGCCAAGAATTCAACAATATTAAGGATTCAATTTCTTCAACTAGATTCTGAATGTAGTTGTATTAATACATTAATATTAGTCTTACTACTATTCCTGGCCCTTAAATAATGACATGAGAATCACTTTTTTAAAGTCAGTTTCTGCCCTGAAAGCAGTTAAATATAATTTCAAATATTTGGCCTTTTTTATAGTCCATGCTCAAAAACACTGGTTTGTGTGTTCTGGATTGCATCTATAATTTGTACAAACATAGGGCTAAATGAATGTGTTTGAATATGAGAAGCAAAGCATCCAGAAAAGGCCTTTTTCTACAAATCATCATGCATCATGTGCAACCCTAAGGACATCCACCTGTCTGACCAGATCATATAGGGTAGGAAGGCTCAGTGTCACTTCCCTTAAATATTGTCATCTGATGCAATCTAGGAAACACGCCTTTTCCATGGCAGCCCCTGCCCTATGAAAGCTTTGCCCCCTGACGTTTGGCAGGTTTCTACCTTCTTAGCCTTCCATAAAGCTTTTAAGACTTGGCTTTTCTCCCCAGAATTGAGATAAGATTGGACATTAGAAGTTTGACTTGGTGCCAGGTTTTTGTTGCTTTTAATGTTTTAATATGTTTGGTATTATAGTTTTAATATGATTTTATATATTGTTTTAACTTTTGATTGGGAGCCGCCCAGAGTTGGGTGGCTATAAAATGTTTTAAATAAATAAATAAATAAATAAATAAATAAATAAAGTGCTAAGATCTTGATATGAAGGAGAACTGTGGGCATGATCTGCTGAAACATGCTTACAAAGTTTCCCACAATTCAGAACTATGATAAAGCCAATTTGCCAAATACAAATACTGGTTTGAAATTCTACTTAAAAACTTTTGTTCTTTCTAGTCTTGCAAGATGATTGGCTGGTTCAGACTCTGTGCAAAAAAGATAATCCAGGGGGAAAGTTATATTTTCGGCAGAATGGGATAACACTCAATCAAGATTATAATTCGAAGAAAATGTGGCTTTTTTTGTTAGCCTTCCAATTCTGCAGTGTCCATCTTGTTTATATTAGCATGATATACTGAACCATAAACTAGACAACCATATTTCAGATTTGGGGGCTAATAGTTAGTTTAATGAGTTGTGAGAATCCCAAAAAATGGATTACCGGTACTATGTTTTAAGTTTGCTATGGATAAGGATGGCAATTCAGGTTGTCTGTACTAGTTAACAAATGCAGTAGGAACAAATATTAGGAACAGGGTAATCTGGATTTTAAAAGATAGTGGCACATTTGTCTGAATATATAGAGAGCCAGTTTGATTTAGTGGTTAAGGCACCAGGCTAGAAACCAGGGGACGGGGAGTTCTAGTCCGGCTTTAGGCATGAAAGCTGGCTGGGTGACTTTGCACTAGTCCTTCTCTCTCAGCCCAACCCACCTCAAAGGGTTGTTATTATAGGGAAAATAGGTGGTGGAATATTAGGAATGCTTGCTTGAATTATTTATATAAATAATAAAGGCTGGATATAAATAAATAAATATAAAGTTATCCTAGACACAGTAAGAGATCTTTTGATCCATCTCATTCTTCCAAAGTCTTAGATGCAAGATTTTCTCAGGTTTACTATCCAACATCCTTTCTTTAGTGTGGAATCTCGAAATTTTGTTACATGCAGCATTTGTTTCATGCTCCCATTCTAGGAAACTAAAACTTTTTGTTGCTATTGTTTTTAGTTTTAGAAACTGGTTCCTGCAGTCTACTTGGCAAAGGATTTGAACTTACCTTGCCATTGCCTGCTTCCTAGGGCTAAGAGAAGATAACAGGCAAAATGCACTCAGCTGGCTTTCATGTCTAAGATAATACTAGAACTCATAGTGGAAGTCCTAGACTCATATCTTAATTTTGTTAATAGCTTTATCATGAGTATGAGCCCTGGTGGCTCAGTAGTTAGAAGCCAGTACTTCAGGCTACTTCTGTTGACTGCCATCTGCCTGTAGTTTGGCGGTTCAATTCTCATCAGCTCAGGGTTGACTCAGCCTTCCATCCTTCCAAGGTCGGTAAAATGAGGAGCCAGATTGTTGGAGGCAATATGCTGACTCTGGAAACCACTTAGAGAGGGCTATAAAGCACTGTGAAGCATTATATAAATCTAATTGCTATTGCTATTAACAAAGTTAATTTAATCATTGTGCTGCTGCAATTTTTGCTACTCTAGCATGAAGCATTATTTATTTTTTTTCTCTAGCAACTTACTCATTTCTTAGGATGAGTATCCTAAACTGAACTATTCCGGCTACCCAAGGGCAGAATATCAATATCAATATTGGCTTTACTAGCATATGCAATCTAAAAGGCAAAAGGCAAACATGTGGTTAACTGAGAATGATAGGAAAGTGAGAAGATCATGGTGGAAGAAAACAGGTGGGAGTACCATTAAAAATACTTTGTATTCCTGCCCCCACCTCCCTGTAATTATTTCATTAAAGATAGGCAACAGCTGGAAATGGTGGTGGTAATGCTGGTGGTGGGTTTTTCCCCACCAGAGTGGCAGAGAGTTTGGGTGGTGATGCCATACGATCAGGAGAATTGGGCAGGATTTTGCCCTTGGTGCGGAAAGTAGATTTTCCCACAGCAAAAATGTTGAAAATATATATCACCAATTGCTTTATATCTGTAAATGAGAAAAAGCCATTTTAAGGCAGGAAACATCACTTCAGCAATGGCAATATACTGTTTTTAAAACAATGTCTTAGTTTACTAAGTCTTGGTTGACCATTCCAGCCTCATAACCTGGGATGTCTGTAGGTTGAGGAGCACCAAAAGAAGTCAAGGTGACAGCTTCAGCCATGTAGTCACAAATGCACATTTAATTTTTTAAAAAATCCTTGCCCTTCATTCGGATCCTTAGATATTGCAAGTTCAATAGTATCAGGAGGTTGAAAAGCAAATAAATTTTGCCTTCTAGGGAACATAGAAACATTGGGAACTACTAGCAAGTTGTTGTTGTTGTTGTTTACTTTACTGAAGAAAGGGAAGTGATATGTGATTAGGCATGAAGGGAGGGGATAATGTGCTCAGTTACTGCTGCCAGCCAAGCATAGGGACATTTGTTCCTCATTATTATTTATGTAGTATGCCTTCTAGACTTTAGCTTTTTCCTGAAACTCCTCCACTAAAAAAAGGAGTGATCTGAAAAGCTAATTAAAAGATACTGGGGAAAAAAATGAAACTTGAGGTTGTGAAATGTAGAATGTAAACTGCACATGATCACAACTAATGTATAAAGGCTGCTACAAGCATTGGTGTATTTTATGGTGTTAATCCTTATTAAATGGTAGATCAATAGATCTACACTACCCTAGGAAGAGGAGAAAAAAAATCTCTATGAATAAACACCATGCCTGCAGTAATAGACAAGCAGTCCCAACAGTTCATATATTTATTTTTGACTAAAATAGTGGAAGGATATTTGTGTACCCTTGCATATCCGTGCTTCTCCTGCCTCAGCTTGTAGCCACTTGTAGAGATTTTTGCCAAAAACCAAAGGAAAGGAAATATTTCTTAACCACTGCACTTGTATTCATTCCAGTAAAGAAAAATAAATGTTTCCTAAGTGCTGGCAGTACATCTCATGAAGCCAGCAGATGATCCCTTTAACCCAATGAATTATAGAATTCATGAAAAAATGTGAATTCATGAAAAAAAAATTCAAATGTGAAAAAAACCTTCAAGGATTTTAAAATATATACTTTCTGGCCCATTTCTTCATCTTTGCTATAATCTAAAGTTCATACTTTTAATTTCTTGAACTCTGTCTTTGTCCTCAATAGTGACAGAAGACACATGTATATTATTAGTGGTTTCTTTGCTATTACAAAGTGGTTTCATTTGTGGGTCTTGATCTTAATCTGCTGCTTTGGGGCATGCATTGTAGTGTGTTTTAGAAAAAAAACACTAATGTAGACAGAGTGGACTTTAAAGCATTCTCTCTCTCTTTTCTCTGTCTTTTAAAAGTTTTTTTTTATTTAAAAAAATCCCCATTAGTGGAAATGAGTTAGAAGCAGGCTTGCAAATTAAAGGTGATTGCTCCCTTTTTCTTTGAATGAGGCTGAATTTTGCAGCATTCATTAAATAAGCAATCTACAATCTGTTATATTTTTTAGAAGGGCTTTTAACCATGGTTGAAGATGAGACATTTCAAGCAGAGTACACTCTGTGCAAAACAGCATGGATGTGTGCTTTTTCAATTTCAGCTGACCTTGGATACGTTAACCAGATGGGATCTCGACAAGAATCTAATTGGAGATGTACTGTCCACATCCTCAAACATTTGGCCAATTGGCAGAGAATTCAGGAGATTTTTATTAAAACAAATACAGCATTAATTATCTTTCTCATCTGCTAGAGCACAAGATGTAAAAGATGGAAGGGGCAAAATGGGCCAGAAGGATAAAAGGTGATGAAAGAGAAAGAGAAACAAAGTGAAAATAAAATTGAAAATAAACAGGAGCAGAAAGATAGCACATACAACCAAAAATAATTTTTTCAGGGTATTAACATAGATTCAATCATGCTACAATATGCCCTTTTAAAATATATATAAAACCAGTGTTTTAAAAGTTGGCTGTAAGAAAAAAATAACTTCAGTGATAACAGTGGCTAAGTAGTAAAATGAAAAAACAACAACAATTTAAGAGTGCTAAGTCTCTGTTAAAACAGTAACTGGACTGGCACAACATAATATACTCTAAATGAGAGTGTGTTTTTGCCATTACTTTTGAATGCTTAGGCTCAGCTTCAGACAACATGATTAAGAAAGTGCAGAATAAACTTTTCTTACTATAGATAAATAGAATGCTTTGATCATTGAGGCTTATATTATTTACTACACATCTAGTATCTGTAGTTGCAATGCAGAAGTTTGATTTCTAAAATGCCTTAAAAAAGAACATATTTTCCACTTTTCTGCTTTCTCACAAGTAATTACCCTACAATTAGACTTTCATTTCATTACTGTCTAAGACAGTGGTCCTCAATCTTTTTGGCTCCACAGACCAGCACTGGTAGTGGGTTAAGAAGGGATGGTTTTGTGCACACAACCTAATCCTGAGCATGCAACAAATGAAGGTTCTTGTGCTCACCCACCATTTGCTCAGACCAGTTCCCAAAGGCACCAGTCTGCAGCCCAGAGGTTGGGGACTCCTGATCTAAGAGGAATACATTAGGACTTTCACTACATTATTGTCTAAGAGGAATGCTCTTGCCAGAATCTAACATTTTTGTAATCCAGTGTATAGTACCTGAGAATTCTGGGAATAGAAATTCATACCTCTTAAAGTAGTTAAGTTTGAAAAACTCTGATGTAATCTAAGGAAAAGCTTCAGTGTTTAGGCAATACCACCAGCCCTTCCATCCCTTGTGTCAACGCTGCTAACATCAATGCCTCAGAGTCACTCAAAGCCCATATGTCGGAAACGTGACACCTTGCCATAGTCCATCATGATTGGAGTACATGAAATTTGAAATCTAAACCATTTGGAAGACTGCAAATTGCCTACCTCTGACTTACCTGCAGATATATGCCCAAAAGGACTATGGGAGATGCAGAATAATATGTATTGATTGGTGTGAGAGATTACCTTAGAACTGGAAACACTCTGATCTGTACTGGTATTATTTAGTGTATGGTGATGTTACATTAGCCAGAAGACCACAGTGTGAGTACAACCTGGCAGTCAAAGACTACTGAGGTGTTCACTTCACATTTGTGTGCTAACCAGACTAGCTTCACATTTGGAAAAGCTCAATGATATTCTGCAGTGACTTCCAGGCCTTCTTCTATCATCTTGCACTTGGGCATCGCATTGGGGTAGATCCAGCACTGGATAGATTTCACTGCACAAAGTGCCATTATTTCCCCACCAAAGTGGCATCTACATGGTATTTCTGGTACTGATTTTCAACTCCAAACATAAATACCAATGGTTAGAGATAGCAGGCCTTATAGTTTAGCGTATCCAGCAAACCACAGGTTTCACTCCTGTTCTAGTTCCTGTTTGGCTAGGAAGCTTCTTGATGATTTGTGCCATTTACTACAAATATTTTTAGCACTTACCTGTGCCCCATAATACAACCTCTTTGGCTGTGTTAAGCCCATTACTTAAGCACTTGTTAAAGTCCTCTCATCTTGTTGGTAAAATACATTAATTATTGCCTAAGACTCCATGAACTACAGTCCACTTTGTCATGAAAATAATTACACGGGCAAAAATCTTCTGCTACAATATATTTGTTAGTAGTTTTAATACCATAAGGCTCACTTGTTTTGTTTTGTTTTACCGCAACAGACTCAGACAGAAAGCCCTCCAAAAACTGGTTTAATGGTTACAACGACTAAATAATGCATCCTACAACAATCTTCTGGCTTCCTAAATTAATAAATAATTGGGGATGCCTTTCTGTGTTCAATCATTCTTATTAAGCTTGTGAGGTGCGACATCAGTATATAATGCCAGAAAGGAAATAAAAACAAGAAGTAATGTATTTAAACAAGCATAGATTTCTACAAGCAAATTAAAGCACTGTAAATTTAGAATCCAAGTACAGTAAATCATCAGCTACGAATAAAACTTGGAAATGAAGTCCTTTTGGGGTGAGTTTTGTGCATGGCTGACATTTATTTCCAGTACAAACAATTATACATTTTGTGTCTCTGGAGTAAAAGCATTTAGAATAACCACAACTTACAGAGACCCCATCAGTGCTAAGTAAATCATCTCTGCCAAACCAGCTTCTTTATCCATATTATCTTATTATAGTCACCACACTGACTTCTTTTTCAAAAAGTCCAGCCCTATATACACTGTGATAATTGAAAGCATATAAACAAGTCAGTTCAGTTTGATTTTCTCCTGTCTCATTTGTGATATGTATCAAATGTCTTGAGCTGCATCCAAAGTAAACAAATTAAGGGCAGGCTGTTACTTATGCAGTTCTGGGGGAGGGGGAATAAATCAACAACATATGATCAAAATTTGAATTCTTTCTTAGGAGTCGGGACCTATTTATGTGCTTTGTTCAGGTTTATTCTTACTCTATCTGTGCAACTCCAATATTTTAGAGTATATCCAGAAGGTTGTTTTAAATTATCTTTAATACTTTCATTTTGAAATATTTTTATCAATAAACAGCATATCCAAAATAAATATTCTGTTTAGTTAAAGATATGCAAACTACAAATTATTGGTTTATGCCAATGAGTATAGAATCTTGCTACTCCCAGCAATGTAGACATTTTCATAGAATGATGCAACTGGACCTCCCACTGAGGCCATCTAGTCCAACCTTTGTTTTATACAGTAGCCATCCAGCTTCTGTTTGAATATATCAAACAAAGGAAAATTCACCACTTCATGTGGCAGCATGTTCCAGTGGCTGACAACTCATTAAGTTAGGCAATTCCTCTTGCCTTGTAGTCTCAGCTTCCTTGTAGGTTCTTATCTGCTATCTAGTGTGAGAGAGAATAAATCCACTTTCTCTTGTCTGTGATATCCCTTCAGATATTTGAAAACTTCTTTCATATCTCCCCTATTTCCTGTTTTATATAGACTAACAGTGCCCAGATCGTTTGGCCATCCCTTATATAATTCTTGACTGGGGATAATGGGAAGACACCATTTGGCAAAGGGCTATGCGATGGGTTTTTGTGATTATGATAGCAAAACCTTTGATAGTGATTGCCAAGAGGATAAGTACATGAATGCATTTAATATGCTGTTGTTGTTGTTGTTGTATAAACAGCAAAAAAAGAGAACAAACTCAAGGCAATGGAAAGAAATTAAAATCTTTTGCTTCCTACCGGATCCTGATAAAATTGTCTCTCTGAATTTTCTATTTGTATTTCATAGAGGCCTCCATTGGGAGTCTCAAGCTTCCCTTGAAAAGTAAATAACAGCTGCAGAGACTTTGTCCAGACTATGACACGGAGAATAACAGTTGCTATTCATGAAACAAAGACACTCACATTGATAACATTCCTGAAATCAGTATCTACTCCAGCTTGTCAAAAAGTAAGTGTAGCGTAGCAATCTGTATGGGAATCTAAGTGGGAAGCACATCTCAGACAGAGTATAAATTAACCAATACCAGAAGATTCTGTAGGTTGCTATAAACAAATGGAAGACTGAAAAGCTGACAGACTAGAAAAAAATAGTGGAGTAATAGCAGTAGGATGGCAATTTATTTCCCAGAAGAGAATTCTCTGAAGGATTTATAGGAGATGTGAAGGTCTTTTCAGATTTAATTGGATATTATTATTATTATTATTATTATTATTATTATTATTATTATTATTACAGAGTCAGCCAGATGTTTAACTGGATTTGACATTTGGATGTTGATGGTATTTAAAGATATCTTCACATGATACAAACTGTTCCAAGTAAAGCTACGTTTTGCAATTTACTATTAGTGATTTGGTCCATGCCAATGTGTTCTGTACCAGCCTGCTACCGGCCCTGCAGAAAAGGCAGGGACAACCCCTTTTACAAGAAGGCAAGAGGCTGGAATTAAGCCTGCCAAATTTATTGATACAAAAACAAACGGAACAAGACATGAACCAAGAAACAGGAGCTTTTCAAGTGGTTGCCTTCAGCAAACCAGCCCTCCCACACATTCCCCTTTTATACAGTTCAGGGCGTGGCTTCTCTCTGCCTCCTTCTGAGGTGCCCCATTGCCTTCCTCTGTTTACTCCTGATTGACTGCCTCCTGCGTCGGGCATCCTTGAACAGGGCCAGCTGTGGGTCATCTTCACCCATGCTGTCAGGCTCACACAGCTGGGTCTCCATCGTGACCAGGTGGGAGGGGCCTGGCTGAGGGCTCTGTGGAGCCTCAAGGCCATCATCAGCAAGCTCTTCAACACCCCCCTCCTCCTCCTCTGAGTCGTCCAACCCAACTGCCGAACCCACAGGCTGACCCTGAATCACAACACAATGGTATTCAAATGGCGCTCCAGATGTTTTGGAATTGCACCAAGGCACCTTTGATGGAATATCACCGAGGAATACCAACAATGTAGGAGATAATGAGAAGTTAAAGGAACATGTTAGAAGAAAGCAGTGACAAACTACTTTTGTAGAGTGGCCAAGAGAAATGCAAAGTTCTGAGGTTTACAGGACCTGAAGTCACAAGAAACTGACCATAATTGGAAGGGGACTTTATCTTTTAGCCAGAATAGAAATAACTACTAGCTGTGGTGCTCAATCTGTTCAAGGCCTGGTTGACCTGAGGGTGTGTGTGGGGAAAGGAGAACTGAAACTTCTATGAGAATTAATATGCTATTTTCAAAGCATACATTTTTTTTGTTAATTTATTATGCTCAGCTTGACTCTGGTCAGGTATATTTTGGATTTTTTTAAAGCGGAACACATATGAAACATAAAATGTGTCAAATAGGCAAGTTTTAAAACTGAATGTAAAAAAACTCCCCAATGTTTAATTCCGGTTATATCTTGTGTTATTTCATTTTACTTGAGATTTTAAACAGGGTATTGGTGAGGGGGAGGAGAGAATTAGGGGCATTGTTTCATTTTTCAAAAATAATATTTTACCTTGCCATTTGTATAGCCTTTGGTATCTCCTAAGCAATTCTTGGCACAGCAAATATTTAAACTCATGCTGTGCAAAGTTATCTTTTTAGCTTGTTAAAGAAAACACTTGCACTAGCAGTCTTGCTGCAGTCGAGCTTACATAAAGATCAGCAGGCATGCTGGCTTCTTTCTACTTGGGAAAATTTGGTGGAGTCAGGAACTGATTCATCACACCCACTTGGTTCCCCAAATTGATTTCTCAATCCTGTTTGGACAGGAATGGAGACACCTAAGGGGGCTTAACACTTGTAGCTTAGATGTGGTCTGGGCCATGATCAATGCACTGTAGAAAGTGCGAAAGAAGAACTGGCTCTCTTTAATCTGCAAGAATCATGTCAAGCATCTTGCTGCTCTCATTACGATTTGCACATCAGGCATTCAGAGATAAAGCACAGCCTAGAGCAAGAATACCAGAAGCCATCACGCTCCCTGGACATCATTAAACCTATGCAAGGAACTAAATTTCCAGCATTCATCTGGGTGGAAGACGATGGCAGTCATAACCCAACATATCTAGATCAATCAAATGGGGGAAGGCTGATTTTTTTATAGTGAAAAAAATTAAATGATTTGGCCTTGGGTCTGCTTGCCATTCCAGCAGATAATATTTCCAGGGATGTATGTCTATAGAATAGAATAAAAAAAGGGATATGTTATATGTAGGTGACAAAACAAAGAAATAATCCACAATCTAAAACTAATCCTAAAATGTACCCCCATCTGTGGCTACTTTTTAAAAAGGCTTTTTGTGAGATAAAGACAATTACTTTGAATTGTTCCATTTCTGCAACAAGGCTCCAGCAAGTTGGAGCACGGCCTATGCTCCTAATTTCAGAAGTCTTTTCATAACTTACCAATCTTGACCTTTGGTGAGACCAACCAGCGAAGAGAGAAGGAGAAAGCAAAAAGTGAGAAAAGAAAATGGATGGCTTCTGTCTTCTTTGAAGCTGGCCCTACCTGTTGTTTTCTCCAAGTTTCTTTGATTATCTCCAACAGATGGAAGGCAAAATAATAATGGTTTCAATGAGAGCAAGAAAATGAACTTATCCATACAGTAATGAGAAATTTAAATCAGTTGATATTCCTTCTGCTGCTAATCTGTGAATCAACTACAAGGATTTTGAATGTGTGACTTTCACCTTGCCAGAATTTAAATTGCTCTTAAGGAACAAAGTCACATATATAATAAGAATGAAAATTCTTTCAAGGGCCAGACCACTGGAACTGATTTACTAGAATTGTTCTTGTTACCTCCAGAAGGGAATATCTGATATCATTTTAGTGCAAGTTGTGGTCCAAGAACAGTATATGATACATACGGTACACTTCACTCCCTGGATCAACATAGTATTCATGCCTGAGAACGTATTATATTTTCTATAGGAGATGTTTGACAGCTACTGCTTAAGAAAAATAAATCAGCCATAAATCTTATGCAGGCAGGCAGGAAGGAAGGAAGGGAAGAGAGAAAGAGAAGAAAAAGAAAGAAAGAAAGAAAGAAAGAAAGAAAGAAAGAAAGAAAGAAAGAAAGAAAAAGAAAGTAAACATATTATCTTTCCTGACATGTTCACAATGTACTGCCAGCAATCATTTTGTTCTTGGAAGTTACTCCTATATTCTCTCCAGCCCAAGTGTACGTGAACAAGTAGAGTCTAGCACTTTCATGTTGTATAATCAAAAATTTCATCACATTAATTTTGGTTTGTCTGTAATCAAGGTTTTTTTTTTAACTCCACTAACACAAAGGTATAAGAATGTGCTACAATAGGCTTGATTGTTCTCAGAGTGAACTAGAATACATATAAATAAACAGAAGCTCCACTGATTGGCTGATATACAATTAAAACTACAATCAAATTGTTTTTCTTCTCAAGGTGGGAGGGATACATAATGACATTTAAATCACTGCTTTTGAAAGGCTCAACAGGTAATTACTGAATCATTTTTTAAACTTTCTTTTACAGGTTACAATCCAGTAAGAACTGAAATACAGAGAAACAAAGCTCCCCCACCCACCATGTATACATTGATATTACAAGCTTTCTATATTCCAAATTCATAGAACAATACTGTGATATAGAAAGAACAGAATCCCAGAGAAATTCCCTCATCTTTGGAAAAGAAGCTAAATACATGGTCTTTAGCCCTCTTCTACTTGCTTTGTTCCCATCACAAGCAAATAATTCTCATCATCTAGATCAGACATGTCAAACACAAGGCCTGGGGGCCGGATCCGGCCCGTGAAGTGGTTTCATGTGGCCTGCGAAGCCATCCTGGAAACAGTGAGGGAACGGCCCCGACTGCCTTGGCCCTGGCCCAGAGACCCTCCTTCTGCCAGAGACCCTCAGATCTGTCCCACTCCTGCCCAGGCCCCCATAGGCACCCTTGATGCGAACGATGTAGAGCTGGCCACGCCCACCCAGTAGGCCATACGCACTCTAGCCATGCTCACCCAGTAGGCCACGCCCACCCTGGCCATACCCACCCAGCCCCTTGAGGGCAACCGCAATGCTGATGCGGCCCTCAATGAAATTGAGTTTGACATCCCTGATCTAGATCCATCAATCAGAATAGAGCTGGAAGGTGCCTTGGAGGTCTTCTAGTCCAACCCCTGCTCAAGCTGGAGACCCTATACCATTTCAGATAGATGGCTGTCTAGTCTCTTCTTAAAAACCTCTAGTGATAAAGCACCTGCAACTTCTGAAGGCAAGTGTTCCACTGGTTAATTGTCCTCACTGTTAGGAAGCTTCTCTGTAATTCCAAGTTGCTTCTCTCCTTGATTAGTTTCCATCCATTGATTCTTGCCTTGCCTTCTGGTGCTTTGGAAAATAAGTTTACTTCCTCGTCTTTGTGGCAGCCCCCCAAATACTGGAATACTGCTATCATGTCACCCTAGTCCTTCTTCTCTATAGATTGGCCGTACCCAATTCCCGCAACCATTCTTCATCTGCATCTAGCTAAACCAATCACATCTGGGTTTTTTTCCTAGTCACCATTTCCAGACTTGGTCTTACCCTGCAATTCCTTCTTCATATATTTTTTTCTCTAGGCCCTTAATCATCTTAATTGCTCTTCTTTCCACTTTTCTAAAGCCTCAACATCTTTTTTGTAATGTGGTGACCAAATGCAGTATTCTAGGTGTGGTCTTACAAAGAATTTATAAAGTGGTACTAATACCACTTATAAAGTGGTACTAATACTTCACATGATTTAGATTCCATGCCCCTGTTACTGCCTCTTACTTCCTTGCCATCTTCTCTCTTTAGTGGACCAACTGTTTCCTTGATTTTTTTCTTGTTATTTATATATTGAAAGAAACTTTTTTTATTACTTTGACTTTTGTTGTAAATCTTTGTTCATTCCTTTGCTTTCCTGACTTCATCTTTGCAGTTTCAGGCTATTTGCTGATATTCTGCCTTAATTATGTTCCCTCTTTCCATTTTTGTCTTTCAGTTTATCAGAGAAATATTTGTGCAACCATGCTAGTGTCTTCTTAGATTTCTTGTTTTGTGGTATTGTGTTGGTCTGGGCTTTTATGATCATATTTTTCAGTATTTCCCATGCTTCTTGAGCTGTTTTCCCCTTTAGGATTTTTATCCATGGAATTTTTCTTAGGCTCTCTCTGAGTTTGTTAAAATAAGCTCTTTTAAAGTTGAAGACACTGATTGGTTTATATTCTACAGTATTGCTTGTGTTTGCATTATATTGAATTCCAATATGACGTGGTCATTCTCACCCAAGGTTCTGGCAACTTCAACTCCTTCTATCACTTCTTCTCTGTTAGTAAGAATTAGCTCTAGTATAGCTTTTTCTCTAGTTCCCTCCTTTACCTTTTGGATGACAAAGTTTTCAGTTAAGTTGGTTAGGAATCAGTTTGATCTCCCACTTGCTGCAGAGTTTGGTTCCCAGTTGATATCAGGGTAGTTAAAGTCTCCCATTATTACTGTGGTATGTTTCCTACATACATTTGTTAACTGATTAGCAAAGAGTTTATATATTTCTTCTAATTGGTTTGGTGGCCTGTAGCAGTGGTAGGATTCAGCCAGTTTGCACCAATTCAGCAGAACTGGTAGCTAATTTTTTGTTGCCCAGGCCCAGAATGACTTCTGGAAGTGGCATCCACAGAAAACTGGTTGTTCACATGTTTGAATCCAACCACTGGCCTGTAGTATATACCTGAATCATTTTTTCCCTTTTATAGTGATCATTATGGATTCTAGGAGGTTTTCATCCCTGGTTTTGTGTATTTCTGTAGAGATGTAGTGATCTTTTATATATAATGCAACCCCATCTCCTCTTCTATTATGTCTGTTTCTTTTGAATAGTTTGTATCTTTCAATCAGTACATAGCAGTCATGAGTTTTAATGTTTTGCAAACTTGGCATCTTTAAGATGTGTGGATCAACTCCCAGGATACCCAGCCAACATGGTAGAAAATATATATATATATATATATATATATATATATATATATATATATATATATATATATATATATATATATATATATATATATATATATAAATTTATATACCGCCGTTTTCCTGAAGGACTCAGGGCGGTTTACAGGGCAAAATTAAAACAATACAATATAAAAATTAAAATAAAATTAAGCAGGCATACAAATAGAATGAAGGCTATTGCTAAGCACATTGATTTTTGCTTTAAATTGTAAGCCGCCCTGAGTCTTCAGAGAAGGGCGGGATATAAATGTGATTAAAAAAGTAAAAAATAAAATTAGAATTTAAAAACCTTAAAACCCCTCAGTCCAGGCCAGCTAACTCAAAAAGCCAGGTTTTTAGGTCCCGGCGAAACGAACAAAGGTCGGGGGCGATCCGGAGTTCCACCAGCAATTGATTCCATAGGGCAGGCATGCCCACAGAGAACGCCTTCCCCCTGGGGATCGCCCGCCGGCATTCCCTGACCAGCGGGACCCTGAGGAGGCCCTCCCTGTGGGAGCGCACAGGACGATGGGAAGGTGCTCCCTGTTCTGAACCAGCCCTCTTCCGGCCTTGTAGTAAGGCAAACCCCTATTCAAACAGAAGAGACTGGAGAGCGTCCAAGGCTGAAAAGCGTCTGCCAAGATTTATTAGTCAATTAACAGAACAAGAAACAAAAACACTGGAACTTGAATCCTCAAGCGGAAGGGTTGCTTTCAGCAACCAGCCCCTCCCCAAACACTCCTTTTATTTAGAGTTCAGGGCGTGGTCTCCCTGTGCCTCCTCCCGAGGAGTCCCACAGCCTTTCTTTGTTTGTTCCTGCTCGACTGCCTCCTGCGTCGGGCGTCCTTGAACAGGGCCAGCTGTGGGTCATCATCCTCCGCACTATCGGGCTCACGCAGCTGAGAAGAGGTCCCCGGCTGAGGGCTCTGCAAAGCCTCCAAGCCATCATCAGCCGGTTCGTCTTCCACACCCTCCTCCTCCCCCTCATCTGAGTCATCCGATACATCTGAACCGGCTGCCGGACCCACCGGCTGGCCCTGAGTCATAACACTCCCTGAGATAATCCAGACCCATGCCATTTAGGGCTTTATAGGTCATCATCAGCACCTTGCATCTCACACGGAGGGCAACTGGAAGCCAATGCAGCTCACGGAGAAGAGGTGTTACACGGGAGTATCAGGAGACTCCCATCACAACTCGCGCGGCTGCATTCTGCACCAGCTGAAGCCTCTGTGTGGTCCTCAAGGGCAGCCCCATGTAGAGAGCATTGCAGTAGTCTATACGGGAGGCCACGAGCGCATGAGTGACTGTGCGTAGGGCATCTCGGTCCAGATAGGGCCGCAACTGGTGCACCAGGCGAACCTGGGCAAAAGCCCCCCTGGCCACGGCTCCTATATGATCTTCCAAACTGAGCCGTGAGTCCAGGAGGACACCCAAGTTGTGGGCCCTATTAACAGGGGGCAACACCTCACCCCCATAGTTATCAATAGAAAAGACTGGTTAATCTGAGATGCCGGTATGCACAGCCACTCAGTCTTGGCGGGATTGAGTCGAAGCCTGTTTCTCCCCATCCAAACCCAGACCGCCTCCAGGCAACAGGACATCACGTCGAGGGCATCACTGGGTTGGTTCGGGGTGGAAAGAAAAAGCTGGGTATCATCAGCATACTGATGATACCCCACCCCAAAACCACAAATGAGCTCACCCAGCAGCTTCATACAGATGTTGAACAAGAGGGGAGAGAGGACCGACCCCTGAGGAACTCCACAAACGAGAGGCCTTGGGGAGGACCTCTGCCCTCCCATCAACACCAACTGCGAGCAGCCCAGGAGGTAGGAGGAGAACCACTGTAAAACAGTGCCATCCACTCCCAACCCCCTGAGACGCTGCAGTAGGATACCATGGTCAATGGTATCAAAAGCCGCTGAGAGGTCTAATAGGACTAGGACAGAGGAACAACCCCTGTCCCGAGCCCGCCAGAGATCATTCACCAGCACGACCAATGCTGTCTCCATGCTGTACCCGGGCCTATAGCCCGATTGGTATGGGTCAAGATAATCAGTTTCCTCCAGGAACAGAGGAAGCTGATGCGCCACCACGCTCTCAACAACCTTCGCAAGAAAGCGAAGGTTGGAGACCGGACGATAGTTGTTCAAAATAGCCAGGTCCAGGGCAGGCTTCTTGAGGAGGGGCCTCACCACCACCTCCTTCAAGGCGGCAGGGAAGGTACCATCCCTCAAAGAAGCAGTTATTACTGCCTAGAACCAGCCTCGTGTCTCCTCCCGAGCTGCATACACAAGCCAGGAGGGGCACGGGTCCAATAAACACGTGGTGGAACTCAGTCTCCTCATGATCCTGTCCACCTCATCCGGGGTCACAGGATCAAATTCACTCCAGATAACATTCTCAAGACCGCTCGATTCTGCCCCCGTCAGTCTCTGCCCAGTCAGAATCCAAACCGGCCCGAATCTGAGCGATTTTGTCCATCAGATGATGGCTAAACTCTTCAGCCTGCCCCTGCAAGGGCTCCTCCCTCACCTCCTGATTAAGGAGTGAGCGAGTCACCCTAAACAGGGCAGCCGGGTGATTATCTGCGGATACGATGAGGGCAGCGAAGTAGTTAGACTTCGCCGTCATCATCGCCACGAGATAAGACCTCGTAGAGGTTCTTAACCACAATCGGTCAGATTCAGACCGGCTGGATCTCCAACAGCTCTCTAGACCCCGTCTCCTACGCTTCATCTCCCAGAGCTCCACAGAAAACCATGGAGCCCACTGGGATCTGTGCTGGGTCAGGGGTCGCAAGGGCACAACACGGTCAAGCACCTCGGTGGCAGCCCTTTCCCAGGCATCCACCAAGTCATCGGCCGGGCTGTGAATGAGGGAGATAGGTATAGAGCCAAGCACCATCTGGAACCGTTCCGGATCCATTAGGCACCTGAGGTGGAACCACCTGGTCGGTTCCGCAGCCCAGTGGCGAGGGGTGGCATAGTAGAAGATCAAACGCAGGAGATAATGATCGGACCATGACAGGGGCACAATAGTTGGCAAGCCCCCTCCCAGATCATCCAACCACTGTCCAGATAAAAAAACTAGGTCGAGAGTGTGACCCCCCTCTATGAGTTGGACCCTGAATTACTTGGGTCAGGTCCATGGCTGTCATGGAGGCCATGAACTCCCGAGCTAACTCTGACGACCCTCCCAGGGAAGGCAGGTTAAAGTCGTCCAGAACTATAAGTCTGGGAAACTCAACCCCCAATCCTGAGAGGGCGTCGATAAGCTTGGGCAGGGCCGTTGCCACACAGCTGGGTGCCAGGTATGTTAGCAACAAGCCCAACTGAACCCCAGGGCCACACCTCAGGAGGAGCGACTCACTCCCGACTATCTGTATGACAGTGGCCTCCTGCGGACATAAGGTCTCCCGTATAACCACCACCACCCCACCGCCCCTTCCCTGAGCCCGCGGCCGGTGAAGCACATGGAAACCTGGAGGGCAAAGCTCAGTCAGAGGGACACCTCCCTCTGAGCCCAACCAGGTTTCTGTAAAGCATGCCAGGTCTGCTCGTTCCTCCTCGATCAGATCGCAGATGAAGGGAGCCTTGTTCACAATGGATCTGGCATTAAAGTACACCAGCCTGAGCTCAGGGGCCTGATCCCCCTCAACCCTGGATAAACGGGTACTAGCCGGAGGGTCGGAGCGCACCACTGCTTGAAGACAGCGGGGGCGTGATCCCAGTTGTTGATGTGGCCCTCCATGTAACCACCTGCTGCCATTCTCAATCGTCGTGGGGATTTGAGACCCCACCCCACTGCTGGGAAAACCAGAGGCCCCCAACCCCATCTCGCCGTGAACCATCTCAGGCCCGGACTGACAACCGGTTGGTGGGGCACCCCCCAATTCCCACCCAACCCTACCATTCCCCTCCCTCCCTAACCCCTTAAAACAACCAGCTAAAAAACATACCAGGGGCCTCTTAATATATTTCCACCAGAGGCCCCTATCGATGCCCAACCACCTCTCGGGGTCCCAGCAATTGGGCCCGTCCTTAAGGGAGATGATGGAAAGGGCGGCAGGTTGCACCCAGGAGGGGAGGCCCTCCTGAGGGCATACAGGTTCACACTGGAGTAGTGCAAACAAGCCATATACGTATTGCCCTGTTAACCGCCCTGAGTCTCTTGAGAGAAGGGCGGTATATAAATTAAATAAATAAAATAAAATAAAATAAAATATAATAATAATGTCCACATAGGGCAGCTGTGGGCAGATAGATGGTCAAGATGGTATTAAAAGATGATATTAAGATGGTGTTAAGTCCGGGAAATGTCTCAAGTCCACCAATCCGGCTCAGCTCTCACCCGAGCCAGTAACCAGGCAAAAAAAACCTCAATCGCCCTCTCACTACAGCTGAGGCATCCAACCTGGGGTAGACAGAGTACGAACCACCGGGATAAACCTACCCCAACTGATCTCTCACATCAGTGGGGTGGTTGATGGCCAATCCAAAACCACCCTCTCACCACGGTCAGTTCCCGGGTTCTTCTGGACTATTAATGGGGAAGTCACATGAGCAGGGGCATATGACCATGCCCAAATAACCAGCCAAGCTGACCCAGGTGGGTCGCAAGATGGTATCGTTGGTGGAGATGTTCCAGGGGCATGTAAGATAAGCATCGGTTGGCAGCCAGCGGGTCTGCCCACCGCCACAGTCCAAGCTGCAAGCCTCCAGGCCATCCCAAGTTCGAGCTCCCTAAGGCCACAGCAGCGGCTGGCCATCATCCATGCTGCCCAGGCCGCGACACCAGTGCGCTGCAAACAAACAGCTCCAGAACAGTGGCTATGGCCGTTCTACAGGTCGCTATCATCCAGGATTGCCATCCCAGGGGGGGGGGGTCTCTGCATCATAGAAGCGGCACCCACTGTCATGCAGCTGATCACCAAGCCGCCATAATCTCCCGGATGCTCCTGCTGTTGCGAGGGGGGGCAAAGCCACCCAAAGCTCCAGATCCAAGGTGCCACAGCTGCAGTTCCAAGGCCACAGCGTCCGTGGCCGATCTCAAGGCTGCCATTGTCTCCTTGCTGCTTCTGCCATTGGGGGGGGGGCAGACACAGTGACACAGTCTTTATTTTTTTTCTTTACTTGCAGGACACACTGGTGGTGCAGAAGTTAAAGTGCAATATTGCAGGCAAACTCTGCCCAGAGCCTAATAGGGCTCCAGGTTGACTCAGCTTTCCATCCTTCCAAGGTCAGAAAAATGAGGATCCAGATTGTTGGAGACAATATGCAAATAATATCACTATATTGTAAGCCACTCAGAGAGTGCTGTAAAGCACTATGGGGCAGTATTTACTGTAAACCTAAATGCTATTGCTATTGCTACTTGCATCTAAAAGTGACATCTAAAAATGAATTCATTTCTTTATTTATTTAAAAACATAGAGCTCAAACAATAGGTTTTCATGAAATCAAAATTCCTTGACACATATAATTTTTCAAAAAGTAGTTTGATTATTGATATTTGTGTTGGAAACTGAATGTATTCATCTCCTTTATCAAACTGTATGCTGCTTTTGGAAGATACTAAACAATGCTCTCATTTGTGCAACAGAAATTAAATAATACTGTATCTTAAAACAGAGTATAAATAGAGATAATGCATGTGGTTGTCATTACACAGTCAAGGCTAAGGGATCAGCAACCTTTCAAACTGATGGATATATTTGGAATTGTAAGACCATAATGCTGTAGTTATGAAATATCTATTATTGGGTGTCTGCATACCTCAAAGTGACTGTCCTGATATGAATAATCAACTTCAAATTTATCAAAAACTACCGTAGCTTGTGGTGATTACACACCGCCCTCTCTGATGTTCTCAAAAGTTCCTTAATGCCACAGTTTATTTTCTACTTTTGTTTAGAAATCAAGTTAGAAACTAGCACTTTCCTTTGTACTTTCTAGCTTCCCTAGAAGGAAAATTAAGATAGGTACTATTAAGATTTTCTAAAAGAAATCAATCCTGACTGTTCATTGGAAGGACAAATACTGAAGCTGAAGCTCAAATACTTTGGCAACCTAGTGAGAAGAGAAGACTCATTGGAAAAGACACTGCTGATTTGGAAAGACTGAAGGCAAATGGAGAAGAGGAGGATGAGATGGTTAGATAGTGCTATCGACCCAGTGATAACACTGGGCAAACTCCAGGAGACAGTAGAGGACAAGGAAGTTGGCGTGTTTATGATCCATGGGGTTTACAAAGAATAGGACATGACTTAGCAACTGAACAACTATTAAGAACCAATTCTACAGCTCCATGCTTCTACCAAGATAATAGTTAATTGAAAGTGCAAATTTACTCTTAAAACTTTTTTTTCTTTTAGACTGAAGAAATCCAGCACAAGTGTCAGCTTGTAATGATAGGACTAAGGCTATAGATACCATGTTTCCCCAAAAATAAGACCTATCCCAAAAATAACCCTTAGCTTATAAACATAAGAATTATATGCACCAGCTCTCCCAACTTTGATGATAGATAGATAGATAGATAGATAGATAGATAGATAGATAGATAGATAGATAACAAGCTTCAAGTGGTCAATGGAGATTGTCAGTCACCCAGGTCATGGTTGTCCCAAAGGTGCTTTTTTTCAGGAGGCCATTGGACTTTCTTGCTTTTTATTTATTTTATTTATTTATTTTTTTCTTTTCTTTTTCCAGAGAAATTGCAGACTACAGGAACCATGTGCACTTCAGTTTGAGATGCAGACAATACAGATTCATCCCCAACAGCCTGCGCCTGTCTTCAACAGTGAAGGAACACAGGGCAGAAAACATGCTACAGCCAAGAAGATTCCACACATATTTGTGCTACACAAGTGACCTTGATGACACAAATAAATCTCCAAGTGGCCTCAACGTCTCTCTAAAAGAATGCAAATGACCAGCTGTCAGAAAGTAGTATAAATCCTTCTATTCCCCACCACTCAGTCAGAGCTGAAGAAGCTTCTTGGATGAGAAGCAAAACATCTTCAAAGAAAAAAAGAAAGTCCAGGTGCCTCCTTTGACAAGCTTCAAGAGGTTACTTTCTGTCTCTAAATATTACTCTGGAATGAAACAATCACTCTTGAATTCTCAAACAAATTCTCAAAAGGAATATTATATCTAGGCTCTTTATTCTCTTTTAGAGTAACATTTTAAAAAAAGAAGAGCTTTTTATCTCTCCCTGGGTATCCCTGAGGTGAACCTGCGATGGATGGATGGATGGATGGATGGATGGATGGATGGATGGATGGATGGATGGGAAGAGAGAGAGACAGACAGACAGACAGACAGACAGACAGACAGACAGACAGACAGACAGACAGAGACAGACAGAGAGAGAGACAGACAGAGAGACAGAGACAGAGACAGAGACAGAGACAGAGAGAGAGACAGAGACAGACAGAGAGAGAGACAGACAGACAGACAGACAGACAGAGACAGACAGAGAGAGAGACAGACAGAGAGACAGAGACAGAGACAGAGACAGAGACAGAGACAGAGAGAGACAGAGAGAGAATTTTTCCAGCACTAGGGACAGTAAATATAAAGCAAAAGAAGTACTTCTATACTGCATTCTCACTGTTCAGTTCATGATGGAAAAACCTTTAGGACTAAACAGCTGTTCAACTGTAACAACTTTGAGATGTCTGAACCTCAATGCCCAGAACTGCCTAGCCACAATGCTTGCTGGAGAATCCAGGGAGTTGAAGTCCAGACATCTCAAAGTGGCCAATGTTGAGAAACGCTGATCTAGAGATTAAATGTTTCAGAATTTCTAGGCTATTCAAGTTTATATTAATTAATGAAAGATATAATTCACATTCTTCAATGAGGTATTTAGTAACTGTATGATTATTCCTTTGGTAGTTGTTATTGTTTATCAGGTTTGGACTCCTTGCTTCCAGGTGGAAGAATTTTATTCATGGGAGAGATTTTTCTTTATACTCAGAGCAACCCAGGGGGAGGGGGGGGAATTAAAGCTCTGAATGTCAGCAAGCTGAAGAATATAATCAGATTCATATCATTTGCATAGGCAAAAGTGCTGGCTCAGGAGGTTTTATGAGCCCATTTTGATTGTTCCTGTTGTTTGCATTGCAATATGTTTTAATATATTTTACTTTGTTGGATAATATTTGTTGCCTTTAATTATGTACACCACCCTGAATCTCATGTTGAGTGGGTGGCCATACAAATTGAATTAAGGCCTAAGTAAAATGAAAGCCATGAGATTAGATTGGATTAGCCAGTGGTGCGAAACAGTGCATTTTGTCACCCTGCCACAATTATTTTAGCTTGTTTTGACTTGTCCAGCAAAATCCTTGCAGTGATTGGCAATAGTCGCATTGCAATAGTCAATTATTGAGTGCAATCAGTCAATAATAGTTTTTTTTTCCATTCTGAAGCTTTTCAAATGCATTAAATTTCAACAATTGTCATCCAAAGCCAACTATGGGTTAGACAACATCCAGCTGGAAAAGTGATATCCACTGCAACAAGCCTTGGTCCTTTGACTCCTGAAAAATGAGTTTATTGTGGATTGAGATTTCCTTCTTGGATTTTTACAAGAATCTATGCCAGCTGAGATGGAAGGAAACAAGTGTTGCACTGCCAGGGAAAACTTTGGATGTGTGTCTTTTACTTTCAGCAACATGCTCTTTTTATTTTATTTCCCTCTGCTTTCAACTCGGGCATCTCCAGATGTGCCACAGATTTTTAGTGCTGCTTTTCTTTATTTCTTTTAGATTTGTTGCTTCGTGTTTGTTTTTCTACTTTCACTATAATTAACTTTTGTTAAAACACCCTTTATAATTATATACTGAAGAATGTGAAAAACTCCAACTGATCATCTGTAGATAGAATTGTGTCCATCCAAGATTTGAAAGAGTGAAGCAATTTCCCAGTTTCAGTCAAAAATGAGGACATCCTTACCTCTTTCTTTGAATCTCTTATTTTTAATTGAAAAGTTTTACAATACATTTTTAAATACAACCCCCCTCCTCCCCCTCCCCTCCCCCCTCCCCGACTTCCCAGAGCTAAATACAGGGTATAAAAATACAAACAAGCATAATCTAAAATATGCTAACAACAATAAAACATTAAATTCTGTCGCACTTTAACTCTCCATCGTCAAAATATTAATAAAATAACTACTAACTAGTTATACATCATATAGATCCACTACTTATTCAAATGCTGAATGAAACTTTTTAGTCCCATATTTATTCTGAATATATTCAATCCATCTCCTCCATTCCACAATGTATCTCTGTTGCGATTGGTCTTTCAAATACGCTGAAATCTTTGCCATTTCCGCCAAGTTAGAAACTTTTAAAGTCCACTCTTCTATAGTCGGCAGTTCTTCCTTCTTCCAATATTGCGCTACTAAAAGTCTCGCTGCCGTAATTAAATTCAACATCAACTTAGTATCTATAACAGTAGTATCTGTAATAATATCCAATAAAAACAATTGCGGAGAAAACTTTATCCTTTTCTTAAATATCTTTTGCATATTCCACCAAATTTTAATCCAAAAAGCTTTAACCTTTTTACAAGTCCACCATATATATCTTTCTTTGAATCTCAAAGGTAATGGGGAGAACTGATACAGTATCCCACAGCAATCATTATATTTTTCACATAAGAACAGTATTATTGATGGCCAGTTATCTCAATCCACAAGCACAAGGGTTTTCCTCTTCTGTTCAAAGAAAATCTTTGACCAATTGTCTTTCAGGAAGTAAATGGAAAATATGTTTTCCAGATTAGAAAACAGTATGTGTTGTCAAACCATCCAAATAATTTTTCAGATTGAGCAGAATGTTTTTTCCCTGCTTAGTTGGGATTTGGTTGAGCTATATAGTACCTAACATCTCTTTCCAATATAAAATTCTATTGTTTGTAAGTAACATGGGGTCATAATTCATAATGTCAGCTATGTTGATTTGCAATTGCTTTTGAAGCCCATGTGCAGATTTTACTTGGCAAACTCTAGCTATGAGATTTTGGAGAGAGATGAGTTACATAGCAAAATGCACAGGAGGGGGAACTTCTGTGCACATTGCTGTAATTAAGAATCCACGCATGTGTGTGAATATACATGTGTAATATTTCCACCTCTTTCCTTGTGAGGTTATTGATGTAGGAGCAGGTCAAAAGTGTCAGGTAACATGTCTCCTGCCCTGCCTTTTCTTCTGCAGAAAGCTGCGCTGCTGAGCACAATGGAAAAAAAAAAGCCATAGAAGGCCAGTCATCGGGTTGATTAATGTGGTGTTCCATCCTCTCTGAAAGCAGAAGTTTCCTGGGCAACAGGTGACTTGTATTACATTGTTTTGAATTTTTAACATGATGTGCCCAAATGCACCAGCTTAAGTAGGCAAGGTAATCTCTTGTTCAGATACTAGCAATGCATTTCTTTTACAGAGCCCTGATAGGATTAGAGGAGGCATTAGAGTAATTAAGGTCAGAGAGACTGCCATTTACTAAATCCCTAAACTCAACCCCTTAACTCCAATATTATTTGGGAATGTTGTGGGTCAGAGGCTCAACTGCTATAATATATTGCTTTCTTTCTAGCTATACTATACACAGCCATTCCCATCTGGTGTTGTGTGGGTGCTTGCACTACAAATGAAATGCAAACTAATGACTGTGGGCAAATCTCCTCAATAGGAGCACCTGCACAATATGACCCATCTGGCAACACATCTAAGAAAACGTTTCTTACAAGATATCAAGGTGTGGATCTCGGCACAATTATTTTCCAATGATCTTGACAACAGATTTTTTTTAATGTTCAGCAAAGAACTAAAATGTCGGGCAGTGCTAGAATGACTAAGTTAAGATTGCCTCTCTGTTACCATTCAAGTATTTGCAGAACTATCTCTTTTATGTAAACAGAAACTCTATCCAATTCTTTCTATTCCCTTGTGGATGTTGAAGAAAGGGGATATATGTAGAGTCTCAAAAGCAGTGGTCGGATTCAGCTGGTTTGCACCACTTCCGCAGAACCGGTAGCTAATTTTTTTGTTGCCCAGGCCCAGAATGGACTTTCGGAAGCAGCATCCATACAGAAAAACTGGTTGTTCACATAATTGAATCCCACCACTGCTCAAAAGTAATGGGTTTTCTTGTGGTAGCTCCTACTTTATAAAATAACTTATTTCTAGAGGCCTCAAAAGACTGCAGTAGCTTTTTGAAAAGCTGCAAAAATTGAGTTGTATCATGGGATTTTTTGAGCAATTTTTATAAAATTTCAACTGCTTTGTCATTAACACATTTTCTAAAAATATTCTAGGCAGATCATAGCAGAGAAGGAATTAAAATTAGTGCCAATTAGGGAACTTATTCCCAATAGAAATAGGAACTTCAAAAGAGGATTTTTAACAGTAGTGCACGAAAGCAGAAATGAATTCCATTATCTTCTTCCCTTATACTGCAGTCTGGTGTTTTGTAATATAACACTACTTTGGATGAATGCCAGATTGGTATGCAATTACCTTCTCTTGAAAACTACACTACAACTTTAACTGAAGTTTAATATACTGGGTAATAGAGTCAGCTGTATCTGCAAATGCCTATCATTCTAGTTGAAATCTACAGCTATGTGTTATTTAAAAGAATTGGACTTCATCGCTAATTCTTAGTTCTATTTATCTTCCATGAGTTCTGAAGTTAGACTATCATCTATTTCCCATATTTCACCAATTTACCAGTTGCTGAACTACAAAGGAATATTCCCAAAGAAATAGTAATGTCTGATTTTAGTAGTTCTCCAAGATTTGTAAAGGCAACTCTCTATGGTAATAACAATCCACTCCAACAGAAGAAAGAAAGGGCAATTATTAATAACAACCTATACAAAAACATGTCCCTATGCAGATTCAATTTGTTTATTTATTTAGCATATGGCATCTACAGAAGTCATGCAATCACTGATGTACAATACTAATAAAATACATTATGCAGACAAGCACAAATATGAGCTTAAGTATACACACACTTCTCCCAGAAGAACGAAGCTGAAGCCACCAGCCTGAGGATGACAGATGAGATTTCGATAAAATATTAAATTAAGGTAAAATCATGATAAAATCACCATAATATGGCACAGTATAACAATAGGATAAATGTTATAATTTGATATCTAAGGAAGCTAACCATCTGTGGTTGTGCTGCCTTGAAATTTCCTGAGTGGACATTCTCGGACTATGTGTATTATTGTTTGTTGTGATCTACTACAGTCACATTGTAGGCTCTCTGCCACTCCCCACTTAAAGAGCTTTGCCATAGTTCTGGCATGTCTTGTTCTGATTCTAGACAGGTGACTCCACATTTTTTGGGACAATTGCATTTCTGGAAGTGGTTTTGTTGAATCTGCATGATCTGTTTGGTTATTAAAGGTCACACATTTTAATCACCATTTTTCATCTAGATCATAAGACTGTAGTATGTTGTCCCAAATTGCTTTCCAAGACTTAAACCTGGTATGAGGTAGAAGGTTTAATATTTTATGTATTGGTAGATCTCTAGGCTGGTCTGTTTATCTTATTCCACTCTTGAATAATCAGTTGTTGTCACCTGAGATAAGGGGGGAGGGGTTAGAAAGAACATGGAGTCATGAGACCGGTGTGGATTTGAGGGTTGTTCCTTGTTTTCAATTTTTGTCTGATTATTTCAAGGTGTTTTCCGAATGTAAGGAATCAGTCAAGGATTATTCCAAGATATTTTGGTTGAGCAGTTGTGTTTCATCCTCTTTCCACAAAAAGATAATTTTGATTCTTTATTTGCTGTGCGATTGTTTAGATGGAAGGCACATATTTCTGTTTGATTTGGATTTGGGCATAGCCTCACAGCCCAAACTATAGAGGCAGTAATTAGATTGAAATTACTTACCAACTTGGCTCTGGTATGGGTAAAAAGAGCTAGAAGTTTCTGAAATTGGGAATTAAAGAGTTGTTTTGCTAACTTCAAGATATGCATTCAGTCAATGGGGTTTTCACAATATTATTGTCTTTTGAAGAGCAGATTTCTCCATTAAGATAGCTTTCTCTCAAATATCTTTTGCCATTTAATGTTATGTTCATGGAGGGAGTGGGAGAACCTGTTTTAAAATACACAATTCGAAGACTGCTTTGAAAACATATTTTTCTCCAATGAATAGATTGATTTGGTAACCTTTAAGTCCATTAAAAATGTCTTCCTATGAAGTATTTTCTAATTACACTATTTACTCTCAGGCTGTCTGAAATATTGTCTCCAAATTCAGCTGTATTTTGGATTTAATTTAAGCAGTTTGGAAATCATTATGGTCAATACAAATAAATAGGAAGTCCCAAAGCATTGGAGGATTCAACCTATGGGGCAAAGTGAAACTCTCTATATCTAATGCTGGACCATATAGCAATCAACAAAATGCTCAAGACATGACAGATGTAGAGACATATTATAGCAATTTGGTTTTGAAGCACTTCCTGTGGGTGACTCCAAAAGTGGTCCCTCTGACAAGAATGGCAGAGAGATATATTGTGGTGGCTCAGTGGTTAGAATGCAGTATTGCAGGCTGCCTCTGCCCACTGCCAAGAATTTGATCAGCTCAAGGTTGACTCAGCCTTCCATCCATTCAATGTCAGTAAAATGAGACCCAGATTGTTGGGGGCAATATGCTGACTCTGTAAATTGCTTAGAGAGTGCTGTAAAGCACTATGCAGTGGTATATACGTCTAAGTGCTATTGCTATCTAGCAATAAGAAAAGTCATAGGAACATGATTGTTTGATTAATTGATAACTAGACTTTCTTCAAGGTGCTCAAGGTAATATACATTGCATTCTCTTCCTTTATTCTTTCTCAGAGAAAACCTATGGAGTACTTTAGGCTGAGATAAAGTGGCTTTCCTCAATCTTAATTCCACAGATTAACCACTACATCACACTAGCCCAATCCACTGTTTCTTCTCATAGCACTTCCAGCAGCTATACTCCCCTTTGGCAATCCAGGTCTCTTTTTGAGAACATCTTTGGTACGTTGGGCCTGTGGTCCAGACTCTAGGAGAGGTGATATGGCAGATGGGCAGCTAAACTATTCATTAGAACAGAATAGAAGTGGCACTAGTATAGCACATTCACTATGTCCTTAGTAGAGACAATGTCTCAGGTTGTCGCAAGATCTGCATTGGCAGCTTTGTCCTTGATTTTGATTCTTGCAGTTAATTTACAATTGCATTCCATGATATGGAATCTGATTGTGCCAATATATTTCTAGCCCTCTGTCTGTTTGCTAGATTCTAGAACCATTGTACATCTGAATTCTGGAATCTATAAAACAGGAGACAGAGATTTAGCCTAATTATGGAAGGGCTGGTCAGTCAACAGGTCAGAGCAGATCATATGGCGAAATCTGGCATCCTAGATGTAAGCACTACAATGTAATAAGCAAGAAAGCTGCCAGTGTTTTATACATGAAGTAAACAACAGTGGTAATAGAAGAATCAACATCCCTATGTGGGCTACTGGCTGGCTGACAGACAACCTTCTAACCCACCAGAAAAAAAGTGACATTGAGAATTTAAAAATTAAAATCATTAGTATTCCAGAGTACCAGGGATAAGCCACTATCAATAAAAGCATTTTGTTTTATTATCTTAAAGGGTCACAAAATGATTTTAAAATATGCCTGCATGGAAAGAAGAGGCAAGGCTCCCTTAGGCTGAGGACGGGTGAAGAGGATTTGTTGGTCTCACTCTGTTTATAAGTGAATCTCTACTTCCACTCAAACCACTTCCTGTTGGTTCCTGTTAAAATGCCTCAGAGGTTGACTGCCTTGTAATGTTTGGAAAGTTGGAATCTTTGTCATTTCTCCAAATCTAAACTATTTAACCTCAGAAGCATTTGCTCGAAGGGTATACAAAGTGAGGGTAAACAGTAGTTAGAGTAACATGTTTACAATTCTGTCAAAGCAAGGGTATATTTAAAAACACATTTAGAATTTAAATCAGCTAAATATATATTACACAAAATATAAATTTGTAAATTCTGAAGAAGTCAGCTGAGAAATGGTGTGGTAAAGTGCAGAACAGAATAAGGATTAGGGTTAAGACATTTTTTTTATTTGTTTCATTAGAGTATCTCTGGGTAGGGTAAATATCTGAAAGATGGTTGATGCAACATTGCAATCCAAGTCTTTGAGATATGCATGTGATGTGTATCAAAGAGGGGAGGGACTTAGATCATGATGCCCTGCCCACAGTCCTGCAAATTTTGTTCCTAATGAGACCCAGGATGGATGGAATTTGTTAAACAATCTGAAGTGCATACATCAGACCAAAAAAGAAATCAATTAGGATATCAAAGGAGCAATTGTTAAGAGTGCCATCTATTAATCAAATGTGAGATCTGAAGCACAGCTACCTCACAAGTAAAAAAGAAGAGCTGGGCATAAATGATTGTTTGGAATTTCCTGGGAAAGTTTTGGATGAAATCTCTGGGTTTCTCTAAAGAAAGGAAAATGCATAGCTCAGAATGAAAATTGATAGAAGTCTCTGTGAACACGGACATCCTTGAAAAAACCAGTGGGATTTAATTGAAACATGGGAAGATAGGGCAGCAATAAAGGGATGAGAGCTGATGGAATAATGAAATATGAGGCATTCCCACAACACTGCTTGGGCATCTCATAATTTAATGAACCAGAACTCCACATTCCATCCACAAGGCATTGCCTTCCTGAGTCCATCTGAATATAAGAATATATATTCATTTCTGCATACAAGTCACATCTTCTACAAAGTAAACAATCCTTGCATCAAGAAAAGGAAGCTAAATGATCAGGGAATCCCATGAAAAGTAATAAATAAACTATAGCCAGGGACAAGACTAATTGAAACAAAACTGGCCTACTGATCCTGAGATAATCTCTGGCAAATATCTGGGGGGGGGGGGAACTGGAAATAAGTTAATAGGAATGTAACTTTTATAATATGAAATCACCAGTTAGATCACCATCTTCCTTGAAGATTTAAAGCTTATGAAATGCACAGCTATCATTGAATTGAATTGAATTGAATTCAACTGAATTGAATTGAATTGAATTGAATTGAATTGAATTGAATTGAATACTTTATTTGGCCAAGTGTAATTAGACACACAAGGAATTTGTCTCCGGTACAGAAGCATTCAGTATGCATGCAAAACAACAGAATAATGACAATCATCATCATCATCATCATCATCATCATCATCATCATCATCATCATCATACCAATAAGAAGGGGAGTAAACAAGATAATAAAAATATAAATTATAATACTACAGCCTTACTACATGGGTAAATTCACATAAATGTTAGACAGCAGTGTGAGCTTTGGAGAGGCTTCATATCATTTGGGAATTGCACACATGAATTCAAAAATCTTCAAGGCCACAATACAATTAATAAATATAAAAGTAGATGCCCTTCAATAATTCCTAATAGATTGGACATGATGTGTCTCTCAAAACTTGTATCCCATGCCAACATTGCCATCAACTAATTTTCTTTTCTTTTCTACTAGCTCTTTTCATCCAGGTGCTAATCTTGTCCAGACCAAGTAATAACAATGGCTGGGAAAGTGCAGATAAATAAATGCCAGACCTGGTTCAGAATATAAAGAAAATCATGCTCAGCCAAATGATTGTGAATTTACATTCTCCTATCAAGTTTTCCATGTTTTATTCAAAAAATCTTCTTCTGAACATCTAAACAAATTCCATATTCTTCCGCTATAAATCCCTGTCCTAAGAATTCTAATCCAGTGAAGTACAAAGACTTTTAAGGGCTCTTTTAAGACTTCAAGTAGATGAAAGATGTGGAATGTTCTGAATGCATTAGAATTGTGAAATCCCATAACATGTCTGACAATTTTCTTACAATTTTCCTGTTCATAAGAGCCAAGAAACAGTTTTATAGGAACTTAATCTGATAAAATGCTGTCAAAATAACTAATGATCATTTCTGTGGATATTCATCTGGAGGAGTAATTTTTCCCAACATTGCAACAAGGTCTTCACCATTTTCATAAACCAATAACATTTATAGCCATGATGGCACAGTGATTAGAATGCAGTACTGCAGGGTAACTCTGCCATTTGCCAGCAGACTGATCCTGACTAGCCCACGATTGATGCAGCCTTCCATCCTTCTGAGGTCGGTAAAATGAGGACCCAAATTGTTGGGGGAAATATGCTGGCTCTGTTAACTGCTTGAGTAGGCTATGAAGCATTGTGAAGCAATATATAAGTCTGCTAATGCTATTGCTATAGATTTTGGATAATTATTTCAAAGAAAAGAAAAGGTGGAACCCATATATGAAGGGCACAGGGTAGCAAGAATTTTGCTCACATACTCCTCAGTTAAAATGTACAAGTTATTGTTATTGGCAATTATGAAGCCTACTGCTCTACATATATGTTTGCAACCAGATTTAAAGTTTATATCACTATGCTTAGCAAAATATGGCAGGATGTTCTCTTTTTTTTTTCATTTTAAGGGGGTTTGCCAAATTCTACTGCATTTATTCCAGTGTTTTGATTTTATATCCTAGCAGTTTCTGTTTACAAAGAAAGCAGAGACCTTTCCACTGCCCAGTGATATCCTGTTGCTTCCTAAACCCTTTCTGGATTTTCCTCTATTTCTTTGTGTGCCCATCCGTATAATCTTTCTACAGAAGCAACATGAGAAAAGAGCAAACATTGGTTTCCTGGCAAGCAAGAGTATAATTTTGGTAGATGAAGTATGCTGCACTCTTCAAATTTCTCCTCCTAAATACTTTGGGCCCTATTACTGTCTCTCCGTTGATTCAGTGGCAGGTTCCCATGGGGATCGTGCACAGTTAGCAAAAGCATATAGTCACTAAGCCCAGGAGCCAAAATGTCTCTGGTATATAAATAGAATCTCAGTATTCTTTTAGGGGTTTCTTATGGCATGCATTCAATGACATTAAATGAATACCGTTGATTCACCCAACCAGTGGTCCTTTCTAATAAGACACACATCAGGATAATTAAGTCACCATCTCACAAATGCATTTTCCAGGCTGGAGGTCCTAATTCCAACAGTTCAGGGACACAAGATATGAAGCAAATTAAGCAAGGGACACCTGAAGGAAGCAGTAAAAGGTAATGACAGAAGTTGAGGATCAGCGACCCTAAATTTTGCCTTCCAAGTAAGTCATAATGAAGAATGTACCATTTCTTGGTGTATGGAATGCATAACTATTTATTGGGAAAGAAAGATTATTGTAAACCAAAGATGCAACTCTTTGGCTGAAGCAAGCAAATTGTAGACAAATGACTACATGGAAGGGACTTGCTATGTATCTATGAATGTAGAATGGGGCACGAAATGTAATATCAATAAAGTAAAATCAATTAAGTAAAAATTGAAAGCTGCAAAGGCATATAGTGATTCTCAATCTGAATATGGTGACAGTCTACCTTTTCACTTTCAGATTCTTTTTCTTGAAAATAGCTAATTTATTCTGGCAAATGATTCTGAAATAGCTTGTTTGGATTGCTGATGATGATGCTGTAAGTTAATGTACGCACACAAGAAAGCAGAATATCCATACGGTATATCAAAATGCACATGCTTATGTGATTCCATAACCCATGTATAGGTTAGTCTGAAAAAGTTTGAATAGCACAAACTGATCTTGTGAACTTTCATGGCTGAAAGTAGGCCTGAATCTGGGCTTGTCCAGTTCTAGCCCAACTTCTGGACCAATACATCACAATGGTTCTTCACACTACACTGGCTTTCTGTGCAATTGTTGAAATTTACATTAAAAAACAAAAATGAGTTTTAAAAAAGAGCATTTACACATCACTATGTGAAAGTTACAGACAGCTATGCCTGCTACATAAGTTACTTCTGCAAAAATTCTGTTTTCTCTTTCACAAATAATCGGATGAGTAGAATATACTTGTCTAAATATTTTGCTTAGGCCTTAGGTATTATGGAAGTGGGTCAACAATCCTGATTCAGCTAGGGGCATCCAGGGGGGTAGGTGTAGGGTTTACAACAATATTTTTCAAGCTTGGCAACTTTAAGATGTGTGGACTTCAACTCCCAGAATTGCCCAGCCAGCATTTGAAAAACAGTGATTTAGAGATATGTAATATTTGAATTTGATAAATTCAACAAGAAAGTTGAAACATATAAACAAGAAAGTTTTATATATGGCATAGAGAGCCTTTCTGTACCTGTCTACTGTTCCTTAGAGGAATGGTGTCTTTTTTGTAATTCAAAAGGGGGATAGGAAAATATGCTCCTGAGTTCTAGAAACATTACAGAGACAGCCACGGAATACTGTCCAGTCATCACCCTTGAAACACAATCAGATCTTTTCTTGAATCCGTACGCCTGCCATGCCAGCCCAGGAAATGGCATGGCTCCTTTAAGGAACAGGTGCCAGGCATAGCCAGATCAGAAGTATTTACATTGAGCTTGAATATTGCACACCTCTGACTTTCAGGTTTTTTCAGGCCCGAGTTAAAGGCCAACAAATAAAAAATAAACATTAAACCTATTTTAGAGCTTCACTTTGTGTTTTCTTTTTCAACCACTACTTTCAGTAATACTGGTCAGAGATGGAATTTAAAATAAAATGTACCCTGAATCCTGGTGATCCTAGACAGAGGATCCTAGACAGAGTGAAATTTGTCTAACAAGTTTAGAAATTGTATAAGATGTCCAAGAGGCAGTTTTTCCCATTTTTTTAGCATTAAAAATGGCAGGCTTATTGAAAGTATGTGTTTCTGCTGCTTAATGATTGGAACTGCAGAAAAAAATAGACTTTTTAAAGAGCTCTGTACTGCTATAAACACATTGGTTTATAAAGGTTAGAAAAAGGAAGACGACTTCTCTCAACCATCTTATTCAATTGTAATATAAATCAAGACGCTGCCTAGGCCAATTCAGCAAATTAAAGTTATATTTTTAAAAAATAAAATTCCATCTAGAAAAGTACATGAAACAGGAAGTAGCAAAATGGAACAATTTTACTCTATTTCATTATTCCCTTAAAAATGGCATAGGAAAAGGGTTTAGAGGTGAATTGCCAATCTTGAAGCAGAGGTTTCCCTATGTTTCATTTATTTATGAAATATATATGCCACCTGTTGTGTAGCCAGTTCTTTACAGGCATTGAGCGAGATGGAAGGTTCAAAACAGCAACATGCTTTATTGAAGGTCAAACAGAACAGAAACAACAAGGGAGCTGCTGCGCAGCTATTTATATGGTTGGCCGATAGGCGGCAACCAATAGGTTTGAAGCATAGGTTTCCTGCCCAAAGACCTACTTAGCTGGCTGGAGACAACCAGTCTGGGCTGGCTAGCAACCATTACAACATACCCATGAACTAGCACTTAGCAATTGAATGCAAGCAATTAGCAAGCAGTGCAACAAGAGCAAACACTTACAACATATACAAAAGGCCAATACATTACACCACCAAATTTTGAATTTATTGTATTGTATGTCAAGACTACCCTGGAACATTCAAGGAATAATACTATAGCTTTTTTTCAGCATAATACATTTTGTTTAATGCTAAGTGAGAAGTAGAAAGAGGATGAGACTCACTCATCAAAAATTTTAGAAAGATTCCCAGTTCAAAACATTTGCAGAAATTCTATTTTCCTATAGTTCTTTTAGATAATTTTCAATGGCCATAATAACATATTTGCTACTTCTAATTTAACTACTGTTTGGATTTGTCTTTTGGCTTCTATTATCTTTCCTTTTTTTCTTTTTTGGGAATTTTTCTTCCAGAATTACATGGAAAACCCATGTTCAATAAAATAAATCAAGTTTTCCCAGAGTTGGCACCTAGTCTCCATTCCAAGTATCCAAAGGACTGTGGCTATTTCCTCAATCTATATAGAATGAACTGATTTCTAAATTATGTTGAAAGAACAATAATACTGAAAAGTATGTTGCCATGTTTAATGTTTAAACCTTTCTCAGGTTAAATCTCAGCATCTTAAAACTGGGCTGACTTGTTATCCTGAATTTTGCAATTGTACAATCCTTTGTGTTCTCTGAGCTTGTGTTAACCTTGATTGTTTCCTTGCAGATAATCCATTACCTGTATAGGTAACATTATCAGTTCTAATGAGTGTGAGGTTTGCTCCCTGTTTAGGAGTAGTTTACCCTGCCAATGTTGTGGGAGAGCGGTTATCTCCTTGGTAGTTCCTTCATTAGGCTGTTATTAACTGTTTAAGGGTTTGTCTGTTTTTAATCCTTATATTAATGTCTCCTTATCTGGGTAGTAATTGCACTGTAGTTTTTCCCCCTTGTAGCTTTTCATTGTCTATTTTGAATGATGTGTGAATTTTGTTTATCTCTATGTGCCTATTGATAGCTGATTTGTCTGAGTACCAATGTAGGAAATGACCAGATTGAGCCTGAGGGAGGGGTCAAACATATCATCAGTGTTGAGTCCCTTTCTACCCACAAGAGATCTAAATCCAGCCCACCTAGAATTCCACTGAGTCTTATCTACTGCCAATTTGCTTTGACCTTTAGTAGTTCAGATTCTTGTACAGAGCTTAAGTTTGCAATAAACCTATATATACATTTGAACTGCCTGGAATCCTGATTTCATGTGCTTGACAACAAAGCTTCCAGGAATTTCCTAGCTTTTCTGGATTTAGCTTTTGTAATTTTGTAATTATTTATTTGTAATTATCTGAAGCAGAAAGCAGATTTCAGGTTTTTAAAAAACAAAGAAACCTACAACATCTGATCCATTAAATATATGAGTCAGTTGAAATTATAAAATATCTAATGATGTTTCTCAAGTACTGAGATCCTATTGGATCCAGGCACACCAGAGAAGGGAAGAAACTTTAACTATCAGGTTCCCAAACTAATTAAGTTGCTGGATTAACCCATGATTTCATGATAGCTTACCAGCAAAACTAGATTCAATCAATTAATAGATTCAGATGGAGAAAGCTGTTAGTTAAACTTTCCAACTCTTAGTCAGCTGGCACCATCTTTTGCACTGATGCACATTCTCACTCACACAGTGCAATAGCAAGTGAAGAAGAAGAAAAATTACACAGGACATTGTTTCTCAAACCACCATACTGGTTTATTACTAGCTTGTCTTAATCTTATGTTTTTATCCCCTCTACAGCTTAGTTTTGAAACACTTTATTTATAGAATTACCGACAATATGTTCATATAAACTAATTATCTCTATTTCTTTGATCAAAGCTAATTTTCCACTCAGCTTGCATCTCTGGAATGAGAGGAGAGGAAATGACTTCAGATCCCAACCCTGAGTATCTTAGGCTTTTATGGGATACTACAAGTCATGCAGAATTGCTTAAGGAACTTGAATGAAGCCATATGAATCCAGAATAAAGTTTTTTAGACACTATAGAAGCATTTATACCACACTTTTCCCAAGGCTTATAAGAACTCTATAAGACAAATTATTATGGTTTCTTTTCTGTATTATTGTTTTTCTTTGCATCTGGACTGGGGGATCAAGAAAGTTAAGAAGGTAGCCAGAATTGTGACATTGAAGCCTTGTCCTTCTTATATGTGACAAGTTGTAATGTAGTTTCATTTGGGTTGAGCATGTCATGTGAAACATGTAAATTTTGGTTTATTTGATAATAAGAATAGTCTTGATAGTTGAAAATGCAAAGAATCTACAAGTTCTAGTTATAAAAGTAAAAAAAGCATATTGGAAAAACTAAAATTAAATATAAACTAATAACATTATGTACAATAATCAGCTTTAGAATTGACAATAAAATATTCAAGTGATAGATAGCTTCTGCCTTAGGATCAAACATCAATAATAAAGGAACAAGTAGTCAAGTAATATGCCATAGGTAGAGCAAACACGAATGCCTGATATTTGGATATTGGAATGTATCTATACTTATAAAAGCCAGGATTGTAGAGGCAATGGTTGTCTCTGTGATACTCAATGGAAACAAAAATGGACTTTGAAGAAACAGGATAGAAAGAATAATGATGTTTTGAACTTGAGAACAGTCAGGAGAATACCATGGACAGCCAACAAAACAACAAATAGATCATAGAACATATGAATTCAGAGATCAAGCACAAAGTTTAAATTATTCTCCTTTGGGCACATAATGTGAAGACATGGCTCCCTAGAGAAAACTCTAATGCTGTGAAAGGTGGAAAGGAAAAGAAAAGGACAATCCAGCAATGAGATGGATGGACTCAGTTACAATGGTGATTGCTGTGTCCTGAAAGACCATTTTAGGGACAAGTGGCATGGAAAAAAAATCTATCTATCTATCTATCTATCTATCTATCTATCTATCTATCTATCTATCTATCTATCTAGTTGCTAGGAGTCAATACCAACTTGATTTCACATAATCATTCAATAAATCAATTTGAGAAACCATAGTTAAAAAAACCATGAGAAACCAAACTCTGGAAACCAATTACAATTTTCAAATGATCTTATAACAAATTAGCAAGTGACTTATTAGCTATCAAACTAGAATGAATATAATTTCCATTTTTTTCTTCTCATACAACAGCCAATCTTCTAAAATATAGTTCTTATTGTTATAATAAAAAAGATCTCTATTGAATACTAACAATTGAATAATAACAAAAACTGCTAAACACAAAGCATAAATAAAAACACTATAAGATCACGATTTAGTAATGAATTCTCCTCTTCCCTTCTGTTTTTCTCACCTCTATCTACAACTTATGTACATATTTATACTTTGTATTAAATATCAAAGATTATTGCTAGTAACTATTTAAAACCTTTTGAATATTTTTGTATTAATCTCATAAACTTCTTCAAAACTATATTCTACATCTCTAAATTTGCTCTGCTGAGCAATATACAGTATATATAATACACATATTGCTTAAATTTGGTGAAAAATCTGTTATGGATATGTACTGTCAATTTTGCCATTGCTACATATTCTTCTATTTTGGTCTCCAGTTTTGTATTATTGGCAAACTTCCTCTTTACTAATATTGTGCCTAATTTGTTCGACATAAATCTTAGTAGATTGTAATATTTGTTATTTATGTTTTCAGACCTAATAAAAGTATTTGTGGTTTCAGTGTGAGCTTTATTTTTAGCATCTGAATATGTTGTTATATTTCTTTCCAATACTTTGAATTTTTTTTTACATAACTACCACATATGACAAAGCATTCCTTCTAACTTGGTAATTACTGACAGAGTTATGTGCCATCTGTAAAGCATTTCATATAATTTATAAATTATAAATCAGAGTAAGTTTTAAATAAAAAGTCCCATAGCTCTTCAAATAAATTGTCATAGTATAATAATGGCAAATGAATGGGAAGTAGCCAATTTTAACTGGACCATGGTGAAAAGGTTATACTGGAAGTACCTGTTTTCTTTTTCCTGTTAGGAGGGCTCTCCAAACACATTGTCCCCAATTGATATAAAGCTGCTGTTAGTCACATAAGTTGTTTTATGCTTATAGGTTTCCTCTCCAAAAATGATGCTCTTGTTTCTTCTTCACAGCTAAGAGCATGGGTGTCTACACCCATAGATTCAGGCTGAATGTTCACAATAACAGCAGTTGACCAATAACAGCAGTTGACACTGATCACAAAGAGAAGTAGCTGTGGCCTTCTCCTTGCAGAATGGGTTTGAAGTTGAGTTGACACTATCAGAATGTTTTAATCGGGATATCTGAACCAAACACAGGCTTGTCTCAATGAATCCTTGAAATTGTTCCAAGTTAGGAAGGTAGGATGAGGAATAAATTTTAATTAACTTTTTTTTTAAAAAAAGGAAAATATGCATATAGAATTATTCGTCCATTGTGCAAATTATACAATATGCCACTTTGCTCTAAATAAGACAATTTTTTCAACCAGAGATCTTGTCAAGAACCAGTATTGACTCAAGTTCTATCAATTCCCTAATGTAATATCTGATCAAAAATCTCTTAAGAAACAAAAACTGTTCTCCCTTAAAATTGAGGAAGCGTCTCAGTGCAAAGGAGCTGGGCATGGAAGAAGAACCAAATTAAATTATACTAATAAATAAAGTTCTTGGTTTCTGCTTGAATATTACATAAAAACAGTGAAATTGTATACAAATATAGTCAAAACTGACACTCTTTTACCAAAATCTGCTGGCTGAACTTTGTCCCTGGTAAAGTTGGAATAAAACTATGGAAATCAAAATCTGTGTTTTATATGCCATTGACAATCGGTCATATATTGAAGGGAAGATTTTTTCTTCCACCTTCCTGTCAAATGTCCTTGATTTGTAGGGTAGCAATGGCTCTACTGAAAAGAATGAATAGAGTATTTTGTCTCAATCCCAACATACTTTGCCCAAGGAACACTGGTTTGTGTAACTGTTATTCATTGTTTTAAATATTATGTGTAATATTCCAAAGCTGGCCAATTTGTACTTTTTATAGAAAAGGAAGTTAAAACATTACCATCATCTATAACCTCAGATGGAAAGTATAGCCAGTTGTGTTCAAGGATTTCTCATCTAAATCCTTGTTGCTTTTTGCAGATCTTTAAACCACCCTAATTGCTCTTTGAGACTCTGTGGATTCCCAAGTGTGCCTGAAATAGAATTTTTCTGCCTATATATACAACCTGCTGATGAAAGCTAAAACGCTGAAATATCTTCAGCTGGCATATAGGCTCATTATTAGGCTGGAAAACATCCGGGGTTACAAAATGCACTTTTAATAATAAGTGGATATTGGGTATGTGCATCTTCAGTTGCTTGCTATTAAAAAATATCTGCCTAAATGAGCACTATGCGGTTCATTTTCTGCCCCGACTTTAATTTTGAGGATGTTATGCATCTTTGTGTATTTCATTAGGATCCTTGCTGTGACAAAATATTGGTACCAACATTTTCATTTCAGCAATGCTGAACGTGTGTCTAGAAAGTGAGTTTCATTTTCTACATTTGTGCTGGAGGCATCACTCAGTGATACAACATTGGATTTTCATTCCAGGTTTATTGGACTATCACATTTAAAAGAGGCAAGGCTGGGTGAATCCTCTTTCTGAAACTGCAATTCTGGCAGTTACTGTTCTAACACTACTGGGGGGTGCCAGGTTGAGAAACATCAAAACTGTCTCGGTATAAAGGGAGCATCGTAATATTCATATTCGGGTTGTACCCTGAAGCACAGCAGAGGTGCTGTGTTTTGGTTTGTTTCTTTTTCTTTTTATTTTTTGACAAGGAGTCTATTGTGAAATACATCATGTATACAACGTGGGCAATTATGGATGCAACAATACTTCCACCAAATCTTGGAGAAACAATTGTGGATACACAGCCAGAGGGCCACAGTGGGTGTGACAATGTTTACAAAAATAGTAGTTCAAAGATTGGCTTCTTTTAAATGGCAGTCTTGATGAACCAGTGTGGACCACTGATATGTTGCAGAGAGATTTTAAAGATTTTGTAACAATCCAGAGTAAGAAGGTGCATGTATCGACTGATTTACAAGAAAAGTTCACAGTTACCCCACTGCATGCTCTTTTCTTCCACTGCAAGCAGGTTGTGCAAGACTCTGTCAAATTTGCAACCCTGGTGAGAGGAAAGGGCTGAAAAACTCCGCCCTGGGCACCTCATTATTTGCCTTTTTAAAAATCCATACACTATAGAAATGGTATACTGTTATCACTGTGGCCCTGAAATAAGTCCTTTAAATTGTTAACATTGGTCTAGCTTCTGAAATTAATGTGCAATAAAAATATGAGATTTTAGAATCATACAGCTAGAAGGGCTCATTCTGAGTGTCAAATTCAACCTCCTGATCCATGTAGAAATCCATCTCAAAGCAAGATTTTAAAAAAGCTGTCTTTTTTTTACACATAATCAGTGAAGGAGAACTCACCATTTCCTTCAGTCAATAACCCTCTGCTGTAGAACTACTCCTAAGTTATAATACAGTAACATTAATAAAAGCAGCAGCAGCAACAGCTCAAATCAACTCACTGCAGCACTAAGGCCTCTTCACAGAAGGTTATTATAATCTACCATGCTAGTCAAGTAGGGTTGGTAGAGAGATGTTTTTCAGCTTCCTCAGGCTGGAAGAGAATGACTGACCTCAAATCACCCAGCCGGCTTTCAGGCCTAAGGAAGGACTAGAATCTGGGTCACCCTGTTCCTAGTCCAACCCCCTAAGCGGTATACCACACTGGTGCTTCCTTTCATATTCTCTCTCTCTCTCTCTCTCTCTCTGGATTATATCAATCCCTCCCTTCCCCACGGGCATTAGCAATTTGGTTCTTCGTTGATCCAAGAGATTGAATTGTTTTGCTCTCCACAGTGAATATAAATAAAGTTAAACTTTAAAAGGAACAGACTAGAAATTAGATGAACTGACAACAACAAATGAAATCCACCAGGGACTGGAAACATGCAACAATTTTGTGCCAGCCTGTAGCTTTTGGAGTGCAAATCTCCTGAGCTGTCTCAAGATTTATCTGTTCCCATCCAGAACAGTTATGCAAATCAGCATTCCCATCAGCAACACTGGGGAGCAGATGGAAAGGGCCTGAGGGAAGTTGGCATACAGGGAATCTCGTGTGTGCCTGATCCTCTCAGAAGATGTGCCTGTATATAATTCCCATAGTCTTACATTCAGAAAGTGATTATCTCAAAGTAAAATAGAATGGAATACTAATAGGTGGAATTCTGCCTGGGGATGTGCAGGCATTTCACTCTCATTAAAAACTGGGCAAAGCTGAGGTACAGAAAGTGTTTCTAATAGGGGTTCTTTGAGAAGAAGCGCTATTCGCAGGACTTGGAGAGGGTGGTTGTCATGCCATCGTGGAGTGGTCTTCTTGAAAACTTCACATCTTCAATCAAATGCTATTTCTCACCCTTCCATTGTTATGTCTCAAGTCCAGTCCATCAGATATAGCAAGCATAATCCTCAAAGGTGGACAAACACCATGTGCAGTCCTTGAACATGTTTTTTTCACTGAAACAAATCATGGGGTTTAATCACCATTTTGAAACAAAAAAATAATGGGCATACTATAGTGAGCCCCACAACTTCCTTGGCATGTATACAAAAATGTTCAATCTCCCACCCCACCCTAAATACTTTGAAAATCCCAGCCTTGCATACTTGCATGATGAAGATTTATCCTATTTGTGTCATTACTTCATCTACCATGCCTGTATCTCCCCACAGGGGCTACATGGACACACATACAATTTTAGCAACTTATCACCTTTTCTTAAAATACAACAAATGATCTCTTCTTCCCATATTCCACTCTTAAAACTTCTGCATTTCAGTCTGATCAGCAGAAGTCCTTTAAGGGTTACCAGAGACAACAATGTATCTATTTTAGCCTTTATCAAATAAATCAACTTTATATTCCTTCCTTTGCTTTTTAACAAACTTGATCTTTAGTCCCTTCAAATAATGTCTCAGAACTTTATTTCTTTTCGTTCACCCCCTCTCACAAAATTTTTCTAAGCTTTAATAAGACTCTTTTGTAAATCCAATATAATAAAATTATCTAGGCCAGTCTCTTGGTTCATTATTTTAATTATAAAGATATTGGCCAGTTTCTTTTGTATGTCCAGAGTATGATTTTTTCCACATCAGTTTTGTAGCCTATCATTTTTAAATTCACTATGAGAGCACTTTCAGTCTTGTGCAGTAAAACGTATTCCTCTTCTATTACATCTTTTAAACACATCTATCTAGAGATAGACACTCTTAAGATTAATTTCTGGGTCTATTGTTAAAAAAAATCCTTCAATGCATCAAGTGTTAAAGTAAGTTGGGGAACCCAGTGGTCGTCAGGCCACACTTTGAGAAATACTTTAGAAAAGCTAAGTTCCATGAAACTATATTTCATTTTCACTTCACCAATGATCTTTCTTTTTCATCTACAAGCAAATGCACCTACCAAGAGTTGAAGTGTACTTTACTATGCTTTAGTGAAGTCTATATCATTATAAATATGCCATACAATGACATTTTAGTTATTTTTTCCCTTTGAGATTTTTTGCTCCCAAAATAAAATACATGCCAGCTTCTTTTGGCTACTGAATTATATGGTTGTAATTCTAGGGTATCTGTAAACTAACATCTCATTAGTTTTAGAGAAGTATATATTATGAATCCAGTAATACTGGAAGTGGTTTCAAATTTTCTCCTGTACAGAAAGTGACAAATATTCCATTACTGGAATAGTTTTTTTTTCATATGAAGTTCAGGAAACTAGACCTTGTTGATATCGGTTATCTTCTGAAGATAATTTCATAGAATGTAAACCCATAATATATTCTCTCCTTAGAAGGAGAAATGCTTAGTGTAATATAAACACAACATATTCTATTGCAGCTTCACATGCCTTCTTCTATATAGGGCATAGTGCTTGGGATGTTGGATTACAGCCAGGGAGACCCTGGATAACCCCCTCCCCAAGTCAAGGAAATTGTGAAATAACTTTGAGCAAGTCATTATCTTTCAGCCAAGGTCAACTAATCTCACAGGGTTTTTTTTAATAGCAGGATACAATTGTGGGAGGGAGTATAGAAAGATATAATGTAATACAATAACTTATTCATTAGAGAAACAGAATCCTATTGTTTAATGCAAGGAAAAATATAGAGTCAGTATTTCTATAAAATATACATCTGGATCTATAGAAAAAAGTAGTTTCCTGGGAAAGAGGCTTGTTTTTAATCATAATTTTATTACTTAAATCATTCTCTTAAAACAAACCCCTCCAACCTCCCCCCTCCTTTTTTTTCAAATTACCTGACAGGGCTAGACAAAAAGTTAACACAGGAGGAGAAGCAGCTGTTTATTATTCAGAAAATATAAATGGCCACCTAAGCAAATAATTCTGGATGGCTAAAAATACAAAATAATATAAAATAAAAATTCAGTTAAAAACAAACATAATACAGACTACAGGCTTCATTAAGAACCCAGTCTTAACACCTGAGGGAAAAGCCAAGTTTTATGGCTTCTACCATTGAAATAGTCTATCATGATTACACACTCCCAACTCATAATTCTGCTCCTTGAATTGATTTACTACCTTTATATACCATCTTGCCATTTTGGGAGTTAACAGTTTATAATACTTGTTAAATAGCGGGTTCTTTGGCGCAGGAATGAAAACGAGGAACTGAGTACAGGGTAACTCATAGTTTATTTCATGCAGAAACTGTACTGGGGAAATGGCTGCAACTAGCCACAATATATAGTCTAGCCCCTAGGCAGCAGCCAATAGGTTTGAATCAACCATTGCCGCCTGGAGATAGCCAATTGCAGCACAGGAGACTTGTAGTCTGGGTTGCTGGAGAGCCGTTAGCTGCTACAGCACCCCATGTGGTATTCCTCAAGAGCCCAGTACATAACACCCCTCCCCTCTTAGAACAGACCATAATAATACCAATTAGTCTCAACAGTTGTCAAGACTCATTATCCAAACACACTAAAGTAAAAGTGATAATAATAATAATAATAATAATAATAATAATAATAATAATAATAATAATAAACAAAAAACAATGTATGTTACAATGTTATTAAACAACGTCTGAAAGAATAGGCTTCAAAGATGGCACTTTTAGACAGTTACATCATAGCACTAGTTTCTGTAGTATAGTGGCAAACAGGAATTACAACAATATATAGCTCTTTATTTTATAACGTAATCTGCAAGATATGAAGGAGGCTTGTGTGCCCTAGAGAAACGTCTCGGAGTTCCCATCACTTTGTGGTCTACCAGCTTACCCAGTGGGCTGGGTATACTTGTGTCCCTTTGTGCTCCTGAGTCAAGGGGATTCGATGCACTCTGGCTGGCCTCTCCAGGTTGGCCCACCCCAGAGTCAGACTGTTCGGCAGAGTAAGCACAGCAGTTACTGAAGTTCAGTTGGCTTGCTCCTTCAGGGGATCCATATTGCATTCCAGGGCTCTCCAGTTCTCCCTCTGGTTTCACCTCAGTTAAGAAGGAATGTCCTGATAGTCCATGTGAGGAGTGGCTTGGCCACATGTTTGAGAACCTTGGGAGGGACTTATGATGCAGTCCTCAGTGGTCATTCTGGAAACCGTTTCCTGAGCTGATCAATGTGTCATCTGACAACTTGCCCTCCCTCCAATCCCACTTCATAAGATAGGGGTCCGGATGCCTTGGTAATTTAATCAGGAACCCACAGATTCCCATGATCATAGTTCCTGGCCCAAACCCAATCGCCCATGTGCAGCCCCCTCGGGGGTTTTGGTTGAGAGCCTTTTGCTGCCACTCTATCTGGATGCAACCTGTCCAGTTTAGTGATCAAACACCTCCCCCAACATAGTTCTGCAGGACTTTTGCCTGTAGCAGTGCAGGGCGTTGAATGCTGGCAGAGTAGAAAATCTGCCAATCTGTGATGCCAGTCACCTGTGACAATGCGCTTGAGTGCTTCCTTTGTTGTCCTCACCATGCATTCAGCTTGACCATTAGAAGATGGATGAAAAGGCGCAGATGTTGCATGTCTGATGAGATGAGCTCTAAGAAAAGCCTGAAATTCAGCAGCAGTAAATTGGGCCCCATTATCTGAAACTAAGACATCTGGCAACCCATGTGTGGCAAAGAGTTTTCTCAGCACCTGGATGGTCCTAGCAGTAGTCATGTTAGGAGCTGGAATTACTTCCAGCCATTTGGAGTGGCTATCCACTACTATCAGGAAGAGCTGCCCCTGAAAAGCCCCAGCGTAGTTTATGTGAACCCTGGACCAGGGAGTGTGTGTTTCCTCCCACCTGTGAACTTGAGCCTGTGGCATTTCAGGCCTAGATTGCTGGCATGTATAACAACCATGGACTTGAGCCTCAATGTCCTTTCAAGGCCAGGCCACCAGAGGTAGCTTCTAGCTAAAGCTTTCATTCTGACAATGCCTGGATGGCCTTCATGCAATGATTGTAAAACCCTGTCTCTTAGGGAAGTGGGAATTATGACTCTGTTTCCCCATAAAATGCACCCTTTATGGGCAGATAACTCATGCCTCCTAACAAAATAGCTCTGAAATTCTGAGCCTGGACTTTTATCCAACCAGCCCGTGTATACCCATGACAACACTCTACTAAGTATTTTATCTGTGGCAGTTTCATCAGCAATGTCCTCTGCATGGAGGGGAAATTCAGGTATGTCCTGTATGGACAATATTCTAGTAGCTGGAGCCGGATCTGGATCCATTAGTGGCAGTGGTAGTCTGCTGAGGCCATCAGCATTGCCCATTTCCTTGCCCGATTTGTGAATTAATTTAAAATTGTATGCAGATAGGTAAATAGACCATCTCACCATTCTTGGAGATAGTATGTGGGGGGTTTGTTTGTCTGTTGTGAAAAGTCCCAACAGAGGTTTGTGGTCAGTGTAGACCATGAAATCCCTGCCATATAAATAGTCATGGAATTTTTGTCAATATGAGCATAGTTGCGCTCAGCAGAGGACAATGTCCTTGAGTAAAATGCTATAGGAACCTGTTTCCCATTTTTTTCTATGTGATTTAAAACTGCCCCCACTCCATAGGGAGATGCATCACATGCAAGACATATAGGTTTAGACTCTTTGTAGTGAGTTACAGTGGACTTTTCTGACAATAGTGCTTTTAAGTCCTGGAAACTTTTTTCATGTAAGTTAGTCCATTTCCATGGAGCTTTCTTATCTAGAAGCCTGTGGAGGGGCTCTGCTATTGTGGCCTTATGAAGTAGAAATGTGTGATAAAGGTTTAGGAGGCCCAAGAATGCTTGTAGCTCTCCTTTTGATTTGGGCCTACAAGCCATTTTAATGGCCTTCACTTTAGAATCAGTGGGGTGAATGCCATTAGCATCAATTCAGAAACCCAGGAATTCTGTTGAAGAACCCCAATACTACACTTGCTCTTTTTTAATTTGAGGCCTGCTTCACGAAGCCTCTGCAAGACAGCCCTGAGCCTACTGGCCAACACTTCTGGGGATTCCCCTGCAATAAGAACATCATCAAAATAAGGGCAGATGCCCTGAATACCCTTGAGTGTATGCCCCATGATTCCCTGAACAATACCCAGTGCAACACTGACTCCAAACTGTAAACGTTTAACTTTGAAAGCCCCCCTGTGAGTCACGATCATTTGAGCCATGGCTGTGGCCTCATCAACCAGCAATTGCTGATAGGCCTGTGCTAAATCAAGTTTAGCAAAAATAGTCCCCCCTTGCAAGGAGGGTAAAATATGGTTGACCACTGGGACTGGGTAAGCATGTTGCTTGAGGGCTTTATTTAGAGTGCATTTATAGTCAGCACAAATGTGAATGTCCCCATTGGCTTTAAGTGGAGTAACACGCCCTGTTCTACAAGCTTATCGATTTCAGAATCAATTTTACAGTATGTTTTAAGGCAAAGGGGACCCTACGAGGCTTAACCCTGATTGGAACTACATTGGGATATAGCTTAAATGAGATAGGCGGGCCTGTGTATGTTCCTAGGGTTGAATCAAAAACATCCACATAGTCTTTGCATAGTGATGCGAGGTCTGTAGTTTGTGTCCGGTTTATGCCAGTAATCTGAATCCCTAAGGCATCAAACCAATCGAGTCCAATGAGACTTGTTCTCTGGCCCCCAACTACTATTACATCCAGGTGCCCCAAAAACCCTTTAAACTTTACTAGCAAAGTGGCTTCTCCCTTAACTTTAATGTGAGCATTTTGAAAGTCCATTAGGATTATATCTGAGGGTCTTAGTTTGGCCCAATTGTTACTGCGCCTACACACGAAGTTAAAAGTGTCTTGAGAAATAATTGAGACTGCAGAGCCAGAGTCCAATTCCATCTTACATGGAACTCCTTGTAGCTCTACCATGAGCTTAAGTTTGGGTTTGAGGGGGCGTCGAGCCCCAGTGTGGCATATGCTTCTATGGCTTCTGAAAAACCCCACACTAAGTGGACCCTGGGCCCCAGTACCTCTCCTAGTCGGTTCTTCCGACTGGTATTTGGGTGGCTGGTCTCTCTGGCGCACTCTGCAAACTGCTGCGATGTGGCCTCTCCTTCTGCAAGCTCTGCACGTGGCTGATCAAAATCTGCAATGGTGCAAAAATGGTTGCCGCCGCACCCCTTACATCTCAGTAAGAGAACTGCCTTGTAACTGTCCTCTCTCTGCTGGCTATTGCGGTGTTGCGTGTTGGGTTGCTTTTGGAGTCGGTTGATTTCAGATTCTTCTTCCTTGGAAGATTCTTCGATGTATTTGGCATCCTCAAGATGGACCGTTTCTTCAAACTTTGTCGATTTGGCAGGCTGTACTGTTTGAACTGCGCCCCCGGCAGTTTCGTTGGCCATCACTTCGTCTTATGCTTCAGAAAATGTTAAGTTTGGCCTAGCAAAGAGTCTCTTCTGAAGCGTTCTGTCCCATAGGCTGCAGATGAGCCGGTCTCATAGTCACTCTTCTAAATTTGAAAATTTGCATAGGCATGCGGCCTGCCTTAGTCCCACTATGAATTCCAAAGCTGATTCACCAGGTAGCTGTACTCTTTGGTCAAACTTGAACCGCTAGGCCATTTCAGACATCTTGGGCTGGAAATGCCCGGTTAACTTCTTTCTGAGATTTGCATAGGAGACTGCTTCAATCAGTGTCGGCGCGAAAAGGTTCTCGGCCAAATCAAAGGTTGCTGGGCCGCACACGCAGAGTAGCATTGCGGCCTTCAGTCCTTCTTCCGCGATCTGATTGGCCCTGAGGTAGTTTTCTACTTGTGATAAATATGATGGCCATTCCTCCAGGTGTTTCACATCAAATTCTTCCAGTTTTCCGACCTTCAGCATTCTTTCTTGCTGGTTCCTGCATTCTTCCAAATCCTGCTTCCCGGCTCAGGGAATGAGTCCACTGAGCACGAGGTCACTAGCATAGCTTGCTAGCCGACCTTGAGGAGGGGAAAATGCCATTTCCCTCCGGTGTGCGCTGCCTTTCCCTCATAGTCTTCAACTCTTTATTCAGTGAAGCAAGATCCCTCCTTCATCACCACTGTTAAATAGCGGGGGTTTTGGCTCTGGAATGAAAATGAGGAACTGAGTACAGGGTAACTCATAGTTTATTTCGTGCAGAAACTGTACTGGGAAAATGGCTGCAACTAGCCATAATATATAGTCTAGCCCCTAGGCAGCAGCCAATAGGTTTGAATCAACCACTGCTGCCTGGAGATAGCCAATTGCAGCACAGGAGACTTGTAGTCTGGGTTGCTGGAGAGCTGTTAGCTGCTCCAGCAACCCACGTGGTATTCCTCAAGAGCCCAGTACATAACAATAATGCCAAATGTAATGTAATACTTTCAATGCAAAAGGCAAATGGATAGATGGATGGATTTTAAAATGGAGGCAAAGAAGAGGAAAAATAAGCAAGTTCAAGAATCAGGTTTTATATAATGTTGAATGTTGGCAATATGACTATCCATTGAGACAGTATGAGAGAAAACATTTTGGTCATGTATCGTAAGGTTCTTCCTAACAATTTTTTTTCTTTCCAATGCAGAGTGGCTTAACCACTGGTCATCCTGTCTATGTCTAGTAGTCCTTAGCATCAAAGAACCAGTTCCCATAAGCTGTATTTTAGAATTTCTCAGAAGAAGAGTGTTAAACACAACCAGATTATGCATGCATAAATGCAGCAACATAGAATTTTGGATGCAAACTATTTTTAGAGAGCACTTTTATAAGGGAACTGACTTTGATGCAATACATCTGGGTTCTTGCTACACAAATAAAAAGAACAGACTTGTCTCTCATATAACCTGGTCTATATCAAATTTTATGGCAGGTGTCTGGCCAATGAAATGAAAGATACCAGTGGTAAAGAAACATTTTCACAACAGAATAGCAAGCCAAGAGTCTTCAAAGGGTTTAGTTCATCAGTGCCTACAAAGACAGAAGAGGGAAAGAGAGCTTACTCTTTTAAAGCAGAGATGAAATTATTTTTCCATTTGCAGAGGAAGTGTGTTCAGGAGACTCATGGGAAATATAGTTGACACTAGTTGCCTTTTATTTATTTAATAAGTATACAAATTAAAACATCAAAGTGTGTGTGTTTCACCATACTGAGGATCACATTTACCTTTGTAATGTTGAACACATCCAAGACAATGAAATCATAATTTTCATATCCTCCTTCAGTGCCAATAATTTCACTATAAAAAAAGGATAAAAAGATGCCTGGACTAGGGTGAATGATTGCTTGCCTTAGTTTAGGACTGGCATGTATACAGCTCCTCGTTCTTTCAGCTCTCCACTCATTCCTCACCACGTTCTCTTTTTCTTTCCCTGCTCATCATAAACCCTGGCTCTCATCTCAAGATCCAGCCCCTTTTCTGCCTCCCCTTCTAGCTTGCCACTTCTGCCACCTTTAAAACTTTATAAAGTGCAACACAGAGAAGTGTCAGGCAATGGACTCCCAGAACTGCCTTGGCTGGTCCAGGCCAGTTATCTAGTAAAGGCCTCTTGAGGTTCCTGAGAGGTTCTCGGAGTATAGACAAGGGGTAGACAACCTCGACTCTTTTATGACTCATGGACTTCAACTCCCAGAATTCCTGAGCCAGCCAGCTCAGGAATTCTGGGAGTTGAAGTCCATGAGTCATAAAAGAGCCGAGGTTGCCTACCCCTGGTATAGACTAACAGCCCATTTGTGTGGTGGTTCACTTTGTAGAACGTTCTTCCCATGGAGTTAAAGATAGCCCCAACCCTCTTTGTGTTCTGTAAGGAAGTAAAACGTGTGTGGTTCCAATGTCTCTTTAGCTGATTCTGGAAGCTTACTAGAGGGAGTTTAAGTTATTAATATCTGTTTTAAGTTTGCATTGTGTAGCTTGTGCTTTGGTGTTCATCAGCCAGAGTCACCACTAGGGTGGTGGTTTGTAAATAAATAAGTAAATAAATAAACAAATTTATGCTTTGTGCTTCTTGCCTGAACTACCTTGAAAGGCTGACAATCCTAGATAACCCCAAAGCTTCCCTTTAAACTTTAAACAGTGAGGTATCATCCTGCTGCAGTCAGTGCAAAACTGCATGACCTACAATCCTCATGAATCTCCAAGTCCCTTCTGATATGCACCTTCACGTGCTCCCCAATGTATGGTACTGAACTATTATTGCCATAATGGCTGGACCTTACCAGACTTTAAGCAGAGAACACAATGAAATGTTATGTGAGCCCCAAATAAGGCATTCTTCATATGCAAAACAAAAACACCTTTAAAATATTTCCCTCAGAAAATGGACAATAAATGCATGAATAGCATCTTGTTGAGTTATCTGACCAGATTTAGTTCAAAGCCTATATATGACCCAGGCTATGACACAGCTTTGATTTGTAAACCATAGTTGAGCAGCTGATTACTTAGCATGTTGCGTACACACAGCTTTACTGCTTTGTAAAATCTTCTATATATGGCATAGTATGGTCAATGACCCCCAAAAATTTCTAGTAAAAAATTCATGGAGAATTTTTCATACTGAAATGTTCCTCTTCATTGTAGAGTTGCTGTACAAAGCAAAACAGACCATCAGTGTTCTATTGTACATTTTATGCACTATTTTACACAAAGGGCTTTGGAATGAAAGATTTATATAAGCGTACATTTAGATTTGTCTTCTAATTGGCACACAGCAACAGAACATATTCTTAAGTAATCTCTACATCTTAGCCAAGCTGATTGCTTTGCAGTTTTGTGCAAATGATGAGTTGCTTCCAAGTTGAAATCTACTCTGCCAAGTTCAAGCCTGGACCAAGCCATGTTTTAACTTCCTGTAAATGAAAAGTCGTTATGAAACAGTAGGATAAGTTACCAAAAGCTCGGTGCAAGATACAGATACAAGAAAATGCCCCTCTGTGGAATGGAAAAGGGTTCAGCTATGCCTACATTTTAGCAATAGAATAATTTACAGTCTATCTCATTTTCCTCCTCATTTACACAAGGAATGCATGTTCTAGGTATTTTTTAAAAAATAGGCCTTCATGGGCTGGATTTAAATAGCAGTTCAGATCACTGTAAACATATGCAAAAAAATTGCTTAGCTAAAACAATAAATGCATGAATAGCGTCATGACAAGAACCAGCAAAATACACAAGGAGCAAAGGAAGTGGATCAGCCATTCAGCTGTTGCCTTAAATGCCTTTTGGAATGAAATACCTCTACGTGATCTGTCATGGTTTGCTGAAAACAACTTTGGCAAAAGGATTCCAAGGTAATAACTTCTGGAACAGCTTGCCTCCAGAAATCGTGGGCACTCCACCACTGGAGATTTTTAGGAAGAGGCTAGACAGTCACTTATCTGAGATGGTATAGGCTCTCCTGCTTGAACAGGAAGCTGCACGAGAAGACCTCCAAGGACTCATTCTATTCTATTCTATTCTATTCTATTCTATTCTATTCTATTCTATTCTATTCTATTCTATTCTATTCTATTCTATTCTATTCTATTCTATGCAAAAAGCTGCACTTAGTGGCAAAAGTGGAATGGGCCACCAACATGAACTTGCTGGTTCTGACTTTCAAAGTTATTAATGTTAAAGTATCTGAGGGGCACCCACCACCACTTCACCCATGAAGTATCTGGACCAGAAGACATGATTTATTTCACAGTATGTCTGTTAGGCATTGTGCTCTCAATATACATTGTGCTCCCAATATACAAAATGCATTCCCTTGCAAATTGAAAGCAGTCCCTATTGTTTCTGTCTTTAGGAATGGAGCTAGCATCTTTCCAGAGAAGATCTGGAAACCTAAATTAGCTGATAAATACTTTACAATATTTTATTTAAAAAAATCATCTTCTGTGCTGTTTTATTGTTTACTGTTATCCACCTATGGATAAAATCTGGCATGCAAATAATAATCAATAACCACAACTTAAATATGAGTATTAAAGAATATGAATTGAACTGCCAGTAAATAGTGTGTGAATTTAAATCCTGCAGCTAAACTATTTCAGTCAATGTACAATAGCCATAAAAGTGAATAGGGTACATGGAAAGAAGGTTCAGCTAATTTTTATAATGATTTGCCTGAATAAACTGACTAATGATGTTATTTCCAGAAAATGAAAGAGGTACAGTATACTTGAAAATGTATGCCAGTGTCTATGAAAAGTGAACAATATAGATGCAAACATACTATATCTCCATCTGTCTTGAATACATCCCTTTTTACTGTCTCAGTCCAGTACATAGAGATACTATCCAAGGATCTTGACTGTGTCAATGAGTGCACAATACTAAGACATTTCTATGGGGCCTCAATATCAAGCCATGAGCCTTCTCTTTACCTCTGTCCCTATTGTAGCCATTAAGGGCAGGGATTTGTTTTAGTTTCTGTCCACTATGTCCTCTACAAACTGGATTCATATTGACTAATACTAGTTACAGCAGTCTTTTTCAAAGCTGGCAACTTTAAGATATGTGGACCTCAACTCAGTCGATATTGGGAGTTAAAGTCCACACATCTTAAAGTTGCCAAGTTTGAAAAACATTGAGTTACACTATATAGTATACTTTAAAAAGTAGCTCAGTGGGTTAGGACGCTGAGCTTGTCGATCAGAAGGTTGGCAGTTTGGTGGGTCAAATCCTGAGTGCCGTGTAACAGAGTGAGCGCCTGTTATCCGTCCCAGCTTCTGCCAACCTAGCAGTTCGAAAGCATGTAAAAATGCAAGTAGATAAATAGAGACCGCTCCGGTGGGAAGGTAACAGCGTTCCGTGCGCCTTTGGCGTCTAGTCATGCTGGCCACATGACCACGGAGACGTCCTCGGACAAGCGCTGGCTCTATGGCTTTGAAACGGAGATGAGCACCGGCCCCTAGAGTCGGAAACGACTAGCACGCATGTGCAGGGGAACCTTTACCTTTATATAGTATACTTTAGAACAGGGGTTCCCAATCTTTCCAGTTCTGTGAGCTGATGGCAGCAATGGCAGTGGCGGGGAGGAGAGGAGAGGGGATGGTTTCGCACACACTGCTTGTGCAAATGCAGCTTCACACACTCATGTGCTCGCCTGCCACTTTGCGCAGCCTGGTTTCCAATAGACCATGGCCCAGGGCTTGGAGATCCCTGTTTTAGAAGTAACCGTATTTTTGTTTACTAGATTACTTAGAGAATATCTGCATAAAATGAACTCACATCCACATCTTGTAACACTTTTTATTTAACTCTTGTATTTTTCACTGCCACACAAATGCAGATATATTCTTCTGTCACTGTATAAGCAGTGCATCAATTGTCAAAACAGGTATTACTGAAACAAAATATCATTCTGGGAAAAACATTCATTTTTATCAAAGAAATTACAATGACAGTTGTAATTTCTCCTATCTTAACATTTAAAAACATTCATTCTATGCCTTATTTTGAAATTACATACATGTCATATTTGTCATAGTGATGCCCAAATATTGTACCTTTTTCTCAAAACCCATTTTGTTCATAAATTCTATTTAATCTTTTATTTTCATATTTTTGTTAACAACGTAATCTTCCATTTAGTAATCTTTAAATCTGCTAATGCACTAAATTCTTTTAATTTGCCCATTAATGTTTCAATTCCCTTTAATTAAAGGATGTTCCATAATCAAAACAAACTCATCTGTGAAGGCCCTTAACTTGTAAGTTTCTGGCAAACTGAAAATCTAAAAAAAATCTGAAAATCTAAAAGGACCCAGACCAGAGGTGAAAAGAGAGGCCATTATGAAGCAGGAAAAGGATAGATCGGATAACTCAGAACTGTAAAACTGCTATCAAAAAATGTGGAAAGAGTAAAAGTTAATGAAGGATGCTAAGAACAAAGAAAGGCAGTTTCTTTTGATACATTCAAAATAAGAAAGAGAAAATAAACAGTATATCATGTGCTCAGTAAAGAAGACAAAGATTAACCGATAACAGCCACAAAAGGCTGAACTATTTCATCTCAGACTTCTCTGACAAGAGGCTATGCATGGATTCCTCAGATAATGCTAGAGTGCTGAATCCAGCTTGAGCTTGCTAGAAACATAATGAGGACATATGTACTGACCTTGAATGAGTTTAAATCTCCAGGACCAGATGGGGGAAGGGGGGAGAGGAGAGGAGAGGAGAGGAGAGGAGAGGAGAGGAGAGGAGAGGAGAGGAGAGGAGAGGAGAGGAGAGGAGAGGAGAGGAGAGAAGAGAAGAGAAGAGAAGAGAAGAGAAGAGAAGAGAAGAGAAGAGAAGAGAAGAGAAGAGAAGAGAAGAGAAGAGAAGAGAAGAGAAGAGAAGAAAGATTGGAGGCAGACAAATTTGTACTATCTTTAGATATGCCTCATATATGTAGTGGGAAGAAGAACACCATCTTCTATTACCTATGCAAAATGTCCTGGGCTAACCCTGCACTCCAATTAAGAATCAGATTTCATGAGAAAAATGCATAAGAATCATATCTAAAATATCAACCATAAAATGCTAGCCAGATATTTAGATGAATGGCAATCCAAAAGAAGCCCCAGGACCTGCTGATTTGCTCTACATTTGATTGACTAATGCAGAACGCTTTCTTCCACCTCATGTAAATTACTCTCCTACTCTTCTACCCTCCCCCCAAAAGAGGAAAATCTCATTTGAGAACCTTAGTTTATGCATTGATTTTCCTAATTTTAATTTGTACAATTGGCAACATCTTGAGAATTAACTTATTGATGATTACGTACTATTAAGTCGGTGTTGGCTCTTAGTAACCTGATAGATTTTCTCCATGAAAACGTGTGAGTGTATGTGTGTGTGTATATACACACACCCATAATTATAGCTTAATTGTAAAATGTCAGCTCTTCTGCCAGTTTTTTTTAAAGTTACTCTATTCAAAACTAGTGAGGTCAACTGAGGAAACCTAATTAAATAACTTGCTCTTTCCTCCTAATTATGGTTGCTTTCCATCGTATACGACTCTACTCTATTTCCTATGTTGCGATTATTTCCTTGTGGTGAAAAATTACCCCATTTTGTGGATATTTCTTTCTTTCTACATAAACCTTGGTTGTAGCTCTTAGTTCTCCAGTTGAGGTTGGGCAGAAACCTGCTGGATAGCATTGTGACTAGTTATCCATCTAATATTATCTATTGATATTTATTCTGACTGATGGTGACTCCCCTGGGGAGCTTGTAGGCTTTTCCATTGCTTTCTGTCTGGTGATTTTTAACTGTGACTAAATCTCTGTGTATGAATCATGTGGTCCATTGCTGAACTTTTGTCTTACTTTGTATGTATTTCTTCGGCAATACAATTTAACTGTGCCCACTCTTCTCTGCACAAACTGTTGTCTAGATTTCTCACCTCTGGTTTTTCCCTTCAGTTCATCTTGATTAAATTCAGATGGCTTCTTTTTAATACAGGACATCCATATGAAATATTTTGCACGTCAACAGAAATGTACAGATTGACTGGTGGTACTTTCTGCTGATGATTATTTACACAAGCCGATGGCAGGATTTACAGCCTTGCTTATGTGAAATTCTACTAAGGAACTGGAAGGATCAATGGGGAGAAATATAGAATTGGCCTACTTTCCATAAATTTTCTTTCTGCCAAAAAAACTCTCTCTCCCTTTCTTTCACCTAAAATAAGCTTCCTTTAGGCACATAAATGATGAAAGAGAAAATAGCACTTAAGCAAGCACTAGACTCTGTGCACTGGCATGCCTTGTGCACTATATAGTTTTTATCAAAACTTTGCTTGCAAAACATTCATTTGCAAAGTCAGAAAAAATGTTGACCTGTATCTTCCATGGCCAAGCAAGATATTCCCAAGGCAATCTGCACCCAAGGTCAAATTAACCTAAAGTGCTCAAGATTCATTTGCATTGAACTCTTGAAAGCTGCACAGTAGGGCTGCCAAGATCTACAGCTGATCTGCATTAACTGTGTCAGCTGGGTTGCAATGCTCTGCTTTCTGGGTTGGGTTGTTTTGCTTTGGGAATGATTTCTTCAGTAGCACAGGCTTAGCATTAATGGGAGCTTCTTCGCTTTAGATTCTAGGATTAGGACAGCAGTAACAAGCTAGGCAAGCACAGAAAGCAGCTAATAAAAATAAACAAAACAACTTTTAAAATATAGAAGATAAAGAAAAAATACCAATGGATTTGTTAATAATTAAATGGTACTCCTGCATAGTCACCCAGACTGTCCCTAATCCAAATTCAATATCTTTTCTGAGTACATATACCAGTACATATACTTCTAACTTGGTATGCTTTCCCCTTGATAGAGTGAACAGAATAGTTCTCCTCCTGGAGAAAAGGTATCAGAGCACTATCCCTATTTTCAAACAATGCTTTCTGAGTTCTTTAGAAATAGCATTTTCTATTATACTTATTTTGTTAATCAAAATCTGACTTGAGGTCAAACCATGGTGTTAAAGTATTACCTGGACAAAAATAAGAATGTCTCTTTATGATGTCAGTTTTCTTAAGAAAAATAATGAAATGGTATTAATGTAGCTTGTATTATAACAGAAGCAATTTTCTCACACTGATCTGAATAAAGACAAAAAAGTGCATCCATAAAAGAAATACTCTATACATTGTAGTCAGGTTGATGGCATAAGATGGTGTGAGGCAGTGATTAAATTTCTGCATGGCTTTCATTATGCATGAAGAAGGTTTGATTAGATAACTAAGATTCCCCATTTCCCATTGAAGGGAAGTAAATGAAAAAAAGTTTAAGGCAAACTGTTAAGAGAATTGATCTGTCTCTTACTAATTTTCTTCAGGTTATGGAAGAAGGACAGAAAATTATCTGTTCACCTAAAATTATCTACAAAGCATCACCTTCGTAGCTTTAGTTTAAGGAAGAAATTTGCAGATAAAATCTATGTTTATTATACAGACCTTTCATCTCTTCCCTTAAAAGGATAGGTTTAAGTAAACATCCACATTAGAACTCAGTAGTGCAGAGATTTATTCCAATTTAGGCTTTCCTGAAGTTATATTTTTTTCTATCCACATATGGCAATTTTCAAATGGCATTTGATATACAGTCTGACTTTGGAGGTGTGCATATTACAAGTGGCTTTAAATTATAAGAGGATAAATTATTAGATTTTTTAAATGAATTCAATTTCTCCCTTTAGCAATTGTGGTAAATTTCCACAGACACATAAGTCACTCCCTACAATCCTGCATAGATAGCTACCACCGCATTCCTGATTGATCTATGATGATGAGGGGAAGCAGCAAGTGAGTTTTGCAAAACTGAACCACAAAATAACACTGCAATCAGACCTAAGTAAGAAAAGTATTGAAATAATTAACTAGAGCCACTAGTTATATGTGTGTGAATGCTGGATTATGAAATGGTTTGAAGCTTGCTACTCTGTTTCAGCTTGATGATTAATTGCTTAACAACTTGCTGACTGCTAAAAGAATCTTCCCAAGAAATTGGGCTGGACACTCTTCTAATCCCAACATGTTGGGAACACCCGGAAAAACACCTGTGGCAGCAGCAATACTAGAGCAAGAATGAAATAGTAATTGAATTAACTTGATGATCAGGTTCCAGTGATAGATGAGGATTTATTGCTTTCTGATCAGTTTATATAGGGGAGATAGGAAAAAAAGAAAGGTAAAGGTAAAGGTTCCCCCGCACATGCGTGCTAGTCGTTTCCGACTCTAGGGGCCGGTGCTCATCTCCGTTTCATAGCCGAAGAGCCAGCGCTTGTCCGAGGACGTCTCCGTGGTCATGTGGCCGGCATGACTAGACGCCAAAGGCGCACAGAACGCTGTTACCTTCCCACCGTAGTGGTCCCTATTTTTCTACTTGCATTTTTACGTGCTTTCGAACTGCTAGGTGGGCAGAAGCTGGGACGAGTAACAGGCGCTCACTCTGTTACGCGGCACTCGGGATTCGACCCGCCAAACTGCTGACCTTCTGATCGACAAGCTCAGCGTCCTAACCCACTGAGCCACCGCGTCCCTCGGGAAAAAAAGAGAAGACACCATAAAAAGAGAGAAAGCAAAGCCTTCTCCTATTTCCAGTGGTGTTGGAAATTTTTGAGAAACATACTAGTGTGAATGTGACTTCATAAAATGACTATTAAGAGTTGCCTTGCAGTGAGATGGGTGGCAAATAAATTTAATTAATAAATAAATTTGAAAGGATAAAACCATAAATCTGTAGTTGAGCCCAATTTTATTTATCATGTAACAATTCTTGTGTCCATCCCAAAGTCTGGAGTTTGGCTCAGCAGGATCATAATGTTCAAATGCATTATGTAAATGCAAGAAGCTTAGTAGAGGTACACAAACTTGGAAGAGCAGCCATGAAGGCTTGGAAAAGATATTCAGATGTTGGAATGTGTCTATATCTATAAAAATAATTGTGCAGGGAATTTGTTTCCCCTGTGATAATCAACAGAAGCAAAACTGGACTTTGAAGAAGCAAGAGAGGAGGAGTGATGACGCATTTAAAGTGTTGAAAAAGACTCCTGAATATACAATAAAACAAACAAATGGATCATCTAAAAAATCAATCCAGAGTCAAGGCAGAAGGCACAAATGACCAGGCTCAAATTATCCTACTTTACATTACGCAAGGGCCTAGCTCTCAGGAAAGAGCACTCATGCTAGGAAAGATGGTAGGAAGGAGAACAATCAGCATCAAAGTATACATGCTGTTAACAGTGGCAATGAATATAATATTGCAAGACATTAAAGGCCTGCTTAGGGACAGATCATTGTAAAGAAAATGTTGTATGTGACTGCTAGGAGTCAACAAGAGGGCATATAATCATAATCAATTAAGTGCAAGAGAGAAAGAACAGTTGTTAGTTGTTATTGGGCTACAAATGTTAAGTAATCCAGAGAGCATAGGAATATTATCCTGTTCTACTGTTGTCTTGTTACAATGTATACAGAAACTGGAGCAGGGACAATTGTAAAGACAACATCCTCCCAAAAGGAGGTGTTATAGACCACAGTTTACAAAAACAAAAAGATTGCGAGATTTAATGTCTCCATTGGTATGCTATAAATTTTATAGGACCTATTAACAAAATTTCAAAATCAAGAATCTGAACCTTATGATGTAGGCACCATTGCAGGGCAGAAAGAATGCTAGAAATGAATCATTTGGAGACAAAGCAGTTCCAATGTTGGTCTTAAAGCTAAACTACAGTCCCAAACTATATCAAGTACTGACACAGAAATAAACCCCTAGTAGGAGTAAAATAAAAACTTTAAAGCAAGCAGTCCAGATTACATAATTGTTAAATTAGCCATTCTCTGCAGCAGATAATTCCCATCTGTACTCCAGCATGATGATCTTTAAGGAGCTAGTAAAGTCACAAAGAATACAGCAGGTGATCTTAAGTCTATGAAGCTGACTCTTCCTGCCTATCTGCCTGTCTCCCAGCCTTCCAGCAGAAATGACCCCCGTGTTGGCTTTCAGAAAGCTCACCCATTCCCATCCCTTTTAGCCCCTTTTCTAACCCTAGGAGTACCATGGGATAGAAAGTGAAAAGGAGGCTGAGATGAAGTAGCTGGGGAGCTCTTGTTTTCACAGGGTCTCTTTAGTTCATCTTTGTTTCAAGAGCAAAGGGAAAATATTAATATTCAGTTAATCTTCACAAACCCATTGACATGAACAGTTGACCACTGAGGGCTTAATTTCATCTAGGAGTTATTAGCTATCTGTATTATGGTATTTATCTTGGGGTTACTAGGAATGGTAACAGGGAATTTTCTATATATCTTTCCTATCATGTGATGACCACTTGAATTTTCACCTTCACATCTGTTATCCTTAATTCTTAATACTCTGATCTCCCCTTTCAGTAAAACAAACTGGGTGAGCAGGAAAAAAAAAGTAAGGCTTTACTCAGAATAGAGTAGGCTTGAAAGAATCAAATTTTGAACTTTCATCATAAAAGGCAACATCAGGGCTACTGCTAGCTGTTTCACTCATTAGACTGATAGATAATCCAAACACCATACTCTGGGGCAATGATGATAGGAAAATGAAAGATAATGGAAAGGGTGTAATTTGATTCTCACCAGCTGATCCATCCTGTTCATGATTTTCCTACCAGTGTGTCTGATTGGCCTACCTATACTGTATGTAAGAATATAACATACACGAGACCAGTGTTCCAGCATCTAAGGCAGACATGTCAAACACAAGGCCCGGGGGCCGGATCTGGCCCACGAAGTGGTTTCATGTGGCCCGCGAAGCCATCCTGGAAACAGTGAGGGAACAGCCCCCACTGCCTTGGCCCTGGCCCAGAGACCCTCCTTCTGCCAGAAGACCCTCAGATCTGTCCCACTCCTGCCCGGGCCCCCATAGGTACCCTTGATGCGAATGATGTAGAGCTGGCCATGCCCACCCAGTAGGCCATGCCCACCCTGGCCATACCCACCCAGCCCCCTGAGGGCAACCGCAATGCTGATGCGGCCCTCAATGAAATTGAGTTTGACACCCCTGATTAAGGGGTTGCAATAAAGAAGAGGGAGCCAACCTATTCTCCAAAGCACCTGAAGGCAGCACAAGAAGCAATAGATGGAAACTAATCAAGGAAATAAGCAACCTAGAACTAAGAAGAAATTTATTGACAGTCAGAACAATCAATCAGTGGAACAATTTGCCTCCAGAAGTTGTCGGTGCTGCAACACTGGAAGTTTTAAAGAAAAGATGGGACAACCATTTGACTGAAATGGTATAGAGTTTCCTGCCTGAGCAGAGGGTTGGACTAGAAGTCTTCCAAGGTCCCTTCCAACTCTGTTTTTAATCTGCATTAAAACATAAATATGAATATATCATTGGGCAATCAGAAAAGAATTTTGGGAGATTTAGGAGAGTTGACTCAATCTATTCACTAAAAAAACCCCTTTTATAACGTTTAATCCACAAAGGACATTAATACTCGGTAAAGGATCTGAGCTCTGTATATTCCTGTAAGCTGCAACACTCTTGTTCCCATTACTTTCCCAATGCTTTTGGTTTAGTTGCTTTTTCCAAAAGAACATTGATTTTTGATACAAGGTAACAAGGGGATGACAACAAAAATGACAAGATACACAAGCATAGAATTGTGTAACTTTACATTAAACAAGACCATAAGCTCATCTAGTCCAATTTTATTTATATTGGTCATGAATTTTCCCAGCTCTGATATCTGAGCCCTTTTCAAGTTAAGGTATTAATCACTGATTCCACTCTGAGCCAATCTCCCTTATATTGCTTCAAACATTAAATTATGCAAGTGCTATCAAAGCTATATAAGCAACAGAAGGGAAAGTGTGAAACTTCTGATAACCCCCTTTCTCTTCTTTCCACAATCCTAATCAAGAAAATACATGTTTTGTTTTTAACTTGACTTTTGAAGGACCATACCATGACTTGCAAACCACACTTCTGTTTAAATTTCAAAGCCATCTCAACCCAATTCCCATTAAATTAGTAGGAACAGTTTGTGGTTCTGGGGCACCTCCCAATTGTGGTTCATAAATCTTCCCTCATCAATGTAAAACCATCTTTGTGAGCAATTGAATGACTTTTCCCTTCTCATTTCTTCTATGTAAATTTGCAGAGACTAAGCACAGGTCCTACAAGATCTTTTGGTTCTTCAACAAGATAGACCAAGGTGTTGCCTTTGCATTAGTAACTGATTATTGTAATCAGTACTTAGTACTGTATATGGTTGCTTAGCAGATTCACTAGGTGGATTTAGATCTCCCAGTACTGTAGATCTTTGGATGTTTTGCAGCCAATAAGCAAAGATTTCAATAGACAAAGACTTTGCAAAGGACAATTGCAAAATTATTTTGCATTAATTATTTTGTCAATGTTCCTTTCTTTTTCATTCAGTTAGAAATAGTAATTCCAAGTTCTTGTTCTATGTATAATTACACTTGAGGGAGGGAGGGAGGGAGGGAGGGAGGGAGGGAGGAAGAAAGGGAGGAAGGGAGGAAGAAAGGACCAAATAAAATTACTACCAATCTGTACTTCAATAGATGTATTTGCAACAAAGCTGATAAAGATAATGTATTTGTAAGGTAAAAACAGGATGCAATTTCTAAAAGTAGAGAGTTTTAAATCCATCTCAGAAAGCCAGCCTTGTAAAGCAGTTCCTTGAATAGATGATTCTCTCTTTTATATTCTCTTGGGTTTATTGAAGTATTCCTACAATTTATGAAAAACCTGGTAAATTTGGGAAGGTTCTTATCAAAAAACAAATTAAATGAAAATTTTACTTAACTCTAGGAATAGTGAGCTTTTTATACCATTGGTATTTAGAACACTTCCTAGATTCAAAATGATTTAATATGCTTCATTCTTCATTCTTCAATCACTCCAGGAGATTTCTCAGGTTTCAACTCAAGGCACTTCTATTAAATTGGAAATCTGTCTACTCATATCTTATGAAGGTTTAAAATGTGGTTTATATTGAGTGGGTAAAATATTTAATGGAAATGGAGGTATTAAAACCTCAATATAGTATTGCTTTTCACTTTTTAAGTTGCAAGAAATATATCAAGATTCTTGCAATTACATTTCAGATGAGCAAAAGTCTGATCCATTTCTGCCCTGAAATGTATTTGTATGTTGAGGAAGAAAATTCAACTTCTATAAAACTATTACTTTTCTTCTTTTTTTCTTACTCCAAGCTTAATGAAAAGGCAAAGTGAAAAATACATAAGTGGTTCATTTTTCTAAGTTCCATTATACACCATAAATTTTCAGCAAGTTGTTCAGGGATTTCTAAATTACAATTTCAAGTTCACATCTATGGTTAATCATAATACAACTGTTCTTTAAAGATTACCCTGGATGACCAGCTAACCAACAGCCAGCCTTTCATGAAAGAGAAGTTCTAGGCCTTTCTATAAATGATACTCATAAAATTCCACAGAGCTGCAGAGTGAACTAGAGAGCTGAATATTAGTCACAGAAAATAATCTGTGTGATAAGCTTTTTATGTTTGTCGGCTTCCAACTGTAATAAAACTTATAGGGTTTCTGCTGGGGTAGGAATCACACAGTTATTCAGATTACTAATTTCCTTATGACAACATTCTGTAAACATTGAAGAATGAGACCACATAAAGACACAGCTCCTCTGGTCTGTTGATGGACAGAAACATGTCCTGGAATTCATCCTCATGAAGTTAACATCTAAAGGTTGGGAAGCATTTTGTAACTCTGGGAATTACTTAGGAGTATTAAAACATGGTTGTTTTCCAAGCATTCATTGCACATGCAGACTATTTTGTTCCCTTCTGTCTGTGTACAGGGGATGTTTCTTTCAACTGTGTTGTTAAGCCAGAAAGATTACTGTTCTGCTTAAAATGTAGATCTACCTCTAATGGGATTTTATAAAACTCTTAGATTCTCTCTAATCATCTTTTACAAAATCATAAAGGAAGCAGATTCACTGAAAAACCCCTCAGGTTTGTTTGTTTGGTTGGTTTTTATTTGTTAAATTTATAGTCCACATTTTTTCTAGGACCCAAACCCAAAATCTGTAGTACTCCTTTCTTATATTTTTTTTCCTTCAGTAAACATCTTATGAGTTAGAATGGACTGAGAAAGTTGGACAAAATTTATTTATTTTATTTATTTATTTTAATTCCATTTATATCCCGCCCTTCTCCAAAGACTCAGGGCAGCTTAAATTACCCAGTAAATTTTCATGGGTTAGGTATACTTGAATCTATGCTGTCCCAGTCCTGCTCTAGCACCTTAACCATTATACCATGTCAAAAGATAAGAGAATAACAGAGTTGGAAGGGACCTCAGAGATCTTCTAGCTCAAACCTCTGCTCAACTGAGAGACCCTACCATTCTAGACAAATGACTGATCAATTTTTTAAGAGGCAACTGGACTTCCTTGTTTTTCTTTGAAGACATTTCACTTCTCATCCAAGAAGCTTCTTCAGCTCTGACTGGATGGTGGGGAATGGAAGTATTTATACTCCTTGCAGACAGCTGTTCATTTGCATTCATTTGAAAAAGCACTTTAGGGACAGCCATGACCTGAATGACTGAGAATCTTCATAGACTGACCAATTTCTTCAAAAAACCTCCAGTGATAGAGCACCCACAACTTCTGGAAGCAAGCCATTCCACTGATGGATTGTTCTGTCAGGAAATTTCTCCTGAGTTTTATGTTGGATTTCTCTTTATTGCTCTTCCACCATTACTTCTTGTCCTGCCCTCATGTGCTCTGGAGAATAAGTTGATCCCCCTTTTTCTGTGTCAGCCCCTCAAGTACTGGAAGACAGCTAACACGTCACCCCTAATCTTTCTTTTTGTTAGACTAGACATATCCAGTTTCATATGTTTTAGCCTGCAGCCTCCTAATTGTCTTTGTTGCTTTTCTCTGCACTTTTTCTAGAGTAGGAACATCTTTTTTGAATTGTGGTGACCAAAACTGATGCAGTATTCCAAGTGTGATCTTGCCAAGGAAGTACAAAGTGATACTAATACTTCACTTGATCTTGACACTATCTCTCTGTCGATGCAACGTAGGACTGTGTCAGCTTTTTTGGCAGCAGCAGCACACTTCTGCTCATTTTTAAATTATGGTCCACAAGGACTACTAGATCCTTCTCTCAGTTGCCACTATTGAGCTAGGTACCACCTATTCTATACCTGTGCATTTGGTTTTTCTTGCCTAAATGTAAAACCTTATTTTTCTCATCACTAAATTGCATTTTATTGGATAGGAATAGATGGTAATGTTTGAAATACAGCCTCAGCCACCCTTTAAGGTGAACCCTTAAATCCCCTCATCCATCTTCAGACAATTGATTGTCAATATTGGCTCTGTCCACTTTCTGAGTAAGCCACAGAGGTGCTGGCAGATGAATAAAGTTCATGGATCACAAATTATCCACTCACGATTGGAGCTCTAGAGATGTTGAATTTACTGTTTGCTGTATATGATTTAGCTTTCCATTGCCTTGGTTGTTTGCTTTCACTGTATTTTATGGATGGCCTTCTGACGTTTTAGAAGACATATAAGCAAAGAAATAAAAAATGGGCATTACAGGCATCTCAGACAACAAGAACAAAGCAATACCTCTGATCAGAAATTTGAATGTGAAGAAAATATACTTTTAGAAAATTGTCTGGGTATAATTTGTAAGTAAATTTTTCCAGATTAAAACTGTACTTTGCATTTTATGCCTTGTTCTGCAGCAAATCAGGCCAAGTAAAATTCTTTGCATAATTTACCATACCAATCTCTGACTTGAAATTCTACTCCTTTTATTTCACTGTCTCCTAGGCCAAACATTTTCCAGATCCCCACGCCTTTGCCCCCCCAAAAAAAGATTTGTTTTTCTTTGTTTTACCCTAAAGGTAGAAATGTTTTGGTTAAACAATTAAACTATCGAAAACTGAAATTTTTCATACAAACCTTATTTTCCTTGGGATATGAACAAAGCCTAAAACAAAGTTATGATCATTATTAAATGGAAAAAATGAAACTTGAAAACAAGTTGCTGAGCACAGAGTGTTCCAAAAATGAAGCCAAAGCCCCAATTATAACCTGAATGGAACACATAATTTGCTCATATGGGAAGAAACTCATACCCCAAAAGATCTTACTTTTTGCCAGGGGTGTATCACGTGACTTTCTGCATAGGCTGTCAGTGAGGAGAGAAATAAAACTACAGACAATGAAGGCCGGTGAGTGTTATAAATGTAAATCTTTTGATAAACGTCACAGGTAAACATTTTTTTAGGATTGGAAAAATATGCTTTGTGATGCAGCTGTCAACCATGTTCTACTGTGAGAAAAGGACTGAAGTAAACTCCACCTTAGACATGCCCAATCCCATCATCATTTGCATGCCATGACCAATGGCAATTGGAACTGTAGTCCAATAACTGCAAACAATGTTGTCTGTAAGTAGAGATATATTTTAATGGAGTCTATCCACTTCAGTTTCAGATTTTTTTTTTCATGTATATTTTGGCCTATCTTTTGGGCATCTTGATGTGTGACATACTGTACTTTAGAAATAATTTTCAATAATTCAGGCAAAATGACTGAAGACTGAGGAGTTTAGGGAAGCTAGAGGAATTTTACCAATTGCATCTTACCAATTGCGAGGTGCTTGGGAATTAACTATCTAGTAAAGATAATTAATTCTGACATTTCTGATGCAATGAACAGCAAAAAGGCCATAAAATGTTACCATTAATTTAAAATGTATTTTTGAAAAATGTGTGGGAAGAAACAATTTCATGAACTTTTATTCAGATTAATACAGAAATGGGAGCCAATCAAATTTTAGATAAAGATATGCTGATTTGTGCATCTCTGGAAAAGTGAAAAAGAAACCTAAAAGATTCTGAGTTGAAACAGCTTAGATTTGAAATGATTTTGCTTGGGAGTGTTACCTCTTCAGCACTGTAAGATAATTAAACAGTTGAAGGAACTCAAAATATGACTTGAAAGGTTTTTAGTTTAGCCCCAGTTTGGCACCAAGAGTACCTGATGTTATTGTAGCACTGCCACTTCCAACTTTCACGGTAAGAAAACAACATTGGTCTGCTTTGTAGGGTTGTGTTCAAGATTAGAAATATTTACTTACCTATATTAACCTCCCTGCACCTACCTATATAAAGTTACTTACTTCTGTTTATATGCCACTCCAGTTCTGTTACTGTTTGGTTATTTGCCTTGCTTATACAGTTAATAGAATATCTATTATGGAGCGCATCAGTAATAAAGAATTTCGATTTTTTTCCTTCCAGGAAGCCAAAACTTTATTCATGATTCTTCCCTCATCATTTTATATTCACAGAAATCTGTAAATTATGACAGAATACATGGATGTCCTCAGGGCTGCTTGTTTTTAATGCACACACAATGTGCATTAAAAATTGGTGGATTGCATAATCAGAGCTGCATCTTACCTTTTTTTACTATACATTGTAGACCTGTGGCCCCCAACCTTTTGGGTACCAGGGACCGGTTCCATGGAGAGAGGTTTTTCTGCAGACCGAAAGGGGCGTGGTTTCATATGCTACCTGCATCCTGTAGATGGGACTTCACTGGTTTCCGACATGCCGTGGCCTGGTGCTGATCCATTATTCCATTGCTTCCTTTTGATTTACTAAATAGTACAACAGTGGTTTTTAAATGTATTTTTTACAACCAGAAAACTAAAGTAGGCTCTAAGTCATACTGAATTTCCTTGAAATGTTACATGAGTCAATGTAATTTTCAACTTTCTTTAGGGTATCTAAAGAACAAGGTAATTCCCATAATAAAGAAAGTAAAAGCATCAATTCCTTTAAAGAATGTTTCTCTTTCATAAACAAGCATTTCTGCCATTAATAGTTCCTGGTGTGTCTTCTGAAACAGAATTTCACCTTTCTCTTTTATCATGATAATAAATGAAATAGGACACAACATCCTTGTGGTTCACTTAGACCAGGGGGGTCAAACTGCTGGCCCGTGGGCCAGATACATCATGCCGAAACTGTGCCCACCCCATTGCTGGCAATGGAGAAAAAGTCACGATACATCGTGACATGTCATGTGATGTTGCGAGTTTAACACCTCTGACTTAGACGAAATGCTTGGAATTAGTCACTGGTAACAGCTGAAGTTAGCTACGGCAGTAAAGCAATTTAATCTGTTAAAATAATAATTATAATGGCAGAAGCTCTTAATGTTTTTATTGTAGTGAACAGAGCTTGCCAGGTCAAGTAAACCCCCTGAACTATTTTCTATCTTTGTTATGTCTTGTTGATAAGAAAGCACTTTAATGATGTTTCAGCTGCTTTAATTGAAGAGCCCTATTTTGTTCCTCTGCATCAAACAATAGAAGGTTCCAAAGGGATATTTGGAAGAGATATAGGCAGATGAACAGATGAATCTATAGCTGTCTGGAAGTGAATAGATTTCTATTAAAAGTCAAATACACAGATGCCTGATTAACTATAGTGACTAAGTAGCCTCAAGGCTTGCCATCCTCTTATGAGGGCCTCCCTGATAGCTTTCAAAATCTTCAGTCAACGTGAGCAATGGCTGGATCTCTACCAATGGAATCAATTGGTGGTAAGATGAGCTTGAGGAAGAAAGATGTCTTTATGCTGCATTTTGCTTCATATTTTACCTGGGCTACAAATTAGCCAATCGTTTATGGTTAATATATTGTGCAGGCTCAGTCTGTGCTCACTAGGTTTATGGGCCAGTTGAGTAAAACATGATTCAATTAATGATTGTGATTTGTGTGAAAGCAGTTTAATTCAAATCCACACTGTAAGTATATTACTTTCACACACTTTTTTTTCTTCTTACCACAAGTTTATGGCCTGCTTTTTCCCCCCAGATCAACTAGGTGTCAACACTGATCTGACCAGCTTGTTGACCAAGCCTAATGTGAGCTGAAAGAGAGTTACTGGTCTAAAGTCACCCAGAGAGTTTTCAATCCTAAAGTAATTCTAGAACTTGGTCTCCTGATTTCTAACCTAGGGCTTCAACACGAGACCTTTATTAATTGTATTTTTGTGTTCTGCAATACTTATTTAAAATAATGTTTGGGCAAAGATTGTTCCCTGTTTTCACATTTCCATTTGTTGGTTGAGTGGCCTGCTCTACAGCTTTTATTTTTAAACATGTTTCTAATTTATTATGGACAGCAGCATGGATTAGTATATTTATTGCTAGATAGAAGGAAGTCCAACTGAATCAATATGACTTATCCCAAAACATATGCTTGAGTAGTTATCTATTTTTAAGCAAGGTAACTCTTCCTAAGCTCCACAAAGAACTAATCCTTAGCATGTCTGAATGCCCTCAGCTGTTCTTGAGGATAAATGATTTTAAAATCCCTAGAAGCTAAGATTGTGCCCTTGTGAAGAAGGACCAAATAATTACGGCAGCAAGACTTTTAGTAGGGCAATATTGGAAGAAGGAAGAACTGCCGACTATAGAAGAATGGACTTTAAAAGTTTCCAACCTGGTGGAAATGGCAAAGATTTCAGCGTACTTGAAAGACCATTCGCAACAGAGATATATTGTGGAGTGGAAAAAATGGATTGATTATATTCAGAATAAATATGGGACTAAAAAGTTTCATCTAGCATTTGAATAAGTTTTGATGTGATATTTATATTGCTTGTAGTTATTTTATAAGAGTTAAAGTGTGATAGATTTAATAGCTTATTGTTGTTTGCATAAGGTAGATTATGATTGTTTGTATTTTTATACCCTGTATTTAGCTCTGGGAAGTCGGGGAGGGGGGAGGGGGAAGGGAGGGAGGTGTTGGGGAGGGTTGGGGAGAGGGGAGGGGGTTGGGAGGGGTTTTGTTTTTAAAAAAATGTACTGTAAAACTTTTCAATAAAAAAAAACCAAGGACCAAATAAATCTCTAGATCATGTCCTGTTAAACCACATCTTTTGTAAGTTTATACAAGTTCTTTGTTACACCTTATCTGGCAAAGTAAATACATAAATTCTGATTTATTTTAGGTAGAGTTACTTTTATCAGACCAGCATAATCTAAATTATTTGAATGGAGCTAAAATGGGTTGTATTTTTTTGTAAAGAAAAATGTGCTCTGATTGCTTCAGTGATCTAGGTACAGTTTTATGTTGTCTTATCTGAAATAGAACTGTTTGATTGTTTAGTTTGAGAATAGTGATCAGTTGAATTAAATAATATACATTTACTTCTAAAGTAGATTTCTGCCCTACCAAAAAGGGTTTAACCATATATTAAAATTAGAATAGAAATCATTATCATCACATTCAAGAAGAAAGCAAAAAGAGGAAAGATCAGGAAAAATGATAAAACATTAATATAGCTATCTCATAAAAGTGAAGATTCTTTATTCAGCATTATATTTCCCTGATAGGAAGATGAAGTCTCTACTCCTACCACCAAACAATGAATTGTGTGGGTGCATGGGGTGGGATTTGTCATCCATCTCTTGAAAGAACAGAAGAAACCAGAAATATGTCCCTTGTAAAAATGAAATTCAAATGCGTCTCCCTTCATAGTTTTATAGAACATTGCAGGATGTAGTCTTATTTCCTACTTCGTATTAAATAACATTTGTCCAATGCAACAATTACCAGAAGAAAATACAGCATTGAATGAAAGACAGAAAAACTGTTCCTTCCTAACTGAAATCAGATTGAAATTGACCAGATTGACTTCATAAATCTTTTTTTAAAGACTAGCTACAATGTTTCTGTTCTGCAATTACTTTAAATTATTCTAATTGCAAATTGAGGCAAAGAATGCAAAGGATTTTTAAACATAAGGACTCCGGTTGATGCTGGGAGCAAAAAACTATTTTTTCAATTTGCCAATATCACTTGTACTTGTTAATTGCCAGGTTTTTTTTATGTCTTGCACAATGTGCCAAAATCAATTAAGCATGGAGGTTTATAGAGACTGAATTATTTTTTGAGTTTTGTACTTTGCAATAGACAATATTTAATTTGTGGTTTATTGATAATAGTCTGAGATGGACATTATCCAGAAAAAATTGAAGACAATTGAATTGGAGAGAGAAAAAATATTAAATACATGGAAAGAGAGAATATAATTTGTAAAAACAAAGACACATTTCTCCAAGAGTGTTGATCTGGTTCTACTGATGTTGGTAAGTCAGAGAAATTTTACATTCAAAATGTCTTTTCTTGATATCTCTGCTATGATATACTTCCTAATTATTTCAGTTGGATACTGTTTTATTTGTTTCTCTTTGGTTGTAGCTTTAGTATTTGTTTGTGTGTGTGTCATTCTATTTTGTCATTTCACACAAGGAAAACAATGAAAGTAAAGGTCACTTTTTGGTTTGACTTGAGCTGAGTTTTCAGTGTAGGGTTATTCAAAAGTTATTTATTTAATTTCTATGCCATCCATCTCACTAATACATGATATTGAAACCATTGTCCAAAATTTAATTTACAATATATATGCTTGCTTTCAATACAGATAGTTCATTTAGTGATCATTTGAAGTTACAATGGTTTTTATGACCATTTTCCACACAACCGTTGTAGCATCCCCATGGTCATGTGATCAAAATTCAGATGCTTGGCAACTGACTCATATTTATGACATTTGCAGTCTCTGGGGTCATGTGATCACCTTTTGTGACCATCTGACAAGCAAAGTCAATGGGAAAGCCAGATTCACTTAACAAACAATAATTAATGTTAAGTGATTCACTTAACACTTTTGGCAAGAAGGGTTGTAAAATGGGACAAAATTCACTTAACAAATGTCTTACTTAACAACAGAAATTTTGGGCTCAATTGTGGTCGTGCGTCAAAGATTGCCTGTACATAAAAATTCAGAAATGAAAAAGTAAAATTTCTCTGGAAAGTTAACTTTGCCTGAAATTTAATTAATAAGCTCATGATCCATTTGGTCCATATGGCATCCAGATACAACACACATCCTGTTTATTTTCAGTGACATCGACAGATTGTACCTGCCAAGAACAATAGGGGGCAGAGGGCTACTACAAATCCACCAAACTGTAGAAGAAGAAAAATGAAGTTTGAATGACTATGTGAATCAAAGTACAGAAAAATTGCTGCAGGCTGTGAAAACAGAGAGCATTATCAAAATAATAGAAACAATGGCAGAATATAAGGAAAAACGGCTGGATTATAGATTAAATAGATGGAAAACCAAAGCTTTGCATGGACAACATTTGAAAAACATTGAAGGAAAATGTGATAACAACTTGACATGGGCATGGCTTAAGATGGGAACCATCAAGAAAGAAACAGAAGACTTAATACTGGCTGCTCAAGAACAAGCACTACAAACTAATGCCATGAAAGCGAAGATACAAAAATCTACTGACAATCCAAATTGCCAACTTTGCAACAACAAAGCTGAAACTGGTTCACATTTAATATGTGAGTGCAGCAAAATCCCGCAAACTGATTACAAAGCTAGACATGACCAAGTTGCTAAACTAATCCACTGGGCATTGTGTAAAAAATATGACTTGCCTGTGTCCGAAAAGTCGTGGGAACATAGGGTGGAAAATGTTGTCGAGAATGAGAGGGTGAAGATCTTGTGCGACTTCTGAATACAGACAGATCGCCATTAGGAACACAACATGCCAGATATCACAGTTGTAGAGAACCAAAGCGTACAGCTGATTGATATTGCTGTACCAAGCGAGGCCACAGTCGAAGAAAAAGAACTGGAAAAAATTATGAAATACCGCAACCTGGCCATCAAAACTGCGTAATTATGGATGAAAGAGCCTTGGTGGAGCAGAGGGCTAATGCCTCCTTAAGTAACACCAGCTGCCTGCAATTAGTGCAGGTTCGCATCCCACCAGGCTCAAGGTTGACTCAGCCTTCCATCCTTCGGAGGTAGGTAAAATGAGGACCCAGATTGTTGGGGGCAATTAAGCTGACTTTGTAATAATGCCGCTTGGGGTGTGTGTGAAAGCCCTAACAAGCAGGCATATACATAGAATGAAGGCTACTGCTAAGCTTGTAAGCCGCCCTGAGTCTTCGGAGAAGGGCGGGATATAAATGGAATTTTAAAAACAACAACAACGCATAACAGTGATACCGATTGTCATCGGGGCACTGGGAACTATGTCCAAAAACTTTACAAAACACGTCAAGAAATTGCAACTTCCTGTAATAACTCCAGCAAAGCTACAAAAAACTGCGCTACTCAGAACATCTTACATTTTAAGGAGATACCTGGTTGATACCTAGGATGCTGGCAGCAGGCCATGTCAACCATTAGTGCCAGTCAGTTTGAGTGTTCAGTTGACTGAGTTTCATGTTTTATGAATAAACGTTTAATAATAATAATAATAATAATAATAATAATAATAATAATAATAATAATAATAATAATAATAATAATAATAAAGTTGGGAGGGACCTTGGAAGTTATCTAGTCCAACCCCCTGCTCAGGCAGGAAACCCTATAACATTTCAGACAAATGGCTGTCCAGTCTCTTCTTAAAAACTACCAGTGTTGGAACATTCACTGCTTCTGGAGGCAGGTTGTTCCACTGGTTAATTGTTCTAATTGTCAGGAAGTTTCTCCTTAGTTCTAGGTTGCTTCTCTCCTTGATTACTTTCCATCCATTGCTTCTTGTCCTGCCTTCAGGTGCTTTGGAGAATAGCTTGAGTCCCTCTTCTTTGTGGCAACCCCTGAGATATTAGAACACTGCTATCGTGTCACCCCTAGTCCTTCTCTTTATTAAACTAGACATACCCAATTCCAGCAGCCGTTCCTTATATGTTTTGGCCTCCAGTCCCCTAATCATCTTTGTTGCTCTTCTTTGCACTCTTTCCAGAGTCTCAACATCTTTTTTACATCGTGGTGACCAAAATGCAGTATTCCAAGCATGGCCTTACCAAGGCATTGTAAAGTGATATTAATACTTCACATGATCTTGATTCTATCCCTCTGTTAATGCAGCCTAGCACTGTGTTGGCTTTTTTGGCAGCTGCAGCACACTGCTGGCTCATATTTAAGTGATTGTCCACTAGGACTCTGAGATCCCTCTCACAGTTACTACTATTGAGCAAGGTACCCCCTATACTATACATGTACATTTGGTTTTTCTTGCCTAAATGTAGAACCTTACTTTTTTCACCATTGAATTTTATTTTGTTAGATAGTGCTTAGTGTTCAAGAGCCAAATCATTGATGAAGATGTTGAACAGCACTGGGCCCAGAACTCACACTTCCCTCCATGTAGATGCAGTTCCATTGAGGACCACATGCTGAGTACGGCCGGTCAGCCAGCTACAAATCCATCTGGTGGTGATGCCGTCTAATCCATATTTTTCTATCTTATCAAGTAATAGGTTGTGGTCTACTAACTGATTAGTCTACAACTAATATGTTATTCATGACCATAGGTTCTGTATTTCTATTACAACCTATGGTTGTTAATTAACCCACTAAACTCCCTTTTATGGCCCTGTAAGCCCTTAATTCATGATAAAGTGGGGCAACTGGATGGAGCTGAGCATTTCCTGGCTGGATACCTTTCCTGACACCTACATGGAATTTGGAGATTTTTTTCTTTGTGCCCTAGGAAAGAAACATCTGCTGCTTCCTAGGACTGAACCTTCCAAGTAGGAGGTGAGAGTCTTTAGCATTAGGCCACCACGTCACTCTTACTAATTAACTCAATCTCACACTGTAAAAACAAGTATATGTAACATTGATTTTAATTTGTGTGAGAGAGAAAGAATCTGTATGTACCTTGTTTATATTTATCTATAGTATATCAAAGCTAAAATCTATACCTAAAGCTGTCCCTGTATTGTATGTCTGTAATTGTAGCTATAGCTAAATAAAACAGTTTAACTACTACATCACTTTCAAGCTACTTTGACTAGTACAACTTCCCAAAGCCATATATTCTCCAATCTGGTATTCAATATTCAACATTTTGATTTTGATAAAGTAATGTGTATGTGTGCTGGGTGTCTTGAAACCCAACAGTGATTTTGATCAGATTTTCTGATATCCTTGTAAACATCCTGAAAGAGATTCGTGGGTGGTTTACTGACATCATCTAACAGTCTAAAATACAAACAATAATACAATTTGCTTACCCCAAACAAGCAAATGAGCCTAGAAATGTTTATCTAATTAAATCCAAATGAATTTGCTCAATCTGGTCTTACAAAGTGGCAAATCTCCAACCCTATATTTTTAAAAATTAATATAAGCATTTCCCCTTGTCTCAAAAGATGATTAAATATTGCCAGCCTTTTTGCTGACTGAACTATAAATGCTTGTTTTGTCAGTAAAATGTTTTATTAGTAAAACATATTTTAACTTGTCTAAAATAGTAAGGTAGATAGCTTTGAAATATGATGTTTGGCAGCCTAGAATGAGCATACTTTACAACCATGTCAAATGGGCTGTTAATTAAGAGTTAGAAGAGGCAATTTTATCCAAGCAAAAGCATAAAAAAATACCTGTCTTCCTTTGCATGGAAGTTTAAATTATACTTGAATGTTTTAAAGAACCCAAATTGCTATTATGTTGGGAAGTTGTCATAAATTTGCTAATGGAGCTATAGTGAATAGTTGAACTTATTAATATGCTTCCTACAATATTTGCTTGAATTTAACATGCCATGAAAGAACCTTGTAGAGACATATCTCTATCTAAATTTCTGTTTATGAATTTTGTGGCTATAATAGTCAAGTCAGAGTCAACTTGCTTTATTTGGGCCCAGTTTAACACTAGGTCTATGGCATCATTACATGTGGCAAATGCCCAGAAAAATCATATAACAGAATAAATGAAATCACTAGGCAAATATTGTGGGTTGAGGCAAATCCAACAAGAGGCCCCTGGTTAACTTCTTAGTTAAATTTTTTGTGGGGTTAGGGAGGGGGGTGGGAGTGGACTGTGGTTGTTCGATGAAGGGGGGCCTTCCAACAACCATAGCGCAGGCCAGGCCTACGATCATTCGCGAAGGGGAGGAGCGGGGTTCGGTCGCCGACGAAGCCCAGAGGCGAGCCGACAGACTACCAATTCCCAGGACGGTGGGGAATGGCAGAAGGTGCACAAGCAGAGGGCCGTATCAACACCGGGAGGGTCATCTCCGCTTTCTACAAGCAGTGAGATGCTCCGACCCTCTGTCTCTTCCCCGAGGACCCGGGAGCGAAGATGTGCAGCCTCCTGAGCTCAGGCTGGTCTACCTAAATGCCAGGTCCGTTGTTAATAAGGCTCCCCTTGTTCGAGATCTAGTTGAGGGTGAGCACGCGGACCTGGCTTGCATCACGGAAACCTGGCTGGGCCCAGAGGGTGATGTTCTTCTGGTTGACCTCTGCCCGCCTGGTTTCCGGGTGCTGCACCAGCCTCGGCCTCATGGTAGGGGCGGAGGAGTGGCAGTAATTATCAGGGAGACCCTAAGCCCGCGGGAGACCACCGTCCCTCAGATAGTCGGGTGTGAGTCTCTCTTTCTGAGATATGGTCCTGGGGCGCAGTTGGGCCTGCTGCTGGCGTACCTTCCACCTAATCGCGCAGCGGCAGCCCTGCCTAAGCTACTTGATGTCCTCTCGGGGTTGGTGGTTGAATTCCCCAAACTCATAGTTTTGGGCGACTTCAACCTACCGTCCCTAGGAGGATCGTCTGAACTAGCTCGGGAGTTCATGGCTTCCATGACGGCCATGGACCTGTCGCAAGTAATTTCAGGACCGACTCATGAGGGAGGCCACACCCCTGACTTGGTTTTCTTATCTGGACGGTGGCGTGATGATCTTGGTGGGGGCCCCCCAACCGTTATGCCCCTGTCACGGACCGATCATCACCTCCTACGACTGGACTTCCGCTTTGCCACCCCCCGCCGTGGGTGTGCGGAGCCAACCAGATGGTACCGCCCCAGGCACCTAATGGACCCTGATAGGTTCCAGGCAGCGCTTGGGAACCCACCTGCACTCCCTGCTCACAACTCGGCGGATGCCTTAGTGGAAGCCTGGGAAAGGGCAGCCACGGAGGCACTTGACTGAGTTATACCCCTGCAGCCCCTGACCCGGCGCAGATCCCAGCGAGCCCCATGGTTCACCGTGGAGCTCCGGGAGATGAAGCGTCAGAGACAGGGCCTAGAGAGCCATTGGAAATCCAGTCGATCCGAATCCGACCGGTTGCGACTAAGAATCCACACCAGGTCTTATCTCGCAGCGATAAGGGCGGCGAGAGCCAATTACTTTTCCGCCCTTATCGCGTCTGCAGATAATCGCCCGGCTGCCCTGTTCAGAGTGACTCGCTCCCTTCTGAACCAAGAGGTGAGGGAGGAGCCCTTACAGGGTCAAGCCGAGGAATTTGGTCAATATCTGTTGGATAAAATCGCTCGGATTCGAACCGGCCTGGACTCCAACTGGGCAGAGTCTGAGGAACAGGACACGGGCAGTCTTGTCGACGTCATCTGGGAGGAATTTGATCCTGTGACTCCAAAGGAAGTGGACAGGATTATGAGGAGGTTGAGCTCCTCCACATGCTTATTGGACCCGTGCCCTTCCTGGCTGGCTTATGCAGCTTGGGAGGGGACACGAGGCTGGTTCCAGGCGGTCATCTCTGCTTCTCTGAGTGAGGGTCACTTCCCCGCCTCCTGGACCCAGCTACATTGAATAACTTTCGTCCGGTCTCCAACCTTCGCTTCCTTGCGAAGGTTGTTGAGAGTGTGGTGGTGCATCAGCTTCCTCAGGTCCTGGATGAAGCGGATTATCTAGACCTGTGCCAATCGGGTTTCAGGCCGGGCTACAGCACGGAGACGGCATTGGACGCTCTGATGAATGATCTCTGGAGGGTCCGGGACAGGGGCCATTCCTCTGTCCTAGTCTTATTAGACCTTTCGGCGACTTTCGATATCATCGACCATGGTATCTTGCTGCGGCGCCTCAGGGGATTGGGAGTGGGAGGCATGGTTCTGCGGTGGTTCTCCTCCTTTCTCCTGGGACGCTCACAGTCGGTGTTGGCAGGGGGACAGAGGTCGACTCCGAGGCCTCTCGTTTGTGGAGTTCCTCAGGGGTTGGTCCTCTCGCCTCTCCTGTTCAACATCTACATGAAACCACTAGGTGAGATCATTCGTGGTTTTGGAGTAGGGTACCATCAGTATGCTGATGACACCCAGCTTTTCATCTCGACTCCAAACTGCATCAGTGATGCCCTCGACGTGATGTCCCATTGCCTGGAAGCGGTTCGGGAATGGATGGGGAGGAACAGGCTTCAACTCAACCCGGACAAGACTGAATGGCTGTACATACCGGCATGCCAGGACACTCAGAGCATTCCATCCCTTAACATCGGGGGTGAGTTATTATCCCCTGTTGATAGGGCCCGCAACCTGGGTGTCCTCCTAGATTCACAGCTATCCTTGGAAGATCACATAGGAGCTGTGACCATTGGGGCCTTCACTCGGGTTTGCCTGGTGTGCCAACTACGACCCTATCTGGACCTGGATGCCTTATGTACAGTCACCCATGCACTTGTGACCTCTCGCCTTGACTACTGCAACACTCTCTACATGGGGCTGCCCTTGAGAGCCACTCGGAAGCTTCAGCTGGTACAGAGTGCAGCTGCACGAACACTTTTGGGGGCCTCCCGATACTCCCATATCACACCTCTCCTCCATGAGCTGCACTGGCTTCCAGTTGCCTTCCGAGTGAAATTCAAGGTGCTAGTGATGACATACAAAGCCCTACATGGCATGGGTCCGGACTATCTATGGGAGCACCTACTGCCAGCGTCAACACCCCTCCGTCCTGTGCACTCCCACAGAGAAGGCCTCCTCAGGGTGCCACTGGTCAGAGAATGCCGGCTGGTGGCCCCCAGGGGGAGAGCATTCTCAGTGGGTGCGCCAACCCTCTGGAACTGCTTGCCTACCGAAATCCGGATGGCCCCCGACCTTCGCACCTTCCGGCGTGACTTAAAAACCTACCTGTTCCAGCAGGCCGGCCTGGCCTGATAGATCTTGGGGTTTCATTTGTTTTTAGTATTGCTTAACTGTATACTTACCTTCTCTGTACACCGCCCCGAGTCCCTCGGGAGAAGGGCGGTATATAAAAACAAATAAATAAATAAATAAATATGATTCAACAGTGTGATAACAACCATAACATCTGCCTCTTTTTAAAATAGCCATTTTTTAGAAGGTACATTTGCACTTTGGAAAGAGGTTTGCTACCCCAGTAAGCCCAGAGAGGAATTAGAAATCATTGCCACAAAGATATCTGAAGCATGCCAGCTTTCTATTTATTTTATTTTATAAAAAGTCAGTGTATTAATAGTGGAGTGAATCTGTGAGTACTATAGGAAGCAAAGGCACCACATTAATTACATTCCTTAATTAATGTGCATTGATGGCCATAACAACTGCACATTATAGCTAAAAGAAAAACTCTTTTAAGTTGTGCTTCAATATTAATTTATCCTAACTGAGCATTTTCAATACAGAATACAGAAGAGTGTAAATAAACCAAGATCCACTTTGAATTTAAATTTAAATGACCTCCTACTCCTCTTTTAATAGCAATAGCAAATAGAAAAAGAATTCCAAATTTTCTAACAAAGTTGCACAGAAACCGAGACACTCTAACTTAAAAACAACCTTCAAAATTTATTTTAAGATTAAATTGTCATTAATTTTTGAGGACTATAACACCCTAAATTGCACCATATAATGTTAGCCTGTTTTAGAAATTATGCTTATGCAACATTTTTAAAAGGTCTGAGAGGTATGTATGTTATCACTATTATGTATATAGTATGATATAAGGACATTAAATTATATTGAAATTGTTTATCGGTAGGACATAGTCTTATTCGCTGGCGGAAGGGGGTGAACAAAGAATAGGTTGTGACAGACAATAAAAACTAATAATGGTTATTTAAAGGAAACTGTAGTAAGAATGTATGGGAATGGAAAGGGGCAGTAAAAGAGCTGAAGAACTGCGAATAAATTTTAAAAGTAATTATGTAGTCTTTATTTATTTAGCTGTTGAAATAATATTTTTCACACTTTTTCTAAATGTCTATGGAGATTCTCAATCATCTGGGTCAAGGTGCTTTTTCAGGAGGCAACTGGACTTTCTTGTTTTTCCTTAAAGATGTTTCGCTTCTCATCTAAAAAGCTGTTCTGTACCAGCCTGCTACCGGCCCTGCAGAAAAGGCAGGGACAACCCCTTTTACAATAAGGCAAGAGGCTGGAATTACGCCTGCCAAATTTATAGCTACAAAAACAAACAAGACACGAACCAAGAAACAGGAGCTTTAAGAAACACGAACTATCCAAGCGGTTGCCTTCAGCAAACCAGCCCTCCCCACACATTCCCCTTATATAGAGTTCAGGGAGTGGCTTCTCTCTGTCTCCTTCCGAAAAGCCCCATTGCCTTCCTCTGTTTACTCCTAATTGACTGCCTCCTGCATCGGGCATCCTTGAACAGGGCCAGCTGTGGGTCATCTTCATCCACGCTGTCAGGCTCACACAGCTGGGTCTCCGTGGTGACCAAGTGGGAGGGGCCTGGCTGAGGGCTCTCATCAGCAAGATCTTCAACCCCCTCAGCAAGGTCTTCTCCTCCTCCTCTGAGTCATCCAACCCAACTGCCGAACCCACAGGCTGACCCTGAATCACAACACAAGCTTCTTCAGCTCTGACTAGATGCTTTCATTCCCTACCATCTAGTCAGAGCTGAAGAAACTCCTGAAAAAGCACCTTTGGGACACATTTTTTCTAGTCTCCCCCCCCCCGTCCTCCTCCTCTACCTCCTCCTCCTCCTTCTGTTCTCAGTGGTGGTGCTAAAGTTATGGTTTTAACCAGTGCTTTTTTTGTAAAAGAAAAAGGTGCCGGAACTCACACACGTCATACAACCCACCTTGCCTACCCTACAAGGTTCCATCCAAAAACGGTGCCAGAACTCCGTTCTGAGCGTTCTATGGAAAAAAAAGCCCTGGCTATCTGTGAGTACATCTAATATGTTTTTAATATGTCTCCACCTCTTCAAAATTTGATGAGCTCAACTTCATAGATGTATCTATGGTATATTCTTGATTTCTTTTAGGATCATCTTCTCTAGGTTGTTTCTGGATTTATGTGTAAATGAGATTTGTAAATAAATCCATGATAAGACTTATCCTCATGTATACACTTAACCAGTGTTTTTTTTGTATAAGAAAAAGGTGCCGGAACTCACACATGTCATACAACCCGCCTTGCCTACCCTACAAGGTTCCATCCAAAAAAGGTGCCGGAACTCCGTTCTGAGCGTTCTATGAGAAAAAAAGCCCTGGTTTTAACACACAACCTTTCTCTCTGGATTCTGTGGTTTTCATTATATCTAAAGTTTCCTAGCCATCTTGGACATGGCTCTTTGCAAAAATGAAGGTTGGATCATCAATACACGAATAAAGTATTTTATTTTTAAAATAGCTAAAGGATAAGCAGAGTGACATATTCTCCATAATTAAAAACAAAAAGTAGAATTGATTAATAACATGTAAGAGCACAGTATTATTTTTGGCACACAGTAACCAAAAGCTGAAAATACAGCTTAGACTGTACTTCTACAAACTAGATGTTTTTGTTTGTTTTATAAATATCCTTGCATTGTTTAGATTACAGTTTTCTTCCAGTAAAATAATACATGAATTTAAAATTATGTAAAATGAATTTCTAGTCAGAGAGGAGGTAATCTGGGAACAAGGTTTTAGAGTTATTGTTTGGCAAAGCTGTATGCCAGTAAATAAAAAGTAAATGCTGCAGCACATATGCATACCATATGACAGATGTCCCATAAATATATTTCTTCTACCCTTATTGGCATATTAAGTAGTGAAAGCACAGATGGGTATAGCAGGAGATTTAGCAGGAGCAACTGCATTGTATCACAACCAACACAAAACAAAAATGTCTAGCCTCCCAGAGTCACTTCTCATGAGATGGGTAGCTATATACATATGATTAATAAACAAGTTGCTTTCATCTTAGATGATACAACTGTGGTGGGTCTTATTACAGGTGGGGATGAGACAGCATATAGGGCGGAGGTACAAAAACTATCCATATGGTGTAGTAACAACAACTTGCACCTAAACATCAGCAAGACGAAAGAGATGGTGTTAGACTTCCAGAGAAAAAAAGAGGAACCTGCCCCACTTTACATCGGGGAGGACTGTGTAGAGAGAGTTCCCTCCTTTAAATTTCTGGGAGTCTACCTCTGTGAAGATCTGACCTGGAAAGTTAACACAACCCAGGTGGCTAGAAAGGCCCAACAGAGGCTTCACTTTCTTAGGATCTTGCGGAAGAACAGGGTAGAACAACAGCTAATGACCCTCTTTTACCGGTCTACCATAGAGAGCGTCCTCTCATATGGTATTGTGGTTTGGTATGCCAGTCTGACAGCCGCGGATAGGAAAGTATTACAGAGGGTAGTGAGCACAGCACAAGACATTGTGGGCTGTTCCCTGACACCACTGGATGACCTCGCCAGGGCTCGTTGCCTTGGAAGAGTGAGGAAGATTCTCAGGGATGACTCACACCCTGGACGGTATCTCTTTACTCTCCTACCATCCGGTAGGAGATATAGGAATATAGCCAGCCGTACCAACAGGCTGAAGAATAGCTTTTATCCGTGGGCTGTTAGGCTTTTGAATGGGATGTAATCTTATGCAGAGTTGACTTGGGAGGCCGGTGTGTGGTGTAGTTGGTTCACATAGTGTGGTGGGATGGAGGGTTTGTTGTCACTGTGTGTTGGGGGGAGAGAGCACAGGGGGAGGCTCAGCTAATCTCAATGTACACATGTTGTACTTTGACAATAAAGGTTTTTTATTATAAGTAACAGAAATTGCAGAAATTGACCTAAGAGTAGGATCCATATGTTCTAATTACATAGAGTTTCTAGGAAGATTCAGAAACATGGCTGTTTCTGTTTCTGAGATTCAGAAGGGTATGGCTGACTGATGAAAACTAATAAGTTTGAAATGCATTTCAGTCTCCCTTAATTTTTTGTTAGTAATTTACACAAATATATGAGCTGTCACCGGTGTGACTACTGCCTGTTCGATGGCCTTCAAGATAGGCTGAAACAGGAAATAAAGATTTGTCCCATGTTTGGGGCCTAGCAAGGTAATCTAAATAGTTAACAAGTATTTGACATACACACACACACACACACACACACACACACACACATATATATATATATAAATATCTGGAGCATGCTTACTAGGGAATTCTGCGTGTTGAAGTCCACATATCTTTTGTTGTTGAGGTTATTGAGGTGAGAAAGACTGATCTACCAGGATAAGACTACCTGTGTTCAGGCACTCTTTCCCATCTATGATGTTTTATAAGCATTACACTTGGAACATCTTGGTCAACAAAGACTGTCTTATAGCCCAGATCGGCTGTAAGCTTCTCCCCAAGAACAAGCAGCATTCTTTCTTGATCAGTGAGTTCTCCTTAGATATGCTGTATTGTTCCTTGGCTTTGACTCCAACCTGGCTTAGCTCTTGGGTCATCTTTGACTGCAGCTCTGTAAAAAGCCAGCAGGATTAAACTTTTTGACATGTACAGATTTAGAGCTGCAGTCCATATACAAGTACAAAATCAAGCACCACTTTCAAGAGTCAAGAGAACTTATAGTTTCAGATCATTTTTAGAATGAAGTCAATTCTTCCCCAGTGGTTCAGTATCAATGCATAATGTTTAAGCATGACTTTTTCTTATTTGTTCACATAATCTTTCCCATTTTCCTAACTTTTAGCACACATGAAGTTCTTCAGGCATATATATTGGTAAGGAACACTTCACTTTTGCCTGTACCAGGAACTTAATATAGGATTGTTGTTTGGGGTTTGAAGGCTAGGAGATTAATGAGAAATAACCGACCTGTCAGTCTAAATTGGCAGTTCAATCTAAACCTCTGTAGGAGGGTAGTTCCATAAATATTTGAAAAAGAGAGGTCAATGAGTGAATGCTAGAATTTAAAGTAATCTTTCCCAACTAATTTCCCTCCAGTTACTGTATATTGTTCTACCAGCTCTTGGAAATTCCACTGATAAGGTTAACTTGGTAACTAGAAAGCAGTAGGTTGAAGAAGATTGGCTTAAAGTAACAGAGGTATAGAATTTCCATGAGAATAATAAATGTAAACATAGTAAAATAAAACAGTTGGCTGAAAAAAAAATAGCTGGAAAGAATGGCAATGAATCTTGGAAAAACTAGTTTTCTTCTTGTCTTTAGAACAGCAGAATGCAAACACTGCAAAGTTGCAAACTAACTATTTGTTTGTCTATCTTTTTAGAATTGAAAATCAGCCTCAAATAAATATTTTTATTTCGCCAAATCATCTATTAGATCCTTACTTAGATATCTTCCACATGGCTAGATTTAAATTGATAACAAAACATAGCACTATTTGGTTTTCATTTAACTTACTTAGGAAGATAGGTGCCTACAGACGCCTGCTAGCTGAATTCTTTGCTTCTTGTCCTAATATGCTCCAATGCTCTTTAAGAAGCATGTCGAAGGGAGAGGAAAGACAAAACATCCAATGCTTGAGTTGCATTATGGAAAGATTCTACTCATTTCTTTATTTTTAAATATTACTTTTTATACTTCTATGGCAATCATTTTCATTGCGTGTAAGTAATCTGGGAGGGCAGCTATTCTGATCAGATGCTGTACAAATAATTGTAATAAAGAAATAAAACAGGGAATCAGTGAGTTTTAACCTTTCTTCTATTATGGAACACATCCATCTCCCATGCAAATAATAAAATAAATCATACTGTCTAAATGCTGTTCAAAACTTTCCCATCTATTGTGGGTAGGGCAGAAAACCTATAACCGTCAAGCTATGTATGCCCTGCTCCCCTATTGAGTTTTCAGGATGACTTTTTTGAACTTCACTTTCCATACTTTTAAAACTTGAACAATGAGGGTTGGCAAAGAATCTGGAACCCAATAGCAACTCTCTCCATCTTAGATCACTCACTAAATTCAAATTTAACACTTCCACAGGCATAGATATGCTATCCCAGGAACCAAAGGATAGCATCCTTAATGAAAATGCAACAATTTATATTTTATTAAATTATTTTGTAGTACAGTGATAAAAATAAGTTTTGTAGTCTATCAGAAGAATCATACACTGTTTATTTTTAGCAACAAACTATACTTATGCAGGATCCAATCTGGGTCAGTCCCTGGACAAAAGGTTTAATCTTCTGAGTTTTCAGACTCATGCTGGAACTCATCCTCAGGGAACTTCTCTCTAGCAGAATGTGTGCTTTGAGCTATTCAAGGGGCCTGTTATGATTGAAGCCTGAGAAACAGACCCTTTGTCAGTCAACAGGAGCGCTGATTTACCACCAGCTTATCAAGTACTTAGAAGCAGAGGGCTTGGCAGCACAAGGAAACAACTGCCAATTACTTAATAGCCAACCATCAACACCCCAATCAACAACTAAAAAGCCACAAACAACCAGGCACCGCATATATACTATGCATAGAACAGCCCAAAGCACACAGGATTCTGCAACATAATCCTGGGTCACATATATTTGCCTTCATTCGTAACAATCTTTATCCTCTATAATACCCTCTAATCCAAACAGTATAATATTTATTTTTTCCAATAGTATCCTCTGATTTATAACTTAACGTTCATAAATTTTGATAATAAAGTACTGTAGAATAATTATATACTGATAATAAAGAAATTATGAATGGCCTTATGTCCTGGAAATAGTGGAAATCCGCTGAATATTCACATGGTGGTGATTTTTATCTTAGACATTTTTCCAACTTTAGTTTACAGTGTACTTCAAGCACACCACTTTGTCCTGATGAGGCTGATCTCTGTAACTCTCTCTTTTTGTGTTGCTTGAAAATGCTTCCAGCAATGAGAGGTCAAAGTGATCCTTCGTGTTCTTGTGGTCTCAATAAGGCTACAATTAGTGCACCAGCTAAGTCTGGGCATGAACTTAAGCAGAAACCATGAATCCAAAAGGACATCCCAATTGCAAACTTTTCTTTCATGGGTAGTCCCTGTGAATTAAAGAAGCAACATTGAAGGCAATGGAGAACTCCCAATGTACAAACAGCAATTCAGTCTCACATTCAAATTCAGACTGATCTCTACAGCTTCCAGATGCAGGAAAAAATGTTAACAACATCCACCCTAGTCTGAGGTAGCAAGTACAATTGGGTATTGTCAGCATGTTAGTGGTATTATACATGTCAGCATGTTAGTGGTATTATACCCTTAACTGTCAGATGTTGTAGGATAAGGAGAAGCAGAAATTGATGGTGAAGTCAAGAAATGGACTTAGCCACAAATAGACTAAGTCCAATCCCTCTTGAACTCCACTGACCTTATCCAGTGCCAAGCTAGTGTTAATCATCAGTTTAGTAGCTTCCTTTGATTAGTAACAAATAAGTTCAATTGAAACTTTACATGTGATCCTGATCTTTCATGTGTGACAGATGTCAATGCTTCCTCTGGTCTCCTCTGTCTTCTCCCATCAATAATGATAGAGTCAGATTTAACCATAGCAGCTATGGATTTGGGGGCCATCTGAATCAGGGAATTTCCATCATTAGTTCTTAATTTGATAGCACTCCTCCAAACAGAACTGGTATGCAGTATGGGAGTCTTCCTGGACTCTCAGCAACTGGTCAAGGAGTATTTGCCATTTATAGCTTAGAGGTTTTTGCACAAATCCATTTGTGTATCAGTTGTTCTCATTTCTGGAACAGAAGACCCTGTTCACTGTTGTCTATATCTTGATCACCTCCCATTTGGGCTATTGCAATGTATTCCATATGGCATTACCCTTGAGAATTCTTAGAAGCTACACTTGATCCAGATGTAACTTGATCTGTGGAATAGCCTATCTCCCAAGATTAGGATGAATCTGAAACTGAGTCAGATTTGCATTTTGCACATTAGCATTCTTTGTTACCACCAACATTGTTTCACAATTGGTAAGCACTACTCATGAAGAAGCAGGTCTGCAATTTGGGTATCCTTCTGGATTAATGGTTCCTGCTTAAGTCCATGCCCAGTCTTAGCTGTTGCACTAACTGCAGCCTTATTGAAGATAGTAGAACCTGACTACAAGAACACAAAGGATCAAATTGACTTAAGTGAAACTCTGAAACTCTTTTTATCAATCAATGTGACATGGCCCTGAAAGCTTATCTTAGGTAGCTAGCAGTACTTATGCATAGTATGACCTTCAGGTTTAGTTTGTTTGTTTGATTCTTGGATGCTGCCCAAAGCCATTTAGAGTCAGGCAGCACATAAGTTTATTTATTTATTTATTTATTTATTTATTTATTTATTTATTTATTTATTTATTTATTTATTTATTCATTTATTTATTTATTTATTTATTCATTCATTCATTCAACAGCATTCACATAATTAAAGCAACCAAATATTACAGCCAGTAAATAAAATACAATAATAAATATGCACCTAATAATTAACTTTAAAACCCAATTAAAAATTAGATTAAAACTAAGAAACATAAAAGGCAGGCAAGGTGAAAGTCATGGATCAATCAGAAGAGCCAAATTATTAAAAGGAAACCTCCTATGTAAGTATGGTGCATATAACTTAAAAGAGCCTTGGTGGAGCAGTGGGCTAATGCCTCCTTAAGTAACCCCAGCTGCCTGCAATTAGTGCAGGTTCGCATCCCACCAGGCTCAAGGTTGACTCAGCCTTCCATCCTTCCGAGGTAGGTAAAATGAGGACCCAGATTGTTGGGGGCAATTAAGCTGACTTTGTAATAATGCCGCTTGGGGGTGTGTGAAAGCCCTAATAAGCAGGCATATACATAGAATGAAGGCTACTGCTAAGCTTGTAAACCGCCCTGAGTCTTCGGAGAAGGGCGGGATATAAATGGAATTACAATAAAAAATAAATAAATAAATAAAGTGTACATGAGCAACATCAGTTGCAACCATATATAGTAGATCTTTACCATTTCAAAAGAACAGAGAAATTCTCTTTTTCCCAATTAACGCAATTGCAACCACAATAACGACATACTGTGCAATCAGGTATTCTCTGGTAATAAATAGAAAAATTATTGCACTTCCCAAGTTTACACATACATGCATCTATGACTGCTTAATATAGTCTGCACTCAAACCCAACTGTTGGCTAGAATGAGGCAATGCCAAGTTGATTTCAGATAACTTGAAAAGGCAGAAAACTCAGGTTGGCTTTTTTCTTGACTCTGTCACTTGGCATTGAACTCAGTCTAAGTACGTCATAATTGCTTGCTTCCATTTTCAGGTGGTTGTAATAAATGTGCCAATTAGGTTATGAGTATGTACTAAATGTTCAGCCAATGGTTGAGCTTTTTCCTTCACATCTAGTTTCTTTAACGTTAGAGGATGGATTTCAATGTGTATGGAAGCCATCAAAGATGGTGGGTTTAATATCTGTACATCTTTCTCTCTCTTCTACTCATTGACTTAGAGATAGTATTAGGCTACTTCTATTCATAAGCAACAAATGTTGGGCATAACGTGGCTAATTTAAGTTGTGCCAAATCTTTATTTTCCTGACAGTGGTAGACATATAATATTACCTGATGCATATCTTACACAACTGAAAATTTGAAACACAGAAGGATGTTTACCTTGTTGTACTTTTCAATTGTCTGATTCAAAAGGCAGTTCCTGCATCTTTTTGGAACATTTATGGTCTTGTGAATCTGGGTATGTCGAAAATGACAATCATGCTCTACTTTAGTATTTTATAAAGACATTTTAAATATTCTTATTTCTTCAGTATTCTAAAGGTTGCCAACTCAGAAAGTTCAACTCTATGACTACTTATTACTCTCAGACTATCATCTCTGCATAAATTGCTGTTTTGTAAAAATAGCAGAAAAAAATTGTCAGGATTTGATTCTACCAAAAATCAGAAAATCATATAAGGACCATTCATATATTCTTACATATTCATATTATTGTTTATATTATTTTTGTTATTTTATATACTAAGTGGTATGCTTAATAATTTTTTAAGTTTTAGTATTAATATTAATCAAATTTCCATATGTAGATCTTAGAGCTGGAATGTTATGCCATTGCAGTACAAATGTTACCTTTTAGATATTTTTCTTATTTTATATCTGCTATATCTGGTTATTATTACTGGAATGACTATAATCCTGACTGCTTTTATTATCTTATTCTGGTCTATGAGTGAAATTTTTAAAAAATGGAATTTGATTAAATAAAATAATTTGGTTGTATATTGTATTGTAAACAAGACTAGATTAACAATAATGCATTTTTAAAATTGCAAGCTAGGGCTCTTGTTGATAAGGGCAACAAAATGAATCACAATCATTTTCATTTAGCCCTATATGTACTTGAAAACAAAGGGCATAACCCAGTCAAAATTACACACTGAGCTATATACTTTAATTATACCCAGATATGAACAACAATTTAACTGGCTGATGTGCACTATTATTGATTTGTTGTTGTTTTTTAAAGCAAGATTGTTTACCCATTATTTCAAGTTGACTGAAATTCAGCTCTGTGGAAAAAGGCAGCAGTGATCCAATTCTTTAAATGTTGTGTCTTTATAGCAGCAAATGAGTAAGACACAAACTTAATAGAAATGGTGATGTTCAAAATTATATGTCAAATGTAATAAACAGAAGAAACACAGATGAATGCTCCCAATCATCTCATACCAGTTAAGAAGTGCATTAGCAAAATTCAAAAATAAATAAATCCTTTGCGGTGGAATAGCCTTTAAAAACAAAAGTAAAGTAAATCCAGCTTGACCTTAAACAAAACTGCCTACATCCTTGTGGCCAGAAGCTTGTAACTCTAAGTTGGTACTGGAAAAAAAAATATCCCAAATCACTTCACTTTAGTCCTGAAATCCATCTGCTCCTGGAATCCCAGGGGATCAATAGCAATTACTTATGAGTGTTTATGAATCACAGCCTAGATGAAAAATATTGGAAAAGGCTTCATATTGGAAATCAAAGCACAGATGCAGATAAAGCTTAAATAACAGGTAATGTTTCTTAATTAGACATGCTAATGCTTCTTTTTGAAAATCCAGACATGCACCCTGCACAGCCGTGGCTACTTCTTACAGCTTATCCCTAACAATCTCCTTACCAACACAACCCCACCATGTCATGACCTAAAGAATTTCGGGTAATAAATAAAAAATAAGTTCTTTTTCAGAGCCATACAGAGCAAAATATTCTAATTTGAATGGGGGAAATGTCGTCAAAGGACATCAGATTTGTTACTTCTAATGTAAATTAGAAGCCTCCATCTCTAGTTTGTTGGGTTTTTTAAACTCAATGTCATTTTGAAAATTCTTTAGTAAAATAAGGAAAGAGTAAACTTGATTACCAACCCAAGTCTTACCTTGTCACTTGCAACATTCCTTGTTAATAGTTAGGACAGTGTGTGTTAGTTTTGGCACGTTTATCCAATGTTTCAAGCACAACAAATATCCAGTTTTACCCTGAGCACACTCAATGCAAGCCAGTATCTCTCATCTAGAGAGTATTTGGTAAGTCAATATATTATGGCTTTTGTGTGTGTGTGTGTGTGTGTGTGTCTTCAAGTCACTGTTGACAGGTCCCTGCAGTGTTCTTGGCAAGATTTCAGAGGTGGTTTACCATTGTTTTCTTCCTATGGCTTAGAGAGGAACTGACCTACAGTCACCAGCAGACATTGTGCCTAAGGCAGAAGTAAACATCATAGTCCCCTTGTTTCTTGTTAACCACTGCACCAAACTGGCTCTCTATATTACGGCTTAAATCCCAGTAAATAGGAAGTAAGTGTAGCTGAATTCTACTAAGGTTCCAATTGCATTCTGATACAGTTTTGCGTGCTCATTGTTCACTCAAATAGGCTTGAGGACCAGTTTTTAATTTCCTGGTTTTCAATCATCCAGATCATGGTTGTCTCAAAGATGCTTTTCAAAGGCAACTGGACTTTCTTCATTTATTTTTCCTTGAAAACATATTGCTTCTCATCCAAGAAGAAGCTGAAACTGAACTGAAGAAGCTTCTTGGATGAGAAGTGAAGCGTTTTCAAGGGGGAAGGAAGTCCAAGGAAGTCCATTTGCTTTTTGAAAAGTACCTCTGGGACACCCCAATTGATAAGTCTACTTTCCAAAATGTTGCAGATGACAAAATTCAAAATCATAAAAAAAATAATGCACTTCGGTCAACATAAATTCGTAGTATAGTAGGGGCTTGCAAGGTGTTAGGAATCCAAGAAAAAGGAGGAGGTAACAAAGGACAACATTTCTTTCTACAACCTTCTACAATCTCTCCCTCCCTCTCTGCACCCCTCACATTATGCAACATCAACAGGACTGGGCTTTGGAGTTAACTGCATGCTCTGTAACTGTTAAAAACTGCACTACTGCAGTGCACCCTATAGGAGGCTACACTTGAAGACTATTTTTAAGCTATAGCTGGAACAGAATGCAACCATACAGACAGTTCTTGGGGCCTCTAGGGTGCTCCATGTGATAATGTTGTTGTGTGAGCTGCCCTGATTGCCAATTTGCTTCCAGATCCAATTCAAGGTGTTGATTGTTACTTTTATGGCATAGGTCCAGTTTACCTGAGGAATCGTCTCACCCCAAATGGAGTTGGCCCACCCGACTCACACACGTAGAAGGGGCACGATGCAAACACTATTGATTAAGGAATTCTGACTGGTGGGGTCTAGGAGAAGAGCACTTTCTGCCATGGCTTCTACCCTCTGGAACGTCATGCCCCTTGAAGTGAGATCCACACCCATCCACTTGGCCTTCTTTTGGGGCTGAAAACCTGACTCTGCCAATTGGCCTGGGGCCCTGATTGGGGCATGTCATACTGGAGATAGGTAATAGACTGGGGAAACATTCTACCTCCCCCTTCTTTGTACCTTTCTCCCTTCTTTAAACATCCTAGTTAATTGTAATGTTAATATTCAGTATCTTACTATGTTACTATTTTATACTGTTGTTTTTACTGTTGAAAGCCAACTAGAGTCATCTCTAAGCAAGATGGGTGGCATATAAATTTAATAAATATATTAAATAAAAACAAAGGGATATAATTTGGAAAAATGGGAAGAAACTACTCTGTGTGAAGTGTACCTCATTTCAGTACTTGTCAGTTCTACAGGGACATTCACCACTAGTTGATTATCCTTCTTTTATTTAAATTTCCAGGGCATTCTGATAACTTTCATTTGCATCCATCTGTTAAACAATAAAGATAAATGTATTTCTGTAAAAGTAGCAAAATTTTGCTACATTGTGTGAGAGCTTCACCCACAAATGGTTGCTAATAATTCTTGCTGATAGAGGATAGTTTTGTGTTGTTCATTTTATTGAATGTACTTTATTGGTCAGTGACTGAAATAAAGTTTCTGTCCGTCTACTTTTAGTTCTCATTGCTGCCTCTAGAATAAAACACCTTCTCCAGAGAGATACTTTGAGAATTGATGACATTTGTAATCCAATACAACTGGAAGGAGCCTGAGCAGCAGAAGGGATTCAAGCCAATTATTACCCATTTTTCCTTTATTCTGTTTAATATTTTGTGGTACCTGGGCACGCTATAATTAATCTTTACTCGTCTGCTAAGACCTTAGGCAGAAGCTAATGTATTTAATAGCAGATATGTAACATTAGCTAATATGTGTACAGAAGATAACATATTTTTGCATACCCTCAGCACTGAGATTACAAGCTTGTCATTGGGTGGCACTGTTTCACTACTAATCTAATAGGCAATGGACCACCAGGTTTGATATTGGAAAAAAGGAAGATGATAATTACATAAAGAGAAAACTTTATTAGCAGAGAGTTTTTGTTAATCCCCAACGTGAAAAGAAATTATCTCATTGTCCTATTTCCCCTAACTTCCAATGAATTTCTATTAATTATAAAATTACTTTATTTCTCTTTCTTTAACTACCTTATAGATAATTATATGCTTGAGATGACTGGCATATGCACAGTTGCATTTGCTGAGCTGCTTTTTCAAGGCTTCATTACACAGTTGTGCTGTAATTTCTGGTCAGCATTTATGATAGTAAATTCCATAGGGCAACCATATGAAATGTGAAGGGCTACCCTTTTATCTGTCATGAATCTCCTACAATTTAGCTTCATTGAATGCTATGCCTGCATTCTAGAGGTAATAGTATGACAGAAAAGATTGTATGGTATTATAATTCTGCCTCTAATTTTAATATCTCCAAAGCTAGCTGTAAACTCCAACACTGGAGATTTTTAAGAAGAGATTGAACAGCCATTTGTCTGGAATGGTATGGAGTCTCTTCACTGAGCAGAGGGTTAACTAGACCCTCCCTTCCACTCTATTATACTGTTACTATTAACTTACTCATCACAGCTGTCTTGGCTGCCCATTTTTGTGGAACACAATTACACCATAGATGTTCTGTTTCTTCCTTTCCAGTCATACTTGATGTGCTTTTTAGAGACACTGTACAGATGGGGTAGTAAGCATAAATAATTCCCTGTCAGTGTGTTATTCTTATATGTTTGTTTTTATGCCATTCAAGAAGTCTAGGTCAAGGGAAATAATCCTTTCCCACCCATTAAAATAAACCATGTCAAATGTGGCACACTTGGGGATACAAAACGTCAGAAGATATGCTCCACTACTAGACTAGATTTTCCAACCAGGAACCAGTAGTGAATTCCCATCAAAGCACTCCCTGTGATCCCAAATAACTTCCTTTAGTAAAACCACACACACACACACACACACACACACACACACACACACACACACAAAATTTACAGAGATAATGAGATCAATACATACATACAGTAAAAGTTTTAGGAAAACTGCTTTCCTATCAGTCTTTATGAAGAAGTGGGGTGAAAAAAGAATATTTAAAAGTTGAACTCTGCTCAAAGTCTATAATAAATAATATATGTTTTAGAAAGTTGTGCTAATATTCTGGAATTTTATCATGATGTTCCATTCCCACAAGAAGAGGCCAAAAAAAACGTCCTTGTTAGATTGCGCCTGAAGGATAAGCGTTCGTAATACAAACTATAAATAGAATGCCAGTTAAAAAGAAACTTTGTGGTGGAAAGGTTATACTGTGCTGCGTGACTAACATACATCTCTTATGAAGCTAATTTCATTGTAATTATTTCTGGGGAAAAAACCTCCAGACTCCTGACTGTGAAAAAGACCATGTTAAGCTGTTATATAGTGTTGGAACATTTTAAATTGTGGGTGGAAGCCAACAGGTTTAAAATTCAAAAACTGTCTCCCATCTTTTACTGTAAACAAATACTGTGGAGGGCTTCGCAGATAAAAGTTCAAAATAGAACAGTATGGAAAATTCAGATGGGAAAGGACATATGATGCAAGTGTTGTAGCAGCCTAAGAGATACCGTAAGTTTGTGCATTTGTGTCAAACTGAAATTCAAATTAAGGGGGACCACTTACGGAAAACCAAAATGTCAGGAAGCAGAAACTAATATGATCTCAACAACCCCCAAAAGTTTTAAAATATAGGAAAAAAATCATGAGATTTTAACAAATAAAATGTAAAATTTGAAAAAAGCTATTAAAATAAGCATTTTTAAATATATATATTGCTCTCTGCCTTTTGGTTAAGATCAAATGTAATATATCATCATTATCATTCTAGTCGGATGAAGGCCTTTTCTGATGTGTCCAAACAATATGGTCCTGAGGTTTCTTTTGAACCTGCAATACTTGCTGATGTCATCACTCTATCTTGATCAAGGTCTCTTTTGTGGACACTTTTTGTCAAGTGGAATCCATTCTATGAGTGCTTTAGTTCACTTTCCATCAGTTTTTCTGGCTATGTGACCAGTCTATTTCCATTCTTTTACTCTTTTGATGGCATTGTATATTTTTGTTTGTTCTGTCTTGCCTTGTGATGCTGAGCATGTATCTTTCCATGGCTCTTATAAATGTAATGTATAGATGGATGGATGGATGCCGCTACAGAGTATTGCATGCCAAAACAACTAGACACAAAGACAGTTTTTTTCCTTTGTGCCATCGCTCTGCTAAACACCTAATTCCCCCAGGACTGTCCTTATGTACGCTGTATTCTTCTTCTTATCTTTTCTATTACCTTCCCTTTTTGGTCTGGTTATTATGATTATTGTTACTCTGTTCTTTTGCATGTACACTGAGAGCTTCTGTAGCGGAGACAAATTCCTTGTGTGTCTAATCACATTTGGCCAAAAAATGTATTCTATTTTGTTCTGTTCTGTTCTATTCTATTCAGCTTTGACTTAGGTTTTGATGAGCCACGAACCATCTGCATTGAGGACTAACCTCTCCCCAAAAGTTTTTTGCCTTCAGGAATTATGGAAGTCGAAATCCAACTACCCTGGAAGGCATTCATACTAGAAAAGGATGCCTCAGCTTTATATCCCCTTTACAGAAGCAATAATGAACAGTATCAGTATTCAGCAAAACAGACTATCTTAGTGATAAACAATTGCCCCAACTTTATACATTGCCTTTCCCAGTCATTTATGGTCTGTCAGTCCTAGCACTGTCATCTGAATCCATGAAATGAAAAATGTGAACTTGTCTTCTCCTTTAACGTGGATAGAGATTTAACAGCAAAGGTTTCCAAATTTCTTAAATAGAAAAGCAAAACCAGATTCCTTGGAACCAATTGTCAGATCCCTTGCTATAGCCACATTCCATTCTTAAGTAATATAAATCAAGTGTACTTACACTTTGGCCAGAATTAGACAGTGTGCCCCAGTACTATTGTATGTCATTCATATTTTTTTTCTCAAAGAGAAGAAGCTGGATTCATTCATTATTGCTCAGAATTCTACATCTACAATATTCCATGCAGTTATGCCAATTGGCAGAAGTCAGATATCCACCAAATATATTATAGAGTTTGTCTAGAGCTCGACATGAAAATGTTTTGAGGTTTCAGGAACAGTTTAAAATATTTCAAAATTCTCAGAAAAATGAAAAGACTAAATGAATTCAGGAAGAGCCCAATGACTCCCTAAAAAGGCTTCCAAGTCCCCATGGTCTAGTTGCCTTGTCAGTAGACAAGGCAAAAAATATTTTTTTGAGGACATAAATAAATAATAAATAAATCAATGTTAAAAACTGGAATAAAATTTGCTTGTCATGTATGCTTCCCTAAATGTGAATACTTATGACCACAATTGAGTCCAAAATTTATGTTGGTAAGTGAAACATTTGTTAAGTGAGTTTTGCCCCATATCTTGCCACAGTTGTTAAGTGAACCACTGCAGCTGTTAATTTAGTAACACGGTTGTTAAGTGAATCTGGTTTCCCCTTTGACTTTGCTTGTCAGAAGGTCACAAAAGGGGACCACATGACCCTGGGACACAGCAATGGTGATAAATATGAACCAGTTGCCTGGCATCTGAATTTTGATCATGTGACTACAGGGATTCTGCAACTCCCTTTTTTCAGCACCATTGTAACTTTGAATAGTCCCTAAATGAACTGTAGTAAGTCACCTACTACCTGTATTTGTTTGCAATTTTACCTTTGCAAGCAGCTTTTCCAACTGTAATGCATTGGCACATTTTTATAAATATAATTTTGTATAGACTTGGATAGACTTTTGTATAGACTTCTCCTAATATACAGGTATATCTACCTATTATTGACAGGTTACATCATAACATTCAGAAATATTTCAACATTCAGTACATTTCAAATATATTTTGGTTCATGTTTTAGTCTGAAAACTCAAAATTATATATTAGATATGTTCAAGTATGCATTTCCAACATCAATGCACTGTTCAAAGCTCACATTAGACTGTCTTTCTCAAAATAGTGTCTTCACATTTCTTAAACTTCAGTTCTCATAAACTCCAGCCAGCATTGCTAAACAATTTTAGGAGCAAAAATCAAAGGTACCATACTGGTAAGAGTTCTCTTGATACATATGTGTAGAACTATGGTTTCAAGAACAGAACTCAAAGTTACAAACATTTCAGGACCATGCTGCTATTATGATCTGAATCTTGAGGAAGTTGATGAAATATCAATACATATTTTTAAAACCTAGGATCTAGTTTATTAGTATGTGCACATCCACGTACTTCTCAGTGCTGTATCTGCTACTGCCATCAGTGATTTAAATTCATTAAATTTCAAATGCTTTTTCACTACTATATGCTATTTTGGGCTATGATATTTGGGTTATAGTCAAAGCATATGCTATTTCTGTGGCCAGCAAAGCATCTTGCATTAATATACAAACTTCTGGTGTTCAGGAATTCTGCATTCATCTGGCAAAGCCATTAATCAAATCCAACCCTCCAGGTAAATTTCTTAACCATTGGATGGTGGATTATTTTCAAGTAAAACTAACTCTGTTACATTCTCAGGCAACAGGGCTGGCTGAATGCACAAAGGATGCTTTCTTTCTTTGGAAAACACTATTAGGTATTAACAATGGGCAGATTTTATTTCTTATTTCATTCTTGTTTTATCCAATGAAGAAGAAAATATTGATCCCCTAAGCAACTTGTTGTGTAGCGGGTTCTTTGGCGCAGGAATGAAGACGAGGCAAGTGAGTTCAGGAAAACTCATGGTTTATTGCTTGTAGGATCTGAACTGAGAATTGGGCTGTAACTAGCCGCAATATATAGTCTAGCCCCTAGGCAGCAGCCAATAGGTTTGAAACAACCATTGCCGCCTAGGGACAGCCAATAGCAGCACTGGAGACTTGTAGTCTGGGTTGCTGGAGAGTTGTTAGCTGCTCCAGCAACCCACGTGGTATTACCTTTGAGCCCAATACATAACACAACTAATGAAGAATTAAATTTATGCTGATTACTTTTTAAGAATATGATTTGCATAATTGCAATTATGGGTAAAAAATTATTCCAAAATGTCTTTTGTATTAACGCCTATATATTCAGCTGAATTCTGGGTATAAAACTGTATATAAATCAGGTAACCAGAAGTTCAGGACTGCATTTGATGCCTCTACCAATAAAGAAGTGTTAGTATAGATGCAAATTTAAAGCCAAAAATCAAAACATAATATTTGCCTTGGTCTTTTTGGGGGTAAGGGTAAGCATGGGGGTTCAGGGTGTGGTTGAGGGTGGCCTTATAGTCGGCGCAGATCTGCACCTCACCATTAGGTTTGACGGAGGTGACAATAGGGGTTTCCCAAGTTCCCCCGTCCACGGGTTCTAATACTCCCAGTTTTACAAGGTGTTCCAGTTCGTCCTCAATTTTTTGTTTGAGGGCGAATGGAACCCTTCTAGCCTTAATTCTAACTGGGAGGACACTCGGTTTTAATTTTAGAGAAATAGGGGGCCCTGTGTATTTCCCCAAAGAGCCGTCGAATACGTCTGCAAATTGTTTGCAGACGAATTCGAGGCTTTTGGCCTGGGTAAGATGGATTCCTCCTAGCCAGATACCCAAAGCCTCAAACCAATTGAGTCCCACTAAACTGGCCCCCTTCCCCTGGGTGACTAAAACTTCTAGAGGTTCTCGGAATCCCCTGAAACTAACAGTTAGTGTAGCAATCCAGCACCATAGCTCAAAGGCCTCTTTGGCGCTCGGCCTTTCTTATGGTCCAACTTTCACTGCCATACATTGCAACTGGGAAGACCATAGCCTTGACTATACGCACTTTTGTTGACAGGGTGATGTCTCTGCTTTTTAGTGTGCTGCTAGATTTGTCACAGCTTTCCTCCCAAGGAGCAAGCATCTTTTAATTTCTTGGCTACAGTCCCCATCTGCAGTGATCTTGGAGCCCAGGAAAATAAAATCTGTCACTACCTCCATTTCTTCCCCATCTATTTGCCAGGAATTGAGAGGGTCAGATGCCATGATCTTGGTTTTCTTAATGTTAAGTTTCAATCCAAGTTTTGCACTCTCCTTCTTCACCTGCAACAAGAGGCTCTTTAGTTCTTCTTCACTTTCTGCCATTAGAGTGGTATCATCTGCATATCTTAGGTTGTTGATATTTCTTCTGGCAATCTTAATTCCAACTTTTGATTCCTCTAACCCTGCCTTTCTCATGATGTGCTCTGCATATAAGTTAAATAGGCAGGGCGACAGTATACAGCCTTGCCGGACTCCTTTCCCAATTTTGAACCAATCAGTGGTTTCGTGTCCAGTTCTCACTGTTGCTTCTTGGCCCACATATAGGTTTCTCAAGAGACAAATAAGATGGTCTGGTACGCCCATCTCTTTAAGAACTTGCCACAGTTTGTTATGAGCCACACAATCAAAGGCCTTAGCATAGTCAATGAAGCAGAAATAGATGTTTTTCTGGAACTCCCTAGCTTTCTCCATGATCCAGCGTATGTTGGCAATTTGATCTCTAGTTCCTCTGCCTCTTCAAAATTCTGCCTGTACTTCTGGTAGTTCTCAATCCATATACTGCTGGAGTCTAGCTTGTAGGATTTTAAGCATAACTTTACTAGCATGAGAAATGAGTGCAATGGTGCGATAGTTTGAACATTCTTTGGCACTGCCTTTCTTTGGAATTGGAATGTAAACTGATCTTTTCCAATCCCGTGGCCACTGTTGAGTTTTCCAAATTTGCTGGCAAATTGAGTGTAGCACTTTTAGTGCATTGTCTTTTAAGATTTTGAATAGCTCAGCTGAAATACTGTCACCTCCACTAGCTTTGTTGTTGCTCAGAGTTTCTAAGGCCCACTTCACTTCACATTCTAGGATGTCTGGCTCGGGGTCAGTGACCACCGCATTGTGATTATCAGGAACATTACGCTCATTCTTGTATAGTTCTTTTGTGTAATTTTGCCACCTCTTCTTAATCTCTTCTGCCTCTGTTAGGTCCCTGCCATTTTGGTCCTTTATCATGCCCATTTTTGCATGAAACGTTCCCTTCATCTCTCCAATTTTCTTGAAAAGATCTCTAGTCCTCCCTATTCTATTGTTTTCTTCTATTTCCTTGCACTGTTCATTTAAGAAGGCATTCTTATCTCTTCTAGCTATTCTCTGGAAATCTGCATTCAATTGGGCGTATCTTTTTTTCTCCCTTGCCTTTCCCTTCCCTTCTTTCCTCAGCTATTTGCAAAGCTTCCTCAGACAGCTATTTTGCTTTCTTGCATTTCTTTTTCTTTGGGATGGTTTTGGTTGCTACCTGTAGTATAATGTTGCAAACCTCTGTCCATAGTTCTTCAGGCACTCTGTCTATCAGATCTAATTCCTTAAATCTATTTGTCACCTCTACTGTATATTCAACAGGGATATGATTTAATTCATACCTGAGTGGCCTAGTGCTTTTTCCTACTTTCTTCAGTTTAAGCCTAAACTTTGCAATGAGGAGCTCATGGTCTGAGGCACAGTCAGCTGCTGGTCTTGTTTTTACTGACTGTATAGAGCTTCTCCATCTTTGGCTGCAGAGCATATAGTCAATCTGATTTCTTTTTTTTTTTTTATTGAAAAGTTTTATAAAATACAATTTTCCTTTAAAAAAACCCCCCTTCCCCCTCCCTCCTCCCCTCCCTACCTCCCCCCTATCTCCCCCCCTCCCCCTCCCCCTCCTCCCTCCCCTACCTCCCCCCCTCCACTTCCCCTCCTCCCCCCTCCCCCCCCCCGACTTCCCAGAGCAAAATACAAGGTATATATCTAAAAGGCAATCATAAACAATCATATACTAACAATTATAAACTCTAAAATCCATCACTCTCTAGCTTGTATATAGTAAACCAATCCTTAATAATACTAAATATATATAAAAAACTAAAATAAAAGAAAACTAGCATCATTCCCATCTATGTTCTTCCACAATTCACTATTACCTTAACATATTCTCATTTGCACATTAATAAATAGTTCTTACACAAATTAACCCACATTAACCCACAAAACTTTCTTCCTCTTCCTCTGTAGTAAGTTGTCCATTAATTCCAAATTAAAAAAGAAAAAAAAATCTATTACCATACATAGCATCCCAAAACTTTTTTTTTTAAAAAACACAACTACCACTTAACTATAAATATTTTGTGGAAGTTCCATAGATTTCTACTGGTCTTATTTTTTTTTCTTTTTTGAGCGTTTTAAGGCAGCACGCGTCACCCTCTGTTCTCTAAGATCATCCAAAAGAGTTGCAGCTTGAACTCCTCCTGTACCCTTCTCGTCTATCTGTGCATCTTCATCCTCTTGATGTTCTCCTTCTCCAGATCCCTCTGCAGCTTCCAGAAGTGTTGATGGGGTTACTTCCAAGACATTATTATAAAAATCATGCGCTTGCTTCACATTACTCAAACAGTATCTTTTGCCATCATACATGAAGCTCAACCCAACTGGGATCTCCCATCTGAACCTTATATCTCTTTGCTTGAGCTCTTGCACAAGAAATATAAAATCCTTCCTTCTCTTTAAAATCTTTGGAGGAATTTCTTTTAGAACCAAAACTTGTTGACCAGCAATCACAACTTTGGTATCGTAGGCAGCTTGTATAACTTCATCTCTAATTTCCCTTTTTACAAAATAAACCACCACATCTCTAGGCAACTTTCTCTGTTTAGCAATCCACGAATTCACACGGAACACTTTGTCCATACCTTGTTTTAATTCAGATGCTGGATGGTTCAATACTCCCTCAAAAGCCTCAGAAACCAGCTGCTTTAAATCTTCCTTAATATTCTCTTTTAGGCCTCTAATTCTCACAGCAAACTGCATCTGGTAAAATTGGGCCAAGCTCTGTTCACTGTCAATTTTGTCTTTTAAATCTTCAATTTCCAATACTTTTGCTTCTAATAAAGCATTCTTTTGAATCAAGTCTTGCACTTGATCATCCAGCACCTCCACACATTTAGCAACTTTTTGCACTGAGGACAAAATGTCTACCTTCATTTCTCTAAGTTTCTGTTCCATCCTTTCTTCCATTCTCTGCTCCAATTTCTCCAATTTCTCCTCCATCTGTAGAAATTTAACACCCATTGACTCCAAAATTAACTGGGTATGTTTTTCAAGATCCTTCGATGTCAATACATCAGGAGAATGCAACGCCTGCAGCAATGATTGTTGTTGCACCGGAGAATTTCCAGCACTCCGAAAAGTTCTAGGGGGAGGTTTAGCCGCCATCTTTTACTTACAATTGTGACGCACTTTCACTTTAAGTTTTAAGCAAAGTCCATCAAGCTTGAGAGTAAAATAAAATCTTCTTCATCTCTTCATCTTTCCCTCTTGTACTGCTCTGCCTGCTCTTTCCCTTTCATAGTCTCTCCTTCAAGCAGGGATGGTCGCAGACGCCTGGCTCTGCTCCATAAAGTCCGGAGCAGAGACGCTGGTCAGCTGGGAGCAGCCCAGGCTACGGGGGAGTTCAATCCTTCGGCCGCCCAAGCTCCAAGCTCAGGCGGCCCCGGAGAACTCAACCCCCACCTGGGGGCTCACCCCCTCCTCTTCTCCCGAGGAGGGGGCTTCAGATTCGCCCGAACAGCTGATCGGCGCTGTTTCGGGCGAAAAAACACCAGCTGAGCCGCGGGCAGCCCGGGAAGGCTCCCTCCGTCGCCGCGGAGCCACCGGAAGTCCTGTCAATCTGATTTCTGTGTTGACCGTCTCATTGTTCTGTACCAGCTGCTACCGGCCCTGCAGAAAAGGCAACCCCTTTACAAACGGCAAGAGGCTGGAATTACGTCTGCCAAATTTATTACTACAAAAAACAAACAAGACACGAACCAAGAAACAGGAGCTTTAAGAAACACTAACTATCCAAGCGGTTGCCTTCAGCAAACCAGCCCTCCCCACACATTCCCCTTATATAGAGTTCAGGGCGTGGCTTCTCTCTGTCTCCTTCCGAGAAGCCCCATTGCCTTCCTCTGTTTACTCCTAATTGACTGCCTCCTGCATCGGGCGTCCTTGAACAGGGCCAGCTGTGGGTCATCTTCATCCACGCTGTCAGGCTCACACAGCTGGGTCTCCATGGTGACCAAGTGGGAGGGGCCTGCCTGAGGGCTATCATCAGCAAGATCTTCAACCCCCTCAGCAAGGTCTTAAACACCCCCCTCCTCCTCTGAGTCGTCCGACCCAACTGCCGAACCCACAGGCTGACCCTGAATCACAACACTCATGATGTCCATGTGTAGAGCCGTCTCTTGGGTTGTTGGAAAAGAGTGTTTGCTATGACCATCGAATTCTCTTGACAAAATTCTATCAGCCTGTGCCCTGCTTCATTTTGTACTCCAAGGCCAAACTTGCCTGTTATTCTGGTTATCTTTTGGCTTCCTACTTTAACATTCCAATCCCCCATGATGACAAGGACATCATTTTTTGGTGTTAGTTCTATAAGGTGCTCTAGGGCTTCATAGAACTGGTCAATTTCATACTCTTCAGCACCGGTGGTTTGCCTTGGATTCGAACTGAGATCATTCTGTCATTTTGAGGATTGTATCCCAGTATTGCTTTTCCTACTCTTTTATTGACTATGAAGGCTACTCCATTTCTTCTGAGGAATTCTTGCCCGCAGTAGTATACCTGATGGTCATCTGAATTAAATTCACCCATTCCTGTCCATTTTAGTTCGCTGATACCTAAGATGTCGATGTTCAGTCTTGTCATCTCTTGTTTGACCACGTCCAGCTTTCCTTGATTCATGGATCTTACATTCCAGGTTCCTATGGAGAAAAAATCTTTACAGCATTGGACTTTCCTTTCACCACCAGACAAATCCACAGCTGAGCGTCCTTTTGGCTTTGGCCCAGTCGCTTCATTCTTTCTGGCGCTACTAGTACTAGCCCTCTGCTCTTCCCCAGTAGCATATTGGATGCCTTCCGACCTGAGGGGCTCATCTTCCAGCATCATATCATTTTGCCTTTTGGTACTGTCCATAGGGTTTTCATGGCAAAGATACTGGAGTGGGTTGCCATTTCCTTCTCCAGTGGATCACGTTTTGTCAGAACTCTCTGCTATGACCTGTCCGTCCTGGGTGGTCCTGCACGGCATAGCTCATAGCTTCATTGAATTATGCAAGCCCCTTCACCACGACAAGGCAGTAATCCATGAAGGGGACCACCATCTACATCTATATATTAAATTAATTTAATGAATTATTTTGTTGATATTATATTCAAGTCAAACAAAAATGGCCCACACACAGTTCATAATAAACTTGTGAAATTCATGCCACAGGATCTGCTGATGGACACTGGGATTAACCAAAACCAATACCAATACATGGATTTCTGTTTAGCTGCCAGAATCTTCTGAAACTCAATGGATGAAAACTACTGTATATCATAGGGGAAAGTTGGTACCTAAACGCACCATTTGTGCACTTTCCAGAATTATCCAGCTGGGACTGGGAATCTGTCCAGGTAGATTTTTTTTTTGCTAAAATCTGTTATTTTTTATAGATCTCTTGCTTACCTTTATATCTGTTTCTTCCTAGCAATTCTGTGAGATATTATTATTTCTGTACTGAGTGTGAAAGTAGGGTTAGGTACACCATTAAACCTTGTTGCTTAAAATCTGATTATAGATCACATCCAAATAGCTTTCCATTCACATTATGAGATTGTTTGTCCTTAAGAGTTTAAATTGTGCCAGGCACTATCACCCTTCCAAATGTAAGTGCTACATAGACATGTTTATTGCCATTGTTTCACCTAGCCATTATTAAGCTGTGGTAGAATTTCTCCAAACAGGTTCCCTGCATCCCCATCACAACCTTTTTGACTCTTTTGTTACTATAAATATCAGTTATGAAGAATTACTAACCTATAGTCCCTTCTCCATAACTGTTTCATCATCATGGCTTTAGATGGGTTTTCTTTTTCATGTTTTCATTTTTCCGTAAGCTTAGTCTTCATAGAATTCCACTTAATGCCCAGGATTATTCACTTCTCAGAAATGTTTGCCTAAAGCAAAGACTGTTCATGTCTAATATTAGGATAGCTAGGTTGCAACTGGAAATAGCCAGAGTGTGTTACTTTTGGCATCCTAAAAGGTTAAGGAAAAATGTCCCATAGACCAATGCAATCATCTGCTTATATTTAGAAGCAGGAAGAATTTCTTTGGGATCAGTTTGGCTAATGATCCTTACAGGCTCTTCTCTACTATATGAATAGCTCTCTTAGTTTTTTTTTAAAAAAGTCTATAACACTACAATGGTAATGGAAATGTTCTCAGATGAGGGCAGCTTGGTCAACCACACCACAGATAGTTGGGTTGGGAATATAACACTGCTTGATATATAACTATTTTCATTTAATTTAATTTAATAATTTTAATTTAATAATTTAATTTGTATACCGCCCTTCTCCCGAAGGACTCAGGGCGGTGAACAGGGCAATACACAATAAAAATAGAATACAAAAATTAAAAAGCCATTAAACATTATGCCCATAAAATTAATACATATTAAAATTAAAACTATTTATAAAAACCCAACCCCATCCCGTCAGACCAGGCCAGCTTGTTCGAAAAAGAAAGTTTTGAGATCGCGCCGGAAGGAGAGAAGGTCGGGGGCCATCCGGAGCTCAACCGGTAAGTGGTTCCAAAGGTGGCACCCTGAGGAGGCCCTCTCTGTGGGAGCGCACTGGACGGAGGGAAGTTGACACCAGCCGCAGGTGTTGCCGTAGGTAATCCGACCCATGCCATGAAGGGCTTTTAACCTATTTAACCTATATCAGGGAAGGAAAAACTGTGATCCTCCCAGTATTGCTTACCCTTTTGACTGAAATTGCTAGCAGCTGGTATCTCAACAAGATCAGAAAGAACTGTAAAGTACTGGAATGTACTGGATATACATAGCACAATGAAGAAAAAATGGAAATTAAATTCAAAATAAAATAAAAAATTACTCTAATCCCATAATATACCAACAAGAATTATTATAGATTACTGACATACATGCTCATAGCAAAAAAAAAAGGGGGGGAAATGGTGCAACATTGGAAGAAAGGCACAATTCTGGCAATATCTGATTGGGAACTTAAACTTGGAAAATATGCAGCAATGGCAAAATTAACAGCATATATTCAGAACAAAAGTGTAAACAAATTCAAGCAAGAATATATGACTATGTATTATGCAGCGTAGCAAATATAAACACTTACAGTATGGTTTCTAAGGAAGCTAAATGCTCATAAACAAATTGCTAGAGGAACAAAAAGTGAGAAATTAGAAACTAAATTGCTATTTGTTTGTTTTACCTTTTTGTTATCTATTTTGTTTTATGTATTTTTCTTTAATATGCACAAACAATGATAAGTAACAATGTAGTCAATGATGGGATTCAAATCCCTGAACAACTGGTTCTTTGCTTGGATGCAGACCTGGGCCTCTGAGGCCTAGAATGGACTTCCGGAAGTGGCATCCCCGCACTTCTGACGGGCCATTTGAGGCCTGGGAGGCCTCCTCCAAGCCTCCAAGATCTAAGACAGACTTCCAGAAGTGGCATCCCCACACTTCCGGCGGCCATTCAGCCAGTTCTCCGAACTCAAATTTAGCTATTGGTTCTGGCGCAAGGGAAGCGGTGGCTCAGTGGGTTAGGATGCTGAGCTTGTAGATCAGAAGGTCAGCAGTTTGGCAGGTCGAATCCTGAGTGCCGCATAACAGAGTGAGTGCCTGTTACTCATCCCAGCTTCTGCCAACCTAGCAGTTCGAAAGCACATAAAAATGCAAGTAGAAAAATAGGGACCACTACGGTGGGAAGGTAACAGTGTTCCATGCGCCTTTGGTGTCTAGTCATGCTGGCCACATGACCACGGAGACGTCCTCGGACAAGCGCTGGCTCTTCGGCTTTGAAACAGAGATGAGCACCGGTCCCTAGAGTCGGAAACGACTAGCACGCATGTGCGGAGGAACCTTTACCTTTACCTTTTACCTCTGGTGCAAACTGACTGAATCCTATTGCTGAATGTAGTGCAAATCTTAGTATTAAATACTATATTCAGTTTCAGAAACAAATTTCTTGATTGTATTTTGATGTAATTTGCTATTGTTTATTAATGCCACATTTAGCTTTTAATGTAAACTTTAAAAAAACTTATGCTTACCAACAGTGACATTTGAGAAATCATACTTAATATTGATACAAACTTCTTTTTCTTTTTCCTTAAAGTTTAAGATGTCTAAACATTGGTATTTATTTCTAGTCAATGCCATATAAATACCACTGTACCCAATTATATAATGTAGTTTCTTTAGCGAAGAGAGCAGGCGAGACAGCGAAGTTAAGCAACTTAACTTTATTAAGAACCAGGCAAGGAACAGAAGAACAGCGCTCTTATTTATACTCGCAGCTGTCAACAATCGACCAATCAGGGCTGAGCCGGTTTCCCGCGCCGTCTGCTTCGCCAATCTGAGTCGGCTGGGTTTTGACAGCTCGGAGCTGTCATCGGTAGCACATGCGGTTGCCAGGTGATTCTGACAGCCGAGAGCTGTCAGACGGTGGCGCCTGCGTGGTTCTGTCCGGCAGCTTTTGACAGCTGTCAAAAGCTGCCGCGGCTTTTACCTCAGCCCTGTATTCAATTATAATTATATTAACATTCATAACATGTAAATACACAACAGTAGTACTTACATATTATTGCTTATTTATAATCTTAATACATATAAAAACATATATAAATATTTAAAAAATAACAGCATCCACAAGCATAGTCTAAAAAAATTCAGTACTTGACATAGTACTGTCTACTATACTGTATATGCTGCACTGCACATCTTAATCTCCAAGCCTGGTACACAGTAACATCCATAAGGTCTTACAAAAGGCCAGTCAAATCTGATCTCCAGAGAAATGATGTTGTATAGGACACTCGCTATAACAGAAAATGCTGTCTCTTCTTAAAATTACTTAAAGCTACCATAAGGTTTATTATTGCTGCTGCCAACAAGTAGCCTTTGGGAATTTATTACTGAAGAGATGACCTGTAATGATGTGAATAGCCCATGTGGTCATTTAGCTGATTTAAATCACTGAACAATTAAAAGCAATAGCGTATCTGGAATTATTGACTTGTAATTGATTTTGTATTATTCTATATTAACTCTAAGCAATATACTCTCCAGTTGAGATTGGCAAAATATTTATTCGCAGAATATTCATTTATAAATATAATAACCAGCCTCAAGTCAATTATTCATAGTATTTATTAAAGAGTTAAGAAATCAAGGGAATTTAACTGCTAAATCAGACAAAAATCATTGCCTTCACTTCTGCATTTTATTTTTAAAATTAAACCAAAGAGGTGGTGTTGAATTGTAGGTTTTAAATTAGATATCTGCCAGTTTCTTCCTCATGAAAAATGTATAGAATTATTAGAATTGATTGCTATTAATTTTACAGTATATGCAGTTAAGGTACTTGTTAAGTATAGTGTCCATTTTCACATATATAGGAAACACTGGACTCAGTTGTCATGATAAGGATGGGATAAGCTTAAATGAAAGGCTAAAATATATTTTATACCATATTATACTCAAATTTTTGGAAAGCATTAAGAACTAATGCACCTATGGAAAAAGAATAAATACTTAAGTATTCTACAGTGAACTCCAATAATTCCATTGCTTGGCTCTTGTTCTATTTTCCATCAGCACAATTGTAACAAATCAAAATATACAAGCAAGCCAATACTCATTTAATATTCATATAATATTTTTAAAGCTAAGGATTTCCATATGGCTTTTCAATAATATACAGCATACATTACAGTGCTATGTTTTTATACAAAGGGATCTGTCAAAAAATATGGAACAATTATATTTCAAACATGCTAGTCTGATAGATAAATGCTGGAGGAAATGTTGGCCTGTACACACACAGTCACACACACACACACAAAGTCAGAACTCCCAGTAGCATTGTATCTAGCAACCATCAATTTTACAAACTGAGGAAGAAGAAAATAAATGCCAATTGATACTGTTCAATTTCCCATGGGTTGTAATTTATCCTTAAGGTAACACCTTAACATTTCCATAAGATGGTTATATATCCTATTTTACATAATTGTTGGCTATTCAGAGGGCTATCTGATGACAGTTTAATAGTTCAAGATGCAAATAGGTTTTAAAGAACTGCCCAATAATTGTAAGAGCTCGAGTCTTTGAAGCTACCCATTAAACACATGGACTTTGATGTTGTTAGCTGCGAAGTCGTGTCTGACCCATTGTAACCCCATGGACAACGTTCCTCCAGGCCTTCCTGTCCTCTACCATCTTCTGGAGACCATTTAGGCTCATGCCTAATGCTTCAGTGACTCCATCCAGCCACCTCATTCTCTGTCGTCCCTTTCTTCTCTTGCCCTCAACCTTTCCCAGCATTAGGCTCTTCTCCAGTGAGTCCTTCCTTCTCATTAGGTGGCCAAAGTATTTGAGTTTCTGGCCTTCTAAAGAGCAGTCAGGGTTGATCTCCTCTAGGACTGACCAGTTTGATCGCCTTGCAGTCCAAGGGACTCACAGGAGTCTTCTCCAGCACCATAGTTCAAAGGCCTCAATTCTCTGGTGCTAAGCCTTTCTTATGGTCCAACTTTCACAGCCATACCTTGCAACTGGGAAGACCATAGCCTTGACCATACGGACTTTTGTTGACAGGTTGATGTCTCTGCTTTTTAGTGTGCTTTCTAGATTTGCCATGGCTTTCCTCCCCAGAAGCAAGTGTCTTAATTTCTTGGCTACAGTTCCCATCTGCAGTGATCTTGGAGTCCAGGAAAATAAAATCTGTGTTAGTATAGATGCCCAATTTAAAGCCAAACATCAAAACATAATATTTGCCTTGGACTTTTTGGGATTAAAGTTTTGCTTAATGTCAGTTTTTGAGCATCCACAAGAGACCAATTCTCTCATTTATTTCAGTAGCTAATTAAATGCTAATTTAGAAATAAATCAATAGATGAAAGCATGGATATTTTCAAAATTCTTTCAAATGCAAAAGTGATATTTCCAAATGCAGGGTTTATTTTTAGGTGAATCTTTATTACCTTAGATCAAAATGCAAACAGTCTGCCCAAGCCAGATGTTTTCTATCCTCCATGAAAACATCATCTCAGCATATTGTTATGTTACTAGGCAAGCACCTTTGGTTTCAACAGTTTCAGCAACCAGGTAGGATAGAGAGGAGCCAAGTTTAATGATATTTTTCATGTCCTTATGCAGTAAGACAGCACTACATTTTCTTTCATAACACAGAAAGAGTTGTAGACCCTCCTAGAGAATACTTATGGCCAATAAGCAAGGAAGAATGTGACTTTTCTTGTAGTTCATCCCCTTAATTGCAAAAAATCTAAATGTAAGTTTCTGGTGTAGGCAGGAAAAGTGAAGACAAGTCAGAGAAAAAATAGTTTTCTCATTAACTGTCTATCTGTCACAACAGACATAGTCACGACCACCAGACAACTAAACAAAGATTCAAATACAACCTTATAACTATTAAAGTTATATGCATATAACTACACAAAGATCAGCAGTGGAAAGGCAGTTGTGATGTCCATTCACTGATACTCTGATTCTGTCTGCCATATGGAAAATGTTAGCAATAGACTAACTAGCTCTGCCTGCCAATACATTTGTTTAAATATTACCACTATTCTTCCTTAAAATATATCTGTCTGCCGTGCATATTTTCTCTGCCATCAAAATTCTGCACAGAATGAGATTTGGGTAGCTGTGCCATTTTTCCTTACTTCCTCTGCTTGATCTGAATCATGTAGACTAAACTGGATGAAAGAACACATTTATTTGAAGAGAAAGTCTTCCAAAGCTCCTGCATTAAACTTCAAGACTTTTAAACTCCAGGAAGAAACCATATTTAAATAAATGTGATAAATTATTCAGACATTGCTTAGGAAAGGCATTTTTCTGCCCAGAGAGTCTTTCATTTTGTTACAAAGAAAGGGTACAGGTCAAATATGTGCTCAGTTTTTGAGCTTTTTCTCTTAAAAGATCTTTTGATAAATGAATAAATGTAATTGTTGTAAATTCAGTCTGATCTAGTAAATTTTTAATTTTAATTTTATTAAATTTATATACCGCCCTTTCCTGAAGGACTCAGGGCAGTTTACAGGGTATTTAAAATCAAACAGTACAAAATACAAAAGTTAAAAAACAATTTAAAAAGATTAAATTATCCCTTAACTAAAAACCTCAGTTAAAAATTCTCAGCCTGGGCCAGAGAGCTCAAAGAGCCAGGTCTTCAGGTCCCGGCGGAATGAACGAAGGTCAGGGGCTGTCCTAAGCTCCACGGGCAGCTTGTTCCAGAGGGCAGGCGCACCCACAGAGAAGGCCCTCCCCCTGGGTGTTATCCACCAGCAATCTTTTACCGGCGGCACCCTGAGAAGACCCTCCCTGTGTGAGCGCACTGGACGAAGGGAGTTTGATGCTGGCAGGAGGTGTTCCCTCAAATATCCCGGACCCAAGCCATTTAGGGCTTTATAGGTCATCACCAGCACCTTGAATCTCACCCGAAGGGCAACCGGAAGCCAATGCAGCTTGCGGAGTAGAGGTGTTACATGGGAGTATCGGGTGGCCCCCATCACTACTCGCGCGGCCGCATTCTGCACCACTTGAAGCCTCTGGGTGGCCCTCAAGGGCAGCCCCATGTAGAGAGCGTTGCAGTAGTCTAAACGGGAGGTCACGAGCGCATGAGCGACTGTGCGTAGGGCATCTTGGTCCAGGTAGGGTCACAACTGGCACACCAGGCGAACCTGGGCAAAAGCCCCCCTGGTCACGGCTCCTATATGATCTTCAAAATTGAGCTGCAAATCCAGGAGGACGCCCAAGGTGCGAGCCCTATCAACGGGGGGTAACATAAATGTATCTGTGAAATAAATCTATAAAGTTCAAAGAGTGCTCCCAAGAAATCAAGCTGGAATTCAGCTTTGCATGGATCACTTATCTACATTAATAAACCCACTGATCACTTGTGCAATCGGTATAGAGATAGTAGAGGGGCTCTGCATTTTAATCGCTTTTCTTAACTTTGCATGCCTCCTATTGTGTGGATGGCTATTCTCAGAACTTTCATCACTTCCTTCCTTTTTTTTTCTTTCACTTGTGCTGTTCAGTTAACATCCTTCCCATAAGAGAGTATGCTGCAGGTTTTGGTTATAAATAGACTTAAGAAACTCACACTTTCCCATCACCTGTCACTGACTTTGCTCTATGGTATGTGTGTTCCTGAGCTTAAACTCTTCCTGAGGCAGATCATCTTTTTATTATAGAAGAAAATATATTCCTATTGTGTTTTTTTGTTACCAATACCACAAACTGCAGATGTGTGGCTCGATTCGTTTAGCTACAGTATGTCACAGAAAATCAGGATTTTTCAACATGAGCTATTTCAGAGAGAGACAGAGAGACAGAGACAGAGAGACACAAGAGGGGGGGGGTAAGTTTCAATCAGAATAAAACTACATTGTCAGGTAAAAAGGTAATACTACCTTATGAAGAAGCAAATGATGAGAAGTTCATAAAATAAACAGTGTCCTTATAAAGAGATCTTTCTATATAGAAAGAAGTTTGGGTATTTGGGTGTGTGTTTAGACTGACCAAATGTATATTAGACAGTGAAAAGTCTTGTTGAAAGGCATCACAGCCAAATGTTGAGATGACAGAAAAATATGCATGATGCATGATGTAACGGGAGAGTTGCATGTATGGTATCCTATTATGAAAATCCTTTTCTTATTTTGCTTTTCCCCTTAAAATTAAAAGGTAAACCCACCAATCCTGGGATCTGGTGATTTTTCTACCACTGCTAAGCCTTTTCCTAAATTGGATTATTTTTTTCTTCTCTATTTATTAATATGTATGAGAAATAAAATGAGTAGGTAGAACATGGGAACACCTCCTACTTTATTAATGTTTATACAAGAATCTGAATTAGCTTTTGTTAAATTTACTTAAACTGGTTTGTCAGCAGGATTGCTTAATATTTTACAATCTGCCTGAATATTCATCAATCCTTGTAATACCTGACATACATGTACATTGTTAACTATGATTACTAGAGGTTTACTTAGGAGTAGGATTCCTGGCTTCCGTAAAACATATCCCCAAAACCTCCTACCTCCAGAACCTAAACTTGGAGGATGTGCCTTTTGAATAGCAGTTTTAATAATCATTGTAACAATGCTATCCATTACCAGTATTGGAATGCTTCAGTTTTTGGATTTGGAAACAATGCAATTTTATTGTTTGCCTTAGGCAGCAATATATTTGGACCAGCCCTCGGATGGGAAGGAGTGTTATAAACTAAGAAGGAAATAAAAAACATAAAGTGTATACCAGTGTTTCTCAATCTCAGCAACTTTAAACAGTATAGACTTCAATTCTGCTCTTGTGGCTTGTGCTGCATATGAATCCATCTCTTTTTCCTGTGAAGAGTATTGTATGCCAAATTTCTCAAAACTAAATCCAGTTAATTCCAAGTTACTTCCTATAATTGAAAAGTTTGGTGAAACAAGTAAAAATACATCCTGGAAAATCTTGGAGGGAATCAAGTGAGTGTTTGCATGCAAGGACTTTAAAACACTTGATATTTTTAAATGAAGTTGTATTTCAGCCCAGAAATCAATACTTCTTTCAAAGATCAAGAGATGTTTTTGTTTTAGCTTTACTGCTAGCACTTAGAATTAGGATGCTAATCTCTACTAATCTCTTATTACTTTAGAATAAACATGAATAGAAAATAGAAAATGATTTAATGCATGCATAGAACAGTTAGTGAGTAGAATTTGCTTAATATAAATTGACACATATAAACCAGAAAGAGTGAGTTTAATTACAAAGCAGCTTTCCTCTCAGTTTCTTGATTTATGCAGGTGGCGTGATTTGTCCTAGCCATACAATAATTCTAATTATTGAATTACAATTATGATAATTATTAGAATTATACAATAATTCTAATCATAGTAATATATTGGGAAGAATGATAGTTTAGCAGCAGGCATAAGATTTGCTTCACTGTATTTATAGTCACCTGATTAGCCCTACCAAACATGAATATGTTCAGTAAAGAATACAGTTGAAAGATTCAAAATTAAAATTGAATTAAAAGTAATTGAACCCATCCAGTGATTCTATTCAACACTGAAAAGTCTTAAACCTATGAGAGCAAAAAACTGTAGCCCCAAATTTATCAAGTTTAAGTGTGTTAAAAATATATTTATTTCGGACAATCCCTAGCTTTTTACATGAAGTATAAGAATATTCCTCACACCAAACAGCAGAAGAGTTAGAATTTTGCCATTGAAAACTGAAGAACAATGGAATCCAAATCTCAAGCTCAAAGAGAGGGTGTTTTTTAAACATTATTGACATGTAACAATTGCATACAACATAAACTTGATTCATGAAAAATTACTCCCAAATAATGAGAATAATACGGTATATGTTCCAGTAACTAAAAATAAGTTGCTATAATTCATTGTGTATGTTTGGTCCTTTAGTGAAAATAATGCATTATCAAATAATAAAATATAGAGATTTTCTATTTTTAAAGATGCCTTTTTGCTGTATCTTATTACTAACTTGACAAAACTTTGCTGAAACCAAAAACAAATTGAATTTATACCGAGTCAGCAGGAATTTGATATCGCACAATGTCAAGAACATGACCTGGCCTTTATAATATGATTGGGATTTACACTTGATTAGGGACTGCCCAGAGTTTGTTATAAGATGGATATAAATATATAAATGTTTTTTTTTACTACATAAATATTTTTTCACTAAATAGCAATAGCACTTAGACTTATATATCGCTTCACAGTGCTTTACAGCCTGCTCTAAGCAGTTTACAGAGTCAGCATATTGCCCCCAACAATCTGGATCCCCATTTTACCAACCTCAGAAGAATGGAAGGATGAGTCAACCTTGAACTGGTGAGAATCGAACTGCTGGCAGCTGGCAGTCAGCAGAAGTAACCTGCAGAACTGCATTCTAACCACTGCACCACCAGAGCTCTTAGCAAGCTTAAGTGTGTTATAAAAATATTTATTTGGGACAATCCCTAAATTTTAGCCTGTCAAATATACCCGTAAGAAGATGTTGAATGAATCATGTTATGTAATACTTTCAACAGACAGTAAACTATTCAGAAGACATTCAGTCCATGTAAACATTTCATTTTTTAAAAAAAATCATATTTATATAATTTGGGTTCTCACTTAGTGTTGCTACATCATTTATGGGTGATCTGGTCCCTTCACAAATGTCTGTCTTGCAACACCACTCAAGAAACAAGTCTTCTAGTCAAACATGGATAGACATCTTGGACAGAACCCACTTTTTTCCCCAAAAAAAGACTCTTATTTCCCTCCTCCCCACCTACCAGAACAGTCTAAAAAATGAAAATGTTTGTTCTTACAGTTCAATTTTGATTACAGTTATAGCCACCATCATGATAATCAGAAATAGGAGGCTTATTAAAATAATAGAGGCAGTTCTCAGGAGCCTGTGTGCAACCTATGCTCTAGAGCACAGTGTCACACTCACTGCATCACATGACGTTGTGACATATTGTGACTTTTTTTGCATTGCCAGAGCTGGAGTGGGCGCAGCCTCCATATGATGCAACTGGCCTGCGGGCCAGCAGTTTGACACCCTTGCTCTAGTCTCAGATGGAAAAAGTGTTAGATACTGAATTCTCTAGAAAAATAATGAAATCTGAGTCTAACCACACTGGAATGCCATGTCCTATACAATCCTGGAAGAAAAATGTTACTTGAGAAATGGGAACATATATTGAATTTTACATAACGTAGTCTTTGGCTATTAAAAGACAAGTCCTATATTTGAATATGGCCTGAATTTAAAGAGTATAAGAGTCCAAATCCCATTTAAAGAGAAAGAATCATTCATACAGAGAACAGAGGATTTGAAGTTGGCCAAAAAATAGTGATTGGAAAGCTCTTATGGATATTTTATGGGAAAAAAGAAAAATATAAACTTGTGATTTATGGATTTTATGATTAGAAAGGATAGACAACGGAAAGAAGGAAAATTAGCTGTACCCTTAGAAAGAGATAATAAAATGTAAACATATTTGTAACTGCTTTTAAGAAGATTAGAAGCTACTTCTTTATATTTTTCTTTTCTTCTATTTCTTTCTTTATACTTTTTTCAGTAACTTATTACTTTACTTTCTCTAGTTTTTTCTTTCAAAATTTGTATTGTTTTTCTCTTAAAATCTTTAAATAATTAATAGTATACAATATAGCACAGTATAGTATAATGTAGTCTAGCATAGCATAATAATATCATATAATATCATTAATATAATAATAGCAATAGCAATTGCACTTTATCTTATATACCACTCCACAGTGCTTTACAGCACTCTTTGCGTGGTTTACAGAGTCAGCATATTGTCCCCAACAATCTGGGTCCTCATTTTATCAATCTTGGAAGGGATGGAAGGCTGAACCCACCTTGAGCCATTCAGAATCACACTTCTGGCAGTGGACAGAGTTAGCCTACAATAGTGCATTTTAACCACTGCACCAGCACAGAAGATTTGGCACAGAAGCTGGGCATGTTGGCCACTTAGACATCATGTTTCCCACTACATTTACATATATATATATTTATTTACAGTTATTTTAATGTCTTCTGCTTTCATATAAAAGATTATATTTAAATATATGGCCTCTTTCAGTGCATAGGTCACTCTAAGTCTTCCCTATATCCTACTAAGCAAATTCTAGGCCTACTTAGAATATAAAAGGTCTTAATGTGGTCTGCATAAGAATAACAGTTTCTTCAAGGCTTCCTTTCACATAGTAAAAACAAAACATTCAGTCACATCAAAATGCTTGTTCTATTCTCTTAGGCTCATGTCTCTTCATATTAATAACTACTTAGCCAAAAGCTGGGAGTGGCTGCCCTCCATATAAAAACATGCATTAGCATGTAGATGCAAAATTTATGTTCCAGCGTTCATTATTTGCTCTCATTATTTTGCGGCTTATCAAGAATAATGAATCATCAAACTGAACTGGCTCATACATCAATCTTTATTTGCATAAACTGTATGCTAATAAAGTAATGCAGCTGAACATGTAAAAGCTTTATGTAAAGTAAAGAATTCTGAGATGACAAGCTTCATTCACTGATTATACAAAATTCTCAGTTCTATTATCAGCCGGTTAATGGTTAACAGTTAGAATTAATATTGTACAGGAAACTTCCCTGCATTTTTAAGCAGCTCTCAGTCACTTTGATGAAAAAGAATTTGCATTCAAAATCCCTTTCAAAGGAGAAGAGGCAGTAGTCAAATTCTCATGGGTGATGCATAATGATTTTCAACTAACTTAGTTACTAGGTGGCCCAGGGGTATATTTGATGGTCCTGCCTTTCACAGTGCAATCAACTCTCCAGCAGCTCCTCCTTTCAAATCTCAGGCTTCAGTTAAATCCCAAGGAATATATTAGAAATGTGCACAGTTCTTAAACACTTCAGAAATGTTTTGGATCTCACCTGAGCCAGTTCTTCTCTGCTACTCAAAAAACAACCTTTTCTTCATGATTTTCAAGCGCCTGAGAAAAGATGCTACTAATGTATTTAAAACTGTCCATTCATTAAAGTTGTATAACTTAAAGCAGCTGCAGTTTGATCCAGGTCTGGTTTAATACATACCTATAAAATACTGTTGTATGTATTTAAAAGCCAAAGAACTTCCTCACCATCATTTGTGGAATGTGCTCCATCCTAGAGATCTTCAGGTTTCTCTTACTGGACTTTTTCAATTTTGGAATTCTGCAACACACAGGAGGCTTCACAGAGATAAAAAGAGATATAACAGAACACAGTAAAACACCTTCTGCATTGTCTAACAATAAAATAGGTTTACAAAGACCACCTATCAAAATTCAAAAGAAACTTTCAAACATTTAAAGATGAAAAAGCAGAAATTTTCTGACAAAAGATTTTTGCAGCAGCAAAGCATAGGAAATAGAGTAAAAGAGACAGATTTGAGATTGATGGAGAAACAGCTGTTGAAGAAACCTATCTGAAGAAAACCAGGCTAAAGAGGGAAGAATCTCAAGTGACTATATCATCTAAACCCAGGGGATTCATTTCTCCAATTTGTATCACCATAGGTGTTTTTGGGGGCTGGGAGAGAAATAATGAAATGAGTGCTGTGATGTCACAATGCGAGTTCTACCCCTTTCTGTATGTACAGTATCTGTGGAAACCCCATGTCAGATTTTGCTTGCTAACACTCCATACCACACATTTTCATTTATCAGTCTATTTCATCCTGCTTTAGCATGTATTTGCTCTTTTTAAAATTAAAATAATTAAAAAATGAATATATTGTAAACAAAACAGGCATTTTACAAGTGAGTATATGGGGAGAGGTGCTTCCCTTAAGGTAGATATTTATCCTAACGTATATTTTAAACATCCCTGGTACCATTTTCTAAGCCATGAAACTGCCACATGTGGAAAAATTAAAAAAAATCCAAATTTGTGTATAAACCAGCAATGTCTATAAAAATCACTCTACAGTGTAATTCACAAAGATCAAATTGTTGGGCTAATATATCAGAAACTCAAATTTATGAAAAAAATACATTTATTCATATTTAGAGTAATACATTCTATTGAAGATTTTTTATTCATACAGTACATTCAATTTATGCTGCAGCTTTTAAAGATAACTCTTACTTTTGCTTGCCTTCAACATCAAGTGGTGCCCTATTTTCTTTAAAACAGCCTGCTCTGATTCTACACTGGTATGTTGGCCTACATATCCTTAATCAAGAACATGTCAACCATCCCACTCAGTCAGCTAGTGCAGAAAGACTCCTGGTCATTTGTTTTGCCAACAGTATACTTGACTGAAACTTAAATGGTTACAGAAGTAGCATAAGCTGAATCTGAAGTTTTCCGGTGCAAATAACACAAAGCTCCTTGTCCCCCCCCCATCCCCCATCTCCCAGTCATCTGCAAATGTCCAATCAGGTGCTTGTATATTATTCAGGAAACAGGTGCTTGATTCTCAGTTCTGCATATCGTTACTTGACTTTGGCTGGTTGGAACTTCTCACATTGCTCACCTGGGCTTCCATCCCCTCTTTCCTTACATTCCAATCTTTTCCTCTCCCTCCCCCCGACATGCTAATGTCAGGCTGTCAGCTTATGATGCTTGGATAAGTGAGATACAGCCATGACAGAAGCACTTTCAATTGTAAACTATTAAGAATTTTATGAACCAAGCAGCAAACAAATAAATTTCACTGGGTTGCTTGATATTAACGCAGATCAGTTATCTCAATATAGGAAGAAATTATGAACTATTTTTTTAAAGTGCAATAGCATATAACACAAAGTGAATAATTCCAAAAGCAATTTGATATGACCTGACATAAAACTCATTTTTCAGGTGTGGATTGCTCAGAAATTCAACTGTAAGTCATCAAGTGAAGTTGATTTGCATAATTGTATTTCTATTTTTTATTTTATTATGTATTATTTATTTTGGAGTTGTTAAATAGTTCAAGGTTGTCTTCCCTTTAGGCACTGCTTAAAATAAAAAGTGGACTCCATTAGGTACCTCCAGTTATTGGATTAAATATTCCTAAATTATTGCAGTAGAGTAAAAACTTTTCTCCAGGATGGCAGCTCTTAACATCATTTGCTATATTTCACATACATATACCATTAAAACTATATCAATACATTCATGGCAAAAAGTAATAATAAATGTGAATTTACTACAATGGTAAATGTTGATCATTGTTGCAGTGCTTCATGCTATCTTTTCCATATAATCAGGTCAGAATTCAATGTAAAAATATTGTGGTGTTTTGTTTTGTTTCTCCTAGCCAAAATTCTGTCTCAGGCCAAGAAAGAATTTCAAGGAAATTGAAAGTGCAATTAAAAAGAAATATGTTACCTGAGTTCAGCAAACATCATGGTTTATTGCTTGCAGGATCTGAACTACAGAACAGGGCTGCAGCTGCAATAATTTATACCCTGGCCCCTAGGCGGCGGCCAATAAGTTTGAAGCAACCTATTGCCGCCTAGGGGCAACCAATGGCAGTGCTGGAGACGGGTTGTCTGAGATGTTGGGAACCGTTAGCTAGCTCCCTGCTCCAGCCGTTACCACATGGTGTTAACAAGCAAGCCCAATACATTACACCCCTCCCCCCTTAGAACGAAAAACATTACAGCAACAATAGAAAGTAATTACAGCAATACACTTTACAAAGACTTAAATACACTTTACAAAGACTTAACACTGGTGTGAATAGGTTCCACTTAGCAGCACAATAAAGTATTTACAACATTATAGCTCCATTGTCCATTACAATCTTGTAGGTCAGCATTAAATACAAGGGTACATACAACATTATAGTTTTATTATTTCAGTACAAAAACTTGCAGATAAGCGGGAGGTTTGTGTGGTCTTGTGGAATGCCTGGGGGACCCAGGCACATCCTGGCCTATCAGCTTGCACGCCAGGCTGGGTAGATCAGTGTCTCTTAGTTCAAGTGATTCAGAGTGGCTCGGTGCTCTCTGGCTGGCCTTTCCAGGTTGGCCCACCCCAGAGTCAGTTTGTTTGGCAGAGTTAGCACAGCGGCTGTAGCCATCAGGTTGACTTTCTCCGTCAGGGGACCCTGATGCGATGTGGCTGGTTTTTCCGCAGACCCGCCAAGTGGCTGTCCAGAACCTGCAGTCTGAGCGTTGGTGGCGGCTGCCACAACCTGGACATCTAGGCAAGAAATCTGCCTTGTAAGTAGTCTCTTGCTGCTTGCTGCTGTAGAGCTGTTGGTCGGGTTGTCTGTGCAACTTGTTGACTTTGGCGTCTTCTTCTGAGTCCTCGGTGAATTCTGCGTCCTCGTGGTGGATGGCTTCTTTGTGTTGCGTCATTCTGGCAGGCCGGATCGTTCAGACGGCTCCACCGGCAGCTTCGTCTGCCATGATTTCATTCTGGGCAGCTGCGAACAACAGGACCTCTCTGGCAGAAAGTTTCTGCTGCAGCTCTCTGTTGCTGAGGCCGCAGGCGAGCTGGTCTCAAAGTCGCTCTTTGACGTCTGAAAATCGACAGAGGCATGCGGCCTGCCTCAAGGCCGCAATGTACTCTGATGCGGTCTCTCCCGGCTGCCGTATTCATTGTTCGAAGGCGTACCGCCATGCAATCACCGACATCTTTGGTTGGACGTGTTCTCTGAGCTTCTTCTTCAGTTCAGCATAGGAGATGGATTCCAACGGCTGGGCCGCACACACAAAGCAGTGTGGTGGCCTTCAGTCCCTCCTCTGCGACCTGGTTTGCCTGGAGGTAGTTCTCGACCTGGGACAGGTACAAGAGCCATCCTTCTGGTTGCTTGATGTCGAATTCTCACAGCCTTCTGACCTTGGGCATTCTGCTGGTCTTCATGGCTGGATCCCAGCGTCTTCAAATCCTGCCTCTCTGTTGCCCAGGGACTGGTCCTCTGAGCATGTGGTCGCTAGCATGGCTTAGCTAGCCAACCGTGGGGGGGAGGATTTGCTTTTCCAGCCAGGCATGCGCTGCCTCTCCCCTCATGACTATCAGCTTCAATGGAGAAGCCAGATCCCATCCTCATCATCAATGTTGTGTATTGGGTTCGTTGCGCGGGAATGAAGATGAGGCGAGTGAGTTCAGCAAAGATCATGGTTTATTGCTTGCTGGATCTGAACTAGAGAACAGGGCTACAGCTCCAGTAATTTATACCCCGGCCCCTAGGCGGTGGCCAATAGGTTTGAAGCAACCTATTGCTGCCTAGGAGCAACCAATGGCAGCACTGGAGATGGGTTGTCTGAGATGTTGGGAGCTGTTAGCTAGCTCCCTGCTCCAGCCATTACCACGTGCTGCTAACAAGCAAACATTACACATTTTTTGGTTAAACAGATTTCAGGCTTGTCATCTGATTTATTTATACGCATTTCATGGAATTAAATTGAAGCTTTGGACATTGACAGTGGAATAGAATGTGTGCTGTTCTAATATGGGATAATGTCTCCCCTGGGGGCAGGTCAATGCTTTATAAATGATTTTAGCAGAAGCATATTCTCGTTTTCTTCAGGCACATATTTCTATTCAAGTGCCTAGATCTGTAGCCCGTTTTAATTAAATGTCCATGAGAATTGTTCCTGGAGGATTGTAACCTGTATTTTCCAAGTAAAAAAAACTTTGAGAAATGTGCCAGATTTTTTTTGTCTTTAAATACACCATTTTTCATAGAAGCTGTGTACTTCTCAGTACTATTAAGTCCTAATCTACATAAAACAGCCAATCATTTAGAGGCCCATTTAATAATTCTTCCTCTTATTTTCCCCACAACTCTGTGAGATGCATTGGGCTGATAGTGACAGCTCCAAGGTTACTGAACTGGCTTTTATGACTAAGGCAGTAGAAATCAGAACTCAAACTTTGATCAGCTAGCCTTGATCAAACTGGCTCATGTAATCTGCTTCTATAGTTTAGTAACTGACTTACATGACACAACAGACATTCTCTTTTGGAAGAATCTGCCTTCTCCAAACAGGTGAGGGTAATCTTCATGGCCTTCCATCATCCTCAATCTTTTCCTCATCATTGTATTGTTTTTTATTATGAATACCTTTACTTCATCTGGACTGCCTTTGGATTGAGGCTGCAGATAAATCCCATAAATAATTAAAATCAGTATATACATATTCAGAAACAACCAAAGTGATTCATTATTCTCTTGCACGGGAAATAGCCATGCTCCATGAAGCAAGAAATCTGCCATCTGTTGCCTGAAGGTCTACCTTTGTATTCACTTTTTCATCTGTTTTGCTTGTACTTCAGTATAACAGCTATTTCCATCCCCTGTGTTTGCCTTGCCAGAGTGGTGCACCTGCTAATACTTCCACATCTTCACTGGTGAATCCAGATAATCATGTCTCCTGAAATAAATATAAAAAAGGTAAAGGTAAAGGTTCCCCCGCACATGCCTTTATTCAGCTTGTTGAAATGATTTCTGACTGACGGAGAAAAGAGTTAACAACAAAACAAAGAAATACTATAGAAGCCCCAGCAAACAGTAAAAGCTTCACACTTGCAGGCTATGGTATATTAAATTTATATGCTATAGTTTGTTGTTTAAATAGCCTTTGAAAATGGAACATGACATAATGACTTGAAATCCATTAGAAATTGATGGCTGTCTGGCAGAAAATAGAAACATACATTTTTAGGAATATATATATACAGTATAGTAACTTTAGCATACAATTCAATTGTATTTTACTGTACTCTACAACATGCTGCATGGGAATGATGGAATTTGTGATTCATCAGCATCTGGAGGGCCATGGCTTAATATCTGTGTAGCCATGCAATAAGAAATCACATCTACTACTACTGATTTGTTGTGAAGTAAACTAAGTTATGCAAATGTCAAAAAACTTTTAGCTATTGCCAGAAAGAATTAGCAATGATCAAAGAATAATGTAGCCCTGAATTAGCAAGTTATTTAGTTTATTAAACTCCATGACAGCAGCTTCAGCATTTTTATTTTAGAATTTTTATTTTATGCACAACATCTGGTGTCACCAGAATATACAACTGCTTTTGTCCCAATGGCCTTAGATAAGGTTTGGAAGATATGCCCAATGTATACTGCCAAAAACAGATGGATCAGAAGAGAAGCAGGAAGATTAAAACTATATAATGTATACTTTAATAAAATGAAACTCACAGTTTGAAAGCAACTTTAAGGATGGTTGTAGCAGGTTATCTAAAGCTGGGAAGATCACCTTCAATATAAATTCCCAGGATCTGAGTTGTCAAGATAATTTACTTTATATTTTTTTCATCAGATATAGTGCTAAACTTAAAAAAGCAATAAACCCTGTTTATTGAAACTCCTATAATGAACATATTCTTTATGAGAGAACCAGAACTGGACAGAGAATCTCATTATATCAGATGCCATGCTGTGCATGTAAAAAAACAGCTTCAGTCATCTTTAGCTAAAGAAAATATTCAAAGTCAGACTTCATAAAGATTTCTTCCTGAGATTTTGGTGAACTGCCATTAGTGTGAAGACATCCTTGAGTACAATGGTCAACAATCTGAATCGAGCCTTTCTGATAGACTCCTTCCAACCTTCCCTATGGAGGACAGATTAATATATGCAAAGAAATTCTCCTGCATATTTTTTCCCAGTTCCTACTCAGTATTCTAAGAAACCATTTGCTTTAGGAATTTTTTCAAAGAAGAAGAGAACTTCAGAAAAACCTTCATGTCAGAGTAAATACATCTATGTATTTAAATACATCTATGTATTTAATTTAATTAAGTACAGGTATGTGTTTGTGTGTGAATATCCTATCCTTCACTATACATTGAGGTCAGTGGTGATCTGTAGACCCTTGGTTTATCACTCTGCCTTTAAATTTCAAAGCAAGCCATGAGACACTGGCCCATCGTTACAATTAGGAGTGTTAAGCTCACCAAAGAAAATTTAAGTAAATTTCTTCTTCCCCTGGAAAATGTGCCCACCCAATTTCATTCCCACAAATTTGGTGGAAAATTTGGAAAGGGTATTTCTACCTCATGTTGAAATGGCACCAGGAATATATTCTGAAACATAGCACCATCACTAGCCCAATATTGTCTAGACTGATTGGTAGCAGCACTCAGGGATGCAAGGTCTTCTCCAGTCCTACTAAAGATGCCAGGGCATTGATCCTGCAACCTTTTCCAAGTATTATCATTGAGTTATAGTGCAAGATACTGACACATTCTTGGTAGCATGTCTCTGGATGCTGAGAACTCAGGCAATTGTTTGCACTGCAGAATGTTTGCACTGAAACTAGAGATTATATTTAGCATTCAATAATAACCCAGACATTGTTTTAATAGAAATGCTTTTTAAGAAAGAAGAAAAGCCCTCAATTGCAGATGGCAAACCTAATCTACTTGATTATGAGATTCCAACCACATTGTTAATTGGCAAGAGTTTCATGGCTGCCATTAAAATAAATGAGCTATGTTTTTGCAATGCTTGTCTTTCGAAAAGCAGAGTTACCCTATTATCTTATAGTAAACAGTAGACTGTTACAGATCAGCCATATAATTAAGGCAATAGATATTTTAAAAGGGAAGGAAAAATGTCCAGAGAATCTCTTGTTTTCTACCCACTATTCTCTCACAACTGAATTATCTGTCAGACAATCTGATAGATTGTGCAACACATAGTCAGACCCTCAGATTAACAGGGCTGAAAACAGTCTGGCCTTTCAAACAGAAGTCTGCCATTAAAAGACTCAATGCTTTTTGCACATTAAGGTTAAATTAAATGACTTGAAATAAAATTACGCTTTAGATATAAGCTTTCCCAGAACTGCACCATCCATTCATCCTCTGAATGGTAACTCTGCAGCAAAATAGATTAGTTGTTCGTGATTTCAAAGTACAGAGACATGGTTAATATTGCTTTTACCTGTTGCAATAGTTTTGGGAAAGAAACATGTGGACCTTAGCTATCTCTAATCATGCTTCTTTGGTACTATATAAAAGAAAGAAAAGATAGATTAAAAAGAGTGGCATTAATCAATGCATAAACATTATTGAGGAATAGAATCTTTTATAGGTTACTGGAATTTACACAAGAAAATATAAAAAGATCTGAGGTGATGAAAATCAAAAATACCAGATTCTTTGCATTTTGATTTAATTCCCAGGTGTTTATCTGTTTCTTTATCATTTCAGTTTCTATAGCCTCTCACTTGTGTAAACCACTAAGCAGCACATAAAGTCTGAAATTACTATAACAAGTGAAAAAGGGAAAAGGAAAATAGTACGCTGAAGATGAAACGTGAATCTGGTCTGGACCTGCAAGCTGTGGCAATAAGGCAGATACCAAACCAGAGGATGTTTTTAGGAATTCTGACCCTGGCTTGATCCATACATTTTGGTAAGCCAAAACAAAAACTGATTGTGGCTTAGTGCAATGTATGAACTCTGAAGTAAAAAAAAAGGTGTCTAGAGGGCAGGTCTTATATAAAGGAACAGAAATATGAATGCAAATTAGGTTTGCTGAAGCTTTTTGAAACCAATACTTATTCCATAATTACATGACAGAGATGATCGTAGTGTCCCTAAGGCTTGTAATACAAAAGTAGGTGTTGTTTGTGTTGGCTAATCTCTCCTTGGCAGTATACCATGTGTACAAGCTGATGTGCTGCTGGAATCGTTGGAATAGCTAGAGATGAGAAATATATTTATTTATACTTATTATATACACATGATAAACTGTTTTGTTCTAACTTGTTTGTCTTGGTTGGGTCCAATTACTTTGTCCATTGCATTAACCTGTTTCAGTGCTTTGGATGTTATGGTTTATGCTTAATGGCATGTGTGATCTCAACTATGGTGGCTTATTCAACGAACCATGGTTAATGCAAATTACACCTTAGTATGAAAGGTGAAGCTTTCTTGTATCCCAGGTGGAGCAGGCAGCTTATTTTGCAGTTTGATCTTATATGCAAATTAAATGAGGTTTTCAGACCAGATTCCTGAATATACTTCATTAGTTATTAAGATACAACCATAATGACACTGATCCACATAGAAACCAAGGTAGGACATTTCTTTCTGCTATGGTTTCTCAAACTTTTCCAAAATGTTGGTATGCCAAAACTGAGATGAGATAAGGAAACTGTTTCTGAAGTTAGAACTCAAAATATCCTGAATGAGGGCTGTTTATCTCAGGATTCTGTGCTAAAAAAATTCAAGCCTACCCTAAACTGATTTCTTTTCAGTGTTCTGAAGTTTTCAGAATTTCCTCCACCAAGCCTTTAATGGTTCTAACAAGGATACATGATTGTGCCATTCTAGAAATTCTAACAGTGGAACAATCTAAACCCTGCTATCACATGATCTAGTTGTTTGCATTGTTATGATTTCCAAATTACTCCAGAGTTAATTGTATTAACAACTTACTAACAAATTCTGTTAGGTTGGTTTTGGAACTCTGGGGAAATAGAGTTAGAAGTTGCTGTACTTGAGCTGGGAAATCAAGTAGAATGTACTGTTTCTACAACACCTCTGATTAATAGCTAGAATAGCTAGAATAGCTAGAATTATCCCAAGAAGTCATTGGGAAGTCAAAGTAATTTTCCTTCCAGAGGATCATATTTAAGAAGCAATAAATAACCAAGTTTAATCAGGACAGTGCATTGGAATTTTGATCTTCATTTACCTCTGTGGGATAGTTAAATCTTATCCTTATCCTTATTTCTCTGCACAAATAAGGCATTATGTGTAATACCTGGCTATGGACAGGGAGATTTATTTTGTTTCTCATTAAATTCTAATAAGCTGGAATTTAGTTTGGAAGAGGAAAACCTGTCCTGGTTCATTAATTTGTATTTGTCCTAACATTACATATATTTCCTCCAGGAAAGTATTTATTTTGCCTTGAAGTATTGCTTCTGGAGGCCCTTGATTTTCCAAGCTAAGTCCTTTAGGAGAAAATATTGAATGTGGCATCCTGTCATTTTTTGATATGTATGTGATATCCATGTTGTCTTCCTGCTTCAAATAATCTTTCATCATTGTTTTAATTCAAAAGTCAATTTATCAGTCAGTCAAAATTACAGATTCAGTATATTAAGCCACTTTAAATCCTTCCTGCAAATTCTCCTCTAATAGATTAGCCAAAAAGCCAAGGTTTCTTTTCCCCATAAATAGTTCTTAGGTTTAAGCAACAGTCCAGGTTGGGGGACGGTGTCTTTCAAACACTTTTTAATCTTATAGCTGGCTCTTCCTTTGTTCCCGGCTATCTTCAAGGTTATTTGCAATTCAAAGGAACAACTTTTTCTTTGTTTCTAGGCATTCTGCCAATTTCTGGGTCCTTATTGTTAGTGTTCTATCCTCTGATTCTCCACTAGATGTCAGCAGTTATTCTTTTTTTCAGTTTTCCTTTCAATCAAAAAGTTATTTTTATTATATATTTTTATAATTCCATCAGAAATTTTTAGGGTATAATCTTGACAGTTTTTTAGTTCCTAGATTTGTCCAGACTGAAATATTTTAAATCAAATTTTAGTATATCTCTTTGCACCTTTTATGTTAATTCGCCACTTCCATCTGTAAGGGAATGGGGATATAGTCCCCTCCCTTCACTTCTGGAGGTTTTCTTGCTTTGGGGATCTTTTCAAGGATTTAAATAGTAGACAGAAGAAATAAGATCAGTACTGTCACCAATTCCAAGCACGCTGTTCACTGATGTTTAGGTTCGTGCTCTGGGACTTCGGCTGTAAGCAGCTTGGTCTGATCTCATGCTAGCCTTTCTCCTGTCAGTTTCGGAGGGCTTTCCCCAGATCAAATGAAGTTATTGCCATCGCTTCATGATGAACGGGGCACCCGTCCTTCACAGTCACCTCTCCGGGGCAACTTCGGACCCATCTAGGGTCCCCCTGGAAGAAACTAGCTGTGGGGAGCGGAGGACCACTCTCATGCTGCAGAGGCAAAAACCGGAAGTCTCTCCTGGTTCATTAATTATAGCAGACCAGCTTCATCTTGTGTTCTGCTGAAAAACTTGTTTGTATTTTTGTAAATCAGGGGGTTTTTTAGATCATATACCATGTTTCCCTGAAAGTAAGGCCCTTGCTTGATTTTTTGGGGTGGGCCTAATATAAGCCCTGCCTCAAAAATAAGCCCTAGTTTTGGGGCAAGGCATAGATTTAAAAATCAAGCTAGGGAGGGGTGGGAGTGTGGAGCTGCCCCACTTGCCCCACACCCACTTATCTCAACAGCCCAGTTCTTCTACAGCGTCTTCTTCAGCCAGGCCTGCATTTCTCAGTCACAGGCAGCCAAGGACCATAGCTCAGTTCTGTGAGGCCTCTGCAGCCAAGGACTGAGCTATGGATTGAATCTATATCTTGGTACTTGCTGCAGTGGCCTTCCAGAAAGGCCTGACTGCAAAATGCAGGCTGGAATGCAGCTGCAGAATGAAACTGCTCCTTCAGCCCCAGAAGAAGTGGACCAGCTGGGCGGAGCTATCAGTGTGGGAGGTGAGTATAAAAAGACACCCCCTGAAAATAAGACTTGGTGCCTCTTTTGGAGGCAAAAAAATAAAATAAGACCAGGTCTTATTTTCAGGAAAACACAGTAGTTTAGATTCCTTTTATAAAAAATAAAGTTTGATTTTGTTTATCTTTGGTGAGAGGGAAATCATAAAATGTCTAGATGTACTCGTGTATGCTACAGGGCAAGGAGATTGGTAATCCTCAACTTATGGCCACAATTGGGATTGGAATTTTGGTCACTAAGCAATTAAATGAGTCATCACTTGATCAGACCTTATTTTTATAACCATTTTTATCATGGTTGTTAAGTGATTTATGGGTTGTTAGTGAATCTGGCTTCCCCAGCTGATTTTGCTTGGCAGAAACCAACTGAGAAGGTTACAAATTGTGATGACATGACTGCAAGATGCTGCAGCAGTCATAAATGCAAGTCAGTTGCCAAGCACCTGAATTACAACCGTGTTACCTCAGAGGTAGTGCAACAATCATAATTTTGGGGCAGGTCATAAAGTCACTTTTTTCAAGGCTGTTGAAATTTTGAACTGTAATTAAACAATGATTGTAAATTGAGGACAACCTGTATTTTCCCCCATTTAATACATTGAAATAGCAGTATAAGTTGGAGGAACCATATCTGTGCCACATATTTCATAATAATAATAATTTAATAATTTTATTTATATACCACCCTTCTCCCGAAGGACTCAGGGCGGTGAACAGGGCAAACGTATAAAAATACAAAAATAGAAAAGTTAAAAAGAATTAAACATAATGCCCAAGCTAAAAAGAGTAAATACATATATTAAGAACAACAATAAAAAACCCCAACCCATCCCCCATCAGGCCAAGCCGGCTTGTTCGAATAAATGCGTGTCATATAAGTTGCTTAAGAGGTTTCATACAGAATATCCAAACAAACCAGGCTAACATTTATATGTTTTCTTTCCCCACAGATGGACTCATCTTTTTTCTGAAAGGAGAGCCGAATGTCAGAATCCATTTATATCACATTTCATAATTGTATAGGTAGAACAACGTGCTATTACTGGGGATTCTGCCATCTCTCCGAGGGGGGGGGGAGAGGATGGTTACTAAAGCGATTTTCAAACAACAGGGGATGTTTTAACGGGGGAAGGGAGGGGGACAGACAGATCTGGTTTGTATCTTCATTTACAACTGAAAAGGGAAGCAATAACCATAAAACCCAAATGTAACTTTTCTCAGATTCCGTCTTGTATTCCCACAATCGATTCCTTCCTAGTAAACATTTTCCTTTTGGACTAAACTTGCATCCAAGAGTTCTTATTTCCTAAGATGTGGATTGAGGTGGGTCCTGACAGAAGCAGAATTTCTCCAAAGGAGCTTTCACCAAGCCATATTTAAGGCTACCTTCTAAAACAAGAATGGAATGAATAATCTTGCCTGGGGAGCTGTCCTTGCAGGTTATGTCTAACATTTTCATTGAGATTTTGTATTACCGGTAATAGGAGTAAACAGCTATCAACAAAGAATGTCTCTAATCCACAACCTTTCTCAAAAGCTAACATATGTACTTTTGGAAGCTGAAGTGTTCTGTGGCTATGTGTATGTTTCTGTGACCGTGAATCTGACCTGAATGGTATTTAATGGAACAGGCTTTATAATGATAAAAGAAAGGAGACTAACTTAAACAATATATATTTTTGGCATTAGAAATCTCTAACTCCTAGCTAATTACAATCTACTAGGAGAGGAATCCAAAAGCATGTTCCAACCTCAGTCCTTTACTTATCCATTCATAAAAAGTAACTCATGGTTTGCTGTTGGTTTTTACGAGTTACTTTCCATGGGCAGACTGACATAATATTAATGACTTCTCTGTTTCTTTTTCTTTCTTCTGTACATACATTGACTTTGTGCCTTTGGCTTGTATACAACCTGCACATCTAGATTGATTCACTCTTGGTAGCAATTTCAGCCCCTTGGCAAAAACCTTTTAGTTTTGGAACAGCTTCTGGGTCACTGTGCCCTATTTGTCAGTACCATTTGGTTGTACTGTTTTTGTGGTTACATTTTCTTTGATGCCCTGGCTTTATTATCTGCACAGTCCAATCCAAACAGTCCATTTTTCTGTTGGGTGCCTTCTCCATATTACATTATATAGCAATGGTTGCCATTAAATATTATTTCACATCATTTCTCTGTGATATAGTTTATTGAAAACAGATTTGACTCCATATATAAGAAATAAAACATTTTAATTGTTCAGCTGAGTACCTTTCCTTTGCCTAATGCACAGCTGAATCTTACAGGGCTTCTCCTGGCTAAAGTGATTTTGTCCTTTTGCAAAGTAATAATGGGTTTATGCTGATTTGGTTTAGTGGATTCTTTTTCATTCATTAATTTAGGTGTTGTAGCAGAATTAAAATAGATTACTACATAGCAGCCCACTTACTTTGGCATTCTTTATTTCTTTAGGGTCTTTTACTATATTGGGGTAAGTGAAATCCTTACCTATAGAGTGCAGTCTAAGCAGCCTTGTCTACCTTTCCTTTGATAATTGGTTACAAATGATGCAAGCTACTGAAAATGAAGTGTTTCTGGTACCTTTCATAGAGACTGTTAATACAGAACTGTAACTTACTCTTAAGGGTTACACATATAATCATAATCATAATCATAACAGTAAAGTTGGAAGGGACCTTGGAGGTCATCTAGTCCAACCCACTGCTCAGGCAGGAAACCCTATACCATTTCAGACCAATGGCTGGCCAGTCTCTTCTTAAAAACTTCCAGTTTTGGAGCATTCACAGCTTCTGGAGGCAGGTTGTTCTAACTGTCAGGAAGTTTCTCCTTAGTTCTAGGTTGCTTCTCTCCTTGTTTAGTTTCCATCTATTGCTTCTTGTCCTGCCTTCGGGCACTTTAGAGAATAGCTTGACTCCCTCTTCTTTGTGGCAGCCCCTGAGATTTTGGAATACTGCTATCATGTCACCCCTAGACCATCTCTTCATTAAACTAGATACAGTATACCCAATTCCAGCAGCCGTTCCTTATATGTTTTAGCCTCCAGTCCCCCAATCATCTTTCCTGCTCTTCTCTGTACTCTTTGCAGACTCTCAACATCTGTTTTACATCGTGGTGACCAAAACTGTATGCAGTATTCCAAGTATGGCCTTACCAACGCATTATAAAGTGGCATTAATACTTCACAAGATCTTGATTCTATCCCTCTGTTAATGCAGCCTAGCACTGTGTTGGCTTTTTTGGCAGCTGCAGCACACTGCTGGCTCATATTTGTCCACTAGGACTCTGAGATCCCTCTCACAGTTACTACTGTTGAACAAGGTACCCCTTATACTATACCTGTACATTTGGTTTTTCTTGCCTAAATGTAGAACCTTACTTTTTTCACCATTGAATTTCATTTTGTTAGATAGTGCCCAGTGTTCAGGTGTGTCCAGATCCTCCTGTATCTTAAGCCTATCTTCTGGAGTGTTGGCTATTCCTGTCAGCTTGGTGTCGTCTGCAAATTTGATGAGTTCCCCATCTATCTCTTCATCCAAATCATTGATGAAGATGTTGAAGAGGACTGGGCCCAGAACAGAGCCCTGGGGCACCCCACTACACACTTCTCTCCATGTAGAGGCAGTTCCATTGAGGACCACATGCTGAGTACAGCCTGTCAGCCAGCTACGAATCCATCTGGTGGTGATGCTATCTAACCCACATTTTCCTATCTTATCAAGTAGTAGTTTGTGATCTACTTTATCAAATGCCTTACTGAAGTCCAAGTAAATTATATCCACAGCATTCCTTTGATCCACTAATTTTATCACTTGGTCAAAGAATGCAATAAGATTTGTTTGGCATGATCTGTTTTTGACAAACCCATTTTGGCTTTTACTAATGATTTTTTTTAGTCTTGCAAGTGTTTTATTATGAAGTCAACATCTGCAAGGAAGTGGCAAGCATGGACTGCCATAGCACTCCTATACTTGTCTTCTTGCACAGCTAGCTAAGAATTACTGCCTGTGCTTCAGTAGTCAGAGTAAATAACTATCAAGTTAATAATTACAGATAGGCCTATCCTGCACTATGAATGTGTCTATCCTCCTTACCATCTAAATTGCTAACCATCCTGCCTACTAGCCCCCCCAAAAGAAAAGAATTAAATATGTGTTGTGCAAGGATGTACTTTCTTCTACCATCCTTAATTCCAGTAGATGAGTCCAAAGGCCTAATATTGTATGAGATATTACTTGACTTCATCCAAAATGAAAAGGCAAAAGTGATAGTGTTTGCATACACAAGAACCAATTTAGCCAGATAATTAATAATTTGTGTGGCTTTCTGTACCTTTTCCAGCTCTATAATATTTTTTTTTCAGATGTGGAGATCAAAATGTAGATAGCAACTCAAGTAGTCATCCATGAATGTAGATAACAACATGACTTCCTAGATCATTTTATTTGAGTCCTTCTGAATGATTTAAATGACAGCAGCCTTGCCTGTCCCAATCATTGAAGCCAGGAATTCCACGGGGAACTGTATTTGGCTTAGAAAATGGTTTGAGCAAAGTACCCCATTGAAGCTGCTTCATGAGGCGATCCCTTCCATCCAGCCTTGCTTCAATTGCAGCACTTCTTCCAGCAAGCTACTGGCCCTGCTGGGTGTAGCTCCAAGGCAAGGCAAAGCAACTGGCTGAGATGAATCATGTCAAGGCCATTGCACAAAATGCCTTGAGGCAAGTCAAACTGCTTCACACAAGCCGAATTTCAGGCATGGCATTTGAGTTGACATTTTCACTGAGCTATCATTTTCCACCATAATTCTAAGATCTCTTTCCTGATTGCTCGCTCAGTACTAATGCTAATGAAGGCGTATAGAACCAGCATTTTACAGTTAGCTTTTGCAGGATTCTGCCCTTCACTATGGCCATGTGCTATATTAACAGATGCATAAGCACTCTGCATAGCTCTGCCCATTGCTCAAAAAGTTATTTTTGTTAACAGGATATCAGGATTTTCTTATTTCTTAAAATGATGTTTCCTTTTAAGTTTGCATTCTTTCCATGCTCTAAATAGTGCTTTAACTATATCCATTATCCTCTTATGCAATGTTCTCTCTATTCCTTGGACCGAGCACTGTGGTCTCAGCAGAATATTTTTGGGAACTGTTCATTTTCCTGTTTCCTTTCAGGTCTGCCAACCTTGTGCTGATTTTTATAGATCTCATGTATGCATAGTTTTTTGCCTAGACTACAGATATTTTAAATGTATCTTTCTAAAACCAAAATGAAATATCTCATTATTCCTATCATTCATTCCTAGGTTTTAGCTTGGAAAGTTCTGTTTTTTCCCCATGCCTGTTAAACATCTTGAATGTTTAACCTAAATTTCCACATCCTCAGAGCAGGGGTGGGGGGCAGTCAGATGGCTGGAGCTCTTCTTCCTTGGGAGGCAGAAAGCAGCTGTAGGAGAAACTTCATTACCCCAACACAGAAATTAACGGCTGTTGTCAGCCCTTTGATATAGACCAGGCCAGGAAACAGACACGCCCAAGAAATACTAGAAGTCTTCTTTATTGACATACGGTATACTAACAGAATCTTGAAAGCCTGACTCTTTTTCCCTCTCTCATACATCCAGAGTCAAGGGACTGCAATCTTGAGTTTCTTCCTCATCCTCTCCTGTCTTTCTTAACTAAGCTGATAGTTTTTAATGACTGTGAAATATTTTCTTCATGGCCACTTCTGTACTCCTCTATATCCGTAGGTCTATTATTGTAGAAAAAAATAGCCCAAGACAATACACCATCTTGCACTACCTAGCTCTTAAGTTTTCCACGAACTCCAGGACCAAACCCCTTTCTCATACCAGCCTGACTTAAGCATTTTCTTTTCCAGTGAAAAGAACCAGTGAAAGAAAATGGAAATAAATTACTAGAAGTAGAAAAAAAAAATTAAAGTGCATTCAACCCTCATACCTTGTTAAGAGCAAGCTGCTGGACTTCCCACTATTCAAATCCCCACATTCTTTTGATTGTTTTACACTACAGCATGGTGGGACAAGTAATATTCTTTAATGATAGAGCCACATGAGGACTTTGTACCATTTCAAAAACTCATCACTTGTTAACAGAAGCTAAGATTTCTCTCCTACTCCTATCTGAAGATATTTATTACAGCAAACTGAATTTTTTCCTACTAAGTGACAACCCTCATGTACATGCATTGCCTAGCAGGTTCCTTGCATGTGATTCATTTCCTGGTACACGTTATATTCAAATGCAGCAAAAGCATATGTAACCAAGGAGATACATGGTGCCGCCTGTTTGTTGTGATAGCAAAACTAATATTGGTTTATATCAAATTGACCTGAAGGCATATTAAGTTGTGATTATGCATACAAGAGGATGATAGGATGCTGGAATTGAAAAAGTTGTTAGAGCCAGAATAGGATTACATAATATTTAAAGTATGCCACAAAACAAGCCTGGTCAATTTGAAATGCTAGCTGGTTATGTAACTATGAAACTATCAGGAGAAAAAAGTAGGCCATGTTCAAGCTGTTTGGTTTAGTTTGTATCCTGTTTAGAAGTTCCCTTATTTCTTAGTCAGAAATCATGGTAACGGAGCATTTTCTTCTTTTCTACCATCATTTACCATCTGAGTTGGTAAAAAGTAAGGAGAAACTAGTCAATATCTTTAATTATCATACTAAGAAGTTTACCAGATACCTTCTGAAGAATGTTGGTCTCTTTTCATACATATATGTGATATATGTTTAGTTTAGTTTAGTTTAGTTTTATTGAATTTTTATACCGCCCTTCTCCCAAAGGACTCAGGGTGGTGAACAGGGCATATAAATAGAAATACAAAAGTTAAAAAAGGATTAAATTATTGCCCAATTAAAACAATCAAAATATAAAAGCATTAAAACCCTAACATTCCCCCATCAGGCCAGGCCAGCTTGTTCGAATAGATGGGTCTTTAACCCGCGCCGGAAGGAGCGAAGATCCGGTGCCATCCGGAGCTCAACCGGCAGTTGGTTCCATAAAGCCGGGGCGCCCACAGAGAAGGCCCTCCCCCTGGGGGCCACCAGCCAGCATTCTCTGACCGGAGGCACCCTGAGGAGGCCCTCTCTGTGGGAACGCACAGGGCGGAGGGGAGTCGACGCCGGCAGCAGGTGGTATGTGAGCTTTTAACATATGCGAGCTTTGACAATTTGTGGGAATCCTTTGTTTTATATCATTAATGTGTTTGTCCTGCCTTCTTCAAGAGAGTGTGCAACAATACGCACACATACACAGAAACACATATTCAAATACAAATGCATACAAATGTAAGTATATACACAACAGTGCATCAATATCCAGTAATCATTCCCAAATGTTAAAACAATGGCAAAACACTGGAAGCAATTTAGAAGTAGCTCATCATAGTTACAAATTAAGTTATTTATCTACCTTTTTGTGAAATTTGGCACAATAATCCCAGAGGACCCACTAGACCTTTTTGCTATGATCTCCACAAACAACAAAACTCTAGGACAAAATGTACAAGCCAATATCCCAAAGGTATACAAGCCCCTTCAAACCTGGAGTACAACTCTCAAAATCCTTCCAAAAATTGCATCAAAGTACACCTTTGTACCAGAAGGTAATTGCAATTAAAGATATAGAACATTAATTTATTTTTAATTATGTTTCATGCTCATTTTTAGTCAACTTTTGGTAACCCCCAAAAGATCTTTTTAAATATTGCCTCCATGGGTTGAATATTATGGATAGAACTACTCCAGTAGTTGTTGAATGAAGCACCAACATACAATTAGTAAATTGCATCTAATAATCTGTATCTGGAAATACAGATACAAAGGGTAAGGTGAAGACCCTTCAACAGGAATGTATAATTTAATTTAAATGTGAAAAACGGCTCACTCCTGAGAACTAGGTCAAACATAATGGAGAGAGAGAGATGAAACTATGCCTTAAAAGGAAACAAGCTGCAGGATCCTTAAAAAAATGATCTGGAAAGTTGGAGTAGATATACATTTTAAACCATGAGCCAATGTTTAGCATCAGTCAGAATAAGCAGAAGGATAACTGGTTTGTGTCATGGAGTGACCAGATTATACATCAAAAGGTGCATTGACAACTAAAACAATGACAGTTAAACTTTTAATTTATTCCTCCATATTTGACACAGCAGAAGTAAACTTGCATGAGAAATAAAAAAGAGATTCATTACTGTATATGACAGGTAGGAAACTCTACAGAAACTTTCAGCAAGCCTGCCAAGGAGTTATATGAGTTTAAATTTATATTGGAACATAGCTCTAAACCCCATATTTCTTACTTCAGAAATCACTGTTAAGCATTTTTCTTGTCATCCCATCCCTGAAAGACTCATTTTGTATTCCAAGTACATCAGCAAGACACAATTTACATTTTTCATACAATTCCTCTGTAATTCTCTTTAGCATTCTGTGCAAGGAGCAGTGGGCTTTTAAAGAAGGGCAGAACTTTGCACAGTCATATAGATACATGGCATGATACTTGCAGTACTAAGCAAATGAGATGCTAACAACGGATTCCAAGAGAAGAGAATATTTGTAACTCACGGTTGAAATGAGGAGTGCTCTTAGAGCTTCGTTGGTTTTTTGCAGATGTTTCATTAACCAACTAGACATAAAATAACAAAATTTTGATTTGATTTCATTTATATTTGGACATATTAAATATTGATATTGAGGTCATTTCCAATTTTACAAAATAACAATCTGGTAACAATTTTGGAGAAGACCATATTCAAGGCTTCGGGGTTGGATTCTTGTACGATCCAGCTTTGGTTTATCAGAAACTGTTTATCGACACATGATTTATACCAAGTGGAAGTCCTCTGAGTATTGTGGAGGGGGGAACTGAAAATATATTATAATATGGCAATATTGTGCAAAATCAATACCTTCATGATGTAGTGAGTGACCTATACTATGTTTCTATCTCTAAGTAATTAGTTCATAAAGGCTGCCATCTAGAAACAAGAAACTTCTACAACAAAATTAATGAGGTCAGTACAAATCTTTATACTGGGTCTAACAATACAGTAGGATGGAGCTCTGCAGCTATTTTTTAAAATAAAAAATACAACATGCAAATCACATGAGAGTTTCTTCATAAAACTCATTTTCTACATTTCATATCATTTTGGTTTTCAACATGTTTTTAGTATCTTTGTGATAGTTTTATGAATAATGCTTTCAAAAGTATCATCAAAGAATTCAGTTATCTCTCTTCGGCCTTTAAAAACACACTTTAAAACTAAACAGGTAGTTGATGCTAGAAAAATTGCAGATGCATAGAAAGGAGATGATTAAAAATCTGAATTTTGTGTTTTCACTTAAATTTAATAGAATGTTTTACTATACAGAGGTAGATTTAAGGATCTTATTCTAAGACATAATGGTTTATGTAAGCCTTATTTTAGCTTTTATTTTATGAATTTCACTTATTGCAACTCCTTGAATTTATTCGCTTTAAAACAAAGATTATACTTCCAGACTTTGAAACAAATCTGATTTCAGTATATTATCTCAACAATAAAAAATATTCCAAAATTATAAATTAACACATGCACACACAGAGATAGATATAATAATAATAATAATAATAATAATAATAATAATAATAATAATAATAATAATAATAATAATAATAATAATAATAATAATTTTATTTGTATACCGCCCTTCTCCCGAAGGACTCAGGGCGGTGAACAGGGCAAACATATAAAAGTACAAAAATACAAAAATTAAGAAAGAATTAAACGAGATGTCCAAGTTACAACAATAGGTTAAAATACATTTAAAACAACAATAAAATCCAAACCCATCCCCCATCAGGCCAGGCCGGCTTGTTCAAACAAATAAGTCTTCAGATCGCATCGGAAGGAGCGAAGGTCGGGCGCCATCCGGAGCTCAACCGGCAAACAATTCCATAAATCCGGGGCACCCACAGAAAAGGACCTCCCCCTGGGCGCCACCAGACAACATTCTCTGACCGGTGGCACCCTGAGGAGGCCCTCTCTGTGGGAACGCACAGGGCGGAGGGAAGTTGACGCTGGCAGCATGTGATCCCTAAGGTACTCCAGACCCATGCCATGTAGGGCCTTGAAAACCATTACCAGAACCTTGAATCTCACCCGGAAGACAACTGGGAGCCAATGCAGCTCACGGAGCAGAGGTGTAACATGGGAGTATCGGGAGACTCCCAACACAACTCTCGCGGCTGCATTCTGTACCAGTTGGAGCCTCCGAGTGGTCCTCAAGGGCAGCCCCATGTAGAGAGCATTGCAGTAGTCTAAACGAGAGGTCACGAGTGCATGAGTGACCGTACGCAGGGCATCCCAGTCTAGATAGGGCCGCAATGGCGCACCAGGCGAACCTGGGTGAAGGCCCCCTATAGATATACATGTACATGTACACTATATAGATACACATGCACATGTACACTATTTTTGATACTAATACTTTCAATTTAGCATACACCTACTAGATTCCTTCTCCTGTATGGTCATTGACATATTCCATAATATCTACATTTGACTCTCAACTTGAAAATAAGTTTATGAATCATGAATTATTAGCCATGAATTTCCCCTACTCTGTTGTAAATGGTAGAATTACATTTTAGAAGAGGAAAGTTATCAGGAGTAATCATATTAACTATATTTCATTTAAATGAACATTAAATAAATTAAAGATAGATTTTGTCCTTGCTCCATGCACAGTTTTGTCCTGACCCTACCTATTTTTTTAAAATTGCCCTTTCTTCCAAAGTATTGTACAAAGGCCAAACATGGACCTTAGCTTTGTTAAATCTGCAGAGTATTCTCTAGAGAACCATTGTCAGAATACAACCTTATAAGGGTAAACTGGAATAAGGGTAAACTGGAATAAGGGTAAACTGGCAAAGATTTATTTATTTATTTATTTATTATTTATTAATTGATTTTATATACCGCCCTATTCCCGAAGGACTCAGGGAGGTTTACAGGGCAAATTAAACAATACAAATAAATACAATTAAAATAGAATTAAATTAAGACTAGCCCACAATTAAAACAAATTAAAATTTAAAATTTAAAGTTAAATTAAAACCCCCTCAGTCCAGGCCAGAAAGATCAAATAACCAAGTTTTCAGGTCCCGGCGAAACGAGCGAAGGTCTGGGGCAGTCCGAAGTTCCTTCCATAGGGCAGGCGCACCCACAGAGAATGCCCTCCCCCTTGGAATCACCCGCCGGCATTCCCTAACCAGCGGAACCCTAAGGAGGCCCTCCCTGTGGGAGCGCACAGGACGATGGGAGGCTGATGCTGGCAGCAGGTGCTCCCTGAGATAACCTGGACCCATGCCATTTAGGGCTTTATAGGTCATCACCAGCACCTTGAATCTCACCCAGAGGGGAACTGGAAGCCAATGCAGCTCGCAGAGAAGAGGTGTTACATGAGAGTATCTGGAAACTCCCATTACTACTCGCGCGGCTGCATTCTGCACCAGCTGAAGCCTCCGAGTGGTTCTCAAGGGCAGCCCCATGTAGACAGCATTGCAGTAGTCTAACTGGGAGGTCACAAGCGCATGAGTGACTGTGCATAGGGCATCTCGGTCCAAATAGGGTCGCAACTGGTGCACCAGGCGAACCTGGGCAAAAGGCCCCCTTGTCACAGCTCCTATATGATCTTCCAAACTGAGCCGTTAATCCAGGAGGACACCCAAGTTATGAGCCCTATCAGTGGGGGGGTAACACCTCACCCCCCCCATCGTTAACAATGGACAAAAATGGTTCTCAGTCTTGGCAGGATTGAGTCGAAGCCTGTTTCTCCCCATCCAAACCCGAACTGCCTCCAGGCAACGGGACATTATGATGAGGGCATCACTGGGTTGGTTCGGAGTGGAAAAAAAAAGCTGGGTATCATCAGCGTACTGATGATACCCCATCCCGAAACCATGAATGATCTCACCCAGCGGCTTCATATAGATGTTGAACAGGAGGGGAGAGAGGACCGACCCCTGAGGAACTCCACAAACGAGAGGCCTCGGGGTGGATCTCTGCCCTCCAGTCAACACCGACTGTGAACAGCCCAGGAGGTAGGAGGAGAACCACTGTAGAACAGTGCCCCCCACTCCCAGTCCCCTGAGACGTCGCAGTAAGATACCATGGTTGATGGTATCAAAAGCTACTGAGAGGTCTAATAGGACTAGGACAGAGGAACAACCCCTGTCCCAAGCCCGCCAGAGATCATTCACCAGCACGACCAATGCCGTCTCCGTGCTGTACCCAGGCCTGAAGCCCAATTGGTATGGGTGAAGATAATCGGTTTCCTCCAGGAACAGAGGGAGCTGATGTGCTACCACACTCTCAACAACCTTCGCTAAAAAGCGAAGGTTGGAGACCGGACGATAGTTATTCAAAATCGCTGGATCCAGGGCAGGCTTCTTGAGAAGAGGTCTCACCACCGCCTCCTTCAAGGCGGTGAGGAAAACACCCTACCTCAAAGAAGCAGATATTACTGCCTGGAACCAGCCTCATGTCTCCTCCCGAGCTGAATAAACCAGCCAGGAGGAGCACGGGTCCAATAAACAGGTGGTAGAGCTCAACCTCCTCATAATCCTGTCCACCTCATCGGGGGTCACAGGATCGAACTCAGTTCAAATAACGCTCTCAAGACCACTCACTTCTTCCACGTCAGACTCTGCCCAGTCAGAGTCCAAACCGGCCAGAATCTGAGCGATTTTGTCTGCCAGATGATGAAGAGAGGACCATCACCATGCAAAGTCCATCTTTTGATACTCAGTTGTAGCATCTGCAATAAACAAATTTTATAACTGTATAGCGGTATAGCTAACAACCAAAGTTAAACTCTTGTTTCTTCAGCTTTAAAGCAGGCTTTTGCATAACTGTCCTCCATAATCTGTCTCTCACTCTTTTGTTGGGTCTTCTTGTCAAGCAAGGGACAAGCAGGATTCAAAAAGCCAATTTACCTCTCCTTAGGCAGAAACAGTTAACAAGTAGGATGTAACGAAAAGGGGGGAAAGTCCCTTGATCCCTAATGTGATAAGAACATTCTCATCATTACAGATAGCAAACTGTGATTGGTTTCAGTGTGGAAAGAAAAGGTTGACCCCTTTGTGTAACTCTGAAGCAAGGAGCTTTTTTCTTTCTTCTTTCTAAGCACTGAATGGCTTGCTTTGCACTCAACTTAACTCATGTACTGGACTTTGTCCAAGTACATTTTGTCTTTTGATAGAGAGCCAACCTTCACTCAGCTGTGATGCCGTGTTTTTTTTCCTCACTCTTCTTTTTTTCCCAACTCTCCCCCTCCACCCCAGGCCATTGTGTCTCTCTATTATTTGTCCCATTTCTTAGTGCAGCCAAAAGAGGGGCAGGATGAAGGGAAGCATCTGATAGTGCAGATACGTTTGGCTCCAAAGCTCCCTGAGACCTTCTCCTCGTTGGCAAGGCTCTCTGTCATCCCTGCTTAATAAGTTCTGTGCACTGAAGTGTCCTGAACTGGGCTCTAGATATGTTTAAAACCAGCTAAGGCTGAAAGCATTTGAACTCTCCACTCTGCCAAATAGCTTCCAGATGTGTAAGATACAGCCTTGCTCTGCACTCTGACTGAGGCTGTGCCAGCATACGTCTGCACAATTCTGGTACAGGGAGAGCATGAAAGAGGATCTTTTATGGCATCTGTTGCCTTTTCCTGATCCTCACCATGTATTGCCATGTGTGTGTTTTTTCAGTTTATCCTTCCAATGTTGAAATACTGTGACTTTTTTTAAAAATGAACACTTTTTTCCACTGATGCTCTAAATGTTTCACACCTTGTCGATTGGACCCAGCATACACAAGCCATTTCTGCTGCCACCCTAGTTTATAACATAAGCTTTATTTTTCCTTAAACTTCCAATCATGTGTGATTCATGTGACTATAGTTATGAGTAATATACTTTAACATAAGCCATGTTCAGTTTTGGCTGGTGTGGGCAACTGTGGCAACTTTACAACCTGTGGTCTTCAACTTCCAAAATTCCCTGGCTCAGGAATTCTGAGAGTTGAAGTCCACAAATTGTAAAGTTCCCGTAGTTGCTTACCACTGGTCCAGACAGTCACAGAAAATTGGGATGGGAGTTAAGAAAAAAATATTCTCCCAATATTCCAAAGATAAACAAATAAAAGCACATTTCAGACTAGGAAAAAACTTTGCATCAATACAAATTGAAGGCAGGGTGAAGAGATCCTAATACATTTGCAATCAACTTTTTAGTACATGCACATTAATTTATATTTATCCTCCCAGACTTCTTTAAAGGCTACCAATAATGATTCTAAAAAAGACAATCCATCAAAAAGGAAATCATTGGCAACGAAGTGGCACATTTTGGATTTTTTAAATTTATTCTCAGCACATTTCTTTGCAGAATTTTAGATGTGCTTACAGGTGTGTACACGTACCCCAAACAGATGTATATATTTGTATTCAAAACATAAGTGTATCATTCTGTTATATCAGACTATTTTATATAATATTAATAATGTGCTGTGAAAAAATTGTCATGATGGGTATGACCTACAATAAAACATCAGATCTGGAAGATCTTGGAGGTCTAGTCCAAATCCCTATCTTCAAGTACCCATTTGTACAAGACAAATTAAACACTAGATTGTAGCTACCCAACATTTTATTTTTTAAGAAAATGCCTGGGGATTATGTGGCCCAGAGCTATTGTAGGAAATGCAACCTTAAGCTGTGATTTTGTTGGCAGGCAATGCTAACCACCCTTTACTCTTTAAATGAAAAGGATGTCTAAAATTCAAATTAAGTGGGACAAGGAGCATAGTGAACTCCAACAAAGGTATCAGGCCCATATTGGAGATCCAGATCCTATCTCCTCCATTCTTTGAAAGATTTGCCCATGAAAAAGCAGGAGGGGGAGGAAAAAAAACTTCAGATGAAGGTGTCAATCCACTTCCGTTTCATTAAAAAATAACACCTAGCAGCCAGAAAATAATTTTTGGAAGTGAGGGGTACATAGCTCCATGGGAAAACAACTTATAAGTTGTATCTGGGGGAGGTATAGAAATTTTGAAGACTATTTGCAGTAACAATGATTGCTTGTTTCGTCTGCTTCTATTTACGGCATATGTCAACCTACCATCCAATTTGGGTAAAAGTCCAAACCTTCTTCAGCCTTATGGGTATGAATTTTGTAAACATGAGCAGTAGGTAGCAACTACATTACAGCAATCACATATCTTAAATGGCATTAGGGAGAATTTATCTTAAAAATATAAAGAAAATTTAGGACAATTTAAATTTAGTTCTTAATCTTTCCTCCACAAATGGAAAGTATTTGTTTTGTGTTTATTCCAGTCTATGACCAGTCAGTGTATCAAAAAGAAGAGCAAAGACATGAAACAAACAGCCCAACAAATAAAATATACATGTCATAATAAAACTGCAGGGTGTGGGCATCATCTCAGCTTCTAAAATAAGTCACCAAGCCAACTAAAATTGTTGGTTTTTGCCATAAAACAAAGCAAAATACAATGTTGCTTTTACCCTCAAGAGCATGTTTAAAGAGAGTTATGTAATCAGAAATGAATAAATTATTTCTTTGTTACATAGAGAGTAAAAGAGGACAATAAACAGTTATTGGGCAGGTAACAACTTAACAAATGTGAAATATACTTTCTTAGCAGAGGTGAGACCTTGCTGATATTTTGAAGGTGACCATGGACATTTTGTGTTGCTGTTTTTCTTTCTGTGAACATCACTCCATTGGTCTGATGCCTCTCCAACTTTCTGATCAAAGCAAATGTCATAGGAGGAGCTTCTTCAATAGAAAGCATGGTATTAACGAACACATGGAAATCTAGAAATGCTGAAGATCAGTAAAATAAATAGTGATACATATAAATCCTTCAGCCACCTCAAAATTACATGCCCCATAACCCATCTGTAAGGATATCATCCAAAAAAATCTGAATGGTTATCATGAAGAAAATCAAGATTAAGGTAGAATCAAAGAAAAAGGCTAGGTTTTTCTCTTGCTATTACTTATGGTCTGATGTTGTCATATTGGCTGGATTTGTTTTTAGCTATAAGACACCTTTGAATTTTTATCTTTGAAGGCATAATAAGAATAATTTAAATCAATAAATTATACAAATGTGCATACCAAATTAAAGCAGGAGATTTTAATTTTATCTTCAGAAATGAACTGGTTTTGAATTGTAATTCACCCCATGCCTAATAACAGAACATTTTTGCTACCTCCCAAAACTTTAAATGGAGCTACGCTAGGAGAGAAAGAGCAAGCTGTATGAAATGTTGGACTAATTCATTTTTATGCATCAAATCAAACATTGTGCTTTATGCCAAGTTGCTGGATTACTGAAAAGGGGGGAAAAAGAGCTCAGAAGCCTCCAAATCCACATTCTTTCAGCTAACTGTTCTCAGTTTTCAACCCTACCCTTTCCTTGGAGGCTGTTATTCAATATTTTGACTATGGGGCATGGTGACCGATAAGCTCATTTTACCAATTAAATGAAAGCACATTGCTAGCTAGTTGCCAAATGGAATTATTACTGCCTAACATGACCTTCACTGGAACCCAAGAGCTGATTTGATACAACATCCTTCACTGGTCAAATAAAATATAAAGTGCAGATGCAAAAGGCCTTGGGTTTAGGAAACACAGACTAAACTCTGAATGCAGATGTGAGTTTTGACAATCAAGTGCTAAATTTCACCTCTTTCATTGTCTCAGGGATGAGATTTACCAGCTCTTCAGTCCTGGAAAGATAGTGATCTAGACAAACATTTGACTTATAACTAAAATGTAATGGTTTCCTATATGATTCCAATAAAATGAGAAGAATGACACCCAAAGTAAGAAGTATCACAGTTGTGTTGTTTTCATGGTTTGCCATTTTTCTTCAGCACTGTTATTTTTTGCCCTACAGTATCTAAATTTAAGCTTCGATTCACAAATGTTTGTTACTCATTTTCAGCACTTAGTATAGGGCTGGCTAGAAGCCTAAAACTGTGTTTCCTCAATATCATTTAGATCAATCCATAATGCCTGCTCTAAATCCAACACTCACTTGTCCAAAAGGCAGGTTAGGGGTGCTAGATAGCCCTCCTTGGCCACTTCTTACGGAACCATAAAGAATGGAAGTGACCATGTGGGAAATGCCCACTATTTGCAGCAGAACCAGCACAACAGCATCCTTAACAGGCAGAAATCCAGCCCAGTGATTTTGTTGACAACTAAAATCCAAATCCACATGAGACAAATCAGATTTTGATTGAAAATCAAGCATAAAATAAGAATAACAAAAACTCATTCTAGTTTTACCTTTATTGTGTTCTAAAATGTTTCTTCCTCCCTGAACAATAGGGACAAAGAAGGGAAACAAAACCTACATTGAAAAATAAACTAACCACTGCATGATTGACCTGACATCTGAATTAAATGTCAGAACCCTGTCTTTCTATGAGCATGGGGATTCCTGTTGTTTTTCAGGTTCTGCCATTCTTCTGGAAGGAGGGGAGTGTTTGGAGTTGCTACAGTGTATTTCCTTAGTTTTGTTCCTTGCTCTATCCTCTTTGATGTTTCATTCTCGGGGTGAGAATGGAATGTGCCTCTGGCTATCTGTCTTATTTCCGGGTGCGGAAGAAGAGGCACGGAGACCTAACAGCCTTGGAAGCGGCCCCTTATCACTCCGTTCCCACAACATTTTCACACCTGCAAGTTGGTCCTTTTGAACCATCTAGATGGACAATTGGGGTGGAGTTTTCATTGACTCTTTTGACTTATTGATTCACGCAGGAAACCCTCAGATCCTGCCTTCTACTACTGCTGTCAACACCTTCCAATAAAAGTTCCTTTTGAAATGATGTCCATTTCAAGAGTTATGCTTTCTTGGGAGGCTTAATTGAGGCAGGTCCTTACACTCTTGGGTATTTGGTTTAGTAGCCTTTTAATTACACCAAAGGGAATCCTTGGAACAAGTAACCAGAAGCTAAAATTAAGAAAGGGCACTGGTGGTAAAGCATTCTTTTCTAGACTTGATTCAAAGCAATCGTTTCATTTGAGAAAAAAATGCTAAAAGTTTTCAATCCCAAGTACAACTTGAACCCAATTCTAAAAGAAAAGAGGCAATTATCCAGGAATGAATTAACCTTTACAAAAGGAAAGCTTAATTTTATTTCCACAGATTCATTTTCCCCTTTCAGTATACAAAGGGGTGCTATTTCTTATTCACAAAGCATATTAAAATCAAGATATTTTGTACTGCAATGGCATACATAACATTGTCTTTTTACCTAAACAGGTAGCAGAATTATTTTTTGCAAGGTTGATTCCCACAGGGATTAAAACATAATGAAACAGCCACTCTTTCTCCAGCATCTCTGCTGACTTCTGTCTTGAATGCAAAAAATCTTTATTTATTTTTGTACCTTAGGGGACACCTAGGAGATAATTGAATACTCTAATGCTGCTTCACTTTATTGAAGGTTACAAATAACATCAGATGAGAAAAAGCAGGTTTTATAGGATCCAGGACTCAGGGATGTTGGAGATCAATGAAGAATGGACTCATTAACCAGAAGCATAAATGAAATGAATTTCTACACTAAATTCAAGACAGTGATACCAGATTTTAGTGTGTGTGTGGGGGGAAATAGACTATTTCCCTACCTTTTGCCTTTCCTTAATTTGTGTTAAGCAAACCCTTCATTTTACCAAGTCCCCACACTCCACTGTCATAAATGTAAAAGAAAAAAAAGAGAAATCCATAGAAAGTATTGATTAAATATTATACTACATGGGGAACTCATCAAATTTGCAGATGACACCAAGCTGGAAGGGATAGCCAATACTCCAGAAGATAGGCTTAAGATACAGGAGGATCTGGACAGACTTGAACACTGGGTGCTATCTAACAAAATGAAATTCAATGGTGAAAAAAGTAAGGTTCTACATTTAGGCAGGAAAAATCAAATGCACAGGTATAGTATAGGTGGTACCTTGCTCAATAGTAGTAACTGTGAGAGGGATCTCGGAGTCCTAGTAGACAATCACTTCAATATGAGCCAGCAGTGTGCTGCAGCTGCCAAAAAAGCCAACACAGTGCTAGGGATAGAATCAAGATCAAGTGAAGTACTAATACCACTTTACACTGCTTTGTTAAGGCCACACCTGGAATACTGCATCCAGTTTTGGTCACCACAATGTAAAAAAGATGTTGAGACTCTAGAAAGGGTACAGAGAAGAGCAACAAAGATGATTGGGAGCCTGGAGGCTAAAACATATAGGGAACGGTTGCTGAAATTGGGTATGTGTAGTTTAATGAAGAGAAGAGTGAGTGGTGACATGATAGCAGTGTTCCAATATCTCAGGGGCTACCACAAAGAAGAGGGAGTCAAGCTATTCTCCAAAGCACCTGAAAGCAGGACAAGAAACAATGGATGGAAACTAGTCAAGGAGAGAAGCAACCTAGAACTAAGGAAAAACTTCCTGACAGTTAGAACAATTAACCAGTGGAACAACCTGCCTCCAGAGGTGGTGAATGCTCCAACACTGGAGGTTTTTAAGAAGAGACTGGACAGCCATTTGCCTGAAATGGTATAGGGTTTCCTGCCTGAGCAGGGGGTTGGACTAGATGACCTCCAAGGTCCCTTCCAACTTTATTATTATTATTATTATTATTATTATTATTATTATTATTATTATTATTATTATTATTATTATTACCCTGTTTTTATTATTTTTATAAACAATCCAAGATGGAGAACATAGCTAATATTTCTTCCTCCTATTTTCTCTACAAGGGATGCGGTGGCTCAGTGGGTTAGGACGCTGAACTTGTCGATCGGAAGGTCGGCAGTTTGGCGGGTCGAATCTCGAGTGCCGCGTAGCAGAGTGAGCGCCTGTTACTCGTCCCAGCTTCTGCCCACCTAGCAGTTCGAAAGCACGTAAAAATGCAAGTAGAAAAATAGGGACCACTACGGTGGGAAGGTAACAGCGTTCTGTGCGCCTTTGGCGTCTAGTCATGCCGGCCACATGACCACGGAGACGTCCTCGGACAAGCGCTGGCTCTTCGGCTATGAAACGGAGATGAGCACCGGCCCCTAGAGTCGGAAACGACTAGCACGCATGTGCGGGGGAACCTTTACCTTTACCTTTATTTTCTCTACAGCAACCCTGTGAGGTTATTTGAGCTGAGAGAGAATGACTAGCCCAAAGTCAACCAGCTGGCTTTCATGCCAAGGCAGCACTAGAACTCAGACTCCTAGTTGTGGAGCTTTAGTGCCCACTAAACCAAACTGACTATCATTGATGCTATGTTTCTAGAATACTATTAAACCTATGTTGTAAACACATGCTTGAGTTCGTAGTTTCCTTGTTTCAAGGATTTAAAGTTTCATAGCCATAGAAATGTTTTTTTAATTTACAGCAATATAAAGTCAGTCTTTTAAATCTACCTTCCTTTGGATGACCAGAAATAAAACTCCAACAGGATGAGAATTACAAGAGATGGACCCACGCTGAGCACTGAGGCAATATAATAGCATACCATATTCATTATAACGGTGGTGTAGCAGCAAGAGACCATGCCATAGAATAATGAAAAATATTTGCAATTATTGATAATAGTGCTCAAAGAGTCCTGGATTCATCTCATTTTCTCTTAACACCAGGATTAGCTGATAACAAATTATGGGACCAACATTTTCTCAGCTTTTAAAACAGCAGGGAACACCAGTTATTATAAAGCCATTAAATAAAGCAAGCCCAGCATTTTCTTCTACAATATTTATTTATTTATTTATTTAGATTTATATACCGCCCTTTCCCGAAGGACTCAGGGTGGTTTACAGGGCATTTAAAAGAGAGTCAATACAAATGTTAAAACAAATTTAAAAAGATTAAATAAAACCCTGAGAACAGTAAAAAAAACCAATTAAAATTAAAATTAAAAAATTCTCAGCCTGGGCCAGAGAGCTCGAAGAGCCAGTTCTTCTGGTCCCGGTGGAATGAACGGAGGTTGGGGGCAGTCCTAAGCTCCGCAGGCAGCTGGTTCCACAGGGCAGGCGCACCCACTGAGAAGGCCCTACCCCTGGGTGTTACCCGCCGGCAATCTTTAACCGGCGGCACCCTGAGAAGACCCTCCCTGTGGGAGCGCACTGGACGAAGGGAGCTTGATGCTTGATGTTAACAATATGTTAACCTAGGCCAAAAAAGGTGGAGTAAAAATGTCAAAAGACAAATGAATATGTGCTTTACAATGATATTTATGGGAGAAAAAATTCCTAGAAATGGAACAGAATTACTGCCAGTTACCACCATCAGATTTCCTCTCTGAATATGACACAGTTAGTGAAGTCAGTTTGTGAATGAAAGTAAAATCAAGACAAACTAAGCAAATTCCCCAAATACTATATGTGATAGTATGGTTCAGAAGTGAAGTAGCTGAAGTGACATTGGGAAGATCACTTTGAAGATCCTACAAATCATGAAGTTTGCAGGGTGACTTCAAGCTCCCTAACTTAGCTCTCTGAGACATTCTAAAAATTAAAGATAAATGTGTAGCACCTTGATCTCTTTATAGACTGATTATAAAGTGAATAAGAAAATTGTTAATAATAAGGAAATATTCTTTTAGAAAACCCAAATTGTCTCTATGTTCCTTATAAAATATGGAAGTTATACCCAAATGATCATGACAACCTAAAATTGCACAGATAAGCAAAATTCTGTTCTGAGATAGAATCAGCAAAGCCTGCTTGAGAAGTATTCAGACCAGAACAAAGACCTAATAGTAAATTTGTTGAACTCAGATTCCAGCAAACAGGCAAGGAAACCTGTCTTAAACAAATGCTCATTATGTATGTATGTATGTATGTATGTATGTATGTATGTATGTGGAATAAGAAAAACTAAAACAGTTTTTATTGCTAAAAGATCAAGCTTTTGTTGGCTAACTGCCAACATCGTCAGGATGGCTACACATAACCATGTCTTTAATCTAACAGGGACTGAGGCAATTGCCAGTGACAACACTAAAGGCGGCCGCTTGTTTAAGGAAGCTTGGTTTTCAAACCACTCCTCTATCAACCGGCACATAGACCTCCCCCCTGCATACCAGGCACTAAGGAATTGGGAAGAGGAACGACGTGTGCGATATGGAGGCAAACAGCGCAAGCATTTACAGAGCACCTCATTGTATCAAAATCATGATTGCACCAACACACAACCACCCTGCATTGTAGAACACAGGGAAGAAGAGAAACAACTATTTAGAACCTCTGGTATAAGAACACGGGCAATGACTAGAGCTATGGCTATAACACATGGAACTGTCAGCAATCCACTTTTGACAACAGACACCCAGAGACAACTACATCCCCCAAAAACGGATGCGCGACAACTCAAAGAAATACAGCTGGCCTCAACAAACAGACCGGTGACGCGCTCCATGAGCAGAGTGCAGACACCAACAGTATAAATGCGATCTTCCCACCCCAGCGTTTCCATCCTGATGATGTTGGCAGTTAGCCAACAAAAGCTTGATCTTTTAGCAATAAAAACTGTTTTAGTTTTTCTTATTCCATCCCAGTGTTCGCTTAGTTTGTTAATTATAATATGCCTGGGATTCGCATTTTTAATCTTATCAAGGAGTATGTATGTATGTATGTATGCATGTATAATTCAGGCAGATATAAAGACAAATGATTAAGCCTCCATGTATTTTACATTTGATAATCTATTATTTGGGATCTTTACATTGTGCTTCAGCATAATCAGCTTCATACTTGAAGAGATCTGCAGCAAATGTGATGCTATTGCAATATAGCATGATTGCAATATGCCCCAAACACAGTTCTTTTCTTCTTGCCTTGGTTCAGATAAACTCACTATAGCCAGTCCATACCTGAAGAAAGATTACCCTCTGCTCCTCATGTCTATGATAATGTGCATTTTTTTCAGCCCCTCATTCAGCTTAAACTGCATTGCTGAGAAGCCAACTTCTAATCTGCTTCAACAAAGAAGCTGGCAAGTGATGCTCTTCTTCTGACACTTTTCATGCAGGACAAGTTAAGAAAAGTGACTGATAGATCCCCCAGCTTCATTTCCCCTCCATCAAATACCAGCAGCTTATGGGAAAACAATCCATCAGCCACTGTCCTTAATTAGACTGGGGAAGAGAAACAAGTTCTGTCAGATACCTAGACTTGGAGGTTAGCAATCTGTCAAAACTTGCTGTGGTTCTGTACAAGTATGCATTCAAAGATAGCCCCAAATAACCAAACTCTTAGCAGATACCAGCTGATAGGCAATTCTTAGACATGGGTTTAGCACTTTTCTGAAATAGTGCTATGTAGCACTCTTTTGGAGAAGAACTGAGCCCATGTTTAAAACTAACTTGAAAAACAGCTGAAAACCACATATCTCCTCCTTCTCAGCCAGGCTATTTGGCAAAGAGATGCGTGCTTAGATCCTCAATATAAATTCCATTGGATCTGGTAGGATTTACTTCTACCTAGATCTCAGGCTGGCAAGATCTATTGGGGATTTCAGTAGAATTTTGAGATCCATGATCTGGAGCCAAATAGATATAAACGTGAATTTAGAATTTATCTTAAGTATCAAAACTGAATAGCATTGCCAGACAGCACTCTTTGTCATTCTTTGTCTGCGTAGGAGGTTTTTACTCAGCAGCTCATTGGGAGAGGGAGGGAGGTTCCTCCAACTATGCCCTCAGAAGCCCTGCAGAAGGGAGACAATGAGCCAAATTTTCAGGTTGAACGGGGGTAAGAAAAACAAAAAAAAATGTATAAACTGTTGTGTACTGGGTTCTTGCAGTAAGCAGGCGACGAGGCGAGAGTTCAGGCAGGAACATGCTTTATTGAATGCAGGAACTGAACTGTTAACCAAGGCTTCTACGCAGCTATTTATACTCTGGCCACTAGGTGGCAGCTAATAAATAATAATAATAATAATAATAATAATAATAATAATAATAATAATAATAATAATAATAACAATTTAATTTTTATACCGCCCTTCTCCCGAAGGACTCAATAGGTTTGAAGGAACCTATTGCCACCCTAGAGCCAACCAATGGTGGTCCTGAAGACTGCCTATCTGAGGAGCCGGCAACTGTTACCCAATTCCCTGATTAAGCAATCTCAACAGCATTCCAAACCCACGTGGTACAGTTCAAGTAAAACAGGTCCAATACATTACATAAACAGTTGCATATAACTATCACTGTACATGCTGACAAGGTGGGTATTTAGGGACATAGGAATCATCTCCTCAGTGCTGACACTAAAACAACACAATTTCACCAGCAGACAAGCCAAACACTCCTAAGCAGAAATCTTTTAGGCTAAATTAGGTGAGCAACCCTGAACCCATAGGCCATGCTATCCCTTCAGCTTTCTGTTTTTTTGTTCCTGCAATTCCGATTGCTACCTTGATTGTGTCTTCTTGACAGCTGGTGACAAACTGCCAAACAACAGTAGTGCAATATTCTGTTTACTTGGGAATAAAAACAAAATAAAATTGGCATGTTTACTGCTGAAGAGGTTCTATAAAACTCTTAAATTCTTTAAGTTCTTCTGCAGATACCATTCTGTTATTGACTGAACTACTGCGGGCCCAACCAGATTAAAAAAAATCTATGTCTGGCCTTAATGAATGTCTCAATACAGACAAAAACAAAACAAGAGTTAAAATAGGCAGCTAAACAGTATAACAGGGACATCTGGATGCCTTATGAAACTGCCATAAGAAAGCATGTAGAGTGCCCAGTAACAAAAATCTATGTCTTTTACTATAAATTCCATTTAGAGTAGAATGCATAAAAATTAGTTGCATTAGTGTTTTTCAAACAAAATACCTTTAAATGTGTGGACTTCAACTCCCCGAATTTCCCAGCTTGCATATTGGCTGAGGAATTCTGGGACCTGAAGTCCACACATCTTAACGTTGCCAAGTTTGGGGGGGGGGGACTGAGTTAGATTAATTTGCTCTGCTGCCATCATTTCATGAGCTTTTTAATACATACACACATACATACAAACCTCATTCAACATGTAGTCCTTGATCGAACTACATCTCCCTGGAGGTAAGTAAGCAATGAGGTGCCACATAGTTCCATTTTAGGCCCAGTACTCTTCAATATCTTTATAAACAATTTAGATGAGGGAATAGAAGGGTAACTCATCAAATTGCAGATGACACTAAACTGGCAGGAACAGCCAACACCTCAGAAGATAGGCTCAAGATCCAGATGGATCTCGACAGACTTGAACACTGGGCCCTATCTAACAAAATTAAATTCAATGGTAAGAAAAGTAAGGTTCTACATTTAGGCAAGAAAAATCAAATGTACAGGTACAGATTGTGAATTCTGGCTTCAGAGCAGTAAATGTGAGAGGCTGACCCTGGATCAGTTTAATTACAAGGAATATTTTCAAACATTTCTCACCCTCATTGCTTCTGAAGTGCATGACATTGAGAAAGGTCATTTCATAAACTTCTTTAGAGGAAACGTTTAGATGCTGTAAAATTTTTCAAGAGAGAAAGAAAAAAATGCCAACTGTGCACACTTAAATTAGTTGTCTGCGCCTCAGCAGCCTAACTTAGCCTTTTCCAACACAGATCTTGCAGTTTCAAGATTAATCCAGTTTCTAGGCATCTTGGAGAATTTTCTGGTGTTCTCTCCTACAAATATGATGAAATCTGACCCTGCTTAATTGTTTGCCTGACTGGAAAACCTAGAATAAAACCCAGAATAAAAATATCAAATATCCCAAAGTAAGGATACTACATAAACAAGAGATATTCATATATACATATCCCTTTCTTTTCCTAATTTAATATAATTAACCTGAATAAGCTGATATAAATGGAATAGCAATGCCAACATACATAATGATATAAGTACATATAGGCTGGGGTTTAAAGAATTTTCATATATCTACAAGGATGGGCAGATAAGATGGCAGGACTTCACACACAAATTGTGTTTTTATCAATGCTATACTTGCCTTTTGAAACAAGTGAGCAGCTTTTACTTTTCTTTGTTTGCGGATGAAATCTAGGGGCAGGTACCAAAAAAACCTGACTAGGAGGAAAAAAAGAAGGTGTGCCAGAAGCAGAGAGAGTGGTCATCATCATCCTGCTATTTCCCCTCCACTGTCAGGTCCTACTCTGATGTCCTGCCATTGTGCTGAGGGGCAGGGAGATGGCATGCTTGGAATTTTTTGCTTCTGCTGTTCACTTGAGAATTAGGGAGAGGGATTGTCTTCGGAGATGGGACAGACTCCTTTCCAGCTGTTTTTCCAGATTCCAAGGCCAACATGCCCTAAGTGTGAACAGTTATCTGCCTAGCACCTCAGCGTTCTCAAAACATATTTTCAGTACCACATTGTCTGCCAGTGGACTAGTCAGGGGGGATTGGGGTTGGGAAACCAAAAGAACTGCTTTGTGATTTGCACAGGATCTTCAGATTCTGCCTGACTTTATTGCATCCAATTTCTCTCAGTAAAAGTTGTTTTGATTCAGCTTGATGGATCTAAGAGTCTTACTTTCCTGAGTGGCCAACTTAGGCAGGTCTGACATCCACACGGGAGAGGAAAATGCCTCTATGTTTTAAGTTACACACACACACACACACACACAAGGAAAAAATATGAAGAAGCTTCTCAATCTTAGGGCACTTCTACAGAGTTTTGGTGCCAAGAGTCCAACCTTTCAAAACTGTTAAAAATGGACCTGCCAATCTCCTTTACTCATAATGATCCCAGAATTTATTTATTTATTTATTTATTTATTTGTTTTTATAAACCGCCCTTCTCCCAAGGGACTCGGGGCGGTGTACAGAGTAAGGTAGGCAAACATAATGAACAGTACTGAAAAACAATAAACAAAACAAAACAAACTGGGACCCCAATTAGAGCTATCAGGCCAGGCCGGACTGCTGGAATAGGTAAGTCTTCAAGTCGCGCCGGAAGGTGCGGAGGTCGGGGGCCATCCGGATTTCAGTTGGTAAGCAGTTCCAGAGGGCTGGCGCACCCACTGAGAATGCCCTCCCCCTGGGGGCCACCAGCCAACATTCCTTGAGCGGTGGCACCCTGAGGAGGCCCTCTCTGTGGGAGCGCACAGGGCGGTGGGGTGTTGACATTGGCAGAAAGTGCTCCCGTAGGTAGTCTGGACCCATGCCATGTAGGGCTTTGTATGTCATTGTTAGCACCTTGAACTTCACCCGGAAGGCAAATGGAAGCCAGTGCAGCGCACGGAGGAGAGGTGTGATATGGGAGTATCGGGAGGCTCCCAAAAGTGTCCGTGCCGCTGCACTTTGCACCAGTTGAAGCTTCCGAGTGGATCTCAAGGGCAGCCCCATGTAGAGAGTGTTACAGTAGTCTAGGCGAGAGGTCACAAGGGCATGGGTGACTGTACGTAAGGCATCAAGGTCCAGATAAGGCCGTAGTTGGCGCACCAGTCGAACCCGGGAGAAGGCCCCCTTGGTCACAGCTCCTATGTGATCTTCCAGGGAGAGCTGCGAGTCTAGGAGGACACCCAGGTTGTGGGCCCTATCAACAGGGGGTAGTAACTCATCCCCGATATTAAGGGATGGGATGCTCTGAGTAACCTGGCTTGCCGGTATGTACAGCCATTCAGTCTTGTCCAGGTTCATTTGAAGCCTGTTCCTCCCCATCCATTCCTGGACCGCTTTCAGGCAGCGGGACATCACGTCGAGGGCATCACTGATGCTGTTTGGAGTTGAGATGAAAAGCTGGGTGTCATCAGCATACTGATGGTACCCTACTCCAAAGCTACGAATGATCTCACCCAGCGGTTTCATGTAGATGTTGAACAGGAGAGGCGAGAGGACCGACCCCTGAGGGACTCCGCAAACGAGCGGCCTCGGAGTCGACCTCTGTCCCCCTGCCAGCACCGACTGCGAGCGACCCTGGAGAAAGGAGGAGAACCAACGCAGAACCGTGCCTCCCACTCCCAGTCCCCTGAGGCGCCGCAGCAAGATACCATGGTCGATGGTATCGAAAGCCGCCGAAAGGTCTAATAAGACTAGGACAGAGGAATGGCCCCTGTCCCGGGCTCTCCAGAGATCATTCATCAGAGCGACCAATGCCGTCTCCGTGCTGTAGCCCGGCCTGAAGCCCGATTGGCACGGGTCTAGATAAACCGCTTCATCCAGGACCTGAGGAAGTTGGTGCACCACCACGCTCTCAACAATCTTCGCAAGGAAGCGAAGATTGGAGACTGGACGAAAGTTATTCAATGAGAATGGGTCCAAGGTAGGCTTCTTGAGGAGAGGTCTCACCACCGCCTCCTTCAAGGCGGTGGGGAAGTGACCCTCACTCAGAGAAGCAGAGATGACCGCCAGGAACCAGCCTCGTGTCCCCTCTCGAGCCGCATAAGCCAGCCAGGAAGGGCACGGGTCCAGTAAGCATGTGGAGGAGCTCAACCTCGTCATAATCCTGTCCACTTCCTTAGGAGTCACAGGATCAAATTCCTCCCAGATGATGTCGACAAGACTGTCCATGTCTTGTTCTTCCAACTCAGCCCAGTTGGAGTCCAGGCCAGTTCGAATCCAAGCAATTTTATCCAGCAGATATTGACCGAATTCCTCGGTTCGACCCTGCAAGGGTTCCTCCCTCACCTCTTGGTTCAGTAGGGAGCGAGTCACCCTGAACAAGGCAGCCGGGCGATTATCTGCGGACGCGATGAGGGTGGAAAAGTAGTTGGATTTTGCCACCCTTATCGCAGCGAGATAAGACCTGGTGAGGATTCTTAATCGCAACCGGTCGGATTCGGATCGACTGGATCTCCAACGGCTCTCTAGGCCCCGTCTCCGACGCTTCATCTCCGGGAGCTCCGCGGTGAACCATGGGGCTCGCTGGGATCTGCGCCGGGTCAGAGGCCGCATGGGTACAACTTGGTCCAGAGCCTCCGTGGCTGCCTTTTCCCAGGCTTCCACTAAGGCATCCGCCGAGCTGTGAGCAGGGAGTGCATGTGCGTCCCCAAGCGCTGCCTGGAACCTATCAGGGTCCATTAGGCGCCTAGGGCGGTACCATCTGGTTGGCACCGTGCACCCACGGCGGGGAGTGGCAAAGGGGAAGTCTAGCCGTAGAAGGTTCTCAGAATACTGAGAACACAATAAGATTGTGACAGACCTTTGTCCAACTGCACTACAGAAGCATGCAAAAAGTGTAATGTGGTCAATTCAGCTCCAAGATATAAAAGCAAGAGATTGTCTTTATTGCCACAAAGAGAAATGAAGTAAAATTGCTAGCATCCCTAACAACTTTTACATGTTTTCTATGGTGGTCTGCAAAATAAACACCACCATCCAGTGTGCTTGTAATGGAGTAAAGTTGCCTAGTTGCCTGTGGTGTAGGTCTTAAATCAAAACATGCAGAATGCCATTTTATTGATGTTACAGCTGGATGACCCTTTTGCTATTTATTCCAAAAATAGGGTTTTTTAAAAGAAAAACAAAAAATCTTTCTTTCACTAAGTACCGAAGGAAGCTCATCAGTAAATGCAATCCAAAGGTACCTAATACAATAGCTGAAAAGCAATTAAGAAGTAATTCCAAAAGTGATTAAGAAATTAGGCTTGGTGATCCTCGTGTCCATATAGGCTGCATTATGACTGAAATTGATTTTGAAATTCTAACAGACTTAGTCTAATGAATCATGGATCCAATGGTTTTGAAATAAGATTTGAAATTAATTATAAGAATCCTTCCCATAGGAAAATGCTGTTGTTTTGAATTTAAAAAAATAATAGGATAGAATTTTGGACACTAGAAGGAACCAGAAGAAAGTAAAGATTTTAACAAAAGAAGAAAAATTAAATTTGACTTACTAATACAAATAGGAGCAATATACTTTTAACGGATATACAGGTATTAAAGAATATTTATGAAGAATAGATTCTGATTTAAAAATGAAAGACTACAAGAAATATAGGAAAGAAATACTATATTGGATATGCAAATGGATGTTTTAATAATTAAAAAACATATACAAATGACAAAGAATACTTTGGATAACTTTTCTATATTGGATTTTCAAAAGAGATCTGTTTTGAAGGATTTTATGACAAGGGACAAAGAAAACCTGAAAGAAAATCATGTATGTATGTATGTATATCTGTGTGTAAAAATATTTTTTATTCAAAAGTTAAAATACAAAATCAACCTCCCCATAACATAACATAATGAAATATGATAAAAAGTGCACAAAATAAAAAATACACATATATAGTCCCCCCCTAGGTTCAATGAAGCAACAAAATTATAAATCAGCCTAAAGAGGATACTCGGATACTGACAACAGCAGAATCAGATTTGCAATCAGGTAGATTGGAAATTAATTTTGGCTGACAAAGTTGGAGAAGAATTACAGGTTTGGTGGAGAAGGCTGAAAGAGCTATGAATCCAAAAGATTTAGATGACAGAATGGATCAGTGATGAATTGGACTTTCTTAAGAAAATTCATGGACTTTTTGAAAACATTGTGGAGATATTGACAAAAGAGATCCATAACTCTGAGGGATGAAACTCAATTATATTGAAAGATACTAGTTATAATTTTAAGGAAAAGTGTTATGATTAAAAATCAACCAGAATATTTGATCCTGGATGGACCAGAGACAATGACAGTAGTGGATAAGGCTGAAACTGAAGCCGCTGCAGACTTTCTGTGACTTAAAACCAATAACAGATTGTTTTCAGAGCATTTTGAAGTTTTGCTGTTGGGCTTACCTGTTAACTGTCAATGGAAGCTTATATATTGTAGACCTGTTTTGCAAGGGGGGAAAACTACTAATATTGAATATATTTATTGGTATTCAATGAAAAGAAATAAAATTCTATGACATTATTTGAAGGGATTAAAATTCAAGTCTTCTAATCCAACCCGCTGGCCAAGGCCGGAGACCTTATACTATCCTGGACAAATGAATATCCAATCCTTTCTTGAAAACCTCCCAAAAATGGCAAACTGTTTCATTGATTAATTGCTCTCCTTACTTCCAGGTAGAATCTGTCTTTAATGAGCTTCCACCTGTTGCTTCTTGTCCTGTCCTCAGGTGCTTTGGAGAATAAGTCAATACCTCATTGGCTGCCACTCAACTACTGGAAGACAGCTATTATTTCACCCCCTAATCCTTCTCTTCATTAGACTAGACATACCTAGTTCCCACAACCATTCGATGTACAGTTTAGTCTGGAGACTTCCAAATGTTTTGGTAAGCTTCAACTTAGTAAGCTTTATTAGTAAGCTTCAACTTTCTCACACACACTGTTTTGAGATATGCTGTCATCACCAATCTGGTGCCTTCCAAATGTTTTGGAATTGTAGAGAAGATGATAAGAGATCTCCATACCTCTTATCATCTTCTCTGCAGTTCCAAAACAATAGGAAAGCACTAGATTGGTCATGACAGCATATCTCAAAACAGTGTGTGCTAGAAAGTTGAAGTTTACTAATGCCTCTTTGTTAAATTGGTAAATGGGGTGACTAACCTTGTGTTAGAAAGGTTCTCACTATTGGACAGGGAGAAAGATGCAAAAAATGAAATTGGGGGGATGCAAGAGACAGGGGAAATTATTCATTCTCGTGTAGATGTAGATGTAAGAACAGCATATCATGTGAGCTGGATCATTTAAAGCTCAAGGGGAGAACTAGAAGAGGTTTTCCCACATCCTTTCTTTGCTAAAATTTCCCACTCTCCCCTTGAAATATACACAACATGCAGATCTCTTCTCTTTGTTTTTATTTCTGGAGCTCCATTCACAAAACTAACAGCTGGGAGAAGGGGGTTTTAGATAGGAAAACCTGGTTTGTTGTAAATCATCCTATAAAGAATTCAATAATAACCCTAACAGGCTTGCGTCCACCAGATCTCATTAACAACTGATAGCCTTGTAGTCTTATTACGATTTATATTACTGTACTCAGAAGATAACTCTAATGTGTGTCATCACATATGGCAAATGAAAGGGAAGAAATGACAGACTATTAACCTGGATCTGGGACATCTGAGTTCAGATTTCTGCATGCCTAAAGTCAAGTCCCATATGTTATACTAATTTAGCTCACTGAGCTGTTGTAGACAGATGTTCTGGACGGTTCCCATCGGTTCTCATGACAGCGGACAGTGGGAATTCCAATCCTAAATATCTGAAGGATGCCTTTTAGAGAGGGCAAAAGATTGCTCTGCAGTTCCTTAAGAAAAGAAGGAAATTATTTCAGCAAGACTAAATAAAGACTAAATGGAGGAGAAGGAGGGTACCCTACTTACCCAGATTTAGAACAGTTCACATTTAGAATCAGAACAAAATAGAGTTGGAAGAGACCTCGGAGGTCTTCTAGTCCAGCCCCCTGCTCAAGCAGGAGACCCTATATCATTTCAGACAAGTGGCTGTCCAGTTTCTTCTTAAAAACCTTGAGTCTGAAGGCAAGCTGTGCCACTGGTTAATTGGAAGCTTCTTCTTCATTCCAGGTTGCTCCTCTCCTTGATTACTTTCCGTCCTTGTTTCTTGTCTTGCTTTCTGGAGCTTTGGGAAATAAATTGACCCCCTCCTCCTTGTGGCAGCCTGTCAAGTACTGGAATACTGTTATCAGGTCCCCCCTAGTCCTTCTTTTCTCTAGACTGGCCATTCCCAAATCCTGCAATCGTTCTTCATATGTTTTAGTCTCCAGGCCTTCAATCATCTTAGTTGCTCTTCTTTGCACCTTTTCCAAGTCTCAACATCTTTTTTATAATGTGATGACCAAAACTGGATGCAGTATTTCAGGTGTGGCATTACTAAAGCTTTATAAAGTGGGAGTAATACTTCACATGATTTTGATTCTATGCCTCTGTTTATACAAACAACAATTGTATTAGCTTTTTTGGTTGGAGCTGCACACTGCTGGCTCATGTTTAAGTGATTGTCCACTAGGACTCCAAGGTCCCTTTAATTGAAAAGTTGAAGCTGATCCAATAACCACATAAGAGAAATGAATTTAAAGAGAAAGATAACGCAGAGCGCCTGATAAATCACAACTTCATGCCTATTCAGAAGAAGGTCTCATTAAACCCTTGTGGCTTATTCCTGTAAAAAATGGACCTGTCCCAGTCTCTTTAATCATGCTGGCTGGGATCCTGAGAACTTCAGTTTCAGAATAACCAGAGGTTCCAGTGTGAGTTAACCCTAGTAGATAGGCTCACTGACAGCTTGACTGGACAGTCATTTGTCTGAAATGGTGTAGGTTTTCCTGCCTGAGCAGGGGGTTGGACTAGATGACCTCCAAGGTACCTTCCAACTTTACTATTATAAAATTCAGGAATCACTATTGTTACCCATGTTTGCTTTCAATGAGATTCATTTCTAAGGCCAGGCATCACAACCTAAATGTCACCTCCTTGTAGTAAGCTGACTTGTGGTATTCTCAAAGAAGAATATATTGCTTTCCTTTAACTTGCTATGGTCTCTGCCCACATTTTCTTGTTGCTGGAGAAAGGAATGCAGTTCCCCTGATCAGAACTACAGATAGGTTGGTGGGAATCTGATGCTGAGCTGTTTCAGAAACAGATGCCATTTCACTTCCATGTCCAGGACCTTTTGCAAATGCCTGCCAGCTAAGATGTCTGTGTTGGAAGACATGTAAAATTAACCCTCATCCTCCATTTTGGAGGCCTTCCGATTTTTAACTTTTATTTTTAAGTTATTTAAACCAACTGTGCCCTAATGTGTTCAACTAGCACCACCTTGTGGATTTAATATTTGAAGCTATGGAGAAAAGGGAAAGAACCCTGTATATTAATAACCATAGAATATGACCTACCTTATCAATCCTTTCTTTGCAAAGACTGTTGGAGTGGTTTCTGTGCATTTTCTGTTAACATGCAAAAGTATCAAAATATCCTGATTCAATGATGAAGAAGAGAATGACTGCAGAAAATCCATCTGCATGTGATCCGTTGGCTAATGAGCTTCGTCCAGGCCTACTTTAAACACTTCTTTAAATATATTCATTTCCAAAATCAAATTAAGGAACCTTCACCAGAAAGTAAGGGTTTGGGGTAGGGTTAGTAGAATCTATTTGACTTCTGGCACTATCGTTGCAGCAATTAAATACATTTGGAAAACCTACTCAATTTAACTGAATTTGAATTCCATACTGGTGGAAATAACAACAACAATTGGTGATGGTTTTTAATATCTCACAAGATTATTTATATATTAATAATAATAATTTTGGAAGGTACCTTGGAGGTCATCTAGTCCAACCTGCTGCTAAGGCAGGAAACCCTATACCATTTCAGACAAATGGCTGGCCAGTCTCTTCTTAAAAACTTCCAGTATTGGAACATTCACAGCTTCTGGAGGCAGGTTCTTCCACTGATTAATTGTTCTAACTGTCAGGAAGTTTCTCCTTAGTTCTAGGTTGCACCTCTCTTTGATTAGTGTCCATCAGTTGTATCTTGTCTTGCTTTCAGGTGCTTTGGAGAATAGCTTGACTTCCTGTTCTTTGTGGCAGCCCCTGAGATATTGGAACACTGCTATCATGTCACCCCTCACCCTTCTCTTCATTAAACTACACATACCCAATTCCAGCAACCGTTCCCTATATGTTTTAGCCTCCAGTCCCCCAATCATCTTTGTTGCTCTTCTCTGTACCCTTTCTAGAGTCTCAACATCTTTTTTACATTGTGGTGACCAAAACTGGATGCAGTATTCCAGGTGTGGCCTTACCAAGGCATTGTAAAGTGGTATTAACACTTCACATGATCTTGATTCTATCCCTCTGTTAAAGCAGCCTAGCTCTGTGTTGGCTTTTTTGGCAGCTGCAGCACACTGCTGGCTCATATTTAAGTGATTGTCCACTAGGATTCCCAGTTGATGTCAGGGTAATTAAAGTCCCCTATTACTATTGTGATGTGCTTTTTACATACTTTAGTTAGCTGACTAGCAAAAAGTTCATCTATTTCCTCTGCTTGATTGGGTGGCCTATAGTATACACCTATGGCAATGTTGTTTTTTTCTCCTTTTATATTGACCCAAATGCATTCGAGACAGTTTTCATCATTGTTATGCTCTATTTCTGTAAAGATGTAATTATTTTTATATAGAGAGCAACTCCACCTCCTCTTTTATTTGATCTGTTTCTTTTAAATAATTTAAATCTATCTGTGTGTTCCATTTGTGGGTTTCATCCCACCAAGTTTCCATAGTGGCAACAATATCATATCTTCCCTCATTTACCTGAATTTCTAGTTCACCCTGTTTATTGCTCATATTCTGTGATAGCTCATACTCTACTGATAAAAAATTCCTGGATTCAGTCCTGCATTCAGTCACTCATGCACTGATCATCTCCCATTTAGATAACAGGTAGTCCATGACTTACAACCATTCATTTAGCGAGCATTCAAAGTTGCAACGGCACTGAAAAAAGTTACTTGTGACAGGTCTTCACACAACCATCACAGCATGCCCACATTCAAGTGACCCTAAAATTTAGATGCTTGGATGATGGTTGCGGCATCCTGTGGTCGCATAGTTACCATTTGAGACCTTCCCAGCTAGCTTCCAGCAAGCAAAGTCAATGGGGGAAGTCAGATTCATTCAACAACTATACAGTATGATCCACTTAACACCTGCAGTTATTCGCATGGCAACCATGGCAAAAAATAGTTGTAAAATCAGGTGCAACTTAAAAACCGCCTTGCCTTGCAACAGAAAGTCTGGTCCCTATTATGGTTGTAAGATGAAGACAATCTGTACTACAATGCGCTCTACATAGAGCTAGCCTTGAAGAGTATCCAGAAACTGTAGCTTAGTTGCTATTAGGATGGTGCATGTAACACTGCTGTTACATGAACTATATTGGTTGCCAGTTTGCTTCCAGGTACAGTTCAAGGTGCTAGTCATCACCTTTAAAGCCTTTCATGGCATGAAACCATCTAACCCAAATTGTATTAGCCCACCCCACTAGATTCCAGCTGAAAGGGTAGGCTATGAAACTCAAAGAGTTTCAGCTGGCAGGGTCTAGTAGGAGAGCCTTTTCTATCATCACACACACACACACACACACACACACACACACACACTTTGGAACATCTTGCCACCTGAGGTGAGGCCTTCCCCCACCCTTTGGGCCTTCTGGAAGAATGAATGAATGAACCTTTATTGTCAAAGTACAACCATGTATACATTGAGACTGGCTGAGCCTCCCTTCGTGCCCCCACACCCAACTTACAGTGACACAAACCCTCCATATTATTACACCATGTGAGCTAATTGCACAACACATTGGCCTCGCAAGTCAATCATGCATAAAGTTTATAAAATTATTTCCCGTTCAAGAGCCTAACAGCCCATGGATAAAAGCTGTTCTTCAGCCTGTTGGTATGGCTGGCTATACTCCTATGTCTCCTACCTAATGGTAGGAGAGTAAAGAGATACCGACCAGGGTGTGAGTCGTTCCTGAGAATTTTCTTCACTCTTCCAAGGCAGCGAGCCCTGGCGATGTCATCCAGTGGTGTCAGAAGACAGCCCACAATGTCTTGTGCTGTGCTCACCACCCTCTGTAATGCTTTCCTATCCGCAGCTGTCAGGCCAACATACCAAACCTCAATACAGTATGAGAGGACGCTCTCTATAGTAGACCGGTAAAAGAGGGTCATTAGCCGTTGTTCTACCCTGTTCTTCCGCAAGAACCTGAGGAAGTGGAGTCTCTGTTGGGCCTTTCTGGCCACCTGGGTTGTACAGTAAAACCTCATCCTTCCAACTATCCTGGGGTCCTGACCGGGAGGGGGGGGCAGCTCTGTGTTAGAGATGGCTGATGGATTAACTGAAAAGATGCTACCACAGTATCAATTTTGTCTTTTGGTTCATGTTTCTGTCTTTAATGTATTTTAAAAATTTTATATTTATGATTTTAATGGTGAGCTACACACAGAGTTGCCTTGCAGAGGAGATGGATGATATATTAAATAAATAAATAAAATTGGTAGCTGCATTTTAAATTTTGAACATTTATTGTGCTTATTGCCTGGAATTCTATATGCATCTTTCCATTCATTTATATATACACAGGTTCCATTCCACTTACCTGAAATAGAGCAATTCTTATACTTCATCTCTGGGAGGAAGGTTCCATCACTCATGATAGTGTTCATGGTCAGGAATCTCCCATTACATTTCACAGCACGGGGACAAGTTTAGGAAAGAGCACAGAACTAGACAGGGCAAGTAAGTGCTTGTTAGTGGCCACAATTACAAGTGGGAAACAGTTGTTCAATGAAACCAAGACTGTGCTTATAATCTTAGCTCACCTTTCCTTTGGTTTACAGACCTGCAAAGGTCATAAATGCAAGGATTGGTCCCAAATTTACTTTTTCATCACTACTGCAACTGCAAAGGGTCACTAAACAAGTCAGTCACTAAGTGAAGACTAGCTTTGGATTTGTTTAAGGCAAGAATTTTGCAGCCCACATGTGACCACAGCTCTTCTTTTTTGTATATTTGATGCATAGGTTGTTTTGATATTTTTTCCAAAATAGAAAACAAAACAGGTGCATCCAGCCTCTGCTGGACTTAATGAATTTATTTTTTATTTTTTTTATTCCATCCTTACCATCAAGATAAAGATGAAAATCTCAGCCCTGTCCCTTCGGTAACATTACCTCACAAATACAAGGTCCTTTTCTAAAAAAAAATGTCCCCATTCTGACTTCAATAAGATTGCCTGCTGCAGGTTTAAGGCAATTATATATTTCCACAGGTTTATGGAGTAACTCAGATCTTTGTCAAAAGGAAGGATGGTGAAGAATAAAATTTGTATTGCTGCAAGCACAGCCTTCACACTGCAGGCAGGAGAGGCAATTAACAGAAGCCACTGATAACGCTGGTAGAATAATTTATGAGGCAAGTTGTGAAGATACTATCAATGAAGCAATTATTTTTGTTCTTTATTACTCTCACTCTCTCATTTATCACTATAAACTTCTACCGGTGAGGATAAACTCATCTCCCAAAGTGCTATCTTGCCTCTTTTCATTTTATTGTGGTAAGCCAATCTAGAGGAGGGGATGATAAGCAGCCAAACGGTGGCTTATTAAGTGACATTGAGATTCTTTTCACATCGGCACATAAAACCAGGCAGGTAGCATGAGAACAACCAGTGGGCTTATCACCTGCAACTGTGTCCCTTGCCACCTCCTGTCCTATCCTAGGAAGTACTTTTCATGAGAGCTAATTCTCCATGCCAGGGAACTCTGCAAAAATGGCTTTTCAGATTGACAGACACTTGTGTGTCTTTTATTCTCATCTCCTCTGGCTCCTCTCCAAGTATACTGAGCAGGAGGATAAGGAACAGCTCACATTTTTCTGGCAGGAACAACTTGTGCTTTATAGTGTATGTTTCCAGTGATTAGCACACCACCACAAAAGACAAATTGAGCACCTGTTTGAGGGCGAAGGGAATGAGAAAATCATTTTGTAATGATATTTCTCAAATGCAAAGAAGGCAAGCACAAGTTCAGTGTCAGAACTCTATCCCACAAATTACCTGCGGTAGTTTCAATAGAAGATGCTTTGCTATGATCTGTGATAATAAAGCACCTTACTTGGAACTGCCTATATTCTTAAATGCTACCTCAATATTTCTTAGGTCCTTGGTTAAGACTTGAATTATTAAGTTTCATCAGTCTTGGACTGTGGATTTAACTGTAGCTTACTCAACCATCAATTTAATAATGCTTAAAGCAAATTATTATGAATAAAACTAAAAGTGAATGCTTGCACATTGGAAAATAATTCATATATATTCAAATATCACTGGGTAACAATTAATATTCTAAAGAAGACTCATTACCAAAAATTAAATATTCAAGGATACAGAACTGAAAGAGATTCATAAAAAATTGTGAAAAAATGGAAGACTTCCAAACAATAGAAAAATAATAGAAGTAACTCAAATAACAATTCCAAATATAAAGGAAAAAGCTAGTAGGAACTTTTTATTTATTTTTATTTTAATTCCATTTATATCCCGCCCTTCTCCGAAGACTCAGGGCGGCTTACAAGCTTAGCAGTAGCCTTCATTCTATGTATATGCCTGCTTATTAGAGCTTTCACACACCCCCAAGCGGCATTATTACAAAGTCAGCTTAATTGCCCCCAACAATCTGGGTCCTCATTTTACCTACCTCGGAAGGATGGAAGGCTGAGTCAACCTTGAGCCTGGTGGGATGCGAACCTGCAATAATTGCAGGCAGCTGGTGTTACTTAAGGAGGCATTATAGAAATGATGACTTTGAAGAAGTAATGACAACTGAGCCAGTACAGATCAGCATAGAAATAGTCTATGAAGTGAACCCCCAACAAGAATAATTAAAAAGGAAAATTATGACATACACAGAATTACCACTAGAAAGACTGATAGTCTTGGTGGTTGGAAATGCAAAATATGGACTTCTTAACATTAGGAATGGCATCTTCCAAGGTGACTCATTATCATCCTTATATTTGTCATTGCTATCATCCCACTTTCAGTGATTCTAAAAAAAAACAAATCTTGGCTACAAACAGCAAAAAAATGCTAATAAAGTCTCATGTAAAGTTTTGCTTTGTATGAATGATCTGAAGCTTTATGACAAATCAGAATTGAAATTCAGTCATTGACAACTACCATAAGTTTTTTTTAGCACAGATATAACAGTGAAATTTCACCTAGAGAAATGTTTTGTAATATCAATAAATCAGAGTAAAATCATGAACAGTGACGAAACTGAAATGTCAAATGGTCAAATCATCAGGAGCCATCAGGATGAAGCCTGTAAGTATCTGGCCATTTTACAGTTGGATAACATCAAGCATGGACAAGTTAAAAATATGGTTAATAAAGAATACACCAAAAAGTGAGAAAAATGCTAAAGACAAAATTGAATTGGAGAAACACCATCAAAACCATCAATAACTAGGCCACACCTGTGATGCGATACTTTGCTGGAATTATTAACTGGACACAATTTGAACTGGACAGCTTGGACCAAAAAAGAAAGCTAATAACTATTCACAATGCATGTAGTGATAGTGATCAATTATTTCTGTCCTGCAGAAATGGAGGCAGAAGTTTATTTCAAGTCAGATGACTGTTGGGAAAAAAACATGCATTGCTTGATTACATAAGAGACAGCCAAGAGCAATCATTGATACAAGTTAAAAATTGGAACTTACTGAATGTTCAGGAAATAAAACATGAATGTTGAAATAATTTAATGAAAATAAGAACAGAAAGCTGCCAAGAAAAAGCATTGAAGATGAATTTCGTAAAAATCAAATGAAATAACTAATAATAACAGCATAAATAGTTAAAAAATCTAGTGAAATGAATTAAAAACTGAACATTTTCTGGTCAATTTCTGCAAGATTGAGGGGAAAGTGGATCAAGATAAAACATATTAGTGGCTTATAAATGGAACCTAAAAAAAATAAGAAACTGAAGGCTTGATTTTGTTTGTTCAAGAGCAAGCTATTAGAACTAATACAATCAAGTCCATAACTGAAAAATCATCAACTGATTCAAAATTCAAGCTGTGCAAAGAGACAGAAGAAACAGTAAACCACACACTCAAGTCATGCAAGAAGATCACACAAACTGATTTTAAACAATGACATAGCACCATTGCCAAAATGATTCACTAGAACGTCTGTAAAAATTATCATGTGCCAGTAATGAAATATTGATAAGAATGTAGAGTTGAAAAAGTGGTCAAAAATGAGCAGGTTAAAATATTGCAGCATTTCTGAATACAAACTGATTCATAGTTCTTGATTCATAGCACACCAGCTTTAACTGTGGCTGAAAAGAAGACAGTGTGGATAATTGATGTGGCAATACCAGCAATAGTAGAACAGAAGAGAAAGAATTGGAAAAGTTGTGAAAATAGTTGACTGCAGACTGAATATGTGATTGTAATGTAATAAAGCAATTTTAGACAAGAATAATTTCCCCCGCACATGCATGCTAGTCGTTTCCAACTCTAGGGGCCGGTGCTCATCTCCGTTTCAAAGCCGAAGAGCCAGCGCTTGTCCAAGGATGTCTCCGTGGTCATGTGGCCGGCATGACTAGATGCCAAAGGCACACGGAACGCTGTTACCTTCCCACCGTAGTGGTCCCTATTTTTCTACTTGCATTTTTACGTGCTTTCGAACTGCTAGGTTTGCAGAAGCTGGGACAAATAACAGGCGCTCACTCTGTTACGCGGCACTCGGGATTCGACCCGCCAAACTGCCGACCTTCTGATCGACAAGCTCAGCATCCTAACCCACTGAGCCACCACGTTCCTATAATTTCATACCTCCACTCTATTCTGTAACCACCACCCTGAGGATTGGACCCAGTTCTGAGCACCTCCCCTTCTTTAAGAAAGAGCCAGATGAACTGATATGTGTTCAGAGAAGGGCATGGAAAATGATTAGAAGATTAGAAAGTGCTATGAAAAGAGATTTATATTTTTAATCCTGAGCAGAGAGAACTAAGGGAAGATATCTGGAAAGACTGTCACACAGGAGAAGATTAAAACCTGCTGTCCATCATTCTAAAACATCGAATACAACACAATGAAGTCAACTTCCAAGAAGGAAGATTCTGATTGAACATAAGGAAAAAAGTAAAAGTAAGAGCCATTCAATAATAAAATCAGTTACTTAAGAAAGTAACATGCACACTTTATTACATATGTTTGTTCAGAAGTTAGATATTCATCTTTCAGGGATGGCTTAATTTATATTTCTGACCTGAACATCAGACATCAGACTTGATGTCCGCAAAGATTGCTACCACCTTGAGGATTCTGTGAGTTGAAGGGCCTTGATGTGGGAAAGTTTCTTAAACAAATGCTGAAAGGGAAGATTTTTCAAAAGAAAGTGAGAGAATCTACTGAAGAAGCTAGAGACAATGGTGGCACAGTGGTTAGAATGCAGTATTGCAAGCTATCTCTGCCCACAGCCAGGAGTTGCGGGCAATATGCTGACATTTGTAAACTGCTCAGAGAGTGCTGTAAAGAACTAAGGAGCAGTATATAAATCTATTGCTGTTGCTATTGCTAATCTTTTACTCTCTTCCTGTCAAGCTCCAAAAACCAAGAAAGAAAGAACACTGAGATTTTTCCAAGCAGTTTCCCATATTTTTCCTCACTTACAGAAGATGTCTTACCAAACTAAAGCAGACTACAGGTAGTTCTCAACTTACAACAGTTTATTTAGTGACTGTTCAAAATTACAACAGTAAAAAAGTGGCTTATAACCATTTTTGACACTTATGACCACTGCAGCATCCCCATGAACACATGATCAAAATTCCAACACTTGGCAACTCATATTTATGATGGCTGCAGTGTCCCAGGATCATGTGATTACCTTTCGTGATCTTCTGACAAGCAAAGTCAAGGGGGAAGCCAGATTCACTTAACAATCATGTTACTAACTTAACAACTGCAGGAAGAAAGGTCGAAAAGTGAAGCAAAATTCAGAAGCAAAACAACTGTCTCACTTAGCAACAGAAATTTTGGGATCAATTGTGGCAGAAAGTCGAGGACTACCTCTACTTGCATTATTAAACATATACTCTGGGAATGCTAGGGATGGGCCGTCTTAACTCTCTTTCTCTCATACAAACTCAAGATCTAAACTTCACTTTTGCTCCTCTGGAGTTCACCCCCTCCTTCCTGGGATTCCAGACTGCATTTCATCTCACTTCCCTCTGCATGTTTTATGGCTGGCTGGTGGACATTCTGCAAGATAGTCACACCACTCAGTGCCACATTGCAGTTTACATTTTGCTATGTGACCTTCAAATCAATGACCTATGAAGCCAAAGTGTCTTCATCTCCCCTGGCATATAGATCTATTTGCTTAGTTGCTTGGATCTGACTAAACACTCTTTGAATTATTTCTATAGTAGTATATCAATAATCCCATTGTATGATAGATGCTGGCTTTTCAAAGAATACTGTATTTTTAATTTCCACATACAATTATTCAATTCTCTACCATTGGAGATACCTCCAGGAAAAGAAAAGGTGTTTCAAATAATAAATAACTTGACAGTTTTATTAGCAATTCACTTAGCTGTCAAGTCACTAATGCTTGAAATGAAATGTCAGGTTATGGTTAGCACTTTTTCATCATCAAGATTGATCAAAGTATGTATAAAAAATAATTCCATTCCTGATTAAAAAGATGAAGCAACAAAGAAGCATTAATGTGGAAACTATATTAATCTATTATATAATTAAATGGGGAGTGTGGAGAGTAAAAACAAAATCAATTTGGGCTACATTTGAAAACAAATCAAGCAACCATTGATTTCTGGAGAATACTAATTAATATTTCTCAATGTTTCTGAAAGTAGAAATGAAGATAATGCAAAAGAAGACAAACATGGAAACATGACAGCCCTGTTTCCAAAACCTACAGAAATATTAATTAAGACACACTGTCTGGGGTCACAAGCCATGATGCCTTTGGTTTACATTCTGCAAAAGCATAACACTGAATAAATGCCAAGAACACTCTTTCTATCCTTCTTAATTGAACAGAATGTTGGAGAGAAATTATAGAGAGTTTGGACTTTGTCCATCAGTAGGATAACACTCCACAAACAGAAGTGAATGAGACCAAATTTGGTATAGCAGAAGACTCCAGGAAAAGAAAGATTGTTTTGAAAATGGGTCAGATCCAGCAAAGAGCTACAGAACAAAAACATTCCCAGGCACATTTCTTTCTTTCTTTCTTTTTTAAAGATATTTTATTGATTTTCCAGTTTTACCTATAAGTATTTAGAAGGCACTGTGGTAATTGGGTTAAACAATAGTTCAGTAATACAATCTTTAGTAGGTATTTCAGGTTACATCATCAAATATTTCTTCTGTTTCCCTTAATGTTTGCTATTTCATATTTAAGCTAACAAATTTCTAATTGTATCAAAACTTAGTATAAACTTCATTATCACATTTGTAAATACTTTTTTTTGCTTATACATATCTACATTGATGAACAATCAATGTCCTGTTATTAAATTTTACCTAATTTTAATTTTTAATTACATATTTCCAGTTTGATCTTTAATATCCATAATATTTAACTTTCAGGTAACCCAAATTTCCTTTATCTCACTTCATAAAAATTATAATGTCTAAAATACACATATTAGTTACTTAACTATATTCTTATTCTATTCCATAAACATTTTCTACTTCCCACCCTAACACATCACCACCTTGATAACAGAGTGTCCTTTGTTAGTTCAAATCCATCACCTATATTCTCTGGGCTAGTCAATAATTCAAACCTATTTTCTAGTAGTTAGTTTACATTTTCCCTTGTAAATCTAAATCTTCAATATTAAACAGATTAATCCCTTATTTTTTACTATTTTCCAACTATTTTAAATCTAGTAATCAAATTTCCCTTTATCTCAAAATCTCCTTTTAGCTTACTAGCTAACAAATTAGGGTCCTCTCTAATAAATCAAAAGGCCACAGTTTTTCAACCTAATTCTAGCTTTCTTCTTTTGCCAACCAGGCTTCCATACCAATTCTATTAAATCATCAGATAGATCTCCCTTCATTCTTTTATATAATATTTGAATTAAAGGAGACCATCTCATTGCCAATTTTCTGAAAGATCTGGCCCATTTATAATCATTAGGCTGTCGCCCTGATATCTCAGATCCCCATGTTTGTTCTGATATAGTTGTCTCTAATTCAATCTGGTCTTTTTCTTTCTCAAATTTATTCTAGTTTGCAAATAATAATAATAATAATAATAATAATAATAATAATAATAATAATAAGAAGAAGAAGAAGAAGAAGAAGAAGAAGAAGAAGAAGAAGAAGAAGAAGAAGAAGAAGAAGAAGAAGAAGAAGAAGAAGAAGAAGAAGAAGAAGAAGAAGAAGTTGGAAGGGACCTTGGAGGTCATCTAGTCCAACCCCCTGCTCAGGCAGGAAACCCTATACCATTTCAGGCAAATGGCTGTCCAGTCTCTTCTTAAAAACCTCCAGTATTGGAGCGTTCACCACCTCTGGAGGCAGGTTGTTCCACTGGTTAATTGTCATTTCCAGTTTTGGAGTTATTGTTTCATTGTCTGGATTTTCAGTAGACTGTGCTTGTTGTTCTGTAAAGTCCTCTGTCTTAGTATGCACTTGTTCCACTCCTGTTGTTTTTTGAGTTAGTAGTTTTCTAGCTGCAATTAGGGTTTTGCTTTCTGGGGGTAAGCTGACACCTTTGTCTTTCAGATGAGCTTTGAAGTTCTCAATGTTTGCCAGAATGCTTTCAAGTAAAGATTTTAACATATCCAAAGTCTTTTGTTGATCCTCCTCCATTTCTGACATAGTTAGAGATGGTCTTTCTAGTGAAGGCTATTTATTAAACAAGAGTCAGTAAATGTTCACCTATACCATTCCTAGAAGCCAATTTCACTGCCCAGCTGCTCTCTCCAAGATAAGTCTCTCATAGATAATACCAAAGTCAGATCTGGGCTGTGAGCATGTCTCTTTGTCAGAAGTAATAAAGACTGCTGTACCAAGCTTTGCCACAAGATGTCCCCAATAGTATTTAGAATCTTTTTCAGATCTTGGACTAGGTTCTTATCCAATTTAAGTTCTTTTTGCAAATAAAGTAGAATAGCAAGTTCCAGTAAGAATAGGAACTTTTTGGATCCCCAAATTCCAAACAGAAAATAGATATCCAATTGTGTTAGGTAGATCTTTTTAAAGCTTTGTTTCCCCTGAGTAAGCAGATGCGGCCATTTTAGAGGGTGGGGGAAGGAGTTGGGGTACAGAGAAGATAAAATCTCACCCAATTTCTCCACATTGCTTTCAGTGTGCTTGTTAGTAAGTTTGGCCTCGGCTGTCAGCAGCTTGATGATGGGCCATAAATGGCTGATCTTTTCCCCGTCAGTTTGAAGATCTGTCCAGGATCAAATGGGAGGGCTGCTGCCCTTCCACAATCATTCAGGGGTCCTCTTCACACTCATCACCCCTACAGGATGACTTCCAACCCTCTTCACGGTCCCCTGGTGGGAGAAAACTGGACGGTGGAGGGAGCGATCTCCCCACATGTCTGCCAGCGCCACAATCACAAACCAGAAGCCATTCTGTGGGAGAAACTCTTGTTCTGTGCTTCTGATTGTTATTAAGCATTTCATCCTTAAGCCTCTTCCATCCTTCTCTTGGTTATGAAGGAACATGAAACAAAGCACATTCATCTCCATGCTACCTATGAACTACCCATCTTTTCTGTGGATGAAGGAGCATGAACCTATGGTCACCCTAAAAGTTGTGGAGTAATGGTCCCATGTCTTACTTCACAGGAAATTGCAACTAGAAGAGCCATGGTGGTGCAGTGGTTAGAAAGCAGTATTCCAAGCTAATTCTGCTGACTGCTGATTGCCAGAAGTTTGATCCTCACCTAACTGCCAGCTCAAGATTGACTTAGCCTTCCAGCCTTCTGAGGTCAGTAAAATGAGGACCCATATTGTTGGGGGCAATATGCTGACTCTGTAAACTGCTTAAAGAGTTTTGTAAAGCACTATGAAGCAGTATAGACGTTCTAGAATGTGAAGTGAAGTGGGCCTTAGGAAAGCTGAGCAACAACAAAGCTAATGGAGGTGACAGTATTCCAGCTGAGCTATTCAAAATCTTAAAAGACGATGCAGTAAAAGTACTGCACTCAATTTGCCAGCAAATTTGGAAAACTCAACAGTGGCCACGGGATTGGAAAAGATCAGTTTACATTCCAATTCCAAAGAAAGGCAGTGCCAAAAAAATGTTCAAACTATCGCAGCATTACACTCATTTCACATGCTAGTAAAGTTATGCTTAAAATCCTACAAGATAGACTCCAGCAGTATGTGGATCAAGAACTACCAGAAGTACAGGCAGAATTTTGAAGAGGCAGAGGAACTAGAGATTAAATTGCCAACATACCCTGGATCATGGAGAAAGCTAGGGAGTTCCAGAAAAACATCTACTTCTGCTTCATTGACTATGCTAAAGCATTTGATTGTGTGAATCACAACCAACTGTGGAAAGTTCTTAAAGAAATGGGAGTACCAGACCATCTCATTTGTCTGTTGAGAAACCTATATGCAAGTCAAGAAGCAACAGTGAGAACTGGACACGGAACCACTGATTGGTTCAAAATTGGGAAAGGAGTCCGGCAAGGCTGTATACTGTCACCCTGCCTACTTAATTGATATGCAGAGCATATGATGAGAAAGGCAGGGCTAGATGAATCAAAAGTTGGAATTAAGATTGCCGAGAGAAATATCAACAACCTAAGGTATGCAGATGATACGACTCTAATGGCAGAAAGTGAAGAAGAACTAAAGAGCCTCTTGTTGCAGGTGAAGAAGGAGAGTGCAAAAGTTGGCTTGAAACTTAACATTAAGAAAACCAAGATCATGACATCCGGCCCTCTGAATTCCTGGCAAATAGATGGGGAAGAAATGGAGGTAGTCACAGATTTTATTTTCCTGGGCTCCAAGATCACCACAGATGGGGCCTGCAGCCAAGAAATTAAAAGACGCTTGCTCCCGGGGAGGAAAGTCATGGCAAATCTAGACAGCACACTAAAAAGCAGAGACATCATCCTGCCAACAAAAGTGCATATAGTAAAGGCTATGGTCTTCCCAGTTGCAATGTATGGCTGTGAAAGTTGGACCATAAGAAAGGCTGAGCACCAAAGAATTGAAACCTTTGAACTATGGTGCTGGAGAAGACTCCTGCGAGTCCCTTGGACTGCAAGGCGATGAAACTGGTCAGTCCTAGAGGAGATCAACCCTGACTTCTCTTTAGAAGGCCATATCCTGAAGCTAAAACTCAAATACTTTGGCCACCTAATGAGAAGGAAGGACTCACTGGAAAAGAGCCTAATGGTGGGAAAGATTGAGGGCAAGAGAAGAAAGGGACGACAGAGAATGAGGTGGCTGGATGGAGTCACTGAAGCAGTAGGCATGAGCTTAAATGGACTCCAGAGGATGGTAGAGGACAGAAAGGCCTGGAGAACATTGTCCATGGGGTCGCGATGTGTCGGACACGACTTCGTAACTAACAACAACAACAACAACAACAATGAAGCAGTATAGAAGTCTAAGTGATAAGTGATAAGTGCTATTGGTAGAAAGCCATGAAGCAGACATAGCCTCATCAGTACCCATCATGGGAGATGTATTGTATCTTCTGTCTTTGGAGGTGGGGGAAAGGATGTACCCGTATATTAAATGACATATAAACATTTTATGTGAAAAAATGCCCCTCTTCTGAAATGCATTTTCCTCTTTTCTTGCTATCCCTACTGTCTCCTTCTCCTTGTGTCCCAAGCAGAAACTTACTGCAGGGCAGGCAAAAGGAGAAGTGGCAGGGATATATCCAAGCAAAAAATCAACTGTTAGGAAAGGTCCTAACACAACAGCAGATTTTTACCAGTTGTTTCTAACATGCGTTGAGTTCTACGTATTCCAGTAGTTGATTTCACCTTGAGATAAGAGAAAGGGGGAGAAGACAGTGGTGGGATTTAAATAGGGTGCCTCCGGTCAGAGAATGTCGGCTGGCGGCCCCCAGGGGGAGGGCCTTCTCTGTGGGCGCCCCGGCTTTATGGAACCAACTGCCAGTGGAGCTCCGGATGGCACCGGATCTCCGCTCCTTCCGGCGCGGGTTAAAGACCCATTTATTCGAACAAGCTGGCCTGGCCTGATGGGGGAATGTCAAGGTTTTTATGGGTTTTTATATTTGATTGTTTTAATTGGGCAATTTATTTAATCTTTTTTAACTTTTGTACTTCTATTTATATGCCCTGTTCACCACCCTGAGTCCTTCGGGAGAAGGGCGGTATAAAAATCCAATAAATAAAAAAATAATAATAAAATAAATACCTGAATAAACAGTTCTCTGTGTAGATGCAGGCCTTGGCCTCTAAGCTTAGAACAGACTTCCAGAAGGCATCCATGCACTTCCAATGGGCCGTTCTAGGCCTGGGAGGCCTCCTCCAGGTCTCCAAGGACTAGAACAGACTTCCAGAAGCAGTGTACATTCAGCCAGTTCTCCGAACTCAACAAAATTTAGCTACCAGTTCTGCCGAACTGGTGTGAACCGGCTGAATCCCACCACTGGGAAAAGGGATAGTTCATAAGGTTGTAATGGACACAAGATTTGTTTACAAGGTCATCAATAGCTGGATTCAGACTGTATTAACCCTTCCCCCACACATACACACACAAACAACATATTATGGTCTGGTATAATGTGGAAAACAATCCACTGTAACCTTGATCTGCTCACAATCTTTCAAGGAGGCTGGTTCAGTGCATGATAACTTTATCACATCTCAAGTCAGGAAGTCAGGAAGCTCTGATGTTTCATTTAGCTATAATTTTTAGCTCGTATACATTGTCTATGGTGTAAGCCTCCACCTTCCATTCATCATAAGGGGAGAATTAATCCAGCTTTTGTCCTCTACATATATTGGACCTATTTGCTAGGAATACAATATATTTGAAGGATAATAGGTTTCAAGATGGTGGGTGACATCCAGGGAAACAATCAATTGAATTGTAGATGGATAGAATGTATCCTGCAGTTGTCTCCACTGAATTGATCTACTTTGTGTTGCATAAGTCTAGATATATTAATGTGCTGAATTTGGCAGGGCTTTACTCCCTATAGTACTCTCATCTAGTACAATGTTTGCTATCAAGGAAAAACAAAGGACCTTATTTATTCAGAAAGTTTCAAACTTTCAAAACATCTTTCTTCATTTTCATAATTTCCTCCACCAGGATTTCCAAGAAGCTCTTCAAAGCTATTTGCTCCAGATGTGATAGTCACACAGGTACAGTCCTAATTCACCTTTTGTCTGAAACCCTGACAGAGAATGGCAAAATTGCCTCAAAGCATTCAAGAGCCCTTTGTTCTATTTATATACCTGAATTCTCTAGTATCAAGACTATATACACCTCTACTCCGCGAGCTGCATTGGCTTCCGGTTGCCCTCCGGGTGAGATTCAAGGTGCTGGTGATGACCTATAAAGCCCTAAATGGCTTGGGTCCACGTTATTTGAGGGAACACCTGCTGCCAGCATCAAGTTCCCTTTGTCCAGTGCACTCACACAGGGAGGGTCTTCTCAGGGTGCCGCCGGTAAAAGATTGCTGTTGGATAACACCCAGGGGGAGGGCCTTCTATGTGGGTGCGCCTGCCCTCTGGAACCAGCTGCCCGTGGAGCTTAGGACCGCCCCTGACCTTCGTTCATTCCGCTGGGACCTGAAGACCTGGCTCTTTGAGCGTTCCAGCCAGGACTGAGGATTTTTAACTGGGGTTTTATTTTTAGGGATAATTTAATCTTTTTAAATTGTTTTTTAACTTTTGTATTTTGTATTGGTTTGATTTTAAAATACCCTGTAAACCGCCCTGAGTCCTTTGGGAAAGGGCAGTATATAAATCTAATAAAATAAAATAAAATAAAATAAAATAAAATTAAATTAAATTAAATTAAATTAAATTATATAGTCTGATAATGTCATCTATGTATTTATTCTAATTTGTTAAACAATAGCTTCTATATTAGAAGATAGCTCACAGACAGTGGACATTGTTTTAACCAATACCATACAACACTTAAGTTTGGTACAGTGGGTGAGACACCAGGTAGAAAACGGTTGTAGTCCCACCTTATGTACATCTTATGTACAAAATCAGCTGGGTGATCTTGGGTCAAGCATGTCTGTCAGTCCTGGGAAGGAGGCAATAGCAACACACTTCTAAAATCTTGCAAGGAAACCACAGGGACTTGTCCAGAAAATCACCAGAAGTCAACACTGACTGAAAGGCACAAAAAATACAAATAAAAATTATTGCAAATGACCACTAGGTGTCTCTGCTGTATGAAATTCAATATTGTATTAACTTTTTATTTCCAGGCCCTGACATTTCAATTAGTGTACAAAGATTCATACAAGATCTTTTTAGTCTAATAACCCAGATCCAGCAGTCTGCATTGATCATTTCTCTATAAGCACACAAAGATTTAAATGTCTAGTTAACATCAAAGTCTGGGACTGCATTTTAATCAAAAGTGTTACATTTGGGATAGATTCAGTGGCCAAATGACGCACTATAGGCTTCTTCCCAGAGGACTGTATTGGAACCAGTTAAGCAGGCACTCAAGCATCTGAAAACTCCTGAAAAGACAAATGGATTGATGTGTATCCAAAAAAAAAGGAGGAGGAGGAGGAGGAAGCTCAGACTGCACCAGACTTACAGTTTGGGTTCATACATCAAATGAAACTATAATGTGGCTTCATTTAACCTGACCTGCCTGTTGTAGGCTTGGGAAAAACAGTCATACATGAACAATGCATGCCCACCAGGATCTCTTCTGTGGTCCTCTTACACTGGATGCAGTCAAAATTGTTGGTCTTATTTTATATTATAGACGCTGGGGGTTGAGGTGTAAAATAGCAGTCTTGAAGTAATTTCTACATTTAAAAAACCCAAATCTCTCAATAATTGTTTAAAGCCCTGCATAGATTTGGAGAACGATGCTCAACTTACTGCACAAAGCTTGATAAGACACCAAGTTGACAATGTTGCACATTTGTGGCTTGTGGCTTAGTCTAATGTAATAGATATTGAATTTACAAGTGGAATTTGATAATCACCTAAAAATCAAAGGGGACATACAAATTATACCCCAAAGAGCAATGTAGATTATCTTTTTAAATTGAAATATAAGAGATATACTGGAGTTATTTAATGGAAATTACATATTTATTTCAAGAGAAGACACAAAGGGTTAGGGTTAGAGTTAGGGTTACGGTTAGGGGGACTCAAGGCGCCTAACTTGAAATTGTATTATGATGCAGTGGTCATGACATGGGTTAGCGATTAGCTTAACTTAACTAATAAAAGGATACTTCATCTTGAGGGTTGGGATTTGGTATATGGATGGCATGCATATTTGCTTTATGATAAAAAGGTAGACAGGGCTTTTAAATCTCATATTCTTAGAAGTGCTTTATTGCGTGTCTGGAAAAAGTATTATTATAAGTTAAATTATAAAATACCGATTTGGGGAATTCCCGGACACGGGATAGAAGGTGTATCTATGGGAGTGAGTTTGGATATGTTTTCCTATAAGGAATTACTTAGATTGGAAGGGAATAATTGGCAACTTAAATCATTAGATGAGTTAAAACAAGAAAACATAAGTTACTCTTGGTTCCAATACACCCAACTGAAAGCTAGGTGGAAGCTGGACCAGAAGGTTGGCATTACAATTACAGATGAAAACTTAGTAAAACAAATTAGAGATTTAAATCGTGCACATATAAAGAGGATATATAATGTTTTAATTGAATTGGACTCAGAAATGGAATTAGTTAAAGATTGTATGATAAAGTGGGCATAAAACATACAGGAACCAATTCCGTTGGATACTTGGGAGGTAATCTGGGTCAGAAATGTTAAATTTACTCAGGCTCAAAATTTAAGAGAAAATTTTTATAAAATGTTTTATAGATGGCATTTGGATCCCAAAAAGTTGTCTAATATGTATCCTAACCTACAGTCTAAATGCTGGAGACGTGGCAGTTTAGATGCTACTTATTTTCATATGTGGTGGACTTGCAGAAATATAAAAGCTTTTTGGATTAAAATTTGGTGGATCATTCAAAAGATTTTTAAGAGAAAGATAAAGTTTTCTCCACAATTGTATTTATTGGGTATTGTTGTAGATTGTGATACCAAAGAAATCAATTTGATGTTGAACTTGATAACAGCAGCATGGTTACTGGTGGGACAATATTGGAAGAAGGATAGTTTGCCCACTATAGAAGAATGGGTGTTTAAAGTTTCGAATCTTGCAGAAATGTCTAAGATTTCTGCTTATTTGAAGGATTATTCGCAAGAAAGATATATTTCAGTTTGGAGGAGATGGATAGATTATATTCAGAATAAATATGGGACTAAAAAGTTCCATTTAGCTTATGAGTAGATTTTAGATTTTTATTAACTTTAGTATTAGTATTGATTATATATTTGTTTAAGTTATTATTATTATGTTTTTATGTATCAATGTTAAAGGGGAGTTAAAGCACATTATGAATTTGGTAAATTTTATAATGGATAATTTTAGTTAGAATATGATTATTATATTTATAACCCTGTATTCAGCTCTGGGAAGTGGGGGGGAGGGGATCTTTTGGGGCGGGTGGGTTTTGGGGATGTTTTGTAAAAAAATTTTTTTGTAAAACTCTTTAATAAAAAAGAGAGAAGATACAAAGAGATTTGAAGAAAAGAGGAGTTAGATTTTTATCTATGGGAAAAGGATGGCTGGAGGAAGAAAAAAAAACACAAATTTGGTTTATCTGACTCTGGTTAAACAATGAATTGTTATTTTGGGTAATGTTAATAGTTACCTGCATTGCATAGTTTCTCTTTTTGAACTGTTCAATAGTGTAATGGATTAGTTTGTAATATTTATATTATTTTTTGGATATGAAATAAGATGATATTATTTCTGATAATAGCTTTCAATATTATTGTTGTTGTAACATTTAATTGTTAAGAGATGTGGGAGATTTAGACTAAATTAAAATAAGGACTATATATTTATTTTATTTATTTATTTATTTATTTTAATTCCATTTATATCCCGCCCTTCTCCGAAGACTCAGGGCGGCTTACAAGCTTAGCAGTAGCCTTCATTCTATGTATATGCCTGCTTATTAGGGCTTTCACACCCCCTCCAAGCGGCATTATTACAAAGTCAGCTTATTGCCCCCAACAATCTGGGTCCTCATTTTACCTACCTCGGAAGGATGGAAGGCTGAGTCAACCTTGAGCCTGCTGGGATGCGAACCTGCACTAATTGCAGGCAGCTGGTGTTACTTAAGGAGGCATTAGCCCACTGCTCCACCAAGGCTTTATGTTGTTAGGTATTAATTTTTACTGGACCTTTGTGATTTATAAAAGCTGAAAACTTAGAGATGAGTTTATAGAAAATGGGGTGAGAAATTACCTGGTGTAATTTAAGATAAATTGTTAGTGTTGACTATATGTGTGATGAAAAGAGGTTTCTTTTTGTTACTGTCTTTGGGGGGGATTTTTCTTACTTTTTTCTACCTTTTTAATATGTTTTAATTAGGTTTTTTAATTAGTTTTATCTGTTTAATATAATTCTTAATAAAACTACTGAAAAAATCTTAGTCTTACAGTTTCTACCCCATTGCCTTAAACATTATACCAGATCAGTTGGCAAACAATAGTTCCATCATATCCAGTATATTTTATCTAGCCTAAATATTTTTAAATTGATGTTTGTATTACTAAGGAAGCAAAAGAATTACACATGAACAAAAAGATAAATAAATCTGCCAAGATAACTACCTAGTTATATAATTGCTACCCAGCAAATATATTGTACACAGACCAAATCAATAAATCACTCGCTGTAAAATTGTTTTTGCAGTTGGAGATTTTTTTTACTCAAACAAAAATGTCAGCAAATGTTAAATTCCTTAACATTAAATTAAATGTTTTTACTTACTAAGGACTAAACTAAGGACTAACATTAACTATGGAAGTTACTTGCCATTCACCATCCTGGGGTCAGTTAAAGATGGTTTACAATCTGACATTGTAGCATATACTGAACACGAAACATGCTGAAGAAAAAAGATGGCTTGCCAACAAAGCTTTTTGTGACCCGCATTTGAGGAAGAAATACATCACGACTCCTAGCACTTTGGCTCAAAGCAGAGCTGCCACATCAGCGGGCCAGGCTAAGTATTTTGATTGGAGGAACAAAATGGTATATCCTTCCCTGTCCATTTTTAGCAACTGAATAGATGGGCAGTTAAATTTTACTTCTCCACAGGAGATCAGGACCAGATTAAGGGCAATGAGTTCTCTAACCACAGACAAACAATAATGGCTATCAGTCCTTCCACTGGTTAACTGACAAGACATTAAGAGTCAGTAAGTTCTGGAAATTAATGCTGAATGTAGCAGTAAAGCTATTAAAACCAAGATAGCAGGGGTGGGACTCTGTGGTACCCCCGTGGTGCCCTAAGCAATTGCTCATTTTTATAATGGTTAATCCAGGGTTGGTTGCTGGAGATAGGATAGTATCATCCACATTTGGAATAGCAGGCTAGGGACCCTAATAGATCATGATGGCACAAAGAGTCTCAACATTTTGCTTCTGCCTTCCTTAAGTGTCCCTGTTCACCTTATGCCTCCTACTTTTGGCATCTATTCATTTCTTCACCTGCTTCCTTACTGCCTTTCCTAGATTCCTAGCCTGCTCCTATTGCAGCTTCTCTTTGGCCTTTGCTTTTTCAGAACCTTCTTTCAATATGGGGAAATCCATCTTCAGTCATGGAGACATGCTTTTGAAAGATCAGCATATGACATTGCTCTGACTCTCATGCTCCTTGTCCACTGTGGAAAAGAATCAGACAGAAAATCAAGCCAGCCTATGGTTCTATCTAAGTACATTAGAGCATACTGGCTGGGGAATTCTGGGAATTGACATCCATGCAGCTTAAAGTTGCTGAGAATCATTACAGCGTCAGCACAGAAAAGGTACAAGACTACTTCTTACTCATCATAATGTGCCAATATAAAAGGCAACATATCTGCATTGGCTTCAGTAGAAAATACATTTTAAAAATTAAAATGTTGAAAGGAAAGCTGAACACAACTGAACATGTAATCCTGTCTTCACTTTCCCATAGAGATTAATATGATTCCTTCCCACCAAAATGGAAGGTCACTCTTCTTTCTATTCCACGTGAAATGAGATCCTCCTAACCTTCTGAAGAAAAAAGTGTCCAGCCCTTGCCAAGCAAGATTATTTCAGCATAATTAAGAAAACTTGTCAGCATGAGTCTGGCCACAGCCTACAGCCTTGGGGATTAAGCATGCATGTCCTTGGCATGCAGGAAGTACAGATGTCTTTATCTTCTTAGGCAATGAGTTAGATTAGGTCCAGATGGCATCCTGATTGCTTGAAACTCAGTTGATTGAATTAGTGGAGCTGTTATTTGTTCAGCAGTTTTAAAGCTTGGGACTCCCATTCATTGTCAACGTCCTAGAGTTTGTTGCCAAATGCCTAGTGGGAGGGCAGATCAATAACTAACAACTCTATAGCATTTCTAAGCGTGTGTATTTAACAGTCCTGTGCTGTCCTGGAGAACACATTCATATGCTTTTCTGTTGACCTTGATGTGGCTGGGCAGATGCATTGGCTGCTCTTGCAACAGAAGGCTTTCACTGTCTGTTTTGCATTTCAGCCTCATTTAACCACATCCTCTACCCAAAACCCACAAGACCTTAAAAGCACCTGCTATCAGGCCGCTCTGCCAGGGATCAAATCAAGAACATTCAAACTCTAAAGCTTTTACAGTTGTACTAAAAGCTGCAATAAGTCATATAGCACATTGTAATTCTTGGCCTAGTATATTATTATAGTGTAGGCATAATAATACAGTGTAGGTATATATTACTGTAATGTGTGTGTGTGTGTGTGTGTGTGTGTGTGTAGGGTATGGCTGACTGATGAGAACAAATAAGTTTGAAATGATCATATCAGTCTCCCTTTATTCTTTGTTAGCAAGCCAAAAAAATTTACATACACACACACACACACACACACACACACACACACACATCCCTAATAATTTTAAAAATACAAATCCCAGGCATATTTACATAAAAATATAAAATATTTGAACATTGGGATGGATAAAAAGAGCTATTTATTGTTAAAAACCATAAAAATAATAAAAACAACCATTTAAAACAAATATCTACTGTCTAAGCTTTCGCCGGTCCTCTGCCGGCATCATGAGAGTGAGCATCGAAGGTTGGAGAGTCCGCTTATAAGCCTATTCGGCTCTGTGCTCGTGATGGGCCCTGCTCTAAACAACCATAATTGTTCTGACTGCCTCGCATCCCCATTCTCACAATCCAGTCCTACCGTCCCATGTGTGTGTGTGTGTGTGTGTGTGTGTGTGTGTGTGTGTGTGTGTGTGAATATATAGGTGAATTCGGGAGATTGTTCAAATATTCAAGCATACAGGAGATGGAATTAGAAATTACTATTTGCTCAAGAATGCACATTCCCATCTCACCTATCAAAATGTCTGGCACCAAAATGGCACCAGTACCTTATACACAAATAGATGTGTTATAGGTACACAAGGAAGGGCATTAGGACACCTACAATTTAATGTTTTTCCATGGCAGAAGAACTAAACACCTCTACTTAGTAGATAAAGGTAAAGGTAAAGGTTCCCCCGCACAGGCATGCTAGTCATTTCCAACTCTAGGGGCCGGTGCTCATCTCCATTTCAAAGCCAAAGAGCCAGCGCTTGTCCGAGGATGTCTCTGTGGTCATGTGGCCGGCATGACTAGACGCCAAAGGCGCACGGAACGCTGTTACCTTCCCACCGTAGTGGTTCCTATTTTTCTACTTGCATTTTTATGTGCTTTCGGACTGCTAGGTTGGCAGAAGCTGGGACGAGTAACAGACGCACACTCTGCTACGTGGCACTCAGGATTCGACCCGCCAAACTGCCGACTTTCTGTTCTACAAGCTCAGCGTCCTAACCCACTGAGCCACCACGTCCTATTTGTAGATATTCTATTTGTAGATAGAAATGCACTAAACAAAGCTGTGCTATACAGTTACTTCAGTATTTTCCCTCCCTGTCTAATTTCTCAGTATATAATCTGAAGATTGTAAAGTTTTCCTTACTTGATGCTACTCTTAAATTTAATCTGACTTAAAATTTGAAAATGAAAGATTTGTTTGCCAGCAAGCCATATTTTATTCCATGGTTCTCTCATGTTTCCCAGTCCTTTATTACAGGCTCACTGATCAGACTCCTCAATCACTTATTTGGATCCCTCTAATAAGTTATCAGGGGGATCTCCAAGACTGTTTAAACAACTGTATTCCTACCCAATTCCTAGAAACAAAAGCAGTGATATTTTCAAGAAATGATATACTCAGAGAATTCAGTTATTTAAGAGTACCCACTTTTTACTTGGAATGTTATTCTAAGTAGAAGAAGTTGTTCTAATATTGGCTGCAAAATATAGCAAGTTTCTCACAAGGTCCTGAACATTTCCAATAATTTATGGCAAGAATGGTTCAAATATTTAGGAGATAAACCGAAAGTAGAAAAACAGAGCAAGAGGAGGAACTGAAAAAAGTATGCTTAACATCCTTGGGGTGTTAAGAGGAAACAACATCTTTTTCAGGCACTCTTTGGCCTCTCTTGAAGCATTAGATTCAAAATGCCTTTTCTGAACCCCATGCTAGAAAATTATTTTTCATCCGTCTTCCATTACAGGCGTGTGGAGAATCTAATCAAACTCTTAATGGTTTGCTGCACATATTGCTGGCTTCTGATGGGGCTTTTAGGTCTTAGCTATGAAGTCTCCAAGCCTCTCAATCAGATGTGCACTGAGGTGAGTGATCACTTATTTGTCTTTCTATTGGGAGAAAAGTAGCTTCAAGAAAGAATCAATAATTAATTTGGGAACAGTGAATACTTGCATGCTAACATTGGGTCACTGAAGGGCTGAAAGTCCTCTGCTGGGTAAAACAGAAAAATATAGAGATAAATGCAGTGCCTTAGGAGCACATTTGCTAGACAGAAAGCAAATTTGCTTCCCCCCCCAAAAAAAAATCAGGCTGATTTTGCACCCATTATTATAGCTAGTTGTGATTCTATTTTATTAGTTTCATATCCGCAGTGATACATATTAGCTAGATAGAATCATGTGCCTGCTTAGAAGCAGATACCATTTTGAAATTCCCACATAGGCAGTTCAAGGCAATAAACAAGCAAGCAAGCAGGTTAAGGTGGTCTATCTCTTCTCTATTTGTGGCCAAGAACCTTAAAACTAATAGGACCGAGGGAGATTGGAGATCTGCTGTTTAAGACACCATATGGAGTTTTCAGGCACCATTTGGAACTGGCATGTGCAGGGAACATTTGCCAAATGCTGCTGGACTAAGAGGGGCTAGGAGGAAAACAGACCATTGGCACTTTTTATCTACATGCACCAGGGGCTTTTGAACAGGTGCTTGGCTTTATAAGCAGTTTATATGCACCTCATTTCTGTACAACTAGACCTTGGGGTGTGATGCTTCTCACGGCACACTTACGCTCACTAACACAGACATCTTTTACAGCTGTTATGGAAAAGGCTAGCGGCCTCAGATTCCCTCAGGCTTTTTGAGTTGATCAAGTGATTGCTTTCTTGATATGTGCCCACCCCCCCCCCCCCAAAAAAAACAACCCAACCCAGGATGAAAAAAGTAAATGACTTGGCACATGTATGAATGGTGGTAAATGAAGTATCTTTCGGAAAGTTGTATATGCTTTAGTCCACTCACAGTTTGATCTTTCTTAACGGGTACTTCTTTGTCATGGAAGAACTCTACCACGTATAAACCTCTATTTCAACCATCTGAATGTACAGACTTTAAAACACTGATAATTGACAAACGTTAAAGTTGCAAGGTAATCAAGTAGCAGCCTCAGGAATGATCTTTTGTAAAAAGGGAGAAGGGCTTCGAAGTGCCCCACCAACTGAAGCCAGTGACTGTTGCTTTGAATGCTCCTGCAGTAATTGTCTGAATTATACAAAAAAAAATGATTAGAATTTACTGGGGGCTATTTTGGACTATGACTCAGTGCGCCAACCTGGTCTAGATGTAAAGACCAAAATCCAGGGCCAGGAACAGACACTCTGTATCTTCCAGATTTGTTGTGCTACTCACAACAAAGATAAATAACAGCAATATGGAAGACAACAGGCTTGTTTGGTGTTTATATCTTGCTGTAGTCAAAGTCAGCTCTCAGCAGTTTGCATAACTTAAACCAGGCAGAATTAAAATACCATTTATGATAAAAATGAATATAAACAGTCATAATAATTAAAACAAAATTAAAACCCCAAACTTCAGTGAATCATAAAATACAAGGAGAGTCTGGTCTAACCAGAATCGTCTTTGGAAGAGCTCTGTCTTTAGCATCTTCCTGAATGTACTTTGGAAAGGAGCCAGGCTAACCTCTACCTCCTTTTACTTCCTCAAAGTGGGTGACTAAGAATAATTTCTCTCAAGATGACTAATATGTCAGGCAGATTCTGGGGGAAGTAATCAGTCATGCACTTACCCATTTTTGTCCTTGGCTGCAGGAGCAGACAGTAACACTTGAAGGACAATGACATATCTGAAGGACATGTATACTTGATCAGCACCTAATCCAGTACAAGAATTAGATCCTAGGACCGCCAAGTACCCTTCCTTTCTCTGTATTTTAAGTACAGGGATTTGTGTCAATTAGGTTTATACATGTTAGACATTAAATATTAATTTATTCTTTTAAGTTATATTACCATTTCCTACAACAAAGCTGAATTTACTCTCACATCAGCCTGTTAGAGAACACTGTATGATTTCACTTCCCATATTTTAATATTTTCTTTTTACTAGCCCAGAAAATGTTTCCCATAATAGTTGAGTAATCTGAAAAAAGTTTACCAATGAAACTTTGAATATAACTTATATGATAATACGAAGAGCCTGTTTTGAGGTGTTTTTATTCTTTTAGCTTTTCTATTTTGACTTGCACTGATATTTTCTCTTTTTTTGTGTGTGAAGACAGGCAACATTTTTCCCCCCAATCCTTCACTAACTAAACCTGGCAACTGGTAACTTAATGCAATTTCCCATCTACTTTCATTAGTTTGGCTTTCACTCATGAAGAAAACTTCAAGTCAAAAACCCAAAAGGAATTGTAGATTAACAATCCTATTGCTCCTTCTTCACTAATTCCAGAACTCTTAAAGGTAAAGATAAAGGTTCCCCTGTACATGCATGCTAGTTGTTTCCAACTCTAGGGGCCGGTGCTCATCTCCATTTCAAAGCTGAAGAGCCAGCGCTTGTCCGAGGACATCTCCATGGTCATGTGGCCAGCATGACTAGACGCCAAAGGCGCACCTTCCCACCGTAGTGGTCCCTATTTTTCTACTTGCATTTTTATGTGCTTTCAAACTGTTAGGTTGGCAGAAGCTGGGACGAGTAACAGGAGTTCACTCTGTTACGCGGCACTCAGGATTCGACCTGCCAAACTGCCGACCTTCTGATTGACAAGCTCAGCATCCTAACCCACTGAGCCACCCATACTAAGCTCCTAGGTATACTTAATTTATGATAGACTTCAATAGGGGAATATTTCAAAAAGTGCCGATTGTTTACATAAGTCACAAGGATCCATTCTCCAGCTTTTCCCATCTTTGAAGTACCCTGAAACATCTTTGTAATACATTGAGTACAACAGTGCTCTTAGGTTTTTATCTGGGGAATGTTCAATTCTGAAAAGTTAGTCACAACAACAGTTTGGTTGATATGGGTTTTATAGCAAAAATATCTAAATGAAGTATTAGCTGAGAAGATCTCTCTATTCCCCATACAAACTTGTTTTCAACAAATATATTATGGCAGCTTAATTTATAATAATCTATACATATTGACTTAAACATTCCATGAAATCAGTTTGATCTGCTCCTAAATTCATAGCCTAAATAACATAGTAATACAAATATTTTTCCAGGTTGTTCTCATATTAAAAAAAAAACCCAAACAAGGAAGCAAAGCAGCTGAAGAACTACACTGACATCTAGATAGGAAATGTTTAGAGTCAATTTTATCATATTTATTTTCTAGGTTTTTTTTTTCTTAGATACATGAATGAATCAATACGATATTACATTTTCTCAAATGTAATGAATATTACATTTCCCCAACAATTCAAAAATAGTTTTGACTGAGTAATTTTGAGAATATTGGAAACCTAGGAAGGAAGACCAGATCCCACCTAAAGAAAAGATAAGCAAGACATATTCTTTCTAATCCAGGATCATTGGTTCTGTCTGTTCTTCCATTGTGAATTCCTTCATTCCATCTCCTGTCCTCTAAACCTGCTGTGATGGCCTAGTGAATTTGCAACTTTCTGTGAGACCAGATTCTTTGGTGCAGAATGGGTGGCTGGGGCTGGCCCCAACAAAGTTACTGGAGAATAGTGATTCCTTACATTGTCATTTTCCATAGGATGCTAATATTACAGGTGCTGTCTAAAACAGAGCAACAGTACTTATTTGTAGTAGGTCAAGTTGGCCTATACTACAGTATCTTTGTTGTTGTTAGTTGCGAAGTCATGTCTGACCCATCATGACCCCTTTGGACAACATTCCTCCAGGCCTTCCTGTCATCTACCATCTTCTGGAGTCCATTTAAGATCATGCCTACTGCTTCAGTGACTCCATCCAGCCACCTCATTCTCTGTCGTCCTCTTCTTCTATTGCCCTCAATCTTTCCCACCATTAGGCTCTTCTCCAGTGAGTCCTTCCTTCTCATTAGGTGGCCAAAGTATTTGAGTTTCAACTTCAGGATCTGGCCTTCTAAAGAGCAGTCAAGGTTGATCTTCTCCATGACTGACAAGGGACTTGCAGGAGTCTTCTCCAGCACGATAGTTCAAAGGCTTCAATTCTTTGATGCTCAGCCTTTCTTATGGTCCAACTTTCACAGTCATACATTGCAACTGGAAAGACCATAGCCTTGACTATATGCACTTTTGTGGGCAGGGTGATGTCTCTGCTTTTTAGTGTGCTGTCTAGATTTGCCATGGCTTTCCTCCCAAGGAGCAAGCATCTTTTAATTTCTTGGCTTCAGTCCTCATCTGTGGTGATCTTGGAGCCCAGGAAAATAAAATCTGTCACTACCTCCATTTCTTCCCCATCTATTTGCCAGGAATTGAGAGGGCCGGATGCCATGATCTTGGTTTTCTTAATGTTAAGTTTCAACCCAAGTTTTGCACTCTCCTTCACCTGCAACAAGAGGCTCTTTAGTTCCTCTTCACTTTCTGCCATTAGAGTGGTATCATCTGCATATCTTAGGTTGTTGATATTTCTCTCGGCAATCTTAATTCCAACTTTCGATTCATCTAGCCCTGCCTTTCTCATTATATGCTCTGCATATAAATTAAATAGGCAGGGTGACAGTATACAGCCTTGCTGGACTCCTTTCCCAATTTTGAACCAATCAGTGGTTCCGTGTCCAGTTCTCACTGTTGCTTCTTGACTTGCATATAGGTTTCTCAACAGACAAATGAGATGGTCTGGTACTCCCATTTCTTTAAGAACTTTCCACAGTTTGTTGTGATTCACACAATCAAATGCTTTAGCGTAGTCAATGAAGCAGAAGTAGATGTCTTTCTGGAACTCCCTAGCTTTCTCCATGATCCAGGGTATGTTGGCAATTTAATCTCTAGTTCCTCTGCCTCTTCAAAATTCTGCCTGTTCTATTGGTAGTTCTCGATCCACATACTGCTGGAGTCTAGCTTGTAGGATTTTAAGCATAACTTTACTAGCATGTGAAATGAGTGCAATGCTGTGATAGTTTGAACATTTTTTTGGCACTGCCTTTCTTTGGAATTGGAATGTAAACTGATCTTTTCCAATCCCATGGCCACTGTTGAGTTTTCCAAATTTGCTGGCAAATTGAGTGTAGCACTTTTACTGCATTGTCTTTTAAGATTTTGAATAGCTCAGTTGGAATACTGTCACCTCCATTAGTTTTGTTGTTGCTCAGCTTTTCTAAGACCCATTTCACTTCACATTCTAGGATGTCTGGCTCAAGGTCAGTGACCACCTCAATGTGTTTATCAGGGACATTAAGCTCATTGTTGTATAGTTCTTCTGTGTAATTTTGCCACCTCTTCTTAATCTCTTCTACCTCTGTTAGGTCCCTGCCATTTTGGTCCTTTATCATGCCCATTTTTGTATTAAACGTTCCCTTCATCTCTCCAGTTTTTTTGAAGAGATCTCTGCTCCTCCCTATTCTATTATTTTCTTCTATTTCTTTGCACTGTTCATTTAAGAAGGCATTCTTATCTCTTCTACCTATTCTCTGGAATTTTGCATTCAATTGTGTGTATCTTTCTTTTTCTCCCTTGCCTTTCGCTTCCCTCCTTTCCTCAGTTATTTGCAAAGCTTCCTCAGACAGCCATTTTGCTTTCTTGCATTTCTTTTTCTTTGGGATGGTTTTAGTTGCTACCTCTTGTACAATGTTGTGAACCTCCATCCATAGTTCTTCAGGCACTCTGTCTATCAGATCTAATTCTTTAAATCTGTCACTTCTACTGTATATTCGTCAGGGATATGTTTTTGTTCATACCTGAGTGGCCTAGTGCTTTTCCCTAATTTCTTCAGTTTAAGCCTAAATTTTGCAATGAGAAGCTCATGGTCTGAGCCACAGTCAGCTCTGGGTCTTGTTTTACTGACTGTATAGAGCTTCTCCATCTTTGGCTGCAGAGCACATAGTAAATATGATTTCTGTGTTGGCCATCTGGTGATGTCCATGTGTAGAGCTGTCTCTTGGGTTGTTGGAAAAGAGTGTTTGCTATGACCATCGTATTCTCTTAACAAAATTCTGTCAGCCTGTGCCCTGCTTCATTTTGTACTCCAAGGCCAAACTTGCCTGTTATTCCGGTTATATTTTGGCTTCCTACTTTAGCATTCCAATCCCCCATGATGGTAAGGACATCATTTTTTGGTGTTAGTTCTATAAGGTGCTCTAGGGCTTCATAGAACTGGTCAATTTCATCCTCTTCAGCACCTGTGGTTGGGGCATAGACTTGGACTACTGTGATATTGAATGGTTTGCCTTGGATTCAAACTGAGATCATTCTGTCATTTTGAGGATTGTATCCCAGTATTGCTTTTCCTACTCTTTTATTGACTATGAAGGCTACTCCATTTCTTCTGAGGGATTCTTGCCCACAGTATTATACCTGATGGTCATCTGAATTCCTGTCCATTTTAGTTTGCTGATACCTAAGATGTCGATGTTCAGTCTTGTCATCTCTTTTTTGACCACATCCAGCTTGCCTTGATTTGTGGATCTTACATTCCAGGTTCCTATGGAGAATAAATCTACAGCATCGGACTTTCCTTTCACCACCAGATAGATCCACAGCTGAGCGTCCTTACGGCTTTGACCCAGTTGCTTCATTCTTTCTGGCGCTACTAGTACTAGCCCTCTGCTCTTCCCCAGTAGAATATTGGATGCCTTCTGACCTGAAGGGCTCATCTTCCAGCGTCATATCTTTTTGCCTTTTGGTACTGTCCATGGGGTTTTCGTGGCAAAGATACTGGAATGGGTTGCCATTTCCTTCTCTAGTGGATCACGTTTTGTCAAAACTCTCTGCTATGACCTATCCATCTTGGGTGGCCCTGCATGGCATAGCTCATAGCTTCATTGAATTACACAAACCCCTTCACCACAACAAGGCAGTAATCCATGAAGAGAACTATAGTAACTAGATAAGGTATTTTGAATGGAAAGAAATTAAAACTATTAAAAATGCTTTGTAGAAACAAGGGTCTTTGGTTATGCTCTTTCTGTTCACTTTCTAATGATATTTCTAATTGTTCTCTTCTTGACAGGAAAATTATATCCTAGCTGAAGAAAATTGTGTTCTGTGATTATTGTATTTAGTATCATTTTCTCCAAGATTTTGAGAAATTCACACTAGAATTGAATGCAGTGTGTTTTACTTACATATTTATTTATTGTGCAACATGGTAGAGAATCCCATCTGCAGTTATAATATTTTGAGAAATATTGTCAAGGTCATGTATGCATTATATAGTCATAATTTTTAATCATTTATCATTTGTTAAACTGTAAACTTATTGTGAACTCTGCATTAAAAATGAATAGAAAGCTTGTATGTGAGATTAGTATTTCACACTGAGCATTGTACACTAGACACTATCAAAAACCCCTGTAAGCCATATGTCAACAGTATATGAAATCATGAACTTTCAATATCAATCATTTGGTTGTTGTTTTTTCCTGTAATACTGATTTTTTTAAAATTGTCCATTATATGGCAGCAGCAACAGACAAATGGTAGTATATACATTTTAGTGAAGTGTCAATAACAAGGAAAATACTGTTAGCATTACCGGTAATTTTTAAAAGAAATGTTAAACAGAGGGACAAAATGTTATTTTCTGACCCTTTTTATTCATTCCAAAAGGTGCATAATTTGGTGTAACCTTTATAATTTGCCCTTCCTCCACAGAGGTAATGAAAGTTTACATCAGATTCCTAGCAGTGTCATTTCTAATGATAGCTCAGTTTTGTCCCTGATAGAGATTTTAAAAAAGAGTGCGGGTCAGGTTTCTGATTTGTTGTGTTAGCATATTTAGCTACATGTTGGCATATTTACTTAAAATACAATGGTTTCATTAAAAACATAAAACTGGAGAGATACACATAATACATTCACATATATCAGTAGTCCTCAATTTACAGCAATTGTTTAAATGACTTTCAAATTTACAAGGGCACTGAAAAAGTGACTAATAACCAGTCTTCACTCTTAAGACCATTACAGTATCTCCAAAGTCATGTAATCAAATTTTGGGCGCTTGGCAAACAGCATGTATTTATGATGGTTGTAACATCCAGAGCCCCTGGGATTGTCATTTGCAACTTTCATAGAGCCTTGGTGGAGCAGTGGGCTAATGCCTCCTCAAGTAACACCAGCTGCCTGCAATTAGTGCAGGTTCGCATCCCACCAGGCTCAAGGTTGACTCAGCCTTCCATCCTTCCGAGGTAGGTAAAATGAGGACCCAGATTGTTGGGGGCAATTAAGCTGACTTTGTAATAATGCCGCTTGGAGGGGGTGTGAAAGCCCTAATAAGCAGGCATATACATAGGATGAAGGCTACTGCTAAGCTTGTAAGCCGCCCTGAGTCTTCGGAGAAGGGCGGGATATAAATGGAATTAAAATAAAAAAAAATAAAAAAAATAGAGAGCTTCTGACAGGCGAAGTCAATGGGGAAACCAGTTTCACTTAATGAAACTGAAATTCTGGGCTCAGTTGTCAAGGATTACCTACCGTGATATACTGCATGTATCTAACTTGATATATAATTTTTTTCAGTTTTTTATTAATACAAGCTACAGTTGCGAAGGTTTAGGATTGAGAGAGATTCCAGAACAACTGCCTTTCACTACCGAAGTTCTTGATTTCAGCTTCAACTTCCTATATCTGCTTCAGCAATCAACATTCAGCAGGCTGAAGGCCCTGGTGCACCTGGACTTAACAAGGTAGATACGTTGGTTGAATTTTTATACTGCCCAGTTGCAGAATGCTCTGGGATGTTTACAAAGTTAAAACAAACAAAAAGAATAACATAACATCCTTCGATACCACCTCCATTTAAAAGCATTCACTCAAATGCTCAGTCAAGACCTAGAAAAACTGGTTTTAAAGAATTTCTTGAGAGCGGACAAGGTGGAGGGCATATGAATTTTCCATGGGAAGCTATTGCAATAGACAGTTGTGCAACAGAGAGAGTTCAGTGTTGCTGCATAACATTACTTGCCTGACAGGACCTGAAGCAAGCTGACTTTATTGATGCACACAGGCTGGGCAGACACACTGAGAAATAGACTTATTTTTTTATTTTTTATTTTAATTCCATTTATATCCCGCCCTTCTCCAAAGACTCAGGGCGGCTTACAAGCTTAGCAGTAGCCTTCATTCTATGTATATGCTTGCTTATTAGGGCTTTCAAACACCCCCCCAAGCGGCATTATTACAAAGTCAGCTTATTGCCCCCAACAATCTGGGTCCTCATTTTACCTACCTCGGAAGGATGGAAGGCTGAGTCAACCTTGAGCCTGGTGGGATGCGAACCTGCACTAATTGCAGGCAGCTGGTGTTACTTAAGGAGGCATTAGCCCACTGCTCCACCAAGGCTCCTTAGATTCTGTCTTCCCTTCAAAATTTCAAGATGGTTCACATGACTATTCTTCTCCACCGTTTTATCTTCACAATATCTCTGTGAGGTAGACCGACCTGAGAGAAAATGGCTGAGTAAAAATTTCTTTGTGAACCATGATAGTTAAATATGGAATTGAACTCAAGTCTGCTGGGACCTATTACAACACTACAGGTAGTGCTTAAGTTACAACAGTTCGTTTCGTGACAGTTTGAAGTTACAATGGCACTGGCAAAAAGTGACTTATGATCATTTTTCCACATGTGATTTACACTTGAATACTTGACAACTCATTCATATTTCTGACTGTTGCTGTGTCCCAAGGTCATGTGATCACCTTTTGTGACCTTCTGACAAGCAAAGTCAATGGGAAAGCCAGATTCACTTAACAACAGTGTTACTAATTTAACAACTGCAGTGGTTCACTTAACAAATGTGGCAAAAAAAATTGGTAAATGGAGCAAAACTCACTTAACAAATTTCTCACGATATAAATTTGGATACAATTGTGTTTGTAAGCCAAGGGCTATCTGTACTCTGATTTTTTTTTCCATATCTCTTTTTATGCTCTCAGTTTTTTTCATATATTGCTGTTGTGGATGAAGTTCTAAAAGTCTCAATAATAGTTGCAATAATCTTCAAAAATTAGAGTTCTAGAAAACATGAAAACTTGCAGTTGTTTGGTAATAAAGGCATTGGTTCTGTATGTGTACATTTAAGTGCACTTGTCGATAAGGCAGCTTTTATTTCTTGTAATATTTGACATCAGCTTTAAAATATTACCAGAACTTGTCCTGTACTTTCATGTGGAAATTTTATTTCCTACAGTTTTTTTTTCAAGGATTCACTCAAGAAAATAAATTTGAATAAATCTTAATCAGAGTTTGCAAGCTTGTAACACTCCTTCTGAACTTGTAATTGATAGGTATTTGTCTTGTTTAAAGAGACAAATCATGATGTGCTTTGATAACCATCTAAAATCTGTTAATGTTGATTGGATCCCTAAATTTATTGAAAAATGAAATGTTTCATTTAACTACCTAGTTACCTAATGATCTCCTGAAACAAAAATAAGGCATATATTTCAATTACAGTTGTACTTTGTTTTTAATACCAGATTTTGTTTTCTTTTAAAAGGTGTCAGATTAATTGGGTATATGAAGGCACTTTCGAAAGCAATATTTTCCTGGAAACTGTAGTCTTTACTGGAAATAATCTTCTCTTTCTGGCCTCAACAGCGTTTATGGGTCCGCAGTGTCTGAAGCATCTTGATCTAACCCAAACAGGGATCACTACATTAGCATTTATCCCAATGCAGGACCTACACAACATAGAAACACTGTTACTAGGAAGCAACCATATCCAAACATTGGAGCTGCTATCAGATTTTCCAACTAGAAAGCTGAAATACCTGGATTTACAGATGAACAGTATACAAACAATATCAATTAGAGACATAGAGGCATTAAAACAAGCTAACAATCTGACTCTTAATCTTAGGGACAATAAGATCATGCACATAGAGCCCAAGGCTTTTAATTCATTTTCCTTCTACAGTTTGGACTTTGGCAGTTGTAGTAATATTTCAGTGATATTGGATGGATTGCAAGGTGTCAGCACTGCTATCCTTTGGCTGGGCACTTTTTTGGGTGTACACAACCGTCCTATTCAAGAGAGCACATTGCAAGGCATATGCAACATCTCTGTAGACTATCTCACTCTACAATATCACTCTTTCCTAGAACCTTCTGGTGACACTTTCCAATGTTTGTCCAAACTGAAAAGATTGGACTTGACCCATACCTCCCTTTCTAAGCTACAGAGTCTTCCTCAGATGAATTTACTGAAAGAATTAAATCTCAATCGGAATTACTTTTCGAATCTCTGTGACATCCACTTTTCTGTTTTCCCTTCTCTTACCCATATCTATATCCAGCAGAATCATAAAGCCATGGAGTTGGGTTTTAGATGTTTGGAATCCTTGCCAAAGCTTCAACACCTTGATTTGAGTGGGAGTCACATACAAAGCCTAGACTGCTGCAGCAACCAACTTCATGGCCTGATTGGCTTGCAACACCTCAATTTAAGTCACAATTACAAACTTTCATTTCACAACACAACATTTAATGAATGTTCTAACTTGAAAGTTCTTGATCTCTCTTTTACACGTATTGTCATCAATAATTCTCAAGGCCCATTCCACAATCTACATTCTTTGCAGATGCTTAACCTTTCTTTCTCTCATATTGATACAAGCAAGCAGAATATTTTGCAAGGTCTAAGCAGCCTGCTTGTCTTAAATATGAATGGAAATACCTTTAAATCTGGCACAATTTTCAATGACAACTTTTTTCAGAAAGCAACCAATCTAAAGGTATTAACCTTAGCTTCTTGCCAATTAATAGCTATAGAAGCTAAAGCATTTTCTGCCCTCAGCAAGTTAAAACATGTGGATCTGCATCATAACAATCTTACTGCATTCTGTTCAGATGTGTTTTCCAATCTCAGGAACATTTATCTCAATTTTGCCAATAATAGGATCCATATTATCCCACATGATTTGTTGACTCGAATATCTGGCCAGAGTATAATCAATTTAAGTTACAATCCACTGGAATGCACCTGTTCTAATATTGGACTATTAACTTGGTACAAGGAAAACATAGATAAAATTGAAGATTCTGAACAGACCTTGTGCGCTGAGCCCAAATCACTAAGCAGTACTAAGCTTTTCTCTATAAATCTGTCCTGTGGATATAGCAGTGCACAAATAGCATTGATTACTCTTGTTGTGATAATAGTAATTGTAGTGACCTTCATTTTGATCATTTATGCTTTAAAGAAAAAATATTAGCAGATAGAAGCTTTTGAGAGAAAGTAAGTATGTAGGAATTTTTTTAAAATGTAGGAATATATTTCTTAATAGAAAGGCATTTTTTAAACATCAATAAGTGTTTCTTTTCCTTCTTATATCAATATTACATCAGTTAATTCTGACAACATAGATTAGAGAAAATGATTGCAAAGGAGGGAAATCAGTGTGCGTTGTTTAGTATTGCATTTTCCAAATGTTTATTCCTAATTTCATTCTCTCAATGTGTTAGGTTATAACAGGATACCCCAAGCTCTCATTGTTGTTGCAGGTAGGAGAAGAACAGAGTAATGTAATATTCTAGAAAACAGGAGAGAACTCAATTTTCCAATTGATTTAATGATGTAAAAATATCAAGATTACATGCCCTTCATCCTCCCCTTTTCCTCTGAAACCTTTTTTTTACTCATTAGTACAGTGATACCAAACCTATGACATGCATGTCAAAGGTGGCACACCATGACATTTTTGGTGATATGCCAATGTTCACCATCACCCAACAACACTAATCTTGAAAGCACACAGTTTTCACACAATTTTTAGAGGCTATGGAGACTGTGCTTTTGTGTAGCCCTACACCCTCCAAAAATGAATTTGTTTTACTTATATTTCATTTTTGTAATTATATGATATTTATTTATATAAAATACAGCACCACACAATTGGACTGAATTTTTTAAAATAAATATGTAGAAAATTATGTCTTTTTTGTTCGGGGATGGGGATAGTGGTAACACACCAGCAGAGTCAAGTTAGTCATTTTCCAAATTTTTGATATGCCAAGCTCCAAAGTTTCACTATAATATATAAAAGTTACTTATTTTCCCCCAAGCCCTGTAAAGGGTTTAATACCAATATGTTAATATACCAGAACATACACTTTTTTTACACTGGTGGTTTTATGAGGTTTGTTTCTTCCTCTAAATAAAGATGAAGTATACCTTATACCAGTGATGGCGAACCTTTCAGAGACCGAGTGCCCAAACTGCAACCAAACCCCGCTTATGTATTGATGGGTGTTGGGTAGGCGTGGCCCAATTGTGTGGGCATGGCCCATTGGGTGGGCATGGCTGCAGTGGTAATGGCAGACTGGGTGGGACTAAAAAGTTCAATCAATCAATTCCAACTTTACGGAATCTTTTTTTCCTGCGAGAAGTTGAAATTGTTTGATTGATTGAACCTTTTTTCTTTGGCACACGGTGGCGGGGGCCTAAAGCGAAAAGGTTTTATAAAATCCAGATGAAGGCCTAGGACTGGGGCGATGGTGTGCGTGCTCAGAGAGGGCTCTGCATGCCACCTGTGCCATAGGTTCGCCATCACGGCCTTATACCTTCTATTACATTTCATAAAATGTAAACATATTTTACCTGTAATTCTAAAGCATAGTTTAGCTTCAGTGACTGAGCCTACAGTTCTGTCCTTCTTTTTTGTACTCTATTTTCTAGAACAGGGTTCCCAACCTTTTTGGCTTTGTTGGCTGGCAGTGGTGGTGGCAGCAAGCGGGTAGGGGATGTTTTGCGTTTGTGCCCACCACTTACACCAGTGGAGCTTTGCACCCTTGTCAGCCACTTGTGCAGCCCAGTTCCCAACAGGCCATGGCCAGGGACGGGGACTCTTGTTCTAGAGTAACCTTAAGGATATTGGTCATGATGGATTTTCTTTTCTTTTATTATGATTTGCTAGTCTGTGTGAACTTAGACATTAGAGAAGCATACAGTTAGAGGTTCTGATCTTGGTTCATGTCTGCATATTATAATTGCATTTTTACTGCTAAAAATGACAGACTATAATTGAAAATCAATATGTTTTATCATCAAGATTCATGAACACAGCCCAAAAATGTTTGATTAATATATATAGGGCTACTGAGACATGGTGGCACAGCGGTTAGAATACAGTATTGCAGGCTGATTCATTCCTCACTGCCAGGAGTTCGAGAATAGAATAGAATAGAATAGAATAGAATAGAATAGAATAGAATAGAATAGAATAGAATAGAATAGAATAGAATAGAATAGAATAGAATAGAATAGAATAGAATAGGAGAGGAGAGGAGAGGAGAGGAGAGGAGAGGAGAGGAGAGGAGAGGAGAGGAGAGGAGAGGAGAGGAGAGGAGAGGAGAGGAGAGATAGAAGGAACCTTGGAAGTCTTCTAGTCCAGCCTCTGCTTGAGGAGAACCTATACTGTTCTAGTCTTAAAAAATCTCCAGTGAGGAGAGGGGTAAGCTGTTCCACTGATTGATTGTTATCATTGTCAGGAAGTTTCTCCTTAATTCCAGGTTGCTTCTCTCTTTGATCAGTTCCAACCATTGTTTCTCGTCCTTCCCTCTGGTGCTCTGGTGAACAACCTGACACCCTCTGCCTTGTAGAACTCCCTCAGATACCCCAAAACTGCTATCCTGTCTCCCCTATTTCTTCTTTTGACTAGTCAAACCCAACTCTTGCAGCCATTCTTCATATGTTTTAGCCTCCAGGCCTTTGAACATCTTAGTTGCTCCTCTGATTTTTTTTCAAAACTCTCAACATCTTTTTTGTGATATGGTGACCAAAATTGGCTGCAGTATTCCAGGTCTGGTCTTACTAGGGCTTTGTAAAGCAGTACTAGTACTTCATGTGATCTTGATTCTATGCCTCTCTTTATACAATGCAGGATTGTATTAACTTTTTTGGTTGCTGCTGCACACTGTTGGCTCATAGTCAAGTGATCGTCCACTAGGACTCCAAGATCCCTCTCACAATTGAGTACCACCTATACTATACCTGTGCATTTGGTTTTTCTTGCCTAATGTAGAACCTTACTTATTGAAGTGTATAAATTGTTTCACTAAGCTGTGTGGTATTTTCATCAAAATGTTCTAATTCAAAATAAAATTGTGTTAATTAGAGAAACATTGTTATTGACAAAATGTATTACCTTTAATGGAAACATTGTAAAATAATTAAATGTACTATTTAGAACATGGGTGTCAAACTCGATCGTGTCGTGTGATATATTGTGAAGTATCGTGACATTTTTTGCTTTTGCAGAGCTGGGATGGGCGTGGCCTGTGTGACGCATCCGGCCTACAGGCCGCCAGTTTGACATCCCTGGTTTAAAATATTATGTGGGGATATAGAACAGAGTTGTATTTAATAATCCATAAACACTTTTGTATTCATGGAGTTTATAAGCATGTTCAAATGAATAGTTATTTTTCTTTAGATACATCCATTGCTAGTACATTTGATGGGCTTATCTACTCAGCGACATTTTGTCAGTGTTCATTACACCTACACATCTTGGGATATGGCAAACATGCCATTAGATCATTCCATCCACTCAAAATACTTTACTCCATAAACCTTTAGTCAATGATCATGATACAATATTGGTTAATTAATTGATCTATTTTCTATAAAAAAGTCAGTGGTGGAAAATATGTTTGTAGCCCAATAAAGGCCTAAAATAATCTCTCATAAAATGCTATTGATACTTCCAGAGTTAGAATACAGTTACCTGGGAATAATTAATTTTTTTTCTGAATAATTAGATGCCAGTGGAATGTGCCTTTCTTCTATAATATGTAAAACATTTCTTCTGGAAATCTACTTTATGACCTAAAGTCTACAATGTTGTACAAATCTGTAACCCAGGGAACTACATTATTTGAAAACCAGCTACTGTAGCTTCCACTTGGATGATCCCTGGCATTCTTTCCAACTATCTTGTGCTGTATTATTATCTATTCCATGGTCACAATGATGGATTAAAAAGGATCCTCAATTTTCTTCACATACCTGTAACAATTTCTCACTTCCAGAAAATGTCGTAAGTCAGAATGGATGTGCTGGCATGTTTACATCTTTACACAGGACATTGGACAAAGTGAGCATATAACATATACAGTCATAAATAAAGTCTTTGTGTACTGAAAAACACTCTTAATTTGATTGTTGAACCTCTCATATATGTGCTTTCAAGTTTAGTGGAAATGTTGCTGTTTGTTCCTCTTTCTTATATCTTTATAAAGATTTACTTTTTTATTTTTATTCTCAATTTACAACCCCCTAAGTCTATGATCAACAATCTTTCTTCTGTCACTCTTTCATTTAACTGAAGAATGAATCATATTTTGTTTCCAAGTGACAGAATGTTTACTAACTCTCTTTCCGTTTCTTATAGCCTTCTCCACATAATTCACATGAAGCTCTGGTGCACTTTGTACTTATCAATATAACAAAAAAAAATATTTCATGCACATTCTTGTTCTATTAAATCCTGAATATTTAGAATTTAGTATTTTAGAATTCAATAAAGCCAGTTCAAGAAATAAACTCAGATTTCTTTCATGCCCTTTTTTATTTCAATATTTTCCAACTTTCCAAGTATAAATATTTGCATTTAATAGGCAATTTGTATGACAATCATGGGGATCTCTTAAAGAAAAAAAAGAGACTGCAAACACTTTATTGCAGAAATCCTAATCATTTTTTTATATAATTTGATAATTAACAGTAGAGGATACTACAAATGGACATTATAATATACAGCCACACAAAGACTTACAAGTAATACACAATTCAGAGGACCTCTAACAGTTCACTTTAAGGTAAACGTTAATGAACAAGGAATTACATGAATGCGAACTCAAGTGCTACCATATTTTCAAAATGAGGGGAAATATTTGGCAAAAGTGATAAAGCACTATATACAAAATATACATTAAAAGATACATTTGTAAACAAGATAGCTAAATGTGCTTTAAAGAAAAAAGTGAAAGGGTTTTCTCCCCCCAGTACAAGTAACTGTAAACTATGAAATACTTCCCAGAGAGCGACATTTTGATTTGGGGGCACATTTGCATTCGGTTTTATTCCCAAAGCACGGATTCAGACTATAAATGACAGGAATACCTGAAAAGTATTTCTCCTTCTCTGCTTGTTTTAAATAATTCACGAGTGGCAAATGGATATACTACCACTCGATGGACATTTAGAAACTGACTGCTGATACAATTTTCTGAGGCTTATAAATATGAACAAATCCCACCTGGTTTATTTCTTCCCCAGAGAAATGAATTTAGCACACTCGTAAAGATCTTATAAACAGTTTATAATTAGATTATGCTTGGTTGTATGTAGCTAGCAAACAGGAAAAATGCCCTGGAGGAGACTCAGCATTAAATGGACTTCTATAAGGTTATATAAAAAGGAAGAAAAATTAATGAATTCTCTTTTCATTTTAACATTCTCGTCTATCATAACCTTTGAGGTTTTTATTTAAGTTTCCAGCCAAATCAAGTTTCCTTCAAATGTCATCCATTTAAACTTATTTCATGAATCATGAAATTAAAGTAAGGCTTAGGAACACTAAACAAAACATGCTCACATTCTAGCCCCAAATAGCTCCAACATGTTCTCCCCTTTTAATCTAAAAATGTTTTTTTCTTATTTTAAAAAATTAACTTCTTTTCTATACAAATAAATATCATGCTATGAAATGTTTACAGATACTTAATATACTTCAACCAGAATGTGAATCCTAGCATCACTTGCAAAAAAACAGCAAGTTTAATCTACAATGTAAGGCCCCAGCTAAGTATTTAAATGTTATCAGGTACTGAATATATTATCTAGATAAAATGATGGACAATGCATCCCTTCACCACTTTTGTCATAAAACCGCAAAGAGAACTGAACCACTAAATGACCAAATATACCTGTCATGATAGCGAAGATGAGATGTAGTCCTAAGAGATTTGCTTCTACATAAGTGTCATATCAGAAAGGCCAAACTATAGTTAATATGACCTGAATAAAGATGAGTATGCTTAGCATGCCATGAAGAAAAAGGAACATGTGGATATTTCCTTTTATTCAAAAACTGTCTTCTAACAAGGAAGTTTTATGTGAGAATAGAAGCTCTGTTTCCTAACACCAACACTGAATAAAGACAATCACTGTGCATTAAAGAACTGCAGTTTGTTCATTTAAGCCAGTGTTTCCCAAACTTTAGAACTTTAAGATGGGTGGACTTGCGACTCCCAGAATTTTCCAGCAAGCATGGGTGGCTAGGGAATTCTGGGAGCTGAAGTCCACACATTTTAAAGTTACCAAGTTTAAGAAGCACTGGTTCAAATGAGTAAGTCTAGCTCACCTGTAGATCTTAAAACTATGCAGCTAAATTTATTAGAAAGCACTAGATTTTGATGTTCTTAAGATTTTTATAGTGGGTGTACAATTCTGAACAAGAAAAAAACTTTCTATTTTCATCCTCCCATCAGAGCAATACATTTGTGGGATCACTTTAGGTTTAGTCCTAAGCTTTAGCAATTTTGTTTCTTCTTTGATTACGGCAAATTGGTGGCAAAGCAACTCTTAAAAAAGAGTAAATAATACAATCAGCAGCAATTGGATACTGTAAATCAAAACAAACACACAAAGTATTTACAGTGAACTTGCCATGACCAGCCGCAACCCCAGGCCCACTTTACCTCAAGTCTCTCAACTTGTAAAAGTATTTCTATACAAATACCATATGCCAACAGTTTAACCGGTAACATTTGGGAAGACATTTATGAAAGGGGAATAAAACTCGAGTCTTTCTTTACAGACCCTGCTTAAGTGGCACACTTTTTTCTAGCAGAAAATACTACATACACAGTGCTGATTTTGGGGAAGAAAAAAAAAAGACAAGGAACTAGATTTTCATCCAAGATGTCCTATTTGGAAGCGATTACTAAGAGCTCTTTTTGTGAGGGCTGTGTCTTGAGGAGTCTTTTCCTCGTTTTTGCCGGGAAGAATCTTTGTCCAATAAAAGTGCATTGAGAGAGTCATTTGTAGTCCCTGACTTTGGCAAATCTTTACCTACATTCTGTTTTCTTATAGCAGAAGACTGAGGCAGACTGGGGTCTCTTCCTTTTATGTCCATAGTGCTAGCAGAGTGAGACCTCTCCTGACCTCTGGGCTTTCCCCCCAAATCTGAAGTAAGAATTTGCTCTTCTTTAGGGGGTGAAGTACAGTGAAAGTTCAATAGCGAGACAGATTCTGTTCTGCTATCTGCCAAGGAGGAAAAGCTGCTTTGCTTTTTGACTTCCTTGCAGCTCGGTTCAAGGGTCGATGCTGCTGATAGCGCTTTAGCCTTTGAGGAAGTCAAAACAGGGGCTTTCTGTCTAGGTTCTGGGCAGCTGAATGGGCCATCCAGCTGCTTTGTAGTGTTTCCAACCGCGCGACATGAATTCTGCAATGTGGTCAAGGAGGAATGTTTTGTTGGATTGGTTTTACTCCCTTCTGCCAGTTGCTTTGGATTTGTGTATCCTTTTCCTTTAGAGTCCTGAAAGTTCTTGTTACCCATGGCTGGCTTTTCCACAGCTTTTCCTCTGGCATCACAAGCAGAAACAGAGAGGCTGGAATCCGATTTCCTGCTATCACTTTGAAAATAAAGTGCATCAGTACATTTCCTTCCTTCGGGTTGTTTTTCTGGAGAAACTGTTGGGTTACCTGAATCCCTATCTTCCTCTTTGTTCAGCAAGGGACACTCTTTTGCAATGGATACCTTTGGCTTGTTCCGTAGATGGAATGGCTTTCGATCAGCTGGATCTCCTAAGCTTGCTGTCTCTTCCTTCTGAAAAGGCTTTGTATTCTCTGTTCCCTGGCTTTTACTAAAAGGTTTAAGCTGATTTTCAGCAATGGTCCTGTTGAGTTGAACTGGTGTTTCTGATTCACGTTCTATAACTAAATTCTGTTCTGTCTGTATCTGTCCATTATTTAGCTTTCTCTGAGAGCTTGAAGAATGTGAGAAAGAATCCAAAGTGATCTTAAATATGTTTTTCCCCTCCTTTCGAGAACCAGCCATTCCCAGTACACCGTTTTCTTTTTCTTTTACCTGTGTAGCTAATGGTCTATGTGCAATTTTTTCAGAATGTTTTAATTTAGAGGAGCAAGCGTCAAGAACCTGCTTTGGTTTGACAGTGCTGTTCTCCACAGCAGGCCAGAGAGTTTCTTGATTGCTATAACACATAGGAACATCTGCTGCAGATGGTCTGTTGAATGGTTCTTTTACTGCAGGAACATCAGAATTGCTACTTTGTGGCTTAGAAGCAAAATTAGGTTCCTTATCAGCAGTTGGAGGCTGTGTGTTTTTGGATTGCCTCTGCTCTTTTGATCCCAGGTCTCGAGGCTTATCCTTTTGCACAGTTGCAGCCACCATTGTTTTTTCTATTTTAACTGAACTGAAACACTTTGGGGAAAGCAAAGCATTAGTTTTCACTTTAGGCACGCCAAACTCATTTCCTGAAAATTCTCCAGTGATGTTTTCATCTTCCTTTGCAGGCTGTTTAAGCGTATCTTTGATGTCTTTGGACTTCATCTTGGAATTTGATGCCTGTACTTTTGTTGTACCGCATGCATGTAAATGAGCAGTTGTATCCAAAGTATACCTTTGACTGTGCTTAGAGTCTTGATTCGAAACCAAATCAGGAATGAGGTTCTTCACGGAGGAATCTGCAGTCCTCTCATCATCAGTCTGTTCGGTTTTCATGTGGCTCTCCAATACTTCTTTAACGTGCTTCTTCTCTTTTCGTTTGCCTTTTTCAGTATTCCCTTGTCCTTGAGTAGCTCTGCAAGTTATCAAACCAGAATTCAGATTCTGGAAGCCATTAGATTTCATATTGTTTGCGCTAACCTGGTTTGTCTCTTCTTTTTGACAGATCTGCCTTACAGAGGAGTCATCATTAGCACTGAAACGAGAGAGTGATTTTCTTGACTGCTGTTCAATCATCACCGATGCTGCCATTGAATGCTGTGTATTTTTATTAGGCTTTGAGCTCTGCAGCTCTAGAAGATCAGATTTGTATGGTCTGGATTGTTGGATAGTTGGTAGCACCTTCTGAGATAATGGCTCAACTTTCAGGCTGTTGTCACCCTGGGGGAGTTCATCATTTTTAATACTCTGCTCACCTTGGAATGCACATGAAGACACATCTGACTTTGAAGCCTGTGGCCCTGAAAGTAGAGCAATATCTAATGTACCTTCAATTGGTTTCAAGCAAGAAATAGATCTTCCTTCTAACTTGTAATCTGAAGAACTCTTCCAGGCCAATGATTCTGTGGAGATCAGGGTTGATTTCTCCATGCCAGGTTCTGCTCTGCTGTTCAAGGTTTTGAGGGGAACAAAAGGAATAGAACTAATCTGAGCAGCATGAGCATTGCTAAGAAATGATGGGCTTTCAGCAAGTGAATTGGAACTCTGCACAATATTTATAGGCTTAGTTGAATTAAGCTGTTGGCACTCAAGCATGCTTGTTGCCAATTTGGGCTTTAGTACAGGACTGGAATTGTCATCACTTTCTTCGGAAGATATTTTCTTTCGAAAATAATCTATATTTGCAAGTTTACTATCTAATCTTTCAAATTTGACAAATTCTTTTGTTGATGCATTTTTATCTACATTTCCCTCTTTTCCATTTGCCAGCTTCTCGGATGAGTGAGGCAGAACATCTAGCAACATGCATGGAGGGGAAAGTCTTTTGAAATCATAAGGCAAATGACTAAGTTCATTAAGTGCAGGGCTATGACATGACACACATGCATCTGAAGCATTGTATTCATTGGACTTCAGGTTTGTATTCTTCTGAAGACTATCTTTCAGTATGCCACCTGTTGACTGTGTCTCCAAAGCTGTACTTTTAACTTCAGAGTGATTTGATCTTTCCAAAGCTTTTTTAAACACCTTTTTGCTATCCTTGTCATCCAGGCATGAGATAATAGTGTTTTCTGATTCACCGCAAAGTTCATGTACGGTACTTGCTTTCTGCAAATATTCTTGTTTTTCTGCCAGATCTTGCTTTTTCACAACTATCTTGAACTTTAATTTTTCTCTATCCAGTTCGTCGACAGATTCTTGCCTGCCCAGTTTCCTGGAAAGGGGGCGTTTTAAACAACCTTGTTCTGCAGGCCTCACTCGTGTGACCGAAGGAGATTCCAATGCATTCTCCTCCAGACTCTGAAGAATTATATCATGCTGGGATGCTTCTCTATTCACCTCTTCCTGAGTTACTTCTAAGCTGTGTTTGCGTGAGCATAAGTGTTTCTTATCCGTGCCATAAGAAGGGGCAAGTTTTTCTTCTGACTGAACCCTTTTGAGCAGTGGGGATCTTGGTGGCTCTGCACTCTTAGGTCTGACAATATGTCTTACAATAGTGGGAGGAGAATGCATTTTACTGGGAAAAGCCTGAGTTATTTTTCCATTTCCTATTGAATGACCCAGTAAGGGGGATGGAGATCGCTGAGGAGAGGTTGGCTGAGGTGTTGGAGATGGAGTCCTTGCCAATGGTGAAAGGGGAATATTGCCAGCTGATTTGCGTCTTCCAGATCTGTATCTTGATCCTCCAAGCTTGGGTCCTAAACCATGGAGTGTGCTGGGTCTAATATGTCCTGAGCCAGCTGGAGAATTGGGTGCACTTGAACTTGGAGAACTGCTTTGAGAAGAATTTGTTCCTAGGAGAAAAAACAATAACAAATGAAACATTATCAAGGTCTTCATTTCACTATTTAGAAGCTATCATAGAACACATTATTTTCATAGAATCTACAGATCATGAAAAAAATGTTTCTCGAGTGTGATACAGATAAATATTATCAGAGATCAAAGATCATATTTCTTTAGCCTTAGAAGTTTTATGTTTGACACTCATATAGCCACACAAGAAACTTCATGAAAATAAGCTCACCATCACACTAACTGTGCAGTTAGTGCCTGAGGAACTTTTCATTTCTTTCACTGAGAATCTTTCATCACCAATTCCTTACCTGAGGGGAAATCAGGGGTGGAACGAAGGCTTGGTGTTGGTGATCGGGGAGACAAGCTATGAGTTGGAGAACCAGGTAAGCTCTCTCCTGATGATAATGATCGATTCAGACATGAGAAACTCCGACTTGTATGAAGAAGAGGTGAGGGTTGCTTAGCCAGCTTTTTGAACAGAGATCTCCTCCTAATACGAAAACAAGAATTTTTCAGTAAAATCCCGGCATCTAAAGCAATAATCCAAAAGTTATAACAACATTTCCCTTAGTAGTTAAAAACTTAGCCATGTTTTACTTTACATTGCAGCTAGATGTTTAGGCACTTAAGCTGTAAATCCCAGAGCTATTTGTTAAAATCTACATACTGCTATGAGAGTTAATTTCCAATGTTCTCTTCTGGAAGTCTGGGATAATCCTTTAATAACAAGTGCTAGGCATCTATCTATCCATCTATCCATCTATCTATCTATCTATCTATCTATCTATCTATCTATCTATCTATCCATTCATCCATCCATCCATTGCCCATCTCACCTGAGTGACTCTGAGCAGTTTACAAATAGCAATAATAGCACTTAAAAGCCATATGGTAAACACTTTTTAAAGAAATCCTAACTAATCAAAACCTTAATTTCTGAAAAACTCTTGAAAGACAGATCTGCTACAAAAAGGAAGAAAAAAATCTCACTACCCCTCATATTATTTAAATGTAAATACATAATGTAAGGCTCACCACCCTAGCAACTTTCAAGCAGATTATCTATTATAAAAAGCACAATCTTAAATTATTCTAACGAAATGATATGATTCTAATATCCTAATGCGACATATGATTAAAGCTTTGGAGATTTTAAGAGATCTTGAGGCAATATTTAACGCTAGTAAGAGTAAGAAAAATCGGAAATCTTGGAGTGAAAATACTATTTTAAAAGATACATCTAATATAAAGAAGTACACATTACAGAAACGTTACAAATTTTCTCTTCATTAAGGAATCATAACTCACCTTTCCAAACTCTCCTTCTTTTTTGTTTTCTTACTCCGCCTAACCATTCGGCCTCTATAGCTATTCTTTCTAGCTGGTCCTGTTTTTATTGAGGTATTTTCAAATGGGGTAGTAGTAATTGACACTTTATTGCCACTCTGTCAAATAAGAAAACAGACAATATGGTACCACTATAAAGTCTTTATTAAAAAAAAAGGAACAAAATAATCAGAATATGGGTCTAATATGTGAACTAGAAGAAGAAAAATCCAGTACACTGGCGAGTTCAATCACAAAACCCTAGAGGTTGATATACTGCTGAGGTATTAAAAGGGGAGGGATGTTCACTTGAACTTGGTTGATTTTTATCATCATCATTTTTTTGTGTCTTGACCAGTTATTCCTGGATTTGAATTTAATAATATATTTACAGCATGAAAAAGTTTGAGAAATCCTGTTTTCTCTATCTATATAGATAGATAATTTTTTGTATATGATCTCATGATCAAATCTTAGTTTTTGTTAAGCAAAGCCATTGTAAGTAAGATTTTTACTATGAGCAGTATTTTTCTTGCTTTTAGTTTCATATTACAAGTGATGTTAATTTAGAATGTCCCCATAGTTACATGACAATGATTTTGCTCGGCAACTGGCTTGCACTTATGATGGTTGCAGCTATGATCACCCCTACAGCACAGTCGATGGGGAAGCCGACAAAGAAGGTTGCATTGCTGGCGCAGTGGTTAGAATTCAGTACTGCTTCAGCTGACTGTCGGCTGACTGCAGTTTGGCAGTTCAATTCTCACCGGCTCAAGGTTGACTCAACCTTCCATCTTTCTGAAGTCAGTAAAATGAGAACCCAGATTGTTGGGGGCAATATGCTGATTCTGTAAGTTGCTTAGAGAGGGTTGTAAAGCACTGTGAAGCGGTGTATAAGTCTAAGTGCAAGTGTTATTGCTACTGCAAGTCATTCTGGTATGTCCCCCAGCCTCTGCACCCTGTTCATCCCTCAGGGCTCCTCACCCCACTGCACTTTTTATCCCTGGCTACCTGTACTTATGGCCCACCATACTCTTATCCCCAAGACTTCCTGCATTTGCATGTGGCCTGCACCCCTCCTCCCAAGGTCGCTCCCCCTCCCTTGTGGCACCCCCAGATGCCTTACCTGGAACTTCCAGGCTTCCTGCTTAACAACCTGTGCATCTTGGATTATGACAGCAACCAGGATTGGAATGGTTGTTGCTAACAATATGGTCATGTGATGTTGCAGTTTACAACTGCATCACTTAACGACAGTAATCCTGGTCCCAATTGCCATCATAATGCAAGGATTACTTGTATTACAAATCTTTTTCAAACTCACAGGATTCTCAGATACAAATTTTTATTGAGCATTGAATCAGCTATTCAAAGCAAACGTAAAATAAAGAACTTCCATTTTAAACAGATACATCTAAGCTCCCTAGGTATGCCTAAATATCTGTTTGTAATCTGGTTAGAGATTGAAAAATACCACTAGTTGTTTTTTTTAAGCATTTTTTGCCAATCTTTAAGAGTTAGCTGCCTGCAACAAACTGTTTGGCCTCAGGGCATTAACCAGAGTCTTGGGGTGTATAAACATTAAGCCAATTTTAGATAAATTGAGTGAAAGGAGTAGCAAATTAGGTATGGATCACAACCACGAGAATTCTGCAGCACGAATGGGATTACTGAAAATTCTGAAAGTTCATATTCACACAACCTCATCTAGGTTGAAAAAGACTGAAATAAGCCATATGAGCCTGGTTAATGCCAGAACATTATACATTGTCTATGCAGGGCTATAGATTAATCGCACATACTATACATTCTATATAAACTTAAGTATATAGCCAGTAGTGCATTAGAAGAATTGTGCAGTTATCTATATACTTATAATGTCATTCAGTTTATTTCCCCTATAAATTAAATCATAAGATTTTTACTGATGTTTTTTAAAACAAAATATTTTTAAATGACTTTATAAAAATCCATTTCCTAAAACTCTTTCCTTGTGCCTTCCATTTCAATGTACAAAAAGAAAACAACTTTTTTTAAAACCCTCCTCAAATGATTTGAATTCACACACTTTTGGTAATACAGAATATACAGTATAACATGATGTGACATTTTCATCTATTGAGAGAACAACAATTAAAAGTTGTAGCAAATTCTCATGAGAGAAAACATGGTCTTAATGATATACTCTGAAGGCCGTTTTTGTTCCACCAGTTGCTGGATTGAAGCTGACAAATTATATATGGTGATGGAATCGTAGAAGAGTTGTTTTTTTTCAGATAAAGCTAATTATCTTTTTAAAAAAAACCAAAAAAAATATTTTGCTATTTTGCTTTATAATTTTACTCTCTCTAAGAGCAACATTATACCTAGTGTATGCTTGACAGTGATGTGAAAGAGATCTGAGTTCACTTGAAAAGACCAGCTGCTGGAGGCTTCCTTTAGTATGGTATACCATCACTATTTATCAGGTGTTAGCAGAAAAAATGGGAAGAGGATGAAATATAATTACACAGTTCAGAGGATAGCTAATTGCAAGGAGTGTTTTATTTTGTATCATTATATTTCTGCCATTTTTCTCTTCATTAACTTGGGAATGCATCTCCACCCATCCTGCCAGGTTTTCTCCCAGGATGCCTTCCTCTAGCTCAGAGAGGAACATTCAGTGGCTCTGTTTTTAATGACATGTAAGTGATTTTATTAACTATTTTCCACTTGATTAACCAAATGTATATGGCTCATAATCACTACCAGGTGCTCTGGACAAAAAAGGAAGGCTTTTAATTATTCATAGACCACTTTTAAAAAGAGATAAATATAAACAAATATATCCAATTTAAACAAAAAACAAACTGAAAGGAATTGAAATAGGTGAAGGGGCCAATTAAGTCTAAATCAAAGCAGGACTTTTCTGAAACAAACTGTAGTCCCTAACCCCCTATGGCCCTTCCAAAGCTTACTGAATCAAAATTGGGTGGGGGAGGCACAGAAACACAATAGCCACATTCAGATGACTTCCTTAACTAACTGGATCACGGAGTCTAGCGTGTCATATGAACAGGAACATTGGGTCATATGAAATCTAATCTTATTTGAGACATGTCCCAAGTCAGAATGTCATTTAAATAAGAGATCCTCAACCTATGGGCTGCCGCCTACTACCGGGCCATGGCTTTTTGGCCACCATGCCGCATGAGTGGCTGGCAAGTGCACATGCGCATATGTGTGTGCTATTCACGTGCCCTTACACTGGTGTTAGCCGAGCGACAAATCTTGCACTGGTGCTAGCCGAGCCACGAGCCGTGATCCTTTCACCGGCACTAGCCAAGCTGTGGTCTTCTCACTGGCGCTAGGCGAGAGGCGAGCCGTGCGCCAGCACTAGCAGCCCCATGCTTACAGCCTGTCATGGCTCACACATGGAGAGTGGGTGTGCAGGGATATTATTCCAGAAGGAAGTGTGGAGACAAAGAATGCAGACCACTTGGCTCTTATCAAATGAGTCTTCTTTAAAGTAGTATTAAAGCTTGTCTACTTTGTCAGGATTTAATGGACAGGCAGATTTTGATGCTAATTGAGCAAAACACTAAAAAAACCCACCTTTAATTCATATGTACTATTACATTCCAAGCCCCTTTATGACTTGCTGAAGTTTTATAAATTCATAGTCAATGTTAATTAATACTCCAACTTAATAAATTATTTGCAATAAAAATATAAGAATATGTTAACACAGATTAATTAATATTGTCTTCAACATATTAATTGCCAGCTCTAAAGTCCTACTTCACAGTTAGAAATGTGTAAATATCGTAGTGGAAACAAGTTGTCCACTGAGTTTGTGGACCAATTTATATTATTGCTGTAAAATTAGTGCGTGTTGAATTATATCTATATCTATATATCTATATCTATATATCTATATCTATCTATATCTATATCTATATATCTATATCTATATCTATAATTATATATATCTATATCTATCTATCTATATATATATATATATATATATAGATAGATAGATAGATAGATATAGATAGATAGATAGATAGATAGATAGATAGATAGATAGATAGAGATAGAGATAGAGATAGAGATATACACATACTGTATATATGCTTAAATAACAAAATGAGTAATCTATAGTAAAATCACTATTTGGAAAAGAAAAAAAAAGAATGAATGACAGAACATACAGCATGAGGGACAGATTTCTGCCAGATTACTGTACCTTTAATAACAGTTCTATGACTTCAGTGTGAACAAGGCCATGCACTGGCTCTCCATTAATATGGGTAATGAGATCACCAGCCTTCAATCCAGCATGATAGGCTGGACTTCCCTCTTCAATGTTCTAGAAAGTAAAAGAAAATGCATAAGCTCAAATATATTTGTCTTTACTTTGTTGAAGAAGTATAATAAAGTAGCTTCTGGATTTATCAAGAAAAAAATGGATTACTTTGTTGTTCTTCCACATGCCAGTGGCACAGAATCAATCACAAAAACTTATTCCATCACCTTCATAATGTAAACAGTTCTGCTCTTTAAAGATTAATTATTAATGTTAATTTTTCTGATTGTCACGTGCCACGATTTTCATTTTAAAATTTCTACATTTTAAATCATCACATTCTGATCTATCATGAGAGAAAATTTGGGGAAACCAAGGGCAGTTCTAAACAGTTTGAGTTGGTGACAGCACAACTCAATGTTGTAAAGCAGACAAAGTAATTTTACAAGTATATACAAATCCAAGATTTCCTATTGGTGTTGGGGAGTCATTTTTCATTTAAAATTACTGTTGCATTTTGCAAGACAAGGATATCTCATTACAACTTGGTTGTTTCATGTATTTACAGATAAAGGAGTGTTTGTGCAGAAATTAGAGGAATGTTGGTTGGAGAGATATGCATGAGTACCTTTTGATGGAGATGATGCCATGTTGTTGGCTGAGAACCTGAAAGATTTGCAGCAAATGTTAGATATACTGCATGATGCAAGAGTATGCATCTAAAAATTAATGTATCAAAGACCCAGGAAGTTATGTTTGGTAGGGAAAATGGAGTGAACAACTGCAAATTATATATAAATGATGAAAACCTGTAGCAAATAGATGAATTTGTGTTCTTTTTCCATAAAGATGGAAAAATGGATGAAGAAATTTTATGACACACAAATTCTGACACAGCAGTGGATGGTGTGTTATGAGGAGTGTTTGCAAAAGGAAAGAACAATGGCTATGCATAACTGGATACTTCTGCCTGCTTTGTTATATACAAGTGGAATTCTGAGATACTGGGAGAAACATGAAAATGAATACATAGGGAATGGGTTTAAAAAGAAGTGTGTGGGATAAAACAAGAAAAGATCTGGTTAAGAACAGATAGGTGAGGAATTAATGTGGATTGAATACAGAAATGAGTGACCATTACAGATAGTCCTCATTTAGTGATCACAATTGAGACTGGCAATTTTGTCATTAAGTGAAGTGGTTGCTAAGTGAAACTGCAATTGTCCTTATGGACTTACTTGCTTTGCTTTACAAATCTATGAAGGATATAAATGCAAGGATAATTAAAAATGACTTTTTATCACTTTTATAGCAGTTGCTAAATGGGACAATCGCTAAATGAGGATTAGCTGTATTAAGGAAGAATGTTGAGGTAGTTTGCTCATATAAAAATATGAATGAAAACTGGATTCAATTGAACCAATATGTGAAGAAAAAGTGGATAGTGAGAGGAAGAGAGAAAGAGTCATAGCTGAAGTGATCAGAAAAGGTGGACTCAGGCAGCAGCACAAGGCCTGGATCCCCTCTTCCCCATTAGTATTGGATTCATATAAGGGATATGATTCAAGTTCTTTTGTTAATTAAATACTGCCATAGCAAGAAATTACAAGACAGAACAAATATTAATTTTAATGCCATTTACATTTTTGGCTGAATTGGTAAGTCAAGTTACTAGAAAACTAAACTTCGTTCCTGAAGATATTTCTTTTGAATGTCATCTTGATGCAGACAAAATGAAAAGGGGACATTGACTGAAAGATCAGAGAACCCAAACTTGGAACTGGCCCACAGAAATTATGGTACCTTAATAACAGATATGATCAGCTTGAAGATCAGTAAAGAATAAAAACTTGCCAGGGTCTATATATTAAGATATGTTATTCTGAAACTATTTTTCATTTTAATAAGCCTAAAGAAGGTAAGAATCTCTATACATTTTCCTCCTTTAAGTTCAAATATTCTATTTTAAATGGTTAAGGCTACTTAAGGCACATTAGCTATATTTCCAATTCAGACTAAATCAGTGACACTCAAAGTGTGGTCTGGAGAATTCTGGAGTTTCCCAAAATCCTTCCAGGAGATCTACAAATATTTTAAATATTTTAAAGTTTCTCAGTTTTAATTTTTAATATACTAAATACTGATAGACATTTGGGGCTCTCAATAATTTTTAAGAATGTAAAGAGGATCTGAAACCAAAATGATTGAACATAGCTGGATTACATATTATACTAACTTATAATACTTTTCCATTATTATACTACACTAAATTTTGTGTTTCATTTAAGCATAACCTACAAATAAATTAATCAAGTATAAGAGATTGTGAATTTTACCCAAATAATGTGATGAACTGTGTAGATGTCGCTATCACCCACATATACTCTAATTGCTCGGATAGTGAATCCATACTTTTTGCCTGAAGTATGAATTATGACAGGCTGGTGGGGACTTGCAGGAGCAGTTGATGAGTCACGGCTTGGAGAAGAATCTCTAGAAGATGAAGGATCTGAAGATATGGAATGCGGGGACATTGGACTTCCCAAAGGAGACACCCCAAATATATCTGGAAAAAAATGGTCTCTATTTAGGAGTATATTCAGTTTCATATATATGTTAATACACTATGTTATCATACTCACAGCTTTGCTTTTTAAGAAGTATCTGCCACTGTTCAAAACATTCCAAAATATTTCTCTTTATTTGGTGGGAAAAATTACCAACCTACAGGTTTTTGTATTTTATATAATGTTTATGGTTAAGATCTTTTTGGTTAAGATCTCAGTATGTTCCTGCCCTTACTATAATATATAATATACCCATGTTTTGCAGAATATTATTTTATGGTTAAGACAAAGTAGGGAAAACATGGAATAGATAAGTTTCATTCTAACTCCTCATAGCCAAGTCTTATAGGACTAGTGCAGTTCTGTGTAACAATGTAATGTGATGAATGTGTTTTCTTTTTTTTTTTTGTTCTCCTTTCTTGTTGCATGTGTTCACTAGACAGCCTTCAGAAATTATCTGCGCTATCCATAGTTTCATTTCATCCATTTATCTGATCCAAGCGTGTATCTGCACTGGGACAGGCAGCAGTTTCGCTGATCTGGATAACACGTCTAGAAGATAAAAGGCAAGGCGGCTTTGAATGGATCAATCCTTAGTATTCCAAGCCATTGTCTAGCCGCTTCACTCTTCTGGATCAGATCCAGCCCATTGTTTAAATCAAAATTCCTTTTGCTGATAGCAAATATTCACCAGATAATGCAACTTCTTTTAGAAGAAGATAACAATAAGTTGCATAGGGAGTATTAACGATTCAGTGTACACAACATGCAAAACCTTTAAAAAATGTGACTCATTTTAACACAAGAAAGGTTCAGTTGAAGATGCATCGCTTAAAGAGAAAAAGAATCACATAGGCATCAGTTTCATCATTATAAACAGTATCTACCTCCTGGAATCATAAGGGACAGAGCACTGGCCGAGAGAGACTTTGTAACCTTTCCAGATATTTTCTTTTTTTCTGTAGTTTCTAATCGCTGACGAGCCATTTGAGATGCTTGTTCACTAGATGGTTTTGAGAAACTATCTGTGCTATCCATACTTTCATTTCTTCCATTTATCTGATCCAAGTGCTCTGAAAAGCTACCAGCTGCACAAAATAAAAGAATGAACACATTGAATAAAGATTTGGGAGGAACTCAAACAATAAGATGAGGATTTATTTTTCTGGTACAACCTCATGCAATAAAATTCTAGAACAAGCACCTGCACAGTTATTAATCATCATTTTGGGATGAGGACCAAGCATTGATATTAGTTTCTTTGTCCTTCCTTGCACTAAATTTCCCATTTTCCCTTATTTTAATAATACGTTTAATTTTCACAACCTTGCTTAAAGTTGTTGGATTAGCTTGCTTTCAGCTACAATATTTAAAATACAACACAAAACATATCCAAAGTGGTTTTTCTAAAAGATAACTGGACTTTTTTTTGGGGGGGGGAGGGTTTCTTTGAAAATATTTATCTTCTTATCAAGAAGCTTTTTGGATAAGAAGATAAATATTTTCAGAGGAAAAAAACAAGAAAGTCCACTTGCCTTTTGGAAAAAGCACCTTTGGGACCTCTATGACCAAATGATTGAAAATCTCCATAAACATTTACAGCATAAAACCAAAAGAGAAAAGGTTAGAGCTCATATAAAAGAGGGAAGATTATCAGACCAAATCTGATTATTTCTGTATGCTCATAAAATACCATTTTAGGCAAAGAGTGTCACTTGTTAGTAAACAATACAGAAAACTTAGCTGAGAAAGCAGCAGTAGTAGAAACATTGGAGAAAAGCGGTCACTTAAATCCTGAAGCTTCTGACTTTAAATTAAACTAAGCTGAGTCAAACATGTGCCTTGGACTTTAAAGAGGTTAATATGAATTTCTCAAGAATAGGTCTTACCAAATTACTCATATACAATTTCTTTTAAATAACTTTATTAACAGATTATAGGAATGGTACTGTATAGTTATATCTTGATTTCAGCAAAGCATTTATGGTAGTACCCTCCATGATATTTTAATCAATAAGCTAGACAAATAAGGACTAGGTAATGTAACAAGTAGATATATAGCTGGCTTGAATACTGTACTTATTAAACTATATGTACTGTAGATATCTAATCCAAAGTTTATGGAGTCCTTCGTGCTCTCTGAGCCTGGCTGTTTGCTGTAGACATTTTATTACCAGTCTAAGTATTATCTTCAGTGCTAGATCAGGTCTTCAGCCTTCAGGGCTAGCACTGAAGACATTATTTAGTCTGGTAATGACAAATCTGGAAGCAAACAATCAAGCTCAGAAAACACCAAGTATTCCACAGTTCAACCATAGGCTACATACATACATACACATACATACATACATATATACATACATACATACATATATACATATATAAGGTAAAGGTAAAGGTTCCCCCGCACATGCGTGCTAGTCGTTTCCAACTCTAGGGGCCGGTGCTCATCTCCGTTTCAAAGCCGAAGAGCCAGTGCTTGTCCGAGGACGTCTCCGTGGTCATGTGGCCGGCATGACTCGATGCCAAAGGCGCACGGAACGCTGTTACCTTCCCACCGTAGTGGTCCCTATTTTTCTACTTGCATTTTTACGTGCTTTCGAACTGCTAGGTTGGCAGAAGCTGGGACGAGTAACAGGCGCTCACTCTGCTACACGGCACTCGGGATTCAACCCACCAAACTGCCGACCTTCTGATCGACATATATATATGTGTGTGTGTGTGTATGTGTATATACACACACACACACACACACACACACACACACACACACACATATATATATTCTATTAGTATTAAAGGATTGTTTCTTGGTCTATTGATGCTTACAAGAGTGTTATAAATCTTTATATCTCTGAAGATGAGATCATGATCTTGTCACAATGAATCACTTTAGATTTTTTTTATTCTTCATTAAAAGTAGATGTTGAGGAAAGGGTAAGGAGAACAGTAGTTCTTTGTTGTTTTAATAGATTTTCCTACTGTTACAAATCTCCTTTTAAAAAGTTCACATAAGTACTGACAGAACTTTCTCCTTATAACTAAACCAGGGGGGGGTTGCAACAAAAGGGGCAAGAAATAAAAGTTGTGTTCATCCCCATACGTTGTGATCTAAAGAAAATGATCCATTGTGCTAATCTGAGTTACCCATTTCACACCATTGAGCAGCTGAAAAAAATCAAGACAAATTGTTATTATAGCCTGCTCAATAGGTAGACCTAAGAAAAGCCATTTCTATATGGATCATACCTGAGAGTGTGGAATTACTAATTGTGCTTGCTGGAGTTGTTACCTCCACCTCCACTTCATCTTGAACAGTTTCTTCATTTACAGACACAGTCTTTTCTTGAACTTTATGAGATCCAACAGGACACGGTAATTCTTCTGAATCTCCTTCAGCTGATATAGCTAATTTTGGAAGTAACCCTGAACTGTGGCGTTGCTTAACGCTTTCAGTATCCGAAGAAACTGATGTAGATATCTGCTGCCTATATTTAAAATGATAACAAATGTCAACACACACTAAATATACATACATTCACAAATATTGCGTAGTGATCAAATATTAATATTACTTACATATCAGAATATTCTGAGCTCCAGCACGAAGATTCTGAAGATGTTAGCGTCACATTTGTTGTTCCTTCTGTTGTATTCTCCTTTTCTTCAGTTTGAATGGTGACTCGATCTATACTACTAAAAACCTTTGTGCAAGGGTTGGGGATGAGGACAAAATAATGAAAAGTTAACAATTACTGTATGAAACAGAACTTCAGAAAAGTATGTATTACGATTCAAATACTTCAGCTAGATGTGTAAAAACTGTGTTTACTTTTATACAAGGAAAAAATATATCATGGGGTTTGTCTGGATCATTCTAAGTCAGGGCTGTCAAACTCAATTCCATTGAGGGCCGCATCAGCATTGTGATTGCCCTCAGGGGGCCGGGTGGGTGTGGCCTACTGGGTGGGCGTGGCTAAAGTGCATATGGCCTACTGGGTGGGCGTGGCCAGCTCTACATCGTTCGCATCAAGGGTGCCTATGGGGGCCTGGGCAGGAATGGGACAGATCTGAGGGTCTCTGGCAGGAGGAGGGTCTCTGGGCCAGGGCCAAGGCAGTGGGGGCCGTTCCCTCACTGTTTCCAGGATGGCTTCGCGGGCCGCATGAAACCACTTCGCGGGCCAGATCTGGCCCCTGGGCCTTGTGTTTGACATGTCTGTTCTAAGTAGCTCACATTATGGTCGAGGTGAAATCCAGATTGCTTTGGTTGTTTCTGGTTTTATTTTTATTTATTTTATTTTAATTCCATTTATATCCCGCCCTTCTCCGAAGACTCAGGGTGGCTTACAAGCTTAGCAGTAGCCTTCATTCTATGTATATGCCTGCTTATTAGGGCTTTCACACACACACACCCAAGCGGCATTATTACAAAGTCAGCTTATTGCCCCCAACAATCTGGGTCCTCATTTTACCTACCTCGGAAGGATGGAAGGCTGAGTCAACCTTGAGCCTGGTGGGATGCGAACCTGCACTAATTGCAGGCAGCTGGTGTTACTTAAGGAGGCATTAGCCCACTGCTCCAATAAGGCTGTTGCTTTTGGCAAAGAAAAACCCCCACACAGGTGAGTAATGCAAAGCTCCTGCTATTTCCTCCATCCTCTCTTTCTTGCATGCCTGTGTACCAACTTGCCTGATGATTTCCCCCTGGCTTTCCTTTCCCTTTCCTCCCCCACCTGCAACCACCTTGAATACAAGAAGAGCATACAATGGATATAAAAAGTCTACATACCCTTATTAAAATACCAGATTTTTGAGGTGTAAAAAAAATCAGATCAAGATAAATCACTTTAGAATTTTTCCCAACTTTAATGTAACATATAAGCTGACAATCCCAATTGAAAAATAACTGGAAATCTTTTAGAGGAAAAATTTAAAAAGCATACAGTAATGTTTGGATTAGAGAAACACACATTTATAACCCTAATAATTGAATCTTGTGGGCAAAAAGAATTTGGAAGCAGGGCAGTCCCCTCTGAATGAATTTATTCACAATAATCCAAGAAGGTACTATAGTAGAATATCAAGTTTATTGCAATTGCGTATCAATTGCAAACTCACTGTAAACTTTATTTTAAACCCTCCCCCTCAACAGCTTCATTCAGTATGAGAAAAATGCACTTCATAGTAATCATTTTGGCATCCTAATGATTCCTTGAGCTGTTGGGAACAGAATTTTATTGTCCTGTGAGGATATGCACAGGTGGCTACAAAGGATGACAAATGGCTTGTGAGCCATGAGTTGCTCACCCATATTAACATACTGAAACCTTAAATTTATATGCAAAATTATTTTGCAATAATTCATAATTGCATTTTTGTATTAGGTATATTTGCATGCAAAATATTTAAATACTAACTTTTGAAAATCGATGTGAACATGAAGAAAACTGTCTTATCTCCAAATTAAAATCTTCATCATTTGTATCTTCTTCTTCTTCTTCTTCTGTCTCCATATGGTGATACTTCTCAGAACGAGCTATAAAACAACATGGATATGTATGTATATTACCATGACTCAAATTAATTGAATAAGTTTTACTCAAAAATCCTTAGATGTCAACAAAAATGCATTTCAAAATCAACTACTACAGCCATAAAATTTAATATATGGATATTTGTATATCTCTATCAAAGTAGACATACTGTCAAAGTAGCTTGTGTCATCTTCAGATTCCAGCTGAGGAATAAATTCTGCTTTCTGTCTCAGCAAACTATTCCAATCTAAGTTTTGAAAGAACTGGTGTTGTTTCACTTCGTAAGTACCACCTGGGGGAGCAAGAGAAAACTATTGCAGATTATATATACAAATAAATTGTTTATACTTTTGAAAAGTGCATTACCTTCCAGATTTACATATAATGATAAAGAAGAGCTGCAGGTTTATCATGCCACTAATTTTTGTAACTATTGAGAAATATTTACCTTTGGAAAAAGGACATCAAAGAAAGGACAATATGTCCATTAACCACTAGTGTATTTTTAAGTTATTAAGCAGTATACAATAATTTTATATTAGACCCAAAACTCAAACATAATATCAATGGAAGAAAGCTTATTTATAAATCAGCAGAAAGCAAATACTTATTAAAACACTGGATTCCTTGTAGGTTTTTAAAAAATATTTTTCAAGATTCTACTTGCATTTTTTGCCTAAATTTTGTTTTCCCACAATACTCAAATTTGATATGTAAACCACCTTTGTCAGCATGTAAAGCATTTGGAAATGTACTGTTGGATTGTAAATAATATTCATTTTATTTATTTGTGATTTTCAGGGATACAGTAATTACTCAGAGTAGTCTAAATATTTATAGAAACTAAATATTTTTTCCATCGACATATTTGCAATCAATTCTACAATCATGGTTAATGAAGCAGAACTTTGAAGCATAAAAAATTCCACCTTCCACTGAAAAGAAATGACACCTCCCTCCTCTTCTATTACTTCCAGCTGCAGCAAACTACAATTCCCAGAATTCCAAAGCAGCATTGTCAATAATGAATGATGGTTGCTACTGTAGCTTAGACAGAAACAGTGATAGTTGTTCAATCCCTCATATATAAGAAATCCTCCCTACTGAAAAAGAATGAAAATATTTTTTGTCCTTGAAAATCATCTGTAGTTTGATCACTAATTAAATTTACTGCAATAATAATACTAATAATAATAATAATAATAATAATAATAATAATAATAATAATAATTCGCCATTAGTCAATTGCAAAAGCCGGCCTTACTAGGAACTGCTTCCATCCTGCGAGAATATCTATAATACCATCAAACATCCACATCTGCCTATCCCAGGTCCTTGGTAAGGACTCGATAGGTAGACAAAAATGCCAAATCCAGTCTGAACATCTGGCTGACTGATGGATAGCAATGAGAAGTATGTTAATTTAGATAAGAGATAATTTGTATTAAAGGAAACAAGAAAGAGGAAGTATTGGTTACAACAATTTGTAGATTTGTAATAGTATGTATTTGTCTGAAATGGAATTATTGTAACCAGACACCACGTTGTTTTTTAAAGATACTATTGTAACATTGGAAAACTAATTAAAAGAAAAAAGAAAAATCTGCAAATTTGATTGCTCCTATAAATACCAAAACTGCTCAAGCTATTCTTAAGAGTTAAATATCAAAGTATGAAATATGACAATAAATTTATTTTAGTCATACATGACTATGATGTGTATATGTGTCTAATAGACAAAATATTGTTACATGTTTCAATTATTCTGAAAATTATCTAAAGAGGTCATGACTCTTATACTGTTGAAAAACAGTTCTTGCATATTAATTAAAATGTTGAATGGAAACAGAAATAAGGCTTTTTATTCTGCATGGAATAGCAGTAGTTTTTAAAAAGTACAGAAATATATGGAAAAGATTAAATGAAAATTTATTCTCAGTTATTAATATTTCAACATCAACATAAATACTTTTTTATATTTGAAAAATCTGGAATAATCCTCCTTAGTTAGAGCAGATCCTATTATAAGAGATTAGTGCATAAAGGATTTAACTAAAATATATTTTAGTGCCATGCTTTCCACTGATTGCCTATGAGAAAGTTCTTTAAGTTTCTGGATTCATTCCAATCAAACCAAGTTACATTTTTCTTCCAGTATTTATTTATTCGGTTTATATACCGCCCTACTCCCGAATGACTCAGGGCGGTTTACAAGGCAAAATTTAAAAACAATACAATATAAAATTAAAATAAAATAAAATTAAGTCTAGCCCCCCAAAAAATTAAAATCACAATTTAAAAACATTAAAACCCCTCAGTCCAGACCAGATAGCTCAAAGAGCCAGGTTTTTAGGTCCCAGCGAAATGAACGAAGATCGGGGGCAGTCCAGAGTTCCGTTGGCAGTTGATTCCATAGGGCAGGCGCACCCACAGAGAACGCCCTCCCCCTGGGGATTGCCCGTCGGCAATCCTTGACCAGCGGTACCCTGAGGAATAACATTTGCTTAAAAATTCCAACTCTGTCTTTAGGCTATTTTACTCAAAATTATCCAACTTTTCCTTTAAGAACAAGTTAATTTGTGACTGTAACTTTTTAAAATTAATACCTATTAATGTACAGTTGCAAGAAAAAGTATGTGAACCCTTTGGGATTACGTGGAGTTTTGCACGAATTGGCCATAAAATGCGCTCTAAACGTCATGTAAGTCACCACAATAGAAAAACATAGCTCCAATATGATCTTCTAAAGAGAGCTGTGAGTCTAGGAGGACCCCAAGTTGCGCGCCCTATCTACGGGGGGGTAATAACTCACCCCCCATGGCAAGAGATGGAGTAATCTGAATTTCCCGGGATGCCGGCATAAACAGCCACTCAGTCTTCTCAGGGTTGAGTCGAAGCCTGTTCCTCCCCATCCAGACCCGGACCGCCTCCAGGCAACGGAACATCACGTCGAGGGCATCACTGGGGTGGTTTGGGGTCAAAATAAAAAGCTGGGTATCATCAGCATACTGATGATACCCAACTCCAAAACCACGAATGATCTCACCCAGCGGCTTCATATAGATGTTGAACAGGAGAGGCTGGATACGATCTTTGCAATGACAGAGCAAATTACCGTATTTTCCGGCGTATAAGACTACTTTTTAACCCATGAAAATCTTCTCAAAAGTCAGGGGTCATCTTATACGCCGGGTGCTGAAAATTTAGGGACAGGGCTGGCTGGAAAACCTGGAGCGGATCTCCCATTTAGTCTGCGCAGGGAAAGCGGGACCAATTGGAGAAGAAGCTGCAGTCTGTGATTTTTTACAGGCTGGGGTCTGGGCGTCTTTTCTTCTAAAGTTGAAGAGCAGCTGTAGTATATCCCAACTTGAAAGGCAGGTGGGGAAAGCAGCAGAAAAGAGCAGCGGCTTAGCTCTAAGGACAATTTGACTCAGGAACTGGGCGGCCTGGCTGGAAAACCTGGAGCGGATCTCCTATTTGGTCTTTTTTTAAAAAATCCCATTTATATCCTGCCCTTCTCCGATGACTCAGGGTGGCTTACAATTTAAAGCACAAATCAATGTGCTTAGCAATAGCCTTCATTCTGTGTATATGCCTGTTTATTAGGGCTTTCACCCCCCCAAGCAGCATTATTACAAAGTCAGCTTATTGCCCCCAACAATCTGGGTCCTCATTTTACCTACCTTGGAAGGATGGAAAGCTGAGTCAACCTTGAGCCTGGTGGGATGCGAACCTGCACTAATTGCAGGCAGCTTGTGTTACTTAAGGCTCTGCGCAGGGAAAGCTTTAGAGTGAATTAGGAAAAGTGAAAAAGTGAATTAGGAAAATAGGGAACGGTTGCTGGAATTGGGTATGTGTAGTTTAACAAAGAGAAGGGTGAGGGGTGACATGATAGCAGTGATCCAATATCTCAGGGGCTGCCACAAAGCAGAGGGAGCCAAGCTATTCTCCAAAGCACCTGAAAGCAGGACAAGAAACAATGGATGGAAACTAGTCAAGGAGAGAAGCAACCTAGAACTAAGGAGAAACTTCCTGACAGTTAGAACAATTAATCAGTGGAACAACCTGCCTCCAGAAGTGGTGAATGCTCCAACACTGGAAGTTTTTAAGAAGAGACTGGACAGCCATTTGTCTGAAATGGTATAGGGTTTCCTGCCTTAGCAGGGGGTTGGACTAGATGACCTCCAAGGTCCCCTCCAACTACTTCTTCTTCTTCTTCTTCTTCTTCTTCTTCTTCTTCTTCTTCTTCTTCTTATTATTATTATTATTATTATTATTATTTATTATATTACTATTATTATTATTATAGTTTAATCCACTTGCACTCTTTTATGTTTTACATGTTTGATGACAAACACCCTTATGTTTATAAGTGACAGTTTTCCTACTAAGCACCTGCATGTCATAAGCATCTGAATTAAAATTACCATATTAAAATCAAATCTGATGTTTTTAAATTTTTATTTGGTGTGCGTTGGAAGAGGGGTAGTCTTATACGGCGAGCATAGCCCAAACCCTATAATTTAACAGGAAATGTAGGGGGTCGTCTTATATGCCCAGTCGTCTTATATGCCGGAAAATACGGTAAAGCCAAGCTGCAAGAAAAATCTGACAATTTAAAGCCACCAAATCAAACTCTGACTGTAAATGAGGAAAAGATAACCCAAAACCAAATAGAAGAAGTGGAAACTAACACTAAAATAGGAGATTTCAAAGAACAACAAAAGCAACCTACAGAAAACCTTAAAGTCCAAACTTTAATAGCAACTACAAAACTTACAAGCCAAAAAGCAACAGCACCTGAAGAAAGCAACACCAAGAGTGAAGACACTAAAGGCCTTCAAATACACTATATTGAGAATTCAGTTAATCAAATGTCAAACATAATACCAGCTACTTCTTTCTACCTAACCCAGACAGAATTGGAAGAACAAAAAGATTTGACTGATTTAATGACAGTTATATTATATCAAACACCAAAAACCGAACTACCAAAACAAAAATACAATGGTTACACAGGGTACATTTTCCTTGCAAAACTGACATTTGGATACGCTTCCTGGATTCAAATAAGGGGTCTAGGAAGAAAGGAAGATACATTTGAGAATTTAAAAATACCAAGAGCGAAGTATGATTGGCACAAAAGGAAGGCAAGAGTTAGATTTAAAAGACTGAACTTGTTTCTTTTTTGGGATTCCTAAAGATAGACTATAAAAATATCTTTTTATGGATTAAGGGGAATCTCTAAAAATATCACTGATTTTACATTTAATTTTTAGATTTGTAAAGGTAATATAACTCCGAACTATATTATAGAATTTGGAATGACATATCGAAAGATGGTATTTTAATAATTGATGTTCTAATAACTGGTGATTTGCTAAGATGAAAATTAGACTTTAATGGTAAAACATAAAAATGTTTTGTAATGAACAATGTAAGTATAGTAGACAAAAGAATTATTCTTTATTGAAATAGGGAATTGTGGGTTACCTAAAATTAAGCTTTTTTCTATATACTATAAGCTATTCTAGAATATCCTAGATAAAATTTAAAAACAGGATATTGATATGTATTAGTGAAAATATATTTTGAATTTTGTTGATTGACTAGGTTATAACTAGAAATATACTAACTTGCTTATTTTGACTATGTAATCACTAAGGGAATTAGAGAGGGCATCTCTGTTGATGTAACCTGACCTATTTACAAATGGCTATTTCTTATTTTAATTACCCAACCACCATATTGTTTCACAAATACATGTACATGTAAATATTAAAAATCAATAAAACTTGTTTAAAAAAAATTGGGGTTCCAACTGTCATGACAACATAATAGTTTTTTAACAGTGTAGTTGTAAAGTACTATTATCTAGATCAGGGGTGTCAAACTTGCCGCCTCACGCGCCTCACAACTTGCCAGAGTTGTGGTGGGCGCGGCTTCCACATGACGCCTCTGGCCTGCGGTTTGACACCCCGATCTAGATAAACCATTCCAGGTTCTCTGCAAGTCTCTCAGGCATTAATAAATTCTGAATCCTCTAAAATCTTTATCATGATAGCAAATTGTTTACATAGTGAGGACCAGCATTTATTGACCTATTGTGGGGGAAATAGGAGGAAGAAGGAATATTAGATATGTTTGTGGCCTTCAGCTATTTATAAAAATAAGGCAAGATACAAATAAATAAACAAATAGGAAGAATAGATTAGAAAATAAGAAAAATTTACAAGATGTGGTTTGATTCAATGCCAGCTTAGTTATTATTTAAGTTAGCAAAACAAAGAGAACAAAGAAATATGTTTTTAAACTACAACTAGACACAGGTATTTATTAAGTAGAAACAAAAAGTTCAAACACCCCACAGCCAAAGAAATAATGCTTCCAGCCTGTAGTAAAATAAAAGCAAAGTTTTCTAACCTGTTCCTAATCTCTCCAAAGGGTTCTGTCTCAAAAGCAAAGCAATCAAATCCTGGGCATCTGGAGGTGGTGCTTCATCCTTTTCAGGCCAGTTGATCTCATCTAGGAAAAAGAAATACCACTTCTAAATCTGTTTCTGTTGTTGTTTTTAATGTTGTAGCATTCTATATGGACAAGTCCTGGCATCTTAATTTTCAGTTCATGGTTGTTAATCCTGTGTAGACTTTGAGCTCCAAAACTGTTTGAAACACTTTTGTATTGTCTAATGTTATTATTTATTATACTTATATTATACTTATATTATACTATATAATATACTAAGAATACACCCAAGAGTTCAAGCACACAAATAAATAAAAGCTTATTTTGAGGTTTGCCAGTTTTCAGTTCTTAAAATGCCATTTAAATTTGATTTGAAAAATATAAATATGTGTTGATACCCTAAGGGATCAAAGCTAAAACATTTGTTATATGTACTAATTAAACATTTCATATAGCTTTGCACCATACCAGAAACAATATTTATTACTTGTATTATGAACAACTACCATATTGTATAAAAAGCTCATTAACAGTAGGCATACCATGTATTTCCTTCACTTTTATTAAAAATATGCCAGATTATTTTTTAAAAGCCCTTTTAAAAACGCAATTGCATTTTTTCCTTTACCATTACCACCTCATTTTATTAGTAGACCTTATCAGCATACTTTGTAAAATATATTGGGAAATGAGTAAACATAGATTGCTTAACATAAACAACAGGTGTCTATTTCTACGCAACTGGAAAACATGAAAGAACACCAACTAGAATAGTGATAGATGTTGTTCCATTAGTATTTAGTTTTGCCACAAGCTGCATAACAATACTTTGGTTCAGCCTGCAGGTTACAATCTAAAAGGTTATGGAATTTTAAATGAAAGAACAGCTGCTACAGAAATAACATTATACTGTAACAGCCACCAGTGAAATCATTAACAATCTGTGAACTGCATTTGAATTCTTCCTTTCCCCATTATTTATTATTTGGGAAACTATTGTTTCAGGCTTTTATTACACCTCTTCTAATTTATTGCATTATGCTATTAGGCATTTTCCATTTTATGCAAATGAAATAAATGTGAACTTTTTAAAATACAGATATTTAAGGTCTGATTAGACTATGCTAGTTTGAAGCATTAATCTAAATACTTTCTTTCTGTTTAAAGCACCTGTCATTTATTTTATTGCTTTCTCCGCTCCTTTCAAAATATATATAGTCACTCATTTCTATAATGTAATTGCTCTAGATATGATTAATGATATCTTAACTTTTAATTTCTTTATGATCTTATTCTTCTCTGGCACTCTGTAGCAAATTATTTTTCCTTTTCCATTCCTTTCCCAGGTTCTTTAATCGCAATTGCTCTATACTGAGAACATGCAAACAGAAATTGTTCTAAATGTATATTTAATACATAGTCTCACAACTTTACTAGTATTTGCTAATGTAATTGTGATCGCTGTTATTGTAATTACTGAAAAGCGAACACATTTACTCAGATGACTTTAGAGCTGGGATGTGTATCAAGAGAAATGGTCCTTCTAGCACTTTACAGAATGGGAAAGCATGGAAGTGATTCAAATTATAAAAACAAATTAAGCACTCTACAAACAATATATAATATTTCTTAATGAATTTATTCTATTTTTTTCGGAAGTTTAAAATTTTCAGACTTATCATTCTTGCCTGATGGGTGAGATGGACAATTCCTTTTTTTCTTTTGTAAATTATAACTAATATAATATTATAGCCTTTCATAAGCAATAAAACCCTGACTGAGGAATTAAGACTGGTCAGGTAGTGTCACACCCAAAGACAACATGTTGAAATTTAATCAAGTTCCTTATTTGCCTATGCCTAGTAGAATCTTGCCAGACTAAAGCCATAACCTTCTAACTTAATAGATATACTTTGGGAGATTTTAGGGTGTGGCTACCCTGAACTTCTTCCTACTTCCCCATCCAGTTCAAGGCTGAGCAGTCTTCTATTTTGGGCCCCTATCTGGAATGTGCTGTGTCTCCCTGGGAAACCAAAATCACAGTGCCAAGATCCCCCCCCCACACACACACACTCTGCTCCAGCTGCACTTTCCATCACAGGTAGCCATCCCCAAAGGAAAGTGTGTAACGATATAAGGAAAATCACTTCTGTCTTGTGATAAATTACCACTGATAACTTGTCCAAATAGCTCCTCTGGTGTATCTCCAAAGAATGGCACACACCCAACAAGAAACTCATAAAGGATAATTCCCATGGACCACCAGTCCACTGGTTTGCCATAACCTTGCCTTAGAATCACTTCTGGAGCTATATATTCTGGTGTACCACAAACCTAAATAAGGAAACAGTAAAAAAGAAAACTGTAAACTTTAATAATGTCTCTATCATATTAATTTCAAATTTTCTTTTCCTTTTTTAATTTTAAGAAAACATGTTAATTTTTCACATTTTCTAATAAAAGTTTCCAGCTTAACTTTTGCAAGTGAATATTTCACAGACACTGTCTGCCAACTTGAAATCAAAACATATTATACATATATTTATTCTGATTATGTTTGGATTATTCTTATTTTAAATTGAAAACTTGAACAATTTTACCTTAAGTAAATCTTAAGACTGAACAGATTGTGGGTAAATGGTAATGAGGCATGCTTAAGGGGAAATGGGCCATAGCTAGGATTTTTAGCATCCTTGATTGTACAATGCATCATGAGTTCCACAAGTACTCTGCTGAGACTCTGAATTCTTTATAAAAACAACGTTCAATTTGTCTCTTTCACAACCTCACTTGCTTTAGAGCATTCATCTTACTAATAGACCATAATGGTGAAAAACCAAATTTGAAACAATCTGCAGTGCAAAAAATAAAGATAACTCTTATGTAGAAATTTGCAATAATATTATAGAAATTAAAAATAATTTGTTAAAACTTTTGGAAAGAAAACAAACATTGCTTACCTGTTTATCCAGAAATTCTCTAGCATCCTTCTCAATATGACCCTCATAAAGATTGGTGGTCATACTCATGAGACCAACCTTAGACAGCCCAAAATCTGTTAACTTTATATGTCCCATGGATGTTACTAGTAAACTGGAAAAAAGAATAACAATAAGTAATAACTATTAGTAACTTTGTTACTGTTACTGTTGTAACAGAACAGTGTTTTCAGTTCACCATTTAATATCAAGTTGTTATTATAATCACATCCTATCTGCAAATATGTTGGAATGACTATGACACTTGAAAGGTGGTTTTTCATAGAATATATTTAATTTTGAAAACAAAGTGCTAGCTTAGTGAAATCCATCAAATCGCAAGATAGACAATCTTGATTCATTAAGGGATAATGGGAGGAGACTAAACACCTTAAGAAACTAAAGTTATAAATCTGTAAACTGTGTATGCAGTCATATTTTTTAAAGAAAGTTCATTTAAATTATTCACAATTAAATAGTAAACATCATAGCACCAAATTTACAATCCATTGGTGTACTCAAAACAAATTTTAAAAATGGAAGTTATGAAATATTAATCAATGAACACATTATGAACATAAATATCTCAAATATCTATACTAATATTCATCATAATTATGGATTTATTTCAGAAATCATCCTTTATAGAATTAAAAAATAATACAATCAGATTATGAATTATGAATTTATATAACAATAAACATTTCTGCTTCTTGCTTCATATTATACACTCCTAGTTTTTCTGTAAATATTTTCTGTTAACTACATGCTACATACATACTTATCAGGTTTCAAATCTCTGTGTACTATTCCATAGTTGTGGAGATATTCCAATGCTAAAACAGTCTCAGCAAAATACATCCTGGCCATATCTACAGGCAAAGGACCCATATTTTTCATCAAAGTAGCACAGTCTCCACCTAAAACATAATGCATATTGCTATATTTTATGCCACACAGAGAAATCAACCACAACATTCAGACTAGCAAACAGATGGCAGTATTAAAAAGAAAACTTCCTTGTTAGCAAACAAAAACAGAATAAACTTCAGTGTGGGCATATAGAAATTCTTTTTTAGAGTTCAGATTAAAAACTGAATGGGATAAATTGAAAATTTTGTACACTAGTTTGCTGATTATACTATAGGGGAGAAAGCATTTTGCTCTATGAACATGCATCATGACTTGGGGATAATTTTGTACCAATCAGGATTAATTTGGTTGGAGTCTTGCCTTCCTACTCTCATTTATATTGTCAATAACCCATGAGGTAAATTAAATAGGGATTATGACCAGACAAGATGACATTAGATAATCTCATGATCATACAGAGACTTGATACTATGTCTCCCTTTTCGAGCCCTGTTATTGCTATAGGAACACTATGACATATGGGGGAGAGTCAGCCTTTAAGTATAAAACATTTGACATTTCTAATTTTCAATATTCATTTATGGTTTCTCAATATTACAATACATTGCACTTGACACATAATATAAAACAAAGACTGTACCTTCCACATATTCCATGACCATGCATAAATGGCGTTTAGTTTCAAAGGAACAATACATGCTGACTACAAATGGATTTTCTGCAAATGTCAGGATATCACGCTCAACAAACGCCTGCTGAATCTGGTTTCGAAGAATGAGATTCTGTTTGTTAATCTTCTTCATTGCAAATCTCTGTCTTGTTTCTTTATGACGCACCAGGTAAACAGCGCTTGGAAAGAAAAGGAATGGGGAATTATTAAATCAATTACTATTTAAAAATCTGTAATACTAAATAGGTGTACAATCTGGTAGGAAAAGTTCAACATTTGAGAAATAATAAAATGTATATTTTTAATGCAGCTTGCTATCCCAATTTATCTAATCAACTACATAAAAGAAGTACTCATAATATTTTGATAATTATCCTTAAGTTTCATTTCATTAAATTTTTCATAAAAACGATATGGCACAATATTACAATTGTAATAGTATACTGTTAGGTAAAATGTTATTGTACTTAAAAATATTCAAAGTTTCAAAGGAAAATTGAAAGATTATAAGTATAAATAAGTAAAAATTCACTTATTTATTATTCCAATTTATACAGCTGCCTATGTCATATATATGCTCTGGGTGCCTTATAAATAAATAAAAAACAATATAAAACAACCAAACAATGCAGTAGTAAAAACAATATAAAAATCAGCATAAAATTCATAGCTGAGGTAATCATTTAACACTCAAAATCACTGGGCCAGTTCTGCATTAACAGATTAAGAATAAATTAATTAATAGTTTAAGTAATAATTAAATAATAAATTAAAATTAACACATTGATTATCAACTAGGTTGCAAATGGCATGAGTTTCATAGGTAGAACTGTTATTATATTCAGGATTTAGCATAAGAAGTTAAAAAAACTTGATTCCTCCCTACTCTGCTATATGTAGTACCATAATTAATATACAGAGTGTTACTTTAATTTCTTAATTTTCAGATTAGAGAAAGTATACAGAAAAAAAAGAAAGCAAACAGGTGAAAACTCAAAAACATACCGTAATTCAGTGCTGGCAAACCAATATTATTACAACAAATTAAAATTCAAATTATAATGACACTAACTTAATCAAAAATTCAAATCATATATTCACCTTTTTGTATTTCCTCATAATATATTTTAGAGAACACCATTTCTCATTAAATTAAAGCCATATTTACCTCTTCAAAAATTGAACTTTGTGTAAGTATTTACAGCTTATGTTTCAAGATATTTTCTTTATGAAGCACCTTCAGGAAACATTTCAAATACTCTATTTATGTGAATGGTTGGAGTGCTCAAATGGAGCTGTGCGCACAGAACCATCCCCTCTCCTCCCTGGGCTGCCAAACCACAAAGGTTGGAGACTGTTGTTATATAACGCTAGTAATCAACTACTATGGCAACAACTTTTCACAAGTATCTTTATCCCATACTTGTAAATGTGATTTTTGTTTGCAAAATTGTACTCTTAAATTTTGATTTGTATTTCATTCTTCCAGGATGAAACTGAATTTTGTGTCTTCTGTAAGTCTGATAAAAAAAATCTCCAATTCTTAATCTAAGCCATTGTAAAAAAAAAAAAAGACAAATAAAGGGTCCAGGACTACATCTTATGCCATTCTATTCAATACCATTTCCTTTCTTGGAGGGAAACAATCATACATTTCAAATCCTTTCTTCCATTAGGGCTTTCCTACCAGGCAATCATATTGATTATTGCTCTGAGTTTATTAAAATCAATGTTACTGAACTACAAAATACACATTTGAGTATTCTCAATCCAGCATTTACATTGTCACTTCCACCTAATTTTAATTCTACAACTTACTAGACTAGACTAGACTAGACTAGACTAGAAGCTGAATGGGACCTTGGAGGTCTTCTGGTCCAGCCCCCTGCTTGAGCAGGAGAACCTATACCATTTCAGACAAGTGACTGTCTAGTCTCTTCTTAAAAACCTCCAGTGATGGAGTGCACACAATTTATTAAGGCAAGCTGTTCCACTGTTTAACTGTCCTCACTGTTAAGAAGTTTCTCCTTAATTCCAGGTTGCTTCTTTCTGTGGTCAGTTTCCAACCACTGTTTCTTGTCTTTCCCTGTGGTGCTTTGGAGAATAGTTTGACACCCTCTTCTTTGTAGCAGCCCCTCAAATACTGGAATACTTCTAATCAAATTAACTTTTGTCTATCAGTTATATTCTGTCAGGAATATCTTATGTATTGTGCCTTTCCTCATTGTCTGTAAGACAAGATAAACATTCTTTAAACGATGATTGGCAGAGTTTCTCTCCCAAAAGACGTAGGGGTAATGCAAGTTCTTCATCATTACTACTTCATGCCTGTTTGAAAAATCTCGTTAACTTTTGGAAATCATTATCAGTATCTTCTTCTTAACTGGCCATGCAATAAAAGCAATTATACTGGTTTTATTTGTTTTCCCATCTACTTTAACCTAGACACTATATATAGTATTACCAAGTTCATTCATTTGGACTTCCAAGCAAATGCATACATTTTCATATAGAGTACTAAGTGGCCTTTCTAAGTGATTTTAGTCTTTTTGAACAAAGTATATCCTATACTTCAGTCAAGGTATCAAGCCCCATTCATCTCCATTATATCAATCAAATTATAATTGCATTATTTCATCAAGAATTGAAATTGTAACTTTTCTCACACAATCATTGAAATCAAAGCATATTTGTATGATGGTAGCAGTGTCCCGGGGTCATGTAATCACCATTTGTAACCTCCCCAGCAGGCTTCCAACAAGTAAAATGAAGGGGGAAGCTGGATTCACTTAACAACCATGTGATTCACTTAATGACTCCAGAAAAAAGGTCATAAATTGGGCATGGTCACATGATGATTCACCTAATGACCACATTGCTTAGTGATGGAAGCTTTGGTCCCAAGAGGAGTTGTAAATTGAGGGCTATCTTTACTAACTTCTTTTCACTGTATATATCTCTTCACCATCTTGGCAGCCTACCACTGAACCCATTTTAGTTTTTCAATGTCCTCTTTAGATGGTAGTGCCCAAAACTGGGCACAATATGCTAAATGGTCCTGACTAAAGCAGAGTGGGGTGAGTTCATTCAAGATTTCTCTTCCAAGGAATAAGAGGATGGATGACACCACCACCTATGTCCCCAGGGTTTTGTGCTTCCTTCATAAATATTCAGTCCTTTGCAGTATTCCGGCCCCGTGTGGATTAGAAGGGATGACTTATTATTACATATTTAATATGACTCAAAGTTTATTCAGTCACTAATCTTTGATTTGAGCAGGCAGCACACCTTATAAGCAAGCTGACAAGCATTTAATTTCATTCCTTGTAGTTTTATTTACCACCATGACTGTTTCATCTTCTGTCAGGATACAGCGGCATCTCCTTTGCCCTTCTGGGATCCAACATCCTTTCTTCTGTTCTTGCTGTCTTCATTCTTTTCTCTGAAAATGCCCAGCTTGATTCTTCTGTGAAGTCCTGAAAACTGTTTCTGAGTTCCAGCTGTGGGAAATAGTTTCTATGCAACTTGTTTCTAATTGCAACTCTCTGACTGCTTTTCCCTTTGACTCCCTTCCTTACAAAGAGTTGCTTGCTGTGTCAGTTCTTAAAGTCTCTTTTATTTGGTCTGATAAACCCCCAATTTTTTGTCATAGGAGGGACAATGACCATTACTTATTTCCACCAGTTAACATTTCATCAATGGTGCTAAAAACAGTTCATTTGCAGTAATTCAGTACTTCTGAATTACTCAGAAGTAAGTTCTTGGTGCCTGAGAAATTTTGTAGCCTAGGCGCTAACGTCGGTTGTTGTTGTTTTTGTAATTTTCCTACACATCCCAGGGCCTGATGGAAAACCACGGGAAGAATCTAGCTTAATCAGCTCTCAGGATGTACTTATTTTTACTTATTGACACATAAAACATATTTGCTTTGCCACCACAATAAATTTTTGCTGTCAGTTTCTATTCCAGAAATGTTTTCATTCTCAACCAATCTCTTAAAACAATGTCTCTCTTCATTTCCCTCAATTCCTATTCTCCGACTTCTGAGCTCTACCAGCAAATTTCTCTCTTTCCCATTCTCTATTCCACCAAGCTTCTTTCTCATTTCTCCTATACCTCCATGACAGCTGAAGTATGAAGTAGGGTATCCCCTTCAGACTTATGACTATGTCAGCCACACACTATTTATGCTTCACACAGCCACTAGCTCACCTCTCAATTACTTCATGGGGTTTTCTCTTCAGGATCACTGAAGAATGCTATAAAGCCACCGTGGCCATCTATTCCCTCTTTCCCTCTCCCTGGAATCATCCATTTTCATGAGAAAGAAATGACAAATGCATTTCATTTTAAACTTCATATAGGCTTCAGTACATTTCTTCTGACATTTCCCCACAGCGATATTTTTAGCATTCCTCCAAAAGAAATACAATTTTTGTGCACATTAAGAAAAATATACCAAGTTACAGAAAATTGTGAAACAAAACTCAGAGAATTTTGTTTATTTTTACTCACCCATATGCTCCATTGCTAATCAATTTAATTGTTTCAAAATCAGTTTCACGAGGCTTCCTCTTAAGTTTAAGTGATACATTAGAATTCTTCAAAATAAATAGAGGAAAATTATTACACAAGACACCAGCAATGGGGTTGTACAGAGTTTCAGACAAAGTTCAATAGATGGCATGAACATTTGTTGGCAACTGCTTGTCAAATGGTGCTTTTTCTTGAAATCATGCTGCAATTGATAAAGGCATGATCCTGGGATTAAAAACCTCTTAGCCTCTCTAAATATTGGCAAGTCTACATGAAAATCCCATAGATTGTGAAGAATCTTTTTCCATTCTCATCAAAAGCACCACCACAGGTCCTCTGTACTTTTAACCAATCCATTATATTTAGCAGATCTTCAGATACAGATAAACATTGTCTTTTCTGTAACACCCAGCAATATATTAGAAGCCATTATTTTATCAATTATATTTCCATTGTTTTAATTATTTGCATACTATGTTTTAGATATTACTTACAAAACATTTGACACCATCAGGTTTAACCATAATAAAACAATTATAATCAGTGTTAGGTGAGAAATGAAGTATCATCATTAAGAAGTAATACTTAATTTTTACTCTAAACTTATTTTTTGTTTTACAGCATTAGAGTTTTTATGTCTGTTTATATTATGCAGTATGTGGCAGTATGGATAAGACAACAATAATTTTTCAGTTGTTTAAAGAACACACAGACCCAGATTCAGATTGATATTCTTGTCTAATTTATTTTGTATGACAGATGAATATAAAAAACAGCCATTTCCCAAATAATATTAAACTAAAATATAGCTTGTTTTTCACTTAGCAATGACATATGCTGCTTATCATTAAGGATGAGCTAGTTCGTTATGATTGTTCCCATAACTTAAAAAATAATTTACATTATAAGTGAATTCAGCCAAGAAACTATTTATTTAATAGTAAGAGTATTTACACTGACCGGTTCATCTGTTTCTGGAGTTGCTGCTGCTCCACTGTCATAGTTAGTTAGCTGAGCTATTTCTATCAGAAAAAAGAATACAATTTTTAGAATAAAGTTTATGTAAGTTTTATTAGTTTTGTTTTATGTTTAGTTGTTTTATGTTACATTTTATGTTATGTAACGCACTATATCCTGGTCTGTAAGATGGAAAAAAAATTTAAGTGAGTTACAAAGAGATATAAACACTCAGGATCTTCTTAAGTGGTATCAACTTTTCACATCAAGATCCACTAAATTAAGATCAGTGTTAAGTTAGGTTCTATAATGTTCAAATGCACTAATATAAAACACAAATTAGGCTTTGAATGAACTGTTGTGTCACTAAGAATCAAAACTCGCTATCATCTATAGGCCTCTGCTGGCAAAACAGAGGGCGGGGACAACACATGCATCAACCTGGAGCTCCATTCGTGGCTGCAGAGGCCTTTTCCTAAAGGCCTCTGCCAACGAAATGGAGGCCAGGGATGATGCACGTGAGCATCAACGATCAGCTGCAGAAGAAGTAGTCCAGCAGTGGCCACTATCTTTGCCGCCACCTTGAGGTGAGGCAGGTATTGGGGTATGGAAGGAATGGCTGCCGGGACCCTGCGGTAAGCAGGTGAGGACGCATGGGGCAGCCCAATCCCCTCCCCCACCTGCCTTGTCTCACCTCGTGGTGGCAGCACCACAAACAACCAGATGGAATGGGCGGGTGTTCAGCTGTGCAGGCTCTTAACTAGGGCTTGTTTTGGTGGTAGGGCTTATATTAGGCACAGGCATAAAAATCAAGCTAGGGCTTATTTTCTGAATAGGTCTTATTTTTGGGAAAACAAAGTAATTCCCTCTGTGTCGATGCACTTACATTTATTCAGGTAATGCAATAATTCACATGACTAGAAAAAGACATTTATATGACGATCTCCATGTAAGTTATACCGGTGTTCTAAACTTTGTTATTGCATTACATATTTAAGTCACAGAAATAAATACAGAAACAGAAACTTAAAAAATAAATAAGTTTATTTGGTGGGTGTACAGAGGTATCCCTCGTGTTCATCAGCCAGTCAAAAGTTACAATGGCACTGAAAAAAGAAGACTTTCAACCATCACTGCAACCCCATGATCAAGGAATTGTGATCATAGGTTCTTGGCAAAAAGATCACACAATAGCTGCAGTGTCCCACCATCACATGACTGTCATTTGTGATTTTCCCTGCCAGCTTTCCACAAGCAAAGTTAATTCCGAAGCTGGCAGAAAAGGTCACAAGTCACTCAGATAAGTCAGTCACACTCTTCACTGCCTGGCAGCAGCTAGTCCTGGTCCTACTGTGCAGGAAACTTGCATATCCTCCCCCACCAGAGCATCAGCCACCCCGGCCCCGGTGTGTGACTGCCATACACCTTATCTTCATTCTCTGCTGGCCTGTTTATGAGTTGCCTGGGTCTCACTTAATGACCTATGATCCTTACTGAACAATGGCAATGTGAGCATGCCATCATCAAGCAATGCTGTCATCTGATGTGCCTTATGACCACATTGTTTAACGATTCTGGTTAATGATACCATCATTAACAGAGTTCTACCTATACACACAGTTACAAACACTGACAAAGAACTATTTGACTTTGAAACTGAAAGCAGAAAGAGAAACATCTAATCCCAGCAAATATAATATTCATAATCCAAAATGTAGTTTCCTTACAAATTTATAATAAATCACAACCTAAGTCAAACATGCCTGCAGGGTATTCTTTCAAACCAAACCCAGCATGTTTTTATTTAAGATGAAGGACACTTAGAACAAAAACATAAAACTTCAGATTAACTTTACTATCAATATATAAATGTGAAATTTTATTAGATAACTGCTGAGAAACAGCTTATGGTTTGCTTTTAATTTTCTAAAAACCAAGCCACTGTAATGTAGTTTGACAGTTTTGTCAATCCCTTATTTATATTCATAAATAGAAAATCAAAGTGGTTCAGTTATGTATCCTACTTTTGATAAAAATAACCATTATCTGAGAAGTACACATTATTTGTAAACAGTAGGTAGCAATAGAATAAAACCAAGTCAGCTTTTGAAGCTGAAAGCTAAAGAAGCATTTCGCAACGCCTGAAGACATTTTTTAAACTCATCTAAATACCATTAAACATCTGCTTTCTTATTTTATTGACTTAAACCATTTCTAAAGAGTCATAATTCAAAAAGGTAAAGATTTAATCTAAAAGCCACAGGGGAAAAATTTCAACCTGGGGAGCATTTCTGAAATGCAGTGACCACACTCCAATAAATGATGAATCTGCTATTTATTGCTTTTTATACAAAATAGTTTTATCTAGCATTATCTCCAAAAGCTGCATGCATCATTTATCTGAACAGAAACCATACCCAACAGACAAAAAAGTAAAAGATCCAATTTTAAGTCCAATTACTGAAAATTTTCATTGGAAACAAAGAAATGTATTATAAACTGGGGGAAAAATCAATGTCCTTCTTTAAAATGTGCTTTCATAACATAAATCATCAGCTGTAGTTTTGGCTATTATAAAATTCCCATAATACTGTACAATAAATAAAGCAGTAAAATTTATACTGATCCTATAGAAAAATTGAATACTCCCTTCTTACTATTTTAATTGTTGCATCAATTATTATACATGTATATAGCCAATTTATAATAACTAAGGAACATAATTCAGTGAAACCTAATTTCATTTTGCTCTGAGAAATTGTATTTACCTATAGATATATTTGTTTGGCTCATTCTAAAGCATGTAAGAATAATTGAGCAATGATACCATCTTGAATATGGAAGCTGAAATAATCAATATACTAATTTGGGACTTATTCAAATCTAAAACATGTAGACTACCATATTTAATTTAGATACATTATTAGAATGTGATGCTACAATGTGGGATAAATAGGCTGCATCACATTCAGACTAACACAACACATTTTCTTTTAAAAATGCACAAATAAAGACATTGTGGTTGAAATTCTGGGTTTGTAAAAACAATCAAAACGAATTGCGCCTTCTCTAATTTCAAAATACATTGAAGCTGTGATTGATTTCAAACATTTAGGGTGGAAGATGAGAGAAAATAAAGATATTATGATTCAAGCATGATATTTGAACCTCGATAATGCAATTTGTTTTGCCCTAGTGTAATTTATAAACCGATAAACCCATTATTGCTTGTTCAATAAACTATTGTTAATACTAATTAACCTAACATACAAATAAAACTATATTATCATGGATATCCATTTCCATAATGGCAAATAATATAAAGCATTAAGTCAAAATGTAAACATTCAATTTGACAATATACATGATTCTGAGTTAAGAGATTATGTGCAGAGTCAAGTACATTTGTGCCACATTCAATTTTACTATGAAACTAGTTTATTTTTATGAGACAGATGTTTTTGTTTGTTTTTCAATTTGTACTTCTACTTCCTTAATTGTCCAATAAATTCTTTCAGGTTTTTATGTGAAGATGATTAAAAATTGCCCCAATTATTTTTATTAATGTTTTGATGTGATCTATTACTAGATTTACATCATACTTCAGTATATCATGGCCTACAATCTGACCACATTTTCATTAATTCCAGCTTTGACAATATTGTTAAACATCTTACCCCAATATGCTTTGTTTTGCAAAAGCTGATACTAAGCTATAATTCATCAATTATTAACATGAACAAAGAGTGAGCTTAATCTTTTAGCTTCTTTTGTCTATGAAAGATCTTTTATTATTTTATAGGAGTTTGGTACTAAAATCACATGATTATCAGATACATATATTGAAATATACAAGATTAATAAAAATGGTAATACCAAAATTGGGTAAAATACAATAAATCAATTGTGATTATTACATTATTACATTATCATACCTTCCAAAGGATCCTTATTCAAACCCAGTTGACTTATGATATATCTAGGGATGTCGGTTTTAATGCCTTGCCCCTCTTTTGCATGGCCTTCTGCAGCTTCCAAAAGATAGTAAAATTCTTCAGGGTCAAACTCCTAATGGAAAAGAAGAAAACATGAATTGGAGATTTCACCCTTATTCCAGTATACATTAACTTCTTCCTGCAGGAAAAGAACCATGTCTGTTTTATGGTTGCTATTATTTTTTATTAATTCTTTATAAAAACAACTTTATGTACAGCAATTCCATGTTACAAATATGACAACTACTATATAGACATATGTTTTGCAATGGAGAGTGAGTAGAAATTGGAATTACACTTAATGTCTTCTCCCAAAAAAGTCCTCAATATATTTTAATAGGAACTTCTAAAAATCAATAAAACTAAAAGGAAGACTAGAATAGTTTAAAGGAATACAGAGACTACCATGCTGCAGACAGCATGGAAAAGTAACTTAGTAAGTGAATCTATCCTGTGCATACTGTATTTATGCATCCTACAGTAACTGTGGGGTCTTTGGTGCTCTCTGAACATGGTTGTTTTCTTGCAGATGTGCATGGATGATGTTACTTAGTTGGGTAATGAAATATTTATGGACCATAAAGAAACCCTTCCAAGGCAATTTACTCATACATAATTACCTGCAAACTCTAAAGTGTAAAAGGTAACAGTGAATTATATGGAATTTGATTGTTATTTTAACATTCCCCAGATCATCTGATGATTACATTCCTTTGTTCCTTAGTTATTCAATCCAATCGTTTTTTTTAAAAAATAGATACGTAATTTCAAGTTAAATTGCACACTGTATTCATTCTCTAAAATTACTGTGCATTTTTAATTTACCAAATTTTTTACATATTTCTTAGTTGAAATTTTATGTGTAATAGATCTATTTAGACCTCGATGCTATCATAAGCATGTACACAGATATATCCTGATGCAGGAAATAAGTAATATGGTTTGTCCCTAATATAAGACAGTTATTACCTGCTTCTGGCAGTATCTGGGTCTTAATCAAAGGCCCAATTTTTCTTCAAGGTATTGTCATGTTTTTAAGCAAATGTATCAGAACAATGCTAGCAGATTCATCACTTCCTCACTGATATTACCATACGATTGGCAGACTCTAAAGAGCCTGGAAATCCAGTATTTGCTCTGAACATTTATTAGATATATATTAAATCAGCTGTAATAAAATTGTCCTATTTTCAGCCAGACCCATGGAAAGTCCTCTCATCATTATTAATACAGAAAGTTGCTCACTTTTTTGGACAGGTATATATTTAATGCTATTTAAGTTTAATCAATATATGAATATCTATGTTTATTTATATGCCTTACTTTACTGACTATCAAAGTTATTTAAAGCAAACATAATCTTACCAAACATTCAAGTAAACGAGCAGGCCGTGCAATTACAATAAGTATTTTTCGGACAAGCTGTTTAATAAATGCTAGTTCTCCACTTTCTGATCGTTCTTGAGCCTGTTAAAGAGGCATTAAAATAGTCTTCATATTAAACAAGGACACAAAGAAACATTATTAATATGATAGATTAAATATAATGAATTAAATAAACTATATATTATTTCAACATAACATGTCAACCATCTTGAACATTCAAGAAAGCCAATATATTTGTATGTGAATTATTACCATTTAGCATAAATTATTAACTGATATTTACCATTTATCATTTGTTTGATTTCTATGGTATAGGAATGACTGCCTAGAGACAAACATCTAAGTTCAAATTAACAATGAAAGCTAGAAAACAAATTATAGAAACAGACACAGTGTGAAAGGAGCCTAATGATTTGATCAATTAGGGCAGTTTTACTACAATGTGTACCCCAGAAAATCTGATTATGGCCCTAAAAGCACTTTTAAATTTAGAGAAGAAACAATAAATGAATGATCTAAGTCAGGGGACCCCAACCCCCGGTCCGTGGACTGGTACTGGCTGCATCATGCCAGCAATTGGGCCACACAAACAAGCAAAGTCCCACCCACAGGATGCAGGCAACACACAAAACCATGCGCCCCCCGGTCCATGGGAAAAATCTCTCTCTAAATAACCGGTCCCTAGTGTCCAAAAGGTTGGGGACCTCTGATCTAAGTCATAGGTCCCCAATCTTTTGGGCACCAGGGATCTGACCCTTGGAGAGAGGTTTTTCCATGGTCCATAGGGGCTGTAGGTTTGCATGCTGCTTGCATCCCACAGATGCAGTTTCACTGGTTTGTGCAGACTGATTTAAGGCATGCCACGGACCAGTACCGGTCCACAGATCAGGGACTGGGGACCCCTGATCTAAGTGAGTAAAGGGGGGGTCCCCGATATTTTGCATCCAAAAACTGTCTTGTAAGACTAGACTTCCAGAAGTCTAATAAATGCACACACACATGTTTTTTCCTGGGTGAAATATTCTTACATGCCTTTGTTCATATCTCAAGAAGACACTTATTTGCTTCACTTCAAAGCAGTTGTAAGACAAAATTCAAAATATACTACTTACAGCCCACAATAATTATTTCTATATGGAGTTGAATTAAACAGATCACAAGTCACTCCTAGACATTTGGTTTTAAAACATTTGTATTGTTCATGCATAAAAAGTTTATAAATATTTATAATTAAGATAAAAATAACAGATTTTGAATAATTTAATTAGGTTTGAATTCAGCTTTTCCGAGCATTAATTAAAATAATAGGAGAAATGGGTAAATCGTTTTAACTGTCAAAATTTCAGACAGTTGGTCTACTAAATGCTACATACTTAATATATTACTATTGGTATCAAAGGCTTAAATGAAACACTAGATGAAACTATAAACAATGCTTTTGTGAAGTGAAAAAAATGCCAACAATAAAACTCAGTTAACCTTGACCTGAGAACTACTGAAATGTCAGCTAAACACAACTGTTCAGATGCCTTGTGACTTCCATAGGCCATTCATTGCAATCACAATGTGCCAAGCAGCAGGGGACACAGCCATCTACTGAATGTCACAGCTGCGGACTGACTGAAATGCATCACCAAAATACTAAACCGTATTCCCACAGTCTAGTTCCCAAAACAGCAGGCTTTCCTGCAAAACTGCATGGTTTACAAACACAGTAAATCAGACAGGAAATAGAGGATACATAAATGAAAGCCATAAAAGTGCCATTTGATTCTAAAGATACTGTTTATAAACGTGCTTTGAAATTAGTAGTAACCCTATCCATAAATTAAGAACATCAAAATCATTCCACTGAATTAAAGGATTAGGTAAAAACTGCAGCATTATTAAAATATCTCTTTCTTCTTACTGATGTACCACACGAAGCCATCTTTTTTCAGAAATACTTGTTTACATTGTATTGGAATGGGTAACATAGACTCATTTGTCTATAAAATATAGAAACAAATATTCCTATTGGTCAAATACACTGACCAATAGTATACTTCCAAAAGTATGAAATCTTCGTGAATTTTACTCATAAATTTTAAACATCTAAAGAATATTAACTAGCAGAGTGATTGACAATGATTCCATTACAAAGAAAAGTCTTGAAAAACCGTAATGCCTCAAATGTCCATACTAAGGAATTAAGGAGCAAACGTACTGTTTTTATAATACACTAAATGGATTAGAAATAGTAACTACTACATTCTATGTACCATATATATGTTCTATCAAAGAAATCTTTCTTCTTTAATTAAAGATTGGGGTTGTTTTTTATGATAGTTTCAAATGTGTCTTATCTTTCAGAATCAGAATTCTATCAGAATTTTAGAAATCCCATAAAGTACATTGAAATTTAAGAAGTTTTTACCATTATCTCAAAATCGTTCTTAACCATTTCCTTCTTTCATCTAATTTGAAGGAAAATTAAATAGTTTGTATGCAATTTTGGAAAGTTAGCAATCATAACATAGTCTCTTTCTTGTATTTCTGTTACACTTTTAATAATAGAATTAATTCAGTTAAACAAAAGATACTTGATTTTTACATAGAAAAGTCCATTTAAGCTGAAGCACAGAATGAATATGTATATTATATAGGTTCAGCTCCTTTATAAACCAATTATTTCCAAACTTGAAGATCCCTACAGCAGCTGCTAAGGTCATTAAATTGAACATTTTAAAGAGCTATATATATTTAAACATTATTTTATAAAACTGTGGAAGGGCATAAATATTTTAAAAACTCTATTTTTAAATCGAGAACCTGTTTGGTGTAGTGGTTAAGGCATCGGTCTAGAAACCAGGAGACAGAGTTCTCGTCTGGCCTTAAGCATATAAGCCAGCTGGGTGACCTTGGGCCGGTCACTCTCTTTCAGCCCTAGGAAGAAGCAATGGAAAACCATTTCTGGAAAAAAAACTTGCTGAGAAAATAGCTATTCTCACACTACTCCAGACAGCTATCAGGAGTAAGCCGTGACTTGAAGGCACAAAATAGATAAATAAACAAAATGTGCTTAGCATAAATGAAACTTTAATTGATCATACTTCTTGTAGGAGCTTATCCAATTTATGCTGTAATTCAAAGAAATATCGTGAAGTAATAAGACCCTGATGAGATTTATCCAAGCAATCACGACCCAGTTCAATGATCTGATGGTGGGTGAAGCTGAGCACTCCATCTGCCAAGGGAAGGATGTTCTCAGGAGAATGGTTGGTGATAATTTCCTGAAGCCTTTCTTCCATCTGAGCAGTAGCCTGTATAATATATGTTTTATAGACTTAATCAAGGTATTAATGAACTTAAGCTTCTAAATCAAAATTTGCACAAAAGCATATGCAAAAACTGATTCCAAGAAGTTTACTTTTAAATTATAAACAACATTTTGAACTTAATCAGATATTAGTAATAAAGCTAGAAAGGGTCACAAAAAATTTAAAACCATATTTAAAATATAAAGCCACAAAGCAGGAATTGTACACCATATAGGGACTTACTGATTACAGACACATTTTCCTGCTATGTTAATTAGGACATTTTTACAATTTAATACTAAAATAAATGTCAAAAGTTACTGCTTTAAGTTTTTTGGAACTTAAAAGAGCAAAACTATTTGGGTTTATTTTAATCTGATGTATTAAGTACAACAGAAAACACTGTTTTTCCATATGGTTTTCTTGTGAAAGTTAGTATTAGATATAATTTGTATTCTTTATTACCTTGGGAAACCTTTCTTTGTACACATGGTTCATCATAATAATTTCGTGATCACAGCAGGCAGGAGGACGTCCAGGACTGAAAGCAAAGAAATTAACCTTTGAATCTCATTCTAAATTAACTTAAAATTTTAGACTATTATTAAGCCATTATTTCACTATTATTAAGCCATTATTTCATGAACCATTCAATTCATTTTTTGTGATTTCTCCACGATTTGGCATGCCTGGAGGCCAAGACTAAGAATTTTGTAGGTATACTGTATTTTTAATCAGGAAAATTATTCTAGTTAAAGAAAATATTGGCATGTATACACAAACACGTACACACTCACAATCACAAAATTAATAGTAGGAGGTGGACTTTTATTTATTCCAAATTTAAAATGTTAATCAAAGTACTTAATGAGCAACTTATAAATCCATCAAAACAAAAATGAAATCATCAATATTTACGTTTTCTCACTTACATTAAAATTCCTTCCCATCATACAGAATGTATTATGGCAAGACCTGATTATAAAACATAAGCTTACCTGTGTCAATATAGCCCTGTCTTGTCAAACAATATTTCTTTTTCCCATTCATCCAAAATCTATATACTTCCATTAAATTCTGATTAAATTAATAGATGATACCAGAGAAATCGGATCAGGGTTCACTGCATGCTTACATTAGATTGACTTGGTTATACTGACACACAAATTACAGTCCCCTGTTCAATTATATTGTGCTGCTATTCAACAAAATCAAAGTAGTGAACCACAAACATGAGAATAGCTTTTGCCTGCAAAACCTCTATTCCATACACTGTATTCCATTAATCATGAATATAGTGTTTTATTAAAACGTATAAAGTACTTGCATGTTTTACTAACAAAATATATTTACCTATGTTTTTCTTTAAATTTGGACATTTCAAATAATTTATATTGTCATTCAATATATTTTTCATGTATTTTTCAGATAAGATATATTTAATCAATTTTTCTAATGTCCATTGAAAATCATGTTTCTAAAGAATATTAAACTAGAAATTCACTGAAATAAAAATTATGAGCTTAACAGTAAAAATCTAGACCTTGTACAGATACTGCAGAATTATACATTGAAAAATACATTTTGGAATCTATTATCCTTTTTAAACAACAATATAAACCATGACAGATTATTTTTTTTGGCATTTCATAAGCATAACAACATTGTTTGTGTGTGTGTGTATTTGGATCATTTTCACAATTTCCTATATCAAGATACATGTTATACTTCTAAAAAAAAGTCAACCTACCTGAGGCTTCTGGATCGTGGCCTCATTTGAGTGGTCCTACATCTATTATCACTAGCAATACTTTCAGTAGCACAGAAATGTTTAGATAAAAAATGAAGTTCGTCTGGCGTTGGCTGATATGGTAACTGGTGTAACTTCTCTTGGGAAGAACAGGATGACTACAATAAAAATGTAAATATTAATGTGTACCAATATTCAAAATAAAAATCTTCTCACTTCTTATCAACAATATTACAGTATACCAACAAGTTTCTTTTTACATGTAAATCTACAATATTGCATTTCTAATACAATTTGCTATAACAACAGTTGTTGTTGTTGTTAGCTGCAAAGTCATGTCCGACCCATCGCGACCCTATGGACAACATTCCTCCAGGCCTTCCTGTCCTCTACCATCTTCTGGAGTCCATTTAAGCTCACGCCTACTGCTTCAGTGACTCTATCCAGCCACCTCATTCTCTGTTGTCCACTTATTCTCTTGCCCTCAATCTTTCCCAGCATTAGGCTCTTCTCCAGTGAGTCCTTCCTTCTCATTAGGTGGCCAAAGTATTTGAGTTTTAGCTTCAGGATCTGGCCTTCTAAAGAGCAGTCAGGGTTGATCTCCTCTAGGACTGACCGGTTTGATCGCCTTGCAGTCCAAGGGACTCGCAGGAGTCTTCTCCAGCACCATAGTTCAAAGGCCTCAATTCTTTGGCGCTCAGCCTTTCTTATGGTCCAAATTTCACTGCCATACATTGCAACTGGGAAGACCATAGCCTTGACTATATGCACTTTTGTTGACAGGGTGATGTCTCTGCTTTTTAGTGTGCTGTCTAGATTTGCCATGGCATTCCTCCCCAGGAGCAAACGTCTTTTAATTTCTTGGCTACAGTCCCCATCTGCAGTGATCTTGGAGCCCAGGAAAATAAAATCTGTCACTACCTCCATTTCTTCCCCATCTATTTGCCAGGAATTGAGAGGGCCGGATGCCATGATCTTGCTTTTCTTAATGTTAAGTTACAAGCCAACGTTTGCACTCTACTTCCTCACCTGAAACACGAGGGTCCTTAGTTCTTCTTCACTTTCTGCCATTAGAGTGGTATCATCTGCATATCTTAGGTTGTTGATATTTCTTCCGGCAATCTTAATTCCAACTTGTGATTCATCTAGCCCTGCTTTTCTCATGATGTGCTCTGCATATAAGTTAAATAGGCAGGGCGACAGTATACAGCCTTGCCGGACTCCTTTCCCAATTTTGAATCAATCAGTGGTTCCGTGTCCAGTTCTCACTGTTGCTTCTTGGCTCACATATAGGTTTCTCAAGAGACAAATAAGATGGTCTGGTACACCAATTTCTTTAAGAACTTGCCACAGTTTGTTATGATCCACACAATCAAAGGCTTTAGCACAGTCAATGAAGCAGAAGTAAATGTTTTTCTGGAACTCTCTAGCTTTCTCCATGATCCAGCGTATGTTGACAATTTGAACTCTAGTTCCTCTGCCTCTTCGAACACCTACCTGTACTTCTGGTAGTTCTCGATCCACATACTGCTGGAGTCTAGCTTGTAGGATTTTAAGCATAACTTTACTAGCATGAGAAATGAGTGCAATGGTGCGATAGTTTGAACATTCTTTGGCACTGCCTTTCTTTGGAATTGTAATGTAAACTGAACTTTTCCAATCCTGTGGCCACTGTTGAGTTTTCCAAATTTGCTGGCAAATTGTGTGTAGCACTTTTACTGCATCGTCTTTTAAGATTTTGAATAGCTCAGCTGGAATAATGTCACCTCCACTAGCTTTGTTGTTGCTCAGCTTTTCTTAGGCCCACTTCACTTCACATTCTAGGATGTCTGGCTCGAGGTCAGTGACCACCTCATTGTGATTATCAGGGATGTTAAGCTCATTCTTGTATAGTTGTGTAATTTTGCCATCTCTTCTTATTCTCTTCTGCCTCTGTTTGGTCCCTAACATTTTGGTCCTTTATCATGCCCATTTTTGCATTACACGTTCCCTTCATTGCTCCAATTTTCTTGAAAAGATCTCTGGTTCTCCCTATTCTATTGTTTTCTTCTATTTCTTTGCACTGTTCATTCAAGAAGGCATTCTTATCTCTTCTAGCTATTCTCTGGAATTCTGCATTCAGTTGGGTGTATCTTTCTTTTTCTCCTTTGCCTTTCGCTTCCCTCAACTATTTGCAAAGCTTCCTCAGACAGCCATTTTGCTTTCTTGCATTTCTTTTTCTTTGGGATGGTTTTAGTTGCTACCTCTTGTACAATGTTGCGAACCTCTGTCCATAGTTCTTCAGGCACTCTATCAGATCTAATTCCTTAAATCTATTTGTCACCTCTACTGTATATTCAACAGGGATATGATTTAATTCATACCTGAGTGGCCTAGTGCTTTTCCCTTTCTTCAGTTTAAGCCTAAACTTTGCAACGAGAAGCTCATGGTCTGAGCCACAGTCAGCTCCTGGTCTTGTTTTTACTGACTGTATAGAGCTTCTCCATCTTTGGCTGCAGAGCATATACTCTATCTGATTTCTGAGTTGACCGTCTGGTGATGTCCATGTGTAGAGCCGTCTCTTGGGTTGTTGGAAAAGAGTGTTTGCTATGACCATCATATTCTCTTGAGAAAATTCTATCAGCCTGTGCCCTGCTTCATTTTGTATGCCAAGGCCAAACTTGCTTGTTATTCTGGTTATCTTTTGGCTTCCTACTTTAGCATTCCAATCCCCCATGATGGTAAGGACATCATTTTTTGGTGTTAGTTCTGTAAGGTGCTGTAGGGCTTCATAGAACTGGTCAATTTCATCCTCTTCAGCAGTGGTGGTTGGGGCATAGACTTGGGCTACTGTGATACTGAATGGTTTCCCTTGGATTCGAACTGAGATCATTCAGTCATTTTGAGGATTGTATCCCAGTATTGCTATTCCTACTCTTTTATTGACTATGAAGGCTACTCCATTTCTTCTGAGGGATTCTTGCCCGCAGTAGTATACCTGATGGTCATCTGAATTAAATTCACCCATTCCTGTCCATTTTAGTTTGCTGATTCCTAAGATGTCGATGTTCAGTCTTGTCATCTCTGTTTTGACCACATCCAGCTTTCCTTGATTCATGGATCTTGATTCAGGTTCCTATGGAGAAAAAATCTTTACAGCATCGGACTTTCCTTTCACCACCAGACACATCCATAGCTGAGCGTCCTTTCGGCTTTGGCCCAGTGAACTTCATTCTTTCTGGTGCTACTAGTACTAGCCCTCTGCTCTTCCCCAGTAGCATATTGGACGCCTTCCGACCTGAGGGGCTCATCTTCCAGTGTCATATCGTTTTGCCTTTTGGTACTGTCCATAGGGTTTTCATGGCAAAGATACTGGAGTGGGTTGCCATTTCCTTCTCCAGTGGATCACGTTTTGTCAGAACTCTCTGCTATGACCTTTCCGTCTTGGGTGGCCCTGCACGGCATAGCTCATAGCTTCATTGAATTACGCAAGCCCCTTCGCCACGACAAGGCAGTAATCCATGAAGGGGATAACAACAGGAACATGTGGTAAATAAAAGCACTTGGAATTCAAATTCACAAGTTAAAACATTTGCTTCCTGAAAAATTACTCTTATTTATAATTTTGTTTAAAAATATTCAAAAAACAACTTTGAAAAAAGTTGTTAATGAAAAACAGATTTTCTCTTAATTATATGTTTACTATCCATACATATTCTAGTGAAATAAACTTTGTTCAGTTTCAAATTGATGAGTATTTAGTGGAGAACAATCTCTTTAATGCCACATAATGCAAAATCTATCTGGAAATGTCTTACCAAAGCACTTCATTATAAGATTTTTCTAAAAATTTTAAAATAGCAGAATTTGACAAAATGAAAAAACCTAACAATGAAATGTAATTAATTATAATTGCTTCTGTTTCTTTTGAATACTGTTCATCCTATAAATAAATATTAACAAATTTGAATAATTAAGATAGTATCCCATAACACTTAAAAACCAAGCATATTTTTCCAATGAATATGGCACTTTATTAAAATATGAGTTTATTTCCAGGAAATTAATTCAAATTTGTCAATGTAAAAATGATTACTTAATGGTTAATGCAGCATTAAATCTTGGGTAGATAATAAAAGATTAGAGAAAATGTCATTCAATTTTCATCACTTACCTTCTTTTTAGAGTGAATTATTCAAAATACTTTACTTGGATGGACTAATCTATCAGCTGTATATTTAGGTCACTTAAATCTCTGTATCATTTAACAACGTGTTCCAAAATTCTATTTAAGGTGATTGAAATTCTCACTATCATAGCCAGATTGTGACTATATAAGAATAAATACTCCTTCCTATATCATGACATATATTTATTTATTTATTACAAGTTTTCAGATTCATATTGTTCAGTTATAAACCTTTTTGGATAGGTTTGTTGAGGATAGCTGCTAACCTACACTGTCAACATAGAAACCACAGACTTCTTCAGCACTTCCTTTCTAATGGATCGAAAGAAAAGAAGCAGTTATAGGTCATTAAGCTACTCAGTACTGAAATCATGCTAAGTATTTAATTTAAATCAGATAAATTACATTTTATTTAATAATGTTTGCTAGAATTCTTAGAAAATAAAGAATAAAGATTCTGTCTAGTTTTGTGGCGGTCACAGAAATAAGTGGTAAAAATGTGCAAAATATTTTAAGTTCAAATTGTATGGAAAGCAAAATGCCCTGCTTTGACCTTGAAAATAGCTGCTATTTTGATTTTATTCAAAATGTTGGGTAAAAATGGTTGGACCTTGGAATGTGCTGTGCATTTCTGATATTTTAATACAGAAATTTGTTATTGTTGTTAGCTGTGAACTCGTGTCCGACCCATCACGACCCCATGGACAACGTTCCTCCAGGCCTTCCTGTCCTCTACCATCTTCTGGAGTTCATTTAAGCTCACACGTACTACTTCAGTGACTCCATCCAGCCACCTCATTCTCTGTCGTCCCCTTCGTCTCTTGCCCTCAATCTTTCCCAGCATTAGGCTCTTCTCCAGTGAGTCCTTCCTTCTCATTAGGTGGCCAATGTATTTGAATTTTAGCTTCAGAATCTGACCTTCTAAAGAGCAGTCAGGGTTGATCTCCTCTAGGACTGACCGGTTTGATCGCCTTGCAGTCCAAGGGACTCACAGGAGTCTTCTCCAGCACCATAGTTCAATTCTTTGGCGTTCAGCCTTTCTTATGGTCCAGCTTTCACTGCCATACATTGCAACTGGAAAGACCATAGCCTTAACTATGCGCACTTTTGTTGACAGGGTGATGTTTCTGCTTTTTAGTGTGCTGTCTAGATTTGCCATGGCTTTCCTCCCCAAGAGCAAGCATCTTTTAATTTCTTGGCTGCAGTCCCCATCTGCGGTGATCTTGGAGCACAGGAAAATAAAATCTGTCACTACCTCCATTTCTTCCCCATCTATTTCCCAGGAATTGAGAGGGCCAGATGCCATAAGCTTGGTTTTCTTAATGTTTAGTTTTAAACCAACTTTTGCACTCTCCTTCTTCACCTGCAACAAGAGGCTCTTTAGTTCCTCTTCACTTTCTGCCATTAGAGTGGTATCATCTGCATATCTTAGGTTGTTGATATTTATCCCGGCAATCTTAATTCCAACTTTTGATTCATCTAGCCCTGCCTTTCTCATGATGTGCTCTGCATATAAGTTAAATAGGCAGGGAGACAGTATACAGTCTTGCCGGACTCCTTTCCCAATTTTGAACCAATCAGTGGTTCCGTGTCCAGTTCTCACTGTTGCTTCTTGACCCGCATTTAGGTTTCTCAAGAGACAAATAAGATGGTCTGGTACTCCCATCTCTTTAAGTACTTGCCACAGTTTATTGTGATCCACACAATCAAAGGCTTTAGCATAAGCAATGAAGCAGAAGTACATGTTTTTCTGGAACTCTTGAGCTTTCTCCATGTTCCAGCGTATGTTGGCAATTTGATCTCTAGTTCCTCTGCCTCTTCGAAATCCTGCCTTACTTCTGGTAGTTCTCGATCCATATACTGCTGGAGTCTAGCTTGTAGGATTTTAAGCATAACTTTACTAGCATGTGAAATGAGTGTAATGGTGCGATAGTTTGAACATTCTTCGGCATTGCCTTTCTTTGGAATTGTAATGTAAACTGAACTTTTCCAATCCTGTGGCCACTGTTGAGTTTTCCAAATTTGCTGGCAAATTGAGTGTAGCACTTTTACTGTATCGTCTTTTAAGATTTTGAACAGCTCAGCTGGAATACTGTCACCTCCACTAGCTTTGTTGTTGCTCAGCTTTCCTAAGGCCCACTTCACTTCACATTCTAGGATGTCTGGCTCAAGGTCAGTGACCACCTCATCGTGGTTATCAGGGACATTTAGAAATTTACATGCCCAGTTACTGGATGTTCTAGCATCATCAGTCAGTTTCTACCTATCTAGTAGAAAATATGACACAATCAGTCTCCACACTTACAACCAAACTTCTGAACAGGTTATTAAGTCTAAACTTCACAATATATATTCATATATATAGACTGACAGTGATACAGACTTTATTCTTTATTTTTCAATATTACCCAAAATTTCACCATTTTCTAAAAGAGCTGAATCTGAAAGTATGTTACAGAAAGAAGCCAATAATAAATCACTTACTGAAACTGTTGAACTGGGAGTATTTGTACCATATCCAGAAGAAGGGAGAGATGCCAGTGACCAACGCCGTCCATCAGTCCTAAAGTGTATTTGAGTTTAGTCACAAAATACTATTGCAATTTTACTATGCCAAAATATTCAAATGGAGTTTATGGAATAATATGACAAAAGGGAAAATACAGCAATATAAGCAAGCCTTATTCAATGCATTTCTTTAAAGCATGTGCAAACGTTTGGAAACAAATGGAAGATTTCAGAAACGGAATTAGTTAAAGATTGTATGATAAAGTGGGCACAAAATATTCAGGAACCAATTTCGTTGGACACTTGGGAGATAATTTGGGTCAGAAATGTTAAATTTACTCAGGCTCAAAACTTAAGGGAAAATTTTTATAAAATGTTTTATAGATGGCATCTGGATCCCAAGAAGTTGTCTAACATGTATCCTAACTTACAGTCTAAATGTTGGAGATGTGGTAGTTTAGAAGCCACCTATTTTCATATGTGGTGGACTTGTAGAAATATAAAAGCTTTTTGGATTAAAATTTGGTGGAACATTCAAAAGATTTTTAAGAGAAAGACAAAGTTTTCTCCGCAATTGTTTTTATTGGGTATTGTTGTAGATTGTGATGTTAAAGAAACCAATTTGATGTTGAATATGATAACAGCAGCACGGTTACTGGTGGGACAATATTGGAAGAAGGATAGTTTGCCTACTATAGAAGAATGGGTGCTTAAAGTTTCGAATCTTACAGAAATGTCTAAGATTTCTGCTTACTTGAAAGATCATTCACAGGAAAGATATATTTCAGTTCGGCGGAGATGGATAGATTATATTCAGAATAAATATGGGACTAAAAAGTTCCATTTAGCTTATGAGTAGATTTTAAAGGGATATTGTTATTGATTGTTGGTACTTTGTATGTATTTATGTTAAAGTGGAGTTAAAGCACATTATGAATTTGGTTAATTGTATATTATGTATAATTTTTATTTAGAATATGATTATTATAACTATAATCCTGTATTTAGCTCTGGGAAGTGGGGGGGAAGTGGGCGGGTTTGGGGTGGGGGGGATTTGGGGATATATTGTAAAATCTTGTTTTTGTAAAACTCTTTAATAAAAAAAAGAAACAAATGGAAGATTTCACCATTCTGATTAGCCAATTCAAAATGCTGACTAGAAGAGAACAGAGAAAACAGTGGATAACCATCACAATCTACATACTAAATATAAAGCATGTAGATTGACAGCTAAAGTGAATCCAGAATGATAATTGTTTTATTTGCAAAATGAAACAGAGATCATTATATTTTTGGCAAAATATTGACTGTATGGAACATTTTTTAATCTTTAATACATGTAATGAAATTTGAGACATAGAACTACCAACCTAGTTTCATTCCCAGTCACAGCCTAAATATTTATCTAACGCATACATAGCTGTTGCCTATGCTTTAAATTTCACTACTACCAAGAAATACTGTTCTCAGACAAACATCAACAATACATAAAACAGGGAACTCAACCAAGCTATAGATTGTACACCAAGTTACATGCATAATATGAATGATATCCATCATATAAGAAATCTCTGCTCAACATTGCTCAGAATTCAGCATGCAGAAAGTTATATTTAGTCCCACATGTGAATGTAACACTGTATCTATCACAGAGATAGGTGCCTAATCATATCAGACTGAACACTCCAAACACACATACATGAAAAAGAAACACAGAAACACACCACACAAGCACTCCTTGTTTTCTCTCTATGAGGCAAAGGAAGCAGGCAGAAAACAGAATAGCTGCAGATTGTATCGGGACTTGCTGTGATGACCTATTCAGCCTTGCACAGACATGGCTGCAACAGTGAGCACAGCTTGTACAGATAAGAGATAGTTACCTTTCATTTCGATGCCCATGACTGCAAATGTAATTGTACCAAATATATTTAGACAGAAACACAGAAGACAATTTTTTTAAGTGCAAGCAAGCTACACAGAAACTTCAAATAACTTAAACAAGTGGGGTTAATTTCTACAGTTAATTTCTCTAACAAAGAAAATCTGACTACCAATGTTAACAGTTTTTGATATACAAAGTTATACTTAAGTGAATCACATAAATTTCTAATTCCCTCCAGCTTTTCAGTAATTTTCTATTTAACACCTTATGCAAGACTCTGCTATACTTCTTCAATATTTATTCAAATATCCTGTGAGTGAAGTTTTTGATAACGATAATGGAGGTGATCACACAATGAAGATGTTGGAACAAATTGAATCAATTGAATGAACCAATTGAGAGTTCTGGCATCAGACAGGCATCAATTGCTCCAAAATTATGTTCATTTTTAAATATTTCAATAGAGAATACTATTAGAAAGAGAAAGGAGATTATTCAACTACATATAGAGCAAGAATATTAAGCATTTTAGCATCAAATCTCACATTGTTATTTATTTTTGTATATATTCCAGTCAGCATTATTCTACATGCATACCAATCTTTCACTTATAGAATGAGTGAGATTTAGACAACATCTTATAGAGAGACAGTGGCCTGCTACCATAACATAATTTGTGATAGAGCTTGCAAATGATTATGTATCTCATTGACAAAGGAGAATATTTGTAACTTAGGGTCCTTGCTGCTCTCTGAGTTTGGTTGTTTCCTTGCAAACATTTCATTACCGAAGAGATGCCTTCAATTTATATTCTAGTGGTTTGCCCTGTTAGTGTTTGTAGGAGCGGTTGTGGAAGTTCTTTGGTTAGAACAAAAAACCCGAAACACCTCCCCACTAGCAATCAACATAGATTAACACCAAGATTGACATCCACCAAAAACCAAGAAGTAAACAATATCCAATCAAGGAACTGCCAAATAAGCTAATAATAAACAGTCAACCATCAGCATTATCATTACCAAAAATATTTTCTGCTATTAATTCTAATGTTAGAAGCGTATATTGTCCTACCTTCGTGCAAAAGAGAAGTGGGCTGAGGCACTAGGAGAAAAATTTCTAGGGCTGTCTTGAGGACTGCTGCCTGTTATGAACAAGATAAATATAAAATATCTTAACAAAAAGTTCTATAAACCATGAAGTTCAATAAAAATCTGTAATAAATTCTAATTATTTTTTCTCATTTAGATGCCCCTTCTTCCCATGTCATGAAACTAAGTTGTGGTCTAATTAAGGTATCTGGCATGATATCTTATATTCTGACTCAAGGAATGTGATTAGTAATAATTGAGTGTAAAATCTCCCACTTTTCATCCAGACAAGCATAATATTTTCTCTCTTTGGACTAATAATAAATAAATGCAAATGAAAAAACAGGTAAGATTGTGGTAAATAACACCCTTTTTTTCTTATCAAGGGCCTTATTTCTTCAGGGAGCCAGATGGTTGGTGGACTAAAAAAACAAATTAATAGAGCCAAACTTAAAATGGATGGATGCCCTCGTTCTTTTCCTCTCCCTTTTTTCTTCAGCAGAAAATATAGTTTCATCAAATATACAAACATTTATGAACCTAAGGTAAAAATCTTCTTTTATATCCATTTAATAACATTAGTTCTCCAGATACAATGCCTCTACACATTATTTATTTATGCACTTTATAATACCTTCCTATGAGGAAAAAGTCTTGAACCAAAGTATATATTTAGACCAAAACAGAATATTAAAATACAGCCAATTAGAGCAGTATATGCATGCATGTATGTATGTATGTACATATATATAACATTTCAGTTGCAGAAATATATATAGTGAAACCTCATTTTAGCATTTTTAAAGAAAATACAATTAAAATTCATTTAAGCCCTCAACATCAAAATAAGAGAGGGGCCTTTTGGATTGAATTTATTATCACAAGGAAGATTTGGGACAAAGGTGTGTGTGTAATTTTTGTAGAAGAAAAGATATATTTATTGGTTGGAAAGAATTTGGAAATTATTGGCAGAATAATAAGAATATCAGCAGCAATGGAGGTATGTCAGAATTGGCTGGACCAAAGCTTTGGAAGGCTACTTGTTGGACCTAAGGTCCTAGTGATTCTGCTATTTGAGAGACTACCTAACAGAATGATGTAATTTTCTGCTAATAATTCTCTTGTTATAAATATGTGAAATACATTCTCCTACCTTCATGCAAAGGAAAGTGAGGTGAGGTACTAGGAGAGATTCCTAGGAAGACCCCATTGGCTGGTCTCCACAATAGGACTGAGGTGATTTACTCTGTGGATTTGGCACAAGAGGTAGAGGGAATGCCATCCTTGTGGAATGGCTTGTGAGGTAGAATGGTTGCCTTGTCTTCTAAGTGGGTGAAGTGGGAGTAGGTAGGCAGATTGCTGCCCGACAGTAATAGAAATGGGTATGTTGAGAGAGATGTTAGAAGACTGCTGTAGTTAATCAGATTAATGCATAATGAGACCTCATTCTTCTGTAATATAGGACATGAAACATAAACCTGGTCTGCATCACAAAGACATGGTAAGTGAGGACAAGGACAAAGATTTACTCACCAAGCCTCTGTGGGCATTGGTAGCCTTTATGCAAATATTTGGAAGAAGGTCCAGATATTACTGTTTGTGCAATTTTAATAGTGACTAGAAACAGTAGCCTAGAAGTGGTTGGGCATGCATGTTATATTAGGTCCTATATAGTGAAATGTGTAGATGGCCTTGGAAACGAAGCAAAGAAATGCTGCTTAGGAAGCAATCAGACAAGATAGGCAGAATCTCCCCCAATAGCTTACTGGTCAAAGAAGGAAACTTAGGAAGTGCCCTTATAGATAAAGCAGCTAAAAGTGGTAGTTGGAACTTTGTACTTTCAGACTTGCAAGATTCTGTTAATGTAGCCTAATAAAGCATTATTAATTCATCTAGTTGTATTTGTTGTCTGGTTTATAGGAGGGCTGATAAGTCTTAGAAGACAAGATGAAGCTACTTTTGATATATTGACCAACCTGTTCCTTAACAACAACCTCCCAGATCCCATTGTTGGATTAATAGTAGAGTCCCCAGATATATTAGTCTTTAATATCCATGTTTTGGAGATAGGATCTGAATGAACTTGAGAGTTTATTACCTCCATGGTGAACCCAGACTTATCCAGTAGATCATAGGGCCAACACATACAAGCAACTATACCTGGTTAATAGACACATTGTCAGCTTGCTTGCTCTCCACAAATGGAAAGATTGGTTAAAAAGGTCCGCCCCATGAACAAAGGACCCTTAGGGCTTTCTGAGGGGCCTTGAGAAATTTCTAGCAGTCTTGAGTCAGAGAAGTTTAAGTCATATAAAGCATCAACAAATATGGATTCAAGATTGTGTCACACCAGTGACACAAACTAGGTCACGTATTTATTTATTTAATTAAATTTTTATACCGCCCTATTCCCGAAGGACTCAGGGCGGTTTACAGGGCAACATAAAATACAATATAAAAATAGTATAAAATTAAAATAGATTAAATTAATTAAGCCCAACAATTAAAACAATATTAAAAGCTAAAACCCCTTCAGTCCAGGCCTGATAGATCAAAAAAAAACATAACCAATTTGTGTTATTAAAACATTAAGCATATAACACAGATTACATCACCTGTGGTATTTTATTTCCATAATTACATCATTATGCAAATGACATAAATTTACAGGTAAAGTAACATGGGCTTCACGTATTTTGTTCATTGCGTTATTACGTATTTATTCTTTACATCATATTGATTTTTTTAAAAAAAGTTTCTACTATAAACACATTATTAAAATCTGATGAAACATTATACTTCCAAACCCTAGAAAGAAGAGGGCATTTCCTTTTGCTTTGTTACTATTCTTACATAGCAATAGCACTTATATACCACTTCATGGTGCTTTACAGCATTAAGTGCCCCAACAAAATCTGGATCCTCATTTTACTAACCGTGAAAGGATGGAAGGCTGAGTCAACCTTGAGCCAGTCAGGATCGAACTCCTGGCAGGGTGCATAGTCAGCCTGCAGTACTGCATTCTAATTACTGTGCCACCATGGCTCTACATAAAACCATTCAACTTGCTGCTAAACATTGGGAATGCTTGGTAGACAGTGGTTTATATATATTTCTTCCCCTACTCTCAACATGAATAACTTGAATGTGTAAATTTTCTATAGGCAAATATATAGTTGATACAAAAAAATTGAACTTTTTATAAGCAGCAATGCCTGCCAGAAAATGAATTAGTACCTTTAAAGAAATTCTTTGATAAGCCTATACTGTGCTTCACAAAAATGTATCATGCCACTTTAGTGAATGCAGTTGAGTTACTGCATATAAGACACATTTTTCAACTTTTATTTCAGTATTTGTTTTTAACTTAGTAATTTAACTTTTAAATTATTAACTTAGTGTATCATCTAAAACATGAAGACATATCAGATATTCATTAACTACTTACCATAAAATGTGCTAACAATTTAATTATAATTGTATAACATAAATCTCCTACAAATGGAAATGAATTATAGTGTATATATGTTATTATTTATTTAGCATATGGTCTTTGTACATGAGAGCCAAAGAGTCTACAATGTTATTATGCGTAGTTTAGCTGCTTAGAATTGCTAGTTTGTTCAGTTCACACTCGCATGCTATTCAGGGTCTGCTGCAGGGGGCGAACTAGCTTGACACAGAGAATGGCTATTGAAGTTTTGGGGGCATTATCCAGGGCTTTCTCCACCAATTTTGCCTTGCATTTGGGCAGGTCCAGCGCCAGTTGGTTTCTTGCTACTGCACGAAATGCCATTTGCTTCACACCAGAGTGGTTTCTGTTTATTTACTTGCATTTTTACGTGCTTTCAAACTGCTAGGTTGGTAGAAGCTGAGGTGAGTGATGGGAGCTCATTCCATCATGCAGTGCTAGGACTCAAACTGCTGGAGTACAGAGAGTTGACCTTTACAGACTGGAAAATCCAGCGTCTTTAAGCCACTGAGCCACTGTACCTTTTTATATAAGAGGTTAATCTGTACCTTGGTATAATGGAAGATATTTTTTTAGCCTGATTGGCCAAATTAAAATATTTATGTTTTACATATTTAAACTGCTTATTCTAATCTAGAACATAAATCTGTTAAAATGAAAGACTGGATATTTATGAGTCTGAAGAAGACTTGCATGGTTTCAATCCTATTAACTTATCCCAATTTAAATAGAATAGCTACATGATTTACAAAATAGAACATGGTCCTTATTTAAAAGGTTGCCTAATGAAAGTCAGATTTAAAGATATAAAAGAATATTGAACAGGGACACTGAAATTTGTATTTTTTAATGGGCATTCTAGTTGCAGAGTCATTTATATACAGCCAGATCTTAAAAATATTGTTAGACTTATGTCATATTTTTATCTTCTGTTGCTTTTGGCTGCTTAAATATTTCTTTTTTAAAAAGAAAATTGAAAATATTTTTTGTCATTTAAAATTGTTTACCCTTCCAGCTCTTTACCTGGCTCTTAATCCGTTAATTCCTTCCCAAAGCTTTGTTTTCTCCCAAAATAAACCAGTCTTACGACCACTCTATTGCAGTTCATATTTTGTTAAGGGAATCTATTATGCTGCTGAGTTTGTTTGTTTTTTCTAAAAAAATAACCCTGTCTTCTTGAGAAAATTCTGATCTAATGAAAACAATGAGGAAGCACTGAAACTGTTTTACAACATGAATTATATAAACAAACTAATCAGGCAGGGAAGAGACAGGGAATTGTCAGGGGGAAATTAACGTACAACACAGCCCTATTTGTATCCACGCATAGTTGGGAATGAAGTTTTGTGCACATATGAAATTCTCAGCTCAGACCATTCAATATTAAAGAAACAGTATTAGTGTCTTACAGGAATTTGTTTAACCAAAAGTTTTTTTTCACTAGTGGAAAACATGAAGGCACTAAAAAAGAAAATATCTTTTATGGCTACAAATTCAATCTGATTTTATAGTATTCAATGAGTTTATTGAAAATCAGTGCTTTTTTTCTTAAAAAAAAAAAAAAAAGGTGCCGGAACTCTCATCTTGGTGGGCGCAGGAGGCGGGGGTGGGTGGGGTGGGGCGGCGCTGCTGTGGTCACGGGTGCGAGGGGTGTTGGGGGCAGGCTCCCCCCTGGGGCTGGAGGCGGCACAGCTAGTGCTGTGGGAGCAGCAGGGCCCGGCTCTATATGGCGGGGCTGCGCGGTGCGGGCAGTGGAGGCGGCATTTTTCGATGGAATACAGATATTTTGGACTTATTTTTGTTTCTTTGCATGTTTGATATTTTTAAAAAGGCATATGCTACTGACTACACTTATGCACATATGTAACATCTTTTGCTAGGATACATGATCACTGCTTGTCCAAAATTTTAATATACAGATAATATCACCAGAAATTTTAGCCTTTTTAATAAATGTTGTTATTGATGTTTAGCTCACCAGGGAAAACATCATATATTGTTATGTATATACTAGGTTAATTATTTAAAGACTGAAGTGCAACATAACTAGATTCTAAATAATCTATTTTTCAAAACACACAACAGTCCAAACAGTACAAGTAAAGTCCAAATTAAGAATATTTCATTCTTAAGACTTTTTTAGATTCAAAAGTTTTCAAGAGTGTACAAAAGATACTATTTTTTTCTAGAATCAGCTAAATTAAACATATTACATTGAGAAAAATGTTTCTCATTTCTTTCCTGTTACCTTTGATTTCATTACAGAGATGTTAACATAAGAAATTGATTATTTTGTTATCTAATTTTACCTTCCAAAAGACAGAAGCAGATGAAAAATGTGAGGTTCTTTCCTATTGGCTTTTTTGAATTAGCTGTTTTAGATTCTAAAAGTTTAGTTCCTAAAGAAGTAATCCTGTAAATAATTTTAATGTCCTCCTCTAGTGCAGGCTCTTTTATAACTCAAGGACTTCAACTCCCAGAATTCCTGAGCCAGCATGGCTCAGCTTGGAAACCTCTCCCTTTCCCCTCAGCATGGCTGGCTCAGGATTTCTGGGAGTTGAAGTCCATGAGTCATAAAAAAGAGCCAAGATTGCTAGCCCTGCAATAGGCTTAGGAAAGCCAGTAAGGGAGCTGGGTTTTTTTTCCTGCAAAAGAAAAGGTGCCAGAACACCGTTCTGAGCGTTCTATGAGAAAAAAAAGCCCTGTTGAAAATAGACCAAATTGAAAACTACACATGCATTAGTTGGATCTTAACACTTAGTTTGTTCAGTAATCTCTTTATTTCTTATCACAGCATATCATTGACCTGTAAAATTCATCACCTAAAAATAATATGATGGCCACTAATGTGGAAGGTGGACAGAATAGGTTCACAGGAGATATTGGACTTCTCTTAGAAGAGCTCTCACATTACAGAACTACAGAGATTCTCAATGCAATGCGCCTAGTGGTGCTTAAAGGTTTGTGAAGTCTTCAGAATTTTCAATATTTCTCTATATAAACATGACCTAAAATATGGCTTGTCCTCCACACATATCCTAAAGAACTAAAGAAATCAATCAAAAACATTACACTTCTTCATTGATTTATTGAGGAAAATGATCTAGCCACATATCTTTCTGTGGAAAAATATGTTAATCTATAGGATTATTATCAGTTCATTTGATGAATAAATTATACTCTGGTATTTCAATCAGTGGGCTGATAATCAGATTCAATAGAGACAGAAATTCTTCAACATTTCTTTGTAATTTACTCAAACAGAAAAAATAGTAAACATGTTAATGAAAAAGAAGTGACTAAAGGAGGGCATGCTAAAGAATATTTTTCTGCTTTGGCACTCAGTGATGGGCACCTGAAAAAGAAAGTTGGATCTCGAGTGTCATATTTGTCTCTGTATATTTGTCCTTTTATATTTACTTTTCTTCTTGTAGAACAGCAGCCAGACTAACTGGGTAACTTTGAGATATGTTGATTTTACTTCCCAGAATGTTTAATTTTCTATTTCACAAAGAATTCAGATTCTGTCCAGGCAACCTCTGTCTCTTGCCCTGGACAATAAGAATGTTGGGCATACCAATAGTTGCTGCAGGCCTTTCTAGATCCTTTCAACGTGTTCAAGCTACGCAAAAACTAAAAACAGAACTGCCAAACTGAAAATGGAATCTGATCTTTGGAATGCAAAATGGGGAAATTAGTGCAAGTGCTGTATGAAGATGGCAGGCAACAAAATGGTTTGGAGTGAGATCATAAGAGAACATATCAATCTTATTTTATTTCTGAAACACAACCAGTTTTTAAGCATGGTTGGAAGAGGCTTATTCCTGCTGCTCAGGCAAGGATGGCATTCTATCCTGCTTTGCATTGCAAGATGCTCTCTGTGCTTGGTCAAGTTGGACAGGTTTGATGACAGATGTCACCACCACATCCTATTTTATCACCCATTCCCAAAATGGCAAGTCTCTTGCACTCTTACTAAGGGCTGCAGAATACAGACTCTCTGAGTGATTTTAGTCTTATCTTACCCAATCTGCTGTGTCCCCTTAAAGTTGAGGTGAGGTCAAAGAAATTACCAGGAAAGAAGAACAAGGCAGACAAAGCAAGAGAAGTCATAGAAGGTGACATGGGAATGACAGCAAACATAGTCAGCAGGCAGGCAACAGAGAGGCAAAGGCATCTTTGGAACAGGTAGATGGAGCTGGTACATCTCATAGTCAGCTTGACACTATGAGTTGTAACAATGATTGAACTTTGAGGTTGAGTATCATGGTTCTAAGGGACGCGGTGGCTCAGTGGGTTAGGACGCTGAGCTTGTCGATCAGAAGATCGGCAGTTTGGCGGGTCGAATCCCGAGTGCCGTGTAGCAGAGTGATTGCTTGTTACTCGTCCCAGCTTCTGCCAACCTAGCAGTTCGAAAGCACGTAAAAATGCAAGTAGAAAAATAGGGACCACTACGGTGGGAAGGTAACAGCGTTCCATGTGCCTTTGGCGTCTAGTCATGCTGGCCACATGACCACGGAGATGTCCTCGGACAAACGCTGGCTCTTCGGCTCTGAAACGGAGATGAGCACTGGCCCCTAGAGTTGGAAACGACTAGCACGCATGTGCGGGGGAACCTTTACCTTTACCTTTATCATGGTTCTAACTCTTGAAGATGTCACTCCAACATATGATGGGAATACACAGAGGAGTTTTAATGTTAATTTGAGATTGTTTTTTTAATTGTATAGACAAACAAGTTATTTTAACTGCAAATAAGGTATTTTGTGCAAAAGCTGTGACTGAGCTTCTGAATAAGATGGAGATACGATCTCTGAAGATGCTGGTGCCTAGAAAGAAGGCAATTATTTTTGGTATATGTATTTGCAGCTCACGCTACAAAGTATCCTACTATGCATTTTGGAGGGAGGGACTTGATTAAGGTAGAGCCTGGGATGCAGATTTTAAATTATTGTTTTAATTTCTATTTAGCTTGTTGTTGTTGTTAGTTGCGAAGTCGTGTCCGACCCATCGCGACCCTATGGACAATGTTCCTCCAGGCTTTCCTGTCCTCTACCATCTTCTGGAGTCCATTTAAGCTCACGCCTACTGCTTCAATGACTCCATCCAGCCACCTCATTCTCTGTCGTCCCCTTCTTCTATTGCCCTCAACCTTTCCCAGCATTAGGCTCTTCTCCAGTGAGTCCTTCCTTCTCATTAGGTGGCCAAAGTATTTGAGTTTTAGCTTCAGGATCTGGCCTTCTAAAGAGCAGTCAGGGTTGATCTCCTCTAGGACTGACCGGTTTGATCGCCTTGCAGTCCAAGGAACTCGCAGGAGTCTTCTCCAGCACCATAGTTCAAAGGCTTCAATTCTTTGGCGCTCAGCCTTTCTTATGGTCCAACTTTCACTGCCATACATTGCAACTGGGAAGACCATAGCCTTGACTATACGCACTTTTGTTGACAGGGTGATGTCTCTGCTTTTTAGTGTGCTGTCTAGATTTGCCATGGCTTTCCTCCCCAGGAGCAAGCGTCTTTTAATTTCTTGACTACAGTCCCCATCTGCAGTGATCTTGGAGCCCAGGAAAATAAAATCTGTCACTACCTCCATTTCTTCCCCATCTATTTGCCAGGAATTGAGAGGGCCAGATGCCATGATCTTGGTTTTCTTAATGTTTAGTTTCAACCCAAGTTTTGCACTCTCCTTCTTCACTCGCAACAAGAGGCTCTTTAGTTCTTCTTCACTTTCTGCCATTAGAGTGGTATCATCTGCATATCTTAGGTTGTTGATGTTTCTTCCGGCAATCTTAATTCCAACTTTTGATTCATCTAGCCCTGCCTTTCTCATGATGTGCTCTGCATATAAGTTAAATAGGCAAGGCGACAGTATACAGCCTTGCCGGACTCCTTTCCCAATTTTGAACCAATCAGTGGTTCCGTGTCCAGTTCTCACTGTTGCTTCTTGGCCCGCATATAGGTTTCTCAAGAGACAAATAAGATGGTCTGGTATGCCCATCTCTTCAAGAACTTGCCACAGTTTGTTATGATCCACACAATCAAAGGCTTTAGCATAGTCAATGAAGCAGAAGTAGATGTTTTTCTGGAACTCTCTAGCTTTCTCCATGATCCAGCGTATGTTGGCAATTTGATCTCTAGTTCCTCTGCCTCTTCGAAATCCTGCCTGTACTTCTGGTAGTTCTCGATCCACATACTGCTGGAGTCTAGCTTGTAGAATTTTAAGCATAACTTTACTAGCATGAGAAATGAGTGCAATGGTGCGATAGTTTGAACATTCTTTGGCACTGCCTTTCTTTGGAATTGGAATGTAAACTGATCTTTTCCAATCCTGTGGCCACTGTTGAGTTTTCCAAATTTGCTGGCAAATTGAGTGTAGCACTTTTACTGCATCGTCTTTTAAGATTTTGAATAGCTCAGCTGGAATACTGTCACTTCCACTAGCTTTGTTGTTGCTCAGCTTTTCTAAGGCCCACTTCACTTCACATTCTAGGATGTCTGGCTCGAGGTCAGTGACCACCTCATTGTGATTATCAGGGACGTTAAGCTCATTCTTGTATAGTTCTTCTGTGTAATTTTGCCACCTCTTCTTAATCTCTTCTGCCTCTGTTAGGTCCCTGCCATTTTGGTCCTTTATCATGCCCATTTTTGCATGAAACGTTCCTTTCATCTCTCCAATTTTCTTGAAAAGATCTCTGGTCCTCCCTATTCTATTGTTTTCTTCTATTTCTTTGCATTGTTCATTTAAGAAGGCATTCTTATCTCTTCTAGCTATTCTTTGGAATTCTGCATTTAATTGGGCATATCTTTCTTTTTCTCCCTTGCCTTTCGCTTCTCTCCTTTCCTCAGCTATTTGCAAAGCTTCCTCAGACAGCCATTTTGCTTTCTTGCATTTCTTTTTCTTTGGGATGGTTTTGGTTGCTACCTGTTGTACAATGTCGTGAACCTCTGTCCATAGTTCTTCAGGCACTCTGTCTATCAGATCTAATTCCTTAAATCTATTTGTCACCTCTACTGTATATTCAACAGGGATATGATTTAATTCATACCTGACTGGCCTAGCGCTTTTCCCTACTTTCTTTAATTTAAGCCTAAACTTTGCAACAAGAAGCTCATGGTCTGAGCCACAGTCAGCTCCTGGTCTTGTTTTTACTGACTGTATAGAGCTTCTCCATCTTTGGCTGCAGAGCATATAGTCAATCTGATTTCTGTGTTGACCGTCTGGTGATGTCCATGTGTAAAGCCGTCTCTTGGGTTGTTGGAAAAGAGTGTTTGCTATGACCATTTAGCTTAAGTCATTGTAAAGGTAAAGGTAAAGGTAAAGGTTCCCCCGCACATGCGTGCTAGTCGTTTCCGACTCTAGGGGCCGGTGCTCATCTCCGTTTCAAAGCCGAAGAGCCAGCGCTTGTCCGAGGACGTCTCTGTGGTCATGTGGCCGGCATGACTAGACGCCAAAGGCGCACAGAGCGCTGTTACCTTCCCACCGTAGTGGTCCCTATTTTTCTACTTGCATTTTTACGTGCTTTCGAACTGCTAGGTTGGCAGAAGCTGGGACGAGTAACAGGCGCTCACTCTGCTACGCGGCACTCGGGATTCGACCCGCCAAACTGCCGACCTTCTGATCGACAAGCTCAGCGTCCTAACCCACTGAGCCACCGCGTCCCTATAAGTCATTGTATCTCCTTTTAAATACTTAATTAGTCTTCTTTTCATTCAGTTCAGGTACTTTAGCTCTTCAAGGTATTAATTATTTATTACTATATTAAAACAATAACCAACTTCATGAATTTGTGGAGTTTTGTAAATCAAACTGATTATTTAAAATATTGGAGCAAGCTGCTATTTAATCATTACTTATTACATCCCCGTCCCCAAGATTTGAATGGCCTCCATTCTACTGGCATCTCCAATGTAGCTCTTTGCCCAAACCTTTGGCAAGAATGACTGATGCCCCTTTTCTTTGTTTCCATCTGGGTTTGTTTCCTCTGCCAACCTGGTTTCTTCTGTTTGTGCTGTTGTTCTATTCTTTTTTGTAGTTAAAAACATTTAAAAACTGCCAAGAATCATTGGGAATCATGTGGCAGAAACATTTAATAACTTTATTTAATTATTAATTAACTTGAATCGGAAGATCTTTACAATGGCATATTTTAATGCTTCCTCCTTTGCCTTATTGTCAGAAAAGTACTTGGAGATTCTATTCTTGAAACATATTTGTTAACGTGGATTAGAGGACATTAAGAAGTAACATATGTATTTTTACCTTTCTTCTTTTCTAGAACAACTCTGAAAGCTGTTATTAGTCCTCTTTTAATAAGATTTTTTAAAAGATTTTTTAATCCTGCTTTTATTATTTTTAATAAAATAATAATGAATGACTTCAGGTTTCTCCCTCTCTTGTATCGTTCCCTCATCCCCCAAGGGTCATCCACACATTCCATTACCCTAATTCTCCTTCCTTCTCCTATTTTTTACCACCATCAAAAAACTCTTATGAGGTGAACTGAACTGAGAAAGAATGATTGGCCCATGTTTATTTATTTATTTATTTATTTATTTATTTATTTATTTATTTATTTTATTATTTTATTTCATTATTTTATTTTATTTATTTTATTATTTTATTTTATTTTATTATTTTATTTTATTATTTTATTTTATTTTATTTTATTATTTTATTTTATTTATTTTATTTTATTATTTTATTTTATTATTTTATTTTATTATTTTATTATTTTATTTTATTATTATTTTATTTTTATGTTATTTTATTTTATTTTATTTATTTTATTTTATTTTATTTATTTTATTATTTTATTTTATTTTATTTTATTTTATTTATTATTTTTGGGACTTATATGCCGCCCTATCTCCCAAAGGACTCAGGGCAGCTAACAACAATAAAATACAGTGATACAAAAGTAAAAAAGAATTAAATTAACAGCCCCCCCAAAATTAAAATTAATAAATTAAAAATTAAAAAACATTTTAAAATCCCTGTTGTCAGTCCAGGTCAGCCTGATGAAAAAGGAATGTTTTAAGGCCGCGGCGAAAGGACCGGAGATCCGGGGCCATCCGGAGCTCAAGGGAGAGTTGGTTCCACAGGGCTGGCACTCCCACAGAGGAGGCCCTCCCCCTGGGGGTCACCAGCCGACATTGTCTAGCCGACGGCATCCTGAGGAGGCCCTCTCTTTGTGAGTGCACTGGGCGATAGGAAGTCGTTCCCGGCAGCAGACAGTCCTGCAAATATCCAATCTTTTCCCAAACATTTTATTTGTACTTTGTTTTAGTTCATTGTTGTTGTTAGTTGCGAAGTCATGTCCAACCCATCGCGACCCCATGAACATTTAGTTCATTAGGATCTAGCAAAAAATGAATGTAGCAAAGCTCTATCTTTAAGCCTGTACTATCTATTACAATTAATATCAACTATACTTGCTTTATAAGGGACGCAGTGGCTCAGTGGGTTAGGACGCTGAGCTTGTCGATCAGAAGATCGGCAGTTTGGCAGATCAAATCCCGAATGCCACGTAGCAGAGTGAGTGCCTGTTACTCGTCACAGCTTCTGCCAACCTAGCAGTTCGAAAGCATGTAAAAATGCAAGTAGAAAAATAGAGACCACTACGGTGGGAAGGTAATAGCATTCCGTGTGCCTCTGGCATCTAGTCATGCTGGCCACATGACCACAGACACGTCCTCGGACAAATGCTGGCTCTTCGGCTTTGAAACGGAGATGAGCACCGGACCCTAGAGTTGGAAACAACTAGTGTGCATGTGTGGGGGAACCTTTACCTTTACCTTATACTTGCTTTGCTTGAGTTATAGTTCCAAATCTATTTTATGTCAGTTCTGCCTTTGATAAAGGATAATAACCAATTTACTTTAAAAGGGGTAACTGATGTCAGTTGTTCAAATTGTATAGAAAATTCAACTAGTGATGCAATTATCAGTTTACAATGTTGCATAATGCATTAATTACAATATTTATAATTTTTCACTTCTATCTTATCAATGATTTTTGCTGTGGTTATAAGCAAAAATTATTGAAATACCGTATATACTTGAATATAAGCCGACTCGAATATAAGCCGAGACCCCTAATTTTACCCCCCAAAAATGGAAAAAGTTGGTGACTCGAGTATAAGCCGAGGCTGGGAAATGCAGCAGCTCACCTTATGCTCCTCTCCAGAGATCTTCCCTCAGCAGCGGCCGGCAAAGTAGCTCGCACACGAAACAAGCCCGGCAGAGGAGCCGGAGCGGCGAGCAGAGGCGCCCGGCCCAGATCCTGCAAGGCCCGGCCGAGACACGCCCCCAGCAGCGGAGCTGCTCCGGCTCCTCTGCCGGGCTTGTTTTGCATGTGAGCTACTTTGCCTGATGCTGAGAAGACCCGCTTGGGCACTCGGGTTGCTGTCAGTCTCCGCAGGCCCTTCTCGTTTCCAGGAACGTCAAGCGCGCTTGGCTCTCCACCCCCACGGCAGGGCAGGGCAGGGCAGAGACTTGCTCGCCCTTCTGACGGCCCTGAAGAGAAACGAAGGGCTTGCAAACTCCCCGCGAGAAGCTGGGCGAAGCGCGCGGCTGGGCGAGTGTGTGCCTGCGCGCGTATTTACGAAAGAAACGCTCCGAGAGTTCTTCTTTCTCCGCCCCCTTGGGGGGAACTCTAGCGACTGCTGTAGCCGCGCTTCTCTTCTCGGCTCCGAAAATAGGGATTTCTACTCTCTCTCTCTCTCTCTCTCCCCTCCCCACCCCGCATTCTCCTGCCTCTTCGATTGCGACAATAAAAGGGCGAAGGGTGCGCTGGTTTCTTCCTCCTTCCTCCCCCCCTCCCCTCCCCTCCCCGATTGTCAGGTGAGGCAGCTGGAGGTCTGGCCGGGAGATTGTAGCCGTTTTGAAACGCCGCGTCTTGAAACGCCCGATCAGCTGATTTTCGGGTGGAAGAGCCGCGGCTTGAATCTGTTTGCATCTGCCTGAATTAGACCGAAACGGCCTGAATTTGACCAGAGTTGCTTTGTAATGGCTGGAGGAACTGCAGAGGAGGTCTTGCCGGGAGATTGTGGCCGTTTTGAAACGCCGCGGCTTGAAACGCCCGATCAGCTGATTTTCGGGGCGGAAAGAGCCACGGCTTGAATCTGCTTGTATTTGTTTGAACTTAACCAGAAACGGCTCGTAATGGCTGGAGGAACTGCGGAGGGAGTGAATGCTCCAGCCTGGAATATTTGGAAAGGCTGGGGGAACCAGATGAACTGCAGCTTAAGCGACTGTTGCCGGAGGAGCCATGGCTTGAAACGCCCCAGTTTTGGGGCAGCGTTTGCTTGTTCCCTCCCTCCCTCCCTCCCTCCCCTTTCCCTCCTCTCTAAATCCTTCCTTCCTTCCTTCCTTCCTTCCTTCCTTCCTTCCTTCCTCCCTCCCTCCCCTTTCCCTCCTCTCTAAATCCTTCCTTCCTTCCTTCCTTCCTTCCTTCCTTCCTTCCTTCCTTCCTTCCTTCCCCAGCCCTAATCCGGAAAGTGGAAGGAAAGAAGAGTAAAGGCTGGGCGGCGGAGGAGGGGAAGTTTAAAAAGGGGGCGGCGTTCCCTTTAAAAAGCCGCCTGCCACGCCGCGCTCCCTCGCAGCACTCGCGGCGGCTGGCTTCTTGGCTCCCGGTCTCCCCCAGGCTTCCCGGCTGTGATTGGCGAGCGAGCCTCCCGAGCTCCGGCGGCCGTGACATCAGCAGAAGCGGAGCAAGCAAAAGCGAAGGGGGAAGGAAGTTCACCAGCAGCACCTCGAGCCCGCTCCGAGCGCTGGCGGACGCGGAGCCGAAAGAGAAGCAGCATCTCTGCGCGCCCGGGCTGCTGGGGTGAAGTTGCAGCCGCCGCACCAACCAGCCGAGGAGAAGCAAGAGAAGGAAGTCGCCGCCGCTGCCCAGGCTGGGTTTCCTTGAAGGCTGCTGTTTGCACCCGGGAAGGAAAGTGCAGGAAAAAGGGCAAAGTGGCGAGCTAGCCCGGCATTCAACGTTTCTTCGCCGCTGCCATCCCCGAGAAGGCGAAGGGCTCCTATTTACAGCCACCCATCCGAGAGAAAAGCGGCTGTCGGTGCTTCGTCGGCCTTGATCCGGGACGCAGCCTGACCTCCCCTCGTCCCGGGAGACTCTCGCTTCCCCCCACCCCCCACCCCCCACCCTCCCTACATCCCGAGCCTTCCAGATCTTCGCCTGCCTACTCGCGAGCAGGCATGTTTTCCAGCCAATCCGGGCCTGGGAGCAGGGCGCCGGCGGCACGTCCACTTTCCCCGCACTCTCCGTTCAGACGGCGCCCTTTGAGCCTGGAGTGATGCGGAAGTCGGAAAAGGGCGCCGGGCGAAAGCAGCGAAGCGGGATCGCCGCGTGCCCCCACTCCTCCTCCTCCTCCTCCTCTTCTTCTTCTTCCTCCTCCTGGTCGGCTTGACACCCCCATTTCGGCTGCTTCGCAAACTGCTTCCTCCACCCCACCCCACCCCACCTCACCCCTCCCCGCAAAAGATGCCGGGGTCGACAGCGTTTTTTCTACCCGGAACAAGCAAACACGCAGGCAACCCTGCACTATTCAGCTCAGTGAAGTCACGCTTGAAACGGCTTGAAACGCCCGATCAGCTGATTTTCGGGGCGGAAAGCGTGCGGTGTTGTTGTGTTTTTTTTCCTCCCCCCGAAAGTGAACGGCAGCTTTCCGTACTAGTGTATTGGCATGTCAAGGCAACCCTGCACTATTCAGCTCAGTGAAGTCACGCTTGGTTAAAAAACAGATTTAATAATAATAATAATAATAAGAAGAAGAAGTTGGGCTGATCAAATGTTTCAATAATGACTGAAGGAGAGCTGCTTGTACCTTGGTCTTTGTGCTGGTGTCTTGACATGCCAATACACTAGTACGGAAAGCTGCCGTTCACTTTCGGGGGGAGGAAAAAAAACACAACAACACCGCACGCTTTCCGCCCCGAAAATCAGCTGATCGGGCGTTTCAAGCCGTTTCAAGCGTGACTTCACTGAGCTGAATAGTGCAGGGTTGCCTGCGTGTTTGCTTGTTCCGGGTAGAAAAAACGCTGTCGACCCCGGCATCTTTTGCGGGGAGGGGTGAGGTGGGGTGGGGTGGGGTGGAGGAAGCAGTTTGCGAAGCAGCCGAAATGGGGGTGTCAAGCCGACCAGGAGGAGGAAGAAGAAGAAGAGGAGGAGGAGGAGGAGTGGGGGGCACGCGGCGATCCCGCTTCGCTGCTTTCGCCCGGCGCCCTTTTCCGACTTCCGCATCACTCCAGGCTCAAAGGGCGCCGTCTGAACGGAGAGTGCGGGGAAAGTGGACGTGCCGCCGGCGCCCTGCTCCCAGGCCCGGATTGGCTGGAAAACATGCCTGCTCGCGAGTAGGCAGGCGAAGATCTGGAAGGCTCGGGATGTAGGGAGGGTGGGGGGTGGGGGGTGGGGGGAAGCGAGAGTCTCCCGGGACGAGGGGAGGTCAGGCTGCGTCCCGGATCAAGGCCGACGAAGCACCGACAGCCGCTTTTCTCTCGGATGGGTGGCTGTAAATAGGAGCCCTTCGCCTTCTCGGGGATGGCAGCGGCGAAGAAACGTTGAATGCCGGGCTAGCTCGCCACTTTGCCCTTTTTCCTGCACTTTCCTTCCCGGGTGCAAACAGCAGCCTTCAAGGAAACCCAGCCTGGGCAGCGGCGGCGACTTCCTTCTCTTGCTTCTCCTCGGCTGGTTGGTGCGGCGGCTGCAACTTCACCCCAGCAGCCCGGGCGCGCAGAGATGCTGCTTCTCTTTCGGCTCCGCGTCCGCCAGCGCTCGGAGCGGGCTCGAGGTGCTGCTGGTGAACTTCCTTCCCCCTTCGCTTTTGCTTGCTCCGCTTCTGCTGATGTCACGGCCGCCGGAGCTCGGGAGGCTCGCTCGCCAATCACAGCCGGGAAGCCTGGGGGAGACCGGGAGCCAAGAAGCCAGCCGCCGCGAGTGCTGCGAGGGAGCGCGGCGTGGCAGGCGGCTTTTTAAAGGGAACGCCGCCCCCTTTTTAAACTTCCCCTCCTCCGCCGCCCAGCCTTTACTCTTCTTTCCTTCCACTTTCCGGATTAGGGCTGGGGAAGGAAGGAAGGAAGGAAGGAAGGAAGGAAGGAAGGAAGGAAGGAAGGAAGGAAGGAAGGAAGGAAGGATTTAGAGAGGAGGGAAAGGGGAGGGAGGGAGGGAGGGAGGAAGGAAGGAAGGATTTAGAGAGGAGGGAAAGGGGAGGGAGGGAGGGAGGGAGGGAACAAGCAAACGCTGCCCCAAAACTGGGGTGTTTCAAGCCATGGCTCCTCCGGCAACAGTCGCTTAAGCTGCAGTTCATCTGGTTCCCCCAGCCTTTCCAAATATTCCAGGCTGGAGCATTCACTCCCTCCGCAGTTCCTCCAGCCATTACGAGCCGTTTCTGGTTAAGTTCAAACAAATACAAGCAGATTCAAGCCGTGGCTCTTTCCGCCCCGAAAATCAGCTGATCGGGCGTTTCAAGCCGCGGCGTTTCAAAACGGCCACAATCTCCCGGCAAGACCTCCTCTGCAGTTCCTCCAGCCATTACAAAGCAACTCTGGTCAAATTCAGGCCGTTTCGGTCTAATTCAGGCAGATGCAAACAGATTCAAGCCGCGGCTCTTCCACCCGAAAATCAGCTGATCGGGCGTTTCAAGACGCGGCGTTTCAAAACGGCTACAATCTCCCGGCCAGACCTCCAGCTGCCTCACCTGACAATCGGGGAGGGGAGGGGAGGGGGGGAGGAAGGAGGAAGAAACCAGCGCACCCTTCGCCCTTTTATTGTCGCAATCGAAGAGGCAGGAGAATGCGGGGTGGGGAGGGGAGAGAGAGAGAGAGAGAGAGTAGAAATCCCTATTTTCGGAGCCGAGAAGAGAAGCGCGGCTACAGCAGTCGCTAGAGTTCCCCCCAAGGGGGCGGAGAAAGAAGAACTCTCGGAGCGTTTCTTTCGTAAATACGCGCGCAGGCACACACTCGCCCAGCCGCGCGCTTCGCCCAGCTTCTCGCGGGGAGTTTGCAAGCCCTTCGTTTCTCTTCAGGGCCGTCAGAAGGGCGAGCAAGTCTCTGCCCTGCCCTGCCCTGCCGTGGGGGAGAGCCAAGCGCGCTTGACGTTCCTGGAAACGAGAAGGGCCTGCGGAGACTGACAGCAACCCGAGTGCCCAAGCGGGTCTTCTCAGCATCAGGCAAAGTAGCTCACATGCAAAACAAGCCCGGCAGAGGAGCCGGAGCAGCTCCGCTGCTGGGGGCGTGTCTTGGCCGGGCCTTGCAGGATCTGGGCCGGGCGCCTCTGCTCGCCGCTCCGGCTCCTCTGCCGGGCTTGTTTCGCATGTGATTCCGGGCCAGGTGCTGCTGAGGGCGAGCAGAGGCACCCGGGCGACCCCAGCAGCATCAGGCAAAGTAGCTCGGCCGCGCGCAAGTCCTCGGTAAGTTCTTTTTTTTTTTTTGTTGACTGGAGTATAAGCCGAAGTGGATTTTTTCAGCCCAAAAAGTGGGCTGAAAAATTCGGCTTATACTCAAGTATATACGGTAGATGTCAAATTTATTGTAATAAATATTAAGCCTGTATTTCATATTATTAAATTCTACATTAACATATCACATACTATATATTTATAGAAAATTTCAAATAGGAACTTTTTGAAAATATTAAAATAAATTTTAAAAGAACAATGATATTACCTGCATGAGCAGAAAGGGGTGAATGGGGCCGAGGCATAGCTGAAGATTGTCCATTACAGATCAAACTTTTTCGATTACTTGTCCGACAACTGTAAGAAAAAAGTAGTTGGTTATTAAATGATAATGTACTATAAATCATTAGTTAATATTTAAATAACTCAAAAGCATAGCATAGCATTTGAGTCATCTATTTCAACACTAAGTTACAAACTTGTTAAATTCTGAAATAGAAGGAATAAATCCTAGAGTTATTATCCTATATATGAAATGGCAAAGTAGGATATAGCCTATATCTCAGGGAAAATGTACTAAGATTAATTAAGACACATTTAAAACAAGTATTATCCAGCAAACATATTCACCCTCCACTTTCCTATTCTAGTTACAAATGACAGTTTACTTGATATAGAGCAAAGACCTTAAAGGTAAGGAAAAAGACCAGAAAATAATATTTTGAAAAAAAAATCATTAATACAATGTATTTGTGTTTATATAGATTTTTTATGTCAAACAGAGGAATGATTGATCTGCTTTATGATATACCAATTAAAAATCTAATTATTGAGGCAAATTTCACATCTGTGCTTGTTGTAAATAGATGTGGCATATACTACAAAGATAAATGTGTTCCTTTGCTCATATGCTTTGCATCTCAAATACTGCCAATCACTATTTTTCTCAATTAGAGATGACAGCGATATTAAAGTTGTAATTCATAACAGAAAGGATCCTTTGCAGATTTTTAACAGGATTTATAAATCTTGAAATTATAGTCAATGGTGGTTATGCGATCAGTATTTGTGATCTTCCTGGCCACCTTCCCACTAGGAAAGTCAATGGGGAAGCCGGCAGGAGGTCACAAGCTGCTCCAGTCAATCACTCCCGCTGCATTTTTTTTCTGAGAAGCCCCCAGCAGAGCAAGTACAAACCTCAGCTGGACTTCTGCCAGCCACCCTCAGCCCCACCTGCCTGCAATTACACCACAGCACTCACCCATTCACTCTTGCTATAGCATACCAGTGCCATAATCATTTAAGCAAGGATTTTACCTCTTTAAATTATGAGTGTAGTTTGACACGAATTATTAAGGAATTACTGTTTATTCAAGTCACCTGAATGAGTTACTGGTTATTCAAGACTCCTGAACATATGCTCTACTGTCTTACTGCATTCTCAATTCCTTTTATAATTTTACACATCAATGGTGACCCAAGATCGTGAATCTTGCTTACACTTCCATTGAATTATATCACTTATTGCTTCCAATGCTCAATATTATATGATTCACTATTCACAAACATCCTGGCGTATAAATGCTGGTGCCTCTTTAGTGAGAGTTTGACTCACAAGTTTCAGTCAGATTCCCACAACACATGTTATTTACTATATCTCATGAACTAATTTGGCTTCAAATGTTTGCATTTTGATCAAAACAAAGGAATCAATCATTCTGGTAAGGTATATAAAGTTTGATAACTTCTTGGTTATTTAACAATCAATTCTTTTTTAAAACAAACTTAGTCAAGATAATAACAATCACATTTGAAACAGAAAGAGACCATCAGACTTAACTGTAATTTTTTAACTTAGTTCTTTATGTCTACAGTCAGCTTAAGGACTATCCATCTTTAATAGGAAAGATGTGTATGTATCCAATCATTAATAGAAAAGGCATCTCTTGGCACAGCCAATCAATCAATCAATATTAACATACAAAATACTCCTAACTGCAGCTTTCATGATAAGCAATCAACAGCACCAATAATGACACCCCAATAATACAGTCCATTAAGGTTCTTTCTTCAGAGAGCACTGTTTTACCCTGTATACAGGAGTAAATTACTAGCAATAAAGGTTAATTGCTAAAAGGAGCATGAATGTAAGATGTGCTGATAGCAATTACTCTTTATCATGCTTTTCGTATGAAATTTGGCGTCTACTTTAATTGTTAATAATGAATTCATTTTAACATCCTTAATTATTAATATTTGCACTTGTAATGAAGATGGATACAAGCTTAAAATACTATGGAAGCACCTTTTGTACTGACTACTGCACTCTCCTGCACTGTAGCCCATAATTTAGTTGCCATCTGGATGAGCAGGAGATGAAGCTTAAAAGGAATATGAACCACTGTATTTGAAAAGCTACTATGAAATAAAATAATACAATTGGCCAAGAAAAATGTGGGGAACAACTTTTGTTATAAAACTTAGTTGCCGTAAGTAAAAACAAAAAAGATATAATGCACACAGGTTCTTCCCCCCCACCGCCGCCTTTATCTTTCTTTGTATCAAAACCTGTGCAAACCATCTCTTTCCAAGAAACAGAGTATTTCATTTCTACTTTGTTTATATGGCATGCATTATGAAACATGCTGACCTGTAATTTGAATTATTTGCTGTCTTTGCAAATTCAGGTACAAAAAGTTAACTACGAATGCAACATTTCCGGTTCTGGATAGCAGAAATTATCTAATAGATTATACATGTGACTAAAATACTGCAAATGGCTAACAGACACACACACCCAAAAAACTGGACATTTAAAAAAATCAAAGAAGTTAAGTTTTCAGTTAAAAATACTTTTTTAATAGGAAGGCTTTTATCAATAAAACAAACTTGAACGCAGTTGTAATTAATGTTGCTATTAGACAGATGCTAGTTATTGGCTTAGTTCCAACATAATTTCTCCTTATTAAAATGTGTCACAACAAGCCTGACAGCAAAAGCCCTCTTACTCTACTACTGCTTCCAAAGGAGAGAGAATATCATTCTGTGCTTTATTTTGAAATACAATGCAGTTTCTGCTAGGGACAAAACAATATTATACAGCTATCATTTCCATTACAAAGAATCTCTATCAAATTTTATTTGTACTCCAAGTGGAATGAATCTTGTCCACTAGCAAAAAATAGAAAATGTATATCAAGTTTCATATTTTACTTCAACCTTTCTTGTGGTTGTAACATCTCAAGGGGATATCCGCCCTGATGTTCTTTGTATATATACTGAATGTATTAACTGCCCTTATCATTTCTGATTCTTCTGCTGATACTACAGGGAAATAAAAAAAAATATGTTTCCTCTTTAAAAGTTTATTTTGGTCATCTTTGAAAAATTAGGTGATAAGCAAGTTCTCTTTGTTTTTTTTTTATTTTATTAAATAATTGAAATATGCTGAAGGAAAAAAGCAGAAAATAAAGCAGAAAAAAATAGAAATTTAAAGGTGACCTACACAAAACCATTTCTCACAACCTTATGAAGCAAAACCATTGCACAGAAAACAGATGGAAGATCTATAATGCTAAAGCAGGTATTTTTTTCCTAGAGCATTTCTGAGACCTTTTAAGGATCATCTCTGCTTTTGAGTGGCTATACTAAACTTGTGAAGTTACCTTCACAGCCTGGCTGGGAAAGCAGCCAGAACGTTTATATTTCTAAATAAACCAAGACAATGATAGATTTTTGAATTACAAAAGTGGTAAACTTAAAGAACTGAATCATTAGAATTATAGGAAAAAGATTAAAAATAGTGTCCCTTCAGTTATGCTAACCAGCATGATTTATGATTAGATTTAGATTTAAACTTCACCTATCTTCCACGCTGGTGTACGTGAAGCACTGAAAGCCAACTTGGGGTACTGGTTAAGGCACTAGGCTAGAAACCAGGAGACCAAAACATCTAGTCCTGTTGGGCACAAAGGAAGCTGGATGACAACCTTGGGCAAGTCACTCTCTCTCAGACCAGGAAGAAGACAATAGCAAACCAAACCACTTCCAAATATCTTGTCAGGTAGTCCCCAGGAGTCAAAACAGACCCCAAAGCACAAACAATAACAACAATAGCAATAATAATAAGAATCAACACTGACTTGAAGATTACCCTCCCCTCCAAAATGAATCATCATTTCTTCCAATTTTCCTTACAATAATCCTGTGAGATAGGGTTGGTCTGACAGATAGTAACTAACCTTTCATAGCTCTGTATCAAAAATGAATGTAGGTCTTCACAATACACCTTAATTGCAACATCATAAAGTCAAGTCAAATATTACCAGAAGTTATTACTCCTATTCAGGCATTCAAAACAACAGTACAATACATAAAGAAAAGTAAAGGCCAACTTCATGCCATTTTTCAAATACAGTCCCAAGAATTTCATGTGTAGAACATGGATGCCTGCATTGTTATAGGATTTACATACATTGGCTTGATATTCACTTTAGCAGTTCCAATGAACTGACAAGTCTAGACTGACAAGTCTGGAGAGATTGTCATATAAAAGAAAAAAGAGGCATTGGGTTAGACACTGGCAAAGTAATATAAGTAGCTCTTGTTTAGTGACCACAACTGGGACCATCAACTTGATTTTTAAAGCAAAGCAGTCAGTCACTGAATAAAACTGTGACTGTGTCTATGATCTTACTTCAGTTTTCCTTTGCTGTATAGACCTGTGAAGGTCATAAATGTGAGGACCGGGAGCAAGGTTACTTTTTCATCACCACAGTAACTACAAATAGCTGCTGTACAAGGTAGTCATTAAACAAGGACTACCTGTACTTTTCCCTTGTTTTTTTCACTAGCAAAAATTACACTCTGCCAACAATGGAATGAATTTGGCATCTAATCCATTCTGCCCAGTTCATAAGCATTTCAGATTGGAAGAGTAATCACTTAAACTATATAAAATGTAAAGTTGAAACTGCATAGAAAATGCAGGATCTATGATCTTGAAATCCACAAGTTCTGAAGGAAGTGATTCCCAGCCAAAAGCTTAGATCTAAAGCAGGAGTGTCAAACTTGCAATGTCACGTGACGTGTCGCAACGTATTGTGACTTTTTTCCCATTGCTGGCAATGGGGTGGGCGTGAGGCCAGCAGTTTGACACCCTGATCTAAAGTATACCTAGATGGTGATGGTGTAGAATTCATACACTGTATGCAAATTACTGACATTCAAAAGAATAATCTTTTTTCTTCTTTTCGTATTCTCTTATCTCTCAACCAAACACAGTTTCTTACTCTTGCAAACATTTCTTTTCAGTCTCTGAATACACAGGAATAATTAATTTGTGGATTATTAACCCTGGAAAATTTGATAAACTGATCATTGCATATTATTCGTTTCATAGAATTTCACAGAAATGTAAATTATTTTTTCCTTGCAATGCAGAATATTTTATCAAAAACCCCAATTACATTAATTTAATGCATTTTTAAAATAGCAGTGGACATTTTGCACATGTCCAATTTTCATGTATTCCTGTTCTGACCAACCATTCTATCAAATTTTGAGGGCAACTGCAAAAAAAACTGATGGGATTTAAGAGTTTTCCAAAATGTGGACAAAGGCAGCATATGAAACTATTGTATAAATCATAAAATAACACTAGTTCCATCCAAACCAAAACCTATGTGTAAAATAAAAATCACCGTTATCCATGCAGATGATGCAGATGTTTATGTTGCAGCACCACCATCATCTACTCCTATCAGAGTTCACTAAAAGTGATAAGTTATGTGATACAGTCTGTGAATGAGAAACCTCCATGAAAAGAATGTTTGTATGACAATAATAATTCAAAAACTATAAATAGCAGTCTTTTGATGTTGTAATCATCACATATTCCATCACTTAAAATGCAGCCTAACTGGTCGGTCTTCATTTTAGGCAAATAATGTGACATATTTAATTGGGGAAGGATTCTGCTGATAGTATTATACTTTCTAAATATTCACTATTTTCATGGAAACACAGATCAGTTTAATCCCTACTTATATGTCTCCCAAAATAATACTTTTTCTTCTCCCATATACTGAAAAAGGTCCAAATGACGTAACATAAGATAATTCATTCTAACATGAGGATCTCAGGTGAGCATCGGTTGGGATCAGGCTGTTTTCAGTTGGAAAGCTGCATTTGAGAAGACTTGCCTTTGGGCACCTCTGGTATAAACCATATGGGCTGGGAGGATTGCCATCATCTCCTCTCAGCCAGGATGTACAGGGAGTGCAGAATTATTAGGCAAATGAGTATTTTGACCACATCATCCTCTTTATGCATGTTGTCTTACTCCAAGCTGTATAGGCTCGAAAGCCTACTACCAATTAAGCATATTAGGTGATGTGCATCTCTGTAATGAGAAGGGGTGTGGTCTAATGACATCAACACCCTGTATCAGGTGTGCATAATTATTAGGCAACTTCCTTTCCTTTGGCAAAATGGGTCAAAAGAAGGACTTGACAGGCTCAGAAAAGTCAAAAATAGTGAGATATCTTGCAGAGGGATGCAGCACTCTTAAAATTGCAAAGCTTCTGAAGCGTGATCATCGAACAATCAAGCGTTTCATTCAAAATAGTCAACAGGGTCGCAAGAAGCGTGTGGAGAAACCAAGGCGCAAAATAACTGCCCATGAACTGAGAAAAGTCAAGCGTGCAGCTGCCAAGATGCCACTTGCCACCAGTTTGGCCATATTTCAGAGCTGCAACATCACTGGAGTGCCCAAAAGCACAAGGTGTGCAATACTCAGAGACATGGCCAAGGTAAGAAAGGCTGAAAGACGACCACCACTGAACAAGACACACAAGCTGAAACGTCAAGACTGGGCCAAGAAATATCTCAAGACTGATTTTTCTAAGGTTTTATGGACTGATGAAATGAGAGTGAGTCTTGATGGGCCAGATGGATGGGCCCGTGGCTGGATTGGTAAAGGGCAGAGAGCTCCAGTCCGACTCAGACGCCAGCAAGGTGGAGGTGGAGTACTGGTTTGGGCTGGTATCATCAAAGATGAGCTTGTGGGGCCTTTTCGGGTTGAGGATGGAGTCAAGCTCAACTCCCAGTCCTACTGCCAGTTTCTGGAAGACACCTTCTTCAAGCAGTGGTACAGGAAGAAGTCTGCATCCTTCAAGAAAAACATGATTTTCATGCAGGACAATGCTCCATCACACGCGTCCAAGTACTCCACAGCGTGGCTGGCAAGAAAGGGTATAAAAGAAGGAAATCTAATGACATGGCCTCCTTGTTCACCTGATCTGAACCCCATTGAGAACCTGTGGTCCATCATCAAATGTGAGATTTACAAGGAGGGAAAACAGTACACCTCTCTGAACAGTGTCTGGGAGGCTGTGGTTGCTGCTGCACGCAATGTTGATGGTGAACAGATCAAAACACTGACAGAATCCATGGATGGCAGGCTTTTGAGTGTCCTTGCAAAGAAAGGTGGCTATATTGGTCACTGATTTGTTTTTGTTATGTTTCTGAATGTCAGAAATGTATATTTGTGAATGTTGAGATGTTATATTGGTTTCACTGGTAAAAATAAATAATTGATGTTTGGTTCTGATAGACGAGGACTCAGAGTGGTTTTACAATGAACGAGTTTATTGAATACACATAAGTCAACTGTCAACTGTCAAATGTTGCAAGCTTTTATAGTGGAACTGTTTGAACTGTAACCAATCATCAGAGTCTCTTTTCCCGCTTCTTGCTTATTGTAACCAATGATTGCACCGGACTCTCCCGCTCTAAACCCTGTTTTATTGCAATCTACTATTTTCCTTGTTTGCAACTATTTACAGACACAACACCCCTTACCCCCCAGTTGTTGTTATTTATGTACAAAATCCTTTAAATATTTTGGTGGCCTATGGACTCTTGAAGGGTATCTATTGCTCTGGCTGCTAGGGACACTTCTTTCTGGTTGTCTGCTTGGCTGATTGCCTCTGTTGGGCCTGGACTCTTGGATACCTGACTCTGACGCTTCCCTGTTGCTGTTTTGTGGATTTGGTTGTGTTTGAATGTTAGCTGTCGCTGGCCTACTCCGAAGGGGTATTTCCCAATCAATTTGACTAAATTGTTGTTGTTGATTACCAGGGGATGAGTTATTTTGCGTTTCTGCTACCCCGCTATCTGGCGTGTTGTTATCACTGGATCTAGATGTACTGTTCCCCCCAAGTATACTTTGATCCCCATCTGCTGGCAAACAACCTATAGTTCTCTTTCTCAGCTGATCTATGTGTCTTTTGCTGATACTATTCCCTTCCCCCTCAATAGTGTAAGACAGGGGACCCAATATTTCAGTAACCACCCCAGGGATCCATTTGTCCCCTTGTGCATAGTTCCTGGCCCAGATTAAATCCCCCACTTTGAATGATCTACTTGGAATGTCCAGTTCTGCACTTGGTAGAAGTCTGTCAGGGTGTAATCTGTCCAATTTGGTGGTTAGTCTCTTTCCCCACCTCATTTCGGCTGGACTTTTGCCGGTAGCTGTACATGGGGTCGTATGTTGGGTCAGCAAAAATTCGGCCAGTCTTTGATGCCAGTCGCCCCGAATGATTCTTTTTAAGGCGTCTTTAGTGGTCCTCACATTTCGTTCAGCCAAGCCGTTGGTGGATGGGTGGAAGGGTGCTGATGTCTTGTGTTTAATCGAGTTGGCCTTGAGGAAATCCTGGAATTCAACAGAGGTGAATTGGGGCCCATTATCAGACACAATTACATCAGGTAACCCATGAGTGGCAAAGAGGCCCCTTAATACCTGAATTGTTTTTCCTGAGGTTAATGAACTGACTGGTACTACTTCTAGCCATCTAGAGAAGCTGTCCACTACTAACAGGAATGTTAACCCTTGGAAAGGTCCAGCAAAGTCAATATGAATCCTGGACCAAGGATTCCTAGCTAACTCCCACTTATGCGTACGAGTGTGTTGTTGCTCTGGCCTAGAGCGTTGGCACAAATAGCAATTGGCAACGCATTCCTCGATGTCATTGTCTAGTCCTGGCCACCACAAGTGGCTCCTAGCCAACGCCTTCATACGTACTATTCCTGGGTGCCCCTCATGTAACTCTAATAAAATAGCTGATCTGTGGATTTCGGGAATGACCACTCGGTTTCCCCACAGTAAGCATCCCAAATGAACTGACAGTTCATCTTTCCTTCTAAAGTAAGGAATGTACTTGGCATCAGGGTTGGCATTTGGCTACCCACTCAGGACCCAGGCCATTATTCTTTTTAGAGTATGGTCATTGTTTGTTGCCACAGCTATGTCTTTAGCGGTTAAAGGCCATTCCTGAATGTCCAGGATGGACATTATTTGTCCCACAGGGGCAGGGTCTTCCTCGGTTATATTTAATGGCAGTCTGCTAAGGGCGTCTGCATGTCCCATGTCCTTGCCCGGTCTGTATTGGAGAGAAAATGAATATGCCGAGAGGAAAATGGACCACCTCAGCATTCTGGGTGACATGATTTGGGGAGTCTGTTTATCCGTGGTAAACAGTCCCAATAGGGGTTTGTGGTCAGTCAGTATGGTAAAGTTCCTACCATAAAGGTAGTCATGGAACTTTTTTACTCCTGCCACGATTGCTAATGCTTCCCTGTCTATCTGAGCATAATTCCGCTCTGCTTTGGTTAGCGTCCGGGAATAATATGCGATTGGTCTTTGTATACCTTGGTTGTCTAAGTGGCTGATAACAGCCCCCACACCATAAGGTGAAGCATCACATGCTAGATAAATTGGTTTATTTTCGATAAAATGGGTTACTGTTGATTGGCTGGACAGAATGTCCTTTAAAGTCTGGAAACTAACTCTATGTTTATTCAGCCACTGCCAAGGAGTCTTTTTATCTAATAGTCTATGGAGGGGTTCTGCAATGGCAGCCTTGTGTGGCACAAATGTATGGTAGAAGTTTACTAAGCCAAGGAAGGCTTGTAGTTCAGCCTTGTTCCTTGGTTCAGGAGCTAATTTGATTGCATTAATTTTATCAGGGGTAGGATGGATTCCATTTTTGTCTATCCTGAACCCCAAGAAATCAGTGGACTTAACCCCAATGCAACATTTTTCCCTTTTTAGTTTCAATCCAGCCCTCCTGAATCTTCCCAGTACCTGTTCAAGCCGCTCCACTAACATTTCCTCATTTTTTCCAGCAATCAAGACATCATCAAAGTAAGGGCATATACCAGGTATGCCCTTTAAGGTCCTCTCCATCACTTCTTGAAAGATGCCTGGAGCTGCTGCAATACCAAATTGCAGTCTGTGGACTCGGAACGCCCCCTTGTGGGTAACAATCGTTTGTGCTTCAGCAGCCTCTTCAGAAACAGTCAATTGTAAGTACGCATGTGCCAAGTCTAGCTTGGCAAACATGGCGCCGTCCTGGATCGTGGCGAGGACCTACTTCACCGTCGGGACCGGGTAAGCATGTTTTTTCATTCCAATGTTCAGGGTGGCCTTGTAGTCAGCGCAGATTCTCACATCCCTGTTGGGTTTGAGGGGTGTGACAATCGGCGTTTCCCACAAACCACCCTCAACGGGTTCTAAGACGCCTTGGCCTACAAGCTTGTCGAGCTCGGCCTCGATTTTTTCCTTCAGGGCGAAAGGCACCCTTCGGGCCTTAAGCCTGATAGGTTTAACTGAGGGGTCTAGATTAAATTTAATTGGGCGCCCTTTGTATTTACCTAGAGATCCATCGAATACGTCTGCAAATTCATTGCAGACTGATTCGAGGGTCTTATTTTTAATCACTGAGTTTATTCCCCCGATCCAAATGCCCAGGGCTGGGAACCAGTTAAGGCCGATTAAGCTAGTTCTTTGTCCCTCAGTGACTATTAAATCTAAAACCCCCTTAAACCCCTTAAATTTAACACTGAGACTAATCTTTCCTTTTATTTTTATTGGGTTTTTTTGAAAATCGGTTAATTGAATTTTTGTTGAACTAAGTGGAATTTTTCTTCCACTTATTTGTTCAATCCTACCAAGGGTATCACTGTATATTATTGACACTGAAGCCCCTGAGTCTATTTCCATTCTGCAAGGAACCCCTTGCAGATGGACTATGATTTTTAATTTTCCTTCTGGAAAATTGTTATTTTTTCCCTTTCTACTGCGATTGATGCGCGCCACCTCCCCTTGGGTTGGAAATTTAACCTTGGGTCTAGGGGTCTCTTTGCCACTAAAGTAAGGGGTTACCTTACCTTCGGGCCACACATCGACTTCGTGAAGGCAGTTGTCACGAGCACGGCTCCTACAGATGGCCTGGATGTGGCCGGTCTTCCCACACGCTCTACACTTTGCGGTACGGAATCGGCAAGAGGCGCGGGGATGGTTGCCTCCACAGCTGCCACACCGGTTTTGATTATCGTTGTCGCGCGGTCTGGTTGTGGTGTCCCTCCATGGTCGTTGGGCCCCTATCGCTTGTCTTTGCGGTGTTGCGGATTGGTGACGGCGGTTAGGTTCAGGCCCCTCACTTCGGAATGTTTTTGGCGCCAATTTTCCGAATCGTCTGGAGACTTCAGCGATGTCTTCTTCCCACTGCTGGTCCACCTCCCCGCAGTCCACATAGCCTTCTTGGTTGATCTCGGCCGACATTTCCATGCTACTGCGGGGGGGTCGCGATACCCGGTGGATTCGTACGTTAAAAGTTCATCCAGCACTTCCTGTAGATCGCCGGTGGGTTTGGCGATTATTCTGTTTTGCAGCTGCTCGTCTCACAAGCCCAGTACTACTCGGTCCCGAATTCTTATTTCTAAATTGTCGTATTTACATCGTACTGCGGCTTCCCTGACGGCAGCAACAAACTTTTGTATGGATTCGCCCGGTCTCTGGTTCCTTTTCTCAAAAATGCGCCGCCAGAAGAGTTCAGATCTTCTAGGTGTGAAGTGCGCCTTTAGTTTGGCTAGGAGGTCAGCATATGGCACACTCGAGACCGGCTGCGGTTGACACAGCCCAACAGCGATTCGATAAACCGGTGTGCCGCAGATTGTCAATAATGCTGCTGCCTTTTTCCGGTCGTCTGTGATTCTGTTCACTAGCAGGAACCCTTCGACTTGTCCGATGTATTCTTCCCAATCCTCTGGAAAGTTTGGGTCGAATTCTTTCAGTGACCCTATTTGCGCCATTCGGAGAATTTTTCTTTATTCCGCCGCGGCCGCTCGGTTGACTGTGACACGCTTTCGAAATTGCCGCCTTTGCGCAACAATTCGCCAATTCTCTGGTCTTCTGTCTATCCCATCCTCGTCGCCAATTGTTTGGTTCTGATAGACGAGGACTCAGAGTGGTTTTACAATGAACGAGTTTATTGAATACACATAAGTCAACTGTCAACTGTCAAATGTTGCAAGCTTTTATAGTGGAACTGTTTGAACTGTAACCAATCATCAGAATCTCTTTTCCCGCTTCTTGCTTATTGTAACCAATGATTGCACCGGACTCTCCCGCTCTAAACCCTGTTTTATTGCAATCTACTATTTTCCTTGTTTGCAACTATTTACAGACACAACAATTGAAATGGGTATATATTTGTTTTTTGTTAAGTTGCCTAATAATTATGCACAGTAATAGTCACCTGCACACACAGATATCCCCCTAAAATAGCTATAACTAAAAACAAACTAAAAACTACTTCCAAAAATATTCAGCTTTGATATTAATGAGTTTTTTTGGTTCATTGAGAACATGGTTGTTGTTCAATAATAAAATTAATCCTCAAAAATACAACTTGCCTAATAATTCTGCACTCCCTGTAGTGGATAGACAGATTCTCCCTGGATCATAGGATACCAGAAGTAACAAGGATGTGAGCTGTAAGGACTTTATAGATATAAACAAACCTTAAATTAAACTCAGAGATAAACATGTAGCCATTACAACCCTCACAACGTCACTGTTATCTGCTATTCCAGTCTGACTGGTCGGCATGCAAGCAGCTGACTTAGTACCAACTGTAGCTTTCAGATGACCAACCTAGTTTTCCAAACAGTAAAAGGAAGATAGAAATACTTTAAAATATTGTAAGATTTGGTTAATGCACAATAGAATGCTGGCTGAGGAATGCTGGGATTTGAAGTCCACAAGTCTTAAAAATTGCCAAGTTTGGAGACCCCTGACATAGAGTTGGTACTCACAGTTGTTCTTCTTGTTTAGATTACCTCAAACAACTATGTTAGCTTTGAAATAATAATGATATTGTCAAATGACTTGGCCTTTTTGAAAGGCTTGAAAACATGGTTGTGTTGTCTTACTTGGGCTCACAGAGGAGCACAGCCATGGTGCTGGTTAGGGCCCTGAAAGCTCACCCATTAATTAACTTTTAACACTGATTTTTAATCAACATTGCCTCTTTTTAAATTTTATGTACATTATGTTATGTATTAATATTGACCATTAATGTGTTTTTGTTTAAATGTGCCTCCAACTGTTTTGGAGGGAAACTGAAGTTTAGATTTGAGCGGGAAAACCAGCTTTAAATCTGATTGGTCACCTCCTAGTGGCGGCATGTATAAATATCTCTCAGTCTGTCGGTTAAGTTCAGTTCTGTTATTCTTGCAAAAAACCATGTTGCATTAGATTGGTCTGGTCCATGTCTTCAAGAACCCACTACGCAACACATTATGCTTTAATATTTTATTTGTACATGACCACAGTCCCTCTGTTGAGAGAAATGGGCAGCTTCAATCTTTTATAAATAAACAAATAAACAAACAAATGGTAATCATTGCATTTTATGTCATAAATAAGTTAAATACCTTAAGTTCTCCCCCACTTATCATTGTGTTTCCACTTACATGGAAAACTGGAAGCCTCGATACACAAACGAAGTTTCATCAGGTTTCCTAGTGTTTTTCAAACTATATTCTGCGTAATCTTTGATGAAATTTAAGAGGGAGGGGGAGAAAGTTTCACTCATACATAGCAATTTTCTATCACTAGAATTTTGCTTTGTGATCAGGGGTTCTGGATTTTTCTTTTTTAACTAAAAAGTTCCACAGTCTAAACGTTTAGAAAGCCCTTTTTTAACACACTGAGTTTGTAAATACATATATCTTTTTAATAGCCACCATGATGAATAATGAAACTGTTCAACTACAGAAGCTTCACATATGAGATTTCTGCTTGCCATGCAGGAATGTTTGTCAGGGAAAAAATATTGGCAACAGGTATATTCAAATCGCTTCCTGTTTTTCAGTCTGCTGCAGATAACTCATTCAAGTGGCCAGGTCTCTGCTGATTTTTTTAAGAAGGAAATAGATGATCATGTAAATAGAAACATGTCTTTGCTCATATCTGAAAGTACAGATTTATGAGAAAACTATTACATCACCTAAGGTTCTTTTTAGTATAAGGAAGTGGAAGAGAAGAGTCATCATACCTAAAGTGAGAATGGAGCTTTTAAAAAAAACCCTGATCTTGGCTTTCTAACATGTCTCTTCTTGCTTCCCAGGTAAAGTAAGGCATGACCTATTTGTTAGTAATCTTTGGGTGGCACAGCATTAGTCATATGATTTCACACACACACCATTTAAATAAAAAGAAAACCAGACAGTCACAAAACTCGTTTAACTGCTTTTTCTTCTGTTTCATTCAGAATAGGGTTATGAAAACTCCCAGTGGCATAAAAAATATTCCGTCTCACCTTTGAATACACCATGCCTTTTGCACAGGAAAAGTTTAACTTAAACTGTATTTATGTTATACAATTTATATTAGTCAAAATAATTCATACAAGAGTCTAAAACTCATGTCCCCTAGGATAACTATAGTCTATGTATATGCAATCAAACAAAGTAAATCATAACTTCAAAAATGTATACTGCATTAAAAAATACCATTTTGAAATAATTAAAGTGTGCATAAGCAAATTGATTCTTGTGCTGGATCATCAAACTCCAGATTTTTCCTTTATCATTTCAAGTAAGGATAACTAATGTCTGTGTCTCGTAGTTGGTTAGTTATAAATTCATAGAATATAGTTACAGGAAGTGGAATATTTTTCAACAACATGTTTTATCTCTGACTTCAAACTAACAATCAAGGTTAATAAGTGATTTTTTTAGAAAGTTATGAACAGACAACAGATTATTTTTCATAATCTAATCAGAATACACTTTTTCTCTAATTTCTTTAACTACATTTTGATTAATCATAGGGATAGCAAAATTGAGACATACTTCAGTCAAGAGAGATGCCCTATTGATTATAAACAACCTATTTTTGATGTGATACTAATACTTTCAAAAAAGGAATAGTAGAGTTACAGATATGTTGATGCTGTGTTGTTCAGAAAGATCAAGGGGAAATGATAGCAGCAATCCTATTAACATGATTTGCTTGGTGTACTAACTACATCCTTTCTTTTTAAGGAAGGTTTGGACGCCATGATCCAAAGAATAGAATAGAATAGAATAGAATAGAATAGAATAGAATAGAATAGAATAGAATAGAATAGAATAGAATAGAATAGAATAGAATAGAATAGAATAGAATAGAATAGAATAGAATAGAATAGAACAGAATAGAACAGAATAGAACAGAACAGAACAGAATAGAATAGAATAGAATAGAATTCCAGATGTGGCCTTACTAAGGCTTTATACTTCATGTGATTTTGATTCTATGCCTATACAACCTAGGATACAATGAAGGACTGTATTAGCTTTTTTGGCTGCTGCCACACACTGCTTGCTCATGTTTAAGTGATCGTCCACTAGGACTCAAAGGTCCCTCTCACAGTTACTGTTTTTGAGCCAGGTTTCGCCTAATCTGTACTTGTACCCTTGGTTTTTCTTGCCCAGATGTAAAACCTTGCTTTTCTCCACATTAAATATCATTTTGTTGGATAGGGTCCATTGTTTAAGTCTGTCAAAATCTTTTTGGACTCTGAGCTTGTCTTCTGGGGTGCTGGCTATTCCTGCCAGCTTAGTATCATCTGCAAATTTGATGAGATCCCTTTCTATTCCCTCCTCTAAGTCATTTATGAAGATATTGAAGAGTACTGAGCCTAACACTGAACCTTGTGGTATCCCACTGCTTATTTCCCTCCATGTAGATGTGGTACCATTAAGGACTGCTCGTTGCGTACAGTTTGTTAGCCAGTTACAAATACATCTGGTGGTGATGCTGTCTATCCCACATTTTTCGAGCTCACCAAGAAGTAGGTCTACTTTGTCAAATGCTTTGTTGAAGTCTAAATACACTATGTCTACAGCATTTCACTGGTCTATTAATTTAGACACTTTGTCAAAGAATAAAATAAGATTGGTTTGGTATGATCTGTTTTTAACACACTTATGCTTTAATAACTTTTTATTTATATTCTTACTGTAATGTACCATGCATGGGAATGGATATCTTAAAAAAGGACTTGAAGACTGTAGGTTATTCAAAAAAGAGTTTACCTAAGACTTTTACAGATTGGCTTAAATCAGTCCTGAAACAGTTTAATCACCTTCCAGTTTTATTTCCTGACTGGCTTACTAAATGATTTCAGATCAGATTATCTACAGGACTTAACCTGTACCTGCCTCTAATTTATTGACATTATGACAGACCATATTGTAAATAAAGGGCTTTTTGAATAACAATTATCTCAGCTATTAAACCTGTTGTGTATTCACATATTAAATGTTACACTTGTTTAAGATTCTAATACACAAGTTCGCGGTTGAGGTAAAACCGCGGCAGCTTTTGACAGCTGTCAAAAGCTGCCGGGTAGCGACTATGCAAGCGCAAGCCGTTTGACAGCTCTCAGCTGTCAAAGACCGCCGGCTACCGTGCAAGCGCTAGCAGTCTGACAGCTCCGAGCTGTCAAGGTGGTCAGACGCCGATTGGTCCGACCATACGAGCAGGAAACCGGCACAGCCCTGATTGGCTGTCGGCCGGCCAGCTGTAGTATAAATAGAAGCGTTGCTAACTTGTTCTTTGCCCGGTTCCTAAATAAAGTTTTTTCGTTAGCCAGCTGTCTCGTCTGCTTCCTTGCAACAGAGCAAAACCTCTTCCTATGGAAGTGAAATTTAGACTGCCCTTAATGTGTTTTTAATACAATGTGGTCTTCCGCTGTGTTGTGCTTTGTCAAACCACATTAGTTAGTTTTTCTATTTTTTAGCATTAGCACCACAAACCCCACAAAAGCAACAAAAAAAAGAGAACAAAAGAATTTCAGTCTCATCTTGCCTAAAAAACAGTTGGTAGCTACTGAGTTAAGAGCCCATTTGGTCTAGTGGTTAAGGCACCAGGCTAAAAACCAGGAAACTGTGAGTTCTATTCCCGCCTTAAGCATGAAATCCACCTGGGTGACTGAGCCAGTTCCTTTATTTCAGCCCTAAAGAGGAAATACAAATACATCTATTTACCAACATACCTACCAATCTATCTACCAGACTAATATGGTGGTTTATACTCCATTATCTTCAGTGAAGTGAAGAGGTCTTCATCCTATAGCAGGTTGATTTTGACTAATGATGATAATAATTTGAAAGTTTGGAAAACGTGGAAAAATGAAATAAAACACAATGAAACAATGAAATGGTCTCTGAAGGCTTAAAACTTTCCTCCCACATAATCCAAACTCCTTCCAGGAAGATTTGAAAAAATGAAAGCTTTTAGTGCAGGGGTGTCAAACTGCTGGCCCATGGACCGGATGCATCATAGTGAAACCGCGCCTACCCCATTGCAGGCAATGGCAAAAAAGTCCCAATACGTTGCAACACGTCACACTGCTCTAGTGAATTCTTTCCTTGCATAATGCAAGGTAACTTGGGTTTACTCAGAGATGCATTTAATTGGTTTTTATGGGCTTTCTTATGAGAAACTTAAGGATAAATTCTAATCATTTGTGCACACGTTCTGATCTAAGAAAGATCTCTGGAAGCTGCCTTAAGAGGGCCATCTGTTATAAAACCACTTTTAATACTCTACTGTTCTTGATTGCCTTTACTGTTTTTACTGAGTTAATCAACCATGAGAGATTTGCTGACATGGTTGGCTAGAAATATTTAATAAATAAAAATATACATAAAGTACTACACTTGGGCATAAAGCAACTTTTCCATGAGAGGCCCAAGCATATGGGAAAACTGCCAACTTTTCCTCCCAGTGGCAGCTACTTCAGTATCATGAATGCCATTAGGGAAGGCACAAGCAGCTGACAATGGAGGAAAGTATTAAAAGCCCTTGTATGCCTACAGTACATCAAAACTTATTCTGATATCAGACTATACATTTAGAATAAATAGCCAACTTTTCTTCCAATCTTTTTCTCTAACTTTGCTGTTAAAGAAAAACAATTCCAAACAAAGGAGATACCCTGGCCTGTGCAAGATGTAAGTGGCTACGTTCAAATGGCCCAAACTATGTTTAACACATGAAAATTAAATTGACATGCAAAATTAGTTTTTATAAAACTTGAAGCTACTTCAAAATATTTGCAAATACAGGTAGGCCTCAACTTACACCTCTTTATTTAATGACAGTTCAAAGTTATGACAGCCTTTGAAAAAGTACCATACAGCCAGCCCGTCCTCAAAGTTACAACCTTTGCACCAACCCCATGATCACAATTTTGGTGTTTGACATCTGACTTACATTTATGATGGCTGCAATGGCTTGTGGTCAATGATCATGATTTGCAACCATCCTAGTCAGCTTCCAACAAGCAAAATCAACCGGAGAAGCCAGATTTGTTTAACAATCATGTGTGATCACTTAAATGTGATGAAAATGGTTATAAAATTGGATCCAGACAGGTGATGACTCCCTCCCTTTTTAATTACGGTGACTTATAATGGAAATTCCAGTCACAGCTGTGGTCATATGTCAATATCTTACCTGTGTGACATTTTCCAGTCCTAAGAATCTGCCCAGAAACATGAAAGGTAAATGAGAAAATTGTCTTTTCATATTTTGTTGAGGTTAAAAAGCAACTCACAAAAATAAAATTAGCAAAATCATTCTTCTGGAGACTAAAAGAAACAATCTTAGGTCCAGTTAAGATGTAATTGTCTCAGGCTATTCCTTCCTTTTTCATTTATCTCCTTTGTGTCCACTTACATGCCTGGCTTCTGCACCAATATTTTGGCATATACCGTATATACTTGAGTATAAGCCAACTCGAGTATAAGCCGAGACCCCTAATTTTACCCCAAAAAACTGGAAAAAGTTATTGACTCGAGTATAAGCCGAGGCTGGGAAATGCAGCAGCTGGAGGCTGGATCCCCCGAAAGACGTCTCTGCTGAGATGAGAGAACGGGGTGGCAAGCCGCCGAGAGAATGGGGCGGTGGAGTGCTCCGCCGAGAGAATGGGGCGGCTTGCTGTTCTCTCGGTGCAGCACGGCAGAGGCTGGATCTCACGAAAGAAGTCTCAGCCGAGAGAATAGGCGGCAAGCCTCCACCACCCCATTCTCTCAGCGGAGCGCTCCAACGCCTCATTCTCTCGCTCAGTGGAGACTTCTTTCGGGGGCGGCAGTGGCTGCATCCCCCGAAAGAAGTCTTCGCTGAGAAAATGGGCGCTGAGACGAGAGAATGAGGCGTCTCAGCGCCCATTTTCTCGGTGAAGACTTCTTTCGGGGGATGCAGCCTCTGCCGCCCCCTTCTCTCAGCTGCCCAGCTGAGAGAAGGGGGTGACAGAGGCTGCATCCCCCGAAAGAAGTCTCCGCTGAAACGAGAGAATGGGGCGGTGGAGCGCTCCAACGCCTCATTCTCTTGTCTCAGCGCCCATTTTCTCAGCGAAGACTTCTTTCGGGGGATGAGAATACGCCTCATTCTCTCGCTCAGCGGAGACTTCTTTTGGGGGATGCAGCCTCTGCCGCCCCTTTCTCTCAGCTGCCCAGCTGAGAGAAGGGGGTGACAGAGGCTGCATCCCCTGAAAGAAGTCTCCGCTGAAACGAGAGAATGGGGCGGTGGAGCGCTCCAACGCCTCATTCTCTCGTCTCAGCGCCCATTTTCTCGGCGAAGACTTCTTTCGGGGGATGCAGCCTCTGCCGCCCCTTTCTCTCAGCTGCCCAGCTGAGAGAAGGGGGTGACAGAGGCTGCATCCCCCGAAAGAAGTCTTCGCCGAGAAAATGGGTGGCAAGCTTCCACCACCCCATTCTCTCAGCGGAGGCTTGCAGAGGTGGCGGCGGAGCTGCGCGCGCAGCTCTCCAAACCGCCGCCGCCCGTTTGGAGAGCTGCTGCCTTCGTCCATGTTTGATGAAAGCAGCAGCTCTCCAAACTGGGGGGTGGAAGTTCTTTTTTTTGTTCACTGGAGTATAAGCCGAAGTGGATTTTTCAGCCCAAAAAGTGGGCTGAAAAATTCGGCTTATACTCAAGTATATACGGTATTTCCTTTTACAATCAAATAGTGAAACGGTGGTTTATCAATCTTTCTACATAAATAGCAATCTGATTATTCATGAGCATTCAGACTTGTTCATTTTGAGATTCTTACATATGAATATGGTGCTGTGTTGATGTATTTTGTTATGAAAACATGAGTTTCCCATGGAGCAATTACTCTTTCATTAACATTTTATCTAAAAAAATGTTAGGGAAAAAAATTCCTTCACCTTAGCACAGTCACCAATTTTCTGTGGCAGATGTCCAGGGACTGAGTTTCATTCCAAACCCCTGTTCTGCCTTCAATTTCCATTACAATACAAAATGTTCTCCTGTTAAGTGTTATTTTTACATCCCTCCAAATCCAAAATGAACAAAGAGGTCAAGGCTTCCTCTTTATTATTACTATTCAAGTCAAGACATAGACCAACTGGAGAGCACCCTGAAATGCATAATAATCCTATGTTGCAACTCATCTAGGAAGCAAAAGATGCTCAAGAATTATATTTTGACTCAGATGTAGGCAAGAAATGGGCATGATAATCTATTCTAGAAGAGAATTAATGTTTAACTTAAGCTTTCAAAAAAGTACTCATTGAGTCCTGCTGAATGAACACAGACACCCTACTTATAGCTGAAATCAGTGCACACAATTCCTTTAATGTTGAAATCTGTTAATGGTCAGAAGGGCCTATTCCATCAAAACCACAGGCTATGTATAGAGACTGAATATGCTGCTGTCTCTTCTGATGTTAAGCACCAATTGGGATGTAATCGTATCTAGAACCTGTAATCATATCTAGAACTTAGATCCAAAGGGAAGAGAGTTCCTTTTTGCTTGTAACCTCAAAGGGCAAACTGTTCTTACCTCAGTATATTTTAAGGTTCATAGTTTAGCAGAAGATGAGAGTGTAAAGTTGTGCAAGAGAGATAAAAACACAAACTATTAACATAGAAAATGGACAGCCATATCCCATTCACTAAGGCAAGTACTACTCTATTAGAGAACACAAAAGAAAAAAAAGCATTGCTTGCTCATAGCATTCTTCAAGGTCTGATATGACATTAAAACAAGTTATTAATAGCTTGCATAGTTACCATTTAACAGTTCTAACTTTGTGTTTTAAAGCAGTACAGTTAGTCCCATTCTGAGCAAACAGTCAAATGTTTGTCTAGCTTTAAGAAAAAAGCTTTCAGTATACATGTAGAGGGCATACATTCAGACGCCACTAAATATTTCTCCATGGAGGTGCTCTTGATCTACTGCTTAATACAAAAACATCTGTAATTTGGTCTGACTACATCTAAAGCATTCAATTGCAAAATGAAATTTTGGTATATTCAGTGATGGTATTCTATTTTTCCAGACTATGAGAAATAAAACTGGTTGCTCGTATTACGGAAGATACAAAAATAAAAAAGTTGACATTACCTGTTATTATGAAAAAAGAAATAAAAACCACAAAATACTACTGCTCAGCACTATTTGCCTAAGTGATTGCTAACGAAAGACAGACTAATAAAAAGGGAACCCTACAGAATGCTTTCAACATGCTATACATTGTTATAAAGTGATATTTGATAAGGCCTCAAACATAGACAAAAATGCAATGTTCTTTATATGTATAGGTAGTCTTTGACTCACAGCCACAATTGAGCCCAAAAGTTCCATTGCTAAGCAAGACAGTTTGTTAAGTGAGTTTTACCCAATTTTATTATCTTCCTTGCTAGAGTTAAGTGAATCACTGCAGTTGTTAAATTAGTAACATGGTTGTTAAGTGAATCTGGCTTTCCCATTGACTTTGATTGCTAAAAGGTCACAAAAGGAGATCACATGACTCCAGGACACTGCAACCATCATAAATATATTCCAGTTGCCAAGTGTCCAAATTTTGATCATGTGACCATGGATATGCTGCAACAGTCATAAGTATGAAAAGCAGTCATAAGTCACTTTTTCAAATAGTCACTAAATAAATGGTTGTAAGTTGAGGACAGCTTGTATTGCAATCAGATCCACTAGGTCACATGCAGACTTGCATTCTATAATTTATTAGGAGGAAAGAGAAGGGAAGGGAAGGGGGGAAGGGAAGGGAAGGGAAGGGAAGGGAAGGAAGGAAGGAAGGAAGGAAGGAAGGAAGGAAGGAAGGAAGGAAGGAAGGAAGGAAAGAATTGGTATATAGTATCCATTCCTAATGTGAGTGAGCTTGTGATACGCGAACTTCAATTTCCAGAATTCCTTGACTATTCTTCAGAATCCCTGAAAACTATAAAGAGAGAGTCTATAATTTTGGAAAGGCAGAAAGCAAAGGGGATAAGAATTCTCATGTTAAGATTAGGAATCCTTATAAAGATTGGTTTTAATGTTGACACTTTTATTTAAGTTTTAATTACCGTAGCTAAAATGAATGGACTTTATTCTGGCTTATGATTATAATAAAGAGTTTTATGTTTTCATTTATTTATTAAATTTGTTTGCCACTCATCTCGCTGAAAGCGACTCTGGACAGCTTACAACAGGGGTGTCAAACTGCTGGCCCATACGCCGGACACATCATGCGGAAGCCGCGCCCACCCCATTGACGGCAATGGCAACAGTCCCGATACGTCGCGCGACGTCACGTAACATCACGAGTTTGACATGTCTGCCTTACAACATCAAAATAAAACCACACATCTATATCTATACACTCACATATAAATGTATAAAACCCCAATAAAATCATAATAAAAATACAAATTATAGCTAAAAATAAAAAATGGGGAAGGAACAGAATGTTCAGGGGAAGTGGGAGCTGCTATTAGTCAGTAAACCATCTCTGGTGTCCTACTCCCCCACTGGGGCCCAAGCCACCTGCCAAAGCCAGGGTATTTTTAGGTAGAAATCATTTTTCCTGATTCCTAACTTCAAAATAATAACAAGGGAATAGAGTTGATGAAAACAACCCAAGAAAAATAAATATTTCCAACAATTATAAAAAGAAAGCAATTTGATCCCAGCATAATGTTCAGATCATTACCATTTGTTCTTATTTTAATTAATGTCTCACTGATAGCAGTTAATCACTAAAAGTAGTGGTATAGGTTAGGAAACTCAGTCATACTGAGTCAGACCACTGGTCTATTTCAATCTTAACTGGCCTTTTATGTCTATAGCTTCACCCCATACCAGAAACCAAAGAGTAAACCTCTATGCAACAATTTAACACTCAGCTACATCTCCTTCTGTGAACTTCGCACCATTCTACAATTAGTTACTAAAATCCACTCCAACTTTTAAATGCTACTTATCTTCAGTATAGTCAAGTGCCAGATTCTGGACTTGCCACCTGGTTTGATTATACTCAACTTCTCATGCATGTATTTTTCTTCCATTGCCACTTTTATCGTAATTTATATAGCTACTAAACTTTTGTTGTTTGCTTTAGAGCTGTAAAAATCAATTTTCAAATCATTTATTATTAATTTTTAACCACAGCTGTGGCTTATGAAAAATGGATTTAAAGCCAAGGGAGCATTTTATACATAAGGACCCTGGCATGTTGAAGACTGGAAACATGTTCTGACCCATATCTTCTATGTTTTAGACAGATACTTGTATCGAGCATTTAATTCTGGACTGCTGAATATGCTGCCCAAAGTGTGTTGTATCAGTATAAGAATATGAAAGTGGACATACAAGAAGAAGGAGGGTGGGGAAGGGCATTTGCAAGCCTCTTTATTTCAGGTTAAGATAAGAGGATAGGATAGGATAGGATAGGATAGGATAGGATAGGATAGGATAGGATAGGATAGGATAGGATAGGATAGGATAGGATAGGATAGGATAGGATAGGATAAGATAAGATAAGATAAGATAAGATGATAAGATAAGATAAGATAAGATAAGATAAGATAAGATAAGATAAGATAAGATAAGATAAGATAAGATAAGATAAGATAAGATAAGATAAGATAAGATAAGATAAGAACCACAAGCTGTTTGGAGCATTCTTCAGGTCTGTATAGCTGAACATTATCTTTAGAGATCACAAGCTAAGCATAGTAAATCAGACCTGTTGATCAGTTTTAGTTTCCCTTCATACTATATCAATCAATGTCTCATTTATACACTCGCTACACAAACCTAAACCTTAAATCTTAAATAACACAAAACCAAAAGTTAGACTATTAATTATGTAAACATATTTCTAGAGAAAATTTAACTGAAAAAGAACCCCAAGCAATCACCACCCCCATCACCCCCATCTACTACCATAAGGATCTTAATTGGTCTTTGTAAAGAGATCTCAGTTTACCTAATAAATATAATAATTTGCTCATGTTCTTAATTCAATTGCTTCCCAAAAATCAAAATGACTGAAATAAGGAACAATTGGAAAATTTCTTAGAACATCTATCTCAATTCACTGAGACTTTGGTGAGCAGTAATAAATTACTATACAGTATATGCAGCAGTGTCTTCCTCATTCATCTAAATCTTTTCAGTGTGTTTGTTCAAGGATAAGTGGATATAAATTGTAAACATGTTACTTAAACTAAGTAATCACTACTATGAGAAAATACATGCCCATTTGGAATAGTTTTTTGTTCTTGAAACAATTCTTCTTTTACTACCACTTCAAAGTTTTTTTTTCTGCTTTGTTATTGCTTTGTTGCATCTGCTACTACATTGCTTCCAACAGAATAAGAAAAGTAATTTGATTTATTGTGCATATAAATTAGAAAATAAGACTGAAATAATTACTATGTCCTTAATAGTCTCAATATTACTCAGCACACCCTACTATCAAATAGCTAAATAAGCAACAGTACCAGCCTATTCTAAGTTAGATTTAGGTAACTCTAATCACACTTCTAAATAAGTACATATTCTGTAACTATTTTTAACTGTCTGCCACGGTTAAAAGAAAAAAATCATAGCATTAATAAAGCAGCAGGTCATTAGGTTTTATTTTCTACAGGTAAGAATTTGATCAAACTTGAATTTATGCTTCAACTTCCATAAGATACTATTTAAAACAATAAAATTTATAGAAGCTATTAAGTTCAAAACTTTCATCCCATTACCTATATTTAAATTAGCCAAAAAAAACCCCACAAATTATTAACTATTAAGTATTAAAAGCAGCATGAAACCTGAAACAAGTCAGGAAGTTACTGAAGTAATATTTACCTGCTTTTCTATCTACTTGACAGTAGTATTTGGAAAAGAATTGTGTACATTATTATTTTTTTAAAAAAAACAAACCTTTACAATATAGGTAATAGACAAGTCAGTAGAAGAGTATTTTGGATTCTGTTTTACCTTTGTGTTCGACGGAGCCTGTTTCCATTTCTCAAATGAGGCAACGTAAAGTTTGAGAGGACAGTCCAAATCGCTGGATCAGACATATCCATATACTCTTTCCTTTAACACACCAATTATTTAAAAAAGTGGAGAATAGAAAAAAGAAAATAATCCCAGTTCGATTGTCGCTCTCACCACTAAAATTGTAAACATTAACTCGACTCAGAACAATATTAACATAGATCAAACAGCTGGGTACTTTAGATGTCTAAAGTAATAATAATAACAATGCAATATTTAAAAATCCTCTTCTCACAGATTCAAAAAAGTCTTTTCTTTTCTCTCTACACTTTCTGTGTTTCTAAGCATTACAATAGTTTTTAGACTCCAGTTCTGTTGAAACTGTTCCTGTACGTGTGATTCAGCCAAGGTACTTTGTCATCTGTTTGGAAGATACCATTCTGAGCCAGCAAGTGGGGGAGCTATAGTATTTGTTCCTTTTATAATTTTCTGGTTATTATAGGTTTAGCATGTAATTCTACTTTAAAAAGTATCAATACATAAAGAAAACTTTTACTTTTTAGCCTTCTTTAATATCAGCAAAGCTAAAGACCATACAATTACTCCCCCAAGTAATTTTTGGAAATGAGTTTATCTCTCAGGGATTTTTCCAGGACTTCAATCTATCATCATTGAACTTGGATTTCTGATTAATAAAAGATTGGAAATTAAAACAGTATGGTTTACTATGGAAGGGGGAAAAAAGGTCTTTCTTCTTTAAATTGCCTGCTGCAGATATTACTACAGAATTCTAGGGAGACATTTATTAAAAGAGAGGAATTTAGTAAAAGGTAAAAAAAGAAGTGTGAATAAACCATTTCGTCCAAATTAGAGGAACTTATAAATATTAATATTTTTCTACAGATGAAAGATGGTTTATTGAAGTATATTCATCCTGTGATAATCACTTACATTCAAAGCTAAACACTTCATTATTTGCTCGCTCAAAAATATTATTTTTGTAATTTTTTATCAAATTACAGACAGTTTAGGAAGGGCACTTAGTACAGTACTGTATGAATACCAAAAAATAATCAGTTTCTTTAAAAACCTAAAGAAAAGTACAACAGGGAAGGTTATGTTCATATTCCTGCATTTGTAAATTTTAATTTAACATATTTGATCATATTCTGACTGCCAAGACTAAAAGTGAAATTGGAAAAACTAAAACATTTTACAGTACAGATGGAGTAAGCAGAATATAAGAAGGAAACTGCCTCAGTATTTTCCTGCCAAGCGTTCCACAACCTGGACTTAACCACCCACTCCAAGATGAGTATAATCTCTCTCAGAATCTTTCTCAGACACATTCATGCTGTTATATTCTCACAAACAATCCAGAATTTTGGGTGGGGTAGGAGAAACTATTTAATGACTAAAAGGACACACCCCGAAGTTTCTTTCACTTTGAAGCACCTTCATATTTACTCAGACTGAGCTTTGCCCTCCAGGTTTCTGTGTGCTTCACCGGCCGTGGGCTCAGGGTAGGGGCGAAGGTGTGGCAGTGGTCATACGGGAGACCTTATGTCCGCAGAAAACCACTGTTGTACAGATGGGCGGGAGTGAGTCTCTCCTCCTGAGGTGTGGCCCTGGGGCTCAGTTGGGCTTGTTCATACCTACCTCCCTCACAGCTCGGACGCCTTGGTGGAGGCCTGGGAGAGGGCTGCCACTGAGGCGCTTGACCGTGTTGTACCCTTGTGACCCCTGATCCGGCGCAGATCCCGGTGGGCTCCATGGTTTTCTGTGGAGTTCCGGGAGATGAAGCGTTGGAGATGGGGTCTGGAGAGCTGTTGGAGATCCAGCCGATCCGAATCTGACCGATTGCAGTGTTGTGACTCAGGGCCAGCCTGTGGGCCCGACAGCCGGGTCCGATGTATCGGAGGACTCAGATGTGGGGGAGGAGGGAAACGAACCGGCTGATGATGATTTGGAGACTTTGCAGAGTCCTCAGCCGGGAACCTCTTCTCAGCTGTGTGAGCCCGAGAGTGCGGAGGATGATGACCCACAGCTGGCCCTGTTCAAGGACGCCCGACGCAGGAGGCAGACGAGCAGGGACAAACAAAGGAAGGCTATGGGACTCCTCGGGAGGAGGCACAGGGAGACCACGCCCTGAGCTCTCTATAAAAGAAGTGTTTGGGGAGGGGCTAGTTGCTGAAAGCAACTTTTTCTTTGAGAAGTCAAGCTCTTGTATTTTTGTAACAGTGTAATTAAAACTTGGCAGAAGCCTTTTGATCTTGGACGCTTTCCAGTCTCTTCCTTGGATTAGGGGTGCGAGAAGAGGGCTGGTTCAGAACAGTTTGCTTTCAGCCACCCACCCCTTAATACTACGATGGAGCAGCTTCTTGCCGAGAATGTCCAGCTCAACCAGCAACTCACCTTGCTGGCCACTCAGGTGGCACAACTGCAGGCTCAGGTACATGCTGCCCCCCCACCCAGGAGGAAATGTCAGATAGCTATGCCGGATAAATTCGCTGGTAATCCAGAACTGTTTCCTGCCTTCCTGGGACAATGCCAGCTTTATATCAGCGTGAGAGCAGCTGATTTCCCCACTGACCGAGATAAGGTGGGATTCGTGTTGAGCCTTCTGTCGGGAGATGCAGCTCGTTGGGGCACGCCTCTGTTGGCACAGCCTAGCCCTTTGTTGGATAACTTTGGGGGGTTTTGTGACCATATGCGCCTCATGTACGAGGACCCGATTAAGGCACAGACGGCCACCCGACGCCTGAAAGCTTTGAGGCAGGGTCAGCGCCCTCTACAGGCCTATATCAGCGATTTCCGGCTGCTTAGCCAGGATTCCGCCTGGAATGAGGCTGCGCTCGTGGATGCCTTTCAGGATGGCTTGTCAGAGGAGATGTTGGATGAGCTGGCCCGCGTGGACATTCCCTCAGACCTGAATGGGCTGATCCATCTTTGTCTGCGGATCGATGCCCGGCTGCAGCAGCGTAAGAGTCGCCGTGCCACCCCACAGACCCCTGCCGCCCCTGTTGTGCGTGAGCCCCCGGTCCAGAGGGAGGAGCCAATGGAGCTGGGTGCCGCCAGGTCCCGTCTATCGGTGACGGAAATGGACAGACGACGATCGGAGGGGTTGTGTTTTTACTGTGGGGACCCTGGACATTTGGCTGCTTCTTGCCCGAAGAAGCGTCAGCGGGCGTCAGTGACCAAGCCTGCCCTGAGAAAGTCCCCTGCTTTGTTATCGGGAAACGGCCCGAGCCCGATCTAGACGGTGTGAAAGATCGGGCGACCCACAACATCCACACCGAGCGACGCCGTTCCGACGGTGCCTGTGAACCTCCACGGCATTTGATTTTGGAGGCACGTCTGATCCTCCCTGGCAAGTCAGAGGGGATTCCAGTCCATGCCTTAATTGACTCTGGGGCTACCACTAACTTTATGGATTCGGCCTTTGTGGCCAAATGGGCTGTTCCCCAGTGTCCAGTGGATCCGCCCATGCTTGTGGAGACCATCGATGGTCGAGTGCTCCTGTCCGGGCCTATCACGGCCGCCACGCAACCCGTGTGTATGGCCATCAGTACCCATGTGGAGGCCATTCAGTTCTACGTCACTTCGGATCTGCACTTCCCCGTGGTCTTGGGACTGGCGTGGCTCCGGGCGCATGATCCACAGATCTATTGGTCTCAGAACTTGGTCACCTTCCCAAGTTTGCAGTGCGTGGACCACATCCGCCATATCTGTGCCGGCCAGGTGGAGGGTTCCTCAGGGGTTTCCTTGCCTCCCGAACTGTCCGACTTTGCTGACGTGTTCAGCGAGTCAGAGGCGGACCAATTACCCCCGCACAGGCCCTACGACTGCTCCATTGACCTAGTCCCTGATGCGCCTCTCCCAGTGGGGCGTTTGTACTCCATGTCGGAGCCCGAGTTGGCTGCATTGCGGGACTTCCTGACGAAGAACTTGGCTCGTGGTTTCATCCGGCCCTCGTCCTCGCCAGTGTCTGCGCCCGTGCTCTTCGTCAAAAAGAAGTCGGGCGAGTTACGGCTTTGCTGTGACTACCGGAAACTCAACGCTATCACGGTGCGTAACCGCTACCCGCTGCCCCTCATCCCCGAGCTCTTGGACCGACTCCGGGAGGCTAAGATCTTCACGAAACTGGACCTGCGTGGAGCTTACAACCTCGTCAGGGTTCGGCCGGGTGATGAGTGGAAGACGGCGTTTGGTACTCGCTATGGACATTTCGAGTACACGGTGATGCCGTTTGGCCTGACCAACGCCCCCGCTGTGTTTCAGCATTTTATGAATGACGTCTTTCGGGATCTGTTGGACCAGTTTGTTGTGATTTACCTGGACGACATCCTGATTTACTCCCCGTCGCGTGAAGTGCATCATCAGCATCTCCGTCAGGTCCTGCAGCGCCTCCGGAATCATCGGCTGTTTGCCAAGTTGGAGAAGTGCCAGTTCTACCAGGTGACCATTGATTTCTTGGGTCACCGCATTTCTCCTGAGGGCATCGCCATGGAACCGAGTAAAGTTGAGTCATTGCAGAGTTGGCAACCCCCGCGTCGCGTGAAGGATATTCAGCGACTTCTTGGATTTGCCAACTACTATCGGACATTCATCCCTGGCTTTGCTGCCTTGACAGCCCCCCTCACCCGGCTCCTGCAGAAGAAGACTCGGTTCCAGTGGAACGCCCCCGAACAACAGGCGTTCCAAGCTCTGAAGGACGCCTTCATGAAGGAGCCCATCTTGAAGCATCCTGACCCGCAACGGCCATTTGTCGTGGAGGCGGACGCCTCCGACATTGCCATTGGGGCCGTGTTACTTCAGGCAGCGACGCCCAACGGTACCCTTTTCCCTTGCGCGTATCACTCACGGAAATTGAATCCCTCGGAGCGCAACTATACCATCTGGGAGAAGGAGCTGCTGGCCATCAAGGCGGCGTTCGAGGCTTGGAGGCATCATCTGGAGGGGGCGCGGCATCAAATCGAGGTCCGGACGGACCACAAGAATCTGGAAAGCCTGCAGACCGCTCGGAATTTGAACCAACGCCAGATCCGGTGGTCCCTCTTCTTTGCGAGGTTTGACTTCCGGGTGCGGTACATACCAAGCGGGCACAACCAGAGAGCGGATGCTCTGTCCAGGAAGCCCGAGTACACCCGAGTGGAAGACAAGCTTCCGCCCAGGACCGTGATCCCCGTCGAGTCTTTTGCTGCGGTGCGGGAGCCGGTGGATATACGGGCTCGGATCCGGGAGGCGCAGCAGCAGGAGGCGTGGGTGGCTCAGCGGAAGGAAGAGGTGGGGCCAGATTCGCCTTGGTCGGTCACGGATGGACTCCTGTATTATCGTGACCGGCTCTATGTTCCAGGAGGGCCACTCAGGGGACTCGTCCTCAGCCAATGTCATGATAACCCGGCTGCGGGGCATTTTGGCCTGTTCAAGACTCTGAACCTGGTCTCCCGTACATTCTGGTGGCCCCGAGTCCGACACGATGTCCAGTCTTATGTCACCTCCTGCGTCCCATGCAGGCAGGCCAAGTCAGCGACAGGGGCCCCGCCTGGTTTACTGCAGCCTTTGCCAACGCCCAAGAGACCCTGGGGGGCTGTGTCCATGGACTTTCTGACGGATCTACCCCCATCCTCCGGCTTCACGACAGTGTTTGTGGTGGTGGACATGTTGACCAAGATGGCGCACTTCATCCCCTGTCGCGGCTTACCGTCAGCTCGCGCCACTAGTCGCATGTTCATCCAACAGGTGTTCCGGCTGCACGGCCTTCCCGATAGAGTCGTCTCCGATAGGGGGGCCCAGTTTACAGCCCGCTTCTGGCAGGAGTTGATGCGGGCGTTGGACATTAAGGTTTGCCTCTCGTCCGCGCATCATCCTCAGACCGACGGGGGTACCGAGAAGGTCATCGGCATTTTGGAGCAGTATCTGCGCTGCTACGTTAACCTGCAGCAGGACAATTGGGTGGACTATTTGGCCATAGCCGAGTTTGCCTTTAACAACTCGCAGCACACCTCCACGCAGATGACACCGTTCTTGGCCAATGTGGGTTATCACCCTCGGTTTTTCCCCCTTTCTCCCGTGGACTCACCGGAGCCGGCAGCGAACGAATTCATGGCGGAGTTACAGGCGATCCATCGGTTGGTGCGACGGCAGCTGGAGAAGGCCAAGGCCGACTACAAGAGGTTCGCCGATCGGTCGAGAAGGGATACGCCTCCATTATCGGTGGGGGATCGGGTCTGGCTGTCCACCAGGAACCTACCATCCACTCGGCCGGCGAGGAAGCTGGACCACCGTTACCTTGGACCGTTCCCAGTCGAGGCCGTCATCAACCCGGTCGCCTATCGTTTAACTCTGCCACGTTCCCTGCGCGTGCACCCCGTCTTCCATCGGTCCTTGTTGGTCCCCGAACAACCGGCTTGTCCACTTCGCCAAGCGGAACCTCCCCCATCAGGACCTCGTGATGGCGACAGCACCCCCGAGTACGAGGTCGCCAGCATCAGGGATTCCCGCTGGCTGAAAGGTCGCTTCCAGTACCTGATCGAGTGGAAAGGGTACGGGCCGGAGGACTTCACATGGGAAGACGCGACCGCCGTTCATGCCCCTGCGTTGGTGACTGCTTTTCACGAACAGTTCCCATCCCGACCGCATCCGGATCGGCAGACCCGGGGGAAGGGCCCTGCGGTGCGGGATAGTGTTGTGACTCAGGGCCAGCCTGTGGGCCCGACAGCCGGGTCCGATGTATCGGAGGACTCAGATGTGGGGGAGGAGGGAAACGAACCGGCTGATGATGATTTGGAGACTTTGCAGAGTCCTCAGCCGGGAACCTCTTCTCAGCTGTGTGAGCCCGAGAGTGCGGAGGATGATGACCCACAGCTGGCCCTGTTCAAGGACGCCCGACGCAGGAGGCAGACGAGCAGGGACAAACAAAGGAAGGCTATGGGACTCCTCGGGAGGAGGCACAGGGAGACCACGCCCTGAGCTCTCTATAAAAGAAGTGTTTGGGGAGGGGCTAGTTGCTGAAAGCAACTTTTTCTTTGAGAAGTCAAGCTCTTGTATTTTTGTAACAGTGTAATTAAAACTTGGCAGAAGCCTTTTGATCTTGGACGCTTTCCAGTCTCTTCCTTGGATTAGGGGTGCGAGAAGAGGGCTGGTTCAGAACATGCAGTTGAGAGCCGCTACGAGGTCTTACCTTGTGGCGATGAGGATGCCGAAGTCTAATTACTTCGCTGCCCTTATCGCGTCGCAGATAATCACCCGGCCGCCCTGTTTAGGGTGACTCGCTACCTTCTTAATCGGGAGGTGAGGGAGGAGCCCTTGCAGGGGCGGGCCGAGGAGTTTAGTCATCATCTTGCGGACAAAATCGCTCAGATTCGGGCCGGTCTGGACTCTGACTGGGCAGAGACTGACGGGGAGGAAATGAGCAGTCTTGAGAATGTCATTTGGAGTGAATTCAATCCTGTGACCCCGGACGAGGTGGACAGGACCATGAGGAGACTGAGCTCCACCACGTGTTTATTGGACCCATGCCCCTCCTGGCTGGTGTATTCAGCTCGGGAGGAGACACGAGGTTGGTTCCAGGCAGTAATAACTGCTTCTTTGAGAGAGGGTACCTTCCCTACTGCCTTGAAAGAGGCCTGCTCTGGACCTGGCTATTTTGAATAACTATCGTCCGGTCTCCAACCTTTGCTTTTTAGTGAAGGTTGTTGAGAGCGTGTGGCGCATCAGCTTCCTTTGTTCCTGGAGGAAACTGATTATCTAGACCCATACCAATCGGGCTTCAGGCCCGGGTACAGCATCGGCATTGGTCGCGCTGGTGAATGATCTCTGGTGGGCTTGGGACAGGGGATGTTCCTCTGTCCTAGTCCTGTTAGATCTCTCAGTGATGACCTATAAAGCCCTAAATGGCTTGGGTCCAGACTATCTTACCAAACGTATCAGTTCCTTTATACAGCTGGCGATGAAATAAGAGCTTTTGGGAAAGAATTAGAAAGCATCTCAAAGAAACAAATTCAAACTGTAACTACAACAAATATTTTATTGGGACAGAACTTAACAGAAGAAATTGAACAATCAAATACACTGGCAGAAGAATTAAATATTCAACAAATACAGGCTTTTGAAGTTTATAATGGAAAACAGATGGGAAAAAATTTATTCAGACCAGGAAAATTATATCAAGAGGTGAAAATAATGAGAAGATTTGGTGCTGTTAACAGACGCTTCAATCCTTCAAAAGTGGAGACTGGAGGGCCACTTCAATATGACACAGCAACTCAAGAATGCTTTGATGACCCTGAGACAAAGAAGCGAAAAATGACATGGCAAAGGAAGAAAGCAAGAATAAGATTGAAGAAATATGGACATTCTTAAGAGGCCTGAAATAGATAATACCAAATTAGACAAGATTGTACTTGGATTACGAGAGATTGTTTTGATGAGTAAATAAAAATACTAATAAAAAAAATAAAAAATAAAATAAAATACAGATGTATGAATACTAACATTGAAATATTGAGTTCTTTAAATGATATGGGTTAAGATGTATATATGTTAAAAATGATAGAATGTAACTAATTTACTTGGATGTAGGGATATGAGAAGATGTATTAAATGTTGAAATGGAAGAAATTTTGGTTAGTTTTTAATATGTGGAAACTATAAATGAGAAACAAGAGTATTATATTGTCCTCCTCCTCTTTCTCCTCCTTGCAATTGGTATTTTAATGACTACTATTCTAAACATTGTATGACTGATATGGATATGGAAATGAGATAAATAAGAACTGGATAACATTACTAGGTATTGGAGAAAATTGTGTAAAGGGAAAGGAGGTTATTTAGCAATATGAAAATGAGAAATCTTAAACGTTTAATTTCAATATCAATGTAAAATTAAAGCTAGAAAAATATATAAGGTATTTGATGTTTTAAAGATGGAATGCTAAAATATAAAATATACTAAAATATTGATAAATATAAGAAAACCATTTAATGACTGATGGATAGCAATGAGAAGTATGTTAATTTAGATAAGAGACAGTATGTATTAAAGGAAACAAGAGAGAGGAAGTATTGGTTACAACGATTTGGAGATTTGTAATAATATGTATTTGTCTGAAATGGAACTATTGTAACCCGGACACCACGTTGCTTTTCAAAGATACTATTGTAATATTGGAAAACTAATTAAAAATGAAATTTTAAAAAAAAGATTTTCAGCAGCAGCACATTTGACTTACCGTATTTTCCGGCGTATAAGACGACCCCCTACATTTCCTGTTAAATTATAGGGTTTGGGCTATACTCGCCGTATAAGACTACCCCTCTTCCAACGCACACCAAATAAAAATTAAAAAACATCAGATTTGATTTTAATATGGTAATTTTAATTCAAATGCTTATGACATGCAGGTGCTTAGTAGGAAAACTGTCACTTATAAACATAAGGCTGTTTGTCATCAAAAATGTAAACATAAAAGAGTGCAAGTGGATTAAACTATAATAATAATAATAATAATAATAATAATAATAATAATAATAATAATAATAATAATAAGAAGAAGAAGAAGAAGAAGAAGAAGAAGAAGAAGAAGAAGAAGAAGTTGTTGGAAGGGACCTTGGAGGTCATCTAGTCCAACCCCCTGCTAAGGCAGGAAACCCTATACCAGTTCAGACAAATGGCTGTCCAGTCTCTTCTTAAAAACTTCCAGTGTTGGAGCATTCACCACTTCTGGAGGCAGGTTGTTCCACTGGTTAATTGTTCTAACTGTCAGGAAGTTTCTCCTTAGTTCTAGGTTGCTTCTCTCCTTGATTAGTTTCCATCCATTACTTCTTGTCCTGCTTTCAGGTGCTTTGGAGAATAGCTTGACTCCCTCTTCTTTGTGGCAGCCCCTGATTCCAGCAACTGTTCCCTATTTTCCTAATTCACTTTTTCACTTTTCCTAATTCACTCTAAAGCTTTCCCTGCGCAGAGCCTTAAGTAACACAAGCTGCCTGCAATTAGTGCAGGTTCGCATCCCACCAGGCTCAAGGTTGACTCAGCTTTCCATCCTTCCAAGGTAGGTAAAATGAGGACCCAGATTGTTGGGGGCAATAAGCTGACTTTGTAATAATGCTGCTGGGGGGATGAAAGCCCTAATAAATAGGCATATACACAGAATGAAGGCTATTGCTAAGCACATTGATTTGTGCTTTAAATTGTAAGCCACACTGAGTCTTCGGAGAAGGGCAGGATATAAATGGGATTTTTTTAAAAAAAGACCAAATGGGAGATCCGCTCCAGGTTTTCCAGCCAGCCCGTCCAGTTCCTGAGTCAAATGTGTCCTTAGAGCTAAGCCTCTGCTCTGGCTGCTACCTTCCCCACCTGCCTTTCAAGTTGGGATAGACTACAGCTGCTCTTCAACTTTAGAAGGAAAGACGCCCAGACCCCAGCCTGTAAAAAATCACAGACTGCAGCTTCTTCTCCAATTGGTCCCGCTTTCCCTGCACAGACTAAATGGGAGATCCGCTCCAGGTTTTCCAGCCAGCCCTGTCCCTAAATTTTCAGCACCCGGCGTATAAGGCGACCCCTGACTTTTGAGAAGATTTTCATGGGTTAAAAAGTAGTCTTATACGCCGGAAACTACGGTAGATTTAAAAACAAAACAATGAAACAAGAAGCAATAAGTAATGAGAAAAAAGCTGGTACCAGAAGAATCTACCCTAAATGCCACCAAACTGTCACTATTAGCTGCCAGCTTTTTCAAAAACTGTAATATTGCCAACAAAAGTAACATATTCTGGAACAGCCAAACAATATTTAATTACCATCTATAATTTACCCATCACAAAACTATTTTTTAATTATATAATGCTGAATTAAAATTGGACAAGCACTGAATATTGTTACACATTGTAAAGTTTTGTTAAGACGTGCTCTGATGCCTTGAATTACATATCAGATAGTAGTTTTTATGAAAAAAAACAGATGAGACACTAGGTTAATATCTATATTAAGAAATATAACATGTCTTTGGCTAGGAAAATTAACTGTACATTGGAATATTTGTATATAAATCAAAATATTTTAAATTTACAATTTGTTTCTTTTATAAAGAAGGGAGGGAGGGAGGGAGGGAGGGAGGGAAGGGAGGGAGGAAGGAAGGAAGGAAGGAAGGAAGGAAGGAAGGAAGGAAGGAAGGAAGGAAGGAAGGAAGGAAGGAAGGAAGGAAGATAAATTATGTTGCATATAGGAAGTTATTTAGCCTGTTTTTTAAATATTTTAAATATGTAATTCTTCATATAATGACAAGTTCCAATGAATTTCAAGCAAAGCAAGGCAATAATTAGAACTCCACATTGCATGACTTAGTGTCCATTTAACACAGTTATATCAATGCAATGATAAGTGCCTTGTAAAAGCAAAGTTCCCATCCTCAAAACCAGACCTACAGAATATTTATTGATACTGATTTTGGCAGATGATGCAGTAATCGTCTTGGAGACAAATTCCTTGTGTGTCCAATCACATTTGGCCTATAAAAATATTCTATTCTATTCTGTTCTGTTCTATTCTAATTCTATTCTAGTCCAGTCCAGTCCAATACTATCACAGACACTTGTAGACTTCAGAAGGACAGTGAAAACACTACAAATTAACCCTTTTCAAGGGACTTTTAAGAAATTACTATGAGCCTCAAGGTGCATAACATATAGCAAGTTCCGTTTTTATTTATTGGGATTGATGTTGCAATATTCAGTAGAACATTCACAATTCAGTTCTTTTAAAGTACTGTAACCAGCACATACTAAAAAACTACTATAGTTCCTACATGAAGCTCAGTTAAACCCAGGCATCAATTATGATAAATTAAAGATTCCAAATCAGTTTTGTATGCAAATTATTCGGAGTGAAAATATTGTAGAATAGAATAGAGCTGGAAGGGTCCTTGGAGGTCTTCTAGTCGAGCCCCCTGCTTAAGCAGGAAAACCTATACTGTCTCAGACAGGTGAATGTCTAGTCTCTTCTTGAAAATCTCCAGTGATGGAGCTCCCACAATTTCTGGGGTTAAGCTGTTCCACTGGTTGATTGTCCTCACTGTCAGGAAGTTTCTCCTTAATTTCAGGTTGCTTCTCTCTTTGATCAGTTTCCAACCATTGTTTTTCGTCCTTCCCTCTGGTGCTTTGGTGAACAATCTGGCCCCCTCTGCCTTGTGGCAACCCCTCAGATACTGGAACACTGCTATCATGTCTCCCCTATTTCTTCTTTTCTTTAGACTAGCCAAACCCAAATCCCATAGCCGTTCTTTGTATGTTTCAGTCTCCAAGCCTTTAATCATCTTAGTAGCTCTTCTCTGATTTTTTTCCCAAACTCTCAACATCTTCTTTGTGATATGGTGACCAAAATTGGCTGCACTATTCCAGGTGTGGTCTTACTAGGGTTTTATAAAGCAGTACTAATACCTTACGTAAACTTGATTCTATGTCTCTGTTTATACAACCCAGGATTGTATTAGCTTTTTTGGCTGCTGTTGCATACTGCTGGTTCATGGTTAAGTGATCGTCCACTAGGACTCCAATGTCCCTCTCACAGTTACCGTTTTTAAGCCAGGTCTTGCCAATCTGTATTTGTGCCTTTGGTTTTTCCTGCCTAAATGTAAGGCTTTGCTTTTCTCCACATTGAAACCATTTTGTTGGATAGGGCCCATTGTTCAAGTTTGTCAAGATCTTTTTGGATCCTGAGTTTGTCTTCTGGGATGTTGGCTACTTGTCAATTTGGCGTCATCTGCAAATTTAATGAGTTTCCCCTTCAATTCCCTCATCTAAGTCATTTATGAAGGTGACTTAATGCTTAATGTTAACCTGTTGAGAAGCAAAGCTCATAAAAACTAGAATGAGGGTATGGTTTTATGCATTTAAATATTGGCTAAAAGCCAATTTCCAACCTCAAGACTTGACACATCTTATTCTCACAGCTAAATATTAATCTTCTTTGAGACATCACATAGAACAAACAAAATAAATGGGATTTCCAACTGCGATGCTGATGATCCTATAGAAGCCTTGTTAGACAAATACAGAATGACAAACAGAATATAATAAGCTGTTGCATTTGAGTCACAATAAATTTTTAAATGCTACATTACTTTAAATTAGCTTTGTGTTTTGACCAACTTACAAACAATATATTTCATTGGGCTTTCACATTAGTGCAATTAATATATTGCTGTCAGCAGAACTGAAGGGTAAATTCCAGAAAATCCATTAAATTGAAATTTCAGAACATTCAGAAGACAGGACTAAAGAATCATAGGGTCATATTGTGCTTTACTGTATATTTTCTCAAAGTATTTGCAATGATCTACAGATAGTGCTCAACTTGCAACAGTTTGCTTAGTGACGATTCAAAGTTAAAATGGCATTGAAAAAATTGACTTATGATTGTTTTTCACACTTAAGACCATTGCAGCATCTCCATGCTCACATGATCAAAATTCAGACCCTTGGCAACTGGCTCACATTTATGATGGTGGCAGTGTCCCTGGGTTATGTGAACACCTTTTGCAACCTTCTAACAAGCAAAGCCAATAGGAAAGCCAGACTCACTTAACAACCGTGTTATTATAACTTAACAATTGCAGTGATTCACTTAACAACTGCAGCAAGAAAGGTCAGAAAATGGGACAAAACTCACTTAACAAATGTCTCACTTAGTAACAGAAATTTTGGGCTCAATTGTGCTTGTAAGTCAAGGACTTAATACACACCATTTTTTAGTCCATTTCCTGGATGGACAAAAAATTATCTAAACTATGGCAAATAACTCTTACAATTGCTAGATTTGCAACAGTAGACTGAAGAAATCAAGGTTTGTTGATGGCAAATAGAGCATGGTCGCAGTCCTTTTTATGGCATACGTTATATTGAGCTTTCAAGTTTGTGTTATCTGGAGCCTGTGACCTATACAGTAATAAAGATAATTCATTCATTCAAACACTCCTGCTTGTTGAAACACAAACATATACATGTATGCTTATACTGATAAGATAACAGCAGAAGTGTTTTGCTCTTGATCCTCTATTATTTATTTTGATCTGCTATTATTAGATCATAATTAGGCACTTGCATCTACATAGCAGCATGTGCAAATAAGTACATAAAATATTACCTTAAAAATTTCGGATGTTTTTTTTCCAATAGAGCTAATATATCATTCATTCACTGTTCTATTTCCCATTGCCAAATTATTTATTTTTCTACCAAGGCAGGTAGTCTTCACTTAATGACTGGTTATTTAATGACCATTCAAAGTTACAACCTACTTCAAAAAATTTATTTATGACTGTCCTCAAATTCATAACTGCTACCCCTCCACAGTGATCACTTGTTCATATTTTGGATGTTTGGCAACCAGCTCGCAGAAAACAACACAAAACACTGACCATTCTCACTTGTCCCTGGTTTCTAAAATAAAGTATTCAACTTTCATTTATGAGTATTATACTTGGTATTATTTTTTGAATCAAGATAAGGAATGAGTATTAACACCTGCAAATTGCTCTCCTACTCTTTTCGTTGTTTAATTTTTTAAACAGCATTATCAAAATAAGGAGTTATTTTTGAGTATCTTACACTTTCTCTTCTCACCCAGTAAGTTGAGTATATCATATAGATTACTGGAAGTCTAGTAACATATTGGACAAACACTGATCTTATTCCTCATCATTTAACTGCAAACAAACTTCAGTGTATTTAGTAAGAGAGAAACCAGCTGTTATGCATCATCTAAAAATGAAAATGCAGAGAAACGTTGAGAATCTCTAGTACCAGAACAGAAAAAAGTAACATATATGTAGTGACAACATGGACAATTAAAATTAATCTAAAACTTAGTCATTTTAAATTCCAGTGCAAATTAAAAGAGTAACTAAGCCACCAGATCATAAACTGGATACAAAATCCTTCTATGACTTTAGTTTATAAACTAAACTTACTGTTGTTATAAAAATACATTAAAGTATAGCAATGGTTAATTATTAGAGGTATTCTGTGATTTAAAAAAAGAAGAGAAATAGAACACCAGGTCACCCTGCCATCACAAAACCTATGATGAAATAAAGGTATTTTATAAAATATGCATAGGAATTTTCTATATGCAAATGCTAGAAATTAGAAACTAATTTCTAGCAAACTAATACTACTATTATATAGTCAGGCAGAAAGATCCAAGGTAATTTTACATGTCTTAATCTAATCATGTAAAATGCTTCACAGCAGAAACCAAAATAATCAAAGGTTTGTATAATGCATGCACGGAAACTGGGAAGGTGGAGTCTAGGTATGGTAAAATTAATAAATAAGAATAAATAAGTCAAGATCAAACACACACAAACAAACTCCATGTGCAATATTGTATTTACAATTACAATGAAAAAAATACTGTACAATTACACAAAGCTAAACCTTTACTCCTAAGATTTAGAGTAAAACAGCCCTACAGCCATTCTCAGTATCTGGTCACAAACACTTTTACCAATCGTCAGCTATATTAAATCAAAAGGTTTCAAATCTTTCCTAAATGTACCCAAAGATCTATGGTGCTAGTAGGTAGAAAAAGAATCCCATAATTGAGCATCCAGGTCTTGAAATCCATACAAATGAGATAGAATAATACTCATAAAGAAAAAGGAAAGAAGCTCTTATCCTGTTGTAAAATATAGGCTCATTCCATGAGAGGAGTTGGGCAAAGCTAACTGCTGGCCTTTAAATACTAGTGACAAGATTCTTAATGTATTTGTAGTAAGAAAATATAGTTGGAAAAGCAGTAAAGATTTGGATAATTGAAAAGACAAGGAAAGGCCCATTCATAAACAGCTGCAGTACAATAGACTAGGCAGGAGATCATTAAAGCCAAAACTAGTATTTGTATACTGTCAGTGGACAGGAACTGCCAAATTCAACAGATGTTTAGTAAATGAAGATGACACACAGTCACAGCTCTCACAATAGATGGGTGAAGGTAAAACACATCAATTAGGAGAAGGCCAAAGCTTCTGGCCACTGCAACATAACTAGTATTTGGTGTTGGTGTTATTTAGATTTGCTAAGACCAACCAAAAAGATTCTTGGCAGCTGCATTATATCTAAGTTGTTTTTAAGAAAGAAAACAACCGCTTACAATAAAACAGCATTCCCAATAATTTTTTGTGGTGGTGGGGGGGGAAACCTCGACAGATGCTCTACAGAGACCCAAAAGTTGAATAAATGCTACAAATTTTATTCCTGATGAGACATTAATTTTATAAGGGAATATATATTTTTATTACTTATATTTAGCTTTCAAGAAAGCCTCTCAAAAAGATTTTTCAGAACTTCAAATAAAGCGATATCCCTACATATTGTCGATAGTTTGGTGGGCTACATAACCAAAAATTGTGACTAGTAAAATAATTTAAATGCTGAAATATGTTCTTTAGCTATTGATTATGAGCCATCAAGTCACTGTTATCTCCAAGTGGCCACAAAAATAAATATGCTATATGACAATCTCTTCCGAATCTGGTTTTCCAGGTCTTCCATTTTGCATGATCACCACTGTAACTGAATCCATCCATCTTGCTGCTGGTCATCCTCTTTTTATATTTTCTTCCACCCTTATCAGAGCATTTTCCAGATGGCTGATGTGTTTGGACAGTGGACATAAGTAGGGCAAGCTGAAATGGTCATTTGTGTTTGGAGTGAGAATTTTGGGTTGATCTGTTCAATGATCCATTTGTTTTCTTGATTGTCCATGATATTCTCAGGGGTTTTCTCCAACATCAAAGTTCAGAAGTTCAAAGTTCAATACTCTTCCTATCCTGCTTCTTCAAAGTCCAACTCTTAATTTTATAGAGTGTCATAGGAAATACTATGGTTTGAATTATTCTGACCTTTGTAGATACAGACACATCAGAGCATCTTTTCCAAAGCTTTCACAGCTATTCTACCAAATGTTAATATGTGACATTTATTTATGTATATCCTACCTGTATTATTTTTATAAATATCTATAAATAGGCAGCGAACATATCTAAACCCTCCTCTGTCCTCCTCTTTTCCCCACAACAACAACTCTATAAAGAGGTTTGGGCTGAGAGAGATGACTGTCCCATGGTCACCCAGCTGGCTTTCATGCCTAAGCCAGAACTAGAATTCCCAGTTTCCTGGTTTTAGCCTGATGCCTTAATTACTAGACCAAAATATTTGTAAATGCTTGTTTTTCTATTATTGATAATTGAACCTAAAAGGCAAAAGCTATCTACCACCTTAACATCTTCTATGTCAATTCCAATGCTGGTTGTTGTACTAATTGTTGTACTGGTTAGTTTGAACTTCTTTTTATTTAATTTTAGCCCTATTTTTTCAATATGCTTGACATTTATTACTAGAGCTTGCAGATCATTTGCATTTTTGGCTGTGAGAGTAGCATCAACAGCCCAGTGGAAGTTATTGATGTTTCCTTCAGTTTTAAAACTATGCTAGTCTTCTTTCAATCCTACTTTTTTAACTATGGCTAAAAAATTCTTGATTTAGAAATCAGCATAAAACGATGCAATCATCCTGATTACTTGCTCAAAGTGGTTAAATTCTACAAATGAAATTAAACATGATACTTTATTTTAAAAACTAGGATTTGTTTATAGTAGTAATTCTGCACTTTGTCTTCATATAACCTTTACAATCATTCCTCTAAGACAATATATTATAAACAGCATTTATTCATTTTGATTTGAATAAACCAGATTTATTATCACAAGCCTGAGTGATAGAGGTACTGTGTTATTTAATTTCTTGTGGGTGTAAGTGTGTATACATATACTCCCCACACACTTCTGTGTCAAATGCTTTATAGAATTTAGACACATAATGATCCATATATTCTATAGTGAAAAGAAACTCCCCTGTATTTGCTATAGTCAAAAGGGATATTGTACACAGATGTATCCAATGAAAACAGAACTACAGCCAGTTGCCTAAAGGTAACCAGGTATTTCAACCTACATACCCTCTTTGTAATGTTCCACACAAAAGAACAATAGTGCATTCAGGCTGCCATCTAGAGTGGAAAACCAACTAACTTGTTTTGGCTCAAAAGTAAGTGAATGACATCTCTATGTATATGTGCATTAATAAAAAATATAACACTTAAAAAATAAATACAACTTTAGATAAACTGTGAGTGCTGAGTTGTTATCTGTGCAAATGTAACATTAGGGGGTGAAAACAAAATGAGTGAATATGAAAAAATCTATGGGAGAATATTTTAAAAACATAGCTAATATTATGTAAGATATTCAACAGCAGCAATAAAACTTAAGAACAAGAAAAAACATTTCACGTGTTTTATTTTTATTTATTTATTCAATTTCTATAACCATCCATTTCAGCCAAAAGATTCTAAACTGTTGTAAAACTATAAAATAATTAAATGATAAAATAAAATATTCCAAAAAATATATACATGCAACATGTTACTATACGTATAACCATATTGTAGGAACAACTTTATTTAATACTTTAAAGGTCAACCATCCTTACTTCAGTTGCTAATCCAACACAGATTGTGCTCTCACAGCCTTTAGGATCATCTGTTACAATTGGAATCTGTTCATCTAACATGGACTAGATGTGAAGTGGCACTGTAGTGTCTACCTCCAAGAGATCAAGAAGAAAAATATCCAAAGGGTAGCTTTCAAAGTAATAGCTCTCTCACTGTATAATATATTGCTACCCGCACATGGGTCCATCTTTCTGTAATTTAGGATATCTTTTTCATAAGATCTTTAGACTGGAAAGTTCTTAATAGCCAACAGTAGTGGAGGGTTAATTTTAGCTGCTATCGATTCTATTATAGCAATTATATTGTTACATGTTTGTAAGAATAAACCAATAAAGTTCAGTAAACAGACAGCACTAAAATTGATTAATAAATGAATACATCTGATAATTTATATAATATTTAATGAACATGTTATCATATTTGATTCATAAAATTCTAAACCTTATAGGGAGATCCAGTTTGGTGTAGTAGTTAAGGCATCAGCCTACAAATTGGGAGACTTTGAGTTCTAGTCCTATCTTAGGCACAAAGCCAGCCAGTCACTGTCTCTCAGCCCTAGAAAAGAGGCAGTGGAAATCTTGCCAAGAAAATTGCAGGAACTAGTCTGGGCAGTTGCCAGGAGTCAACACTGACCTGAAGACACCAAAACAAAACACCAATTGAATACTAATGCTTTTGAATACTATGCAGAATCTACAGCTGATGCAAGATGCAACTGCCTGGTGAACTGTTAGCTTATGAAAACATACTCTGCATCAGCAATACAGATTACCACATTATTTATAATTTAAAGGGCTAGAAATTATCTAAAAGCACTTCATGTAGTCCTCTAGCCTTTGAGGGCATAGTTTTTATACAATGCTCAGGTTTCGTAGTACTATACAGAATAATGCCAGAAAAAAAGAGGTCTGGCCAAAGAAGAAGAAACAGCATCTTGAAGCCTATCGAAAAGTTCATTTGTACTTATCTCACATTCTGAACACACTAGATAGTATTTAATAGCTTTTTAAAAGTGTTTGCTTGTCATTTGTGGGGAGGGGAATTCCTCTTTTGAGAGCAAAAACACCTTTTCATGATGGGCATTTAGTCAAGGAGGCAGCTGTCCTTTTAAAATAAAATTGATGGAATAGTAATAGCTACCCATCATAAGGCAGAAAAGTGGAAATATAAAAATCAAGCGGACCATGATAATACAGTACCTGCTATATGAGATAATCATACATATGGCTAAACTTTTTACTCCAAATTAATATTGCTAATGATTGCTTGCAAAAAACAGAGCTGGAAAAAATATATAATATCCTGAGTTTATTTTGTTACATAGTAAATGTTCATCTTATACTGCTGAATGTTTTCTTCAGGCTCATGGATTGTTGTTGTTGTTAGCTGAGAAGTCATGTCTGACCCATCGCGACCCCATGGACAATGTTCCTCCAGGCCTTCCTGTCCTCTACCATCTTTTGGAGTCCATTTAGGCTCATGCCTACTGCTTCAGTAACTCCAGCCAGCCACCTCATTCTCTGTTGTCACCTCATTCTCTGGCCTTCTAAAGAGCAGTCAGGGTTGATCTCCTCTAGGACTGACCAGTTTGATCTCCTTGCAGTCCAAAGGACTCGCAGGAGTCTTCTCCAGTAGTATAGTTCAAAGGCCTCAATTCTTTGGCGTTCAGCCTTTCTTATGCTCCAAATTTCACAGCCATACATTGCAACTGGGAAGACCATAGCCTTGACTATACACGCTTTTGTTGGCAGGGTGATGTCTTTGCTTTTTAGTGTGCTGTCTAGATTTGCCATGGCTTTCCTCCACAGGAGCAAATGTCTTTTAATTTCTTGGCTGCAGTCCCCATCTGCAGTGATCTTGGAGCCCAGGAAAATAAAATCTGTCACTAGCTCCATTTCTTCCCCATCTATTTGCCAGGAGTTGAGAGGGGCGGATGCTTGGTTTTCTTAATGTTAAGTTTCAAGCCAACTTTTGCACTCTCCACCTTTACCTGCAACAAGAGGCTCTTTAGTTCCTCTTCACTTTCTGCCATTAGAGTGGTATCATCTGCATATCTTAGGTTGTTGATATTTCTCCCAGCAATCTTAATTCCAACTGTTGATTCATCTAGCCCTGCCTTTCTCATGACGTGCTCTGCATATAAGTTAAACAGGCAGGGCAACAGTATACAGCCTTGCTGGACTCCTTTCCCAATTTTGAACCAATCAGTGGTTCCGTGTCCAGTTCTCACTGTTGCTTCTTGACCCGCATATAGGTTTCTCAAGAAACAAATAAGATGGTCTGGTACTCCCATCTCTTTAAGAACTTGCCACAGTTTGTTGTGATCCACACAATCAAAGGCTTTAGCATAGTCAATGAAGCAGAAGTAGATGTTTTTCTGGAACTCCCTAGCTTTCTCCATGATCCAGCCTATGTTGGCAATTTGATCTCTAGTTGCTCTTTGAAATCCTGCCTGCACTTCTGGTAGTTCTCGATCCACATACTGCTGGAGTCTAGCTTGTAGGATTTTAAGCATAACTTTACTAGCATGTGAAATGAGTGCAATGGTGCGATAGTTTGAACATGCTTTGGCACTGTCTTTCTTTGGAATTGGAATGTAAACTGATCTTTTCCAATCCTGTGGCCACTGTTGAGTTTTCCAAATTTGCTGGCAAATTGAGTGTAGCACTTTTACTGCATCGTCTTTTAAGATTTTGAATAGCTCAGCTGGAATACTGTCACCTCCACTAGGTTTGTTGTTGCTCAGCTTTTCTAAGGCCCACTTCACTTCACATTCTAGGATGTCTGGCTTCATGTCAGTGACCACCCCATCATGGTTATCAGGGATGTTAAGCTCATTCTTGTATAGTTGGTCTTCTTAATCTCTTCTGTCTCTGTTAGGTCCCTGTCATTTTGGTCCTTGATCATGGCCATTTTTGCATGAAATGTTCCCTTCATCTCTCCAATTTTCTTGAAGAGATCTCTGGTCCTTCCTATTCTATTGTTTTCTTCTATTTCTTTGCACTGTTCATTTAAGAAGGCATTCTTATCTGTTCTAGCTATTTTCTGGAATTCTCCATTCAATTGAGTGTATCTTTCTTTTTCTCCCTTGCCTTTTGCTTCTCTCCTTTCCTCAGCTATTTGCAAAGCTTCCTGTGACAGCCATTTTGCTTTCTTGCATTTCTTTTTCTTTGGGATGGTTTTAGTTGCTACCTCTTGTACAATGTTGCGAACCTCTGTCCATAGTTCTTCAGGCACTCTATCAGATCTAATTCCTTAAATCTATTTGTCACCTCTACTGTATATTCATCACCAGGGATATGATTTAGTTCATACCTGAGTGGCCTAGTGCTTTTCCCTACTTCCTTCAGTTTAAGCCTAAATTTTGCAATGAGAAGCTCATGGTCTGAGCCACAGTCAGCTCCTGGTCTTGTTTTTACTGACTGTATAGAGCTTCTCAATCTTTAGCTGCAGAGCACATAGTCTATCTGATTTCTGTGTTGGCCGTCTGGTGATGCCCATGTGTAAAGCCGTCTCTTGGGTTGTTAGAAAAGAGTGTTTGCTATGACCATTGTATTCTCTTGACAAAATTCTGTCAGCCTGTGCCCTGCTTCATTTTGCACTCCAAGGCCAAACTTGCCTGTTATTCCGGTTATCTTTTGGCTTCCTACTTTAGCATTCCAATCCCCCATGATGGTAAGGACATCATTTTTTGGTGTTAGTTCTATAAGGTGCTCTAGGGCTTCATAGAACCGGTCAATTTCATCCTCTTCAGCACCGGTGGTTGGGGCATAGACTTGGACTACTGTGATATTGAATGGTTTGCCTTGGATTCGAACTGAGATCATTCTGTCATTTTGAGGATTGTATCCCAGTATTGCTTTTCCTACTCTTTTATTGACCATGAAGGCTACTCCATTTCTTCTGAGGGATTCTTGCCTGTAGTAGTATACCTGATGGTCATCTGAATTAAATTCACCCATTCCTGTCCATTTAAGTTCACTGATTCCTAAGATGTCAATGTTCAGTCTTGTCATCTCTTGTTTGACCACGTCCAGCTTGCCTTGATTCATGGATCTTACATTCCAGGTTCCTATGGAGAAAAAAATCTTTACAGCATCGAACTTTCCTTTCACCACCAGATACATCCACAGCTGAGCGTCCTTTCGACTTTGGCCCAGTCGCTTCATTCTTTCTGGAGCTACTAGTACTAGACCTCTGCTCTTCCCCAGTAGCATATTGGACACCTTCAGACCTGAGGGGCTCATCTTCCAGCATCATATCTTTTTGCCTTTTGGTACTGTCCATGGGGTTCTCATGGCAAAGAAACTGGAGTGGGTTGCCATTTCCTTCTCCAGTGGATCACATTTTGTCAGAACTCTCTGTTCATGGATATAAATTGTAAAACTAATTTCATTTAAGTCACTACTCTACATTCTTGTTGGAATAATGGTCACTTAGATCTCCTGGAATTAGTGACTAGTTTTTGTATCACTAAATATTTTAAACAGAATCCTTTTTTAAAGCTATAATCAAAGTCTCTGAATGCTAAATTATAGGTAAATAGCAGATCCATACAGCACATATGAAATTCTGTATGACAACTTAATTCCCTTCCCCACAATTGGATCTTCACCAACCATTCCAACTCTTTACAACAATCTAGTGCTATCTATAAGATTACGGTTAGGGACATATAGAGACTGTCTGATCTATTTGTAAAAAATGTATGTGTAGCTCTGAGGTAAAAACTTCCCTTCCCTACTCTACAGCTTTCAAGGGGATTTGCCATCTACTTCTTCGAGCACTACAGAAACAAAGAAATACATATGGGTTTAGCGTTTCATGGAAAGTTTTAATTCAGTACATGATGGGCTAATCTGGGTCCACTGCTTATCCCCCAGAATCAAGCTTCAGATTGAACAAAAGTATTACATATTATTTCCAAAATGAATGCATCATGTCTTTCACACAGCTAATTACATGAGTCATTTGAGTGACCAACTTGATATTTCATTGACAAATGTGTTCTTTTTAATAAATATAAATGTCTCTATCATTTATATAACATCTTATGTGCTTGCCCATGAACTCATTCATACAGTCATTCCTAATTAGTTTCACAGTGATGCATCAAATCCTTTCTTCATTACTAGAGATTACTGTATCTATAGTACTATAGGCTCTCGGAATATTGTTTAGGCAAACTGATAGAAATCAATTTCAGTAATTTTGAATTCCATCTAAGCAGAAAAGAACATGTGCCTAAACACGTTTTGTAAACTGCATCAAAATGCTCTTTTCTCCAAACTTTTTATAATACGTGAGGTGATTTTTTATATAAGATAGCTAATGACAGCACATACTACACATGCACAACTTCAAAAGTAATTTCAGTAATTGTATGCTGCTATTACTAGAATTGTACCTTATATCAATATTTCAGACTACCATAAATACAATGCATATAATTTTCAGAGTATTTAAATATTCTGAACAAAATTTGAATTATTAAATATTTGTACTGAGAAACTCTTGGAATTTGCTTGAATGATAAAATTTAACACAATGCTTTTCTGGAAACATCTTCTTTGGATCAAGAAGTGCTTCATGGTATTCTGAATATACTGGCTCCAGACTGAACCTTTGACAAAGAGATTACTGTAGTAAGTATTAAAGATTTTCACTTTTCTTTGCTATGTTAGGTAAACTAGATTATTATTATTCTCAAAAAGGCAATCTGTATTTATTTCATTTTCCTAATCTTGCTAGCATTTCTGATTCTGCCCTTCTACTTTAGCCATTTGTGTAGAATAGTTTACTTTAAAGCATACATGCAAATAATAAAGTTTCAATTATTCACTTTCTCCTTCTCTATAATGTGGAAAGAAGAAAACTACAAAATGGAAGTATAGTTGCTTACCTCCAAAAATGAAAAGCGAATAGAGGACTGCATGGACTGCAAGGGCTGGTTGGGGTTGGGCTCAGACTTCTTGGGGTGAGACTGAAAGTTAAAATAATGTCATCTCTAGTGATAGAAAATCATTAAAAACTCTAGTTTGACTGAATTCAGAGGATTAGTTCTAGTGACTCCTCTGAACAATAATAATAATAAAAAGAAGCATGCTAAAGAAGTCTGAGCTTCAGGGCAATCAACAATAAGAATCTACTTTCTCTATTTTGATCAAAAAAGCATGCTAATATAAACATTGCAATGTCTATTTTTAATATTTCTCTGATAGTCCCATTTTTGCACTGAGGAGAAAACTGTGTTAAGCAAGCAAATGTTTCTATTATAAAAAGTTCAAATACTTTTTTAAAAAACATATTTAAAAATAAACTGATTTTCAGTGAAGCACCACTCATTCTGAATTTCCATATCTAAGAGAAGCTTAAGCTTAGATATGCCTCAGCTTTAATCATTCTACGTAGCATGCTGCATTTCACAAACTGTGACTTAAGTATTTGTAATTACATCTGCTGAATAAGAATTAGAAATAACCAAAATATTGCCAATAAAAAATTAAAAATAAATAGTAAACTTTAAAAATGCTCCTTTTAGCTTTTCAGAATGCCATTTGTGAAAAATTCATTCCAACAACTACAGTATCACACTTACACATGCACACTTAATTTTAATACATTATTGAAAATATTTTATCTGTTTTTCAAAGTGTCTTCTAAAGTTAGTAACTACAATCATTTACTGCTTGGGTACAAATCACTGAGATGAACATAAGCATTTCCTGATTGTTAAATTATAAACTTGGATCATTTCATTCAACTTCTGTATTTGACAAAAATGCTTTATAGTGACAATTTTCTTAATGTTTTAGCATTTCTCCAAGCTTAGTTTTGTACTTAGTCACAATAACAATTGTTATAGAAATTATACCAACTGCATATAGAAAAAGATGAATTAACATCAAAATCAAAATAATGAACAATATTGTCAGAAATAGAATTAAAGTAACAGAAAATGGAAGTTTGCAAAGAGAACATCAATTGTTTCAACATGAGTTAATAATGAAAAATGTACAAGGGTATTGAGACCCATTTTTGTTTAAAATTTTAAGTTTACCAAGTAAATGTTTGTACTAAAATTTGAGATTAGATGCTTAAAAAGTCTATTAATAAACTGGTTTACTTAGAAGTATTGGGACAAAAAATGAAGTGGGGAATGAACACTTCATCCCAAAAAATTTAAAGTTTGCCCCAAGCACGGAGTGTCTAAAATTTTTAAAAAAACATAACCAAAAGGTACCTTTATTCTTTGTACAACATCCCAGTGGACATTCTTTATCTTTGAAAAATCAAAATGAAAAACAGCTGATATTTTTCAATCTATAGCAGATATTAAATATCAGGGTCAGAAAAAAGTAAAACAAAAAACAAAACTTCCTAGTCTGTGGTAGCACTCAAATTAAATGAAATCCTAGATACAGAGAAAAGTAGTTCACGCTGTTTTAACAACCTATAAACCATACTGCAAGAAGTTCTTTCCAAATATTATTTACAATTAATACAATCTTATTAATCTGCACACAGAAGTATTGAAGACTTACTCTTCAATAAAGTGATATAAAATTACAGCCATTATAAATAAATATATTGAAAATCAATGCTTTGTAATACAGTTATCTGAAATATAGAAGCCAGCATAATATCCTCTTTATAGCGATATTACTTTTTGCTAGTTATAACTCAAATTGATACTGCATATCACAGCAGGAATATATGAAATAGTCTCTAGATACCCAAAATTCATTCAATCGCCTATGGTTAAATAGCTTGAGCTACATATAATCTGTTCTTTTTGCACAATAACAGAACTGATATTTAAAATGTACTGCATCCAATCACTACCAACATGTAATCTTAAGAGAACATTTTATTTGTGAACATATGCACACATGCATCTACTTATATACCCATGCAGTAAATTTTTAAAGTCAAAATTAAATGTATTTCAGTTTTTGCTGTTTAATTAGAAGAAATGTTTATACTTTTGACAGATGGCCAACATGCTCTATAATGCAATATACATATATTTATGTAATTGTTTTATAAATGGAAGCAAGAATCACACAAATGAATCTATTATTTCTATAAGATAGTAAACAAAGCCTTCACTCAGCCAAATATATTTAGCTTAGTCTCTAATACCAAACAAAAATGTCACGATACAATATAGTTCAAGAATATTCTGCTACTCAGTAAAACACAGATCATATTTAATGATTTTTCACAAATAGCATTTCTCTTCTGCTCTAATTTCTTACAGAGCTCTGCATTATTCACCAGGAAAAAAGGCCTTTCAAAAAAATGCAGCATTTGGATAAACAAATAATAATCGAGGGGGAGTGGGGGGGTGGATGACAGACAGAAAAGAATCAGCGTGGCCTATAGAAGGATGGTCTCTCTTAATACATTTATCATGCCCAGATTCATGCATTCAGATACAGCTAATTGAAATATGCAGTATCATTTAAAATACCCTGCAATATCACTGCTTTAGAGACATACATTTGAAGCTAAAGCAGCTGCAGTACATTTTGAAAATGTTCCTGCAACCTAAAGCTGCAGTGCTTTTAGCCTGTCAGCATAAACGCATGTAACAGAAGCTAGTGCCATGCGGAAAGCATTAAAATATTAAAAGGCAGAGAATACTTACTCCAAGGTCAGCCCTGGAATTTGCAGCCTTTCCCGTTGGGCTTTCATGGCTGTTAGGTTAACACATTCTACTGTAACCATGACAAACATTCAGTGGCAGCATCCTGGTGATGACAGAGAGCCCAAATGAGCCATTATAAAGGAATGGTCTAACAAACTCTTGGGGGAGGAAGCTCTGTAAATTTGGGTCCTTCCACTTCTAGCTGTCATGAAAAAATGTCAGCTGCTTTCGTCTAGATTTAACCATCAAGTGCAGTGCACTGATTTAGCTAGCAGCAAGAAGGCTTCCAATATGAATATCAAGCTAGTCATTTCCAATGTTCTAACAAGCATTGCTTGGCACAAACAGCTTTCATGTTAGAGGACAAAGAGCCACAAAAACTATTAGATTTTTTTAAAAAAGGAAAAGAAAAAGTGCAATAAAAAGATAACTCTTTAACAGTGCTAACAGACGTCACAATCTTATCAAATAAGCGTTTGCTCTGAGAAGATCATAGAAAGATAAGATCTGCTCTCTCTTCACACACAGCAGATTAAAGTTTTAGAGAGAAATGCAGGATGTTGAAACATCATAATTCCTTATTTGTGATTCAAAGTAAATCATCCTTCTTAAATAACCTCAACCATATGTGCTCAGAAAAGATTCAACAGGAAAGTAAATAATGGAATGGAGCAGAACTAGAATAAGAGCAGGAAAAAGAAAGGCTGAGAGAGACCAGGTTTGCAGATATCAGTGGTGGTAGATGAAGTTGTGAGAGAGGAAAGACGTTGTTCTGGGACACTGGCGGCAGTGAGGATGGGGGGAAGGCAGAAGCAAAGGAAGGAAGGAACCAAATGTGCTAAGCACATTGATTTGTGCTTCTTAGATTGTAAGCCGCCCTGAGTCTTCGTAGAAGGGCGGGATATAAATGGGATTTTTTTTTAAAAAAAAAAAAGGATCTGGGAGAAGGCAGGAGAGTAGAATGTGCCATGGTGGAACACCACCACCACCAGCATCCTCTTTCCCAGTTTAAGGGGAAAATTTTTCACACCAGCCAGTATCGCAACATGGGAGGGAAAGCAAATCTAGGATAATATAATACAGTACAGTAATTGATTCCCTTAAGTTGTCTTAAGGGAAGACAAATTATAACTCAGCCATTGGAGTACTGCAAATTACACCAGCATAGTTTACTGTGGGTCAAGAACTAGAGGACTGTACATTAAGGAGGCCATGAGGAAGATTTGAGTGGCATGTTATATTGTTACTTCATCTTTCCTCCTAATATAGAACAAAAGAGGGTAAGAATGAACACAAGCGTGCTTTTCACTGGATTTCTAGTAATATAGGATGTTATAAAATGAAGATGATGATGATAATAATAATAATACTTTGGTATCCTTCAAGCTGATAACATCAAGCACATTGAAGTCAAGAAAAAGATTAGAGGTGAATACATCAAGAGAGTGAAGATCTTAAAGTCCAAACTCAATGGAGGAAATACCATGAAGGCAATCAACACCTGGGCAATTCCAGTCATTAAATACACAGCTGGAATAGTGGACTAGACTCAAGCAGAACTAAAAGCAATGGATAGGAAGAAAAATAATGACAATGAATCATGCCCTTCATCCACGCAGTGACATTGACAGACTCTATCTACCAAGGAAAATAGGTGGACGTGGAATGCTGCAGTACATCAGATGGTTGAAGAAGAAAAAATGGCTTTGGAAGAATATCTGAAGGACAATGATGAAGATGCACTGAAATTAGTATATCAGGAAGGCTTACTGACTACTGGAGAGACCAAACTGGCCTACAAGGAAGACCAAATGAAGAACAGAATAGAGGCATGGGAAGACAAAGCACTACATGGCCAGTACATTAAAAAAATAGCTGGGAAAGCAGATAACAACAAGACCTGACAATGGCTAAGAGCAGGAAAGTTGAAGAAAGAGACCGAGGGACTAATTCTGGCTGCACAAGCAAGCCTTAAGGACAAATACATACAAAGTCAAAATTGAGAAGACAGCAACAGTCAGTAAGTGCCGCCTATGCAAAGAAGCTGAAGAAACAGTGGACAACCTGGTAAGCTGCTGCAAGAAGGTCGCACAGACTGACTACAAGCAGTGGCATGACAAAGTAGCAGCAATGGTACATTGGAAGATCTGCAAGAAATATCATTTGCCTGTAAGCAAGAACTGGTGGGATCATAAAATAGAGAAAGTCATAGAAAATGATAAAGTTAAACTGATCTGGGACTTCAGAATTCAAACAGACCAAGCACCTGCAACATACCACCCCGGACTTAACAATTGTCGATAAGAAAGACAAAAAAGTCTGGATAGTGGACGTGGCAGTGCCGGGAGACAGCAGAATAGATGAGAAAGAGAACTGTAGTACCAATAGTAATAGGCGCCTTGGGTGCAATCCCAAAACAACTGGAGCACCACTTGAACATCATTGGCATTGACAAATTCGCCATTAGTCAATTGCAAAAGGCGGCCTTACTGGGAACAGCTTCCATCCTGCGACGATACCTGTAATACCCTCCAATATCCACATCTGCCTATCCCAGGTCCTTGGTAAGGACTCGATAGGTAGACAAAAATGCCAAATCCAGTCTGAACATCTGGCTGACTGTGCAATGATCAATAATAATAATGTTGGAAAGTACCTTGGAGGTCATCTAGTCCAACCCCCTGCTCAGGCAGGAAACCCTATACTATTTCAGACAAATGGCTGTCCAGTCTCTTATAAACTTTCAATACTTTATAAATATTTTTTAAAGCAGCTAAAAATCAGAAATGTGTATGTTTTATGCTTCATAAACTTTAACAATCATATATGGTAGCATTGATCCAAGGTTATTTTCAGCCTTTTACAAGACCCTCTGCAACTTGCAAAAGTTTTATTTATCCAATGAGCACTGCTCCTGAATATCCTTGAGGAGATACTGCAAATCATTCTCCAAAGGATGAAATGCCTTCTGATTCTCCAACTGATTTGACTTTTTGTTTTTATATATTGGATTCCCCAATCTTGTTAAGCTTACTCTTTATTAGAGAAAAAATTCCAGGGCTGTCCACATTATGTAAAATAAACCTAACTAGGTAACAACAAATATACAAGTTATAAAGCAGGGGTGTCAAACTCAATTTCATTGAGGGCCGCATCAGCATTGTGGTTGCCCTGTGGGGGGGGGCTACTGGGTGGGCATGGCCAGCTCTACATCATTCGCATCAAGGGTACCTATGGGGGCCTGGGCAGGAGTGGGACAGATCTCAGGGTCTCTGGCAGAAGGAGATGGGACCGGGGCAAGTGCCAAGGCATGGTCCACTGGAGGAGCCTCACTGTTCCTCTCAGGCCATGTGGGGGGGGGAGCTGGACAGTGGCATGGAGGTTAAATGCCCAGCCCAGCCCTCAAGCACCTGCAGCACTAAGCCCAGCCCCACTTCTCCAAGAGGGTGCCCAGCTGCACTTACCTCCTCAAGGTTGCTGCTGTGCTTACTCTCCTTAGCTAGGTTGCTCATGATGGGTAAGAGAGCAAAGTCAAGAGGGAGGCCCACTCCCTCTCCATGTGAGGAGACCTGGCTTTGTGTCCAAAGCTTCCTTAGCAATAGGATGGGAGACCCCCAGGATAGGCTAGGAAGAGGGGGCAAGGGGATGGTGAAAGGGCAGCAGGGAAGGAATAAGGCAGGACTTCACTCAGACCCTCCCTCTCTCTCCTTCCTTCCTTCCTTCCTTCCTTCCTTCCTTCCTTCTTTCCTTCCTTCCTTCCTTCCAGTGGTGGGAAAATATTTGAGATGAGGGAAGGAGAAAAACAGGCAAGAAATACAGCTGGGGAAGTGTCACCCTTCGTGAGGAATGAAGAAATGCATCATCGCCTGGAAGTTACCAGCACATGGCCCTCACCTACTTCACATATCTGGCTTGGTGGGCTCTGGGTGAGGGGATGCCATGAGCAGCATGAGTCAATGTTACCTGCGCAATGCTGCCCAGCCCCCAGCCTGCCCCATTTTGGCAGGCAGCAGGGTGCTTTCCTCACGGTGCTGAGAGGCTGAATTGTGTGGCATGAATCTGAAGAGAAGTGCAATGCTGCCCAGCCCCTAGCCTGCGTGAAGTAGGAAGGGCCATGTGTTGGCCACTTCCAAGCAATGGTGCATTTCTTCATTCCTCACAAAGGGTGATACCTCCCCAGCGTCTGCCCAGGGGGCAGTGCCAACGTGGCAGGAGCTGGTTCCTCGCTGTTTCCAGATGGCCTTGTGGAGCTAAGACTGAATGTGTTTCAGCATGGATGGCCACCACGAAATTGTACATTGGCTCCCGGCCAACCTGGGCCGGGGCCAAGGCAGCGGGGCCATTCCCTCACTGTTTCCAGGATGGGTTTGCAGGCCACATGAAACCACTTCATGGGCTGGATCTGGCCCCCAGGCTTTGTGTTTGACATCTCTGTTATAAAGTATGCAAGATTAAAAAACAAAAACAAAATTCACACATCACCAGACATCTTTTTTAAATAATGGTTTGTTGATGTAGCCACAATTGGCTAAATTCATAATTTAAAAAATCTGATTTGGTAATCAAAATCACACAAGCTATACGGTGTGTGTAGCTTTATAGACTGCCCTGTAGAAACTTAAGACATCAGTCCAAATTTGCTGATGATGATATCAGAACTTCCCCCAGCATCTGGAAATAAACTGATGGGAAAAATTGCTGTTGCCAAACTTTTCCTCCTAGGTAAGTCAACCAGCACCTGATGGCACATCAGTTAGCAAAGCTGCCTCCAAGAAACACCACCCAACTGGATACAAACTTAAGTTTTTCATCCCCTTATATGTGTCTGGGATCCACCTGGTCAATACTGGGCAACAGCAGCTGAGCAGTAAAAGCAGCTAAAGTGGCTGACAATATACATGGTTCTTCTCCCAGCAGCTACTCAAAGTGCTGAATTTGATGCCATAGTTTTAACAGTTCTGAGAAGGCACACCTGCCAGACTCTGTACTCGCTGTTGGCCATGTGCAGCACATGGCCCAGGCTCTTTCCATCCTGCCTTTTCCTTAAAGATGGTATTTTGCTATAACTGTGTTCTCTGCCTGACCATCTTTCAACCTTTCTGGCCACTATAGAAAGTAAGAAAGCTGACCTAGATGGAGATATGCAATACCAATACTTAGGCAAAGTCACAGAAACATTTTTTAAGGCCAGAACAATGAGATAATTGTGAGGGAGATAGCCGGTTAAGAATAAAAGTTCAGAAGTGGTTTAGGCAAATTCACTGAAATACATGGAAAGAAAGAACTATAAGACACTCAAGACTTGAAACAACCTGTTCTAATCTCAATAAAAAATAGGTCTAGTTTCCCATGGAATGATTTTTCCAATCTGGTTTACCTAGTTGGGCTGACAGCCACATACAACTTGCCTACAATCACACAATATACCGAACCCTTCTGTGAGTGATGTGCTTTGGATATGGCATGACAAGTTAACTATTGGACCCGTGTTCATCTCCTAGCACAGGAGTCCCCAACCCCTGGTCCAGGGACCAGTATCAGTCCGCACATGCAGTGGGAGAGCACACAAAACTCCATTTGCACATGTGCTAGATAAAGTTGCGCACATGAAATCATCCCCTCCCCCCGCCACCACCGCTTCCAGTCCATGCAGCTGGAAAGGTTGGCCACTGCTGTCCTAGCAAACAGGATGCTCAACTCCTTTCTTTTCCATTGAGTGAGCAACTTTCCCCCGTCTTTCCATAAAGTTGGAGCTACCTGTCTATTTACCTTCCAATTTATATGGATATCCAGAAATGTGTAACCATTTTCAAACATCTAGACCCACAATATGAAGTACTTTACAATTTACCTGAAAAGTGAATCAAATCAATAACTAGGATCTTAAGGATCTGCATGGAATTGCAGCCTGAAACAGGAAAGCACACATTCGTTTCTCTGTGAATTTCTTAGGTTTATTTTTAAGGGATTTTGAAAAAAAAATGCATATGAAGTCTCAAGGGGGAAAGTAAGGTTATAAGTTTTCCGCTCTACAAAGCACACACTCTTTCCTCATAGGAATGCTGCTGCAACCCTTTGATCATATTTGTGGCTTTCCTCTGAACCTAGTTCAGAGGAAATGCAGCAGACCAAACCACCTACAATATTCTAGTTGTGGTACCGCCACTGATTTATATCAAGACATTACAATACATGAGGTTTACCTATACCATTTTGTATTATCCCTAATATGCTGTTGGCATATTTTACAGTGAATGCACACCATGTCCACACCTTCACTGAACAATTTACCATTATTCCAAAATCTGTTTTTCATGAGTCATTGATATCGGTCACTTAAAATTTCTTTAAAATTTTGAAAACATCCAGAATATTGGATATGAATTCAACATCTTGGAAAGTACTGTACACAAGATAAAGAGAGACCTTACATCTCTGTTTGTACATACAGTGGCCATTCAGCATCTCTCAACGGTTCCTTAAAGCAGCTTCTTCTTCTTCTTCTGAGATTGTGTGACTATGCAATCCAAAGAAAATATGTGTTTCAGTTAAGGAATTCTAAAATGTTAGGCAGCCATTGTATGACATAATGGCTGTGTTTATCCTATATATTGAAAAAGTGACCATGCTTTGCAGATATGTAAAGCAAAGCTAATGTGATGTTTCACTTAGTAACTATTTTGATTAATGATTGAATTGCCAGTTCTAAGTCTAATCCTAAAACTAATTCTAAGTCACTAAAGAAGGACTACCTGTATTAAAACCAGTAATTATTCTAATAAAAAAGGCAGTGAAATACCAGCATAACACATCTAAAAAAAGTGTCGCTCCCACAGCTTTGATGAAAAAAGTAATATTTTCCCCCCCTCAAAAAAATGGATACCAAGGAAAGAAAATAATTAACCACTTCAAGATGTGTAACTCAAAGTACTAGGAATATTGGGGAAAAGACCTTGTTCTTCTTATATAGAAACCAGAAATTCTGTATGGAAAAGCTTGTTGATTTTTTAGCTAAGAAACTGTCTTTTCTCCTTCTTTAGCTACCATCGCCATAAGTTAGTAAATGCTTTATTACAGGGGTGTCAAACTGCTAGCCCACAGGCCGGATGCATCATGCCGAAACCGCACCAACCCCATTGCTGGCAATGGAAAAAAGTTGGGATACGTCACGACATGTCACGTGACATTGTGAATTTGACACCCCTGCTTTATTAGGTAAGATTACCAAATCATATTAAAAAGGCAGATCAAAAGGACATAGGAAAATAAGTAATTCCTCAAACATCAAACATTTTCCAAAATTTCATTTTTCAGAATCTCCATCCAACTACAACTTTCTAGGTATTTCTCAAGCCATTAATTCTTCATTCATAATTTCTTTTTATGATTCAGTCCTCATTCTTTCCCTTTGGGTGACCTAATTTCCATAAAATGTTTCATTCATAGTGGTCCTTCATTTTTCTCTAGGCAGATGGCCAAATCATCATTTTCATTCATTCTTGAGTCTCCAAATGATTCAAACTTTTTTTCTTTATCTTCCATTTCATGCATCCATTCGTGTCAACCAATAATTTCCCCCCAAATCACATTCCTTCAAAATTTTGCACCATTTTTTCCAAAAGCATCTCTAGTTTTCATGATCATTATTCAGCTGAGCATAACCTGCATTGAACAATATATGGCTTTCCATTCTCTGTGCACACTCAACAAACTAGATTACATCATTCATGTTTTTTGATATTTTACCCCCTTTATTCATAATAATTCATTTCATCTTCATTTCTATGCATACATTCATCAACTCCATTCCATGAGATCAGACCATTTATATATAGATCTTCTTCTTCTCTTAGTTTCACAAACTCAGCATATCTATTTTTCTTTCTATTTTTATAGCTGCTCTGTCATAAAATACTCTTGCATTACAAGTTGCAGAACATCTTCCATATGAAATGTTCATGAACAGATCATCCAGAATATTGATCTCTACCATCTCTCTGGGCTTTAGCCAATCAAACCACTCACATAATGTTTCCGTAAAATGAAGAAAACATGTGCTAAACTACAGTACAAGCTATAGTTATAACCATACAAAATGCAGCATTACAATTGGCCAGTATGCTACATTTGCAGTCAGAGCCCATTACTTCTCCAAGCATGTTCACGATATCCATTTAAATTAGGATCATCTATCAAGGGATTACTCTGCATGTCAATACGCTGTTGTTCACGTCACCAACTATGAGATTCATACAATATACTGATATAATCATAATAATATATTTTATTACTTATTAACTGCCAAGAAACAGCTTAAAATACCCAGACAAAGAACAAGTAGCTAACATTAGGTTTTAGTAACTTTTTTTAAATACATCAAGTTTTATAATATTTATTATTACGTTAAGTTTCATTAAATCCAGATCCAATTCAGGATTGGTATTTTCACCAAATAAATGGACCTATGTGCATTTTCAGAAATTATTATTATTATTATTATTATTATTATTATTATTATTATTATTATTATTATTAATTTCTACATTGAACAGTGTTGTCTACGTATACAAGTATTAAAATATAATAATCACATTCATAACAATCTTATCAAAATACAATCATATTGTTAAAAATAGTATTACCCACATTAACATTAATTATATAACAAAGTATTTACTAATCCATTATAAATCTTGCTCACATAATCCACATATTCTCATATTTCCAATTTTGTAACCTCTGTTTTTATCAGCTAACCATTGGTAAAATAAGTCCCATGTCATATAATATTCCGTTTCTTCTTTTTAAAAAATTTTAACGTTAACTTATCCATTTCTGTGCATTCCTGTATTTTTTGATTATATTCTCCTCTATAGGAGTTTCTTCATTTAAGAGCCTTGGTGGAGCAGTGGGCTAATGCCTCCTTAAGTAACACCAGCTGCCTGCAATTAGTGCAGGTTCGAGTCCCACCAGGCTCAAGGTTGAATCAGCCTTCCATCCTTCCGAGGTAGGTAAAATGAGGACCCAGATTGTTGGGGGCAATTAAGCTGACTTTGTAATAATGCCGCTTGGGTGTGTGTGTGAAAGCCCTAATAAGCAGGCATTTACATAGAATGAAGGCTACTGCTAAGCTTGTAAGCCGCCCTGAGTCTTTGGAGAAGGGCGGGATATAAATGGAATTAAAATAAATAAATAAATAATTTTTTTTCCAAAATTGTGCATATACTATCCTAGCTGTTGTTAAAACATGTAAAACTAAATAAGTATTACCGTATTTTCCAGCATATAAGACGACTGGGCGTATAAGACGACCCCCTACATTTCCCCCAACTTTTGAGAAGATTTTCAAGGTTTTTCGTCTTATACGCCGGAAAATACTTACATGCCAGTTGCCAAGTGTCCGACACAAGCCCGATTCAGCCCCGTCTGATGCAGATGGTGCAAAGCCTCCCTTTTGAAGCCCAAAGGGGCTTTTCCTTCCACCCACCCTTTGGAATAAACGCAAGAGCTGCGTTGACACGACACACTCTTCCAGGCCAGACTCTGCAAACGGCATGCCAGAAGCTGCAACCACCGCGGAAACTCCGAGCCCCCACCTTTCGGCAGCCTGCACGGCTGAGCGCAATCCAGCTTTGAGAGCACATTTGCAGATGGAGCAACCGCCGCGTCTGGAGCCAAGCCCCACCCAGGAGGTGGTTGGCTAGGTGGGCCCGGAAGACGCGCTGGAGAGCCGGGCTTGGGGCAGCCATGCCGAGGCCGGCTGACGAGGGCCGCTGCGTGGTCTGCAGGTGAGAAGGGCGCCAGGCCACCAAGTACCGCTGTCCAGACTGATGGGAGAGATAGCGGGTAGCAGGGCACGCTCTGCTTATGCTCAGATGCCGCTTGGGTGAAGGGGAGGGGTTTCCTGCCACTCCCGGGGTCTGGTGTTTGCAAGGGGGAGGGGAAGGGGCTTAGAGGCTCTTGGGGGTGGGAAGGGAGAGTCACATTGGAGGGGGGACTGGACTAAGGAGGCTTGAAGTTGCTTTACAAGAATGGGGGTGCTCGATTGATTTATGTACTATTTTCCGGCGTATAAGACGACTGGTCGTATAAGATGACCCCCCAACTTTTGAGATTTTCATGGGTTAAAAAGTCGTCTTATATGCCAGAAAATACGGTAGTTTAAATAATACTTAGTTGCCTGGAAAAAGCAGTGACTATTTGATTTCTTGAGAAGATAAATCCTATGTTGTGTGGATATTCTGAAAATGCTGAATATTCAGCCAACAGTATTTCTCTGCTTTCTCCCCTTCCTCATTGCAGCTTAAAAAAACCAACAATAAATAAATATATAAAATGTCAGAAGGCACTGTCAATGACTACATGGTTTATGGTTGGTCTCTTAGGATCCCTGACACAGGGACCTCTTCTGCATTGGTGCATCAGGATTGAAATTTCAAACAGATTTGAAAATCTATTAAGACAACTGCATTTTGCCTAATTTGGACTTAAACTGATACCAAACATACATCGGTACAGTTAACAAGAAACTAATATGGACTTTTGTATTTTGAAAAATATAAGAATATTCCATTATATATTCTACCATTATCCTTTCTTTCTTAAAATAATCCAATAATTCACATTCAAGAATGTAAAGATCAATTATAATCTTTATCAGCTTTTAGGAAACATGCCAGAATAAGCTGTAAACAAAAGGTAGCTTAACAGTTAAGTTCTATATATGAAATCTTGTGTTCAGTATCTCATTTAATGGTATCAGCCACTCTTTTCCCCCCAACACAGAATAATACTTATGCTTACTACATGGGAAACCTGTAGTTGCCTGATTGTGAAAACTACAGAACAAGTGTTCTATGAAAAATGTTCATAGACAACAATTTGACATATTAGATATAAATAATAAATAAGGCTGTAATGGTGTTAAAACCAAACATTTTGTACAATTATCTTCAAAAATCTTCATTATATTCTTATAAGCTTATTGTCATGTTTTAATATGACATTTCTACAACATAACAGTCTCAAACAACTAAACATAAATTCAAAAATAGAAGAAATTACTTTTCTTAAATTACTTTTCAATAACACAGAAAATATTTTTAATGTAATAATTTTAAAAAGAAATATTTAATGCTCATTTTCATAACACTATTTCATTTTAGCAGCAGCTTGACTGTGCTGCTAGTTTTGAAAAATAGATTAAAGTCTTAGCTCATTTTTTCTATTTAAAACAAAAAATGTACTTTCATAGTACTCTATGAAAAATTTGTTTATTTCCATCAAACAACACAGCTGATATGATATGCAATTGTAGTATTGGTTTCACCAGTTTTCTCTTATATTGATCCAGGAAGTAAAGACAAATCTTGGACTAATATACATCCATCAAGGGATGTTTATTTTTTTTTACACAGCTAACCATTATACATCGCTAATTGCTCTCTAAGTAATTGTAATTTTGAATTTTGCTATAATTTGTTCAAGCCATCACAGTCCACCTTATGGAAGAACTCAAGAAAAAAAATGAAAATTATCTGCAATAATCAACCTCAAACAATGAATCAGTATTATATCATAGTGTATTCTAGTCTTCAAAAGTTTTAGGAACATTGTTAGAAAGAGAATATAATTTTGATTTTCTCTACTGAATTTTCCTGACGCAGATGGGAATTTTGTTTGGCATTTAGCTTCATCTGTTTGGCAACATTTTTTGTTTGTTTGTTATTTACAGGTAGACAAATGGAATATCACAATGACCTTAGTTTCAGGACTATTAGTACAAAAGTATAAAGTACTGTTAAGTAAATTAAAAAGCCAAAATTTTCTTACAAGGATCATTTACTGGAAACTAGCCAAATTTTTAAATGGAATAGGACTCACCATAACGTTTGGATGTTGAAGTTTTCCTAGTAAAATCATTTATTTATTTTTTAAAAAAATTGCATTCTCCAATGGTATAAATCCAAAAGTGTATCTACTATTAATTATTAATTCAGTATTTATATAAAACTTCAAAGATCTGAGATATGCATGGAAAGGAAGACTAATTAAGCAATATTTTTGCAGACCATAAGTAGAAAATCTATTTTGGAAATTTCCAATAAACTATTCTGCTTGATGTTTAATTGATACAGAGATGTCACAAAATGCACCTGCTCCCAACTTTAATGTCCCATTGGCAAATGGCAATAAATGAAAATGGGCTAAAATGAAAATATTTAAGTAGCATATAATCTTGTCACTCAGTTCAGCAGATTTTCTTAAAGCAACTACCAGCTGTTGTTTTATTTCCCATTTCATATTTAACAGTCAGTTTCTTAGAAGATATTATAGGTAAGAGTAAGAATTATTATTTTGGTTGGCATGTACCAATTTTTCTAGAGTCACAAAATAATACAGATGTGATTATGTGTCATAGAAAAGTACTGACAACCCAAACTATTACAATGAAACATTTTGAAAAACAAATAAACCATTTTAATTATTAAATGTCTTAATTTGAGAATCTTCATAATCTGTCCTGATACATTACATTATATCCAAAAGAAAAAAATAGAATAAAGCACAAGAATTATAAACTTTTTTTGTCCACTATCTGTGCCACCTTTAACCCTTGTTTATCAGCCACTGAAAGGCAACACGTACATACTGAGGACCTGTCACACCCTTTAAAATGAATACACGTAATTGAAATAAACATTGGTTACTTACAAACTTCCTCTTCGTGGAAGGCTCAGCTCCTTCTGCAAAAGTAGGAAAAGAGTATTTTACTATGAGTTCCAAATGTATAATAAGATTTTGGTGGTTATTATTACTATTATTAACTTCAATTCAGAAATTGACATTTAACCATTCAAGGAGAAATTGTGGATACAAAGAATATCAAATACAGAATACATAAACTAAACATGTAATGAACTGAATAATTTAATCATAATGTATAGATACTGGGTGAGACTACAGAAAACTAACTGAAACATCTAAGGACACAATCTGGGAAATAAAAGGAACAGCATCATGGGAGTCTCCTGGCATTGATTAAAAGTTTATCAGCAACAAGATCACCCAATTAATTGTCAACTCTTCAGCCTAAAAATGCATGGTAAAAATGCCAATTAATATCATAAGATCAATAGCAGTAAATAGAAGTAGGACTAAGAATTATGAACCATGGTGCACATACACTAAAAACATATATATGTTAGGTTCACATTGTTTGGTATTAACATATTTACAAAGTTTTGGATAACAACCACAAGTTGAGAAAAAAATAGTAAAAGGAAAAAATAGCTTTTGCTATACTGTAGTATGCTTGCCTAGAATGAGAGGGAATGCTATATGCATAATGAGTAGCTGGGAAAATGAAAACTTCTTGACTCTTCCAATAATGTTAGGATGAACTTGCTTCTTCCTGTCTGCTAAGTGAATAAAATCAGAAATAAAAATTAAAAACCTGTAGCTCTGCCTATCTCTTTCAGATCCTGGGATCCCAGAAAATGTTCCTACCAGTAGTCACACTACATTTTCTCAGTTACTCAAGGCAATGATATGACTACACTGCTTTTCATGTTTTTTATTCAGTCTCTGGCATGAACAATAGCACACTGCATATTGGGAACATCACCAATTGAAAGACACAGCTTTGTCCCCTCAGCTGCCAACTGAAGGAAGATGAGTAAAGTGACTGAAAATGCCACCCCATGAAACAGTACAATTTCCTCCTATTCTTTGAATTTTGAATTATTCAAGATCTTTCACAGCAGACTGGGGTTGGTATTTTTATCCACCTATTGAGTCTTTCACAAGGACCTGGGATAAGCAGGTGTTCTTTGATGGTATTAAAGGTATTGTTGCAGAAAGTAAACTTTTCCAAAGAAAAGCTGCCTTTTGCCATTGACTGATGGTCAATTCCGATGGTGTTCAAGTGGTGCTCCAATTGTTTTGGAATTGCATCCAACGCACCTATGACTATTGGTACTACTGTTACCTTTTTGCCATATACATTCCACTTCTATTTGCAGATCTTTGTATTTTGTTATATTCTCCAGTTTCTTCTCTTCTATTGTGTTGTCTCCAGGTATTGCAATATCCGCTATCCAGACTTTTTTGATTTTCTTATAACAATAGTTGAGTCTGGGATGTCAAGTGACTATTGTTAAGTCTATCAGATCACTTTAGCTTTTTCATTTTCTATTACTTTGTCTACTTTGTGGAACCATCGGTTCTTGCTTTGATGGCAGGAAAACAGTGTTTATTGCAGATATTCCAATGCACTATTGTTACTGTGCTGCCACCACGTGGCTGTTTTGGAGAAATTACAATGTGGACAGTCAGACCCTCCTACCCTATGATGTATTTCCTCTTCCCTCCCCTTTCTGGGATGGACTTCCTCCTCCTTTGTCCCTAGAGAATCTCCTCCTCCATTAACCAGCAAACATGTGACAACAGCAGACATGTGCAGATGCTGGGAGTATTGCCATTTTCTGACCTTGGAGATACCTTGGAAATATCTTGGAAATGCTGTACAAACATCACCTTAATGCACCCCATCTACTGTATTCGACTCTACATGCAATAAAGGTATTTCTATATGATAAAGGTGTTTTCCACGAGTTCAACTATCTGGAGACAGCTGTTAATGTTAATGACATCTGCTTATATAGACCATAGAAGTCTTAACAAGAGATTAATTACAGTACAATGGCTTGGATCCAGAATAGTCAGAAAATGGTAATGCTCCCAGTGTCTGCACATGTCTGCTGTTGTCACATGTTTGCTGGTTAATGCAGGGGGAGATTCTCTACGGACAAAGGAGGAGGAAGTCCATCCCAGAAAGGGGAGGGAAGAGGAAATTTACCATAGGGTAGGAGGGTCTGACTGCCCACATTGTAATTTCTCCAAAACAGCCACGTGGTGGCAGCACAGTTACTATTTTATCATGCCATTGTTTGTGTTCAGTCTATGTAAATTTCTTGCAACAACTAACCTGGTAGTCCAATATTTCTTCTGCTTCTTTTCAGAGGCAGCATTTGATGTCTGCTGCTGTGCTCTTAATTCTTGCTTTCTCTGCATTTGTTCATAAGGCTTGGTCTTGTGCAATCAGAATTAGTCCCTCTCTTAACCTTTCTTGTTGTTAGCCAAGAACAGATCTTGTTATCTGCTTTGCCTGCTAATTTTTTTTATGTATTGCCCATGTAATACTTTGCCTTATCATGTTCCTTTTCTGTTATTCATTTAGTCTTTTTTTTAGACCAGTTTGGTCTCTTCACCACTCAGTATGCCTTCCCAACTCCATATACCAGTTTCATTGCATCTTCTTTGGTGTCCTTCAGATATTCTTCCAATACCCATTTTTTCTTCTTCAACTGTCCAATGTACTTGCAACATTTTATATCAACCGACTCTTATTGGTTTATAGAGTCTGTCAGTGTTGCTGCTTCGATAAAGGGAACAATTCATTGTCATTATATTTTTGGTCTTCTAATACAAGGCTTTTAGTTCTGCTTGAGTCCAGTCCACTATTCTAATTGTGCATCTAATGGAAATGCCCAGGTGATAATTGTCTTGATGGTATTTCTTCTACTGAGTTTAGACTTTAAGATCTTCTTCATTCATATATATTATATGTATTCACTACTAACCTTCTTTTTGACTTTCCTATTCTTGATGTTAATGGATTGAAGGAAGTCTAAGTATTTGTAGTGATCTTCTTCAACTAGATCTCAGAGTCCTAGTGGACAATCACTTAAATACGAGCCAGCAGTGTGCTGCAGCTGCCAAAAAAGTCAACACAGTACTAGGCTGCATTAACAGAGGGATGGAATCAAGATCAAATGAAGTATTAATACCACTTTACAATGCCTTGGTGAGGCCACACTTGGAATACTGCATCCAGTTTTGGTCACCATGATGTAAAAAAGATGTTGAGACTCTACAAAGAATACAGAGAAGAGCAACAAAGATGATTAGGGGACTGGAGGCTAAAACATATAAGGAATGGTTGCTGGAATTGGGTATGTCTAATTTAATGAAGAGAAAGATGAGGGGGGACATGACAGCAGTGTTCCAATATCTCAAAGACTGCCACAAAGAGGGAGTTAAGCTATTCTCCAAAGCACCTGAAGACAGGACAAGAAGCAACGGATGGAAACTAATCAATGAGAGAAGCAACCTAAAACTAAGGAGAAACTTCCTGACAGAACAATTAAGCAGTGGAACAACCTGCCTCCAGAAGCAGTGAATGTTCCAACACTGGAAGTTTTTATGAAGAGACTGGACAGCCATTTGTCTGAAATGGTATAGGGTTTCCTGCCTGAGCAGGGGGGTTGGATTAGATGATCTCCAAGGTTCCTTCCAACTTTATTATTATTTAATAATAATAATAATAATAATAATAATAATAATAATAATAATAATAATAATAATCGCACAGTCAGCCAGATGTTCAGACTGGATTTGGCATTTTTGTGTACCTATCGAGTCCTTACCAAGGACCTGGAATAGGCAGATGTGGATGTTGGAGGGTATTAAAGATATTGTCGCAGGATGGAAGCAGTTCTTAGTAAGGCCGCCTTTTGCAATTGACTAATGGCGAATTTGTCAATGCCAATGGTGTTCAAGTGGTGCTCCAGTTGTTTTGGGATTGCACCCAAGGCGCCTATTACTATTGGTACTACCCTTGCTTGCCTTTGCCACAGTCTTTCTATTTCTATTTGTAGGTCTTTGTATTTTGTTATCTTCTCCAGTTCTCTTTCTCATCTATTCTGCTATCTCCCGGCACTGCCACGTCCACTATCCAGACTTTTTTGTCTTTCTTATCAACAATTGTTAAGTCCGGGGTGGTATGTTGCAGGTGCTTGGTCTGTTTGAATTCTGAAGTCCCATAGTAGTTTAACTTTATCATTTTCTATGACTTTCTCTATTTTATGATCCTACCAGTTCCTGCTTACAGGCAAATGATATTTCTTGCAGATCTTCCAATGCACCATTGTTGCTACTTTGTCATGCCACTGCTTGTAGTCAGTCTGTGCGATCTTCTTGCAGCAGCTTACCAGGTGGTCCACTATTTCTTCAGCTTCTTTGCATAGGCAGCACTTACTGACTGTTGCTGTCTTCTCAATTTTGACTTTCTATGCATTTGTCCTTAAGGCTTGGTCTTGTGCAGCCAGAATTAGTCCCTCGGTCTCTTTCTTCAACTTTCCTGCTCTTAGCCATTGTCTAAGATAACATTGTTGTTATCTGTTTTCCCAGCTATTTTTTTAATGTACTGGCCATGTAGTGCTTTGTCTTCCCACACCTGTATTTTGTTCATTTGGTCTTTCTTGTAGGCCAGTTTGGTCTCTCCGGTAGTCAGTAAGCCTTCTGATATACTAATTTCAGTGCATGTTCATCATTGTCCTTCAGATATTCTTCCAAAGCAATTTTTTTCTTTTTCAACCATCTGATGTATTTGCAGCATTCCACGTCCACCTATTTTCCTTGGTAGATAGAGTCTGTCAATGTCACTGTGTGGATGAAGGGCATGATTCATTGTCATTATTTTTCTGGTCTTCCTATCCATTGTTTTTAGTTCTGCTTGAGTCCAGTCCACTATTCCAGCTGTGTATCTAATGACTGGAATTGCCCAGGTGTTGATTGCCTTCATGGTATTTCCTCCATTGAGTTTGGACTTTAAGATCTTTTTCACTCTCTTGATGTATTCACCTCTAATCTTTTTCTTGACTTCAGTGTGCTTGATGTTATCAGTTTGAAAGATACCCAAGTATTTGTAGTAATCTTCCTTTTCCAGACTTTTAATGTTATTTTCGTGGGGCATCTTGATTTCTTCAGTTTTCACTATTTTTCCTTGTTTGAGAGTAAGTTTGGCACATTTGTCCAAGCCAAACTCCATTGCAATATATTGGTTATAAATACAGACAGTGTTCAGCAGTGATTCTATTTCAGATGATGTTTTTCCATACAGCTTCACATCATCCATGTAAAGGAGGTGGGATAGTCTGGCAGACGTTTTTGATGTTTGATAGCCATGTCCTGAGTTATTCAGTATTGTTGCAGAGGAAACAGTGCAATAACAAATAGTAGTGGTGATAATGAATCTCCTTGAAATATTCCTCTTTTGATATTAACCTCTCCCAGTTTTTCACCATTAACCTGCAACTGTGTCTTCTATTGTGCCATCAATCTTTGCACAAATTCTCTGATGATTATTGTGACTCCTGTTATTTCTAGGCACTTGATTATCCAGTCATGTGGCAGAGAGCCAAATCCCTTTTTGTAGTCAATTCATACCACATTCAGGTTTGTCTTCCTTTTCTTACAGTTTTCCAAGATCAGGAGTTGATCTTTTGTTCCTCTGCTATAGGGGCGGTTTCCTTTCTGTTCAGGTGGAAAGAGATTGTTTTCAACTAGATGCTGTTGTACTGCATCAGCCACCACACCAGTTAGAAATTTGAAAGTTGTTGGTAAGCAGGTAATTGGCCTGTAGTTGCCTGTTGTTGCCTCTTTTGCTGGATTTTTAATTATTAGGTAGCTTTTCCCAGTCGTTAGCCACTTTTCAATTTCTCTTCCTTGTAGTATATTGTTGAACTGCTTGGCAATGAGTGGGTATAGAACAGTTAAGATGTTTCAACCAAAACCCATGCAGTTCATCTTCACCTTGTGCTGACCAATTTTTTATCTTCCTTGCTCTTTTTTCTACCATTTTTGTTGTTATTACTAGTTCTTTCATTTCAACTTCTGTTTTATTTGCATCCACTTCTTTTAACCAAGCCACATCCTTGCTGTGTTTCTTTGGGTTATTCCGTATCTGCTTTCAGAGCTGCACTGTTTCTTCCTTGTCAGGTACTGACTGATTCACTGCAGTTTCTCCATTGATGGATCGGTAGAAACGTTTCTGATTGGATTTAAATTGGAGGTTCTGCCTATAATTTGCAATTCGAGCTTTGTATCTACTGATTTTCCTGGCTATAGCTGTTATTTGCTGCTTTATTATTTCCAGTGCTCCCTTGATCTTCCTTGTTTCTAAGTGGTATTTCTTGATTAGGTGTTGTTGTTGTTGTTGTTGTTGTTGTTGTTGTTAATGTTTTTTTTCTTTAAAAAAGGTGCCGGAACTCACATATGTCATACAACCCGCCTTGCCTACCTACAAGGTTCCATCCAAAAAAGGTGCCGGAACTCCGTTCTGGGCGTTCTATGACAAAAAAAAGCCATGATGATGATGATGATGATTTTCAGTAAGGCACCTTCAATTTTCACCATTTTTCACTGTTGACGGTAAGGATAGCACATTTGACCAATACAATTCCATTGCAATATTCTGGATGGATATACAGACAGTGTTGCATAGTGATTTTATTTCAAATGGTATTATGCCATTCAGTTTCATTCAGATCAGCCATGTAAAGGGGGTGGGATGACCTGGCAAATGATTGTGGTGTCTAATAGCCATGGCCTGACTTGTTCAGTATCGTTGACAGAGGAATTTGTGATACTGAGACTCCTTGAAATATTCCTCTCTTCTAGTCTATCACCATGGACCAGCAATTGCGTCATCCATTGTGCTCCTGATCTTTGCACACAGTCCCAATGTTTCCACTGACTCCTGTTATTTCTAGGTACTTGATTATCCAATAATCAGGTGTCAAAAACCTTATTATAATCAATCTAAGCTACATTCAAGCTGGTCTTCATGCTCTTGCAGTTTTCCAAATCATCTTGTCATTTACGAGCTGATCTTTTGTTTCTGTGCTGTTTGGGTTGTTTCCTTTCTGCTCATATGGAAAGAGCTTGTTTTCAACTAGATGTCATTGGACAGTATCAGCTACAACAACAGTTAGCAATTTGTAAGTTGTTGGTAAGCATGTCATTGACTTGTAATTGCCTGATTCTGCTCTTTTCATTACAATTTTTTCATAATCAGGAAGCTTTTGCTAAATGTTAATCAATTTTTAATTTTATCTCCTTGCAGTATGTTGATAAACTACTTGACAGTGAGTGGGTATAGACCAGTCAGATGTTTCAACCAAAAACTATGCAGTTGATCACCAGGTGCTGACCAATTCTTAATTTTCTTTACCCTTTTCTATACCATTTCTGCTGTTCTTACAAGTTTTTTTCATTTCAGCTTTTTTTTAATCTACCTCCTTTATCCAAGTGGCATTCTTACTGTATTTCTTTGGGTTGTCCATAACTGTGCTCAGAATTGCACAGTTTCTACTTTGTCCAGTACTGGACATTATAATAATTCTGTTGTTGCTCAACACCCAAAGACTCTAATATCTTATTTTCAAATCATTAAAGCAGAAGCACCTTTTTTCAGGGTCATAGGGCTGCCTCAGAAGCTACTTCTAATAGCCAGAACCACAAGTCTGGGAAAAGATAGTTCTGTTTAACTATTCATCTGATGTACTTTATACATGTTCCTAAACATCCCAAAGCATCTCTTTTGAGGTTTTGCACAACAGTACTAATTACATGCCTTTTTCCTACCTCTTCAAATTTACATAAATTTTATATATTTTATACTGTAAGGAAGAAATAGGGACACGGTGGCTCAGTGGGTTAAGATGCTGAGCTTGTCGATCAGATGGTCGGCAGTTTGGCGGGTCGAATCCCGAGTGCCACGTAACAGAGTGAGCGCCTGTTACTTGTCCCAGCTTCTGCCAACCTAGCAGTTCAAAAGCATGTAAAAATTCAAGTAGAAAAATAGGGACCACTACGGTGGGAAGGTAACAGCGTTCCGTGTGCCTTTGGCATCTAGTCATGCCGGCCATATGACCACGGAGACGTCCTCGAACAAGCGCTGGCTCTTTGGCTTTGAAACGGAGATGAGCACCGGCCCCTAGAGTTGGAAACGACTAGCACGCATGTGCGGGGGAACCTTTACCTTTACCTTAAGGAAGAAATATATTTCAGAATGTGTTTGGCCAAAAAATATTACATATACCTGTGGGTAATACTATATATACCATATATGCTTGTGGGTAAGCCAAGAATTTTAGGCTCCAAAATACATACCCAAATTAATTTTGGGTTGCCCATGCATAGGCTTATCCACAAATATATATGGTAAAACTTTTTAAAGTACCCATATATAGTCACTAGTTACCTGAATCAAAATACCATGAAAACTGTGCCACTCTCGGATAAACCAGTGGTGAAAATCTGAAACAGAATATGTTATGGAAAGCAACATTTTTTGATACAAACTATGAAATGAACTAAACAATCCTTCGGAATTAATTGAAAAAACATGCAAAATTTTTGAGACCTGGTTTATCTATGTGCAACCCAAAGAATGTCAACTGACAGGGACTACTAGAAGCTGAGCTTTTTCTGCAGTAGACCCTGCTCTGTGGAACATCCTCCTTTCAGAGATTAGAATGGACCCAACCCAGTTAACATTCTATAACACTATAAAACCTGGCTATGTTCCTGAGCCTGCAGTTCTACATGCGCCAAGGGACCCTGCCTCCTCGCTATATTGTTAACAGAACAGATATCTAGCTTTGTATATACTTCAAACTTTTAATGTTCTCACTGTTTTAATACTTTTTACTGTTTTATTACTTTAAAATGGTTTTAAGATTTTAATTGTAATATATGTTTTGAATCGTCAGCCACTCGGAGTCAATTGCTCAGATGGAGAGCTATAAATAATCAAATAAATAAATAAACCCATTTCTCATGGTAATGGACGGCGGCTTGGGAGAGGTGCGCGCGATCCTGGAAGCACCGAAGCCTCGGCCGCGCGCAAGTCCTCGGTAAGCTCCGGGCGGTCACTTGCTTCGCGTCTCCTGAGGGAAGGGGGGGCGACTGGAGCGGGCGTGTTTCCTCGCCTGCTGGGCGCCGCGATTTGCCCGGGGAACGCGCGGGCCCCGAATGGCAGCGTGGAGCGAGGAAGCGGACAGCCAGGGCTTCCCCGAGAGCCGCGGCCACACAGGGTATTCCTGTGTATTCAGGCTTGCAAAATGGCGGATCGAGCCTCTGCTGGCGGCAGAGGCTTGCAGAACGGCGGATCGGCTTATACTCGAGTCAATAACTTTTTCCAGTTTTGGGGGGTGAAATTGGGGGTCTCGGCTTATACTCGAGTCGGCTTATACTCAAGTATATACGGTATTATTTCTACTGCCATTTTATTTTCTAGATTTTGTTGGTTATACAAGGTTATTTAATAAATTATTAGAAACCAGACATATTATCAGTAAGCATTTATAAACTGATGAAAAATAATTTCATAGTTTAGTTCATTTTCAGTGTCACTAGATTTGAAGGACATAAGAGACAACACTTTTCCATACCCTTATAATGCTTCTCTATGTCAGCAGACAAAACTGACAAGAAATAGAAAGGAACCAGAATTTTCTTAAGATAAACAAATCTTTTGCCATCCTAAATTATTGCCAGATTAATTCACCAGAAATAACTTTCATTCCAAACCTGATATGATGTGACTATAAAGATAAAATAATCTTTTAGTAAAAGCAAACAATAATACGAAATCCATTAAAATGTCACTTCTTGCCTAAATACATAACATGGATTTCTTGTATGAGGATAACTTTGATAGTAATCTGAAAACTACACCTGTGATTTTGGAGTAAAATGCTTCTGAAAGGATTCCTGTATTCACAGTAACTTACACTAGTCCAACGGTACCCAAAGGACACCAGCTGCCTATGATTAACAACAGTGCTAATGTAAAATATCCAGCATACATTTATGAAAGCCACGAAGTATTTCCCTTGTTTGATACATTTAAATTTCCCTTTAGCCCACTCACTTTTGTAGTTGATGGTTCCACTAGCCGCTGGCGATGCCGGATTGAGCTGAAATGGCTCTTCGGGGGTATCCCTTCCTGACAGTGAACAGAATGCGTTGGGGTGGAGGGTGGGAATACAAGACAGGGAAAGATGAAAGATGGGAAGGAAGGGATGGGAAATGATTGGAAAAGGGAAAGGGACAGTATTTAACTAAAATATATTTAACTATGTTTCTAAGAATTTAATACCAATAAAGGAGAATATAAGACAATCTAACAATATTAATACTGAACAAATATAGGTACCAAGTACTGTTAATACTGTAATTGATATGAGCACAATTCAGCCAAATCATGTGACTTACTTTTCTAATTTCAATCACTCTTCCTCTGCAGCCAAACATCTTCATACTTGTCAGTAAAGGATAAATTATATCATTTATATCTAGCAGTTTTGAAAAATCCTAGAACACAGGTCTGCAACCCATGGCTCCGGAGCTGCATGCGGCTCTTTCAGCCGTCTCCTGCGGCTCCCAGTCTTCTGCCATGTGCAGTCCAAAAAAAAGTGGGACTAAAAAAGTTCAACCAATCAATTCAAATATGCAGGGCAGGTGCATATCTTGCCTTGGCTCCACTCTTCAGTCAGACCCTGTTCTGCGCATGCACGCATGTATGCGCACATATTTTTTGTGGCTCCCAGTTTTTCCTTTTGTGAGGGAACCAGTTCCGAGTGGCTCTTTCACTGTTTCAGGTTGCTGACCCCTGTCCTAGAACATCTCCCTGGCCTCCTGTGAACTTATATATACAGTATGGGCAGAGCACAGTGAAACAAACTGGCTCCAGGTTGGCAAAGGACTGTGATAAAACTGTATACTTCCCTATTTATTCAAACTATATGCTGAATATATAGTAAGACAACCTAGATTTAAAAAAGTGAGTATGATTTTAAAATTGGAAGAAGAAGCATCAAGAACCTGCACTATGCTGGCAACACTAGATAGCCAAAAATGCAAATGATTTGCAAGCTCTAGAATAAATGTCACAGAGCATAATGAAAAAAATGGGATAACATTAAATATAAATAAAACAAAACTAATGATGACAAGAACAACCACCAGCCTTACAATTGACAATGAAAATATCAAAGTGGTGGATAGCTTCTGCCTTTTAAGATCAATCATCTATAGTAAAGAACAAGCAGTAAAGAAATACACCACAGACTAGCACTTGATAGAATAGACATGAAGGCTTGGAAAAGATATGCAAATGCCATAATTTGCAAACTTTTGAATACCTACAAAGAGCAGAATTGTACAACCAATGGTATTCCTCTGTGGTACTCTAGGGAAATGAAAGATAGGCCATGAAGGAACAGGATAGGAAGAGTATAGATGCTTTGGAACTTTAGCGATGGGGAAGACTCCTGAAAGTACAGAGGACAGCCAAAAAAACAATAAATGGATCACAAATCAACCCAAATGTTTACTCAACACAAATCAGACTCAAATTATCCTATTTTATGAGAAGACCTATCTCTCTAGAGAAGGTTCTAATACTTGGGAAAATGGAAGGAAAAAGAAGAGGACAATCAGCATATAAGACGGATGGACAAAGTTAGAGTGATGATAAGTGCACCATTGGATGACCAGGTTAGGGACAGATTGTCATGAAGAAAATCTATTTATGTGGTTGTTAAGAGTAAACAATGACATGATGGTATTCATAACATATATAGATTATATATTCTCTTGAGTGCTAATTAAACCAATATCATTCATTATTTAGACTGAAATTTTTACTTTTTAAAGTTTCATTGCTCTGATATACTTAATCAGGATGATTATCTTTATTTTGTTTATTTCCACATGGTCAAGATCAAATGAAGGATATTCACCATTATATTCTGCATGGCTATCTTTATGAGACAATAAGTGAATAATTGCTGGACTAGATGTTATGATCTGTAGTTACTATATAAATTATATATAAAGAAAATTCCATGAGTGCAAGAGAAATAATGTATTTATCTATTTATTCTAAAAACATATAATATAAAAATCAAGTTATAACTTTTTTATACCTTTTCCCAAGTTATAACTACCATGGCAACTACTCTATGCATTTTTATAAAGCTACCATGATTTTTCCAATAAAAAGGAAAAATGTTACTTTACCCTTTAATGCTACATTTCTTAATGTCATTCTGCTGCACAGGGAAGTCATATGATCCTGGGAAAGACGCAGCTGATATAAGAAGTTGCATACAGATGCTACAAAAAAAACCCTCATACATTCCAGATATATTTTTCATTATCAAATGCAAAACACTGCAAAGGCTTAATTGGAAGTGACCTGATCACTCTGGGGAATCACCTTTGCCAGAAAAAAAAATCAGGAGAACCTGGCAATCTGATTCTCCCAGACGCCACAACATTCTCATCCTGTTGTATTCATTTCCTTTTCATTCCCATACTATTTTAACAACTATATTAAGCTAAATATAGAAATAAATCTACTGAAATATATTTAATATACCACAATGCACAAGGCAGTTCTTTTCCCCTCCTCTATCAACACCTAGTGAGATATTTAGAAGTGAATATTCTACAACACTGCTTGCCTGTGGTAATGCTCTGGATGGGAACAAAAAAATTAAAGCCCATGCCAGCAAAATGGAGGTTTTGTTAATGGATGGCTCTTCTATCTGGAGAGAATAGTTGGAATGAATAATCATGTGCTTCCTATTTTTCATTTTAAAAATCAGAATCCCCAGAATGTTTATGATCTCTTATATGAAGAAAGATGGTCAGCTTTTGAAAAAAGCTGGCTAGTTTATAATACTTATAATATTTTAAATATTAAATCAGAAATATTTTGAAAGTGATATATTTACACTGAACCTATCTATCTTTTCAAATGACTCATTTAGTGAAAAAATGAATTGGGAGTTTGTGTTTACCAATTTAGGCTGGTAAAAGTTCAACTGGCAACTTTCCATTTATTTTGGTGCTTGCTAAATATCTTTTTGTTCTGTCCTTTTAATTATTTTTTCTGATGCTGTCATATACTATATTTCTAAGTTCATATGGGATGTCTCTGATTTTTTTATTTGATACTTCTAAATTATTTTAAAAACTTTGCACTGTTTCCTATTTGAGAGATTTAGTTCTATTTTAATTTTATATTGCTTGGAAAACTTAAAAAAATAGAAAAATTCAAAACATTCTATTTAATCTTTAAAATCTAAATCTATTCACTAGATCTACCTGTTAACATTTCTTGTGGACAAAAATAAAAGCAGCATTTGTAATATGCCTTTCAGATTATTTTTTCAGAGTTTTCAAAAACTGGTTCTTTGAGCAAAGTGGTAGAGGTTCAGCGCATCATTACTACCTCTCTGTAAAATAAACTTTATTCTAGTATCATAGGAACTCCCACAAATACACAAAGTCTAGTTTACCCTAATCATTAACCTCTTTCCTAAGAGTTAGATTTAGTATTATAGGCACCAATGTATCCTAAAATATAACAATAACAATAATAGAGTTGGAAGGGACATTGGAGGTCTTCTAGTCCAGAGGTCTCCAACCTTTCCAGGCTTGCGGCTTGGAGGGAAGTAGAGTAGCTTCCAAATTGGTGTGCGCACATACACAAATGCAAATGGGGACACGAACGTTAGCATGAGTGGGAGGGAATGTGCGCCCACGTGTGAGCGCACCAGCCAGCCATTTCCACGGCCCACTGCCAAGAGCCTGAGGCCTGGGATAGGTTGGGGACCCCTGTTCTAGTCTAACCCCCTGCTCAGGCAGGAGGGCGTATTCCATCTGGTCCTGGTGATTTGAACTCCTCTAGGGTGGACAGGTGCTCACTTACCATTTCCTTGCCTATTTTAACTTGTGTTTCTAATCCTTTTTTTACGGTATTGTTTTTGATAGGTTGGACTGCTTCTTCCCTTTGTGTAAAGACAGATGCAAAAAATGATTAAGTAGTTCTGTTTTCTCCCTGTTGCTTGTCACCTTCTTGTCACTTTCTCTCACTAATGGAACTACCATTTCCTTAACTTTTTTCTTGTTTTTTACATGTTGGAAGACACTTTTTTTTTTGATATTTGTGACTTTTGTCAAAAGCGGTAATTCATTTAGAGCTTTAGCTTTCCTCACTTCATCTTTGAAGGCTCAGGCTATTTGCTGATATTCTGCCTTAGTTATGTGCACCTCTTTCAACTTTACTTACTTTGCCTTTTTGGTTTTCAATTTATTAGAGAGTTCTTTATGCAGCCAATATTTGAATATTCTGCTTTATTCTCAATATTCTAAACATGTTTTACTCAAAATTTATCATTTTACAATGTATTTAAATGTTAGAGTTAGGGTTAGGTCACCATGAACTCAGAGAGCAAAATAGACATTGCCAACAAATTTGGAGTGCTTGGGTATGATTAGGAGGGCACTGATTTTCTAGGCTGTACTATCTATGTGTCCTGGTAAAATACATGAGAAAATCCCATTGGAGGAATATTCCACTTAGGGTTAGGATTACGTCACCACGAACTCATAGAGCAAAGCAGACATCAACAATAAATTCAGAGTGCTTGGTTATGGTTGGGGGGCACTGACTTTTCTAGGCTGCGATATCTATCTTTCCTGGTAAAATACATGGGAAAATCCCATTGGAGGAAAATTCCACTTAGGGTTAGTGTTAGGTCACCATGAATTCATAGAGCAAAATGAACATTGCCAATAAATTCGGAGTGCTTGGGTATGGTAGGCTGCCCTATCTATCTTTCCTGGTAAACTACATAAGAAAATCTCATTGGAGGAAAATTCTACTTAGGGTTAGGATTACGTCACCATGAACTCATAGAGCAAAACAGACATCGCCAATAAATTCAGAGTGCTTGGGTATGGTTGGGAGAGCACTGACTTCTCTAGGCTGCCCTATCTATCTTTCCTGGTAAAATACATGGGAAAATCCCATTGGAGGAAAATTCCACTTAGGGTTAGGGTTAGGTCACCATGAACTCATAGAGCAAAATGTATATTACGAACAAATTCACAGTGTTTGGGTATGGTTAGGAGGACACTGACTTTTCTACACTGCCCTATCGTTGTTTCCTGGTAAAGTGGGAAAATCCCATTGGAGGAAAATTCTACTTAGGGTTAGGGTTAGTTCACCATGAACCCATAGAGCAAAATTGACATCACGAACAAATTCGGAGTGCTTGGGTATGATTGGGAGGGCACTGACTTTTCAAGGCTGCCCTATCTATGTTTCCTGGTAAAATACATGGGAAAATCCCATTGGAGGGAAATTCCACTTAGGGCTAGGGTGAGGTCACCATGAACTCATAGAGCAAAATGGACATCATGAATCAATTTGGACTGCTTGGGTATGGTTAGGAGGACACTGACTTTTCTAGCCTTCCCTATCTATCTTTCCTGGTAAAATACATGGGAAAATCCCATTGGAGGAAAATTCCACTTAGGGTTAGGGTTAGGTCACCATGAACTCATAGAGCAAAATGTATATCACGAACAAATTCACAGTGCTTGGGTATGGTTAGGAGGACACTGACTTTTCTACACTGCCTTATCGATGTTTCCTGGTAAAGTGGGAAAATCCCATTGGAGGAAAATTCTACTTAGGGTTAGGGTTAGTTCACCATGAACCCATAGAGCAAAATGGACATCACGAACAAATTCGGAGTGCTTGGGTATGATTGGGAGGGCACTGACTTTTCAAGGCTGCCCTATCTATGTTTCCTGGTAAAATACATGGGAAAATCCCATTGGAGGGAAATTCCACTTAGGGCTAGGGTGAGGTCACCATGAACTCATAGAGCAAAATGGACATCATGAATCAATTTGGACTGCTTGGGTATAGTTAGGAGGACACTGACTTTTCTAGCCTTCCCTATCTATCTTTCCTGGTAAAATACATGGGAAAATCCCATTGGAGGAAAATTCCACTTAGGGTTAGGGTTAGGTCACCATGAACTTATAGAGCAAAATGTATATCACGAACAAATTCACAGTGCTTGGGTATGGTTAGGAGGGCACTGACTTTTCTACACTGCCCTATCGATGTTTCCTGGTAAAGTGGGAAAATCCCATTGGAGGAAAATTCTACTTAGGGTTAGGGTTAGTTCACCATGAACCCATAGAGCAAAATGGACATCACGAACAAATTCGGAGTGCTTGGGTATGATTGGGAGGGCACTGACTTTTCAAGGCTGCCCTATCTATGTTTCCTGGTAAAATACATGGGAAAATCCCATTGGAGGGAAATTCCACTTAGGGCTAGGGTGAGGTCACCATGAACTCATAGAGCAAAATGGACATCATGAATCAATTTGGACTGCTTGGGTATGGTTAGGAGGACACTGACTTTTCTAGCCTTCCCTATCTATCTTTCCTGGTAAAATACATGGGAAAATCCCATTGGAGGAAAATTCCACTTAGGTTAAAGGAATTTCAATATAAAATCCTGAATCACTCTTTCCCTCACTTATAATTATTGTTTTTATTTAGATGCCACCTAGAAGACCTAGTCAGAGCAAAATTAGTCTTTTACAAATTGAGTGTATTTCTTCCAGTTATTTGTACAAAATGAATCAACTCCACACTTCCCACAAACCACTGGGAATTTTATAAATCAATAAATAAAGTTTCAGTGTGCCTTTATCACTTTTCTTAGAGTATGCATGCTTCCCTGCTCAGTTCCTAATAAATATACAAGTAGCAACATTTATACGAAAAAAATTAACAAACAGAAATTAAGCATATATATCAGGGTAGTTAGATAAGCTGTGTGACTTGACAAATATCCCCTCCAAGAAGTATCTCAGCTATTTACCTGCTGCTGGACTAACCTTTCTTAGTAGAGGAAGGTCAGATGCTTATAAATCAGTAACTTATTACAGACCTTCCAAAAGAAGTGGCTGCCATAAAAATCTCTATGCAAGGAGATTCAGGTTTTGATTAAAGAAGAAAACCAAAAAAACATTTTTGACAAGTTGAAATTCTTAAGCAATACGAGGTCTTTCATCTGCATGCAAGACCAGGTACTGTATGAAGGATCAAACCTCAGTATCTAAGATGACTACAACTATAGAGGCTATATGAAAAGTTGACAGATAAAAATAGCAGGAAATGAAAAACTCAAAGAGCATAGCCATCAAATATGTAACAACATGAAAATAAAACAGTGATTTAAATTAGAGTAATGTGTGCTAGATGAGTGAGTGCCCTGCCAATCCAGTGACAGAGGACTGATTAGGGGTACAGGAAGCAGACCTCTTAGAGAAGGCTGTAGGTGTAATGTCAGGCGCTCGGACCAAAGGAACAGCGGACGTGGATTTCCAAGAACAGGCTTTATTCAGCTGGGACAGGACAAAAACAGTGAGTGCCAGAGCTCATTATATACTCTGGTTGCCGGCCCAACACCCAATCCTAACAGAGGAATTTTCCCGCCGTACGCAGCCAACCAATCACGCGCTTCCCCGCTGTTGCTGCCAGCCGAGCTGTCAAACTCAGCTGTTATGGAGCTGTCCGTGAATTACCTCAGCTTATGTACATAACACCCCTTTCCTCCCCCCGAGATGACAATAAACCGTTAACTTCCTTAACATGCTTTGTAGTTGAACATGAATCTTTCACTCCCCGTGCCCCTTGACCCCCGGCCCAAACAAAGTCTTCCAGGTAAGCTGGCAACCTTCGAGTCCTGCCTGAACGCCGTGGAAGTTGTGCAGTTCCTAAGTCTGCCTTAACCTGGGTCGGTGTCAGTCCCTGAGTTTCCTTGCCCAAATGGGCTTCAGCTGGGTCAAGAGTCTTTGCAGGTTCTTCGGGTTGACTCATTGGCCTTCCCTGCACCGTTCCCAGCTGGCAAGAATTCCTTGCTGAAGCTGTTGGTGGTGTAAGGTGGTCAGGCCATCTGGGTGGGGTTAGCTCCCTGTGTTCCTTAAGCTGAGTCTCCAGGGCCCGTCTCCTTAATTAATCGATGTGCTTTCTAAAGTGGCAACCCCCCTCTCCTTTAATGATGTACGATAAGGCCCTGTCCGGTCGACCACTACCCCGACTCCACTTGTCCCCTGGCCCATGGTTCCTAGCCCAAACAAAGTCCCCGATGAGGAGCTCTCGAGAGGGGTAGGGTCGCTCAGGTTCAGCAGCCGCCCAATCAGGATGAAGCCTGTCCAGCTTTGTGACCCCAACGTAGCTCAGCTGGACTTTTTCCGGTGGCAGTACAGGGGGTGGAGTGCTGAGCCAAAAGGAATTGGGCTAATTGGTGGTGCCAGTCTCCCCAGATGATGCAACGTAGGGCATCTTTGGTTGATCTCACCATAACTTCAGCAAGGCCGTTAGTGGATGGGTGGAATGGAGCGGATGTGACGTGCCTAATCAAATTGTTCTGGGTGAAAACCTGGAAAATGGCAGAGGTGAATTGAGGCCCATTGTCTGAGACTAATACGTCAGGCAGACCATGAGTGGCAAAGAGCCCCCTGAGTACCTGTACTGTGCTGGCTGAAGTTGTGCTGCTAACTGGGATTACCTCTAACCACCTGGAATAGCTATCCACGACAATTAGGAACATTTTCCCTTGGAATGGCCCAGCAAAGTCCAGATGGACCCTTGACCAAGGATTGTGCGTTACTTCCCATTTGTGTACCAGGGCCTGTGGTAGCTCTGGCCTGGACTTTTGACACGAGTAGCATCCAGCTACATGACATTCTATATCTTTGTCCAGGCCTGGCCACCACAAATAACTGCGAGCTAACGCTTTCATCTTCACAATTCCTGGGTGGCCCTCATGAAGTGCCCGTAGGACCTTAGTTTTATATTTATCTGGAATTATGACCCTGTTTCCCCACAAAAGACAGCCAAGGTGTGAAGACAATTCATGTCTCCTAATGAAGAAGGCCTGGAATTCGGTCCCTGGGCTTTTTTCTTGCCATCCCGAGGCTACCCAAGTCAGTACTCTACTAAGGGTTTTATCAGTTTTGGTAGCAGAAGCAATGTCCTTCACTTGTAGAGGGCATTCAGGTAGTTCCTGAATGGCCAGAATTTGGCCAGCAGGTGCTGGGTCCTGGTCCCCCTCTGGCAAGGGCAATCTACTTAATCCATCTGCGTTGCACATTTCCCTGCCAGGTTTGTAAAGCAACTTAAATGTTTATGCAGAGAGGAAGGTAGACCAACGCAAGATCCTGGGAGACAGGATCTGAGGTGTTTGTTTATCTGAAGTGAATAACTGTAACAAGGGCTTGTGGTCAGTGAAAATTGTAAATTACTTACCATAAAGGTAGTCGTGAAATTTTTTTCACCCCGGCAACTATTGCCAAGGCTTCTTTGTCAATTTGTGCATAATTTCTTTCTGGCTTAGAAAGTGTTCTAGAGTAGTATGCAATCGGTTTTGGTATCCCATCACTACCCAAATGGCTTAATACGGCCCCCACCCTATAAGGGGAGGCGTCACACGCTAAGCAAATAGCTTTGCCCTCAATAAAATGGGTGACAGTTGAGTTGTTGGAGAGCAGTTTTTTCAGGTCCCTGAAACATTTTTCATGAATGCTGTACCAAGTCCAAGGGGCTTTTTTCTCTAGCAACCTGTGTAGGGGCTCAGCGATGGATGCTTTCTGAGTCAGTACTCTACTAAGGGTTTTATCAGTTTTGGTAGCAGAAGCAATGTCCTTCACTTGTAGAGGGCATTCAGGTAGTTCCTGAATGGCCAGAATTTGGCCAGCAGGTGCTGGGTCCTGGTCCCCCTCTGGCAAGGGCAATCTACTTAATCCATCTGCGTTGCACATTTCCCTGCCAGGTTTGTAAAGCAACTTAAATGTTTATGCAGAGAGGAAGGTAGACCAACGCAAGATCCTGGGAGACAGGATCTGAGGTGTTTGTTTATCTGAAGTGAATAACTGTAACAAGGGCTTGTGGTCAGTGAAAATTGTAAATTACTTACCATAAAGGTAGTCGTGAAATTTTTTTCACCCCGGCAACTATTGCCAAGGCTTCTTTGTCAATTTGTGCATAATTTCTTTCTGGCTTAGAAAGTGTTCTAGAGTAGTATGCAATCGGTTTTGGTATCCCATCACTACCCAAATGGCTTAATACGGCCCCCACCCTATAAGGGGAGGCGTCACACGCTAAGCAAATAGCTTTGCCCTCAATAAAATGGGTGACAGTTGAGTTGTTGGAGAGCAGTTTTTTCAGGTCCCTGAAACATTTTTCATGAATGCTGTACCAAGTCCAAGGGGCTTTTTTCTCTAGCAACCTGTGTAGGGGCTCAGCGATGGATGCTTTCTGAGGCAGAAAAGCATGGTAGAAATTTAGTAGTCCTAAAAAGGCTTGTAGTTCGGTTTTGTTTTGGGGGGTTGGAGCTAATTTAATTGCCCTTACCTTTGAGTCTTTGGGGTAAATTCCTTGAGCATCTATCCTGTAACCTAAGAATTGAGTGGACGTTACCCCTATGCTACATTTTTCTTTTTTCAATTTGAGCCCAGCTATACGAAATCTTGCACAGATTTCAGCTTGCAATCGTTCAGCCAGGACCTCTTCTGATTCTCCTGCAATCAGAACGTCGTCGAAGTATGGACACACCCCCGGGATGCCTTTCAAAGTTTTTTCCATTACTTTCTGGAAAATGCCAGGAGCTACTGAAATTCTGAACTGCAGATGGTTCACTTTGAAAGCCCCATGGTGTGTAACAACAGTCTGCACGTCTGCAGTCTCCTTGGTGACAGGTAGCTGTAAGTACGCCTGCGCCAAGTCAAGCTTGGCAAATATGGCGCCGGACTGTATTGCAGAGGATGTGTTTTACCAACGGGACAGGGTAAGCGTGTGGGTTTAAAGCTAGATTGAGGGTGGCCTTGTAATCGGCACAAATCCTAACTTCGACATTAGATTTCACTGGGGTGACGATGGGGGTTTCCCAATTACCCCCATCCATGGGTTCTAAAACTCCCAATTTAATGAGTCAATCCAGTTCGTCCTCAATCTTTTGCTTGAGGGCGAACGGAACTCTCCTCACCTTAATCCTAATTAGTAGGATATTGCGTTTAAATTTTAAGCTTATGGGAGGGCCTGTGTATTTTCCTAGGGAGCCATCGAATACGTCTGCAAATTCCTTGCAGACAGATTCAAGGCTTTTGGTCTGGGTGGAATTAACTCCCCCCAGCCAAATTCCAAGGGCCTCAAGCCAGTCTAGTCCCACTAGACTGGCTCTTTTTCCTACAGTTACTAACACGTCCAAGGGACCCCGGAACCCCTTAAACTTAACTGACAGGGTGGCCTTCCCCTTTAGTTTTATCGGGGCCTGCTGAAAATACGCTAACTTGACTTTGGTTGGTTTTAAGGGAACTCGCCGCCCACTTAGGTTGCAAATTGTTTGAACAGTCTCAGAAGATATTATGGAGACTGGAGATCCAGAGTCAACCTCCATCTCGCAGGGAATTCCTTGTAATTGGACCTTGATTTTAATTTTAGGCCTAAGCAGGAGGTGGGTTACAGAATGACACCCTAACAACTCTCCCCTGTCAATAATTTGTGCAGAAGACCCAGGGTGCTCAAAGCCTAGCAATGGCATGTCGAGTTCATTCAGGCTGTCACGGTTGCGGCTGCAACAGATGGCCCGAATGTGCTCGGTCTTGCAGCAGGAGTGGCACTTGGCGTTGCGGAATCGGCAGGTTCCCCGGGTGTGAGTGCCCCTGCAGCTGGCACATCTTGCCTCTGGATCTCTGATGCTTGTGTAGCCTGCGCTTTTGTTGTTGTTGGCCCATGGTTTTTGTAGAGTTCTGCCGAGGTCGCATCGGGTTTGGAATTTTTCAAACTTCCGTTGGGTGGCATTAACTTCTGGGTCGTCATCGTCCTCCTCGTTGTCACTGACTGTGGCGCTGCCTTGATGCACCGACCCATTTGGGCCATTTCCCAGTCAGGATACGTTCTTGCCACGCCCGGCCTCGTGAGCCATGACTTCGCTAACGACTTCGGTCAGGCTCATCATAGGTTTTGTCACCAACTTCCTCTGAAGCCACTCACTTAGCCCAAAGATGATTCGATCCCAAATTCGATCTTCAAGATCCGGAAACCGGCACATACGGGCGGCTTGACGTATCACCACGATGTAATTGGTCGCGGACTCGCCAGGCATCTGGCTCCTCTGAACGAATTGAAGCCACCAAAAAAGTTCTGACCTCCTTGGCATGAAGTGCCTGCTGAGTTTGTCTGTGAGGTCGGCATAGGAAACAGTTGTGACAGGCTCTGGACTGCACAACCCAACGGCCACATCATAGACATCTGGACCACTGAGGCACAGCAAGGCAGCAGCCTTCAGTCGGTCCTCCATGATGTGATTTACTAGTAGGTAGCCTTCGACCTGCCCCCAGTGTGACTCCCAGCGCTCTGGATAGTGGATGTCAAATTCTTGGATGTGTCCAAGCTTTGTCACACTGTTCTGGTCCGGATACTGCTTCAGTGGGAAGTCGCAGGAGTGACTTCAGCTTAGTGACTTCGCTCTGTAATGTTGGGTGCTTGGATTGAAGGAACAGCTGACGTGGATTTCCAAGAACAGGCTTTATTCAGCTGGGACAGGACAAAGACAGTGAGTGCCAGAGCTCCTTATATACTCTGGCTGCCGGCCCAACACCCAATCCTAACAAAGGAATTTTCCCGCCATACACAGCTGACCAATCATGCGCTCCCCCGCTGTTGCTGCCAGCCGAGCTGTCAAACTCAGCTGTTATGGAGCTGTCCGGGAATTACCTTAGCTTATCTACATAACAGTAGGCTGTATCAGTATGGACTGGAGTTTGAGCAAGGAACAATAGGAACAGAGGAGAGGAAGGGAATGTTATAACTTACCCTCAACCTAGCAGGCATTTCCCCCTTCATAGCCTTCGGGCACCAACACAGAATCAAGCATAATCCATGCTATTTCAGGTGTGGGGGCCTGAAATGTGACTCAGGTACCATCTCATTCCCAGCATTTACCCAAGCTCAGTTGTACCATGCAACCAAGCTTCATGAACAACATAAAGATCTCTCTGAATAACCCACTCCCCATAACTCCAAAATTTGATTAAATGACATATGAAAAAACTAAAAAAGAAAACCCAAAGATTTGATTTAAAAAGTAATGATCAATTTAAGATAAACATGCTGAACATAGGATGTTTGAAGACTCCATACAGGGCTCTGGGAAATAATAAAACTCCTCTGTGTGGATCATAGAGATCACAATGACAAACTAAAAATGCAATGAAATCCCATTCAAAATATCCTCAGATTCTTTTATAAAGACATATTGCTTGATAATAGATTTGACATGAAGGAACATTAAGTTTATGCTTTCCTTTCAAACAGAACACTAAATAGTCAGTTTGTAACATATTGTACACATTATCAAGAAATGTTGGTGCAATTACAAAAAGTCATTAATGAGAAGTACGATACAGGCTACAGACATTTAGTTTGGCCAAGTGCCAAATACTCTAGCTATTAACTTAACAGGTTTTGCTTCTGTTACATGAAGCTACTAGAATACAGAAATAGTGAAGCCAATGGGGATTGTGTTAACCCTTTTGTGAAGCTTAATAGCTTTAATAAAAGCAGGATGGACAATTAAAAAATGAAGAGCCTGGAGAAAACTTGGGCTAATTTGCTAAATGTTTCAAAAATATAAAACAAAGCAAGCAAGTATCCTGTTACCTGGTATGCCAACAAAAATGAGAACTCAGTGGAAATGAAAGCGCATCTAGATTCAACTAATTTGAGAAGTAAAACCACATTTTTTTTCAGATGTACAAGCTTTTAATAAGCAACTCAGAAGAAATAAGAAAGATAGCTAAATTCAGCAGTGCACTGTTCCAGTACTTCCCAAGCATTTTTCACTGAAGGCCAATTAACAAGCACATTGTTATGAGCTTCTAGAGCTCTGTGGAGGATAAGTGATTTTAACTATCCCCACTTACCTTAGCTCTATTCCTATTGGGCTTTCCTTTAAGTACATACTGTAAATAAATTGCAAATAGTACAATCCATAACACATGAAGAGAAAACAGCAACAAAAAGACAAATTGAAATATTTTTTTTAAAAAAATAAAAATAAAGGAGGTCTTTACCAACTTCTGAAATGCTCCTAATTAGAATGTAAGTTTTGTTCAGGATAAGCAAGGAATGGTTGTTTTTTTTTTTTTACTGCCCAGAGGTCAGACATGAAAAGGAAGGACAGAAAATAAAGGTTGGTATATAGAAGAAACAAGGGTACAAAAGGTAATGCAATGATTGTGGGTAGGACTAGGATCTTTCTTTGTCAGAGCACGGTTGGCAAAGTTCTGCTTTTTCAATGGTGTTGAAAAACTATAGTACAATTTTCATGCATTCCACATCTTATAATGGCATGACACTATGCCATTGATTTTGGCAACTGTATAACAGGGTTTCAGTGGTTTTTTAAAAAAAATGTGTGTCTGGGGCCTGAAATAACTCTAAGCCCCCCCCCATTACTTTGGGACAGAACCTTTCTTTAATCCCAATCAACAGTTTTCAGGGGTCTCAGGAACTACTGATCCTCAGAAGAATGTTTCTGAAGATAACTCAAGAGACAGATTCATTTTATCAGAGGTAGTCTTTCAAATAATCTGCCTCTAAAGCAGGGGTGTCAAACTGCCGGCCCACGGGCCAAATGTGTCATGCCAAAACCACGCCCACCCTGACACGCCACATGACATTGCGAGTTTGACACCCCTGCTCTAAAGCATTCAGGATTTGAATTATTTGTATTTAAGTTATACACTCCAATCTCCGAAGTCTCTCAGCAGTTAACAACAAAAACTAATTTAAAATCAAGATTTTTAAACAGTAAAAATAACAATTAAGACAAACAAGTAAAATAAACAAAATTATTAATGTTACCAGCTAAAATCAGCAGTTAAGAATCTATACAAAATGATGTTTTAACTGTCTTTTTAAAAGCTAATAACACTTTTAAATGCCAATAAAAATGTAACATCACTCAACTACACAGGGAGTGAATTCTAAAGAGCGTATACTCAGCAACCAAACAGAAGCCAGAACAATTCTTTAGTAGGAGTCACAGGCTCTCTATATGTAATTTCTATTTACAAATAGATTGCAGCATTCTGGACCGATTGAGATTTCCAAATACACTTAAGAGAAAGAACGCTATCAGAATACATCACAGAAATCCAGTCTTACTAAAGCTCTACCTGGAGTTTGATATAAGAACAATTTATTTTATTTATTTATTTAAGAAAATTTATATAGCCATCTAACTCGCTCTGTGTCTCTAGGCAGGTTACACAAATAAAAACCCAACATAATGCTTCTATCCATGGAGTATGTCAATACTCTTATCTATTTTTCATTCAAATTGTTAAAATACTTAATTTCAACTGTCGAACTCTGGTAAAAGCAACAATAAAAAGCAATACTGTAAACCCCCCCACACACACACCTGCTGGTGACAACAATCAATAGCACACATAGCACATATTTTGTATAATCTCACTTTGTCAGATATAAAAATGTATTGATACTAATCCTCTTGGCAAAAAGACAATCCCACAATTGTTTTGTTAGTTTCAGGATGCAGAACTTTGTTTCTCACTGAAGTATGAAATTGCTATGGAGCCCAAAAAACAGGCATGTAAAAACATGTAATAAAAATAGTTTAGAATATTTTTACTTTTAAATATGTCTTTAGACAAACGTTGTTGACCGCATAGATTGCTACAGTCCACAGCCTTTGATGCAGACACCTATAAGTAATCCTTGATTTACAACTACAATTGGGACCAGAATTTCCTTAGTTAAACAAAGAGGTTCTTAAGTGAGGCGCACCTGATTTTGGGAAGGTTGCAAATTTATTTTACTTATCAAATTTTGAAATTGTTCTTTTCCCAAACTGTGAGTGGTGTAAAAATATTAAAACATAAAAAACTGTATATAAAATTTTAAAAGAGGCAAGAAAGATTAAAATTCAATGTCAAAATTTAATTAAAAGGCGGTGGGAGGGCTTTCAAGGTACTAACCAGCCCCAGAGCTGTGTGTTTATCTGTGAACCCCAAGCATCCACTTTCTGAAAGGCCTGTTTATATAAATAAATAAATAAATAAAACTTCAGTCACTAAATAAATGGTTGTAAGTCAAGGAGTAGTTGTACAGAAGTGGCACAAAGGCTTGCATCTTTTATTACTGTCTTTCCTGGTGCATCTTACATAGTTTGTAAAACATCTACTAATATAAAGGTAAGCTATTTGCAACCCATCAGTTGCATATGAAATCCATGTGCCCAAATCACATTGCTGAAATCCAGAAAGAAAACCACCAGTCTTCAACACCACTTTTGTATCTATTTATCTATCTGCCCTACAAAAACACTCTTATTCTCCATATTTGAAAAATCATACAAACGTATTTGCAAACATGCCTCCCAATGATAAAATGCCATTGGAATGTCAATTAAAATGCCCCCCCCCACACAAGCAGTTTTATTAGTAGCCACAGAGTTATGAAACAGCAGAGACTTTGTGCACCTATGAAAAAGAATATCACTGTCATTTATTTATGCATTGCATGTATATCACTTCTTCATCTTTGCAATAAGAAGCAGAAACTATTTTTTAAAAAAAAATCCTTCCTTTTATTTGTACAGAAATTTGAAAACGTACTATAATCCTATTTTATATCTGGCCTTTATATTTCTCCGTATGCTTCTATCCATGGTCTATGATCAAAATTCTTATCAATTTTTCTTTCAAGCTGTTAAAACACTTAAAACTATAATGAAGGCAACAATTTAAGTATTCACAAAAACCTGTCAAGTAAATCCGCTCACTGCACAACAGGTAGTTAGTTACTCTTGTGGACTGCACCAAAAACAACACGAATGTACATGAATTTTTAAAAGTCTTTCACTCCTCTGAATTATAAGTATTAAATTCTGCAGTTGACTTCAGTGTAACTGCATAATGAAAGATTACTTAAGATCAAGTGATGCTAAGACGTTAATACAAACATTTCAGCTTTCTCCTTAAAGTCATCATCCAGTGCCTGGGGTCTATGTGGCCTGGATGAGGAAAAACAGACTCAATAACCTGACCTGAGTAGCTTGGTTTGTTTTAGCCTCTTTATTGTGCGGACGTTGCAACTTTAGTCTTTAATGGAGTTGCACTTTTCCATGCAAGACTAGCGCTCAATCTGGGAGTCCCCTAGATTTAAAGAACAGATGACCACTTTGGCCAAAAGGGTCTTTGCACAGGTTCATCTGGTACACTAGTTGTACTCATTCTTGAAACAGGACACACTTCATCAGGCACTCATTCATGCTATCCTCACCTCTCAATTGAACTACAGTACTGCCGTCTACAGAGGACTGCACTCCAGAACATTCAGAAGTATAGCTTGTCCAGAATGCAGCGGCATGGGCAGTGATGGGTACATTGCAATACATTCACATGTTCCTGCTACTTTGCCTGCTGCAGTGCAGTTGGTTTCCAGGTAGAATCTGAATCTAAGTTTTCCACTATAAAATCTTTCATAGCTTAGAGCCTGGTTATTTGTAGAACATCCTATCCCCATATTTTTCTGTCCAACCAATAAGGTCACCTAGATGGACATTCTCCATCTCCCACAGATTCAGCAAGACTCAAGAACTATACCTTCTTTCTAATGACTCCTGTCTTGTGGAATTACATCCATCCAGAAATCCATATTGAACTTTGAGGAAACGGGAGAGCATTAATGCTTCTGAATGTTGGTGTTTGAGAAGATGCCCGAGAATACCATGGACAGGACCCAAAACAAACAAATGGATCATGATACAAATCAACCCAGAGTTTGCACTCAAGACATAAATGACCAGGCTCAAATTATCCTACTTTGGATGCATTATGTGAAAAGCTATCTCTGTGGAAAGACTCTAATGATGGGAAAGGTAAAAAGAAAGAGAAGACATTCATCAGTAGCAAAATGAATGAGTCAGCCACACTAATGACAAGTGCATCATTGGAAGTGCTGAAGAGACAGATCATCATGTAGAAAATCTAGCTATGTGATTGCTAAGTACTAAGAAAGACTTAATGACATATCCTCATCGTCATCATCAGGGATCTGTACTGCTCCCACCCTTTTGATTTTCCACAAGGTATTAAATACCTGGTTGTTTCCCTAAACTTTGGGCTAGGATGGCAGTGATTGGTTGATTGGTTTTTGGTTCTATCTTCCCTTCAGCTGTACTCTTCTTCTTTGACATAAATTGTTTCCTTTTTAACTTTTTAATTTTAACTTTTTAATTCTGGTCACCTAGAATCACTAAGGAGTCAGGTGGCTTTGGAATTGAAATAATTTAGGTAAAATATTTATATTTTTTAAAAAATAGTCTAATGTGACAAATTTCAAAACTCAAGAAAGCAAGGATCCCAGGACCTATGATGCTACTCAAAGTAAACATGAATTTACCATATGCAATTTTTTAAAGTTATTTATTACATTATCGGTGTGCTCTCAGAAGAGTAAAATTATGTTGTTAGTTTTCCAACATTAGCTTGAAATCGCAGCAACTTGATTATCTGTTACATTTCCTATTTCGAAGTGACAGCTGAAAAATATATTCGAAAATTAAAGTGACAAAAAGGAGTATAAGAATTTCTGTTAATTTTTATGGTATTGGATATATTAATAGTTATTTTCAGAAATTACAAATTTCACTTTCTCATGTAGATTTTAAAGATCCATGTAAAAAATCTTTAGCAAACCATATGAAGTAAATTGACAAAATTAGCTGTAAGAATACTCTCAGATACTATTGCTGCGTGTATTGTGCAACTTAGCTCCTTTTATGATGATCTGTCCAGTAAGAATGTTTCAAGTACTCTTTTAAGAACTATAAATATTTGGGAAGCTTTACTCTTGATTTAGCGATATTGCAACAACAATAAAAGGAATGTATGAGTATAGAATCAGATTCAAGGCCATTACAGAAACTATATAGTTCTTTCTAATAATTCTGTATCATTTAATTGGCCATGTAAACTAAAGTAGATAACAGTTTAAAAATAGAGTTTCTTCACTGTATGACTCCATATTTTGTTGAGAATATTAATATTATTACTCTACTCCTTAAAGCAGCTGGACAATTCTAGGAAAAGACACACTGGATATGCTGCTTCTTGCCTTCAAATATGAAATGCAGCACAACATTTTAAATGTATTATACAAACCTAAAGAAAAGCATGTGTCAAATCACAACCTTAACAGTGTAGTTTCCAGCAATTTGCTTCAAGGGAAATATTATTTCCAAAAATATGAAATAAACTTCTATTTAATGTTATTTAAAAACTATTCATACTTCTCAGAAGGGAATTCTATAATCAGGTCACCACCTTTGAGAGGGGCTTATGTCAAGTGATGACACAATAAGCAATTGTGCTGAGAATATATGCAGAGTCTCTGACCAATCTCAATGCAGAGACCAAGTGATATATGTGTTTCTCTCCTAAATTATTTAGGACTTTTATACTAGTATACTAGTATAGCGGGGCTGTCTGTTCCTGAAAGCCACCCTTTGACAACGAGAATCTGCCACCTCCTCACTTCATTGAAGCTTCTGCTAGAAGAGACACTTTACTAACACTGGAGGATAGGGACAAAACCACGTTCGTCTGCCCACTGGGGTTTTACGAACTTAATTGAATGCCCCAGGGGCTGTCAGGGGCTCTGGCAACTTTTCTGAAAAAGAAGAGAGTTGTATAGGTTGGTTGTGGTCATCGGGGGATATTGGGATCACACACCCCACTGTGGGTAGTAAGGTGGGATTAGAACAGTCTGGGCCTGACATTTCAGAACCCATGCCTAGAGCTTGCAAAGGGGAGAGGACTCGTCAAAGATTTGCAGTAGCAGATCAGCCTGAGGGATTATTGGGACAGGAGGGGTCGTTGACCCCAGAGATCACAAAGTTAGGGGAGCTGTTAGAGATGGATTGGGTCACTTCACATGGTCCGCAATCCCCAGCATTAGAGGAGTCACCAGTCCCAGGTACCTCTGGGGGTGGGGAGTTACGAGGGGACGGCGCCCGTGATATTGGCATCACATTTCAAACACTTTGAACATGAGTTTTACAATGAATAAAGTTTCTAAATAATATTTTAACGAAGACCCATGCTCAGTGTCTAAACCAAGTATATCTAATCTTTGGCTTGTCGGCCATATGTGACCTGGACAACTAGTAATGCCGTCTCACAAGATCATAAACATCATTATGTGACTTTTATATATTAAGTATATTATATATTTTATATTTGGTCCAAGACAATTCCTCTTCACTCAGTGAGGCCCAAGCCCATGATCTAAACTGAAGGTTATCAGACTATGAGTCACAATTATTAGGCTATCTCTGTGGGAATAAGGCCTTCTAGGTATAGTATCCTTAATTCTGTTCTCTACTGCCAGGTAAAGCCATATCTAAAATAATCTCCCAAATTTTCATTTCATTTTTTCAGAAGTACAATCCTATCTTTTAAAAAAGGTTAAAAAAAATCTTCTGAGTCAGATTAACTCACTGAAAACCTTGAATGCCAGATGAACTTTAAGGTCACATAATGTTTCAGAATGCCTTGGCTGACTTTTGAGGAGACTCACAACTGTAAAAATAATAAACTATAGTCATGCTTCCTAAACAAGTTCAATGCAAGCAATTTTTATTTATTTTTTATTTTAATTCCATTTATATCCCGCCCTTCTCCAAAGACTCAGGGCGGCTTACAAGCTTAGCAGTAGCCTTCATTCTAATGAAGTAGGATAATTAAAAGACCATAGAGTTCAAAGTGCTGTTGCAAACTTTTTAATGAGTATTGCTTGATTTTTTATCACTTCACTATTATAATGTATATTTATAAATATAACTTATGTTTCTATCATAATTATATAATTCTATTAATTAATTAAGACAATATATATATGTATGTATGTACGTACATATTATATGACTGTGCAATTAGCATGTAGGTATCCTTCTCTCAAATCATGTAGGGATTTGTTCGTAGGTAATAAATAGCATGCTGAACTCCCAGAGGGGCCAGCCTGCATTAAATCAAGAAGATGTATTGTTTTCAGGATTCTATAGGAAGTGACTAGTTCACCAACATCTGCTTCTGGTAAGATTTATTTATTTTTTATTTTTTATTCCATTTATATCCCGCCCTTCTCCAAAGATTCAGGGCGGCTTACAAGCTTAGCAGTAGCCTTCATTCTATGTATATGCCTGCTTATTAGGGCTTTCACACACACCCCAAGCGGCATTATTACAAAGTCAGCTTAATTGTCCCCAACAATCTGGGTCCAGATGACTGGATATTACATTTAAAACATTAAGGACAGTTCCTAATTTGTACCAACAGCTAAATCTGATATAAAGATTCAGCTTTCCCATTAGGTAGTTTTCTAGAAGCTGTCAGCCAGGTCCATGTATTTTTTTTTTTTTACTGCTATTGCCAAATCATCAGCATATCCAAATTTGAGTTTTCTTGTCGTGGAATATTTGATATATACTGCTCAAAAAAATAAAGGGAACACTTAAACAACACAATGTACTGTATTTAATAGTAGGATGTCTTATCTTGTGTTCCCTTTATTTTTTTGAGCAGTATATATAAGTTGAATAATGTAGGTGCCATTACAGAATCTTGAGGGAGGCCGTTGTCTAACTTTCTTATTTTACTTGTGTTGTCCCCCATTATTATTACTTAGCATTTTATTAATTAGTCTACATAGATTTTTACAGGAAATAATGTGGTCCAGTTTGTATAACAACCCACCCTTCCAAATTTTGTTGTATGCCGCAGTTATGAAAACAGCCATGGTTTTTAGGCCTTGCTGAAATCCTAGGGTTACAATAATACCATATTATCTTGAATGCCTTCTCCTTGGCTCTAGTTACAATTCGTCTTACTTCCCAAAATTTTGTCAGATGATTTGTTTTAAATCTGCAGCATTTGCCCTACAGATTCTTCAATTTTCTGAACTTCTTTCAGATTTTCTTTTAACCCTGCAACTGTTGCAATAAACCTATTGCAAAATTCTTCATACATTTTCTGCATTCTAGTAAAGTACTTTTACTTGTAATTTTTCTAGTGAACCCCTGCGTCCCTCTACCAATTCAGCAGTTTTTCTTATGGCTGCCATGGTGAAAAAGTGAAGAAGTGTCAATTATTTCAATGAAAGTAAAGGCAGGCTTTTTGTTCTGCTTTGCTTTTCTCTATCTTTAATACTTTAGTCCCAATCTCCATAGTTACAGTCTCAGTGTAACTTAGCTCATATCTTCATATTTTTGTTTCTTAATATCCACCAATTATTTCTGTCTTTAAAAGTAAACAATCAACATTTTCATGAACTTCCAGTCAGTCTAATTAATTTTACTATTTTCAAAGGGACTTTCATAAGAAAAAAAATATTTCTTCTTTTTTAAATGTTCCTTTTGTATGTTTAAAACTTTCTTAGATCACAATCTTCTTAAGCTTTTTGCCTTTAAAATAAAATCCTTTAAAATAGCGCGCACACACAGAGAGAGAGACACAGACACACACACACACAAACACACATATTTCAAAAAGAAGGAACTCACTGAGAGGCTTAGGTCTTCACTGTCATTTGGAGTATCTCCTTTGGGTTATAAAGTAATTAAATCATAAAGTGGTTAAGAAGATAAGACTTTTGCCAGTCATATATCTATGAAACAGTTAATACATGTAATAAATCCCTCAGCTCCCAAGCCACTGGAAACTATGATCAACCACAAAAAACTATGTAGCTATGATCTTCTTGTGAGGAGCTCTTTCACAGCACAAGTGGGTGATCCCCCGTTTTCTCTTTCCAAAGAAATTTCCCTCAGTCAGAACCATCTCATAGCTGAAGATTCCACTGCTGTATTTTCTCTACTTGCTGAGCCTCCCATAGAGACATCTAACCAGCATAACACTCACCTGAAAGCTTATATGTTGTCCTGTTTCTGGCCACACACTAACAAACATGAAGAGAGGTTTGCAAACGTTACTAGGAAATTTTCAAACAAATAACAAGCAACAAGGAAAGATTCATTCAAATGTGCATGTACACATACATACATACACACACACAAGAAATCAAATTCCCTATGTATATCATTTAGCTAATGTTTAACCATTCTTAACCTGAACATTAGTTTCTCCATCAACAATGCTATACTGCATATCTTGTCTATCCAAAACTGAATTGAATACATGCTATCTACTTAGCTTAGCTATCTCTAGCCTCGCTATGAAAAGAAAAAAATATTTATTCTCTAAGAACATGCTCCCCTGTTTTAAAATGAAGAGCAACAGAAGTTCATTATCCTATAATTTTTTATGAAAATGTAAAATCCAAGATTAAAATGCCAATCACAAGAAGCTTAAGTCCAAATTGCCTGTGTATGTAATGCAATGTGCTCCTGAATTTGGGGAGGAGGGGGTGTCAGCAGTAGTACCACAGCTTCCCAGGAAGGAGGCAGCACATTCCAGAAGGGGTCCAAGATAAGACACTGCACAGTCCTGAACTGGATGATGGGACAGGAAAAGATTCAGGGTAGCCACACCCTACAACAGGGTTGTCAAACTGGGGGCCTGTGGGCCAGATGCATCATGCAAAGGCCACACCCACCCCGGCTCCGCAAAGGAAAAAAGTTACAATACGTCATGTGATGCGATCAGGTTTGACACCCGGGCCCTACAATATCCCAAGGTATATCAGTTAGGATAGAATGTCACAGCTTTAGTTTGGCAAGATTCGATTAGGTGTAAGCAAAAAAGATCTGACCTTAATTGGGTCTCATTGTGTTGGGGCTTGGACCTGACACTATTCTTACTAAGTCAATTCTGAACTTGTATATAGGTAGTCCTCAATTACAACCACAATTGAGGCCAAAATTTCTGTTGCTAAGTGAGACATTTGTTACATGAATTTTGCCACATTTTATGACTTTTTTTGCTACAGTTACATGAATCACAGCAGTTGTTAAGTTAGTAACACTGTTGTTAAGTGAATCTGGCTTCTCAAATGAACGAACTATTCTAAGTTGAGGGCTGCCTGTATCTACAGAACATCTTCTGTAAAGCCTATCATACATAGATTTAATATCAACTTAAACCTCCTCCTTATCCAAATCTTTTTAAAGAGTGTTTAATTTTTTTTAGTATTCAGCTTCCATACTATTTTACTTTTTTAGTGGATTTAGAATTGTATGTTACTTCCTGTCCCTTCTCTCTGTCTCCGAAATTAAATTTGCTTCAAATCCAGAACATGCCATAGCTTTCAGAAATTCTACCAAATTGTTTTGGATTAGCCATGGTTTCTCAACACCATTTAGTTATTCCTATATAATTGTTTTGATATTATTTTATTGTATTGTAAGCTGCCCAGAGTCGCTCTGAATAGCAAAATGGGTGGCATATAAATAAATAAATAGGGACGGGCCTCAAATAAAGGAGAATATTTGTAGCTCATGGTTGACATGAGGGGTCCTTGGTCCTCTCTGAGCTTTCTTGTTTTTTGCATGTTTCATTACCCAAACTAGGTAGCATCATCAGTGCTAGGGTTTCAAATAAAACAAAATCCAAAAGTGTTGAGTAGAGCAGGGCTGCTGTGCCATCACTTCCTTTCTTTCCTCTTCTTCTCAGCAGCTGACATTGTGCCACGCCTTATCACCATACTCACTCCAGCATTTTCACAGCATGTCCCCCTCCAATTGCTTCAGACTTTATGACTGTCACTAATTCCAGCAGCATATATCATTGCCCTTCCTTTTCTTATTTCCTTCCCCTCAGCCATCGCTACCTCAGACTGTAGCACCTGACTAGCCCCTCATCAACATCTTTCTATCATCTTTCCTTCCCTCTCTCTTTGGCCTCCCCTCAGCCAAAATGGGTATCTTGTGCTTTCCCTCAAACCACTTCTGCCCCAAAATATGTGCCCCCAATCTGTGCATGGACCAAACAATCCAAATATTTGTGTTTCAGTTCAGGCAGGGGGCACAGTTTATCCATGGAATATTTTGTACATTCCTACTATATACTCTTTTTATTACCAAGAAAGGGCAATAATTTTGTGCAATTTAGATGGAAAGACATATCATCTAAGCAATAATTACATGGTGATGTCTTAAATTTCCTATGATAAATGCTCAAAATTTAATTTTAAAAAAGCAGCCTCCATAGTTATAATAAAGGCTAATAATACAGCTCCTCAGTAAATAAAACTTTCGTAAACAATGAATTTGCTTTAGTTGGAATTAGTCAAGATTGCAGCAAAAACAGGTTCTTAGGGATTCAAACAAATAGGAAGGGCATTAGAGGGGAAAATAAATCTTAGCTTGATAGTTCTTCTCTCATTCCAGCCCTTACACTAAAGAAGCTCATCATAGCCAAATTTTGCCCAAGTAAACCTGATCCATATAAACATGCTAAAGCTATACAAATAATTAAACTAAAGCTAGCACTTTTTCAATTAGATAACCTACCACTATAGAGGTCCAAAGTAGACTTTCATTTGATACCTAATAAACAGTAAGCAGTACCTTGGGAAAATCCATTTTCCCTTTTTATCACAGCCTATAAAGTATCAAACCACCATTCTACTGAGCAATTTCAAATAAATATATGCCATTGATTTGCCAACATTACTGATTCCTGTTCTAACATGTTCCTTTCCCTACTCAATTCATGCTAACTTAGACAGGAGACAAGTGCACATATCTGTAACCTTTCGAATAAATCAACATTACACCTACACAATTATTCCCACTAATAAAACTAATTAGCACACTGTTCTTGTAAATAATTGCATATAAAGATAAATTTATTCCTATGATAGCAGGGAGTCAGCAACACAGTGCCTTTAAACACTGACACGTCCATCAATTCAAAACTCCTAATTTTAAAACATTTGATTTTTAGAATAAAGAAAAAGCTTGTGAATTTGCAGTACATTTGCATAAAATCTTAATTTTCTCTCAATTATCATAATAATTTTAAAATGTTCTTAGTCTCAATTTAATATTCAAATATTTAATATTTATTTAATATTCATTCTCACTGGGTAAGAATGCTGGGTGACCTTGGGCCAGTCACTCACTCTCAGCCCAGCACATTTCAAAGGGTCATTGTTGTGGGGAAAATAGGAGGAGGAAGGAGCATTATGTAAATTTACCACCCTAAGTGATTTACAAAAATAATAAAGGAGAGATAAAAATCTAATAAATAAATAAATTCAAATTACTCAAGTCTTGCAAGATTTTTTAATTTTTTACTGAGGCAGAGTCTGAGACGTAGATGCCAAATGACTTATCTGCACATGCAGAACTGAAATTAATAATGCTTAAGAAATATAATTATACTCTGCCATACAGAAAATGTGCCATTAAGCATACATATACAACAAACCTGCATTATACAGTACCACACACACACACATACCAAGAAAGTAAGGTACATGTATACACAGTACAGACAAAACATCATCACCCCGGTAATCTCCACTAACCATATGTGGTACCAGAGACAATCAAATAATTTAAATGATAATAGATGTTAAGAGTTGTATGAAGATTTAGATTCTACTCCAAAATAGTGCTTCAAGGTATGGATAGGATGAGTCCATAGCACTTCTCTATAACTCTTTAACACAGCCATGTCTTTTCCTGGGACAAGTGGCAGCTGTGCAAATTCCAAGAAAAGGTCTGTTGATTTTAAAAGTTAGAGGCAACTGCTACACCCATTCTTTAAATTGTATCTTTGGAATCAAATCTGAATCACTACACAGTCCAACTGATTAATGGCATTTGGTTTGCAATATAGGCACACAGATATTCACTGTCAATATACTGGCCACATCCCTTTAATGCAAGAAAACTGAGGTCAATTTATATGATCAATGCCAATTAATGTCCTAATATCTTAGGGAATCACATTTTTCTTTAGTGAATATAAGCACAAAGGCAGCAGTAAATAAAATATAAAGCAACAAATAAATGTTACAGTTTAATAAATATTGAAGACCTGCTGAGGAATTTTTTCTCTAACTTTAATGTATAAAGGAACCAAAGCTCAAAATGTCTTTGCCTATGCCAAATTCTCAGCTGAATGAGATGCAAGAAAGAATAAACCTGAGCAAATAAGTACTTAAAGTAAAAAGTTTTTGTATTTATTTTTGTAGCATAGTTCAAAAATCAATAGTAAAATTAGATGGTATTTTCAATATGCAGCAAAAATACTTGATTCATATAAATTTATTTTATAAAGAACAAATTATTTGCTTTTGCTAAGCACTATTGGTACTTACTAAAAATTAAGTAAAACTTTTTTAATCCTAGGCTCAAAAAATTCATTAGTGCTTCTAATAGTAAAATTATTTATTTTAATCACAATCAGTTATTTAATACATTCAGATCATAAGAGTTATTCAATATAATCAATACATGACAACCATTCTTGTAACTGGTGTTAATGCAAACAAAACATAATTCTTTTTAGGGCTACATATTTTATCAAAAAACCTCAAAAGACTTAGTTCATCAATACTGATCACACTAGAACAATTGTCAAAACAGCCATGTATTTCAGCAAAATAGCTATTTCAGTAAGGGCTTTCATTTATAGGTTTAAAAGTTTAAGCATTTTCAGTAACTAAATATGTGCAAAGTTACAGTGGCAGGCAGGAACATAGCTTTTTTGAGTACAATGAAACAATAGAATTGCCCAGAAAACATGGGAAAGGAAGTTTAGTCAAAGATGAATGACCTAAGCTATTTTTTTCCTTTAACAACAAAAAACAAAGAGGTTTAAGAGTGCTACTTCAACTGTCTTCAATCATGTTAATTATGTTTTATTCTTTGCTTACAAGTCTAACACCAAACACTGATTTGTGAGAGTTTAATTCACTAAGTTTTCCAGACAAAAAGTTTTGAAATTCTAAGACATCCACAAGTCCAGACAACAAAAGGCATAACGTGTCTGAACATATATAATAACTTAAACGATAAGCTAAGTATTCTGAAATTATTTCTCTGGCAATGAATTCAAAGACTGCTAAAACTTTGTTCACATTCCCAGAAAAGTAGATTCTATAATCTTTTTTTGCCAACATGTTAACAATCACACTGAAGCATCATTGATGTTTTAGGCTTAAAACATTATTGCTAAAAGCTTTCACATTTGCCAAATAATATACTTATACAGTGAATGCTGAAAATTCAAAACATTTAAAATGTGCAGGCTTTTTTTTGGCTTCTATTTTGCTTAAATATTCAGAACATTTGAAATTCTCTAAAGCTCTTCATATTTACCTGAATGCTAAACAGTTTCCCATTTACAGTAAGATGCTTTTAAAAAATTTATTTGTAAGGGAATCAATAATTTGTTACTCTTTCTGAAAGAACAGATAAGACTGCAAGGTCAGACTGTATCTTTTTAAAAAGCTTTTTGTTCAGGTGAAGGACGTATGATTTCACATCTTTAGAGAAGAAAAGCAGGCAGCTTTCTGACTTCACTGATGTACCATTTATCATGCTGTACTTGAAACATAGTCATCAATAGTTTAAATTTTTTGCCCAGGGTATAAATGCAAATGAAACTTTTACAACAAAATTATTCACTGAGAAAACAGCCCTCAAATAGCAAACATAACCTACCTGAAGCCCTCGCCTTCTCAGAATGCTGGACTCGTCCATTCTCTCCCTCATTCTTTCTATAACAATATAGCCATGCTCTAGTCTAGTATCTCAGACTTCGGCTCACTTATTCAGATCCTAGCAGCTGCTAAACACTTACATCACAGTTTATCTGATTGGAAAGGAATAGTCAGCTGACTTTAGCCAGTTATTCACTCAGCAACTTCTGAGCTCATGCATGTTTGCAGTACTGTATTACAAAGCAGCAAGTGGGCTCCAGACACCTAACAAATTTATCTAGACAGGAGTAGCTATTTGACAGAGGAAATCCTGCAAGAGGATTGTTATTCGCACAGAACAATAAGCCTGCCATCCTGTGCTAACATGCCGTTTTAAGCACGGTCTAAAGATCAAGTTTCTGAGAGGAAGCGGTGAGGTTAAAATGCCTGAATTAATCAGCATGGCACCTAAAGTGAAGAGAGCAAAACTAAAAACAGCTGGATAGTCAAACAACACAATAAACAGATTCTAAAAACAGTACCTGTTATTTAGCTACTTAGGAAATAAGAATTGTGTCAGGGTATAAAACCATTTAAAATATCAGTACACAGAGGATTAATATCTGATGAAATACAATTATTAGTTAGAAACTTCACCTATGTTCAAAAAGAAAGCCATAGACAGAAATATTATTTATACCATCAAGCATAAGTTCACACTCTATTCTCAGTTGTTTACTCTGATCATCTTCATTTTATTCCAATCCTAAAAAAGAAAAGTGCTTAATGTTAAGTTTTAGATCACTGCATATTGCAAAACTAATGTACCACAACACTCAAGATATATTTAAAGCTTTAAATTCTGCTTTCTGTATTTCAGTAGAGAAGAATGATTGAATGTCAAAGAGAAATAAAAATCAGCTTGACAACTAAACAAAGCCTCATATATTTTTTTAGAGTTCATGATTTCTAGACAAATTTCAAAAGAAAAGGGGAAAGCTATTTGATTTTACTTATCAGTATAAGCTTATGTTATCACAATTATTGATTTTTGAAGCTGTCATCAGGCTATTAAACTTGAAATCAATTGATTAGATTATCATTAAAAATTGCTTAGGGATTTAAATGTCTATCTACCAAGTAAATTGATTGCATTTCATGCTTCATAAATGGGCTCTGCCATTTTCTTTAACAAATTCTTACAAACACATATTTGAATCCTCACTAAAAAAAGGATCATTTTAAATAAATGAATAAAAAAATATATGAAGATTAGTTTTTGGAAACAAGTTAATTCACAAAATTTAAGGATACAGAAACAACCAGACACCATCAAAGCCAGAGGATAGAATTAGTGCAAGATTGGAAGATGTGGAGAGACCTGGTCATTGAGAATTGCCAAGAGTCGGAGATAACTGAATGGATAACATCATCATCATCAAGCAAAAGAAAGAAAGTGAAATATTTCTGTCTACAAATAGTCCCGTGACCATTTCTTTAACAACAGTTCAAAGTTAAGATGGCCTTGGAAAAAGTGATCCGATATTTAGTCTTGAAGTTATTAGAAAATTTCCTTTCTTGGCTAAAGGAGGCAATTATTAGTGTTAAGAAACCTTATTGACTCTTTTGGAAATTGGCAGTTTTTATCCTTTATGTAATTAAACAGCACAGAAAAAATTAAAAAATGAGAAAAATAAAAGCAAACTAACAAAAATAGTAGATGTAAAAGACTTGTGTGTGTGTAAGTTCATATACATGTGCAGAGGAAGAGAGTGGAGGAAAGAGAGGGACAGGGAGATGGGGAGAGAGAGGGAGGGAGAGAGAGGGGGAGTAGGAGAGAGAGAGGGAGAGAGGGAAAGAGAGAAGAGTGGGAAACTGGAACAGCAGCCATGAACTCTGCTGAAGCACTGAGTCTTTGAAGTGGCCTCTGAAAGGCCTTGAATGGCAGAGCTGCCTAGCAGCCCATAGGACAGGGGTGTCAAACTCAATTTCATTGAGGGCCGCATCAGCATTGCAGTTGCCCTCAAGGGGCCGGGTGGGTATGGCCAGGGTGGGCGTGGCCTACTGGGTGGGCGTGGCTAGAGTGCATATGGCCTACTGGGTGGGCGTGGCCAGCTCTACATTGTTCGCATCAAGGGTCCCTATGGGGGCCTGGGCAGGAGTGGGACAAATCTGAGGGTCTCTGGCAGAAGGAGGGTCTCTGGGCCAGGGCCAAAGCAGTGGGGGCCATTCCCTCACTGTTTCCAAGATGGCTTCGTGGGCCACATGAAACCACTTTGCGGGCCGGATCCGGCCCCCGGGCCTTGTGTTTGACATGTTTGTCATAGGAAATTAAGGGTTGGGCAGGTCTGCAAATGGGGTCTTAAACACTTGGCACTGCAACATTTTCAGTAGCCTTTTTCTGGACCGGGAAGCCTAACTTATAGTGACATGCCTTAATCCATTCCTCTTGCATTAGAGAACTGCCTTCTACATGGGGCTTCCCTTGAATAGCATTTGGAAGCTGCAACTGGGCAAGAGTCCATTGGCATGGGCACTTCATATTACACCTCTACTGCATGAAATGCACTGGCTTCTAGAAGGCTTCCACATGAAATTAAAGGTGCTGACTGTTACCTACAAAGTCCTACATGGTGTAGTGACAAGCTTGTTATGGGACTGCCTGTCAAACATATACTCCCCCTTTACATCAGGCCAGAGATAACTTAGATCAGAGCTATGGTTGACCTGACAGCTGTGAACTCTCAAGCAGCTGCCAAGCCCACAACAAGGAGAGCATATTTAAGTCCTTTAATGCCAAAGACATGGGGAACTCCCCTGCCAACCCAAAACCTCATGGACTCAGTGTTATCTAACTTTCCCTGACCAATACATTCTCCCTTTCAGAAAAAAGGTCACATCCAAAATATTCATACACACTACTAGGCAATTGGTACCAACTATGAGGATGATTTTGATGTACACTCAGCAACCCATTCATGATTTCAAGCTGAACAACCTCCCTCCTCTATTACCAATCTCACATACAATATCCTACTGCATTTGTCTATGGAGATTCTCAGTCGTCCAGATCATGGCTGTCCCAAAGGTGCTTTTTCAAAAGGCACCTGGACTTTCTTTGTTTTTCCTTGAAAACATTTCACTTCTTCAGTACAGAATGAATGGTGGAGAATTGAAGGATTTATATTCCTTGCAGTCATGTGGTCATTAGCACTCTCCACACCCATCTGCACTATTCAGGTGACCCTGAGGGCACAAATAAACCTCCAAGTAGTCTCAACAATTCTCAGAGAGAGTGCTAATGACCAGATGACTACGCTATGCTAATGTTCTGTACCAGCCTGCTACCGGCCCTGCAGAAAAGGCAGGGACAACCCCTTTACAAATTGCAAGAGGCTGGAATTAAGCCTGCCAAATTTATTAACATAAAACAGAGCAAAACAAGACACAAACCAGGAGCTATGAAACAGGAACTATTCAAGCGGTTGCCTTCAGCAAACCAGCCCTCCCACGCATTCCCTTTTATACAGTTCAGGACGTGGCTTCTCTCTGCCTCCTTCCAAGGTGCCCCATTGACTTCCTCTGTTTACTCCTGATTGACTGCCTCCTGCGTCGGGCGTCCTTGAACAGGGCCAGCTGTGGGTCATCTTCATCCACGCTGTCAGGCTCACACAGCTGGGTCTCCGTCGTGACCAGGTGGGAGGGGCCTGGCTGAGGGCTCTCATCAGCAAGCTCTCCAACCCCCTCAGCAAGCTCTCCAACCCCCTCAGCAAGCTCTTCAACACCCCCCTCCTCCTCTGAGTCGTCGGACCCAACTGCCGAACCCACAGGCTGACCCTGAATCACAACAGCTAATCTTTTTATTCTCCACCATTTTCCATTGGTCAGAACTGAAAAACCTTCTTGGATGAGAATTGAAATGTCTTCAAGGAAAAACAAAGAAAGTCCAGGTGCCTTTTGAAAAAGCACCTTTGGATATCCTACTCCATTCCCTTTCCTATCCCACTGTCAACAAAGACATGAAAAAACTCAGAAATCATATCATCTACAGATGTATATAACTAAGGTACACCCAGGTCTCCCCCAACCCTCACCCAGAGGATAACAGTTAATATGCTGAAATTGACAACCGTGTCACTGTTCCATTTACCCTATCCAAGGGCAGTCACAAGATACTCCACTCTCAAGATCAGGGTTCTACTACTGCTTCATTGCCATTTAGGTAATAGTATCTATCTAAAACTCATGAGGCACCAGCCTAGCCATCACTGTGGCTGCCAGCATCCAGGAAGACAGATCCAAGATGTAATAGAGGTAGTCCTCAACTTACAACAGTTCAGTTAGTGAACATTTGAAGTTACAACGGCACTGAAAAAAAGAGAATTATGACAGTTTTTCACACTTAAGGGCATGCTGTGGACCCCATTAATCAAAGAACTTCAGCTAATAAGATCCAGAAGATCCTTTTTTGCTCCCACCCTCTGGAACCTCGTGCTGCAGGAGTGAAATCTTTCCCCCACTTTCTTGGTCTTTCAAAAGGTCCCCAAACCTGGTTCTGCCAATTGGCTGGGAGCCCCAATGGAAGCATTCCACACTGGAAGTCGTTTGTGGACCAAGAAGAAGATCTCACTTCCATCACATTCATATACTAGAGCCTAGTTAACCAAGCTGTTGCTAATTTTAATGTTTTTAGTGTTTAATGTTTTTATATCTTTGCTTTTATGTTGCTGTTAAGAGTTGTTTGGTAGTGAGATATACATGTGGATTTTCCTTATGCATTCTGTCTGGATTATAACATCAATATAGCCTGAGAAAAAGAATCAAAATGCAACCATATATTACAATTTTCTTATCAATGTAGGAGTGACTTTAGATATATCTAATCAGTTATACTTGAAATTCAAAACAGTAGGGGCCATGAAGCCATCCAAAATTTGGTTCTAGTCAAATATTATATACAAGGTATAATTTAACATTCAGAAAAATACTGAAGTAAAGATGTCACAATAATGGTAGCTTCTCAGCTTCAGGTAAAATTGGGAAAAACAAATTAGTCTGATTCATTTCAAATTTACTTCAAAATAAACCAAGGGATGAAACCGCTGAAGAATATCCCTAGGTGAGCATGCAGGAGAAACAAATAATTTGTTTTGTTATGAAGCTTAAGGACATTCTCCCAGCCAATTTAGAGACTGACAAGCACATTAAAAAAAGTAGGAACTGAACTTTTTTTTAAAAAAAAACCTATTAGAAAGATATTTAATGAACAAAAACATGTCTTCTCTAAAGTTTGTTTATCTGAATATTTTCCATCCATGGTAGAAGAATACCATGGCAAGCTCCAAGGTTCTATTTTCCTTCTGTATCTGAAGGATATTCCAAACAGGGGCTTATCAACAGGTGATAAATGCAGATGAAGTTTCTCATTTACCAAAGTTGAACAATATTCTTATGCTGATATTTCCTCAATTAGCCGAACTGTACTAGCAAGAGACTATAGAGAAGAATGTAACTGAACAATCAGAAAGCTCAAAGAAAGAACTGAATCTTTCCTTATACTGTAGATAATATTTAAAGATTTCATATTGAACAGAATAAAATAGAAATAGAGAAGGAAATTGTGTCTGATGTGGTTGGAGATCCAACTGTAATTCCTGGATTACCACCAATAACACCAAGTCCTGAAGTACATTCACAACCAGGGGCTGCTCCACATTTGGGTAGCAATATTAGGCACTCCAAATATGCCCACATTTCTCTGTGTGTGCTAAATTTCTAAATTTAACAGTGTCTATATTTTGGCAGGAAGGGTATTACTGGATTATTTCTGTAATTCTTCGATTAATTGATTATGTGCCATATTTTGCTTTCAACTCCTAGTGACCACATAGATAGATTTGTTATCTTATTATACTGCTTACAACCCATTGAGTTACACTTTGTTATATTTACTAACCTAAAGAGATAAATAGAATGACCATGAGATGACAAAAAACAGTGGGAGTGGGAGAAACTTCTGACTTCTTGCCAATTTCCCCACTGATTTTGCTTGTGGGAAGTTAACTGGAACATTGGAATTCATGACCACATGGTTGCAACTGACCTTGCCAATGCTGTAGTTGTTTGTTCATACAGCTGGTCTGGAGATTCTTGAAATTTCAACTTCCCAGAAGTAATACCTAAACAATTTCCTCAATCTAGTTTCCCCCTCCAAATTCCAGGTAACACAGATGGATGATATCCCAGCCTCCATATCAGAATCAAGACAGTGGCATCTCTAAACAATTTTGTCTATCTTCTTCAATTTTAAAGAATAGTCAAACCTTTCTAAAAGACAACGTATCACCCTACACAAGAAAGGAAGCCGATAGTTTGTCAACACAATAAGGGAGACATAATGATGCTTTTCCTCCCGTATTGTCAAAGTATGGGCTTATATCTGAGATTGTAACTGTGCCGGATCAGGTCCAGTTTCAGTCTTCCTTTGCAAGTAATCCAAGGATTGTTTCTATGACTCCCTTCATCTCCTGACCTAAACCAAGGTGCATCCAGGAATGGCAATTAGGAAATGAAAAAAACCACTCAGGGGAATTTCATCAAAATCCTGGGTTGCCCAAGGCTGCAGGGGCACACAATCCAAGTCATGATGACCTATTGTGGCATATCTATTTGACAAAGTATTGATGGTATTAGCAAAATGCTGATAGAGTCTGAAGAAATATTGGGTATTTTATCAGATTATACTCCCAATTAAAAAGTATACAAAATGAGTCTACTAATAGTAGCACTTGCAAAAGGGAGTTATCTTCAGATTACTAGGCATTAAAAAAGAACATGAAAATGCATGTTCAAATGCATAAGGTATCTCAGGAAACCAAAATACAAAATAAAACTAAAATCCAAGAAGTCTCAAAGAATTACACAATCATTTTCTCAACAGACTTGAGATAAACTCCAGGCGAATACAAACACTTAAACGTCACTTCATATAGATGCTATATAATAGAAATACATTTTTTATATTTTTTGTTTCTTTTAGATTTTCAGTCATACAGCTTATTTCTAGGGGCTTCTAAGCAAAGCACTAGGTGTTGTTGTTGTTAGTTGCGAAGACGTGTCCGACCCATCGCGACCCTATGGACAATTTAATTTAATTTAATTTAATAACATTTATATACCGCCCTTCTCCCTGAGGACTCAGGGCGGTTCACAGGGCAGAATAAAATAGCAAATACAAACATTAAAAACAGATTAAACAATTGCCCTAGTTAAAAACAATATAAATACAACGCTAAAAACCCCCAGAAAAATTAAAAAAACGAAAGATAAAACAACCCCAACACTCCCCCTCAGGCTAGGCCGGCTTGTACAAACAAAAATGTCTTGAGATCGCGGCGAAAGGAGCGAAGATCGGGCGCCGTCCGGAGCTCTACCGGTAGCTGATTCCACAGCTCCGGAGCGCCCACAGAGAAGGATCTCCCCCTGGGGGCCACCAATCGACATTCTCTGATCGGTGGCACCCTGAGGAGGCCCTCTCTGTGGGAACGCACAGGGCGCAGGGAGCTTGATGCCGGCAGCAGATGTTCCCTGAGGTACTCCGGCCCCATGCCATGGAGTGCTTTGAATACCGTTACCAGTACCTTGAATCTCACCCGGAAGACAACTGGCAACCAATGCAGCTCACGGAGCAGAGGTGTAACGTGGGAGTATCGGGAGACTCCCAACACCACTCTCGCGGCTGCATTCTGTACCAGTTGGAGCTTCCGAGTGGTCCTCAAGGGCAGCCCCATGTAGAGAGCGTTGCAGTAGTCCAGACAAGAGGACACGAGCGCATGAGTGACCGTGCATAGATCATCCCGGCTAAGATAGGGCCGCAACTGACGCACCAGGCGAACCTGTGCAAAGGCCCCCCTAGTCACGGCTCCTATATGATCTTCCAAGGTGAGCCGTGAATCTAGGAGGACCCCCAAGTTGCGAGCCCTATCTACGGGGGGTAATAATTCACCCCCCATAGCTAGAGGTGGAATGTCCGAATAAACCCGGGATGAAGATATGCAAAGCCACTCAGTCTTGTCGGGGTTGAGCTGGAGTCTGTTCCTCCCCATCCAGACCCGAACCGCCTCCAGGCAACGGGACATCACGTCGAGGGCATCACTGGGGTGGTTTGGGGTCGAAAAGAAAAGTTGGGTATCATCAGCGTACTGATGATACCCAACTCCAAAGCCACGAATGATCTCACCCAGCGGCTTCATGTAGATGTTGAACAGGAGAGGCGAGAGGACCGACCCCTGAGGAACTCCACAAATGAGAGACCTCGCGGTCGACCTCTGCCCCCCTGCCAACACCGACTGCGAACGTCCCAAGAGATAGGAGGAGAACCACCGTAAAACTGTGCCTCCCACTCCCAATCCCCTGAGACGCCGCAGCAAGATACCATGGTCGATGGTATCGAAAGCCGCCGAGAGGTCTAATAGGACTAGGACAGAGGAATGCCCCCTGTCCCGAGCCCTCCAGAGATCATTCACCAGCGCGACCAATGCCGTCTCCGTGCTGTGCCCGGGCCTGAAACCCGATTGGTACGGGTCTAGATAATCCGCTTCATCCAGGACCAGAGGGAGCTGATGCGCCACCACACTCTCAACAACCTTCGCAAGAAAGCGAAGGTTGGAGACAGGACGAAAGTTGTTCAATACAGCCGGGTCCAGGGCAGGCTTCTTGAGGAGAGGCCTCACCACCGCCTCCTTCAAGACGGCGGGGAAGATACCCTCACTCAAAGAAGCCGATATAACTGCCTGGAACCAGCTGCGTGTCCTCTCCCGGGCTGCATAAACCAGCCAGGAAGGGCACGGGTCCAATAAACATGTGGTGGTGCTCAGCCTCCCCATGATCCTGTCCACTTCCTCCGGAGTCACAGAATCAAACTCCTCCCAGATGATATCGACAAGACCACCCGTGTCCTGATCGTCAGACTCTGCCCAGTCAGAGTCCAAACCGGTCCGAATCCGAGCGATTTTGTCCGACAGATGTTGGTTAAACTCCTCGGCACGTCCCTGCAAGGGATCCTCCCTCACCTCCTGATTTAGGAGGGAGCGAGTCACCCTAAACAGGGCAGCCGGGCGATTATCTGCGGACGCAATAAGGGTGGCGAAGTGGTTGGACCTCGCCTCCCTAATTGCAGCGAGATAAGACCTAATATAGGCTCTTAGTCGCAATCGGTCGGGTTCGGATCGGCTGGACCTCCAACCGCTCTCTAGGCCCCGTCTCCGACGCTTCATCTCCCGGAGCTCCGCAGAAAACCATGGAGCCCGGCGGGATCTGCACCGGGTCAGGGGCCGCAAGGGTACAACTCGGTCAAGGGCCTCAGTGGCCGTCCTTTCCCAGGCTTCCACTAAGGCCTCGGCCGAGCTGTGAGCGAGGGAGGCAGGTGGGGACCCCAGCGCCGCCTGGAACCTCTGGGGATCCATTAAGCGTCTGGGGCGGTACCATTTGAGTGGTTCCAAACACCCACGGCGGGGGGTGGCAAAACGGAAGACCAGCCGCAGGAGATGATGATCGGTCCATGACAGGGGCATAATAATTGGAGAGCCCCCACCAAGATCATCTAACCACCGTCCAGACAAGAAAACAAGGTCAAGGGTGTGGCCTCCTTCATGAGTCGGTCCCGTAATTACTTGCGTCAGGTCCATGGCCGTCATGGAAGCCATGAACTCCCGAGCCAACTCAGATGATCCTCCCAGCGATGGTAGGTTGAAGTCCCCCAAAACTATAAGTTTCGGGAACTCAACCACCAGCCCAGAGAGGACATCAAGCAGCTCAGGCAGGGCTGCTGCTGCGTGACTAGGCGAAAGGTACACCAGCAGCAAGCCCAACTGCGCACCAGGGCCGCATCTCAAAAAGAGAGACTCACAACCGACTGTCTGGGGAACGGTGGCCTCCCGCGGACACAAGGTCTCCCTCACAACAACAGCCACTCCCCCACCCCTACCCTGAGCCCGAGGCCGGTGCAGCACCCGGAAACCTGGTGGGCAAAGATCAACCAGAGGAACACCGCCCTCTGGGCCCAACCAGGTCTCCGTGATGCAAGCCAGGTCAGCCTGCTCACCCTCGACCAAGTCTCGAACGAGAGGAGCCTTATTAACGACCGACCTGGCATTCAAATACACCAGCCGGAGCTCAGGAGGCTGCACATCCTCACTCCCGGGACCTCGGGGCGGAACCAGAGGGTCGGAGTGCCTCACCGCTTGTAAGCAGCGGAGAGGCCTTCCCTGAGACCGATACGGCCCTCTGTTCCTACACCTGCTGCCATTCCCTATCGTCGTGGGAATGGACAATCCCACGACTGGCCCTGGAGCCCCAGAAGCAGCCGACCCCCGCTCCTCCCCTCCGCGATCAGCCTCAGCACTAGCCTGAACAAAGGTAGTTGGACTGCCCCCCTCGTCCAAACAACCAAAAAAAGAACCCTCCCTCCTCCCTAACCCCCAAAAAATTTTTGACAGAAAACAAATCAAGGACCTCCTGTTAGGTTTACGTCGGAGGCCCATAACCGTGCCCGGCCATCTCTCAGGATCCCAATAGATGGGACCTTCCTCGAGATTATATTCGGCTGGAAAGGCGGGCCGCCTCCAGGAAGGGGGAGCACCCCTGAGGGCGAGCAAGTCCGTAGAGGAGTACCTAAAACAAGGCATAAAGCAGTCCAGATATAGGCAGTCCATAATCAGTTGATTTAAGGAGGAACCAAACAGAGAGCAAATAGATGTCCCGAGCCTCCACCCAGCCACTGCCACTCAGCTGGGTGTCACCCCAGGACAGGCCAACCACCGCCCTCTCACGACAGTTGGAAAGCCTATACCAGGGGGGAATAGTCCGAAACATCCATCCTGGGTACAGCATGTCCCCTAGAGCTCTCACCTCTAGGGGCAGCAGATGTAAGTTCAGGCCACCCTCTCACTGTGGCCAGTACCCAGGGAACTCTGAATCCTTTGGGGCCGATATGTGAATGGCAATAGAGAACAGTCCGAAGGCAGGCAATAGAGAACAGTCCGAAGGCAGGGATGAGATAGTGTATTACATCATCAAATGTTCCTCCAGGCCTTCCTGACCTAAGCACTAGGTAGTTAGACCCAATTTCAGATAATTAATCTTTTATCTAGTTCCATTCTCTTAAAACAGGCAAGTCAAACTCGTGATGTCACGTGACGTGCAATGCATCACGATTTTTTCCCCACTGCCGGCAATGGGGTGGGCGCAGTTTCAGCATGACACATCCAGCCTGCAGGCCAGCAGTTTGACATGCTTGTCTTAAAAGGTTTGACTAAATTTAAACATATTAAGTCATAATGTAATTTATTTTGGCTAAGTGATTTATAAAAATCCAAGCAATATGGATTAGTCACCAAACCATAGCTAAATCATGGCTTAAGTGCAACATGTATCAGACTGTGGTTTAGCATATCAGTATTTTTTAGCTTAATTACTTAATTCCCCTCTTAAATTCCTAAAATTCCTGCTTTCATACCAGAGCCTGTGGGAAAATTAGACTTAAAGGAAATCCATGCTGCTCAAGGTTAAAAAAAAATGCACCACTGGGACCACCATGACCTGGATGACTGAGAATCTCCATAGATAGATTTTTTTAAAAAAATCACATTTTTGCTTCTTCTTTCTTTGGATCCCTAGCAGTATTATTTTCCTCAATTCATAATAGCATTTTGTTTTTCTAATATGGTCTATCTCTTTCCTTCGGTCATCTTCTTTTGTAGCTTATCCTTTCATTTCCATAGCATTTTTTGCATACTCCTTATATCATAGCACTATTGTGTTTCTAGCACCTGTAAATATCTTCAATTCTAACTAAACAGATAATTCTTCATTTGATATATCACAGCACATTAAATCCATTTTCATAACATATACATGGTTTATGCATGAAGCATAACATAATGGTAGCCTGTACTGAACTATTGCAAGATGCTGATCACATTTTAATACATTTCTGTCCATACAATTTCCTTTTAGGACAGCAGACGAGAGGGTCCCCCATTTACTGAGTCATTTAAAAATGTTTATAGAATTTCTAAATGTCAAATTACTAAATTATTGCCTTTTCTGTTCTCTAAATAGATACACCTTCTATTTTCAAAATGAAATAAAAATAGATCTATAATGATGACAACCAATATATTGGTGCCCTTTCTCATCATCTTTGTGAGGGCTTCCCAAAATACAAATTATTTGAGGAAGTGGAAAAAAATAGGATCTGTTAGTATCAAATTTGCAAGTTATGCCATTATAACTTGCAAATATCATCCTGGAGTTTTAAATATATATAGCAAGCATTGCTATTTAAGTTTCTTGCTTCACTTTCAACTTTTTAAAAAGATTCCAGGAGGGGTGAAAGAGAAACAAGGACATTTTGGAGTAGAGGTGAAAGGTACATTTCTTACCAAAGGCCAATGATAAAGATAAAAATACAGGTTTGTATTTAGCCATTAGCAAAGTCTACAATAGGATTATGCCAATCTTACCATCAAATCTACTATGAAAAATATTGATTTTCTGTCAGAAAGCATCACTTTGAGAAGAGGCACACATGGCCACAATCACATTATACACACATCTGGCGTGCGCATGTGCACGCACACATCCACCACCATCCCCCACAAATAGATGGATAGATAGATAGTTACAAGCTGGAGGGAACAATATAGGATAAAATGAAGTTTTTGAAAGAGTACATCTATGCAGTAACAAATATATAACAAAAAATTGTAAAATAAAAACTATTTTCTGCCATGTGCTTAGATCAGGTGAAACACAACATAAAAATCCAAAAAGGTATTCTCAGATACAGAAGTAAACTAAATGACAAAACTCATTGTTTTTTCAGAAATATCTCCCTCAAGTTTCAGGTGCTAGATTTAAACGTATATCATTTTGCAAATAAAGTAGAAATCACTGAATACAAATAGCAAATCTAAAATTCTATTTCATTCTGAAAGTAATTTTTACAAAGTATGCCAGTCCCTATCTATTGCAGCACATTTAATATCCTTTTGGGGCTTTTCAATATTGCTGCCAGAAGGTAAACTCAGGCTGCAAAGCAACTTTTGATCATTTTTGTGCAGAACAATATGTTATGGTGCAATATGCATCAGAAAACAAGTGTTCTGCCAATACCATGACATTCACACAAAGATTTTTCCAACTTCTAATAAGCCCAAGCTCGTTAAACCAGATGTTTCTGACAGAACAAAATATAAACTCTGCAATATCTCTGATACAGTTGATAATCACTTAAAGGAAGTACTGTTAATAACTTCATCATACATTTTCTGTATCAACGCTAATGTCTAAGAACATTTTATTATCCAACTGGAGTTAATTTTAAAGCACTTTCTTCTATTTATCCAATAAGAATTAATTCTAGACTGTACCAGAAATATTTGCTGGGATACAGTCCTAGTCAAATCGATCATTGTTAACTACCAAATGTTAAGTGAGTCAGGAAAAATATCACACAAGAGGCCTTAAATATTGGACAGTTACTACTCACTCAGTTAGTGATAGAAACATTTCCCATTGAGACATATTTGGATCATTATTCAGGCACTGGTGCACCTGCCTGAAATTCACCAGCTGCAGTGAATCACCAGATTTCTAGAGGCTGGTGGAAGACTTCTTCAATCAGAAAATAAGTAATATCAAAATTGTAGCATAGTGTAAAGCTACATAGAGTCCTCAGATATACAATTAAAATATTAGAACTACTTAAATATTAATTGATATTTCTAATGTGATTAGAAGGGAAAAGGTGAGAAAAGCAGAATTTTTCCCCAAGAATAATAATAACTCATGTAAGATAAACATAAGATTAGTATTTGGTTATTTGGAAAAACATTTGGTTATCTGGGAAAAAAACTCCCCAATTTTTTTAAAAAAATTATTTAGTATACTATTTTAGAAATGGAACGTTATTACTTTATGGTATTTAGTATGTGGCATTCCTATGTTGGATAGTGGATTTTAGCATTTTTCCTCCACATAGTCTCTGCCAAGTTGTTATCTTTTTAAATGTTATTTCCACCCTACTTTAAAGACTGTTTTAATCAAACTGTCACTATGTTTCATAACAAATGCTGCAAAAACAAAATAAAGCAAAAGTTCCAGATATTCCAGAACTTATAATGTCTCTGGTGGTAACAATAGAAATTCAGTATCAAAATTTTAAAACCACCCTTCTCCTCACAGAGGGACTCTGGGCAGTGTACAAATAAAATACTAAAAACATAAAAATTGTACATAAAATTTTAAAAACAGGCAAGCAACATTAAAATTTTAAAAACAGGCAAGCAACGCCTGCCCTGTGGAATGACCTGCCTGTGGAACTCCGGACCGCCCCCGACCTTCGTTCGTTTCGCCGGGACCTAAAAACCTGATTGTTTGATTTAGCTGGCTTGGACTGAGGGGTTTTAAATTTTTAAATTTTAAATTAAATTTTAAATTTGGGCTAACGTTATTTAATTCTATTTTAATTTTAACTGAATTCTAACTTTTGTACTGTTTTAACTGTTTTTAACTTTGCCCTGTAAACCGCCCTGAGTCCTTTGGGAATAGGGCGGTATAGAAATCTAATTAATAAATAATAAAAAATAATAATAAAAAATATTAAATGGTGGGAGGAGGGCTTTCAGGACACTCACCAGCCCCATGGCTGTGGGCTCCTCTATGTGCCCACACAATGCTGCAGAGCCATGTTTTCACAACTTTCTGGAAACCCAAAGAGTGGAGTCCCACCTCACATGTGGGAGAGAATGTTCCACAGAGTGGGAGGGAGGCTCTCTTCCTGAACCCCACCAGTTGGAATTCTTTGATCGAAGGGGTACATAACATACCTTCCCTGCCTGACAGTGTGAGATGGGTTGATGTAATGGGTTGAAGACAATTCATAGGTAACCTGACCTTTACTTAAAGACCAACACTTTGTCTTTATGTTAATTTACTTTACTTTTTAAATATTGCTCTATAATATTATAAAATACTAAAATTACATATGGGTACAGTGACATTTATATAGTACTGGAGTTTATTAAGACTGAAGATTTAGGTAATTTAACAGAATAACAGAGTTGGACCTTGGAGGTTTTCTAGTCTAACGCTCTGTTCAAGCAGGAAACCCTATACCATTTCTCATTCTGACCCAGGTTGCAGCCGTATCCCATTTCCAACAACAGTTCCTCCTCCTCCTCCTCTGAACCAGAATTTGATAGGGCCATGACAATTTCAGAGAAATCTCTTGTCCAATCTCTTCTTAAAAATATTTAGTGTTGGAACACCCACAACTTCTGGAGGCAACTTGTTCCATTGTTTAATTCTTCTATCAGGAAATTTCTCCTTAGTTCTAGGTTGCTTCCCTCCTTGATTAGTTACCATTCATTGTTTCTTGTCCTGCTTTCAGAAGCTTTGGAGAATAGGTTGACTCCCCTCTTCTTTGTGTCAGCCCCTCAAATATAGGAACACTGCTATCATGTCACCCCAAGCCCTTCTTTTCATTAGACACACCCAATTTCTGCAACCATTCTGCATGTTTAACCTTTAATTTAATTTTACTGTATTTAATTTAAACCTTTAAAGTTAAAGGAAAAAGTTTATGGTTTTGAAATATTATTGTTAATGTAAGGTTGTTTAAATGTATATTCAGAGCTGTAGATAAACAACTCCAAAGCGCAATATATATGTATTATATTGTACTGTATTGTATTGTATCCTTTGTATTGTATATATAAAGGTAAAGGTTCCCCCGCACATGCGTGCTAATCGTTTCCAACTCTAGGGGCCAGTGCTCATCTCCGTTTCAAAGCTGAAGAGCCAGCGTTTGTCCGAGGATGTCTCCGTGGTCATGTGGCCGGCATGACTAGACGCCAAAGGCGCACGGAATGCTGTTAACTTCCCACCGTAGTGGTCCCTATTTTTCTACTTGCATTTTTATGTGCTTTCGAACTGCTAGGTTGGCAGAAGCTGGGACAAGTAACAGGCGCTCACTCTGCTACGCGGCACTTGGGATTCGACCCGCCAAACTGCCGATCTTCTGATTGACAAGCTCAGCGTCCTAACCCACTGAGCCACCGCGTCTCTCATTGTATATATACTAACATATATATATGAAAATTTTGTAATATAATACCGAGGTTCCTACTTTATTGTTACTTGAAAGGAAAAAGAGGGAAAAGCTACTCAAAAGCAGATGGGTATAAGAATATAGTTGCCTTGAATGACATTACAGGTAGTCCTCAACTTATGACCAGAATTGAGCCCAAGATTTCCATTGCTAAGCAAGACAGTTGTTAAGAGAATTTTGCCCTATTTTATGATTCTTCTTGCCACAGTTAAGCAAATCACTACAGTTGTTAAGTAAACCTTCTGGTCGTTAAGTAAATCTGGTTTCCCCCACTAATTTTGCTTGTTGGAATCTAGCTGGGGAGATGACAAATGATGATCACATGACCCCAAGACAGTGTAAGAATGCACGCCAGTTGCCAAGCACCTGAATTTTGATCACATGACCCCGAGGATGCTGCAATGGTTGTAAGTGTGAAAAACGGTCATAAGTCAATTTTTTTCAGTGTCGTAATTTCAAATGGTCACTAAACAAATTATTGTTCGAGGAGGAATTAGTCCAACTACCAACAAATGCTTATAGGTACTTACGATATTTGAAGTCAAAGATATATTTATTAAGAAATACAAGAAGATAAAAAAGCCTCCCTTTTAACTAAAAACTTTACAGGAAAGCTGTGATTAAGTCTCAAGTAAGAGAATGTGTGTTCTCTTGTTCTTAAACACAGAGATTCCTTTAACTAATAGAACAGCTGAGAAACAGCAGGAATTGGATGCGAAGTCCTCAGAACCCCTATTTATTTCTCCCTATCAGCCCAAGTGGTCAAATAGCTCATAGGTGCAAAGGAATGATACCATCTTCAACCATTTTCCTCTTCAAAATGAATGAATGAATGAATGAATGAATGAATGAATGAATGAATGAATACTCTCACACCCTTTTGTAATTCCAGGAAATTAAACAGTACTGCAAATTAAGGGTGATTCAGAAGAACGTCAAAGGAAAAGCTGAAACACTATTGAACAACAGTAGGAAATTGAGTTTACTATCTGGTTGAAAAAGAAAGAAAACCACTAATACTTTCTCAACTGAGTGGCACCTAATCAGAAAGCTTCCAAGGACACCACCTTCTAAAACTTCACTTCATAGACGTGTGTTGTGGAGAAAGATGCAGAACTACCACCATCTTGATCATAAACAGTGGGTTGTAATTGAGTGATCTGAATAAACACAAGATGGGAAGGTTCAAGACAGAAGAGTCTCAACTCAGAATAGCTGGAAGTTTTGAATCTTTACAACCAGTTTTTAAAAAGCAGTGGAGAACAACAAATATGAATTGGTTGTGGGGGGGGGGTTTCTACAATTCTGAAGCTGCACTTAGTCAATTCTAATAAAATCTTTATTCTGAATTCCAAATATATGAGTACAATTCCAAAATTGTACTCTTCCTATTACATACATAAAAATTGACACAAATAACAGTAAATATTTCATTTTTTTTTGTTTAATATCCCTGTATGTGTTTTAATCCTCCTGTATAATCAATAAGCATCAACTGCTTGGTATGGAAGAAGTCAGCTCATCTAAAATATATTTCGTTTTTAGAATCCTAACACAGGAAGATGTTGCAATAACTGCAAGGTTTTATGTACTAAATAGTTAAGAAAAATAATAATAAAAATGCATGTAGAAATATAAATGTATTTCTCAGGGAAAAGGTGGGATTCCTTTATCTGTGGGTCCCAGTTAGTATGACTTAAGAACAAAAACATTAAGAACCTTTTCTCAAAATAGAGCAATAATGCTATATGATACACGCTTGAATTTTATGCCATCTAGTGGACATTATGTATACAAGAACTGTTTCCATAATAATATTGGGTGATATTAATAAGTACATCCACCCAACCATACCTTAAAATACAAAATACATTCACACTTATTTGCAGATATTAACTATTATGCCTAATGTAGAGTCAGAAGTCAGATGGAAAACAATAATTATTTCACATGTGGATTTTTAAGTGTATGTTATCAACATTCTCACAAAACTGACCATGGAAACTACCATCTACAATTATCAGATTTAGACTCTTTTACACTATAAAATTTCTACTTCCTGCACTAAATAAATACTGCATACTACATTACTTTTCTGCCCATTATTTGGTGTCATCCAAATATGCACGTAAGAGAACCATACTTGTTAAGTATTCCTGTCACATGCATACAGTAACTGATAATCTATAAAAAGCCTAATACTTGAAAGCAGTGGTTTTTTTAAAAAAAAACATGATGGCCTCTTTTTCTTAAACAGACAACTTAAATGAAAAACCTATAATAAAATATGCTGCCAGCTGATTTCATAGGAAATGAACAACACAATTCAAAATTAGAGGCCTCCTAGCAAACATAATTCAGATACACTGAACATGTTTAGTACTATGATATACAATAATCGATCCCAGTTATGCGAAAGGCCCTGAATGATTGTGTTTTTGGAAAGCAGTTTTGGGTTATTTGACTTTGTGCAAATAAAATCCTAGCCATATCATTATATTAACATTAATCTTTTTTTTTACTGTACAAATATTTGGAAATGTAACTCACCAAACTAGCTGTTAGAGAAGGAGCAGATTGTCCGAGAGCTTGAGTGCGCATTCGGACAAGATTGGAAGTTTCGCCAGTTTGCCATGAATGTTGGGTAACAGCATTTGGCAACAAGTACCTACCTGCCAAGAGAATGACAATAATTATTAAGACTAAGTTCACAGTACATAATTTATAAAGTTAACAAAGTGCTGCAAAATTAATAGAGATAAAAGTACCTTAGAGCTACAAACTGGACAAATTTAACATAAAGTAATTCTCAAATTTCCACTTTTATAAGCTTCTAAATTCAAGAGTTATTCAAACAGCCCTGGATGGCAAAGTAATAATTTTATATGACAGACTGACATGGATGAACAGAAATAGTTCAGTTACAGGTTAATAGCAATTCCTTTCTTCTTTCATTTGTGCTGCCTTTTTGAGATTAATAAACTGTTAGATAACAAGTCTCTATAATCTATCCAGGCCTGTCAATATAATTTAGCTGTTTGTGTTATTATTTCATTTGTGAATGCCTACACTTCAAGATGTCTATATAGACAGCCATTTAAGAGGATTTCTAAAAGGAAACTGGTAAATTTATATTATGCCAGTTAATAAGCGTACTACATTGTCAAAATACTAAACCAATAGTTCTCCTGAAAGAAAGAAATCATTAGAAGTTGAATCCTAAGGAAATCTATTTGACATTTCAAAGATAAAGTTATTGTTTAAAAAGCTGAACGTTAGCTAACCAAAATAAAGAATCTTATCAGGTCAACAGAATCCAATTACAAAATAGGGATTTTTCTGAATTAGTATGCCCCAGAGGAATGCAGGGGAAAGATTTTCCGCAATATCTATTCTAGAGAAGAATCTACATCAAATATACCTTTATAATTAAAAATTAACTTCAGGATGAAAAATATATTCATATTTTTAGAATCTAGCCATGAATTATAATTTATTACTGCATGCCTTCCATTGCATCAATCTGACCAAAACAAAAGATGAAATCCATATGTCTGCATATACATTTAATATAAATATATGTAAATTTAATACAATCCTCATTTATCTTAATATCAAACTAGATAATAAATTGATTTTAAACCAATGTTTTCAAAACCTTCATTATTATTATTTAATTGCATTGTGGCTACCTCAAGAAACGTTATTTAAACCCAACAGGGGAGGAATACAAGCAGGCATAAAAAGTATGGTGCTGTTTAATTCATGGATCATTTGCTGCTTACAACTTAAGGAAATTAGCATCTGTCAAGTGTATTACTCAAGTACATATGGTTAAAATTAATGGGACAGTACTTCTTTCTCTGCCAGATTTAAAACAGTGATGAACCTCCAGTCTATTAAGGCTGATAAAATTCAATCAAAGCTAGAATTACAGCTGTCCTAATTATGTTGTCCTTGGCTAATGCAAGCGAAACATTTGTACGAACCCCATTAACAAAATTCAGCACTTTCATGCCCTTCCCTTTTTACATATAGTAATAAAAGCTATCTAGCAAACATTACTGAGGTCCTAAAATATTCACAGCAATTTGAAATAATTACCCAGTTAACATTTACAATTAGTGTTATTTTAATTCTTTGCTCTTTAAAAATGACTTTTACTTTTTCAATACAATCTGTAATAAAGGAAGAAATGAGATCCAGCTCAACGCTTAAGCTAAAATTAATGTCATAAATAATATAAATGCTTTAGAAAATAAGTGGCAAAAGCACATTTCAGATCGAGTAGGATGTACTTTAATCAATATCACAGTTCATTACATCAGAGAAAATCACCAATTGGATACAAAGAAAAAGAGGTTTTTTAAAAACATGAATTCAATTTTAATCTATTTAGATGTTTGACTAGTCAGTTTTATATCTGTAACTACAGTATATCTTTATAATATCTATTACAAGATGCTTTCTACCTCAGTAATAAATGGATTGCTTTAATTATTTCTATTGCTTTTATGCCACTTCAATCAAAAGCAGTTTAAAGATCTATATAAAAACAATTAATGCCCCCCCAAATTTATATAACATGCAGTTCAGCATAAATAATAACAACCAACACAAACATACATCCCAGACTCCATCAAGTCCTTCACCCTGGAACTAAGCTGCTGGGTCTTAGCAAACTATTTAAATATATTAACAAGGCTGCAGATCTTATTTCTGAAGGTTACTGATTTCACACAGAATACTCATCTCTACGTCTTGCTAAACTTTGCAAGTAGAGAAAATAGCTAGCTGCAGATGACCTCACAGATATGGGTCAAATTATGTAGAACTTTATAAATTATTAAAAGCACCTTGAACTGCACATGAAATCAAAATGGTAGTCAATACAGGTCCTGTAATACTGGTGATGAATGACAATATCAGAACAGTTCTATTAGTATATAGGTAACCTTCAAGGTGGTCCATATGAGCATATTATTATAATCCATTTGAGAATGATAAAGTCATAAGTGACTGTTGCCGGTAAATTTTGTTTCAAGGAAACAAAGTGGTCAACTAGATGGAACTGGGCAAAGATTCTCCTGCCCATATCTTCTAGCACAGACATGTCAAACTACCAACGTCACGTGACATTGCGCAATGTATCAGGATGGTTTTGCCATTGCCGGCAATGGGGTGAGCGCAGCTTCCGGATGACACATCCGGCCAGCGGGCCAGCAGTTTGACACCCCTGTTCTAGCAGAAGCTCCGAGTCTAGGAAAATCTCCATATTCTGAATCAGTTCCTTCTGGGGAGCTCCACTCAAATCAGAATCAATCTTGGTACTATCTTGGAATAACTCAGGTTCTGAATTAACAGACACTCTGTCTTTTTAGGTCTCACTGCCTTTCTCCCCATCTAGGCCTGTTTTAACTATTTTCCATAAAATTTTATGAAATTGTCAAGTGAGCAGACATGAAATACAATTTAACTTTCACCAAATTTTATCCATTAAAGACATAATAGCATGGAGGTATTAGTCTGGCTCTAAAGAAGAGGCTCATGGAAAGATTGCTGGATCAATCCAATGAACTATTTAAGCCATCCTTCTGCTTTTAACCCAGGTTAGTTAATTAATACCTTTGGGAAGTTCAGAAACAGGGCATGAACTCCTGCCTATTCCCATTATAAGATACTTTGCATCTGTTTGATAAAATGAAATATATCTTCAACCTTAAGTAATATAGGTCTATTATTATTCAGATTTTATTAAAACTATTACAAGCATTTCTCATCTTCATAACTTATAGTCAATTTCACAACCTAAATTATGTATTCTATAAACATTCATCAACTGTACTGATGTATTACTCTTCAACTATGATATCGGCATCATTTGGATCCTCATTTTTCTAGAGACAAGCATTCTATATTGCATAAATGTCTAAAGTTTCTTAAAAACCTCTACTGAAATTAAATAAAATATCTTAGAAAGAGGATTCTTATATTATCAGACTGGCCATGGCCAGCATTCAGCATATATTGAAAATATGCAAGTTTCCATTTTGTGAGTACATTCACCACATATTCTCAAAATGTCAAGTGTGGCCAGGTCTAAAATGTTTCTGTACTGTACCTATCATGCTTCAATATTTTTTTTTATCTAAAATGTCCCAATTTCAATTTAGTGTTGATTGACTGATTGATTGATCGCATCAGGGCTTTTCAACCAGTGGTACGGGTACCACGTGTGGTACTTTGGCACCTGGCAGATGGTACGCAACCATCCTAGAAAAGTGGTAGCGGGAGAGGGGAATGAGCTCAACCGGTGGCAGCGCTGCACAAGCCTAAGCGAGAGACGGCTGGAGCTAGGCAACTGGTGGTACTTGGATGTTACCATATCCTAAAAGTGGTACAATGGGTGAAAAGGTTGAAAAGCCCTGGATCACATGACATCAAGTTGAAGTCAGCTCCTAGCAACCATGTAGCTATTCTCCATGAGGATGGCACTTACTCCATCACCTAATATTCTTCTACATCTAGACAGCTTTTCCTTAGTAATGTTACTGTATTGGTCCTGAAATAGCTAACATCCATTTTGCTTTTAACTGGTATAATTACTAATAAAAAGAAATGCTTCAACTGTTCAAATTTTACACTTCGAAGTTTATTGTGCAAGCTATTTCTTCTTTGTTCTATTCTTATGTATCTTAGTATCACTGCTATCACTTATATAGTTATTTTAATGATATGCTTACTTTATTTAGAGAGGTTCCTGAAGAAGATGAATAAAAAGACGTGTATAATGTGCTTTGTCTAATATTACAACCCCTTTCCTATTTGCTGATTAATTCTTTGTCAAGCTTTGAAGAATGCATTTCACTTTTCTGCACCTGCTATACCAGTGTTAACAGGATTCTTTAATCTCTTAGGGTCCAAACCTCTCTTTCAAATGCTTTAATATATATATATAATCATTTTATGCTATAAATTTAGATTTGCAGTGAAATCAGAGTCCAGTGCCGCTTTCTAAAGCAGGGCTTTTCAACCTTTTCACCCATTGTACCACTTTTAAGATATGGCAACATCCGAGTACCACCAGTCGTCAAGCAAGGTGTCAAAAACTTGATGACCAAAAAAAAAGAAAAAGAAAAAAAGTGATGAAGTACAGGTAGTCCTCAACTTACAACAGTTCACTTAGTGACTGTTTGAAGTTACAATGGCACTGAAAAAATTGCCCCTAAGTCACAGCCGAGCAAAACACCTGCCTGCCCGTTGTTGTGAGCATTTCTGTTGAGGATTGGCAGCAGGGGTGGGGTAGGGGTGTTTGGTTTTTATTCCCCCCCCCTGCTGGGTGGTTGCAGCAGGTTTTGGTCACTTCACATGACCTTGGGACACTGTGACCGTCATAAATATGAACCAGTTGCCAAGCATCTGAATGTAAATCACAAGACCCCGGAGATGCTGCAACATTCCAGATGATCGGCGCCTCTTTTGGGCTCAGCTCCAGCTGGAGCCTGGCACTGATCCTGGCGCTTCCGCTGAGCCTGACAGCCCTGCAGCTCCAGCCATCTCTTGCTCAGGCTTGTGCAGTGCTGCCACCAGTTCAGCTCATTTCCCTCCCCCACTACCACGTTTCTAGGATGGTCGCGTACCACCTGCCAGGTGACAATGTACCATAGGTGGTACCCATACCACTGGTTGAAAAGCCCTGTTCTAAAGCCCAAAAGAAGTTTTAGCTTTACCTGTCTTACCATTCAGCCTGCTTTCAAAGGAATTGTAAAAAATGTGAGAATCAGGATCCTTTTTAAATATATGCTTTTATGAAAGTATTAGAACACAATGACATAAATTCACTACATATATTTTCACTTGTTGACATTTTTGGGGAAAATCATATCTTCCTGTGATAGAAGAAGGGAAATTTATTTTATTTATTTATTTAATACTATTTCTATACCGCCCTTCTCCCGAAGGACTCAGGGCGGTGAACAGGGCAAGAATAAAAATACAGATTACAAAAGTTAAAACAAGATTAAATAAATGCCCACATACTAAAATACATCTTTAAAACCCAATAAAATAACCATAACAACCCCCCCCCCAATCCCTTCATCAGGCCAGGCCAGCTTGTTCAAAAACTATGTTTTTAGCTCACGGCGAAAGGAGCGAAGGTCGGGCGCCATCCGGAGCTCAACCGGTAGCTGATTCCATAGCTCCGGGGCGCCCACAGAGAAGTATCTCCCCCTGGGGGCCACCAGTCGACATTCTCTGACCGGTGGCACCCTGAGAAGGAACTCTGAAAAATCATTTAACAGGCAAAATTTGACTACACAATGTCTCTTCTTCCATTCCATCCACAAGCCAAACACGAAATTAGACAACTATGCATACTGAATTTTTTAAAAAATCAGCTAAAATGGATTAAAGATACATTTATTACCCATTTACTATAAAAATATATTTTTAAAAACAATGCATTGTCATGCCAAGTTACAAGGAGTGCTAGGAGATGAGTATTGGAATGATTATGCAATGTAGAAGAATTACTTGAACTAAATCTTCAGATCCAAGGGGAAAAAATTAAGAAAGTAAAAATGCTATAAGAAAGTTTAAAAATATAAATTATGTATAAATGATATAATTTAATTTAATAATTTAATAATTTGATTTCTATACCGCCCTTCTCCCGAAGGACTCAGGGCGGTGAACAGGGCAATACACAATAAAAATCGAATACAAAAATTAAAAAGCCATTAAACATCATGCTCATAAAATCAATACATATTAAAATTAAAACTAGTTTTAAAAACCCAACCCCATCCCGTCAGACCAGGCCAGCTTGTTCAAAAAAGAATGTTTTGAGATCGCGCCGGAAGGAGCGAAGGTCGGGGGCCATCCGGAGCTCAACCGGTAAGCGGTTCCAAAGGTCTGGTGCGCCCACAGAGAACGCTCTCCCCCTGGGGGTCACCAATCGGCATTCTTTGATCAGCGGCACCCTGAGGAGGCCCTCTCTGTGGGAGTGCACTGGACGGAGGGAAGTTGACGCCGGCCGCAGGTGTTGCCGTAGGTAATCCGGACCCATGCCATGAAGGGCTTTGTAAGTCATAACTAACACCTTGAACCTCACCCGGAGAGCAACCGGTAACCAATGCAGCTCGCGGAGCAAAGGTGTAACATGGGAGTATAGGGAAACTCCCAAGACAACTCGCGCGGCTGCATTCTGCACAAGTTGGAGTCTCCGGGTGGACCTCAAGGGCAGCCCCATGTAGAGAGCATTACAGTAGTCTAGACGAGAGGTCACGAGCGCATGAGTGACTGTGCGCAAGGCATCCCGGTCTAGATAGGGTCTAGATGGAAAGGGATGTGGTGGCTCAGTGGGTTAGGACGCTGAGCTTGTCGATCAGAAGGTTGGCAGTTTGGCGGGTCGAATCCCAAGTGCTGCATAACAGAGTGAGCGTCTGTTACTCGTCCCAGCTTCTGCCAACCTAGCAGTTCGAAAGCACGTAAAAAATGCAAGTAGAAAAGTAGGGACCACTACAGTGGGAAGGTAACAGCGTTCCGTGCGCCTTTGGCGTCTAGTCATGCCGGCCACATGACCACGGAGACGGCCTTGGACAAGCGCTGGCTCTTCAGCTTTGAAACGGAGATGAGCACCGGCCCCTAGAGTTGGAAACAACTAGCACGCATGTGCGGGGGAACCTTTACCTTTATATGATGGAAATGAAGCATGTATGAGAATAAATGGAATGCATATGCATGGCTTCAACACTGAGAAAAAAAATAACATATGATAGGTTATTGGTTGTTTCATATATTTATGGATAAATGGAGAAGGAATCATTGTCATCACAGTAAAAATACACTGGTTGAGGAAGTAATTCTTGGCATGCTTTCGTATGTAGATGATGCCATGTTGTGGGCTTCAAACCCAAAGACATGCAAATAATGTTATCCCAATAGAAGAGAATATCTGCAGCTCAGGTTTAATCTCTGGAGTTCTTGATGCTGAAGTTGTTTATTTGCTTGGAGACCATTAGCTGAGTAAATAACATCATTACTGCAAGCAAACAAGCAACCTCAGGGAGCACCAAGAACTCCACAGAGAACGTTGTGTATGTATGATGCAATGCAAAATATGGATTTGAAAATTGATGCATCAAAAACCAACCCAATTGTACTTAACAGGTGAAAGTAACAACTGGAAAATATACGTAAACAGCAAGAAATAGGAGATAACAGATGGTAACATGATCATCAAAGAAACAGTTGGAGAAACTTTAACATGTGAAAATACAGGCAGAAGAATAGTGACTACCATGTGATCTATTGGGAGGAACAAGTGTTTATCAGAAGAAAAAAAAATGGTTGCATATAAGCCATTCCACTTTGTTATATTTTGTCTATGTCAGGAGAGACATAAAAGTAAAATAAATGTTGAGGGAATTGGTATAAGCTAAAGCAAGAAACAAGTGGGTCAAGAATAAATGTATACTGAACAAATGTATTTTGAACACAAAAGTAAGTGACCAGTATGAAAAAAATACATTGAGGTGATTTTGACTAATTTTCAATGAGGATAAACCTACAAAAATATATGAAAAAAGAGAAAAGTGGAGGAGAAACTAATAAACCTGTGGTTGGACGGAATTAATAATAACCTGAAGGAGAGGTGAGAAGTGTAGAGAACAATCCACAATGCATGAAGTGTTGCATGAATATGGTGAAAGCCAGAAAGCTTTGCAAGGTTACAAAAACATAGTGAGTAGGCTTGATATACACTATTTTTAGATACATATATATTTCTTTTTCTCATGCCTTTAATTTCTTAGTTTACTATTTGTTATACCTTTTCTGCATTCTGCACAATGCTGCTTACCCTTAAAAAACCAGTGTTTGGATATATAATTATATACATTCAAGCATATTTACCCACACAAGCTTTTCTAGTATTTCAGTTTGTTGTCTAGAAAGGATTTTAAAATAAAAGTATCTGCCAAAGCATTATTCTGTTTATAGGAATAAGTATATAGAAATAGACATGGTCGACAGTAGAATAATACTAGAGGAGAACCAGTGAGGGCAAGGATGATGAGAGAGAAGTTACATACATACACAATCAGGACAATTACAGAACTAATTTCAGACGACTAATTTCTAGTCAGTTTGAACATGATGAGTTCAAAGGTACTCTGTTCCTGCAGTGATCAAGCAAGTATTGGTAGAAACCCTGAAACTGGTAAAGTATGTTTTAAAGGAGTATATGAGTCAGAAGTGAGGAGTTTTTCCCTAAACTACACTGAAGGATGTTACCTAGCATGGTAACGAAACGTTCAGAAACCAACCCACAAGCTCGTAAAATGAATCTTCACCCTCATACTACATCCGAGCTACAGATATTGCAAATGTACTTGAGTACTTTTACAGTCATTTTTTCTTACCAGTTAGAGCTCCTCCAAGACTTCCCCTTCTAAAAGGTCGTCCATCTTCACTGAGCTGCCTTTTAAATTTCAGAGATTTTCCAGGGCCAGAAGAAACTTCAGGGTTACTAGATTTCCGAAATGGCATTGGTGGAGGAGACAATATGCTATCAAGCTGGAAAAAAAAGAAAGACAGAACCATTGAGGCTGGGTTATGGTTACTGTGCAGACATTTTGTAAGAGTCATTAGATATTATGTCTTAAATTCAGGCCACATTTACACAGAACAAAATCCATTAAATTTATGAGTGCTTCTTTCTAAGTAAACATAAATATGGACAGTGAATAAAAATAGCAGATTTCTTGGAAAAGGCAATTAAAATAGTTATGGGTTGGAGCATCTTGCCTACAGCATTTAGAACGTGTTAGCTTGGAGAGAAGAGAGAGAAGAGCATATATAGCAGAGGTACAGTCAGGGCTTTTTTTCTCATAGAACGCTCAGAACGGAGTTCCAGCACCTTTTTTGGATGGAACCCTGTAGGGTAGGCAAGGTGGGTTGTATGACATGTGTGAGTTCCGGCACCTTTTTCTTTTACAAAAAAAGCACTGCGTACAGTATATAAAGTGATTGAAATGACACTGGAGAAACATTTCTCCATCTCTCACAATAATGGAACCAAGAACAATTCTTCTTTTTTGCCACAGTTGTTAAGTGAATCATAGCAGTTGTTAAGTTAGTTATACCATTGCTAAGTGAATCTGGTTTACCCATTGACTTTGCTCATCAGAAAGTCGCAAAAGTGACTTTCACATGACCCTGGGATATTGCAACCGTCATAAATATGAACCAGTTGCCAAGCATCTGAATTTTGATCATGTGAACATGGAGATATTGCAGCAATTGTAAGTGTGAAAAACGGTCATAAGTCACTTTTTTCAGTGCCACTGTAACTTTGAACAGTCACTAAATGAAATGTTGTAAGTCAAGGACTACCTGTACAATGATATACTCCAATTTATTATTTTTAACAGCAGTTTGAATAAATAACAGAAGCATCACACTGCTAGTATGAGTTTAATTTTATTCTTGGTTTTATGTTTTGATTAGGTTCTTTATTGTAAATCTCTTGAGAGATTTCAATAGTCAAACAGCTTAAATTTAACAGATAAAATAAAATAATTTATGTTTTATGTATCTGCATGTCATCAAGTGAGTTCAATTCTATGTATCTAGTAGACCAGATCTTGCTGGAATAAAGCCATAACTTTCTAACCTATAGAGAGATAGGGCCTGGGAGATTCTAGGGCCTGGCTAGGCCTGGACATCTTCCTCCTTTCCCCTATCCAGTTTGGGACTGTGCAGTCTCTTAACTGAGATTCTCTCTGGGAAAATCTACCGTTTCCTCCCTGGTAAACGATGGTGCTCTTGCCTAGATTCTCTCTCCAGTACCAAAAGAAGACAAAATAGGAGTAATATACAAAATAAAATGTGAAGACTGCAACCATCACTACAGAGACAAACAGGTAGAAGCCCAACAGAACATATCCATGAACACCGATCCACGTATGTTGCAAAGAACTAAAAGACTATTTTTATCATTTACAGATGACTATATGGAAAAGTTCAAATACTAAAACTGAAAGGAATTCTTCATCATGGAATTTCATGTCCAGATTTCTATTTTAATAATACTGTTGGGAGAAGAAGAAAATCCACCAGGTGGCACTATACTACAAAGAACAAAACAGCAACAATTTATTTACATTGATATTGTAACTGTGTCAACAAGAATTTACTAAAGAAGTTTATTGTATCTGAGAAGAATCTACTCTATCTTGAACATTCTACTTAGAAGCAAGATCTAATAAAAGGGAAAAACGTCTTCTAAATTTGAGAAAAGTCCAGCTTCCTGTTTCCATTCAGATTATTTTAACAATACACAGTGGTGCTTATGCAAAATGCATATGGAAATGTCCTAAAACAAGATAAACAGAACCGAATTAAAGTAGTGAGTAATGTTCATACATTATGGAAAATGATCCAAAGCTAAGTATGCAAATGTGAGAGGTCCTGCCTTATTTAAAGAATCAAATTCTGGGTATTTACTATCAAAGCCTGATCTTTAGAAAATAAATACCGTATGTGGATATGTCATGGCTTGAAAGGAAACTTCCAAAAACTTCCAAAAACTTCCAAAAACTTTCCAAAAACAGTTGATTATTTCCCCGGGACATACAATTCCATGTAACTGGGAAAGGTTACAAAACAAGTATGGATGCCACCAGTCCACTGTCAGGCAGATCATGTACAAACATAAACAATTCAACCCCGTTATTACTCTCCACAGGAGTGGTTGACTAACCAAGATCCCACCAAGAGTAAAGAACCCCAGAATAAAGTCATAAGAGCTAGAGGCCTCTGTAACATTGATGAATGTCATTGTTCATGAGACCATTATGTGGAGAAAACTGAACAACAGTATATGCATGGCAGGACTGCAAGGAGAAAGCAACTTTCAACAAAAGAAGACTGCTGCCCATCTACAGTTTGTAAAAGACCACATGGATAAACCAGAAAACTACTGGAAGAATGTTCTGTTGATGGATAAGACCAAAATAGAAGTTGTACTTGAATGAAAAGTGTTATTATGTTTGGTGAAAGGCAAACACTGAATTCCAGCATAAGAATCTTATCCCATCTGTGAAACATGGTGTCAGATCCCACCTCAATCCACGTCTTAGGAAAGAACTCTTGGAGACAGAATTGTCCAAAAAGGAACTTTTTACTAAAACATGATTGTCAGTGGAAAATCTAGACAGGATCTGAAAACTGTGTTACAGGTTGGTACTTTTAAAGTGTCCCCGAGTGAAACCCCCTCCCCTCAGTCCATTTGGTCAGTCCCGGATCAATTAAGGTTCAGGTGTCAAAACCTTCCAAGGGAAAAGAGATCTTCCATGCCTTTACAACATTTCCTTCCTCCCTTTCAGATTCTAATCGGATATACAAACCAGATCTCTCCCCCCCTCCCTTTCTTTGTTCTTCTCAGTTCAAAGGTTCTTCCCCTGGTCTAATGCAGGCTGAAATAAACACCCTTGCAACAAATGGATAAGGATATCCAATTAACATCTTCTCTTCTCCTCCTTGGGAATGGCAGAATCCAGTGAGGGATGTAAGATTTTAGAACATACAGATAGGGGGGATTCATGAATGGGATATAAATGGATTCTGACACATGGTAAGGACAATAACATGCTTTGTGTCTGACTAGCTGTCTCTGCACCACGAAAGCTTGCCATCATGGGTGAAACTATGAATCCTGAACTCTATCAGCAAATTCTACAGGAAAATGTCAGCGAAATGTCTGTGAACTGAAACTCAAGGGAAAGAGCAAGACAACAAAACAAAATAGACAAGTTGTACAACCAAAGAATGGTTAAAGAAAAAGAAAGTTAATGTTTTGGAATGGCCTTAATCTTATAGAAATGTTGGTGAAGGACCTGAAGAGGACAGTTCATGCAAGAAAGCCTTCTGAATCCCTGTATTGAAGCTGTTCTGTAAGAAAGAATGAGCTAAAATTCTTCCAAGCTTAACTGTAGGACTGATCAGTAGTTATTGGAAATGTTTAGTGGCAGTTATAGCTGCCCGAGGGACATACCAAGATTGAAACCAAAATTTCACATGCTTTTGACACACATAAATGTGTGGTTTTGGATAAATAAATGAACAAGCATAATGTTTTTGACTTACTTGTTAAGCTGAGTTTTCTTTAACTACTTTTAAGAATTGTGTGGAGAACAGATAATGTTTTAGGTTATAGTTATGCAAAAAATATTGAAAAATCAAAAAGGTTCACAAACTTCTAAGCATCACCACACAAACAAGATGCAATTACAGCAGCTCTCCAGTAGCTGTTCCTGAAGCCATACATTCTACTCTAGCCATCATAACAGGACTTAGCAGAATAATTTTCTATGAATCTGTTTTCTTTTTTCTTTTCCCAAATGTAAACAGAGGTCAATTACATTTGTTTCTGCACTGAAACAAATTGTGAAAGAGAATAGCTATCATTTTGAATCTAACACCTATCCATTTCACTGTGTAATCCTGAATTCCAGTATTAAGTAAGATAGTAAAATCTCTCTCTCTACTAATGCAATGCCGTCCAATTTTCTAGTCCTACTACTTGATAAGATAGAAAAATGTGGGTTAGACAGCATCACCACCAGATGGATTCGTAGCTGGCTGACAGGCCGTACTCAGTGTGTGGTCCTCAATGGAACTGCATCTACATGGAAGGAAGTGTGTAGTGGGGTGCCCCAGGGCTCTGTTCTGGGCCCAGTGCTCTTCAATATCTTCATCAACAATTTGGATGAGGGGATAGATGGGGAACTCATCAAATTTGCAGATGACACCAAGCTGGCAGGAATAGCCAATACTCCAGAAGATAGGCTTAAGATACAGGAGTATCTGGACAGACTCGAACACTGGGCACTATCTAACAAAATGAAATTCAATTGTGAAAAAAGTAAGGTTCTACATTTAGGCAGGAAAAATCAAATGCATAGGTATAGTATAGGTGGTACCTTGCTCAATAGTAGTAACTGTGAGAGAGATCTCGGAGTCCTAGTGGACAATCACTTCAATATGAGCCAGCAGTGTGCTGCAGCTGCCAAAAAAGCCAACACAGTGCTAGGCTGCATTAACTGAGGGATAGAATCAAGATCACGTGAAGTACTAATACCACTTTACAATGCCTTGGTAAGGCCACACCTGGAATACTGCATCCAGTTTTGGTCACCACGATGTAAAAAAGATGTTGAGACTCTAGAAAGAGTACAGAGAAGAGCAACAAAGATGATTGGGGGACTGGAGGCTAAAACATATAGGGAACGTTTGCTGGAATTGGGTATGTGTAGTTTAATGAAGAGAAGGGTGAGGGGTGACATGATAGCAGCGTTCCAATATCTCAGGGGCTGCCACAAAGAAGAGGGAACCAAGCTATTCTCCAAAGCACCTGAAAGCAGGACAAGAAGCAACGGATGGAAACTAGTCAAGGAGAGAAGCAACCTAGAACTAAGGAGAAACTTCCTGACAGTTAGAACAACTAACCAGTGGAACAACTTGCCTCCAGAAGTGGTGAATGCTCCAACACTAGAAGTTTTTAAGAAGAGACTGGACAGCCATTTGTCTGAAATGTTATAGGGTTTCCTGCCTGAGCAGGGGGTTGGACTAGATGACCTCCAAGGTCCCTTCCAACTACTTATTATTATTATTATTTATTATTATTATTATTATTATTATTATTATTATTATTATTATTATTATTATTATTATTATTGTTTGTACTTGTTTTATTCCTAAATAAAGCCCAAATATTTTACTCTTCCCTTAAAGGTCAATCCCAATCGATAGATTGATATATGATAATAATAATAGTAGTAGTAGTAATAGTAGTAATGTTGATAACAACAACAACAACAACAACAACAACAATAATAATAATAATAATAATAATAATAATAATAATAATAATAATAATAATAAAGGGACCTTGGAGGTCTTCTAGTTCAACCCCCTTCTCAGGCAGGAAACCCTACACCATTTCAGACATTTATAGATACATAAACATACATACACATACACACACAAATGTAAGTATGTATTTATTCTTATGCATGTGAGTACATATTTGACAACTGAAAGCCTAAACCAGTAGCAACAGAACAGAATAGATTTAACAAAACATAACTACTCTCCTAGAAGTTTCTGAAGACAACTCCACAGGTAAGTTCCACCAATATTTCCTTTCTGACCTACCAAAATACCGGTACTTTAGCAGCAAAGGAGTTATTAAGTCTGAGAGCTAAGCCGTACCAAAAATGCAGGGTGTAAGACATGCATGAAAAGACTCAATTTTTGCCAAGAAAACATAATCAGTCTTGCATTGAATGCTGTTATTCTCTTCTAGAGTGAATGCAAAAACCGCTGAAGCACACTTGAGAAGCAGTTTGGCAGAATTTTGATTGAGAGATGACAATTTGGGAAGTGGAAGTACAGCTTTATGTCAAACAGGAAATGTGCACAGCGTTGTTTTGGTTTTGAGGGTTTGTTTGGGGTTTTTTTGGCTCTTCAGTTGGATTAAGGAATGTACATATGGAAAAAAATTGAGCTTTATTGCATGCTTGTTGAAGTTTATTGAATGTTTGCTCATTTCCTTCACAATACACTTCATCTAAATCAACTTCAGTTACGGGATATTTTCCAGAAACATGGAAGTGATGATTGGTTGATGAAGGTGCTAACAGCAGCATATAAAGGAAGATTTTTTTAAAAAAAATCACAGATACAACTATGAGATCCTCGAAAAAAGAAAAGTGAAAAATTTGAAGGAAAAAAAACTTATGAAGAAATTCAGGAACATGATGGATAAAAAGATGTTTGAAAGATAAGCAGCCATAGGGATGGAACAGCTTGTTCTTCTATTCCAAATGGGTCTCCAGAGCACTGCAGATAGTTGCAGAGATTTCCCCAATGTGATCTGTGGAACTTTTAGAAGGAGCTCTACAAAGGCAAACAAGCAATCGGTGACAGGGCATGGGGAAAAGTGTGTGGGACCCGGCAGGGTGAGTAGCAGGCCCGAGGCCTGTTGGGACACCAAAGGGCAGGAAAATCGAGCATGGGGCGACTTGAGGAGAGGAGAAATCTCAGGATACTCCAGGCACGGCCTATGCTGAGACTCCCATGGTCTCCCCCGGGGCCCATGAAATAACCCCTTCTCTGCTTAACAACTTCATCAGGAAGAGCAAGGGGCGGGAGGGTGTGTGAGGCAATCATGTGATGCTTCACTTAACAGCCACCACAATCTCCAACCATAATGGGTGGACTCCATTACAGTCATCAGTCAAGAACTATTTGTACTGTACAATAAAGATGTTGACCTTATGATGCTTTCCTTTATCACATGAAAATCACATTAAGAAATTTCATAGGATCTCCTACAGAATTAGAAGCACAACTGCTATATTAACTGTACACGTAATTTTGGAGTATCTCTTATAGAATCATTGAACACATCTGCAAAGCACAATCTGACTATATAACAAAGAACTATTTGTTACAAAACTAAAAAGCTCCGTTTATAGTTGTTAAAGTTGAGAAGCCAATGAAAATATAACTTTCATCTGAATTAAGAAAAGTGAAAAACTTAACTAAATGAGTACATCCAATAAGGATGATAAGTAAGTACATCCACCTACATGCTTCTAAAAAGTCTTTGATATGAAATAATCTGTATTCATTTTGAGAACATCAAAAGCTGGAAAACAAAGCAATCATGTAGAAGAAAGAATTTTTAAATTAGCTTGTAGATTATAAGGGTCCAGTCCTACTTAGTTGAGAGTGTAATTTAGGACAATTTATGCATTATTCATGCTGCAATAAACTATTCCATTGGTTCACCTACTCTCACAACAGGCATGGATTGATTCAAATCCATTTAATTCATGATTCAAGCAGCAAAAGAAAGTTTGGCTTAACTTTTAAATCAAGTTTCTCTGAATTTATTATAGTGGTAATGTAAGCATTAAATCATATTTAATTTAAAATTAAATATCTTTTATTTTTACCAGTCCCTTGCACTAGCCTGCAGTGCTCAGGGATGCCCTACCACCTGCCAAGGCTTTTAAACTATAACTTGGTATCAAAGGGCCACTTTAGAATGATCTCTGTGAAGGGCTATTCCTGATCTACAATTTTACTGAAGAACCACAACCAATAGATTAGGAGGAACATCAGGGTATTTATTTGCGGGATATTGTCAGGCTGTAGTAGCTGCTATTGAGTTCCAGGAGGTTGACAGTGGTAGCATAGTAGAATTAAAAAAGATTCCATTAAGGAGGAGCTTTGCAAACTGAAAAAGGACAAAACAACGGAAAAACTCAATACAAAATAGAAGTGATGTGGCAATCACCTTTCCTCTCCCATCATAACTGCAAGATTCTAACAAAAGGAAAGTAGGTGAACAGAAGCTGCATCTCACTTACTTTGGCCATGTCATGCGGGGGAAATCACTGGAGAAAGCCATTAAGTTTGGAAGAGTTAGCAGTAAAAAGAAACCAGGCCATCAAAGAATATGGTGGACAGAGATTATCAAAGCTGACACCAGCCAGAATGTAGAAAAATTCAAAGAAGCAGTGCAAGATCATCATCACCAAGTCAGCAGAAAGTAAAGACAATTGATTGCTTGGATCCCAAAGGTACTTTTTTTCAAAAGCCAACTTGGATGAGAAGAGAAACATCTTCAAGGAAAAACAAAGTTTTGAAAAAAGCACCTTTGGGACAACCATGACCTGAATGACTGAGAATCTCCACAGATTGCTTGGATCAATCCTTAACCAGTCTTCACTCAAATGTTTGAATCCTGCAAGCTAGTCTCTCCTCTCCCCCAGCCCATGAATGGATATACACCCCCCCCCCAAAAAAAAGAATTCTACTTGAACCTTTTTTTGCTATGGGCAAACTGAAGTGGTGCCCTAAAAAAGACCTGAAGAGACTTGTGTGGGGCAGGCTACGGGGTGCTTCTGACACTGGAAGATCTATGTCCTGTGGATTGAACACTATGCTGCAGGGGTTGAACACTGACCCATTGACTCCTCTTTTTGGACATAGGCATTAGCACCGATTTCACATTATTTCCCACCTTATGGTGAAGAGCCTTGGTTTGTTGATATTGGGGCAGGAAGCAATACAGAAGATTAACACACAGCCTCAGGCAAGTTCTAGAGGGGAGGCGAGAAAGGTGTTGCTGTGTTAGTTGCTAGTAACTGTATATAACTTGATGAGAGGTTGTAGTGAATATTTGGTGATGTGTGAAGTATGTATGTATGTGTTGTGGGGGAGGAGGATGTGAAGTGGGAGTGGGCAGGAGTATTTAAGGAGGAGATATAGCACTATTTGGGGGTGGACTGCATTTGGGTATGTTGGGCTCACTAGTCGAGAGGGATCCCAATTTCCAGTCCCCGGCTCTTTCCTCAGAACCATGTAATCAGTTCCTCAATGGACCTGGACTCCAGCAGTTGTTGCTGATTAGTCTGCAATAAATTAGATTTATTATCTAAATTAGATTAGTCTGCAATAAATTTGTCAGCCATTTGAACCAGACTAGAAAACCAAAGTTAACAATGCTAATACTATTTTTGTTATACGTTTACAGCAACAGAATCTTACAAGTCTGAATATGCTTCTTCCCTCCCAACTTCAGGAGAACTAGGGAGGGTCGAGTTGAATCATTTTCTCTAATTGCTTTGGACTCAAATTCCTTTTACCTGACTTTTCTCTTAGTTGCACCTTTTCCTTCTGATCCTCAAAGTTATTCCTATAGCCTCTTACATTCTCATCTGTCTTCACCCTCATACTACATGTGCATCCAGGTCTCATTAATGCTTGCCAGGACAGCTACAGTATCTACAATAACTACATGTGAGAGGCCCTCTGGTTGAAGCTGAGCCCTCGGGAACAGTTGCACTGGTGTATTGTTTTCTCTGCTGCCCAGCATTGTCCCTTCCTGAGCTACTGGATTCCATAAAATCCAAGGTGTCAGTTCTTCTGGACTTCAATTTGCCACTGAATCTAGAGTGGCTGAGGTTTTTCTCTCCCTTCCTTTCCCTCCTATTCTACAGTTCAGGAAAGAGGTTGTCTATGGTATGTCTGCTGATACGTCTACTAAAGGCATACTTTTGTTCTCAATTTTTCACCTTTCTTTTTCTGCATAACTAAAAAAGTGACATTCTAATTCTTTAGTCCATGCATCAAAAAAAATCTGTGATTTCAAATTTAACAATATTCTTTATGGATAGGGTGTAGGTTTGGTTTCAGAATTAGACTCCATCTGAAAAGAAAACATCTCAGGTTTCTTTGAAGCACACTTTTCCATGCTGAGCTGTCAGAACACAACTTGAGCTGTGTATATGTGTATGTATGTATGTATGTATGTATGTATGTATGTATGTATGTATGTATATATAAATCCACTGTTGTAAATTTGAACTTGACAGCAATCCTTAAAATAATCATCCCAAAGTATTTGATTTAATGTTTATTCTACGTTCTACTCATGCTTTCCAATAGAATGTCTTATATTCAAAAGCAAATTCTTCCATAAAGTTAAATATCCATGGTCTTGAACATCAATCTATACTCCAAAAGACCCAAACTTGTCAATTCCAGAAAACCTTTGGATTATACGTTGACCCAAGTAGTTGCAAAGACTTCAATAGCAATAAACATAAATTGTATAACAAAGCCCAGAAGTCTACTAATTTTAATTCAACATACATATGAACAATAAGTCCCGTGACACCTTTAGAATTCAGGTAAATTAAGATTATCTTCTTTAAAAGATAATCTCAGTTTATCCTTGGTGGCCTTTTTAACCATATACATTTCCTCAGCAATTTGCCTATCTGAAGGAAATATCTATTTCAAATTAATTTTGAAACACCTCTTAGAACATAAATCTACCAGGGAGCAAAATTCATTTTAATTACATTAATATTACTCCAGCAACTTAATGGAATTTTAATCAATCTATTAATATCTAAGACAACCTCCTAAAACTTTAAATGTGATTTGTTTCTGTACATTTACAAATATTTCTAAAAATATAAAGTTCTAAATCCTTAACACATTCTGTAATTACTGAAGCCCACCTTTTTACATTAATTTATTTATATAGCTAAATCCAAAGGAAGTATTATTCAAAACCTGCCAATGTTTACAATATAATTTTATTTTTTAAAAAAATAAATTTAACATTTTATAACATGTAAGAATTAATGAATGGGGAAAAGAACAAAAATGAAAGAAATGTTCATTTGGGAACATAATGACTGGTGTGAAAGAAATGTTCTTAGGGGAACAGAGTGGTGATAACCCAACAGATGGAAAAGAGACAATCTATTTTAACATTTGGCTGAGAACAATCCCCCGGTGTGTTTCTTTATTCTAGGAATTTATTCTAGGTTATACAAAGTCACTAAAATATTACTCATCATTTTTTAACTTTTTTACTATAATCATCTAATATGTTCCATTTGGTTTATTATAAATCCAGAGTTCAAACATTAGCAAAGCAGTATTTTTACAAATAAAAAAGTAGAATTATTCCCCCCCACCCCCAGGTCAGGTTTCACTATAATTTTTCAATATATTCTGCAGAAAGCCTCTGGGTGAGAGAATTTAATCAATAATGACAGGAGAGAGAAGACTTGAGATCTTCGACATTTCAGTGTGGGATGCCCTCGTGGCTCAACCCACTCTTCCATTTTGTTTATGTTTACACAAAGCCACTGGGAGAGGTTATCCACTGTTTGTGGTGAGGAATCATCAATATCCTGACATCCAATTTGTATCTTCACTCTAAGCAGAAAAAGGCAATGAAAATTCAGAGCATGGAGGCTAGATAGCATGGCACAAACTTAGATTGAGTTATAGCAAAACAAAGGTGTAATTTATATAGAAGCCTTTCAGTTCTAGCACATTTCCATATTTATCCTTGGATCTGAAATGGCAGGTCCTCAATTTGGGATTTTTTTAGACTTGCAGCTCCTACTGACATTCTGTTTTTCACCAAAAACAAGAACATGTCTTATATTAATGTGTCCAAAAGACGCATTAGGACTTATTTTCCAGTTAGGTCTTATTTTTGGGGAAACACAGCAGTAGATAGAGCAATGGCCAGGATGGGTTTTCTCCAGCTTTAGCTGGTATGTTAATAGTTCTTTCTTGTTCAGATTCTGCTCTGGTAACAGCAATTCACACTCTTTACACTCAACAGTTGAGTATTATAATTCTCTCTATATGGGACCTGCTCATGAAAACAATTTGGAAGCTTCAACTAGTGCAGAATCCAGCTACTCCACAGACCATAATAACACTGATTTGGTGGAAGCTGTACAGGCTACTAGTATGCTTCTAGATGCAATTCTGAGTCTATTACTACCTACTGTGGTTTATAAAGCCTTTCATAGCTCAAGACCTTGTTATCCTGGAATTATTGGATTCAGGTAGAATCTGAGTGTCCATTCTACATAGGGCAACAAGCTAGGCTGAGATTCCTCTTTTGCAAAAGGTCAAGGAAAGAGTTAGGAAGCAAACTTTACTGTAGACAATTTCAACTATTGTTATTTCTAGTCTTAGGAAATAAACAAATAAGTTCCTTGGATCACCAACCAAGAAATATTATATACTTTATATCTGCAAGGTCTTTTGTCCTAGAGGACAGGAAGGGAAGATAAGAAGAGAGTTATAGTAGTGCAGGTGATAAGAAGAAGGGAGTAGAAGAGTGTTTATTACATCAGGTTGTTTTTCATGATACTCTGTCACATCCTATGAGTTGGTGAATTGATTTAGACCACGGGTGTCAAACTCGGCGCATCACGTGATGTGTCGAGGTATCATGACTTTTTTTGCATTGCCAGAGCTAGGGGCACAGCCTCCACAGGATGTAGCTTGACAACCCTGATTTAGACAATTTAAAGGAGCAATAAATAATGGCAGAAGTGAAGAGGAACTAAAGAGCCTCTTGTTACGAGTGAAGAAGGAGACTGCAAAAATTGGGTTGAAACTAAACAATAAGAAAACCAAGATCATGGCATCCAGCCCTCTCAATTCCTGGCAAATAGATGGGGAAGAAATGGAGGTAGTGACAGATTTTATTTTCCTGGGCTGCAAGATCACCGCAGATGGGGACTGCAGCCAAGAAATTAAAAGACACTTGCTCCTGGGGAGGAAAGCCATGGCAAATCTAGACAGCACACTAAAAAGCAGAGACATCACCCTGCCAACAAAAGTGGGTATAGTCAAAGCTATGGTCTTCCCAGTTGCAATGTATGGCTGTAAAAGCTGGACCATAACAAAGGCTGAGCGCCAAAGAATTGAAGTCTTTGAACTATGGTGCTGGAGAAAACTCCTGTGAGTCCCTTGGACTGCAAGGTGATCAAACTAGTCAGTCCTAGAGGAGATCAACCCTGACTGCTCTTTAGAAGGCCAGATCTTGAAGCTGAAACTCAAATACTTTGGCCACCTAATGAGAAGGAAGGACTCACTGGAGAAGAGCCTAATGCTGGGAAAGGTTGAGAGCAAGAGAAGAAGGGGATGACAGAGAATGAGGTGGCTGGATGGAGTCACTGAAGCAGTAGGCATGAGCCTAAATGGACTCCAGAAGATGGTAGAGGACAGGAAGGCCTGGAAGAATGTTGTCCATGGGGTCGCAATGGGTCGGACACGACTTTGCAACTAACTACAACAAATAAATATGTACCCATACCATTTAAATTAAGCAAAGTTATTTAGCTTCAATAGTATATTTTTAAATATGTAATAACTCTACCTGAAAAAAATTAGACAATGTATTGCTTTAGATCATAAAATTCACAAACACACTGCATTTTATACAAAATAATACACATACTATCACTGTATTATTAAAAATTGTTTTCACATAAGCTACTTGTCCCATTTATTCTTTATGAAAGTAATATAATCTCACTTAAGCCTTAAGTGATTTTAAACAATGCTTATTTTCTTCAATAAATTAATAAACATTTAGGATTATCCATTCTTGGCCTCTTAAGAGGTGTCAGAATATTGTCAGGCTTAATGGGAATGGGATGAAGACTTGAGTAGACAGATCACTGAAATAGAGAGCTATTGTGGTATCTTGCCAATCTCCAGCTTCCATTCACAAGCCATCATTCAAATACATAAACAGTTGTGTTGCGTTCTGACCCATGAATAGGTATCACCAGAGGTTTGTCATTAGAAATGAAAACCATTCAAAAAAATTTATGGATTCATTTTCCATAGAGTTTGGCTCAGAGCCAACAGTGCCCAAGCCAGTTTCTATTGCACAGCAGGATTGCCTTTTCCCCATATCTCATAGAAAGCCCACCAAATCCTCTCAGGAATTCTCCAACCTTCTCTCTTTCTACCATGCAGGTTTTCAAACCAAGATGAACAGCCAAGCAGAGAAGAGAAGAATCAGAGAAATATATTGGGTAACTCAGAAAGAAAAGAAAAAAATAGTTCTTGCCATACATTTATGTACAGCATTAAAGCAACTGAAAGGGGGTGGGGGGAAGGGGACTGAGCCATATCAAAGAGTTTTTCCTTCCTTCACCTGAGGCTAGATCTAAACCTCCCTCTGAGTATTTGTTGAAGTTCATTCTCTTAGGGACTTTGTGTGGGAGGGTACTTTTCCATCATTATTCATACACATGTGTATGTGTACTGCTGCTATGTGTGCAGTGTGACAGCCTTTGTGTGAAAAGGTAAGCAGCGCCCAAAGCAATCTCAGAAAGTACCAAATGGGTTGGTTTCATTGGGGACACAATTCCATCAAAGTTTACCAGTTTCAATCAAATCCTAAATCAAAGGGATTGATTCAGGTAGATTCAGCTGTTGTTCTAATGAACCCTTCAAGGGTGGGCAAGGTCAGAAGTTATAATGGTATATATGTGGTATTGAAGATGTTTTTGACGTGAATAAAATCACTTCACAAATAAAGACCCTATAAAGGAGACAAATAACAGATAACAAAGCAGATTGTTATCTTTCCTAATGGTGCGAAAAAACACAGTATATGGGCACAATAAATGTTGCTTATACAGGGTCCCCAACCTTTCTGGCAGGCACCTTTATGCACGCATGCGCACACACGCTAAAATGGCTGTGCGCATGTGCACACAAATGGGGTCGCGAGCATGTGTGCTCCGCAAATGGAGCTGCTAGTGCCGGCACAAGGCTCGCGGCTCGGCTAGTGCCGGCGCAAGGTTTGCAGCTCATGGCTCGGTCAGCACCGGTGCAAGAAAGAGTAAGCACACGCACACTGGCCAACCACTCACACACCACTCACACAGCCTGGTGGCCAAGAGGCCACAGTTGGTAATGGGCCAGGCCCATAGGTTGGGGACCTCTCGCTTATACTACATAATGATAATATCAAAGTATTCTGTTTATAATGATAGTATCAAAGCATTCTGTTCAAATGATAATAATCAAAATAGAACTTGAAGGGACCTTGGAGGTCTTCTAGTCCAACCTCCTGCTCAAGCAGGAAACCCTAAACCACGGGTCGGCAATCCGCAGCTCTGGAGCCCCATGTGGCTCTTTCAGTCCTCTTGAAGCTCCCAGTCGTCTTCTGCCATTTGCAGAGACAGAGAGTCCCTTCTCTCTCTCTCTCTCTCTCTCTCTCTCTCCTCTCTCTCTCTCTCTCTCTCTCTCTCTCTCTCTCTCTCTCACACACACACACACATATACACACACTCATGCTGAGTGGGGGGAAGAGGACTGGCAGACCAAGCCAGCCCAATAAGAATGCGTCTCAGCTTGTCGGAGAAGAGCAGAGAAGAGCGTGAAGCCAGCTTGCCAGGTGAGCAAAAGATCAGAGAGAAGGAGAGAGGGGGGAGAGAGGGAGGGAGGGAGGGAGAGGGAGAGAGAGAGAGAACTCGGCTCCCAGTGTTTTTTTTTCTCGAGGAAATGGGTCCAAGTGGGTCTTTGAGTGTTTAAGGTTGCCGACCCCTGCCCTATACAATTTGAGACAAGTGGCTGTCCAGTCTCTTCTTAAAAACCTCCAGTGATGAAGCACGCATAACTTCTGAAGGCAAGCCATTCCCCTGGTTAATTGTTCTCACAGATAGGAAGTTTCTCCTTAATTTCAGGTTGCTTCTCTCGTTTAGTTGTCATCCATTGCTTCTTGTCCTGCCTTTAGGTCTTTCAGAAAATAGCTTGACTCCCTCTTCCTGTGGCAGCCCCTCAACTACTGGAATACTGTTATTATGTCCCCCCTCGTCCTTCTTTTGTCTAGACTAGCCATACCCAGTTCCTGCAACTGTTCATGTGTTTTAGTCTCTTCTAATCATCCTAGTTGTTCTTATCTGCACTTTTTCTAAAATCTCAAAATGTTTTTTGTAATGTGAGGACCAAAACTGGATGCAGTATTCCAGGTGTGGCCTTACTAAGGTTTCATAAAGTGGTACTAATAATTCACGTGATTTTGATTCTACGCCTCTGTTTATACAATCGAGGATTGTATTAGCTTTTTTGGCTGCTGCTGCCGCATACTACTGGCTCAGTAAAGGGGGACACCATTATTCCCAACATTATCCTCACAGACATTCCAGTTGTAGAAGTCATAGTGTGATTTACAGCATTTTCTTAATCTTTCCTATGTAACAAAAACTTATCTTACTTTGTCTGAATACTTTGGTGAGGAAGCCACTGATCGCTGTACTTGTGCATGCCAATAAAGATACTTTGCTTCAACTATTTCCAGTTGTTTCGGTTTCTAATTTAAGTGGTATATTTTCCACCATACCAGCTGGTAAAGATTCTTGGAATGATTGTGATTTTAGATACGGTAATAAAATAGCATAATTTTGAAAGTCAGAATTTATCACTGCCACATCTTATACCAAACAAAACCAAAGTAGGGTTCTTTTGAGTTTCTTTCTCATTACAGGTAGTCCTCGACTTACAAAAGTTCATTTAGTGACCATTCAAAGTTACAACAGCATTGGAAAAAGTAACACAACCATTTTCACACTTATGACCGTTGCAGCATCCCCATGGTCACATGATCCAAATTTATACAGTTGGCAACTAACTCACATTTATGATGGTTGCAGTGACTTGGAATCATGTGATCACCTTTTGCAACCTTTTGACAAGCAAAGTCAATGGGTAAACCAGATTCACTTAACAACTGCCGTGATTCACTTAACAAAGAAGTGTTAAGTGAATCTGTGGCAAGAAAGGTCGTAAAATGGTGTAAAACTCACTTAACAAATGTCTCGCTTAGCAACATAAATTTTGGGCTCAACTGTGGTTGTAAGACAAGGATTACCTGTATTTTAGCCATCATACACACTATTAGTACTCGGAAAATCTTCAGCTATTCCTTAGAATGACCTGAAGGACCTATCATTTGTCACTGCATTGCCCATCTTATTTATTTTTGCTCATTCATTCATTCATTTTCTGTAGCTGCCCAACTCAATCAACTGGCTCTGGACATTTATATCATGTTCGTATTACCTGTTCATGCGATTTTCTTAGCAAAATACAGGAGTGCCTTATCACTGTGTTCTCCCAAATGTATGAAATTACAGTGCATTCAGAAAGTATTCAGACCCCCTTCACTTTTGTCAGTTTTGCAACCTGATTCTACAGTTGTTGAAATTGGTTTTGTCATTAATCTACACTCAGTATTCCATAATGACAAAGTGAAAACAGAATTTTAGAAATGTCTGTAAATTTATTAAAAAGAAAAAAATGAAATATCACATTGGCATAAGTATTCAGACCCTTTGCAACAACACTTGAAATTTAGCTCAGCTGCCTCCCGTTTCTCTTGATCGTTGCTGGCATGTTTCTAGGTCTTGAATGGAGTCCCCCTATGGTAAACTAAATTGATTGGACATGAGTTGGAAAGGCACACACCTCTCTATAGAAGGCCTCAGTGCTGACTGTAGCAGAGCACAAGCCACGAGGTCAAAGGAACTTGTCTACCGAGCTCAGAGACAGGATTATTGCAAGACACAGATCTGGGGAAGGCTACAATAAAATTTCTGCTGCACTGAAAGTTCCTAAGAGCACCGTGGCCACCATAATTCTCAAATGGAAGAGAATTATCATGCTGTGGGGGTGTTTTTCAACAGTAGGGACTGGGAGATTGGTCAAGGTTGGGGGAAAGCTGAATGGAGCAAAGTACAGGGATATCCTCAATGAAGACCTGTTCCACAGCATTCAGGACATCAGACTTGGCCGATGGTTCACTTTCCAACATGACAACAATTCTAACATCCAAGACAACACAAGAGTGGCTTAGGGACAACTCTGTGAATGTCCTAGAGTGGCGCAGCCTGAGCCCTGACTCTGGAAGGACCTGAAAATGGCTGTCCACCAATGGTCACCATCTAACCTGACTTGAGAGAATTTGTAAGGAGGAATGGCAGAAAATCCTCCAATGCAGGTGTGCAAAGCTGGTTGCATTATACCCAAAAAGACTCGATGCTGTAAACGCTGCCAAAGGTGCTTCAACAAAGTACTGAGTGAAGACCCTGAATCCTTATGCCAATGTGATATTTCAGTTCAAACCACATTTTAATGCTCACTATTTTTTTAAAACTTTTTATTAGCAAGGAAAAAATGAACTCAGACAATAGTGTTTTATTAACCAAAACTGATCCATAAATTGATTATATGGAAACTGAGCATGTGCATTAGATCTTCTTTCCATGTAGATCTTGTATTTATTAGTACACAGAGTAGAAACAAAGACTTATTCTTTTCTCCAATAGTAAGCTCCCTATATTTCCTATTATTATTTATCTTCTTCCACCAAGATGCTTTCAAAAGTTATGGGTTGCTTTATTGCTTAGAAAAGAAAAATCTAATATTCAAATAGTACTTGTTTTTACTCTCTTTTTAAACAGTAAAGCAGAGACATCACCCTGTCAACAAAAGTGCGTATAGTCAAGGCTATGGTTTTCCCAGTTGCAATGTATGGCAGTGAAAGCTGGACCATAAGAAAGGCTAAGCGCCAAAGAATTGAAGCCTTTGAACTATGGTGCTGGAGAAGACTCCTGCGAGTTCCTTGGACTGCAAGGCGATCAAACGGGTCAGTCCTAGAGGAGATCAACCCTGACTGCTCTTTAGAAGGCCAGATCCTGAAGCTAAAACTCAAATACTTTGGTTACCTAATGAGAAGGAAGGACTCACTGGAGAAGAGCCTAATGCTGGGAAAGATTGAAGGCAAGAGAAGAAGAGGACGACAGAGAATGAGGTGGCTGGATGGAGTCATTGAAGCAGTAGGCGTGAGCTTAGATGGACTCCAGAAGATGGTAGAGGACAGGAAGGCCTGGAGGATCGCGATGGGTCGGACACGACTTCGCAACTAACAACAAAAAACTATGCTTTATACATACTTGTACATTTATTTTTTCATATAAAAATTGTGCTAAAGTAAATATGACCATGTATCAACCAACACAAACCTTTTGTATTTGCTTAATGACATCACATATGTATTCAAAGACAAAACAAAGTTTTAGAATGTGTGGGCATAAAAACATAGTACATGATTGCAACTCCTCATAACAGCACAATTGCTACACAATACCAGGAAAAAAACATATATAGTTTAGGTAGCTATAGACAAGTCCTACATTCATGCCCCATAGATACAAAGCATATACCTTTAAATTTGGTATAACTTAACTTAGTAATTAACCTCAGATAAATACTGCAGAATAACCCCATCTGCAAGAAACCATGTTGCTAATATTATATACTTGTTTTTGTAACCATATACAATTAGATCTGTAATGAACAAATATTATACCTCTTTCAGCTCTCACAGTTGAATTAATCATTTATGAATCATTTTAGCCAAGGCCATGTCACCACCTAGGACTTATAGCAGACTTCTACCTAACACTGAGAAGATATAAGCCTTGTCCTCATTACTTTCAACTACTTTCCTAGTGCTAAAACTTAATTCATGTAAATGCTACATTACTTTATAAGCAAGCATGAAGCAATTATTCAAATATTTTAATTCCAAAGTTTTCACTCTTTAATTAGGATTCACTTTCAAATCAAATCTGCAATAGGAGCCACATTTAAAATTGTACTACAAATATTTATAGTAACAGTATAGCAGCAGAATCTTCTTTAGAGTGAATTACTACGTGCCAGATAAAGATGAATGATAGAATTCCTTCCATATACTGTACATAGGTTACTAAACATTAATAGATTAGCACAAAATAAGGTCACAGAAACACATGAACATATACTTCTGAAATCCATATTTAAGATCTCTAGTCAGATTTGAATTAATGAAGTTATGAAGAAATAGCTCTCTACTCTGTTATAAGTTCTTCCATTCCAGATAGTGATGTGTAGTATTGGAATGTGATGCTTTACATTTAATACACTTTTGTTAACACCGGGTAGGCAAATGTTTTTCCCTTGATATAAGAAAAGCACTTTCAGATTTTTGGGGGAGTAGGTGAAGTTTGATAATTCTATTTAAACCCAGAAAACATTCTGTTCTATGTACATACTGGTTTGTTTATATCTAGAATCCCAAAATGCCCTCAGAAGGAACATTTATAGCTCAGTTTCAGTTAAAACAAATGTGCTGACTTAAAAGTACACAATTGTAACTGCATGCTAGAAACCAAACTGCAAAGTGACCTCAAATAATGAATGCAGACAGAATAAAATTCTATACCAGAAAAAGAAATTACTAATTTATGAAGCAAGACATTAAAGTTATCACATCAGCATGAACTTCCTCCAATGTGAAACCAGATTCCATTGATCTGCTATTCATTTTAAGCTGGATAAGAATGTGGGAAGGATTGGAGTAACAGAAACAAAACAAATATGCTTCTCATTTGAAATATTTAAGCATTCATTTTTTTCATTCAGAAATCTAAAACAACAAAGTTGTAGCTCTTAAAGAAAATTCAAATACATTGTAGGTTTAGCGGTCAAACCTCTGAAAATATTAACATCCATAAAGCCAAATGAACTGACTTAAATAATCCATCTCATTTTATTATCCATTACAACTCTCAGGACACTTGCTATAAAATATATAGCCTGATATATATGTTTACACATCATATTAGTCCACATTAGAAAAAGGCGATATCTAGCATATAGGAATAATTAAGATCATCCAACTTCTCATCTCTAGCTTGGGGGAAAACCTCCATTGTAGTGCTATCCCTTTGTTCCCCCCTTCAGAAGGCATTGTTTCTTAGGCATTTAGAGAAGTAGTGTTTAAATGTATAGAGAGCATGTCCAGGCATACTAGACTCAACAGATCTGTCAATTACAGGCAAAGTCAGTAATTATTCCTCATCACTCAAATCTTCCAAGATTACTGCAGCATGAATATGTAGTATGTTTTTGACACTGCCTGGATTCACAGAACACACTAAGGCAGGGGTCTTCAAACTTGGTCCTTTTATGACTTGTGGACTTCAACTCCCAGAATTCCTCAGCCAGTGTGCCTGGCTGAAGAATTCTGGTAGTTGAAGTCCACAAGTCATAAAAGGGCCAAGTTTGAAGACCCCTGCACTAAGGTATAAAGTGATTGGCTTGGTTTTGGCATACCTAGTCTTTCTTGGTAGTAATCTATGTGTCATACAAACCAAGTTTATGGTTTATCCAATAGCCATGGCGAAGAACAGTAAACAGATATAAATTCTAAAAAGCAACATTAATTTTTGTTCAAATTCTAAGGAAAGCCATTTGTAAGTTGTTCAATAAATACAATTTATTCCAAAGTGTGTAAAATGAAGATACTGTACTAGAAGGTTTCCATGTTCTGCTATTTAAGATATAGTCATTAATGTTTAGTGTTATGGAATCACCTCGTAGCATTTGATAAGAGGTTTTATGACTGACACCTAGTTATACTGCTGGGGAAAAATTGCCAATGGTGACTGATTTCAAAAAGCTAAGTAATGAGAGTTCTGACTGATAACTCCATAAGAGGTGATAAAGAAGTTCCAGGCTACAAGTGGGAAATCTCTAAACAGGAGAAGGAAATGCAAATCATGTAATAGACACTGTGGTAAAAATTGAAAACCCATTATCTCAGGATACTTAAAACAAAAAAAATCATAGTTTCTCACGGCAAATATGTCAGTTGTGCCAACCACCAAAGGACACACAATTTCAAGGCCACCTTTGTCAAGACAGAGGAAAGTAGGGTCAGAATTAAACTACAGTGTTAAAGAAAATGTATCTTCGTACTCTCATGTGGGCAATCAATTGTTCTCTGTGGTTCAATCCTAATATGAAATAGAATTTTATCCTGCCTTCCTAAGGGCAAGATCAAGGCTGAGAGTCTTTGTCAAAGCCTGCCAGGTGAAATCCTTTATTATAATCTATCTCCAGAATTCTATTGAAAAGGTAGAAATTAAAACTTGCACTATAAATGATTAAAAGTAAACAGCAACTAAATAATAATAATAATAATAATAATAATAATAATAATAATAATAATAATAATAATAATTTATTATTATTATTATTATTATTATTATTATTATTATTATTATTATTATTATTATTATTTAATTTCTATACCGCCCTTCTCCTGAAGGACTCAGGGCGGTGTACAGGCCAAATACAATAAAAATACAATATACAAAAACTAAAAAGGAATTAAATAGTGAAGCCCAATAACAATAAAAATAGTACAATTAACATTAATATTAAAATACCCCAAACACATCAGACCAGGCCGGCAAGCTCGAATAAATATGTTTTTAGATCACGTCGGAAGGAGCGAAGGTCGGGAGCCATCCGGAGCTCAACCGGTAAACGGTTCCAAAGGTCTGGCGCGCCCACAGAGAACGCCCTCCCCCCGGGGGTCGCCAGTCGACACTCTTTGACCGACGGCACCCTAAGGAGGCCCTCCCTGTGGAAGCGCACTGGACGAAGGGAAGTTGATGCCGGCAGCAGGTGCTCCCGTAAGTAATCCGGACCCATGCCATTTAGGGCTTTATAGGTCATTACCAGCACCTTGAATCTTACCCGGAGGGCAACCGGAAGCCAATGCAGCTCGCGGAGTAGAGGTGTTACATGGGAGTATCGGGAAACCCCCACCACCACTCGCGCGGCTGCATTCTGCACCAGCTGAAGCCTCCGAGTAGTCCTCAAGGGCAGCCCCATGTAGAGAGCATTGCAGTAGTCGAAACAGGAGGTCACGAGTGCATGAGTGACTGTACACAAGGCATCTCAGTCCAGATAGGGCCGCAACTGGCGCACCAGGCAAACCTGGGCCAAGGCCCCCCTAGTCACAGCTCCGATATGATCTTCCAAGGAGAGCTGTGAATCTAGGAGGACACCCAAGTTGCGAGCCCTATCTACGGGGGGTAATATCTCACCCCCCCCATGGTTAAAGATGGAATAATCTGAATTTCCTGAGATGCCGGCACACACAGCCACTCAGTCTTGTCGGGGTTGAGCCAAAGCCTGTTCCTCCCCATCCAGACCCAAACCGCCTCCAGGCAATGGGACATCACATCGAGGGCATCACTGGGGTGGTTTGGGGTAGAGATGAAAAGCTGGGTATCATCAGCATATTGATGATACCCCACCCCAAAACCACGAATGATCTCACCCAGCGGCTTCATATAGATGTTGAACAGGAGAGGCGAGAGGACCGACCCCTGAGGAATTCCACAAATAAGAGGCCTTGAGGCCGACCTCTGCCCTCCTGCCAACACCGACTGCGAACGTCCCAGGAGGTAGGAGAACCACCGTAAAACGGTGCCTCCCACTCCCAACCCTCTGAGACGCCGCAATAAGATACCATGGTCGATGGTATCAAAAGCCGCTGAGGTCTAATAGGACTAGGACAGAGGAACAACCCCTGTCCCGAGCCCGCCAGAGATCATTCACCAGCGCGACCAATGCCGTCTCCGTGCTGTACCCGGGCCTGAAGCCCGATTGGTACGGGTCCAGATAACCAGCTTCCTCCAGGAACAAAGGAAGCTGATGTGCCACCACACTCTCAACAACCTTTGCTAAAAAGCGAAGGTTGGAAACCGGACGATAGTTGTTTAAAACAGCTGGGTCCAAGGCAGGCTTCTTGAGGAGGGGTCTTACCACCGCCTCCTTCAAGGTGGCGGGGAAACTGCCCTCACTCAAAGAAGCAGTTATCACTGCCTGAAGCCAGCCTCGTGGTTGGTTATAGCATATTTTACATACAATAGAACAAAGTTGGCTATAGTCAAAGGATCTAAAAATTGATCAACTACTATACATAAATCCAAATGACTTACTTAGTTAATAGGGGACATATAACAGAATAACAGAGTTGGAAGGGACCTTGGAGGTCTTATAGTCCAACCTTCTGCTCAAGCAGGAAACCTATAACATTTCAGACAAATGGTTGTCCAGTCTCCTCTTTAAAAATCTACAGTGTTGGAGCACCCACTATTACTGGAGGCAAGTCATTCCACTACTTAATTGTTCTAACTTTTGGGAAATTTCTCCTTAGTTCTAGGTCGGTCCTTTCCTTGATTAGTTTCCATCCTTGCCCTGCCTAAATGTGGTTTGGAGAAAAGATTGACTCTTCTTTATGGCAGCCCTTTAGATATTAGAACACTGCTATCAATGCCACCCCTAGTCCTTCTTTTCATTAAATTAGACATACCCAATTCCAGCAACCGTTCCTTATATGTTTTAGCCTCCGGTCCCCTAATCATCTTTTGTTGCTCTTCTCTGTACTCTTTCTAGAATCTCAACATCTTTCTTACATCATGGTGGCCAAAACTGGATGCAGTATTCCAAGTGTGGCCTTACCAAGGCATTGTAAAGTGGCATTAATACTTCATGTGATCTTGCTTCTATCCCTCTCTTAATGCAGCCTAGGACTGCACTGGCTTTTTTGGCAACTGCTGGTTCATATTTAAGTGACTCACTACTAGGATCCCAAGATATCTCTCACAGTTACTCTCTATTGAGCCAGGTACCACCTTTTCTGTACCTGTATTTGGTTTTTTCTTGCCTAAATACAGAACCTTATTTTTCTCACCATTGAATTTCATTTTGTTAGATAGGGCCCAGGGGTTGAGTCTGTCAAGATCCTTTTCTATTTTGAGCCTATCTTCGGGACTGTTGCCTATTCCTGCCAGCTTGGTGTCATCTGCAAATCTGATGAGTTCCCCTTTTATCCCCTTATCTAAATCATTGATGAAGATATTGAAGAGTACTGGACCTAAGACAGAGCCTTGCGGTACATAACTTTCCTCCATGTAGATACATTCCCATTAAGGACTATACCTTTAGTGTAGTTGACCAGCCGGTTACAAATCCATCTGGAGGTGATGCTGTCCAACTCACATTTTTCTATCATCAAATAGTAGGTTGTAGTCTTCTGAGCTTTCGTTTGCCACACAGCCACTATGGACGGTTGGGAGACTTGCTCTCTCTCCCCTGTCCAATTTCACATCGCTGGGGGGGGGGGCTGAAAAGGGCCGAAAGTCACCCCAAAGAGGCGACCAGCAAGGAGGGCACTCACTGGATCGTGGGAGAGCCACAACTCTCCCCTTAGACCTGGCGATGATCCCTCCAAACCGGCAGATGAAAGGACTGGCCATTGTGGCTCGTCCCTAGGCTGTGAATAGCTGAAGCCACATTTTCCACCAGGCAACTCTTAAAGCAGCACGGAAGAGACTGGGGGAGATCTACCTCTTTTACACCCTAATTACTTTCTGTAACTCCTTAAGCTGCTAAGCATTTTCCCCCCTGCGGTGAGGGAAGGGGGACTTTTGTCTTCCCTCCAGAAAGAGCTGCAATTACGGTAAATACCCAGGGGAGTTTTAAATGTTGAAAAAGCAACTGCATCCCAATTGGAACTTTATTTCTCAAAGCATGTAGATTGGAAGATTTTTTATTTCCTATTTTTCACTGTTTACTTCTGTTGGAAATCTGGATTCTTTCTTATCAAAAAAAAGAAAAAAGAAAAACTGAAAAGATTAAGACAACTTTGGGACTCAAAGGGAAACTTTAAAAGGGGCCTGGCTGACTGCCCAGGGAAAAAGATAAGATACATAACCTTGAGAACTTTGAAACAACAGCTGTGAAAGGCTTTGTGTTCCCTACCTAGGAAAAAAAATTCTGTCTTTTGGATTTTCTAAGTGTAAAGCCTTTAGCTTAAAATACCAATATGGAAGAAGACCAGGAACATCATTTATTTATGGATGAAGATCAACAAACTCTCACTATGTTGAAAACACTAATCCAAATTCTTACCATAACCAGTGAAATACTAAGAGGCTATGTGAAGGAACAGGAAGACAGCCCAGATATGAAAGCCCAAACTTTGACCACAACTAAACAATCATCTATACAAAATACAATAGAAAAAATGAAACATTCAAGTACGATGACAGAAGAATCTACTATTAAACAAATATTGATATTTGAAAATCCAGAAAAGACATTGACAACTTGGAAAAAGGAAAAGGTTTCTTATACAACTCAGAAGGAACTAGGATCTAGAAAAAGAACAGTTGGATGAGAAGACAAACAATTCAGAACAACTACGTCAATATGGAAGAATAAAAAGATGACCCACTAGACCTACAAGTTCTCTCAAAAAAATGGCAATTGGCTGGTTTTGCCAATATCAATTAATATACATGATATTACAAGGAGATTGGTTCAATGACCCAAAACAAGGACATGGAAGATGATTTGGCAAAGGAAAAAAGCCAGAATAAGACTCAAGAAGAGTGGAGTTTTGACCATCTTATTGAAATCTGAAACAGAATGTACTTAAATAGATAAGACGTGTATGTTGAACACAAGATATTGTTATGAACTGAGATAAAGAAAAAAATTTGGTCATTAACATTTAGTAGTATAAATACTAATACCTAATTTGAATATTGATTTGTGCATAAAGGTCATGTAAAGGTGAATAATGTAGATAAGCTATAAACCTATTGTTGAAAGTAATAAGTAGATCTATACGGAATGTTAAAAATGAAAATTATCAGTTTAAGCAAGAGATAGCAGATACAAAGAGGAAGAGAGGAAGTATTAAATATTAAAATAAAAAGAAATTTTGATTACTACTTAAAAAAACAACTGAAAATTAGCAAAAAGGAAGGATATCATATTGTATCCTTAATTTGTTGACATAGAGGGTGAGAAGTTAAGTAAGCGGGATGTGTATTTTGAATATTAGATTTTGTGAGGAATGGTGATAGATGAATTGGGAGTATACTAAAAATCTTGGGAATGATAAATACCAAACGTTAAATCTAAACGTTAGTGGAAATTAAAATTGAAAAATCTATTAGGTCATTGATTGTCTAAAAGATTATATGTTAAAACAATTAGAATATGTGTAAACTAAAAACTATGGATATATGTAAGAAAGTTATTTTCTATGTGATTGATAGGATAAAACTTGTCTTTAAATCTACAAATAGACAGTATATATATGAAGGGAAAAAGAGAGGAAATGTTTATGGTAGCAATTTGAAATCTGTACTAATGATATCTGTATGTAATTGAATTACTACCTCCCAGCCACCATGTTGCTTTTCAAATATGTGAATGTAATATTAGAAAATCAATAAAATTTGTAAAAAAAAAGTAGGTTGTGGTCTTCTTTATCAAATGCCTTATTGAAGTTCAAGTAAATTATATACACAGCATTTCTTGTCTGGTCCACTAATTGTGTCACATTGTCAAAGAATGCATATAAAGCATACTTTTTTAAAAAAAACAGGGGCAGTACAATAACATATGAATTGCATTTTCAATTGCCCCTTCTCACAAGCAGAGTTTTAAAGAATGAGGGATTTTTCTGAAATTTTCTTCAAGGACAATTGTTGGAAGAGTCTTAAACTATGCTAGAGTTACTGCTTTCCTAATTTTTTTGTTCATATATCTTGTTGGTATACAAAAGGGAGATCAGTTATGCAAAAAAATCACCTCTAAGCTATCATATCTAACTGCCTTTCTACCTCCATTACAAGGCATTTAAGGCTTGACACTTCCTGCTTATAGCCATCTGAATATATCCTGTGAAAAGTCATAACTCTGAAGCATCTTCTAAATGGATCTTCTCTAAATCAATTCACAGACATAGTACATATTGCAACTCCTCATAACAGCACAATTGCTACACAATCCCAGGAGCTACAGCTATGATAATTTCAATCAATGAAAAAAATATACATAACCATATGCTGGTTTACATTCTAACCAGCCCAGCTTCACAACAATAGGACACCTTAAGGATACTAGATTTTACGCTCTCCAAATTACATGGATGTGTTCATGTAATCACCATTAATCACGTTTCATTAGAAGTTCTTATTTTTATCAGGACTGAGCCTTAAGTCCTCTTTTCCGACCTTCTAAGTCTTTCTCTACAATGGGGAGCCGGAAGGCACATCAAATATATTTTAAGCCTGCAATCTAGTACAGCAGTTCATCTAAGCAGTGCTTGTTTGTTTGCATTTAAAAGATGTCCACACCACAATTTCAGGCCCCTTGGCAAAATTATCCAGCTTTCAGAACTCCCTGGAGCGTCACTCCACGGAAAGTATCTAAACCTTCACTGGAGCCTTGTATTTATGTGTTACGCTGCCTTTAAATGGAGCTCCCTGTGGAATTTACCACTTCCTCCCGGGAAGGTAACCCTGGAAATTTTCTGAGCCAAGCCCACTTTTCCTTGCAAAAGCCTTCTAGGAAGCATTGTCCCGTTCCCCAGGAGACTTGAGCGCCCAATGAAGCGCCGACCCCAAAGCGCCACCACGCGTGGAAGGAAAGGACTCCCCCCTCCGGCCGTTGCAGGGGCCACTGGACCCCCCCCCCATCTAAGCGGGGCGCCCTCGATTGCCGCCTTGCCCTCTCTCCCCATTCAACAAGCTGCACAGGAGGTGGCAGATGAAACCACCGTCCACGGGCTCCGAGCCCAACCCGGAGAGGCGGAGAAGCGATTCCCAGAGGCTCGTTTGTGGTCGGTTTCAAGGGTAATTAAGGAGAAACGCCCCGTACAAACACACAGCCCACTCAAGCAATTAGGCAGAGGCTCACCCGACCGTCAACACGCGGCAGGGATCCCGCCCTTGGCAGCCGCTTCCCGGCGCCCTGAAGGAGCCAGGCAGCCGCAGCCGGCGGTGGCTTTCTCCTGCCCCCGCTCCTCACTCAAGCAGGTCATCTCCCTCCCCCTTCCTCCCGGCCGGCCGCCACCACTGGCCTCGGGCAGCCACCGCCAGGCGGAAGGAGCCAGCCTGGATCCTCCTGCTCTTTTCGGGGGAGAACAGCCCCCCCCCCGCGTTGCACTATCCCTGCGCCGCCCCTCCAAACCCCGATCTCCCCACCTCCTCATCTTGCTCCTCCAACGAGGCATCCGTCTCGGGACGGCGGCGCGCGCCTCCGCCACCGTCCAGACTGCCCGGGCTACCCGAGTCGTCCTCCTCTTCCTCGTTCTCCCGCCGGCCGTCCACGCATCTCTCCTTTCCCACCTCGCTTTCCTTCCCGGCGCAGGGCAGGACCGAGGGCGATGCCTTGGGGCCGCCCGGCGCTTCTTCCACTCCTGGCCCTTGCAGCTCGGAGGTACCGCCGCGTCGGTGGGAATCCGCCCGCGCGAAACCGCCCCGGCTCGTTGGAGCGGCGGCGGCGGCGGCGGCAGACCCGGCTTCGCCTTCTTCGGAAAGAGTTTGGGAGTCTGACGACGAGGGGGACGAGCTGGAGCTGGAAGAAGAAGGTGAGAGTCGCTGGCCTCCGTCCCCTCGCCGCTCAACCTCCTCCTTTCCCACAGCTGCCGCCGCGGAAACTTTCTTGCCCATCGCCGCCCCTCTTAAGTGCAGCGGAAAGACCGCCGCCGCCGCCGCCGCCTTGGGTGGGTCGGAGGAGAAAGTCAGCCGCCCGCCTCCACTGGCGGCATCAACACCGGAGGCATCCTCCGCCGGAAAGGGAAAAACGCCAGCAGAGCCGCCGCCGCCGCGCCCCACTATACCGGGACCTCGCCCGACGGGAGCGACATCCCACCTCGGCCAGCTCGCCAACACCGGCGGCTCGGAAACTCTGCGCGGGCTGCAGAAGAGCTCTCGGCGCGCAACCCAGTCCTTAGACAGCCCGGGAGGCGTCTCTTGCCTTCCGCGAACCCTCCTCCTGGCACTAGGCGAGGTAGATGGGCTGTCCAGGCAGCCAATGGCGAAGGCGGCGGCGATGATGGGCGGGCCTGCTAAGGGATAATCCTGAGCCGGGTGAGCGGGAAGCAGCAGGTAACAGGAGCACGAAGTGGTATCCGCAGCGGTCGCCGGAAAGGGAGACCGCGGCGGTAGCGCTCCCGAGCGCCCTGAAGTCAGAGCACGCCCCTCTTGGACGTAATAGGGCTGACTTCTGAAGCTGCGTCGTCCTTAAGAATGTGTTTATGGTTATGATCCTTAGATCTCCAAGGGACCGAAAACACCTCCAAAACAACACCTGGGGATCCCAGGTAAGAGGAGGCTTAGACTGAGAAATCGTCCGTAACAAACCGCTTTAATACCCTTGTTAAGAAAACTGCAAAGAGCATCAGCGGACTGCATTTATGTGTGTCTAGTCTAATGAAGAGAAGAAGGGTGAGGGGTGACATGATAGCACTGGAAGTTTTTAAGAGACTGGACAGCCATTTGTTCGAAATGGTATAGGGTTTCCAGCCTGAGCAGGGGGTTGGACTAGATGACCTCCAAGGTCCCTTCCAACTTATTATTATTCTGATGATGATGATGATGTATTGGGTTTAACTGTAACAATACAAGCTGGAGCTAGCTGGCTCCCAGCAACTCAGACACCCCGTCTCCATTGCTGCTATTGGCTGCCCCTAGGCAGCAATGGATTGCTTTAAACCTATTGGCTGCCGTCTAGGGGCCAGGCTATAAATTGCTGCAGGCTGCAGCTTAGTTCCTCAGTTCAGATCCTGCAAGTAAATAAATGTGACCATTGCTGAACTCACTCGCCTCATTCTTGCAACGAACTCACTAGCTACTACTACTACTGCTATTGTTATTGTTGTTGTTATTCAGGATTTACCAAAGTGCATTCCAGAGTGGAACAAGAGCAACTTCATCAGCATTTTATTTTATTTTATTTTATTTTGTTATTTTGTTATTTTTTTATTTTATTTTATTATTTTATTTTATTTTATTTGCAAACCTGTCATAGCACTTGAATGGGAGATCATTGTCCCCAATCCTCCCCAAACAGAATAGTCACTCTGATACATTCTGGACAATGTTTCAATTAATAAGTATGGATGTCTATCACTTTGGGGGCACAATGTAAACCTAAACTTTGTGTCTAAGCAAACTCATTGTTCATCTTTTGCCAAATGCCAGTGTTTCTCAGTCTTGGCAGCTTTAAGATGTGTGGACTTCAACTCCCAGAATTCCTTAGTCAATATTGAAAAAGGTCTCCAGGAACAATGGCACCCAGCATCCTTTTCATCTTGGAGTTCAATACAACTTTGGGGGAAACTGCCATCAAAATCCCAGGTATCTGTTGGAAACCAAGTGAATCACGGTTCTGTCTCAGGTGTATAAATTTATCAGGGAGCCTTTGTTACTGGCATATTATAGACACTCTTACAAATGGCTGTGTTGGAAACCTTCCACTTACATAATTAGTGATGAAGTACAGTTGACCAAAATGCTACTTCCTTGTTCCTGTCTTTATAAGCTCCTCTGCGCTATCCCCCATTCTGTTCTTTTCCTAGGCACACGGATACACTCCCAAACTAACAGTGCTCTGTTTTCTAAGAAACAGTTTCTCTTATTTTCTAAGAAAATCAAAACCACGATTGCACCTCCAACAAAGTGGTTATCCAGCCTCTTTGAAAACTTCCTGTGAAAGAGAGATCTAGCCCAAGTGTTCTTGATACCTCTGTTAAGGAAATCTAATAATCAGCCTGGATCTCCATTCTTTTCATTTCAAGTCATTGGTCTTTAATCTCTCAAATAACATTTTAGATATTTATAACTGCTATCGTGTAACCTTTTAGTTTACTTTTTGCAATCCAAGGATATTCAATTCTTTTTTCTGAACCTTCTTGGGCTTTCTAGGCCCCTAATTATTCCAATAGTTCTCTAAATCTGTTCCTGCTGATGTTTTTGTTAGGCCAAAAAAAATTATAATCATTTTTAGAATGAGAATGTAAGTTAGCTAAAAAAAAAAATCAGGAATTAGAATGCAGCATGTAGATTTCATCCCAGAGTTCTCTAAGTCATATATCACAATTGAGGTTATAAACTATATTTCCAGAAATCAATTTTTGGAGTAATTTACAAGATGTTCAATAAGTGTTTTTTTTAAAAAAAAATTCACAGGGAAAATATATAGAAATTAAGTAGGATGAACTAAAATGTGGCTTAGTTATTAATTTTTGGAATCAGAACAGAGCAAATGCAATCTAGTGATATGTTTCAGAACTTATAGAGAGAGGATCAGTAAAACATACTGAGAAAGATAAATTAGTGCAATGGTGATAATTCATCATGATAATTTGAAACTTTCCCTTCAAGTTCCAAAATTACTGTGAATAGCTATGCTTATATGACATATTTTAACCAAATCAGTTAAAGACCTAGCTGCTACAGTTGCCCAACATATAAACCTTGGTTAGTGCTTAGCCATAGCTAATGCTTTCATGACTTCATTTGTTGTGTGAATCCAGCCATTTTGATTCATTTATAGTTCAAAATATTCTGTAAATCCAGAAAATAGTAACTGATTTAAATGTGGTATATATCTATGAGTGTGAAGATTTGGTATTCTTTCCAAGGTATCATTTTGAAAGTAATATATCAAAAGGTTTAGACTCCCTTGACATTTTTCCTCAAAGAAGCACTAACATTTCACTATACTTATTTGTGGTACTTTTATTTTGCTTTTCATTCAGCAAAAGTTAGTATTAAAAAGAGAAGCTAGAATCAACATAGAAAGGAGTTTTTTCTCAGTGAGAAAGTACATGTAATTGTAATTTCTATTTAAAGAGTTTTGATAGGTTGAGTAACTTTCTGTCACTGCCAGCCAGAATAAACACACTGATCTAGATGGACACAATGTCTAAACTGACTTAAGGGTGCTTCTTATGTTTCTAAAATTGGAATTGAAATGTTATTCTGTTAAAAAATAACTTTGTTATATTATATAAACATCAAGCATTTTGTGAAGTTTACTGCAGTCATTTCATTAAATTAACTGGCCCAAGGAAAGCTTATTGTGTAATTTTTTTGCTTCCTCTCTTGATCTTTTAACTTGTTTGTTCCTATGCAGGCATTTTTCAGCACTGAAATACAGCTCTCCATTAGTAGATTTGAGTTATGAACAAACAAACTACACTTTTGAATCAAGATTGTGTTTTACCACATGGATCACTGAGTACATGAGAGTTTGGAAGCAAGCTAATTGTACAGTACTGTGTCTGCTCAAAAGTAAATCCTATTGAATTCAAAAGGCTGTGTACTCAGGTGGGTGCATCTATAGTTGCAGCATCCATTAACCTTGTGGCTCAACCATGAAGAAATAGTGGAAAGAAGAAAAGTACTATATGAATGAGTCACTGAAGCAGTAGGCGTGAGCTTAAATGGACTCCAGAAGATGGTAGAGGACATGAAGGCCTGGAGGAACATTGTCCATGGGTTCACGATGGGTCAGACACGACTTTACAACTAACAACAACAACAACAACTATATGAATAGCCAAACCATTCAAAAAATAAATAAATGTTTCAGTTGTAAATTCCAAGATGATGTTTGGGTGCCTATGTTGCATCAAAATATCACTTAAACCTAGTTTATTGAATAAACCACAAAAGGTTGTTTTGCGTAATATATTAATCCATAAACTATTATTTAAACCACACATTAGTTGTAAGCACACTAATATAAACCAAGCAATGCATTGTGGAATTCCAATCAATGTGTCTCCATAATTTTAAAATATTTTAGGAAAATGCATTCTTTGCATCTTTAGTGTGATAAAAGAAATAATTATAGGAATCTATGAATATATACACTTTTCCTAATATGCAGCATCGGTTAAGACCATCATAATGCTGGTGAATATGAGAGTTATTTGAACAAAGATCTATAATAAATTATAGCAGTTATATTTTGCTTAGAAAAAAATTAAAAAATGGTGGTAAGGTGGTATTTTAAATATTTAAAGTCTGCCATCCCAGAAACTCAGATTAAAATTTTGTCCCATGTTACTGCAACCATGGCCAGTTAATATCATACATTAAAGTGGTTTTGATTCTGAATTGTTATGGTATTAAACTTCAGATATCCATGATGGGCAAGACTTTCTATGTATGATTATCCAGTTATAAGACCTGCTATATTGAATATGGTTACTTCCAGACAAGGGCACAACTTCACATGGTATCACGAATGTTCTGCCTCTTTGTGAAGTCTAAAATAATGAGATGTAAATCTTATTTATGACTTTTTAGATAAAACTTGGCACTTAGCTCATACTATACAGAACTGACTTCACAGCAATCTCCTCTCAATTGATTATCATAGTATATATAAAAATAGTATTGAAGGGTTGAAATTAATGTACCTCTTTCCAAAATAACTCATCTATAGTTTAGATTAATGCTTTTCAAACTTAGCAACTTTAAAAATTAAAAGAAATTTATTTTGATTTTGCCTTAGTATCATAATCTCAGCATATGAGATTTTTAGGCTGCAGGGAACTCTTATCTCATTTTAAGCTTTAACTAGATTATTTTGTATAGGTTTAACCTATGCCATAATTTGCTAAAATTCCAGATTTACAATTAATGAGAAATTAATGGCATAAGAAATGTATTCAATGAGCTCTTAAAAACCTCCATGATATTACAGACAATAACAATTCCCTCAATTTTACACAAAGTAATCATATCTCATGTTTCTTTTTCGTTTGGTATGTATTACAGATAGTCATCCACTTATAACCATTAAAGGACCTTGTCCATCATGGTCTTAAAGTGGGTCAACCACATGACCAACATTTTTTGCCAAAATCATTAAGTGAACTCCACAGTTGTTAAGCAAACCAATGGTTCGCTATGGTCCAGTTTTGCAAAATACTGGACATAAATGCCAGTTTTCAGCAAAAACCATCATAAAATGCAGTCATGTAACTGCAGGATGCTGCAAATGGCCATAAAGTAGGCTCGTTGCCAAATGCCTGAAATGGGGTCCTGTGACCAGAAGGGTGGAATTGGAACTTTGGAACTGGGTTGTAAGTACCCCAGGGAACGTCCATTGTAACTTCAAATAGTTGCTAAGCAACCAGGCATAAACTGAGGGCTACTTATACTACTACTTATTGTTGTTAACAATATGGAACCCTTATCCATGGAAGCTCTTCAAGTAACTTTAGACCAGTTATACTCTTAAACAACCTGTTCAACTGAATTGTGCTGCGAGGAAAGATAGGAGGAATAAGAAGCACCAAAAAAAAACCCAATCTCCTACAAAATGTTAAAGTTTCCCATTGGTAGTTTATTTTTAAATACACAGGCTGACCTCATCAGACAGATTATGTTATAAATATTGGTACAAGCAGCACTGTTGTGATTCCAAGAAACATTTAATGGGAACTGCTGTTGTATTCTAATTTGTGCGGCAGAGACATAAAAAATATGATTGCTGCTCTATTGAGTTTATAGAGCAATATTGATGACCCCTTCAGAGTTAAAGGTAAAAATTAAAATAACATCTTGGTGTTGAATGATTATTGCTAAATAATGGACCTAAAGTATAGATCAAATATGAACAATGAAGGTTCTAACAACAGTATCTTAATTAGTCAAGGTTGTCTTCTATAATATAAAAAAAATCTATATTAAGTCTTTTTGGCTTCAATTTCTCTTTTGCTTCATTTCTAAGCATATTATCCCATCCATAGTTGGCTCAATACTTTTATTATCTTGGGACATTATGCTAATATTTTCTGCAAACAAAATTGAAATTAGTACACACCTGGTAAAAGCCAAGTTGTAAAGCACATTTGATATATAATTTCTATATCAGCAATTTTGCAATTTCAGGTGAGGCCCAATAAAAATCAAAAATAAAGACTAGAACATAACAAATTTAAATTATTAAAATTACAGCAAAATACTAAGATAAATTTTACAGTTCACTCAAAAAGCTAGTTGGAGATACTTTTGTAAAACCAAAAATATAAGAGCCAGATGAAACCCTAAAGCAGTGGCGTCAAACTCAATTTCATTGAGGGCCACATCAGCATTGCAGTTGCCCTCAGGGGGCCGGGTGGGTATGGCCTGGGTGGGTGTGGCCTACTGGGTGGGCGTGGCTAGAGTGCATATGGCCTACTGGGTGGGCGTGGCTAAAGTGCATATGGCCTACTGGGTGGGCGTGGCTAGAATGCCTAAGGTCTACTGGGTGGGCGTGGCCAGCTCTACATCGTTTGCATCAAGGGTGCCTATGGGGGCCTGGGCAGGAGTGGGACAGGTCTGAGGGTCTCTGGGCTAGGGCCAAGGGAGTGGGGGCCGTTCCCTCACTGTTTCCAGGATGGCTTCGCGGGCCGTATGAAACCACTTCGCGGGCCGGATCTGGCCCCCGGGCCTTGTGTTTGACATGTCTGCCCTAAAGCACTGCAGATTGAAAGCAACATGGGAAAAGGGTCTCCTCTTGCCCCACTTCCCTAGAGTATTAGACATTCCATCTCGCTTCCCACACCATGATCTACTTACATCATGGTATTGACGTATGTCACGTGGCAATCGCCTTGCAGTGGGCCGATGCTGCTTTTGTCATCTTGACAGAAATCTTAAGTCCTGTGGACATCTCTGCTCTCATCTCCCTCTGAAAGCAGCATCTGCTTGAATTGACAATATTTTTATCTTCATCTGCATTTCCACTAGAAATTCAGAGCTGTCAACTTGGATTTGTTAGAAACAATATATTTTACTCTGTAGTGTAACAGAACACCAGAATGGTTATAAATTAGTCCTGGCTGAATAAAGAGATTCCAGATTTCAGTTCAATTTCAAAATCCAACAGTAACTTTAAAAACACCCAGGAGTAGCCTGAATGTGTATTTCCTAGGTCAGAATGAATTTCAGTTTTTTCCGTCTTCTGTTGTCTTTTTTGATGTCCATTGTGCATTATTTTCCTCCCAAAGCTGGTTGTTTCTGACTTCTACAATTGACCTGAAGGGCAATATTTGCTAATGAAAAAAAGATTTACAGAATATTGCTTAGAAGGAATTTTGTGACAAAATTTAAGAATGCCAAACAAGCATCATTAAATTTCTCATGATTGTTAATAATGAAAAATTATTATTTTGTATTGCAGTAATATGATTGTGATGAATTCAGTATGTGATTGAAAAGAAAGGCAGTAAATTATGGATCAGTTATATGTCAATATAATTAGAATAATTATAAATAAATATAATTTAATTAATCAGAGCAAAATTACTTTGAGGCATATATTAAAATCATTTTATAAGTTTGCAAATCATTAACTGAAAGAACTTATGCATAAAATGTGCTTAAGCAATATTAAAACGGCGATCTACTTTGCCCTAACTTTTTAGTTAGACTCATCATTTCTAGACTATAACTTCAAGGTTTCAGAAAATGGAATGGTTGCCCATTCTTGCTTTAAAATGCATTCTAAGTAACAAACCTAATGAGAGAGAAAATCGCCAGAGGCACTTCACATAATGCATGGTGATCTATGAAGTCATAAATGATGGTCATCCCCAACCATAATTAATATCTGGGCTTCCAAGTGCCATTGTAGAACCAGGAAAGGCATTCACAAATCTGTGGCTTCAGGTGTTCTTCAAGCAACAAGATAATCTGGCCTGCCAGAATGACATGCCAAACCAGATATATATCTCAACTAAACCACACTTTGCTGATATATGTTGCTCATTTGATTACAAGCCTGGATTGTTGTCTATATTTGGCACAATGGCTTCATCTTTTCTTCTAGGTACCAGTGTTTTGAGATAAGCCAGGTCAAAGACAGTCTAAGACAGGGGTCCCCAACACCTGGCCTGTGGACCAGTACCAGGCCATAGAATGCCAGCAACCGGTCCACACAAATAAGGAAAGCCCCATCCATAGGATGCAGGCAGCACACCCCCTCTGGTCCACAGAAAAACATCCCTCCACAGAACTGGTTCCTGGTGCACAAAAGGTTGGGGATCTCTGGTCTAGGACTATCTATCTAAAGGACTATTGAAACTCATTCTTATAGCGTATTGCAGCAGGATCTTGAAAGCCTGCTTAGAATACCTCTCTTATTTCTCTTATATGAAACAGAATCGAGGAACTGGAACCAGGAACCTCTGACTTACAGTGGCAATTCAGGCAGTCTCAGTTGCCGCTGGATGAATCTGGCATGTGCACATCTGTGGTCATGGGATTGCCATTGGCAATCTCCTGCCTGCTTCCCTGTTCACTTTGCTTGTGAGGAGCCAGCAGTGAAGGTTGCCAATGGTGATTGTGTGACTAAGGGGATGTTGCAATGATGTAATTGAAACCTAGTTGCTAAACACACAAATTATGATTACATGACTGCAGGAAGGCTGTGACAGCCATACCCACAATGATTCTTTGTAAGTACTCCTTGTTCAGCACATAACTTGATAACTTGATAATGATAAAGTTGGAAGGGACATTGGAGGTCATCTAGTCCAACCCCCGCTTCTGGAGGCAGGTTGTTCCACTGGTTAATTGTTCTAACTGTCAGGAAATTTCTCCTTAGTTCTAGGTTGCTTCTCTCCTTGACTAGTTTCCATCCGTTGCTTCTTGTCCTGCCTTCAGGCACTTTGGAGAATAGCTTGACTCCCTCTTCTTTGTGGCAGCCCCTGAAATATTGGAACACTGCTATCATGTCACCCTCACCCTTCTCTTCATTAAACTACACATACCCAATTCCAGCAACCATTCCCTATATGTTTTAGCCTCCAGTCCCCCAATCATGTTTGTTGTTCTTCTCTGTACTCTTTCTAGAGTCTTGACATCTTTTTTACATCGTGGTGACCAAAACTGGATGCAGTATTCCAGGTGTGGCCTTACCAAGGCATTGTAAAGTGGTATTAGTACTTCACGCAATCTTGATTCTATCCCTCTGTTAATGCAGCCTAGCACTTTGTTGGCTTTTTTGGCAGCTGCAGCACACTGCTGGCTCATATTTAAGTGATTGTTCACTAGGACTCCGAGATCTCTCTCACAGTAACTACTATTGAGCAAGGTACCACCTATACTATACCTATGCATTTGATTTTTCCTGCCTAAATGTAGAACCTTACTTTTTTCACCATTGAATTTCATTTTGTTAGATAGTGCCCAGTGTTCAAGTCTGTCCATATCCTGTATCTTAAGCCTGTCTTCTAGAGTGTTGACTATTCCTGCCAGCTTGGTGTCGTCTTCAAATTTCATGAATTCCCCATCTATCCCCTTGTCCAAATCGTTGATGAAAATGTTGAAGAGCACTGGGCCCAGGACGGAGCTCTGGGGCACCCCACTACACAATTTCCTCCATGTAGATGTAGTTCCATTGAGGATCACACACTGAGTACGGCTGGTCAGCCAGCTATGAATCCATCTGGTAGTGATGCTATGCAACCCACATTTTTCTGTCTTAACAAGTAGTAGGTTGTGATCTACTTTATCAAAGGCCTTAATGAAGTCGAAGTAAATTATATCCACAGCATTCCTCTGTTCCACTAATTTTGTCACTTGGTCAAAGAATGGAGTAGCCTTCATAGTCAATAAAAGAGTAGGAAAAGCAATACTGGGATACAATCCTCAAAATGACAGAATGATCTCAGTTCGAATCCAAGGCAAACCGTTCAATATCACAGTAGTCCAAGTCTATGCCCAAACCACCAGTGCTGAAGAGGATGAAATTGACCGGTTCTATGAAGCCCTACAGCACCTTATAGAACTAACACCAAAAAATGATGTCCTTATCATCATGGGGGATTGGAATGCTAAAGTAGGAAGCCAAAAGATAACCGGAATAACAGGCAAGTTTGGCCTTGGAGTACAAAATGAAGCAGGGCACAGGCTGATAGAATTTTTGTCAAGAGAATACGATGGTCATAGCAAACACTCTTTTCCAACAACCCAAGAGACGGCTCTACACAATGACATCACCAGACGGTCAACACAGAAATCAGATTGACTATATGCTCTGCAGCCAAAGATGGAGAAGCTCTATACAGTCAGTAAAAACAAGACCAGCAGCTGACTGTGGTTCAGACCATGAGCTTCTCATTGCAAAGTTTAGGCTTAAACTGAAGAAAGTAGGGAAAAGCACTAGGCCACTCAGGTATGAATTAAATCATATCCCTGTTGAATATACAATAGAGGTGACAAATAGATTTAAGGAATTAGATCTGATAGACAGAGTGCCTGAAGAACTATGGATGGACGTTTGCAACATTGTACAAGAGGTAGCAACTAAAACCATCCCAAAGAAAAAGAAATGCAAGAAAGCAAAATGGCTGTCTCATGAAGCTTTGCAAATAGCTGAGGAAAGGAGGGAAGCAAAAAGCAAGGGAGAAAAAGAAAGATACACCCAATTGAATGTAGAATTCCAGAGAATAGCTAGAAGAGATAAGAATGCCTTCTTAAATGAACAGTGCAAAGAAATAGAAGAAAACAATAGAATAGGGAGGACCAGAGATCTTTTCAAGAAAATTGGAGAGATGAAAGGAACGTTGCATGCAAAAATGGGCATGTTAAAGGACCAAAATGGCAGGGACCTAACAGAGGCAGAAGAGATTAAGAAGAGGTGGCAAAATTACACAGAAGAACTATACAAGAATGAGCTTAACGTCCCTGATAATCACAATGAGGTGGTCACTGACCTCGAGCCAGACATCCTAGAATGTGAAGTGAAGTGGGCCTTCGAAAAGCTGAGCAACAACAATGCTTGGTGGAGCAGTGGGCTAATGCCTCCTTAAGTAACACCAGCTGCCTGCAATTAGTGCAGGTTCGCATCCCACCAGGCTCAAGGTTGACTCAGCCTTCCATCCTTCCAAGGTAGGTAAAATGAGGACCCAGATTGTTGGGGCCAATAAGCTGACTTTGTAATAATGCTGCTTGGGGGGGCCCAAAAGCCCTAATAAGCAGGCATATACATAGAATGAAGGCTATTGCTAAGCACATTGGTTTGTGCTTAAAATTGTAAGCCATCCTGAGTCTTCAGAGAAGGGTGGGATATAAATGGGATTAAATGGGATTAAACAAAGCTAGTGGAGGTGACAGTATTCCAGCTGAGCTATTCAAAATCTTAAAAGACGATGCAGTAAAAGTGCTACACTCAATTTGCCAGCAAATTTGGAAAACTCAACAGTGGCCACAGGATTGGAAAAGATCAGTTTACATTCCAATTCCAAAGAAAGGCAGTGCCAAAGCATGTTCAAACTATTGCACCATTGCACTCATTTCTCATGCTAGTAAAGTTATGTTTAAAATCCTACAAGCTAGACTCCAGCAGTATGTGGATCGAGAACTACCAGAAGTACAGGCAGGATTTTGAAGAGGCAGAAGAACTAGAGATCAAATTGCCAACATATGCAGGATCATGGAGAAAGCTAGAGAGTTCCAGAAAAACATCTACTTCTGCTTCATTGACTATGCTAAAGCCTTTGATTGTGTGGATCATAACAAACTGTGGCAAGTCCTTAAAGAGATGGGTGTACCAGACCATCTTATTTGTCTCTTGAGAAACCTATATGCGGGCCAAGAAGCAACAGTGAGAACTGGACACGGAACCACTGATTGGTTCAGAATTGGGAAAGGAGTCCAGCAAGGCTGTATACTGTCACCCTGCCTATTTAACTTATATGAATCAAAAGTTGGAATTAAGATTGCTGGAAGAAATATCAACAACCTAAGATACGCAGATGATACCACTCTAATGGCAGAAAGTGAAGAAGACCTAAAGAGCCTCTTGTTGCGAGTGAAGAAGGAAAATGCAAAACTTGGGCTGAAACTTAACATTAAGAAAACCAAGATCATGGCATCCGGCCCTTTCAATTCCTGGCAAATAGATGGGGAAGAAATGGAGGTAGTGACAGATTTTATTTTCCTGGGCTCCAAGATCACTGCAGATGGGGACTGTAGCCAAGAAATTAAAAGACGTTTGCTCCTCGGGAGGAAAGCCATGGCAAATCTAGACAGCACACTAAAAAGCAGAGATATCACCCTGTCAACAAAAGTGTGTATAGTCAAGGCTATGGTCTTCCCAGTTGCAATGTATGGCAGTGAAAGCTGGACCATAAGAAAGGCTGAGCACCGAAGAATTGAGGCCTTTGAACTCTGGTGCTGGAGAAGACTCCTGCGAGTCCCTTGGACTGCAAGGCAATGAAACTGGTCAGTCCTAGAGGAGATCAACCCTGACTGCTCTTTAGAAGGCCAGATCCTGAAGCTAAAACTCAAATACTTTGGCCACCTAATGAGAAGGAAGGACTCACTGGAGAAGAGCCTAATGCTGGGAAAGATTGAGGGCAATAGAAGAAGGGGACGACAGAGAATGAGGTGGCTGGATGGAGTCACTGAAGCAGTAGGCGTGAGCTTAAATGGACTCCAGAAGATGGTAGAGAACAGGAAGGCCTGGAGGAACGTTGTCCATAGGGTCGCGATGGGTCGGACACAACTTCGCAGCTAACAACAACAACAACAAAGAATGCAATAAGATTTGTCTGACATGATCTGTTTTTGACAAACCCATGTTGGCTTTTGGTAATGACTTTCTTTGCTTCTAGGTGTTCGCTGATTCATTTTTTGATTATCTTTTCCAGAATCTTCCCAGGTATTGAGGTCAGGCTGATAGGTCTGTAGTTTCCTGGATCCGTTTTTTTTTTCTTTTTTGAACTTGGAACAGTGGTTGAGCAAGTGGCTGTTCAGCAAGGACTACCTGTATTTCTTTCCTTCCTCTCTTACTTATTCCATGCTCCTCTATACCAAATAAAAACTGAGTATGAAATTAACTGAGTACTTAATTTGTTGTTGCTTTGAATGGTAGTTCCAATCATATTAACAGGATATAAGAAACCAGGGTTATACTTCGGGAGATGGCTTGGTTGCAGAATGTAAGAGCTCTCAGGTTTTAATTTGAACAACTGTAGTCTATATGTCTCTAACTTGTGTTGTCTTAATAAGTCCTTATTAGCATAATACTTAATTTCCAAATTCCACACATGGAAGTGGAAAGGCTGAGTAATTTTGTCTTTTTAGAGGAGGTGAGAAGGTGAGAGACAAACAGTGAGATAACATGTATGCAGTCTAAGGAGAAACCAGAATTAGAAATAAAACTGCAGGACTATAGAAAAGTCCCAGGAACAGTTTTAAAATGCAATTTACATAATTAGCAATGACATATATTTGCCCCTTTAAATATAGCCAAACTGGCTTGGGAAATTCAGCTGTTTCCTTTGCCCATTTTTGATGCCATATCTGACCTGGAGTTCAAGGCTGAAAAAGCTTTGAAAAAACTCCATATTTTATCTGGCTTCAACACTGAAAGAATCACCATAGTGTCAATCAATTCCAAACACTTTTTTAAAAGCAATATGAATAATATGTGGCATTCTTCCATTTTAATTCTCCAATATTTGCACTCATGTTATATAAACATTTCATTAGGAAACTCAGTAGGAAAGAGTTCATTAAAACAATTTTGATTTGCAGTGTAGCTCAGAAAGATAAGAGGAAAGCAGGAAGCAACGTGTTTGTTATGTGAAATGCTACATGTCTTTCACACATATTACTATTAGTTTTAGAATTTTTTTCAGATTTATTTTCACTTTTACTCTTCAACTCAAGGTCCTTTGCCCTGGTTATCTCCTCAATGAATCTTTAATAGACTACAATTATGTAACACAAAGTTTCTGTAATTTTAGACTTGTATCACACATGTAAAACAGAAAAACATATTGAAAATTAGCCATATATCAAATCAATCCTCTACTTGAAATCTAATAAAAGTTGAAAAGAAGGGAAAGAAGTTTGTATTAGAAAGTATTTGTAAAGTTCAAGGAAAGCAAATTGTCTACTGTGCAGCAAGGAGAAGCAAGCAGCAAAACATATGTTGTAATGTCACAACACAAACCACATGACTAACATACTTACATCATGTGTTGGAACATAAGTAGAAAAGATCAATTTTATGTGATAACATTGTAATGCATGTTTTGTCATTTTCATGTTATTACAGATTGCACTGGATGTCTATGAAAGAAAGCAGTGGATAATAGGAACTAATGAGAACAAATATATATTTTGTTAAAGCTCTACATTATCTAAATAAAATATTCTGTCACTTTCTTAGAAATCCCAAGCATTTGAATTGGCCATCGCTAGATACTTAGAGATCCTGGAACCATAGTATAGCCTGACCATAGTATAGCCTGATTTTAAATAATGGTAAAACATACTTACTTTTGGCTTATGGTGACATACAAATTGTTCTCCTATGGCTCAGCATGATGTGTGAACTAGGCTACAAAACAATGAACTATGTTTTTAAAAATCCCAACTATGTGTGAATACTGGTTGGTTTACTAACCATATACTTTCTGGATCTAATATGAAATTAATATTCTCCTTGGTACTACATTGCCCAATATGAAATTAACATTGCCTAATTGCCCAATATGAAATTAATATTCTCCTTGGTATTACATTACCCAATAAAAATATCTAAAACTGATATAGGAGCCTCATATACTATAATAATTAAAGCTAGGAGATATTAGACAAATATGGCTTCCTAGGCTCGTGTACTCGGCATGCATACTTTTCAGTGAAACAGACCAAGATAGGAAGATCATTTTATTACGATTTGTTCAGAATATTCCAACTAAAAAAAGATTTCTCTCACTGAAAGAAGGAACCTCAAGACCCTTTTATAGTTAGCACATCAAAGGAAATTACAAGAGAAAAGTTGATTGGACAGGACAAAAGTAACCCCTCCTTTGCATAGAAAATCAGTTATATGGAAATAAATATATTACAACACACAACACACATGTCCATTTAAATGAGGTCTGAGGAAAGCAGGAGCATAAAATTTAAGATGTTAATGAGGAAAAAAGTCGTAAGGTTATTTGGAGTTCAAGATGAAACAGTTACCAATTAGCACTAACAAGCTATATCTTATCAAAAGACAAACTCCAGACATCCCATCCTATCTTGACCTGGGGAACAAAGACAGTTTTATATCATGAAGTTTAGGAATGTTATAAGTTATCAATAAAACCATTAATATCATTTTTAAAAAGAGAAAAACAAGTCAAATTAAAATACAAAATAATTATGTTAGTTAGCAAATACAACAATACTAAAAAATCCATGTTGTTGGTATTACAAAGTCCATTCTGTGTGGCCCTCAGAAGGAAATATTTTTCCAGCAGACTTATTCTCTTTACCTATTCTAACACCCAAAGCACCATGCTACAGTTCAATATAAATGAGAACTTATGAATATTAAAGAAAAATAAGGTCCCATCCATGGCAATCCCATCCATAGGATTCCTAACAAATTGCTGGGGAAGCTGAAAGTTTCCTTCAGGTAATACTATGCCAAAAAGCACTGTGATGCATTTTAAGCCAAGTTACTACTACTATTAATAATAATAGTAAAAACAATAAGCAGAAAGGAGAAAAATACATTATTTCTTTCACAGACGTACTATTAAATTCCTTCTCAGAATATTAGACATTATATCCATCAAAGCTGTATGTATTCATTAAGGTATTAAATATATTACAGCAGATTGCTGAAAATGATGCATTAAATCTGCGTATAAAAGTATTTCAATAGGCATGCTGTCTTATTCAATCTTTAATGTGTTTTTTTTTTCTACAAAATTCTATTAAGGACTCAGATTGAATATATTTATAGATAACAGTTCTGTTACTTTGATACTTTCAGTAACCAGATTTTTCAAAATAAATGTCTTCAAGTTTTCAAAAGCAATTTTGCAATAATGCCTGTCATTCTTGAGAACTTAATATGAATATTGGAGTTTTAAATGAAAATAGTGAGAGGTTTTGAACGTTCCTAGTTCTAACCTGATAAATTTAAGTTACAAGATTTAAATTAGAGAAATCTCTAGAAACAAGTGAGTAGAACTAATTTGCTGAAGTTAGATAGGTGTTTTATTTATAAATGATTAGACTCTTTGGGGAAATTTTCAGTTTAATTTCATTATTATTATTATTTATTGAACTTATATACCGCCCTTCTCCCGTAGGACCCAGGGCGGTTCATAAGGCAATTAAAACAACATTACAATACAAAAAGTTAATAGCAATTAAAATAGATTAAATTATCCTTGATTAAAAATCTAAAATCCCTATAACTCTGATTAAAAACCCAATTACAATAAGTTAAAAATTAAAATTAAAAATTCTCAGTCCTGGCCGGAAAGCTCAAAGAGCCAGGTCTTCAGGTCCCGGCGGAACGAATGAAAATCAGGGGCAGTCCTGAGCTCTACGGGTAACTGGTTCCAAAGGGCAGGCGTGCCCACAGAGAAGGCCCTCCCCCTGGGTGTTGCCCGCCGGCAATCCTTTGCCGGTGGCACCCTGAGAAGGCCCTCCCTGTGGGAGCGCACAGGACAAAGGGAACTTGATGCCGGCAGCAGGTGTTCCCACAGATATCCCGGACCCAAGCCATTTAGGGCTTTATAGGTCATCACCAGCACATTGAATCTCACCCGGAGGGCAACCGGAAGCCAATGCAGCTGGCGGAGCAGAGGTGTTACATGGGAGTATCGGGAAGCCCCCATCACAACTCGCGCGGCTGCCTTCTGCACCAGCTGAAGCCTCCGAGTAGTCCTCAAGGGCAGCCCCATGTAGAGAGCATTGCAGTAGTCTAACCGGGAGGTCACGAGCGCATGAGTGACTGTGCGCAAGGCATCTCGGTCCAGATAGGGCCGCAACTGGTGCACCAGGCGAACCTGGGCAAAAGCCCCCCTGCTCACGGCTCCTATATGATCTTCAAGACTGAGCCGCGAGTCCAGGAGGACACCCAAGTTGCGAGCCCTATCAATGGGGGGTAACACCTCACCCCCCCATCATTAAAGATGGAATAGAATGGTTCACTTGAGATGCCTGTACGCACAGCCACTCAGTCTTGGCAGGATTGAGTCGGAGCCTGTTTCTCCCCATCCAAACCCGAACCACCTCCAGGCAACGGGACATCACGTCGAGGGCATCACTGAGTTGGTTTGGGGTGGAAAGAAAAAGTTGGGTATCATAGGCGTACTGATGATACCCCACCCCAAAACCACGAATGATCTCACCCAGCGGCTTCATATAGATATTGAACAGGAGGGGAGAGAGGACCGACCCCTGAGGAACTCCACAAACAAGAGACCTCGGGGCGGACCTCTGCCCTCCCGTCAACACCGACTGCGAATGGCCCAAGAGGTAGGAGGAGAACCACCGTAAAACAGTGCCCCCCACTCCCAACCCCCTGAGACGTCGTAGCAGGATACCATGGTCAATGGTATCAAAAGCCGCTGAGAGATCTAATAGGACTAGGACAGAGGAACAACCCCTGTCCCGAGCCCACCAGAGATCATTTATCAGCGCGACCAATGCTGTCTCCGTGCTGTACCCGGGCCTGAAACCCGATTGGTACGGGTCAAGATAATCAGTTTCCTCCAGGAACAGAGGAAGCTGATGTGCCACCACACTCTCAACAACCTTCGCTAAAAAGCGAAGGTTGGAGACCGGACGATAGTTATTCAAAATAGCTGGATCCAGGGCAGGCTTCTTGAGAAGGGGTCTCACCACCGCTTCCTTCAAGGCGGCGGGAAAGACACCCTCACTCAAAGAAGCAGATATCACTGCCTGGAACCAGCCTTGTGTCTCCTCCCAAGCTGAATAAACCAGCCAGGAAGGGCACGGGTCCAATAAACAGGTGGTAGAGCTCAGCCTCCCCATAATCCTGTCCACCTCCTCAGGAGTCACAGGATCAAACTCAGTCCAGATAATACTCTCAAGACCGCTCGATTCCTTCCCATCAGACTCTGCCCAGTCAGAGTCTAAACCAGTCAGAGTCATAAAGTATACAATGAAATAATTTAAATGTCAACTAACTAAAATTAAAGATCATCTGGCAAAACAATAAATATACACAAAAATTTTGCAGAATGCTGTTATTTCAGAAAGTCAGATACAATTATTATGACAGGGAACTGTGTTATTTGTTAAGCTATTTCATGTGCCTGCGGTGGGTCATATCTCACTCCAGGCTATACCCTGGACAAATTCATCCATCAAAAGTATTGACATTTCATGTTACATGTTTTCTATTTACGTATATGACTGCATCAGCTCCTGTAGTGCTTGTTAAAAATTCAAGTATCTTTCTAGGCCAGAAGGAAGCTAGAAGAATAAAAATTTTTAACTCAACAACAATTAGTAAAAGCAAGTATCTTTCAAGCTCATTTCTTGGTGACTTCATTGATTATATCTATGAGTGATTGTCATCCTTAGCAACTTTAAGATGTGTGGACTTCAACTCCCAGAATTCTCCACCCAGCTTTCTGGTTTCAGGGAGTTGAAGTCCATATATCTTAAAACTGCCAAGGTAGAGTATCACTGATATCAATGCAATCTTCTTAGCAGGTTGATACAAGAATGATCTGTAATTGACTTCTGGGATATTATTCAGTTTCTTCATCTAGTGTCTAGTCTGGGCATTTCCTGATAGCCTCTCAAATACTAACCAGGCCCAACTCTGCTCTGACCTCATTAAGGTCAGCAGGAACTGTCACCTGCTGAAATACCTTACAAAAAAGTAACTGTTATGTACTGGGCTCTTAAAGAATACCACGTGGGTTGCTGGAGCAGCTAACGGCTCTCCAGCAACCCAGACTACAAGTCTCCAGTGCTGCTATTGCCTATCCCTAGGCGACAATGGTTGCTTCAAACCTATTGGCTGCCACCTAGGGGCTAGACTATATATTGCGGCTAGTTGCAGCCTTTTCCGCAGTACAGTTTCTGCACAAAATAAACTATGAGTTACCTTGTACTCAGCTTCGCGTCTTCATTCCTGCGCCAAAGAACCCGCTATTTAACAGTGGCGACGAAGGTGGGATCCTGCTTCACTGATTAAGAGTTGAAGTCTACGAGGGAAAGGCAGCGCATGCCGGAGGGAAAAGGCATTTTCCCCCCCTCTCAAGGTCGGCTAGCAAGCTACGCTAGCGACCTCGTGCTCAGTGGACTCATTCCCTGAGCCTGGAAGCAGGATCAGGAAGAACGCAGAAACCAGCAAAAGAATGCTGAATGTTGGGAAACTGAGAGAATTCAACGTGAAACACCCGGAGGAATGGCCATCATATCTATCACAAGTAGAAAACTACCTCAGGGCCAATCAGATCGCAGAAGAAGGACTGAAGGCTGCAACGCTACTCTGCGTGTGCAGCCCAGCAACCTTTGATTTGGCCGAGAACCTTTTCGTGCCAACACCGATTGAAGCAGTCTCCTACGCAGACCTCAAAAAGAAGCTAACTGGGCACTTCCAGCCCAAGATGTCTGAAATGGCTTGGTGGTTCAAGTTCGACCAAAGAGTGCAACAACCGGGTGAATCAGCTTCCAAGTTCATAGCGGCCCTGAGGCAGGCCGCACACCTTTGCAAATGCTTTACAAGCATTCTTGGGTCTCCTAAACTTCTATCACACATTTCTACCTCATAAGGCAGCAATAGCAGAGCCCCTCCACAGGCTTCTAGACAAGAAAGCTCCATGGAAATGGACTAACTTACATGAAAAAAGTTTCCAGGACTTAAAAGCACTATTGTCAGAAAAGTCCACTGTAACTCACTACAAAGAGTCTAAACCTGTATGTCTTGCATGTGATGCATCTCCCTATGGGTTGGGGGCAGTTTTAAGTCACATAGAAAAAAGTGGGAAACAGGTTCCTATAGCATTTTACTCAAGGACATTGTCCTCTGCTGAGCGCAACTATGCTCAGATTGAGGAAGAGGCCCTGGCCATCGTTGCTGCAATAAAAAAATTTCATGACTATTTATATGGCAGGGATTTCACAGTATACACTGACCACAAACCTCTGTTGGGACTTTTCACAACAGACAAACAAATCCCCCACATGCTATCTCCAAGAATGCTGAGATGGTCTATTTTCCTATCTGCATACAATTTTAAATTAATTCACAAACCGGGCAAGGAAATGGACCACGCTGATGGCCTCAGCAGACAACCACTGCCACTAACGGATCCAGATCTGGCTCCAGCTGCTAGAATATTGTCCATACAGGACATACCTGAATTTCCCCTCCATGCAGGGGACATTGCTGCTGAAACTGCCACAGATAAAATACTTAGTAGAGGGTTGTCATGGGTATACACAGGCTGGTTGGATAAAAGACCAGGCCAGAATTTTGGAGCTATTTTGTCAGGAGGCATGAGTTATCTGCCCATAAAGGGTGCATTTTATGGGGAAACAAAACCCCCGAGGGGGCTGCACATGGGCGATTGGGTTTGGGCCAGGAACTATGATCATGGGAATCTGTGGGTTCCTGGTCAAATTACCAAGACATCTGGACCCCTATCTTATGAAGTGGGATTGGAGGGAGGGCGAGTTGTCAGACGACACATTGATCAGCTCAGGAAACGGTTTCCAGAATGGCCACTAAGTGAGGACTCAGTCATAAGTCCCTCCCAAGGTCCTCAAGCGTGCGGCTAAGCCAGTCCTCACATGGACTATCAGGACTTTTCCGTCATAACTGAGGCAGAACCAGAAGCAGAACTGGGGATCCCTGGAGTGCAACATGGATCCCCTGAAGGAGCAAGCCAACCGAACTTTAGCAACCGCTGTGCCTACTTTGCCTAACAGTCTGACTCTGGGGTGGGCCAACCTGGAGAGGCCAGCCAGAGTGCATCGAATCCCCTTGACTCAGGAGCACAAAGGGATACAAGTCTACCCAGCCCACTGGGTAAGCTGGTAGACCACAAAGTGATGGGAACTCCAAGACATTCCTCTAGGGCACACAAGCCTCTTTCATATCTTGCAGATTACGTTGTAAAATAAAGAGCTATATATTGTTGTAATTCCTGTTGCCACTACACTACAGAAACTAGTGCTATGATGTAACTGTCTAATAGTGCCATTTTTGAATCCTATTCATTGAGATGTTGTTTAATAACATTGTAACCTACATTTTTTTACTTTTATTATTATTATCACTTTTATTTTAGTGTGTTTGGATAATGAGTCTTGACAATTGTTGAGACTAATTGGTGTTACTATGGTCTGTTCTAAGAGGGTGTTAGGTACTGGGTTCTTAAAGAATACCACATGGGTTGCTGGAGCAGCTAACGGCTCTCCAGCAACCCAGACTACAAGTCTCCTGTGCTGCAATTGGCTATCTCCAGGTGGCAATGGTTGATTCAAACCTATTGGCTGCTGCCTAGGGGCTAGACTATATATTGCGGCTAGTTGCAGCCTTTTCCCCAGTTTCTGTGCAAAATAAACTATGAGTTACCTTGTACTCAGCTTCGCGTCTTCATTCCTGTGCCAAAGAACCCGCTATTTAACAGTAACAATCACTAAATAACATTTTAGCTGAAGATCTTCAACACAGTGATGCTATTAGTGCAATGCTATTATTTAAGCTATTAGTGTCATCCTCCACAAGCATTTCTACATGAAAACATGAGCAGTATTTCAGTGATCATGTTAATCACTCTGAAAATTTCATAACACTCAGTTTTCAATTGTGAGATTAATAGCAAAGCCATCAGTGAGTATAATAATCTTGAAACATAAAGCAATAGTGTGTGTTGCACAAGAAACAAAGCCAGCCTTGCACTGGATGAAAAATGTGATTATCACAACCCAGCTTTATGACTGAATTCACAAAGGGTTAGTGCGATAGATTTGTTCAGAATTGCTGAGTACATAATAATTTATTTATTTTAAGGTAAAAGATGAAGAAATAATTACAGATAAATTATTCTGCACGTATCTACATACTCCGAAGGTTTTTTGAGAAACCATTAGTCTTTCTATAGGTTGTAATAAGAAAGCTCTCAAATAAATTTACTTTAACTCAAGCTTCAAACATTCAACAAATGTATAACATCCTATCAACACTTTATCCTGGCCATTCTGCAGCTATTCTTTATAGTACACAGTAATGCCTTTGTGGAAATTCCTTACTTCACCTGCTTCCTGGTTATTTCCTTTAGAAACTGTCTCCCGATTTTGAATGCAAAGAAGTATGTGTATATAAGCAGTTCTATGAGTTTTTTTAAATGTTGTATAATAAGCAAGGTTTATGATACCCATTAACTAGTCAATTAAATGTGTTCAGCCAGATAATCAACCTATTACTGATCATACTTAAATGCATAAAAGTTAGCAAAGAATGCCCTGGTCTGTAGCTGTGTACATTTTAATTGTCCCATACTATCACCCAAAATAGGAGTACCAGTTTTATATTGTTTGGTATGATTTTTCAAAGTAAAGAAATATTTCTTGCTACTAATTTTTAGCTTAACAGCATTTGTAATGTATGGGAATTAGGAAGCTGTAATAACTACCTATAGAGATTTGACATCAAGATTGCCGAATAAAAACATGCTACTGAATGTCAAAAACATCTCTGGCAAGAAAATCTCTGAGGTTCAAATCCCAACATCTTCAACTACTTCATCTGACAATTTTTCAGTCTTCTTAAAGCTTGAATTAATTCAGAATGAGGATTACATATATACATACACATACACATACTAGATGTGTGAACTTCAATTCCCAGAATTCTCCAGCCATCTGTTGAGCTACTTAAACATCTTAGAAGTTGCTAAGGTTGAGAAACATTGATCTAGACCAGACATGTCAAACTCGCGATGTCACGTGACATCGTGCAACATATCGGGATGGTTTTGCCATTGCCAGCAATGGGGTGGGCACGACTTTCAGATGACGTGTCCAGCCCGTGGGCCAGCAGTTTGACACCCCTGATCTAGACACTCATAATCCTTGTTTGTTTAAAGCTGTGTAGCAGTGTGAGAAACAGCACACCATAAAGCAGGAGTAGGCAATCTGGTAGTCACAGAAAGCACCTGGAAGCCACCCTACTTTTTACAATTATTTCAGTTTTAAAAATAAGCAAGTGGCTGGTAAAATGCCAGTCTCTTGAACTATCATTATTTATATAAATGGCATAGAACCTACATAAAACTCCATAGGCATTCCTACGAATAAGGATGACAAGCTGCTACACAGAGCTTTGTTGAGAAATGCGTCCCAACACTTACCTACTCATAACAATAGAAAGCTAAGTTAGAAATAAACAAGTTTGCTAATTGGCTTTCTAACATATGAGTGTTTTATGACTGCTGTACTCACCATGGCAGATGTTTTGTGAAAGCATTCTTGTCATTCCCCTATATTTTCATCAGATATACAAAAAGAACATTTTAAAAAGTAGCATTTTTCCCACTGGTATTCAGAGCTTAGTCTATATAAAGTCTTTAAAATTATGATTTTGGTTTTATGAGGATGGTGGCATGGACTAGATTTCATGGGGAAGGTTTGTTTATTTTATTTTATTTTATTTATTGCATTTATATACCGCCCTTTCCCTGAGGACTCAGGGCGGTTTACAGGGAATTAAAATCAACCATACAAAAGTTAAAACCCAATTTAAAAAAAATTAAATCGACCCTGTACTAATTAAAACCCCAATTAAAATGAATGTCTCCTCAGCCTGGGCCCGAGAGCTCAAAGAGCCAGGTCTTCAGGCCCCGGCGGAATGATCGGAGGTCGGGAGCAGTCCTCAGCTCCACCGGCAGCTGGTTCCAGAGGGCAGGCGCCCCCACTGAGAAGGCCCTATCCCTGGGTGTCACCCGCCGGCAATCTCTTACCGGCGGGGCCCTGAGCAGACCCTCCCTGTGGGAGCGCACTGGGCGAAGGGCATTTGATGCCGGCAGCAGGTGTTCCCTCAAATACCCCGGACCCAGGCCATGTAGGGCTTTATAGGTGATAACCAGCACCTTGAATTTGCAAAGTGTAAGCTACAATATGAGTCCTGGTGACACAGACAGTACCAAATAATACAACAAATAAAACCTTTAAAGAAAGTGTTTAAAAATACAGGTTGCTTTAGAAATTATATACCGTACATCAAATAGCGGATTTCAGAAACTGATTTTGAATAAAAGGATTTGTATTATATTGAATCTTGAAATAAAATTCAGTGAGACTTGGAGTTCTGAATTCCCGACCCTGGAATGTGAGAAAAACTATTAGGGAGGAGTTGTATGTGCCTCAGTGATAAGTTGGCTAACTATAAACTGTGGGTTTTGACAGCTGTCAAAAGCTGCCGGGCGAGACTTCCGGTGGCGGCGCGGCGCCGAAGACAGCCTTCCCGGGCTGCCCGCGGCTCAGCTGTTTGTTTTTTCGCCCGAAACAGCGTCGATCAGCTGTTCGGGCGAAATTGAAGTCCCCTCCTCGGGAGAAGAGGAGGGGGTGAGGCCCCAGGTAGGGGTAGAGTTCTCCGGGGCCGCCTGAGCTTGGAGCTTGGGCGGCTGAAGGATTGAACTCCCCCAAAGCCTGGGTTGCTCCCAGCTGGCCGGCGTCTCTGCTCCGAACTTCTTGGAGCAGAGCCAGGCGTCTGCGAACCATCCCTGCCTGAAGAAAGGACTATGATTTAAAGGAGCAGGCAGAGCGGTACAAGAGGCAAAGGTGAAGAGGATTATTTTACTATACTCTCGAGCTTGTTGGACTTTTTAAACTTTAAGTGAAAGTGCGTCATAATTGAGGACTAAAAGATGGCGGCGAAACCTCCCCCTAAAACTCTTCGGAGTGGTGGATCCTCGCCGGTGCAACAATCATCACTACAGGCGTTGCACCCTCCTGAAGCGCTGACATCGAAGGATTTGCGAGATGCTTTGGATAAACATGCCCAGGTACTTTTGGAATCAATTAATCAATCAATTGCTGATAAATTTGCACAGATGGAGGAGAAATTGGAGAAATTGGAGGAGAGAATGGAAGAGAGGATGGAACAGAAGTTCAGCGTGATGAAGGTAGACATTTTGTCTTCAGTGCATAAAGTGGCGGAATGTGTGGAAGAATTAGATGAAAAAATGGATGATCTGGCTCAAAGGAATGCTATATTAGAAGTAAAAGCACGGGAGAATGAAAATGCAAGAGACAAAGTGGAAAGGGAGTTAAGCCTAGCCCAATATTACCAGATGCAGTTTGCTGTCAGAATCAGAGGTTTAAAAGAGAATATTAAAGAAGATTTAAAGCAGCTGATCTCTGAGGCTCTCGAAGTGGTATTAAACCAGCCAGCATCTGAAATAAGAGCAGCTATGGATAAAGTGTTTCGGGTGAATTCATGGATTGCCAGACAGAGAAAGTTGCCTAGAGATGTGGTGGTTTATTTTGCAAAAAGAGAAATTAGAGATCAAGTTATACAAGCTGCCTATGATGCTAAAGTGGTGATTGCTGAACAAGAAGTCTTGGTTTTAAAAGAAATTCCTCCAAGGATTTTAAGGGGAAGGAAGGACTATACATTTCTCGTGCATGAGCTTAAGCAAAGAGATATAAGGTTCAGATGGGAGATTCCAGACGGGCTGATGGTGATGCATGAAGGTAAAAGGTATCGGCTGATTACTGTGAAGCAAGCGCGTGATTTCTACAATAATGTCTTAAAAGCAACCCCATTAACACTTCTGGAAGCTGGAAAGGGATCTGGAGAAGGAGAACATCAAGAGGATGAAACAGAGGAAAGTGGTGCTGGAGGAGATCAAGCTACAATTTCTTTGGATGATCCTAGAGAGCAAAGAGTAACGCGTGCTGCTTTAAAACGAGCAAAGAAAATAAAAGAACAAGATCAGCAAAAGTCTTCAGATTCTTCACAACGTACATATAGTCAAGCTGTGGGAGGAGCACGGCCTAAAGAAGTTAGTCCTATCAAAGCTGTGGTCCAAGAGCTTTTGGAGGATATGCATGGCAACTAAATTTCTAACTTGGAATGTTAATGGACTAAATTCACCGCAGAAGAGGAAGAAAGTTTTTCAATATTTAAAACAATTTAAGATAGATGTTATATGTTTGCAAGAAACGCATATTAGAGTTTTGGATCAAAAGCATTTACTGAACTCGAGACTGGGTACGCAATTTGTTGCCTCTGCAGAGAATAAGAAAAATGGAGTGGTTGTTTATGTTAAAAGTGCCTTAACAGCAGACTTAATTGAAGCAGATAAGCATGGAAGATATGTTATGATTGAGCTGTTGTTAGAAGGTAAAAAGACGCTTCTAGTTGGATTATATGCACCTAACCAACAACAAGCTGATTTTTTTAGCTTACTCCACACAAAGCTTACCCAGTTGGATTATAAATCTTTTATTTTTATGGGAGACTGGAATGGTGTTTTGGATGTACAGTTGGATAAGGCTGGAGCTTTTAAGCACATTCCAAGTCATGCTAGACTGCCTAAATCTTTTTTTGAAATGAAGGATGACCTGGAATTGTGAGATATTTGGCGTGAGAGACACTTGCAGGAGAAGGATTATACTTTTTATTCTGACAGACACCAATCTTTTTCGAGGATTGATTTTATTTTGTTGACTAATGATTTTTTTTGAGAACTAAAAAGGTGAAGATTTGTGCAAGAACTATCTCTGACCACAGTCCAGTTTGGTTGGAGATTGATAAGGAGAAAAGAGATAGGCGCTCGTGGCGCGTAAATGAGAATTTGTTTAGAAATCAGAGAAATGTGGAAGAATGCAAACAGCGGATGAAGGATTTTTTTGAGATTAATATGAATAAGGGTACCTCTATGGACATGGTTTGGGATGCTAGCAAGGCCTATATGAGAGGGGTGTTGATATATATGAATAATAGACATAGACGTGCAGTGGAAACTAGAAGGAAAGAACTGGAGAATGAAATAAAGGAAAAAGAAAAGGCTTTGATTTTGAACCCAGAGGATGTGAAGATCAAGGAGGCTATTAGACTGTTAAGAGGACAATTTGATAAATTAATGGCAGATCAAGTGGCAACCAATCTGCGGTTTGCTAGGCACAATACTTTTTGCAACGCTAATAAACCAGGCAGATGGTTAGCTTATAGACTGAGGAAAAAACAAAGGGCCTCTAATATAGACAAGATTGAGTATAAAGGAAGGGTTGTGTTTCAACAGAATCTTATTAAGGATGCTTTTGTGGATTTTTATTCGAAATTATATACTAAAGAGGAAATTAATGTAAAAGATATTGATATATACTTGGAGTTCTTACGGTTCTTACGCAAGTACAAAAAGAGGGGATTAATCAACTGATTACAGAAGAAGAAATTTTTACAGCAATTAAGGAACTGAAGGTGGATAAAGCGCCAGGCACGGATGGCTTGACTGCGGCCTATTATAAAAATTTACAATTAGAGATGATAAAGCCGTTAAAGGAACTGTTTCAGACAATTCAGAGGGGGGGAAAGGTGCCACCGTCTTGGAGAACAGCTTTTATCTCTTTGATTCCGAAGGAAGACCAGGATGCTACTCAAGTTAAAAATTACAGACCGATATCGCTTTTAAATACAGATTATAAGATATTTGCTAAGGTTTTGGCTAATAGACTGATGAGGGTTCTGCAACAGGTGATTCATGGGGATCAAACGGGGTTTATTAGTGGTAGGCAAATGAAAAATAATGTGAGACATATAGTTGATGTGTTAGAGTTTTTGGAAAGGCACAACCAGATCTCTGCAGCGCTAATCTTTTTAGATGCTGAAAAGGCCTTTGATCAATTGAATTGGCAATTTTTGTTGAAAGTTTTAGATAAAATGGATTTTGGGGAAAAAAATTTACAACCGATTAGGGCATTATATCAAAAACAAACTGCCCGAATCATAGTTAATAATAGCCTGACAGCAGTATGTAATATTGAGAAGGGCACAAGGCAAGGGTGTCCATTATCGCCCTTGTTATTTGTGTTAACATTAGAGATACTATTGGTTAAGATTCGGAACTCGGAAAAAATTAAGGGGATACAAGTTGGAGATCAGGACTATAGATTGAGAGCATTTGCAGATGATCTGGTTGTTACAGTGACCCAGCCAGAGAACTCTGTTGTGGACCTGATGGAGATAATAACACAATATGGGAAGGTTTCTGGATTTAAAGTAAATACACAGAAAACTAAAATTTTGGCTAGAAATATGACAGTTTCACAGAAGGCTCTCTTAGAAGGATTAACTGGATTTGAGATTGTTAAAAGGGTTAAATATCTGGGGGTGATTTTGTCGCCCTCTAATACAAAGCTATATAAAAATAATTATGAAAAACTATGGGGGAAAATTCAAAAAGAATTGGAGAGTTGGCAAAAATTGCAATTGTCTTTGTTGGGACGGATTGCAGCAGTGAAAATGAATGACCTGCCCAAATTTTTATTTTTATTTCAAATGATACCGATTCTTAAGAAAGATTCTAACTTTTGAGGAATGGCAGCGTGGTATCAATAAATTTGTGTGGGCAGGGAAAAAGCCACGAGTTAAACTTAAGATTATGCAGGATACTCGTGAGAGAGGTGGCCTTAAATTGCCTAATTTTAAATTATATTATGAAGCTGCTGCATTAGTAGGAATAAGCGATTGGATTAATTTGACGCAACTGAGGTTATTAAATCTTGAGGGCCATGATTTGTTGTTTGGCTGGCATGCATATTTGTTATATGATAAGAAGGTAGATACTGTGTTTAGGATGCATATTTTAAGACAGGCATTGCTGAGAGTTTGGAAGAAGTATAGACATAAGTTAAGCAGCAAGATACCATTGTGGGCAATTCCAAAACACGCAATAGAAAATATACATGCTGGTTTCAAACATGATGTGACTACGTACAAGGAAATTTTAAGCCTGGAAAGGAATGTTTGGTGTTTGAAATCATATAGCCTCTTGCGAGAAGAGAAGGTTGTTCAAACTTGGTTTCAATATATTCAGTTACGGGCCAGGTGGAAAGAAGACCAGAAAAATGGATTTACAATGACTGATGAAAATTTGATGAAGCAGATTAGAAATCAGGGACCAGCACATATTAAACGGATATATCTTGCATTGATAGAGATTGACTCAGAAACAGAGCTTGTTAAGGATTGTATGATAAAATGGGCCCAAAACATCCAGGAAGTTATTACAATGGACACGTGGGAAAAGATTTGGGTGAGGAACGTAAAATTTACTCAAGCTCAAAATCTAAGAGAGAACTTTTACAAAATGTTTTATAGATGGCATTTAGATCCTAAAAAGCTTGCAAGTATGTATCCGAATTATCAGCCTAAATGTTGGAGGTGTGGTGATGAAGATGCAACATATTTTCACATATGGTGGACATGTAAGAAGGTTAAGGCTTTTTGGATAAAAGTCTGGTGGAATATGCAGAAGATTTTTAAACAGAGGATAAAGTTTTGTCCGCAACTTTTTTTGTTGGGAATAATTGCAGACGCTACAGTTATGGACACCAAGCTGATGTTGAACTTAATTACGGCGGCAAGACTTTTGATAGGCCAATATTGGAAGAAAGAGGAACTGCCGACCATAGAAGAGTGGACTTTAAAGGTTTCCGACCTGGCAGAGATGGTGAAGATTTCGGCCTATTTGAAAGATCATTCGCAAGAACGTTATATTATGGAATGGAGAAAATGGATTGAGTTTATCCAGAACAAGTATAGGGTTAAGAAGTTTTATGTAGCATTCGAATAAGTCTTCTTTCATTTTTTTTTCTTTTTCTATTCCAGTTTTTTATATATATTTAATATTGCTAAGGTGTGTTTTATCCTATATAAGCTAGAGAGTGATGGATTTTAGAATTTATAGTTGTTAGTATATGGTTGTTTATGATTGCCTTTTTATATATATATACCTTGTATTTAGCTCTGGGAAGTCGGGGGGGGAGGGGGGGGGAGGGAGGGGGGGAGGGGGGAGGTTGGGGGGAGGTAGGGGGGGAGCAGGGAGGGGGAAGGGGGGTTTTTTAAAGGAAAACTGTATTTTAAAACTTTTCAATAAAAAAAAAAAAAGCTGCCGGGCGGAACTGCGCAAGCGCCAGCGACTGACAGCTCAACACGCGCTACCGATGACAGCTCCAAGCTGTCAAATCCAGACGGCCCCGATTGGCGGAGACAAACGGCGCGGGAACGGACTCACCCCTGATTGGTCAAACTGCTGGCAGCTGTCAGTATAAATAGATGTCTTGTTCTCTTGTTAATTTGCCTGGTTCAGAATAAAGAGTTGAATGGTTAACTCGCTGTCTCGCCTGCTAAAGCACTGGCGACGAGGGTGGGATGCCTGCTTGCCTAAGCTGAAGTCACTACCTAAGGGGAGAAGAGATTTTTCCCTTTAGCCGAGCTGGTCACTTGCTGAAGTCACTCGGAAGCCGAACTTCCATTCAACGCAAGCAGCGGCACCCAAAATTACAGACAGCATGACGAACCATGGCCACATTCGGGAATTCAATACCCGCCACCCAGAAGGCTGGGAGTCTCATCTGGGCCAGGTAGAAGGATACCTGGTGGTCAAGAAGATCACAGACGACTGGGCCAAGGCAGCCGCCCTCCTTTGGCTCAGCGGGCCCGCCGTATATGATGCCGCTGTGGGAATCTTCACCCCGGAGCCGATCGCCACTATCTCCTACGCCGACCTTACCGAGGGGCTGAGCAAATACTTCATGCCCATCAAGTCAGAACTCTTTTGGAGAGTGAACTTCGCCCGGAAACTACAGCTTCCTGACGAGCCAGCAAATGACTTCATAACCCGGGTCAGACACGCCGCACGTCGGTGCCGGTTCCCGGACTTAGAAGACCAAATCCGGGACCAGATCGTCATAGGGCTCAAAGACGAACGGCTGAGGAAGAAGCTGATCGCCAAGCCAGAAATGACAATGACCGACGTGGCGAGAGAAGTCATCGCATACGAGGACTGCCATGGAGACAACCGACGTGCACCTGACAGCGGGCCCAGCGGGTCCGTGCACCAGGAGGACGGTGGGTTTAGCGGTTCCGAAGATCCAGTATCTTTGCCATGAAAACCCTATGGACAGTACCAAAAGGCAAAACGATATTGTTGTGTATTTACTTATTGTTATGTATTCACAAATTGAGTTAAATAGAAGATTAACAGGGCTGAGGTAAAACCGCGGCAGCTTTTGACGACGGCCCCACAGACATAGATGCGGTACAGCGGCGGTTCGAAAAGCTCAGGCTGCAACGCAACTACAGAGGGGGGCCTGCCAACAATCAGAGGGGCGCTAACTACCAGCCAATCAGGGCAAAGTGTGCCAGCTGCGGCGGAAGCCACCTGAGAGCGATGTGCCGGTTCCGCAGTGCCAAATGCCACGGGTGCAGGAAGACAGGTCACCTCAAAGCCGTGTGCCGCAGCCGGAGCCGGGAAAACCTGCATGAACTGGAGGTGACAGCCGAAGGTATGACCCCACACACACCCAGAGCCAGGCACAGTCCCAGAACCCTAGTGCTTAACGTAAGGGGGAGGGGCGGAAGATATACAGTCCACAGCAATCTTAAGCCTAAAGTCAAGGTGAACGTTCTGATTCAGGGAATTCCCTGTGAGATGGAAGTGGACTCTGGGTCCTCCGTCTCACTCATTTCATGGCGAACCTATACGGACATTTGTAATCAAAGTAGAAAACGGCCCGCCCTTCGACCCACCAAACTCCGCCTAGCTGACTTCCAGAAAACGGCCATTAAACTCCGGGGAAAAGCGTCCGTCCCTGTAGAGTTCAAGCAATTTAAAGGATCCCTCCCTATTCTTGTGACCAAAGAAAACAGAATCAGCCTGCTAGGATTAGACTGGTTTGAGGCACTAGGGATAGCGTTGACAGGTGTCAACGCCATTCAGCTGTCAAAATTAGAATCCGTCTGCCTTCAATTCGCGGACGTCTTTGACAGCTCGCTAGGGAAGTACACTGGACCACCCGTATCTCTTAAACTAAACCCGAATGTAATGCCTGTCAGAATCAAGGCTAGAAGAGTTCCCTTCGCCTTGAGGGAAAAAATAGAAGCTGAGCTAAACCGATTAACGAACTTAGGGGTCCTAGAACCGGTAGAAGGGGCAGAGTGGGAGACACCCATAGTGACCCCAGTTAAGCCAAATGGCCAAATAAGATTATGTGCCGATTATAAAGCGACCCTCAACCTCGCATTAAATGCACATGCCTACCCGGTCCCGGCTGTCAAAGACATCCTCGCGGCCATTAAGTCAGGCGCCATATTTGCCAAGTTAGACTTGGCGCAGGCGTATTTACAGCTGCCTGTCACCCCTGACACCGCCTTGGCTCAAACAATCGTCACCCACAAGGGAGCATTCAAAATTAACCGCCTTCAATTCGGCATCTCTGCAGCCCCGGGGATCTTCCAGGAAATCATGGAAAAGACACTTAAAGGGATCCCCGGGGTCTGCCCATATTTTGACGACGTCCTAATTGCAGGGGAATCAGAAAAAGACCTAGCTGACAAATTAACTAAGGTGCTCCTAAGGTTCAGGGAGGCTGGTCTCAAATTAAAAAGAGACAAGTGCTCCATCGGGGTGCCCTCAACAGAGTTCTTAGGTTTTAAAATAGACGCTAAGGGAATTCACCCCACTGACACAAAAATTAAAGCTATTAAAACAGCACCAACCCCTAAAAATAAACAAGAACTTCAAGCCTTCCTAGGGTTAGTTAACTTTTATCACACCTTCCTGCCTCATAAAGCCTCCATTGCTGAACCCTTACATAGGCTATTAGACAAAGGCAAAACCTGGACTTGGTCCTCTGAGCATGATAAAAGTTTTAATCTACTAAAAAACTTACTCTCCAGCAACACAACGGTAGCCCTGTTTAACGAACAGCTGCCCTTATGTCTAGCTTGCGATGCCTCCCCCTACGGCATCGGAGCGGTCCTAAGCCATTTAACTAAAGAAGGAATACAGACCCCTGTAGCGTTCTACTCCAGAACGCTGTCAAAACCTGAGCGCAATTACGCTCAGATCGACAAAGAGGCGTTAGCTATAGTAGCTAGCATAAAAAAATTTCATGATTACCTTTACGGCCGACCCTTTACCATTTTTACAGACCATAAGCCCCTGTTAGGACTTTTTACGGTAAATAAGCTAACACCACAAATATTATCTCCCCGCATCCTGAGATGGTCTACCTTTCTGTCAACCTATTCATACAAGTTAGAATACAGGCCAGGGAAAGCCATGGGCCATGCTGATGGCCTGAACAGACTGCCCCAACCAATAGTTGACCCAGACCCAGCACCAGCTGGAAGGATACTGGCTATCTCAGACCTCCCAGAATGCCCATTATCTGTTAAAGACATCTCTGCAGCTACTGCTGCAGACAAAATTTTAGGCAGAGTCTTAGGCTATGTCACGTCTGGCTGGCAATACACACCTCCAGACCCAGAATTCCAACCTTATATTTTAAAGCAAAAGGAATTATCCACCCATCAAGGATGTTTACTATGGGGCAACAGGGTAATCATACCCAACAAACACAGACTCAGGGTGTTAGAAAGCCTCCACGAGGGTCACCCCGGTACAGTTAAAATGAAGGCTCTGGCCAGAAGCTATGTCTGGTGGCCAGGATTAGACAAACAGATTGAAACACACGTAGCCGGCTGCTATTCCTGCCAACTTGTTAGAGCCGCCCAGCCACAGGCTCCCATACATAGATGGGAAACTACAAAGACACCCTGGTCTCGTATTCATATAGATTATGCGGGTCCATTCCAAGGTCAATCATTCTTAATTGTCGTGGATAGCTATTCAAAATGGCTAGAGGTAGCGCCAGTGGCTAGCACAACTTCATCAGCCACAATACAAGTTTTAAGGGGATTATTCGTAACTCATGGGCTTCCTGATGTTATAGTTTCCGATAATGGCCCCCAATTTACCTCCTACGAATTCCAGAGTTTCACAACGGCGAACTCTATTAGGCACACCACCACGGCTCCCTTTCACCCATCGACGAACGGCTTGGCAGAGGTGATGGTGAAATCAACCAAGGAGGCACTGCGGAAAATCATCTCCGGCAACTGGCACCGAAGACTGGCACAATTTCTTTTATCACAACACACCACACCATGCACAACTACTGGAAAGTCCCCAGCAGAGCTTCGCTGGGGCAAAAGATTAACTACCAGATTAGACCGTCTACATCCAGACAGATCCCCTCCAGACCCAGAACCACCCCTCCAACATAGAACTCTCAACACAGGGCAAACTGTCTGGGCAAGAAATTACGGGGGGGGCAACAAATGGACACAAGGGGTGGTCATCGAACAAACAGGCCCCCTGTCATACATCATAGACATTGGACAGAATATACATGTCCGCAGACACACAGACCAACTTCGGCGGCGCAGTCCTCAAAACATAGGGGGAAGGGGTAACGACGAAATGCTGACAGAAGCACCGCCGCAAAGCCTTGCACGCCAAAATCCCCCCGATCGGAATATACCACTTCAACACCCCGCCCCAAGCAACGCGGAACATTCGGAGCCAGACCCCCTGCCCCCGGAGCCAAACCTTGAAGCCCCTGGGGAAAAGGAACAACCAACCGAGACAACCACCCGGCGCTCCGAAAGAATAAAAAGACCTCCCACCTAAAAGACTTCAAATGGGGAAACCCGAAAAAGAAACAGTTGGGGAAAAATCTACTCAATCAGAGGGAGGGGTGAGGGGTGTTGTGTATTTACTTATTGTTATGTATTCACACATTGAGTTAAATAGAAGATTAACAGGGCTGAGGTAAAACCGCGGCAGCTTTTGACAGCTGTCAAGAGCTGCCGGGCGGAACTGCGCAAGCGCCAGCAACTGACAGCTCAACACGCGCTACCGATGACAGCTCCGAGCTGTCAAATCCGGACGGCCCCGATTGGCGGAGACAAACGGCGCGGGAACGGACTCACCCCTGATTGGTCAAACTGCCGGCAGCTGTCAGTATAAATAGATGTCTTGTTCTCTTGTTAATTTGCCTGGTTCAGAATAAAGAGTTGAATGGTTAACTCGCTGTCTCGCCTGCTAAAGCAGATATGACGCTGGAAGATGAGCCTCTCAGGTCGGAAGGAGTCCAATATGCTACTGGGGAAGAGCAGAGGGCTAATACTAGTAGTACCAGAAAGAATGAAGCAACTGGGCCAAAGCAGAAAGGACGCTCAGCTGTGGATGTGTCTGGTGGTGAAAGGAAAGTCCGATGCTGTAAAGATTTTTTCTCCATAGGAACCTGGAATGTAAGATCCATGAATCAAGGAAAGCTGGACGTGGTCAAACAAGAGATGACAAGACTGAACATCGACATCTTAGGTATCAGCAAACTAAAATGGACAGGAATGGGTGAATTTATTTCAGATGACCATCAGGTATACTACTGCGGGCAAGAATCCCTCAGAAGAAATGGAGTAGCCTTCATAGTCGATAAAAGAGTAGGAAAAGCAATACTGGGATACAATCCTCAAAATGACAGAATGATCTCAGTTCGAATCCAAGGCAAACCATTCAATATCACAGTAGTCCAAGTCTATGCCCCAACCATCAGTGCTGAAGAGGATGAAATTGACCGGTTCTATGAAGCCCTACAGCACCTTATAGAACTAACACCAAAAAATGATGTCCTTATCATCATGGGGGATTGGAATGCTAAAGTAGGAAGCCAAAAGATAACTGGAATAACAGGCAAGTTTGGCCTTGGAGTACAAAATGAAGCAGGGCACAGGCTGATAGAATTTTGTCAAGAGAATACGATGGTCATAGCAAACACTCTTTTCCAACAACCCAAGAGACGGCTCTACACAATGACATCACCAGACAGTCAACACAGAAATCAGATTGACTATATGCTCTGCAGCCAAAGATGGAGAAGCTCTATACAGTCAGTAAAAACAAGACCAGCAGCTGGCTGTGGCTCAGACCATGAGCTTCTCATTGCAAAGTTTAGGCTTAAACTGAAGAAAGTAGGGAAAAGCACTAGGCCACTCAGGCATGAATTAAATCATATCCCTGTTGAATATACAGTAGAGGTGACAAATAGATTTAAGGAATTAGATCTGATAGACAGAGTGCCTGAAGAACTATGGACAGAGGTTTGCAACATTGTACAAGAGGTAGCAACTAAAACCATCACAAAGAAAAAGAAATGCAAGAAAGCAAAATGGCTGTCTCATGAAGCTTTGCAAATAGCTGAAGAAAGGAGGGAAGCGAAAGGCAAGGGAGAAAAAGAAAGATAGGCCCAATTAAATGCAGAATTCCAGAGAATAGCTAGAAGAGATAAGAATGCCTTCTTCAATGAACAGTGCAAAGAAATAGAAGAAAACAATAGAATAGGGAGGACCAGAGATCTTTTCAAGAAAATTGGAGAGATGAAGGGAACGTTTCATGCAAAAATGGGCATGATAAAGGACCAAAATGGCAGGGACCTAACAGAGGCAGAAGAGATTAAGAAGAGGTGGAAAAATTACACAGAAGAACTATACAAGAATGAGCTTAACGTCCCTGATAATCACAATGAGGTGGTCACTGACCTTAAGCCAGACATCCTAGAATGTGAAGTGAAGTGGGCCTTAGAAAAGCTGAGCAACAACAAACCTCGTGGAGGTGACAGTATTCCAGCTGAGCTATTCAAAATCTTAAAAGACGATGCAGTAAAAGTGCTACACTCAATTTGCCAGCAAATTTGGAAAACTCAAGAGTGGCCACAGGATTGGAAAAGATCAGTTTACATTCCAATTCCAAAGAAAGGCAGTGCCAAAGAATGTTCAAACTATTGCACCATTGCACTCATTTCTCATGCTAGTAAAGTTATGTTTAAAATCCTACAAGCTAGACTCCAGCAGTATGTGGATCGAGAACTACCAGAAGTACAGGCAGGATTTCAAAGAGGCAGAAGAACTAGAGATCAAATTGCCAACATACGCTGGATCATGGAGAAAGCTAGAGAGTTCCAGAAAAACATCCACTTCTGCTTCATTGACTATGCTAAAGCCTTTGATTGTGTGGATCATAACAAACTGTGGCAAGTCCTTAAAGAGATGGGTGTACCAGACCATCTTATTTGTCTCTTGAGAAACCTAAATGCGGGCCAAGAAGCAACAGTGAGTACTGGACACGGAAACACTGATTGGTTCAAAATTGGGAAAGGAGTCCGGCAAGGCTGTATACTGTCGCCTTGCCTATTTAACTTATATGCAGAGCACATCATGAGAAAGGCAGGGCTAGATGAATCAAAAGTTGGAATTAAGATTGCTGGAAGAAATATCAACAACCTAAGATATGCAGATGATACCACTCTAATGGCAGAAAGTGAAGTGGAACTAAAGAGCCTCTTGTTGCGAGTGAAGAAGGAGAGTGCAAAACTTGGGTTGAAACTTAACATTAAGAAAACCAAGATCATGGCATCCGGCCCTCTCAATTCCTGGCAAATAGATGGGGAAGAAATGGAGGTAGTGACAGATTTTATTTTCCTGGGCTCCAAGATCACCGCAGATGGGGACTGAAGCCAAGAAATTAAAAGATGCTTGCTCCTCGGGAGGAAAGCCATGTCAAATCTAGACAACACACTAAAAAGCAGAGACATCACCCTGTCAACAAAGGTGCGTATAGTCAAGGCTATGGTCTTCCCAGTTGCAATGTATGGCAGTGAAAGTTGGACCATAAAAAATGCTGAGCGCCAAAGAATTGAGGCCTTTGAACTCTGGTGTTGGAGAAGACTCCTGCAAGTCCCTTGGACTGCAAGGCGATCAAACCAGTCAGTCCTAGAGGAGATCAACCCTGACTGCTCTTTAGAAGGCCAGATCCTGAAGCTAAAACTCAAATACTTTGGCCACCTGATGAGAAGGAAGGACTCACTGGAGAAGAGCCTAATGCTCTTTGAGGGCAATAGAAGAAGGGGACGACAGAGAATGAGGTGGCTGGATGGAGTCACTGAAGCAGTAGGTGTGAGCTTAAATGGACTCCAGAAGATGGTAGAGGACAGGAAGGCCTGGAGGAACGTTGTCCATAGGGTCGCAATGGGTCGGACATGACTTCGCAACTAACAACAACAAATATAGAAAATCCACCCAAAGAACATATTCTAGAGAGTATTGGCATAAGTAACCATTGTCTACCTGCCTTATTTGTAAGAATTTTAGAAGCCACTGAGAACTACTCCAATAACAGTATATAGATTTGAGCTCAATTAGAAAATCAGAGTTGATGTTCTATGGGCAAGCAATATGCTCTGTTATCAGTTCAAAGCATCTCTGTTACCAGATGTTTTGAGCTCTTTCAAAAACCTTTCAGAGCTGAATGTTTGTGAGGCCGAACTCTGGATACTTCAGATGAATTTAGATATTTTAACAGACCTAAAAATATACATCTAATTTCATGTCAACTGTATATTAAAATTAAATGTTTCCTACTTTAAGAACTAATACCACTGTTTCTTATTTCAGCAAAATCAATGTTGCCCAGGAAATCATTCTTTGAGACTCGCCTCTTCAAAGTATACTATATCTTCCTTTACTTGTATGGAATACCATCCATAATTTTCAAAATGGCTACATAAATATAAAGAGAAAGCTCTAAATAAAGAAAATAATGGAAGTGCATTCTGAAACCATCTGTACTAAAGTGGGCCATTTATTTTAATTGGGCTCTTCAGAATAACTCAACTAAAGTACAAATTACAGCCAACATACTACTTAGAAGTTAAAACTCAGGTGATAATACATTTTCAGCTCCATTAATGCATCTTGTTGAGATGAAGACAATGACAGTCAGGTTCAATGGCCTTCTTTTTATATTGTGTAAAAAAAAGCTTATATTAGAAACAACAGTTGCTGCAAGTTATAAAAAAATGTTTTTAAAAAATGGTTCTGCATTTACACATTTGAATACTGATTATGTGTTCCTTTCCATAATAGTTGTAATTCCACTTTAGAAGTGAAGAGCAAAAATAGTTTTGTATAGACTGATCGCTTTTTGACATTTAAATTTTAGGACTATGCACTGCACCGAAATCGCACTAATAACATAGGTACCATATTAGTCTCCAAAGTGTCTTCACTCAGTTGAAAAATTAATCTGAATGAAAGGACATGGGAGTAATTTATTATGTAAAGGCCTTTAAATTTTAATGGCTCTTTTGATTACTGTGCTACAATAAAAGTACATAATCCTTTTTATATGCCAAGATTGCCAAATTCAAGACAAATCTTGGTAGGAAGCTTTCAGTGTTGCTAGGGCAAGTGCAAGCTTTTTGCAGAAACCTTTATATTATGCTTTTCAGAAATTCCACTAGCTCATAAGCAGATACAAGATTTGATTAACCAATTTCTCATAGTTGGAACCTGAACATTTTATGTCATTTATTCATTGTTCAATAAAGGCCCACAAAGTAACATAAAACATTTTGCCTACAAAACAGTATCATGACTCGCCATGAAGCAAGATGGGAGGTAATCTAACAAACAAACAAATAAATAAATGTTACAGTTAGTGAGCCAGTTTGGTCTAGGCACCCGGATAGAAACCAAGAGACTGTAAATTCTTGTCCTGCCTAAGGTGTGAAATCCAGCTGGGTGACTTTGGCCAGTCATCCTCTCTCACACAGCCTACCTCACAGGGATCTTATTGTGATGAAAAAAAGAAGTAAAAGTAGTATTGGTATGTTCGCCATCTTGAATTATTTGTAAAAATATTAAAGGCAGGATATAAATTAAATAATAAAACAAAATGCAAGGTAGGTTGAACTAACTGTTAGTGACCAACCCAACGTCACCAAGGGAAATTCTATGGCCAAGCCTAGGTTCTGCGTAGTCCTAAACTAGGACATTAACCATCACATCACATTATAGGATGCAATTACTTTCTGATAGTCAAAGTTGCCACGTTAGTGAGCAGCAGTGTTAATACAAAAATAAAATCTAAATATATGAAGTTTTGACTGAGGGAACTTTCCTTGAGTCCTACTGCTGGTTAAAATTCTTCTGTTGTCCCAGGACTGTCTGAAATTCCTGTAAGCTTTTTCTGTCATGCCACCTCTACAATTTATGTTATCTTTTTCGCGTAACATTGATACCAACCAATATATCAAATAATAATTTATTCCTGATAATACTGAGGCTCATTGCTATTATCAAGGATAATATTTTTCCCTATTGCAAGTTTCAGCACGAGCTCATCAAGACAGACAATAATTCTTCTATAGCCCCAGGTAAAACAGGCAATATTTCTTTACACCTTGATTATATTAAAAGTTTGCAATGCCATTAAAGTCTGTAAACCATCATGCCATGATGGTACTGTGTTCCAAGTTTAACTTGGAATATATATTTATAATGAAACCTCTGTACCACACAATTGCTACCAGTCATGCCACCCGCGTCATATTATTTTGAGCAACAACAATACAAAATATCTTATTCTAAAAATCTAAATCATGACAGAAAATGCCATGCATTTTCATATGAAAACTTTGATTATTAATCTTTCCTGTTTATGCGTGGCTACTATGAACACTTGATATGCACCAGCCCTTGGTCAGATTATGAGCTATTTCCTATGTAGTAAATTGCACAGCTAGCCAGCAGTGCAAATATTGAGAGTAATTAAAAGTCAATTTTGGACTATGACTGTTCAGCAGCACACTGAGTCAAGATTTTCTTGATCACATAGATCATAACTTTTAGGGTTCACATAATATATTAAACTATGCATCATGACTAGAATAACACAACAGAAAAATAGATATGCTCGTATCAATCCAGTTTATTTATTATATCCTGCCTTTAAATGAGGTGGCAAAAATACCTAATAATGCAGCAAGATAATTTGTATGCAGTGGAAATAGTTTTAATAAACAGAATGCAATAGTTGCATTATAGGTTTTCTTTGTCTTTTGTTTTGTTTTCTATTCTATTCTATTCTGTTCTATTCTTTTGGTTAAAGCCTAAGAATTTAAAGCTATTGTAGAACAGAGTTAAATATCTTTAAAGAATTAAGACAACTTTTCATACATTATTCTTCCACAACCTGGCACCTTTCAAATGTGTTAGGGTCCTCTTCACATCAATTCTGCCAGAAATCTGTGGCTTATGAGAGTTTTAACCTTGTTAAAACAAGGTGAGATTATGGAAGTTCAAAAGAATCAATCTTTCCAAAGTGATTTTTCCTTTCAGTTATTAAAAGTGTGTTATAGATTGTGTTAGCTTTGTTCATGCTGACTCACAGAAAAGATATTGACTAAAATATAATAGACAATGTATGTCTGCATTTCTATATTCAAAATGGTACATTCTTCATAGGCAGAGTTGAATCCCCAGTTAATTCTTGATCTCACTGCTCTTTAGAATTTTTGTTTGCTTGTTTGCATTTGTATAAAATATTTGTTTTTTTAATAAAAATAAGTCAAATCTAATAAAACAAAATTATTAGAGTCAGTAGGAATAAAAATATTTAAAAAACACCCCTGTGAAAATAGAAATGTGCAACTTTTTTTCAAATTGGGAAACACATGAGTCTTGAATGGTTTATAATATGACCTCACCTTAAGACAGAGGTTCCCAACCTTTTGGGCAGCAGGGACCTGTTCCATGGAGAGAGGTTTTTCCATGGACCAGAGGGTGTGTGGTTTTATGGACTGCCTGCATCTCATGGATGGGGCTTGGCTTGTTTGCACAAACTGTTTGCTGGCATGCCACGGACTGGTACTGGTCCATGGACCGGGGGTTGGGGACCCCTGCCCTAAGAAATGAAAATAGTGTTTATGTGAGGACATAAAAGTAGATTAAATTAGGACAAAAATAAATTTTAACTAATATCAAAATTAAATTAATTGAAGACTCTTAACTATTTGCATCAATTTCATACTGTCCTCTCACAATAAAAATTATGCTTGGGCAATAAATTTTCAGGAAATTCTAGATGGTACACTTAAGCCTTGTATTACAGCCTACACTTTGTATTAAAGTAGCTGGACAATAAAAGGAATTCTATAGAAAAAATATTTGCAATACATTATAGAGGCTCAACAGCACAAGATATATATTAAAGAATTCTTGCATGTCAGAGGAATTTATTTCTAGTAAATGGGCAGTTTGGATAACATGAATTAAGTTTTTTGCATCTGTATTTACTAAATAATCTGTCCTATAAATAATTTGATTCTTACCTTTTAATTGTAATGCCAAATAATTCCAACCCACACAGTTGTTAAAAGCACAGACCTTCTTGCTATGCTTTTACATTCACCAAAAGGAAATAAGGGATTTAGAGATCTCTCAAATATGAACTCTAATGCTGATCAGATTATTCTCATCCCATTTTAATATTGAAGCTATTTTTATGGAATCTATTTTTTCCAATTATGTAAGTGAATATATGAATATATAACCATAAGAATTATTCAGAAGCTTTAGACAGACCTCTGAGCAAAGATACTGCATTTATTCGTGAGCCTAATTTGCTGACTTCCCTTGGGATACATTGGCCTTTTGCTCTCATCATTTCTACATGGCTAGTTGGAATTGAAAACCTATAGGATGTCCATACATCCGAACAGTACTCAATACACACAAACACATACTTTTAAAGCCTCCCCTTTGTCAATAATCGTCTTGGCTGTATACTTATTTCAAAAGTTCTTTGCTATGTTTAAAACAGCAGTAACAGGTAACCTGTTCTCAGGGGAGGTAATAAATGGGATCCTGTTATTTTTTGAAAAAATATTTCAGTCCACTGTGCAAGGATATCTGAACAAGAGCTTATGATGAAGATCTACTTTGGGAAATATCAAAAGAAGCTCTCCTTCCAGAATAAACCATGCCCTCCCCCAACACTTTAAACTGGGCTTAGAAACATGCTAGAAGTCAGTGCAGCCAAATTCTGCTATAAAGTGACTTAGACTGTGTCAATGGTTTAAGTTGCTCCCTTATAATCTGCTACCTCATTTACGATTCTTCGCTCTTAATCTGACCCCAGTTCAGTGTTTCAGTCTGGCTAATCCATAAATAAAGTGATATTAGAAAGAACCAAAGGATGTCCATTCCAAGCAGACATGACTTAAGATTGTTCAAACATCCTCTAAACCTTCTTTATTTGTGTAGATGATTGATGAATTTTAACAAGTCATTGATTTAACAAGTGATTGATTTAGCATAAAGATATATTTTTTTTAAATTCCATTTATATCCCGCCCTTCTCCGAAGACTCAGGGCGGCTTACAAGCTTAGCAGTAGCCTTCATTCTATGTATATGCCTGCTTGTTAGGGCTTTCACACACACCCCAAGCAGCATTATTACAAAGTCAGCTTAATTGCCCCCAACAATCTGGGTCCTCATTTTACCTACCTCGGAAGGATGGAAGGCTGAGTCAACCTTGAGCCTGGTGGGATGCGAACCTGCACTAATTGCAGGCAGCTGGTGTTACTTAAGGAGGCATTAGCCCACTGCTCCACCAAGGCAGTAATTATTCAGGCAGCTCCTCTAACCAAAAGTAAAATATCTACCTCAAAAGAATAAATAAAGGGAATCAAACATGCAAGGAAAAAGAAAGGAAAAAAAGAAAAAGAAAAAGTAAAATTATAATAAAGAGAAAAGAAATATATAGAGAAGTGATATTCAACCTTAATCACAAAAAGTATAACAAATTTAGAAATTCTTCACCCTCTCTAACACTACATGTATCTCTTTATCCCATATCACATCTTTTATCTATAAACAAATCAATAAAAGATTATCTTTTCAGTTCTAGTGCCAGAAGACAATAAAGCATAATCAGAAGTAACAGCATATCTTATTTAACCCTGATCAAATAAACCAACTTTATATTTTTTATTTTATTTCCAATAATCTTTAGTTCATTCAAATATTGTTGTAGTATCTGATTCCTTTTCTTCTTTGTCCTATCGCAAAGTTCTTCAAGACTTTAACAAACCTCTTTTGTAAATCCAGTAAGAAAAAATTATCCAGACCCTTTTCTTGGTTTGTAATTTGTCGTTCCATTTTAAATTTTAAAACCTCAACCAGTTTTTTTTCTAGATCCAGTGAAATATTCTTTTTTATATCCTTCTCTTGGCCTCTCAGTTGTAAATCTATTTTGATACTATTTCTACCTGGCCAAATGAAATTTATTCTGCACCTGACATTATTTCAGCAAAATCTTTTGGATTAATCTATCCCAAAAAAGCAGAATTACTGAAATTGTTAATAATATGACTAGCATTTTCTGATTCCTTTCTTCAAAAGTGTCCTTTTTATTGTTGAATGTTTTGTACCATCTTCCAAGCCTTTATATCTTTCCTCTATCTAAAATCTTTCAACTCCTTTATTGTCCAGTTTTTGAAATTATTAAATTTTTTATCTGTGTTATAACTTATAAAAACCAAAACAGGTTTCCATTTTTTTTATAATTGCTCTAATATTCTAATTTTCTAATATTCTAATTTTATCTAGAACTTTTATCTTTTTAAATTTTATAAGATCAAAATCTTATTTAGGTTTTTGATGTTTATTTCAGATTCTTAAGTTTATGATTAAAAATTTCTTTCGTTCAGTTTTTATTGTGTCTTTCATATGGCTCAGTTTAATTATTTGTTGTTCTGTCTTTTGAAACCTCCGTTCTCCTAAATTTCACACATATGGTAGTATCACTTTCTTAAGTTTCCCTCTTCCTCACCCCATTCCCTACCTCCAAAAATTTATATTCAGGAATCTTTGCAACACAAGCTATATAAGCTATCCTAGTTAAAGCTACAGTTGATGACATCATAAAAACAGCATGCCCTGTTGAATACGTATCTATTCAGCTCTTAAAATTTTCTTTCCCTGAAGCATTTCTTCTCATCCGCTATTGTTTCCAAATTCTGCAGATTCATTTTTGCTTTTATTTAACTATGTATTCTTGTTTTAATGTGGAGTTTTATGGATATATTAAAAAGATAATTTGAAGATAAAATTGGTTCCTGTACTTCTTGAATATGTGTGTATGTGTGTGTATTTGTATATATATACACACACACATACACACACAAATATACATGCACATATACACAAACACAGAGACATAAAGTATTTTCCTTTCCTTAGATTGCTGACTTTGGCTTTACATATTTCTTGTTTTTTCCTTCCATGTTCAAACATTTAACCTTTCCCCAGTAAGTACAGACTTGGAGTACAGACACTATTCAAGCAAAGTCATTTCCCATGACAACTCTGTTTTCCATGCTATTCAAAGCTTACTTACCAGCATACAGCTTGGGGTGTCACAAAACTCTTAGACGCTTATTTGCCTGACCACAACATAAAGAAGAGTTAAGCTGTCAATTTTCTAATACCTCAGTTGCAACTCTTGAAGACCCCATGACTTGAAAGAGAATGTTATCCATAAGTTTACTAACTTAACTACAGTGATTCACTTAATAACTGTGGTGAGAAATGTCATAAAATGGGGCAAAACTTACTTTACAACTGTCTCACTTAGCAACAAAAAATTTAGGCTCAACCGTGGTTGTACGTTGAGGACTACATGTAGTATTCTGCCCATTGTCAATGACAATTTGCAAGGAAAATAACCTACATATTGAACAGCTAGGGTGACACAGTGACTAACATTTAAGCTATGACCAGAAAGACCTATTTTATTTCCCTACCCAACTGAAATGTGTTCACTGGTAACTTTAGACCAGATACTGGCTAGAGTTGCACACTATAATAAAACATAAATAGTTCAATTGCATTTCCCCTTAGTGTATTGTGTAAACTCTGCCTATGTGATTAGTTTATGATATAAACTAATATATTCAACCAGAAAACTGGTTGAATATATTACATATAAAGAATCATGTGTGCATATGCTACACAGTCATTATGAGCCAAACATACCTTGTAAAGTTGTAATTATAAGAATAAAATTAGGCAAAATGCCCTCATTTGAACTAATTAGAACACCCAAGAATCAGGATGAAAAGATACTGTGTAGCAAGAACAAGCATGCAAACACTCTTTGCCATTCATTCATACAACATTTGAATGCAGTTATTATTGATTGTAAGCATGCTGAGGCAGGCAAGTAAATGGCATTCTTCAATTCCCACAAGACGTAATACATATTTTCTGTTACAAACCTTACAAGGAAAAAATAGACTAAGGAAGGATGTATTTTTCCCTAGTACATTGTTAGGGGATGTCAAAGAATTCCCATAAGCAGAAGTTAATAGCTAAAGATTCTAAAGATATCATGCACAACCTTGATATGTATGACTGCAGGTTGTATTTCTGGGATGTGAAATGTCTTCACTGCTTTTCTTCTCTTCAATGAAAAGCAAAAGCAAAAGAATATATAAATGGTTCTTGAATTTCTAGACTACCATAGAAAGTTTATCCTACTTCATGAAATGCCCAATCCATACTCCCTTGGCCACACATAGTGTCTAATTATGTCAGTCCTCTCTTTGCTGAGACAGAAACACATTGCTCATTTTTAAATTAGGGAAGAATTCCAGAAGATATAAATAAAGAATGGAAAAAGCATAGGATGAAGATTATTCCTTCTAATCTCTGATTAAAGTTTAGGATTTCTACAAGTCTTAGAAGCTCAACTGAATGAACAAAGAACTTGTCCAAAGGTTCTTTCTTCATAAGAAATAGATAGCCAATCTACGAAGGAATTTACATTAGAATCTCATATTTCTGTGCAGTGCTAAGCCCACGGTTCTGAATTTCTTCATACAAATTAGGGAATTGCTTTTATTCATACTTTGCATTGGGTTCCTGACAATATTTTTTTCTTTGTAGAATAAACTTATAATTAATAAAATTTGAAACTGTCTATCTCCTCTCATTAGAGAGAAGTGCCATCATGTCATCTACCGAGAGTATTTTCTTTTGGGATTGTCTCTTTTAAGTCAATTATTATATCCCATTGGAATGGAAAATACAAATTCCTTACACAAAAACAAGATAAAGATCCTTATAGAAAAGAATCAAGACTTCCAGGCTTGTGTCCTGGAAGTTCAGCCATAAACTACAGTCACAATTAAGTACCAATGCAGTATAACAATGTTAGCTATGAAAGAACCTATCAACCTATAAACAATTAATTTAATTCAGCATCTGTCATAATAGACTAAAAAAACAGTCATTACTTCCAAAAGCATTAGAATAATAAAACCAGTTACAGGAGAAACAGGGAGATAAGCCCTGTGCTTTTAAAAAAAATAATCTTCTAGTATTACAGCTGAGCAGTTGATTTCTAAGTACAAGGCAGGTTTTTAAAAAAATAATAATAATAAAGATCAAGATTTACTTTTTCTAACATTTGCTGTCACTAAGCTTAAGCGCACAAGATTCACAAACATTGATTAAGCCAGTGGTCTGAATGACACTTCAAGGAGAGCCAGTAGGGAGTCTCCAAATCTTGCACATTAAAAGACAAAACCCATTCAACCAAGAGCATTTCTATGTTAATATATCATTACGCTAATCAGTAAGTGATTGAACATTTAAACACTGTGTATTCCTTTAAATTAAATTGATTTTCAATCATATCATGTTTCATCTCTATATATCAGGTCACCTTTTTACTATGTAAGTCAGATTTCTGTGTTCAGCCTTCTCTACATATAGTGGAGAAAGATGTGTATTGATTGTTTGTTAATGACTGGAGAGGAAAGCTAACCAGTAATCAAAATGCAGGGCCCAAGCTGAATTATAGCCCCTTTAAAGATGTTTGCATTTTTCAGCTGAAGCAGAGTTGAATGTCCTGAACTTTCATTCTTCTGCCTAAATTACCTTATATCTATTTTATACAAATATATGTTCTTCTTAACCTCTTTATTTTTCTCCCTGCATAAGTGACCCATCACCCTGTTTAGAAGGCATGCAAATGATTTTAACAGCATCTTAGGTGGAAGGCATAAGAAGAATAACAATGTAAGAAAAACTGCACTGAACCAGGCTAAAGGACAGCATCCTGTTGCATACAATAGCCAGCCACATGCCTAAGGGAAGCCCACAAAAACGAGAGCAATGATACACACACATAGTTGTTCTCCCAACAATTGATATTCTCAGTGGAATATTATCTCTGAACCTACAGGCTGTGTATGCCCATCTAATTAGGAGCCATTAGTAAGATTCCTGGCCATTAATTTATCTTCTTTTTAAAAGTTCTGTATGCTAATAGTCTTGTTGTATCCGATAAAGAGAATTCAGCTGCATTGATTAGTACTAATGTTGTAGGAGAAGACAAATATTTTTAAGTCAAAAACTGTAGCCTTTCTTCAGAACAGAATTGTTCTAATCCTCCAATAGTTTTGATTGTCCTTTTCTATATCTTTTCCAGTTCAACAATAACCTATTTGAAATGTGGGTCCTGCAGTCAATCTTTTAAATGTAGTCTGTCATGAGCTTAGATAAAAGGTATTATTTTTAATTTCTTTTGTTCTGCAGTACTTTTTAAAAAATGTGTTAGCTTTTATTCATGTGAATACTATACGTGTATGTATGTGTGTGCACATTTCAGACAAAAACTGAATTCTGATCAACTGTCTTGTTGGAAGAAGAGAGTTACATCCACTAATGAAAGGCAGCATATGCCAGAACAATGTTTAATGTGTATGCCTGTATTATTTCTATTTGAAGGTGAAACAATTTCAATAAAAATAAGCTGATCTTCTCCACCTAGGATATCAGCATTGATCATAGCAGTGAAACCTTTTTGATTATAGATAACAGATGAGACTTAATTAGTACAGGCATCTGGCTCTACCACAGAAATAACATGATTGGAGAAGCCTGCAATCTTAATTAGAAATAGCTGTTAACCCCTCTTTCATCAGTCTGAATTAATTGGAGAAGATTCAGAATCTATTACTTATTTTTCCAACACTATGAATACATTCATCAGCACAACACAGTTAACCATGGAAGATAAAAGCTGGCAATCTACTGCAGTCTGTTAGTTTTAACCATAGTTCTTGAGTGATGTTAAAGCAGTTTCAGTAAAGACTTTGCTTACAGGCATTGCAGTAGATTTCAGGAAGTAGAATAAAAAAGAGAGACTCCAAACATTATGAATGAGATCTAAAAGTCTGCTTTAGGCATGCCCATGGATTGGAGTCAGCCAGTGATGTATTTGACACATTTTTCTGTGAGCAACATACAAATAGTATGTTGCACAGTGGGAGGGATGCTGTTCAGCAGGGCTTAATCAATACTTTCCTTGCACAAGCAGAGTTATTGTATAACACACACACATTTTATAGCAAGTTTGGAATTTCAAATACACAGGCCTGTTACAGATGCTCAGAAGGACTGAAATGAATATAGGCCAGCTTTGCCTCCAATCTATGTCTATCCACTATAAAATATCAAGTCCCCTTCCCATTCAGAAGCATATTCATGCAGGGACAAAATGTCCCCTTAGCATGGGAAACCTTCCAAGTGTCCAGAAAAGCTATCCTTATGTTCTTATTTCTATTAGTCATATTGTTGAATTTCCCATGGGCCAAGAGTTGCAATGTGCATTGTTGTCTCTCAGCCAGACAAGGTCTCCTTCTTCTAGGTTGGGCTCTTAAGTCTTCCATTTGCGACAATCTTGAAGGGTAGATAGGTATTCTTGCTTCCAGCACTTCCAGAAGATGTTGGCCAGCAGTTGAACTTGTCTTCATTGCTGTTTATACATGTCTCTGGGAACAAAATTCCCTAATGGTGCTGGCCAGTTGCCTGTCTTCTGGGTGAGCAAGGCGGCTGGGGTGAGGATAGTTGGATTTTCAGGATCAGAAGAAACTGGAACCAAAGGATTTTCAGGGTCAGAAGAAACTGGAATCAAAGGTTGAGCGTTGATGATGGCTGCTACTTCTGCCATGAGGGTAGTGAGGACCTCATGTGTCAGTGTGGGTGCCTTTGACAACATAGAGTCCAGGATTTTGTGGGCTACACCAATCATGCGCTCCCAAGCTCCTCCCATGTGGGATGCATGGGGAGGATTCAATGTTCAAACACAATTTTGGGCCTTTAGGTATTTGTCAATTACTGGATCATGGCAAATGCCTTCAATAGTCTGTAAGGCCTTGCAGGCTCTTACAAAGTTAGTTCCTTGGATGCTAAGACAAGTGAACAGGATGGTCACTGTTACGCCAAATATGCGGGGTCTCCATTTGAAGGAGCATTTAAAGTGGGCTGGTTCTAGGAAACGGCTAGCAGGCAGTTTCTCTGTTTCCTTGACCATTGTCGACAAGCAGATGGTCTGGATGGTTGTTTTCTCATCCTGTCTGAGAAATTTGTTGGGTGCCTGAGGTTGAACATTGGCTTCTTGACCTGGATCTATAAGCACCTAGTGTTCTGGTCTCTGTGACATCAGGCTGTCTGAATGAGCCGATAACTCAGGACCCTTTAGCCAGATCGATTTTACAACTAGGGATCCATGATGCTAGAATGGACTGCTTAGCTTGGTCCGCAGGGTTCTGATCTGTTGGCACATGTTGACATTGCTCAGGGCTCAAAGATCTTTTAATCCTTTCTACACTATTGCTTACATAGACATAGAAGTGTCTGCTTTGGTTGTAGATGCAGCACAGCACCACCTTGCTGTTTGTGTAGAAGGTGGTGGATTGCAGCTCAAGGTCTATCGTTTTCGATGTCAGGTTGGTGAGTTTTACGGCCAGTAAGGCACCGCAGAGTTCCAACCTTGGTATGGTGTGGGCTTGTTGTGTTACTAGTTTCGCCTTTCCAGTGACAAAACTGACATTGTAGCTCTCCCCACACCATAGACTCTGATGTATCCTGCAGCTGCTATTACCTTCATTGAAGCACCTGAGAATGCATGCAGCTCTTTTTTTGTTGCAGTGGCAAGTGAGATGGGAACATGTGTACTCTGTACGTGGGTGCTTTGGAGACAACCTAGGGATCCATGCCACATCTCCCATGCCATATTTCTAGCGGAAACAGCTTGTCTTTGTCTGTGGAGTCTTGGGAGAGTGCACGCAGAAGAAGCCTCCCTTGAACTATTACAGGTGCAGTAAACCCTAGAGGGTTTACAGTCTATTTACTGTTGACAGGACTCTTCTTCTTGTGAAGGCGGTGTTCTTTGCCAGAGTTCTAAAAGTGAAGATGTCCTTCTTCAAGTCCCAACTCAGGCTGAGACTGCGTTGGATAAGAGGGTCATCTGTGCCAAAGTCAAGGTCCTATAGACCCTTAGCATGGTCTTCAGGATTGAAGGCTGTCAACACTTCTTCACTGTTGGATGCAATTTTGTGCAACCTAAGGTTAGCTGCCGCTAACATCTTTCATGTCCTTTTTAGTAGGTCTACAGCTTCTGCAGGAGTGGGTACAGATTTTAAGCTGTCATTGACATAGAAGTCCCATTCTATGAAGCGTCTGATGTCTGCACCCTGTTCGGTTTCACCTATACGGGCGGTGCATTGCAGGCCATAGTTAGCGATTGCGGGGGAAGAGCCATTTCCAAAAAAGTGCACTCACATCTGTAACCACGCATAGATGAGATGGGGAATTATCCCTTTTTACTATTCTGGCTCCCAGAACCAAAATGCTTTTGTAGCTCCAGAATCAAGATAGTATAACTCAATGAAAACAATTGTATAACTGTAACAGATATTTATTGTCCAGGAACTTTAAGCAAAGACTTACATTTTGCAGTAAAGACATCCAGTTATAGAAGCACATTTATGCCCATATCTGTTCATTTTCATAGGTAAAAAAGGGGCAATTCCCCATCTCAGCTATGCGTGGTTACAGATGCTGTTTGGAGCATGCAGCATGGTTGATAAGACAAAGACTTTAACAACCTGACATGTAACCAGGATGTCCTGCAATAAACTTTTTAACTCTTCCCACTGTGTAGATAAGCTACAGGACTAAATAACAAGTAGATTACATTTCCCAGAAGCCATCTCTTAAGGAAGAGGCATTTAACCCTTTAAATGCTAAATCTTCTTACATACAGTTCTCTCAATGATACAACATTAACCGTGTAAATGCTAAATACTCTAACACAGTTCTTAACTCCTAAGCTGGCTACAATCTGGTCCAGCCCACTGTCCAAATAAGAGATCAATTTCTGTCTAATAATAGGCAGTAATAATGTTCAAGGGCCCCATAGATATTCCTGTTATTACCTGCAAAATTCCTGTCTTTACTCTTTATAGATACATTTAATTGGAAACAATTACCTAGGAAAATGTCTATGGAGATTTTCAATCATCCATTCATGGTTGTCCCAAAGGTGCTTTTTCCAAATGGCAACTGGACTTTCTTGTTTTGTTTTGTTTTGTTTGGAAAACATTTCACCTCTCATCCAAGAAGCTGGACCTGGAACTGAAGGTATTGAAAAAGCTTCTTGGATGAAAAGTGAAATGTTTTCCAAACAAAACAAGAAAGTCTGGTTGCCTTATGGGAAAAGTACCTTTGGGACAATTACATGGAAGGAAATTAGCCTACTACAAGACAAAGGTCTAAAAGAAATAGCTGATAACTCTCGTCACAGTTTGTATTCTGGCAGAGTAATTTTTTGCAATAGCACCCATGTTGTGGATAAATAACACTGTTGTGATATTGTACAACAACATATTCTTAAACTTTTAAGGGTGCCCACCAGCAAAAAAAACCAAGGTTGCCTGAATGTGATTTACCTCCCAGGAATATGTGAAAAGAGGAAAATATTTTTCCTCTCTTAAATAGTGTAATAAGAAACGAAATATACATGACATCTACCATAGTAATTATAGGTTACACGGCATATTCTATCACATTTATACTTCTTTAAAACCATGATGTAGTGACTGATTCAGGTGTTGAAATATAAATGGAAAAGAACATCTTTTCTGAACTTCATCCATCCACAAACCGTTTTTATCCTTAAATCCATATTCTGATGGAGATATTTTCAGTGAAGTGTAAGCTGCTTGTTAGTGCTGAAGTAGCTGTTTCAAAGCAGCAGAAAGCCACAGCCAAATCTCTCTGTCTTAGGTGTGTAAGACTGAATATGTCAAAGGTCTTCCTCACTATAAACGAGAACAGTGCAATTGAATGAAAGAGACAGATTTTCCTTCTGTGGCCATTACTGATGTGTGTAGCTAAAAAAATATGCTGTACTCTGAAAAGACAATTAGGTCCATCTTCACCTCAATTTCAAAAGATGCAATGAGAAAAAAATTGTACCTTCTTCTTCAAATGTTTATTTAATATTACATTTTAAAATTTAAGGAGTCACAGTCAGTGTACTATTTTATTGTCTTATATATTTATGTAAAGGGACGCGGTGGCTCAGTGGATTAGGACGCTGAGCTTGTCGATCAGAAGGTCGGCAGTTTGGCGGGTCGAATCCCGAGTGCCGCATAACAGAGTGAGCGCTTGTTACTCGTCCCAGCTTCTGCCAACCTAGCAGTTCGAAAGCACGTAAAAATGCAAGTAGAAAAATAGGGACCACTATGGTGGGAAGGTAACAGCGTTCCGTGCGCCTTTGGCGTCTAGTCATGCCGGCCACATGACCATGGAGACGTCCTCGGACAAGCGCTGGCTCTTTGGCTTTGAAACGGAGATGAGCACCGGCCCCTAGAGTTGGAAACGACTAGCACACATGTGTGAGGAAAACCTTACCTTTTTTATATTTATGTAGTAGGTTTTTTTAACTAGCTAATATAAGGGAAGAATATGGAGAAAGACTCCTTATGCCATCAGAATTTCCTAGCAATTCTATGACCTTGCTGTCTAGAACGTTAAAATATTAACTAAAAGAGGACAGCAAAATTCTTTGAAAACCTGATAAACAGTCTATGGCCAGTAATAAATATATCAAAAGTGGCCTTCTAAGAAAAAGACTAAAATGCTTTTTAGTGAAGCTAGAAGAGTATTCTAACAATTATTATTTAAGGACAAGGAGTCAGGAATAAAAAGGCATCACTTGAAAAGAAATGAAAGCCTCTTGCGACTCCAGACCAGAGCTGCCTTTGATGTTAGCAAGAGCCATATCAAAACTTCAACAGTCAAGGCACAAGGTCAAGTTTTGTCCTAGGAAAGACACGAAGGCTCAGTCCTACTTTGTAAACATACTATTTGGCCTGTCATATTCATATGCAGTATGACTAATGAAGAGAGGGGGGAAAATGTTAACCTTCCTGCTGGGTTAGTGGTAGTAAGAGACATCCTTAATCAGGTTCTAATTGGCAAACCAAGGTCCTTTACCAAGCACAATAAAACAATTGTTATCCAGAAATCTCAGGAAACATCTTCAGTAATGAAATCCTTGAAACAGGAAAGAGTTTAAATTGCATGTGTAGAAGAAGGCGGGCCAGATAAAGATTTAGTGAGTATCTTTCCAGAAAAAGCAGCCAATTTCAATAAACAAAATAGCCATGCTGAAGCAAGTTTGAGTTTTGAAACAATAATGTTTCCCACACACTCACAAAAAAGAGGCCAATTATTTGATTACTCTTGCTTTATAGCAAGCTTTGGTAAAATCTTATTACAATCTAATAATGATTTAACTGCCAAGGCTAGAAGCCACTCAAGCAAGTTTCAATATGGTTTGACCACCAGTTGCATTTCTTCTCCCCTCCCCACTTTCAGATTTTTAACCACCTTACCTGATGAAGAGTTCTTGGATACTTAAAAGGTATTATCTCAGCCTAATTAAGTTATTGTCTTAATATGTATGAGAGCTGATTCTTATTTAAATTATCATGTTCATGTTTAGCATGAACAAGTATTATAAGGTGATATTAAAAGTCACTTTAGAATGTATGTCTAATGCTTAAATCTGAAATGTTATTGAAGGAACAAGTTTCAAACAATAATTTTCTATCACAAAATTGAGGGGAAAAGTAGAGTATTGCCTGCTAACCCTCTTCAGCCATCTCTGTCTTGAAGTCTTCTAAAATTTGATCTGGATTTATGCAGTGGGGGTGGTTCTGGCCATTCTTACATGGCCAGGATTGCTTGATCTTTTTGCTTCAACTCCTAGTCACTTGGCTTCATCTCAGCAGTTTAGCTCTCCTCAGGTCAGGCTTCTTCGTGTCCTAACTCATTAACTTCACAACAGAATGGCCTTATTGTACTTTCTCTGGAAGCTTCCTGCCCACAATGGGGTAAGGATGGTCCAGACCCAAATGTCAACTATTCATGTTATTCCTTTGAAAGTTGAAAGCATTTTTTATACTTCAGCAAGGAAAAGAGAGCAACAGAAGTAAAGTGGACAAATGGCTGGAGCGAGAGTAAATGGTGCACATATTGTCACCTGCAGGAGTATTTGCAGAAAATATCATAGGGGTCCCAGTTTGGCAAAAAAAAGGAGGGGCTTACAGAGAATACATGCAACAGAAAGTATGGCCACCAGTTGTTTTCTTTCTGGGATCAAAAAGGAGGGAGGAAAGTCTCTAGAGTTCTGCAATAAATTGGAACAAGAGGAGGAGGAAAGATCAGGTAGAGACTCTTACAGTCAGAAACATACTTTGCAGGCTTAGCATCTACCTTATTATAAGCAGAAGGAGGAAAATGGCTGGAAGAAGTTTGCAGAACCTTGCAGCATCTGAACAGCTGCAGCTTGGGATATGGAGATTAAGGTTCAAATAACTAGTAGTACAATTAGGCATGGAGGTAGTGCAGTGGAAATTTGGCTTCCAAGATTGTCTGAGAATTCCTGTCCTGGATAGGGAGTTGAATTAAAATATCTCCACAATCTCCATGATTCTGTAGATAAAAGTTGATTGAGCTAGGTAAGAAACTGAATGGTAGGTATGGAACTTCCCATATAGTCAGAAAACAGAATTGGAGAGGCCCTGACTCCTAGCTCAATAGACTGCTGAATGGGTCTATGAGGGCGTACTCTGAAATTGGGGTGGATGTTGGCATAGATAATGAGATATTGTGGGAGTTGTTGGCATAAGTGATGTTAGTGCTTATGGCTAATTCTGAAGGCAGCCAGAGTGGAAGATGACTAAAGTAGCCACAGGAGACAGACTAAGTAAGGATATTAGGGTAGGGGAAAACATGAGCAGGTGAAGTAAATATGAAAGGCCATTAAGGGGGAGGAGAGGTTGGAAACCTCTGTTTCTAGCCCTCTATTTTCCAATAAAGAGCAGGAAAACAAACTGGGCTTAGGCCAGGGGTGTCAAACTGCTGGCACGCAGGCTGGATGCGTCACGCCAAAACCACGCCCACTCCGTTGCTGGCAATGGGAAAAAAAGTCATGATATATCATGACACATCACGTGATGTTGTGAGTTTGACACCCGTGGCTTAGGCTAATTTGCTGAATACTGGTCTCTCTGGAATAAGTTTATCCTCATCCAGAATTTAATCAAGGATGAAAGCTAGACTTAGCTATCATCAAAAACAGGGCTTTTCAACCAGTGGTACAGGTACCACCTGTGGCACATTGGCACCTGGCAGGTGGTACACGATCATCCTAGAAAAGTGGTAGCGGGGGAGGGGAATGAGCTGAACCAGTGGCACCACTGCACAAGCCTGATCGAGAGATGGCTGGATCTGTAGGGCTGTCAGGGCTCAGCAGAAATGCCAGGATCAGTGCTGCTTTCCAGCTGATCGGTGCTTCTTCGGGGCTGTCAGGGCTCAGTGGAAGCACCAGGATCAGGGCCAGGCTCCAGCTGGAGCTCGGCGCTGATCTTGGTGCTTCCGCTGAGCCCTGAAGAAGCACCAATAAGAAAGCAGCACTGATCCCGGCACATCTGCTGAGCCCAGAAGAAGCGCCGATCAGCTGGAATGTTGCAGCATCTCCAGGGCCTTGTGATTTACATTTAGATGCTTGGCAACTGATTCATATTTATGACGGTCACAGTGTCCCGGGATCATGTGAAGTGACCAAAACCTGCTGCAACCACCCAGCAGATGGGAGGAATAAAAACCAAACACCCCCCCCACCCCATCTCCTCTGCCAATCCTCAACAGAAATGCTCACAACAATGAAAACCTTGGACAGGAGGAAGAGCGCCGCTGGGCGGGCAGGCAGGTGTCTTGCTCGGCTGTGACTTGGGGGGCACTTTTTCCAGTGCCATTGTAACTTCAAACAGTCACTAAGTGAACTGTTGTAAGTTGAGGACTACCTGTACTTTGTTACTTTTTTCCTTTTTTTGGGGTCATCATGTTTTTGACACCTTGCTTGACGACTGGTGGTACTCGGATGTTGCCATATCCTAAAGATGGTACAATGAGTAAAAAGGTTGAAAAGCCCTGATCAAAAAGACTTAGGCATTAATCTTTCCCTTTTCCATAGTAATCCCCTCCCTTACCAGAACTATCATCGGAGATAGCAGCAATTCCTTCTACCAAGTGTGGGAATAAGGGATTGCTACAATGGGAGGCACAAGAAAAGACAGTAGAAAGTGGGAGCAGCAAAGGGGAAGTGTATGCAGGATCCAATCTTGGTCGGTTACCGGGACCAGAGGTTCAGTCTTTAGAGATTTCAGACTCATGCTGAAGCCCATCTTAAGGGAACTTTTATCTCACACATTCTGCTCAGAAGACAAAACCTCTGGTTCCGGTGACCAACTCAGACTGCATCCTGCAACATTATCCTGTATATCCTATATATCAGGGGTCTTCAAACTTGGCCCTTTTATAACTTGTGGACTTCAACTCCCAGAATTACTCAGCCAGGCATGCTGGCTGAGGAATTCTGGGAGTTGAAGTCCACAAGTCATAAAAGTGCTAGGTTTGAAGACCTTCATTCGTAGGGAAGTGTGTGCTTTCCTTATTCGCCCAACAGCAGCACGTAGAAACCACTGCCCTGGATTTCTTTTTGAAGTGTAGTCACAGCCGCTTTCTGTTTGCCTCCCAGTTCAAGAAGCGAAGGAAAACACATCGCCACGGATGAAGGGAAGAATCCTCAGTCTAACTGAAGTGGTGTAAATGTCTGTAAAAATGAAAATACAAAAGAAATGAATAAACAAACTCAACAGCTTCCTCTAGTGAGGATAGCATGAAAGGAGCCCCTCATACCTTGACCTCTTAGAGAAAAGGTGGGACATAAATCTAGTAAATAAATAAAACTGCTGTAATGGGGGCATATATAGGTGGTCACCTCACTCTCCCTTAAAGATTTTAAACCAGGAGTGTCCAACTTCGACATCTTAAGACTTGTGGACTTCAATTCCCAGAATTTTCCATCCATGCAATACAATTACAGTAACAATCACTTTCTGGCAGGCTAGACATTATTTAATATAATGTCAGCATCTCCAAATAAGGATTCCGATAACAAAAATTGTACTTCTCCAGTACTTGTTCGCACTTCAATATTCTGCATTGCTGCTAGTCACAAAACATATTAGGACATTGGCATTTTGTACAATAATTTTTTAATTTAAAAAAAAAGGGAAATATGGATTTTTAAAAATCAGAGTAGATAAACACACCTTCCCACCCCCACAGGCTCCCTAGTCAGAATTAATCAGAATTATTTTTTTAGTATTATTATCCAATCCTTTGTAACTCTTTTATAAAAGCTATTTCAGGTTTGATTGCCTTCCCAGTCACTGGTGAAGGACATAACACTCAGTTTTCCTTATAAAAGCTGAGCCAAAAGGGAAACCTATCGTCCACATTACTAGTGGCACTAATAGCAATACAAAGTAGACCACTCCATCTTCATCAGGGATCTGTACCAATTGAGACATCTTGTTGATGATAACCTGACTCAGCTCTAAGACAGATTCTTTATTATATAGGTCACTATCAGAGTTCACGGCTACCAGTCCCAACAAATCACATCTTGCCAAAGGTGGGGGAGAATGGAGATTTCTAAATATCCAATCTCTTTTAAGAGAAATGCTGCATAAAGGCAGCCACAAAATAAGGTGTAATTGGAAGGATTTTATAGGACGCCCCAAGAAACAACTGGTGTTGATTATTTTGAATGCCCCAAAAAAATCAGCATTCAAATACCCTGTTACAAGGACTTGCCACTTGCTACTTATTGGAAGGCTAAAACATGTTCAGAATGACAGTGCATCAGAACATGAGCTGAATAAATCTAGTGCAGTGTATGCAAGCAGCTAGGACAATGTATCCTAAGTCCTTGTTCAGAGTGCAAAATGCAGATATATTCAAATGCAGATATTTTCCCCATCTGCTTGGGGAAAACAAGGCTGAAAGAAATGGAAAAAAAATAAGAAATTCCATTACTCATCGTCTTTAAAACCTAACACTTTTATCTCTCTCTGTCTTGACAATTAATTTTCAGTTAGTTTTTTTTTATTTTAAAAAAAACATGCTTTTATTTTTGTAAACATATTATGCCATATGGTCAGAGATGGCTCAGCTATGCAATTAATGTGTGATGTTTTATAACAACAGTAACCTTCAAGGATATCAATAAAGGATGAATCAGTTGTGTATCAACATCCTCAGAAACACTGCAACTAATTGTTGTATACATATTTCAGATCGTGTATATTTATTTATTTATTTATTTATTTATTTTATTTTTGGGACTTATATGCCGCCCTATCTCCCGAAGGACTCAGGGTGGCTAACAACAATAAAAAAACAATACAAAAATTAAAAAAGAATTAAATAACAGCCCCAAAATAAATTAACTACACAGTTAAAAATTAAAACATATTTAAAAACCCATCATCAATCCAGGTCAGCCTGATGGAAGAAGAAAGTTTTGAGGTTGCGGCGAAAGGACCGGAGGTCCAGGGCCATCCAAAGCTCAAGGGGGAGTTGGTTCCAAAGGGCTGGTGCTCCCACAGAGAAGGCCCTCCCCCTGGGGGTTGCCAGCCGACATTGTCTGGCCGACGGCACCCTGAGGAGGCCCTCTCTGTGTGAGCGCACTGGGCGATGGGAAGTCGTCCCCGGTAGCAGACGGTCCTGCAAATATCCCGGGCCTAAGCCATGTAGGGCTTTAAAGGTAAGTACCAGTACCTTAAATCTTGCCCGGAAGACAACTGGTAGCCAATGCAGCTCACGCAGGAGGGGTGTAATATGGGAGTATCGAGATGCTCCCATCACTACCCACGTGGCCACATTCTGCACCAGCTGAAGCCTCCGGGTGGTCTTCAAGGGCAGCCCCATGTAGAGAGCATTGCAGTAATCTATCCAAGAGGTAACGAGTGCATGAGTGACCGTACGTAGGGCATCTCGGTCCAGATAGGGGCGCAACTGGCACACCAGGTGAACCTGGGCAAATGCCCCCCTGGCCACGACTCCAATATGATCTTCAAAACTGAGTCGTGAGTCCAGGAGGACGCCTAAATTGCACACCCTATCAACGGGATAATAATATTGCTTATTATTATTTATTATTAGATCCCAATTTTCTATTCATTCCAACAGAATAAATACTGGGAAAAACGGGAGCCTAACTGGTATTAAGGGACGCGGTGGCTCAGTGGGTTAGGATGCTCAGCTTGTCGATCAGAAAGTCAGCAGTTTGGCGGGTCGAATCCCGAGTGCCGCATAACAGAGTGAGCGCCTGTTACTCGTCCCAGCTTCTGCCAACCTAGCAGTTCGAAAGCACGTAAAAATGCAAGTAGAAAAATAGGGACCACTACGGTGGGAAGGTAACAGCGTTCCGTGCACCTTTGGCGTCTAGTCATGCCGGCCACATGACCACGGAGATGTCCTCGGACAAGCGCTGGCTCTTTGGCTTTGAAACAGAGATGAGCACTGGACCCTAGAGTCAGAAACGACTAGCACACATGTGCAGGGGTACCTTTACCTTTACCTAACCAGTATTTATTCTGTTGGAATGAATAGAAAATTGGGATCTAATAATAATAATAAATAATAATAAGCAATATACATGATCTTTAGGAAGATCATTCCATAGCTTGGTAGCCAGAAGAAGGCCTTTTTCTATATACATGATGGTCAATTTTTTGACAGTTGGTATCTTCAGAAAGGCTTCTCCTAATGTGAATAACTGGACAGATTCATGGTAGGGAAGATAATCCCACAAATCTTTGTATTTTGCCCTAGGCAGCTGCCATATTTTGCACCAATTGCAATTTTGAGACATTTTTCAATATTCACCTAAAGTAAAGCATACTGTAGCAGTTTTGACAGGTAGTTCCTTCCACCCTTTCCTTTCTTCCTTTTTTCTTCCTTCCTTCTCCCCTTCCTCCTCTCTCTCCTTCTTCCTTCCTTCCCTCCTTCCTCTGTCTTCCCTCCCTAACTCCTTCCTTCCTTTTTCTTTTCTCCCTTCTTCCCCTCCCTCCTTCTTCCCCTTCTTCCCTTCTTTCCTTTCTCCATTCTTCTCTCCCTTCCTTCCCTCTTCCTTCCTTCCTTCCACCCTTCCTCTCCATCCCTCCCTATTCATTCCTTTCTCTCTATTCCTACCTCCTTTCTTCACTTACTCTCTCCTTTCCTCCTAGTTCCTCCCTCCCTTCCCTTCCCTTCCCTTCCCTTCCCTTCCCTTCCCTTCCCTTCCCTTCCCTTCCTTGCCTTCCAGTAGATATGTAACTGTTGTTGAGCTGAGTGAAGGAGGGAGCAAGGGGTTGTGTAAGTCACAATTTTCCTAAATTTCAATTCCACAGAAGTCATGAGGCCTGGATTTTTCACACATTCTGAAAGTTAGCCCATTTGAGATATCTTGGATGAAAAGGTTTTGCCCTCTGATGTACCATTTTGCTAGGTTAAAGATTACAGAGACACATGATGTAAGAGTTTTAGTAGTACTGTACATAGATAATAGCAAATACTGCTAACAGTTCTATCCAGGGTCATATTCCCCCTATCTACCAAAGCTATAAACTTGTACCAGTATCCTATCCTGGACAAAACCCCAACTGAAGTCGGTCCAGAAAATCAGTTTCATCCATCCTTTTCCAAAGCACCAGAAGGCAAGACAAGAAACAATGGATGAAAACTAATCAAACAGAGAAACAACTTATAACTAAGGTGAAATTTCATAACAGTTAGAACAATTAACCAGTTTGCCTTCAGAAGTTGTGGATGTTCCATCACTGGAGACTTTTAAGAAGAAACTGGACAGCCATTTGTCTGAAATGGTATAGGATTTCCTGCTTGAGCAGGGGGTTGGATCAGAAGACCTCCAAGGTCCCTTCCAACTCTGTTATTCTGTTATCACCTTCTCAGTTATGTTAATCAAGAATATAATGTTTGAAAGCAGGCTGTAAGGGAAAGGTGTTTCAGACAAAAGGATAGCTTTTTTCAATAAAACCTTATAGCTGCTTCCTATAATCATGCAGGAAAATATCTCTGCTCAAGAAGACATTGATCATTTTCCATAAACATGGAACCAGTCTCAGCCTACCCAGTCCAATTGGCCAGAAAAAACCAAGGTTGAGCACTCAAGATTTTGACCAATCTAAGACTGGAATTGAAACAACACATTCCCACTGGGATATAAAGCTCATAGTTTGGGCTTAGATTGGTCAGTCACCAATTCTAGATAATGAGTCTTTTTCTTGCCTGAATCTTCTGATATAATTTTCAATATACAGTTATGATTGATTATTTAGACAGTGTGTACACAGGCATACTGATATACTTGCAAGTGTGTAGTTTGTAGAAAATCAACAACCAATCAGAACTCTCCATTCTTGGTCAATAACTATCCACATTTTACCCTTAGCCAAAGTGTCTCATCTAGCCCTATCATTGTGTGAAAATGTATCACCTTTCCTAGCCTGTAGAGAATAAAAAGATCGAACTGCTGCCATTACTGGGCTTGTCATCTATTTCAAGCAAAGTTCTCAAAGTGACATGACCGCTATGCGGTCTTTAGAGGTTTTTATACAGAGATGACATGTAGCTACAATGTTGGGTTCCCATGAGATCGCCAGTGAGAAACTAAACATCCCTGAAGTATATATGCTACTCTTTTAAATGCTGCCTTTAAAAATGGATTTATTTATTGATTCGTTCATTCACTTTATATGTTCATATATGTTCCCATCTTGTGGAATTGACACTAGAGACTTGTTGCTATGGATACTATCCAACTATAATATCATCTTCTAATCAATGTGGCTAATTTGATACACTATCATACCGACACTCAACTCATGGAAGAAACCACTATCTTACAGTTAGTCAAATTCACCTTGCAGGATTACAATGGGAGAAATATGCATATTAATCTGTCTTCCAATTGTTGGGTATGAATGCATTAGTATAAATATGGAAAAGTATATTCATTTACTAATTCATTCATTCTGCATCTGTCTTTCTTGTGAGAGCATAAGGAGGCAAATATGGCACTCTCTCCTCCAATTTTTTGCCACAACTACATTCCCATGAAGTAAGTTGAGCTGAGAGATAATAAATGATCCATAGTCGCCATGGCTGAGGGTACCTATTCTAAGCCATCATCTTAACCATTACATCACCCTAGTTCTTCAGTATATAAGTAGCACTCAACTTATGACCAGTTGCTTAGTGACAATTCAAAGTTACGACCAATCCTTCAAAAGCTACTTAGGAGCCAGTTCTGAAGTTCTGACAGTCACCTCACCTCCTCCTGCAAACACATGACTGCATTTCTGTTTCTTGGCAACCAAATGTATTTATGGCCATTTGCACAATTTACATTTTTGCCAAAAACTTATCTTTATTTCCATTTTTCACAAAAATGTCCATATCAAACACCTCGGATTCACTTAGTATCCATGGTGATTTGCTTAATGACTGCTGCAAAACATGGTTTTAAAAATCAGGTCAGTCCATGATGACCCACTTATGACCATCACAACTTATGACCACAGTGAGCAAAGGACTACTTGTATATCATAGATAGGGATGTAGATGCCAAGCTGATCATTTATGTACCAGACCAATCCGGAAAGAGCAGTTGTGATTTAAACTGCATTTTCTACTTCTGAGTTTCCTCACTATATATTTGGAGTTTCACTCCTCTTATTTTTCATAGTTTAATATGAAGAAAATAATTCCTCATGCTAGGTGGCAACATTTTACAAATGAGCAGCTACAATTTGATTTAGCATCTTATTAGTGCTGCCCATGATTCATGATTACATACTCTGATACATTCTGCTTCAGGTCAGAGTGGGCACCCCATGACTAATCTGTGACTGGTTTGGCTACTGGCACAGCTGTAGCATTTGCATACTTCTTCAAACAGTGGGAAAGGATGGAGGCACAGAAAAAAGCATTCCCAAAGAGCCAGGCAGGTTGAGGTGAAGGCTCCTGCATGCTGCAGATGCAATCGGGTCTCTTTCAGAGTGAACGTTGCAGCTGAAGGGACAGAGAAAATTGCTTTCAAGAACAAAGAAGAGAGGTGAAAAACAGCGAGGATTGAGAAAACAGAGGGGAGGAAAGGAATTGAAGTGGGAGTGACGGCAGAAAAACAGGAGAACGGGAGGGAAGCTGAGGTGAGGTGAGGTAATCTCAATGAAAAATGATCTTTCAGTGAAAGAAATGGCAGACTGTTGCAATCTGATACATTTAAGAAACCAGATGCGTGTAACTGTGTTATGTTTCTGAAAGAAATAGATTCCTTAATTGCTGAGCCCACATGCCTTTTTCCAAACTTGATAAAAGTACTGATTTTATGTAATAGAACTATAACGGTTACTATTAAGCTAACCCTAAGCATATTCATAAGAATTTGTATATAAATATCAAAGTACCAGCCAAACTTCCCCTTTAGCCATACCATATAGATTTTGGCTTTACACTCAACTTTTTTTTGAAGTTCAATAACGCATTTACTAAGGGCTTTTTTTCCATGTAAAATTTGTAGGATTCAAAAAGGTTTATTTCATGGTTTGTCAAATGGCATGATTGTAGCAGGGTAAGTTACTTGAGATGATATCCAATAATTTAAGCTTAGAATTGCATACAAAATGCAATTGATGTAATAATTCGTTAATATCTAAATAGATGTAAATATGTTTTACAGTCTACATATATTCACTATAATTCCCCAGGCGCCCTCCCTCCATTTTCTTGACAGCATCTGGAACTTCTAAATTATGCATGAAATTTGGTATCAAATCAATGAATAAATCTGTTACATTTAAAAAAAACAGAGAAAGAAAACTAAAAATGTAGGGCACATCTATTATAACAATATCAGTACAGATACGCTGCAGCATTAACCTCAGAAGCAAATAAAAACCAATATAAAATAAATTGTCACCATTCCCAAGTGTAAAAAAATTGCCCACCCTGGGTTTGCACTTTAACCTATTTTTCCCTATTCCGGTATTTTACAGAGGCACTAACTTTCAACTTCCAGAATTTGCATAAAAACACATAAAGAGAATCTGCCAGGGGCAAAAAACAAGACAAACTCTTCCCTCTGATATGATTGCTTCTCTTGAAAAAGGATGCCCCCCCCCAAAAAAAAAACCTCAAGCAAAAGTTTACTAGATTGGAAGGAAGCATTTTTGGTACTACTCATTTGTAATCTGAATGTGTGCAGTCCCAAAAATTATTTGCTACTTGATTTTCTAAATCTATAAGCCATTTATTTTCCCATATAAAATCAATAATACCTATTCAAAAATAGACACATCTCTTTATACGTCAGTTTATATCTCAAGAAGTGTGGGAGACAACTTTTGCAATAAGGAATTTGTTCAATATATTAACCATTCAGGCACATTCTCTTGCAACAAACAAGCAATTTCAAGCAAAATATGACACTTGTTACTATGCTTCCTACTTGGGTAAGCGTAGAAATAATGGAATCAAATGAAATGTACACAACGTTCAGACACTTTCTTCTATGACAACCTTACTCTTTTCTTTGGGGGACGTATAACTTCTTCTTATTAAAACATGCAGTGATCTTATTCAATTTGCTTCTGGCTTTTAGTGGGTTTCAATTCTCTCTCCTTCTTCATGAAGCAGCCATTTATGTTAATTCCATGGACTTCAAGGAGGCATTTAATAGCATTAAAGTGACCATGGCTAGAGACTCTGGCACCAGCAAACTAGTAGGACAGGCTTTCAAGCAGCCTTGCCCTCTTTCTCAGATTAATAGAATATTTCTGAACCAATTTGGTTTCTCTCAGTGTCTTCCTTTAAATCACAGAACTGATGATAGTAAATACTCACATTTTACTTCTTTCTTTCTAAATGTGCTTATGCACTTTTTAAAACCCATCAGAGCCTCTTCAACTCTAGTGAAGCATTTGTTTGCAATTCAGCTATTACTTTTTAAAGAAAGCTGAGCATGATAGAAAGAGTTATATGAAACTCCCATTTCCATCCACAGTATTTGCACTGAACTGAAATGCATGTATGAATTGCTTTGGGAATCACCATCCACTTATCTGAAATAAGAAAATGGGAAATTCTGATGGGTAGTTCTTCTCTTTAGAATTTTTAGCATACAATGCTGTTCAATTAGTGTAACTATCCCAATAAATAAAACATATCTCATTAATGTTTGCTTCAATTCAGCATTGAAAGGTACATCGCAGATTTAAATGTTTGTGCATGGTCAGGAAATGCATTTTCTATTTACCCTTGAACAAATAAAAATCCTGCTAGGTTAGGCTTAGTGACATGACAACTTTGACCATAGATTAAATTGAGGTTAAGCCTGGTTTTAATAGGTTTATGTACCTCAATCATCTAAGCCTGGAGAATGGGCTTTAATTTATGCTTAAGCATAATTCTCTGTGTTGAGGAGAGTGATTAGGGAATATTCTCCTATGTAACTATCAAAAACTTGTAGAAAAGAAGAAAAAAAATCAAAGAATCCTGGAACTCTTTCTCAACACACAAACATGAATATCAAGGGCAAACTAGAGAAGACATACCAGGAAGATGTATGATGCTTTACTTTTCAAGCAGCTCAAAGTCAGGAGGGGACTAAACTTCTTCCCATTCAAATGGACTTCTGAAGCTAAGAGATGTGGAACACTTCACAAGCAAGATTTGCTCCTTCTACATTGTTGCTTTCCACCCATAATAAACCTTGCAATTTGTTTACAAATAGTAAAAACAACTGTATTTCCTTTTGGCCTTTTGATCTTAAAGAACTGGGACATTAACTCAGACTCAGAAATCAGCAGCTTTTTGTCTGGCTTTACTATGGAAATGGAAAGATCAAAAGGAGATAGGGTAGAAAAAGCAACAACAACAACAAAAAACCTGTTGTGGGAAACACAGCCTAGGAGAAAACAATCTGAAATTTGGTGAGAAGCACCAAACTCTGAATGTACTAAAAATTGTGTAACTGAATATTTCTAACTAGATTTATATCATGTTATGGAGACTTCATTCTTAAAAGGTAGAAGTTATTTTATTGTTTTAATTCAGTACGCAAATGTATTCTCCAACAGTGCAGTCATACTGTTTTATTTCTGTCAGTCTTATTTTTTCAAAGGAATAACTTCAACTTAAGCAATAAAATCTTAGACAATACCCTTACTAAATTGGTCTGCATTCCTCCAATGTACACACACATACAAACATGGAATTAGTTCCATATTGTTCATGCCTGTCATTATTATATTGAGCCAATATATATTATAGAATTGCGTTGTAAATGTCATAAATATTTCATAAAGAACTTTGTATTCTGATTGAAGTGTAAATAATTAATTCTATATTGTTAAAGCAGGAACACAATGCAGATGTAATGGAAACATACCTATTGCATATATTTCCCAAAAATGATCCAAAACACATTTTAAAAACACAGAGGAAAAACTTTTTTTCTTAGCTTCAAGAAATGTTATTTCTCAAATACAGCTGGTGAAAAAGTAATCCTAGTGTGAACAGCGGTAGAAAAGAAAATCCGGTGTTAGAAAGGTTAAATAAAAGATTTAAAATAGGAACATGCAAAGGATTGTCTACATAGAACATATAGTATTATTATTAAATGGCTTATGTCAAGCCAAGAACACACGTTTCATCTGGGCATAGATCAACAATATATATGCAGACAGTTACTTACTACATTTCCAAGGCACAGATATTTGGATAAAAGAAATCATGGGGCAAACATAAGGCCCTGGCTGTGTTGTGCAGCAACCATTAAGCAGAGCAAAAATGAAAAGAAAGTCCTGGGAAGATGGAGGGAGGGACAGTGAGTCAGGTATGTTGATCTTTCAAGCATGGTTCACAGTTTGCAGGTACTGGGGAAAAATGTGTGAGAGAGCCAGTGGGATTGGTCAGATATGGACCAATTGGGTATGGGGCCCTGAAATAGAATGATAGCTAATGGGATAAAAGGCACTTGGGAGATTAAGAGGGGTGCACGGACCAGCTGCATGTGTCACACTTGCACTCAACTGCACTGAAATGCGGAGAAAACAATGGGGAGATTAAGTGGATGGACTAGCTAGCACATAGGTCATGAAGAGAAAAGGGGAGACAGAATGCCTTCTTCTACCTGTCCTTAAAATGCCTCCAGATTTTTCTCAGATTAATCCCAGAACAACCTACATGCTGTGACCCTGTTTTCCCAAAAGGCAACTGAACTTTCTTGTTTTTTTTGAAAATGTTTCACTTCTCATCCAGGAAGCTTCTTTAGAACTGAAGAAGCTTCTTGGAAGAAAGTCAAAATGTTTTAAAAGAAAAAAATCAGTTGCCTTTTGGAAAAAAAAACCCACTTTGGGGACAACTATGACCTGGATGATTGAGAATCTCCATAGATCAGAGGTCCCCAACCTTTGGGGCACCAGGGAGCAGTTACGTGGAGAGAGATTTTTCCACGGACTGGAGGGGGTGTGTGTGCTGCCTGCATTCCGGGCCATAGCATGCCAGCAAGCAGTCCACACAAACAAGCAGTCCATGGACTGCCATAGATAACATATTCTAGGTTTCCATTCAGCCAGATTGTGGCTTCCCTGGAATAGTCTGGCTGAAGGTTCTGATCTGTGCACATCTCTACTTCAACAGAAGAACAAAGCTAGTCTGGTTTCAAGAGAGAAGCTGGAGTCATGATCAAGACCAATACTTTGTCCTCCTCCTCCTCCTCCACCACCACATAACACTGGGGCACAAACAGCAATTTTGCTAAGGAGAAATGCCTTGGAGAGGTTGATTGTGACTAAAAGATGGTACTGTAAATATCTAGACACTAAGCCATAAACCATTTTATAGGTTTTATTATTTAGGGTTTTTAATAAGTTTGTATGAGTTTTTATAGTTATTAGAATATGAATATCAATACAGGTAGTCTTTGACGTACAATCACAATTGAGCCCAAAATTTCCATTGCTTAGCAAAGCAGTTGTTAACTAAGTTTGCCCCATTGTAAATCCTTTTTTTTGCCACAACTGTTAAGCGATTCCCTGCAGTTATTGTGTGAATCATGCAGTGGTTAAGCAAATCTGGCTTCCCCCATTGACTTTGCTGGGAAGGTTACAAATCGTGATCACATGCAACTGTCATAAATACAAGTCAGTTGCCAAGTGCCTGAATTCTGATCGTGTGACTATGCATGTGCTACAATGGTCATAAGTGTGGAAACTGGTCACTAGTTATTTTTTTCAGTGCTGTTGTAACTTTGGTCAGTACATGAAGAATTGTAAGTCAATAATTACCTGTAATATAATAATTTTATAATTATATATGAAACAGCCCATTGTGGCTTATTCAAATCAGTTTCCGATTCTATGTAGAATAGAATAGAATAGAATAGAATAGAATAGAATAGAATAGAATAGAATAGAATAGAATAGAATAGAATAGAATAGAATAGAATAGAATAGAATAATAACTTTATTGTCACTTTGAATGTACACTAATTGGCATACATTAAAATGAAATTTCATTGCATACAGCGCTCAAAGCGTCACCACCTCCAATATACACTACATAAATATGACAAAAATATATATTGCATATAAATTATACATATACCCACATATATTATATGACACAGAGAAACAACAGTCTAGTTCGGGTTATGTATACATGTCTATGGCGAGAAAAACAAACAATGTGAGTTTACTAGACAGATTACATAGGGAACAAAGCTACTGCTAAGCTTGTAAGCCACTCTGAGTCTTCGGAGAAGGGTGGGATATAAATGGAATTAAAATAAATAAAAATATTAGAGAATGTGAACTGTGCCACGGGAAATGTTAGGGGTTCAATAAATTTGGAATGGGGCTGGATTACAAGATTTCAGAGTCTATATAAAAAAGCTAATACTAAATTGAGGGAATATTCTAGTAAAAACACAACAGAAAAAATTGGCAGATAAATGTTGATTATGGACCAGAATAGCTAAAGAGGATACGACCCAAACAACTACAAATTTTTCCTTATTCCAGTCCTTTTCTGCACCAATAAACCCAAAATCTCACCACCAGGTGGCATTTGTCTACTCAAGAGCTCTTGATGATGACTGAACCAGTTTATAATTAAGCAGATCTCAGATTAAAAACTGGAGGAAGAACCCTTCTTTTCCCCTAACATTTTCAGTTCTTGAAAAGATATGGTCAATACTCTAAAATTCTTGTTTCAGGCTGAAGAGGAACATGTTGTAATCTGCCTAGAGTCACTTTCTATGAAATGGGCAGCTAAATAAGTCTGAATAATGAATAAACTATATAAGCAGCAACCTTAAAATGTTTTTATATAAGAGCCGTGGTGGCACAGTAGTTAGAATGCAATATTGCAGGCTAATTCTGCCGACTGCCAGCAATTCAATTCTGACCTGCTCAAGGTTGACTCAGCCTTCCATCCTTCTAAGGTTGGTAAAATGAGGATCCAGATTTTGGGGGGCAATATTGTTGTTGTTGTTGTTAGCTGCGAAGTCGTGTCCGACCCATCACGACCCCATGGACAACATTCCTCCAGGCCTTCCTGTCCTCTACCATCTTCTGGAGTCCATTTAAGCTCACGCCTACTGTTTCAGTGACTCCATCCAGCCACCTCATTCTCTGTCGTCCCCTTCTTCTATTGCCCTCGATCTTTCCCAGCATTAGGCTCTTCTCCAGTGAGTCCTTCCTTCTCATTAGGTGGCCCAAGTACTTGAGTTTTAGCTTCAGGATCTGGCCTTCTAAAGAGCAGTCAGGATTGATCTCCTCTAGGACTGACCGGTTTGATCGCCTTGCGGTCCAAGGGACTCGCAGGAGTCTTCTCCAGCACCACAGTTCAAAGGCCTCAATTCTTTGGCGCTCAGCCTTTCTTATGGTCCAACTTTCACTGCCATACATTGCAACTGGGAAGACCATAGCCTTGACTATACGCACTTTTTTTGACAGGGTGATGTCTCTGCTTTTTAGTGTGCTGTCTAGATTTGCCATGGCTTTCCTCCCAAGGAGCAAGCGTCTTTTAATTTCTTGGCTACAGTCCCCATCTGCAGTGATCTTGGAGCCCAGGAAAATAAAATCTGTCACTACCTCCATTTCTTCCCCATCTATTTGCCAGGAATTGAGAGGGCCAGATGCCATGATCTTGGTTTTCTTAATGTTAAGTTTCAACCCAAGTTTTGCACTCTCCTTCTTCACCTGCAACAAGAGGCTCTTTAGTTCTTCTTCACTTTCTGCCATTAGAGTGGTATCATCTGCGTATCTTAGGTTGTTGATATTTCTTCGGGCAATCTTAATTCCAACTTTTGATTCATCTAGCCCTGCCTTTCTCATGATGTGCTCTGCATATAAGTTAAATAGGCAGGGTGACAGTATACAGCCTTGCCGGACTCCTTTCCCAATTTTGAACCAATCAGTGGTTCCGTGTCCAGTTCTCACTGTTGCTTCTTGACCCGCATATAGGTTTCTCAAGAGACAAATAAGATGGTCTGGTACTCCCATCTCTTTAAGAAGTTGCCACAGTTTGTTATGATCCACACAATCAAAGGCTTTAGCATAGTCAATGAAGCAGAAGTAGATGTTTTTCTGGAACTCCCTAGCTTTCTCCATGATCCAGCGTATGTTGGCAATTTGATCTCTAGTTCCTCTGCCTCTTCGAAATCCTGCCTGTACTTCTGGTAGTTCTCGATCCACATACTGCTGAAGTCTAGCTTGTAGGATTTTAAGCATGACTTTACTAGCATGAGAAATGAGTGCAATGGTGTGATAGTTTGAACATTCTTTGGCACTGCCTTTCTTTGGAATTGGAATGTAAACTGATCTTTTCCAATCCTGTGGCCATTGTTGAGTTTTCCAAATTTGCTGGCAAATTGAGGATTCTTGCCCACAGTAGTATACCTGATGGTCATCTGAATTAAATTCAGCCATTCCTGTCCATTTTAGTTCGCTGATACCTAAGATGTCAATGTTCAGTCTTGTCATCTCTTGTTTGACCACGTCCAGTTTTCCTTGATTCATGGATCTTACATTCCAGGTTCCTATGGAGAAAAAATCTTTACAGCATCGGACTTTCCTTTCACCACCAGACACATCCACAGCTGAGCGTCCTTTCGGCTTTGGCCCAGTCGCTTCATTCTTTCTGGCGCTACTAGTACTAGCCCTCTGCTCTTCCCCAGCAGCATATTGGACGCCTTCCGACCTGAGGGGCTCATCTTCCAGCGTCATATCGTTTTGCCTTTTGGTACTGTCCATAGGGTTTTCATGGCAAAGATACTGGAGTGGGTTGCCATTTCCTTCTCCAGTGGATCACGTTTTGTCAGAACTCTCTGCTATGACCTGTCCGTCTTGGGCGGCCCTGCACGGCATAGCTCATAGCTTCATTGAATTATGCAAGCCCCTTCGCCACGACAAGGCAGTAATCCATGAAGGGGGGGCAATATGCTGACTCTTAAATCACTTAGAGGGGGATGTAAAGCACTGTGAAGCGGTATATAAGTCTAAGTGCTATTGCTATTGCTATTCTATCTTGCTTTCAATAGGGAAGTGTGGCCAGTATAATTCTAGAACAACTAGATTAAAAAGCGACAACTATTGTAGGATTTATATTATAATTAGTACAACTGCAGAAGTAAAAGGCTGTGAAAACTAAGTGAACCTTTCTGCATTTTAGCTATAATTAAATAGCCAGAAAGAATGAATTATTTAGCCAGAAGTTCTTTCTGTATTGGGCTATTTATTTCTATATATATATAGAAAGTGATGAAATTGCTACCATTCAAGGATTACTTCCCTTCAGTTTGGCTTTGCCTATTCAAAACAGGCAGTACCAAACTGATCTGGCAACCCTTGAAACTAATTATATGTATCATATGACAGACCTGTACAAGTATTTAATGGTATCGCTGTAATGATTACTTTGCTCATGAGACTCATGACACTTCCTTATAACCTATTCTCCTAATTCCTTGATTGTTATGGCATGCCTTTCAGGTAGTCATAACTCTCCTATACTGTCAACTACAATATAGAGTTGATATAGTTCTATTTATGAAGCAGGAGATCAGGCCAGGAAATCAGGCCCAGAAGCTTCAGAAGCTCTCAGAACTATGCCCACCAGGCTTCCGGGTGCTTTACCAGCCACGGGCCCAGGGCAGGGGTGGGGTGGTGGTGGTTATTATTAGGGAGAGTCTTTGTCCGCGAGTGGCCACTGTCCCTCAGATAAGCGGGTATGAGTCTCTCCTTTTGAAGTGGGGTCCTGGAGTTCAGTTGGGCCTATTGATTACGTACCTGTCTCCCAGCTGCGTGTCATCGGCCTTGCCCAAGCTCCTCGACATCTTGCCCAGGTTGGCAATTGAGTTCCCCAGGCTTATAGTTCTGGAGGATTTCAATCTGCCTTCCACGGGTGAGGTGTCTGAGTTGGCTCGGGAGTTCATGGCTTCCATGACAGCCATGGACCTGACTCAAGTAATTCAAGACCCGACCCATAATGGAGGGCACACACTCGACCTGGTTTTTATCTCTGGACAGTGGATTAATGAACTGGGTAGGGGGGATTTAACCATCCAACCCCTGTCATGGTCCGATCATTTTCTTCTCCGGCTAGACTTTCTGTATGCCACTCCCCGCCGCTGGGAGGTGGAACTGACCAGGTGGTTCCTCCCCAGGCGCCTGATGGACCCTGAGAGGTTCCAGATGGAGCTTGGGACATTTCCTGCTTCCCTTGCCCATGACTCTGCCGAGGCCCTAGTAGAAGCCTGGGAGAGGGCAGCTGCTGGGGCCTTGGATCGAATTGTGCCTTTGCGGCCTCTGACCCGGTGCAGGTCCCGGGTGGCCCCCTGGTTCACTGAGGGTCTCCGAGAGATGAAGCACTGGAAAAGACACCTAGAGAGCTGTTGGAGGTCCAGCAGATCCGAATCTGACCGAACACAGCTAAGAACTTATCTTAAGTCTTATCTAGTGGCGATGGAAGCAGCAAAGTGTGTTTACTTTTCCGCTCTCATTGTGTCTGCAGATAACCGCCCAGCCGCCCTGTTTAGAGTGACCCGCTCACTGCTTAATCAGCAACCAAGGGATGACCCCCTTGCAGAGTAGGGCTGAGGAATTTGTACATTATCTGCAGGACAAAATCGCTCAGATCCGGACTGGTTTGGACTCCAACTGGGTGGAATCTGGCGGAGTGGAGAGGACAGGTCTTGGTTATACCATTTGGGGTGAGTTTGACCCTGTGTCTTTGGATGATGTGGACAGGATTATGCGTAGACTGAGTGCTACAACTTGTCTATTGGACCCATGTCCCTCCTGGCTGCTTTCGGCCGCCGGGGAGGTGACAGGGGGCTGGCTCCAGGCAGTTGTCAATGCTTCATTGATGGAGGGTGTCTTCCCCTCCACCTTAAAAGAGGCGGTGGTGAGGCCCCTTATCAAGAAGCCTGCCCTGGACCCAGCCTCCTTGAATAACTATCATCCTATCTCCAAGCTTCGCTTTGTAGTGAAGGTTGTTGAGAGTGTTGTGGCATGTCAGGTCCTGCAATTCCTGGATGAAGTGGACTATCTGGACCCGCACCAGTCTGGTTTCAGGCCCGGTTACAGCACGGAAATGGCATTGGTCACACTGGTAGATGATCTCTGGTGGGCCCGGGACAGGGTTTGTTTCTCTGTCCTGGTCCTACTTGACCTCTCAGCGGCTTTTGATACCATCGACCATGGTATCCTGCTGTGACGGCTCGGGGGGTTAGGAATGGGAGGCACTGTTCTACAGTGGTTCTCCTCCTACCTCTCGGGCCGCTCGAAGTTTGTATTGGCAGGGGGGCAGAGATCTACCCCGAGGCCCCTCACTTGTGGGGTGCCTCAGGGGTTGGTTCTCTCCCCCCTCCTGTTTAACATCTATATGAAGCCACTGGGTGAGATCATCCGTGGCTTTGGGGTGAGGTATCACCAATATGCGGATGATAGCCAGTTGTTCATCTCCACCCCGAGCCAACCCAGTGATGCCCTTGACGTGATGTCCTGGAGGCGTTGTGGGTCTGAATGGGAAGGAACAGGCTCAGGATGAACCCCTCCAAGACTGAGTGGCTGTGGATACCGGCATCTCGTATTGACCAACATGTTCCATCTCTTTTGATGGGGGGGAGGTATTGCCCCCCTCAGAAAGGGCCCACAACTTGGGTATCCTCCTGGATTCACGGCTTAACTTGGAGGATCATCTAACTGCTGTGTCCAGGGGGGCCTTAGCACAGGTTCACCTGGTGCACCAGTTGCACCCCTTTTTGGACCATGATGCCCTATGCACGGTCACCCACGCCCTTGTCACTTCTCACCTGGATTACTGCAATGCTCTCTACATGGGGCTGCCCTTGAAATGCACCCGGAGGCTTCAGCTGGTGCAGAATACGGCCGCGTGGGTGGTTATGGGAGTTTCTCGATACTCCCATGTTACACCACTCCTGCGCGAGCTGCATTGGCTTCTGGTTGCCCTCTGGGTGCGATTCAAGGTGCTGGTAATTACCTTTAAAGCCCTACATGGCTTAGGCCCGGGGTACTTGCGAGACCACCTGCTGCCATTGTCAACCTCCCATCGCCCGGTTCGCTCCCACAGAGTTGGCCTCCTCAGGGTTCTGTCGGCCAGGCAACGCTGGCTGGCGACCCCCAGGGGGAGGGCCTTCTCTGTGGGTGCACCAACCCTCTGGAATGAGTTGCCTCCAGAGCTGCAGATGGCCCCTGACATTCGGTCCTTCCACCGTGACCTGAAGACATAGATGTTCCAACAATCAGGCCTGGACTGACTATAGTTTTAAATTTGGTTTTATTGGGCTAATTGTTATGTATTCATTACATTTATGGTTTAATTCTTTTTTTAAAATTTTGTATTTTATGTTTTTTAACTTTTTATTGTTGTGAGCCGCCCTGAGTCCTTAGGGAGAAAGGCGGCATATAAATTTAATAAATTCAATTCAATTCAATTCAACATTGTGAAACTGACTAGAAGAGACTAGGAAATTGGCTAGAGAATGAGCTTTCCACGAAAACTTAATGAAATTTACTACAAACTTAGTATATTGTTAAGTGGAAAAAGGCATAGACTTCCTCTCTGCCATAGGGCTTGGTCACTGTATGAGCACCCAACTAATGTTAAGAGTTCTTTGATGCATAAATCTGCACGACTAATTAATGTTAAAAAGAAAAATATAACATGAATTATAGCAATTACAGCTCCCCACACTTTACTTTTCTTATACTGACCATACCATGTGTTAGAGCAGAGGTCCTCAACCTTTTGGGCACCAGAGACCAGTTCTGTGGAGATGGGCAGGGCTTTTTTTCTCATAGAACCCTCAGAACGGAGTTCCGGCACCTTTTTTGGATGGAACCTTGTAGGGTAGGCAAGGCGGGTTGTATGACATGTGTGAGTTCCGGCACCTTTTTCTTTTACAAAAAAAGTACTGGAGATAGGTTTTTCCACAGACTGGAGGATGAGTGGTTTGTATGCTGCCTGCATCTCACGGATGGGGCTTTGCTTGTTTGTACGGCCCAGTGCTGGTCCATGGACCAGGGGTTGGGGACCCCTGTGTTAGAGTACACTGTGCTAATTTGTTTACTGCACAGAAGTTGAGTTGATGATTCTCATCCAGAAAGTGCTGCACTGTAGATCTTGTATAGGCAACAGCAGCTGTTTTACTTGAACCACAGCAAATCAGAAACTAAGGAAGAATATAAGCAACTACTCTGAATTACTTCAAGCTTCTTTAACCTTAGAGCAGGGGGAGGGAGAGAATTCTTTCATGAGAACTCTTTCTTCCAATATTAGGAAAATTTGTTCTCTCCAAAAAAATAGCAAGATCGCCGAAGGGTATAAGGATAGCAAAACTATCTAAAAACAGCAAGATAATCTAAGAGTCTCTTTAACTTTATATTGTGTGTAAGTGTTAGAGTCCTTGATTGACCTCAGAAGCTAAATAGAGTTGGTTCTGTTTACAACTTGGAGGATGAACACCAGGGAATTCAAGGGTTATAGGCTACAATGAAAGTTTTTTTTTAAGTCCTGGAAGAAGGTAATGGAAAATCTCTTTGGCTTTGTATAACCATCAGGATTCAGCTCAAATCAGTTTTGGCTGATCTTGGAAAAGATAGATTGGGAAGTAAAATAATGCTTCAGAAAAAGACAGTGGAAAACCACTTCCATCATGCTGCCAAGAAAATTACATGATTCAGTAAGGTTGCATCTGATTCAGTTCAATTCAGAAGGCACACTTCAGACAACGTGGAAGTATGAATGTAACCCTCTCTGTGATGCATTAAAACCGGAACCATCTGTTTCTAGGATGGCATAGTTATTCTTAATCCCAACAACACTCCTGAATCATATTCAGAGCATTATTTATTTTATTTAACACATTTACATAGTTACCTGTCTTGCTAAACCTGGGCAATGTACAACCCATAGTTAAAACAATGTCACAACTATGAAAAAACTTTAAAAGAGAAATAAAAGAAGATAAATAAGATAATTAAAAATAAGGTTGTGTGAGAATACGCAGCTAAATCATTGCACAGGCTCCCCATAGGATCCCCAAGGTTGCTAGGAGCCCATTTTCAGATCTTCTGAAAAGCTAACTGGAAAGGGACTAAATTGTGAAATTGCTCCGACAACTCAAATATCCCAGAAGTTAATGCAGAGCTCTTAAACTCCCCATGACATCTGAAACAGGAAACAGTTACTCCTTTTGCCACTTAATGGTTATCCAGATTTATGCAACCCAGTTTTGGGCACTCTAAATTAAACATTTGATGTATGTTAAAGAGTTTCACTTAAAGGTTTTTTAAAAATTGCATTAACACCAGATCTATGTATGAATGAGTGGGATGAATCGAGTTATTTATTTTTTGTCACAACATTTCTTTGTGTTCAGTCACTGTTTAAACTCATTTCTTGTATGTCAGTTAAGGGATCCACCTTCCCATTACACAGCCAGCCAGAATGATGCCAAAATAATGAAATGTGCATTGTGACACGTCAATGTTAAGCTCCACCCTTTTGTACTTCTGCTGTAATGTTTGAATGCAAGTGTGTAAGGAGCAAAAATTGCATTGTAACATAGAAATGTGTGCTTCATTATTTGACTTCCATCCCTCTTGCAGAAAAGGAAGGTGGGTGTTATGTACTGGACTCATTAGTAATACCACGTGGGTTGCTGGAGCAGCTAACAGCTCTCCAGCAACCCAGACTATGAGTCTCCAGTGCTATAATTGGCTATCCCTAGGCGGCAATAGTTGCTTCAAACCTATTGGCTGCCGCCTAGGGGCTAGACTATATATTGCGGCTAGTTGCAGCCATTTGCCAGTACAGATTCTGGACAAAATAAAATATGAGTTTCCCTGTACTCAGTTACCTCGTCTTCATTCCTGCGCCAAAGAACCCGCTATTTAACAGTGGGCATAAGCTAAGCTAATGAAACTAAAAGTTATACTCTTCTAGAAAGGCAAATGATAATGTTAGCATGAAACAAAATAAGCACCTAGCACAGCTGGAAGCCTTTAAGCTGCCAAGTAACCAAACATGTTGCAAAGTCACTGAGCTATATTAGTTCAATCTGAAGACTGTATTTTTATGTCTTATAAAGAGAGACCAATACAGTATCAGAACAAGCAAACTTAGTCATATTATCAGAAAATTAATTGTAATTCAGATGTTCCCAGCCAGACACTTCAAAATTTATCCATAAGGGGGCCCTCTGGAGCAGTTACTACTAAAACTATTTTAGTGAGAAGTGAATGTACAGTATTAATTAAGTGAAACTTCAGCCACTGGGCTTCTTCATAGATTCTTCTATCTAACAATAGAGTGCCATATATGCATAAAAATGTGTGCAGAGCTCCTTATATGCTCACCAATAATATTTAAAATGGTTGAGGAACACTGCTCTAACCAAAAAAGCATTTGCAGATTCAGACTCTGGGTTAAGAGAGTATTTTTAAGATTTAACGCCATGAAAAATTGGAATGAGTCCTTTAATTTAAATTCAAACCGAATTCCACTGATCATCTGCTAAAACATAAAGCTGATATGCCCAAAATTTTAATTAATATGAAGGTCCCCAGTTACTTTACTGTCATTATCAGTGTTTACTTCTGACAAAACATTTGAAAAAAAACATTAAGAGTGACTTCTCAGCCCATTATTAAATAAATAAATGTGTGGTTACGGGCTGCGATGGCTCAGCAATTAAGACACTGAACTTGTCAGCAGGAAAGCCAACAACTCGGGTTCAAGACCCAAGTGTTGTGTGACAAAGTGGGCTCCCATTAATTGCCCCCAGCTTAGCAGTTTGAAAGCATGCAAATGTGAGTAGATAAATCGGTGCCATTTTGGCAGGAAAGGTAACTGCATTCTGTATTTTCATGCTGGCCACATGATGCTGGAAACATCTTTCAGACAATGCAGGCTCCCTCCGCTGAGAGGGATTCGGTCCCCTTGAATCAGTAAGGGTTTTTTTCATGCTTCTGTGGCAAAAGGATTTGCTGGTAAAATCACCATTGCCTGGGGGATGGCCAGTTGGGGGGGGTCCTTTCATGTCCCTGTGAAGTTGCCCACTGAAGTGGTACCCATTAATTTACTAGTAGTCACTTGATTTTGAACTGCTGAGTCGGCAGGAGCTAGAGTGACAGGAGCTCACCCCACATCATGACAGCAAAGGTCTCAAACACAAGCCTGCCTATCATCAGCCCAGCATTCTAACCTCATGAGTCACCACACTTCTTGTTGTATAGGCAAATAAATGTAAAAAAAATTATAATATGGTTCTCTCCCATGCCTTGCAGTACAAAACATCACCCTGATTATTAATTATAAGTTGTTGTTATGAAGATGCCTCACACAACCTGGCATAAGTGGAAGGCCCAAGTTAGCATTTCAGAATTAGTTTTTCTATATATACATATTTGTTTATTGTTGTATTTTATTATTTTTCACTAATATTTTTAATCCTCTGTAAGCTGCCCAGACTCAATTGGTATATACATGGCTATAGAAATTGAAAAAAACAAATAAATGTATTTATTTTCTTCCCAAACAGGGATGGAAATATTCTAGAACATTTTCAACCTAAGCAATCCCACATGGCTGGAGAATTCTGGGAGTTGAAGTCTAGTTGAAGTCCACACAATATTGAAATTGCTAAGGTTGAGAAACCCTGTTCTAGTTGACTAAACTGTTCTGTACAAAAGTAGGCCTGGGCTGCTGTTTCCCAAATAATTGTCTATTATTATGTTAAACAGTGGGAACTGTAGATTTATGTACTAAACCCTCATCTGACCTCTGATCAACACAAGCCAATACATGCTCTTAAGATTATCCACTGCTTTGATTCCTAGCTTTCATCTTAAATGCAGAGCACCTTTTCTCTTTTTCAAGTGTAGACTTCATACAGCAAAGATTGTACAAGATATATCTTAATCATTGCATAGCTTATAATAGGTTCATATAATTAGATTCACTAAAACAGCATTAAAAAATTTTTACATTGTTTCAATGGGTAAGTGTAGATGGAAGGCTTATTCTTACTTCTCTTTCTGCTAATGAGCTGAGAAGATGGGTGATTAATCTGAATTATGTTCCATTTAATGTGAATTAAAATGATATGATCTTCAGTAGGGGGTTAGGAAATTTCAGCGGGTAATTCTCAGTTTAGTTTGCACTCAGCATCCTTCCAGTCAGTCCCCACTCTCAGATCTGAGCAAGCAGACATGCCACTCAGTTCAGCTAGCAAAAATATAGCTTGATGTTTATTTATTAAATATCAGCAAACGTCAAAAGAGGTAATTGGCCAAATGGGACAAATATATATATATATATATATATATATATATATATATATATATATATGTAGATCTAGAGTCTCGGGTTTCTTCCCGCGTTCCTTTCATCTTCAGAAAGTTGTGGCGACGTTTCGACGAAATCCCATCCGTCATCATCAGGCCGAAGCGTTCCTCCTGCTGCTTCCAGGAGCAATGCGTGGTCTGGCCGTTCCTTTCCTTCCAACTGCCGGTGGGGCTGTGTTCTGACTGGGTGGAGGCGTGGCTGCTTTCTGATTGGGTGGGGGTGTCCTCCGACTGGGTGGAGGCGTGGTTGTCTTCTGATTGAGTGGAGGCGTGGCTGTCTTCTGATTGGGTGGATGCGTGGTTGTCTTCTGATTGGTTGGAGGCGTGGCTGTCTTCTGATTGGGTGGGGTGTGTTCTGAATGGGTGGGGTTTTTTGTTGTGTTGTAATATCCTGAGTGTTGTGATTTGGTGTCCTGAGGAGTGGGTTGTGTAGTGGCCTCCAGAGCCTTGGCCCGGCTCCGAGTTCGAGGACCTGCTATGTATCTCTGGTATGGGTCAGTCAGGTTCGTGTGTGCGTTCTTCTGCTTGGGTGATGGCACTTTTGCTTGACTTGTTCTGTCTTCTGTGTGGGAGAGTTTTTGTTCTGGGTGTGGATGAGTCTTGCTGGGGCTGGTGGCATTTGGGGTTGTTTGTTGGTTTTTTAAATCCTTGTTTGCTGAAATTCGTTTCTCTATCAATGCTGGTTTCCAAATGGCATGTAGGCAGGAGGTGTCGTCTCGCTTGTTCATACTGTCTGGGTGTTTTTCTATTTCAATGGCTTCTCTGATTATTCTGCTATTGAGATGTTCTATTTTGGCGATTGTTTTTGTACCTTCAAAATTGATGTTGTGTCCCGTAGTGTTTATGTGTTGTACTAGTGAAGATGTGTGATCATTCTTCTGTACTGAGTTCTTATGTTCTTCTACACGTACCTCTATTCTTCTGTTAGTCTGTCCGATGTATGTTGCTGGACAGGAGGCGCATGGGATTTGGTATATGCCCTGGTTTTCCAGTTCTATTTTGTCTTTGGGATTTCTCAGCCACGCCTCCACCCAGTCAGAACACAGCCCCACCGGCAGTTGGAAGGAAAGGAACGGCCAGACCACGCATATATATATTGCTAGTTATCTATATCAAAAAGCATGAAACTTTCCAGAGTCGCTGGAAACATACTGTGTTAATTAACATGGACAACCCCAGCTTTAATCTTTTTATGTACATAACCGCAGTAGGATGAAGATGGAAATAAGATCCCAGGTGATCCTCCCTCTAATCTGGTGAACAAACAAGATGTATCTAACAGTACAGACTCACATACCTTCCATCTTTCATTTATTTTTCATTCTCTGCTGCAATCCCCTCCCAACTTTAGATTTATTTTGGGTTGTAATTTGATTCCTTTTTAACCAGCTTGACCTGTTGTAGTAATTTATTTATTTTATTATTTATTATTTTATTGTTTATTTATTTGTTTGTGTCTCATCTTTATTACTTTTATAAATGACTCAAAGCAGTGAACATTGCTAATTTTTCTTCCTTCCCCTATTTTTCCCATAACAACAACAACAACAACCTTATGAGGTGGGTTAGGCTGAGTGATTGGCCCATGGTCACCCAGTTGGCTTTAATGGCTAAGTCATCTTCTGAGACTTGCATTTCATTTCAGAGCTAGTTGGCTTTACCCCATTAATCTATGCACTTGATATTTAAATAGAGGAAATGTTTGGTGATCTTATTGTAGACTGTTAGTGGTAAGAGATACAAACACAAAACAAATGGAAAGGACAAATTTGTCCTCTACTGCTACTCCTTAAGAATGTTAGCTACTGTAGCACATCATTCCATTTTCCTAATTACGATCCTTTGTTTATATTTTTTATGCTTTTGGCTGATCAGTTGTGTTATTCCACCATTATAATAATAGAATGAAGATTTGCGCATCTATACAAACTGACCTAGTCAAAGCGATTATGAGCCACAGGGCTGACCAGCTATTCTGCTAAATATGCTGAATGAGAACTAGCACAATTTGTCACTTTCCCACACATTTGGTTATGTTCCAGCTCATTCCACTGGGTAAATAGATAAATCTATCATTAGCGGATAATGGACTCATTTTAAATGGTTTTTAACTTTGTGGCTCCCTGAATAAACATTGATTGTTATAGCGTCATTGCAAGATTATTTTTTAAAGAGAGATTTTTTAAAAAAAATGATCTACTGCTTGGAGTCATCCTTTACTCCCATACCCCAAGTTAAAATGCTCTTAAATGTATGTGATTTACCAGAATCTCATAACAAAGATTCCCTTAATTGAAATGATATCCTTTTCAATCAAAAGTGTCCTGAGTGAAAATAGATCTTCAAAATATTGATGAGGGCTCAATCAGTTTAAAATATCACATGTGAGAAACACAGCTGGGCTTTAGGTCTTCCAGTTTTGTAGGGCCTCCCTATTTTATGGAAAGGGGGGGTGAGAAGAGGAAAGTAATATGGGTAGCTTGTGGGGTTGATTGGTTGGCTTGTGGGGATCTAGTTTGTGAGGAGACTGTGAAGCTGATTTAAGCCAGAAATCACCTGAGTGTTCCTGTGTCAAATGGCTGGGGATGTCTTTGGACAGGAGGAAAATGCTATCTGAGACAGGAAGGGGATCGTGGAGCACAGGAACTCAGGGATAAGGGCAAAGGAGTTATGATGAAGGCTGAGAACAGGCTGCATATGGGGAAGGTGAATTAAATATTTTTGGTCTATTTCTCTTTCTAGCTCTTAGTCCTCATAGGGTTCAAGGGCCCTAGATGGTGCTTTAAATCTGTCTGTAATAAGTCCTTCATCATCCATAATAACTGAAAGGATAGATCTTGTATTATCCAAACTTGGGTGGGGGAAATGAGGGGACTTCCTCAGGAATCTGCCCATCTAGTTTGGGGTCTTGTACCATCCCAAGACTCTTAGGGAAGATGAGTGTGTAACTATTGTTATCAATGGGACTCTGTTGGTACCAAGAGGCCCTACTCCACAAATATCTGGAGGCAGGATCGTATTTGTTTTTCTAGGACAGAAGAATGGGTTGGGTTTTCTGGTTTTATACTGGGTACTGTACAACAACTCCCTTGATAGGGCTGCTTGACCTGAATGTGATAAGGGGGTGGAGTTCCCTAGTAATGTTGGAGAATTTCAGCATGCCTTCTGACAAAAGACTGGCCCATATATTAATGTCTACTGTGAAACTATGGATTTGGCCCAGCTTATCAGGATCTGATACACATGAAAGTTATATACTACTGTACATCTTGTTTTGTCACAGGACTCATGCAACATGAGTTGGTGCTCGCTGTGCTTGCTTCTTTTCTTGCAGATGTTTCATTACCCAAACTAAATAACATCACCAGTGCTAGATTAGCAGTGATGATATTACCTAGTTTGGGTAATGAAACATCTGCAAGAAAACAAGCAAGGTCAGAGAGTACCAGGGATGCTTCATTTCAACCCTGAGCAACAAATATTCTTCTTTATTCATACAACATGATTGGAAAATGAGGGGCATTGAACTTTGCACTTTCTCATGGATAGATCATTATCTGTTTGCTATGGAGTTCTACTGTATGAACTGTCCATTTGTCTACAGTGGGGAAAGGCCTATTAGATTAGTCTGTCCCAGATGCCTGTTGGGAGATCCATGGGCTTTCACAGGTCTCTTGAGAAGTTTCCTTAAGATCTGGTGGGTAAATTAGCCAAGACTCTGGTTGCCCATTGGAATGAAAGTATATCTGGGGTACTGGACTGGATTGTACCTGGACAGCTACTCCCTGATCACAGCTCCACTGGAACCCTTTAATTTACTAAAGAGCTCAGGAAAATGCCTGGAACACAAGTGGAGAAGTCCCATCTCAAGTCTGATTGGACACTGGTACACATTCAAGCTTTCAGAGTAGTTATTAGAACTACTAAAAGGGAAATATTTTGCCACCATTATTGCATCTGCTAAATGCCACCCAATAGTCCTTTTTAAGGTGACTCACTCATTTCTAGGAAAGGGTGATTATCAAGACCATCTGTACTGCTTATGAATTCTTGCAGCATTTGGCAAACAAAACTGCTCAAATTTAACAGGAACTGCACTCCAGCTGGAAATGACTGGGTCCTTATTTATGATGTGGAATCATTTAGGGTTTGTGAGTCTTGAACAACATGATAAGCCTCCTGCAATATCAGTTCTACTATTTCCCTGTCGGATCCCTGCCTCCCCGTAGCTGGTTAACCCCTCCTGTGGGCTGGCAGAAGGTTGGATCTGAGAAATAATAAAGGCTTCTTTGATTGAAGAGGTACCTGTGGTTAACTCTGCAGGATGCTATAGTATGCCTTCTGCTCAAGAAGCTTTCACTTGATTCAATTGTTTTAGACAACTTTAGCCCTGTCTTCAACCTTCTTTCTTTAGAAAATTGTAGAGAAAATGCCTTACAGTTTTAAAAATACTGAGAAGAAATAGATTGTTTGGAACTTGGGCAGTAATAGGGTAGGCCGAGATACAACATGAAAATGACATTGGTCACAATTCTGGCAGATTTTGGAGTAATAGGGATTGGGGAAGTGCAACCGTCCTGGTCCTTTTGATTTCCCAATAGTTTTCCATACCATCAAACATGATATCCTTCTGTTCTGTCTCTGAAGGACTGGAATGAGGGACACTGTTCTGCAACAATTCTCCTCCTTCCTGAAAGGCAATTCAAGTTGGTGATGGTGGGAGAGGAGAGATCTGCAAGTAGACTTTTAATCTCTGGAGTAACTAAGAATCTTTCCCTTTACTCTTTTTTAATATGTACATGAAAATCCTAGGGGATCTATCAGCACAATCAATATGCTGATGATACCCTGTTATATGGAGGAAATATTCACCCAGTACTTCAAGGCTGCAAGGTGCTTGATTGGGATAACTGACTAAATTCCTCCAGGAAGTAATGGCTTTGGGTTTGTTACCCAAACAAATCCAAAGAATTCTTTCCCTAATTCTGAGTGGAACTGTATTTCCCCCGTTCAGAGGTGATCCATGTTTTGTTGTTGTTGTTGTTTGGGGGGGTCTCCTAAATCAATAAATTCTGTTTAAAGAGCAAGGGGCAAGTCTGTCTAGGGGAGCTTGTGCACCAATTTGGACCAGGACCTCCTGGATAACAAATAATCTACTCATGTCCTGTTTTGGATTCTACAGGAGACTGCTGTTGAAAGCATTCAGAAGTGACAACAACTACAGAAACTGGAAGCCCAGTATATCAGGTATGCCCTGATATACTTAGGCGAACCACTAATTTGAGAGTTTTGAGAGGACAGTAGCCACTTTCAGCCTTTGGAAATCCCTCCTAGCAGAGATTCCCCTTTGGTCTTTCCTGGGCTGTAGGAAAATTGTGTAGGCCTGCCTGTTTCCTTTTCCACAGAAGGAGGTGTTGTAATTGAAGGTGGGAGCTATGAGCATATGGCATTTTTATTTTATCCTTATTGCTCTTTATATATATATATATATATATATATAGTGCTTGAGGGTCATGATTTTATATGTTGATGTTGTTAGATGTCAAGAGTAAAATGGGCAGCATATAAACAAAGCAAAGAATGAATAAACTTTTTAAAAAACTGTTTTAATTAGAAAATTTTAATTAGAGTACTTTCATCAATAGGACATTTCTATTCCAAATGAGCCTGTTATTAACTTTCTATAGCAGCAGAGAAAACCTTTGACTCTGATTATTGCTCGTAATATCAAGTAGACTGATTCTTTGATTAACTTTATTTGCTGAGAATGAAGTTAATTACTCTGCCATATCCAGCAGCAAAGACAGTGTTACTTGTCTCAGCTGTCAAAAGCCACATAGCAAAACTTAGTTTAAAGGAAGGAAGGATAGGGCTGTTAACACCATAAGTGAAAGCTGGGAGCTGAGTAAGTAGGTTCCTTTTCAAATGGCAAAACATTTGCAGCAAACACGCTGCACTTGCCCCTTGAATGATAGCCTCAGGGTGGAATTGATGCAACATGCTAAAGTGGGAAAAATTGAAACTGTAAAGATCATGAAGTAACCATGCAGGAATAACATTTTTTTTCTTTGCTTCTTGGACTATAAAAGGAGTAGTAGTACATCTTTGAAACCATGAATATGTATGCATTGTCCAATAGAATGCAGCAGATTGCAGGAAAATAGCCATAGTTACTGAATCTGTTTCATAATATAAATTGTATTAGGAGAGAATTAGATCATCATGACAGAACATAGTGTTAGATGCAGAGAGTGCCCAGATTTTATTTTGGGAAGTAAAAAAAAAAGTGAATTATTAGGAAGGCGGGGGGGGGGGGATTGGCTTTGTTTATTTTTAGGAAGTGGTGCTAATAAGCAGATATGCTGTAATTCTATTTCATGCAATTCACCTTGGTAGGAAGCAGGCAAATATATGTTGGTCTGCAAGATATTTTCTAGATTAGAGAACTCACTTTCTGTAGATAATTTGAACATTTTCTGAGAAAAACAAAAGAACTTTTGTCATAGTGAACCAAATGTTCCAACACAGATTAGAACAATGCTACATGTGTTTCACTCAGTTAAGATTTGGAATCTAGTTTTCACTGTTTTTATATAATTAAAAAGTTTTGCATCAAAATCTCAATTGCCCAAAGCCATAACAGCAGTAGTAGGGAATATCTATAGACTCATCTGGTGATGACGATGACATATGGGAAATTATGACTTACAAGTGGAGTAAATGATATGAATTAATGAAAGAAAAGAAATAAAATTATTTATATTATTTATATTGAAAGCAGCAGGGGGGGGGGCTTAATATGTTAAGTGTTCCAGAGGAGACATTTCAGCAGATTTCTCATTGAAGTGGTATGAAATCTGACAGTGAGCACAACTGGGGAAATGCAGTTTGGTTTGGTTTTATGCAGGGCAGAGAGTAAGAACAATTTAAAAATGCATAAATGTGGGAAAGAAAGTTTACTGTACTTTTGTTGATTTAAATTTTGAAAAGTGAGATAATAAAGGCCCAGTCTAGTACAATACCAACAAAGAAGAAAAATAACAGCTCTCAAAAGAAACCAGCATGGCTGCATAAAGAACTCTCTGATAAATTGAAAGATAAAAAGGACAAGTATAAGAATTGGAAAGAGGGGCACATAACTAAGGCAGAATATCAGCAAACAGCCGTGCCTGCAAAGATGAAGTGAGGAAAGCTAAGGCTCAAAATGAACTAAGGCTTGCGACCAAAGTCAACAATAACAAAAAATGCTTCTTTCAACATATAAAAAACAAGAAAAAAGTTAAGGAAATGATTGGTCCATTAGTGGGGGAAAGTGGCAAGAAGGTGACAAGCAAAAGGGAGAAAGCAGAACTATTTAATTCGTTTTTTGCATCTGTCTTTACACAAAGGGAAAAAACAGTCCAACCTACCCAAACCAGTGCCATAAAAAACAGAATAGAAACGCAAGTTAAGATAGGCAAGAAAATGGTAAGTGAGCACCTGTCCAGCCTAGACGAGCTCAAATCACCAGGACCAGATGGATTACACCCCAAGGTTCTCAAGGAACTGGCAGACGTGATCTCAGAACCACTGAACTATATTTTTCAAAGATCTTGGAGCACTGGGAAACTACCAGAGGACTGGAAGAGAGCTGATGTAGTTCCCATCTTCAAAAAAGGGGAAAAAATAGATCCAGGAAACTACAGACCTATCAGCCTGACCTCAATACCTGGGAAGATTCTGGAAAAGATAATCAAACAACAAATCAGCGAACACCTTGATGCAAACAAAGTCATCACTAAAAGTCAACATGGGTTTGTCAAAAACAGATCATGCCAGACAAATCTTATTACATTCTTTGACCAAGTGACAAAACTAGTGGACCAGAGGAATGCTATAGATATAATTTACTTGGATTTCAGTAAGGCATTTGATAAAGTAGATCACAACCTACTACTTGATAAGATAGAAAAATGTGGGTTAGATAGTATTACCACCAGATGGATTCGTAGCTGGCTGACAGGCCATACTCAGCGTGTGGCCCTCAATGGAACCGGATCTACATGGAAGGAAGTGTGTAGTGGGGTGCCCCAGGGCTCTGTTCTGGGCCCAGTGCTCTTCAACATCTTCATTAACGATTTGGATGAGGGGATAGATGGGAAACTCATCAAATTTGCAGACGACACCAAGCTCGCAGGAATAGCCAATATTCCAGAAGACAGGCTTAAAATACAGGAGGATCTGGACAGACTCGAACATTGGGCGCTATCTAACAAAATGAAATTCAATGGTGAAAAAAGTAAGGTTCTACATTTAGGCAGGAAAAATCAAATGCATAGGTATAGTATAGGTGGTACCTTGCTCAATAGTAGTAACTGTGAGAGGGATCTCGGAGTCTTAGTAGACAATCACTTCAATATGAGCCAGCAGTGTGCTGCAGCTGCCAAAAAAGCCAACACAGTGCTAGGCTGCATTAACAGAGGGATAGAATCAAGATCAAGTGAAGTACTAATACCACTTTACAATGCTTTGGTAAGGCCACACCTGGAATACTGCATCCAGTTTTGGTCACCACGATGTAAAAAAGATGTCGAGACTCTAGAAAGGGTACAGAGAAGAGCAACAAAGATGATTAGGGGGCTGGAGGCTAAAACATATAGGGAACGGTTGCTGGAATTGGGTATGTGTAGTTTAATGAAGAGAAGAGTGAGGGGTGACCTGATAGCAGTGTTCCAATATCTCAGGGGCTGCCACAAAGAACAGGGAGTCAAGCTATTCTCCAAAGCACCTGAAAGCAGGACAAGAAGCAACAGATGGAAACTAATCAAGGAGAGAAGCAACCTAGAACTAAGGAGAAACTTCCTGACAGTTAGAACAATTAACCAGTGGAACAACCTGCCTCCAGAGGTGGTGAATGCTCCAACACTGGAGGTTTTTAAGAAGAGACTGGACAGCCATTTGCCTGAAATGGTATAAGGTTTCCTGCCTGAGCAGGGTGTTGGACTAGATGACCTCCAAGGTCCCTTCCAACTTTTTTATTATTATTATTATTATTATTATTATTATTATTATTATTATTATTATTATTATTAAACTAGATATGATAAAGTAAATAAGCTTCAGTTAAACAATATTTTGCCTGCATATAGAGTTAAAGCTCCACCATTGAATATCTTTAAAGTAGTATATGATGGAAGTAAAGCATACATGATATTCTTACCCAATAGGTTAACAATGAGTGGGGAGTAAGACAAGATTTGTGTTGTCCCTTTGGTTGGTTAATGTACTGACATGTAAATATATAAGGAATGCTTGTGGTGACAGCAGGCACCCCTTGCTTGGAAAGGCAAATGTACATGTATGCAGACAATGTCATATTGTTGTCTGAAAACTGAATTTTTGCAGTGAATGTTAAATAAATCATTATATATGTAATGAAGATCTGAAAAATAGTGATCAAAGTAGTTGTTTAGAAAAGTGAAAATAGAGTGAATTATTGCAAGTTATAAATACAAGTGGTCCTTGCTTACCAACTATAATTGGGACCTGAAACTCTGTCACTAAGCAACATGGTCATAAGACACAACATCATGTTACCATACTAACTTACAATGGCTGTTTCAGCAATCCCAGTTGCTGCTGGTAGGCAAATCCTTCATAGTTGCAGCTACCTGTGGTCACCTGATTACCACTTAGAACCTCCTGCTGGCTTCTGCATTGACTTTGCTTGTTGGAAGCCAGCATGAAAGGTCACAAATGGTAATCACATGTACATAGGATGCTGCAATGTCATAATTGCAAGTTGGTTGCCAATCTCCCAAATTGCAATCATGTGACTGCAGGGATACTGCAATGGCCACAACTATGAGAACCCATCGCAAGTACCTTTTGTTCAGGACCATCATAGCTTTGAACTGTCCCTGAATGAATGGATGTTAAGCAAAGACTACCAATATATAGCAAAACAGAGCAAGTCAATGAATTTGTGCATGTTGGGAGAAGGGAAATACATTGTAAACATTTTAAGATGAGCAGATTCTGGTAAAAGGTAGTGTAGTGGGTGGTCTGTGGTCTGTTACAAGGAATAAATGTTGTCAAAGGCTATAGAAAAAATACAAATAAAGTAATGTTTACACCCACTTTGTTATATGGTAGGGAGACAAGTTTGTCAAGAAAAACAAAAGGTTGAATGCAGTGAGTGGATTATTTAAGACATATAAGTGGTAAAAATAAGGATAATAAAGTTAGAAAGAAAAATAAATGCAGTGTGTACAATATGAAAGAAGCATGTTTAGTCATACTGATGGAGTGAATTAGAACTGAATTGCAAAACAAATATATGAAAGAATCAATGGGTTCAGAGGAAAGAAAAAAATGTAAAATCATGGTTGAAAGAAGATGATGAGATCCCAAAAAGAGAAAGGGAAGTTTAAAGAACAAAGGCAATAGAAGTGATGTACCTATGTGCAAGACTAGAATAGTACTGAAAGATACTGTACCATAGTATTGGTGTAAATTAGATTTAGCTCTCTTTTTTTAACTTCATGCATTTCACTTCATTGATTTATTATTTTTGCTCTCTTCACAGATTTGCATAATATTGCTAGCCTCAATAGAAAATAGCTGGTGTGTATGTGCATATTTGAATTCTCATACACTACATTCTTTTCTCTCTTTTGCATTTCATAAAGGCTTTCAAAAGGTTGTTCAGAAATCATAGCCTTTCTGGTGTAATGATTAAAATATTTAATGCAAATCAGCATTCATTAGCAAACAAACTGAGATTTAGCGTAAGCTTTTTGATTGCCTTTTAACATATATTAATTGATTCGTTTCATCCAGGATGGGTATTACAAGTAATTAACAAGGAAGGGTCTTAAATTAGTTGTAAATTACCATTTTCTTCATTGTCATGCTGCTGATAAACAAAATGTTTGATTTTATTGGAGAAGATGAGGCATTTCCAAATCTCCAGAAGGGCAGAAAAAAGATGGTCTGATGAGAGATGGTAGCCAAATAATAAAATGTGTCACATTTAAAAATGTAATGGGCATCATGTTTTGACCAGAGCCTTTCTTGACAATGTCTACTACTTATACAAATATCATTGTTAGTCCACAGCAAGAATCTCCTTCCCAAGCTTTCCAGCTGATTCAATCTATTGTGTACTGGGCTTCAGTAGGCAAGGAGCAGACCAGCATAGTTACAACATCATTTATTGACTCAAACTAGAACTGGAGAACTGCAGGCAATTGCCTGTAATTTATACTAGAAAAACCCACCCAAATATGAATGTTCAAGTTTCCCTCCAAAACAGTTGGAGTTAACAGTCAGGTTCATCTAAAGGTTAGTTTCATTTTAGCTTCACAAGCAGTTGGAGTTAAGTTAGTTTCACTTTAGCAGGGACTAACACAACTTTATATATATTTCTACGCGGGAAAAACCCCGAATGACCAAAGGTCCACATACAGACACCCGCGAAAACCTCAGAAAATATATATATATATATATATATATATATATATATATATATATATATATATATATATATATATATATATATATATATATATATATATATATATATATATATATGTTTTCTGAGGTTTTCGCGGGTGCCTGTATGTGGATCCTTGGTTTTTCGGGTTTTTCCCCGCGTAGAATTAAAGGTGTAGGCGCAACGTTTCGACGGAATCCCATCCGTCATCATCAGGCTTCTGCTTCCTACTTCTGGGAGAAGCATGTGGCTCTTGCTCTTTGTTCCTCTTTTTTAAACTGCCAGAGGGGGTGTGTTCTGTGGAGGTGTGCTCTGATTGGGTAGGGGACCAAGTGTGTTCTGATTGGGTGGGAGTGTGTTTTGAATGGTGGGGGTGTTCTGATTGGGTGGGGGTGTGTTCTGAGTGGATGGGCTGGTCTCAGCTGCCAGCTCCAGAACTGAGCTGGTGAGTTGTGCTGCTTTTGTTCGGATTCGTGTTTGTGGTGGTGCCATGTTTTTATAGTGGGTGTCAGTTTGCTTATTGTGTGGTTTGGAGGGGTTTAAAGTGGCTGATGTTGCAGCTGTAGTTAGGTTTCTGTTTTGTGGTTGTGTGTCTTTATCGTTGTGGGTTCGGATTTGCTTTTTGAATGGTTGTGTGGTGGTGATGTCATGTCATGATAACATCACATGACATCACCACCACACAACCATTCAAAAAGCAAATCCGAACCCACAACGATAAAGACACACAACCACAAAACAGAAACCTAACTACAGCTGCAACATCAGCCACTTTAAACCCCTCCAAACCACACAATAAGCAAACTGACACCCACTATAAAAACATGGCACCACCACAAACACGAATCCGAACAAAAGCAGCACAACTCACCAGCTCAGTTCTGGAGCTGGCAGCTGAGACCAGCCCATCCACTCAGAACACACCCCCACCCAATCAGAACACCCCCACCATTCAAAACACACTCCCACCCAATCAGAACACACTTGGTCCCCTACCCAATCAGAGCACACCTCCACAGAACACACCCCCTCTGGCAGTTTAAAAAAGAGGAACAAAGAGCAAGAGCCACATGCTTCTCCCAGAAGTAGGAAGCAGAAGCCTGATGATGACGGATGGGATTCCGTCGAAACGTTGCGCCTACACCTTTAATTCTACGCGGGGAAAAACCCGAAAAACCAAGGATCCATATATATATATATATATATATATATATATATATATATATATATATATATATATATGATTGCATATATAAATATATATATATATATATATATATATATATATATATATATATATATATATATATATATATATATATATATATATGATTGCAAGTTTGAGAAAATCCAGTAGCCGCTCTACCAAAAGTATACATAGTCCACGTGTCAAGCAGAGATTTTTGTCTATGGAGATTCTCAGTCATCCAGGTCATGGTTGTCCCAAGGATGCTTTTTCAAAAGGCAACTGGACTTGAAAACATTTTATTTCTCATCCAAAAAGTTTCTTAGTTCAGAACAGAAGAAGATACTTGAATGAGAAGTAAACCATTTTCAAGGAAAATTTTTGAAAAAGCACCTTTGGGAAAAGCAGAGATCTTCTGACTTAATGTATTGTGGGACTTGACAGAAATCTCACAATCATGGCTTAGTTATCTAAGAATATTCATTTCAAACAAAAATGAAGCCAAATGAAAAAAGGACTTGCTTCTGCCAATGCAAAGGTACAATCTCCCCAGTGTTTTAAACCAATAAAGTGCCATAAATTAATGAATTCTTTGCTTGCACATGGTGGCTTTGAAGCCAGATGGTTGTTCACTGTTTATGTAATTTCTATTTCTGGCCTGAGAATATGTGATTGTTGCCCTAACTCCAGGGAACCACAGTCTCCAGTTATCAACCATTTCCCTTACCACATCATTTAGGTGCTGTATGGCCAATAAGAGTTAAAGTAAAGATACCTCTGGTGATTTTACTGTATCAGTGCAATATATTTGGCAGTGTTACAGAAATGCCTTGCCGTTGCTTTCTTCTGGGACTTTTCAACTCCTCAGTGATTCCCCATCAAGGACTAATCAGGGTTGATCCTGCTTAGCTTCTGAGATCAGCTTAAATTGGATAGATGCTGCCTCAGGTTGAATTTAATCCCTTAGTTGAATTTCTAAGTAAAATGCATATTTAGGAGAAGGGGCAAAAAACCCCTAAATGTTTGGCTTAGCAATGCAATTTTCAAGATAAAACATCCACCTTTTGGGGATTTATTTTAAAGTAGTAACATACAGCAATCCCAGTTATATGAATAACTTGCCACCAGTGGAGACCTCTTTGCATAAATACAGTACAATGAAATGTTGCGTTGTTAGGGATGAAAGCAATGGAAAATTGCTGAGGGGAGGGGGAATCAGACCTGAGATTGTAGTATTTTGTTAATGCTGAGGACAGGCAATAATATGCACAATCAAAGCAAGCCTGTTTGATTAGAAGGTATCATCATTGCCTGGTGAATATAACTGGCTCCTTTATTGTCCTTCATACATTTTTATCATTCTGACAACTTAGGGTCCTATGGAAAAGAGAAGTGCTTAAATATTTCTCTATAGCCAGTCCTTATATACAGGTATAACATAACAGAACATAAAGTAGCTTGTGCAAAGTAATTGAGATGCTCTGGAAACTTGGAACATATAACATTTTCTTTTTAGGATGGGAAGGGATAAAGTCACTAGAAAGATCACAGAGGTAGAGAGATGAAACAAAAAGAAATTACCTGAACCAGAGTCAGACAAAAAAGAATGAATGCCTATTGAATCACATGGAAGAAAAGTACATTTTATAGCCTAGTAAAATAGAAGAGTCTTTACCTTATCAAATGATGGATGAAATGATTTCATTGTCCTACAGCAAGCAAGAGGCAATTGACAATACAGCATGATGTTTAAAGCATTATCCATATATCTAGAAAACAATTTCAGTATGATATTATGAATTGTCAGTTGCTTTTCCTTGCTATAACACAGGCGTGGGCAATTAATTCTCCCAAGGGGCCTCATGTGAAATTAGCAGGGCCAAACCAATAGGGCTTTTGTCACCTCCGTTGGCCAGACAGGAACAGCCAAAGGGCCAGACGTGGCCCATGGATCATAGAACGCCCAGGTCTGCTACGACAATGAAGAATCATTTCTTTCAGAAATGAAAGAAATTTAAATTCAGAGCCAAAAATATGGAACATTTAACCAAACACATCTGGAGGGTGCCAGCTTGAAGAAGGCTCTCTTAAATCTAAAGGGCATCAATTCTTTTAAGATTCCAGGATTATCTTTTACATAATACATCTAAGCGGATCAGTATAAACAGCCATACAGTTTTTTTAATGTAACTCCCTAAAAATAATGAATATATGCATCCAAATGTATGTAATTCCAAAGTTCGTATGCCATTCAGTAACTGTCATCTGAGCTATGACACAGTGACTTATCTTTCTCCAAATTGAGAAAGATAAATAGGAACCTATTTATTTCCCGCAAGACAAATGTGAATTTGCCTCTTATGCTAGTTATCAAGCCACCTTATTTCCACATCTGAGCAGTTTTTTAAAGTGTGAGGGAACTATATTAACTTTCTGAGAGGATTTCGTATTTCAAGCCCCACTAGTTGCCTGTATAACCCAACAGTCTTAAAATATGCAGAGCATTCATATTGGTTCTTTCAATGTTCTCCTTTCTGCATTTCTACAAAGAAGATATTCAAGGTTTCCCTTGGGGAATATTATTTGCCCTGAATGGAAAAAGTTGAAACGATCAGTCATGCCCTTTTGTATTGTTCATTTTATTGTGGCAGCTGATCTATTCTCATACCCATCCCCACCACATTTTCAGTGAATGTGAATATTTACTATATTTAATATTATACCCAATTACTTTTGGCAAATCTGAAACCATCAATCACTCTCAGCATAGAAAATTCTGTGCTGCTGCCTGTTAGGCACAAGATCACAGTAATCTGAGCTTTATTAGCTCTCATTATTTAAGTAAACATGTGCATTGCTACATATGAACATATTTGCTTATCTGCTTGTCAGTTGCTTATATGTTTGTTCTGCAGGTTCTTGCTTGTTTGGCCAAGGTCTGTAATAAAAATTAACTTGCCTGCTTGGTATTTTTATTCCAGTCATGAACCACTATGTCTTAATTAATTAAGTGCACATTCCCCCTGGTAGCAATACTTAGGTTGCATTTTGCTAGGTTCCAGTTCTTAAAATGGATACAAAATCAAACAGAGCAAATCTCATAAGCAGCTCCTGATAAAAGGGTTCAGTCTAATTTGTTTATAGCCATTTGACTTCAACCATTCCTACAGAAAGGGATGCGGTGGCTCAGTGGGTTAGGACACTGAGCTTGTTTTTTTTTTATTTAAAAAGTTTTACAATACATTTTGACTTTAATCCCCCCCTCCCCCACCCCTATCCCTCTCCCCCACTCCCTCCTCCCCCCCCCCGACTTCCCAGAGCTAAATACAGGGCATAAAATCAAAAAACAAACATAAACACCCCTATATTATCAACAATAAAGTATAAATTCTATCTCTCTCTAGCTCATATAAAATGAATACAAACAATATTAATATTACAAATAAAGTAGAGAACAAAAAGAGGAAAACAAAAAAAGATCTTTACTCAAAATAAATTTTCTTAATCCCAGTCCTTATTCATATTAATTTCAAAAAAAAAAGGGAAAAGAAAAAAAAACTTTCACCTGCTATTTGCATTCTCCCACCTTTCTCTAATTTCCAAACAAATTCTCAGTTACGCACCAAAAGCGCTTATCTCTGTTAATCTTAATAATCTCCAACCAAACTAAACTATAATCTAAAATAGTTCTTGCGTGTATCACGCCAAATGTCTCACAGTTCCAAATCATCCTTAAGTTCAAATAAAAGTTCAAATAAAAAGAGTATATATAAAAAAAAATTTTTAAGCAATCTCTAAGACAACTTGTTATTAATTAGGTGCTTACATACCCACTCTTAGTTCAACACATACTTTAAGTCCGTAACCCTAATATACTTTTCTAGCAAGCAAATAACATCAATCTTAAATTATATAAAATATTAAAAAAAAGAAAAAAAAACTTTCTTTCTCCTCTAAATTTTACTCCATTGACATTCTAATCTAAAAATTTAATCAGCAATCTTGACGCCCCAAAACTTTTGGAGCATCTCTGTCATGACCCCCAAAACTTCTTTAGACCGCTCTCCTCCTACATCTTCATTGTAAGCACACTTTGAAGATTCCATAACTTTCCGCTGGTCTTGCTCTTGCTCTCGTCTCGCTCTTCTTAGGGCGGCACGCGTCATCTTCTGGCCTCCTGCAGCAACCGATGAGACTGTAGCTTGATCCCCTCCACCACCATTGTCCTCTGTCTGTCTGTCTGCAACATCTTGAAACTTTCCCACACCGTGTCCTTTTGCAGCTTCCAAAAATGATAGGGGGGTTGCTTTTAACACATTACTATAAAAATCACGTGCCTGAGCCACAGTAACCAAACGATGTCTTTTACCTTCGTGCGTTGTCACCAACCCAACTGGAATCTCCCATCTGAACTTAATATCACGTTTCTTAAGTTCCTGTACTAGAAATGCGAAATCTTTCCTTCTCCTTAGGATCTTCGGAGGAATCTCTTTTAAAACCAAAACTTCTTGCTCAGCCACTACCAAATTAGTATCATAAGCAGCTTGAATGACTTCATCTCTAATTACTCTCTTTGTAAAATAGACCACCACATCTCTGGGTAACTTCCTCTGTCTTGCAATCCATGAATTTACACGAAAAACTTTGTCCATATTTCCCTCAATTTCAGATGCTGACTGGCCCAGTACCCCTTCCAGAGCCTCAGAAATCAGCTGCTTTAAATCTTCTTTACCATTCTCCTTTAAACCCCTAATTCTAATAGCATTCTGCATCTGATTATACTGAACACGGCTCAATTCTTCATCCATTTTATCCCTTATATTTTAATTTTCTAATACCTTTGCTTCTCATATAGAGTTCTTTTGACTGAGATCCTCCACTTTTACATCCAGCTGTTGCACACATTCAGCTACGGATACAACCTTAGACAAGATGTCCACCCTCATTGCTCTCAGCTTCTCTTCCATCTTCTTCTCCAATTTCTCCATTTTCTCCTCCATTTTCTCCTCCAATTTCTCCTCCAGCTTTTTCAACTTTTCATCCATCATATCAGACATCAGTTGTGCGTGCTTTCCAAGAGCGTCTTGTAAATCCTTAAGCGTCAATACCGGAGGAGATGCAGGAGGAAGCAAAGCTTGCAGTGAGGTCTCTTGCACCAGGGAAGACCCCGCATTCCGAAGAGCTTTAGAAGTTTTAGCCGCCATCTTCCCCCACTTTCACTTATTACGCACTTTCACTTTAAAGCTATAAAATCCATTGAGCTAGAGAGTAAAAATAAAGAGTCCACTTCACCTTGACCTCCTGTACCGCTCTGCCTGCATCTTGATAATCAAAAGTATTTCCTTTTGGCAGGGGTGGTTGCTAACGCCTGGCTCTGCTCCAAGAATCCCAGAGCAGAGGCGCTGCGCAGCTCGGAGCAACCCAGGCTTCGGGGGGGCTCATCCTTCAGCCGCCCAAGCTCTCAGCTCAGGCGGCCCCAGAGAGCTCAACCCCTACCTGGGGCCTCACCCCCTCCTCTTCTCCCGAGGAGGGGGCTTCAAATCCATCTAAACAGCTGATAGACGCTGTTTATGATGGAAAAACACAGCTGCGGAGCGGGCAGCCCGAAAACGGCTGTCTTTCGACGTCGCGTCGCCACCGGAAGTTCAGGACACTGAGCTTGTTGATCAGAAGATTGACAGTTTGGCAGGTCGAATCCCGAGTGCCGCATAACAGAGTGAGCGCCTGTTACTCATCCCAGCTTCTGCCAACCTAGCAGTTCGAAAGCACGTAAAAATGCAAGTAGAAAAATAGGGACCACTATGGTGGGAAGGTAACAGCGTTCCGTGCACCTTTGGCGTCTAGTCATGCCGGCCACAAGCGCTCGCTCTTGTGGCCGGCATAACTAGGACAAGCGCTGGCTCTTCGGCTCTGAAACGGAGATGAGCACCGGCCCCTAGAGTCGGAAACGACTAGCACGCATGTGCGGGGGAACCTTTACCTTTACCTTATTCCTGCAGAAAAAAAACAAAAAGGTGGGTAGTTTTTGGCCAATATACTCAGATCACTAGTTGACTGTGGGCTTCTCTGCTGGTATATGTTCTGGTGATAGCAATTACTTGCAAAAAGTAGAGGGGAGATCCTTAGATTCCCTCTCATAATTTCACATACAGCCAAAATCCTAAACAAAAGAAGTCTTTTGCTGCAAAATCCCACAGCTATCTTGTGTTTCATATGTCTCAGGACTTGTTGGTAAACTCCCAAAAGATTTTGACAAAATCCCAAACATTTGCCTAAATGCGGAACAAAAATAAAACTGAGAGAACCAGAAGTATTATGCTAAATATCTGCATATTGTTTGGAATATCTCTGTTGAGGGAGGCACTTAAATGAGATGTCAGTTCAGCTAAAAAGGGGGGGGGTTGGATGTGCACCGTTTGGTATTATAGCAGCAAAAAAGATAATTTCATTTAACTTCCTGAGGGCTGGAATACAAAATATCTTCTTTATTAAACAGCGACAGTTTGTTGCCGAGGCAAAAAGAACAGCTTTCTGATTAAATACCTCTGGGAAAAAGTCTGTAGCAAAGCAAGTTATTTTATTTCAGGGGGACATTTCATATAGAACTTATTTTCTTTGCTAGCCCTGACCATTTTTCTTTCAGAAGCAACACCCCTCTAAAACCAAGCAGAATCAGAACCCAATTTTCTTTGAAATCATATTTTTGTCTGTGCGTACATATCTACACGCATCATTAAATGTCTTTCTCCTCCTAAAAGAAACCGAGTAAGCTTTCTTTAGAGCTATGGATGATTCCACAGCTGACTTATTTTTCTTTGCTCTTGTTATGAATAAGATAAAAAGGTCAAGTGGCAGATTCTGTTAAAATTCCCAGTTAGCAAGAGAAAGAATTGTGCTGGAAAATCTCATTATGCACTTTCTCCATCCCTCTGGTTTTTCCACAGTTGAAATTTCAGTGGGGCAGATTTTTACATAAATAATGTGCTGAATTTATTATTACATACATTTCAGGGGCTGTAGGGGATTTCACATTCGGAATCACGATTTAAATGCCGAGGTAGGGAGAACAGTGTGTAGGTTGCCCACGGTCCTCTTGGTTGCACTGCGGGATTGGGTTCTGATTCTGCTTGGTTTTAGAGGGGTGTTGCTTCTGAAAGAAAAATGGTTTTCCAGCACAATTCTTTCTCTTGCTAACTGGGAATTTTAACAGAATCTGCCACTTGACCTTTTTATCTTATTCATAACAAGAGCAAAGAAAAATAAGTCAGCTGTGGAATCATCCATAGCTCTAAAGAAAGCTTACTCGGTTTCTTTTAGGAGGAGAAAGACATTTAATGATGCGTGTAGATATGTACGCACAGACAAAAATATGATTTCAAAGTGTTTATTAAAATATTTCTTCCTCCTTCTTTCAACATGATCCAAAATTTATTTTGGGGGGTTGGGGGATCCCTTTGAGTCAATTTTGATTCCAGGGATTGTCTGAACAAGCCCCTGCAGTTTTCTTGGCAAGGTTTTTCAGAAGTGGTTTGCCATTGTCTCCTTCCTAGGGCTGAGAGAAAGGGATTGGTCCAAAGTCACCCAGCTGACTTTATGTCTAAAGTGGGATTCAAAGTCACTTCTTCATGGATTTCTAGCCTGGTACCTTTAACCGCTACACCAAGCTGGCTCCAAACTGAACATGTAAAAAGAAAAAAATTGTATGCTACTTTTAGGTATGTCTACTCAAAACTAAAGCTACTCAGTTAAGCAGGGCTTATTGCTAAGAAACTATATAGGTGACTGTAGCCAGAAACAGCAACATATTGTTGTTGTTAGCTGCGAAGTCATGTCTGACCCATCGCGACCCTATGGACAATGTTACTCCAGGCCTTCCTGTCCTCTACTATCTTCTGGAGTCCATTTAAGCTCACGCTTACTGCTTCAGTGACTCCATCCAGCCACCTCATTCTCTGTCGTCCCCTTCTTCTATTGCCCTCGATCTTTGTAGAAAGGTGTTGTTTTTTGCAATATAGAGCAAAGTTTGATTAAGTTGCCAACTTTAGCTGTATCATGCACAGTATTCACAGATATTGTTAAAAGATAGTTCCAGTCAATTTAGGCACTTGGTGGCTAGCATGCACAGTACAACCAAAAACCAGTTTTACCTTAAACATGCTCAAACTGTTCTGTGTAAACTAAGATTACTAATCTGGAGACTACTTTGCAAACTAACATGGCTGTTGCCCATGTTTCTAATTACAAGTCTAAATACTGGAAAAATAACCATTTGGAGAACAAAGTATTTTTTTAAAAAAAAATCATACATTAAAAACTATTTGCAACAAAGGTGTTTTCATTCAATTGAACTTGCAATATAACATATTCCTAGAAATGCTTACCAAGAGGAAAATCCCCTCAAATTCGCTGTGGCTTTTTTCCAAAGTTGTCCATATAGGTATGCAGTCTTTAGAATACAAAAGCTTTCCTAAGTCTTCAATCCTAACATATGCATAAGTCTGAAAAGCGAGAAGTGCAAAGCAAAGAATTGACTACATAACAGAAGAGTTTAACAGCACCAATGAACAGTTAATAGGCTTTTGCTATTTCAGACAAAAAACTTATACTGATGGTATAACACCAAAGGATGTACTTACTGACTTCCAAAATTGGGGGGAAATGATTGAAAATAATGCAAGATTGCTAATTTTACAAGATAATTTATTTCCTTCCATGATTTTTCATGAGAATACACAAGACTTGATGATTTTTTCCACAGTGTTATGAGACCTTGTGGGAAATCACTTATATGTTAATGCAGCCATTTGTGCAAGAAACTTACATAAATGGTCTGCAAAGTATATAGTAATCTTATCTAATATTACATAGAGTTTAAGTATTTTGTTGTTAGTTGCGAAGTCGTGTCCAACCCATCGCGACCCTATGGACAATGTTCCTCCAGGCCTTCCTGTCCTCTACCATCTTCTGGAGTCCATCTAAGCTCACGCCTACTGCTTCAGTCACTCCATCCAACCACCTCATTCTCTGTCGTCCCCTTCTTCTATTGCCCTCAATCTTTCCCAGCATTAGGCTCTTCTCCAGGGAGTCCTTCCTTCTCATTAGGTGGCCAAAGTATTTGAGTTTTAGCTTCAGGATCTGGTCTTCTAAAGAGCAGTCAGGGTTGATCTCCTCTAGGACTGACCGGTTTGATCGCCTTGCAGTCCAAGGGACTCGCAGGAGTCTTCTCCAGCACCATAGTTCAAAGGCCTCAATTCTTTGGCGCTCAGCCTTTCTTATGGTCCAACTTTCACTGCCATACATTGCAACTGGGAAGACCATAGCCTTGACTATCCGCACTTTTGTTGACAGGGTGATGTCTCTGCTTTTTAGTGTGCTGTCTAGATTTGCCATGGCTTTCCTCCCAAGGAGCAAGCGTCTTTTAATTTCTTGGCTACAGTCCCCATCTGCAGTGATCTTGGAGCCCAGGAAAATAAAATCTGTCACTACCTCCATTTCTTCCCCATCTATTTGCCAGGAATTGAGAGGGCCAGATGCCATGATCTTGGTTTTCTTAATGTTTAGTTTCAACCCAAGTTTTGCACTCTCCTTCTTCACCCGCAACAAGAGGCTCTTTAGTTCTTCTTCACTTTCTGCCATTAGAGTGGTATCATCTGCATATCTTAGGTTGTTGATGTTTCTTCCGGCAATCTTAATTCCAACTTTTGATTCAGAGTTTAAGTATAGGTAAATGTAAAACAAACTTCTGGAAAAGAACTTCTGTCATATCAAGTTAACCTGTCTATGTTAGCCTTTAGCACAAATTAAAGAAATGTTGAGAAGGAAAGTTTTGCTAAGCAGAATTACAAATACGGTAACTTCATTTAATATCTTATACTGAACCTTCTCTTAAGGATAATGTCCAGACCAATGAAACAAGTTGATAAAATTCCAAAATGTGAAATGGATACCAGTGTATTCCCTGAAGAATAGGATACAGAGGTTTTATTAGAAATAGTGTTACCTCTTTTCCTAGGATGATGATGATGATGATGATGATGATAATAATAACGATGATGATGATGATGATGATGATGATGATGATGATGATGATGATGGAAGGGAGATTGCAGGTCCTCTAGTCCAACCCCCTGCTCAGGCAGGAAACCTTATACCATTTCAGACAAATGGCTGTCCAGTCTCTTCTTAAAAAGTTCCAGTGTTGGAGCATTCACCGCTTCTGGAGGCAGGTTGTTCCACTGATTAATTGTTCTAACTGTCAGGAAGTTTCTCCTTAGTTCTAGGTTGCTTCTCTCCTTGATTAGTTTCCATCTGTTGCTTCTTGTCCTGCCTTCAGGTGCTTTGGAGAATAGCTTGACTCCCTCTTCTTTGTGGTAGCCCCTGAGATATTGGAACACTGCTATCATGTCACCCCTCACCCTTCTCTTCATTAAACTACACATACCCAATTCCAGCAACAATTCCCTATATGTTTTAGCCTCCAGTCCCCCAATCATCTTTGTTGCTCTTCTCTGTACTCTTTCTAGAGTCTCGACATCTTTTTTACATTGTGATGACCAAAACTGGGTGCAGTATTCCAAGTGTGGCCTTACCAAGGCATTGTAAAGTGGTATTAATACTTCACGTGATCTTGATTCTATCCCTCTGTTAATGCAGCCTAGCACTGTGTTGGCTTTTTTTGGCAGCTGCAGCACACTACTGGCTCATATTTAAGTGATTGTCCACTAGGACTTCGAGATCCCTCTCACAGTTACTACTATTGAGCAAGGTACCACCTACTTACCTGTACATTTGGTTTTTCTTGCCTAAATGTAGAATTGTAATTTTTTCACCATTGAATTTCATTTTATTAGGTAACACCCAGTGTTCAAGTCTGTCCAGATCCTTCTGTATCTTAAGCCTATCTTCCTGCCAGCTTGGTGTCATCTGCAAATTTGATGAGTTCTCCATCTATTCCCTCATCCAAATCATTGATGAAGATGTTTAAGAGCACTGGGCCCAGAACAGAGCCCTGGGGCACCCTACTACACACTTCCCTCCATGTAGATGCTGAGTAAGCCCGGTCAGCCAGCTATGAATCCATCTGGTGGTGATGCTGCCTAGTAAAGGATAGCATAGTTCAGCAAAAAATAGTAAAGTCCAAGGTCAAGGTGTATCATATTTAATTTCAATTGTGATGCAGATCCTAGCAAGTGGGTTTGGGTAGGAATGTATTGTTTGCGGGAAAGGGCTCTTTTTTTTAGTCAGTGGTGATAAACTGGAAGAGGTTAATATCAAGAGAAGAATCTTTCAAGAAGAACTACTATCATTGTACTGATGCCTCTTTCAACAGTACTGAACAAGTTAGGCCATGGCTATCAGCATCAACACCTTTAACACCATCAAACAATATCTCCCTATTCCAGGTCATTGGGACTCAATAGGTGAACAAGAATGTCAAGTCCAAACATCTGGCTGAATATGCATCCAGCCATAATACCGAAATGTATTAAACTTGTATGCTGCCTGATTCTCAATAGAAAGAAATAAAATGCAAAATCTATAAAATTGCACCTAATCCAGCTAATAGGTTGAAAGTTAGAGATGATGGATATGACTATTCACAGGGGAGGCAAATGACAATACATATCATTACTCAATTGCACCATAATGCATGTGTCCTTATTTTGACATCATTGCCGCTTGTTACAGTTGCCATTGATGATGAAAGCTTCTGCTGCGAAACATATAGATATAGAGCTTACTTTTGTTTATTAGGATGAGAAACATAATGCAGAATGTTATAAACAATACTATGTGTGCACACTACTACACTACCCTTGATCTTAGCCAAAAGGCCGAGAAGCCTCCCTGGGTTCCAGCATTCTGTGTCACAGAATGACCATCCAAGTGTGTCCTGAAAACTTATAAAAAGGACAAAAGAAGCCTTTTCAACTGCTCCCCTCTAGAATTTGTATTTAAAGTAATCAGTATTAAAGTATTCAAATGGAGACATATAGTATAGCCATCTATGGTGGCCTTCCTCAAACTGGAGCCTTCCAGATACATTGGAACTGCCATTTCTGGAGTTCCAAGCCAGTTCTTAGCAATGTTGATCTGTGATTCTGGAATTTGTGATTCAAATATATCTGGAAGACAGATATACCTTTTAACACCAAATATTATTTGGCCATTAGGTTATTCAATAGATTTCTCTACAGTACTATTAATCAACGGTAACAGAATATTATGAAGAAAAACCCAAATGAGTTCTGTGTAACATGGAAGGATTAAGCTAGTTTATGACTATGGTGACAGCCCCTAACCAAGTAAGGAGGCTATTAGACACTCCCAGGGTATTAGACTAAACTGGGAGATAGAATAACACACTCTGGAAGAAGACAATGACAAACCAATTCCATCTGGTTGTCAAGCAAATACAAGGATATCTCTATAATGTCACCAGAAGCTGACAGAGTGAATGAATCTTTATGTTTCTATCTGTTGTCTCTCTGCAGCAAGAGTTATAGACTAGTAGTTGGATAGCATCAGCAATCAGCAAGGATTTGGAGATGGTGAAAACATGCTGCACTAGTGTTGTAGTAGGTCTGTTTGCTCTCATTGACCATTCCCCAAGGCTTTCAGCTAAGCTACTGAGAGATTGCTGAAATGCATTTAGAATAAAACCAGCCTGGAATGTCTTTGATTTTTCTCCCCTCTATACCATCACTTTCCTCCTTCCTATTCTTAACGCTTCAAGCACATCAAAGTGTCTTATACATCAGCTTAGTCTTATCGACGGATGTTAGCAATTATTTTTGCTTCATTTGTTGCCTTCTTTTTTTTAGACTTAAAAACATAATCTATGAGTCTAAGTTAAAAACTATAATCACAAATTAGCTAAAGGCTTTGTATTAAACATTTTGTTTTCTTTACATTTTCACAATGCTTTTCCTGAATAATTTTGTCTGTAACCTTTCATGCTTTATCTCATAGCTTTGAATAGTAATTCTAAAATCAATGCCTGCATCAAAGGCAGAAATATACTTTGTTCTAAATTGCAACTTGAAAGAAGAAGGGAAGAATCCAATCAACTTTACATGGTAGGTAGAAGAAAATAGTGTGGACAATTTTTCACTTCTAGAGATATAATCAAAAGAAAGAAAAATCTGTAACTAAGTTAATTCTCACCTTCCCACCCCCAAATTATTATTAAGAACATCTACTATATTAAAATATCACAAGCACACTCAATAAGTTATAAATCGAAGACTTTGCATAGCAACAGCAATAACAAGTGATTATTTTTCAAGTAATTTGCTCTACCTTTGAGTCCTGGAATTATAACCATTATTGAGCCCCCAACTATGATCATAAATCATGAGGATGGTGAAGTGGGTCACCCCATGACCAGGCCCAATTTTATGACCTTTTTTGTGGTAGTCGTTGATCAAAAGCTGCTGTTGTTAAATGAACACATCATTTGCTATGTGGCGGTTTTATCAAAAACCAGAAGCAAAAACATCAAAAATCACATATCTGCAGGGCACCACAAACTGCCATAAATCCATGCTGGTTGCCGAGCACCCAAAATGTAGTCATGTCACCAGAGGGAAAGGGCAGACATTGTAATTTCAAAACCAGTCGTAAGTCCTTTTTGGGGGGATCTGTGGTAACTTCCAACAGTTGCTAAGCAACCAGTTGTAAGTCAAGAACTACCTGTATACTTCAGTTACTACTGAACAATATATGAGAATTATCTTTGCAGAGGGATAATTATAAATGTCCTCCTGGCAAAAAAAAAACCTGGTCATTGTCTCAGAATATTATTAAAGAATACTCCAGAATTTTGTTATATAATATTACTACAGAATATTATTAAATCATCTTAAGCAAATATTCATTGACTCATTTAAGTGACACACTGTGGGATTATGTGACTGAAGAAAAGCAGCACTGTTAAAAAGGGTTGTACAGGGCAATACAGATGCATTTTCAGTCTTCTGTCTAATCAGAAGAGGGTGGCAGTGCGCATTATAATTTATTAGTCCTGAAAAATTGAAGTCTCTCAATGCAATGCTGCTACAAAACCCTGTTTCTGTACAGACTATTCCAAAGTGAAACTTGAGCACCAGCTTTTCTCTTATCATCTAATCTCCTGTTATCCAAGTATCATCCTTGGGTGTCTCTGAAATTTTCATGCGTTAATCACACCTTTTCCTTTCCTTTCATTTTCTTGTTTGGGAGTTTTCAATATTTGCTGATATGTATGTTATTTTATGCCTGCCCAGATAAATGTCAGCAGATTAGAAAAGCAAGCAGAAAAATAGGTGAATGGGAAAAGGAAGATGATATTGAAGAATTGCTGAGGGTTTCTGTGCAATCCAAAATGGAAATAAGCAGGTCAAATAGGGCAGAAGAACCACACAATAACATCTACATCAGAATATTGGCGTGAAGGAGGGTCCCTCAAAGAAGCAAGAACTACACAGATTTTCAGGAAAGTGACTTTAAATCTGCAGTAGTCTGGAGTAAATACAGAATCTTGGAAACTGTAAGGGGAATTTTCCACTATTTATAATAGGTTAATTAAGGCAAGTTCCCTTTGACAGATTTGAAATGCTTCCCCCTAAATTTCTCTCCACCAGGTCTAAGTTGCTGTTTATGAGATGAGCTTTAAAGCAGCATCTCCTTAAAGAAACTGCATTTTTTTCCCCAAGCTCACTCATCTATCTGACTGCTGCTGCTTCATGAATGAATGAACCTTTATTATCAAAGTACAACATGTATACAGTGAGATTGGCTGAGCCTCCCAAAACATCATTTAGATTAATGATGAATGAATGAAACTAGATGAATCTAGATTAGCCCACACATATATTTGTGTATGTGTGCACTGTGCTTGAAGAAGGATTCTGAGAAATTGGAACCATAGCAGAATGATCAGCAACTTAAAAACGAAGTCATATGAAGATAAGTAAACGACAGCTAGGCATATTTTAACTCTGAGAAGAGAAAACATGTGAGAGACCAAAAAAGATGCCATTCAGAAGATCAAGAAGTATTCTTTACCATCAAGGATGGCAGGATGTGGAATTAGTGGTTTAGATTGCAGGAAGGCAGATTCCAACTGAAATTTAAGAAAAAAAATGCCAAAGCTCTGTCGTGCTATGGGGATGTTCAGTTGTGCTTTAATGGACCTATCTATCTATCTCCATTTATACATAAGGCTGCCCACATTCATGACTCTGAGCAGCTAACAAATATTTAAAACAGCATTTTAAAAAGTCCTGATATACAGCCAAGACTAAAAGCAAACTCACCTCACCACAACCATTACACAGATTCAGCCACACACCTCCAGAATCGCAGACCCAGTGACAAAACCATGTCTCAAAGGTCTTATGAAAGGCTGACAGGGTCAGGGCCAGTCTAATATATAGGAGAACAATATTCTCCAAGCATCCCTTCAAGCATAGACAGGGCATCTATCAGCTGCAATACTTTAATTTATATTTCATGGTCCAAGTGACCTCTTTCAGTTCTGTGATTCCAAGAAAGGGACAATGAATGGTCTTTCCTTGACGTCTCATTTTTTGATTATATAATAATTTACGTATTTGGCCTACAGTACTTCTTTGAAGTCTTTTTTTGTAAATAGGGAAGTGTATAGTATAAAATCTTTTTAAATTCATAATATCTTTTCCCTTGTTTTTGCACCTAATCGCATATAGAGGTAGTCCTTAGTGACTGCCTCATTTAGCAACTGTTAACAGGTATGACAGTATTGAAAAAATAATTTTACAATCAGCCCTTGCATTTATGACCTTTGCGGGTCTGTAAAGCAAAGGAAAGCAGAAGTAAGATCATAAATACATTCTGGTTTCACTTACTGACCACTTTGCTTAAAGACCAGTTGGTGGTCTATTTGTGGTTATTAAATGACAATTACTGTAGTTTGCAGCTGGGCTCCTTTACTCTGAATTATCTGTTGCTTTCTCTTACACTCTTACACTTGTAATCTGGACTATATTGTTTTGACCTGTGATGATCTAATTTGAATAGACAAAAGACATTCAACAGTTGTAGTCCTTTAGAGGTAGGATACCTGCAGCCTGACATACTACAGGTAGTCCACAACTTGCGACCACAATTGAACACAAAATTTCAGTTGCTAAGCGAGACAGTTGTTAAGTGAGTTGTGCTCCATTTTACGATCTTTTTTGCCACAGTTGTTAAGTGTATCACTACAGTTGTTAAGTTAGTAACACAGCTGTTAAGTGAATCTAGATTCCCCATTGACTTTTCTTGTCAGGAGTTTTCAAAAGGAGTTTGCAAAAGATGATCACATGACCCTGGGACATGGCAACCCTCATAAATACATGTCAATTGCCAAGCATTTCAATTTTGATCATATGAACATGGGGATGCTGCAACAGTTGTAAGTGTGAAAAACGGTCATAAGTCACTTTTTTCAGTGCTGTTGTAACTTTGAACAACCACCCAATGAACTGTTGTAAGGAGAACTACCTATACATCACATCTCTGAGAAATCTTCATGCTGATAAGTTGCTGGGAATTGTCATGGGGGGGGAGATTGTGTGTCTGTTCACCTTCATTCCTTTAGCCAAATATGAGCGAGCAGTATGCTGCAGCCAATGCAGTCCTAGGCTGCATCAATAGAGGGAAAGAATCAATATCATGTGAAATGTTAATATCGTTGTATACTGCCTCGTAATATCACACTTGGAATTCTACATCCAGTTTTGTTCGCCATGATATAAAAACATGTTGAGATTCTAGAAAGAATGCAGCGAAGAGCAATAAAGATGATTAAGAGTAAAGGTTTCCCCTGTCCAGTTGTGTCCAACTCTAAGGAGTGGTGCTCATCTCTCTTTCTTAGCCAAGGGAGCCAGCGTTGCCTGCAGACATTTCCATGATAATGCGGCTAGCATGATTATATGCCGAGGCACACATAGTGCTGTTACCTTCCAAACAAAGTGGAACCTATTTATCTACTTGCATTTTCATGCTTTCGAACTGCTAGATGGGCAGGCACTGGGGTAAGTAACTGGAGCTCACCCAATTGCGAGCACTCTGGTCTCGAACCTGGGCTGATATCATGATTCAGGAGCTAGAGGCTAAAACATGCAATGAATGGTTGCAGGAGCAAGGTATGTTTAATCTAACAAAGGACTAGGGATGACAGTCTTCCAATATTGAGCAGCTGTCAAGGAGAACTGGGGGACAACCTATTCTCCAAAGCACTTGAGGGCAAGACAAGAAGTTGTGGGTGCCTCCAGAAGTTGTGGGTGCTCCATCACTGGAGGTTTTTAAGAAGAGATTGTCATTTGTCTAGAATGATATAGAGTCTCCTGATTGGGCAGGGATTGGACTAGAAGATCTCCAAGGTCCCTTCCAACTCAGTTATTCTCTTACAAATGTCTCCTTCCTACAATGGCTTCCCTCTGTCTGCCTCATCCAGAGTGGGGACAGTAGGACAGTGGGAAGGATAATTAGACATAGATAGATAGATAGATAGATAGATAGATAGATAGATAGATAGATAGATAGATAGATAGATAGATCCCAAATCTAGAGTATCTTTTTAATATCCCTGTGTTTTCTTAGTTCCTAAACAACATATATTTTATGCAGACAATTTAATGACTTGAAGTAGTTATGACATCATCTGAGCTGTGCTTATTATTGGGCGATTTGAAAATGTATGAATTAATAATGTGCTTGTACATTGTGGGTTTGGCCAGAGTCGTCCACAAAATTAACACTTAAAGGTAAGTCTCTCCCTCTGGGGTTGCTGCTTTATAACTACAAGTCTTGTTGCATCAAACTCTGTTTCCCACCATGCAACTCAAAAAATGAGAATGGGATAAGACGGCTCCTTATTTAGAGCTACCAAATATCAAGGTCTAAAACAAAGAGGAAATATCTGCATATAAAGTTGCATAATATTTTTAGTTTTTTGATTCCAACTAACTCAACCCATAATTTGGGTTGGGTTTTATTATTTCTTTCATTCCATCATCTGTAATTTTTGTTTTTCAGTTAAACAAAGATGTTTTATTCCAATAGTATAGTAAATAGTAGAAACACATCTCCTACATGGCAACTATAAACTGGGTGGAATGCTCAAAATATTAGGGCAAGAACAGGCAAAAACAAAGCAAATAGTGCTATAATTTTTGATACAGATGATATACTAAAGTACTATGAAAATTGTTTGGTTCGAATTGACGAGGACTCAGAGTGGTTAACACTGAACGAGTTTATTGAATACACAAAGTCAACTGTCAACTGTCAAATGTTGCAACCCTTTTATAGAGAAAGCGTTTGAACTGTAACCAATACAAGCAGTCTGTTTTCCCGCTCCTTGGTTGTGGCGTCCAATGATTACACCTTATTTTCCCGCTTTAAACCTTGCAAAGCTGCACTGTGTTTGCAATCTCTTCCATGGCTTATTGCTAACTATTTACATACACAACACCCCTTACCCCCCAGTTGGTGTCATTTCTTTACAAAATCCATTAGGTATTTTGGTGGCCTATGTATTCTGGATGGGTATCTGTTACTTTGGCTATTAGGGACCCTTCTTCCTGGTTGACTGCTTGGCTGCTGGTTACTATGCTGGTTACTACTAGACCTGGGCTCAGGGTTACTGGCTTCAGATGTACTGCCTTGTGTATTAGGTTGTGTTTGGGATTCAGTGGTCACTGGCCTACTTCGCAGGGGTATTTCCCAATCAATTGGACTGAATTGTTGTTGTTGGGCATCAGGGAATGTGTCATCTTGCCCAACCTCTACACCACTTTCTGGCCTAATGTTGTCTGTACTGTTTCCCCTTACTGAGCTTTGGTCCCCCTCAGCCGGCACACACCCACTAGATCTTTTCCTCAGCTGGTCTATGTGTCTTTTACAGATCCTATTCCCTTCCCCCTCAATGATGTATGATAGGGGACCTAAGATTTCAGTTACCACCCCTGGAATCCATTTGTCCCCTTGGGCGTAGTTCCTGGCCCAAATCAAGTCCCCCACTTCAAATGTTCTGTTAGGAATGTCTAATTCAATGTTTGGTTGGAGTCTGTCAGGGTGTAGTCTGTCCAACTTGGTCAAAATTTTCCTGCCCCACCTCATTTCAGCTGGACTTTTCCCTGTAGCCGAACAAGGGGTTGTGTGCTGAGCCAACAAGAACTCAGCTAGTCTCTGATGCCAGTCACCTCGAATGATTCTTTTAAGCGCGTCCTTCGTGGTCCTCACATTCCTTTCAGCCAATCCGTTGGTGGAGGGGTGGAAGGGTGCAGAAGTCTTATGCTTAATCGAGTTGGCCTTGAGGAAATCCTGAAATTCAATAGATGTGAATTGTGGCCCGTTATCAGACACTATTAAATCCGGCAACCCATGAGTGGCAAAGAGGCCCCTTAATGCCTGTATTGTTCTGCCTGCCGTTACTGAACTGACCGGTACTACTTCTAGCCATCTAGAGTAGCTGTCGACCACTACAAGGAACGTTAACCCCTGGAAAGGTCCAGCGAAGTCAATATGAATCCTGGACCAAGGATTCCTAGCTAGCTCCCATTTATGTGTGCGGATGTGTTGTTGTTCAGGCCTGGAACGTTGGCACAGATGGCAATTGGCAACGCATTCCTCAATGTCGTGGTCCAATCCTGGCCACCACAAGTGACTCCTAGCCAGGGCCTTCATCCTTACTATTCCGGGGTGTCCCTCATGCAATTCAAATAGAATAGCTGATTTGTGGATTTCTGGAATTACTACACGAGTTCCCCAGAGTAAGCAACCCATATGAACTGATAGTTCATCTTTCCTTCTGAAAAATGGACTGTATTTTACGTCCGGGTTGGCGTTGGGCCAACCGCTCATGACCCAGGCCATTACTCTCCTTAAGATGAGGTCCTTATTGGTTGCCTCAGCTATGTCTTTAGCAGTTAGGGGCAGATCAGGAATATCTTGTAGGGACATTACTTGTCCCACTGGGGCAGGGTCCTCCTCTGTTGTGCTAAGGGGCAATCTGCTAAGAGCGTCTGCGTGACCCATGTCCTTACCTGGTCGGTATTGGAGGGAAAATGAATATGCTGAGAGGAAAATGGACCATCTCAGCATCCTGGGAGACATAATTTGGGGAGTCTGTTTATCTGTGGTAAACAGTCCCAGCAGGGGTTTGTGGTCTGTCAGTATTGTAAAGTTCCTGCCATACAGGTAGTCGTGGAACTTTTTAACTCCTGCCACTATGGCTAAAGCTTCCCGGTCTATTTGAGCATAGTTCCGCTCTGCCTTGGTTAGTGTGCGGGAGTAGTAAGCAATGGGTCTTTGCATTCCCTGGGTGTCTAAATGGCTGATTACTGCCCCAACGCCATAAGGCGAAGCATCGCACGCCAGGTAGATTGGTCTGTTTTCTATAAAGTGGGTTACAGTTGAGCTACTGGAAAGGATGTCTTTTAAGGTCTGGAAACTCGCTTTGTGCTTGTCTTGCCAATGCCAAGGGGTCTTCTTATCTAAAAGCCTGTGCAGTGGTTCTGCAATGGCAGCCTTATGTGGCACAAAAGTGTGATAAAAATTTACCAAGCCTAGGAAGGCCTGTAGCTCAGCCTTGTTCCTTGGTTCAGGAGCCCCTTTTATTGCTTTAATTTTTTCAGGGGTAGGGTGGACTCCGCTTTTGTCAATCCTGAACCCCAAAAAATCAGTGGATTTAACCCCTATGCTACATTTTTCCTTTTTTAATTTTAATCCAGCCTTTCTAAATCTACCCAGTACCTGTTCCAGCCGCTCTACTAACATTCCTTCATCTTTTCCAGCTATTAGGACATCATCAAAGTAAGGGCATACTCCAGGTATGCCCTTTAAGGTCCTCTCCATCACTTCTTGGAAGATGCCTGGAGCTGCTGCAATTCCAAATTGCAGTCTGTGGACTCGGAACGCCCCCTTGTGGGTAACAATTGTCTGTGCCTCTGCAGCCTCTTTGGAAACAGTCAACTGTAAGTACGCATGCGCCAAGTCGAGCTTGGCGAAGATGGCGGCGTCCTGGATCGTGGCGAGGACCTGCTTCACCGTCGGGACCGGGTAAGCATGCTTTTTCATTCCAATGTTGAGGGTCGCCTTGTAGTCGGCGCAGATTCTCACATCCCCATTGGGTTTGAGGGGTGTGACAATCGGCGTCTCCCACAAACCGCCCTCAACAGGTTCTAAAACTCCGAGGCCTACAAGCCGGTCGAGCTCGGCCTCGATTTTTTCTTTTAAGGCAAAAGGTACCCTCCGGGCCTTTAGCCTGATTGGATTTACTGAGGGGTCTAGGTTAAAATTAATGGGGGGCCCTTTGTACTTGCCTAGAGATCCATCGAATACGTCTGCAAATTCTTTGCAGACGGATTCGAGGGTCTTATTTCTAATCACTGAATTTATTCCCCCTATCCAAATTCCCAGGGCAGGAAACCAATTAAGCCCTATTAAGCTGGTCCTATTTCCCTCCGTAACTATCAAATCTAAGACCCCCTTAAACCCCTTAAAGTTTACTCTAAGGCTGGTCTTTCCTTTTACGATTATTGGACTTTTTTGGAAGTCCATTAATTGAATATTTGTTGGACTAAGTGGAATTCTTTTTCCGCTTAGTTGTTCAATTTTCTCAAGGGTTTCAGTGGAAATTATCGACACTGAAGCCCCTGAGTCGATTTCCATTCTGCAAGGGACCCCTTGCAGAAGGACTGTGATTTTTAATTTTCCGTCCGGAAAATTGTGCCCCCTTCCCCGCCGTCTCCGATTGACTCGGGCCACCTCCCTTAGGTTTGGAAATTTCACCCGGGTTCTAGGGGTCTCCTTGCCACTAGCATTGGGGGTTACCTTACCCTCTGGCCACACATCGACTTCGTTCAGACGGGAGTCCCGAACGCGGTTTCTGCAGATGGCCTGGATGTGGCCGGTCTTGCCGCAAGCCCTGCACTTGGCGGTGCGGAATCGGCAGGAAGCGCGGGGATGGTTGCCGCCACAGCTGCCACATCGGTTCTGGGTGTCGTTGTCGCGCGGTCTGGTTGCGGTGTCCCGCCACGGTCGTTGTGCCCCGGTCGGTGGTCTTTGCGGTGTTGCGGGTTGTTGCCGGCGGCCAGGTTCCGGCCCCTCGCTTCTGAGTTGTCTTGGTGCCATCTTTCCGAATCGCCTGGAGACTTCGGCGATCTCTTCCTCCCACTGCTGATCCACCTCCCCGCAGTCCACATAGCCCTCTTGGTTAATTTCGGGTGCTGCCGCCATGCTACTGCGGGGGGGGTCGCGATACCCGGTTGACTCATACGTTAGGAGTTCGTCGAGCACTTCCTGTAAATCGCCGGTAGGTTTGGCGATTATTCTATTTTGTAATTGTTCATCACGTAAGCCCAGCACGACTCTGTCCCGAATTCTAATTTCTAAATTATCGTATTTGCAACGTACTGCGGCTTCCCTGACGGCAGCGACGAATTTCTGTATGGACTCCCCCGGTCTCTGATTTCTCTTCTCGAAGATGCGCCGCCAAAAGAGTTCGGACCTTCGGGGAGTAAAGTGAACCTTTAGTTTTGCGAGGAGGTCGGCATAGGGCACGCTGGAGACTGGTTGTGGCTGGCACAGCCCGACAGCAACTCTGTAGACCGGTGTGCCGCAAATTGTCAAAAGTGCCGCCGCTTTTTTTCGGTCGTCAGTGATTCCGTTCACTAACAGGAATCCTTCGACCTGACCGATGTATTCTTCCCAATCTTCGGGGAAGTTAGGGTCGAATTCCTTCAGTGACCCGATTTGCGCCATTCGGAGAATTTTTTTCCTATTCTGCCGCGGCCGCTCGGTTGACTGTGACTCGCTCTGAATTTGCCGCCTTCACGACAATTCTTCCTAATCTCTGGTCTTCTGTCAATCCCATCCTCGTCGCCAGTTGTTTGGTTCGAATTGACGAGGACTCAGAGTGGTTAACACTGAACGAGTTTATTGAATACACAAAGTCAACTGTCAACTGTCAAATGTTGCAACCCTTTTATAGAGAAAGCGTTTGAACTGTAACCAATACAAGCAGTCTGTTTTCCCGCTCCTTGGTTGTGGCGTCCAATGATTACACCTTATTTTCCCGCTTTAAACCTTGCAAAGCTGCACTGTGTTTGCAATCTCTTCCATGGCTTATTGCTAACTATTTACATACACAACAAAAATGCCCCCCAATACAGGTAATTCTCGACTTACAACAGTTCATTTATTGATCATTCAATATTAAAAATGGCACTGAAAAAGTGACATGACCGTTTTTCACACTTATAACTATTGCAGCCTCCCCATGGTCACATGATCAAAATTCAGACACTTGGCAACTGACTCATATTTACGATGATTGCAGTATCCCAGGATCATGTGACCTTCTATTAAGCAAAGTCTATGGGGAAGCCAAAAGGGACGCGGTGGCTCAGTGGGTTAGGACACTGAGCTTGACGATCAGAAGGTCGGCAGTTTGGCGGGTCGAATCCCGAGTGCCGCGTAACAGAGTGAGCACCTGATTCACTTAACAACTCTGTTACTAATTGATCAGTTGCAGTGATTCACTTAACATCTGTGACAAGAAAGGTTATAAAATGGGGCAAAATTAGCAACAGAAACATGGGGCTCAATTATGGTCATGAGTCAAGGACTGCCTGTAATTTTTAAAACATTTGAAAGCTCTTTTCCATTTTCTGTTTCTTTCTGCTGTGCCCATGCACATTTCTCATTGGAATTAATTCTTTTATGCGAATTGGATTATTCGGCAAATAGGCATGAAGGTTTTTGCATTACTCTCTGTTCCTGCTACATTTCATTGCTTTCCCCCCCTCCCCCCTCTCCTTCTCATCTACTAATCATACCTAGCAACCACTTACACTGTAATTTCTTGAATATTCTGCTTCAGAATTTTTAAAAAGGGCTACTTATAATAGTAGCTGAGAAAGAAAAGGGAAAAAAAGGAGGAACAAAATAAACAACTGCAAGAAATGGCATCACTACCATTCCTTTTGGATGCCTTGCGTCATATGTGGATTTTCTAAAGGGGTTTGTGTGTTTGGGGGGGACGGGTTTGAGGAGAATAGAATTAGTTTGCAGACAGATTGAATTAAAACAACTGGCATATTCAGTTCTTTAGTGTAAGCATTTGATTTAATCTCTGTGAGCCCTGGCAGTCCCTTTTTAAAAACTGAATTTTATTTTTATGTGACAGTAAACTGTTAACAGAAATCAGTTCTAATACATAAAATAAGCATTAATCATTGTCCTCTCTGCCATTTTGACTTTTTTGTTTCAGTATCTGGTCTTGTGCTTCACACTAAGTTGTAACAACAAGGTTTGCTAGGCAAGGCTAAGCTGAGCTGGTACTTTATGCTTCATCACAATGTAAGGATGTCTTTGAATTAGCTTTGCGTGTTTGTTTGATAATAATGAGTTATGTCAGCGCAGCAGTTATGATTTGTAAACCTTCATTAAGGGTTGGGGATTTATTTATTTATGTGATTTCTCTACCACCTGAAACCTAAAGGAGTCTAGGCAGCTTACAAAACCTGTAATGCAAAAATACAATATAAATGTCAGAATTGTGATTACCTAAAATAATAACAGAAAACATATCTTTTCCCCCAACAGACACTAAAAATAAGCTGAAATATTTGATATGGCATCTAAGACTCAAAGTGTTTTCACCTATTTACAGAAGACTGGGAAAGTGGGAGCCATCTGTCAGCCCTCCCAGAGAAAAGACATGACTAGATGGATTAATTCTACTTTATTATAAAATGACATTAACAGAATTTTGCTCATCTGAAAGTATAAACTTCTTGTAACTGCTTGATCCATTAGGCTGAGCCCTTCCTCTGAATTTTTTTCTCTGACTATTAAACCTTTGGGAACTTCCTCCTCTCTTGCCTAATTGTTTTCTAGGCAACATCTCCTCCCTTCATTCTCAAAGTCATCCACACATTCCATTACTACACAATGCTTTCCACAGGAGACAAGCTGTTCCCAAGGAGAGTGAGCCACCACACTGAATGCCTGTAATTACAGGCCCCTTTCATTAAAACATAGCTTGAAGGGCTTCCCATTCAATCATATTGCAAACAATTTAAATCTACTTAACAAAAAAAACAATTAAACTACAGTGTTCTGTTATATGGAAACCATGATTTTGAAGCCCTCCAACTTGACAGATACCTGAGATTTGGTGGAATTTCAAAATCCCAGGCCAACGTGGTACTTTCTGAATGTTGCTAGATCTTTATCTCAATACCTGCTAGGAGGATAGAGGAATGAGAATTGGATGTACTTGAGGAATTGTCTGAGGCAGTTTCTCAATATTGGCAACTTTAAGGACTTCAATTCTCAGAATTGAAGTCCAGTGCCAGCTGGCTGATTCTGGAGTTGAAATCCACACTTCTTAATGTTGCCAAAGTTGACCTAAGAATTCAAAGACTTGGGTGGTTTGAAGAAGCTGTCATTAAACTTTATTAAAAGCTCATTAATTCACCAGCTACTAATGGACATTGAAGAAGATACCACAAAAATAAAATCTTGGATAATTTGAGGAAAGGTTACCTGAATACATTGGAGGTACTTTCATATATGATGATTTTCATTCTATTTTCTCTTTATAATGTCTTACACACTTGTGTTAAGTTTTTGTTCATCTTACTTCAGCCAGCCTGAACATAGTGAAAGACAATACTATAAACTGATTAGTTCTTTACTAAACTGTCCAATAAATCTATTTTTAAAATGGTATTCAAATTGTGTCACATTCTATGGAGTAATAAAAAATATCTTCCCATCACTCCAAACAAAATAAAATAAATAGTCCTTCCCAATCCACATAATTTCATTTTTTTTTCAGGTGTGCATTTCTATCTGCAAAGAAATAAGAACATTTACTATGTTGGGCAAGTCCTGTTTTGAAGACAGGACTTCAATGGGAAATTGGTGCTATAGGGCATTGTATGCCAAAACAACTAGACCAGGGGTACGAGACGATATTCCAGGGGGTGCGAAAACTTGGGTTTTCAAAATTATAGTGTATATGCATAATTCGTTGGCATTATTTCGAACTTTTGTAAGGGGTGCAAGAAAATATCAGTAGCATTCTAGGGGTGCGGGGTATAGAAAAGGTTGGGAACCACTGGGCTAGACACAGAGACAGTTTCTTCCTTTGTGCCATTACCCTAATTCTCACAGCTGGGTATGGATATATATATTAATCCATAGGTAATATATGCACAGGGCGTGGCTGCAGCATTGATCACTTTTAGTATTCTTACTTCTACCTTTTATTAGCTGTACATGTTGTTGTTGTTGTTGTTGTTATTCTGATGTTTTGTAAGTACACTGAATGCCTCTGTACCGGAGACAATTTCCTTGTGCATCTAACCAAATAAAACCAAAGTAAGTAAGTAAATAAGTTTTGTTTCTATTTTAAAAGCCTCTGATAACTGTAATACTGGTAGTTCTCAGTTTATAACCATTCATTTAGCAACTAAAGTTACAATGGTGCTGAAAAAAGGTAACTTAGGAATAGCCCTCACACTTATGACCAACACAGTGTCCCTGTGGTCACATGATCAGAAATTGGACCCTTTGCAACCAGCATGAATTTATGATGTTTACAGGAGCCCCAAGACACATGGTCACCATTTCTGACCTTCACAGCTGGCTTTGGACAAGCAAAGTCAATGGGGAAAGCCAGATTCACTTAATGACCATGTGCTTCACTTAAGAACCACTGTGATTTACTTAACAACTAGGGCAAAAAGGTCATAAAATAAGGTATGACTCACTTAACCATAACCTCACTTAATTGATACTGTCTGGTAGCAATTGTGATCATAAGTTGAAGAATTTTGGCATTTTGCAACTTGGAAATTTTCACAACAACTTAAACATGAATGAACATTCAGCCCTCAAAAAGTGTGGTGAGGAAAGGTGTGCCCCAAAACCAAACTGGATGATACAAAGAGTATTTCTGGATTGGTCTTATTCTTTTTCACAGTCCTGTGTATCAGTTTTCATTTGATTTGCTTTCTTAAGTGCCTTCTAGAGGAATTAGAACTCAAGATCCAAATATTCTCAAAGACACAAGAGTCATTGGCTGGGAATTCTGTGAACTGAGTCCCAAAACATCTGGGTCCACATGGAGCTGCTTTCTGTTTATTATTTAATACAAGACGAGCTGATTCTTTTATGTATTATTTTAGGAATCCCAGGGTGATGAAGCTGGCTGGATTTAAAAGGCTTAGTTCCTCAAATTATCAAAGGAAATATCCTGTTAAAGAAATTTGCATGCAAGTAACATTAAGTTCTTTTTCAGTTCTTTTAATGGCTGCAAGGAAAGCTTTTTAGGAAAAAAAGTTTTAATTGATTGATCTTCTAAATTTACAAGCATTTTTCTCTCTTACACTTTTCTGTTCATTTAAATCATGCTCTGGAAATTAATGTTTACCTTCTATCGTAGGAGTGATGCCAAATTCTGAAGGAGGGGTAGGGAACTGACATGGGAAAATAGTGCAAAAATTGACCCCTATGTCACATTGGCTATTTTCCCTAACCTTCTTGGGTTATGGCTTCTGATGTGTGAGACTGTGGAAGTCCTAACATGCTTAAAGCAGAACCTGATTGGCTAGATTGCCTGGAGATTTACCCAGATTTTTATATGTAACTCCACAGAGAGAGAAGATTTTCTTTCCTTAGCAGATTAGGTCAGGGGTAGGCAACCTCGGCTCTTTTATGACTCATGGACTTCAACTCCCAGAATTCCTGAGCCAGGGGTTGCCTACCCCTGGATTAGGTCATCATTAGCCATAGTTTCTTGGTGGGCTTTCTTCTTTTTTTTTCTTAGAAGGGATTTATATTTTATTTTCAAATTCAATAGATCCTGATACCAGAGTCTTCAAGCAGTGTTGTATATAAACTATATATGCAGCACACAGTATATTTCCTTTTAAGATGGCCCACTCTTAACCAAATCAAGCTTGCTCCCTATTGCCCACATTATAATGCTACTTCTTTTCTTTGATAAATATGAACTTCCAAATACTAATGAGCACATCTTATTCCCCTAAATGAGAACCTGTTTGATGTATTAGTTAAGACACTAGGCTACAAACTCAGAGATTGTTTTAGGCACAAACCCACCTGGCTGACCTTGGTCTTCTCTTAGCCCTAGGAGGAATACAATAGAAACCAATTCTGAAAATCTTGCCTCCAAAGTTACAAGGACTGGTCAGGCGTTTTCCAGGAGTCAAGACCGATTTAAAAAAGTAAAGCAAGCAAACAACCCTTAAATCCCTAAATACCCTTTCTGTGATCATTATTTTTTGCTGTTAGGCGTGAATGAATATTTAATATAAATGGCAACATTTAGAAACATTAGTACTTCTTTCATGCCATCTGATTTAAACCACAGTGTGCATGTTCTCCTAGGTTGGGGCATCATTTCTCTCAATTCTGCCAAATTTACTGTGAAATAACATACTTAATATTGTAAGATGGTGGCTACTTTCTAAGTATAGGTCCACTCCATCATCAAGAATGTAGCTGAGAAATTATAAGTATATTTTGCAGGTTGGCCCCAACTGCATAGTCACTGAGGGTACATAAATGCAGGTACATGTCCATCTGTTTGACAGAAAACCCTGCCAGGTTGCACTTTTGATATTTTGCTTCCCTTGCATTCAAGTTTTCCTCTAGAATTTCTCCAACATAACAACATCAAAATCATTGGCATTAGGGATGGCCATCAGGGTCTAGCCTGGCATTAAAATCCCCTCCTATTATGATTGATGATGCAGGATAGGGTTTAGTGCATTTAACTTTCATTTTCAATACACTCCTGGCTGGTTATTATCTGGGTGTGAGCCCTAAGAAGGGGAATGTATATATTAATGAAAATAATTTCAAACTTTTTGAGACACAGTAAAGAAGTTGCTACTAATGGCTGTAGGGTTGGCAGGCAGACATACTAAAATGCCAATCTGTGCTAAATAAATCTTTTAGATTTCCCCATTACCTTACCAGGTGCTGCCATACAAGACTTAATACAAAATTCATTACACACCAAGGTAATTGTAGCTCAAATCTCTTGCCAAAAAAAAGGATATCAAATTTTGAAAGGTACTTTTAAAAGGAATCAGTCTGTTGCATTTTCTGCCCAAACTGAAATACTCCAAGAGATAACAGTTTGAACAAATATTACACTCCCTACTTTTGTGGACTCACAGATGTTTTAAAGGTGTTGATTCTGTAAGGGGTGTGATGGAATGTAGTCCAGAATCACAGGAGGGCTCTTTCCCAGAAGGCAAAAGACAGTGGAGCATGGCATGTCTGGTAGACAAGAAAAGGGCAAAGGTGGACCCTCTCTAGCAATTCAGAACACTGTCTGTAATTGTTGTAGATAATTGCTTTAGGCAAACAACATTAAAGGAACTATTCAGAAATGTCATTCTTGGTTCTTCAGGTATGAAAGGGTGTGAAATTTCCCAACTCCTGATTGATTCCAGGACTCACTATGTGGTCCAATGCCCAGAGTAAGCCGCCCTGAGTCTTCGGAGAAGGGCGGGATATAAATGGAATTAAAATAAATAAATAAATAAATGTTCCTTGCACTTTGGATAGAGGGATTCCAATGAGACTGTTGGACAAGAGTAGAAAATATAATTTGCTGAGTGTCCTTTGCAGAACATAAGTTTCAATTTTCCTGCATCAGGTTTCCAGTAGACATCTGGAGTGACAAATTTGGATTTGGAACTACCACGTTTAGAAAAAAATAACAATATCAATAACAATAATAGAGTTGGAAGGGACCTTGGAGTTCTTCTAGACCAACCCCCTGCTCAGGCAGGAAACCCTATACCATTTCAGACAAATGTTTGTCCAGTCTCTTCTTAAAAACTTCCAGTGTTGGAGCATTCACAACTTCAGGAGGCAGGTTGTTCCACTGATTAATTGTTCTAAGTGTCAGGAAATTTCTCCTTAGTTCTAGGTTGCTTCTCTCTTTGATTACTTTCCATCCATTGCTTCTTGTCCTGACTTCATGTGCTTAGGAGAAAAGGTTGACTCCCTTTTCTTTGTGGAAGCCCCTGAGATATTGGAACACTGCTATCATGTCACCCCTCACCCTTCTCTTCATTAAATTAGACACACCCAATTGCAGCAACTGTTCCTTGTATGTTTTAGCCTCCAGTCTCCTAATTATCTTTGTTGCTCTTCTCTGTACTCTTTCTAGAGTCCCGACATCTTTTTTACTTCATGGTGACCAAAAGTGGATGCAGTATTCCAAGTGTGGCCTCACCAAGGCATTGTAAAGTGGTATTAACACTTCATGTGATCTTGATTCTAACCCTCTGTTAATGCAGCCTAGCACTGTGTTGGCTTTTTTGGCAGCTGCAGCAATGTCATTCTTGCCTTCTATGCTTAACCTTGTAGAAGAAAACATTAATTGCTTTGAATGTTCTGCAAAGCATAAACATCTTTTTACTGGTTCTATGACTTCTTGTGTTAATAGAGACTTCCTTCAGGCATCTGGACTTCTGCTGCTCTTCCCTTCTCTTCCCCTTTGCTACATTTGTGAATTATTTTGTGGAATTGACCTTCCCAGTAACATGCCCTCTTTCCAGCTGGAGCAGCTGTTCTAAAATAGCCATGCTTCCTATTAAATCTGCTGACAATTTAAGCTTATCTTCAAGGTCAGACACTGTCTGTTCTAGATTATTGTGGTCTTAACTCTGCTGTAATAGGAATGGGGTGTTTGTCTTTTGTCCTTGAAAACCATTTGAAACTTAGCAAGCAATGATTTCATCTCATAGCTGGGAGATTGTTGTGCAAGTATGAGGAGGATTATTTCTGATTGCAGAATCAGTGAATTGTGGTGAACATCTAGAGGGCTGTTTATCACTCTTCAGTCCAGCGCCTGGCTTTTGTTGATAAGACTCATATCAACCTGCAAAAGAACCTGCTTATCTGGTACACTCTGAAAAGTAAGAGATATTGGGGAATTTGTAAAGGTGGCCTGTCGGAAACTCACAGGCACCCACTGTCTCGAGAGGAGTATTACAAACAAAATAATCTTCTAGGATCTTTCTCAGATCATTCCCCTCGTCTCTCAAAGATGGCTCTAATCATTTGAATAATAAAGAAAAAAAGCTGGGTAATACTTTCTAAGCCACTCCCTCTTCCAAAACTGGAAATTCATTGTGGAGTGAGAGATGGTGTCCTCTAAAGTCTTAAATCATTTTTAAATTAAATACAGTTGATTTCTCACTTTGTTCTTCAGGTAGCTAGTAAATGGTCCATCTTTAGCAGTTTCACCATTTCCCTCATTGCTTGACTGGGGCTAGAGACTTATCCCCAGAATTCTAACTGTATCTGGGGGGAAAAACTGTACAATATAAAATCTCCAAAAGTAGATGATTAAAAATAATAAAATTCTTCAAGAGAAGCAAGGCACTTACCAATGATAGTCCATCCCCTTTTGTTAAAGTTATATATCACCATTCACCATGGCATACACAGAGACCCCTCCTATTTTCTTCACAGCCATAACTCTGTGAGATAATTTGGACTGATAAAGTTTAACTGGTCAATTATGATACTAGATTAGTGGCACTGAAACTTTTCAGTCCATTTTTTCAAGTTTGTGAATTTATTTTATTTGTTTGTTTGTTTGTTTGTTAAGTTTATATAGCTACCCATCTCACTGGAAGTGATCCTGATTGTCTTACAACAATTAAATAAAACAATAATTTAAAAATAGTCATTATAAAAACAATCATTAGATGATAGATAGATAGATAGATAGATAGATAGATAGATAGATAGATAGATAGATAGATATGGAGATATATAGAGAAAAAATAAGTAAATTAAAGGGAATGTTAAAAGAGTTTTAAGGAAACATATTTTGTTTCATAAAGAATTAATACCTTTATGTCTGCCTTTAGCTTTGTAAGAAAAGTTTATATATCCCAAAGGATTTTTTGCTGCCAAATTTACCAGCAGAATCAGGGCTACTGAGTGAAGAAAAAGGAGCCACATTTGACTCCTAGATAACAGAATAACAGAGTTGAAAAGGAACTTGGAGATTTCCTAGTCCAACCCCCTGCTCAGGCAGGAAACTCTATACCATTTCAGACAAATCATTGCCCAATCTCCTCTTAAAAACCTCCAGCGTTGGAGCACCCACAACTTCTGGAGGCAAGCCATTCCACTGGTTGATTGTTCTAACTGTCAGGAAATTCCTCCTTAGTTCTAGGTTGCTTCTCTCCTTGATTAGTTTCCATCCATTGTTTCTTGATTTCTTGACTCATCCTCAGAAGAAAAAAAATTAATCTATACCATTTTCTCCATTCTGCATTTTCCATTTTTAATCATAATTTCCTAGAATTTCTTCTATCAGTCCTGTTATTTTCACAGATCCTCCACAATGGCTGGTTGCTTTTTCTATCTTCTGTGGTATATAGTCAATATTTTCCACTTCCCTGTCTTCTTTCTTTCATGTGGTAACATTACATTAATTCCCCAACTCCTTTTCGCATGATCTGTTGTTTTCTTACTATGTATTTCTGTTTACTAGCTTTCCTAAACTTAGTGCCTCTTCCTCCCACCAAAGATGTGTTGGACATAAATTTTCAGAATTCTCAGGCAGTACAGCTTGGCCATCTGGGAAATCAAGGAGCTCTAAAAAAGAAAAAGATGTACAATTCAAATATTTGCCTAGATTCTTTTCTCTTCTGCCCATTTCCTGCATTTTTGGTTTACAGGTGTGGTATTTCTAACAGGCTTTCCCATTGCTGTCTCTGTTATCAATGGTGCTATATAAATAAAATTATAAGGAGACTTCTAACTCCTATGAGAACCACATAACTAATCTGGGTTGTTGTTCCACTAAGACACTGGCTTATTCAAAATTCAGTGTGGTTGATGTTATTTATCAATTAATGGGAAATTGATGGATCTCCTCTCGCAGTCATTCTTAAAAACAAGTAGCATATAATTAGGCCATTAGATTTTCTCACTTTTTCACATAGTCCTCTGCCTTATAAGTAAGTCACTTTTTAATACACAGTGAAGGATGATAAATCAGCTGTGGTTGTTCAGTTTCCTGGTAGACGTGGTTCCTTGCAAATAAGCACCTGAGAAGGAAATGTGTATGCAAATGAACCTATTATGCAGTCTGTCCCACAATTCCCAGGGCTTATTACCTCTGAAATTGCTTTCTGCATAAGGAGTAACTGGAACTTATTGAAGTTTTTTCCTTTTGTCACTGTGAGAGCCATACTGTTGGTTGGATGTTGTTTCAAGTGTATAAAATGATAGTCAGGAATGTCAGTGCTAAATCTCAGATTTGCATCTTTATAGATACTGAGAATTAAAAGATTTTTGGATTTCGTAGTAGAAAACACCTAGTTTTATCTTTATTTCTACTCTGCTTTGTCTTATATGTTATAAGACTAATATAAATCACTAATAAAATCAAATATGGTAAACTGGATGTGACAAAATTTACAATAACTTACAAAATTTAGAAAAAGGCGGGGTTCTTATGATATTATAAGCCATAATGTAGTTTGGTTTTGGCTTAGCTTGTGCAAATCCAGGTTGTAAACTATACTCTCTATGTGAGCTATGTGAACTCAGATAAATATGATTCATTCAATCAACATAGTTTGATAAATCAGGATATCTTAAGGACTAACAGATTTATTATTCATCTATTATGATATAAGGGAAACTCCTCAAGCGTTTGCTATAACAATAAATCTTCAAGGTACCATTGATTTTGATGGTTTCAAAATTGTCACATCTCTGGAAGTTATTCAGATATTCATCTAATATCTTGGCAATTGCTGATTGCATATAATAATGGTCTTGCATGCTTCAGGGGCTAGGATAATTAATATGTACCTGTGAGTTTGCACTAGCAATGATTCCACTATTGTAGATGCAGAATAGCAACCCAAGGCAGCACAAGCTATGGCATCATCTAAAGAGATACAGATTTCTTACCCATGATAAACAGGAAACATGTACAGATTATATCTATGCATAATTCTTTAGAAGTATGAGCTGCAAAGTTCAAGACTTATTCTTGAACAAGATTACATCCTGTTCTTTAGTTTTCAAACAAGTGCTAGCCTGAAATAGCAAAAGCAGATAAAGTCCAGTATCTTTAAAGCTGTCATACATATAATTTGATTGATTTCTGGTCTGTGCTATTGGAAGATCATGAATACTATCCAGAATTTTACCAGCAAAGCCAACAAAAGGATATTGATTTTTTTATCTCCTGTTTGACCATATGTAAGAGTGGCAGAACATGATGAGGGAAACGTATTTAGTTGAGGAGAATTCATATCTTGCATTTTGATATTGAAACTGGATGCTTTACACTTATACAGCTTTTACCATTCAGGGTCTTATCAATTACCAACAGATGGTGATACATTGGTCAGTAAAATATTCAGTTCAAAGAATGTCTTCCATAGGAAGTTTATATGTGAGTGTCTGTGCCTTAAAAATACTTGGATGAGGTTAACACAACTGGTTTTGTAATTTGTTTCATGCTCATGTGAAACTTTTATCAAGTGTGTCCAGAGGATCAAAAAAGTAAAAATAGCAGCCACTTCATTAAAGCCACATCCCTTTTTTATTTGTGTTACATAAGGAGTGCATGTTAAAAATGGAAAGCTTTGTGCAGTTATGGCCAACAACTTGAATTTTTTTTAATTATTCTCATGTGAATACTCTTAATTTTACAAAGAGTTTTATCTACTCTACGCAACTTTCAAAAGTGATTTGTTCAATACTGCAAGATCTTTGTGCAGAGTCAATTTAAACAGACTTAAATGTATCTTTCTCAGCAGATTACTTGCATAGTTGTTGCAACAAATAGCTTTGGAAAATGTATTGAACACTTTTGAAACAGATTTTTTTTAAGATATATCACATTTATCTTTTCAGGAAGAAGCCCAAAATAGCTACCTATATTATACAAAATAAAAACAATATCAAAATACCAATGCAAACAATGTAGAAATATATGTAGAAATTAAAAAGTAAAATTTATCTAGCAATAATATTATAATTTAACACCTAATCACCCATGCAAAGTTTTAATGATGAAATATTTATGTATATACTAAAAGTATTCCCAAAAAAGTATTTTAAAAAAGAAATTCTAAAGGACTATATAATAGATGTTAAAACATTTGGTTAAAAACATAATGAAAATAGAATGAAAACAATCCATTAAAAGCAAATAACTATTAGGGAGAGTTATGTAAGCCAACATACAATTAGATTTTTAAATGATGCTTAAAATTCACCAGTCATTTATAATATGATATAAATATGCAGGTAGCATCGTCAAGTTGCTCTTCTAAATGAAGCTGCAAAATATAAAAAGATGAGGTTGCATGGCTACAGCATAAAATTGGGGTCATTTATTATATTGCCTTTCTTTCTCCTGCTCTTTCTAGCTTCGGAAATAACAAAATGGCACTTGATTTACTAATTGTTAATTCTAATACTTTGATCTACAAGTCCCTACTCCTTAAAGAACCTTAGCAGTGATCAAGAACATGGGTGTTGTTATAGGCTAAACACCCAAACTTTAGATATCTGGCATGATCTAAGTTCGGAAAAGCTGATTAGCTGATGGCTCTGGTGTAGAGAACCTATTCTTACCATGTTTCACATCATATGTAAAAGACTTCTAGGAAATCTATAAAAAAAATGTATTCAATGCTTTTTCAAAAGGCAACTGGACTTTTTTTTTGTCCTCGAGGAAGACCTTTCCATTTCTCATTCAAGAAGCTTCATCAGTTCTGTCAGGATGGTGGGATGATGGAAGGATTAGTTCTGACAGGATGGGGAAGGGTTGGAAGGATCATATTTCTTTGCAGTCATTTGATCATTAACACTCTCCCTGAGAGCTCTTGAGGCCACTTGGGGGTTTATCTGTGCCCTCAGGGTCATCTGTATCAGAGTGCAAATGGGGGTGGAACCTTCCTGGAACTGGTGAAAGGACTGCATTGTACACAGAAGATAGGTAGTGTCTTATCCCTCCCTGTCTGTCCTTCCTCAAATAAAAAAAACATCCAGTTGCCATTTGAAAAAGCACCTTTGAGATAACTATGACCTGGATGATGGAGAATCTCCACAGACACACCAGTTACTCTCGAAGCAAAGTGGGAGCATATAATTAATCCATACCAGCAAAATAGAAAAGATAATTCTATTTCCTTGGTGATATTGTTAACTTAAAAATCAATCTAAATCTTTGTTCAACCACAAAAGAATACAGGCTATGTGAAAATAAAGAACTGCTTTAATTAATCTGTCTACATATTAAATAGCATAAATTTTGGGCAGTCCTAACTTGTTCCTAAGATAATATTGGATGAATTGACTGTAATATTCATGCCAATATAGTTGGGAAGCATGATATTTCTGCTAATATTTCTCAAGATTCTAGGAAATTTAAATTTAAAGATGATACACACTTTCTGGTAATAGAAAAGAATCTCCTAAATAATCTTATGTAACTTTTCTTGGAATTAGATAATTGATTTCTCCTTTAGAAACCAGGAAAATACCAGGTTTAAACATAGTAATATCTGGATTTCTGAGGTTAATAGGATTGTGCAATTTCCTGCATCATGAATTGAAGCTGTCCTGTTACTAGTTTGAAAATTAATGTAATAAATTAATTGTAAGCTTTATGCCAGTTAATTAAATCAAAGCTGTATGTTTCAGACTGAAGTTGTTCAATCCAAATCATTTTTCTGAAAAGTACAAGGGAATTTTCAACATGCTATTTTTGTTGATTTAAAGACTTATTCTAATTCAATCTCAAATGAGATTATGGATAAAAACACTTTCTTTTTCTGACAGAAGACAATTATAATAGACAGGTCAATGCATAGTCACTAAAATTAGAATCATCAAATTGATTTGAGCTACTGGAGGCGACCTGATTCACTTCACCAAATATGGCAGCTTGAACTTTTGCAGTCCATGGAGAAGGCTGAATCTTTGTCCCCAGTGTTGACCAACATGCTTCAAACCATTTGGCTCTGTGATTACCTATAATATTAATAATATTAATCAAGCCATCTAACCTAGAACATTTGCCCAAGAGAGCTCCAGGCTGGATGGCTTGAGCCTTCAGCAAAATTGCAGATAATTCCATAGTATTTGCTGAAGCCAGCCATCTTGAAATATGTTTGTCAGTGCTACAGGAGAAGGTATATTAATTCTGGCCAAAGTGTTTTGAAATTCATCTTATAGGTTCTTGTACATTGTTCCAGTTTGTCAAAATTCACCTGAATCCTGATGCTGTTTTCTAAGGTATTTGTTATCTCATTTATTTGTTTGTTTGTTTTCATCAAATGTGCATGCTGCATCAGTCAGTGATTCTAGCTGGTTTACAAAATGATTTTTTGTGTCTATCACCTACAAATGCAAAAATCTTATATTCTAACTTGTTATCCAATGCATTTATGAATATATTGAAAAACCAACAAACTCAAAGAGAGCCAAGGATCCCACAATTCAACCATGAGCTACAAATATTCTCTTCTATCAATATTGAAAAGTACACTGCCTAGAATAGAGCTCTATAGTATGCTATTCAACAATGTCTTACAAGACAACATGGAGCTATAAACTGTAAACATAAACTCACTGAGTACAATAGCTCAACTATATAGTCACTATCTAATTGTGGCATAGGCCAATACATAGGTTGCCACTTTTTCCACTAAGACAAGATAGGTGATTTTGTCTAATGCTTTGCTAAAGTTCAGACATGTCCACTGTATTCCCATAGTCAACCAAACTGGTCATTCTTTTAAAAAAGGAGATTGGTTCAGAGGAAATAAGCTTGAATTGACAGGACTTGTTAATAAACCCAGTCTGGCTCCTCCCGAGCAACTCTTTCTTCTCTGTGATAGTTGTTCCAAAATAGAAATAATGGAGAAAGAATAATAGAAATTATTATTGGAGTCATCAGATGCTTTCCAGTGTATATATTGTCTGAATTCCTCAAAAAGTCCCCTTTTAGTAGTGTGCTATTTCGTATTAAATACAAGTTGAGCTCAACTTTACAACTGTTTGATGTAAAAAACATTCACCTAAGCTAAAGTCTTCCAGCCAGTTGCCTTTAGTTATCTAGACAATGTTACAGTAACATGAATTAAAGGATGGTTGGCACAAATACAGAAGTTAAACTTGGAAATGTGAAAAGAGTGATATATGATGGAAATAAAACATGAATAGTTCATTTTTTATCAGTGAGGAAGACAAGATTGTGTGGTATCCCTTGGTTTTATTAATGTATTTATGGATAAATGTATAGGGAATGCTCATGGTAGAGGCTTGTTAGTTAAGATGTTAACATGCGTAATTTTTGTGTGAAACATTTCCATATTATTGGCTGAAAGCCAAAATCATTTGCAATGAATATTAAATTGTGTGTTGCAGCGTGGAGTATGGATTTGAAAAGTAATATACTTAAAACCAAGATAGTGTGTTTGATAGGAGCAAATCAGTTAGTGCTTGCTTATGCATAATTTTAAAAAATGAAACAGAACAATAAATTTGTAAACCTTGGTAGTATGTTTACTAAAGATATAAAATTAATATGTTCAAATACTGAAAGAAGGGTAGTGGATAGTATATGTGTGTTGTAAGTAATGAATAACTGTCAAAAGAAGCAAAAATGGAAAAGAATAAATGCATGCTTGGCATAGATCTCCATAGGGAGATAAGCAGACAAATGATAAACATATGCACAATTATGTCCTCGTGCAAATGCCACAACTGTCATATCTGCCTTAAACATAGTATTTGCATGAGGCTGCCATCACACTCATGTCATGTCATGGTTTGCTACAGATGTCACTGCAAGTTTCTGTCGAGTTTGTTATATGAACGTGACTTGGGTACTTCAAGAGAAACACAAAAGTTAGTTGAATACTGTAGGAATGGGAAGAGAATTTCAAAAACAAAGAGTAATGAAATTATGTGTATTGAATATCAAAATGAGTGATCAGCAGTGCTTTTTTTGTAAAAGAAAAAGGTGCCGGAACTCACACATGTCATACAACCCACCTTGCCTACCATACAAGGTTCCATCCAAAAAAGGTGCCGGAACTCCGTTCTGAGCGTTCTATGAGAAAAAAAGCCCTGGTGATCAGTATAGAGAAGTGTATGGAGAAGTTGGGTTATTGAATAAGAGTCCAATACGAAGAAACAGTTGAAAAGAATAGAAAGACTAAAAAAGTCACAAATGAGATGAATTGAGAACCAGAGAGGTTAGCAGTTTAAAGAACAAAGTTAATGTATGGATCAAAATATGGATATGGGACAAGCAAGTTTTGGTCACCATATTATAAAAAAAGATGTCAAGACTTTGGAAAGAGTGCAGACAAGAGGAATAAATATTTTCAAAGGCAAAATTGTACCAAGCAATATGCCATTTGACTTTCTATTGTTAAAACTAGATAGTGCAGTAATAAGTGAACATACAAATTTTGGAAAGCTTTTCGTTTCATGTCATGGAATTTTTTAGGTAGCAGTTTGAAAATTATAGAGCTAAAGTACATTTGATTTGTGGTTTAGATAATATGGTAATGCTTAAATGATAAGCTATTTTTACAGGCAATTTAAATCTATCTAGTTGACACAGCAGATGGGGAAAAGTTTCTTGTGGGAGGTTAGAAGCTGTGTCCTGGTACTTTGTAGAGTTGCAATTAGTATCTGAATTCACATTTCTCCTTAGCTTTAGCCAACTAACATTTTAGTCTTATTGGGCTTTGTTATTTTTTTTCCTAAGCAAAAACTATTTAATGCTGTTTTCATTTAAAACAGTTTTAAGCAGAGGGAAATGATCAAAAATTTGATAACTCAAAACCAAGAGAGTTTGTCATCATAAACTCTGTATGATAACTAATTTAAAGTGCTTTATGCATATATTACTTGAAATAAATGTTTGAACCTGTTTTTCCAGGATGGAGTTGAATGACCTTCTCAAATTCCTAGGTAAGATAAGAACAAATGAAAACAAACAATATATATTGTCTATGCATTGTCTAATATGTCTTCCGGGACTTTGAATTTTTACTTTTTAAAATTATTTTAATTCTGCTTGAATGTGGAATATGGAACTATGCTTCATATGGTTTTAGACATTTGCTACTTATTGCTCCTGGCTCGTTGTTTCCTCCTGAAAAATGCTTTAAACCGGTTTCTCCAGCACAACTCCTAGGCTTTATGTTGTTTAAAAATGATTAATGTATGGACTTCCACTGTCTTCTCTCTTTTTTAGTACCTAGTAATTATTTAATTATCTACAGTATTTGTAGGTTGCCTTGTGGAAGACTGTCAAGGAATATACAAAGCAATTAAACAATCATCAAAGCATAAGTGTGTAAATAAGGCCAACTAAAAATACGCTCTGGGTTACCTTTCAGGAAGCAGGGACAGCATATATTAATTGTAATTTCCAGAGGAATACATTTTATAATTAATACAACAGCCCAAGAATCATTGCAAGTGGCAGTGTTTTCAGATCAGCACTTCTTAATATTTTAAAGACAAGTCAGGTATCATAAAGCAGCCAGCTTCATAGCTAAAATCACTATCTTGAACAGAACTGAGAAAACAATGTGGGATCTATGTAGAGCTTTTGGGAAAGGGTGATCCTCCTCTTATGCATCAGTTAGTAAATGGTGCTATATTTTACATAAGCTGAATCATTCCTGTGATCTTAGTTTAGGTATAAAGTAAGCAGGATATAGATAACTGTGGTCAAGATAGGTTCAGAACAGTAAATCTCTACTACTACTACTGTGTTCATGAAAATTTTTCAACATGTATACAGATGTATATTAATGAAACATTACAGTAAAGGATAAAAAGTATGCACTTATAATTTAAATGTATGGTTTAAACAGTCACACAGTAGTTACAGAAATCAAAATTAAAAATTAATGCAGTACTTGCAGGTGTTCCAATGTTTTGTCCTGTTTTAGCACTATTGAATTACATCAAATTTTTGCTCTAATGCAATAAGGAAACTTTTTATTTTTGGGTACTGTTTTCGTCTGATGAATGTTCCTTTTCTTCATTTTGTGCTCACTAAAATTAGCACTGCAAGTACACATGTGCTAGCCTCAATTGTGCATATACTACCCTCACATTAACTGAATTTTAGATTGCATTAAATGTGACCTGTTATCAATTTATAATTTGCACCATCTAATATTGCATTATTTAACCTTGCACTAATTGCAACCTACTTGTGTAAGTATATCTTTTATTCTTGCGACTGTTGAAGGAAAAATCTTCACCAGGGTCCAGTCCAAGCTGGGAATAATCAAAATGGAGACTGTTTTAGAAAGAAGGTTGTAGTTTATTGAAGAGGAGACCCACACAGAAAGATGTCTCTGGAAAAACACTGACCATATGGAGCAGAGTGGTGGGCTTTTATATCTTCTGGGGCTCTTGAAGTTGTTTCCTGTTCCTGTTTGAGACTTTATATTTCCTGTGTCATGTACTTTGACCTGAGTCTGAGGGTGCCCTTTTGGTATTGGTGGATTAATCCAATTATGTCTCCTGTCCTTAAAATTTGGGTGGGGGTATGTAGATTTTAGGTGTTTTGTTTTCCTAATTTCTTCCTGGCTCCAACCTTCCTGAATGGATTAATGAATTTGCATTTCTAAAAGCTGGCTTCTGCCTAGGGGCTGGGGCTGATTTCTGGGGGCTGGTTTCTGTATTTTTTAAGATCTTCTCCATTATTCCTTTGGGGAAATATATTCTGCCTTTTTAATATTTCCCAAAGTATTTCTTTCTCTGGATTCTTTCCACACTACTATCTCAAAATCCAAAGATAAGGTCAATGAATTTTCTTTAACTATGAATTAATATTTCCAGTAGAAATCAAATTTCAACTCTTGAGCCAGACTGTCTTCTGACTACTGTTTAATCTTATTAACTTTTCATCCAGCCCATTATTCAACCCACTGTTTAATTTTCAAAGATAACAGATGCTTCCTTGGAGTAAGCTAATAAGAAATAATATCCCAATATGGCAGTGGAGCATTAAACAAATATCTGTGGTCACTATGACCATTAGAGTGGTGGAGAGGAGGACAGATCTTTGTTTTAGAGGAGACAGGTAAATAAGATTACCAATCTAAGCAGAGAGCTGCCTTGGTTATGAAATAACCCAGGTCTTCTCTTGAATTTACATTTATTTTCTCCATAACACAGTAAGACAACTTGCAAATTATGACAATTAAAATGCAGAAATTGAAAGAGATAAAAACATAAACAGACACACACAAAAATCTTGAGCCCTGTGTATACTTGCTGTATGGAAACAGTCTACAGCACAAAAAAGGAAACACTTATGAAAAGTGAATTGTTTAACTGTGGATTTAAATAGATATTTAAGCTAATTATTTCATTTACTGTACTGTAATTGAGAAATTTGCTTTATTTTCCTTTCCTCACTAATATGTTAGGTAGCAGTTCTGGGGATCTACAACTGTGGAGTTCCGAGCTGCATTCTTTTAAGTATCACATTGGTTTGAAAGGAAACTGGGGATCACTCTACTTAACTGGAATGGAGAAATTCTTCTTTAATCTGCACTATCCTAATGTGTGGACCAATCTTCAACAATGGCCCAGTTGGCTGGGGAATTCAGAAACAAAAGTCATCACCTTGGGAAGGGCCTTAAGTTAGGAAAGGCTCAAGATCAAAAGTTTGCCAAAGTTATCACATTAATTTTCAACCTATTATAAAACTGTTGAATAGTTTGATATACTGAAACAAGTGAGAGTTGCCTAATGTTTCTTTTTCTCCCAAAGGAGAATTATGGAGGCTTTTATTCTTTTTGTCCATTGCTTGGTTTACAGTGGGTAAGTTTTTATTCATTTAAAATCTTTTTGACCTAAGAAATTTTAGAGTGTGTTATCACTTAAAAGAGCCTTGGTGGAGCAGTGGGCTAATGCCTCCTTAAGTAACACCAGCTGCCTGCAATTAGTGCAGGTTCACATCCCACCAGGCTCAAGGTTGACTCAGCCTTCCATCCTTCCGAGGTAGGTAAAATGAGGACCCAGATTGTTGGGGGCAATAAGCTGACTTTGTAATAATGCCGCTTGGGTGTGTGTGTGTGAAAGCCCTAATAAGCAGGCATATACATAGAATGAAGGCTACTGCTAAGCTTGTAAGCCGCCCTGAGTCTTCGGAGAAGGGCGGGATATAAATGGAATTAAAATAAAATAAAAATAAATAAAACTATGTTGAATAATAAATAAGGAACAAAAAAATGATCAAAGTTGGATATTTAGTAAGAGACCTTTTTTAGTGGAGCAGCTGTAAGAAAATGTATACTGTATGCATCTTTTCAACTCATTTTCCAGCAATCTAGTGTGACTAGTTATTTTATTTTACTTATTTAAATTCTGTCTTTTCTCAGTAGGATGTAGTCAATAGGATGTGCTTAGTAATTACATTAATAAAAATATTAGAAAAATCATGAAAATATTAGCCACAATATGTTTTTGAGATAATTAGTTGTCTGGTCCAAAAGGAAGACATATGGAGATAGGAATCCGGTACAAATAATCCAAAGATGGCATGTAGGATAATTGATAGAGCCCTCATTCAGCAGGACATGATGGGTTTAGTTCTCCTATGAATATTTCTCAATTTCATTAAGCAAGTCGTAACTCCTAGTTAGCTCATGGGACAAGTTATTGTCCATTCTTCAGATTTAAGCTGCTTTAGATATTCCAATCTTGCTTTTCTTTTAGCAATTAATTGACCCATTCTCTCCAAAAATTAGACATGAGTGCCGTCTAGTGGCTGCTGATTATTTCAACTTATTTCTTTTGATTTTTCCCACAGGGTCCCGTGAACATAATTTCTCTATTCAGACAAACACTAAGAAGACCAATACCCCTGCCATTCCCTGCATTTTACCCCGAAAAGGTAAATGCCAACCCTATCATTTAGGTCTTCTTTTTCTTGATGAAGTTTCTCCCACAACTTTCCTAACATTGGAGCTGAGACAGCTATGCATGTAAGCCCTTGAGTCAATGAAAATATTTGTGTAACAAAGAGAAATACTTTTCCTCTGCCTTCATTTTAATTTGAATTGATCTAAACCATACTCCCAAATTAATTAAGAAATGAAAAGGCAAATCTTTACTATTTAAATGTGGGAATCTGCACCTTGACTCAAACATTCTGTAAAAAATTGTAGATTAAACAAAATGGTGCATTTATTCAAGTAAATAATATACATAAATGTTTATATTTGAGGACATTTCTCACTAATTGTATGCATTAGGACAAATGAGAACAAAATGCATAAGAATTATGAAACATATAGAAGTGCAAAAAAAACCAAACCAGGAGCAAACTTGAAATGGGGTAGAACAAATCTGAGTTTGCAAAAAATATCTACTGTATGGTGAAGATTAAAATAGGCAGATTTAATTATTTATAAGTTGAATCCCAGAACACCTCACTGTCTTCATGCAAAACCTACATACAGTTAAAGACGCCATAGTATGGACCGGCATGGAAAAACAGTCTGATTCCAGATTGACAAAGGGGACTTGGCTGTAGGCTCTCTCCTTATTTATTCAACTATATGCCAAATCTATCTATATCTTTCTATGGAAGCTGGACTGCAAGATTAGTGTGGTTTTATAATTAGAGAAGAAACACTAGAAAGCTATGATGTGCTTAAGATATTTCAATGAATCCGCAAGCTCTAATGATAAAAATCAAGGAACACAGTGAACAAATGGGGTTTCTTTAAATAGAAAGAAACCAAACTAATGACAACAGGTACATTAACCAGCCTTAGAATGGATTATAAAAATACTATGTGATAGATAGCTTCAGCCTTTAGGATCAAACAGAAAAGCAGGCAAGAAATTTATCATGGATTACTACTTGATAAAGTAGCAGTTAAGCCCTTGGAAAGATGTTCAGATGCTCTGATTTGTCTATATTTACAAAGATCAGAATTATGCAAGCAATAGTATCTCCTGTGACACTCTATGGAAGCAAAAGGTAGACTTTTAAGAACAAGAATAGAAATTATTGATGTTTTTGAAATTTGCTGTTGGAGTAGGCTTCTGTGAATATATAGAGGACAACAAACAAAGGTATCATTGAACAAATCAACTCAGAGTTCTTATTCAAGACACAAACAACCAAGTTCAAATTATCCTACTTCAGCCACATTATGCAAAGACTTGGCTCTCTAAATAGGGCTTTAATGCTGAGAAAGGTAGAAGGAAAGAGAAGTAAGGTGAATGTACTTAATTACAGTAAGTCATGGGTGCAGTGTTTGAAGGCCAGAAAGTTTAGGCTAAGGACAGATTGTAATGGAACAAATCAGTTTGTGTGATTGCTAAGAGTTAATGAATTAATGGCACATAATCAGTCAAGGGTGAGAAAGTGAGCAATATAAAAATAAGTCAAGGCAAGCATTCATAATTAAAAAAAATGTCACTTATCAATTTTTCATATCCATATTTTTTCTCTTCTCTTATAGTTGTTTCCAGTTGTGACTATCCTTTGTGCAAATTACAACCAGGTGAATACTTTTGCTGATCAATACCTGCATAAGCCTGGTTCCATGTATGCTTCCCATTTCCTCCTTAATTATGATTTCAGGTGCAGGTTGCCATCTATAAAGCCTTGAAACCTCTCTCCAATTCACTCTGTCCAGCCCTATAAGATCTGACAAGGGATATTGATTAAAGAAGGCCACCTCGGGGGGGATCCAGGAAGGGTGCTTTTTCTGTCATGGCACCTGCCATCTGGAACATTTCACCATGCAAGATCAGAATGGCCCTGACCCCCTTGGTCTTTCAGAAAGTCTTTAAGATCTGTTTGCCCATGCATAGGGGTCAGGAAGTAAATGGGGTTCGTTGTTGCTTTGAGAATTTTACTCTTCATTGCTTCATTTGCTTGTTTTGGTCATGTTTTGTATTTTCTGAAGTTATTTATATTGCTGTTTTTAAAACTAAAAACTTTGTTCACTGCCCAGGTTTGCTTTGGCAAGATGAACAGCCATAAAATTGAATAAAATAATAAATAAAATTCTTTGGTTAACAGACATTACTAAAATCCACCCAACTTTCCAATATGAAAGTTATTCCAGGGCATTATGGAAACTCAACATGGCAGTTCCCTGATTCTAATAGTATAAATACAAGTGCTCCTGAACTGGGAGAAACACACTAAGATTGAACACAGTTTATCAGAAGGATAGGTCAAAGATTCTCACTGCTTAAGTGAGAATCTGTGAACTGGTTGTTTCACCTGCCAGCCACAAAGGAAATATCTGGTCTATTTATTACCAAAGTAGAAAAAGACCAGCAGCTATATACAGATCATTTTGGAACACACTGGGTTAATATGCAATTAATTTGCAGGAAGTACAAACTTGAGTCTTGTGGTTTTATAGTATAACAAAGATTAACATCTCTGATCGTTCCACACCTTATTCATGTACTGCGTCTTTTAATAAACAAATGTGAAACAGTTCTCAGAAGTCATCCTCTGCTTCTATTTTTAAAATTCTGCAAAGCAGTGGCTGATACTGTAATGCTAGATTCTGAAGTTTTATTTGAAAATTTTAAAAAAATCACTATAATCTCAAACATCAACAAGGCAATGGGTCCAGATACACAAGACTATCTCTTCTTTACTTATACAATCACAGAACAGGATTCTTCCATAGCAATAACTTTTCCACTTACCAAAACTTTACAAAGCAGCATGAAGTATTTTGATTTCCACCAGCACTGATATGCAGAAAACATATAAAGAATACCTTGCATCCGGCTAACTGGAGAATTCAAATCATTTAAATATTGTCCCGTCCCACCCCCTAAAGTATGCCGGATCCTAGCATAGGTTGCAAAAGGTATATGATGGTCTAACAGTAAACTTTCCCAGTAACCCTTAACTTCTTTGCATGTTGCATGATAACTGGAGCTGGAGAGATGAAAGGATCGTTGTAATCAGTATATACAGTCTCAGGAAACAAGATATCAGAAATCATTCTTGGAAGAGGGAGAAAGAATGTCTTCTTTAAACTCAGGAACTGGGAAGTAGATGAGGTAGAATGCCACCAATGGGGAAATGGATTGCCCTTAAGCATTATGAAAAAATTCAAAATTTTCCATTTTTGCCCAACTATATCAGATGCACTAGCTACACCCTTTCTTAAATCAGGAGCATGGAGGGCTTCAGACAGTCACCCATGCCCTGGTCACAGCACTTGACTATGTGATGTGGACAGTGGTGCATAGCTTGAAGTTGCCCTTGAAGGCCATCTGGAAGCTTAAATTGATCCAGAATCAATGATCCTCTGATTCACAAGCTGCTCTGGTTGGCCTGGTTACTTGGGGGACCACCTGTCTCCCATAGCATCATAATGCAAATATGGAAGGATGGAGCTGGTATGGTAATTTCACAGTGCAAATTTCATTATTTTGGTTTGATTTGGCTATCAGTCTAATGTAGACCCTGATGTCTTGCAAAGTCCTGGTGTATAAGTACCCATAATCAGAGGCTAATGCAAACTGCTAATATTATGTAAACAAAATAGGGGGAAAATCAGCAAAATAATATCCCCCCCCAAATTAAAATGATATTTCCATCTTATATCTGTTATGAAAGGCTAAATAATGAAGTGCCATATTGTATGAAACATATATGGTGGACAACTGTAATAACATTTTTTTCAAACTATAATTAAAGGGAAAGTCAATAGTTAAGTCTTGTTTATGCCAGACAAACATAAATATAGTAATAATTTATTATACAGAAAAACCAGAAGTCCTGGAATGGTTCCAATAAAGTTTGTAATCTCTTTCCTTTCTTTTGAGTTAGCACCAGTGAGTGAAGCTGCTTTCTTTCTTCGTTTCCTTCACAGATTGGCAGGATGATATGAACTACTACTTTGAAGAAAATTCTGGACTCCACATTTCTTGGTCACCGCTTTCTCACATATCCAATCTATTTGCTTATACAGTATTTTTAAAATGGTAAGATGGTCAAAAACTGGGAAAGAATTTAGAAAGTACAAGAGGATACTTCTAGCTTATTGAACAAAATACAGCTCGAGAGCTAAATCTGCGTAAAACTGGTTGCTAATGGTATAGTTAGTGAGTCATTCTGAAAAACACATTGTTGGAATTCGTACTATGTGGGGGAAAAATAGAAATACTGTTGCTTTGGTGTACTTATGTCTTTATCGTTATAAGTTGAACTCTTATCTCTTTGTCACTTTATTTAAAATGTGCTTAAGATCAGGGGTCCCCAATCCCCGGGCCATGACTACTACCAGGCCTTGAACCTTTCGGAACCAAGTTGTGGAAGTGGCAGGCGAGTACGCCCATACGTGCACATCCCCACTTGCATGAGCGGCAGCTACCCATGCACTCACACAAATGGAACTGCATGTGCACGTGCCCGCCACTCACACAAATGGAGCTGCGTGCACACACTTGCCCACCTCTCAAGTGGAACCATCCCCTCTTCTCCATCACCCAGCCTGTTTACAAAGCCAGAAAGATTAGGGAACTCTGCTCTAGATTGTACTGTACTCCTCCTATTCATGTAGTTTAGGAGAGAGATGAGGTGGTGCTGAGCTATGGGTAACAGGTGGTCAAAAAAATTGATTATGATGTTTTATTTCTTGTGTAGTTTCTTTTCCCACTCTATTATTAGATGTGATTCACTCAGTTTACAAGTGCCCTATAGGCACCCAAACACTTTTCTCCCAGATGGAGAAATGATGGAGATTGGAAGCTTCGTTTGCTTTTAAATGGGCTGCTTGGAGGCACAGCGAATCACTCAGTTTCTAAGTTTGCAAGCAGACAAACCTTCCAGTCTCCCTCTGGGTGAAAAGTGTTTGGGTGCCTATGGGGCTCTTGGGGCAGCTCCACCCCTCCCCCACCTGTCTTGCCTCATGACGGCAGCATGGTGTGGCAGGACATGTGGCCTGCCACGAGCGGCTGCAAGCAGTCAAAGAAGTAGGCTGGCAGCCATGTGGGGCCCTGCTAGTTTGGGCTGTTGGTGCCACTACTGTGAGGTGAAGCAAATGGGAAAAAAACAAGACATCCCCCCCCCCAAAATAAGACTTACTGCCTCTTTTGGATGTTATTTTTAGGGAAACACAGTATGAGGCAAAAAACGGAAACAATATTTGGCTAAAATTGAGGAGCAATACAAAAGGACTTATGGATTTTTAATTTGAGCACCAATGTATCCTAGAAGATCCTGAGAGATAAGGGAAAGAGTCATAGCCTAGCCCAGGGGTCTTCAAACTTGGCCCTTTTATGACTTGTGGACTTCAACTCCCAGAATTCCTCAGCCACAGAAGCAGAGGCAAATGTTTCAGTAGGGCCCTCCCATGTTTTCTAGGGAGTAAAAAGAAAGACAGAATAAAATACTTTCAAACTTGCAAAAGTCGCTTTGAATCGTGAGATGGGCAGCACATAAATTTAATGAATAAAAAAATGTAACTTTAAAATAAAGATAAAAACTAGTACAGTATTCATCGTTGTGCTTCTTGTCTGGACTCCATCAAAGGGCTCTAACATATCTCCAAATGTATACAACCTGTCTAATTCATATCAATGTTCAGTATGCCAGGATTGGCAAGTCACTCACTGAAAATGGCACAGGCAGATAGTTCTAAATATGCAGTGAGAGAGAATGAAGTTCACCATTTAAGATTCTGATTTTTGTGGATAAAAACCTGTAAGAACTTAATATAGAAATGTGCTACATTTATGAACTTGGTTCTTCCTCAAATTAAGGGCTATTTCATTCTCTTTTCACTGCCTAATTGTCAAGCAATTTGCCCTCTTTCTTTTAAATTAATCTTGGTAATTTATGGATAAATTATGGATCTGAAGTCGAGAAGAAAAAGAAAACAAGAAGCACTCCTTCCTTCCCCTTTCAGAATTTGTCTCTGCTCAGTGAGAGAAATAGTAGAGAAAGAAACTCATTCCCCTGATTTATAGTCTTCTAGAATCACTGAATTAATGCAGACAAAAGAAGAGACTGGACAGCCATTTGCCTGAAATGGTATAGGGTTTCCTGCCTGAGCAGGGGGTTGGACTAGATGACCTCCAAGGTCCTTTCCAACTTTATATATTATTATTATTATTATTATTATTATTATTATTATTATTATTATTATTATTATTATTGTTGTTGTTGTTGTTGTTGTTGTTGTTATTATTATTATTAAAAGCATGAATGGGAGAAAGGAAATGCTAATCTTTAGAGATGAAGCAGAGATTTGATTGTCTGGATCAAAAATGGCAGAATTAAAACCTTATTGATTGGCTCACATCTTCTTACATTAGAATCGTTTGGATACTTGAAATAAAATATTATCTCTCCATACGATCTTCTGTTCTCCAAATTAAGTACTTTGCATTTTCAACTATTTCTTATTCACTTGTCCTTTCAGACCCTCCTTGAAGAACTGATATAAGAAATCTCAAACGATTTCTGATCATTTAAATCTAATCTTGATAGGTGCACGATAAATCTTTTAAGTTCATTTGTTGTGTGTTGCTTCTTGAGGTAATTGGCCATTAGAAAAGACAAGCTGAAGTAGATGTGCTACAAGATCTGGATAGTCATAGTTGCATTGCATTATTATTTATTTATTTACCAAATTTGTATGATGCCCAACTCTCAATGACTGTGGGGTTTAGAGCAGCCACCCCAAATGAAACTACAACAAAGCCAAATTTTAAAAAAAGGAAAAACTTAAAAAACCAGACCAGAGAAAATGGTAAAAATGGCAGACTAGAGATGGAAACAAAGCAAATGGTTTCTCTCTCCCTTGTCCAAGTTCCTGGGGAAGATCTGATTCGGATCATGCGGAATCATATTGGACCTTAAAATAATTAGCCAGTCTTCAGCCTTGCCCAGTTTAGCTGCCACATTCAGTTGTTTATTTAATTCTTTGCCACAGGTGAAGATTTTTAATGGATTTTTTTATCAGAGAGGGTCATAGCAGTTTGTCCTTCTGGCTTATTATGTTAAATTAATTTTCTTGTGCTTCTTGCTAAGACAGACAAATCTATCTAATTTCACTTAAAAGCCCTGCAGACAACTCTCTACATTACTGCTTCTCCTATATGATGAAGTGACAAGATTAGGCACGAAGGATACCAATGTCATTTCAAGTAATGTAGCCTGGATTCCCAAAGGGATTGGGCTGCATTCCAGAGGGTAAAGATAGTTTAGATCCATGGTGGCAAACCTATGGCACGAGTGCCACTGGTGGCACGCAGAGCCCTCTCTGTCGGCATGTGCGCCATTGCCCCAGTCCTAGGCCTTTAGCTGGGTTTTATAAAACCTTTTCGCTTTAGGCCTCCGCTGCTGTGCGCAAAAAAAAAGGATCAATCAATCATTTTCAACTTCTCGTGGGGAAAAAAAGATTTCGTAAAGTTGGAATTGATTGATTGAACTTTTTAGTTCCACCCAGTCTGCCGTTACCACCACAGCCACACCGACCCAATGGGCCATGCCCACCCAATGGGCCACACCCACCCAATGGACCACACCCACCCGGCACACGATGATACATAAGTGGGTTTTAGGTTGCAGTTTGGGCACTTGGTCTATAGAAGGTTAGCCATCACTGGTTTAGATAGTTTGGTTAGGAAAAACAGAGTTAAGACAGCTTCTCCCCAGCAATTCTTAGAGTATATCCTAAGGCCCCTATGGGGGTGCTTTATTCTGGAGAAGGTTGGTGGAGTAATAGAGAAGGTTCCACCTCCATACCCTTCATGCTCTTGGTTCTTAGTTTTCATCTAATTCTTGTTGATTTTAATCTGTTTATATTTATTGTATTGTATTGTATTGTAAGCTGCCCAGATAGTGAGATTGGCAACATATAAATTTAATAAATAAATGAACCAGCTAGCAATTCCAGATAAACAAAAATACTCCTAAAATCATAAAGTAAATTCAATGAACAAATGAAATAAACTTCAAGGACTCCTGATGTTTGAAGTCCAAAATACTACAGGTTGAAACTCCTTCCGGCGCGGTCTGAAGACCCATTTATTTGAACAAGCTGGCCTGGCCTGATGGGGGATGTTAGGGTTTTTAATGGGTTTTTATATTGTTACTGTTTTATCTGGGCGATTATTTAATTCTCTTTTAATTTTTGTATTTTCTATTTATATATGCCCTGTTCACCGCCCTGAGTCCTTCGGGAGAAGGGCGGTATATAAATTTAATAAATGAATGAAATGAATGAATGAATGAATGAATATCTGGGTAGCTTGCCCATCAGTTTAGAGAGAGGGGAAAGTTGCTGAAACTATCTATATGGAGAAGATGTAACATGTGCAGTAATGGCCTGGGTGCATCTGGTATTATAACCAGAAACGTATGATTAAAACATGTTTTCTGTTTTCCCTTCACTTACAGGGGTCCCAAATGTTGTGACAAGTTGGAAAAAGTTTCATCTCCTGTCAACAGAACCCGGGATCTCATGCATAAAAACTTACATGTGACTATATGGGTAATAGCTAATTATTCCAATGAAAGCTGCGTGACAACAAAGAACACTACAATTTTGCCTAGAAAAATAGGTTAGGTACCTTTACTCACTATTTATTTAATTTGTAAGATTTTTAAATCTTTAATTACCACTGAAATAGTCATTTCCCAGTTATATATATTTAGCAAGGCACTGAAAAGCCATTTGGTGGAAAGAACATGATCACATCATAATATGATAAGCCAGTGTGGGGTAAAAGTTAAAGATCTGAACTAGAATTGCAAAGGCCCAAATTCATGTCTGCCATGAGCTATGGAAACTGAGTTGATGTCTTAATCTCCAGAGCACTTGCTCATACCAGCCTCTTTCAGACGATTTTTGTGAGGGAAACCTTCCTTTTGGGAGGAAATGCCCAGTGTGCCACCTTTTAGTCTATTTGGAAAAGGAGAATAAAAATATATCAAATAGTAGCACTATGTTTTTAAAAAAGTGTTGGGCGAACGGTCACTTTCTAATTACCATCACTTGAAAGAAATAGTTAATGTTAATGAATGGATGTTTCTTTACCTCTTATATGCACTAAATGTTCTAATGCTAATTTGAAATTATATGCTGTGAAGCTTCATGATAAACTTACTTCCATCACTGGGAAGCCCTCCTGTTCCATCATCTTCATAATTAAAAGGAAGCCTCTTTTGATCTGAGCTTTTATCCTGGTGATTTCATGGATACATCTATATAGTTTTCTTGAGAACAGTAAGGAAGTGGTTTTCTGATGACTTCTTCCAGAATGGTGTTTTTTTTTAACTTCTCAGCCTAGCCTACACTTTCTGGTGATTTCCAGTCAAAGTCACTAAGTGTTTTCAACCTTCTTTAGTTTTTGAGATCAAAGTGAGTTGGGTATTCCCACTTGCTGTAGTGATACCTTACCACCCACCTTTAAAAATTTTCCTTTGACTAGAGAAGGTGTTTTGGAGCTTGTACAAATCAATGACTTTTGCGTATTTTTATATTCTAGAAAAATGCCCTTCACCCTTCAATGTAAACACACAACAATTATTCAATAAGCTAATAATAACATGGGAATCGCCACAAAATATACTACAGTATGAATTGCAATACAAGGAAGCAATGCAAAGGACCTCATCCTGGATACCGGTGTGTATTTTCAGTAGATATGAGACAGAAGAAAATGTTCTCATTGTCAGAAAAATCTAGATATCCTCCATGTGTTTTTTTTAAAATTGGAGTTTCAGTGAAAGCCAATTCATTAAAGTTTAATTCTACAGTTCTTTGCTTCTTTCTCTAGCTTGTTAAAAGAGTTTCTAGACCTCACAGGAGGCTGTTTGACATCTGATCCTTAGTATCCTTTCACTTTTTGAGCCAACCAGCAGCAGCTTTTCTGACATTCAGACACAGGCTTCTAAAAGAGATATACTTGACACGAAGGTGCTGTCCCCAAATTAAGTAAGTCTTACAGAACAATCCAGAAGGCAGATGAAAGAGATATACTGTACATGTTAATGAATTAAGAAATTGAACCTATCAGGGCAAAATGGGAGAGGAGCATCTGGAGAAGAAAGAAGTACACTAGCTCAGTGGCATAGCGTGGGGGGTGCAGGGGGGGCTGGCTGCACCGGGCGCAACATCTGGGGGGGCGCTCGCACTCGCAGCTCTCTGCCCCTGCCTGGCTCACTCACTCTCTCTCACTGCAGTGCTGGCTGTGCGAATCCGATCCGAGCCGCCGGGTCGCCGCCCACTGTGGAGGGGGGGATGCCAGGCGCAAATTACTTGCCTTGCCCCGGGTGCTGACAACCCACGCTACGCCACTGCACTAGCTTCAGAGTTTGTTTGTTTGTTTGTTTATCATATTTATATGACTGTCCAACTCCAGATGCCTTTGGGAAGCAAACCACAATAAAAACCAAGTATAAAAACCATCAGAAAAAAAACAAGAGTTAATCTTGAAGGGATACCCAAGTAAAGCAGTTTGCTGAGTGAGATTTCTGCATCCACAGCAAAGGGGATGCTTGTAACAATGTATCTGATTTTCTGTTCTAAGGTCTTGAGGTGCTAACTAAGGACTTTGGCCCAAATGGACACATCTATAAACAATGATAAGCCCATATAATAGAGTTCCTTATTAGTAAAGTGTATCAGATTATGCTGTAAGGACAGAGTTTTATATTTGTTTACCTAAGAATAAGTCTATTGACCTTAATGGGATCATTTGGGGGACTTTAATTTGTTAATTTTTTTCCTCTGTTTTTGTATTACCTCCTATGTTCAGAGCACCTCCAACAATGTTTGTAATTTAAAAATGCACCTAGTTAGGATACAAAAGTCAGTAATGTGAAGTAATAATAATGAAACCATTCTGTATTAAAATGTTTAAAAGAAACAGGATAAAGGCAGAACAATGCATATAGTATCCCTTGTGATGAATGTGCTTTTATCTCAAATTCTTTGCAGGTCTCCATGGAGATGAAAGCCTTTAATGTTACTGTCCCTGATGTAAACCCAACAGCATCCTACGTGGTTCGCATCAGATGCATCTCCAAGGATAACCGCTGTACTGTTTGTCTTTGGACAGAAGAAACTAGTATCCCATATAGTGAGTGTCATGTTGGGTAATTGATGACAACATTATTGATGAATTTCAAAGTTTCCCTTATGAAGGAGTGTGCATATAGTTCTGAAATGAGACTTGACATACTATTGTCCTTTCACAGAGCTTACCAAAAAGCCTACAATTTTGGAAAATATAACTAAAGAGATCTCACAAGGGAAAAGAAGTCTCTTTCTTACATGGGAGGTATATTTTCATTTTCATAATTATTTGTTGCCTTTTTCTTGTCCTTAAGAAAACATACATGCATGTTTTTTCCTTGCTGTTGTCTCATTAAAAAACCATAAGAATATATGATAAAATCAGTCCCTGAGTAGAACTTTGAAACAAGGCCTTCCATCTTCCAGTATCTACATGGTACCAGAATAATTAAAACTTACATAGAAAATTGATGAGATTCTTATAAACAATGATTGTAATCTAGTCTATATCCAAAAGATATTTAAACCTATAGATAATAATTTTTGTTTGAAATGAGCTGGGTGACTCCTGCTGCCTCCTTCCCTGCTCCATCTCTACTAAATCCTTAGCTCAATAATTCTTGGTTTATGTAAGCATAACTTCCCTGACATCTGAATTAGAAAACTATGGCGTAGAAGGTTTAAAGTTGAAAGATGAGAGGAAACCCACATTCACATTTGTTTCCTATCCAAGAAACTGGTTAATTAAGCCATATTCTATAAAGGCATAGAAACACTGAATTATACTGCAAGATAATTAAATATAGCCAAGAAAAAATAATCTCGAAAAACATCTAATGAAGTCATGGTTAATTATATTTGTCCGTGAAAAATAAATTATATAATTTATTTGGATTACTTTTGCATTATTTACAAATTCAATTCTATGTATAATTGTTATTCACTTAATTGTTCAGTGCTGGTATTTATCTGTCCCAGACTTGTGAAAGCAAGCATACCATTGGATATTTCATACATATTAAGAGAATACCTGACTCCTTCCACGGAATAACATCTCTCAATATAAAGAAATCCTCGCTGCATCTGAATCTCTCAATGTCAGCTTACAGTATTAAAATCACTGCCTATAATGAACATGGAAACTCATCTTCAGTGACATACAGGGTTCCAGATTTCATGTCAACATATTCAGGTAAAGTAGCTTATTAAAACAACATCAAGAAAAAGTGACCTTTAAAACTTTCCGTTTGTATTTTAAGTTCAAGTAACAAACTATGGAAAATCAGGTTATTCTGTTTTATTATCTCTGAATTCATGGAATAATAAAACATAGAATTCAATATGTTTAGACACTATAGCATTAACACATGTGATGTTCAATGTGATGCTCAGACCATAGAGTGGAATATTATATATTTTATTCCATTTGTATCCCTCTTTTCAGCTTATTCTGCAGAAAAAAATATATAGATTTCTCCCATGTGAGAGTTAGGAATGAGTTTTCTTTGAAGAATATATATTTTTTACTTATTAACATTTCTACTTTTTCTTACAGATTTACCGGGTCATATCATTATCTCAAATCAGCAAAATTACACTGTTATAACCTGGAATCTAAAATATAACCCTGATTGCCTTGCTATTGACTGGGGCACTGGAACAGAAGACATGAAATCCAAATGTTTGTGTCAAAATGAGACAAACATAATACTTGGTAATGTTATCTTTATAATGTGTTAAAAGTAGAATTTTGTTTTCTTTTTCATTTTAAGAAACCACAATAAAAATGAGTTTATAGTTCTGTTCACACAGTTTTATATAGGCATACAAAAAGAGCAACAATAATGATTGAAATGGGAATATGAATTTCCAGCTGCATCAAAAGACCCTCTATCATTGTGTGTGTGAATTGCTCGGCATTCTTGTATACGTGTAGATTTCGTTCACAATCTAACACAGAATTAGATATGCTTAAACCAATTGATATCAAATGTCTTTTGTGTCCTATGAAGTGTGATTGCAAATGTGGGTCTTCTGGTCTGAGCAACTTCTGTCTCATATGGGTTTCCTTTACTGGACTGAGGTGTTTGTTGACCTGTAGATTAAATTTTGTCAATGAACAAGAAAACAGGTCAGTTAGCATGATCTTAATCCCTTAACAGCAAATGCAATTTTAAAGCAAAATATTTCAAACACTGCAGAAGTTGAGTACAGAAGCAAGGTACTGAACATTACATCTTAATCCACCTTGTGGAACTTTTTTGCACTTTCTCTTTCAGTGAGGCTTGCACTCAAATTGTACTCAAAGTGAATATATTAAGAAAACTGCATTGTTCACAGCAATGATGCCAAAAGCATGACATCCAAAAGGACAACTGGGAGATTTTAATGAGAAACAAAAAAGTTGATAAAATCACTTTCTCTCCTGGAATTTCATGAGACTTTGTGAGACCTTTTGCTGAAGTTAAGCACTCTATGTCCACTACTTGTGTCTGATTAACTAAAATGGTCACTATCAAAAAAGAAGGTGATTCTTTGGCATCACTTATTCTTAGTCAATCAATGCAGCCCCCTGCCAGCGAGGCATTATTATTAAAATACTCACAGAGTGCTTATTTATTTGTTCCACAGTTTTGCACAGTATCAATCAAATTAGTTACTCCTTAATTATCTAGGGCCTTTACTCTCCCTCCCTTTTTAAAAACATTTTATTAATCACCCCCTCCAATTCCTTGGTGCTGTGCCCATCTTCCATGATCATAGAAAAGGCCTCTGAAATTACATCCACAAGGTCCTTCAATTCTCTTGATATACTGTAACTAATCTGGTCCTACCAACAAACTAAGCAATAGCAGTCAGTTGCTCCTAGACCTAGACAATGTCTGTATTCACCTTGGATGGCCAGTCGTTCTTTTATCAATTGTTCTGCTTTAACCCGTTTAAACCCAGTTCCTTTGGTGCAGCAAAGCTACTTCGTAGAGCTACTTAGTAGCTCCTTAGAGCTACTTCTATTATTTGAATTTATACATTACCATTTTTGCTGTCTTTGCTTCCAATGTGGATTAGCAAATTTATCTACTTTATTTTGTCTTATTTGTTTTTCACTGATAACCTGTTCTTTTTTCTTAAATCACATTCTTTTCTTAATTGTGTATTTCCAAGTGATGACATTTCTGTTACCTAGATAACCTCCAGCCTTATCAGTTATATAAAGTAATGTTGCATGCATTGGACCGTCAAAGCAAGGACTTGATGAAAGATGAACGGACACTGGCTATAGCCAACTTCTATGCAGTGGAAGGAGGTATTTTTACATTTTCTTGCTTTGCTTACTGTTTGCCGCTTTTAGTGAATTCCACTCCTATGTCTAATTATACTGTTATGGTTTGATTACATAAGAGGAATTTGGATTAAGATTTTTATAATATAATTTCCAAGTGTTCCTTTTCTTTTTTCCATTTTTAATTTCTATTGCTGTGCTTATTAATCTTGCAATTTTCTTCGTTCTCTAATTTATATTATAAGTTCAGTATGATAAAAGAATCTAAATAAATACTAAAATAGAAAGTAATTGTAATAAATTGCAGAAATTGAATGAATTGGGGGGTGATTCTTTGGATGCTTTATCGAGCAGATTATTTTTTTCTTTGCACTAATCCAGAACATCAGCATACATACAAATTCTATCTGTTTTCCAGTTTCTGCCATGAAATACTGCAATGCAAATAGGGAATGAAATCTAGTGCAGCATTCCTCCTAGCAGAATTGCTTCTGTCAGCAGTTTCAGGAAGAAGCAGTTCCCTTGCACACCTTCTATAATCCTCCCTCTGCATTTTCAAGTTTTATTCTTCAGATTACTCAAAGCTCTGATGCAGATTTATTTTATTTGACAGCTAAATTTCCCTGGATGTGGAGCTTTTTAAATGTATATTTCCCAGTTTTAAAATTGTCTGTATATAGTTTTCAACTTTCTTCAGACATGACTTTTACAAACTTTTGATTGAAGAATACCAAAAGTTAAGACACATTTTTAATGTTAACATTCATGTCATATAGAAGTCAGTGGGAATAGAAAATCCAAATTTGTTCCCAAAGGATTTATAGATTTGATAATGTGTGGGGTCTTTGTTGCTCTCTGAGCTTGGTTGTTTTCTTGCAGATGTTTTATTACCAAACTAGGCAACATCTTCAGTGCTAAAAGAGAGTGGAGTTTGTTCTCATTTTATATATCAGTGGCTTGCCATGTCAGTGTTTGTGGGAGTGGTCTTGATGGTTCCTTTATTAGGTTGTTGTTTACTGTTAGTCTGTCTGAGTTGATAGTTCCTTGATTGTTGTATTGTTTATTTGTTGATTGTTGGTCTAGTGGTAATCTTGGTATTAATCTCTGTTCTTCTGGATATCGATTGCTGGTGAAGAGGTATTTTGGTCTTTTCGTTTCCTTTTTGATTGTCTCCTTTGAATGGTATGTAGATGTTGTTTATCTCTGTGCATGTTGATGGCTGATTCTTTCAGTGCCAGGCTTCCAAGAATTCTCTAGCATTTGGGGACTTTGCTTGGTCTAGGATAGTCACAGTTTTTCAATTGAAATTATGGTTAAATCTGTCCATGTGCTATGAAATAAAGGAGTTTTCGTCATGTCTTCTGATTACTGGTTGGTGTTCATGAATACGTTTTGCCAGGCTTCTCCCACTTTAATGGCTGTTACAGTCTTTGCATTGTTTGCTGCATGTGACTCCTGTTTTTTCTTCTGGGACTGCTGGGTGTTTCATTATTATGACTTAGGTCTTTCAGTATTTTATTTTTATATGGTAGTTTACAGTTCCCTTCTCTTATCTCTTCCATCTCTAGGTCCATTTCCTCTGCTTCATCTTCTGATTTCTGGTTTATTTGTTCATACTTTGTAGTCATTGTCTGGGAACTTTCTAGTTGTAGATTTAATTTGGAGATTTGCTCATTTAGTTTAGTTTAGTTTAGTTTAGTTTTATTAAATTTTTATACCGCCCTTCTCCCTAGGGACTCAGGGCGGTGAACAGGGCAGATAATAAAAGTACAAAACTACAAAAGTTAAAATAGAATTAAATTAATGCCCAAGATAAAACAGTAAAATATACAAATATTTAAAAACCCAAATTAACTCCCCATCAGGCCAGGCCAGCTTGTTCAAACAGGTGGGTCTTTAACCCGCGCCGGAAGGAGCGGAGATCCGGTGCCATCCGGAGCTCCACCGGCAGTTCATTCCATAAGGCCGGGGCGCCCACAGAGAAGGCCCTCCCCCTGGGGGCCACCAGCCGGCATTCTCTGACTGGAGGCACCCTGAGGAGGCCCTCTCTGTGGGAACGCACAGGGCGGAGGGGGGTTGACGCCGGCAGCAGGTGGTCCCCGAGGTATTCCGGACCCATGCCATGTATTTATATTATCAAAATTGTTTTTAGTCTCATTATGGTTTCTTTTTATGTCCTCTTTGTATGCAACAATTGTTTGCTGAATTAGTTGTAGCATAGAGTATATTTCCTTCTGAAATGTGTTTGTTTTTTCTTGAGGCATCATTCCTGGAGATCCTCTAGTACCACCAATCTCAGTAAGAGTAGAACAAAGCTTCATCTTGTTTTCTGGTCTTTATATGCAGCCTTTATAATCCAATAGGTTCCAGAATATATGTCCAGTCCAGAAAGCAATATTTTATAGTGATCCTTGTCTCAGGTATCCAAAAATTGTCAGTCAGGCAAGGTTGTAATCCGCAATGTTCAAAGTGTTCAAAATGTTCAACCTCCCTAAAAACAGCTCAAAAGTCTCTCCTAGACAGATGTAGTCAAAAATCATTTTTTCTTTCTCTCCCACTAGCTCTTGAAATTAAAAGTCCAAGCTCAGTAGGTGTTTATAGTCCAAGATGGTAAGGGCGATAAGTATGCCAAAATATTTTCCTTTATTGCCAGCTGTTCTCCCTAAAGCTAGAAGTCACCAAGCAGCCAGGAAGCTAGTTATAGTGCTGTACTCGAATCCACCACTAGATGTCATTCAAAATCTATTTTCCACTCTTAAGACAAGAAATTGATTTCTTATATTTCACCTCAATGTTTTTTTTCCAAAGGGAAAATTTTAACAGTTATCTCAAATTTATCAAAACTGTAGCTTTATATTACTTCCACTTCAGTATTGTGTATTTCTGTGCCCCATAAAATAAATTGAAATGCTGCTTCCATTCACGTTCGGAGGTTTTTAGCTTCTTGGGAGCCTTTCCCAGGAAATTCAATTGTAAAATAGTATTTATTTATTTTATTTATTTATTTTGATTTATATACCGCCCTTTTCCCAAGGGACTCAGGGCGGTTTACAGGGCAAATTAAAACAATACAATATATACAGGTTAAAATAAAATTAAATTAAATAGCCCCAAAATAATTAAAAATTAAAACCTTAACCCAAAACCCTCAGTCCAGGCCAGCAAGCTCGAATAGCCAAGTTTTTAGGTCCTGGCGAAACGAGCGAAGGTCGGGGGCCATCTGGAGTTCCACAGGCAGCTGATTCCAAATGGCAGGCGCGCCCACAGAGAACGCTCTCCCCCTGGGGGTCGCCAGCCGGCACTCCCTGACTGGCAGCATCCTGAGGCGGCCCTCCCTATGGGAGCGCACAGGACGATGGGAAGTTGATGCTGGCAGCAGGTGCTCCCGAAAGTAATCCGGACCCATGCCATTTAGGGCTCTATAGGTCATCACCAGAACCTTGAATCTCACCTGGAGGGCAACTGGAAGCCAATGCAGCTCGCGGAGAAGAGACGTTACATGGGAGTATCGGGAAACCCCCATCACAACTTGCGCGGCCGCATTCTGCACCAGCTGAAGCCTCCGAGTGGTCCTCAAGGGCAGCCACATGTAGAGAGCATTGCAGTAGTCTATCCGGGAGGTCACAAGTGCATGAGTGACTGTACGTAGGGTGTCTCGGTCCAGATAGGGCCGCAACTGGAGAACCTGAGCAAAAGCCACCCTGGCCACGGCTCCTATATGATCTTCCAAACTGAGCCGTGAGTCCAGGAGGATGCCCAAGTTGCAGGCCCTATCTACAGGGGATAACACCTCACCCCCCATAGTTAACGATGGAATAGACAGGTTAATCTGAGATGCCAGTATGCACAGCCACTCAGTCTTGACGGGATTAAGTCGAAGCCTGTTTCTCTCATGCAGACCCGGACCGCCTCCAGGCAACGGGACATCACATTGAGGGCATCACTGGGTTGGTTCAGGGTGGAGAGAAAAAGCTGGGTATCATCAGCATACTGATGATACCCCACCCGAAACCCACGAATGATCTCACCCAGCGGCTTCATATAGATGTTGAACAAGAGGGGAGAGAGGACCGACCCCTGAGGAACTCCACAAACGAGAGGCCTCGGGGCCAACCTCTGCCCTCCTGCCAAAACTGACTGCGAGTAGCCCAGGAGGTAGGAGAACCACTGTAAAACAGTGCCCCCCACTCCCAACCCCCTGAGACGCTGCAGCAAGATACCATGGTCGATGGTATCGAAAGCCGCTGAGAGGTCTAATAGGACTAGGACAGAGGAACAACCCCTGTCCCGAGCCCGCCAGAGATCATTCACTGTCGCCGTGCTGTACCCAGGCCTGAAGCCCGATTGGTACAGATCCAGGCAGTCAGTTTCCTTCAGGAACAGAGGGAGCTGACGTGCCACCACGCTCTCAACAACCTTCGCCACGAAGTGAAGGTTGGAGACAGGACGATAGTTGTTCAAAACAGCTGGATCCAGGACAGGCTTCTTGAGGAGGGGCCTCACCACCGCCTCCTTCAAGGCAGCAGGGAAGCTACCCTCCCTCAAAGAAGCAGTTATTACTGCATGGATCCAGCCTTGTGTCCCCTCCTGAGCTGCATACACCAGCCAGGAGGGGCACGGGTCCAACAAACATGTGTTGGAACCCAGCCTCCCCATGATCCTGTCCACCTCTTCTGGAGTCACAGGATCAAATTCATCCCAGATAATATTTCCAAGACCGCTCGTCTCTCCTGCCCCCATCTGACTCTGCCCAGTCGGAGTCCAGACTGGCCCGGATCTGAGCGATTTTATCCATCAGATGCTGGCTAAACTCCTTGTCCTGTCCCTACACGGGCTCCTCCCTCACCTCCTGATTAAGGAGGGAGCGAGTGACCCTAAACAGGGCGGCCGGGCGATTATCTGTGGAAGCGATGAGGGCAGCAAAGTAGTTAGACTTCGCCGCCTCCATCACGACGAGATAAGACCTCATTGAGGTTCTTAACCACAATCGATCAGATTTGGACCGGCTGGATCTCCAACAGCTCTCCAGACCCCGTCTCTGGCACTTCATCTCCCGGAGCTCCAGAGAAAACCATGGAGCCCAACAGGATCTGTGCCGGGTCAGGGGTCGCAAGGGTACAACACGGTCAAGCACCTCGGTGGCCGCCCTTTCCCAGGCATCCGCCAAGGCGTCAGCTGGGCTGTGAGTGAGGGAGATAGGTATAAACCCAAGCACCATCTGGAACCATTCCGGATCCATTAGGCGTCTGGGGCGGAACCACCTGGTCGGCTCTGCAGCCCAGCGGCGAGGGGTGGCGAAGCAGAAGACCAACCGCAGGAGATAATGATCGGTCTATGACAGGGGGACAATAGTTGGTGAACCCCCTCCCAGATCATCAAACCACTGTCCAGATAAGAAGACAAGGTCGAGTGTGTGACCCCCTCCATGAGTCGGACCCTGAATTACTTGGGTCAGGTCCATGGCCATCATGGAGGCCATGAACTCCCGAGCCAACTCTGACAACCCCCCCAGGGAAGGCAGGTTAAAGTCCCCCAGAACTATAAGTCTGGGAAACCCAACCGCCAACCCTGAGAGGGCATCGAGAAGCTCGGGCGGGGCCGTTGCCACACAGCTGGGTGCCAGGTACATCAGCAACAGGCTCAACTGAGCCCCAGGGCCACACCTCAGGAGGAGTGACTCACACTAGGCTATCTGTACGACAGTGGCCTCCCACGGACATAAGGTCTCCTGTATAACCACCGCCACCCCACCCCCCATCCCTGCCCTGAGCCCGAGGCCGGTGAAGCACACAGAAACCTGGAGGGCAAAGTTCAGTCAGAGGGACACCTCCCTCTGGGCCCAACCAGGTTTCTGTAATGCATGCCAGGTCCGCGCATTCCTCCTCGATCAGATCCCGAATGAGGGGAGCCTTATTCACAATGGACCTGGCATTAAAGTACACTAGCCTGAGTACAGAAAGGATCTATATTCTCACCCCCATCCCTGCCCTGAGCCCGAGGCCGGTGAAGCACACAGAAACCTGGAGGGCAAAGTTCAGTCAGAGGGACACCTCCCTCTGGGCCCAACCAGGTTTCTGTAATGCATGCCAGGTCCGCGCATTCCTCCTCGATCAGATCCCGAATGAGGGGAGCCTTATTCACAATGGACCTGGCATTAAAGTACACTAGCCTGAGTACAGAAAGGATCTATATTCTCACCCAGTTCCAAACATGCTGTTTACGATGTGCTAATTGGTGCTTTTCTCCTTCAGTTGTCAGCAACTAATGGCTAGCCACAGGTCTTTCCCCAGCCAGTTTGGAGGGCTTTCCTCAGATCCAACGGAAAGACCGCCATCTCTCCATGATCAACGAGGCATCCCTCCTTCCTTATCGCCTCTTCAGGGTGACTTTAGGCCCTTTTTAGGGCCCCCAGCAGGGTGAAATCAGGAGCAGAAGGCAGAGCCCTGCCTTCCTGAATCCATCTCGACGTGACACAAAATTGGAAGTCGGGTTAGGCATTTTTGAATGAAGTTGCATGGATATCCATTTTGTCAGAAGATATTGTACAGATTATCTGTTTCCTTTTTCTGATGTTCAGGATTGCTGCAATGTGTTTGTGTTCGTCTAAATAGTGTTCTTACACAACTTCTCTTGTACGAGGTTGGGTTGTTACTTTTGTAGTGCAGCACTTGGCCGGTGTGGGTAGTTTTATGATAGACTTGAGTTTCTAATTTGCTATCACTACCCTCTGCAGATGAGGATTTGATGATGAAATTCTTTTACATCCCCAATATTGACATACTAAAATTCTAAAGCTAGGCTTTTATATTTTTATATTTTTATTCTTTATTTTTATTTAACCTTTCAAGGATGCCAACTCCATAATAACACTGGGTGGCTTACAACTAGAAATTAAAGAAAATATTTCAAGAGGAAAAAAAGACAGGTAACCAGAAACCAAAACCCCAAAAGTCAAGCAGGCAATAATCAACAAAATGGCTTCCACCACCATCACTTCCCCCATTCTAGCTCAGGGCCTGGGAGAAAGCAGCATCTTAAGCAGTTTATGAAGATCAAAAGGTGGAAGCAGGGCAAATAAATATTTTTGCTACAATTGTGAAGATCAATAGATGTTAATTTTATGAGTGACTTCTATGAATTAATGATAGAATGAAAATTGGATTGATTCACAAGAAAAACAATAGTCCAATAGTCTAGTCCAGGGGTCGGCAACCTTGGCTCTTTTATGACTCGCAGACTTCAACTCCCAGAATTCCTGAGCCAGCTATGCTGGCTCAGGAATTCTGGGAGTTGAAGTCCGCGAGTCATAAAAGAGCCAAGGTTGCCAACCCCTGGTCTAGTCCAATCGGTATGGCTGTCTACAAGGAATATGCCAAGTTTCATTTCCTTATGAGTAATTGAAATTCATTTCTGTGACTCAATAGGCTTCAGAAGTGGCAGACCACAATTCCATTATTTCCAATGTGTGCTGACTCCTGATGGTGAGGGTTGCAGTCCAATTTATTTAAGAATAAATTCAAAAGTATTGTAGTATATTAATGTGATGGATAGGAGCTGTAACCAAGAATTTTTTTTCATATCAGTACTTTGCAAAGACTAACAGCACAAGAATGTATACAACTGATCAAAATAATTTTGGAAAATGGAAAAATAATTTGAATCTTCTTTTTAAGTTCCCAGGATAGGTCCAGCTAATGTAACAATTACAGTTGTGGACAAACATTCAGCTGTTGTGAAATGGACTGAGATACCTACAAAAGATTGTTTGGGTTTCCTTTTGAAATATAGAATTTACTGCACAAAAGTCGCAAACAACAACTCTTGGGGTAATTTACTTCACTGCATGGGCATAATTAATTAAACTATGCATTGTATATCCTATTTCTCAGTTCTGTTGAGGAAAATCCTGTAATGTAGACCTCTTGCCTAAGACCATTTGCTCAAGTCAGATCAGAAGTAAAAGTTAAACTGAGAATTCCCAAATGTTCACTTGTCATGTTACGGAAAGATTAGTTAAACAGGACTAGTCTAGCCTATAACTTTATAAAGTAGGATCAACACAAGGCACTGGAACTTGCAAGAAGTTTTTGTGGATGTGTGTGAATGCACTGTTGGGCATCACTTGAAAATATTCTCTATATTCTCTAAATTTTCTCACAATAAAACACAAAAATAATATAAGGACAAGAAGACCTAAGCTGATATCCCTAGCTCTGTTGCAATGCAATAATTGAATTAATATCCAAAGGTCCTCAAAAGGCCCAGTAAAAATAATTTTGTTTATTATTTTATATAATAATAAATGTATATAATGTTTATAATGTTATATATGACTGTTATCACCAGCCTATATAGTAGAGGAAATTTTAAATGTGTTGGGTTGGGAAGGAACAAGGAAAAAGTAGATCTCCAGGTCACGTTCAAGCAACAAATCAGATGTCCCCACATGAAAAAAAGTGTGTTGGGCATTGTTACAAAGCTGTACTCACAAAAATCTCACTAACAAGTCAGTGTTGCAGTGTTCACTACTGGTAACTGAATTTTGTTTTTTGGTTAGATTACAAATAAGACATAGCTGAACAATCTTAGGGGCAGAGCCATTTCTATCAAATGAGTTTTCTATTCAGATATATGATCTATATACTAAAAACAGATGTGATAACAGGCAGATAAAAATTTCAGTTGAAAACATGTAAAAGGGAACAAGCTTGCATGACAAGAAATAGATTTTCTTTAATTCGTATAATATCAGACTCCTAAATTTTAAAGTTTCCTATAAAAAGAGAGAAAAGGAAAGTCAACATGCATGTATCACATCAATGTATTTTGATTTTGGAGGCAGCAGTGAGCACTGTTCACAATGCTGCAAATGCTTTACTATTTTGAAATAATATGAATCTTTTACTCTACTTCAATAAAATATTTAAGCAAAAAATACTTTTAACTTCAAACGCTGGTGAAAAAGATACTTAGAATCCATATACTGTAAGATATTCTCCTACAGAGCCGCATGATTAAATGTCAAAGAAAGGATTTGAAGTCTTTTTCGAAAGTAAAGCATCATAGTTCTAAGTGCAAAAGACCTGGTTCCCTTCAACTGTGCTGCATCTTTTTATTTTATAAAGAAACCGGTTGTGAAATTAAAAGAACTCAGACAGAGGAAAGGTCAAAATAAAAAAGAGAAGCAGCTGAGAGTTGGACAGGGTAAAAAGAGGAGAAAGAAGGGAAGGTAACAAATATACCTAAACTAGAATTAGAAAGGAGACGTTGACAGTACTTTGCAGACATCTCAAAGATAATGGTATAGTACATAAAGCACAGTGAAGTTCTATTGATGGTCCTCTTTAAAGAGAAGACACATATATTGCCTGCTCATATCATGTTACAGGTAGTCCTTGTTTAATTATGCTAATTAGTAATGTTAAAGGGATGCGGTGGCTCAGTGGGTTAGGACGCTGAGCTTATCGATGAGAAGGTCAGCAGTTTGGCGGGTCAAATCCTGAGTGCCACATAACAGAGTGAGCGCCTTTTACTCGTCCCAGCTTCTGCCAACCTAGCAGTTCGAAAGCAGGTAAAAATGCAAGTAGAAAAATAGGGACCACTACGGTGGGAAGGTAACAGCGTTCCATGTGCCTTTGGCGTCTAGTCATGCCGGCCACATGACCACGGAGACGTCCTCGGACAAGCGCTGGCTCTTCGGCTTTGAAACGGAGATGAGCACCGGCCCCTAGAGTTGGAAACGACTAGCACGCATGTGCAGGGGAAAGTTTACCTTTACCTTAATGTTGTTAAGTGATGCAATCATGTCAAAAAATTATATGACCACCATGCTGACAGTACTTCTGGCAGTTTTGGTTGTCATAGCTAAGCAAAGACAGGTAGATAGGTGACAACCTCAAATGATCACAACTTCTAACTTCCTGCCAGCTTCCCCATTTACTTTACTTGTGAGAAGCCAGCTTGGAAGATGAAAAATCTTTATTACTTGACTGTGGGGACACCGCAACCACTGTTTATGAGATTTGTTCATAATTACCATCATTCAGCATTCAAACCTGAATGGTTGCTGAATGAGTAGTCATTAAATAAGGTCCACCTGTATTGTTAAGCAAAGTTTGAATTGTCCAAGATCATTTGATTCTATATGTAAGTGAAAACAGAATACAATAGCTTCTACACCACATATAGAAAGATGCCATACTACCAGGTAAAGTACATTAAGAGAAGAGACAAGGTCAATCACTGGTCAAACTTCAAGAGAATTCTCAGTTTATCATTTGAGGAAAACATCACTAAAACCTTAGAACACTGTTTTTCAACCTTGAGAACTTTAGGGTGGGTGGACTTCAACTCCCACAATTCTCCAGCCAACCATGAATTCTGGGAGTTGAAGTCCACCCACCCTAAAGTTGTCGAAAAACACTGGCTTAGAAGATATTCATCTATCACCCAAATACACTTGTAATGAATTATTCCTCTTCTTCCTTTCCATTACAGTTGTTACTCTCAATTCTTCAATGAAACAGCACTTCTTGACTAATCTTAAGGCAAATACTCATTATACAGTCCACATCTCTGGCATCACTAGAAAGGGAGAAGGAGTTCAAAGCCAGCCACAGGATTTTACTACACTGAAATATGGTATTTTGATATGTTATTATTATGCATTTACTTATTTTTACTTTCATGTGTATTCTATTCTTCCACATTAGTATTACCCGGCTGTATATCTAGTCAAATTAAGAATATCCACAAGTCCACATTGTATTCCGCATTGACGCAGAAGAGATGGCTAACCTTTTCAGTGCCAACAATGGGCACAGCTCTCCCTCCCAACCAGTTTCTGGACCATAAATAACTGCATATGTTAGATCCTTGTTAGAGAAAAGAGTTATCTTACTTGTCAGTGGAACATTTTCTACCAGAAAGGCTAATAAATTTTTTTAATTTTAAACTGTGTATTGTTTAGGGTTTTGATTTAATTCTGTTTTAATTTTTATACCTTATGTGTTATTTATAGTGTTTTAATTGCCCTGTACACCGCCCCGAGTCCCTTCGGAGAGGGGCGGTATATAAATCCAATAAATAATAATAATAATAATAATAATAATAATAATAATAATAATAATAATAATAATAATAATAATAATCCCCTAGACCAGATTTCTCAACCTTTTCTGTTGTTTATTTCTTCTTAGATCAAGGAGAATTTGAAGGAATGGTTGTTAGTCTCTGTCTTGGCCTCATAATAATCCCAGCTATTACTATCACAATTTGTTCCTTACTACTGAAACGGTAATAATATTTTCATGATCTAGAAATACTTTAATTGCTTTGCATATTTTTATTTAGATTGTGTTAATTAGCAAACAAAAGCCATGAAAGTCAAAAAAACGGTGCAAAACTTTTTAAATTGTAAACAAAAGCAAAAACAGGGTTCTGCTCACCTCCTCCATGGACTCACCACTACCTTTTCTCGGGCTCTACAAAAGTTAAGAATTAAAGTAACATTATTAACTGAATAACAGAACAACAGAGTTGGAAGGGACTTTTGAAGTCTTCTACTCCAGGGGTCTCTAACCCCCTGTCCATGGACTGACACTGGGTCGCAGCATGTCAGAAACCGAGCCGCGCCAGAAACAAGCAAAGCCCCATCCATGGGATGCAGGCAGCATGTGAAACCACACTCTCTCCAGTCTGCAGAAAAACCTCTCTCCACAGAACCAGTCCCTGGTGCCCAAAAGGTTGGGGGTTGCTGTTCTATTCCATTCCCCTGCTCAAGCAGGAGACCCTATACCATTTTCAATAAATGGTTGTCTGGTCCCTTAAAAGCTTCCAGTGTTCAAGCACCTACAACTTCTTAAGGCAAGAGGTTCCACTGGTTGATTGTTTTTCCTTAGTTCTAGGTTTCTTCTCTCTTTGGTCAGTTTCTATCTATTACTTCTTGTCCTGCCTTCCAGTGCTTTGGAGAATAGGTTGATTCCCTCTTTTTGTGGAAGCCCCTCAAATTTAGGAACACTGCTATCATGTCACCCCTAGTTCTTCTTTTTGTCTAGACTAGACAAACCCAATTCCTGCAAACATTCTTCATATGTTTTAGCCTTCAGCCCCCTCCCCCCCAGTCATCTTTGTTGTTCTTTTCTGCACTCTTTCCAGAGACTTAACATCTTTTTTATATTGTGGTGTCCAAAATTGGATGCAGTATTCCAAGTGTGATTTTACCAAGGCATTATAAATCAGTAGCATCACTTCTTGTGATCTTAATTCTATCCTTCTGTTCACTCTCATCTGGGAATAAGCATTCAGAAGGGGCGCTAGGAGAAGTATACAAGTGCAATATAATGGACAGGAGAAGGGCAGAGAGAATCCATTGCAAATGATGGTTCTAAAATCATGTGAAATAGTTTTTCCCCTTTTCTTTTTCCCCTTCTGCAGTATGGATAACAGCAAACATACTTTTTTACTTATTGAGGACCTCCTAGGACAATGGGAGCCCTTTGATCCAGCACATTTCAGCTTCTGCCACCTCAACATTTCAGTTCTTCTTCCTTTTGCACGCAGAGTGCCAGCAAAAATAAGGGCAAAGGCCATTGTGTTCCCATGAGAAATATTGCAAAACTACATCAATTTCTTTACTGGCAGATTAGAATCTTGTTTCTCAGAAACCATGTAATGCAGAGTTTCCATAATCAGAAACGATAGTTTGTTTACAGTTTAAAAGAGCATGTAAACCAATAAAATGTAAAACTATTTTAACCCCTTGAATTATAAAATAAGTGTTTTAATAAAACAGAAAATAATTTTCAAGGGTTTGATTATCAGGATGCATTGACTAGAACAGAGCAAATAGGAAAACCATTATGATCAATTGAGTACATTGGTATTTGCCAGTAAAAAATGCTGTGTAAAAAGAAAGAACTGAACAGTAATTAAAAGAAATGAATGTTTAGTAATAAATATACTAATACATATACATAAATACATAAATATACTAATACATATAGATTATGCAGAAGAAAACTATATGCTTAAATAGTGTATGTCATGCAACTTTAGCTAGGAGCTACTATTACAAACTGCACCAAATTGCACAAATTGATATTTACAGCGTGTAAATTGCACCTGCTAGTTGGTTTTTCTCAGATAAGCCCATTCTAAATGCTTTGGCCAAAAGGTCATTTCTGCCAAGTGCTCAGCTGTATATCCTGTTGACACTGAATTAATTATAAAAAAACTTGCTCAGCTGTATATCCCATTAACAGTGAATTCATTATGGAACTGCAGGATTAGGTTTTAAAGAACTAAACATAATTTTCACGTTTTCAACAAAATTTGGACTTTCAGATCAAGAAAATCATGCTGGCCACCTGTTCCAAATCCAAGAGATAGCAGTGCTATGCAAGTTGCAGAAAAAACTTTTCCAGTGGTATGGTTCTTTTAAGCATTATAGCACCATTATAATACTGTGGATGTGTGCTCCATTATTAAATAGTATAGCATAATTGTTTATGTGTAGAGTTCCTTTCCACTGTTGTATTTGAATCAACATACTGTTGGGTTTGCTGTTCGCACTCTCATCTTTTATGGGTCTAGAATAATCCTGAGCAGACAACTGTGTAGAATTGTTTTTCTTTTTTTAAGAAAGCTCTTAAAAAAAGTTCCATTAATAGATCAGCTCATTTTCAAATGTATAAGTGTAAAGTCAGATTAAATAATCAAGGCTTAACAAAGTTAATTTTCTCCCTAATTTACTAATTTAACTCAACCTACATTTCTTAATTCTGTGTACTATCTTCTATATACAATAAATTTCCAGATAAACTAGGAAATGGCTGGCATATAAATTAAGAAAAGAAAAAGAAAAAAAATACTATTGAGAGAGAGAGATAGCAATAGCAATAGCACAGACTTATATACCACTTCACAGAACTTTACAGTCCTCTTTAAGTGGTTTACATAGTCAGCATATTGCCCCAATAATCTGGGACCTCATTTTACACACCTGGGAAGGATGGAAGGCTGAGTCAGCCTTGAGGCAGTGAGGATTGAACTGCTGACAGCAGAATTAGTCTGCAATACTGCATTCTAAACACTGCACCACCATGGATCCTGTAATAACAGATAATACGGCTATACAAAAAGGTTACAAAAGGTTTTTCATTAGTATTACTATAATTTGTACAAAGAACATAATATCCCTGTGTTGAAAATAGATGAATATTTAAAAATATATTAGAGAAACAGATTATGAATAGTGAAAGAAGTTTCCAATAAAACAGATTACACCTGACAAAGGAATAGTTGTCAGTTCCTAAGTAGGCCAACCATATCAATCTGCAACCTCTGAATAAATTGATCTAATTGCCAACCAAATAGCTAATGGGCATGTTGACTAGGAATCTTGTGTCCTGCATCCAGCACAACTGGAGGTTATTAGGTTGGATACCTTGCAGTGTCATATCATGATTCATTAATCACAGTAAAAGTAATATTCTCAATTTGTTTATTAATTTTATTTTAGGAATTAATACCATTAACTCTGATATTGCCATAAGAAATTAAAGCTGTGTTTGCACAAAACTCACCCATGGTTAATTTAACTCTTATGCTCAATTAGCCCAATGTTCTGGGCTTGCACAGGATCTAATTACCCAAATGGACTGGTAAGATTGGCTGGTTTGTGGCTTAATATGTTGTTTGAATACAGGCACTTAGTGACAAGTTATTTTCTTTTCAACTTCACTGTATATACAGGCTCTCCTGAGACCCAGCTTACAACCATTGCTTCCTTCAGCACCACTGAATGAAGCCAATAAACTTTATGTGATAAAGGATGATTTGGAGGCATTTCCCCAGCAAATGTTCCTTTCAACCAGTCCAGCAACTGGGAGAGTTTCCACAGAGTATTCTGAAGCAATTATAGGGCAAAAGGAAGGAACACTTCCCAAGCCTCATAACAGAGTTAATGCCAGTGAGAAGGCAAAGGCAGGCCTTCACCTTGATTATGTTGGGATGGAATTCAGTCACAAAGCCATGCAAAAGTTTTCAGAGAATCTGCCTATGAAAACAGTCCATCTCTAACAGGAGTTGTCCAAAAGCTCAGTAAGTGAAGAAGAATCAACAGTATGTAACTGTGCTCGAGATCCTTTGAAGTAAAGCCGATGATGCTTCAGGCAGCAAGCCGATCCTCAGAAAGTATACCCAAATATGAGCAAAATCGTCTTACAGTAGATGAAGGAAATGTAATTAGAATTCATAGTGGCATAAGTAGCAATTGTTTGATAGATTCTAATCAGACAATCTTACTGAAATTATTTCATTACATTGCATATATCATTGGGAAGGGTCTAATTATAATAACAAATAAAGCTCAGTTTAAGCTGTCATGCAATTATATTAATTTGTACCATGGGAATTTAATTATTTTTAAGCCTAATGATTTGAGTTTTACTTGGAACAATTCAGCACTATATTTCTAGAGGGATGTTGTGAGCTATTGAAGCTATAGTTTAAACAGCTTAGGCACCATCCGTTCTTTGCAGATATTTTTTCTAATGTACATTATGTCCAATGTTTTTCACAATTCAGTTCTATTTATAGCAATGTAGCAAAATACATACTTTAAATTGTGCTACTCAAGTTGTCAAAGCTTGAACAGTTTCTTCAATTAACATTACAGTAGCCTGAAATCAAAGGGCCACATTGCTTTTGATCCCTAGTTATATGAAGGTAAATAGATGCTACAACAGAAATTAATATATAATAATAATAATAATAATAATAATAATAATAATAATAATAATAATAATAATAATAATAATAAGAAGAAGAAGAAGAAGAAGAAGAAGAAGAAGAAGAAGAAGAAGAAGAAGAAGAAGAAGAAGAAGAAGAAGAAGAAGAAGAAGAAGTTGGAAGGGACCTTAGAGGTCATCTAGTCCAATCTCTGCTCAGGCAGGAAACCCTATACCATTTCAGACAAGTGGCTGGCCAGTCTCTTCTTAAAAACTTCCAGTGTTGGAGCATTCACCACTTCTGGAGGCAGGTTGTTTCACTGGTTAATTGTTCTGTCAGGAAGTTTCTCCTTAGTTCTAGGTTGCTTCTTTCCTTGACTAGTTTCCATCCATTGCTTCTTGTCCAGCTTTCAGGTGCTTTGGAGAGTAGCTTGACTCCCTCTTCTTTGTGGCAGCCCCTGAGATATTGGAACACTGCTATCATGTCAACCCTCACCCTTCTCTTCATTAAACTACACATACCCAATTCCAGCAACTGTTCCCTATATGTTTTAGCCTCCAGTCCCCCAATCATCTTTGTTGCTCTTCTCTGTACTCTTTCTAGAGTCCCGACATCTTTTTTACATTGTGGTGACCAAAACTGGATGCATTATTCCAGGTGTGGCCTTACCAAGGCACTGTAAAGTGGTATTAGTACTTCACCCGATCTTGATTCTATCCCTGTTAATGCAGCCTAGCACCGTGTTGGCTTTTTTGGCAGCTGCAGCACACTGCTGACTCATATTGAAGTGATTGTCCACTAGGACTCTTGAGATCTCTCTCACAGTTGCTACTATTGAGCAAGGTACCACCTATACTATACCTGTACATTTGATTTTTCCTGCCTAAATGTAGAACCTTACTTTTGTCACCATTGAATTTCATTTTGTTAGTGCCCAGTGTTCGAGTCTGTCCAGATCCTCCTGTATCTTAAGCCTATCTTCTGGAGTATTGGCTATTCCTGCCAGCTTGGTGTCGTCTGCAAATTTGATGAGTTCCCCATCTATCCCCTCATCCAAATCGTTGATGAAGATGTTGAAGAGCACTGGGCCCAGAACAGAGCCCTGGGGCACTCCACTACACACTTCCTTCCATGTAGATGCAGTTCCATTGAGGACCACACGCTGAGTGCAGCCTGTCAGCCAGCTACGAATCCATCTGGTGGTGATGCTGTCTAACCCACATTTTTCTATCTTGTCAAGTAGTAGGTTGTGATCTACTTTATCAAATGCCTTACTGAAGTCCAAGTAAATTATATCTACAGCATTCCTCTGGTCCACTAGTTTTGTCATATTGATATTTTTGCAATGAACCATATTTTTTAGCTAAGCTTACAAATTATTTCTCCTGAAGCTCTCTGGATATGAATAAAGTCACTTAGAAATTAATATTTACCAATCAGAGTTCATGCTATTTAGTATTTAAACCTTATGGACAGGAACTTGCTCAACTACTCATGCTGTAATCACTATTTCTATGTCTATGGGGCTACCCAAAAACCACTCAGAAGTTACAACTGGTCCAGAATGCAGCAATGTGCTGCTGTACACTCAATTTGTCCATATTAATCTATTATGCAAACCTCTCGCTTCCCCTTTCCGGATGCAATCCAAGGTGCCAGTTTCCACTTTTAAAGTGCCACATGGCAGAAGGCCAGCTTATTTTCAGGGCTGCCCACTCAGTTGGATAGGTCCCTTCCTTTGAATATTATCTAGTGGGAAGTACAGTGTGCCTTTTTCAAGGCGTTATCTCCCACCCACCCCCCAAACCCAGGATTCAACAGAACCTTTTAGTCTTCCCCCAGACTTTAGGATAGGAGCTGGGGATCGGTGGATGTTTCTGCTGGATGTATTCAAGAATGGCAGAGGTGCCAGATTTTGGTTTCATTTTCTGATTTTTATTGTTGTGAGTTGCCCAGAGTTGCATGCCAAGATAGCCAGCTATAAAATTATTTGAATGAAATAAAATAGTATTTAAAAAGGCATAACACTGAGCTAGTAATTTTCAAAAAAAATATTTTTAATCAGACTCACGACTGGAACCGGCTTGATAGCAGAATGTGTGATAAGGCAGTGGAAATTAAAACTAAGTACAGTATCTTTCATGCTTTTCAGTTTTAACACCCACCCCCCTCCGTGTTATGACTTTTTTTTGATGGCACTGTGGAGTAAGTTACTTCTAAATTTATATTGCTAGAACTCTTGGAAGGTGCAAGGTAAATCCCAAACTTGTTTAATGGTTCTAACGTGTTTTTAAGTCCTATAAGGATCTAAAACTACTATTCCCAGTGTCTTGTCAGCAACATTTAGCAGTTAGCTTCTTTGGCACCTGTGCAGATAGCAGCTCTTTCCACATTTGTGCAAGATGCTATGGCAGACAATAGGGTCATCATATGTACCCATTATACAATCCTTTGTATCTCCAAATCTGTCATTTCTATATGTGACATTAAAGACAGATTATTCTCCAACCTTGAGCTACACATTTGTGAAGTAATAATGCATGAGCAGAAAGATAGGCTGTGTCCTTGCTAACAATTTTGTGGAAATTTTAAAAAAGTAAATTCAACTTGAGAACTTGTTTTTAAGCTGACAGCGCTATCTTATACAGACTTTTTGGTCACACTGAAATAAATTGTATACTTTGGGATTTTTTAACAATTGTTTTCAGAGTTCTTTCTGTAAGCCAGCCTGTGCAGTCTTTGCTCTTTCTCTGTGCTCTACATCTTCCTGTCTCCACGTGCCCCTCCCCTTCAGCCCCCACTGCAACTTTAGGAGGAATCTGAGCCCTCAGGAAAAACTGCAGAAGAAAAAATCATGCAAACACTGACTGCAGTATTCTTCAATTTGGTGCAATATTTTGTATAATGAAATGTCTATGTATTCCTGTAGAACGGCACAGAAACAAAACAAAGTGTCTCAATGATCTGATGCAATTTCAACAGGAAAAGAGGATTTCACTGTGGACTTACAAGATAACCTATTCAGCTACTACATTAATTTAAAATTGATCCCAATCAAAGATTCACTAGGCCAACTGTAACCATCTCAGCCTCTGCTTATAAATTAAAGTAATACTATCGTTGGCAATTTATGTAAAAAAACTTGGAACATCTGAGAAACATAAAGTACTAACCATTACTTTATACTGAAAAGTTATAAATTTTTAATACATACCTCCTCTGTATTCCATTTTTTTTACTTTGCTATATACCAACGCAAACCAAAGTATCCACATAACAAACTGCAGCTATTGTAGTAAATAATAAACTTCCAGGCATTACTTTAAAAAGCAAATCAAAACTACTTCCCTCTAAAATACTAAAATTTATTAGTGATGGTACCAAAGATAGCAAGTATACAATCTTTGCTCTACACTACTTACACATCATAAATATGACAGCTACTGTTCCAAGACACAATCTTTCACAGTTCTTCAAGAAACATGAGATTTGTCATTGCTTTATCAGAATAAGCTGTTCGCTAGCCAACTTCATGTGGCATAAACATCAAAAATTACTGTCCATACTTTACATGGTAAAGCATTCACTAAAGTTTTATTTTTGAAGAAACTTTAGACTGTAACAAAAAAACCCACCCAACAATGAGCTACTAAAGCAGTGTCACAATCTATGGGCTCTATTACCTTATAGCTTTCATTTTTCCATAAATACTCACCTATCTGTCCATAAACAGAAATATCGAGAACACAAACTGAAAGCTATTATTTGGCTTTTCATACCTTTTTTCAGTGCTATAAAGCCATGTGATTGTATTACATTGTATTCAAATAGTTCTTGATTTTACGGCAACTGTGTTGTAAGGTACAATCCTGTGCTGTAAATTTTAAAAGGCTGCAATGAGGCCAGAATGAGTTGCACTCATCATGTTATTGTCTTTCAGATCTTTATCAAACAGAACAGAAATCTTAATTACTTCTTTACTTGTGATGTTACACAAGTAGTATAGAAATAACCTCTATTTAGTCCTTAAGAAGATACATGCTATTAAAGGGAGCTTTTTATGCTCTAGACCTGTTGAGAGGTAAATTACTTTTATTTAGCACTATTCAACTGCCTGATTCAGTGTATGATCTGAAAAAATGTATGGATTAACTGGATTGTATGCTGGATCATGCACACCTGTTTATGGTCCCTAAACAGCAATTACATTAGCTAGGGATAAAATCAAGAGATCTTCAAAGTATTTCAAATAACTAATGGTTGATATGATTGACATCTTTCAAATGCTTGCTTACTGGTGTGATTGAATCATCAAAAAGAGCAACTCATAAACCAGACATGTCAAACTCGCGACGTCATGTGACACTACACAACGTATCGGGACAGTTTTTGCCTTTGCCGGCAATGGGGTGGGCGCAGCTTCCGGATGATGCATCCGGCCTGTGGGCTGGCAGTTTGACACCCCTGTCATAAACAGAGAATTTTTTTTAAAAAAACTCTGTTACCAGAAATCACTATTCTCTGTGTCAAAGGCACTAAAGCATCAGCTTGTGCTCTATATTTCCATTCAAAAGTAAAAATTCATTTTTCTCTTTCTGTTCTATTTGCAAGTTACTAGGCACCCTGTAATACAACTCAAGACAAAGTCAGTTGTTTGGAATTACTACATAGATGTGCTTATATTTGGAAGAATGGAACTCTAGTACAAACATGGATCTTTTTAGAATTAGCATGCATTGATCAACTACTAGTTAAGAGAAGAATTTTAGACTTATGTCGTAAAGAATTTTTTAAAAAATATAAACAGAAAGTCACAAACAACAAAGGAAAGCATCTTCACTTGCCTTTGTGGGGATATACACAACTATAAAACTGTGTTGGGTTAAAACTTTTCATCACTGTAATTTACAACATCAAGGGAAATATGTTTATTTCTGCACCATTTCCAAGCACATCATCAAAACATATCACATGGAGTTTAGTTTTAAAACCGTAAGAAAAACAAAATTTATCAACCTACAAATATTTTAACAACTTCCAAATGCATCTCTCTGTAGCTTTTCAGGATAGTAGACTGCAACCACTTTTTATTTTACAGTTTGATCATTGCTGTTTGCTTTTGTACAACATATCCTATTGGTCAGCCTTGGCTTCTTGTCTGTCCTCAAAGTGACCAAACCATCGAGACTGGAATAGCTTCTAGCACAATTTGGTATGTCCAGTTGATTGCTTAATAATTTTTTATCCTCTTTTGATGGATTTTTGAGATCGGAGAAAAAGTCTTCTATTTCTTTTGCCAAATGAGTCAAATGTCCAATCAACATTCTACACATCTTCAGTTTTAACTGAGATTGTTTCTTCATTTGGTTGGCAATTCCCATTCTGTTGTTGTTCCATTTCTGCTGCAATTGTCTCCTCTTCCACTGCTGCTTTATTGATTTCAGAATTTTGATTCTCTTTACTGAGATCTTTATCCTTTATAAAGAAAAAATATTTAAAAGGCAAGAAATAAAAAAATACACATCAAATTTATCTAATTGATTTTTGAGCGTATGCACTCTCATGCACTCCAAAATTTGAATTTTAAAACATTTTTCTCATATTAACCACAACTTTGTAAGAAATGTCTGGCACTTAAGCCTATTTTGTTGTATAAGATATATTTTGAGAACTGTTGACATTCTTGCTATAGAAGTTAAGACACTATCCCACTGTCTAAGCAACATAGGAATTCTTTCTTCTACTATTTTTATTACACATTCCATTCCATAACTTTCTGCTGAATAGTTCTTTCCAGAGAACTAGAGTTCTAGTGTATTTAGACCGTAATGCTGTCTATCTAGCCAAATATATGTATATACCGAAGTTGCCCAAATAAGAAAATTAACAGCAATTGTTGAATTCTAGTATCTAACATCTAACAATAGGTAAGCACAATGATTAGTTCCAGATTCAGAAAAATGATTCCTCCCTCATTAACTGGTAACTTTTTCTGTTAAAAAAAAATAGCTTTAGGCCAGTCACTTCCTTTCAATCCCGAGTGCATAAAAAATGCAAAACGAAAGAAAGAAAGAAAGAAAGAAAGAAAGAAAGAAAGAAAGAAAGAAAGAAAGAAAGAAGGAAGGAAGGAAGGAAGGAAGGAAGGAAGGAAGGAAGGAAGGAAGGAAGGAAGGAAGGAAGGAAGGAAGGAAGGAAAGAAAGAAAGAAAGAAAGAAAGAAAGAAAGAAAGAAAGAAAGAAAGACATCTGATAAAAACTGAAACCTCTGAAATAATTTATTTTTAAATGGCAACTTTTTAATGAAATTCACATTACATCCTTCTATTGCTATTAGTACTGCAACAATTAGTTTCTTCTATTCGTATAGTAATCATTAGCTAGCCACCAATTAACTATCTAAACCTGCTACAAAGAATGGGAAATTATCTTCCATCAAATGAAAAAACCATACTCTAGGATTTAGGAAGCTTTTAACAGCAACAGTTTTTAAAATATACATTTAGGAACTAAGGCAAGTGATACAATAAACCTGGCTACTTGTAGTTATTATATTATATTGTTGTTGAATTTATATTGGTAACATTTGTTTTAGAATTTGGTTACTATATTAATTGTAGAACTGAAGAACTGAGCTAGAACTGAAGAAGCTTCTTGGATGGGAAGCAAATCATTTGGAAAAGGCACCTTTGCGACAAAAAAGAAAAACAGCCAATCTAAAGGGAAAGGAAACAACCCAAATGCACACAATTCATGACTACAAGGAACTGAACAAAGTGACAATTAGGCACCATTATCAACGCCCACATATCTCAGATCTACTAACCCAGTTACTAAAAACATCCCTTTTTACAAAACTAGACAACCTAATCAGAAGGAAAGAAGGGCATGAATATTTATCTTTGAAACAAGGTACAGGAGATTTGAATACATAGTGATGTCTTTCAGCCTGGTTTATTCCAAAGTTTTTTTCTAGCTTCACAAAAAAAACATTTCTGCAGGCATTATTGTCCACTGCATAAACTCTTGGTTTATTCTCAAGATCCCTGCTTGCATGTAACTCGTATGAGAAATATATTGCAAAAATTGCAAGACAATAACCCCTTTGCTAAATTAGAAATATGCACATTCAATTTGATTTAGGTTACAGAATATCCAGAAAGCATTTAGATGGATCCAGCAAAGGTGCAGTCTATTCTATTATAGTGCTTTCTAGGCTTTGCTAACTTCTACAGGAAATTCATCCCTAATTTTGCCAAGCTTGCAAAACCACTACTGCAGCTCCTGAGAAAGGATCAGTGTTTCTCCTGGTCCAAAAGCAACCCTATTGTTGTGCAAAATGTGAGTTCTACTCTGAGCAGTGAAGGAAAGGAGGGGGGGATTACTTCCATGCTCAATTTACTCAAGAGCATTCTGCCCAGCAGAGAGAAATTATGACATTTTCAATAAAGAACAGTTTTCAGTTAAAAAAAAACACCTTTCGACAATAGGGGAAGGGCAGGGGAATAGGTGGGCACAATCTTCTTCCATGAACTGTTACATGACAATTCCATAGGATATGGAGGTATATTTAAAATTCAGTATAGGCTTCTAAGAGAATTTTGGTAACTGAAAACCCTCACTGAGATAAAGGGTTGTGTCTCCTCTTTCTATGTCTACCAACGTTCTTCCAGCCTACAGAGAAAGCTTTGAGAAATCTTTCCATTTACCTGCTAAGGGGAGCAGCTTGCTCTTGTAAAAGCGGAGTCAACTCAATCCTATCTGGTTGCTGGCTACCACTGAAGGGTATTGGGAGCTTGTCTGCCTATTCATTACAATAAGGTAAAGGTTCCCCCGCACATGTGTGCTAGTTGTTTCCAACTCTAGGGGCCGGTGCTCATCTCCATTTCAAAGCTGAAGAGCCAGCACTTGTCCGAGGACGTCTCCGTGATCATGTGGCCGGCATGACTAGACGCCAAAGGCGCACAGAGCGCTGTTACCTTCCCACCGTAGCGGTCCCTATTTTTCTACTTGCATTTTTACGTGCTTTCAAACTGCTAGGTTGGCAGAAGCTGGGACGAATAACAGGCGCTCACTCTGTTACGCGGCACTCGGGATTCGACCCGCCAAACTGCTGACCTTCTGATCGACAAGCTCAGCATCCTAACCCACTGAGCCACCACGTCCCTATTACAATAGATAGCTACAAAACCATTAAAATTGCTATTTAATGGATTTCTTGTAGAAATACCGCTTAAGATAGCTTATTACATACATATATTATTTAGTTTATTATTAACTTCAAAACAGTATTAGAAAATATGCTAAAACTGAATACAACTGATTTACTTCATTTTCTGCAATTAAGAACAGTTGTCTTTCCTTCCTATTGGAAACAATATTCTACCAAGGGAACAATTCTGAGATGGCGCCGAAAGAATAAAATTCAATACTTCAAATTTTGTCCTTCCACACTAAACTATTTATTTTTTAAAAAAATGACTACGATATTTATGACTTCATGTTCTTCCCTACAATTATGGAGGAATTGAGAAGAGAATTTTTCAGTAATTAAATAAAATTCAGGAGGTATCCAAAGAACCAATGAAAGGCAGCAGGCACTGAAATCTTCCTAAAATATTCTACAATGATTGCATTGGCTCAATCAAAATAGGCTTACCTTCACAATTGTGGTTTTATCTGATTTCTCTTTGACCTCTTTGTCTTTACTACTCTTTTGCTTTGAGGTAGACCTCTCCCTCTCTCTTCGATCATTACTTATCTCTCTCTCCTTCTCTGTCTTTTTGTCTTTCTTGCTTCTGTTTTGGAAAAAGATATTATCCCCCCCTAATGTAAATAGGATAGTTCATTTCATGCTTACAGATATTTTCATATGAATTCATTAAAGAACAATCAGCAAAGTCACACATCCTCAAACAATACTGAATTCATGACAAATAACATTGCAACAAGGTCGTAGTACTTAATATATTTAATGACAGGAAAAGTAAAATTTATTTTAGCAATTTCTTCTAAATAGTTTAAACATAAGGAAGCTAATTTTAGATTTTACTCAAGATAACTGGATAAAAATAACAACTATTCTCAAAATTGGCACATAAATTTGCATTAAATAATTTATGCTGTTCAACATAGAATATCTAGCAATAGAAAAATGTTTTATACATGTCAAATTTAGCATTTTTTTAAAAAAAGTGTATCTTAGTTCTTTCCCGAATAAAATTATTTAAGTCATCTTAAAATTTGTCTGGAAGATTTGTATCTTAAACAAATTAAACCCATCTTAAACAATTCTGGACAGCTTACAACAACAATCAAAATATCTATAAAGTTCACCCATCAAACTAAAAAACCCTGGGCCTTAATAATCCCTTTAGGATGTGATGCAGCAAGCTCCAATAACAATTAGGTTAAAGACTGCTTCAAGCCAAGATCAAACATGTTTCCTCTGCAGTCTTTACAGAACTGGTTTATCACTATCTTTTTTTCTAGGGTGTTTTTTTCAACTTCCAGTCAGGTAACTGCTACGAAAAATTATTTTTAAAGGGAATTCTATAGTTCAAAGGAACAATAATGGTTAGAGATTTATATTATAAACAAACTGTTTATAGTTTATTTATAGTTTGGAGAGTATATATACAATTTAAGGTAATTATTTAGAATATCCTAAAAAGAAAATATAGTCAAAGAACAAAAACCAGACATGTTTTCTGTTTCTTTCTTTGTTCAATGTTTCTTTTTGCATTAATCTGTATGCTATTCATGAGCGGCATGTACTGCAGAAGAATGTGAACAGTACAAAAACTGCATGATAAATCTATGCACTTACCTCCTTGGAGATGGAGACCGAGATGATTTCCTTTTTGTGATTTTGGATGATCTAGGAGACTTTGAAGGACTCCGACTCTTCCTCTTCCTTCGATCTCTGTAAGATCCATTAATCAAAAATTGGAAGTCCAGTGGGAATTACTAATTTAATTAAACTCAGGTTGCTCTGTCATGTACATCCTAAATTGCAGTCAACCTCACCTATAAAGTTAGCTGAGTGCACATTCTGATTCAAAAGCAACAGTTGCTGTTTTATCCTTATCAGAGAAAAACAGAGAGCCTTCTATAAGCTGCTGTGGGTGCTCATTATGCTAAACCATAATTTGACATAATGGCCCTGTCTATACAATTCATATAAAAATGCATTAAAACCTAACACAAGTCCAGCTGATTTAAAAGAAAACTGATCTGATCTGTTTTGAAGAACAAAACACTTGCAATGCAGCAGGGGCTATTTACTCATCTGATGAATAACCATATATATATAAGGCTGTGTATGGAAGTTGCACGATTATATGAACTTCATGTGTAAATATCAAGACAAGGCAAGGGATTTGAACAAGAAAAATCTTGTCTTAAGAAGTACCAAAGGTCTATTTCTGGAATCCTTCATTATTTAACAGATCAAAGTATATGGTAATTGATTCATAATGTGGCCCTAATTTAAGCCCTTCACATTTCAAATCTGAAGGGATTAAATGGGTATCAAATAAGTCTTATCACTGTTTTAGTATGCACTAATGCACACTAAATGTACTATTTACTACAAATTCAATTTTTTAAAAAAATATGAATTGAGGAACTTCAAAAAAAATCAAACCTGCTAGAACTACGTGATCTTCTTGAGGAACTATAGCTTCTAGGGGGTGTTTTAGATCTCTTCTCCTTTTTCTTTTTTTCATCTCTTTCTCTTTCTCGGTCTCTTTCTTTGTCTTTTGCCTTCTCCCCTTCTTTGTCTCTTTCATAGTCCCTCTCTCCCTCCTTTCCTTTATCTTTGTCTTCCTCCTTTTCTCTTACATGTTCTTTGTCATCCTTCTTTTTGTCTCCTTCTGTCTCTCTCTCCTTTTCCTTTTCTCCTTCTTTGTCCAAATCTTCTCTCTTATCTTTTTCCGTATCTGCTACTTTCTCCTTCTCTTTTTCTTTCTCCTTCTCTTTGTTTTTTTCTCGCTCCTTCTCCCTATCTTTCACTCGTTCCTTCTCTCTATCCTTGGTCTTCTCCTTCTCCTTCTCTCTGCCTCTATCCTTTTCTCTGCCTCTATCTTTTTCCCTGCCTCTATCCTTTTCCCTGCCCCTATCCTTCTCTTTTTCTTTATCTCTGTCTCTTTCTCTAATCTTCTCTTTTTCTCTAATCCTCTCTTTGCTTTCTTTTCTCTTCTCCCTGAGGAAAGAAAATATTTATTAATTCAGCTTACCCAATATTCACTGTAAGAGAGCACAAGTCAAGTCACTCCATTCCTAAATTTGTATTTTAACAGGGTGCAGCAGTTACCGATGGCAGAAAAATTACAAAATAGCATCTAGCAGAGAGATAGAAAAATCAATAAAGGAAAATAATATTATGCTAACTGCTCTGTCCTCATGCCATTTGTGGTGACAGTTAAATATACAGCTGGATAACATACAATTATAATCCTATAGCAAGGTGATAATATCAGAAATAGGTGATAGCATTAATTATAGGAATCTCACCGAGAAGGAGACCTGCTTCTTGATCTTCGGAGTTCTTTAGACTCTGAACGTTTTTTGGATGGACTTTTGGATCTGCGTCTGTCCTTTTGACTAGAGCGTGATCTATCACGGGATCTACTCCTGTAGCAAATAATTGTAGAGGCTAAATGCTATAAATTATATTGGTTTTCTTCCTTGTTGCCTGCATTATTGTGCATTTTTTTTAAAAAAATAGAACATTCACAAATTATTAATCAACATAAAAAGTCAAATATGTTCCAAAGCCAACTTCAAAGCAAAAGGCAACTGAAATGTAATTATTGTAAGAAAGGCAACAAATGATGATAATCTTATAATTTATCAGTTTACAAAAAGGGCCACAAAAGTTCTTCCAAAAGTACAAGATAATAAAACAACGTGCAGAGCCAGTTCAAGGCATCTGAATTTAGTATTAATTATATATTGTAACACCCCTATGTCTCCCATTTTGGGAAGGGGGCAAGGGAAGAGAAACTAACCTATAAAGCTTATTTTTATGCAATAAAATTATGCCAATTTTACCAATAATTCTTACAGCCATGCTTGGGGAGAAGCTAGACTGCCAATTGCATCACAAGAGAGGGTTCAATCATATGAGCAACAGTGTGGATTCATGGATAAGAAGGAACAGAATTTAAGAAATACATTTACTTATGTTTTTAGTAAGGTCTTAAAATTTCAGTATATATTAATTACTGGATGTAAAAATGACTGGAGACAAATATGAATATTAAATATATGGCACTTTCTTGGGATGAATGCTATGGATCAGGAGAGATATTTTTCATAATCATTTCTAACAACAGTATAATGGAAGCATTTTGGTATCCTCACATACAACTTCCTCATAATGTATTATTATGTTTGTGAAGTCTGTGTCTAAAGAATTTTTGGATTTAAAAAAAACATTATATATTTATTATTACATCACAGGTTATCTACAATTTTATTTTTCAATCTTGAGACACTTTTCATTTTTCTCTGTTTTTATTTTCTGTAGCATATATCACCACTAGCACACTATACAATGCACTACAATAAAATATTGATGCACAAAGAAGGCTCAATCTCATCTTGGTCCTCCTTGGTAGAACCCTCCTTCTAACTTAACCAAAAACTGAAAATTCCATTTGTCATCTGAATCAGTGCATTTTTATTTAACTTTCAGACCAGACTGAATTTGTAAAAACAATTTTTATGTGTGTAGTCTTAGCACATTGGCAAGCAACAAGCAAGGAATTCATATCTGAATAAGAACAAAGTTCCCAGTTCAGAATACTATAATTCTTAGTAATTTTATTCATTGCCACCATTAAACTTAACTTAGCACAAATTAAGAGAAAATTAATACATTTGCTTTGCATGTGAAAAAATTAAATTTCAATAATTTGGGTACCACCTCAGGGCTGCATAAAGATCTGAAAATTCATGCCACAATTTACTAGCTTCTTAAACTGGACCAAAGGATCTCAAAACACAAGTTCAGCTGTATCACAGTAATCCCTGTAATTCACGGCTCCATGAATCGGCAGCAGCGGCAGCAGAAATGGCACCAGCCAAGGGGATGATTTTAGGTGAGTAACCTAATCGCACACGTGCAAATAAAGCTGTGTGTGCTCACCCGCTGCTTACGTAGCCCAGTTGCTAGCGAGCTACAGCTGGGAATTGGGGACACCTGCCTTAGCTGACATAGGAGAAGACAAATTCACAATAGATCTCAGAGAAGCCTTACGTAGAAGACTTACCTGCGTTTTGAGAGTGATCTTTTTCTTCGAGATTTTGAACTAGATCTGGATTCTGAACGTGAATGGGAACGTGATCGACCACCTTTTCTTTCATTGCTCTTTCCAGACTCTGAGAGAAAAAACGACTTTGCAGTGTAAGCTCAGAATATTTAAAGATCCCAGTTAACAATCTGGCACAAGTGGAATGTACCACATATATTGCAAGGGGCCTACTCTCTGCACATCTTCCTTCTTTGCAAAAATCCTTCAGAAACATCCAAGAAAGTCATTGCATATATTCGTTGAGTGCAGCCATCCTGCAGCAGTACACATAAACCAGATAATTATAAACAGCTAGCTAAATAAGGAATGGGCTTTGTTGCTGCCACAATGCACAAGATTAAAACATGTTTGGTAAAATTGATTTCAGACAGAAAACACACAAAATCTGATAGAATTTTGAAAAGCTATGCAGAAATGCACATGAATAGCACTGGAATTTTATTATCAAAGCATTGCTATAATTAAGTAGTTAATCTTCAAATCTTTAAGAATATAATGGACTCAACCTATATGAAAGGCAGTAATTCTAGAAAATAAAATTTTGTTCATTCAGTTTTTATGTTATAGCTAATAACATGAAATGATAGAGTGATTCATAATGTATGTTCATTACTATTCTACAAACTTAGTTAAATGGCTATGTTGTTTAAGGTCACTATTTATTTTTTATACATTGTTCATTGAAAATGGACTGACTAGCTGTTAGCCATAACAACAAAAACTACCAAGGTAATCTGTATGATGTTTTCTTTCATTTTTAAAGATTATCACATATTATCCAAATAAGAACAAGAATGCTAAGGATCAGAATTTCTTTTTCTTTGTAAGTTACTTAAGAAAATTTCCTGGATTGATATTTGTTTCTCGGATAATCTGCCAACTACTTCAGTAATTTTCATTACCAAATCAAGTTATCTCTAGACTTTGCCTGTCACTTGCCTTCTCACGTTCTGGTAAATGACTAATTTTAACTGCATGGATTATTTTAGTAGTTTTTATAAAAGCAAGTGCTGAACAGGTGAATAATGGTAGTTTTGACCTTTTTCTAATTATTATAATTTTCTGACGATTTGGGGTATTACTACTACTTCAATAAATTTAGAAGTATCCTCTAAATCCCAGCACCTAAAAGTGAAAAAGCAGAGCGCATTACTTATCTGCACTCAAAGAAAACAATGGTGTTCCCAGGAAAAGTTATACCTCAACACAAAATAATGGAGCTGAAAACCATGAGAAAGAAGTCCAAAAAGAAAGAAAAAAGTAGGGAAACAGATCAGGCAGCAAGAAGAATGAAAAATCTGAAAGAAGAATTAAGGAGACCAGAGAATGGGGCCAACAAAATAGTACTTTTTTTAAAAAAAAAAACCTATTAAAACTTATTCAATACTCTGACATTAAAAAGCAGTGCTATCAGGTACCTTAGCTGCACATTCTTGATTATAAAATACTAAGCCACTCATCAAAATTACTGAGTCCATCCAAGAATTCTGCCCAGGATAGCCTCTCCCTGTTTCCTAGAAGAAGAAAAAATGCTCCACCAAATGTACATGCCCGGAGTTAGCCCAGTGGAAATACAGGGCAAGGAAAAGCCTACCTGGCTCAATAGCAGCTGATATAAAAGACTGAGCTTCCCGTACTCTCTTCATCACTTCCTCCAACTCCTTTGCAGCAGCTTGTGGTGTCATTTCAGGCGGCTTCACTATTGCATTATTGGAGTGATTTATTCTAAATTAAACCACAGATTGTATTTAGTTATTTCACTGCATCTATGCATATGCTTTATTTTATTCTTTTTTTTACTGTGCAACCGAGTAGAAAATGGACTCATGCTAATAGCTCGTGAATGGTTTGGACTAGACTCCAAAACAATGACTCTGACAGATAAAACTACTGGGTTTTTTTTAAATCTTATTATTCCTTGAGAAATAATCAGTCTTTTTTTTGCATATTATGATTAAGGGGGGGGAAGGGTTAACACTATCAGAGATACATTTTACATAAAAGCCTGTCCAGTTGTGTCCAACTCTAGGCCACAGTGCTCATCTCCGTTTCTTAGTCGAGGGAGCCAGTGTTGTCCGAAGACCTTTTCTGTGGTCATGTGGCCAGCATGGCTATACACCAAAGGCGTACAGAACATGGTTACCTTCCCACCAAAGTGTCACCTATTTATTTGCTTGCATTTTGTGCTTGCTTTCAAACTGCTGGGTGGGCAGGAGCTGAGGCAGGAACAGGAGTTCACCCCATTGCACAGGCTGTCGGCTTTCCAGCTGACAAGCTCAGCATCTTTAACTGCTGAGCCATCAAGCCCCCCTCAAAAAAGCCTATAGCTTTTAGCAATTACTTACATGGTACAAGATAGACCTGAGACCTGCTAGTAAAATACCTTTGAACTCAGATGTTTTTCTTCTTCCCCTTCTGTCAAATCAAAATCCCGTAACTCCTTAACCCTTTTCATCTCTCTCTAATTTAACTAGATCACATCTAATTGTTTTGTAAGCTTCCTTTTCTCTCCACCTTCTTAATTTCCTAAGAATGCATGCAGATCTATCCAAAGCCCAGAGGCATTTTGACTATATACAATTTAGCTTCAGCCTACTGCTTCCTTTTGATGAGATCCAAGCAAAATATTAAATTAGCATAGCGTTTTAAATTTTATTAGATATTAAGAGAACACTTCTTGAATGTAAAAGAGAATGTGGGAATGATGTTTGTGGCCAGTTGCCTATCCCTGTACAAATAAGATGAAAACAAAAATGAAGCCATTAAGCTGCCTCTCATCTCCTTTTTCAAAATAAGCCTTTATTCTCTAAATTAAATTAGAGACATCTAATTTTTACAGCATTTAAAATGGTGCTTTCAAGAGAGTCTACAATTTCCAAGACTCTCAATCAGCACAGTGAATTTTGTTCAAGATCTCTAGCACAGAACAGGACCCTATCAATTTAGTACAGAATTGGGTCTCAATTTAGCAGTTGCCTTTATGAAAATATAATATATACGTAGTGGGGGTGTTGTCTCAGATTTTCATAAAAGCATCTTTCCATTCACATTTTATGAAATATTTATAGTTGGAGATGGCAAGTATGAACTTCAACTTCCCACAGGCCGACCAAATTCTCTGTGCTAAATCCCCAACTTATAAGTTGGGCTTCTGTCCAAAGGCTTTTTATTAACTATAGCAAATGTATTACTTGTTTCATTTTGAGTAAAGTCAATGAGTTACCAATAAAAAAATTTGCATTTTCCCCATAGACATACAGCAGAACTATTTGTTAAGCATGTGCAATATATTGCTTAAGTAAACCCATGGGACTTGCACAAAGTTTGTGGAAATGCATATGAATTTTCCTATGAAGAATATATATGTATGTATTATGCTAGAAATAGGCAACCTAATACTCTCCAGATGTTTTGGACTACAACTCTTACAAACTCTTTCCATTCTGGCTAATGTTGATAGAAATTGATTATAAAAGTGTGTTTTTCTTACTTCAATGGTCTGTCTCCAAACACAACTCCATTAAAGGCAAGAGCTCTAGGTACAGAATTCTGGTCAGCAAATTCCACAAAGGCAAAGCGTGTTGGCTGGGTTTCGTCACCTGCCATCCGCACAAACTTTACTTCTCCAACTTGCTTGAAAAACTCAAGCAACTGATCAGCTGTTGTAGTCTGGGGGGGGGGGAAGCAAACAACTCAAATTAAAAATAACTTGTAAACTTATTTGATTCTGCTTATTCTGATCATGCCAACTACAATGTTAATTTTTGTCACCATAATGGAACTGCAAAAGAACAGTATCTTGAATACCAATGAAAACAACATCTTGAATACCAATAGCAAGAAATAACACTTCTATTTCCTTGATTTCTAAACAATAACACCTTAAAGATTTTGTTTTAATTTATCTGACTTATTAGCATGGAATTTTCTAATTGTCTGCTTACCCCAGAATGAAATGACAACAATGATTATTTGGTGAGTATCTCTTTTAAAATATGAACATACACATATACATATACTGTAATAGTCTTTGAAATTATTTATAATTTTATAACTTTATAATTTTAACATTTTTAATCTTAAATCAAATTTAATATTTTAGTTTTAATTTTATATACTGTTTAAATGCTGATTTTATAATGTACAGCTCTCAGAGTCCTTCCTTGAGGGAGTAACTGAAAGAGTCAGTAAAGGATATATGGGTGATGAGAAGTTCTATATATCCTTAAGACGAAGTCAAGACAACATTTAACTACAGCAAGTTTTGGTTTTCAATGTTTCTCATACGCACAATTAAAAGAAAGATTTAATACAGATAAAACAGTAATGGAGATTTTTATAACTTAATATGGAATCTGAAAACTAATGGTGTACAAATGGACATGTGACTGCAAAACTCTACAAACTTTGTTGAAATTTAAAACTGAAGAGGAACAAGTCAAGGACTGCATAATAAAATGGTTACAATATACAGATGGATCAATGGAAGAGAGTGGAAATAAAGAAACTAAAATTTACAGTATATTATACTTTAAAATAGATTTTTAATCATCTATATTATTGCTCTTAAAATAACAGAAAAATAAAAAGTAAAATAAAATAAAATACATATATTATAAAAAAATAACAAGTGCTTAAAAAAGTGAAAAAATACATCAAAAATAAAATATAGCATTAGAACAAGTTATTCTACATACATTATCTAATAAACAATGTATCTATAAGCACATATACTCATGTATGCTTACTTAACTTACTGTAACCTATTCTAATTTGTATTAGAATATTTCCTTATATTTATATGTACAAAGTCTATGTCTATAGGCAATCCGTTCATAAGTAATTTAAGATACAATTTTTACAGAATGATGTACCAATGGTATTTGACACCAGAGAAGTTATATAACATGTATAAGACATCTAGCCAATGTGAAAATGAGATGTTACTACTTTTTCAATGCTCCGTTTTATTGATTTTGCTGTCTATTGGGATTATTTTAGTTTGGCTGTCTACTTGATTAAATGTTTTCAGCTGTTTTTATATTTTCTCCAGAGTTTTGTATGCCGCAGAGTCCACTGGAGTTGGATGGCAAAAAATAGGGGGGGAAAGTGTGTATCTGGATCTGATGGAATGTAGCAAACTGCAATTATACACAAGTGACAAAAGTGACAGTTATACTTTTTATTTATTATTATTTGGATTTATATACCGCCCCTCTCCCAAGGGACTCGGGGCGGTGTACAAGGCAATTAAACACTATAAACAACACATAATATACAAAAATTAAAATGAAATTAAACCAATAGCCCTAAACAATAAAACACATTCTAATATTTAAAATTTTTAAAATTTAAAATCTAAAATCCCAGTCCCTCAGTCCAGGCCGGCAAGTTCAAATAGCCAAGTCTTCAGGTCGCGGCGGAAGGAGCGAAGGTCGGGAGCCATTCGGAGCTCAACAGGGAGCTGATTCCAGAGGGCAGGCGCGCCCAGAGAATGCTCTCCTCCTGGGGGCTGCCGGTCGACATTCCCTGACCGACGGCACCCTGAGGAGGCCCTCTCTGTGGGAGCGCACAGGACGATGGGAAGTTAACGCCAGCAAAAGGTACTCCCGTAAATAACCAGGACCCATGCCAATTATTAATGTATTCTTCTGTAATAGAAATGCTTACCTGGGAATTCAGGTTTCCAACATATACAGTCCTTCTAATTTCATCAATCTTGGAAGGATCCACATTGCCCATAATGGGTGGCTGGGGTATGTCTCCAATGGCTGTAATGTTATGATCCAATGTTGCTGCTGGTATAGCTCCTAGTGGACCAAGGGAAATTCCTATCTGTAAATAGAAAATAGGGAAATTTCTATAAACAAGCATGGGGTCTTTCTTCTGCTTTGGATCAATGAAAAAATTTATTTAAATTATTTAAAATTATCTGAAAACACTATATACTGAAAACACTATAAAACAAGTACATCTTCAGTTTTAAAAAATGAAGGAATAATTCTTTGAACTTCTGGGCAATAAGGCAATATTCTTAGCAGAAAAGAATGTACAAAGACTGAATAATAGAAATACTGCAAAGCTTCAATCCTTTTAAAGCCAGAAACTTTAACAGCTTTCTATGCAAGACAGCACTAATCTGTAAAAATTCTAGCTTTAACATTACTTTTTCTTTCTATTTTCTTCTGGTCCTCTTTGCTAATATAGGCTTCTGGTGAAGACTAAATCTTGCTATATTAAGGATGTTGGACTTATCCTAATAAATGCCCCACCTTACTTTGGATTTTAACACATTAGTTTGTTTAAAAGCCATCCCTACCATGGACCACTTACCCAAAATGTAACTGAATCAGCTGCATTATTACATCCAGCATTACTTACTGAACTCACGGGAGGCGTTGGTATAGGAAGCAACCCTCCACCAGGAATCAGACTTGTTATTGTTGGGGCAGGAGCTAAGAGAGAGAGGGCTTTGGCTTCATCTGGAATTTTACCTGAAGAGCAAAATGGTTTTGTTACCAAAAGTAAGGCCACCTTTCAAATTTTATTCTTCTACTTACTATTTCCCTTCAACTTAAATATAACAAATGAAAAAAAAACTACAACAGCCTTTTAAAAAAGCAAAACACACATTTTTCTTTCCCATACTCCACTAGGAACAGTAAGTGAGCAAAACTACAATCTCATTACCAGATTTTTACTTTAAAAACTGAACAATGAGTAGATAATTATTTAACACTTTGAGCTATGGGTCACCTGTACTGGAAACTTAATGTTCATGAACCAAACGATATCAAGCATGGACGCTTTCGCAGGACGTTGTTTCACGGTGATCGAAAGGTGTGTTACACATGACAACCGTTCGTGTTGACTGCATCACTAATAGCACACAGAACATCAGATACAGAAAAGAAGAACATTTTTTAAAGTTTAATCCCCAGAAATGGCAAATAACCAAATCAGTCAAAAAGAAAAAAGAGGAAACAGGAGTGTGCTAAGCAAAAACTGGCCTTTTCTTCGGCTGTAAGTGGCTGTGAAAAATATTGCCAGTTGATCACCAGTTCTCAATCTGGTACAACAAATCAAGCAAGGCAAGAAACATAATGATTCGTAGCGTAAGTACTTTGACCTAACAAGGCTCACAGTTCTGTAGCATTATGAGGGATAGTGTAATCTAGACTTTACAAAAATATTTACTTGATCACTGACACAATGTTTGTTATATCTGCATAGTGTCAGTGAAACAGATCACTGTTATTTTTACAAGATGACAAGGAGATTTTGTCTCTTGCTATACATATTTAGGGAGCAAGGCTTACCTCAATAAAATTGCTCAAGTTCTTAACTCAGAAATGCTTCACATTACGGATTGAACATAAGGATAAAAATACTTTAAATAATTAAATAAAAATTATTTTACACTATGGTTATCTATATTTAAATAATGGTTACTACTGCATTGATCTTCACTGAAAATGAATTTATACTACTCTTAAGATGCTTTACAGCAGCTAACTACTATATTTGTGGATTATGCCCAAACAATCCAAAAGTAAATATTTTAAGCACAAAGCCAGATATTACACACTAAAGATGGCAAACTATTCTGCCAAGGAGCCACCACTGTCTGAAGTAACTGTTACTTATTAGAGTAAACATAAGAATTTAAGTCAATCTGGCCTCAGAGATCCATTATCTAGAATTATAATGGCATTTATAATAAGAAAAAATACACAGTATTTTTTATTATTTTATTTTAAAAGCCTCACCACTAATGCTATAATCTTGATGTTCCATTAAAAAGCCAAAGATATAACGTAGAAAACAATGCAGATCTCCGTATTAAGCTCAAAAAAGATATTCCACTTCAAAAAGGGGAAGATGTTTCTGATGTTAAAAAGCTGCCTGAAGATCTACATTAAACTTTCTGGCAGTTTGAGTTTTTGAAGGATATAATTTAAAGCTTTTTATATATAAAAGTTGAAACACTGCAGACTTTAGCTGACAGGAAAGAATAGACCAGCAACATAAAAACCATATTACAGTTTCACTTGATTGAATGGATTTTAAAATAATAGGATCTTGACCGAAATGGTAAGTGGGCTGCATTTAAATGAAAGTATTTCAAACCCGATTCCCTATCGTTCTATAGGCCCATAGAATTCAATTGCACATTCCAAAATAAATGCTTATAAACTGCAGTCTTCCATGACTGTATCTAATTGGGATTTCCCCTACTGATAAAAGACGTTTTAATCCAATACAGATATCCATCAATCAAAAAGGGAAGTATCTAATTTTCAATGGTTTTCCTCACCCCTGTAAATTTCCTCATTCCTGGAAGCAGTATGGGAAATGATACAAGAAGTGAAAAGTCATAAAGTAGCTTCTCTCACTTAATTAAGGAACTTTTGATCAGTGGGTGGCCACCAAGTAAATATAACGGCATAGCAACTTATAGTAAATACCTAACTTTCTAAGCTATCATACCTACATGTTACTAAGTTACTAGAAAACAAGCCTCTTTTCCAAAAGCAAAAAAATGAATATCTATCTTCAAAACTAAACAAAATAAAGATTTTTTAAAAACATCTGCTACGGGAGAAGGGCGGTATATAAATTGAATAAATAAATAAATAAAATATAGACTTATATCCAGAAAGGGCCCAACTGTAAATTATTCCAGACTAAATATAACTGCATGTTTTCGGTATAATCATAAAAAGGTAAGAATGAAAATTCATAAAAATGTATTCCAATAGTTATTTTTGCAAAGAACTCCTTAAGTGCACAACACTCAGCACTGGTGATGGCTGAAATGATACTTAAAAGCAATGATGTAAAGCATGGAGATGCACAAAATGGTTTTTACTCAGAACTAGACTATGTCAGGGACGCGGTGGCTCAGTGGGTTAGGACGCTGAGCTTGTCAATCAGAAGGTCGGCAGTTTGGCGGGTCAAATCCCGAGTGCCGCGTAACAGAGTGAGCGCCTGTTACTCGTCCTAGCTTCTGCCAACCTAGCAGTTCGAAAGCACGTAAAAATGCAAGTAGAAAAATAGGGACCACTACAGTGGGAAGGTAACAGCGTTCCGTGCGCCTTTGGCGTCTAGTCATGCCGGCCACATGACCACGGAGACGTCCTCGAACAAGCGCTGGCTCTTCGGCTTTGAAACGGAGATGAGCACCGGCCCCTAGAGTCAGAAACAACTAGCACGCATGTGCGGGGGAACCTTTACCTTTACCTTAGACTATGTCATTTTAAACTGATTAGTAACTCTACCTACTACTTTCAATCTGTGCAATTTAATTGTCAATTTAAAGCTGCTATCAAAAGTTTTAGCCCCTTACTTTAGGCCACCTTTATATTTCTAAATAATTTGTAGTTCTAGCATAGATCCCGCTGGTCCATTAGATCAATCAAAATTTCTAGTAAGACCTACTGTTAATTATGTAATTCCCTATTTATTCATAAAATTATCAGAACACAGTAAAATATTTTTATTAAAGAAAAAAGATATGCAAAACAATGATAAAAGATGCCAAAAATAATTTGTGAACTCTCATCCCTGTTGCAAAAAAAAGTAACAAAAGGTATTGTTCTTGGAAAGTTTCTGTAGAAAATATTCAAATTCTATGTGTCTGTTAATCCGAGATAGACTGTCATAATCATGTGCCAAGATGCAAGAAAAAAAAAGAGATGCTTGTCACCTTCTCACAGAATGCTACAGTGAAGAGAAGACAATATACAAAACAAACACTGGTCAGCACAAGGTTATTCTGAGTATTCCCTATTTTTTTTAATTTGTTATTGAATATCAAAATTAAATAAATAGAAAACCTATTAGTCTTGAAATAACATTAGCCTTCTCGACATATATCATATTACCGATATATTTATATACTCTGCAGTTCAAATCTCAATGGGAAATCTCAACAGGCTTCCATAAAACGTAGACATGAAGGAGAACATTTGTTCAAATACATATTTTGAAAAGTAACAGAGAGATTCAGGGTGGGAGCATTGGGATAGGAAAGTTTCTGAAGACATTTCAGAAGAAATGAATACTTCAAAACTAAGTCCAGAGAAAGCAATAATATAGAAACTGAATTATATGGAGATAATATAAACAATTTGATCATTTGATAATCAACATAGTCCTAATTAAGAGAAATTATTTCCACTGATTTCAAATTTTATAAACTTAAAATTGCACTTACAGTTTAAATGCAAAATCTAAACTGACTTTAGGATTATGTCAGCTCTTACTGACACAGTATTAGTTCCACAGGATAAGTTTAAAATGAGTTATGAATTCCTGTAACAGAACAGCATTTTTACAGAACTGAAAAACCAGTTCACAAGTAGAAACAAAAGAATTACAGCAAGAAAGGGACAAAATTAAAAAAAAGAAGAAGAAAAATAAAGCAAAACAAAATAATAAAACAGAGACAGGGCGTCCATCTTCTGCAGGCCAGACTCCGTTCTCATTTCCCCCATGAAGTTGTCACTTGGCGGCAGGTTTAGTGGCATGGCAAACAATGCCTAATTCAGGCAAGTGTAACAGGTCTGCCTTGGCCAGTCTAGTCATCTAATAATGCACAAATATCACACAGAGAAAACATACAAAACCAAATTAATAGTCAAAATCCATCTACCAGAAAATGTGGACATAAAGTTTAGAATGATGATTAAAGGTGGTATCAGATGTATTTCAATCTCGTCTTCTCTCAAACTAGACCAAAGTCAGAGAGAAATCTCAAATACACATAAAATGAGAAGAGGACCATGCATTGTGACAATGTGATGTTTCACTGTATCCAAAATCACAAAGTTAGTCATGAAGTATGAATTATGTATTTGACATCATTTTAATATTCAGTGAATCCATTGCCATGCAATGCTGAGAGTAATACCCTGACAGACAAGATGAACATTTTTAAAAGGTCTCAACATTCTTCCCTCCCCTTGTCTTTTTGTGTCTGGATTTTGTACAATAATAAATTCATAAATATTAGCTTTCACACCATTTGGATTTCCCCGTAGAAAGTAGATCAACAGAGCACGTGTGCTCTACATCCTATGTAACTCTCCACTTCTCATATGAAATCCAAGGAAGCTGCTGAGTTTGCTAATATACAAGCCTATGGATTTGATCTGAGCATTTTACTTTAATAAAACCATATGAATGACTTGTAATTAATCTCAAAATTTAAATAATTAAGACATTATATTTACCCAGCACTGACTGCAGAGGAATAGCTTTGCATACTTACTTTGGAATAGCTGCTAATAGGCTTACTTTTAGTAGGCTTATTGGTAAAATAATCCTTCCCAATCCAAGTATCTTTCCACTGTGTTTAATGAATTCCTCAAATTCTCAGCAAAAACAGCTGACTAAAAATTCTATTAACTGAAATTTAACATATCTGGGAAGTACAAAGTTGGGAAGATCATCACATAAATTCAGAGGTTTGGAAAAAAGAATTTACTCTGGAGGAAGGAGTAAATGCCAATGATTGCTGCATTCTCTTCAACTGTTTTACATGTGTCGATTTTGTATCTCATGCAGTTAAATTGATAGGTTATAGACAAAATTCAAGCTGATAGATTATATGCATAATCCTTGATGTAGTATCTTATTGACTTTATACCACATAATAGGGAATGCATTTTTAAAAATCTAATAACTCATTGAGGGAGGAATTATAACTTATCTAAGTGCCATTGTAATATATATAACTTCGCTTTCTGTTAATTCACATTATTGAGCCAAATATAAAGGGAGAGTATAGGGCAGGGGTCGGCAACCTAAAAAAGAAAAAGAGCCACTGGGAACCGGTTCCATCACAAATTAAAAAAAGAGGGAGCCGCGTGCGTGTGTCCATGCACGCGCATGCGCAAAAAGGTTTTTTGCGCATGCGCGGACGCACGCGGCTGCCATTTTTTAAAAAATGAGATGGAACCGGTTCCCGGTTGCCCGATGGCGACGGCCCGTCTGCAAAGCTGCCGCTTTCGGCAGCTTTGCAGACGGGCCGTGGCAGCTTCCGCAAAGAGCGGCGCCCCTGCCCATTCCGAGAGGTGCGCGCGCACCTCTCCGAACGACCGGAGGTGCGCGCGTACCTCCGCGCGAATGGGCAGCGGTGCCGCTCTTTCAGGAAGCACGCCGCGGCCCATCTGTGAAGCTGCCGAAAGCGGCAGCTTAGCAAACGGGCTGCGGCAGCTTCCGCAAAGAGCGGCGCCCCTGCCCATTCCGAGGTGCGCGCGCACCTCTCCGAACGACCGGAGTTGCGCGCGCACCTCCCCAAACCTTTGGGGAGGTGCGCCGTACCTCCGTGCGAAGGGGCAGCGGCGCCGCTCTTTCAGGAAGCTGCCGAAAGCGAAGGGGCAGCGGCGCCGCTCTTTCAGGAAGCTGCCGCGGCCCGTCTGCTAAGCTGCCGCTTTCGGCAGCTTCACAGACGGGCCGCGGCGGGCTTCCTGAAAGAGCGGCACCGCTGCCCATTCGCGCGGAGGTACGCGCGCACCTCTCCAAAGGTTTGGGGAGGTGCGCGCGCACCTCCGCCCATTCGGGGAGGTGCGCGTGCACCTCTCCAAACGGGCGGTGCCACTCTCCATTTGGAGAGGTGCGCGCGCACCACTGCCCGTTGGAAGAGGTGCGCGCGCACCGGGCGGCTGGGAGCCGCAAGAGACGGCTCAAAGAGCCGCATGCGGCTCCGGAGCCGCAGGTTGCCGACCTGTGGTATAGGGCTAAAGAATACCACTAAATCCTCTGCATTAGTCTAGTAGCAAAGAACTAAAGTTAGTAAAGAGAGATTTTTCAGTTTGAGAAATCTGTGTCTTTTTCAACTGTTTTTTGCATAATAACAAGTAGAAGAACAGAAATTGTCTTTTCATATGCTCTTCTACTCCAGGCATGGAAACTCCACAGATACATGAGAGAGATATGGTACATTCTCTGTTGTATCCTTATTAGGAATCAATATAAAAATACAAGTGAGATTATAATTTAGATCAGAAGTACAAGTCAATATATTAAGACTAAAAAATTCAAAGATGTACAATATGTAACCTTTGATAACTATGCTAGTTTAATGAAGCTACTCCAATATATTTGTAGACAAAGGGAATACACACAATAAAGCAGTATTTTTATACATTTGCTCTTCCTGAATAAACCATATAAAATATCAGTACAAACAAAATGATTTAGTAAAAATCACATAACTTAACTTATTAATACTTTTAAGTCATCATTCGTATCAATTTTGTTTTTAAAATGAAATAAATAAACTCATTTGTAATATTCTCTATCTAAATATGTGCACATTTTTGCACTAGAAAAAACCTGTTACTTAAAACAGAACTTTTCCACATTGTGTTCCCTGAAGTCAAAGTATATAACTGTAATATAATTAACATATTCCATTCTATATATAGTAATAGTCTGGTATAATGGTTAAAGCATCAGGCTAGAAACCAGGAAACTGTGAGTTCTAGTTCCAGTTCAGGCACAAAGCCGGGTCGGTAATCTTGGGCCAATCCCTTTCTCTCAGCCCTAGGAAGGAGGCAGTGGCAAACCACTTCTGAAAAATCTTGCGAAGAAAACTGCAGGGCCTTCTACAGGCAGACAATAAGAATTAAACACGACTGAATGGAAGGGGAAAAAATCTGTATATATATTTGCTTTATTTTCTTCATGATACTTAATCAAAGATTTCACAGACTTAAGTTTATCAAGAATTGTGACAAAATTATAAGGACTAAGAAAAGCAAGTAAAGATGTAACAGCACCATACTTTTTTGATATTTGTATTTTAGCAAATAATCTTCCAAAGCCCAAAGAGCTATGAAGCTAATTTAAAACAAAAATAAAAAATGGACTTCATAAAACAAACTTTCAGATTACACACAGACCTATCAAGGGAGCTTCCCATTCTACAGTCATTCATTAAAATGATAAACAAAAACTATATTAATTGGATAAAGACATTGCAAAAGAAAAATAAAAAAGTGAGAAAAATTGAAAGTGTTCCAGTAACAAAGGAAGCCAATAGACAGGCTGCGTAGAACTGCTCAGATGGTTTCTGGAAAGCAACAGTTTAGCATAAGCTAACAATGCTAAGATCAACAGAAAGGACTTTTTTAGATACGCTCACAATAAATAAAAATGAAGATGGCAAAATACTAACAGATAAAGTAAATACAGCTAGTTTTTTTTCAATGAACAAAAGAATTTTGTCAAGAAATTATGAAAAGCAGTAGGCTGAGATGCTTTAATCTGGAGTTGTACTCAGTAACCTAAATGGACCTTTTAAATTCTGTGGCTGAAGCTTGGGAATAACAGAAACATAGCTGGGGATCAACTTTTTTATTTTGAATGAGTTTAAATTTCCAGGGCCAGGTGAACTGCATGCTAGGAAATAAGTAATTGTCTTGAATTCCTCGAGAACTGAGCAACTGCCAGATGACTAGAGGAGAGACAATAATGTCCCTATCTTCAGAGAGGAACAAGATTAAGAAAAGTATGTGCCAGTCAGAGTGACATCAATACTTAGGAAAATTTTGGAGAAGAAGATAAAGAAATTAATTTGGAAAAATATACTTACTTACCAAATGTTAGTACGGACAAATCTTGTCAAAGTAGCCTTATGTCATTGACTGAGTACTTCTTGAACACATTTTGGGAATGCTGTATATTTACGGCACAAAACTTTCAATAAGTAACCCATGACATTATTAGCAAGATAGTTAAGTAAGGACTGGGTGACAATTAAGCGGACACAGCTGGGTCAGAAATCATACTCAGAGAGTGCATATTGATGGTTGCTCATCAAATCAGAGAAGTACGGAATGCCACAAAGATCAGTCTTGTGTCTTCAACTCTTCAATATTTTTATTAATCACTTGGATGAAGAAAAGAAAATGCTTCTAAAATTTGCGGAGAATATAACACAATGAGCTAGCTAATGCCCCCAAAGTCAGTACTAAAATAAGCAATGAACTTGAGAGATTTGGGGAATGGTCTAAAAGTAAGAGAATAAAATTAATCAGAAATAAGTGCAAAACTTTTCTTTAGGAAACAACCATTAAACGTACAAGCATAGGATGGAAAATATATAGCCTGGGAATAATACTTATAAAAAGGCAAATATAATCTGCCTGAATCATGGCAAACACTCTTTCTACTTCTTTCTGTTTTGATTAGAATAGTTTAGTACTTCAAGGAGGATTCAAAGAGAGAAGAGCAATGAGGAACTAGAAACTACATAATACGAAGTGATATTGCAAAGATTGTACATGCTTAGACTTGAGGGTAAAAAACACAACCGAGGAAAAATATGATAGAACTCTTTAAATATCTGAAGGGATGTTACAAGAAATCAAATCAATTCTCTCTCATTCCAAAGACTAAATAACCAAAAAAATTATTTTAAATTTCAGAAAGGCAGACTTTGACTATTGGAAGAAACTTTGTAACAGCAAGAGCAGTTCATGAAAGGAACCAGATGCTGTTAATTCTACATTTTTAACTGATTTATAGAAAACAAAAGGCTGAGGATGTAAAGGCTACAAATGTCCCTCCCTGAGTGAGATGGGCAGTCTAGAAACATAAAAAAATGGCAATGCTGAAATCAGTGGTAGAAAAAGTAAGTCAGCCACCTCCAAGGGTCATCCTGTATCCCACCAAATAATTTTAATTCAGAAGGAGGATAATATATGCCTAGAGTTTAAACTCTGGAGCATAGCTACAGCTATACGGTTGCACTGGGCAATCAACTGTTGAGTTTTGAAACATGCTGTGCCTTCATTGAGTGCCATTTCATTTGTATCCTCAATTTTGAATTATTTATATTGTTGTTCAAAATCTCATCTTTTAACATTTGCCTGAACTTTTGCCTGAATTAAAACCACCTGTGGTTTTCAGCTGCTGTTCCCAACTTTTTCCTTTCTACCAACAATGAACTATGAATGAATCATCAGTAATACCTCTTTTCAAAATCCTCTCTTACCTGCAAGGCTATTCCACTTTCTTGCCTCTCTACTGAAGCTACAAAAGTGGCATTCAGGTATAAATACTGAGCTAACAAAAACCAAAGCTAATGTAGGAATAACTGATTATATAAATATTTTGCAACACTACTATACAAAATAAATGTACCCTAATATTAACATAGTCCAATTAAGCCCATAGAACATCCCACAACTAAAATTCCAATGATATTAGAAGTAAATACAGGAATAGCTTTTTAGGCAGGCCTTTGCCTTGAAAATGGCATGGACATTAAAAAAACCCTCAAGTTAAAATGGCTCAAACCTTATGCAATATCAGGGGTGTCAAGCTGCCAGTGGAGGCCACACCCATCCCAGCTCCAACAATGCAAAAAAAGTTGTGATATGTTGTGACACATCAAGTTTGTGTGGCAAGTTTGACACCCGTGCTATATATTATTTCCTATGGATGATTTGATTTCAGTCATTTTAAATATTCAATTTTGAAATTATCTGACGCAATCTGGGGATCCTAGTGTGGTGCTGACCCCACTAGGTAAGTACTCTATAATATATCTTCTGTATCACTTTATTACTGGAAAAGATATGATACCTAGCTTGGAAAAATTACTCTATTCTACAGTGAAAACTAAAAAACATGGTTTCTATTGCTGTAATGATGTGGACTCACTCTCATTTAATTAAAAATATATTTAGGACATTTTCAGAGATACAACTGCTTTCATCTGTATTGTTCAACTCACTTTTTCTAGGCAAATGGTGAACAACACATTTTGGAAGAAAAAGAATTAGTGAAAGAAACAAGTCTTCACCCTTATAAAAGTCTACATTACATTAAAGAAAGTATCCACATATTTTAGAACTAATTAAACACTGAAAATTTGTAGAATTCCAGGTAATATCTTCTCTTTCCTTTTATTGTTCTCCTTTATTGGAAGAACAGCAAATGCACATGCATCATCTGCTGCCCAATTGCTGGAAGAAACATATGGAACAAACTGACAGAGTGGAGACCACAATTTTTTTAAAAAAAAATATTGAAAATACCAACCTTCTGCGCAGGGCACAACTATCAGAGCTCTGTCAATAAAAACTGTGTTTGTTAGATGCTGGGCCACACCAACACTTGAAGACTCCCGAAACTTAATATAACATACTTTGGAGGAAAAAGCGAGTGGTGCATTGCTGCAAGAAAAAGAAACCAATTAGATGCTACAGTTTCATCTTTTTTTCAAGCTGTGCTCAAAGGCAATTATACCAAAAAATAAATAAATAAAACTTATCTGTCTGATATCTTTTTAGTGCATCTTAGGCTGATATACATGGAAGTTAATTACAGAAGATATTAGTTCTTCTCAGTGTTGTTTTTTTTTGTAAAAGAAAAAGGTGCCGGAACTCACAGGTCATACAACCCGCCTTGCCTACCCTACAAGGTTCCATCCAAAAAAGGTGCCGGAACTCTGTTCTGGGCGTTCTATGACAAAAAAGCCCTGGTTCTTCTACAGATTAATTTATATGTGGTTAGGAATGAGACTTTCTAACCAACTTAGGCTGACCTTGAAAAACCACAGTTTAATCTATTTAGCTAACTTCTAGTTCCTAGGCCTAGACATTTCTATGAACTGAACTTAAACTGGAATAAAGATAATGCATTATGTGAAGTTCTATATGTGACTTATGAACTATAATTATGCTAAGAAATTTAAGAAATGGTTTAACAGAAACCATAAAAAAATTACCAAAATAAAGCTGACTTCTATGTCTTCCTTTGAATGTCTTATTTCTTTCTTACATTATCACTCCTTCTTTGACATTAAACTTGCAGGATCATTTTTAATATTTTAACATAATATTTACAAAGTAAGCGTATTTCAGTCTATATAAAATGCTTCCAATTATCTTTCTCTGCACAGGTTGTAATCTTAAAAGGCTTAAAAAGCCTTAAAATAACTATTTTGGGTTCAAATTGTGTGATACAATGTTGATAATCAAACTAAATATATTATTAATATTCCATATTTCTGTTACGCCTGTCAAAACAGCCAAAAACAAGAAATTTTAATACATTTAGCCACTGGATTAATTGCAGACATGGAAGATCAAAATCTGAACTAGAATATTGTAGCCAATAGTAGCATCTCCAACATTATAGTGCTATCTATGATGGGTCCTTTGCATTGGCATTCAACTTTTAAAAGCTATTCATACATATTGCTAATTACACAAATGGTTCAGTTTTAGCTTATGATTATTGCACATTAGAAAATACTTAATAAAGTATGCGTCAAAGTCTACAAATACTTTATTTATATTAATTATATTTCAATTAATTCAATTACTTATTAATCTGTTCACACCGAGTAAACAGAAAAGTGAACAGAAAAATTTCAACATCAGTTAATTCAAAGTAATATATAATCAGACAAAATACCCTGAACTCAAAAATGGTAACTGGGTCTGAAATGGCAGAACTGTTAACTATCACAATGAATTAGGGTTAGCAGTAGAAAGATCATGGATAACTTTAGGTCATTTACTGAAGCAGTGAAATATGCAAATTCATATTCAGAAAACCATAAAAATGAAATCCAAAATTGGGCAACAAGAATGTATTAGAGTTATACAATACTTCAACAGTTTGTTGTTTCTTAAGAGGAGTATGGACAACCTGTTATTCATATGCAGAATCTCAAAATTCCAGGATCGTACCACTGGCATTTTGTAACAAAAAAGCTATTTTGGCAGAGCAAATTCTGGATATTTTACTGTTGAGTAATAATGATAATTGTCTCTTTCAGAGATGTCCCATTCCTTTCCTTGCTATTAAATCAAAAGAAATATTAAAAAGGAATAAAACTCTAAAAATTCTTTTTTCTAAAGCATCTTTTTTATCAAATTCTATTGTTTTGTAAACCTTGGTGCATTATTTGAACATACTGCACAAATCCAGCTAATTAAGATTTAATAATGTCATGGTTTACTGTGGCTTATGAAAATAACCAAGTAGTTTTCTATGTCCTGCATATCAGAATCTCATAGGGAGATTGTTGGAAGGCTGGAACAGTCTATTTATAAAAAGTAAATGTTGATTTAAGTATATTTTGGCTTTTCTAATAAAACATTTCTGCATTCTATATTTTTACATGTCAAGAATTTAAAAATAAACTTAGTTTTTTATTGTTTACTGTTAAGAATAAATTACAATTAAGAGCTGGGAATAACGAGGCCAAGATCAAAGTAAGAAAATTATTTCCTAAAATTAAAAAAAACCCTAAAAAACAAGAAAAAAGCAACGAGCAAAATGCTTCGATTAACTAGTATAGTAGCTCCATTTCTCATCTTAGTGAAAATTCTCTCTGCAGCTAGTGTATTAAGATAATTTGAGCATAATATTGATTACTGAAATATAAAAAGAACAGTAAGTACAAAACTACTCAAAATATTTGAATTCAATAAAAAAAATTAAAGTGAGCACATTAAAGCGTACATGCATCTTTTAAGCTCCAGTTATGTTTACCAGGTTTCTAGACAATAGAACTTTCAGCCCTGCGAGAATGTGACATATTAACCTAAGTTACCTTTTTGGTAACCTAAGTAAAAAACAGTCACAATTATTTTTACATGGGATTAAAATTTTAATTTACTTGCCGTTTAAGTTATAAATTGATTTCAATAAAATCAAATATTTCAATCAACAAATCAAGAGCTTTTTAAAAAACTCTTACTATTTTATTTACATCTGAAAGTATTTATTTTTAAATAATAACAATAATAAAGTTGGAATGTCATTTAGTCCAACCCCCTGCTCAAGCAGGAAACCCTATACCATTTCAGGCAAATGGCTGTCCAGTCTCTTCTTAAAAACTTCCAGTGTTGGAGCATTCACCGCTTCTGGGGGCAGGTTGTTTCACTGATCAATTGTTCTAATTGTCAGGAAATTTCTCCTTAGTTCTAGGTTGCTTCTCTCTTTGGTTAGTTTCCATACATTGCTTCTTGTCCTGCCTTTAGGTGCTTTGGAAAATTGCTTGATTCCCTTTTCTATGTGGCAACCCCTGAGATATTGGAACACTGCTACCATGTCACACCCCTCGTCCTTCTCTTCATTAGACTAGACACACCCAAATTCCAGCAACCATTCCTTGTATGTTTTAGCCTCCAGTCCCCTAACCATCTTCGTTGCTCTTCTCTTTCTAGAGTCTCAACATCTTTTTTACATCGTGGTGACCAAAACTGGATGCAGTATTCCAAGTGTGGCCTTACCAAGATATTGTTAAGTGGTATTAACACTTCACGTGATCTTGATTCTATCCCTCTGTTAATGCAGCCTAGCACTGTGTTGGCTTTTTGGGCAGTTACAGCACACTGCTGGCTCATATTTATGCGATTGTCCACTAGGACTCCGAGATCCCTCTCACAGTTGCCACTATTGAGCAAGGTACTACCTATACCACAGGTCTGCAACCCGCGGCTCCGGAGCCGCATGCGGCTCTTTCAGCCATCTCCTGCGGCTCCCAGTCCTCTGCCATGTGCAGTCCAAAAAAAAAAAGTGGGACTAAAAAAGTTCAACCAATCAATTCAAATATGCAGGGTAGGTGCATCTCGCCTTGGCTCCACTCTTCAGTCAAACCCTGTTCTGCACATGCGCGCATGTACACACATTTTTTGCGGCTCCCAGTTTTTCCTTTTGTGAGGGAACCGGTTCCGAGTGGCTCTTTCACTGTTTCAGGTTGCTGATCCCTGACCTATACTATACCTGTGCATTTGGTTTTTCTTGCCTAAATGTAAAAGCTTACTTTTTTCACCATTGGATTTTATTTTGTTAGATAGTGCCCAATGTTCAAGTCTATCAAGATCCTCCTGTATCTTAAGCCAGGGGTCCCCAACCCCCAGTCCATGGACCAGTACCGGGCCGCGGCATGCCAGCAACTGGTCTGCACAAAAAAAGCAAAGCCCCATCCATGGGATGCAGGCAGCACACAAAACCATCCCCACTCCTGTCAGCAGAAAAACCTTTCTCCACGTAACCGGTCCCTGGTGCCCAAAAGATTGGGGACCTCTGTCTTAAGCCTATCTTCTGAAGTGTTGGCTATTCCTGCCAGCTTGGTGTCATTTGCAAATCTGATGAGTTCCCCATCTATTCCCTCATCCAAATGGGGCACCCCAGTACACATTTCCCTCCATGTAGATGCAGTTCCATTGTGGACCATACGCTGAGTACTGCTGTTCAGCCAGCTACGAATTCATCTGGTGATGATGCTGTCTAACTACAACTTGCCTTTTTTAGGAACATTCTCTTATGTATATTTTCATCCTTATATATTATTTCTGATCTAAAAAGAATATTAATAAGCCCTAAGTACTATGGCTATTTTAAGTAAGTTCTTATCCTAGAAGTTATCAGTGGTTGCTGCCTCTTGGCCATCTTAAATCCTACTCATTGTTTTCAAATTCCAAATCTTAATAGCACTATAGACTTTATTTTCACTTTTTATCAAGTTCAAAACTCTGATTTCAGATTCCTTACTGAGACTCAGCAAGGAGAAAGTGGATCAATCATTAGTAACTGAATTTAAACATAAACCCTTGTCCATCATCTGACAAACATTCAAAAAATAAAATAAAATAACTCAAAAGGTGGGCTCGATGAACCATTAGGGTTTTTTTCTGATGTCAGTTCTCTATGTTTTTATGTTTCCTTTTCTGTAGAATGCCCTTCATCAGAATTAAGTCTACAGTCTCTTCTAATATTCAGGAAGCTTTTAGGCACATGACTTTTTCAATGCCAGATCAGTGAAGCAACAGAAAAGCGTGCATAATTACGTAAATATTTGATTTTGTATATAGAATTCTTAACCTTAATGTTTATCTTAATAAAAAGAACCATGTCTGCTATCAGTGACATGTTTGCTACCTTTTATCACATGCAGAATTCTAAGTATTTGATTATAACATGTTATGGGTCAGAAATGTTTGTGGTAAACCATAACAATTCATCTTCCCTGAACACTATAGAAAGACTGTAAAATATGTTATGTCAGGATTTTAGATTTTACATAAGGTGATACAGTATCTGTGACTGACCATGTTACAACATCCTAAGTGTACTGGCTTGGCAGTTTAGCCCATGAAATTTCACTAAACCCTGTTCCAATTAAGGAAGGACTGCAGCTCTACAGGGACGTAAGGTTGATTGAAATAAGGCTGATTACCAAGTAACTGCACAATAGAATCCATTAAAGCGGTTGGATGAACTGAGAGGGAGAAGTCTGAGAAGGAGCTAGAGGGCTTCCCTGCCGTTATCTTTTCAAAGCCAAACTAACGAAGCTCCAACGGGCTTCTAACAAAGAAGCGCTAACCTCAAAAATCGGAGGCATTTCTCACAACAGTGAAAAGGAAAAGAATGGCAGGACTGAGACGAAACCGGCCATGGTAAAGAGTGAAAAAAAAATATAGCCGTGAATAGGTGCCATCTTCGCTCCGAGCAACAATCCTCACAGAAAGTAAAAGCCTCAAAACGGAGCTACGACTAACCACTCACAAGCAAAATGGAGGGCGCAGCATCCGGTCAGTTTATACACACACACACACACACACATATATTTATATACCCCGTTTCTTAAAAGACAGTCATTCCCGCCATTCTCTATGGCTTCCCGGGCCTCACTTACTCCGGAGGGTAAAGGCGCAACTCCTCAATGTCACCTAGGAAACCGAACAGCGTCCGCATCTGCTCACTAGTAACCGCGGAGGATAAATTAGTGACTTGGATAACCGAAGTAGGAGTTAAAGGAAAGCCGAGGGGGACCCCGATTCCACCGCTGTTCATCATGATGGCGGCAATTTCTCTAGCTGACCAAGCCAACGCACGTAAGAGAGGAGACGGAAATGACCATAGAAAAGGCGTCTTTTCCTAGAGTATATATACGTTGCGATGTTTCCGTTCACGTGGTATTCTCTGAGGTGAGAAGCGTTAGGGCCCTCGCTCTGCGGGTGTGGCTTGCCTGGGGATATTTGTTTTGTAGAGGAGGGAGGGAGGGAGAGAGTCGCTATTTTGGACTGTCATTGTTAAGCAGTGGTGATGAATTATCTCAACACTATTGAAACTCAAGTCCAGCACGTCTGAAAAGGGACAAGTTGGAGAGGACAGTTCTGTGGTCAAGGTATACCTAGTACAGGGGTCGGCAACCTCGGCTCTTTTATGACTCGCGGACTTCAACTCCCAGAATTCCTGAGCCAGCATAGCTGGCTCAGGAATTCTGGGAGTTGAAGTCCGCGAGTCATAAAAGAGCCGAGGTTGCCGACCCCTGACCTAGTACAATAACCAATACACTGCGAAGTCCAACCTTTCCTCCCTCAAGCCCTGGCTTCGTTCTCCGAAAACCCCGCATGAAGCAAATTCACTGGTTGGTACACGTGGGACCAGTGGCGGGAAGAGGGAGAGAAGGCGGTTGCAGGATATGACAACACGGCATTTTGTAAACTCTTGTGACAGTGAACCCTGTATTATTAAAGCCTTTATACTTAACGCCTATTTAACCGTATTTTCTTTCTCGTCTCATATTTAATATAAATATATAAAGAAAATATCCTGAAGTCTAACGCAGGTGGATTTTTCATGCATACGGCTATGGCGCCAAACTGCTTCAGGGCACTAAGGTTTTTGTTTGCGGTCTTAGGTTGTATACAGCTTTAGATCAAGTTTTAAAAGCACATCCCAGGGCTGAGGCTCCTGCGTCAGCTTCAGCGCCATAGTACGTTCACCTCTTTAAATGTTAAGGCAGGGGTCTTCAAACTTGGCCCTTTTATGACTTGTGGACTTCAACTCCCAGAATTCCTCAGCCAGCAAAGCTGGCTGAGGAATTCTGGGAGTTGAAGTCCACAAGTCATAAAAGGGCCAAGTTTGAAGACCCCTGTGTTAAGGTTTGGGGATCCACTGCTCAATCTGATGACGGCAGATACATGACTGCGGACAAAACGAGGGCTGGTTTTGGCGTGCTTCCAGACCTTTCGTGCTAATTTTGAGTACGCGCCCACAAATCTCACGTAAAATGAACTCGTGGTTTATCAGTTGAATTCTGTATCTCGTCTTTTCACGGCTCCTTGAAAAAAACCTAAGCAGTAATAGAATAACCGGGAAAAGCTTTCCAAAGCGGGGAAGGGCAAAAAGAAGGATCAGGCGTGGGATCCCAGAAACCATCGTTCTCTCGGTACTGGGATCCTCAGCAAGCTCCCCTCTCGGTAGATTCAGCTCAATTCGGAGATGGTTTCAGGTCCCTAAGCAGCGTGGCAAATATTGGAGACTCCACTCAAATTTTGGACATTTCCCTCATGGGTCAGTCTAACACCTCAGGACCCCAGAAGCCATCATTCTCTCGGTACTGGGATCCTCAGCAAGCACCCCTTTGGGTAGATTCAGCTCAATTCGGAGATGGTTTCAGGTCCCTAAGCAGCGTGGCAAATATTGGAGACTCCACTCAAATTTTGGACATTTCCCTCTGGGTCAGTCCAGCTCAGGGATGAAAAAGATTCCAGGAAAGGTTCAGATTATGGAACGCTTTGGTTTCTGGGTCTGAAATGGATAATAGTCTTAAGCAAAAAGCCCTCGACTAGTTTTGACAACTTTGTAATTATTTTAAATACACTCATATTTTTAAAATGAACTGCCTGTTTGGTTTGCAACACTCCTCCTCTCATTAGTAATTAGCACTAGATATGTGTTAATAATTGTGCAAATGGAGCTCCCACAAAGCACAATTGATAAGAACTGGAAAAGCATCTTCTCTACATTGTTGCCATTGATAAACGGCTGTTAATTTCATTTAATAGTAAACCTGTCTACCTTTAGGAATAGCAATCAGTATGAAATTTTTTGTTCATACATTCTACTTAATTCAAATAAACGTTTTAAAAGTTTAAAAAAATTCCGAGAGAAGTTTCAACAATTTATAAAAATCAAAACTGACATATATTGAAACCAATAAAGTACACATAATTTTAAAGAGCATTAGTTTATTATCTATTCTTTTCATGTGTTATCCAGAAACAATTTAATTATATACAAAAAAACTGGAATGCTGAATAAATGCTGATCAATAAAAACATTACAGAGCGGCCGACAAGGGAATAGTTATTTTAAAAAGTAGTATACAGCAAATTAATGATAAAGGCTTGGTTCTGTGTGTCCCTTATTGCTATGATTGTGTTCACAGATGTGTTCAAGTATGTACACATTTTTTAAACTCCAGTCAAAAATAGTAAAAAAAAATATTTACACAATAAATATGTGGGAATTTTTCCAAAAAATTCGCTTGAACTGATTCCTTAAAGAACTGTTACAAAAAAACCCCTGAATTGATAACATGATCCATTTTGTACCTCTTCCATCAAATTTCCAGATATATATTTTGATAAAATGAAAAACATTCAGGGCTTCAAGAAATGTTTTCCTATTTGGGTAAGCTACTTTCCCAACAATCCCTCTCCAAACATATATTCTGACAATGTTTTTTTCCCCACAAAAGAACTTTAAACAGAATTTTATTTCCTTGCAAACAGACAATAAGCACCAATGCGGTTACTTTAAACAATGAAAAATTTTGGCAATGTTTTTAACAACAATTATTAAAATGAATTTCTAATTTAAGGAATATTTCTCATTTCATACAAAATGCAATATATTTGGAAAAATTTCATTCTTATGTCTTGTACGCAAAGATAATTTGAATCCATATTCAGCTTTGAAACTTATATTTCACATAATCATGATTTTTTCTTTCTTTATATTCTATTAAAAGACTGAATTGAATAGTTAAAAGCAATGAATTATGGGTCACTGAATAAATTGTAAATAAAATAGCAACACTGAAGCTTGTCACCATAGAGCTGTTTTTTTAAAGATTAACAGCATACAGAAAATGTGAATTTTACCAAAATACAACACATTTCTGCTAATATAAAAAAACAATGCCTATGTAAATATTAATAAAATCAACTAAAGTTAATGTACAAAGAGTTGTTAAAGGATTTCAATTAAAATTAAGAATTATTTGCATTACAATATTCAGCTGGTAAGTGAAGTGCAATATTATTTAAGTTTAGGTATTCAAAAACTACTGTCAGCTAACTGGATTTTCCATTCAAGTATGTTTTTACAAAATCTTTAACAGATTGGTACTTTGCTAGATTTCTTTTTAAAACTATTAATTTCTATTAAAATTTCAATTAAATGAATATTTTTCCAATGATGGGTTAATCATTCACTTTTAAAAACAGTTACTTTCTTCTATGGCACTTTACTGTGGTGCGTAATACCAATGTATTAACTTATTATCTTGTGAATTAGGCAATATCATCTCTGTTATAACATGAAAATGAAGAAAATAAGCATGTCATAAACAAAATAATGTATAATCCAATGATTTATGCAACTAATGTACAAAAGACAGCTTGTAAATAAATCACTCTTACATTAATATAGTTAGAAATCCTTTAATGGACTCTGAAGTGTCTAGTTCACATTTAATGTCACCTCTAGGAACAGCCCTTTGAAGAAGATCATACAAGCTCGTGGGCCCAAAATACTGTCCCTTTACAATAGGGAACAACCTTCTGTTGCTGTGCAACAATGTCACATAACCTGGCTTTGGTTATAGCTCCATATGTATTATTTCCTTTTAGTCTCACAAGGCAACTGAAGGCCAACGAAAACCAAGAGTTCTTTCTGAATCATTTATTCTGGGGCAGCCCAATCTTCATATGGCTTAGTATCATAAGCCTCCTTAAAAAGAGCACAGATTTTCTATTCAGAACATGCACATGTTAAAATTCAATGTGTCTATGCATCATCGTACATTACAGGCAACACAGCAAAAACTGGCCATTTCAGTTTTTTTTTCAAAAAAGTATAAATAATTTGAATATGGAGCATTTCAGACAAGGCAGAAGAAAATCATCCTTTTATATAAAACCAGGGATTTTTGTAATGAGTATCTTTTCAATACAACTCCATAGCATAATTTTTTTTAAAAAAAAGTGTGATTAAAAACACTCAAAACTAAATTACATGTAAGAATATGACAGGCAATGGATTTGATATAAATCAATCCTGTAGAACTTCCAGAAGTACATTTATTGTCTCTGCCTTAAAAAAAAAACAACCCTTCATGTTTTATTGCATTTTTTCAATTGGTACATAAAGATTCTCCCATTAAGTTCCTCTCCCCTTCTTTTAATTTCATACTTTTACTTGGCTTTTTAATTTAATCCAATCACTCCACTTTCAGTCTACCAAATCATCTATACAATATGCACATTGCAAAGCCAACTTTTAAAATTTCTTACCAATATCTACCAAAGTGGTTTCAACAAAGATTCCAAAAAATTAATGAAAAATTAAAGGCAACAAAACTGCTATAGGACAGAAAGCCCTGCCATCTGTCCACTGGCTACAATGAAGGCTCCTTGTACACAAAGTTCTTTAATGTATATGAATTATCCACAAAATAAGCCTACCATCTGTACAAAATACACCACAGATTTGTTCTTGGAGGAGTGATCCTTGATTGCTACACTGTCATAAAACAATTTAGCTCTAATTACCATATGCATTTCCTTAACTGCTTCGTTTATATTCTTTACAGTGGTTTTTCCCCATAACCACAAATTTATTATTTTATTACTGTACAGCTTTAAAAGTTTTGCATACAAAAATAGTCAAAATATTAAGTTTTCCACAAGTCCTTCAAAAATTACACAGAATTTCCTCTTTTTCCACAGATTTTAAGAAAGCTCTCGAACAATAGTAAGTTCCACTGTGTTCTGAAAAGTCTTTAACAAAGATACTGCTTGCCCATGATCAATGCTGATGAAGCTATATCCATTAGCCTGGAAAGAATCAAAAACATTAATAAATTAAAAGTAAATATTTTCAATAGGTTTTTAAACTTTGTTTTTGAACCTTTTTTTCTTTTTGAACATCATTCAAATGAATTCTAATTTATAATTTTCAGAAAACTTTGTTGTTGTTTCAATAACGTGTCAATGGAGGAGCAATGCAAAATAGCAAACAAGTCCATATGTTCAACATACAATCATCGCCACTATCTCCTTACCTCTAGGAACTGAATTAACAAAATCATTACTGTCATTACTAAATAAAGCTACCAAATCCTGAAATGTTAAAATTGCTAATTCAAACATTTTATCTGGAAACTTTTACCAAATTACTGTACTATTTTGCAATAATAATTCTTTCCCCTTTTTATTTAGAATCAAAGCTTTACATAGAATTATTTATTTTTTGGGGTGGTTTACAATATGTGACAGAGAAAAGAAATAGTTATCTTAATAGACTTTTTACCGAATTATCTACAGAACGGATGAAAAACAATAAAACTCAGAAAACGGACAGAATCTTGCAAGCTTAACACTGTTGAAAAATAACTGATGACTACTTTAAATTACATTACCTGAATAATTTTATCTCCTGGCTGTAACAATTTTGATGCAGGTCCTTCAGGCTGTACTCTAGTTACAAAAATACCCTTCAAGAAAACAAAAACAGAAGTAGTATTATAATAAACATGTATTCGTACTGGATTAATAGTAACAACAGAATTAAACTGGTTGTATTATTTTGAACAAAAAGTGCTTCAAATCTAAAATTCATGCAGTTATTAAAGCTACTGACCACTAACATATGTGTAAGGAAGGTATTAGTATAAAAAGGGCAGTGAGTGGATATATGGGACTCTGCAGCCCAATCTGTAACTATTACATTTGTAATATTGATATAAAATATGTGCAATCTAGGTAGTAGTGAAAATAAAGAATTGAAGTGAAACTTAATATTACAATATTAGATCATATCAGTCAGTACAGCACAAGTAGAATATCTTCAGTGGGAATGGTTAATATTCCAAATCTTTTCTACTGCATGAAACTTTTATTTATGCTTTGGCAAAGCTCCTGACCAGGAAGCTATCATAAAACTTCCAAGCATTCCCAAGCCTCCCCTCAGTTTTAAGTAATACAATTCTTTCACTGCAAAACTGTGAGGAGAGGAGGGAATAGGCTATTTATCAACTGCAGGGGTTAACTGTAGTGCGTAGATTTGCTAAAGCCCAATGAAAAGCCTTATTGGTCAGAGGGATGATCATTAATTACATTGGTAATTGATCTCATGGATTCTGAAAAGAGTGGTTTATCAACCTACAGGAATCAATCATTTTTGTTAGCTGGCATCTACAGGTTCCACTAGGCTGATAAGTCTTCTCAATAATATAATAGATTCTACAGTGAAATTTGTTTATTTAGAGAGCCATAAATTATGTTTACTTCCTAAATAGGGGAGAGGGTGGGGGAGACTTAACACCAGTGACTTGCAATCTTCCCTGCTCGGTTCCCCATTGTTTTGGGGGGGAAGGTTGGAAATGAGAGTCATGATTGGCAATGATTGTGGGGGTGCTGGGATAGCCACAACTCTGACAGATCAGCGCTACCATTATTTTGTTCAGCACAGTTGTATATTCAAACAGTTGAGAGATATGGGTAGTCTTCCACCTACAAAGGCCCTTTAGTTTTAATAGCATGATTTACAATACAGTGTAAGAAGGCTTATTTTAAAATATCTTCCTCAACTTTAGAATGAGCATTGTTGCAGCCATCTTTTTCCTTCTTACTCCTAGTTGCCATGTAGCACGGAGGGAGGGGGGTTTGTCAGGGGTTGCGCTAGACAAAACAGACTTTTTCTCTTGGACTTTCTCTCATGGGAACCAAGGTCATCAGCTGCTCACGAGATTGCAGGCTGGGTGTTTCATGAAAAGCCTGCCAACAAGCTGAGTGGGAAAACGTAGTTGCTTGCATAGTTTTGGGGGTGGGATTCCTTAACTTTGTATTGGGAAATTCTTATGCATCTCTTCAGACTTGGTTTTACTTTTGAAGCACTGATATTCTGTAGCAATAAACATGTTCTTTGAGGAATTTGCAAGCCTCAGAGTTCTGCTTTATTTGTCTATCGGAACCTTGCAAATCTTCTTGAAAAAGAATTTTCTGATTATAATAACAGATGAAACTCATATAAACTTTCTTTGAACATTACGGTGAATTAATTTTTATGACATCTGACATAATTTATAGTTACTGTGCAGTTGAAATTTTTTCTATTATAAACTATTTTTGTTTTTTTCTTATTTTCATGAAGACAGTTGTTTTTATCAAAAGATTATGTAAATGAACAAACATCTTCATTTTAGTATTTTAATCCTGACAATTTGAAAACTTTCTGAAAAGTTCATATTATAAAAGGTTGAAAAATAAATTTGCACACAAGTTAGTGATATTGAAATTGATGTAGGAAATTAAAATTCACATTTTAAATATATTATCTTTTATATTCATTATACAAATGTAAAAATATTGAATGGTATCTTGAGAAAAAAATAACTTCCACTTTAAACCAAAAACAACTAAATGCCTGTTAACCCACAAATTTTCAGAAACTGAATAGCAAATAAACTACAGAAACAAGCCAACCAATCAGGACATGCCTACAGACTCAAGATTTGGTGTATATGTGAAGAGTTACAATTCACCAGTTAAGAAATGAAGGCAGGAAAGAAACAGATTGATAGAAAGTACTCATGATTTGGAATATGGTACAAAATGATGTTTAATTGTATACAATTTTAGAATTAAAAAAAACATTTATAAACATTGTACAAACAATGCATGAAAAGCATTGGCAAATAAAATATTTAACACTGAAGTCCAAATTCATCAGTATATTTGTAATATTTGTAGTTTCAATTTTTTCAAATGGTAAACAGTGCCTCAATGGATAAAGGATAAATATTCATTTAAAGAAAGTATTTTTAATTAATACTCACATCATCATCTGGTCTAAAGGGGTTTCCTCTACCCCCAATTCCTCCTGATATACTAAATCCAAGTTCTGGATCTTTTTCAATTCTTACTCGAATCTAAAATATAAAACATAATATTTAAAAGCAGGCTACTTACATATTCAATCCTGTGAAAATGAAGATAATCAATCCAATTATCTTGAACATGTTAGAGATATTATTTTTACAGTTGATGTTTTATTTATTTTACAGGTATTATTTATATTGCTTTTGTAAACTACATTGAAGGGAACTTTTAAGTCAAAAGTTAGCTCTTTAAAATAAATAAAATGTATCTAAAAAATTTTATAGCATTCCTAAGTAATGTCTATGAAAGTAAAATAGTATTGTGATAATAAAGCCATTATCATTTTTGTAAGCCTGAAAGAGGCCACAGTGGAAGAAAACAGCAAAACAAAATCGCAGTTAAAATATAATTTTCAGTGATTAATTACAGGAATGAAATACATAATCTATTAACTGATCCATAAAATAGAAATGTCTCCCTTACCTCTTGCTTTGATGCCTCATGGCATTGTCTGGTTGGACCTTGAGGCTGACTATAGGGAGGTTGATGGGCAACTTTAAGCATCAGATAATCAATCAGTTGCTCTCTGGAAGGGTGTCTTGCCACTGAAGTTTGAGGTCCAGCATGATGGATTTGACTATAGTTTGGCTGAGGTCTTGGAGGATGACCCATCTGCCCATTCATCAAAGGAATCTGAATAAATGAAGTATCTAAGTGAATATTTACACCAGCAAGAATATATTTTGATTTGCTCAGCGGTTCTGTTTATACACAGACATGTATACACACACACACACACACACATGCACAAAAACAAACATTGTACTTTTAACACACAATAGATTAAAATGAAATATACTCTTTCTGATTTCTAAATGGTAAATCTATTCACTTTCACTTGGAATTGTTCTTACTGATAGTCAAAACTGTAATATGACTTATAAAATATTTGAGAACTTGCTAATGTATTTCATAGTCCCATATCTCTCAAATGTTTCATTTCCAGAGAAAATTAAGTGACAATCACTTAGTTATTAACTCCTAGGGCGCTTTTTAATAGAAGGTCTGGTTGAATAAGCAATGTTGACAAAAACTACACTAAATTAATACAAACAATACAAAGCAAGCAGATGGTGAAGGGATTTGACAAGAATAAAACCAAGTTTCTCTAAATCAGGGATATAGTCACAATCTTGGTACAAAGTCAACAAGCTCAAGAATTTGTAAATATGTTCGTGCCTTTCATTGAGACAGAATATATGTGGAAGTTGAGCAATCTGAGCAGCCTCAGCTATCATGTTTAAAGGATAAATGCTAGAAATTGCAGTACAACATTATCTAGATACACAGGGGTTCCTTCTATCAACTTCTAAATTACTTTGAATTACTTTAATGATTAAGTAAGGGGAGACAGGGAGCTAATGCATACCGCGGACATACCAGTACAAATAGAGACTAAGTGCTAATGCCCAGGGACATATTATTATGGTTCACAGTCAGCCAGATATTTTGACTACACTTGGCATTCTTATCCACCTATCAAATCCCTTGCAAGGACCTGGGATAGGCAGATGTTTTTGTTTGATGGTTATTATTATGGTTCATCGCACAGCCAGATGTTTAGACTGGATTTGGCATTTTTATTCACCTATTGAGTCTTTCCCAAGGTCCTGTGATAGGCAACTATTACTACTATTATTATTTGTTAGTCCAAACAGGCATTGAGTATCTATTTCGTTGCTACAAAGGTAACAATTTTATATTTTATATTTTACTGAAAAGAACAATGCTTAACTGAAAAGAGAGGAACAATCTTTCAATCTGCTACTGGCAGCAACAGCAGAGGAAGAGACCAGGATAAAGCACATGACCCTAAAGGTCATATATGTAAAATTAACGTTTCAACAATACTAAGTACTATTACTACATTACAGTCACATATGATTAATGAATCTTACAGTTTATTACCTGCACAGGAAGTTTTTTAATGGTATCTGGAACAGCCTCTTTCAGACCAAGTGTGGCAGATGAATAATTCTGCTGTCCAGAAATGAATACATCCTCCTCTACTGGATTGGATGTTTGGGGATGCTGAAAATTACAAATAAAAGCATGTAAACATTTCTGCTATATACAAAAGCGAGTTAACCCCCTTTCATGCTGTTCACAAGTTTGTTCCTTTATTTTGCCTTACAAATTATGTCATTTAGTTTGTAAACATACCTCTTTAATAGTAGCTTTGCTATTTATTTTCTCCTAGGAACTGAAATATAGCATGACTTTGGACAATTGGACACGCTATTGAATGACTGCTGAACAACTTGATGCTTCAGTTTAAAGTAAAAGGAAAGACCTTGAACTGTGGATCTATCATTTATTTTCCCCAGGGAAACAATATAGGAAACCAAATTAAAGACCAAGCTATACACAGGAAAAATATGATTTTATTAAATTACAGAAGTTCATACTTAGTTTTACCCCTGAATTAGACAGCAAAAAGATGAAAAATGAAAGAAAACCATAGAAGTGGACATTATGCAAGTGGACATGGACATATACATAGGACCATTGTATGTCTAAAAATTATACTAGTGCCAAAAATGGGAGAAAGAGAAAATATGCCAATAGAAATCAAAAGTCTGCTTAGTCAGTGTGATGGAGAACTAGAGTGAGAACTGGATTTTTTTTTACTCAAAAAGCCATATTTTTAAAGTGCTGTGCGTGGAGAAGCAATCCAGATTTGAAAATAGACTACTTATGGAAGGAAGGAAGCATAAAAGACAAGTCACATTCATATCTGATCAATAAGATGAACAAATCTGATTAGATCAATTAGACAAACACATGATAGGAAAGTAGGTTCAACTTTAATCATACTAGAGTACATCCACTATTACACAAGAATTTCTATTAATGTAACAGAACTTTGTTATACGATCTGTAGCTCTGGTCCACAATGTCCTCAACCACCAAGACCAGATTTAAGTGAATCTTGTAAAGGTGTAGTGTACATAAGAATAACATCCATTTATCAAGAAAAATGAAAAACAGCAAAAATTTTATTATATATACTTTAATCTGTGAATAAATAAATTTATAAATTAAGCGCTATTATTACTTTTAAACATGAATGTGTAAAGAAATATATTTATCTGCATTAAAAAGATTTATGTTTTGAAATTTTCCAAAAAAAAACCCTTACAATTCAGAATGCTTTATCAACGTGGAATAAAGTTGAATCAGTAAAGAAAGAAATTCAAAGCAAGAAGCTATCTATTTATGTTTAAAATTATAGTGGGGCTGAACAAATGGTAGTTATGCCTGGTCCTATAAGTCAGTGTTTTTCAACCTTTTTTGGGCAAAGGCACACTTGTTTCATGAAAAAAATCATGAGGCACTCCACCATTAGAAAATGTTAAAAAATTTAATTCTGTGCCTATATTGACTATATATAAAGTAATTCTCTTGAATAGGAATCAAATAAACACAAAGTCACCTCCTGGTGACTCGAGTCACGACGTCTTCTTCTGTCTGCTGCTGCGCACACTGTGCTCGGGCGGGAAGGAAGTCGGAAGATGATGTCCTACTGTGATAGGTCCAGGCTGGAGTCTGGACCAATCACAGCCTGGAAATCAGAAAAGTGGAGGGTGTCCCCCTGAGGAGCGCCAATCAGCGCCCCTGCTGGCCAAGGGCGGAGTCAAAACCCCCCCCCCCATACCCAGGACACAGTCCGGCGCCCGCCTAGTGGGTGAAAATTTGACATTTTTAAAAAATCTTTCACATTTTTCAATTTTTCCCACGGCACACCAGGCAACATCTCGCGGCACACTAGTGTGCCGCGGAACAGTGGTTGAAAAACACTGCTATAAGTTACAGTTATCGTAGTGCTCTTGTTGTCATGTGATCAAAATTTGGGTGTACTTATGACTATAGGTAACTTTAACTCCCCCACCCATATCTTCTCTCATCTCTGCTCTTTAGCTGCCCCGCACATCGCTTCTACCAGCCTGGCCACTTTGTGTTCCACTGTGTCTGGTGCCTCTGGCTAACATTCCCAACATGTGCCTGGCCCTTTGCAAGGCAGCTCTTGGCCAGGCCTTCTTCCTGAGGCTGTTCATGCTCTTGTCCAATCTGGAAGGCTCACAAACTTGCAATTTGGACAAGGACACATTGGCCTTAGGAAGAAGGCAGCTGCCTTACAAAGGGCTAGGCGGGTGAACCTTGCCAGCAGTGGGAGGAAGAATACGAGAAGATCAGCTGGAGGGTAGCAAGACCACTGGTACGCAGAGTAGGCAAAGGGCAGAGATGGGGAGAGCTAGGCAGGTGCGGGTAGTTGAAGTGGAAGTGGGACAAAGCTGGGAATGGCTTGAGTCAGGGTAAATCCTTACAACTGGGTAGAATTTGGTTTACAATGGCAACTGGAAGTATCATGACTAAGCTATGTGGTCCTGTGACATTGTGCTTTATGATTGCATCACTTCATGATGGAAATTCTGGGCTCATTTACTGTCATAACCTGAGGACTCCCTGTATACTTATATTTCATGAAAATCTTTTAAGTCATCTGCTAATGCAACAAATAAACTCATTCCATACATAAGCTACCCCACAGAATAAAACATGTCAATGAATATTTTTAAAATCAGAAGATGATCTGCTGTTTAGCTCAGAGCAGGAAATGCAGTCCTATTAAGGGGACAGGTGGATTCTCACATTATTCTTAAATCATTGCCTTTTTAAAATCATTAATGAATAAAATCAAACATGATAAAAATTTCACAAATTGCAAAAATGCAATTGCAAGACATTTCCAATTTTTTCCCCAACAAGCATTAGGAATGTACTCACACGAAGAATGGGAACACCAGAATTTCTTCCGTCTGCAACACTCAAAGCAACATTGCCCTGGCTGCCATGCAGATCCCTAGAGCTGCCATAGTAAAAGTTGCTAACTGGAGCATAATTGGAATTAAAGGACCGTGACAGCATGCTCTGAATAAAGAGGGGACAGATAATAGAGATTAGTGCAGCATGCATAAATCACAAGACAAGTTATACATAAAGTCAGTGCAGACACACAGATTGCATATCGTGTTATAACCATGCAAACAAAGAACAGTCCCGCTGTGAATACAAAATCTCGGTTACATGCCATGTGATTTTTCACAATATAAATGAACATGCTGTCTGACATAACCACCACAGAAAGCACGATATACACCATTTGCTAGGACCGCCTCTCCCTATCTGCCCATCCCACAAGATCAGATAGGGTGGGCATGCTCCAGATCCTCTTCCTGAAATCTTGCCATCTAGTAAGACCTTGGAAATGTACTGTCAATGCTGTGACAATGGACATCGTCGCTGTGACAACTGAGAATCAGCAGCCATTTTCTCTTTTGCTTTTAAGGTGTCTTTTCTATTCTTCTAGAGTTCAGATGTAGAATGGGGGATGGAGTAAATGCTAGAGGGTTTAGCTAGCCATAACAATGTAGAAGTGTGGGAACTCAAGGACATGGTCTGATAAGGTTTTGGCGGGCTGAGGGGCAGGTGAGAAAAGCCCATGGCTTGTATTAATTGGGGGATGTGATTTATGATGTTTGTGGGGTGGGAATTGCAACTTTTTACTTTGAATCTGGGGGGAGGGAATCTCAGTTTTGGGTTCAACTACGTAAGTACCAATACTTTGTTTCCTAATAAAATGTTCTTTTAAGGAAGAATTCTTGCCTTGAAGTTCTTTTATCGGTTTTATCTATGTGGGAACCGTGACATGTACCTTTTCCATGGCTGCTCTAAACTTTGAAACACCCTCCCCCAGCCTTTCAAAAGATCTAGCTTTTTAGTAGGTGGTGGGATAGGATTGTACGGGTAGAACATATGGGAGGAGGGCAGCTGACCCTGCTATGGGGCATCCCAAAGGGATGATTCAAGCTCAGGGGTTTTGTTTTATTGTTTTACTCTTTTTTCTTTTGCATTAACTGTTTTACTTGTTGGTTTTATTGTTGTGATAAGCTGTCCAGTGTTGCTTAAGAGAGTCACGCATATAAAACTTTAAAAGAAATAAAGATAAAGATGGCCAAGGAAAATAAATCCTCAGTTGTCATATTTGAAATGTCTCCATAATATTAATTTTTTACTTAAAAAAAACAGAGATGGCATTCCCAAAATTTCCTTTATTTTCCAATGTTTATTATTACTTTTCTAAATAAGACAAAAATAATTGCAAAAAGGCAAAGTCTTTGCAAATTAGTGATCCTGAGAAATAAATCAAGTGTCTTATAAAAAATAACTGTCCTTCAAAGAAAATAAAAATGAATATGGCTTAAAATCTTGATCATTTTACATTTCTTCCCAAAATGCTCCGACAAAAAAACCTGAGAGATTGTGCAGTAATTTTTGAAGCACATACAGCAAACTGAGGTAGTAGATTCCTCAGGTTATTGCAGAGATCACCAACCTTTCTCAGTTGGCGGAGCTGAGGGAAAGGGAGGGGTAGCATTTTTGCGCCCCACAGGGTGGCAGTGCCCGTTTTCACACCCTGCAGCACAGCGGTGTCCTATTTTTTGCACCTGAGGCACAGTGGCATTTTTCACATTCCACAGCACCATCTTCACACCGAGGTGCACGACAGCAGCCTGTTTTTGTGTCCTGCAGCACAGTAGCGTCCCATTTTTGCACTCCGCGGTGTGGCGGCACCCCATTTTTGCATCCTGGAGCATGGTGGCATCCAGTTTTCATGCCCCCAAGGGCCGGTAGCATCCCATTTTTGCGCCCCATGGCGTGGCAGCATCCCATTTTCACAGCCCAAGGCATAGCAGTGTCCCGTTTTTGTGTCCTGCAGCGTGGTGGTGGGGTCATTTTTGCTCTCCACGGCACAGGATCCCATTTTTGCACCCTGCGGTGCAGCGTCCCATTTTTGCACCCTGCAGCGCACAGGTTGGGGACCCCTGGGTTACTGAACAGACAATATCATTTCAAGACACAGTGGACATCCTTTCCTAGAAATGTAGGACAGTTAGGCCATCAGGGAATGAGCTGAGCTGAGCTTTTATAACAAGGGAAGATTTTGCTAACACGGCAACTATCGATTGAGGGTAGAAACTGTTCCACAGATTGGATGAAAGTTGGGAATATGTAAGGATTTTATGGAATCTGAAATGGTTTTGATAAATGAGATCACATCAGGTCCTTATCTTTGGCAAAAATACAAGAATGTGATCAGTTTGTGGCACAAATAGCTACCAATATATTGAGCAAAAACATCAAGAAAATAGCTTTAAAGATGGACAGTCTTTAGTCACCATAAATTTAAACTTGTTCAATGAATACAAACATGTACAGGAAAAAGCAAAGTCGAGCAACCTGGAGGAACTGGTAGTTTAACTGACATTAAAATGTGTTATGAAAGAAAAAGAAACTAAACAATGGTTTATTTCAACATAAAGAAACAAATAAAAAGTGACAAATATACAAATTAAAAGAAAACAAAATCAGGTACTGGGAAATTGGTGAGTAGGAAGAGAAAAACAAGTCAAGGAGCAGTAAAATATTAATCAGTGGAACGACCTGAATCCAGAAGCTGTGAATACTCCAACACTGGAAGTTTTTAAGAAGAGACTGAACAGCCATTTGCCTGAAATGGTATAGGGGTTCCTGCCTGAGCAGGGGGTTGGACTAGATGACCTGCAAGGTCCCTTCCAACTTTATTATTATTATTGTTGTTGTTGTCTCACAATACTTTGGACCTCAGTGAAGAAATGCAATAAGAAATACACCATCCAGATAAGGAATCTTGAGAGTGGAATTGTTAAAGTTATAGCTATCAGATGACTAAATACAGTTAGTGCAAAAAAAGCATAATCCAACCTAGGCAGACACAGAGTCTTCACCCATCGATATAATAGTTTTGCTCTGCAGATTTTCAGAAATGAGATATCCATAAACAAGGGGTTTTGTTTTTTTTGCAGAAACCACAATAATTTCAGCAGGAGATCCAACTGAGGAAAATATTTATATAAGAGTGTATCTGTTTGATAAATATGAGCCAGTCCAATGGCCATGCCTTTGATTAAACTTCAGGATACATTGGTAAAAATCAAGAACTTTCAATTACTGAAATAATTATAGCAAAATGGACAGGTTCATTTTTAAGGCCTGATACCACACAAAATTTGGTATCCAGAACAAGTCCTTGGCACACAGTATATGAAGGATAGTTTTAAGTGTTACCATCTGGATGAATGGATTTAAATGTTATAGAACTAAGGCGGGCTGCAGATTTCCATGTTTTCCCTGAGAAGGCAATTTTGGAAATAAAAAGTTTGAATGAGAGACTCAGCAAGAATTTAATTTATTATTTCTAGAAAAGTTTTCAAACTTCAATATGCAACATAAGATTAAAGGGGAAATTTAGTGGAGTTCTATGAATAACAATGAATGATTGGATGGATAAATGAATGAATGAATGAATGGAATGAATGAATGAATGGAATGAATGAATGAATTGAATGAATTTCCTTTCCAAGGCATATATACCTTACAGCCATCCTCATCTAATAGCACTGAGGGAGGCATGGCTGAAGATTTAATTTTGTAAAATTCATATTAACAAGTTCAACAAAAGACACACAAATCAACAAAATATGGTTGTTTTAAAAAATTTTCAAGTTCTCTCTCGCAGGCCAAACAACAAAACAGCAAATGGCTCAAAGATTCCACTGACCCATCCCCCCAAATATGTATAAGTTGATAAAGGGGGACATCTTGTATCACCCAAACAGGACAGTACAACAAGGCAAGATAAAAATCTAAGATACAACAACAAATGTAGCCAAAGTGAAACCCAAAGGAATTTCAGCACTGTAATAGATGAAAGGTTGGCATCCATCCATTTTGAAAAGGCCACACAAACTACAAGACGGGAACCAGATTTAAATTGAAGATCAATATTCCAAGTGCTACTTAACAATATTTCCAGTATTATCAAAACCTAATGAGCAAAGCATCTCCAGAACAAAAAGTCCTACAGAAGGAAGTTTGCTAATCACCCTTTGGAACGAGCCAACCTAGAAAAGATAACTTTAGGCAAAGATTAAAAAGTTGGTATTAAGCTCTAGAATGAAAAAAACCCAAGCCTGACTCTAACAAAGCGCAATGGTTTAATGCATCTTGAGATTGCAAAGACAGCGCTAGGAAACGTATATTAAATGGCTTCAAGGATGTCAATGTTTCTAAATGTACAGGCTTGGACACCATATTGGAGCTGAGAGATTACTTTGACTACAAAGACCTTGTCCATAAAGAAATATATTCATTTCATCTTAGTTTATCATGAGCTACTATGAAGTTATTTTTCATGGTTATTGCTGTTGCTTCTTATTGGTTACAGTCTAGTTCCCAAAACAAAAACTGTTAAATATATTCAGGTATATGAAGAAGCAGCTTTTCCCATCTCTACAGCCATCAGAAATGTCTTGGCTTCATTTGTTTTTTTACTGGCTGTTGTTTATGAGTTTTACTGAAGTAATATAAATTGTTTGCTTCCTGCTGGGCTCAAAATAGTTTGTGCTAGATTATATTATAATTAATTGTTTTAATTCAGTTCCGTGTGTGTGTGTGTGTGTGTGTGTGTGTGTGTGTGTGTGTGTGTGTGTGTGTGTATAAAAATATCCTATTGTAAATCTTCTTGTAGGGTAGGCAACAGCACTCAGCCTGAACTACCATCCTATTTTTGTGGCTTTGAAGTAAAAAAATATGTTAAAAAAACAGGGGTTTGTTTTAATTTCTCCTTATACCCTATGATATAAAACATAGAAAAGGTTTGAGAACTTTAAGCCAATGGAACACTCAAGACATTTCAAATTTTGTTCCAGGCCCTCAAAACGTTCTTAATATGGCCCAAATTGTGTCATTTTATTCCATGCATTTTTTTTTTCTTGCTTTCCCTCTCCCAATAAAGATACTGCTGAGGGAGAAAACTAAAATAAGACTACATAGTAAAAGTACTTTTACAAATCAAGCCGAGGTAGCCATAAATTAAATACAATATTGTGCATGAGAGAGAAAATATCCATCAATCATTTCCCAAGGTTCTGTGGAGGGATAGAGGAAAAGAAATTTGCTATTGCTATTGCCATTCAAATCTAGAGCAAACAGACTTTCTATCTAAAAACCTTAATAGCAGTCTAAGGCAGTCTCATATTCCCTATTACTATCAGCCCTTGGGAAGTAAATATGTATTTGATATTTATCAGTTTCATAAAAAATGCATTATCAGCAAAGTAATAACCATGTCACTTATGTCGGTATTTCAAACATGCTGCTGAAGATGGTAAGAATTTCATCTGCTTAAATGTGATTAACGTTAACTTTATGGCAATAATTTTTTGATGATTTTAGAGTTCTTCCTTCTGTACAAATCATACTATGTATTATAATAAAATATCTAGCCTACTATTCCTAAAGCTAAATTACCTATTTTATGAACATGTGTTTATTACTAAACAAATTTTTGAAATTTTAAACTATAATATCACAACCACACATTCTTTAAAATGGCAGACTTTTACCAGCTTAATGAAAAAGAGACTGCTGGATTCAAGAAGAGGAAGTAAAATTGCTTACTTTTTCTAACTTTTTGGCCTCTATGTGCCGTAGTACTTGTTCCCTCCAGTCATGAGGAACTTTATTTTTTCCAGTAGGATCCATCAGAGAGAATTCAGAATTAACTCTTGGATTTGTTCTTTTAGACGGACTAGTCCTTGAGTAATTGAAGTCACTGACTGACATAGTTCTCTCTGGTATATCATTTGCTGAAGGACGGGCACTCTGAGGTCGGGGTACATTTGGTCCATCAATGCTATGTGTTCTTGCAGAAAGAGGTCTCTGTTGCCCTGACAATTTGGGTGGGACTCTTCCCACTGAATGCAAATCCCTATACGTTAAATAATCCCCCTCAGAAACCAGAGGACGGCGTGAAGATCCAGAATCAACATTAACTGAAGCAGTAGAAGACACACTATTCTGTCGCTGAAGAGTATTTCGGGTTGCACTAGAAGGATGCCTGTCATTTGGGGAAACAGCCCACATTTCCATATGCCTACCACCCATCCTTTGATGCATATTGTAGGCAGCACTAGCTCTAACATTATTATGGTTAGAGAAATTCATATTGGCTGAATGTTTTGCAGAAGTACAGCTCTCTGTACTATCCAGCCTTGGTAAGCGCTGAGAGGACAAACAACTTTGTTCGGCTATAGGATTTTGTTTTTGAAGCCACAAAGACTCTTTGGGTACAATATTGCTGCTATATTGTATATTATATTGGGGGGTAGTGACTGGTTGTGGAGAATTCGGTCCTTGCCCTTTAACTGTATTGGTATCTTCAGGATTATGATTGAAATCAAATTTAATTGCTGTTTTTGTAGATATTAAATCAGAGGATGATGAACATCCAGGAAACACTTGTAATGGCTGATCATATAGGACAGTAGCTGACTTACTCCGGACTATATTTTTTCCATCTGCAGCCATACCTGCTGATTTTATTGCAGGATTGGGGTGCTGGGATCCACTGTCATTTATATCACAGACTTTTAGAGCACCTGTCTCCATGTTAGTTATGCTATGGGATTTCACCACTGGCCCACTCCTCTGTGGAGACAAATCTTCAGTACTTTTTGAAAGACATAATTCTGAAGAAGAATCGGTATCAATGGTGGCACTTCTCTTTGGCTCTGACTTTCCTGCAGAGTGTAGCATGTCTTCAGAATGTCCATTGATATTATTTACTGGACATACATTCGAATATTTATTTTCATTTTCCAATTGTTCAATTTCTTCTTTCACATGGTCATTTATCAAGTCCTTAATTGACATTTCTGTTGATTTTATTTGATTCACTACATTAGATTGTAGTCCCTCTTCAGCTAATTTGCAAATATTCCTGTTGATCTGATGCAAGTTATGAGACTCATCAGTGGCATTGTTTAGTTCAACACCTTTCTCTAGTAAAGCTAATTTCTTCTCAATATTTAAACTGAATTCAGATAGATTTGTGATTTTATCTTGAGAGTTCAGTTTTTCTTCTATCAGAACATTTACATCTCCATTTTGTAAAAGACTGTTAAAATTTTCATCTTCTTCCCTGTAAAATAAAGCAATCATAAATATAACAAGAGCAATTTTATAAAATGACCACATTTGATAAATGCATTTTAAAAGAAAGAAGCATTAAGCCAGATGCATAGAGACAAAAGAAATGGACTCAAGATCCATTGATTTCAATGGATTTTACTTAAGTTTGCATTCAATTTCACATAATAATCATACCAATATAATAAATAATTGCAAATACTGTATAATCAAAAAGTTGATTAAATATCAATTGAAAATACTGTTCAAGAATTTATTTTAAATCATCTGATCACTCATTTTTATTAAAATAAAACTAAAACAATAAAATACTGAAGCAAGGAGACATTGCAGAAAAAAACACTTATTTTTTGACCATAAGGCAAACAGGGGGAGCAATAAGTGGGGGGGGGAGGTAATGAAGAAGTATCAGACAACCAAGGCAAGGGGAGCAATAGAACTTATCTAAGATGATAATGGGATTAAACATCTTGTCAGTACTTTCTAACAAATAAACAAACAATGTGATACACCAGGAAATTGTGAACTGTATGATGAACGGATAGTCTGAAGCTTTACACAAACAGAAACACTGTCAAGGACTATCTCTTTATTCTGAATGAATTTAAATCTTCAAAACAAGATAGTGGAATCATTTAATGGCCTTCTTCGAGCAATCCTGGAGAACTGGTGACATACCAGATATCTGAAGGATGGCAAATGTTGCCCTGTCTTCAAAAACAGGCAAAGGAATATCCAGAAACTCAATCCAACTGACATCAGTATTTAGAAAAACGTTTCAGAAATTTATAAAGTTAATTCTTATAACATCTTGAAAACCATGTAATGTACAGATTTGTCAAGAACAAGACTGCCAAATTAACCTTACTGCATTTCTTTGATTGGGTTACTTTGTTAATGAATTGAAGGAATGAAGTAGCCGTAATATATGCTGACTTTAGCAAACCATACAAGTATCTCATGATATTCTGATTAACAAGCTAATTAAGTATACTAGATGCCATGACAATTAGGAAGAGGTAGAGAGGATTCTTATTAAATTTGCAGATGATACAAAATTGCAGAGGATAGAAAAATGGGAAAAGAAACATTTTATCATTATTTTAAAGTCTTATGACATACTATAATATTTCTCAAACCTGATTTTGGTATTGACAGTCATGGTAATTTCTCTGTCTGGAGAACACAATGATGCTTCTTGGCTACTGTCAGTATTTAGAGATTCTGAATCTGACATTCGGGAAGGAGAGGAACAATTGCTATTATTCTGATTGCTGTTATGGGTTGGATCATCAGACGAAGAATCTACTGCTTTACTGTCATCTGAAAATAATTTAATTTAATTTAGCATATTCATATTACTAACTCATGAAAATGTACATCTATAGTACACATTCACTTTACATGTGACTTTTCATAGCCGGTAAATATCAGGGCCTTTGTGATTCATCTGGAGGAACACCTTCCTGGAATTGAGTGAGGCTTCTCCAAATCTGCAGCTTGAAGCACCATGTCCTCTCAAAGGAATGTCCACCAGAGTGCCAGTAAACTGGCAGAAAAGTCACAATAACCCAGGAGTTTGGGGAATAACTTGAGAAAAACACTTCTATTTTTTTTTTAAGAACATCTCTGAATGGCTCATATAACTCTACTAAATATGCTTAACTACCTAAATGATTTTAAGTTTGAATAGGCTGAAGAAACAGCATTTCTCTACTGGAATTAGGTTAAAGATACTCCTTCCTCCCAAATGGTTCTATAATATTCTGATTTCATAGTAAGTCATATTTAATGGCTCCATGTAGTTCTCATTTCCAATAATATTCATCTTTGTTTTGTAATTTGTATGACTTTTCCTGGAGCATTCAGCTTTATGCAAAAGTATTCAATTTCCCTTGAAATACAGGAAGTGTCCAACTTACAACAATTCATTTAGTGACTGTTCAAAGTTACAACAGCACTGAAAAAAGTGACTTATGATCTTTTTTCACACAACTGCTGCAGCATCACCATGATCATATGATCAAAATTCAGATGCTTGGCAAATGGTTCATATTTACAATGGTTGCCGTGTCATGTGATAAGCCTGTGTGACATCTGATAAAAGTCAATGGGGAAACCAGATTCACTTAACAACCATCTGACTAAACTGTAATGATTCACTTAACGAAGTATGGCAAGAAAGGTTGTAAAATGGGGCAAAACTGTCTCACTTAGCAACATAACTTTTGGGCTCAATTGCAGTTGTAACTCTAGGACTATCTGTATTTAGCTTGTGGCGGAATATATTAAAAATCTGTGGAATCCTGAGGCAGCAGTTTGTTAAATAGTGAAAATATCTGACAAATTCTGTGTTCAAATCCTACAAAATAGCAAAAGCATTGAAGAACACTTTTTAAAAAAATGTTAGAAATTTAAAGCATACAAATAACAAAAATAACAAAATAACAAAATTATAGTGATTACAAACACAAAAATAGTAAAACTTTATTATACTAATCTAACTATATTGGTATTAATTACTTATATTAACTCCCCCCAGATTAAGATAATACAATACTGAATAAACAATAAAGCAGGAAATAAACAAAACATAGGTAATAATCAGCATATCAAACAAACTAGGCTGCAGATTATAATGAAATAGTTGGCAGATTGGCTTATTTAGTTTAATCCAAAATTGAAGACATGAAAGACAACAAATTATAATAAACCCAAACAATAAGCACTGAAGTAAGGTAGAATACTGGGAAAAGTGACAAAATCAAATTTAAGCACACTGATCTGCCTTTACATAGCACTGGGATCTCTTTTGTTTCCTAATAGCTGCAATCCAGGCACAAATGGCTGAAGGAGAGTAAGTAAAAATATATATTTTATTTTATTTATTTTATTTAATTAGATTTCTATACCGCCCTATTCCCGAAGGACTCAGGCGGTTTATTACATTTATATGAATATAAATGTATTTTTATGCTACTTTTCATGCAAAACTCCATTTGAAGCTTTTAGTCATCTAAGAGAAACAGATCTTTTTAAAGCATTTATCACTGAATAAATGCCTACCTTTTTTGCTACTGCCAAGTGCTACTACTTTTGGTTGGTTAATGGAAGTTTCTATGAGAGGTGGTCTCATTTCTGCTACTTTCATTTCTTCATCAGAAGATAGTTCTTCTGATTCCTGTAAAAGAAGATGAACATCAGGTTTGTCAACATAACTACAATCTATTTTAAAAGCCTTTTAGATTAATACAAAGACCTTAAAGCAGCGGTCTCCAACCTTTTTGGCATCAGAGACAAGTTTTGGGGAAGACAATTTTTCAAGGATCGGAGGGGATGGTTTGGGTTTTGCTTGCTTACCCACCGCTCATCCCAGCTGTTCAATCTGATTCTTAACAGGCCATAGACCAGTACCAGTCCATGGCCTGGGGGTTGGGGACCCCTGCTTTAAAAGATTTGCCACAAAAGCTGCTCCTTAAGAGGCATACAGCTGTATTTGGAAAGCTGGTCTTCAGAAGAGTTTGCCATCAAAGACTGCAAGAATGTTATCTCAAAGTTCAGTGGGTGTTTTAATTTAAGATAGTAAAATAAGGAATGCACTGAAAAATGTATTATCCATACTAAATACTAGTAGTAATAGTATATAGCATGTTTGTGCTAATCTAACCTGAGGCTATATAAATGAAACATTTATTATACCTGACTTCTTTTAACCATGCTGATTGAAATTTTTCTAATATAAATTCTCATAAAAGTTACAAAGCTAGGACAGTAAAAATAAAGGCAGTAGGAGAATCATATTTTATTTGCAGACAATAAAAATAATTTTTGAAATTTGTTACAATTAGTTAAATTATTATTCACATTTATTAAAATTTACTATTCAGTAAAAAGTTTGATGTTGGTAACTAACAGAGCACTCCTATGCATGACTACTCAAATGCATAATCTGGTTTGGGAGATATGTATAGGATTATTCTATTTTTAGTTTTAGGATGCATTTATACAATTACTGTATGAAATATGCATGGGAGTTTAGTTATTGTTTTAGATTTATAAAAAATATTTAAAATTATATTACACTCCTTATGTTTTATCCAAATTTAATGCCACAATGATAGAGAATAAAGTATAGAAATATATAAAATACCTCCAGAGTATCTTCATGGTTAACAATTGGCTTCACATTTTCTGTGACTTTAACTTGATTGTTCACCTGTGAGTTTCTGATACTCTTCTCATCATCTGATTCATCAGGTTTCTGCACACAGTTTCCCATAATATTCTGCTCATTTTCCATTTTGTTTTTCACTGGAGTAATTTCTGAAGTCTAAATAATTAACCAAAAATTAATTATTTTATTATTTAATTATCGCTGACCAAAATTGCAAAATACATAATGTAGTTCTAATATATTTATATTGATGAACAACTTGTAAAATGTACAGAATGTTGTTTGTAAGTTTTTAAAATTATCTTCACAATAACTATAATGAAAATAAAAATTATGCAGTTCAAATATTGGTAGCTCTTAAAAATTACTAATGAACATGTGGTGAAAAGTTAAGCAATTTCAAGCATAACGCTGAATCTAACCTTTACTCCTATATCCTTTACTGCAACTTGCTGGCTTTCTTGCTTTGCTTCTTTATTAGTTTCATCTGTGTTTTCTTCATCTTTTAATCTGTGTACTATTGTTTGAACAGTTTTGACCATATTCTTCAGTTCATCAGGGTAAGGTGTTGGATACCTCTTCAAATTACCCTCCTATATAAAATCAATTTTAAAATTAACCAATTATAATGTGCAGCAAAGGGTTTCATATTTTGATCAATACAGTAAGTACAGGATACTCCTCAATTTACAGGGTACAGAATTTTGGCTATAAATCAGGGCAGCTGTTAAGAGGGTCACCATGTGACCCAAAACTATTTTATAACCATTTTTACAGCAAGTCGCCAGACATTAAGCAAACCACATATTTGATAAGTGAATCCAGCATATCCAATGGAATTTTTTTGCTGTTTTCTGCCAGAAATATCACAAATGGCAGTCATGTAACTACAGGACGCCACAACCAGTCATAAATGTGAACCAACTGCCAAGCACCCAAAATGCGAGGTGTGTGGGGGGGGGGATGCATTTTATGACAGTCAAAAGTGCTTTACACCATTTCTGGGGCTGACGTAATTTCAAATGGTCATTAAGTGAGGGCTATCTATGATAACACTCAAACCTTGGTCACTTTCCATCTGGACTGCTACAATGTGCTATACATGGGGCTGCCTTTGAAGACTGTTCGGAAGTGTTGGCCACCACCCCTCAGTTTGCTCATGTTACACGTCCGATATGAAAGCTGCACTGGCTCAGTTTTCTTGCCAGTACTATGTAAGGTGCTGGTTATCACCTTTAAAGCTCTACAAGACACCAGAGCAGGTTATTTGTAGGACCATCTCTCCCTGAAATTATCTGCCCACTCCATCAGATCAAATAAGATATGCATGAGACAGCCGTGGTGGCACAGTGGTTAGAATACAGTACTGTGAGCTAACTCACTGCTGACTCCAGGAGTTTGATTCTGAGCTGCTCAAAGTTAACTCAGCCTTCCATCCTTCCAAGATCAATAAAATAAGGGTTCAGATGGTTGGGGGCAATAGGCTGACTCTGTAAATTGCTGAGAGGGCTGTAAAGCACTGTGAAGCAGTATATAAGCTAGTGCTATTGCTATAGATTATCCACCTCAGCAAAATATTACATCCAAAGCAGCTTGTGTTTTATCTATAAAGGATGAACTGAAGACAGGATAACAAAATGAAGCAAATACATACTCTAGGCGGTGCCTCTCTTTCATCTTTATCTTCATCACATTCAAAAGCCACCTGAGCACGCTGTTTCCTTTGCTCCTCCCAGAGTGAGGGATTGAAGCTTTCGTTATCAGATATGAACATAACTGAATAAAAGTGTAAAGGCAAGTTAGAGCAAATAAAGTAATTCACACAACAGGGAGCATTTCTTAATAACCTTCTTAACAAAACAGACTGAATACAATATAAACAGCTAATTCAAGCTCCAATTGGAAAGGAAGTTTCCATTTCCACTGCTACCTGGCAACAGAGGTAGTCAAGACGTGATAAACTTTACTGGAAAATGAAAATGAAAAATACTTAGATCTGAAACACCTAAGGATGATCACTTAATCTTGTTTAAATAAAATAAAATCTTTATATAGTCAGTCCTCAACTAATGACATTATTTGGTGATCATTCAAAGTTACACCGGAAGCTTCCCCAGCCAAAAGGTACTTACAACCCAGTTCTACTTTTCTCCCCACCTCCCAGAATCATGTGACTGCATTCTGGGCACCTGGTAACTTGCCTACATTTATAGCTGTTTACAGCATTCTACGGTCATGTCACCCCCAATTCATGACGTTTTTGCTGGAAAATGGCATTTACTTCTAGTTTTCAGCAAAAATGCCCAACAGTGAATAATGAATTTGTTAATGACCCTGGCATTAACAGCAGCAGCAGTAACTTTATAAGTATGGTCTTTGCTTAACAACTGTCACAAACAAGATCATAAAATCAGGTCAGTCGTGTGAGGGCCCACTTTATGACTACCATGACTTATGACATAACTGGCAGGCTCCATTATTTATTTATTTATTTTAATTCCATTTATATCCCGCCCTTCTCCGAAGACTCAGGGCGGCTTACAAGCTTAGCAGTAGCCTTCATTCTATGTATATGCCTGCTTATTAGGGCTTTCACACACACCCCAAGCGGCATTATTACAAAGTCAGCTTAATTGCCCCCAACAATCTGGGTCCTCATCATCATAAGTCAAGGACTACCTTTACTAATTGTTTTAAGTATCACAATTTCAGTATTCACTACAACTGAAAGATTGCTGCGGAAACAACCACTTATTTTTTTCAAATTTGTTAATTTATATTTTGGATCAGACTGCCTTAGGGGCTTCAATTATCTATGTTTATAAATAGCAATGAGAGAAATTATGAAAGAATCTATTCATCTCGTCATCCCAATTATAAACACTTGATAAAGCATGAAGTAATTTATAAAATAGATAATGTGGTTCCATTCCTAATGGATTCCAGAAGGCAAAACTTCAGACAGCTCCCAATCATTTCATGAGGGCTTCTTCTATATACAGTTTAACTTATATCTTGTTTTTTTTCTTTTATATGAAACAGTAGATGTCAACTACTAATTTTAATCTGAGCCATATCTTCCAACTTATTCTTTACTCAATGCATGACTACGGCCAGAATATAGATACAAAAGACATTTATTTATAAATGCTGTACAGTTACGGTGTAATGTGCCTATAAACAGCAATCGTTTAGATCAGGGCTTTTCAACCTTTTCACAGATTGTACCACTTTTAGGACATGACAATATTTGAGTACCACCAGTGCTTAGCAAGATGTCAAAAACTTGATGACTAAAAAAGGGGGGAGGGGGGGTTGGGGTTTTACTAATTAGATTCATTTGTTGTTATAGAAATGGCTAGTTTATAATGTTATGGTTCAATGTTAATGCTTCCTTCTACTGCAACAGAGGAAGTCTGTTCTTTTTCCCTTCTCCCCCCCTCTTCCCCCCCCACTATGACCTACTATTTGCTTTTGTATTTTATTCTATAATCTAATAAAATATTACAAACTGTAGAAAAAAAGGAAAAAAGTACCAGTTTTAATTCCTTCGGTGGCTGTTCCTTTGCTGAATCATTTTCCCTTTGCACTGACAAATGTATGATGAATTTATACATGTTTATTATTATACACCACTATCAGATAGCTCAGGGGTCTTCAAACTTGGCACTTTTAAGATTTGTGGACTTCAACTCCCAGAATTCCTCAGCCATCATGGCTGATTGAGGAATTCTGGGAGTTGAAGTCCACAAGTCTTAAAGTTGCTAAGTTTGTAGACCCCTGAGCTAACTGGTCGGCCCTTCTTCCTCTCTCCCTTCTGAGCTCTTTCCACAGTGTAGTAAGAATGCACCCCCACCCCCAATCCCTTCGTTGTATCGTTAAAGTCACAGGAATCAAGTGCAAAGCAAGAAAGGCTCACAAAATAAAGAAACACATAAACTCTGGGTTTGTTTCTTTAAGCTGCCTCAGGCATGTCATGTGTCACAATATTGCAACTCAAGACTGAAAGGCTCCAGCAATTGCGAAAAGCTTTAGCCTTAAATTAAGCCTGTTTACCTACAAAGAAAACTTTCTAAGATCCATAGACAGACTCAAGATAAGGGGGTAAAACTAATTACATTTGTTTAAAGGGATTAAACGTATAGAAGTCAACACTTTGGACTCACTGCTAGCCTAAAATACAGACTAAAATATTCCAATAAGCAAAGCACGCAAACTGAGCCTCTGAATTATAAAATGCTGTAAAAACTGTACAAAATTCCTTATGGTAACACAATCAAGCTGCCAGCTGATCCAGAACTAAATAAACCCACCTTTCCGACATGCTCGTCTGCCGGGTTTTCATTTCATCAGCGCTGATTGCATTCTCCTGGCTGGAGAAAACGAACCAGGGGACCTTTTCTTCCAGCAACAGCTGCTTCTCCTTCCCTGTCCCTATTTCTTCCCTACCTGCTGAGCTATCCTTCTCTTTCCCTGTTGTCTTTTTTTTCCCTTTCCCGCCCAAACCACCTTTTATAGCCTCTCCTCTCCTCACCTCCTTTTTCTTCAGTTCACTTCTAGTTCCACTGCTTCCGGAAGCACCAATCAGCTGGAGCCAATCAGCTGGAGCCAATCAGCTGGAGCCAATCAGCTGGAGTCCTGCCGGCTCCTGGGGCTTCTGCCAAGCCCAGACAGTCCTGCAGCTGCCTCTCCCTCAGGCTTGGATTGCTTCGGTTCATTCCTCTCCCCAACTACACTCCTCTAGGACGGTCACATGCCATCTGCCACGTGGCAAAGTACCACAGGTAGTACGCATACCACCGGTTGAAAAACCGGTGCTGCCTCACAAGTTTATAATTTGCCAAACCCCAAAGATCTTTCAGAATCCTAATGGTCATCATATCATTATTAACACGTCCATACTGGTGAGAGCTACAGAATTTAAATATTGTTAATACTTGTTTCTCCAATGAGGCATGTTTAAGACTTCTGCAGGTGTTTTGAATTTCTAAGGTCAGGCAAACTTATCCACACCAAGCATATTTTTAATTACCAGTAGCAATTTGTAAAATAATCAATAAATATAATTCTCACCATCTTCAGATCTTGGTTGTTGTGGGAACATATAATTAGTAACAACGGTTTCCTGTGTTTCTGGATCAACCTCTTTTTGAAGTGGAATGAGAGGTTTAGACTAGAAATGAAAGACAGGAAGGAACAATTATCAATGCATATATAAATTCTGTAAATTAAGCTACTATAATTCATTTTTCTTTTCATCTAATGATTGATATACCTTGCTGTAAAACATTAAAATATGGTTCTTTGAGACCAGTTCAAAATCTGCTCTGGATTATTAAAGGACTCTCGTCTACAGATCTCCAAGGGGCAGAAATCTGCTAGCATAGGAGAAAGCAACAAGGTCTACTTGTGCCTGACTCCACAGAAACTTCTCTCAGCTCTGAAGGTATACTGATAAAAGACAGAACTGTATGCAGCTCCAAAACTTAATTTACTATATTTGCTCTGTCATTTTTTTTGTTTTTTGTTGTTTTGGTCACCACAATGTACAAAAGATGTTGAGACTCTAGAAAAAGTACAGAGGAGCAACAAACATGTTCAGGGGACTGGAGGCTAAAACATATAAGGAACGGTTGCTTGAACTGGGTATGTGTAGTTTAACGAAGAGAAGGGTGAGGGGGTGACATGATAGCAGTGTTCCAATATCTCAGGGGCTGCCACAAAGAAGAGGGAGTCAAGCTATTCTCCAAAGCACCTGAAAGCAGGACAAGAAGCAACGGATGGAAACTAATCAAAGAGAGAAGCAACCTAGAACTAAAGAGAAATTTCCTGACAGTTAGAACAATTAACCAGTGGTATAATCTGCCTCCAGAAGCTGTGAATGCTCCAACACTGGAAGTTTTTTTTTAAAAAATTGTTTGGACACAAAGCGAATGTTATATTGATAGCAAAAGAATAACTAAGAATTGTTCTACTTATAACTGTAAGATACACATGTGATGAAATAAATTATACACACACACATACACACAAGATTCTCTCTCTCTCTCTCTCTCTCTCTCTCACACACACACATACACACATAAACACACTAATTAGAATTAGCCACCAGCAAAATTAGCAACAGCACCCTATAATCCTGCATATTTTGTAAGTAGCCCAGAGACACATACGTGTGAGTTGGATAACTATATAAATTTGATAAATAAGTAAAACAAAATATCCATCTTTAATTATGGACCACAATGGGTATATAATGTGAGGTGGGTCACATTATACAGAAAATGGATCATTAGAGAGAGCTTATTTACAAAATCATTTATGGTTGTAAAAATAGTAAAAATCATGAAGTAGAATTTTAAATATGTTATTAGTTCAATCTATGAGGAAACTAGTACAGTTCAGGTATTCATTCTGGTTATGAAAATACCAAAGAACTCAATTTCCAGCAATTAGACAAGCATATGTTTTACTGTGTAAGTAAAACTGCCTTTTATATTTGTATTTACTAAAACATTTTCCTTCCTTCCTCCCTCCCTTCTGCCCAGAGAGGGGCAGGGAGTGAGGGAAGAAGGAAGGAAGGAAGGCTTGTTACAGAAATATAATAAATGTTATCTAACTCACTGTATTTTCAACTGCACTTTTATAGACAAGGAAGGGAAGATATTTCTTAAGAAACTGAGTTATAACTGCTCTGAGAGTTTTTTGTGTATCTAAAATCCTCTCTATGACAGTTCTTTTTCTTCATTCAACAGATTCTGGAAAGAGTAATAATAAAATATTTTCCTCACCAGAAACACAGCAACATATTCAATATAATACTTCATGATTAAAATATCAAATGTACAAGCCAATATTATGAAGTAATTTCACAATGTCTTTATTTTCAGTTCAAGTGCTATGTTTAAAGCATACTGTTTCAAAGGAAACTATAAATACTAAATTATGAAATATAAATACCATTTACCTGATTATCTGATAACCACAAAGCAGTCAAATGTTGCAACTGTAAAATGCTATAAGGCAAATGCTTCAATCTGTGAATAAAAGTCAAGATGACTGTTTAGCTAACCAGCAAATCAAAAACAGTAATAATTATTAGTAAAACACAGCAATAAAATGGTCATTTATTTCAACATTCTTATCCATTTTAATTGTGTATTTTTCTCTAATTATTATTGGGCTTACAAGTTATTCTTGCTGTAAGTTCAGCCCTGTAAGTAATTAAAGTTTTACACAGACTGTGACTAAGTTCTGAAGCACAGCTCAAGTAACACAGTGGTCATAGGGATAGACATTTGCACACTGCTCTGGAATATTAAATAATATAAATGAATTAAAAACAGAGGCAAAAAGAAGAGAATCCATCCTAATATGTTCAACTTGTCTCTTGGGCTTCCTAGTGTGAAATACTTCCCCTTATCTTGCCAACACAATTGCAGCCTCTGCAATCTCAAACAAATCCGGAATCAAAGCACGTTTCTCTGTAGTTTATTTGGTTTGCATCCTATGCAAACAACTATGCTCTCTTCTCAGTGCCCATTCTTGTCTAAATTCTTAAGTCATATTTTCTAACACTTCCTATACAAACCCTTTCCCACCAAAAGAAACTATAAAATAATAAATCAAAATATTTTTATTAGAGTATGCTTTATATAAAGAAAATATATTACATGCTGATTTCACCTTCATCCAAAGAAACTGATTTAATTCCCCATTTGGATATCCCATAATTTTATGCTTATAATAATCCTAGGTGAGAAACAGTGATTGGATTAAATTCACCCAAAGCTTAATTATGAATAATAGAATATTCATGCAAAATAATTCAAGTTACAAACCTATTATCGCTTAAATTTATAACTTTTAATTTCTGCATATCACCCATTTCCTCTGGAAGAACCTCCAGTTTATTAGAATGAAGGAACAAAACAGTTACATATTTCCAGTTTCCAATCTGAAAAAATAAACATAATTATGCAGAAATTGAGATTATTTTATAAATAATAAATGCATATGTTATTTTTCTGTTGAATATAAAAATATATTTCAATACGACAATTTTGAATTATCAAAATTGACAAGAAAACACAGCTAAAAGACAGGTTTTTTCTGATCGTAAGACTTTCTACTTTGCAGAGAATATATTTCAAATTGAGATTACATGTATTTTTTTCTAGCTAATGTATAGGAAGGCAATCTGCAGCCTCTGTAACCCTCCTGAACGCCTCTTCTGCTTAACATGGAAATCCAGTTGATACTATCAAATTAAGATAAGCCAATAAAATCAGACTAAGATACTTTAGCAGTTGTGTTCTTTATAGTCAACTCTCTAAATTCAAATACCAGAGCATCTAGCACTGAAGGAAAGGAAAGCCTTTGCACAACTGCCTCTGGTATGGAATTAGCTGTTGTTTTCTGAATTGGGAGGACCTTCAATTATTTGTGCTATAATCACCTAACAACTCAACTACGACAATGCATTCTGTACGGGCTTGTCCTTGAAGATCACTGGGAAGATTTAACTGGTACAGAATGCAGCAGTATGGGCATGCCTTGTATTCTGCGTGAAATTCAAGATGCTTATTGTTATCTCTAAAGCCCTACATGGTTTGTAGAAAGAGAGATCAGCAAAAACATACTCTATCTCTAATTCTTTCCATTTACTGTGTATTCTAATAACAGAAAAAGCATACTTAATGCATCGTCAAAAAAAAGGTGTGGAGGGTTTAGAGAAAGTACTTCATGATCCTGAAAACTGGGTCCTTAACTTCCAAACATCAAATTTTGCAAATTTTGTCACATCCAGGACAATGTGGTAAAATGTTTTTAACAAGTATTTCCTCCCCCAGCTCCCCCCTTTCCCATTACAAAATAGTTAACCCAAGCATTTCTCATTTTTATTTATAATTTATATCCTATTGTTTGAGCTGACTTGTGCCATAATGATTAATTTGGCAGATGAGTATCCTCTGTACTTGAGCATTTTTATACCATTTTACCCAGAATCAAGAATTTCAAAGTTAATTTCTAATTTATTTCAAAAAAGTTGAAGCCACACTCTACTAGTTTTTTTTAAAAAAAATCTCAACAAATCTAAGCCTATAAAGAGAAACAACTGGATTCATGAATAAAAGAATACCTCTGGTGGCAATTGTGTTAAAAAATTATGATCTGCAGCAAAAGTCCTTATATTAGAGAGCTGCCCGATAGATGAAGGCAAAGTTTCAATTTCATTGAAGCTGCAGTCCAGTTCTTCAATTGATGTTAACCTAAATCAAGTTGAATAAATAAAATCAGAGTTGGCTCATTTTATTTGCTAGTAGAATATAAAGTCAAGTAATGGAAAATATAAACAATACATATTGAAACTGGAATCGCTACTGATTTGGACAAAGATCAATATCTCAAATCCCTATAGACCTCCAAAATAATCTGAATCTACTGGATATGCAGGATTATAAACTTCAAAATGACTACAAACACAAATACGGGTATGCTAATGGATTTAAGTAGGCATTAAGTAACACTATTCTATTTAACAAGTATTCATTAAAGAACCATTAAAAATGACATATAACATGTTCTTTGTTAAAGATGATGTAGAAATACCTACCCTCCTATGGAATCTGGCAAATACATTAACTGATTTTCATCAATTTTAAGAACTGTTAATTTCTTTAGACAACCTGTTATAAAAGAAATATTAAAATGGTAGTCATACAGAATTCATAAATCTATATCACTATAGAGGAAGCAAGCAATAGCAATCTCTCAACATATCTTCCTTTTTTATGTGCAACTATTTCACTGTATCCTGTGTAAGCCTGAGTAGCAAGATTATTCTAGTCCTAGATCAATTGCAACCAAAATCAAAACAAATTTTATTACAGAAGAAAAAGTACTTCTTTTAATTGTTATTTATTATTAAGGGACATCCATAGATACTATCAATTGAGGAAAAGAGGAAACAATTTATTTGCAAGTGTCTTTATGGCTACTAGAGAGCAAAATCTAAAACCATAAATACTTAATAATTGACAGACCTACTTTGCCAGCTCTCTGATCAAAAACCAAGCTGGACTGGGATGATGAGAATTCTAGACTAATAAATCTGACAAGCACGCTAACTAACACAAATTAATTTGGAAATATTAATCCACCTACTCCATTATATTAGATTTGTTAAACCACTGTCATTGTTTCCATTGATGAGTGAATTTTAAGTTAACTTCAATATAAAATTGTTCTTTAAAAGAAAAAAAAGGTATGCTTTTTTGTTATGTGCTACAAAAGTACATTTATGTTTAAATAAAGAATGCCAAAATGTTATAACAATTTATTATATACTTATGGCTAACAATACAAACCAAGGGACTCTGGCAGCTGCTGAAGTGAATTACTAGATAACAGCAGATCTTGTAAACTTTCACATCCTGAAACACCTTCTTCAAGAGTTTCAATATTGTTTTTGGAAATATCCAAGTAGGTCAAGTGCTTCAAGCTGCCCATAAACTGAAAATACAGAGGCACTAGTAAAATATAATGCTTATGAATTAAAACATGAATATACCTTCCTCAACAGGTAATGCAAATTAATTTTAATGCAATTTTAGTTGCTATGACATATCAGATCATTTTATGCTCTGTTACAAACTAGGATGTATATTTTAATCAAAGTTTTAGACAATCCAAATCTAGAAAAATTGTCTAGCTGAAGATATTTCATTGTGAATTCTACTAAAATTTTCAACCAATTCCCTTTCTATGAATTCTAGAAAAGTGAGATGCTATGTGACACAGAAACTTTTTTTCATTAATCTCTTTCAAGAAAGGTGATCAACATTAATATCTGTAACGAAATACAATTGTTCACTTAGGCATTAAGCATACTACTGAATTGTCATAGTAATTGTAATATAAATATAAAATATAACAATAAATATGTATTACCCCTGGAACAAGTGTTAGTTTGTTATCATCCATCCAAAATTCTTTTAATCCACTTAATTGTTCAAGTACTTCAGGCTGATAGAAATAAAAAAAACACCATACACTATGATATATTTCTACAGTGGAATATTTAATAGAAAATACAATATTAAGAGAAAAATGTTGAGAATTTTGCTGATTTGTTTCATGTATTTATACACAGATGTTTTACTCTCCGTTCAAAATCTGTATTTTTTCAACTAATATGTTTATTAAATTACATAAAACTAGAATTGTCAGTTCACTGCATACTTTCAATGTGTCACCAAAACACCACACTAAGAGCAAATAAAATTTGGAAAAAAGCAGTCATCTTTAAAATGACATAACTCAATACCTTAAAACAGATTACAGTTAGCTTAGAAAATAAAAGTTAACACAATTTCTTATCTGACATTGTCTAAAAAGTTTAAGGATATGACCTTTTAGCGACACTGTTACTTAAGTGCAACTTACCACTTCTGTGAATTCATTACTTCCCAGATCTAGCCTTTCCAACTGAGTTAGTCTATTCATGGTTCTGCAGAAATGAAACAAAAGTACTTAGATTTAAGGGAAATGCCAATTATACCTTATTTTCATCTGCTCATTCTGATGCATTTTAAATAAGTATTACACATTTAATAGTTCTAGAAAACATACCAATTAAGCATCAGAGTTCATAAGAAGTAAGCAGTCATATCAATCTTATTACTAAGATTAAATGATTCTGCTCTAAATACTAGCATCTTAGTATATACGGTATGTAGCCTGTGTTCTAATCTAACTAATAATTATTGGGGGGGGGGAAATACATGCTGTCCAATTCACAGCAACTCTGTAAATAAAATAGCCACAATCATTTATATATACAGATGCTCAAAGCTAAATTATGAAAAGTTATTTGTTAAAATAATAAAGACAGGATACAGATAAAAAAATTTAAAACTGAAGACAAATGGGCAGTCTGTTATATAATGATGGAAAAGGAATTAAAAGTCAAAATTATGACACTTGTCATAATAAAAAGGACTAATTAGGGAAAACTCACAAAACTATCAACATCTTCAAAGGAATAAAATTCACAATGAAAAAAGCAACATGCTATCCTTTCTGAATATCATCAACAGAAGCAGATATAGCAAATTAGAAACATAAGTCTATCCCAAAACCTCCAACACCAACCAAGTAACAACCCAACCTCCCACAAGAGAAACTAAACAGTGTAAGAACACTATTTAGATGAGGGCAAACACACTGCAGCAACCCTGAACACCAGAAAAGGAATCAAATCATCTATACAACTTTTCCGAACAAAATGGATACCCTGTCAACTTTATCCAGTGTCTCACCCTCAACCCAATATAGCACAACCAACACAAGTTGTGAAAAGGATAACTGTCGTACATTAAAAAAAATCTCAAAAGCCATAAACAGACTATTGCAACCAATGTGGTTATTGCTACTACTAATAAACTAACTAATGTCCTCCAAAACATCCTAAGTAAACTAAAAGACCCAGAGGAGAAAACAGAAGTCACCTGCAACATACAATGTAAGGACTATAACTGTCACTATGTAGGACAAACAAGACTAGCAGCGCACATCCTGGAACAACTAGCAGTTAGAAGACATGATAAAAACTTTAATTTTACACCACACGGATAGGCCTGATCATAGTTTCAACTGGGAAACTGAGTATCTAGGACCAAGCAAAATCCAAAACCATTGGAGAATTCCTGGAAACTTGGCCTTCAGAAAATCAGCACAGATAGATAAACGAGCTATTTACATCGTGTTACAGAGAACACAAACAGAAATGTTGCCGATACTCAAGTTATGAGCATTCAACAGTTCAAAGTCACAAGATCATGATTACCATGTCCATTAGCTGCGATCATATGACCACCACTTCTTATATTGCCTGCTGGCTTCTCATAAGCAGAATCAAAGGAAAAGCTGTAAGGAAATCATGGTCACATGACAACCTGCAGTGTGCTTATTTAACAGTGGTAACCAGTACTGCTGGAATCGCTATTGCCAAGCAAGTGATCATATAGTGTCGTACTTTACAACTGCATGCCAATTCTGGTCCCAAATGCTCTTATAAACTGAGAACTGCTGTTGTACTGCAATTATTAAAATATAGTTATGGTTTTTTAACTAGATGATAAATACCACAGACCTAATCATACTATGTGAATACAGCTAATGGAGAATTACTGTCAAAATGAATAATTGCATAGATGAAAAAGAAATAATTCATAGTAATTCCAACAGGAACAAACCTCAAACATGATAATGGTCCTAGAACATCAAGACTACTTACAGTTGATTTTAAAATTCTGATTTTCATTATATTTCAAGTAATTCATACAAAAATATATTCAAATACCACTGTATACTTACTTTGGCAACATTTTTAACTGGTTTTCTCTAAGTTCTAAAATCTGGAGTTTAGTTAACCTATAAAAGAAATACAATGAATTACTTTTTGAGAAGTATAAAATAAACCTATTAATGTAACAGATTTAATTTAATTTGCAAGTATATACTATTAACATAAATTTGTGACCTTATCTAATAACTATTTTAAAACACAGCCCTTCAAATCATACCACTTGTTTTCTCCAATATTTAATTTTTTTCTATTTTATAAGTTTCTAAGATCTAACATAAGTAGAGCTTAAAATTATTTTAAAAAATAAACATACAATTCAACTTTCCCCCCCCTAAAATTACTTTACTGATTTTTCTTCCTGAATGGATTTTCTTTTATTTCTGAGCAACAGGGTTGTCCAATTATAATGTTAGCCTATTCTTCCTACTTGATCAAAATAAATATGCAGGCATAATTTTTACTGCCACAACATGAGGTATTTTCTTCCTTACAAGTATTTAAAATTCATCTTAATCTCTGAATTCCTTTTACTTAACATCCTCTAGGATATTTGTCTAAAACAGAACTGCAAAATCATTCATTTATGCATTTACTCTGTATTCTCAAACCAGTGATTCTGGGTAGGGTTGAACAATCAGAAAAACAATTAAAACACAATATAAATGAAAAATTAAATACAAATATTAGCTGCAAGATAGTATAATTAGTTGGTGTCAGCATAACCAGGAAAAGGGGCCCTTCATACACATTCAACCTCAAGTCACGCCATGTAGGTCTTCAAAATCTTCCCAAAGTCCAGCAGGGTCAGGACCATCAGAGGAGAAGGTGAATTCTAGAGAGTAGCTGCTACAGCAGAAAAGACATTCCTTTTGGTCCCCCTGGAACTAACATTCCTTGGCTGACAGAAGTCAGTAATTAAATATGATTAACCACCCTCTAACCTCAATCCTTGTTTGATCAGTTTCTATCTCAAAATTGCACCAGATATGCAGCTTTGGGGTCTGCAACACTGATTTTATAATCTTGATTTGTGAAGCTTGCATCTGTGAATAATCTAGGTAGGGGCTTAAGCTAGGACCCACAGCGTAGCTGAACCAGGGATTTTGCTGTGAATAATTTGAGGGGATACATTCTCCACTTTTTGCACAGAAGAATATTAGGATGGCAGAAGAGCTTTTTTTAAACCTGCATGACCATTGCACTGACCCAGAGACTTGAAAGGCAATATTTAAAACCCTGACCTACTGAATGTCCTGCCCTTTTATTATCCAATGAAGCTTCCTGCATGTTTTAACAAAAACCATTATTTTGGTCTTCTGGAAGTTTAATACAAGGTGATTTTCACTGAAGTAGCATCCTAGGTTTTTGAGTACATCCTAAGGCCAGCTGGGTCCTTGAGATAATGGCTGCCTTATCTGCATAAAGCACATATGGAAATCCTTATCTGCTATACTAGGCAGATGGAAATTTGGATTTGAGAGTTCTTTTTGCTAATGAGTTCATTTCCAAATTGAACAGACATGGTGCTAAAATGTACCAATGCCTTGCTTCCCTATGTACAGAAGATGAGCTCTAAAATTAGACCTTGTAGATCACATCTTATTCTCATCCTAGAGTTTTGATGATTTCTAGATTACAAGCAAGAGCCTCAGGTCAATGTCCAATCCCCTTCTCCCTATAGAAGTTTTGCGACTGAATCCAATGCTGATTTAAAGTTGACCAAAGCCACATATAGAGAAACTTACTATAAATCTACTATGGTTCTGAATTAGATATTTTAGTACAAGGACATAGTCTACTTTGGAAGTATTTGGAAGACTCATCTTAACATTCCATCCTCTTTCATAACTAATAGTGACTTGCCTTTTTAAATTTATTTACAACTTACCTGCCAAAATTGGCTGGCAAAAATTCCAGAAAAGCATCATTCAGATATAATTGTGTTAGGTTTAACAACTGTGAAAATCCATCTGGAAGCCTAGATAAATTTAAACAGAGATAAATTTAACAAATACAAGATCATATGCTTAACCTGAAGTCATATGTAATACTCATTGTGCAACACATTTTTTAAAAAAAAATATTACAACAGAACTTACTTTGAAATAGGATTTACACTGGCCTCAACAATTGCTAAAAATTTACAGTTCTTGATATTTTCTGGAAACTCCTGTATACCTGTAGAAACAGAACATTAAAAAGTATCAGAAAATGAGTAATGTGAGTTTATGTTATGACGATATTACATGAGAGTTGACATCTAAACAAATAAAATGGATTTTCTATATCTTATTCATAGCGAAAAGACTTGCAGTTCATAACTGGAAAGACAATAATATAGTTAGCTCAAACTATGCAGTGGTCTGCAGAATTTATTAATATAGCTTAGCTGTGCATGACTGTAACAAATCAGGACTTCTATTTATTGATATATGTGTTCCTGTAAATTTATACAGTGCATATTTCTTTTTTCATAATTCTTTGTTTTGTGTGGGTACTGTATATAGTGTTGCACAAACTACTTCTCTTCAATTGTGCAATTATGGCTTTTCTATAAACTAGAGAAAGGTGAGTAGTAATAATGCACTGCTACTATGAAGATCCATTTAAACTGCAACAGCAATTTTTTCAACTTATTTTTTATTTCAAATTTTTATTGAAACTGCAATAGGCACAGCATTCTTGGATAAATATGTAACTGCAAAAGCTTTTGTGAAGTATAAAATACAAAGTTTGTGTTTGATTAGCTAATTTAAAAGAGTAGTGAAAAATTTAACCAAAATGAGCGTTGAACTGACTAAATGTATTAATTGTGTTTTATAAGCTATCAATGTTTTTTAATGGTCCTCAGAGTACAGAATTGTGGGAAAGGTTATGCTGGAATTATATACAATAAAATATTTTATTTCTTCGTCACACAAGAGAGTATGAAATTTTATCTATCTGTCAAAATACTGTACCTAGTTCAATTCAATTTTGAATTGAAATTGAGAATCTGGGCAACAAAAAGAAAGACCACCAAATAACATTACAAGAAAATCAGCAATTGGAGTAGATCACAAATATTTACAGCAATCTCATTTCTCAGGACAGCCCTACTAAAAGCAGGTTTGAGGAAATCCTATAATTTGTTGACACATAGAAAATAATCAAAAAGAAAGTATTTAGAGACAAAACAAAAGAGAACACATCACACCTACCCAATTAAGAATACACATGGAATGCTATCCAACTGCCAATGGGAAAGAAGGAAAGATGGAAAAGTGATGCTTAAATTTTAAACAAAAAGCATCACAAATTGAGGCAATTTGTTGCAAGTCACAATTCTAGCAGTGTATTTCTTTTAAACAAAGGTAACTTATTTGAGCAATAATTAATTTCAATTTGGGTTTGCAACTTAGCTGTGTACTACTTGTAAAACTGAGACCTAAAACTGCACCTATATGTTCCCCTTCTTCCTGCATGTCTGAATAAAGGCAGCAGGAGTCAAGCTGGATTTGATATTGTTTTTGTTCAGCTAGGTGGAAGCATCTAAGCAATTTTTAATGAACTTGCAAAGCTAAACATGGATAGACCTGATTAGTATTTGAATGGAAAGCCACCAGGAAACCATAAAGGTATCAAAAAGTTGTCACTAAAGAAGGCAATGGCAGATCAAGAAAACTAAATGGATGTGTCCATAAAATAGTTAATTGTCAGGCTGGTGTATGACTAATATACTGTAACAAACACATAAAATATTTCTAGTGCAAGCAGATAAAGAGCTCTCCAGTTACTGTGCAGTTACTGTGCAGTGGGCTAATGCCTCCTTAAGTAACACCAGCTGCCTGAAATTAGTGCAGGTTCGAGTCCCACCAGGCTCAAGGTTGACTCAGCCTTCCATCCTTCCGAGGTAGGTAAAATGAGGACCCAGATTGTTGGGGGCAATTAAGCTGACTTTGTAATAATGCCGCTTGGTGTGTGTGTGAAAGCCCTAATAAGCAGGCATATACATAGAATGAAGGCTACTGCTAAGCTTGTAAGCCGCCCTGAGTCTTCGGAGAAGGGCGGGATATAAATGGAATTAAAATAAATAAAATAAATAAATAAAATATAAACATCTTCCACAACTGTAGTCTCCAATTTAGTCTGGTTGCATAGGAAAGCACTATACAGGTTATTTTCTTTCATCTTCAGTTGTGCTATGCTAAAGCACATTCCTTTCTAAAAGAAATATGAAAAGTGTTTTGGTGAAATCAATTGATTCACAATTATGAAAATAGCACATGACAAAAATTATGTCATGTACTATCACACTTTTGGACCTTTAACCCCAAGGTTATTTCCACAGATTCCGAAATTTAAATGTCCATTTTTATGCCCTTGTTTTTTAGTGTTCATTATAATATTATAAAAAAACTCACCATTTTTGCTGACATCCAGTTCCCTGAGGTTAATGAGATTTGCTATGGATGCAGGCAATGTTGTTAAATCATTGTCCGGCAAACTCAGCTTGTATAGAGACTGACAATTAAAAAGTTGCTATTGAGGCAAAAAATAAATAAATAAAACTGTTAATGAGGCACAATACTTACGAATCTTCAAAATTATCTATAAAAACATTGTACAATAATAATTCATAATTTATAACACTTCAATAAGTAACACTTATAACTTTTAATATTTGCACATTTATTTTTATCAAGTGAACACAGAAGACACACAGGATTCTATTCATGCTGATAAGATTAGGCTAAAGTTTGTATTTATAAAAATGGAAGCATGACAAACATGTGATTTCTCCCATCACCACTCAACGTTTGGAGATTCCTTTGTGTAGGATTTATTTATAGAATTTATATTTGTAGTATATAAATTCTATAAATAATAACACAATTGGAGACTGTCCCTAATAATCTGTAAGAATTTATACTAGTGTTGTCAAGGTCGAACAACCCTCTGCTCACTCTTTTCCAACCCATCTGGTCTGACAAGAGTTTGAAAAATTGAAAGTTTGTAACAACTTTCAATTAATATAGATACAAGTTCCCTAACCTTCCTATAATCCAGATTTATGTAACAACCGAGATTTATGTAACAACTTCAGCATGACCTATGACCAAGAAATCTGGGAGATGAAGTTAATACAACTGGATGACAGTCACGTTGGGGAACAATGAACTAATAAAAACAATATTGAATCTATGGCTTGAAAAGGCAAGTTTTCAACTGGTGCCTAAATAATAGTATAGTAAAGTAGATGCTTCCCCAAATTTCAGGGGAAAAGCATTTCAGGGTGTAGAATTTTCACTGAGAAGATCAGACTGTGAATAGCCATCAGAAGATATTCAGCATTTCTCAGTAAAAATTGCAAGTCCTTCCCAAGGTTTATAATCTAGCACAGTGATGGCGAACCTTTTAGAGACCGAGTGCCCAAACTGCAACCCAAAACCCACTTATGTATCCTTGGGTGCCGTGTGGGCGTGGCCCGTTGGGTGGGCATGGCTGCAGTGGTAACGGCAGACTGGGTGGGACTAAAATGTTCAATCAATTCCAACTTTGTGAGATCTTTTTTTTCCCGTGAGAAGCTGAAATTGATTGATTGATCCTTTTTTTTTTTGCACACAGCAGCAGAGGCCTAAAGCGAAAAGGTTTTATAAAACCCAGCTGAAGGCCTAGGACTGGGGCGACGGCACACATGCCCATTGACAGGGCTCTGCATGCCACCTGTGGCACGCATGCCATAGGTTCGCCACCACAGATCTAGCAGATCTCCTACAGGTTTAGTTTGTTTAGCAATTGCTTCATACAACCACCATTTGCAGTTACAACAGTGATGAAAAAGTAACTTTACACCTAATCCTTGTGTTTATGACCTTCACAAGTCTGTAAAACAAGGGAAGTTGAGGTAAGATTTAAGCACAGCTACAGCTTTATTCCATATCGGCTTTGTTTAACAACCAAGTTGCCAGTTGCAATTGAGGTCACTAAATTTGAGGACTATTTGTAGTCTGAAATAACATAAAAACTATAAACTTAGCTTTGTAGTTAATGGCAGAGTGCAGTGCAGTACAGACCACATCCAAATAACATGTATCTGTTATTTCTAAGTAAACACAACCAATATAGAACAAAATCAGTTCCATAATTCTTGAACTAGGAGCTACCCACCCACCAGTCTCAATCCTACTAGGATTAAGTCTTCATTTCTCCTCCTCATTATTGCACAGGTTCAGAATCTGCATACCTCTCCTAATTTGAATGATATAGAAAAGTCAAGTCATGGGTGATATTTAGCTCCCCAAATTTTGATAAGTCTTAACGGCTTCACAGATACCTTAAATAACAAGGGGGAGGGGGAACTGACTTGAGGCACCCCATAGCATACTGCTAGGGTGCAAAAACACACTTGCCCAGTATATTACTCTCCAAAACTGTCCTTGCAAGTAGAAGGAGAATCACTGTAACAAAGTGGCCCCAGTTCCCAACTCACAGAGATAGCCCAGGAGAGTATTCTGTCAACAATACCAAAAGCTGCTGAGAAATAAAACAGAATAAATAAATTCACACTCTCTTTTCTCAGTTCCCATAAGAGATCATCCATCACATCTAGTGGCACCTAAGAGCCACCTTAGTTTAGTTTAGTTTATTAGACTTATATACCGCCCTTCTCCCGTAGGACTCAGGGCGGTTCACAAGGTTTTTTTTAAAAAACAATACTACAATTACAAAAGTTAAAACAATTAAAATGATTATATTAAACCTTGAATATAAAAAACCTTATTTGACAGACCCCCCCCAATGTTTCTGCCTAGTCGGTATGTGCTGGCAGATTTGGCATGCTCCAGAGACCTTCCAACAGTACCATCCATGGGGGGTTCCAGAAATGTGCTTTCTTTGCTGTGGCAATCTACAAAGCCTTGAAGACTTGATTGTTTTCCTGGGCATTGGGTTAAAACGAATGGAGCCCTTTGCTGGCTGTATTTTTCCTTATGTTTTTGTGTAGAGTAACAGGATCCCATCTTGTTTTGTATTGCATTTTATGGTTTATTATATTGTGAGCTAATGGCAGAAAGTGAAGAAGAACTAAACAGCCTCTTGTTGCGGGTGAAGAAGGAGAGTGCAAAACTTGGGTTGAAACTAAACATTAAGAAAACCAAGATCATGGCATCCGGCCCTCTCAATTCCTGGCAAATAAATGGGGAAGAAATGGAGGTAGTGACAGATTTTATTTTCCTGGGCTCCAAGATCACTGCAGATGGGGACTGTAGCCAAGAAATTAAAAGACGCTTGCTCCTCGGGAGGAAAGCCATGGCAAATCTAGACAGCACACTAAAAAGCAGAGACATCACCCTGCCAACAAAAGTGCGTATAGTCAAGGCTATGGCCTCCCTGTTGCAATGTATGGCAGTGAAAGTTGGACCATAAAAAAGGCTGAGCGCCAAAGAATTGAGGCCTTTGAACTATGGTGCTGGAGAAGACTCCTGCGAGTCCCTTGGACTGCAAGGCGATCAAACCGGTCAGTCCTAGAGGAGATCAACCCTGACTGCTCTTTAGAAGGCCAGATCCTGAAGCTAAAACTCAAATACTTTGGCCACCTAATGAGAAGGAAGGACTCACAGGAGAAGAGCCTAATGCTGGGAAAGATCGAGGGCAATAGAAGAAGGGGACGACAGAGAATGAGGTGGCTGGATGGAGTCACTGAAGCAGTAGGTGTGAGCTTAAATGGACTCCAGAAGATGGTAGAGGACAGGAAGGCCTGGAGGAACATTGTCCATAGGGTTGCGATGGGTCGGACAAGACTTCGCAACTAACAACAACAAATATTGTGAGCTGCCCAGAGCCAGTCTGGAGTCAGGCAGCACCTAAACTGAATTAAGTACATAAATCTATCTATGCTGACTCTGTCCCCAAACCAGGGCTGAACCAAGATCACAGAGGATAAAAATATATGTGCAAAAATTGAAAAATAGAGGAAAGGTTTATAAAGCTAAGGGCAAAATTAACTCCTTTGATTAGAGAAACAACCTATCCCTTGTGTACTTTTTGCTGGAAAAAAAAAGAAAACTGAACTTGTGATTTATGGATTTGGGGATTAGAAAGGGTATCTAATGGAAAGAAGGAAATTATAATGCAACCTTAGAGAGAGAAGGTAAAATATAAATGTATTTATGACCACTGTCAAGAAAATTGGAAGCCGCTTCTTTATAATCCTTTTTTCTTTTCCATTTTTTTTCTTAAATTTCTTTCTTATTCAGTATTCCTTCTTATTTTCTGTTTCTTTTCTAATACCTGCATTGTTCTTCATAAAAATGTCTTCAATAAACATGTTTAAAAGTAATAATCAGTATCCTCTAAGCCCGTGGTGGCAAACCTTCTCTGTGGGCACGCGTGCCATCGCCCCAGTCCTAGGCCTTCAGCTGGGCTTTATAAAACCTTTTCGCTTTAGGCCTCCGCCTCCGTGTGCAAAAAAAAAAAAAAGGTTCAATCAATTTCAACTTCTCGTGGGGGAAAAAAAAAAGATCTAGCAAAGTTGGAATTGATTGATTGAACATTTTAGTCCCACCCAGTCTGCCATTATCAGCGCAGCCACGCCCACCCGGCACCCGACGATACATAAGTGAGTTTTGGGTTGCAGTTTGGGCACTTGGTCTCTAAAGGTTCGCCATCAATGCTCTAAGCAGTGCAACTGCCAAATTATTACGTGCTGAGGCACTTTGAGACAATCCAGGCAATGTTTCCCCAGGAGGAGTAATACAATGGCCTTTCTTCCAGTCTGATGGTACTACTCCCCACCACCTCATGGAAAGATTCATTTGCCACTCCCTGCATCCACCCATTCAATCCCTCAGCCATCTCAAATGAGGCCACATCACCAGAGATCACAAATGTGTTGTCAGCCAGGCAGGTACACATTTCTTATCTATGTCCTTGGCTTCATAAACTGAAATACTGTATATCCCATAAAACAGAAGATGGTAAGCTGTTTTCCCATTCTGTAGGTAGGGGGATATCAGGAAAATATATCATCATTAATGGCACAGAAACTCTACCTCTAACTTAGAAGGAGGAAATATAAACCTGCTACAAAATTGTATGCATATACAAGCAAAAAGACAGTTTAATCAAAGTTGGCAGGCTTTCTCATACCTACAGGATCCCCCTACCCAGAGAAAACTAGATAAATCCTAACCTTAAATTTTATCTGAAAAAGTGCTACATCTTAAATTGGGAAGTGATAATCAAGAAGTAAAAATTAGGCTAGCATCATAAAGTCAATTTATATAAAATATTCAATCACATATTCCTGATTATAGTGCGCATTTCAAAATGTAATTTACATGCAATTTGCCATCTTTGAGAGGTTTGTTGCAGATAAAAACATTTTGATCTTCCTAAGAGGTACATTTTAAGTACAGTTATTCTGTAATTTTAGATCTCCAGAAACATGGAGATTGACATTTAGAATCCTAACAAAAAGCAACTTGGGATGAATAAGATCAGACAGGTAGATAAGAAATCTATCTCATTATAGCCGTGGCCAGGGGGTTTTTGCCCAGGTTCACCTGGTGCACCAGTTGCGGCCCTATCTGGACCAAGACGCCCTACGTACAATCACTCATGCACTTGTGACCTCCCAGATAGACTACTGCAATGCTCTCTACATGGGGCTGCCCTTGAGGACCACTTGGAGGCTTCAGCTGGTGCAGAATGCGGCCGCACGAGTTGTGATGGGGGTTTCCCAATACTCCCATGTAACGTCTCTTCTCTGCGAGCTGCATTGGCTTCCGGTTGCCCTCCGGGTGAGATTCAAGGTGCTGGTGATGACCTATAAAGCCCTAAATGGTATGGGTCCGGATTATCTTCGGGAGCACCTGCTGCCAGCATCAACTTCCCATCATCCTGTGCGCTCCCACAGGGAGGGCCTCCTCACGGTGCCGCCGGTCAGGGAGTGCTGGCTGGCAGCCCCCAGGGGGAGAACGTTCTCTGTGGGCGTGCCTGCCGTTTGGAATCAGCTGCTTGTGGAACTCCGGATGGCCCCCGACCTTCGCTTGTTTCACCGGGACCTAAAAACTTGGCTATTCGAGCTTGCTGGCCTGGACTGAGGGTTTTTGGGTTAAGGTTTTAATTTTTAATTATTTGGGGGCTATTTAATTTAATTTTATTTTAACCTGTATATATTGTATTGTTTTAATTTGCCCTGTAAACCGCCCTGAGTCCCTCGGGAAAAAGGCGGTATATAAATCGAAATAAATAAATAAATAAATTATATTTAGGGCACTGACACAGCTTATATCTATTACTGTTCTGTAGTATACGAGACTTTATTTGCTGGGGTGGTGCAGAAGGAAAAGGTGTAGCACTCAACTGCTCATTGTGAAACATCTGTTTCACGTAACCTAATAGTTTTTAATTTGTTGAGCTTTTGGATCTTGAGAATGCAGACAGAATGTCTGAGTGACAGAAGCTGCTTTTCAACATTACATTTTTTGCTGATTCAACTAGTGAAAAATGTTTCTTTGCATGTGATGATATTGTAATATCACTGTAATCAGAATGATACTGATTACATGGGCCTTTTTTATCAAGATTTTTATATTGGACTAATATTGCCATGGTCATCTTGGTAAACTATCTAATTCTTTTACTTTTTAGTGTTAACAACCAAAATAACGTACAGCAGTAGAACCATACAAAGCACCTAAAAGGAGTGCTTCACAAAAGATGCTAGTTTGAGTGAAGCACTTTTTGCGCAAACATGAAAAATGTTGGAAGGCCTGCTTGGCTGCATCAAAGGCTGTTCCTGGATATGTCTGCATATAAATGCAAATGCTTCACTTTACTAGTCATTGCAGTGAAAACATCATGTAGAAAATTAACAACATTCTTCAGAGATGCTATGCATGCCTGTCAGCATATAGTCTGCTTTAATGTTTTAACGATGATACTTTCTTCACATTAACAAGTTTTCTGAAGTGCCCTTTCCTAAGGCAGGGTTGAGATCAATATATTAATTAGAGAAGTTATGCTCTATTCTACTATGCTGTGTTTGAAAAATAGAACACAAAATTACCATTTGATATAGCCACTTTATTTTGACCTTTATTATTTAGTGTTTACAGGAAGCCACTGGGAAGGATTTATCTGAAGCTCTAGAGAGCAACAGTGCTATTATACTTCACTTAGGAATGTGCAAAACATACTGCTTGAATTCTAAACCTTACCACCAATCCATGTTCAAGGGGGTCATTTAGAAATATTTTTAAAGTTGATGCTTCTGAAAATGGAAATAATCTATAGCCTAGAATACTATACACTATTTTCTGCTATAATCTATTGTGATGGCCACTCACAATGCTAGAACAATAATCAATAACCAAGCAACTATGGTTAATTTCAACAAAGATGACATGCATGTGTACAGAACCTTATATAAATATTGATATGTCAACCTCGATTTGTCATATCAATATTTCTTTCCTGTCGTACAAACATTATAAAACTACTAAAAAATTTACTCTTTGTACACGAAACATTTATGTGAGGAGTCACTGTTATTCACTTACATAAGAAATGCAATATTAGAATGCAACATACCTTTGGAAGCTCTTCAATTTGATTAGCATCTAAATAGAGTTCTTCCAATGTCTTTTCATAAGTAAAAATTTCCTTAGGAACCTGCTCAAGGCTGCAGTGAGAGTAATCAAGTGAAGTCACAGTTTCTTCTTCTCCACGCAAGCAACGGCATGGAACCAATCGCACAAACAAGTTCCGTTTTGTTGTCATTTTCAGGCACTATTGTAAGAAAACAAAGAAGTACTCTTAAAAATAGTAACAAACCTATGAAGTTGAATAAAATATTGCCACAGGTTTACAGATGAGTTGTTTTTAAACGAAAGACACTAAATACTTAGTTCAAATCACATACAAACTTTTTAATGTTATGTTCATGAATCTTCTTGAATAAAATTATCTCTAAATAGAAGTATCAGCCTCTTTATACTAATGAATCTTCCCAAAAAGATATGAAAGCCAGCTATGTAACTATCTTTTTCAACTTGAACAAAATCTAAGAACTTATAGAAGGTGAACTCATCACATTTGCAGATGACACCAAGCTGGGGGAAATAGCCAACACTTTGGGAAGATCAACAGAAAAGTTGTAGCTCATGGTTAAGCTGTGGGGTCCTCAGTGCTTTTTGACTTGATTTTTTTCTTGCAGATAATTCACCACTAAACTAAGTTACATCATCACTGCTAGTAGACAGTGGTTTGCTCTCATTTTATATATTAGTGGTTTCCCAGTTAGTGTTGATGGGAGTGGTCTTGGTGATTCCTTAATAGGCCAACTGATAAACCAACAATGAAGAAGTAAACAATATCTCAATCAAGGAACCATCAATTCAGATAAACAAGGTAACAGTAAACAACAGCCCAATCAGGGAACCACCAAGACCATTCTCACGAAGGCTGCAAGAAAACAAGCAAGCTCAGAGGACACAAAGAACCTCCCTTTGGAAGACAGACTCCAGATTCAGAAGGATCTTGACAAACTTGAGCATTAGGCCCTATCCAACAAGATGCAGAGTTCAGTAATGAGAAAAGTAAGGTCCTGCACTTAGGCAGGAACAACCAAATGCATAGGTAGAAATAGGAGTTACCTGGCTCAAGAGTAGTAACTCTGAAAGGGAACTTGATGTCCCAGTGTACCATCATCTAAGTATGAGCCAGCAGTGTCCTGCAGCAGTAAAAAAACAACACATGCAGTCTTAGGCTGCATGAACAAAGGGATAGTGTCAAAACCAGGGTTCCCTAACCCCTGTCTGTGGCCCACTATGAAAGCCACACACACGTGCACATGCAAAACCATCTCCTCTGCCTCCCCGCCACCTCCGCCAGTCCGAGCCAGAAAGCCTGAGGACCACTGGTCAAGATCACAAGAAATGATAATGCCACTCTATACTGCATTAGCGAGGCCACACTTGTAATACTGCACCTAGTACTAGTTGGCAAGATACAAAAAAGGTACTGAGATCCTAAAAAGAGTGCAGAGAAAAGCAACAAAGATGAGAAAGGTTATGGAGGTAAACCATATGATGAATGGTTAAAGTAATTAGGAATTCATTATGTCGAGTAACATAATGAAAAAAAGGAAATTAGGTGTGACATGATAACTGTCTTTCAGCATTTGGGGGCTGTCACAGAGAAGAGGTGGTTGACTTGTTTTCCAAAGCATCTGAGGGCAGGATAAGAAGAAATGGGTAGAAGCTTGTTGAAGAGAGATCCAATCTGGAACTAAGGAGAAATTTCCTGACAGTAAGAACAATTAATCAATGGAACAACTTGCCTCTTGGAGTTACAGGTGTTCCATTGCTGAGGTCTTCAGGAAAATATTGGCCAGCCATTTGTTCAGGATAGAGTAAGGTCTCCTGCCTTGGGGGGGGGGTAAGGTCTCCTGCCTTGGGGGGGGGGGAGAGATAAGATTTGAATTTGAAGACCTCCAAGATGCTTCCAGTCCTATGATTTCTATGTTTCTAAATACATACACCTTAAGTTGGATAGTTTTAATTATGGCTTCAATATCGGTTGCTGGAATTGGGTATGTCTAGTTTAATGAAGAAAAGGATGAGGAGGCGACATGATAGCAGTGTTCCAATATCTCAGGGGTTGCCAAAAAGAAGAGGGGATCAAGCTATTCTCCAAAGCACCTGAAGGCAGGACAAGAAGCAATGGATGGTAACTAATCAAACAGAGAAGCAACCTAGAACTAAGGAGAAATTTCCTGACAGCTAGAACAATTAACCAGTGGAACAACCTGCCTCCAGAAGCAGTGAATGCTCCAACACTGGAAGTTTTTAAGAAGAGACTGGGCAGCCATCTGTCTGAAATGATATAGAGTTTCCTGCCAGAGTTTCCTCCAAGATCCCTTCCAACATTATCATTATCATCATCATCATCATCATCATCATCATCTAGTTAAGAGTGCAGGAAAGCAATGTACAGTAAACATATTTTAATTTGGTTAGAACATTTCCTAGAAATGGCAGACAAGGAAATGTATGGCATTTAGTACTGATGAGATATTAGTAATATATGTATATAATTACATCACATAATCTGAAAATTAAGCTCTAGCATACATGGTTTTGATTCCTTGCCTTCTCCCACCTTCTCCCTTCCCCCATTTTTTGCTATGTATCTTTACTTATGATGTCAAGGATCTAATGACTAGAGAAACAGAGATGATATATCTAAGACTTTTATCATTTTAAGAACAGAAAGTGTCCAAAATTTCAAACTATGCACTTAAAATTGAATACAGTACCAAGTAAAATATCTCATTTCCTGATTATTCTCTAACATTTTATTAATATTCCTAACTGCTATATCTATTTCAATAAAAAGCCCAATTTAAATATTACTAGTTAAATAATTAAATGAGATATCCATGCAGTCATGCTTACCACTGGATTATGATTTTCTCTCTGTTGCTTTTTCCCTGAGCTTTCGAAACCAACATTCTGTGAAAAGGGAAACAATAATTTCGGTCAAAACTATAGCTGTATACAATATTCTACAACTTTCCATTAATTTTTTGCTTATACTTTCCCTTTATTAAAATATGAACAAAAATAAGCTGTAAATCAAACACCAAACTACAGTAACAATTTTAAAGGAAATTAAGATATGTAACAATAGAAGAAAATCTATAAAAGAGCTCAAAATGCAGTCATCTGCTACCAAGTGAGGGTGTTTCACAAAAAGGTCCAGTTCTCTCGTCCCAAGAATATTGCCTCTGTATTCCAACAATGGCTTCATATTCTGGTAGATTTATACTGCACAAGGCAACTCAATCAAACCTTTTATGTGAAACAGCCAGAGTTTCTTAGCACAGATATGTCAACTGCCAATAAACAACAGTGCCCAGCTTCAAGGCTAAAAAGCAAAGATCAATAATGAGAAAACATGGGGGAAGGCTAAGAGCCAGAATTAAACTATGGTTAGTATACAATGCATGTTGGACATCTGGTTGCCATTAACTATTTCGGGGCTTCTCCCTAGTATGCAAGTAGCTAGCCACTTTCTCTTAAGGAGAGAACCTACATCTTATTCAACCTCTACTAAGTCAAATACTAAAGACATTTTGCCAGTAAGTCTAACAACTTAATATGTAACAACTCAGGACAAATGCTTTGAACTGAATCCAAAAACTGACTAGAAACTAGAGCAGGGGTCTTCAAACTTGGCCCTTTTATGACTTGTGGACTTCAGCTCCCAGAATTCCTCAGCCAGCAATGCTGGCTGAGGAATTCTGGGAGCTGAAGTCCACAAGTCATAAAAGGGCCAAGTTTGAAGACCCCTGAACTAGAGGAACTAAGTTCTGTCCAAAACATCCCTTTCTAATTAGCAGCCGTGGCCCCTATTTAGGACCAACTCAAGGCAGCCCAAAATAAAATGTATTATGATTATCTCCTATGCTATTTAATATGCAACCACAGGGGAGGATTATTCCCAGACCTTAAGCTAATTGTCATCTATATGCTAATGACAGGTATTCCTCTCAATTCTATATTTCTCCACTGCTATAAATTAGATAGTATTTCCAAGGCCTCTGAATAATTTCAGGAAGGAATGTATATGCAGTAACAAATGCAAGAAAAACAGTGTTCCAAGAGACAACCATGCTTTCGGGATTTGCATCATGATAATCACATGATGCAATACTCTGGTCATTATAAAGTCAAATGGCTTACTGGAATTGATGGAATTATCTACAGAAATATAGATATCTATCTATAGAAGAATCAACAAATGTTTTAACCAAACTATGGCAGCAATACAACTGCTATAAATAAATTGTATCCAGTCACATAACGTCTCAACTTACAACCATAATTCCAGTCCCAATTGTAATTCTAAATCAAGGGCTACCAGTGATGCTTAACCCAAACATAAGACACTATGCTAATAGTGTGAGCTTGATAGAATTTTGCTCATTTTAACCTTGAATTGTTATGTCACCTGCAGTGAATATAAGAAGTGAACAGTAGGGAATGCCATACTGCTCACAATTAATTATTATATCTCCCAAAGATTGAATTCTTTTTCATATACCTAAAAAAATCAGGCATTCTGCAGTTATTTCAGTCCAAGATCTAACCCTAGGTTATTTAAATTATTTTTTTCTTAGTGATACATTAAAATTTAAGACTAGAGTGAAGATCCCCCATCAAGCCAAGTTATTTGGGCTGCTTCCCAATTTCAAATAACAGTTCTAGAGGAGTATTTCATAGTGCAATTTCTGGTACAATTCAGAATCATTAGTTTCATCAATTATGGCAAACTATCCTGAGGCAGCACAGCAGGCCCAAACCATGATATTGCCACTACGTTTCTCAGATAAGGTTCTTATGCTGGAATGCAGAGTTGACCTTTTGCCAAACTAACTGCTTCTCTTTCAAGGAAAAAAGTTTTGTTTTGATAACATCCAGAAAATATTCTTTCAATAGCCTTCTGCCATTTATCCATGTGGACTTTGGAAACTGTTAGATTGGCAGTGTTGTTCTTTGCAGAGATTGCTAGCTTTCTCCTTGCAACCCAACTCCTGTTATGGCATCATGAACACAGACATTCACCAATGCCTTTGCACAATTTTATGTTGTGCATCAGTTGCACCCATTCCTAGATCGTGGAGGCTCTGTTCACAATCACCTCCAGATTGGACTACTATAATATGAACTACATGAGGATTCCTTGAAAAACCTCTGGAGGCTTACAATTGGTACAGAATGCAATAATGTGGACAGTTACGTGTACTTCCAGAACAACATGTGTGTTATCTTTGTTCCATAAGCTGCACTGGTTGCCCATTTGCTTGCACATCCAATCATTTCAGCCCATCATGACATGGGATCAGATTATTTGAGGGGCCACCTTTACCCAATTACATCTGCCAGTCCCATTAGATCTGACAGAGAGGGCATGCTCTGGGTCCCATCTGCTAAGGACTTATAGTTGGCATGTCCCAGAAGGCAGACTTTCTCTGCTGTGGTACCCACCTTCTGGAATACTCTCCTTCATAAAGTAAGGTTAAGTCGTGTCCCGGTTAATGTCCCTTAAAATCTGGTTATGTCATTTGGCTTGGGCTCTCAGAAGAGAGGTAACATTCAAAGATAGCTCCATCATTGTGCTCAATATATTCTCTCCTGTACCTAGTGGCTTGTATTTCAATAATGCCTCATTTAATTAATAATTGTAGTTTGTTTTATTTAATTGCCATACACCACTCAGTCACTTCTTGTGAGATGGGTGGTCCTTCACAAGAGAAGCTTTTAGTTCCTTTCATTGGTGTGATCTATACAATCAGCCTCAAAGTTATTCATGCAGTCAAACTTTTTGGAAACTTGGGAACATCAATATTTTTATTTTTATTTTTTTTGGGTGGGGGGGAAGGACCTCAGAAATATTCTTTGAGCTATGATACACTTTCACATACCGTGTTGTTAAGATGAGACTTTGAAGATGAATAGCCAAAATTCTATTATTTTTAATAAGTCAGGACATCTACATTCACACCTGATTATCATACCAGTGACTGAAACACATGACTCTAATTTCCCCTTCAAATCAACTGATAATCCTAGAGGCTTAAATGCATTTGCCACACAAAAATATTTAACTTAGGATCATTTTCCTCACTAAATGAACAATTATAATGTTTTTGACCCATCTGTTAAATTAGGGCTGTTTTATCTGGTTCTGGGTTGTTTATGCAGAAATATTAAAATTCGAAGTTCACAAACTTTTAGGCACCATTATATAACTGGTTCTACTTGAAATACATTCTTATAGTCTATTAAAAACATTCCTCACCACAAATACCCAGAACCTTTACAAAAGTAGCTGTTAGCAACATTTTTAAAATTTCAAAATAAAATGTTATGGATTTAGTATCATATAAAAATGTAATTCTGAGAACACTGCAGCTTGTTTTATAGTGCCTGGAAAGTAAATGTAATTGAGCACTATCAGACCTACTTGCATTGTAATAAGATACATATAAGGTTGCACACCAAATTCCTAAATTCAAAGCTTGTAAACAACAGAGGAGGGTTTTTGTTTTCCCTTGCAACCAACTGCAGAAGAGTTATTTAGGGATCTTCCCTCAAAATACATCCTGAGGCCCTTCATATCCTTCTGCACTATTATTTTTAAAGTGTTTCCAAAAAGTCACTGCTTACTCACTGCATTCAAAGTTTAATTTCCTGAGTATTCCATAACTACTTCCCTTTAAAAAAAAGTTTGACTCTATTTTTTTATAATTAGCATCACTTTAAACAAAACTTTACACTTGAATATAAATTCACCGATAGAAACTCCTTCCATTCAAGATGATCTCTATGATATAAAACCCTTTTTATGTACTATCTATTATGTCTTGGGATCTGTAGTTGCTCCGCCTGTAATTAAAAAGTTGGGGGGGGGGGGAAGCACCACTTGGCCCAGGCAGACAGGAGTACATTGTGGTATTTGGCAGCTTTTCCACATACGGAAAACAACTTCCTCATAAGCCAAACTTTTAACTTCATGTTCCTGGCAAAGGCCACTAGCTGATAATTGTATCTGCTTTCTGAACAAAGGACTTAAAAGAATTTACTCTGCCTCACTAGATTGTTTAGAAGCCTTTGGGCAGAGGACATCCCACTTCTTTTATTTATTTTAATGCATAGATGGATTCTATAGCATTATTTACAGTAAAAAGCACCTGGCTCGTCAGACCCAAATAAATAGCATTCCATATTGCTTTCATGTCAACATACTTTCTAAGCACTTTGATTCTAAATTTTATTTACTGATCAAATTGATACACTGCTGTCTACTAAACATTGTTCAATTATTATTGAATTCAATTATTCCATCAAATTAAGCCTGTTTATTGCAGCCATGAGGCCAATATATATAAATAGTCCTCAACAACCATTCAGTTATGATGTATTTTTAAAATGCTCCTTCCTCAAGAGTGATGGCACACTCCAGGTCATGTGATTGCATTTCAGATATTTGGAAACTAGCACTTTTGCAACCAATTGCAGTGTCAGTGGTCACATGGTGACATTTTTTGTCAGTTTCCAATGTTTTCTGCCAGTTTCTGGCAAAAACTACCCATTCAGAGGAATGGATTCACTTACCAACTAGTGGTTTGTTTTATCACAGTAATAAAAACTATCATAAAATAAGTCCAATCACATGATGCTTCGACTTACAAATGCAACGACTTACAGCCGGGCTCCATTATGGTCTTCTATGAGGACTATTTATACAAAATAAAATCACTCTGATTTTATTTCTCTCACACATTTTATGTGGCTAGCATATTAGGAAGGCTTAGTCTGGAAAAAAAGCCACATACATTTCTGGAAAGATATTTTATTGCCAGTAAGGTAATGTAGCAGAACCTTGGAACTAAACTCCCCCAAACTCCGCTGAAGATGTTACCTAGTCCTAGTCTGCTGACGAAATGTTCAGAAACCAACCCAAAAGCTCAGAGAACCTCAGAACCTGGGAAGCCTTTTAAATTCTCCGACTCAACTTTTACCTAGTGTATGTAACAAAGGTAGAATTGCTCTGAATCCCCTTTTCTATGCTTCTCCCTCCTGTGGGCTGAAGTACAGGTAATTCTTGCTTCACGAGCATTCATTTAATGACCTAATGACCATTCAAAGTTACAACACTGAAAGCGACGGCCATTCCTTGAAGTCGCAGCTGTCACAGCATCCCCCTCGGTCATATGATCCCAACTTGGTCGCTTGGCAACTAGCATGAAATTACAATGGTTGCAGTGTTCTGTAATCACATGATTACTATTTATAACATTCACTACCAGATTCCGACCAGTAGTCATTGGCAGGGCTTTTTTTCTAAACAAAAAAAAAAGGTGCCGGAGGTGCTGTCACTGTAAGAACACCCTCTTTTGCTACGGCGTCGCCACCTGTCCTTTGCACCCCCGCTCCTGCAGCTTGGAGCCACAGGCCGTGGGGATTCTCCTCCCCACAGCCGCCGTGGGGATTCCCCTCCCTGCAGTTGCCACGCCGCAGCCCATGCTAAGCCTCCACCCGGAGTTGCTCCAAACTCCGACCCAGAGCTGTGGTCCTCGTGGCAGCGGTCTCCGGTGCTGAACAGCTGACAACCTCCGGCACCATCCCTGACACCAGCTGAAGACGCCCCAGCCAGAGAGCACTGCATCAGGCCACCCGGCGTCTCCAGCGCCAAACAGTTGATGGCCTCTGGCCCTGGCAATCATTCACTTACTGCCCCGTCGCTTCCAAGCGCAGTAAGCGAGCAAGTGGCATTTGGAAGCATTTAGAAGCAACGGGGCAGTGAGTGAGTGTGTGATCGAGCAAATGGCGTTTGGAAGCATGGGGCAGTAAGTGAGCGAGTGAGCAAGAGGCCTTTGAAAGAGACGGAGTGAGTGGGGGAGACTGAACGAGGTGCCTTTGGAGTGAGAGCGACTGGAGACTTTTGTGAGCAAAGTGTGAGTGAGGGGGGGGCTTTTGCGAGCAAAGGGTGAGAGAAAAAAGGAAAAGTGAGGGAGAGAAGGGAAAAAGAAAAGGCACTGACTTCTGACTTCCTCTGTTGCAGGAGTAGAAGGAAGCATTAACATTGAACCTCAACTTTTTACTTTTCTATAACGTTATAAACTAGCCATTTCTATAATAGCATTTTCAAAATAGAAGGCATTATGGGTGAGTGAGTGAGAAAGAGATGAGATTCTTAACTGAAATGTACAGTTAACATTATCAGGAAGTACACAGAAGATTTATCCCTTTTCTCCCCAGTTGTGATACAAACTAAAAAAAATCCTATGTGTCGCTAAGAGGCTTATATAAAAAAAGTTTCCATCGGAGCCTATAGGAAGTTTAAAAAAACATGTTAAGGTATTTTTATACAGTTCACAGCTGCAGAGAAGGCTTTCCAGCACAGTGATTCTAGGAAAATTAAGACATCCTGCTTACACAGACCTGTAATTAACAAACGAAGAGCTAAAGATACAGCTCTTTGGACTCATTTACAAGTAGTCCTTCATTTACGACCACAATTGAACCCAAAATTTCTGTTGCTAAGTGAAATATTTGTTAATAAGTTTTGCCCCATTTTACAACCTTTCTTGCCCACATTTATTAAGTGAATCACTGCAGGTGTTTAGTAACACGGTTGTTAAATCAACCTGGCTTCCCCATTGACTGTGCTTGTCAGAAGGTCGCAAAAGATGATCATATGACCCAGGACACTGCAACATCATAAATATGAGTCAGTTGCCAAGCATCTGAATTTTGATCATAACCATAGGGCTATTGCAATGGTCATAAGTGTGAAAAATGGTCATAAGTCACTTTTTCAGTGCTATTGTAATTTCGAATGGTCACTAAATGAACTGTTGTAAGTCGAGGACTACCTGTATCATCAAGGGCACTGTTTTTTCAGAGTTTGCATCCAAACTCTGGAGCACCCTTTTGTTTGGAGGAATGGAGAATCACTAAAAATTTTAAAGGTGGAAAATCTAATGCATAAGGTAAAAATAAAATTGGCCAAGGATAAGTTGGAATGTGCAGAAAATTTGGTAGCATCTGAGAAATTTCTGGTAAACTTCTCATATTTTTTAAAATTTCTGTTTTTACTTTCGATTTTTTATCCCACCTTTATTACTGTTTTATTAATAACTCAAGGTGGCCAACATATCTAATACTCCTTCCTCCTTCTATTTTTCCCACAACAACCACCTTGTGAGGTGGGTTGGACTGAAAGAGAGGGACTGGCCCAAAGTCACTCAGCTGACTTTTGTGTCTACGGAAGGATTAGAACTCACAGCCTCCTGGTAACAGGCTGAAAATCAACCAGCCAGCTTTTATGCCTAAGGTGGGGCTAAAACTCACACTCTTAGTGATTGGCCCAAAGTCAGCCAGCAGTCTCTGGCAGTTTTCCTTTTTTTCACAATAGCCTCTCATTATAATAATTGAGAGCCAGGATTGCTAGCAATTGTAAGGGCTGAAGTTAATTTAAAGGGATTTGATGAAGTAAATCATAGTTTCCTTTTTGATAAAGTGGGAAAAATGGGCTTAATGGCCCCACTATGCATGGATTCACAGTTGACTTCAGAGTCATCCTGGTGAGATAGTCAGCATATAAATTTAATAAATAACTTTTTTTTCAAATGCCCCTATCAGGAATTGAATTTGAATGAAGTTTCAGAAAAGCAAATGTTCTGTGCTGGTGATACTAAGCTCCCAAAGATCTAGCATGGGATAAATGAATTCTTCCTAATAAAAATAACTTGCTGCCTTTTTCTAATCATCATTTCTTCCCTACAGCAATTTGAAAAGTAAAACAAAGTGAAACAAACCACTACTCCCTCCATGCAGGGAAAATTTCCTTGAGTCATACTTGGATATCCTATTTGCAAATATCATCTTACTTACCTAGTTGAGATGGTGTAGTTGGGGAGCAGGGAGGGGTGCAAAGTTCCTGCCTTCGCTGCAACTTGCCTGTGCAACATTTGCCGGCAGGATCTTTTGGCAAGCTCAGCAGCAATTCCAATTGGCTTTTGAAAGCCAATAGCATAGCTGACTCAGGAATTCTGGGAGTTGAAGTCCATGAGTCATAAAAGAGCAAAGCCTGCAATAGGCTTAAGCCAATAGTAGCACAGCTTGTGCAAAAGCTTTTTTTGTGTGTGGCAGAAGTCGCAGGTGACAGTCATGTGACATCACACTTATTTATTTATTTATTTATTTATTTGCATTTGTATACCGCCCTTTCCCTGAGGACTCAGGGCGGTTCACAGGGAATTAAAAAATCCAACATACAAAAGTTAAAACCATATTAAAAAATATTAAATTAACCCTGTACACAATTTAAAACCCAATTAAAAAATTTCTCCTCAGCCTGGGCCCGAGAGCTCAAAGAGCCAGGTCTTCAGGCCCCGGCGGAATGATCGGAGGTCGGGGGCAGTTCTCAGCTCCACCGGCAGCTGGTTCCAGAGGGCAGGCGCTCCCACTGAGAAGGCCCTATCCCTGGGTGTCACCCGCCGGCAATCTCTTACTTAATAACCACATGTGATTTGTTTAACAACCTCAACCAGAACTGATGTTGCAAGTCTCATCATTTTTCATTTTATGGCCATATCATTTAGCAACAAAGTTACCAGTGCCAATTGCAGTCATTAACTGAAGACTATCTAACTCTTTTGCAATGGTGTCACTGTTTTCCCACGGTATGTTACACATTCCATCAAAGCACTAATATTCTCCCCCAGCTCAATCCAGATTAAAAAAACTGAACAGTTTATCCAGTCTACTGCACTACTAAAAAATTTTGAAGAAATCACTCAGAGTAAAATCCCAACAGAAAACACACACAGCACAATTTGGCCGCTAAAGGCAAGAGGAAAGAGAGAATAAATGTTCTACCGTTATACATTTTCTTACATTTACAAATGATCAGGCCTGTATATTCAAATGTCATAATTTTTAATATGAAAAAATAACTTATTAAAATATTCTTCAATGAGATTCTGTTGCTGGCTAAACAATGAATCAGTTTTTTTCATTCAATAATGAACATTCCATTTTTTAATAAAATTTTCTACAGGTTTAGAAAATAAAACATATAACACATTCACATTTTCAATTTCTCCTATCACCTTTCCTCTTACAATACTACAGAACTGGAAAAGGTGCCAAAAAAGGTGATCGAAATCACTGAAGCTGCAAAAACAACTTTATGAAACTAAAGAGATTAGAAATTTTAATCAAAAAAGACAGTATAATGATGGAACACAAAATCCTGCAGCATATGAAGTTTTTCTTCCACTCAAACAATGTTAAAGAAATATTAAATGTGGGAATCTTCAGACAGAAGAGGAAGCATTTCTTTATACATTGTAGATCAGACATGTCAAACACAAGGCCCGGGGGCCAAATCCGGCCCGCGAAGTGGTTTCATGTGGTCCGCAAAGCCATCCTGGAAACAGTGAGGGAACAGCCCCCACTGCCTTGACACTGGCCCAGAGACCCTCCTTCTGCCAGAGACCCTCAGTTCTGTCCCACTCCTGCCCAGGCCCCCATAGGCACCCTTGATGCGAATGATGTAGAGCTGGCCACGCCCACCTAGTAGGCCATACGCACTCTAGCCACGCCCACCCAGTAGGCCACGCCCACCCTGGCCATACCCACCCAGCCCCCTGAAGGCAACCGCAATGCTGATGCGGCCCTCAATGAAATCGAGTTTGACACCCCTGCAGTAGACCATACGCACTCTAGCCATGCCCACCCAGTAGGCCACGCCCACCCTGGCCATACCCACCCGGCCCCCTGAGGGCAACTGCAATGCTGATGCGGCCCTCAATGAAATTGAGTTTGACACCCCTGTTGTAGATTGCTCTGCACTGGATTTAAAGATGAATCCCAATTTAGTTCATTTTAAAAGGCAGTAGGACTAATTCATGGAGAAATCGGTTGTCAGTCTTCAGATATAAATATCTTATCTCCCGAAGCATAATCCTTATTTATTTATTTGTTTCGATTTATATACCGCCCTTTTCCCAAAGGACTCAGTAACTACGTAATTACTGAAGCTAATAGATTTCACAATAATAGTTAATTGCAGACAGGCAGAATAGTGAAATCAAGTTTTCAGAGCTTCCTCAGAGTTTGAATCTTAAATCTTTTCCTCACACTTTTTCCACTCAACAGACTCTTGACCATTCTTTTACCAGGACTGAGATTATAATGCATCTTTTTTTTTAATCCCATTTATATCCCGCCCTTCTCCGAAGACTCAGGGTGGCTTACAATCTAAGAAGCACAAATCAATGTGCTTAGCAATAGCCTTCATTCTATGTATACGCCTGCTTATTAGGGCTTTCGCCTCCCCCCAAGCAGCATTATTACAAAGTCAGCTTATTGCCCCCAACAATCTGGGCCCTCATTTTACCTACCTCGGAAGGTTGGAAGGCTGAGTCAACCTTGAGCCTGGTGGGACTCAAACCTGCACTAATTGCAGGCAGCTGGTATTACTTAAGGAGGCATTAGCCCACTGCTCCACCAAGGCTCTGGTCTATACTTACAGTGTGATTCTACTAGTGCGGTTGACAAGCTTCATTCCTTACATGAAATGTCAATGGGCAACCTTGATGGCTTTTTACTGAACCCTCAGTGACAAGCATGGTAAGTAACAGGCAGCCTGGTATAAATACAAGTTGCTACACAGAAGCAGTGGAAGAAGGTTTATTACCTTCTCAGAAATTGTCAATTTCTGAAGGCATCAAGTTGATCATTGCATCACAGAAAATGCTGAACTAGGTAGGGCTTTAGAGAGCAAAGTTGTCAGAGATCCTTGCAAACAAAGTCAGCGCTGGGAGCAACCACCTCCCAGTGCTCTAAATAGATGCCTCCCAGCTGGCCCCAACCCCCACCCACCTAGCCAGCATCCTGCATGAGCGCCAGTATGGCAGCCAGGCAAGGAAGCGAGGCAGGATTTCAGCTCCCAGCCCTTTCTTTGCACCAATCAGCTGCTTGGTGGGATGGCCTCGTGGTCACGTTCCGCAGGGTCCCCCTTCCAGCATACAGGTACGAGGGAAAGGGCTGTTGGTGCCATCTCTGCTGCTGGTCCCATCTGCTGCCTCCAGATGCCTCCATCCGACAATCTTGTCCCCTCCCGTTAGTAGCAAGCCCACAGGAGCTTGACAAAAGTGTTGTAGTTAAAGCAGACCAGAATGAATCAGGCAAGTTTATAAGAAAAAACTTCTGAATAGTATTGTGTTGTTGTTGTTGTTGTTGAAGATAGAAGCCATAACTAAGTAATTCCAGCAACTGTCATGACTCAAGAATAAGTCAAATATATAGAGAGTGATACCAAAACAAAATCTGAAATATCTTTGGTTTTTCTTTCTGTGCTTTTTAAAGGCACAGAAAGTCAGGTCTCTCTTTTGGGTTGGCCAATTTGAAATTTGTGCTTACAATTATCATTTTATCTTCCATTCATATCTATTCTATTCTCTCCGTTAAAGTATGTTCTTTGATGATGCAAATTGCTTGTATTTAAAAACTGAACAAAATTAATCTATTGTTACAACATGAAAGTCTATACTGCTATTCCAGTGTATAGCAACATTCTGAATTCTACATACAAAAGAACTAAGCTAAGGAAGAAATAGAAGAAAAATAGTAACTGAAAATGCTGCTAATTAAATATTTTATATTTAAATTATCATGAAATAAAATAAGGATCACATAAATCCATGAAGTCCAAGAGTATGCTTTCTGGGTATAACTAACAAAAATATTTTTCCCCAAATTATATTGTATTCAATGTTAAGGCTGAAAAAAATGGATTAACTGAAGAAAAATATATTCAGAATAAATATATTTTTCATTAGTTTTGTAACAGACATGTTTTATCCTCTTTTATCATTTTTAAGGTGAATTTTCAAAACTTAGCTCCCTTTAGAATGATTTTACAATGATTTTTCCAACATCAAAAAATGATTTTAGAATGATTTTTCCAACATCTAAAAATACATCAAAATTATTAACTGAAAAATTACAATTAACTGCTGTTTCTATAAGGTCTTTAAATGGATAGTCCTCAAGAAGTGACAGGCCAATGAAAACCTCGGACAGGAGAAAGAGCGGGCAGGCAGGTGTCTTGCTCGGCTGTGGCTTGGGGGGGCACTTTTTCAGTGCCACTGTAACTTTGAACAGTCACCAAGCAAACTGTTGTAAGTCGAGGACTACCTGTATTTCATCACTTTCTTCTTTCTTTCTTTCTTTTTTTTTTTTTGGTCATCAGGTTTTTGACACCTTGCTAGGCGACTGGTGGTACTCGGATGTTGCCATATCCTAAAAGTGGTACAATGGGTGAAAAGGTTGAAAAGCCCTGCTTTAAGCTTCCCTTAATTAAAACTTGCCAGATATTATGCCAGAAATAATTCCTAGGTGAAATTGTACTTTTCCCTGGGTCACCAGCCTGACGAATACCAGCCCATCATGCAACACCCCCCCCAAAAAAAACTGATTACCTTTTCCATTAAGAAAATATAACACCAAGAACTGTTAACTCTATGCCTTGCTTGTGATCTCAGGCTCACAAAACAGGATGTGGTTCCCTTGACTGAAAAGACTATTACTAAGAAAAATATATTTTTGTTTTGTTTTATTTTTTTGCTTACTTTATAATACAGAAAATAATTCTATAGAATTCCCAGTTTCAAGCAGCAAAAGCATGACCTTAAATTTGTTTTATATTTATAGCCATCCTTCTTCCCCAGGTGATTTATACCTTTCAGGTTAATTTCAATGAAAGACTGTAATTTTTCTTATCAGGGACAAATGACATACCAATTTTATAAAATTAAAAACATAGTTTCAAATAATCTGTGTAAAGTTAAAAATTCTATGTGAGATCATCTAATACCATGGATTGAGATATCATCAATATGCTGATGATACTCAGCTTTACATCTCCATTCCTGGTGATCCAAGTGGTGCGTGGAGGCTGTAGGGATCTGGATGGACGGCAACTGGCTTCAACTGAACCCAGGCAAGATGGTGGATGCAAGGGATCATTGTTCTGGATGGGGTTGCACTATTTCATACAGACTTGTTGTGCAACATGGGGATCCTCCTATACTTGCGACTCCTGCTCAGAGCAGGTGGCAGTCATGGCTAGGAGGGCCTTTGCGCCAATATCGTGAAGCCCTGCACATGATCACTCATACCCTAGTCTTCCCTTGGCTAGATCACTGCAATACACTCTACATGGGGTATACCCTTGATAGGTATTCGGAAGCTATAGCTGGTGCATAATGAAATGGAGCACAAAGTTCTGGGAGCCCTAGGATTGCACATTTAACACCATTATTGCACAAGCTTACTAGTTTGCTTCTGGATCCAATTCAAGCTGTTGGTTGTTACTTTTTAAGCTATATGGCATGGTTCATGGCTATCTGCCCCCCTCATGCCAATGAAAAAGGCCTACTATGTATCCCATCTGGTAAGGAATTCTGGCAGGCAGACCCTTTTCTGCTGTGGCTCCATCCCTATGAAACACTCCACCACCAGAGATGAAAACTGCTCCCACCCTTTTGATCTTCTGGAAGGGTATTAAAATTGGGCTTTGCAGGTGGTTGATGGGGTCAGAAGACCTGTTCCCCATGCTGTCTTGAATAATAAAACTGTAGAACCAACTTTCACATTATGCTGTAGAATTCAGCTAAAAATTTACTTTAGCAAATGCACACCTTAATTTTCACAAGCATTTAAACTGAAGATCAGTAGATGTGTTACAAAGGATGTAAACCCATGGAACTAGAGATTATGTATTGCTGTAAAACTCTGAATAAATTATCTTCAGTTCAATGTTTTACTAATCTGAATGCAGCTCAAATCTGGGTATATTTATTTAGAATAACATTTCCCTAATTTCAATGGAATTATTTAAATTATGAAGAATCAATTGTCAGTGGATTAAATTTTATAATCTGTATCAACCTGCATTTACCATATTAATGCACAATCAGTCTTTAAAGAACCATTGAAACGTCTAATTTTGTTTAATTTGTAAATGCTATCACAGCTCTTAAAGGTTCACAACAATTAACACTTTTAAATAGGATGAGTAGGCAGTACAGCTGACAGTGGCCAAGGGTAAATACAATTTCAAAATGTCAGTAGCCAAGGGCAAAAAAAGAACTAGAATTCCATTACTAAAGGAAATTAAGATTTTTTTTTCCTTAAGTGAAAAATGTTAGCTGAAGGGATCATTGTATAATTTCTACAGGTATAGTAAGCCTAACCAAATCTCAGTACAACTGAGTTTTTGTTTTGTTTCCTGCTCAAAATTGGGAGAAAACTGCATTGCTATTATTCAGCAACCCGCCACCAACTTTCAGTAGTATAACTTCTACAAGCTCTTACACCCTTCAAAAATAAACACTGTGAATGCGTAAGTATTGTAGCCTGCAGATTTATGTAATGTCTTTAATCAGAGTGCAACCTTATCAAAATGCAAGTTATTGTAATAGTCCCCAAAGTATGATGTAAATATAAAAGTATAGAATTATATAAATGTGCACATCTATTCACAGACAGCCATATTTACTATTGCTTCAATAACTAAAAACCTGAAATGACTCAACAGCATATTGAAAAGTGCAGTGTTACAGCACAAAGGAATTGCCAATACACTTAACAGTTTAAAAAAAATCGTACACAAGTAATCCTTGGCTTACAACCACAACTGGGACCAGAGTCTCAGCTGCTGAGCAAAGCAGCTATTAAGTGAGATATCCAATGTGACTGCTTTCGCTCAACAACTGCAATCCTGGCTCTCCCAATTGTGGTCATTAAACAACCCCACAGTCGTTAAGCCAATGAAGGAGAGCAGGCAGCTTCCCTCTGTGTGCGGAAGAGAGCGCCTGTGGCGGGCCACAGAAATGAAGCTCAGATTTTTGGGATCCAAGTTACATTCCCCTCACTTCCATGCATGAACGGGAACTCCAGAGGCTGCACAAACAGAAACAGGGCTTAGAACATTGCCATCTGACTTGTTTCTGTAGGCTTTCAGAAGAGGTCCTTTCCTCTCGTGTGTGGAAGGGAATTCCACACTGGTCTGAAGAAACAAAACAAGGATTGATAAGATCTGAGCTTCATTTCTGCAGCCTGCCAAAGGATTTTCATGCCCCCCCCCATGCATGGATGAGGGGAAACCCTCAGCAAGTGACAGCTGCTTTCAAATTTTCCAACTAGTTTCCCCATGACTTTCTGGAGAAGCTGGCTAAAAAGATTGCAAACAGTGGGGCATTTGGCATTCTCATAGTAAGTAAAAACAAACTCTCAAGCACCCAGATAAGAACAACACGACAGGGGTTGGCAACATTTTACAAAGGCAAACATTTTTGACCCATCATAACTACAGAACTACCATAGATAAACTTGAAAAAATGTGATTTTGTATCTAATATAAATCTTCTCTACTTTGTTGTTAGCTGCGAAGTCGTGTCCGACCCATCGCGACCCTATGGACAATGTTCCTCCAGGCCTTCCTGTCCTCTACCATCTGCTGGAGTCCATTTAAGCTCACGCCTACTGCTTCAGTGACTCCATCCAGCCACCTCATTCTCTGTCGTCCCCTTCTTCTATTGCCCTCAATCTTTCCCAGCATTAGGCTCTTCTCCAGTGAGTCCTTCCTTCTCATTAGGTGGCCAAAGTATTTGAGTTTTAGCTTCAGGATCTGGCCTTCTAAAGAGCAGTCAGGGTTGATCTCCTCTAGAACTGACTGGTTTGATCGCCTTGCAGTCCAAGGGACTCGCAGGAGTCTTCTCCAGCACCATAGTTCAAAGGACATCTTCTCTACTATATAATTCAAATACTGCATACCTCCCACTTGAATACAACAATTGTTATTTTTTCCATTCCCATACGCTTCTTTTATATGACAATATAAAACTGTAGTAAAAAGTACTGTCAATGAATATTTCAAGAGTCTGTTAGGTGGAATATTTATTCTTACAACTTTACCATAAGTATTATTAATAGTTTTAAAGCAGTCTTTAATTGAATTTCCACATACAGTTATACATAAACACACCAAAAGTTTTCAGTCATTTTTTAAAAAAAATATGAATGCATTTATATGCAAAGACATATAATTAAGATGGAAATAGATGTTCAGAGAAATGTTTTTCCTCCAGTTCCAATATTTTCCAAGTTGGAAATAATTTCATATACTGTATCTCATCTACTGTACTAAGTAACAATATGAATCCTCCCCAGTGCGGTGCTTTACTATAGTTTATTTTTTTCAGCATTCCCCTAACAAATTTAAGGTATCTATGTAAGAGGAACATATTCTGGTTGTTGCATAACACATAATTGTATGGTAGAGCTTTGCTTCATTTTAAAGAAACTCTTTTGATTGGAGGGGGTTGTTTGTTCATTGTTGTTGTCTAGTTTCACATGGATATAGAATGTTATAAATGTCAACACTGAAGATTATTTTTCCATGTGCCCTAAAAAAGGGACATAAATATTCAGCAGGAAACACATAGCTGGTACCAAAGTAAATAGCAAGTGGACTATTTCTTTAGCTTTCCCAAAAACCAAATGCACATATTATGAAGAAGTGAAAAAGAAATTGTGATAAAAAGTAAAGCAAAATATGTGTTTGGCCCCACTGATCGGCATAGGGGTCTCCAAACCTTCCTCCTACAACTCTGCTGCACCTGTCTTGCATACTCTAGGGCAGGGGTAGGCAACCTTGGCTCTTTTATGACTCGTGGACTTCAAATCCCAGAATTCCTGAGCCAACACGAGTCATAAAAGAGCCAAGGTTGCCTACCGCTGCTCTAGGGGAAAGACAATTTCCAGCTACTTTACACTTCCCACTTATTTACCAGCAAGTAGCCCAATGGCATCCTCTTTTCTTTTATATTCTTTAGCTTTAGGCTAGTGCTAAAGCTTAGGTCACCTTTTCAGAGCAAGTTCCACTGCTTCACTCCAAATTTTAATCTTTATTACATAAAGCAAAATCAAAGGACAAGAGAATTTAAGACGGGAAAAGGAAATGGAAGTAGATTGAAATTCACTCTGGACAACTGTAATATTTATGACAGCCCAATAAATATGGATATATGGAAAATTTACACTGAATCTTTACAAAAAATAATATACAGCAGTTAAAATTGCCTTACATGTTGAAACAAAATTTTGGTCATGCACGATGAATTCATGAAAAAGAAAAAAATGTTTTGGTACAAATCCATACAATGATGCCAGAGATATTATGGAGAATATAGTGATAAAATCATAATTGCTCATATTGGGTCTTACAGATAAGGAATTAAGAAATTTTTAAAAATCAATACTGTAAATAGTAACTACAGTGAGATTATTAGATTGGATTGGATTGGATTGGATTAGATTATAAAGTGGAAGATTGGATTATAAAATGAACTAAATTTAAAGAAATGGTGAAATTAACCAGAGATAAACACATTTCAAAGACATTTTTGAAAAACTAGAAACTTTATGTGGACTTTTTGTTGAAAGAAAGAAGTAAACATCAAATCAATTATTTTGGGATTTGGTGACTAAAAAGTCATGAAATGAATGGAGAAATAGTTAAGATGATAATTACTCAATACAGAGAAGATATAATTCTGTGTTTTTTCCTTTTAATTCTTGTATTCTTTTTTTCTTTTGTTTGTTCATTTTTATTGTACTAAAAATTCTAATAAAAATGTATTTTAAATTGTAATGTTTACTATAGTCCAAAGAATATGTTTTTCTACTAAATATCACTAAACCTTATATTCCTGAAAAGTATACCAACTTGGTTCTATATATAATAGCTTAGTTTATTAGTTTGAGGCATCTACTTTAAACCAAATGAGTAGCAATCTTAATGTGACTTAAAGAGTGACTAGAAGTATCCATCAGATGTGAAAAGTATTAACAATTAAAAAGTAAAGATGCCTTCTTCATTCATTTGAACTTCATGCTTGGCAAACATGAGTGAACAGCATGCATGCATTTTTCTAACACTTGTAACTGACTCTACTAGAGAGAGAAAATGAGAGAAGTGCTTTGGACATGGATGGTTGAGAGCAGCTTTAATATTTCCTATTTTTTTCTGTGGCAAGAAAGATCATAAAATGGGGCAAAACTCACTTAACAAATGTCTCACTTAACAACAGAAATTTTGGGCATTGTGGACATAGGTTGAGGACTATCTCTATTCTATTCTATTTATGGAGTAGCATTCCCCAGTTGAAATTGAGTCCTCCTGAACACATGGTTCCTGCATCCATCTTGTGTGACAGGTGTGTCCTAGTTACTTCCAAATTAGATTACTGCAATAAGAGTAATGCAGCACTCAGAAGTTTCATCTTTCGTCAGAAGGCAACAACACACATAACTCTGAATCCATCAAGCTTCTCCTGCACTATACAATCATTATTGCACCAGTTGCACTGGGTCCTAGTATGCTTTCATGTGCAATTCAAGGTGCTGGCTTAAACCTTTAAAGCCAAATATGGCACAAGGCCAGGCTGCTTGCAAGACTGCTTTTTTTCTCATTGTTTCTGCTCACCCAACAGATCTAGTACAGAAAGCATGCTCCAGGTCCCTTCCTTTAACAAAGCCACAGACTCCAGAGTCACATATTCTCACCAGCAACACCTGCCCTATAGAACAGCATCCCCCCCCCATCCTATTAGGGTTTTGCAAGACACTAAAGACCTGGCTGTTTCCCAGGCCTCTGAGTTGACCACGCTGCTATGTTTTGTTTGTTTTATGCCAGTGGTGTAATATCATGGGGAATTGTGTGTTATTTTAATCTTGGTATACCGCTCTGAGGCTCTTGTGTGAGATGGGCAGGTAAGCCAACCAAATAAATAACTTGTGGACTACCTGTCTGTGAGGGTGTCTGCTCATCCCACCTGATCCAACAGGGTAGACATGCTCCTGATCCCTTCTATCAACAGTTATATTAAACAGTAGTACTCATGTTGTGCAGCTCACAAGACATCACTTCTTTGCTGCTGTGAAACAGCTGCCGTTAGGATCCAAATGTTAGAGCAGGGGTCCCCAACCCCTGGTCCATGGACCAGTACCAGGCCACGGTCTGCACAAACAAAGCTCCATCCATGGGATGCAGGCAGCACTCAAAAACACACTCTCTGGTCCACAGAAAAACCTTCCTCTGTGGAACCAGTCCCCGGTGCCCAAAAGGTTGGGGACCTCTGTGTTAGAGGAATCCAACACGTGTCTTTTGTGTTTCGAATTTGTTATGAAACACTGTGATCACTGCATGATGGTTATTTTTAATTGTATGTTTTGTTTACAGAGAATATTATGATATTGATTTTTTGTGGATTGGCTGTTAGTCACCCAAAGATGGATGGTCATATGAATGTTCCAAATAGACAAATAAATGTTAGCTTTTAAGGTAAAGCATTGAAAAACATACAACCAATAATACAACCAGAAACAAGACTTAATTCTGCATCTTACAAACTCTGTCAGTAGCACAATATTAATAAAAAAGAGCAACCGGGCCACACAAACAAGCAAAGTCCCATCTGCAGGATGCAGGCAGCACACAAAACCACGCCCCCTTCAGTCTGTGGAAAAACCTCTCTCCACGGAACCGGTCCCTAGTGCCCAAAAGGTTGGGGACCTCTGCTTTAGATCTTTCAGGCATCAAATACTGGCACTGAAAAAGGCATAATCAAATAAACAGTAATGCTATCCTCAAGAAGTTGACTTCGAGTAACAAATTGTTTAAGGGCTTCATAAAATAAATTCGAAAATATAGCTGAGTACTGGCAACAACTGCAGTTCCTTCTACATTCAACAGCTAATGCCTAGAATTCTTGTTGCTGCATTTCCACTACCTTTAAATTCCAGCCCAATCATTAATTCTGGGAGTTGAAGTCCACAAGTCATAAAAGGGCCAAGTTTGAAGACCACTGGCCTAAATGGAATGAAGATAGAGCAATTATCTTTTATCTAGGAGACAGTGTTTTGGTTGGCAGAGGTAAAATTCTTTTGCTTGCCAAGCTGCTAATGCTGGTGACTATTTCTCAAGTATCCCTAAGCTAAAATATTATATATTGTACACCTAATATAATCATCAAGTAAGAGGAAAACTAATATGAAGCAATGGCCCTTCTTAGATTGCTCCTATGAACTGTCTAACAGACCATGACCAATAGTAATTAGAGGCTGCTCAGAGACTAAGAATAAGAACAGGATTGTATTCTCTATCCATTTTCCTATAAAGACCACAACAATAACTGAGGATGTTTCAGTTCCTAAATCACATTTTGAACTCATACTAAAACAGCTCTACAAAATCATGGTTATCCGGAGCTGAACCGTTACCTTATATTCAAGATGTTATAGATTGCTCAGTAGGATCCACAGTACGTTTAGCCTGGCAGAGCTTCCACTTTTGGGGGTGGGGGGGGGGGTGTCTTCAGTACCACTTTATGCAATAGTGCATTCATCACTGTACCTGATTCAATCAATCTTTCCTGGCTAACACGATGAACAAGGTCAGACAACAACAAAAAAATGGCCTTATAATAAAACAGCTTCTCCCTGCCCTCAGGCCATACAACAGAAAGCCAACCCACAGAATTAGGCCAGATATGAAATCTGGCACCCAAGGCAGTATCAAAGCACTTGCCATTAAAAGTGCTTAAAGTGCTGCCACTGGGTTGTATTAGATCTAAGCACCTCTGTCACTGGGAAGAAATTAATAAATCCTTTAGTTATGCTAGAAAAATATTTCACGATATATTAAAGAAAAGACCTTTTTGTTAGCATATTGTTTCATAATAAAGTACAGAATCTCAAACACACAGCTCAAAACTACCCAGCAATACTAAGGAGCTCAGTTCACAATTAAGAGCAAGCAGGGCCAGACGAAACGCTCATACAGTGAAAAATCAAGACATAAGTTTCTTGCCCTGACCTAATCAGTTTTCCAGCAACACAATAGGGTCTTGTAGATTGTGCTCCAAATTATTGCATGCTCAGCTCAAGGTCACTACTTCTAAGACAGTATCAGGTTTTTTGGTGGCAGTGAGGAGAGAACTAGGCCCCCCCCCCAAAAAAAAGACAGGTTGGGAGGCTGGGGCTGCCCAATGGAAGAAAGAAACGGAGAAAACAGTTGAGGAGGACCAGGCGGCTTCCCCCTGGTCAAAGTCTTTATTTTGGAGAAAAATCCTGAAAACAAGCAGTATCTGTTGCTTTGAGACACACTTACTAGATTATATCAATCCATGAATATGAACCCAAAATAATTCCCAAATTAGTGTTCTGATTAATTAAAAAAAAATCCACCACCAACTAAGTGGCTCAGTTTAACAGCATTATTTTACAAGGAACTCTGTGATTTATGTTTAATGATATATCATGGGACTCTTTACTACCTTCACTTCTTACTTTAGACTTCTATATAATTTAAGACAGGGTTTCAGTTTTATAATCCTCAGGCTTATGAATATGCTACACTCCTGACCGTTTACGTTTGGGACTCTTACCTTAGTATATAAGGTCAGCTGGAGGCAGCAGGGAGCATTAGAGGTACCCTGGAGTGGAGGAGAGCCAAAAGGACAGAGATAGAGAGAAGATAATATTGGGGGGAGGGAGAGATCAGAAGCACTACTGTGGTCATAAGTGCAGGAAGGGTGCAACAAATGGCCTCAACTTCACCGACCAGCCTTAAATACCATTCATGCAGCGCTGCCAGAGGCCTTGCTTAATCTTTGGCAACTTGTTCTGCTTAAATTCACAAAAAAGAAAAAATACACCCAATAAATGTTTTAATGTACTGCACAGATAGATAACCTGAGACAAAAGGAGTCGGGATACAAACGATATAACTAGACCTGATGAAATCTGGAGAGTCTGTATGAAATTTTCAGTGTACATAAATTGGAGGACTGGAGCAAGTAGAAGGAAAGAGGAAACATAGCCTACCACAGATTATAAGCTATCCGAGTAATAAAAGAGGAAGTATTAAAACACACAGTATTGCTCTGCTAAACAAAATATTCAAAAGGAATAACTTAAAATTCATAAATTTAGCCAATATTTATGAAATCATTCCTTTATATATTTAATGTAATTAATTATATATGACAATCAAAAAATCATTCTGTTCAATATGAAAACATGTTTTTGTTTTAATGTTTTCACATATTTTAAAAAGTAAAAGTGAAACTGAATAAAATGCAAATACCATAGAACTTCTTTCAATATATTTTGTAGACTTGGAATGAATTTTCAGAGCAGAATTTGAGTATGTGAGAGGGAAGAGAATTTGCCCCCTTATGGTATTGTTTTTTTTAAAATAATCATATTTGGGGTTTTATTCTGCATAAGTTTATAAGTGTCTTTATTGTTTCAAAATCAGTTTGAAAGAAAAGACCGTAGTAGGCACTGCTATTTCTCTGGATGAATCCCTTTGTCCTGAAGTTTATACATCTTACTACATCTTGCATGGGAGAACAATGTAAGTCTCCACTGCCTTTTCTGACTAACAAATTTTATAAAAGGTGTAAACTGTGACCTTCAGTTCATTTTATCAGGTGCACAGTGTGGCTCATTTCATTATTAAACCATAATTACAGTTAAAACTACTAATAGTACATTACTACTACTATTAGATTTCCTGGACCAATCAAGAGAGAATGCAGCCAATGCAAGATGAAGCTGTACAACAAAAATAGAGATTATAGTAAAATTCATTTGTTGCTAAATTTTCTAAAGTTTACACTAACAAAACATAATTCATAAGTACTACTATCTATGTTGAAGAAGAAAAGCACTTTCTAAAATTATTTTGAAGAACAAAAGTGAATGGAAAAAAACAGTTATCTATAAAAATAACTTATCTATTCTTGCTGCTCTGCTTATAGGTTACATTTTCACGCCTTAAAGTCTACCTGGGCTTCAAATATCTCCAAAGGTCTGCTATACATATGTGCTCATAAGGGGAGGTGTTGAAGCCTTTAAAGAGCAGATCCAGAGAGAGGTTATATTGTGAATTAATTGCACAGATTTATTATCTATTCTGGCTATCAAACCTACATTTAAAATTCTACTCAATCCTACACAGGGATTCAAAATGACAGATACTATATGCCAGATATAATTTATTCCACAAAACATATAATAGAAAAGTTCATAGAGCCAGTATTAAGTTCATTATTTTTTCATGTCTCTGTCCTGTTGGAAAATTCTTAGCCAAGTAAAACAATTAGCTGTACAAACCAAGCTTAATATACTAAGAGATTCTTTACTTAATAGCTCATAGGAGAGCAACTTACATGGAAAGTGAAAACCTATCTGAAAAACAACTCTGATAGAGAATTTATTTCAACTTAAAAAACTATTTGTGGACTGTAATTCTATATGTGAATTAGTACATTTCAAATTTCTGTTTCTCTTAACTTAAAATTTTAACATATTCACTGTTACATCAAGGTAGTATTTTAAATAAAGTAGAACATTCTATTAATTTTTCATTCAGATTTACATGTCCTATTATACTTAACTTTTAATTATTGAATCTTGACTTGCTTAATGGTTCTTGTGCAAGAATCATTCATATTGAGCACTAATCTAACATTACTTTGAAATTTTATTTTTAAATTTTATTTTTCTAATTCTTTTGCTACTTTTCTCTTGGTTTAAATATCTACTAAAATGAGTAATTAAAATTAAAGTTACAAATACAAGTTTATTTTATTTTCATATTTTCATCTCTCATTTATAAAGTACTTCACCCAACAGAAAATTGATGCAAAACAATAAAGCTGATATTTTTCAAGCACTGAATTCCAGTAAATTGGAAAATCATTTAGGAACCTCAGTTTCTAGTACAATTGAAACTTCTCAAGTTCTAAATGTACTTAAGAGGCAAATGACATAATATATTATTAGTGAATTGTGCAATGCTGAATTATTAACATTAAATACAAATTAGCTTTCACTTGCAATATACAAAATGTTTGGGGATTAGTTTTTCAGACGTTATAGCTCTATAACTTCTATTCTTCCCTTCCTCTGTATTACTTGTCAGTATGTATGTGTTGTTATTCAATACCCAGGGAAGTACATGTAACAGGACTTGTAAAGACACAGTTCCAATCCACATAACAGCTTTAGGCATCCTAATAAGTTTGTCTGAGTAGATATCCAATAGAAGAAAATATATGTAAACTCAGGGTTGAATTGCAAAGTCCCTGAGATATATTTTTTACCTTAACAGAGGAACAGAATGAGCATAGACCAGCAAAAAATCACTGGGAGCAACAGCAACTTCAAATATCCTGTCAGATTCCCACTGAATTTCTTTGTGGGAAGCTGACAGTGAGAGTTGGAAATCTTCCTCCCTTCGTCCTTTCCTTCCTTCTTTTCCCTCACTCCAATCCCCATTCTTTCTTCTATCCTTTCTTCCTTCTTTTTCCCACCCTCTCCGTTCCTTCCTTCCCCCTTTCCCTCCCCCACTCACTTCTTTCCTTCCTTCTTACATTTCTTTCCCTTCCTTTCCTTTCCCTTCCTCATTCTCTTCCTTACTTGCTTCTTTACTTCCCTTCCTAGCAGGCAGGTAAGGAACTGCTGCTGGGCACAGGAGGAGCAAGGGACTGCAAAAGTGACCTGAAGGAACTTTGAAAATGAGGATCACATGGCTGCAGCAACATAGCAGTGGTGCTGAAGCAGCCATAACCTTCCCAAATATTATTCCCTGAGGAGTAATGGGTTTTTAGCATTCTCTAAGCCATTTGAGGTACTTCAGTTGTAAACATTTTCCTCTATGATGCACAATTTTGCCCAGTTAAAGATAACAGATATGAGAGCTTTTGTACTATATTGATATGTGAAGATCGGTAGAAATATTTAAGAATGGAGAACAGTACTTGTGTAATAAAATGCCTGGATAAAAGCAACCAAGCTCAAAGAGCACCAAGAATCCCTCTTTAGTATCTTTCAGTTTGAAAATTCTGAATGCAAATATCTAATACTAATGTTCAATTCATCTATTATACAAACTTTATTGGAAATTTACTTCTTAATAGAACAAGTGAGCACAGCATTCCTTAGAAGACAACAGAAATTAATAGTGCAATATAACCTTGCTTAGTGGTAAGACCAGTATCTATGTAGGCATGGACTAATTCCATTTTACCATCTCAATTTACCCTGAAACCAAATATGCTTCTTTAAGGTTGTTCAATAGTTTTTAAAATCTTAGCTTCTAAGAATATTTGTATTCCAGTAATTAAATCCTTTTTGGATACTTGAAACAATGATAACTAGATTCACTAGCTCAAGGTAGACTCAGACTTCCATTCTTCCAGGGTTGGTAAAATGAGGACCCAGATTGCGGAGAAATGTACTGGCTCTGTAAACCACTTAGAGGGGGCTGTACAGCACCTTATAGTCTAAGTGGTATTGCTACACATTTATAACAAAATTAAGAGAGGAAGTCACTGAAAATCACACAGATTATTTCCTCCCTCACTATTAAGAGTCTCAGCATCAAAATATAAATATAGCAAAACTCAGTGGCACAATAACTTAAAAGACTTAGTCCTGATTATTTTAACAGACTGAGTTCATACTTAATGTGAACTCAGCTGACTTCCTGCTGCAGCTTTGTCAAAATAAAACCTCAGGGAGATGGTATGAGTGGACTATTGATGTAAATAAGGAAACCAGCATAAACTGCCTCCCTTCTGTTCTAATGGAAGTCTGTGCTATACAGGTAATCCCCAAGTTATGAATGTTCCCTTAGCAAAGGTTCGAAGTTACACGATAAGCACCCTCTAGTGTTAACAAGTTCTAAAATTATGAATGTTGCAGCATCATGGCAGTCATTGCACTGCAACTTTCACCCTGGCTATTCCCCTGCCTGCCTGGTCTCCATAGGCACTAGGCCTGTGGATACTAACTTTGCGAAGATCTAGACAGCCTTCATTTCTTGACCTGTTTCTCTGCTTTAGGCCTTCGGTGTGTTTGCCGAGAATGGAGACCTAAAGTACTGCAAGATCATGGGAGATCAGTAGCGCAAGATCTCAAGCTACTGATCTCTTGTGATTTCATAGTACTTTAGGCCTCTGTTCTCTGCGAACAAAGATTTGGACGAGATATGTGGCAAAAGGCTTTGCAAATGGAGGAAAAGGCTGAAACATCGAAGCCTTTTCCTCCATTGATGCACGCATTGCTCCTGGCCTCCATTTTCATCGGCAAAGGCTTTTCCTCAAGTTCATTTTGTGTGCACACTGGAAGTTTGAAGTCACGCAATGTTGCGCCCCCCCCAGGAGCCTCCAGTCTTGGCACCCAAAGTGTTTGCAAGCTGGCCAGTCGCTTTGAGGCAGTGATTTTGCTGACCCAGTGTGTCAGCTTGCAAACAGGCTGGAGTGGAGACAGCTGGAGAGAAGAGAGCTTGCTAGACCTTTGCAAGTGGCAGGACTGGGAGGGAAGCAATTGTGGGGAACAAGAGGTATCTCAGTGGGTAGGGGGAGGCCTTGGGTGGTCTGAAGCAGGTGGCCTGTTCCATCACTAGGCCCGCCATGGCCTTCCCCACCCTGGGATACCTCATGTGCACCAGCGAATATGTGGGCAAAAGCAGGGAGTGATTGCGTTCAAGGTATGCCATTCACTCCTATGAATCCTAATGAATGGAATGGGCAGGCTCCCTTACATTCATAACTCGAGGATTACCTGTAAAAATCTCTCACATGAATGAAACAAAAATTTATATTTGCCTAAAACCAAATTTGTTTCCAATCCATTGTTTGAGCAATCTGCAATTCAACATTTACTTGGCATTAAAAAATGACACACCAAAACACAAAAATAAAGTAATGTCTTCTATCTTTAAGCAAATTTATGATCACCTGTATTTCACACCGTGAAAATTCTAAGACTTAACATGAACAAGCTCAGGAAAAAAAAATAGAAACATAAACAGAGGTGGAGTACATTACCCAAGATCATAGTCAATTAATTATGAGAGACTCCAAAAGCGTTTCATAAAAACTGCAAGACAGTGGTTACTGATTCAATTAAACATTCTAATGCTCAGAGAAGATCCACACTTTATATGGCAACTAAGTTTGCTGTAAGCATAACATTGTTACTGTTACAAAGGATATACTGAAAAAATACATAACGTAGGACAAGCTTTTGCAGGGCTGAACCAAAATACTTAGGTAGCAGCTGTAGAAACAGATTCAAATCCCAATTTACTGAATGTTCCTTCTAATCATTCCCTCATGGGCAACTGAAACAACAATACTTCAACATAGACTGGACATGCAGACCTGCAGATCTCAGATACATTTTACCAATCTCTTTAAAGAAAGGTTGAATTATACCCAAGATTTATTTCTATTCATAATAATTCATATATTTTTAATTATACTTCCACTACTTAATACATTTCATATTATTTATTTACTTTTCTTTCAAAGGATGCAGCTGGTAAGGTGCAGAAAGACTTGTCTTGACAGGAATTACCAGGAAAACATTACAACAGTAGGCAGGAGCAAATAGACTTCATAGGCCCTCTGGGCATTATCCAATGAAAGGCCTGGATCCACATGTTTAGGTTATTTTACTTATTTCCAGGGGCACTGAAGACAGACTCTTAATACCACTTCTTTAAACTGAAACACAGGAAAAAGTGACAATTTCTTCAATATTCTGAGGCTGCTGAGTTTTCCTAATGTAGCATTTCCCAGATATGTTGTGCCCATGCACAGTATTAACAGCAATTGCATAGATTACACTCTTTTTGCTAGCGGTTTTCTTCTTTTTGCAGGGGAACAGTAAGGAATGTATCTGAATTAACAAAGACTCTGCATTCAATTGATTAATAAAATGTCTGCAAAAAGGTATATTCACTTCAGTTTCTCTAGTTATTTACTACTTAGGCTGTTACAGGGGCATATAGTCTTACAAAAGTAGGCACATTAATAAGTATATTATCTAAAGGGTTAGAACTGTCTAACCTATAATACACTTGCAAAATATAAACTGAGAAGCAGTTTGTAGTCACCAAAATGATTTAGGACAGAACAAAATTACTCAAAAGCTAAAACTGTAGAATGTTCTTGATTATGACTTCTACAATATGCTGTATATATTATCATTTTCCTGATCAAAACTAAAGGTTTTGTACATTAATAAAGGGATTTGAGCACCAATGCAGTCTTCTGAAAAGTTCAATTAAACTTAATACACAACTCAACTGAAGAAAATTAATAGGTCAGATAATTTACTAACATAAACTCTCAATCTGCCAGGAGTAATAATCCCAATAAATCATTTTACACTAAATGGACTTTTATGACATCAGAATTAGCCAAAAATAGCATCAAGGCAGGCAAATTTTCGAAACAGTGGGTAATGTTTTGTAGGTTTCAAGCTGAAGATTCCCACAGTTCAAAATACAAATGTGAAGTTTTACAGCCGTAACTTTCATAGTTATACATTTTTGTCCCTTCAGCATTTAAAGCCAAGGCTTTTAAAATGACCCTTTTCTGTAAAAGGATTACAGGTACTGTACTCTTATTTCAAGTTCATGACTAAACCATATAAGGAAGTTAAATTTTATTGCCATCTATTTTATTGAATATTGTTGGATAACAAAGTAATCTGTGCTCAGCTCATTCTATCTGGATGTAAAAGGGCTTATATATTTTATTCTGACAAAACTAACTGGAGTGAGCAAAGATTTATTTTTCCATCCATATAGACTAGAGCAGGGGTTCCCAAGGGAGGAGGTGAGAGACATATTCCGGTGGATGTGAAAACTTGGCTTTTCAAAATTATACTATATATGCATAATTTGAACTTTTGTAAGGGGTGTGAGAATATATCAGAAGTGTTCTAGGGGTGCGGGATTATAGAAAAGGTCGGGAGCAGCTGGATTAGAGAAATAAAAGCATGAGTTTACAGGACAAAACATACCGGTACTTTAGTTATAGTTATGAGTTATACAATTTACAATTTTGCTCAATTCACTTTATATAAAACATTCAATTTTTGCCTAATCAACATTAAGTAATTCTATAGGTGGGATATTTAAATTCCATACAAAAAAATGTTAAGATTTTTGTTTTACAAAACCTTTCAAAAATCTTTTTAAACTATCTTCATATATGTTTCCTGCTTACCTAATTATTCTCTAATTAAAATATCTAGTCCAAAGAGCAATAAACACGATATGGGCAAATTCCATTCCTGTTTTCATTTTCTATTATAGATTTAGTGTACAAACTACAACTTTGATAAGACTCTTGAAAAGTTTTTTTAAAAAGTTTACACGAAAAAAGCTGTTTAATCGGAATTGGAAATAATTATCGAATATCTTCAAATTGCAGATCTTGGAAGAGGAACTACAACTCTCATAAGAAGTTCAACAGGCCTTTCCAGCTGTATGAACTTACTCCTTAACTACCAAATAGAGGAGGAAATCGATCTTCCCTGTCCAAACATCTAACTTTTCTAGCCTACAAACGAACAAGAATTACAATTATAATATCAACAGATGAGAGGGGGGAAATTTACCATTTCAGAAATAGTTTCTACCGGATCACGAAGCGCATAATCAAGCAGTCTCATTTCAATACAGTACCTTCCACTGTGGAACAAAGAAATTCCTGTTTGAGAAGCTTTAGTCCCGTCCCACCAAATCGGCTCTCTTTCACTTCACTTCGGCCACGAACAAGTAGCGAGACAGATACATACATTGCAACTTTTCACAGACTTAGGGAGCTCATTCCCAACCCAGCGAACTACATACAGTACGTATTGTAAAATCAGTTACGCGAGCAAACCGATCGGGAAAAAAAGTACTTTTTTTTTCCCTCCCGCCCTCCGGCGCAAAGAAATTTTCCCAGAAACATTCAACCACCCAACTCCAGGGACAAATTGGTACTTGTGATGATTCGCCCACCTTACACTTCGGCGGTCCAGATTTCCTCCATTTACACCAGGCCCTTTCACCACTCTGCGTTGCTTTAAATCCAAATCAAGTTTTCTCGAGTTAAAAAGGAGAGAGAAGCCGAGGAGGAAAAGGCCAACCTCGGCTTCAACAGCGGGACAAAACGAAAAGAGGCCACAGAAACGGGACTGCGGCGGAGGGGGGGGGAGGGTGTCTTTCCCCCCCTTTCCCTCCCCGTCGTTTCACTTTTGGAAGGAGGGGACGGCCTCGGCGTCTTCGCCCTCCTTCCGCTCCGACAAATATGCGGTTTCAGGTGCCTCACACACCGCCCAGTCCCGGCTTTAGAGTCACTTCCTGCCCTCTCGAGGGGGCGGCGGCGACGGCGGCTAAGAGCAACAGCGGGGCCGCAGTGCCTGCGCAGCAGCCTGGCTTGGTTCTTCCGAAGCGGGAGGCCGATCACTCTTCCCCACCACCACCTCGGGCTTCTTCTGCGTCCGCTTCGTAGGCCGGGCTCCGGATGCCGTAGCAGCAGCGCCTGCCGCAGCCCCCCGTTAGCGCCGCCGTCGCTGCTCCTGCCCAGAGCCGCCGCACGCGGTGGGGGAAGAAGAGCGACGCTTCCGTCGAGTTTTTTTTCCCCTTTTTTTCCTTTCTTCCCTCCCTCCCCTCCGCTCGCTCGAGTCTTTCTCTCCTTCGCACGCCCGGCTCCTCCACGCCACTTCCCCCTTCCTTCCTCTAGCCTTTCCCGCCCTTCTCGCTCGGCAGCTCCCTCCGCGGGCGCCCGCCGCGAGCGTCTCCGCCGCGTTCCCCAGAGAGAAGGGCGGCGGCGGCGGGAGAGCAAGCAGGCAACAGCAAGGGAGGGCGCTCGCGGCCCACGAGGGCGGCGGGAGCGGTGCTGCTACTACTACGATTACCACCGCCGCTGAGCGGGGAGGGGGGGAGAGAGAGAGAGAGAGGCACCGCAGCGCCGCCCAGACAGCCAAGCGTGACTGAATGCTACTCTCCTTCTCCTCCTTTCCCCCCCCCCCCCGCGCCGGAGCAGCGCCAGTTCCCCCCCCCCCCTTCAGACTTTCAGCCTCGGAGCCAGACAACAAGTCTAGAACCAAGGCGAAGCGAGGGGCAGCGCGACTTAGCCAATCGGGAGAGAGGAGCCGCTAGCAACAGCCAATGACCCTGCTCTGAAGGGCGGTCGTGAAGGGAAGCAGATCATGTTAGGATGTGTAGGAAAGGGGAAAAAAGCGGCGGGGGGGGGAGAGGTGGTGAGATAGAGAGTGAGTTCCAATCACCCAGGTGGATCTCGGGGTTGTTGTTGAGTGTTTTGTGCCAGGGGAATAGAGAAAAGGCTGAAGGCGAGATTAGATGGGGGGGGGGGGGGAAAGCCGTGGGTCTTGAAAAGAGATGCATGGAAAAGGAAGGAGCGCGTTGAGTTAATTTACAAATATCATTATGGAAGAGGAAGGAGGCAATACTAATCTTTGAGTTACTATTGAGGAGGTATGAGGAAATGCTATCCCAGAGAGGGGAAAACACCGGATCAGGAACAGTTTAGGCAAAATCGCCTATTGTTAATGTGACACCGACTCGGTTCTATGCAGTATGAGATAGTTATGTAAAACAATGTTTGAAGCAGCCTTCCGCTTCCTTCAGTACTGTACGTGCACTTTAATCCACTTACATGTAATCAGGTTTATTTCACATTTCTCTTACCATCCCAAATCATCTATGATTAATTTTCTTGCTTTTAATCTGGTCTCCTTCGTTATTGTTTCCATTCTGGAGTTTGCTTGCCCCTAAAAAGTAATAAATGACTTTTATTTGTTTGCATACTGTCTTTATTATATTTACAAATAGCTCAAGGCACTGAACATATCCGGCACACCATCCTCCTCCTATGTCCCCACAACAACAACCCTGTGAGGTGGGTTGGGCTGAGAGAATGACTGGCCTAAAGTCACACAGTTGGTTTTCATGGCTTAAGTGGGACTTGAACTCATGATCTCCTGGTTTTTAGTCTGGTGCTATTGTTGATGTTGACTTATATCAATTCATTTCAGTGCTACAGTTTAGGCAAAGGCCTTTCTAGCTCTGAGAGAATTGATTAGTTCAAACGGGTCCCCAACCGCCAGTCCGTGGACTACAGTAGCAGCAGTCCATGGCATGCCAGAAACCAGGCCACAGAAGCAAAGCTACCATCCACAGGATGCAGGTAGCACATGAATCCATGCTTCCGGTCTGCATAAAAACCTCCATGGAAGCGATCCCTGGTGCCCAAAAGGTTGGGGGCCTCTGAGTTAAAAGACTGGGCACGATTTTCCCCCATATTACTGTATGGAATTAGGGAAAAGAAACAATCTGAATTCTTTTACACAGAAAGTAAAAATAGCCTTCTATGCTAGACTCTGCAGCAGCATCTACAGTTGATATGATCACTCTGGCCCTCCTAGACTTCTCAGGAGTTTTTGATACTATCGACTATGCTATCCTTCTGGAAGAGCTTCAGGGACTGGGAATGAGAGGCATTGTGTTACAGTGGTTCTTCCTCCGTGTCTGGTTCTGGGCGGTGTTAGCAGGAGAGGAGAGGTCTAGCCCTAGGCCTCTGCAATGTGGTCTGCCCCAGAGCATGAGCCTTTCACAGCTTGTTTTTTAAATTCTACATAAAACAGCTAGAGGACATAATCTGTTGGTATGGGGTTCAGTATCATTAGTATGCTGATGATACCCAATTATATATCTCCACCCTTATGAGATAAGCGATGCTGTGACTGGAATGGTTAAAGATCTGGATGGGGAGGAACTAACTGGCTTCGATTCAACCCTGGCAAGAGAGATGGTCATGGGGTTTTGCCCCTACCCCAACCAGATGATACCTCATTTGACTCTGAACAGAGTGGCATTTCCCTGGACTGAGTTGATATGCAATTTGCAGATCCTCCTGGAATCACAGTTTCTGCCTGAGAAGCAGGTGGCAGCTGTGGCTGGGGGGAGGGGGGAGGCTTTGCATAGATTTTTCTAGTGTGCCCTTTCTTCAACCAGGACTTCTTGCTCATGGTCACCAAATGGTCACTTCCATTTGGATTACTAAAATGTGCTCTACCACTCAGAAACTTCAACTGGTCCAGCAATACACACAGTGTGTAGGTTTGCCCATGTAACACCTCAGTTGCACAAGTTGGACTGAATTCTAGTTTCTTTCTGGTTCCAATTCAACCTTATCTGCAGGATTGCCTTTTTTAAAAGGATATCTACCCATCCTACCAGATCGGATAGGGTGGGCACACTCCTAGTCCCTAAGTATCTGATGGGAGCTAGGAAGTATACCTTTCCTGTAGCAGCTCCTGTCCAGTGGAACACTCTTCCCCCTAAAGTACAGCAGGCCTCTACCCACCTAGCCTTCCATAAAGTTTTGAAGAATTGGCTTTTCTTGGTCAGTGCTCAGATTGAAGAGGAAATAACTCTACAAGAAATTAGGTAGCTTGGTGTTGAAGTCCTACAGGTGGTCCTCAACTTACATTCAAAATTACAAAGACCCTGAAAGGGTGACTTATGAGTCGAATCCAAAGTTATGACAGTTGAGCCCCCTCTGGTTGCATGATTGAATTTCAGGTACTCAGCAAGACAGCATACTTACAACCATTTGCAGCGCCCCATGGTGACATGCAAAATTGGCAAAACATGAAAGGTAAGAGATAACTTTGGTTCATAAAAGTAAAATTCCCATGCAAACCAAATTTTATCTCATGCCTCCAGAAAGTTTGTAGTGACATACAAAAAATATTTAAATTACATTCTAAAGAAAATATATGGAATACAATTTTAGCATCATATCTATATATATGCATAATTGCTTTATTCTTACATGAAATCTATTTTATATAATTTGGTTTGCTTGTAAAATTATATTTAGTGTATTATTATTATTATTATTATTATTATTATTATTATTATTATTATTATTATTATTATTTTAAAAATGTTTCTTTAGACCAGGCCTACAAAACATGTAGAGGGCAAAGGGCCACATTGGTAAAATATCATTGCAGGCCAAAGCAATACCTGGTGTACTTTTAACAATCTGGCAACTAGCAGAGCATCAGCATCGGTGGAGCTACTTGACATGATTGCCCTCAAGTGGCCTTTCTCTATCTGCCACTTGATTTATTGAGGGTGTCTAGGAGATAAAATAACAAGAGAGTTTGATCACTCTTGGAGGAACAAAAATAGTGAATTTGACTGGCACAGCTATTCTTATACCATGGTGCAAAAGATGGCAAAGGATCAATACATCTCTGCCCTTCTAATAGTGAGTTGTCACCCAGCGGCACTATTTAAGGTGGTCTGTTCCCTGTTGAAGGAGGATGGGCAGAAAGAGCTGTCCTCAGGCCAAGGTGACATTTTTGCATACATTTTGTCTATAAAGCTGCCTGAGCCTTATTCTACATGGACACAATATAAAATGATATTTTAGGTAATTCTTGTAATGTGATCTGGAAATCATTTCAGCCTATGCAATCTGATGAAGTAGATAAGTACAGGTAGTCCTCAACTTACAACCAGTTGCTTAATGACTTTCACAGTTACGATAGATATTCCAGGGCTATTTACAACTTGGATTTGAAGTTCTGATGGTTGTCCCCCTGTCATATGACTGCATTTGGGGCACTTGGCAACCAGCCTCCATTTAAAGCCATTTGCAGCATCCCATGGTCATATTATAACATTTTTTCTGGAAACTAGCATTTACTTCCAGTTTCTGGTAAAAAAAATCATTATGGAAATTGGATTTGTTTAAAGATCACCAAGATAGCTTAGCAACCATGGTGATTCACTTAATGACCACTGCCATAAGGTCATAAATTCAGGCACGGTCATGTGGTGAACTGCTTAATGACTGGCACAGCTTATGATCATAATTCTGGGCTCATTTTTGGTGATATGTTGAGAACTACCTATAACATTCTAAGCCACCCAGAGGTGCCTTGAACAACAAGTTGAGCATGATATAAATTTAATAAACAAACATGAGATCTATCATTTATGATTTGAATTTATGCCTTTCCTTGCTCCTTCATTAGTTGGGGTGGTGTGAGTAGAGTAACTGGAACTGGGATGCTGTTTAATGCTTCTTTGGGGGGGGGAGTTGAGCCAAAAGCCTTACACAAGGCAGAAGTATAATGTCTTCTGAAGAGGCTTAACTTGGATCAGGTTATATTAGACTACTCTCTTCCACCTTCCTTTTTAATCTAGATCACCTTTTGAGAAGGTGATGGGGCTTTGGTGACAAAGAATCCTAGAAAAAGCAGTTTACCCACTGTATTATGTTCAAGTCTGGGAATGGGACAGAAATGGCATTAATTGTCTTTTGTTAAGGCTTAGATAGTGGGAATGCACCTTTCTGATCCTTCTTGACTGTCATGCAAAGTGTAGAACTAAGAGGCACTGTTTTGAACTGGTTCTGCTCTCTCAGTCAATGGGGGGAAGGAAAGCTAGAGAGGTCAGCTTCCTTGTAGATTCTTCTCGCCCTACTTCTTAACATCACTAGAAGAAGATTGGTTGGTTTGGAGTGCAGTATATAAATATGGTGATGATGCCACTTGTGTGTGTGTGTGTGTTTCCATCTATCCTGGGATGTATACGTCTGGAGGTCTCTAGTGGGTTTGTGGAGGTTACCAGGTTACCAACATAGGTTGAAGCTGACTTGAACTGACAGACTATGAAGTTGCTGCTTATCCAGAAACCATTTTGCACTCTGATATGCTCCAATCATACCTCTTCCTGAAGGAGCAACCCGCAAGTGTCCTAGACTTGCAGCTACTGCTGACTTGCAAATGGAGACCATGGCCAAGCCAGTCTTCATCCAGTCACAGCAGATAGGCCAGTGACTCATTGCCATCAGATTAGACAACTGCAATGGACTTCACGTGGGTCTACTTGAAAACTACTTTGAAACTGTATTTGGTGCAAAATGTAATAGCCCATGTACTGGTGGATGAGAGCGGGCACTGCATTGGGTTTTGGTATGTTTCCTGGTCCAATTGAAAGTGAGAGTTTGATAAGGAAAGCTTTGGTGACGTATTTACTCCATGGATTACTACACAGTTTTTGTCAATTAATATTTGAAAGAGAAGCAGTATAACAGAGGTATAATAGAAAGTAATAAAATGTAACAAATAAATATAGCATCTGGAATCAGAATAAAATGTAACAAACAAATATAGTATCTTGAATCAGATTTTATAACTTTTAAAGAAATAAAAATAATAAATCAACAAATATTTATTAATTTTGTATGCCACCTATCTCACTAGAGGTGACACTAGGTACTTACAGACATTACTAATAAATATAGACAATATCTAATGTGAACTTAGGAAACAAATGAAATATATACTTACTCTCTTCCGCCCCCCTGCCCCCCCCATTTGTGTGTGTATGCTTTTAGATTAATAGGACTAATAAAGTTGTTGAATCATGCATGCTGTTTTTTCTAACCTACCAAGAGAGACAGAAAATGAAGTGTGTCCCAAATGTGAAGCTGATTGGTAGGGAACCAATTAGTTCAAAATTTTATGCCTCCTTTTCACAGCCAAGCTTTGAAATGCAGGGAACTGTCATTTCTTGGGTTAGGAAGCAAGGCAGGTAAAACAGCAGCCTCCTTGTCGGCTCACACTGAGGCCACTAGTGAAAGATTGAAAAAGTCTCAGCCCTAACTAGCTGAGAGATAAATTGGATTCTAAAGTAACAGCAAGATTTCTCTAACAATTATTCTCATTCAGTAAATGTTGTTAAAAGAAACGGTGGGAGAACTTTCCCTTGTGTTGAAGTTGTCTGCCAAAAGATTGATTCCGTTTGTCTCTGGTTTTAGTAATGGAGAAGGCTGTGGTTTTTTTTACTTATACAGATGTTGAAATTGTATGCTGAACACAGATTTCTAGTGCGGTTGAGATTTCAATATTTCAGTAAAATAGAAACTTTCCAATTAACTTAAGGAACAGCCCAGTTCTAAACTTATTCTAACCAGTGACCAAAGCGATGGTCCATGCCCAGTGACAACCCTGAAAGTGAGGACTGTTAAGTCCTTTTTTCCCAATTATTTGCACAATGAAAAATCTTGTAGCAGACCTTTGCCAAAAAAATTGATTCAATAACTTATGAATCTGTTTAGAATAGTAGAATGGAATAAATATCCAAAGCATTCTAAAAATGCTACATGCTCAAAAAAGTACAATAAAAAGCAAGCAAGAGCTAGAGAATAATTAGTGTATATAAGCAGATTAAATGAGAAAAAAGCCCTTGATTATGTAGGATGGAGAAAAAAATGAAGAATTTTCAATTAATGGAGTGAAAGGGACAGAACAGCTCTAGTATAACCCAGATGCTGCCATTCTGGGAACCAGTTAACTGTTGAGAAAATCATCAAAGCTTTAGTTCTGATCACTGCAAATGGGCCATAGCAAAACCTTTATTTCATTTCATAATATTTTAAATAGCTCTGGTCAGAACAGGCTACAGTTCCCTGAAAGTGTGATTTATTCTATAGAATAAGTAAAAAAAATGCTCTATTGCAAATGAAAAATAAGAGGGAAGAATTTGATCTGAAACCATCAGATTTGTTTTTGTTATTGTTAGTTGCGAAGTCGTGTCCGACCCATCGCGACCCTATGGACAACGTTCCTCCAGGCCTTCCTGTCCTCTACCATCTTCTGGTGTCCATTTAAGCTCACGCCTACTGCTTCAGTGACTCCATCCAGCCACCTCATTCTCTGTCGTCCCCTTCTTCTATTGCCCTCAATCTTTCACAACATTAGGCTCTTCTCCAGTGAGTCCTTCCTTCTCATTAGATGGCCAAAGCATTTGAGTTTTAGCTTCAGGATCTGGCCTTCTAAAGAGCAGTCAGGGTTGATCTCCTCTAGGACTGACTGGTTTGATCGCCTTGCAGTCCAAGGGACTTGCAGGAGTCTTCTCCAGCACCAGAGTTCAAAGGCTTCAATTCTTTGGCGCTCAGCCTTTTTTATGGTCCAACTTTCACTGCCATACATTGCAACAGGGAAGACCATAGCCTTGACTATACGCACTTTTGTTGACAGGGTGATGTCTCTGCTTTTTAGTGTGTTGTCTAGATTTGCCATGGCTTTTCTCCCCAGGAGCAAGCGTTTTTTAATTTCTTGGCTACAGTCCCCATCTGCAGTGATCTTGGAGCCCAGGAAAATAAAATCTGTCACTACAGATTTGTTTTAGATTCAGCTTATATTTGGTACATATGTTGATCTTGAAAACTTTTGTAGTGCACAAGTAAGGTACAAAAACTCTTCCTGTCCCCAAATTCACCATTCACACATATTGAAATATGGAGGGGGGAGCCTGTGTTTTGCATACATTTGCACATAAACCCAATCCTACTAGATAAAATAATATCAACAGACAGTATAGGTATGGTTAACTCTGCTCTGTGAGGTCAAGGTGAAACAAATATTAATACTGAAATAATTTTATAGTATCCTTTTGCTAATATTATACTCTAATGATCAGTTTGGAGAATAATACAGTAGGTAAGCATAATACGGTATATTGTAAATGCTGCAGGATAAGTCATTGTTGTTTATTGTAGTTATACCAACAGTTATAGAGAATTACTGTATTTAGCTGCAGGGAATTATTTAATTGCCTTCATACTTTGACTAAAAAATAAAGGGACACAAAATCCCTTTTGTGTGAAGTTATGTGATGCCCTTTTGAATTTCAATTCATTTTGAACAATACACAAAATAAATATGATCAACCAGGGAAATCTGGGAAGAATCGGGAGTGTAGGATTTTATGCCCCAACCTTCTGTTCTATGTTAATAATTCATTTTTGCTGTTACATTTATTGGGCTGTGATATATGGCCAATTAAATGTTATTATGGGGTCTGTGATTTTTTCATTTCATTAATTACTTAAATGTGAAATTTGAATAATTAATTAATTGAACTTGGTAATTCTTGCTTTGAACTATAAAATGAATAGTTATTTCTAATGTGAATAATATAAGCTAATAATAGGCATAATTATGATCTTTTTCAGAATTACCAAATCAACAGCTTTGATAGCAGTATTGTTTTAAAAAAACTATATAATGCTGCAGAAATTTAAATTTCTGAACTTCAGTTTTATATTGGAAATATATTTTCACTTTATCTATGAAATGCAGATAACTAAAAAAATCATGTATACAATTGGAGTATTATTATGCAACTTCTATTATATAATGTTAGAAGCTTGGTATGTATTTAGCCATAGCTTTTTTGGACTTTTTTGTATTAATGGTGCAAAAAATTGTGATAAGATGCATAATTTTGACTCTCATTATTCATGCAAAACAACTTACGTATTGGAATAATGCTTATTTGCTTATGACTTGTAGAAAAACCAAGCAAGATTTACTTTGATATTATGAAAGTCACTGCTAATGATGAAAATAATCTATAATTTAACTTATTGTATACCATTGTATAAAAATCTTCTGGTTTTGCAATGTACACCCTTCAGTACCTGTTGGCTATGCTGCACACATGAAAGAAACATACAAAAACATGGAAGTGCTATTGAAACACATCCAGTACACAAGTACCATTGGAATATTTGTGGAGATCTAAAAGTAGTCTGTTTACGGGTGTCAAACTTGCCATGTCACATGACGTGTTGTGATGTATCGTGATTCTTTTTTCATTGCCAGCAATGGGGTGGGCATGGCTTCGGGCGTGGCTTTGGCAGTTTGACACCCCTGTCTTATAACATACAGGACGATGGAGTGCAACATGTCACTGAAGATTTCTTTTCTGCATTCACACTTGGACCTCTTTTCCAAAATTCTAGGTGCAATCAGTGACAAACATGGTGAAAGATTTCAGCAAGGTATTGCCACAATGAAAAATGCTATCAGACCAATTGGACTCCATCAGTGCTGGCTAATTGTTGTTAGACATTGCAGCGAAATGCATTGGACACTAAATACAAAAGAAAATAAGCAGCAAAACACTTTTAGCCCTATAATGTCAGAAATACGTATATACTTGAATATAAGCCGACTCGAATATAAGCCGAGACCCCTAATTTTACCCCCAAAAAATGGAAAAAGTTGGTGACTCGAGTATAAGCCGAGGCTGGGAAATGCAGCAGCTCACCTTATGCTCCTCTCCAGAGATCTTCCCTCAGCAGCGGCCGGCAAAGTAGCTCGCACACGAAACAAGCCCGGCAGAGGAGCCGGAGCGGCGAGCAGAGGCGCCCGGCCCAGATCCTGCAAGGCCCGGCCGAGACACGCCCCCAGCAGCGGAGCTGCTCCGGCTCCTCTGCCGGGCTTGTTTTGCATGTGAGCTACTTTGCCTGATGCTGAGAAGACCCGCTTGGGCACTCGGGTTGCTGTCAGTCTCCGCAGGCCCTTCTCGTTTCCAGGAACGTCAAGCGCGCTTGGCTCTCCACCCCCACGGCAGGGCAGGGCAGGGCAGGGCAGAGACTTGCTCGCCCTTCTGACGGCCCTGAAGAGAAACGAAGGGCTTGCAAACTCCCCGCGAGAAGCTGGGCGAAGCGCCGGCTGGGCGAGTGTGTGCCTGCGCGCGTATTTACGAAAGAAACGCTCCGAGAGTTCTTCTTTCTCCGCCCCCTTGGGGGGAACTCTAGCGACTGCTGTAGCCGCGCTTCTCTTCTCGGCTCCGAAAATAGGGATTTCTACTCTCTCTCTCTCTCTCTCTCCCCTCCCCACCCCGCATTCTCCTGCCTCTTCGATTGCGACAATAAAAGGGCGAAGGGTGCGCTGGTTTCTTCCTCCTTCCTCCCCCCCTCCCCTCCCCTCCCCGATTGTCAGGTGAGGCAGCTGGAGGTCTGGCCAGGAGATTGTAGCCGTTTTGAAACGCCGCGTCTTGAAACGCCCGATCAGCTGATTTTCGGGTGGAAGAGCCGCGGCTTGAATCTGTTTGCATCTGCCTGAATTAGACCGAAACGGCCTGAATTTGACCAGAGTTGCTTTGTAATGGCTGGAGGAACTGCAGAGGAGGTCTTGCCGGGAGATTGTGGCCGTTTTGAAACGCCGCGGCTTGAAACGCCCGATCAGCTGATTTTCGGGGCGGAAAGAGCCACGGCTTGAATCTGCTTGTATTTGTTTGAACTTAACCAGAAACGGCTCGTAATGGCTGGAGGAACTGCGGAGGGAGTGAATGCTCCAGCCTGGAATATTTGGAAAGGCTGGGGGAACCGGATGAACTGCAGCTTAAGCGACTGTTGCCGGAGGAGCCATGGCTTGAAACGCCCCAGTTTTGGGGCAGCGTTTGCTTGTTCCCTCCCTCCCTCCCTCCCTCCCCTTTCCCTCCTCTCTAAATCCTTCCTTCCTTCCTTCCTTCCTTCCTTCCTTCCTCCCTCCCTCCCTCCCTCCCCTTTCCCTCCTCTCTAAATCCTTCCTTCCTTCCTTCCTTCCTTCCTTCCTCCCTCCCTCCCTCCCTCCCTCCCCTTTCCCTCCTCTCTAAATCCTTCCTTCCTTCCTTCCTTCCTTCCTTCCTTCCTTCCTTCCTTCCCCAGCCCTAATCCAGAAAGTGGAAGGAAAGAAGAGTAAAGGCTGGGCGGAGGAGGAGGGGAAGTTTAAAAAGGGGGCGGCGTTCCCTTAAAAAAGCCGCCCGCCACGCCGCGCTCCCTCGCAGCACTCGCGGCGGCTGGCTTCTTGACTCCCGGTCTCCCCCAGGCTTCCCGGCTGTGATTGGCGAGCGAGCCTCCCGAGCTCCGGCGGCCGTGACATCAGCAGAAGCGGAGCAAGCAAAAGCGAAGGGGGAAGGAAGTTCACCAGCAGCACCTCGAGCCCGCTCCGAGCGCTGGCGGACGCGGAGCTGAAAGACTTCCTTCTCTTGCTTCTCCTCGGCTGGTTGGTGCGGCGGCTGCAACTTCACCCCAGCAGCCCGGGCGCGCAGAGATGCTGCTTCTCTTTCGGCTCCGCGTCCGCCAGCGCTCGGAGCGGGCTCGAGGTGCTGCTGGTGAACTTCCTTCCCCCTTCGCTTTTGCTTGCTCCGCTTCTGCTGATGTCACGGCCGCCGGAGCTCGGGAGGCTCGCTCGCCAATCACAGCCGGGAAGCCTGGGGGAGACCGGGAGCCAAGAAGCCAGCCGCCGCGAGTGCTGCGAGGGAGCGCGGCGTGGCGGGCGGCTTTTTAAAGGGAACGCCGCCCCCTTTTTAAACTTCCCCTCCTCCTCCGCCCAGCCTTTACTCTTCTTTCCTTCCACTTTCTGGATTAGGGCTGGGGAAGGAAGGAAGGAAGGAAGGAAGGAAGGAAGGAAGGAAGGAAGGAAGGAAGGAAGGAAGGATTTAGAGAGGAGGGAAAGGGGAGGGAGGGAGGGAGGGAGGGAGGAAGGAAGGAAGGAAGGAAGGAAGGAAGGAAGGAAGGAAGGATTTAGAGAGGAGGGAAAGGGGAGGGAGGGAGGGAGGGAGGGAACAAGCAAACGCTGCCCCAAAACTGGGGCGTTTCAAGCCATGGCTCCTCCGGCAACAGTCGCTTAAGCTGCAGTTCATCCGGTTCCCCCAGCCTTTCCAAATATTCCAGGCTGGAGCATTCACTCCCTCCGCAGTTCCTCCAGCCATTACGAGCCGTTTCTGGTTAAGTTCAAACAAATACAAGCAGATTCAAGCCGTGACTCTTTCCGCCCCGAAAATCAGCTGATCGGGCGTTTCAAGCCGCGGCGTTTCAAAACGGCCACAATCTCCCGGCAAGACCTCCTCTGCAGTTCCTCCAGCCATTACAAAGCAACTCTGGTCAAATTCAGGCCGTTTCGGTCTAATTCAGGCAGATGCAAACAGATTCAAGCCGCGGCTCTTCCACCCGAAAATCAGCTGATCGGGCGTTTCAAGACGCGGCGTTTCAAAACGGCTACAATCTCCCGGCCAGACCTCCAGCTGCCTCACCTGACAATCGGGGAGGGGAGGGGAGGGGGGGAGGAAGGAGGAAGAAACCAGCGCACCCTTCGCCCTTTTATTGTCGCAATCGAAGAGGCAGGAGAATGCGGGGTGGGGAGGGGAGAGAGAGAGAGAGAGAGAGTAGAAATCCCTATTTTCGGAGCCGAGAAGAGAAGCGCGGCTACAGCAGTCGCTAGAGTTCCCCCCAAGGGGGCGGAGAAAGAAGAACTCTCGGAGCGTTTCTTTCGTAAATACGCGCGCAGGCACACACTCGCCCAGCCGCGCGCTTCGCCCAGCTTCTCGCGGGGAGTTTGCAAGCCCTTCGTTTCTCTTCAGGGCCGTCAGAAGGGCGAGCAAGTCTCTGCCCTGCCCTGCCCTGCCGTGGGGGTGGAGAGCCAAGCGCGCTTGACGTTCCTGGAAACGAGAAGGGCCTGCGGAGACTGACAGCAACCCGAGTGCCCAAGCGGGTCTTCTCAGCATCAGGCAAAGTAGCTCACATGCAAAACAAGCCCGGCAGAGGAGCCGGAGCAGCTCCGCTGCTGGGGGCGTGTCTCGGCCGGGCCTTGCAGGATCTGGGCCGGGCGCCTCTGCTCGCCGCTCCGGCTCCTCTGCCGGGCTTGTTTCGCATGTGATTCCGGGCCAGGTGCTGCTGAGGGCGAGCAGAGGCACCCGGGCGACCCCAGCAGCATCAGGCAAAGTAGCTCGGCTGCGCGCAAGTCCTCGGTAAGTTCTTTTTTTTTGTTGACTGGAGTATAAGCCGAAGTGGATTTTTTCAGCCCAAAAAGTGGGCTGAAAAATTCGGCTTATACTCAAGTATATACGGTATGAGATTGTCAGCCATCCCATATGCTTTGGGCATGAAAAACTCAGATCCAGCTTTGCCTCCTCTGCAACCAGTTAGTTTTAGTAAAATGTGCTGTCATTAACAATGGACCCAAGAGTCTTAAATGCATTATAGTAATTAAAAGTTAATTTCCCAAGATTCCTATATGATAGTCATTCTGAAATTATATTTGTGTTCAGTTTGAAGAGATCTATCATAATCAGCAAAAGTGAGAATACGTTAGTAGACAGTTGAACAAGTTTTTCCTTTAAACAGATATAAATTAGATTCTAAAGTAAAAAGAGTCGAGTTGCTGGTATTTCCAAAGCTTTGTTCTATTCCTATTTAATAAGGTTTTCAAAGAAAACTCTTAGAAAATGTTATTTTTGGTTGTAGTTGGTTGCCAAGATGAGACACATATTAAGAAAAAAAAGTCTAAAGATGATTTCTTTTCCTAAAAAAATACACATCTCATAATGGTTAAGGAGGAGGTTTGATTCAATTTCTTCAGAAGGGAAGTTATTCTGGAAGGGGGACATACTGGGACTGAATATTATAGGATTTTTAAACTATTCATATACCTACCTCCCACCCCTTCAACTCACATATGATTTGGGTTCATACCTAACTCTTATGATGCTAAGACAGAACCAGAGAATATTACAGCATGCTGCTATGTCTGATCCAGATCCGATAATCAAGGCCAGTTATTTTTTTAAATGGATTATAAAATCTGAGTTATAAAGAGATGTAATCCATCATAACATCTGATCCTAATTTTAATTACTAATCTTTTTAATCAGTTTAAAACATGGTCATTTACTTTAAAAATAAATTCAACCTGTCCATGTTTTCTTTCTTGCTCTCTATATTGTAATCATGCATTTATAGTCTGTGCCATGTGTTTTGGGGGGTTAGAGGAATGAGGAACTCCCTATAATTTCAATTTCAAATAGCTTTTTGAAGCTAATAATAAAAAGCTTCCTAAGCAGTTTAAGTCAGCAGCTGTTCTCTAGCAGATCAGACAGAATGGTCTGGTGTTGCGCTGACAGCTGGTACAAAACCATATTTTGTAATATGGTATACACTTGAGTTTAGAACTCATAATGCCCAAACTAACATAACTTACTTTATGAAGGAAACATTAATTCTTCCAATTCTAATGCAAATGTAATAACTTAATTGATTAGGTGCAGTTAATGTAGAAGATACTTTATAGTGCAAAAGATTTCTCCACCATGGAAGTTATAACAAACAACTCAAAACACAGGATAATATAAAAGAAGGTACAGTTCTTGGTAGATCAGGCATTTAAAATTAAATCATGAAATCATAATCATTTGAGAGAAAATATATCGAATAAGCAGGTTTAAAATATGCGCACAGTGCTGATCATCCCACTTCAGAAAGAAATACAAGAATACGGGGTCTTGAAAAGGTAGAGAAAAACAAATAAATCAGGGTAGTGAAGTAGTTCCTTTCCAAGAAAAGTCATAATATTTGTTCAAATTTTCTGATTTTGTTTCTATGCTACAAATTTTTAATGACATATATTTCCTGTACTGTACACTTTAATTTTAATATTATATTATATATGGTCTATTGCAGGCATGTCAAACTGCTGGCCCACGGGCCGGATGCCAAAACCGTGCCCACCCCATTGCCGGCAATGGGGGAAAAGTCGCAATACGTCGTGTGACGTCACATGACTTGGCGAGTTTGACATGCCTGGTCTATTGTGTTAATTGTTGATTTTAGGTCAGTGTTTGTTATCCTTAGGATGTATGGACTTAACTCCCAGAATGTCCCAGACAGCCACCTGATTTAAATAATAGAATTTTGCATATTTATTTACCATTAAAGGATGAATTCAATATTTATTGAAGTTTTTTTTCCTTTACAGCTTTATGTTACCATTTTTTGTTTACTTTAAAGCATTAAAAAGGTAAAAGGATAGAGGATTAAAGATTTATGAGTTAGAAAGATAATTTATACAGAATTATGACATATGTCATATTGTCACAGTGTAAAGTAAATGTGTAGAGGGAGACAACAAAGGAAACTGTTTTGTGGTTTTAAAGAGGTGGAGACTTTTTGGATGGTATTTTGTGCAAATTGTCTTAACACAAATTTAGCAGTGAAAATGGCTTAGAGATTTTACAACAAAACAAATCCTAAAGTAAATAAATGGATTATAAAATTATGTATGGTTCTTAGTCATACTTTATATGACAAAAGGTAAAGCTTCCCACAAGTTGAGCTCAGTTCCTAGGGCAGGGGTAGGCAACCTTGGCTCTTTTATGACTCGTGGACTTCAAATCCCAGAATTCCTGAGCCAGCACGAGTCATAAAAGAGCCAAGGTTGCCTACCGCTGCTCTAGGGGAAAGACAATTTCCAGCTACTTTACACTTCCCACTTATTTACCAGCAAGTAGCCCAATGGCATCTACTTTTCTTTTATATTCTTTAGCTTTAGGCTAGTGCTAAAGCTTAGGTCACCTTTTCAGAGCAAGTTCCACTTGAGTCATAAAAGAGCCGAGGTTGCCTACCCCTGTCCTAGGGCTTCATAGTTCTCTCTGCTCAGCTGTCTTTGCAACCAAATGGAAAAGGTTTTGCTCAGTGGTGGGATTCAGCTGGTTTGCACTGGTTCCGCAGTGCATGGATGCCACTTCCAGAAGTCCCAGGCCTGCATCCACGGAGAGAACCAGTTGTTCAGGTATTTGAATCTCACCACTGGTTTTGCTTCTGCATTCTTCAGGAATGTTTTTATGACACCTCAACCTCAAGTGCTTCAGTTTCCTAATGTTTCCATAGAGCATCTAAGAACCAGGCGAATCCAACTTCCATCTTTTTGAGATTAGCCAAGAGCATCTAGTGATCACCATCTACAGGTAGTCCTTGAATTACAACCAATTGTTTAGTGATCCTTCAAAGTTACAACGACATTGAAAAAAGTGACATGATCGTTTTTCACACTTACGACCATTGAAGCCTCCCCATGGTCATGTGATCAAAATTCAGGCTCATAACAACAGGCAGGTATTCAGAAAAATTGCACTGTCCTGGGGTCATGCAATCACCATTTGTAACGTTCCCAGCTGACTTCCAACAAGCCAAGTGAATGGGGAAAACCAGATTCGCTTACTAACCGCATGATTTCTTTAACTGCAGTGATTCGCTTAAAAAAAGGTTGTAAAATGGGACACATAACTCACTTAACAACTGTCTTGCCTAGCAAAACACAAATTTTGTGCTCAATTGTGATGGTAAGACAAGGATTACCTGTGATAAGATGGGAGATATTCCACCTCCAGACCTAGAAGAAGTGGGATGAAAAGAATGATGCAAGGAAAGCCTTTCTTAAGCATCACCACAAGACCTAGGAATCCTTCTTTCAAAAGGGTAGCTCCAGACCGCACAGCTCTCAAACTAGCATTTGTGGGGAATGTATCAAGGCAAGGTTTTCAAACCTTACAATAAATAAAATGAATTTGTAATGACTCTCTGTAAATAAAACAAATTATTCAATGTTATAAAATCAAAGCATTTATGGAAAATAAGCAAAAAAAATGCCAACGCATTTCAAACCATATTTTAATTGGTTTGCTTTTGCACAATCTGTGAAATCTGAGTTTCATTTTTGAATGCTTTCTTACCATAAATTAGCTTCAGTTAAAATGTGCCAGCGGGCTGTACATTGCTTTTGGCACTCTTTGCCTATGCAATTGCCTTAAGCTATTTCTCTTCTGTCATCTCTTCTTCAGAGTGAGAGTCCAGTCAGAAAGTCTGAGTTATGCATACCATCCTAACTGAATTACTCTACTTTTGAAAGGCAAATGCAGTGACTTGTAGGCATCATATAGTGCTCTGTACATTGGCATACTGTAGTTTAGCATTAATTGGTAGGTTTGCTCAAAGAAGATAAGAAACAAGACACTCTTTTCTCCCACCCCCCTTTTTATAGAATCTATACACATGCACACAAATACACACACAAACAAAGCTGCAGTGTTCCTCATTATTATGCTCTAAAGATATCTGTCCTGTGTACCTGAGTAAAAGGAATAATTAGTTTATTTTCTCACATGAGTTCTTGAGAGAGATGTTTTTTTTTAGTTTCGTATCTCATAAGAGTAATGTCATATATGCATGACCCTTCAATTTAGGAAATATATTGCAACATAGGGAAAAAAGAAAATCTTAATTTTAAATTACCTTTAGCAGTGCTCAATACTGCATTTTAATTAGCAAATGGAAAGAATACAACTATATTCCCCAAATCTAATGATTATGCTGAATATGCTTTATACTATCTTTGGCTCAAAAAGTTACTGATGAGAGTTCTTAAGAGACAGCATCTTATATTGGCCCTGAACAAAACTACTACTCAAATTACAACTTGTTGTGGACAGGCACACTTTGGTAAGTTTTACATATCATGCTATGCCACGATTTAACCATTTCTTCCCCAATAAACTCTTATTATCTGAGTCTGCACAATGTATTAAGATGTAAAGCATGGTGAGATGAAACCAAACTAGCCATAAAGGTAAAAGTAAAGGTTCCCCCGCACATGCGTGCTAGTCGTTTCCAACTCTAGGGGCCGGTGCTCATCTCTGTTTCAAAGCCGAAGAGCCAGCGCTTGTCCGAGGACGTCTCCGTGGTCATGTGGCCAGCATGACTAGACGCCAAAGGCGCACGGAGTGCTGTTACCTTCCCACCGTAGTGGTCCCTATTTTTCTACTTGCATTTTTACGTGCTTTTAACTGCTAGGTTGGCAGAAGCTGGGATGAGTAACAGGCGCTCACTTTGCTACGCGGATTCGACCCACCAAACTGCCAATCTTCTGATCGACAAGCTCAGCGTCCTAACCCACTGAGCCACCGCATCCCTAAACTAGCCATACTGATGTGTAAATCCACTTCTAGGCTCCAAAAACTAGGCAAGAAAACAAAAGCCAGAGAGAAAAACCTCAGAATAACAGAACAGAGTTGGAAGGGACCTGGGAGGTCTTCTAGTCCAACCACTGCTCAGGCAAGAAGCCCTATACCATTTTAGACAAATGGTTGTCCAATCTCTTCTTAAAAGCATTCAGTATCAAATATTACCTTGTTCTCATTTTTTTCCTTCATAGTGATAGGATTCAACTTGGGCTGGAATTCTTCTGAACACCTTAAGATTCTGGTGAAATGAAACTTTTCTTTCCATGCCTTCTTGGCCACAATAATTTATGCAAACCTAGTTATATTTTCTTTTCCAGAAAGTTAATAGTGATCTAGTCTAAAAGCATGCAACTAATGCTAATTTATATGGGGGCAGAGCCACTGTTCTTCCCATAATCAGAAAGAACATATGCTGAACAGCCATGAAATGCTTGAATAATGGTTATGAGCAGATGATAATTCTTTTTTCTCTGTCAATCAACAGAGAAGAGTAGCCAGATGTTTTAAAATTAACTCAAATCAAGAAGTGTGGGAAACACTGAAAAATATAATCATAAAAGCCCAGAGCAACACAATACCACTAAAAAAGAAAAACAAGAAGTCCAAGAAGAAACCAGCATGGTTGCACAAAAATCTTTCTGATAAACTGAAAGACAAAAAGAATAAGTACACAAAATGGAAACTAAGGCAAAATATCAGCAGATAGCCTGAATCTGCAAAGATGAAGTCAGGAAAGCAAAGGCTCAGAATAAACAAAGACTTGCAACAAAAGTCAAAGATAATAAAAAAAGTTTCTTTAAACATATAAATAACAACAAAGTCAAGGAAATAGTCGGTCCACTTAAGAGAGAAGATGGCAAGGAAGTAAACAGAGGCATAAAATCAAAATCACGTGAAGTATTAATACCACTTTATAAAGCCTTATTAAGGCCACACCTGGAATACTACATCCAGTTTTGGTCACCACATTATAAAAAAAATGTTGAGACTTTGGAAAAAGTGCAAAGAAAAAGCAACTAAGATGATTAAAGGCCTAAAGACTAAAACATATGAAGAACGGTTGCAGGATTTTGGTATGGCTAGTCTAGAGAAAAGAAGGATTAGGGGGGACATGATAGCAGTGTTCCAGTATTTGGTAGGCTGCCACAAAGAGGAGGGGTTCGACATATTTTCCAAAGCACCAGAAGATAGGACAAGAAACAATGGATGAAAACTAATCAAGGAGAGAAGCAACCCAGAATTAAGGAGAAACTTCCTAACAGTGAGAACAATTAACCAGTGGAACGGCTTGCCTTTAGACGTTGTGGGTGCTTCATCACTAGAGGTTGGACAGCCATTTGTCTGAAATGGTATAGGGCCGTGGTGGTGAACCTATGGCACGCATGCCACAGGTGGCACACAGAGCCCTCTCTGTGGGCATGCACACCATTGTCCCAGTCCTAGGCCTTCAGCTGGGTTTTATAAAATCTTTTTACTTTAGGTCTCCACCACCATGTGCCCCCCCCCAAAAAGGTTCAATCAATCAATTTCATCTTGCAGGGAGGGGGGAAAAAAGATCTCGCAAAGTTGGAATTGATTGATTGAACTTTTTAGTCCCACCCAGTCTGCCTTTACCACCGTAGCCATGCCCACCCAATTGGCAACGCCCATGCAATGAGCCACACCCACCCAATGGGCCACACCCACCCGGCACCCTACGATACATAAGTTGGTTTTGGGTTGCAGTTTGGGTACTCGGTCTCTAAAAGTTTGCCATCACTGGTATAGGGTCTCCTGCTTGAGCAGGGGCTGGACTAGAAGACCTCCAACGTCCCTTCCAGCTCTGTTCTGATTAATTAATTAAAGAAGAAAGGGAAAATGAGACAAAATTGGTGGAAAGTGTAGAATGGAAAATGCATAGTCCTATATAACAGTATATAAGTTTTAAATTATCACATTTAGGTTATATATTAGGTTTTATTTGTCTCCTTTCCACATTCTGCATTTTGGAGTTGAATGGCTATTAGCCTTGATGATGGTGACTTGCCCCTGAAGGCCACCTGCTGGACACCTATTGGGCTTCCTTGTGCAGTGAGTTTACCACTATGAAAACAAACTTCTGGACTAGACAGCCCAGAGATCTAATTCTATTTTCTTATATGCAAGCAGAAACTAACCATCAGGATACAAATTCTTAAGTATGTTCTTCTTCATCTTGAGTCACTAGAAAAGATCAGCTTTAGTTCATACTAAAAAGCTGTGAAAGTTTCTGGTTGCATTTATAGGGTTGTATCTGTTTATGATTAATGATACCAATCAATAAAATCATCTATTTCAATTATTGCAGGGTCAGGTCCTCAAATATAATTATTTCCACATCAATTGTTTGTTTTAAGTAGCAAATCAATTATCTGAAACCCTATAAGGGTAGAGTTATCAGATATGATTTTGCTGTTGCTATGAAGATTGGAAGTCATTTTTTATATATTTTTCTTTAACTTACACTCGTTTTTTCTTTCTTTGTACATAACATTCTTATTTCTTTTTCTGAGTTTAGTTTGTATTCATTTTTACTGCTCTAATTAAAATCTTTAATAAAAATTATGAAAACAATTTGTCTGATTTCCAGTTAAAAGCCATTTTTATATAACCCATTTAGATTTTTTTCCCCTGTCCCATTCACAATTCAGATAAAATAACAAAACAAAGGTTGGTTAGGTCAGGATTTTTATTTATTTTTTTACAAAATCTAAACAAAGGAGCTGTGATCAAAAGCCCTGCCATTCTTAGTCTGCAACCTTATAATGGCAACTGCATAAAAATATTTGAAGTTTAACAGGCATATTTCTTTTCTACCCAGTGCCAAATAATTTCTCATTTACTGCAGAAAACGTCGTAGAGAAAGCATCTTTCCTTCACAGCCCTGCAGTTATATTATTTCCAATGTTAGTTGCTAACATTCTTTCGTAATTGCTAGTTATGGGATAACCTACATGAATCAGAGAAGTAGAATACTTTTGGAGTAAAATATTCTCCTTTCAATCAGCATGAGCTATAGACATTTGGGTTTGGATGTTTGGGTTAAACTCGGTAGAATTAAACCAGCTTACATTTCAGATATTTTTGGCACAACTGTCTGATGGATTTCAGCCAAGAGATCATATGGACATTTTATTCCTGGAATGTTAGGCTAGGCTAGGGAATGCATTCATCGAACAGGCTATCTCAGCTTCCTTAAGATAGATTTCATGTTTCCCAAACTTTCCCCAGAAAGGTTTTAAAGTGTCTGCTTTAAGTCAGTTTGGTATATTAAACCTACTGAACAAACATATGACCCAGCTTAGCTTATTTAGTGAGAGTTGCTATTTTTTATACTTACTTGAAAATTCTGTTATTTAAGAGGCACTGAAACATTCTCCTAAAAGACACTATAGGTGTTCCTTGACTTATGACTGGTTGCTTAACAACAGTTCAAAATTATAAACTACCTGAAAAAGGGCAAATATCAGCTGACCCTTGCAGTCATGTGATTTCACTTCGGGCACTAGACAACACAGCTGCGTTTATGAATGTTTGCAGTGTCATACAATCATGTAACTGCATTTTACTATTGTTTTGGTGAAAACCAGTACTACTGGTTTTTGACAAAACTGTGCCATAGTAAATAATGAGTCGCTTAACTGCCACCAAAAACCTCATAAAATTGAATTGGTCACATGACCAACCTGTTTTATGACCAAAATGATTTACAGCCATAATGGGCAAGCTCCATTTTGGTCATAATTCAAAGTAAATACTTCACCATGCAGTAAACAAACATGCAAGTAACACGTGCAAGTAAGTTGATCCATCAGTTAAGGAATATAATAATCTAGGAATCCCTTTATTAATAGTTGTAATAAATTAGCTGATATTTGATTTTCAACATTTCTTGAAAAATAATCTTTTCTTCCTTCCAAATTCAGCCTGAAGAGTTTTAATATGAAAGTTTAGTCACCTTTTTGTTCTTTTTAATTCAAACTTAACAAAGGTATGGTTCTACTATCATGTGTAGCAGAAAAATATCAAGCTTTTTTCTGTTTAATATTTGACTAAAGATAACTCATTATGAGAAGTAATTAGTTTTTTTTGAAGTAATTGACCTGTGGCTAAAGCATACCAGATAAACAATCTGGAAAGGTCTACATTCTACTTCCAAAATTAAGGTAGAAATAGCACTAGCAATAGCACTTAGACTTATGTACCACTCCACAGTGCTTTACAGAATCAGCATATTGTCCCCAACATTCTGGGCCCTTATTTTATCAACCTCGGAAGGATGGAAGGCTGAGTCAACCTTGATGCCGTTAGGATCAAACTCCAGGCTGTCAGCAGAGTTAGCCTGCAATACTGCATTCTAACCACTGTGCCACCCAGGCTCCTAAATAGTATGTAAAAAATTCTTTTCCACTACTACAGTTTCCCTGGAGTCTCCATATATTATCTAGTGTTTCCATATTATCTCAGAGAAGAGATTACAAAGAGATTTCCAATTTTAACAGAATGGAAAAGGAAATTGAAAGGAAAACCAAATGCAAACCATTCTGATATTCTTTTCAGATTAAGAGCAAAATCTGTGCTTAATTCAATATTTGAAATTCTGTTGTTAGGTGCATTAGTCCTTCTGGTGGAAAAGTAAGTTCTGACCAGTCTAACTTTCTGTTCTCTGCTGTTTAGATATCTGTTTCAAAGATGTATTTCCTATTAAGCCTAGTGTTTATGAAAACCCCACGTGTTCTTACTCTTAGCTGGCACATACGCTGTCAGCAGATCTTTTGAGGGAGGGGTTGATCAGTACTTGAAATACCACTCAGCACAATGGAGTGCAGACGAGGAGAAACGACACACAACCTGCTTGGCTAGCAGCCCATAATCAACTCACTACTAATGTACCTTGAATGCATCAAACAATCCTTTACAGTGCACAGGTAGTCTGTATCAAACAGGTTGGAATTTCTCTTTAGCCTCCCTAGAAAGAGTTCCCTATATGACAATATACTTGTTTCATCATATGGTATGATAAATATGAGTATATTTCTCACTGTGCTATCTTTGCTGTATTTGAGTGTTTCAATCTGAATTTTGTGATTGTGTAGAATTTTTCTATGAGCAAAAATAATGACTCATAATCAAGCATCAATTTAAAGAAAGAAGACTATTTGGTTATATTATTACACATTGGTTAGTTGCCGACACAGCAAGAAGTTCAGGGACAGAAATGGGTGATCTAGGGCCTTTGGATTATTTTCAAAAGCCATTTTGAAGCAATCTGTTCCAACATCTGGCATGAAAAAACTCTCCCTCTTACTCAGCAGCCACAGGGTAGAGAGAAAAAAGAGGAGGAGGAAGAAGAAAAGGAGGAGAAAGGGAAACAATGGTCAAAATGGAACTCAACAGCCACATTTTTGGAGCAGAGAACTTACTGAAGATTTAAGTTTCATATATCCCAAGTAGGACCTTAAAATACAACTTAAAAAAACAAAATTAATATTTATAATTTATTTAATTTTATTGTGTCTGTATAGAAAAGGATTGTCTAGAAAAGCATTTTGTTGGAGGTTAATAAGGACAGTGGTTCCTTAAAACACATGTTTTTACAATATCCGGTACTTGCTAAATTTTGGGAGAAAACAATAGACAAGATAAATGTGGCTGGGTGACAATAGCTAAAAGTTGTAGAAAATATTCTCTTGAATTACATACCTAGTGTCAAAACTCGTCCTGCAACAAGCAGGGCTGGTGCCGAACACAGGAACGAGAGACTTCTGCTGCAGTCTAGAAGCACTTTATTCTTCAGAGCAATAGCCGCAACGAGAAACAAAGCCAGCGTTGGCTGCTATCTGCAACCAACGCTGCTATATACACATCCAAAAACCCCACCCAAACTCCACCCAAACATGCCTCCGCCCTCCCATTCCCTATAACTTCCCCACCCCTCCCCTACAAGGCCTTTCGCCCGTCGCTCAGGCAGGTAAGGCCCCCCCAACGTGTCGCCACCACCGTGCCCTTTTCCCTCACCCACTCCCTGCTGCACCCACCCCCGAAGCCCCTTGTCACCCAGCCACCCGGACACCGTAGGGGGGAGGGACCCATCCCCTAACAGCGTTGCCACACAGTCCCGCGCAGGCATGGCGTCGGAGTCTGACGCAGCCCACCGTGAGGCCGCAGCTCCCGAATCCTCCCAGGCCGCAGAGACATTGAGCCGGCTCAGGCCTCCACCGGGCAGGCCGCAGGCCGGGGTCCGTTGCTCAAGCTTGCCGCCGGCCGAGCACAGCAGCCGCGGCGCATTCCGAGGGAGCAGAAGCCGCGGCGCAGATCCCGGAGCCGTCCGAGCCGGGGAGCCGCGCGCAGACGCGCCGCCGGGCGAGGCCGGCAGCCGCAGCGCGTCCGGAAGCACCAGGAGAGGCGACGCGGGCCCCGGAGCCGTCCGAGCCGGGGAGCCGCGCGCAGACGCGTCGCCAGGCGAGGGCTGCAGCTGCGGCGCGTCCGGAAGCGCCAGAAGAGAAGGCTCGGGACTCGGAGCCTTCCACGCCGGGGAGCCGCTTAACGATGCGCCGCCGGGCGAAGAAAGCAGCGGAGGTGGCGGGAGGGGCGTCGCGGGCCTCCGGTCTCTCCGGGCCGCGCTGGAACCAGGTGGGGTCGGTGGGAGGGAAGCCGGGTGTGCCGGGGGGGTGGAGGGGCCCCCCCTCGTGTGCCGGGCTGCCGAGGCCCGACATGCTGCCCCCTCTACCAGGGGCCCACCTGGAATGCAAGGAGAGAGAGGTGAGCAATCCGTAACATGATCAACTGTCCCCCCCGGGGTCTCCCCCGGCTTCCCCGGGTGTTTCCGGTGGAAAGCACGGAGAAGGCGTGGTGCACACACATCCTCATCCCACACCCAGGTGGCCTCCTCCATGGGGTACCCCTTCCAGAGCACCAAGTATTGCACCCGTCCCCTTCGTTTCCGGGAGTCCAGGATCTCCTGTACCTCATAGTGACTGCCCTGTACAGGTCCTGGGCCGCCCTCCCCTGCCGCCGCAGAGGCGGTCGTAGCAGGCTTCAGCAGGCTGCTGTGGAATACGGGGTGTATCTTTCCAAGTAGGGGAGGTAGCCGGAGTCTGACGGTGACGGGATTTACTACCTGTATAACTCGGAAGGGTCCGAGATATTTGGGTCCTAGCTTTCTACATGGCACCTGCAGCCGCAGGTATTTTGTAGAGAGGTAGACGAGATCACCTACTTTGGGAGGTGCAAACGGCCGTCTTTTCCTGTCCGCCTGCTCTTTGTATGACTCTGCTGCTCGCTCTAACGCCTTCTTAGCTACCCCCCACGCCTCCTCCAACCGGTGCATCCACGCCCCAGGTGTGCAGGATGCCGGGGCCCCCTGATCGCACCCTGCGATAGGAACGAACTCGTAACCAGATACCACTTTAAAGGGGGAGAACCCAGTGCTGCTATGCACTGCGTTGTTGTAGGCTACTTCCGCGAAGGATAACAAGTCCACCCATTCGGACTGTTGGTATGACACATAACAACGCAGGTATCGCTCCACCGCCGCGTTCGCACGTTCCGCGGCTCCATTCGTGCTTGGGTGGTACGCCGAGCTCAGACCCTGTGTTGCTCCAATATAACGCACGAACTCTCGCCAGAACCGGGCCGTGAACTGTACCCCACGGTCGGAGATGATACGTCGTGGCACCCCGTGGAGACGATAGATATGTTGGACAAACAGCCATGCCAGCCGACGGGCCGAGGGCAATCCCTTACAGGGGATGAAGTGGGCTTGTTTCGAGAACAAGTCTACTACTGTCCACAAAACGTTATATCCCCTGCTTTCCGGTAGCTCAACCACGAAGTCCATTGCAATGTCCTGCCAAGGTCGTACGGGGTCTGCCACCTGTTGCAGGAGGCCTGCCGGTTTCTTGGTAGAGGGCTTAGTGGTGGCGCAAACGCGGCACTTCTGCACATAGCTTTCAATGTCCCGTCTCATGGTTGGCCACCAGAACTGGCGGCGGGCCAGATGCAGGGTTTTCACGTACCCGTAGTGACCTGCCTGCCTAGCGTCATGGCATTGGTAGAGTGCCTGATCTCGTGCCGCTGCAGGCACATACAACCTGGCCCCGTGCCAAGCTAAACCATCCCGCAACGAGAGGGTGTCGGGGTGCGCCCGCATCCAGTCGTCAGTCGCCAACGCTCCCTTACATGTCCGCAGGAAATCGTCTGTCACGGTGTTGGCCCTGTGCTCCGTCTCCTCCACCGGGCGGGGCGGCGGTACCAGTGCCTGCACTACCTCCTCCTTCCGGCAATCGTACTGCGGTAGCCGAGACAAGGCGTCCGCCAGGAAATTCCTACCCCCAGGCACATACTTGAGGCGAAACCGGAAGCGTTGGAAGTACTGGGCCCACCGTACGTGTTTCGGGGACAGTCGGCGGGGTGTTTGCAGGGCTTCCAGGTTTTTATGGTCTGTCCAAACCTCGAACTCCTGGCTAGCCCCCTCCAGAAGGTGTCTCCAAGTCCCCAGGGCCCAGCGGACCGCGAAGGCCTCTTTCTCCCAGATAGCCCAAGCCCTCTCCGCGGTCGTTAGCTTCTTGGAGGCGTACGCGCAGGGCCGCAATCCTCCCTTCGCATGCCGTTGCAGAAGAACAGCTCCAACAGCCACGTCGCTTGCATCAGCCTGTACTACGTAGGGCAGGTCAGGGTTCGGGTGTTGCAGAACGGGCTCCCTGGCAAACTGCGCCTTGAGCGCCTCAAAAGCCCGCTGGCATATAGTGGTCCACGCAAGCTTCTGCCCTGGCCGTGGCGACGTTGCCATCTGTTTAGTCCGCAGTAGGTCCGTGAGCGGCAGGGCGATGGAAGCGAAATGTGGAATAAATTGTCGATAAAAGTTAGCGAAGCCTAGAAAACTCTGCAACTGTTTCCGGGTCCGTGGGGCTTGCCACTGTTGGATAGCCTCCACTTTCCCCGGGTCCATCTCCACCCCGCTGGAGGACACCCGATATCCCAAATAGTCCAGCCGGGGCTTGTGAAACTCACATTTAGAAAGCTTCACATATAACCGGGCGTCCCTCAACTTGGTCAGCACACTCCGCACTAAGGCGACATGCTCCTCCAGCGTAGACGTATATATGAGGATGTCATCAAGATAGACAAGGACCCCCCGGTACAAATGGTCATGCAGGACTTGGTTAATCAACTGCATGAATACCGCGGGGGCTCCTTGCAGGCCAAACGGCATTACCCTAAACTGAAAGCTCCCCAACGGGCAGTTGAAAGCCGTCTTCCATTCATCACCAGCTTTTATCCGGACACGGTAGTACGCCTCCCTTAGGTCTAACTTGGTGAACACCCGGCCCGTAGCCAAATGAGCTAAAAGGTCCTTCACCAAAGGGAGGGGGTACAAGTGCTCCACACATACCGCGTTGACCCCCCGATAATCAACGCACAGTCTTAGGGTCCCGTCTTTCTTCTCTCTGAACAAGACAGGGGCCGCCATCCTAGACCGAGCGGGCTGGATGAACCCCCTCCGCAGGTTCTTGTCTATGTATTGACAGAGCTCCTGCATCTCCCGGGGTGCCATTGCGTACATGCGGGGTTTCGGCAATTTTGCCCCTGGCTCCAGTTCAATAGCGCAGTCCGTGGGGCGGTGGGGTGGCAAGGCGTCACACTCCTTCTCATCGAAGACATCTGCGAGATCGCTGTACTCCCGTGGTACCTGTATCTCAAGCCCGGTACCCACCCCTGCGGCCCCCTCTGGCCCACCAATCCCCTCCGGACCCAAGAAGGAATGCTTTTCAGGAGGCTGGGGCCCTGTCCCGAGGCGGAGGTGTCGGCATCCCCCCTCCCACCAAACCGTGGGGCCCCACCTGTCCAACCACGTAAGCCCCAGGATGACTGCCTCCGTCATAGACGGCACCACGACAAACCGGAGAGTCTCCCAGTGTGTACCCAATTCCATCCTCACCGGTGCCGTTACATGCGTAATGGGTGCTCCACCCAAAAGAGACCCGTCTACCTGCTGAAATCGGATAGGTTTGGGGAGCCGCTGAAGGGGAATACCGGCCTCCCTTGCCATCATCAGGCTAATAAGGCAGCGTGTGCTGCCTGTATCAATCAGAGCCTTACACTCCCTCCTCTCACCCGTTCGTGGGCTTATCAACACCACGGGCAGCACAAAAGGGCACACCGGAGCGCTTACCATCGGGTCCTCCTCGTACTCGTGATCCTCAGAGCCGTCGGACGTGTCCGTTCGTCCATCCGCCGGGCCCACTGGACGTATCGGTGTCGACGTTCGGGGTGTCTTGTCGGCCACCTGGTACGCTGTTCTGGAGCGTTCTGCAGCTCTTCTGGGGGTCGGGACCCGCGCCTCCGGGGGGTTGGGACCCGGTCGCGGCGGAGGTAACGGGCAGTCCACCGCCCGATGGCCCGGTTGGTCGCAGCGGAAGCAGCGGATTGTTGGACGGGGCGCCGGTGGGGGGCCGGGTTGTGTCGCCGCCGCCACGGGCTTCCGGCTCTCTGTCTTCGGCCCCTCCGGGGTCCTCCAGGCTCCAGGGGCCGCTACTGGTCTGCCCCGGGTGTCCTGCAACCCAATGTCCAGCTCCACCGCCACCCGGAACCAGTCCTGAAGCCGTGCAGGAACCCCCCGCACCACACATGCCCGCCGGAGAGCTCCATCAAGACCGGCCCGGAAGTGGTGCACCAGCAAGCGCTCGGGCCACGAGCGTAACCTGCCCGCAACCCTGCGGAACTCGAGCACGTACTCCTCTGCCGGTCGTCCTCGCTGCCTGATGGCTAACACTTCCGCTTCCGCGCGATGTAAGCAGGATACATCCTCGAAGTGGACGCGTAGGGCTTCCAAGAACAGCCCCACGTCCCCGAGCTCGCGGGCGTGGTCACTGTAGAGGTCCGCTGCCCAGGTTGCAGCCTCTCCCTGAAGGCACGCGGTGACCGCCACCACCATCGCCCACTGTGAAGGATAGGCATGGGCGTACCCATCCAGATGGTTAATCACCTGCCCTAGGAACATAGCCAGGCGGTCGGGATGCCCATCATAGGTTGTAGTGAGCGGTGGGGGTCCCCACACCACGCCCGGTCCCCAATGCCCAACAGGTGGACGGGTCTGAGCCTGGGACACCCCCACCGACCTGGGTGCAGGACGTCCAGGGCCCCGATCAGGCGTTGGCCAAGCTTCACGCCCCCCTTGTGCTCGTGTGGATGGGCCCCGAACGCCTCCCTCCCCAGGCACCTTGAACTTTGGGCTAGCCAGTCGGAAACGGGACGTTGCTGACTGACTGGGTGCCCCCCCAAGAGACCACTGTCCCGTGTCTTCTTCAGGGGCCATGGCTCCCCAGGAACCGCCGTCACGTGCCCCGACTTCTCCGAACCTTTCGCGCAGCACGTCCATAGTTTGGCTCCCGGGTGCAGTTGAATAGCTGTATTCCTCGCCATCATCATCGGTAAGCCGACGCTCCCTCCAACCCAGTGGAGCCCCACCGGGCCGGGCCGTTCATCCTTGCTCGAGCCCCGTGCGCCCCAGGATCGAGCTCAGCCACCACTCCCCCCCCTGGGTTTGGCTACTAGCGCCCTGGGACTCCACCGCAGGGTCTGTTGGTTGCACGTCCCGCACTTTGGGCCTCACAACAGGTTGGACGTCCTCCACGTCCCTCTCCACAGGGGTTGTCACCTCCGCCCCGGCCACGCCAGCCTCCTCCGAAGCAGTCTCCAACACGGCCCCTTGCACACCCTCCGCCATGGCGCACAAACGGAACACAGCTGAAAGGCAGTAGGGCCGCAATGCTAGTGCAACGCTGGCTTTCTGTCAAAACTCGTCCTGCAACAAGCAGGGCTGGTGCCGAACACAGGAACGAGAGACTTCTGCTGCAGTCTAGAAGCACTTTATTCTTCAGAGCAATAGCCGCAACGAGAAACAAAGCCAGCGTTGGCTGCTATCTGCAACCAACGCTGCTATATACACATCCAAAAACCCCACCCAAACTCCACCCAAACATGCCTCCGCCCTCCCATTCCCTATAACTTCCCCACCCCTCCCCTACAAGGCCTTTCGCCCGTCGCTCAGGCAGGTAAGGCCCCCCCAACGTGTCGCCACCACCGTGCCCTTTTCCCTCACCCACTCCCTGCTGCACCCACCCCCGAAGCCCCTTGTCACCCAGCCACCCGGACACCGTAGGGGGGAGGGACCCATCCCCTAACAGCGTTGCCACACAGTCCCGCGCAGGCATGGCGTCGGAGTCTGACGCAGCCCACCGTGAGGCCGCAGCTCCCGAATCCTCCCAGGCCGCAGAGACATTGAGCCGGCTCAGGCCTCCACCGGGCAGGCCGCAGGCCGGGGTCCGTTGCTCAAGCTTGCCGCCGGCCGAGCACAGCAGCCGCGGCGCATTCCGAGGGAGCAGAAGCCGCGGCGCAGATCCCGGAGCCGTCCGAGCCGGGGAGCCGCGCGCAGACGCGCCGCCGGGCGAGGCCGGCAGCCGCAGCGCGTCCGGAAGCACCAGGAGAGGCGACGCGGGCCCCGGAGCCGTCCGAGCCGGGGAGCCGCGCGCAGACGCGTCGCCAGGCGAGGGCTGCAGCTGCGGCACGTCCGGAAGCGCCAGAAGAGAAGGCTCGGGACTCGGAGCCTTCCACGCCGGGGAGCCGCTTAACGATGCGCCGCCGGGCGAAGAAAGCAGCCGCGGTGCGTCCGGAGGCGGCGGGAGGGGCGTCGCGGGCCTCCGGTCTCTCCGGGCCGCGCTGGAACCAGGTGGGGTCGGTGGGAGGGAAGCCGGGTGTGCCGGGGGGGTGGAGGGGCCCCCCCTCATGTGCCGGGCTGCCGAGGCCCGACACCTAGTACATGGAATTTGACAACTAGACAAAGTAAGTGGATTTTCTGTGCCCTTATTGTAGCTAAAAATTGACACTGCAACATTGGAAAGATAAATGTATGGTCCCATTTACTCAGTGGATTGAAGAGTTGGTTATACTTGCTACCTATGAGCCGATTGCCTACAACAGGGGTAGGCAACCTTGGCTCTTTTATGACTCGTGGACTTCAACTCCCAGCACAGCTGGCTCAGGAATTCTGGAAGGTGAAGTCCAGGAGTCATAAAAGAGCCAAGGTTGCCTACCCCTGGCCTAGAAGATGTAGACTTTGTATGGCTAATTATAATGAAATATGGGACTCATTTATATAAAATACAGTAATTTTTAATTGCTACACATATGCAAAATATTTGCATTAGACAATTACATATAGAATTGCAACTGTTCACTGTTGTAACAACCTACTGTACTCAATATTTTTTCTGTTCTATTTTTCCATTTTTAAACATTGTTATGTATCTCTTTAAATAATGCCTATATCTCTGTGTTTTGTTCCTGTTTTGTTATTATTTTAAAAGCAATTAAAAATGTATATAAAAACACATGTGCCAAGTAGTACCTAAGTGGAAGCTGTTGGTTCTTGAGGGGAAGACACAACTTATGGACTTGTTAGGATAGTCTGGTTTATATGCACTGTAGCACTCAGCAGCAATTTCTTGATTCAAGCAGCTGAGGAGCATGTGGTTTATCAAATCACATTGCTCATCTCAAAGGAGGGGGGCATATAAGAGGAGGAGGAGGAGGCAAGAGGCAGGAGCTCTGTTCCAAGTCCCATAAAGCAGTTTGGGACTGAATGGGGCTGAGGCCATTGTATCAAATTACTGAATTATTTTGTCAAACATGCAGTATGCTTCAAGAAATGGGAAGGGGGCAATAGGATACATGGAATCCTCTATAGATTTCCTGCAATAGCTGATCAAGGACATCTGATTCCCATTTATTGTATCACAGCAGTTAACATGGGCTATTTGCTGCTGAAAACAGGGTAACCAGAAGTGTGATTTTAGTGTGAAAGTATTGTGAACCTAATTATAGGACACATCACAAAAAACCTTTTGCTAACCCTTTACCAATTTTTTGCTCATCCATATTTTTATTTTGCACTTGGGTTATTTCCAGATTTAAGTATTCTTTTTTTAGTGCTTACAGAAATACAATGCCACACCCATCATTATATTAAATGTTTAGTGGAAAGAAATTTGCAATATCCAGTCTACATCCATGTGCTTGCATTACAGCCTTTCCCTCACAACATGCACAAATTCACCCTTAGGCATTTCCTTATTAACTGTGTAGGTTTTTCTAGCAGCCTTTTCAGCTGAGGAACAGTATAGATATGTTTTAAATAAATTATATTGCAACACATAACAGACATCACATGATGGAACAATTACAGTATTGGGCTGGACTTTGAATCCCCACTCATCCAGGTACTTTACTGGGGACTTTGGCCTGCCGTCTTTTCTTGGGCTAAGGGTTCCTTTAGGATTCTTGCAACCCTAAATAACATCTATGAATCTAGGGAACTGTGGTGAACAAGATATAACTAGGGACTCCTACAAAAAGTTAAAATGGGTGGTCCCAGTATTACAGCATTCCCATTCCCATAGAATTCATTGCCTTCTTCATCCTGGAAGGCTGATATGCTGGCATCACAAAAGAGCATGTTGTCTTCAATAGCACTACAGATGTAACATTAGCTATCCACATTCACTGTCTACAGTTTTGTCATACATATTATGAGCTTCCAAAACAGGCTCCCCAGCAGTACTGAAAATCATGAGTGGATGAGATCAATGCTAATCTAAGAAGACACAATAAGCCATGGCTCAAAAAAAGGCAGGGTGCAACCCATTAAGCTGCTATCCTCAATGTCAAATTCTTTTAAGAGTGATACATCTGAAAACATGCAGCCTTAGAACTGAAGAAATTGAGACCATTGTTGGAAAACCTATTTTGAAAGGGAGAAAAGAAGGAGTGAATATATACAGAAAGAGATCCATTTCTTACCATGCAAGTAGCATAAGAAGCCAGGGCAACAAAACTGAACAAAAGAGGGCATGAAGAAGCAGGGTGGTGATCTAGCATTACATGTAACTTCTAAATTCAGTTCTTTCAGCAGTACAAGGATTTTCTTCATAGCTTTCTGGGAATTTTGATGATATCACTGACGCAGTCTATGGGAAAAATTGTTCCAGAGCTCCAGTAAACAGCTAGCTGATTCATACTGACATCATATCAAGCCTACCATTTACTTCCCATTGTTTATGTTATAAAATGTAATGTAGAGCTCATGGTCCATTAATGCTTAATTATATTAAAAAGTGCCCACTCCATTTTATGTACTGTATATACTTGCAATAATACGTAAAGAAATGCAAATATTTACCCTGCATCTCCTATGTATCCATGATAATACATTGTAAAAAACTAAGGTGGGATGGGGGAATGATTCATAGTAAACAGTCCAAGGATATCTTATGAACTTTACAACTGAGGAAGGATGGGTAGCCCTCCATACACAGCTAATCTAATTCTTTGACTTTACAACAGTCAGAACAAAGACACTGTTATATTTGCTGGACATAAATGATTTAATTAAGAACTCCATCAGACTTCTACCTATTGTAAATCTAATTCAGAACTTTGATCATTTTATTATTATTATTATTATTATTATTATTATTATTATTATTATTATTATATAATTTAATACAATAATATAATATATAATTTATATGTTTGCCCTGTTCACCACCCTGAGTCCTTTGGGAGAAGGGTGGTATATAAATAAAATTATTATTATTAATAATTATTATTAATATATAATTATATAATTACAATATGTGCAGCAGCCAAAAAAGACAATGCAGTCCTAGGCTACATTAACAGAGGATAGAGTCATGCAAAGCAGTACTGCTTTATAATACCATGGTAAGATCACATCTGGAATACTGTATCCAGTTTGGGTCAACACAATACAAAAAAAATGTTGCATCTAGAAAGAGTGCAGAGAAGAGCAACAAAAATGAGGGAGATTAGGGTGCTGGAGGCTAAAACATATGAATGGTTGTAGGAACTGGGTATGTCTAGTCTAAGGAAGAGAAGGACTAGGGGTAACATGATAGCAGTGTTCCAATATTTGAAGGGCTGCCACAAAGAAGAGGAAGCCAACTTATTCTCCAAATAAGGCAGGACAAGGAGCAACAGATGGAAACTTATCAAGGAGTGATCCAAGCTAGAAATAAGGAGAAATTTCCTTAGAAGAGTTAATCAGTGGAACAGCTTGCCTCTGGAAGGTGGGTACTCCATTGCTGGAGGTTTTTAAGAAGAGATTGGACAGTCATTTGTCTGAAATAGTATAGGGTCTCCTACTTGAACAGGAGGTTGGACTAGAAGACTTCCAAGATCCCTTCCAACTCTCTTACTCTGTTATTCTTTCATTATTTGTTGAAGAGAAAAAGATAGGTAGTCCTTGACTTACAACCATCATTCCAGGCTCAATTATGGTTGTAAATCATAGTGATAACTAAGTGGGTCCGTGGTCCTCTGCAAACAGCCCTAAATACAAGCTGGCTGCCAAGCACCCAAAATCCAATCATGTGACTGCATGTGTGCGGGGGGCGGGAATGCAGACATTGGAATTTCACAAAGTAACTTTGAATGGTGGCTAAGCAATGAATGTTACAGTAAGCAAGGACTACCTGTACTGCTTTGCAAAGCAAAGCAAAGAAACTAATAGACAATCCCAGCAAAATGTTGTCCATTGGGTCATGAAGAATCAAAAGCAACCAAACAACTGAATAATATATAATAATAAGATAGAGAAAGCATGTAAAACATAGTTTATGCAACTGTTTATGTACGTTGGCCACAGGAAACATCTGAATGTTTGCCTATAACAAAAGAACATGTTATAGCTCTAGAGGTGCTTCTGTTGTATGTATGAAGGCAGACAAAGGTGGATAATACAGTATATGTTATATACTCTGGGTATACTCTGCATCACACATCCAGGAATGGCACAGCTAGGAACATTCTGAGCCATTGACCGAATGCCTGTCCCAGCAGGCTGAGCTGTTGAAACTTTCTCTGGAAAGTTTTTCTCCACCACCACTCCTGGTCAGAGAGAACCCATTTTCAGATGAGACTTTTCGTTTGCCAGCTTCTCCTCATGCACCAAATTCTGATCCCATTCTGTCCAGTTGAGGGAGAATTCAAAAGAGAAAATACCTGTCCCTTTTACAGTACATATTTCTTTTTCAGAATTCTGGGAAAAATAAACCAAGTGTTAAAGTTGTGCAGACCCTGGCTCCTGAAATTCTTTCCAAGCCTTAAAAATATTTTCGTTCTGGGACCTGCGACCAGGAAGAAGACAAAGGATGGCTTAGAATGGAGAAGTCAGCATTTGGAACTGCTGCCCAATTGCTTTTGCTATAGACAGAGGGTAATTTTTTAATATATTTTTTATTCTTTGCAGCACCAGCTGAATCTTTCCTCATGTCAACTTTCACTTTTTTTTAGAAGTTTATCCCTCTCCCCCTCAGCATGCACACACCCTAAATGTGATCCTGTTTGGCTCGGGTTGCTTAAAGCGAACCTACTGATGGAGAATTAGAGTCCTGAGTCCCCTTATATATATTTTTTTTCTAACACTCCTCTAGGCTGGAAAGAATGAGAAGGCCATGTTGCAACTTGGAAACTGCATTTCTGCACAAGCCAATGATAGATGATTGGAAGGAAATATAATAAGGACTTAGTTATAGAATTCTAAGTGGTTCGGCTCTTTTGTTGGGGGCCCTTTTAAATTTTTGTTCCTGTCACAGATACTAAGATCTATCCTCACCTGATAAAAATCTCTTTTCACCTCCCTTTCTGCAGCCTATTATGCATTATAGAGCTTCTTTTATTAGTGGAAATTTCCATAGGGCATCACTAAGCTACAGTGCCGTGCTCCTAATGAGACTGTTTTACAGTCTCATTCCTTTTTTGAAAAATTTGCCCTCTTTAGAGGACAAAAATCAGGATAATTTTCCAATTCAAACAACCCTCCCTTTAACCTTTCTCTTGCAACTAAAACCATAGAGAAAGCCAGAAAAATTTGGTGGTATCCATCATGAAGAAGAGTTGTAGGAGAGGCTAACATTCAACCATCCTTAATTGTTCCTGAATGGGAGATTATCGGGATATCTCAGAGCTTCAGTTTAAACAGACAAGTTAAAAAAAAATCCATACCCATGAAAGAAGGCAGTGGCCAACAACTTCGCAGAAATTAAAAAGCAAAAGTACATTTTGACTGCTTAGAGATTGTCTGTAAAATGTAAAACCATTTGAGATGGTTCTGTAGGACAGCTACTAAATAACAAGCTTCTGTATCCAACCAACCAGGGCATTGGGGCAATTTGAAAGGCAAACAAGCAGGTTACCCAATGGAATATTACTGTAGTTTGAGGAGTATTTTCCTAACCAGACACATCCACTTTTAAATGGCATTGTGAATTGCACTGCAGGGTTATTACTTCAATAAAATGATAGTGAGCTAAATTGTACCACTAGGCAGTTATTACCCAACTATAATAAAACAAAAGTGGATTCAAAGTGGATTTACTGGAATGTGTGTTGACGGGTCACTCTATTTTGGTTTGCTTTAAAAATAAATATACCCTCATTCCTATTGGCAAGATATATTTTGAAGTAGCATCTAATACAAACCTGGAATTTCTTTTTCCAGTAATGACATAGCTTACTTTATGAGGTCCCTTGTGATGTTCACTGGAATACTCAAGTAGAGAAATTCCAGTAATGATCCCTAAGAGGAATGCAGAATCACAATTATGTTCATTTTAGAGTAAGATAATTAATTTCCAAACAATTTTTTAAATACCAAACTTATATTTTAATGTTGTGCATCAGGATAAATAATAAATAAATAAATAAATAAATATCACATGAATACTTTTTAACAATGTAGTGTTTGAGCAATGTGACACTTTTGCCAAATTTAAAATATATTTCTACTTATTTATGAAGATTCCTATTATATTACGGTAGTATGCCAGATTATTTTTAAATATAAAATCATATATGCTGAATCTGCATAACACACCCTACTGTTTGTCACTACAAGAAAAAAATGTTTTAAAATTGCCTCAAAGAAAGTGTGTTCTATCAATGGAAAAACCAGGTCAAACTATTTTAGTCTCCAGTCATAGCATTGTTTTGGATTTTTATTTTCTCTTCTAGATAACTGGAGGCAATCTGAGCAGAATTTGCATTATGTAAGCTAGTTTCACACCAGTAAGATCAGATTCATCTATCATGCTCCAGTAGGGGTTATAATTTTCACTTATTTTCTGCCACTCTGCAAAAAAACCTGCTGCATGCTATTAAACAGTACTTGCAAAAAATTTGGCTTCTACAGTCACCAGATATAAGAAGCAGATGCTCAATTACCACTAATGAAGGCCAGGCTTAAAATTCAATGTGTTATGTGATCCTATAAAACAAATCATATTTTTCTTGCTTCAGTATGGGTGATTTAGTTATTCTGGAATTCTTCTGAACAACTGTCAAGTCATTCAGAATTTTTATTCCTGAGCGGAATCCCCTGAACAACTGCTGTATTTTATTTTTAATCAACCTTATATAAAAAGGTAAAGGTTCCCCCGCACATGCGTGCTAGTCGTTTCCGACTCTAGGGGGCGGTGCTCATCTCCGTTTCAAAGCCGAAGAGCTAGCGCTTGTCCGAGGACGTCTTCGTGGTCATGTGGCCGGCATGACTAGACGCCAAAGGCACACGGAACACTGTTACCTTCCCACCGTAGTGGTCCCTATTTTTCTACTTGCATTTTTACATGCTTTTTAACTGCTAGGTTGGCAGAAGCTGGGACGAGTAACAGGCGCTCACTCTGTTACGCGGCACTCGGGATTTGATCCACCAAACTGCCGACCTTCTGATCGACAAGCTCAGTGTCCTAACCCACTGAGCCACCGCGTCCCTTATACAACCTTATATAGCTGCCCCTAAATCTGATTTTTTTTCAAAAAATAAATTCAAAACACAAAACATGAAGATTAGCCTTTGAAACATGGCTCAAGTAAAATATTTGAATAAAACCAGCCAAACAACAAGCAATTCTTCACCTTATCCCCCATTCCCCCCAAAAAAGTCTTCTTGAAGTTTAGAAATCTTTGAGAAATCCCGGTTCTCAACCATAAGGGAGCCTTCCTATCAGAGTTGTGATCTGTGACAGTCATAAATCAGATTGTCATATGACTGGACACATTTTACAAGCTTTTTTGTGCTAGTCGTTAAACACTGCAGTAGTTAAGTGAACCAATGGTTTGCTGTGGGCCAGTTTTCAACAACAAAAAATAATAAGACACTTAAATGACCGTGGGATGCTGCAAATGGCTGCAGATGTGGGCCAATTGCCAAAGTTCAGTCATGTGACCTAGGGAGTAAAACCAGCCATCATAATTTCAGCACAGAATATAAGTGTCCTTAGAGGGGTCTGATGTAACTTTGAATGGTCACTGAGCAACTGGTTGTAAGTTGACAACCACTTGCAATATATTTCAGTTTCAGTGACAGCTTACTCTAAAGCACTCTGATTAAAGCTAGTTAAAGTGGTTTTACTTAGCATGATGGTTCAGTGGTTCAGAGTACTCAAAAGGACTTATCAATGATTCCTTATCAAACTGGAAGGAGGAGTTAATCAGGAAAATACAGGTTTTAATTCTAAATTTCTCAATATTTTTATAATTACCTTGGATTAAAAAATAGAGAAAATCCTTATCAAATCTACAAATGACTCAAAATGTAGAGGCATTGCTAATATTTTAGAAAGCCAAGAGAATTAAAATTGTAAGAGGTAAAAGAAGAATTAAGAATTCTTAAGAATTAACATTAAGAATTAAGATTCTTCACTTATGGTACAGAAATCAAACACATTGGCATAGGATGGGGGGATTCTCTGGACTGTGAATAGTACTATGGAAAGGATTTTTAGTATATTTGATGAATGTGAATGTGAGCACTGTGGTTTGGTTGCAAAAAATGTAAATGTGGTTGTTCAACATTTGCAGGATTTTATATTTTTTTATATGATTTCTTTTGTGGGTGTTAAGTCATGGGCTCTGGTGAGCAGGAATGAAGACACAAGGCTGAGTACATAGAAACTCATTATTTTATTCTTGCTGGAACTGTACTTGGGCCACTCCCAGCCAAAATATATAGCCAAACCCTATGGTAGCAGCCAATAGGATTGAACCCGCACTTGCCGCCTGGGGCCGACCAATTGCAGGACCAGAGACGGCCTGTCTGGGTTGCTGGAGAGCTGTTAGCTCTCCAGCAATGCACGTGGTGTGGTACCCCAAAGCCCAGTACACAGTGGCGTAGCGTGGGGGGTGCAGGGGGGGCCGGCCGCACCGGGCGCAACATCTGGGGGGGCGCGCTCACACTGAGCTGCTCAGGGAGCCCCAAGGGCTGCACAGAGTTGGCTTGGCTCCGCTCTCGAGCTGCTCTTTCTTGCAAAGCGAAATGAGTCCGGCAGGTGAGATGGGCGGCCACATAAACTGAATAAATAGAAGCGGCCAACTCTCCGCCCAGGCTCAGGCCAACCGCAAGCGCCCCACAGGCGCCCTGGCAGGTTTGGCCGAGCGAAGACGGACCCGCTGGCCGGCCGGCCTAGCTTCGTGCGCATGCGTGGCTTTATTTAGCGGGGCTCACGTGCGAGCTTGAATGCAGCGGCTCTTGCAGGTCGGAGCCCCGCCCAGCCGCCCTCGAGAGGGACCTGGAAGCATCCCGCATGCGCGCGACTCTTCTTGGAAAGTCTACGCCGCTGCGGGGCGCGTCTTTTCAGCAGTGCCGTGACGTCACCGCCCGCCCGCCCCTCTATTTCCGCTTTCGGTTGCCTTGCCCCGGGTGCTGACAACCCACGCTACGCCACTGCCAGTACATAACACCCCTCCCTCCTAAGATAAGGCTATAATCCCCTTAATAAACTTGACATCAGTCAAGACTTATGAATCACTCCCAACAACCAAAATACACAATAACAAAATAATAAAAAAAAAATAAAAAATAATGCTTATGAATTCAAGGTGGCTAGAATGACATTACGTGACCTTTACAGATGTGCCATTGCAGTAGGGACTACAATAAGATTAAACAACAGCTAAACGGCTTGCCAATGCAGTAAGGTCTACAAAGAGATTAAACAACGTCTCAATGAACATGCTTATAGGCAGTTTCAAAATGCCCCAATTTCTGTAGGTAGTGGTACAATTGTCACAACACTATGCATCACTTTATTTTACAATATAGTCTGTGAGATATGCTGGAGGTTTGTGTGGCCTGGAGGAATGCCTTGGAGTTCTTCTCACTTTGTGGTCTACCAGCTTACCCGGTGGGCTGGGTAGACCCATGTCCCCTTGGATTGAAATGCTCCGGCTGGCCTCACCAGGTTGGCCCACCCCAGAGTCAGTCTGTTCTGCAGAGTAGGCACAGCAGTTGCTGATATTCGGCTGGTTTGCCTGTTCAGAGGTCCCATGTTGCACTTCCGAGCTTCCTGGTTCTTCCTTGGAATCAACTTCTGCTGCGAAGGGGAAACCCTGGTGGTTCTGGTGTGGGCTGGTTTGGGTGCCAGTTTGAGGACCTCGGGAGGGACTTATGCCACAGTCCTCACTTAGTGACCAATCTGGAAACCTCTTTCTAAGTTGGTCGATGTGTCTTCTGACCAGTCACCCTCCCTCCAACCCCACTTCGTAAGATAGGGGTCCGGATGCCTTGGTCACCTGACCAGGAACACACAGATTTCCAGGCCCATAGTTTCTGGCCCAAACCCAATCACCCATTTGCAGCCCCCTTGGGGGTTTTGGTCTAGAGTCTTCTGATGCCACTCTGTCTGGATGCAACCTGTCCAGTTTAGTAATTAAACGTCTTCCCCAACGAAGCTCAGCAGGACTTTTACCTGTAGCAGTGCAGGGCGTAGAATGCTGGCAGAGCAAAAAATCTGCCAATCTGTGATGCCAGTCACCTGTGATAATACGCCTGAGTGCCTCCTTTGCTGTCCTCACCATGTGTTCGTCTTGTCCATTCGAAGAAGGATGAAACGGTGCAGACGTAGCATGTCTGATGAGGTTAGCTCTAAGAAAAGCCTGAAACTCAGCAGCAGTGAATTGAGCCCCATTATCAGAAACTAAAACATCAGGCAACCCATGTGTTGCAAAGAATTTTCTTAGCACCTGGATGGTCCTAGCAGTAGTTATATTAGGGACTGGAACTACTTTCAGCCATTTTGAGTGGCTATCCACTACTACCATAAAAAGCTGTCCTTGGAAAGGCCCAGCATAGTCTATATGAACCCTGGACCAGGGGGTATGCATTTCTTCCCACCTGTGAACTGGGGCCTGAGGCATTTCAGGCCTAGATTGCTGGCAATTACAGCAACCACGAACTTGATCCTCTATAGCCTTATCCAGGCCAGGCCACCAAAGGTAGCTTCTAGCTAAGGCTTTCATTCTTACAATGCCTGGATGGCCTTCATGTAAAGAGTGTAAGACTCTGTCCCTCAATGAAGTGGGGATAATGATAGTTGCCCCATAAAATACAGCCCTTGTGTGTAGACAACTCATGTCTCCTGACAAAATAACTTTGAAATTCAGAACCTGGACTTTTTTTCAACCAGCCCGTGTATACCCATGACAGCACTCTGCTCAGAATTTTATATGTGGCATTTTCAGCAGCAATATCCCCTGCGTGGAGGGGAAACTCAGGTAAGTCCTGAATGGACAATATTTTAGCAGCAGGAGCTGGATCAGGATCCATTAGTGGCAGTGGTAGTCTGCTGAGGCCATCCGCATGGCCTATTTCCTTTCCTGGTTTATGAATTAACTTAAAATTGTATGCAGACAAAAATATAGACCATCTCAGCATTCTTGGAGATAGTATGTGGGAGTTTCAATCTTTGAAGGTTTGGTGGGCTGCACTGTCTGCACTGCACCCCCAGCGGCTTCGTTGGCCATGACTTCGTCCTGTGCCTTGGAGAATGTGAGATTGGGTCTAGCAAACAGTCTCTGCTGGAGGGTTCTGTCTCAAAGGCCACAGACGAGTCGGTCTCTCAGTTGTTCCTCTAAGTTCGAGAACTTGCAAAGGCGTGTGGCCTGCCTTAGGCCCGCGATAAACTCTGAAGCTGTCTCACCAGTTAGCTGCACACTTTGGTCGAATTTAAAACGCCACGCCATCTCCAACATCTTGGGCTGAAAATGCCCGGTCAGTTTCTTCTTAAGGTCTGCGAACAATACTGCTTCTATGGGCGTCAGCACGAAAAGGTTTTCTGCTAGGTTGAAAGTTGCTGGTCCACACACAGACAGCAACGTGGTGGCTTTTAGGCCTTCCTCTGCAATTTAGTTTGCCCGTAGATAGTTCTCCACTTGCGAGAGGTAAGACAGCCATTCTTCTGGATGTTTTACATTGAACTCTCTGAGCTTGCCGACCTTTGGCATCTTCCTTCAATTCCTGCATTCTTGGATCCTGCTTCTTAGGCTCAGGGAATGCATCCACTGAGCACGCGGCCACTAGTGTGGCTTTACTAGCCGGCCTAGAGAGGAGGGGGAAATGCCTCTTCCCTCCAGTGCGTATTGCTGACCCCTCGTTAACTTCAACCCTTTTAAATTGTGAAGCAGGATCCCACCTTCGTCGTCACTGTTAAGTTGTGGGCTCTGGTGAGCAGGAATGAAGACACAAGGCTGAGTACATAGAAACTCATTCTTTTATTCTTGCTGGAACTGTACTTGAGCTTGGGCCACTCCCAGCCACAATATATAGCCAAACCCTATGGTAGCAGCCAATAGGATTGAACCCGCACTTGCCGCCTGGGGCTGACCAATTGCAGGACCGGAGACAGCCTGTCTGGGTTGCTGGAGAGCCGTTAGCTCTCCAGCAACACACGTGGTGTGGTACCCAAAAGCCCAGTAATAACAGTGGGCATATATAATCCGTTCACTTTGTTGTTTCTCATTTTTATAGTATAAATCTCCCAGAGTCATTTAGAGTTGAGTGATCTTTAAATTGAGTAAACAAGCAAAGTCATTCATAGCTAACCCAGGCTAAGTTGGAAGTGCCATAAAAAGCATTAACCAGTGGCTTGAGGCTGTCAGGATCTGCATAAGTAAAACAAGCTTAGATTAAAATCCACCATGACTAAACTGTAAGAAAGCATTTCAACTTAATGCCAGACAAAGTTCACTAGATTGAGTAGCCAATGTTGGTAATATACATGCAATTCTTAAGGGGGAAAATAAGATTTTTTCTCCTTGTATTTGCAGTATTTTTATAGTGTCAGAAAAGAGAGAATACAGTACCAAGTCTAGTAGTATCTTTGTCTCTGGAAGATCTTCAGTCTCATTTAACCCAGTCTAATATAATACATCAGAGTCTTTTCTTTATTTGTTCCAAGACTATTGAGTCAGACTGGATCTCATCTATCAGTTATGATTAAAGAGAGGCAGAAATTGTGGCTCTCTGCATACCCGTAACTCAGCTGAGATCATAAGGCTGTCATGCAATACTTAACGCAACAAAACAATCCATAGCAAGACACTATAACAATAGGAAGAGTACACAAATACATATATTCTGTACAATTGTTTTACATAGTGAAGGGAAGTGTTCTAAGTTCCTGCTATGTATCTGATTTCCTTGGACAACTGACATTTTGATAGCAAAATGAGCCAATATGGCTAACATATTTCCCACCATTCCCTCTCCACGCAGGTCCAAGTGAACCAGAGCAAAGCATTTATTTTCCAATTTGTATCACTGATTTTTCTATATGGAAGTTAGAAGTGTATGTTCAAAATGAGATTTTAATTGCTGCTTTACCCCACCCCACTCCCCACTTTGAGTCATTGTTGACTCGATGACTGCTTGGCTAGTCCTTGTGCAAGGTCACCAGCTGGCTTTATGCCAAAGGCGGGACTAGAATTCACAGTATCCCAGTGTCTTAACCACTATATCAAAGTGCCCTCATTTCTTCTCATTTTATTCTTATTTACAACCGTAAAAGATATGTTATACAGCAGTATTCAAGCAGTCTAAATATGATCCACATTCTATGCATTCTGTATCTATTAAAAAAGAAGTATTAAATAAATCTATTCAAAAACTAAAACCCTCCCTAGTGCATTCTGCTTCTTCATGACATCATATCTTTCCACCTTCAGTAAGGAAGCTGTACCAAAGAAGAAAGAGAGTTACCACATTTTTCCTCCTCTTATTCAAAGGAAAGGCTACCAAAAAACATGACTTCTGCTCTGAGGTAGGTTTTCCCTCCCCAGAATTTCACTCCTTCACGCACCCAGAGAAGTTTGAAGAAGAGTATTTGGCTCTCAGACTGCGTGCAGTTGTCCAAAGACTGTATCATGGGCCACACATGTGTGTTAAATAGTGAGAAAATGAACATATTTCTTTTCAATGCTGATGATCTAAGAAGCCCAGAGCCAAATCTATTCAATCCAGTATTGCCAAGAAGCATTTTCTCAGCTTTGTTATCTCATATCCATTGAGTTTTAAAGGGCATAATATGAGTCACTGATATTTCACAACATGCTCTGTTACTCAGCTCTTGCCCTTCCCCAGAGTACATGAAAGTTACCAAATCATAAGTTATTTTTAGAACAGAAAGAGTTGATGACATTTATGACAGATCAGACATATGGGAGATAAAATTTAGGTTTAAGTCACAGAAATAAGAGGCTGAGATTCGACGTTTCTCTGTTATGAAAGTAAATATGACAAAGGTGATCTGCTGCAGATTCTCCACCAATTGTAACTATTTAGGAGAAACCCAGTTTAATTACCATATTTATTATGCATACTCTATAGAGGTAGTCCTCAACTTACAATCACAATTGGAACCAGTTTCCATTGCTAAACAAGGTGGTTTTTAAGTGAGTCACATTTATTTTATGATCTTTTGGCATGGTTGTTAAGCAAATCACTGCAGTTGTTAATGAATCATATTGTTCTTAAATGAATCCGGCTTCCCCAATTGACTTTGCTTATTAGAAGTCAGTTAGATAGGTCTCAAATGGCAATCATGTGACCCTGAGGCTCTGCAACTGTTGTAAATACTTGCCCATTGCCAGGTGCCTGATTTTTTATCATGTGTCTGTGAGGATGCTGTGAAGCTTGTAAATGCAAGGACTGGTAAGTAAGTCACTATTTAAGTCACTATTTTGAGAGCTATTGTAACTTTGAATGGTTGCTAACCAATGTTGTAAGGTGAGGGCTTCCTGTATTATATGTAATTATAAATATTAAGTACATAGGTAACCTAAATAGGAGTGCAATGAAAGTATAGAGACACAAAGTTTGACCATGGAACACTGCAACTGGCCATAAAAGTGAGCTGGTTGCCAAGCATACAAAATGGGGCTGTGTGATCATGGAAGGAGGGGGTGTTGTTCGAATTCTGGAACTGGGTCATGTCCATCAAAACTTACCTAAGTGAAGACTACCTGTACTCTAACTTCTTGAAGCTGACAGTGATGACCATGTTACTTATATAGCATTTATATAGTTTTATCCCCAGTTTTAAATGGCCAGGAAGGAAGAGGAGCCATTTAACAAATATTTGCATGAAGACTTGCAATTATTTACTCAGGTATAGGCAAATTAACTAAAAATCAAAGGCAAAATAACTATACTTTGTTGGTCTCTTTCCAAAGGTGTAAATCTTTAGCACAAAGCATTAAGTCTTTGAGATCCTAATTTATATAACTGATAAAGATTTGTATCTTAGGCTGAGCAGCCTATTCATGAGAGCACCTACCTTTTTGCCTCTATCATGGAGTCATCTGGATTTTTCTTGCTATAGCAGTCCAAATATCTATATAAGATTGTCTTTTAAAATCTCCTATGGAGGTTCTCTGCAACTCAGAAACATCTAAGCTATATTTTGTTGTGATATAGAAAATGCTTTTTTTTGCTCCCAAACCAACATTAAGGAAATTTATTTTCTAATTCTCACCCTGTTTACTTCCACTTTGAAAGGATATTTACATTCAGTACTATATTCTGTTGCATACTAATTTTAATTTCCTTATCTGCCATTTGTTCTTTTTGTTTATTATAATACAAACATACACACACACCTGCCAATCCCATCTCTCAAAATCCCTTTAGTGAAAAAGTCATATAGGTTTTAATGTAAATAAGCCATCAGATGTTCCTACATGAAGAATTTTTGCTGCAGTTCCATTTCCTTTAATGAAATGAGAAATTACATTAAAAGTGTAGTAGGAGGAACAATTTTAGCAGCAAGGTAAAAACTATATCCCTAATAATTTGTTTAATTGACTTGGCTTGGCACAGGCAACATTACTGCCAAGAAGCTTATTCCTAAGTAAGGCATTCACTTTTACTTTAATACTGCAGGTTTTTTTTATCATGAGGACAAAGGCTGCAGATTTGCAAGGGAATACATTCTCATCATAAGGAAATAAGATATTCTGGTGTATTTTATTCAAAAGAATGGATATTAATTTTAAATTTGTAATAAACTTACTGTTTTATTGGTCAGAAATTGGCAGCGATAAATTTGAAAATTATGAAATATATTCATATTCACTCTGATATATCACTGTTATCAGAAATGTCTTGATTTAAAGAATGATGGCTGTTTTTCCCCATGTTTTCTGTATGTAGAAAGGTATAATGTGTTCCTTTAAAGACCAGGCTATGGGAATATCTTATGTAATCATTGCCTCCTTTTTAGTAGAATTCTGGAGTAAATACTCGTTCATTACATGTGTGATAATGCCATGTGAGGCACAACTGTGTCCCATTCTGAACTCAGGAAAATTTATATCTATAAAAAATTGAAGTAATTTCCACAATGTCAATAATACTTAGACTAATTTTATATAATTCTTGGGCCACTCTAGTAATAATCCTTCAGGTGACTCATACTGTATATTTAAAGTGACAAGACCATCCCATGTAATTTTATACACTATGCCACTTGAGGTGACTTCAAGATGATTATACGTATACACACAGATATAAGTCCATTCCATTGAAGACATTTTACTTTAAAATATATTATCTCAAAATAAATTTTAGGATTTCTGTTGGATATGCATTACGTTCTGTCAAGTGCACATGTCTAAAGCTAAAGGCAGATGACATGCCAATAAATAATACATTATTCTTCCTAGATGCTGAGAAGAAAAAGGGACAACAACCCAATAGTTCACTGGAAAAGCAATTGCAGAATGTCTAGGTTCAACCCAAACCGAGGTCCTATAGCTGAAGATCCTTCACCAGCTTCAGCGTGACATTATATATCCAACTTCGTTTCTAGGGTTTCATTTTGGCTTAGGTGATTGGACAAGGTGGTGATGGCCTTTTTGACCCTTAGAAACAAAATATTGCAGGTAAGAAAAATATTGGGTAACGGGAAGCCAGAAGTAGAACAACTGCACAATATCAACATAAATGCACATGTGAGAACAGAATGGGGTATGGTAGGAGGATGTTGTGGCATTTCCAAACCTTTGGTAATTTTGCAGAAAGTGAGGAAAAGCAGATATAGACCCCAAAAAATTGGACAATCCAGAGAACTTTGAAGAAATAGTCAACAGTAAGTAACAGTTACCTATGCTCTGCAAAAGAATTTAATATCCAGAAGGTATGGCATTATTTTTTTGCTGTCTTTACTATCTTTTATTTTACCAATAATGGATTCAACACTTTTTCACTGTTTGCCCCCCAAAATTAAATGCTGGCTATACAATGTGGTCACCCAAGCAATCTGTCTATAATTGTGTGCATGTGTGTCTGCACTCTGACATTTCAAAAATACACAAATTAGTCTGTGATGGAATCCTATTATAGAATGACTATGTCAATGCTGCTAACATCGGATGTTCTTGCTTTGACAATAAATGGAAATGGAGCCATTTTTCCTCTGTCACTTTTAGAGTTAGTTGATGCTGGGAGGGGGAATGTGGATGAGAGTCCAGCTAGTCATAACAATAATAGTCATAACAACTCTGCCGTGGGAACCCAAGGTTATTAGGTCCAAAGCTGATAGAGATTTGGTGGGCTGGAGAACTGGGGAGAAAGCCTGCACTACAAGTTAATTGGGGAATGTGATTTTTCCTGGTCTTACTAACCTTTTGGAATCTAGTCTGTCACAGACAAATGTGATCCTTGGCCTAAAAAAATGGTACATACTTAAGTGCCCTGTTTGCCAAAAATGTGGAATGTTGAAAAACTTGTATTTCCTTGGATTAGGTGGAATGAGGAGAAAGGGTTCTTCAGAGAACCATTTTCTGAAGATAACCAAAGTACATAGCCCAAAAAACATTGTGCTCTAAGCACTCTGTACCTTATTGCCCTGAACTACAAATGGAAGGTTTCTAATTGGGATGATTCTGAAAAGCAAAGGAATATTCAGAGATTTGGCTGTCCAAAGCCCATAGATCCACAGATACCCTGTCCTTGATAGTGGGGATCACCATGCTATGGTGTCTTTTTTAATGAATGTAAAAAAACATTGACAACACAGACTCTTTTGTAATATACTAGCGGGTAGTATGTTTCTTTCTGCTTTTACAAAAACATTTTCCTTTTTTTAGTGCATTGACTACACCAAATACATGTATCAGTTGTTTTGACCCTCTTGAAAGAGGATTGATGGCTACATGTTAACAAAGAAAGTAGCTGTCATTAATCTGCAGACATTGAATAAAGATCTATTACTAGAAAATATTGGGTGGCATATATTTGACTGACTTTTTGATGTGCAAGTGCATTTCTGGAATCTAAAGAGCTGATCTGAACATGTGGTCTAATTGATTTGACTTTAAATTTGCAAACTTATCAGATGTTCAAGAAATATGAGATTTAAATTGTTTCAGTTTTTATATAACTTCTTGGTTACTGTTTTGGATGGATGGATCTGAGGATATGAGCATATGATACTCTCAATCCTGGTAAGTGGGTCCCCATAACAAATTACATACGGGATCTTAAATCTCTCCTTCCAAACCTGGAGTTAGGCTGGCAGACAGATATGTATCTCCCATCCTTATCTGTTCATAGCGGGACAGAGCCAGCCCTATGAACTCAACAGGTAGCAGAAGCTGGCCAAATCAGGGTAAACTGAGCACCGGCTGGATAACATCTATTGTGAAATTGTTGTATTTTCCTACTCTAATTGCAGTACAAGCCTTTTCTGTTCCATTTCTTTTGCATCTGCTGCTTCCTTTTATCAGGGGTGTCAAATTTGCAATGTCATGTGACGTGTCATGATGTATCGTGACTTTTTCCCCATTGCCAGCAATGGGGTGGGCGTGGTTTCGGCCCAGGGGCCAGAAGTTTGACACCCATTTTAGGGGACTGTGATTAGTAGTACCGAAACATGGGACTTATACGGGCGGTCTTGTCGATTTAATCTGGGAAGAGTTCGATCCTGTTACCCCTGAAGAAGTGGACAAGATCATGGGGAAGCTGAGCTCCACCACGTGTTTGTTGGACCCGTGCCCCTCCTGGCTGACTTATGCAGCCCAGGATGGGACACGAGGCTGGCTCCAGGCAGTGATTACTGCTTCTTTGAGTCAGGGTAGTTTTCCCGCCGCCTTGAAGGAGGCGGTGGTGAGACCCCTCCTCAAGAAGCCGGCCTTGGACCCAGCAATTTTAAACAACTATCGTCCGGTCTCCAACCTTCGGTTTTTGGCGAAGGTTGTTGAGAGCGTGGTGGCGCATCAGCTCCCTTTGTTCTTGGAGGAAGCTGACTACCTAGACCCGTACCAATCGGGTTTCAGGCCCGGGTACAGCACGGAGACGGCATTGGTCGCGCTGGTGAATGATCTCTGGCGGGCTCGGGACAGGGGTTGTTCCTCTGTCCTAGTCCTTTTAGACCTCTCAGCGGCTTTTGATACCATCGACCATGGTATCCTGCTGCGACGTCTCAGGGGGTTAGGAGTGGGAGGCACGGTTCTCCAGTGGTTCTCCTCTTACCTCCTGGGACGTTCGCAGTCGGTGTTGGCAGGGGGGCAGAGATCGACCCTGAGACCTCTCATTTGTGGAGTTCCTCAGGGATCGGTTCTCTCGCCTCTCCTGTTCAACATCTATATGAAGCCGCTGGGTGAGATCATTCGTGGTTTTGGAGTTGGGTATCACCAATATGCTGATGATACCCAACTTTTTATTTCCACCCCAAACCACCCCAGCGCTGCCCTCGACGTGATGTCCCGTTGCCTGGAGGCGGTCCGGGTCTGGATGGGGAGGAACAGGCTTCGACTCAACCCTGACAAGACTGAGTGGCTGTTCGTGCCGGCATTCCGGGAAATTCCGATTATCCCATCATTGGCCATGGGGGGTGAGCTATTACCCCCCGTAGATAGGGCTCGCAACTTGGGGGTCCTTCTAGATTCACAGCTCTCTTTGGAAGAGCATATTGGAGCTGTGACTAGGGGGGCCTTTGCCCAGGTTCGCCTGGTGCGCCAGTTGCGGCCCTATCTAGACCGGGATGCCTTGCGCACAGTCACTCATGCGCTCGTGACCTCTCGTCTAGACTACTGTAATGCTCTCTACATGGGGCTGCCCTTGAGGTCCACCCGGAGACTCCAGCTGGTGCAGAATGCAGCCGCGCGAGTTGTCTTGGGAGTTTCCCGATACTCCCATGTTACACCTCTGCTCCGTGAGCTGCATTGGCTACCGGTTGCTCTCCGGGTGAGGTTCAAGGTGTTAGTTATGACGTACAAAGCCCTTCATGGCATGGGTCCGGATTACCTACGGCAACACCTGCGACCGGCGTCAACGTCCCTCCGTCCAGTGCGCTCCCACAGAGAGGGCCTCCTCAGGGTGCCGCCGATCAAAGAATGCCGATTGGCGACCCCCAGGGGGAGAGCGTTCTCTGTGGGCGCGCCAGACCTTTGGAACAGCTTACCGGTTGAGCTCCGGACGGCCCCCGACCTTCGCTCCTTCCGGCGCGATCTTAAAACATTCCTTTTCAAAAAAGCTGGCCTGGTCTGACGGGGTGGGGTTGGGTTTTTTAAAATTAGTTTTTAACTTAATATGTATTGATTTTATGGGCATGATGTTTAATTGGTTTTTAATGGTTTTTTAATTTTTGTATCTGATTTTTATTGTGTATTGCCCTGTTCACCGCCCTGAGTCCTTCGGGAGAAGGGCGGTATAGAAATCAAATTATTAAATTAAATTAATTAATTCTAAAATAAGGATTGCAATTGAGGCTCATAACAATTGTAGACTTATCAAGTATTTTAGACATCGCTATTATCTTTAACACCTGCACACTGAAAGCTTCACTTGCAATTTGTTTTATATAAGGGTACAGAACTCAGAACTAAGTCCCCAGAGATGAGCTAAAACTATCACCATCCAATAAATCTTAATACTAAACAAGCACAAAACAAGAAACAAAATATTGGGAACCAGTAACTTAAGATCCTAATATTATCCAAAGGCTACACATTACATCTTAAGATATATTAATATATGGCATATAATAAATGAATTAGACATATGTAAAATAGGCTATTTTCTAGCCTATTGGAGATGTTCCAGAGACACTAGGACTTTGTTGCCATATTATTATAAGAATACAAACATGAGTTGCTTAATGTGCAGATAAATTATTTGTAGGATAATGATGAGAAAAAGTCTGAGCAAAAAAAGAAGAGCCCTATTGTCAGCCTAAATAGGAGGACATTACTTCCCTACTTCTGATATAGAGTCAGCTAGCTAGGGAATTCTGGGACTTGAAGTCCACAAATCTACAAGTTCCTATGGTTGAGAAACACTATACCAAAGGTAAACAAAATCCTCAAGCTTTCTTTCATCCAGTACCACAAACCTGCAATAGTTCTATAAACAAGCAGATGTGACCTCTTCCCAGTTGCCTCTCTCCAGCTAAGATACAGAATAATACAATGAATCGAAATAACCACCTGTGGCAAATCTGGCTATATTTGGCCAGAAGTGTCACAAGTTCCATGCCCAAAATTATTCCTAGCTCTCATAGATTCAGACTATTATGAAGAATTAACACTTTATTGAAACAACACTGAATGAACAATACAGGATATGCTATTAATTTTTACAAAGGTACATCAACAAAGTTTGTTGCAAGTATTGGCAGCATCTTCTTTTCTTCCATATTAACACTCTTCTCTTTTCCTTCTTTTCTCACTCAAATCTTTCTCTTCTAATTTGTCCTTCAACATCCTTTTTCTTCTCTTTATGTAGAATTGTAGACAAATAAAATGTTTGTCTATTGTTTTGTCATATTGCTTATTTATGAGAAATCTAAAATGGGACTGAGAAAGACTGCTCAGAATAAGAACAGTAGGGAAAATAATTTAAAACAGCAATGCTTCTATTGCTGAGGGAGTCATTTTTGTCCTCTCTTATCCCAGAGTTATTATTGTTTTTATGCTATTTACTACTGTGACTTTTTATATTTTTATCAGTTTTATTTGGGCTATTGTATGTTGTCCAGTTCCCCAGAACAGTAGGGAAAATAATTTAAAACAGCAATGCTTCTATTGCTGAGGGAGTCATTTTTGTCCTCTCTTATCCCAGAGTTATTGTTTTTATGCTATTTACTACTGTGACTTTTTATATTTTTATCAGTTTTATTTGGGCTATTGTATGTTGTCCAGTTTCTTTTGGGGATGTTGTTGTTGTTGTTAGCTGCGAAGTCGTGTCCGACCCATCGCGACCCTATGGACAATGTTCCTCCAGGCCTTCCTGTCCTCTACCATCTTCTGGAGTCCATTTAAGCTCACGCCTACTGCTTCAGTGACTCCATCCAGCCACCTCATTCTCTGTCTTCCCATTCTTCTATTGCCCTCAATCTTTCCCAGCATTAGGCTCTTCTCCAGTGAGTCCTTCCTTCTCATTAGGTGGCCAAAGTATTTGAGTTTTAGCTTCAGGATCTGGCCTTCTAAAGAGCAGTCAGGGTTGATCTCCTCTAGGACTGACCGGTTTGATCGCCTTGCAGTCCAAGGGACTTGCAGGAGTCTTCTCCAACACCATAGTTCAAAGGCTTCAATTCTTTGGCGCTCAGCCCTTATGGTCCAACTTTCACTGCCATACATTGCAACTGGGAAGACCATAGCCTTGACTATACGCACTTTTGTTAACAAGGTGATGTCTCTGTTTTTTAGTGTGATGTCTAGATTTGTCATGGCTTTCCTCCCGAGGAGCAAGCGTCTTTTAATTTCTTGGCTACAGTCCCCATCTGCAGTGCTCTTTGGGGATGTGGATGACTATATATAATTACTAAGCCTGTGGTTTGAACGACTGGCTTTGTCATAGGAATGTATGGCTTGCCTTCTGAGACACTATACAAATACCTGATTTATTGGTGGTTTATAAATTTCACTTGCCTGTTGTCCTGGCTCATTCTTTCTGTTTTGGTGCCCTGTCTGAACTCTTCACCAGGCTACAATTGACTGGGAGAGAATTGGCTAGAAAATGAAACTATGCTCCTGGCTAAGAATTGCTCACTGGCACTTTTCCAAAAATCATTCTAATTTGGCTTGGCAAAAGTTTCTCTTTTTTTCTGCCTGGGTTTCCTTCTCACAAACTTTCTCTCTCAAGACATCCTGTGGAGCTTCTTGGCTGCTATTTTTCAAGAAAAGTAAAACTCAAAGGGGCTGTTGCTTCTTTACTCAAGCACCCTGTTGAAAGTAATCTTAAAATTTTGCAAATAATTTTAGTACAGTATACCACTACAGAATGAAATATGATCAACTCTCCAATTGTTTTATTTTGTTCCAATGCTAGGAATTTTTGTGTTCATGAAGTATTTCATTAGTTTGCTTGCAATATTCCACAAGTGCTGATCATAAGTGTGGCCACTGGGGAAAAAACAAACTATGGCAAATTGGATCACAAATCCATCTATTTTAGTCAAGCAACAGGTAGTTTTTTCTCACACTCCCTGGACGTGGCAGATGTTGAACCCAGCACCTTTTGCATGTATTCGCTTACAGCTCAGCAAGTTCCAGGACACACAGCAAACTGTTACCTGGTATATTTTTATTTTAATTTGCCTTTTAATTAAACTTGTGTAGTGTTCATGATGGCATACATGTTAGGGAAACTGGGTCACAATTTTGCATTTCTTCACAGAATGCCACAGGAAACTATACAAGACATGACATGTATGCATTCATATAAAATTACTGAAAAGGGTTTCCCAACCTTGGCAACTTTAAGATTCAAGGATATGAAATCCCAGAATGACATAATGAAGTTTAACTCAATTTTTTTTTCTATATTTAAGAAAGAGAAGTCAAATACATATGTACTGGAATAATATATGCATATGTTTGTGTCTTTTTTAATGCACATTTTAATATCTTTGGTTTTTTGTTCATTTCTATACGTTTTTCTCAGTTTTGTATTTTAATTTTTTGAATAAAATAAAAAAATAATAAAGAAAAATTTCTGCCTATGCATATAGTTAATTAGAAGCTGGACAGTCCCATATAACTGGATTCTTGCATTGAAGAGAAGATTGGACTCAACAGCCCTTTTCCGTTCAATGTTTGTATGCTTCTATCCTCCAAGCATCCCTTAAACGATGCCAACCATTCTACAATACACAGGTCTAATAAGATAAATAATATAGAGGTGACTGTGGAATGGAATGGGGAAGCAATGCCTGTCATTTTTTCTTGTCTAATGGAGATAAATTTCTGGGATAATAATTAACTGGAAAAAGCATAATATTTATTTAGAAAAAAACAAATTGTTATAAAGCTTTTTCAAGCTAGATATTTAAAAACAATGATTGAGGAAGGGAAGAGATAGGGGCAAAAATCTACTAAAGAGGAATGCTTGCTCATTTGTCCACATTTATTTGGATGTAATGAGAAATAACCACTCTTGCACTTTAATTCTTAAAAATATTTAACTATTATGGTTGCTTTTAATGGTTAAGGTAAAAGAGGGTGTTGCAGCTTTTCTAATAGCATGGGTTGTGGTGATTCTTGTGATCAATATGAAAGAAAGCATTTTATTCAAACTTACTGCATTAATTTAGTAAAATGTACTAATTTTTTCCAAACATTAGCCCCATCAATTTTCTATCAGCATCTTTTTGTCTGCTATTCCTCTAGTCCAGGGGTAGGCAACCTCGGCTTTTATAACTCATGGACTTCAACTCCCAGAATTCCTGAGCCAATTCTGGGAGTTGAAGTCCATGAGTCATAAAAGAGCCGAGGTTGCATACCCCTGTTCTAGCCAGACATGTCAAACTTGCGACGTCATGTGACGTCGCATGTGTTGTAGCTTTTTCCCCATTGCTGGCAATGGGGTGGGTGTGGTTTCGTGATGCGTCTGGCCCGCGGGCTGGCAGTTGGACACTCGTGGTCTAGCCCAAATACATTCTCTTCATGGAAAGGTTTCCCTCCTTTGGAAGCTTATTTAAATTTAAGAAAAAAAAACAATATCATCATACACCACACAGTTTGTAGAGAAGCCTAGTCCCTTTGTCCATGATGGTTGAGGAGGACATTTGGGAAAGGCTGTGTTGTAGGAGAGGAAAAATGATTATTGCTAAATTTTTATTAGAGGTTTTAATATATCTTGAGACATTGTAAAGATTAACTGTAAGTCCTTTCAACAGTTCCAAGTCTTCACACCCATTTGCACTACTCAGGTGAACCTGGAGACACAGATAAGACTCGCTAAAAGAATGCAAATTAGCAGCTGTCTGCAGGAGTAAATCTTTCCATTCCCCACCATCCACTCAGAGCTAAAAAAGCTTCTTGGATGAGAAGCAAAACGTCTTCAAAGAAAAACAAGTAAGTCCAGTTACCTCATGAAAAAAGCATCTTTGGGATAACTATGATATGGATGGCTGAGAACCTCCATAGATGATTAACTATAAGATTAATATTCATCAGATGAGTATGTATTTGCCAAAATAGTGACCAACCAGATGTAAACAAGTATGCCCAGGATCACATGTAACCACTTTATCATGGATACATTCTTAATTAAGGTAGGCCAGAGGTTGAATAGAAAACTGTTAATACTAATTATGAACACATACCATTTTATTACTTTGTCACAGCTAAATTCAACAATTCTTCAACTCTGAAGCCATATCTCAAGGCAAATATAATATTATGAACTTAACCAATCTATTTCCTTCTTTCTCAAGCCAGTTTTTTACACGGTGATTATCCTGCTCTCTTTAATATTCCCTTGCCTGGTAATCCAGAACCTGAACCACATGGAGTTTGCTCTGGCACTGCCTAAAATCCAAAGCTATGTTTGCCTTCTGTTGGCTCTTTTTGAAGATTCTTCTTTGGTTTCAGCTGCATCAGGCTCCTTCCTGGTTCTTCTCTAGGCCATGGATCATCTGGCACATCTGCTCCACTTTCCCGCCTTCTTATCTGCTGAAGGTTCTTTAAAACCTACAGTCTGAGTTAGCTTATAGTGATTCTAAGGAGTTTTACACACACACACACACACACACACACACACACACACACTCTTTCTCTGCAAGCATTTAAGACAGTTGACAGTCAAAAACTTTACCTTTGAAAATCATGTGTAATTTTTTTGTTCTTTCTTCCACAATTCTGCAGTTTATCTTCTATGTAAAAAGGCCCATAATAAAAGTATAGAAAGGCAGGTGACAGGCTACAATAAGTTCTTGGCACAATGACAAAGAACATGGAACAGGCTGGCTTCAGTTCCCATGAGGAACACATATTATAGCAAAAAGAAATTTCTTTACATTGGAATAGCAGTGTGTGAGGAGGAAAATATCCCGTGCTTAGGAAATTGAACCCAGTTTCAACTCTGGAAAAGCATCTATCTCTTCACCCAGTACTTTTGTTTTAATGTAATATCCTTGGATTCTGTATTGCTGATCACATCATAATTGAAAAGAAGCATTTTGGAAGTTGTTTCTGTGACTTTGAGCCTGTGTCCATGGAAAATAATTGAGTATGTCAGGATCTGATGAGTCCTTCAGGACAGTAGGATAGAGTTCTTTAGATTTCAAAAAGAGAATAAAAACGTTTTGATAAAATGTGCTATGAAGGCTGAAATGTAGTGATTATTTTGTTATTCAAATCTAAAAATGTACAAAAGCTTAATCTTATGGCTCTTTTAACACACCTACCATGTAAAATTACAATATTTTTCTTTAGATTCAACACTGTGCACAAATATTGCTAACAAGTAAAAAAAAAAACCACGGTATCATGATTCTGTGTGAAGTCTGAGATGAAAATGAGAATTATAATTTTGAAAACTGGTAAAAAACATTTAAAATCCCAAACAGACTTTCCTAACAAAGTCTTTTTTAATTTTCATGATAGTATTTTAAGATGGTCTCCTAGGTGACATCTTTTGCCAAAGAACTCATAGTTTTACTAAGTACATAATCCTTTACTCAATAAAAATGCTTTTTGGTTTGGCTTACGACCTAAAAAGTTTTGGAGCATGTCCATCCCATCTAATGAGCCTCCAGGCTTCAAGATAAGATTTTTGTATTTCATTCCAGCCTAAAACAATAAAAATAAAATGAGAAGGTTAACGTTTATATGAATTTTCTAAATGTACAAAAAGTAAAGAAAAAGGAAATCTGCCTGCATGGCAACAGTTTGTAGCTCTCTCATGATTCTATTCTATTCTATTCTATTCTATTCTATTCTATTCTATTCTATTCTATTCTATTCTATTCTATTCTATTCTATTCTATTCTATTCTATTCTATTCTCATTCTCATTCTCATTGTCTTCTTATACAAGCTATTTTTTTCTACTGCAATCCAGAATGCCATTCCACAATGTGACTGGCATGGACATGATGAAGTCTCCCATGCTCATAAGTTTCCAGGTGACAAGATAATCTTTTAAAAGCATCTTATACTGACAAAGAAGATCAATGGACATTTGGCTGTCTGAGAAGAACAAATGAATGTTTTTATCACAGTCTCATTTTGTGGCCACGTTTTATACTTAGCAGAGTTCACAGTGCACAGAAATCTCTCCTGATCATTTATTACAAAAAATTACCTGGCACTCAGTCAATCTCTGCCTCTACTTCCCCAGGGTTCTCTGTTACATAATTATGGGAATATGCTTTGTGTTTCTATAATCCTTTTGGAAGATTGTTTTCCTTTGGCATGTTTTCATAGTCAGGGATTGTTGCAATAAAAAAATCCAAAACTATCTATGGCACCTAAAAAAATCTAACAGATTTAACAGTATAAAATTTCATAGACAAGTCCCTGCTTCACTAAGGCAGATTGTTATCTTCTAATGGCAGTGTATATTTATTCATCTTTGCCAGTTGAAAGTTTTAACCGCAAGATGTTATGAGGAAGAGGGAAGCTTTATATGATTACATGTACTGAGCCCTGTCTTTGTGGCTGGGCACGGGGTAGAATCTATCCCAGAAACCCACATATTAACATGATTACCTATCTTGAAACCTCAGTAGCTAAGATAAAGGGTTTGTCACTATAGTCAACCTATACTATACTGTACTGTACTGTACTGTACTGTACTGTACTATACTATACTATACTATACTATACTATACTATACTATACTATACTATACTATACTATACTATACTATACTATACTATGGATTCAGCAGCAGGCTTTACTACCCAATGATAGTCTTTCATGAAGGGAGGGGCATGAAAGGAAGCTAATGGGTTTGGGTATTTTCCTTAATAGTACATCTCCATTGCATTCCCAGTATCTTTCCACTACATATACAAATATCTGAAAGTGTTCTTCCATTCATCCAAACCTTGGAAATCGCTTTCATGTGGTATTTTGCTGTTATCTACCTTCCTCTGAAGACTAACCCATTTGAAATAATAGAAAATACTTGTAGCTCAGGTTTTAGAGTTTGGCAGCGGTTTGCTCTCCAAGCTTATTTCAATTTAGTTTCTGAACATTTCATTACCAGACTAGGTAACATCATCAGCAGATTTTCTTGTCTTATTCCTCTTTAGCTTATATATGTCTTGTGCCAGTGGCAAACAAGATATATATGAGCTAAAGAAGAATAAGACAAGAAAATCTTGCTGATGATGTTACCTAGTCTGGTAACGAAATGTTCAGAAACGAAAATGAAACAAGCTTGGAGAACAAATCATTGCCAAAAAGTAACCTATTTTACAGATAATTTTCATACCAGTCCTGAATATTCCTGGAGGCATCTAATGGCGATAAAGATAAGATTCCATATAACTGGTAAAATTCAATTCATACTCAAGCTTCATGAAGATAGCTGGGCGTGAAATAATGAAATTATTATAATAGCCCTATTACTGGTTTTCCAATATATCACTGATACTTTGCAAATTAGCTCTACAGTTTTATCCATAATTATGACCTTGTTAGTCCTCTTTTAGCTAAACCAAACATTACTTCTATTTCTCCATGACTCCTTCTGCTTTTCTGGCGGTACTAGAATTTACTTATTGCCTCATGTATTAGTAGAATCTAGTCCTTCCAGCTCTTCAAGAAATCTTTAAAGATTTGTCTATTATTCCTCCATTATTTTCCTTTAGCATTTCCTCTTTCTCATCTGTCTAAACTTCTAAATCTTCAGTTCTGTTTCAGTTATTTTCCATCTGGCACTATACATACCGAATTTCATAAGAAGCCAAGAAAGCTAATAAAGATATTTTATTAGTATTACTTACAGGAACTACTGTTTATTTAAATATATAGTTCATCAGGACTGAGCAGCTCTCACAATTAAAACAATAAAAAAGTAAAGCATATTAAATTTTAATCAAATATTAAAATATCTCAATATAAACTTTATGATTTATTATAAAAGTAAGGCCTTGGAACAAACATAGCAGCAAATGCATGGCTTTAATAAAAATGCCAAGATTGTCTTTAGCTATTTTATATTAAACAAGCCAGATGCAATCTTGAAATAGACAAAATATGTTTTGTTAATTCCTTTCTGCTATCATATTGTCTTCCTATACTTAGAAACGGGTGGGGACGAAAAGGATAAGCAAGAATAAAACTAGCTTCTTACCTTGGGGTTCATTATCCCTTCACATTTAAAGCAACTGTAAAAAATATCCATAGAAAACACTTCACTCCAAAGGTATCCATAATATTGACCATCATACCCACTTGCCAAATGACCAAAGGTAGCTGGCATATTTGTACCTTAAAAGAAACAAGTAATAATTCTGTACAGCTTGTGTGAAATAAAACACTACAGAGAACAATCTGAAGATGTTTAATTATGTTACTGAAATTCTTATTATGTTTCAGACTGGCTAGAATCAATGTACGTATTGACAAGAATGCCATGTGCATCTGGAAATACAGTATATCCTCTTTATGTTCTATGGCTTGAAGCTCACTGAACTGAATCCAAACATGCCTTAAACTTAAAGCATTTTCATCTGAGGTTTTCTCAGTCTAAACTATTTTATAAGCATTGTGTTCTTTTAAAAAAGAATGCCATTATGTATTTATCAACAAGCACACTTCTCTTGATTAGTGACAAGGAGTAGATAAAAGTTTTGAATTTCCATACCAGGAGTTGCAGGTATGCCCAAAATTTCTTCACAGAATTTGGCATATTCTTCAGCAGGATCAGCAGAAGACTGTGTATGAAGAGACTGATCAACCTTGCTCAAAACAATCTGACGAAGAGTCAGAAGACCTAGTTAAATAAGAACACCAAAAGGAATATCAGTAGATTTTGTTTTTACAACTGTAACTATGAAAGCTGCTCTGGGTTCAGTATCTAGCATCTCAAGTCAAGGTTAGCAGAGAATCTTCCCTGTAGTCATTTAGAGGTGCTACCAGTTACCTTTGATCATTCTGAAGTAGGTTGAACAACTTTGTTTCAATGTAAGGTAGCGTTCTACGATTCCAAGTTAAGCATTTCTTTGGGATTCAATAATGCATTCAGTGCTCATTAAACTCTTTTACTATCTAAGTACGGTATAATGCAAATCACAGAAGATAACCTTGACTGATCATGAAAAAGCTAAGTTAGCCTGGTTTTTAGATGGGAAACTACTAGGAGAATCCAAGATTAGTCTGGAAAGTAAGACATTCAGGAATGGTAAACTACTTCTATACTGTTAGCAAAGAAGCAACATGAAAATATTGACCTCAGCTTGAGGGAGAATTAATCTTTGGATGTTTCAAGATATATTTCTTAGATTTCATTCATAAATAATCTCATTTAAATAATATTAAACAAACTATATACGGTATATTCTCTCCAAGTGGGCTTCAATCTTTTCTCCTTTTTGGGAGAATAAAGAATATATTCTTTATTATTCTGCTTGACTCAGATTACAACAATTCTTTCTTAAAACTATCAAAATCAAATTAATTAAAAAAAAATAAGGAAAATACCTGTATTGGCTAGCCTAGAAGCTACTAGTTTCTCAAGGAGATCATCAGGGACTTGACTTCCATCTTTATAGTGTCTGGACATTTGTTGTAGAGGTTCTTTTTCCCAAACCCAGTTTTCAAACATTTGTGAAGGTACTTCTACAAAATCTGTTTCCACATTAGTTCCACTAAACCTAGCAAAATCAGTCTATGAAAGATGACAACAATATAAATAACAAAAATTTATGTGAATCAATATAAATGATAAAACTTTAAATTGTAGCATAGCTTGAAAAGTAAACATTCAATATTCTTTACCATAGTTTCAATGGTTAGGAAAGGTTTGGGCAATTCCTAAACAGAAATGCAGCAAATTTCCCAAAAGAGCCTAGATATTTGCATCTACATTCTATTGTTGCTGTCTGTTATACAATGGGTTGGCATTGTCCAGGCCCCATCATTTAAAAATGCCATCTCATGTGAATCAAGAGTCATGCATTTTTTGATATCATGCCTATCCTATGGAACAGCGTCCCTCCTGAAATACAGATGGCCCTAATCTTGCTAAAGAAAGCCTTGAAGACTTGGTTCTTTCCTCACAATATTGGATGAACTTGTCTTAGATTATGTCATGGGAGTTACAAGCCCCCAATGCAATTTATTTTTATTGATATATTACTGCAATTTTTAACCTTCTCTTAACTAGCTCAGCTAAAATCACATGGAATGAATGAATGAAACAGACAAGTAAAGTCTGTTATCAGCTGCAAAATGTGTAGCATGGAATCCACCAGCATACTATTTGCAGTCTCAGAATAGACAGGGACAATAATTTCAGCAATTTGGGTAAATGGTTGGAATTTTAAATGGATGTAAGCAATACAAATGGGTGACATCTACTTTAAGACATCAATTTAACCCTTTGAAACTTATGACAATCCACTTTTGGAGTACATCCCTGAACATGTTGTACCCTTGACCTGATACTATGGCTCACGTACATGAAATAAAATTGTTCAATCACTATTTACCTTCTGGGAACTAACTGACAATTTTGTTCAACACAAATTGACTATGTAAATCAATTTACCAAACCTACCATAGCTCATACCAGACTTTTCAGGTAACATTCAAGCTGGTCCAGTTTAATATTCTAAAGTACTAATGAATCAGGATCAAAAGTAGACTTTATGAGTACAAATAGGCTGACTCTAAATGGCTCAATCAACAAATGCACAAGCAGGTTTAATCCTCCAAGGAACAGTTCCTAAGTTAACAAATTAAACTGTAATGTATGCTTATGGATTAGCATATTGGGAACCATCATATTTGAAGAAGTAAAGTTTAGAGTTTAGCTTGTAAGAACAGAACAAATAATGGATTTAGTGAACACTGTTAAATAAACTATAACTTAGCACAATGTGTTAATTCAATCAGTATCTGCTAAAATCACTGACAAGTCTCACTGACTTTTATAAAATCAGGGTTAAAGGAACTATTTTAATTATATTTCAGTTGAAGAAATTTGCCATGCAATTCTTTACTGCTGTTCCCTTTAAGCACAGAAGTTACATAGCTATAGTAGAAGAATTTCAGAATAAGGCAAGTACTTACCTGAGCGCATATCTGATGCATTACATGCCCAAACTCATGGAAGTAAATTTTCACTTCATTATGCTGCAGCAGTGATGGGCGATCTAAGGTTGGTTTTGTGAAATTAGTTACAAGAGCTGCTACTGACATCATTCTGCTGCTGTCAGAAAGAAGGCAGCCAGGCTGGAGACCAAAGCATGCAGCATGCCCATACTTTCCTTCTCTGAGTATTAAAATAAAATAGATCAAAACAGGAAAACATCACAAAGAAAGAAAGTGAATCGTTTGGCACTTCTTAATTAATATCTACATGAATGACTCATCCTTTTCCTGGAATAGTCAGGAACAATACATTTGTCTAAAATTTCATAATGAGCTTGCTTTTGGGGTTGTATCACTGTAGTAGTCAGATGTATTTATTTATTTATTTATGTATTAATGGGACTTATATCCTGCCCTATCTCCCGAAGGACTCAGGGCGGCTAACAACAATAACATATAACAGAAATTATATGTATGTATGCATTGCATCTTTTAAAAAAATCTTAATGCTAAACAGTTTCCTTTTTAAAAAAATCAGTACAACTCTTTTTGAGAGAGAGAGAGAGAAAAAAAAGAATGTTTTTGTGAGATGGTTTGACTGGGCGCTATGTTAAGTCACAGCAATTACACAACAGTTATTCTATTGCTTTCTACCAAGCTTTTGGAACTGGGAAGTAAAATAAGGACAGCAAATGGTATCACTCCATCTCACCATATTTTTGACTACCACACTTGCACTAAACCAGTCTTTTTCAATCTTGGCAACTTCAATTGGAGTGGAGTGGACTTCAATTCCCAGAATTCCCTAGCTACAAAAAAGTAGTAAAAGTAGATGTGATCACATAATAGCCTGCTTAATTAGTGATTTATGACTGTAATTCCAGGCTCAATTAAGTTCTTGCTAGTCAAGGACTACCAATAAATACCTCTTTTGTCGGATATAAGCAACTGTGTATTGTTTAGATGGCAGTGTGTGAATGCTTTGAGTAAAACAGCTTTGCTTGTACTTCCGGCATATTAGCCAAATAAAATAAAATGAACCAGTACTCTCCATACCATTGCCAAGGAATGTTGCATCTACCTCAGAGATTAAGTCTGGTAACTCAGTCAACCTGTTCCTTCTTTTACTAGAAAGTATTGTTTCAAGTGACCATAGCCACCAATGACAAAGGAAATCAATATCGGTGAGTCTGTCTGGTGATAACAATGCTATATGAAAGGTGGTGACTTGGAACGTGAAGGGAATACACGGTAAATCACACGAATTCAGCAGGTTTCTGAAACTAGGTGAATGGGGGAAAAGATAGTGGGTGTAAATGGTTGGGATCTGATGATGTTGTGGAGAGAATAAACACATGCATAGAAATGCAGATGCAGATTTAAGCTAAAATGTGTGTCTGGCAGAAAGTATGAATTCTGCCTTTTAAACCGGTATGTGCATATACAATCACAGAGTTGGAAGGAACTTTAGAAATCATCTAATCAAGGATCTTGCTCAGTATAGGATCCTTTGCACCACCTCTGACAAATGACTATCTATTTTATTTATTTATTTTATTTTATTACATTTATATACCGCCCTTTCCCGAAGGACTCAGGACGGTTTACAGGGTGATTAAAAACAAAAATGCAAAAGTTAAAAACAATTAAAAAAAATTATATCCGTCCCTGAACAAATAAAACCCGTTAAAATTAAAATTAAAATTGCTGAGAAAAAATCAACAACCTCGGTTATGCTGATGGTGCCACTTTAGTATCTGAAAGCAGACCAGAATTAAGGAAATTCTTGTTGAAGGCAAAAGAAGATAGTCAAAGGCCAATTCTGCTATTCCAATATTTTGGGGAAAAATATGATTATATAAGTCAAGACCAGTTTTCCTACTTGTAGTGTATAAAGGCTAGATGATCAAAAAGGCTGAATGAAATGTCAAGGGAACTCATCATTTCATGTGATGTCTGTTCTTGTTGAGTACATTAAATGTAACAAGATCCTTCAATTAGTTTCAAGTCCCCTTATCATCTTAGTACTCACCCACCCCAGAACCTACCAAAATTTGGTTTTGCCTTTCTGAACAACAGTGCCCAGAACTGGACACTGTATTCCAAGTGAGCTCTAACCAGGATAGGATAAAGTGAAACAATTACTAATCAAGGAGAGAAACAATCTAGAACTAAAGAGAAACTTCCTAATAGTGAGAACAATTAATTAGTATAACGGTTTGCCACCAAAGGTTGTGGGGGCTTCATCACTGGAGGTTTTTAAGAAGAGATTGGACAATCATCTGTCTGGAATGGTATAGGGTCTCCTGCTTGAGCAGGGGGCTGGACTAGATGACCTCCAAGGTCCCTTCCAGCTGTGTTATTCTGTGTTTTCTTATTAGACTTGTTTTAGCAGTTCCATCATGCTGCTGGCTCAAAATCAATAAGGACATCCAGATCATTTTTAGTAGTATTACCAAACAAGATGTACCTCATTCTTTTATCTGTGCCTTTCATTTCCCTACCCATATGGAGAATTTTGCATTTCTCTCTGTTGAATCCCTTCTCTTTTCAGGCCATGACAGTCATATCTGACTTATCTTTCTGAATCGTGAATAGCACAAAGAACAGGATATTGTGAAGATCTCTGACACTCTACTTGATACTTTCCTGCAAGCTGAAGTGGAATTATTAATGAGCATTCTTTGGTTGCAATCATTCAGCCAATTCTGAGGTCATCTAATCTAACAGTAGTGTTATCAGTTCATGTAACCGTATCATAATGTAGGATAGTTCATCTGGATGTGCTTGTCTGGATTATCTAGCAAGGCTCACAATGGAAAAGGATTACAATACAGATCAATCTACTAAAAGAATGAATGGAAAGGGAAAGGAAAGAAATAGGAATGAATTCTGATGCAAACTATCACAGAAATTAAGGGCTTATACTAACTGGAAGTAGAAAAAGGCATGCTTGATGGAATAAGGAAGAGGTTGTAGATGAAAAAATGCAGGTAAGAGAAATTATTGCTGCAAAATGAGAATGAGAAAAAAGAAATACAATAAAATGTATATGCACAAAAGCACAGCTGTACAGGGCTTTTTCAAAGACAGCAAAGAGCATTTCATTTCACAGAACCAGAGGAAATACACATGAATTTTGATTCAATTGTAGAAGTGAATTAAGAAGGTTAAACCAAGAATCTCTAACTCTTTTTCTAACTGAAAAGGATTAAAAATGAAAAAAATGAAATGATTTGGGAGAAAACCTAAGGTAAGGATATGCTGTAAAATATATTTTAGAGATTTCTGTGGGACTAATAAATTGAAAACTAGAATTAGAAAGCCATAAAAATAACATCTAAGGAAAAACAATAAAAAGAAAAGAAATGTGAGAATTTTGAAAAAGTTAAAGAGTGCAGGTGATGAGAGTGTAACTGGAGAAATGTTATAGAATGTTTGTGTTTGAAGTCTCTAATCTGTGTTCCCTTATACAAAAGGAACAGTAACAAAAGTGATGAAAAATCTATAGAGGGGTTACCTTAAACCATCCTGGAAAAGTGTCTGGCAGAATTCTGACTGAAAAGGTATGAGAGATGACAAGCAAATTTGGAGAAGTGCATCCATAAGCTGAATGGAGGAGAAAGAAGATTCACTGGATTCTTGTTGATTTAGAGAAAACATGATAAAGCGAATCTCTTTGAATTATGGAATATTCTGTATGAATATGGAACCAACGGTTGGCTGCTTAGTGCAATAAGAACGTTATAAACAAACAAACAAGTGAGAATAAATGGAATGCTGAATGAATGGGTGAAGTAAAGGTAAGTCTGTATGATGCAGCAAGAAATATATATCTGAAAATTAATGTATTAAAGACCAAGATAACTATTTTGATTAAAATATAGAATGAATGTCTGAAAATATATTTCAGTAATAATAAGGGACAAATAAATAGATGAATTTGTGTACCTTGGTAGAATGTTTACCAATGATGAGAAAGTGGATGAAAAAAGATGTTTAAAGGGTAGAAAAGCTAAGGAGGTCTTCTGTGCTCTGTGTCATCACCAGTCAGGCAGCTATTAAATGCCTGACAATACAGGCAGTCCTCAACTTACAACCCCAACTGGGACCGGAATTTCAGCCATAAATTGTTGTGATCATAAGTCAAGGCTCCCATGTAGCTGGATCTGATTTTGAAAGTGTTTTTACAGTAGTCATGAAGCGAATTACATGGTCGTAGGTCTGAATCACACGACCATTAAGTGAATCTACAGACATGTTACCATGGGATGCTGCAGCTCAGTGCAAGTGTGAGCCAGTTGTCAAATGCCTGAAATGCAGTAATGTGACCAGAGTTTGTGTGTGTTGCCTGGCAGTGTGATGTTTTATGATGACCAGAATTGCTTTACAGACAGTAAAACACCCTTTCTGAGGCCATTATAATTTTGAATGGTTGTTAAACGACTGTTGTAAGTCAAGGACTACCTGTATTAAAACTTACACATTACTTATCACAATCAACAGAAGCAGTGTGATTTAACAATTAGAGATGTACCATAACTAGGATGCTCAGAAAACTACTGTTATTTCCCAAAAACATATTGTTTGGAAAGATGCGAAAAACATTGTTGTGGAATAATTCTTATTCAAATCTTCACTGATTCTCACTGGATGACCTTGCATCAGTGCCCATCTTTCAGTCTAACCCTACAGGGCTATTATGGGAATACAATCAGACTTGAATCATGTCTACTGAAAGAGTTCCTTGGATAAAGAGAAAGATACAAATGTAATCTTTGAAAAAGTGTGTTACCTTGGGTATAGGTCTAAATAGAACTGCCCCAGAATTTCTCCTGTTGAACTGTCCTTTACTGTGTAAAGAGTAACGCTCTCATGCCAAACATGAGCATCTTCCACTCGTTCAAATACAAGTCCCAACAGCTGCTGATAAATTTTCAGCAAGCCTTCTGTGACTGCTTCAATAGGAAAATACTCCTTCAGCTTCTCTTGGTCTACAGAATATTTGAGCTCTTCTGTCTGATTCATGTAATAATGTAGATCCCATGCATTAATCTTGCCATCATATTCAACACCTATTTCTTCACATTCCTTTTTCTTCAGATTTAAAATAAATGCTCTCTCTTCTTTACCCAAAAGTTTTAGCTTATTACTTAGATCATCTGCAAAACAGAAATTAAAAATTACTTTGAGCGCTTGTTACATACCATTTCAGATTACATTCAAGATTAAAAGAGAAATACTTCTCATGATCTAATTATTGGATGCTAAAACAAGATACAGTTTTCAAAAATATTTTCCAACTGCTTGTACTGCTGTTTCCTGATTTGCTCTATATATCATATAATCCCAAAACAAATGTATTCAATTACAGCTTAGCATTATGAGCACTGGGCCTCTTATGTGAGTGATACTGATTGATAAAGGAGTCAATGTTTCAACATTTGATTGATTCTTCCATAACTAAAAGCTAATATTAATGATACTGAAGAAGCAATTTCACTGAAAACAATAGTGAGAGTAACTTTGTGCAAAACAATTCACTCTTTTCCAAATATTATACATCAATTGGACCAAACCAGTTTGGAATTATATGATCTTGATAAGATTTTATTAGGTTCAAAGTATACATTTTAGAACTGGTAGAATGGGATTCCATAGTCTAAATCAGGGGTGTCAAACTCAATTTCATTGAGGGCCGCATCAGCATTGTGGTTGCCCTCGGGGGGCCGGGTGGGTATGGCCAGGGTGGGCGTGGCCTACTGGGTGGGCATGGCTAGAGTGCATATGGCCTACTGGGTGGGCGTGGCCAGCTCTACATCGTTGGCATCAAGGGTGCCTATGGGGGCCTGGGCAGGAGTGGGACAGATCTGAGGGTCTCTGGCAGAAGGAGGGTCTCTGGGCCAGGGCCAAGGCAGTGGGGGCCGTTCCCTCACTGTTTCCAGGATGGCTTCGCGGGCCACACGAAAACACTTCGCGGGCCGGATCCGGCCCCCGGGCCTTGTGTTTGACATGTCTGGTCTAAATCATATAACACTGGAAAGTTTTATAATGTGTAAAATTCAGGAATATTAAGTTCATGTTCTGGCAATTACTCTAGTAGTTTACAAACTAAAAATAATGAGTTCAATTTTGAATCACTCTTCTTAAATTTCATGCATTATTAAATACACAAAAATGTGAAATCATAGCTGCCAGCTCTTTAGCTGGTATTCGTCTCCATATACATCAAGTTGTTTCCTTAATACAATATTATCATAATATTATCTCTAAATGAACATACAATTACTACTATTTTTTTTAAAAAAAATGAAATACTGTACTTCAGATTCATCTTGTCCCTGGCAAAAAGCTCTGTTATTTTCATTATAAATATTTTACTATGACTTAAATTACTCTGATAATATTTTACATGTTAAATGAAAACTGACCTAAGAACGTTGTAACATTGTTTGTTATTTTTGCAGTGTTCATTTCAAGAACAAAACTTGTATGTGTGCTATACCCCAGAAGTTCTGCTAGTTTTGCCCTCAAAAGAAGAAGCTGTCGAAGAATGTCAGCATTTTCCTAGGAAAACACATTTATTTTCAGTCATTAAATATAATTAAATATAATATAAAAACTTAATTAAATATAATATATAAATATAATATAAAAATATAATTAAATATAATATAAAAACATAAACTCAAGTATATTACAAATGTAATTGAAAACTGCATATTCAAATTTTGAATGCAACCAAACTTAATTCTTGCCTGAAATAACAGATTTTTAAAAAGTTTAAAGTTCCCTTTTATTTTGTAACAAAGAATTTATGAGGAATATTTGCACTATTTAGGAAAGATTTTCAGATCAAATGTCTGGATTGTATGCCAAAGGTTTCAGTTCCAATTCTGGCATCTCTAGAAAAAAGACAGCAGCAGGATAATACTGAACAAAATGACTTAACTTAATACAAAGCAAACCATTGCTTGCATGCATTATTCTGGAAATGGTATGAGTACGTATGCAACAAATAGAACATTTCATAAGTTTTCTGAAGAGAGGGGAAATGAATCAAATAAATTTAGTATGAAGTTGGTATTAATTAGTCTGGCTTGTCATTTATATTAGGATAATTATGTTACTCAGTTCCGGAAATGTTATAATGTCCTGGAATTTTAAGAATTATCAACATACCACATTAGAAATGTAAAATGACAATACCATAATTTTCTTGTGACATAACTGCTTTAACAATGTATCTTTTCCAAGCAAACCTATCCATCTGTTTTACTCACTCATTGTTCAGCCTGTAATTAATAACTTGAATTTTATTCAGCTACATCTGAGAAATTTAGACCCAACATATCCAGAAGGAATCAAATTTGGAAGGCTAGTATAAAATACATTCGACTGCTTATATGACAAATGTAATTAAATATATCAGCAGTAACGTTTATGAAATTCTGCTTCTGGAAATAAAACCCCTCAATTACAGACAGAACTTATGCAAAGATGAGAAAGCCATATTGGTATCTTTCATGCCCAAGAATACATATGGCTATAGAATTTATTTATTTTGAACACTTGTATTTTCTTTCAAGGGGCTTTATAACATCCTGCTCCAAAGTCTCAATCTGTAATACTTCTGTCAATTTTAAATATTTTCATATTTGTATTTAAATTAACAAAAGCTAACTGTTCATAGACAGAATGGAAATAGCTGAAACTCACATTGTGCTTTCACATTTTTATACCACACTGCTGTTTTATTTTTCATTGTATGATGTCTACATGATACATTTTTAAAATAATCCACAAGTTTGCCTTGGAGACCTCCAGTTACAGAATTGCTAATATTTTCTATGTTGTATTTGTGGCAGACTGGCAAAAGCAGAACTGAAAACAGGCAAAACTTCCTTGCATTATATATTTTTTTCAAGCAAAGAAACATTTATCATTGTTTATAATGGGTGATAAGGTAAGAATTTTTTGTAGAGGACGGTGTACTGGAAAGGCTGACCCAGTAGAGAAACATGAAGGTTAGTGGCTTCAAACCCAAGGACCCTTTCTTCTTATTTTAATTTTAATTTAATTTAATAACATTTATATACCGCCCTTCTCCCTGAGGACTCAGGGCGGTTCACAGGGCAGAATAAAATAGCAAATACAAACATTAAAAAAAGATTAAACAATTGCCCTAGTTAAAAACAATATAAATACAACGCTAAAAACCCCCAGCAAAATTAAAAAACGAAAGATAAAACAACCCCAACACTCCCCCTCAGGCTAGGCCGGCTTGTACAAACAGAAATGTCTTGAGATCGCGACGAAAGGAGCGAAGATCGGGCGCCGTCCGGAGCTCTACCGGTAGCTGATTCCACAGCTCCGGAGCGCCCACAGAGAAGGATCTCCCCCTGGGGGCCACCAATCGACATTCTCTGATCGGTGGCACCCTGAGGAGGCCCTCTCTGTGGGAACGCACAGGGCGCAGGGAGCTTGATGCCGGCAGCAGATGTTCCCTGAGGTACTCCGGCCCCATGCCATGGAGTGCTTTGAATACCGTTACCAGTACCTTGAATCTCACCCGGAAGACAACTGGCAACCAATGCAGCTCACGGAGCAGAGGTGTAACGTGGGAGTATCGGGAGACTCCCAACACCACTCTCGCGGCTGCATTCTGTACCAGTTGGAGCTTCCGAGTGGTCCTCAAGGGCAGCCCCATGTAGAGAGCGTTGCAGTAGTCCAGACGAGAGGACACGAGCGCATGAGTGACCGTGCATAGATCATCCCGGCTAAGATAGGGCCGCAACTGACGCACCAGGCGAACCTGTGCGAAGGCCCCCCTAGTCACGGCTCCTATATGATCTTCCAAGGTGAGCCGTGAATCTAGGAGGACCCCCAAGTTGCGAGCCCTATCTACGGGGGGTAATAATTCACCCCCCATAGCTAGAGGTGGAATGTCCGAATAAACCCGGGATGAAGGTATGCAAAGCCACTCAGTCTTGTCGGGGTTGAGTTGAAGTCTGTTCCTCCCCATCCAGACCCGAACCGCCTCCAGGCAACGGGACATCACGTTGAGGGCATCACTGGGGTGGTTTGGGGTCGAAAAGAAAAGTTGGGTATCATCAGCGTACTGATGATACCCAACTCCAAAGCCACGAATGATCTCACCCAGCGGCTTCATGTAGATGTTGAACAGGAGAGGCGAGAGGACCGACCCCTGAGGAACTCCACAAATGAGAGACCTCGCGGTCGACCTCTGCCCCCCTGCCAACACCGACTGCGAACGTCCCAAGAGATAGGAGGAGAACCACTGTAAAACTGTGCCTCCCACTCCCAATCCCCTGAGACGCCGCAGCAAGATACCATGGTCGATGGTATCGAAAGCCGCCGAGAGGTCTAATAGGACTAGGACAGAGGAATGCCCCCTGTCCCGAGCCCTCCAGAGATCATTCACCAGCGCGACCAATGCCGTCTCCGTGCTGTGCCCGGGCCTGAAACCCGATTGGTACGGGTCTAGATAATCCGCTTCATCCAGGACCAGAGGGAGCTGATGCGCCACCACACTCTCAACAACCTTCGCAAGAAAGCGAAGGTTGGAGACAGGACGAAAGTTGTTCAATACAGCCGGGTCCAGGGCAGGCTTCTTGAGGAGAGGCCTCACCACCGCCTCCTTCAAGACGGCGGGGAAGATACCCTCACTCAAAGAAGCCGATATAACTGCCTGGAACCAGCTGCGTGTCCTCTCCCGGGCTGCATAAACCAGCCAGGAAGGGCATGGGTCCAGTAAACATGTGGTGGTGCTCAGCCTCCCCATGATCCTGTCCACTTCCTCCGGAGTCACAGAATCAAACTCCTCCCAGATGATATCGACAAGACCACCCGTGTCCTGATCGTCAGACTCTGCCCAGTCAGAGTCCAAACCGGTCCGAATCCGAGCGATTTTGTCCGACAGATGTTGGTTAAACTCCTCGGCACGTCCCTGCAAGGGATCCTCCCTCACCTCCTGATTTAGGAGGGAGCGAGTCACCCTAAACAGGGCAGCCGGGCGATTATCTGCGGACGCAATAAGGGTGGCGAAGTGGTTAGACCTCGCCTCCCTAATTGCAGCGAGATAAGACCTAATATAGGCTCTTAGTCGCAATCGGTCGGGTTCGGATCGGCTGGACCTCCAACCGCTCTCTAGGCCCCGTCTCCGACGCTTCATCTCCCGGAGCTCCGCAGAAAACCATGGAGCCCGGCGGGATCTGCACCGGGTCAGGGGCCGCAAGGGTACAACTCGGTCAAGGGCCTCAGTGGCCGTCCTTTCCCAGGCTTCCACTAAGGCCTCGGCCGAGCTGTGAGCGAGGGAGGCAGGTGGGGACCCCAGCGCCGCCTGGAACCTCTGGGGATCCATTAAGCGTCTGGGGCGGTACCATTTGAGTGGTTCCAAACACCCACGGCGGGGGGTGGCAAAACGGAAGACCAGCCGCAGGAGATGATGATCGGTCCATGACAGGGGCATAATAATTGGAGAGCCCCCACCAAGATCATCTAACCACCGTCCAGACAAGAAAACAAGGTCAAGGGTGTGGCCTCCTTCATGAGTCGGTCCCGTAATTACTTGCGTCAGGTCCATGGCCGTCATGGAAGCCATGAACTCCCGAGCCAACTCAGATGATCCTCCCAGCGATGGTAGGTTGAAGTCCCCCAAAACTATAAGTTTCGGGAACTCAACCACCAGCCCAGAGAGGACATCGAGCAGCTCAGGCAGGGCTGCTGCTGCGTGACTAGGCGAAAGGTACACCAGCAGCAAGCCCAACTGCGCACCAGGGCCGCATCTCAAAAAGAGAGACTCACACCCGACTGTCTGGGGAACGGTGGCCTCCCGTGGACACAAGGTCTCCCTCACAACAACAGCCACTCCCCCACCCCTACCCTGAGCCCGAGGCCGGTGCAGCACCCGGAAACCTGGTGGGCAAAGATCAACCAGAGGAACACCGCCCTCTGGGCCCAACCAGGTCTCCGTGATGCAAGCCAGGTCAGCCTGCTCACCCTCGACCAAGTCTCGAACGAGAGGAGCCTTATTAACGACCGACCTGGCATTCAAATACACCAGCCGGAGCTCAGGAGGCTGCACATCCTCACTCCCGGGACCTCGGGGCGGAACCAGAGGGTCGGAGTGCCTCACCGCTTGTAAGCAGCGGAGAGGCCTTCCCTGAGACCGATACGGCCCTCTGTTCCTACACCTGCTGCCATTCCCTATCGTCGTGGGAATGGACAATCCCACGACTGGCCCTGGAGCCCCAGAAGCAGCCGACCCCCGCTCCTCCCCACCGCGATCAGCCTCAGCACTAGCCTGAACAAAGGTAGTTGGACTGCCCCCCTCGTCCAAACAACCAAAAAAAGAACCCTCCCTCCTCCCTAACCCCCAAAAAAATTTTGACAAAAAACAAATCAAGGACTTCCTGTTAGGTTTACGTCGGAGGCCCATAACCGTGCCCGGCCATCTCTCAGGATCCCAATAGATGGGACCTTCCTCGAGATTATACTCGGCTGGAAAGGCGGGCCGCCTCCAGGAAGGGGGAGCACCCCTGAGGGCGAGCAAGTCCGTAGAGGAGTACCTAAAACAAGGCATAAAGCAGTCCAGATATAGGCAGTCCATAATCAGTTGATTTAAGGAGGAACCAAACAGAGAGCAAATAGATGTCCCGAGCCTCCACCCAGCCACTGCCACTCAGCTGGGTGTCACCCCAGGACAGGCCAACCACCGCCCTCTCACGACAGTTGGAAAGCCTATACCAGGGGGGAATAGTCCGAAACATCCATCCTGGGTACAGCATGTCCCCTAGAGCTCTCACCTCTAGGGGCAGCAGATGTAAGTTCAGGCCACCCTCTCACTGTGGCCAGTACCCAGGGAACTCTGAATCCTTTGGGGCCGATATGTGAATGGCAATAGAGAACAGTCCGAAGGCAGGGATGAGATAGTGTATTACATCATCAAAGTCTGCACTACTAGGTGGCCAAATCCTCCGCTGCTCTGTCCTTCGAAAAAGTTGATAATGGCCAATTCTGCAATCATTGGGGTCTTCCAAATTATCTAGTTCTTTTAGGTCCACAAATCCAATGGCACCAACCAGAGTCACAACTGGTGTCACGGGAAACATAGATCTTTCAAGGGACCACTGGGCTCCACTGGGATCCACCGGCATTAACCGGCTAGCCCAGGAACCCTCGAGGCCACCAACAGCAGCAAGAGTACCAGGCCATCCAGAAAGAGCAAAGCAAGCAGAGGAAACAATAAGTTGATTACAGCGTCGCCGCTGAGCCACCAGGGCTATTTGCTATTTCTACAATAACAGTTTTAAGCGCCATTAAGCTACAATCTTCAAAAGCTGGTTAAGAAATCAGGAAAAGTAATTTAAATTCCATTCTCCTGAGATGGGAGTTTCTCCCCAATTTTGGAATGGCAATCCAGGTAATCATAAGTTTCCTAAAGTTTTCTCTTATCATTCATTTTGTGGTTGAGATGGGCTAAAATTAATGTAATAAACAAAACAAATATTAATAAATTAAATAAAATTTAACACAAACAATTGTATTATCCTAATTTGTTTCATCTTCATGTTATAACTTTTAAGACTGTTTGAACATGTAATTACATATGATGATGTATTTATCACAGGAAGTATATTATAATTATTTTACATAATATTAAAATAGGACATAAATCTGGAACATTCAACTTAGAAAGCATGTTTCCGAATTTACCACAGCCCTTCACATATCTAGCTTTGTTAGTACAGTCCTTATATTTTATTTTGACATATTATGAATGGGAGAATTTTTTCATACCTCTCTGCACCTGCTGTTAAAAGAAGCTTCCATTTTTCGTCTGGTATCTGGAATGCTGCACTTCTTCATAACAGGAAAATAGTGGGGATATTTTAAGGTAACTTTATACTTGTCAGCTTCAATCTTCTCTAAACTACTGATAAAATCCTCAGGCAGGGCACCTGAGAAACACATTTCACTACAGGATTAATATAAGGATACATTTTTTCGGGCATGTCTTTTAACAAATCATTTTATACGTTTAGTGGTCAATAGATTTCTACAGACAAAAGGCATTTAAGGAACTTTACCTCTGAAATATAAGTTAAAACTGCCTGTACATACAAATGAGTAAGCAATGGTTTTATCAGTTAATTGCCATATTAAAGTAATCATGCTTATTTTATTATTAACGAAGAGCAAAATTCTAATATCTATTTAAATGCATTGTTGTGATAACAATAGAAATTTAAGCAGGCATTTATTTTCTGGAGTTAAATAATAAAGTATTTAAAATCAAAGTAGAACCTTGTCGAGAACACAGGAACAAGTAGCCAAAACCTGTCAAAGCAGTTAAAGTTGATCACCGTATGAAACAATTTCAATATAGCATGAACACTTTCTGTATTGTAGTGTTTACTAATATGATGGTATTATTTGAAATATAGACATATCTCAAAAATAGCAAACAGAAATACTCACGAAGTTCATTTTGAGAAAATATCAGAAATGTGTTATCTTCATTGAGATTTTTGCTGAAATCTATACATAATTCACTCAGCTTCTGCTTGATTGACTTGATTTCCTAAATTTCAATTCATATATAAAAAGCAAAATGTTACATTAAAGCAGACATGTCAAACACAAGGCCCGGGGGCCAGATCTGGCCCGCGAAGTGGTTTCATGTGGCCCGCGAAGCCATCCTGGAAACAGTGAGGGAACAGCCCCCACTGCCTTGGCCCTGGCCCAGAGACCCTCCTCCTGCCAGAGACCCTCAGATCTGTCCCACTCCTGCCCAGACCCCCATAGGCACCCTTGATGCGAAGGATGTAGAGCTGGCCACGCCCACCCAGTAGGCCATACACACTCTAGCCACGCCCACCCAGTAGGCCATGCCCACCCAGTAGGCCACACCCACCCGGCCCCCTGAGGGCAACCGCCATGCTGATGCGGCCCTCAATGAAATTGTGTTTGACACCCCTGCATTAAAGGTATCACTGTTCATTACTGACGTTGTACAGAACATTCAAAACAAGTGCTTCTCAAAGTGTGCTGTCCCTAATGTTCTGCATGAACATGGAACAGTCTATGAAGAAGATGCTATGTGCTTCCTATGAGACACAAATGACTTAATGTTTCAAAGAGAGATGCTTTCCTTATGCTAACATGCTTTGTGAACAACCTCCTTCCATTGTTTTGCTTTCAAGGACATGGCCCAGCTTTATTCTTATTATTCTCATCTTTGGCACACAGTTTAAAGGGAACAAGAATAAGGAAACTACTATCTTTTAAGCACTTTTCTGAACTATGGTGCCATAGTTGGATAAGGCAGATAAAAAAATAAACTTCTTTATTAAAGTATACAAAAAATTCCCAGTATTCATTTAATACGTATTCATAAATTCAGAATATAACACAAAAAAATGAAGGTACAGTTAGACCATAAAATTATATCACTTGAAATAGTCTTTATCACTTATTCTACAGAATTTGCAATCTTAGAGTAAGTAGGAAACCAAGGGCACTTTTGTATAGGATTTCAATGTGTTATTTGTAAGCCTTATTTTTTAATTTTTCCCTTTTAAAAAGTATTGAATTATGCTACACTTACATTCTGGACTTCTGCAGGAAGGTGAAGCCCATTCCTTTCCCCCATTTTTATTGACTTCTCTAAGTATCTTTTAGCTTCTGGTCTTAAAGTCTCTGGGTTACACGTTTGCTGTAATGTAAAGAAATAATAACATATAATATATTCAAAGTTCAGTATTAATACATGAGTCATATTTCTATATAAAACATGAAATATTTTGCCTGGTATCAGAACAGTTTGAATTTTTCTATTCAGTGATGCATGCCTATTCAACAGCAAAAAACAGTTTTGGCAGAACAGATTCCTTATCCTCCGAATTCCTCTTATTTCCTAAAGTGGATTAAGAGCGCCTTTTCCAAAAAAAATAATATTACTTAAGAGAGAACTTTTACAAAATGTTTTATAGGTGGCACTTAGATCCTAAAAAATTAGCAAGTATGTATCCGAACTGCCAGCCCAAATGTTGGAGGTGTGGTTGTGAGGATGCAATGTATTTTCATATATGGTGGATTTGTAAAAGGGTTAAAGCTTTTTGGATTAAAATTTGGTGGAATATGCAAAAAATATTCAAGAAAAGGATAAAGTTTTGTCTGCAACTGTTTTTATTGGGTATTATCACAGATACTACCGTTGTGGACACTAAGTTGATGTTGAATTTAATTACGGCAGCGAGACTTTTAGTAGCGCAATATTGGAAGAAGGAAGAACTGCCGACAATAGAAGAATGGACTTTAAAAGTTTCCAATTTGGCGGAAATGGCGAAGATTTCAGCGTATTTGAAAGACCAATCGCAACAGAGATATATTGTGGAGTGGAGAAGATGGACTGATTATATCCAGAATAAATATGGGACTAAAAAGTTTCACTTAGCATTTGAATAAGTAGTGGATTTATATGATGTATAACTAGCTTGTAGTTATTTTATTAAGAGTTAAAGTGCGATAGAATTTAATATTTTATTGTTGTTTGCATATTTTAGATTATGTTTGTTTGCATTTTTATACCCTGTATTTAGCTCTGGGAAGTCGGGGAGGGGAGGGGAGAGTTGGGGAGGTTTGGGGAGAGGGGAGGGGGATGGGTGGGGTTTTGTATTCAAAAATGTACTGTAAAACTTTTCAATTTAAAAAATAATAATATGTGGTATAAAGTTGGTGTTAAACAGCTTTAATTGTATACTAATAACAGTCTCATAAACCTGAAGACTAGATGTATAGATTACAGCTAGAAACCAAGAGTAAGCTTGCCTTAAATCACCTAGTAATTTGTGCAGATGGGGACTGTAGCCAAGAAATTAAAAGACGCTTGCTCCTGGGGAGGAAAGCCATGGCAAATCTAGACAGCACACTAAAAAGCAGAGACATCACCCTGTCAACAAAAGATTGCCGGAAGAAATATCAACAACCTAAATACGCAGATGATACCACTCTAATGGCAGAAAGTGAAGAAGAACTAAAGAGCCTCTTGTTGCAGGTGAAGAAGGAGAGTTCAAAACTTGGGTTGAAACTTAACATTAAGAAAACCAAGATCATGGCATCTGGCCCTCTCAATTCCTGGCAAATAGATGGGGAAGAAATGGAGGTAGTGACAGATTTTATTTTCCTGGGCTCCAAGATCACTGCAGATGGGGACTGTAGCCAAGAAATTAAAAGACGCTTGCTCCTGGGGAGGAAAGCCATGGCAAATCTAGACAGCACACTAAAAAGCAGAGACATCACCCTGTCAACAAAAGACTGCCGGAAGAAATATCAACAACCTAAGATACGCAGATGATACCACTCTAATGGCAGAAAGTGAAGAAGAACTAAAGAGCCTCTTGTTGCAGGTGAAGAAGGAGAGTTCAAAACTTGGGTTGAAACTTAACATTAAGAAAACCAAGATCATGGCATCTGGCCCTCTCAATTCCTGGCAAATAGATGGGGAAGAAATGGAGGTAGTGACAGATTTTATTTTCCTGGGCTCCAAGATCACTGCAGATGGGGACTGTAGCCAAGAAATTAAAAGACGCTTGCTCCTGGGGAGGAAAGCCATGGCAAATCTAGACAGCACACTAAAAAGCAGAGACATCACCCTGTCAACAAAAGTGTGTATAGTCAAGGCTATGGTCTTCCCAGTTGCAATGTATGGCAGTGAAAGTTGGACCATAAGAAAGGCTGAGCGCCAAAGAATTGAGGCCTTTGAACTGTGGTGCTGGAGAAGACTCCTGCGAGTCCCTTGGACTGCAAGGCGATCAAACCGGTCAGTCCTAGAGGAGATCAACCCTGACTGCTCTTTAGAAGGCCAGATCCTGAAGCTAAAACTCAAGTACTTTGGCCACCTAATGAGAAGGAAGGACTCACTGGAGAAGAGCCTAATGCTGGGAAAGATTGAGGGCAATAGAAGAAGGGGACGACAGAGAATGAGGTGGCTGGATGGAGTCACTGAAGCAGTAGGCGTGAGCTTAAATGGACTCCAGAAGATGGTAGAGGACAGAAAGGCCTGGAGGAATGTTGTCCATGGGGTCGCGATGGCTCGGACACGACTTCGCAGCTAACAACAACAAATCTGTGCCAGACTGGAAAAGGAGCTGATCTGTCTCTTATTTGAAATAGTGAACTAATTAAGCCAGCTAGCCATTTTCTATTGGTATAAACATCTTAATTTGTGCCCATATGTCTCACAAATATGCATGGAATTGGTGCCAGGTGAGAAAATTTAGCTAATACAGAACTCCTATTTATCAATTAATATTCTTTCAGAAGTATAAAAGGTAAAGGTAAAAAGGTAAAGGTTCTCCCGCACATGCGTGCTAGTCATTTTCAACTCTAGGGGCCGGTGCTCATCTCCGTTTCAAAGCCGAAGAGCTTGTCCGAGGACGTCTCCATGGTCATGTGGCCGGCATGTCTAGACGCCAAAGGCGCACGGAATGCTGTTACCTTCCCACTGGAGTGGTCCCTATTTTTCTACTTCCCTTTTTACGTGCTTTCGAACTGCTAGGTTGAAAGAAGCTGGGACGAGTAACAGGCGCTCAGTCTGCTTACTATCAAAATAATGTAAACAAACATTAAAAGAAAACATTACATAATATATAAGACAGTATATTATGAGGATCCATAGACTTTTTTAAAAAAACAAACAGATTTGTCTCAGTTAATTTGCCATTTATAGATATTACATGAAACTACTGTCAGCTGAGGAGTAATATCAAACCACTTTAACTCAGGATGCTGTAAAGTGACTAAGAACAAAGAAGATTTATGCTTTTAAAAATATCCCATCCTTGTTTTGTTTAAACTTGTACCTACCATCCTTCCACATTCATTTAAATTCAAAATTTGCCACTAAACTTTACTTGACATGTCTCACAATATAGGCTAGCTCTAACACATCAAATTAGCAGCATCTTTGGGAGGAGATTGTCCCCCTATTTTCATCTAGCTTTGGTTGAAATGCCCTTTATTCTACCTCCTGAGGAATTATATGTCCAAAATCTGAACATATTGATGTATGCATAATAATAATAATGGAGCAGACTTTCTCCCAAGATGGCTGCTGAATGGTAGGAATTTTTCTTTTTCCTTCCAAAGATCTGCTGATTTTGCTGCCAAAGCTGGTTCTTTGGCAGTGTTGTTTCCTGGATTTGACCGGGAGTACTTAGGAAAGACCAAAGATGGCTTTCAGTTGGCTGCGGACCCACCTAGGAAGGGGAGCCTTGAAGATTCCAGTTCCCCATGGGAGTAGTTGGAAAGTCACTGGTCATCCATCTCCTTCTCAGCAGTTCATTTTCTTAAGCATGTCTGGGTTTTAATTTCACTTTTGAATCTTTTGATTCACTTTGCTTTTTATCTTTAAAAGTTGACCGGTTGGCTGAATGCTGATTTATTTTAACTTCTGATTTTTTTTCTTTATGTTATTTTGCATAACTTTTGCTTTTCCGTAAGGAAACATGGTGGTTCTAGGATAGTGAAAGTGCTTTTTTGTTTGATTGATAGAATAAGAACTCTGTTGGTTCGAATATGAAACAGCATATATTACGGGGGAAAGAGAGGGAATTAGTTGTTGTAATACTTTGAGATTTGTATTGATGATATTTAAATTTAATGGAATTATTGTACTCAGCTGCCATGTTACTTTTCAAATATGTAAATGTAATATTGGAAAATTAATAAAAAAACCTTGAAAAAATAAAAAAGTGCTTTCATTTGATTTACATCCAATATTGTACTTTCACCACAGGGTTTCTGCATTTTATTAATTTGCAAAATATTTGGAATTTAGTTTTTAATTTTTTCTTTTAATTTTGGATCGAAATATCCAGAAAATATCTTCCCTACTTCTTTATTTCACTTAGCTTCAGCATTCTTTGTTCCTGGCTGTTACACAGCAACAGTGTATCAGATTACAAGACAAACAAATGTGACTGATATATTTGAAAAGAAATTTTTTGGCAACATGCATTATTTAGTTGAAAGCTTTTTTTAAAAAGTTTGATGACAATTTCATCCTCTTTAGCACCGGTGGTTGGGACATAGACTTGGATTACCATGATATTGAATGGTTTGCCTTGAATTTGCTCTGAGATCATTCTGTCATTTTTGGATTGTATCCCAGTATTGCTTTTCCTACTCTTTTAGTGACTATGAAGGCAACTCCATTTCTTCTGAGGGATTCTTGCCCACAGTAGTATACCTGATGGTCATTTGAATTAAATTCACCCATTCCTGTCCATTTTAGTTTGCTGATTCCTAAGATGTTGATGTTCAGTCTTGTCATCTCTTGTTTGACCACGTCCAGCTTGCCTTGATTCATGGATCTTACATTCCAGGTTCCTATGGAGAATAAATCTTTACAGCATCGGACTTTCCTTTCACCACCAGATGCATCCACAGCTGAGCATCCTTTCGGCTTTGGCCCAGTTGCTTCATTCTTTCTGGCACTACTAGTACTAGCCCTCTGCTCTTCCCCAGTAGCATATTGGACACCTTCCGACCTGAGGGGCTCATCTTCCAGCATCATATCTTTTTGCCTTTTGGTACTGTCCATGGGGTTTTCATGGCAAAGATACTGGAGTGGTTTGCCATTTCCTTCTCCAGTGGAGCACATTTTGTCAGAACTCTCTGCTATGACCTGTCTGTCTTGGGTGGCCCTGCACGGCATAGCTCATACTTCATTGAGTTACGCAAGCCCCTTTGCCGCGACAAGGCAGTAATCCATAAAGGGGGGTTGGTGGGTAGAGGAGTTAAACTATTTCCAACCATAACAGATCAGGAGTGTTGTTTCTCTGCAGCTTTGAAGGTAGGAGGGAGATTTCTTTTCAGCTATCCACCCTGGAAAGCTTAATGAAGACCAAGACTAACAGGCTGCCTTCAACAAACGCTTATAAACACACCCTGGTTTTGGAACTGCTTCTCTATACCTAATTATGCTCTTCTTTATAAATGATGCTTTTTATGTGCACATTTGACATCTGAAATTCACCCCCATTTGAGAAAGTGTTTTCATCCAGTAGACAGAATATTTAGGGTTATTCTGTGGCCATATAACAGCATCAAATGCTGCAATTCTCAATGAATGTGCTTTTTGGACATGTGATGGAGCAGTTCAGAATATGGAAGGACTGATTCAGAAGATGTGTGCTAAGCAAAGTTATATCCAGGTCTTCCTCAGTGTATGAACTCTTGCCTATTTCTTGGATTGTATTATTACATCACTCTTTAGAATATGTCCCTGGATAGAATATAGCCCTATAGAATATAACCCTGAATAGACTTTATCTTTAATTTTTGTGTGGTGCATTAAGGCTTAAAGTGATGGACAAATGAACCCACTGGATCACTCCAAAAATACGGAGAAATGTTGGTAGAAGATGATATGTAAAAGGACTTTTCACCATTCCTTTCTGTTCCTTACAACCTCAAGGTTTTTTTTTAAATGTTTTGAGACATGCGAGTTCAGAAATGGAATGCATTGTGGCAGAGAATCACATGAACTGAGTGGAGGCATTTTCTTTGAGCAGAACTTTCATTCAACAAAGAGAGGCTGAATTCATTAGCTGTACAGGCCAAGCCGGATGCTTCTTTTCTGTTCATCAGCAAAAATGGAATCAAATTGCAGGGCAACACCTCTAGGCAACTGAGTGTCTTCTATTGAAAATCATCAATTTTAGAGACAGGCTTCCTGACGGAGCATTGTTTATACATATAAAAGGGAAAAACAAGGCTCCAATGAACAGCAAAGGAATGTGCCACAGAAGTAATTCAGCTGTCATCAAGACTTGAAGAAGCCATTTAATTGGCTGTCCTTTTATGTACAAAAACAATCATACAATAATCGTCAGACAAGTAACCAAAGAAGAATAGATTCTATGGAAAATGTTAGACATGGAATAAAGGTTTTATACTAGTGAAGATCATTAGGTAGTTTTACAAATTTAGTTTAAAGATAAATTGAAACAAAAAAGTAAGATTCTTGTTGGCTTATTAATTAATAGTTTCCTCAGTGTACAGATGCAGGTGAAAGTATTAATATCCATCCGCCTTTCCCTCCCCCAAAATCCCAATTTCCTGTTAAATAAAGTTGAAACTGATATAAGGTAGTGACATCCACTATTCTTATTCCAGTGTCCATACAGCAGACACTTTGCTTTTGATGTATGACTTCATATATTCTTGTAAATAATAAAACAAATGAAAATGGTATTTCTGAGAAAATAAAATCATTATTGGATGCTAGTGATCTCTCAAGCAGGCTGTTTTCTTTAATTAGTATCATAGATATTTTCAATGTCATAATAAGTCACTGATTATGTATAAAAATAATCAGGCATTTTGGGTCATTATGTGCAGTATAGTGAATATGGACAAGAAAAAGAAAAGCAGAAGGTTTTCTGAGGAGGAAAGGAAGAAGACAAGGATCAAGACTACAAAACTATTTCCATAGAAGTTCATATTCCTAAAGCACAACTGCTAGTATCAAAAAGTTTAAAGTCCACAGGACCATAGCCAACCTCCCTAGACGTGGCCACAAGTGGAAAGCTGACCCCAGACTGAACAGAAGGATGGTTTGAATGGTATACAAAGAACCAATGAAATGTTTCAAAGAGATATTGTCTGACATTCAAAGATCAAGATACAACAATATCAATTTGCACCATCCATCATCTCACTAAAAGAGGCCTCCATGAGAGAAGACCAAGGAAGATTCCACTTCTAAAAGGCAGACATAAAAAAAGCCAGTCTGGAGTTTGCTAAAATGAATGTTGACAAGTCACATTTTCTAAGAGAATACCCTCTGGAAAGATGAAAACAAATTACAACTTTTTGCTAAGTCACAGCATCTATAAGTTCACAGAAGAAAAAGTGATGCTATTAAAGAAAAGAACACCATTGTTTACTGGGTACTTTGAATTTGCTGGAGTACAAAGAAATCAGGAAATTGTTAGGACATTCTGGAGCGAAATGCAATGCCCACTGTTAGAAAACTCAGTTACAAGAATGAAACTGTAATCTATACATTGTAAAGAATGGGACTGCATCTGTAAATGGGACTGCATGATTTGTATAAGGTTACCTGATTTATTCTCAGTTTGATTTCCTCTTACATGTTTAAATCATAGAACTATAGGCAAAGAATCGGGCCTCAAGTCATTAAGCGCTCATGTCCATTTAGGTATTGGCCACCAGTGCAGAGTTTTCACTATAAATTGTATAATTTATAAACTCCCAGCTTCACTTTCTGGGCATAGCCTGACAAGAATGAAAGAACCATCATATACTATGCCCAAATTACCCCTACCAAGTGATCCAGAAGGATACCACAGATGTTAATGCTGCAATCCAGAAGAATTAGCAGAGATGCACTTTCCTTATCCAGTTTCATCAATTCACCCATCAACTAAAGTTGTTTCAGAATCGTAATCTGGTTGAAACAGAGGAGTGAAATAGAAGAAATCAGTATAGGTAATCCTTGAGTTACAACAGCAGTTGGGACTAGACTAAGCAATGAGGTTGTAAAGCATAATGCTACATGACCACATCACATAGTGAGGGCAATCCTGGCAGTCCCAGTTGCTTTTATAACCCCCAGGACTACATGGGTTATTGTGGGAAAAAGCTGGGGTCCCAGCTAAGGAGCATGGGGGAGTGAGTGGTTGTGGGCAGGTGCCTATGACTGCAGACAGGCCAGCAGGGGTTGCAGGCCAGTGCTATGGTATGCACGGTGCCAGCAACGACCATGGGTAGGGAAGGGAGTGCAGATGCACACACACTAAGAGTAGATAGGAGGTGCTATGCAGTACACAAAAATCCTGGGATCTTGTACTCCGTAGTATGGCTCCTTGGTAGAAAAAGTAGCAAGATAAAACTTTTAGCAAAGAGTTGTGACTTTCCCTGTCAGCTTTCCCATTGTCTTTGCTTGTGAGAAGCCAAAGGGAAGGTCACAAATGACACTCACATGACTGTGGGATGCTGCAACTATCAGAACTGTGAGGCAATTGCTAAGCGGCTAAACTGCATTCATGTGACTGCAGGATTGTTGCAATGACTGCAACTTCATTGACCAATCATAAGTACCTCTTGTTCAGCACCAACTTTGAATAGCAAAAGAAATAGCACTTAACACCACTTCATAGTGCTTTACAGTATACACTAAATGGTTTACAGAGTCAGCATATTGCTGTTTGATAATAATATGAACTGTTGGTGGATTTCTTTGTTAGTTTTATTTCCCTCAACAATCTGGGTCCTCATTTTACCGACCTCAGAAGGATGAAAGGCTGAGTCAATCCTGACCCGGTCAGGATCAAACTCCTGGCAGTGGGCAGAGTTCTAACCACTGCACCACCATGGCCTTTGAATGGTTGCTGAATGAGTGTCATATATCAAGGACTACCTGCATCAGTTAAATCCATTTGGAATTGTCAGGGCATGTTCTTAATGATTTGTCCCAGAAATGTAAAGTTTGCAACTGGCCTACAATTGCACAAATTTTCCAATTTGAAATACCTCTTTAGGCAACTTGGGAGTATATCTCTTCTGTAAGGAAGCAATGATTAGTTTCTTTAACTCTGCAGCTTGTGCCAGGAGGGGCAAAGGTTGAAAAAATAGGCAACGATGCTAATTTATTCATATGCACACATTCTTGAACTGTATAAGCTGGAAAGGATCCAAAATTACGGGACAAGTGACTGCTGAAGTTACATCCCAAAGATGGAGTCTAAATCAAGGCAAATCTAATCAATTATGTTCATAAAGAATGGTATAAATTGTTGAAAGCATGCCATCAATTATTCTGGCTCATATTGCATATTATGGGAGACCAATGCCAGTCTGTTCCAGGCAGCACAATGGAGAGAAAGAGAAGTGTTCCTAACTGCCTCCTCTGTCATAGAATAGAAATTTAAATGGGCATTGACATGACTCCCACATTCTATATAATCTGATCCATCCATTTGTTTTACCCCATTCAACTAGAACAAGTAGGATTACTATAATTTGGCTTTATAAAGGTACTCTTTAGAAGCAATTGTAGCCACATTCCACAGGTTAACCAGGCATGAGCACTATCACAATGTAGGAAGTATCTATTTCCACTAACTTATTCACATCTACCAGACATTTAGGTTGAACATTTAAGTATACAATCTCCCACCCCTGAAGACTGAAGACATTTATATGAACTGTCAGTCTAAAACTGACTAAAGAATGATTTGACACAATGACAAGCACATACTAGGCCTTCCATCTTATAATTTCTAGTTCTATGCAAACTAAAAAGCAGTGCTCCCATCTATCTCAGACCTGCAATTCTTTAAATCCCAGACCTAGGTGATGCAATCTTAAGTAAATTGACGTTGTTGGAAGCAAACAGTGAAAGGTCTGATAGCGAAGAAAGAAAAAAAAAACACTTCTCTACAGGAAACAAACAGACTGACAGATGCATTTTCCTTTTCCCTCACTGTCTGCTTGGGCTTAGCAGTGGTGGTCATCTCAATTTCTATTCACAAGGAAGGTTGCTGATGCGGCTGCATACTGGCTGGCCATCACCATCAGGCGAAGAGGAACAAATTTTTGCCTTAGCAGAATATATATGTGTGTGTGTGTGTGTGTGTGTGTGTATGTATATGTATATATATATATATGTGTGTGTGTGTGTATATATATATGTGTGTGTGTATATGTATATATGTGTGTATATACATACATACATATACATATACATACATGTATGTATGTTTGTGTGTATATGTATATATATGTGTGTGTGTATACACACACACACTGTATGTATGTATGTATACACACACACACACACACACACACACACACACACACACACACACACATACTGCTCACAGAAAAGCAAATTTCTCTGTTATAGGTGTATACCAACCAAATACAATATATCTCTAAGCAGCAACATAAAGGATCAGATTGGGAAGCAAACTGAAATCTGGGCAGTAAGCTATCTGATTTTATTGTAAGGAGTAAAAAAAAGTAGCCCAGCCCAGCATGATATGCTGGTTGTGGCTGCAGGTTGAAATGACATCTCTGCATTTTAAAAGGGCTGCATGGAAACGACCAAGGTGGCTGCTGCCAGCTCAAATGGTGCCTCCCTGACCTTCCCAAAGTTGTGTAGGAAAAAAGGAACTATCCAGCTGGGAAAGTTATATAGAAGAGTCCTGTATCCCCTGTCAGTATTTCCAGATGGCTGTTTGACCACATGCAGCCTTGAATTCTTCTATGATGTGACTCATTTGCCTAACCTGAGAACTAAAGTTAAAGGCAGAGCCAGGCGTGGAGGAAGGGTGGGAAACAGAAAGACAGCTAAGGAAGGTTCTGACAGCAGAAAAAAAGCCAACAAAGGAGTCCACCAACAGTTCTTACTATTATCAGACAGCAAGGCTTATCAGGATCAAGTATCATAGAAAAGCGGAAGAGAAACGCCTGCTTGACGTCTTTCTCCGTAACGGCTATCCCAAAAACTTCATATTCCAACACACAGCACCCAAACCACAACATTCCACCCAGCCAACCACCACACAAAAACTAACCTTCCCATACACAAAAGGAGTGTCGGAAATGACAGCCAGAATTCTCCAACACCTAGGAATAGCAATAGTCCATAAACCCACAGCCACACTCTGACAGGAATTATCCAGAACCAAAGAGAAGATACAGAAGGATGAAAGAAACAATGTAATTTACAAAATCAACTGTAAGCATTGCAACCAATTATAAGTGGGAAAAACATCATGCCAATTAAAAACCAGGATCCATGAACACCGGCTGGCAGTCAAATGCCACAATCCCAAATCCTTAATGTCTACCCACAACGACCCCAAACAACACCAGTTCAACTGGAGTAGATCCCAAATCCTTAAACTCTACCCACACCGACCCCAAACAACACCAGGTCAATTGGAGTAACACAAAAATCATTGCCCATGCTACTACCCACCACACTCGTGAGTTCATCGAAGCCTGGCACTCCACAAGCAATTCCATCAACAGACACATTAACCTACAACCAGTCTACGAACCCCTCTGAATCCAAATCAACTGCACACCCAACCAGAGACAGCACTGACCTTCAACCAGCCCATGCAAGTTCTAGGTAAAGGGACCTAGAGCCTTGTATCAGGTACATGCTCAAACACAATAAAGTGCTTAAAAAAACACCTTCACCCAATCTTTCTCTACGTCACCTATAATGGCCAAAAGAACTCACTCAAAATAGAATTAAGAAATCCAATCTACTTTAGAAAAGTCCACAATTTTCCAGAAATTATATTGATAGCTTTGGAGGGTTTTTGAATGTGACTTTGCTTCTGATGATCACATGGCAGTAGTCATTGAGTGCATTTTTTATCAATTCTATTAACAATTTTACCCAGTTTTGTGGTGGCTTTTTTTTTTTAGGAATGCTAGCCCTAGCTAACTCACTTATGACATACACACCCCTTCATTTTGTTACCAAAAACTAACTAAATAAGCTAATGGAGACCAGAACCATTAACAATTAATTTTGTTGGACACACGTGAGTTCCTGAATTATAGACTGTGTACTGTAAAAAACAAATCTAGGACCACTGTTCCCCTATTGTCAGCATGTTTTATGAACTTTAAGAATGTACCTATGCAGCTATTATATAGTTTTATGTGGATTTTAAACCTAATACTGAAAGGCTCTTATGTTTTTCAACTTGGTAACTTCCCCAGGTATTTAATAATATTACTGTAGTGCCTGTTCTGTCATTTTTAAAGAGATAGCAATTGACAAAGATGATGAAAACACTGACTATCCAAACTGCAATGGTTTTCATTATAAGGAGTTCTGCAAATATCCAGTAATCTTTATTTCTATTTACCTGTAAATGGACAATCCTTTGGAACACATCCTTTCTCATGCTCATCTCAACATCAAAGTGAGAAAGCTTTTTATCAGCTTCGGTACTTGCCGCACGGACATCGTTATCAGGGGATACGTGTTGTGGGAAATCCAATATGCTTCTTTCCACTATCAGAAGAAGGAAACAAAAACTTTCAAAGAAAATTTAACAAATAACATAGATTGATTAACTTTAAGTATTTGAAGGGAGAGAGTTTCTCATTACAAATATATCATTTAAAGTTTTTAAGCTATGGTTACTAAGACATCTATTAAATAAACACTGGAGACTTTTGTAGGATATTGAGTTGCTACAAAGACAAATACATATTTAATAAACAAATGAGTTATGAGAACAAGAGAAGCAAGAATAAAAAGGCTTTAATTTATGAAAAATGCCATACAAAGTAGTCAGCATTTAATATACGGTATCTAATTTAAAATCAGTAATGGCACTAGAGTAGAGAAATGGTGAAAAACGAGTATCCTTCCACCTAATGAACTACAACCCCCAGCATCTTTCCTCACTGGCCTTGCTGCCTAAGTTTAGGGTAAGTTTAGCGTTGAGCAGCTTCTAGAGCACAATAGTTTCCCATCTTTAGAAGACAATTTTTCAAAATGTTAAATCATTTTTTTAACATTTTTGGTACATTTTTTTTTACTGAATAACCTGAGAAGTGTGAGAAAGGGAAAATATCTACCTGCAGGGAGTTATTTCCAATTACTTTATATGAAGTAGATAATGAAAATAATGAAAATAATGAAATTCAATGGTGAAAAAAGTAAGGTTCTACATTTAGGCACAGGTATAGTATAGGTCAGGGGTAGGCAACCTCGGCTCTTTTATGAGTCATGGACTTCAACTCTCAGAATTCCTGAGCCAGAATTCCTGAGTCAACTTCTGGAAGTTGAAGTCCATGAGTCATAAAAGAGCCGAGGTTGCCTACCCCTGGTATAGGTGGTACCTTGCTCAACAGTAGCAACTGTGAAAGGGATCTTGGGGTCCTAGTGGACAATCACTTAAATATGTGCCAGCAGTGTGCTGCAGCTGCCAAAAAAGCCAACATAGTGCTAGACTGCATTAACAGAGGGACAGAATCAAGATCACTTGAAAAGTGTCAATACCACTTTATAATGCCTTGGTAAGGCCACACTTGGAATACTGCATCCAGTTTTGGTCACCGCAATGTAAAAAAGATGTTGAGACTCTAGAAAGACTAGAGAGAAGAGCAACAAAGATAATCAGGGGACTGGAGGCTAAAATATATAAGGAACAGTTGCTGGAATTGGGTATGTCTAGTCTAATGAAGAGAAAGACAATGGGTGACATGATAGCAGTGCTCCAATATCTCAGGGATTGCCATAAAGAAGAGGGAGTCAAGCTATTCTCCAAAGCTCCTGAAGGCAGGACAAGAAGCAATGGATGGAAACTAATCAAGGAGAGAAGCAACCTAGAACTAAGGAGAAACTTCCTGACAGTTAGAACAATTAACCAGTGGAACAACCTGCCTCCAGAAGCTGTGAATGCTCCAACACTGGAAGTATTTAAGACTGGACAGCCATTTGTGTGAAATGGTATAGGGTTTCCTGCTTGAGCAGGGGGTTGGACTAAATGACCTCCAAGGTCCCTTCCAACTTTTATTATTATTATTATTGTTGTTGTTGTAACACTAAAATATAAATATCTATTTTATCTGTCCCCTACCATCATCCAAATGTTCTCAAGCACTGCTTAATGAACTCTTTCTTTTTTTAACTTTAACAACCTTGTGAGGCAAGGTGGAATAAGATGAAACAAAGTGACTTTAGACTTCTAGGCAAATTTTCAAGGCTGATCAGTTTTTTTAAAATGCCAAAAAAATCACATGATTGTTTGGTTCTATATGTGATCAGACCAATCTTTTGTCATAAGTACTTTTACTGTAAAATTACATTACACAATTTTTTCTTCTGATAATTTTCTTCTGATGAAGCCAATTAAGACTGATACCAGTTATCAGTCTAACTATACTGATTATTATACATACCTGAATATTCCATTTCTAAATCTGCTAGCGCCTGTACGGTATTCTCATAAGTGATTTCTTGCATATCAAGTATGCCAACACTGTCATAAACCTGCTTTGCTTTCTTGATAAGTTCTTCAGTTCTTGTTCTAATCTGCTCTGGTGAGAGATCCCATTTCAGGAAATTTTGGTCAGCTCTGCTGTAAGAAGACACCCTGAAAAATGATGCAATCTCTGTTCCTAATGTCATTTTGAGTAAAATCCTTGGGCTTCTAGCTCTGCAATTTAAAATAAAAGGATAAAACAAAAAATTAATACTGCAAGAAACACAATTACAAAAGACCAAAGATGAAAACAGAGAAAACAGATGTAACTGTCCATTAAGGGGAGATGAAAGATCATGGTATTTTACGGATAATTATTTTGCTAAGAAATTATATTCAAAATAAAAAAGGAAAATAGGTATTCAGACAATATATCCAGAAGAATGTTACAGATGAAACTAAAAAAGAAAAAAAAATCAATTTGAGGAACTAAAGTACAAAAAAGAGAGAGAATAATTGAGTTCACAAATCCTTTTATTAGCTACTATTTTTGACTATGAGACAATTTGCCAAGAATGAATGAATGAATGAACTTTTATTGTCAAAGTACAACCATGTATACATTGAGATTGGCTGAGCCTCCCTTCGTGCCCCCCACCACAACTCACAGTGGCAACAAATCCACCATCTTATTAAACCATGTGAGCTAACTGCACACAAGACACCGGCCTCATAAGTCAATCATACATAAAGTTATTTCCCGTTCAACAGCCTGACAGCCCATGGATAGAAGCTGTTCTTCAGCCTGTTGGTACGGCTGGCTATACTCCTGTATCTCCCACCCAATGGTAGGAGAGTAAAGAGGTACCAACCAGGGTGTGAGTCGTCCCTGAGAATTTTCCTCACTCTTCCAAGGCAGTGAGCCCTGGGGATGTTATCCAGTGGTGTCCCACGATGTTTTGTGCTGTGCTCACCACCCTCTGTAATATCTTCCTATCCACGGCTGTCAGGCCAGGATACCAAACCGCAATACAGTGCAAGAGGACGCTCTCTATAGTAGACCGGTAAAAGAAGGTCATTAGCCGTTGTTCTACCCTGTTCTTCCGCAAGACCCTGAGGAAGTAGAGTCTCTGTTGGGCCTTTCTGGCTAGCTGGGTTGTATTGACTTTCCAGGTAAGATCTTCACAGAGGTAGACTTCCAGGAATTTAAAGGAGGAAACTCTCTCGACACAGCTCCTCCCGATGTAAAGTGGGGCAGGTTCCTCTCTTTTCCTCTGGAAAAGAGTCTTGGGCATCCACAGAAGCTTCTTGCTCTTATCAAAATGATGAAAACAATGTTGTGATGCAAACTCAACTATTCAACTGGTTTCCTGTGGGACCACTCTTTCTCTGCAAACCCAGCTTCTGTTGGCTGGGAAAGAAATCAAAATCCCAGCTTCTGCAATCACGTTTTATTTTAATGAGTTGTGAAATGGTCAACCTAGTGCAAAGCTTTGAAATTACATTAATTTTTAATGCATATAATAGAACATTTCATCAAAAAAACCATGCTCTTCTACAGCTTGACAGCAAGAAATTTCCTTCTCTGTGGCTGCTGTTGTCCTGAATTTCTTAACAACACTTTATCCAATAGCTGCATGTCACCTATGCAAATTATCATGATCACTAGGTGGCAGCCAAGTGATACAATAATCTTTAGCTCTTTTCTGCCATCTAGTGACTAAAAAAGGCTACTTGTTGATCTACAGTTTACAAAGCATTAATGCTGATGAGCTCATTCCTGGTTTAATTCCAATTATGAACATGCCATTGAAAGGACTTGTTGCTGCTATTCTATCACTAGTGTAGTTGGGAATTCCCTTCCCAGTGGCTGCTGCTCCCAGAAGAGTCTTGGCTTCTTGCTTCCTTTCTCCACAATGTGTCCTTAAGCATGTTTACAGCTTCTCCTTCACTCTCTATGGCTAAACCCTTTTCTCAAACTCTGAAGTGTACTTTTCCACTTGCTGCATCATGGCTGCACAAGCCATTAAATGGCAATCAATTTGCCATTTTTTAAAAAAAGGGACAACAGGGCAGCATAGAATCCATTCCACATGTCCATTAAGAATGTGCAGTGGGGATTGAATGATTTAGAGTGAGATTATTTCCTCTCAGGTCTACAATGGGGTGGGAGGATAAAAATGTAGCTGTGTGGACATAGCCACAGACACGTTTTCTGTAGGACAGAATGGTAACTGACATGGGCAGATGGTCTACGTTTCATTCTTTTTTTTTCTAGGAAGCATTCTTTGTTAAACAAAACAAAACACAGCCTATTGGGCAAGACCTCAAAATGGTTTGCTATGTGCCCCATCCATCAGGGTCCCAGATTCTCTAAATAGGTGTGAGAGAAAAATGAGAAGTCGCCTTTCAAAAAGGTGAACCCAACATAATGTATTTAAGATGGGAATAAAAAATAATAATGGAAGCCAGGGGAAGATCTTAGATAATTATATCATATGAAGCAAGTCTGAATTCAACAATAAGCCTCTTGACAGACAGCATGATAAGCCATGATTGCTTTCTTCCCTAAAATAACCAGCTGGCTTCATACAATAACTTCCCTATAAAACAGTTAACAAATCACAATTGCTGGTTAGCATGAAAGTTTATGGTAAAACCAAACATATCACATTAGGCTTAGTTTATAATGTGAACCAGATTATTTGTTGGTATGAAATTCTGGAACTGAAATCCTGCTGCAAGCTAGTTTCTTAATATTCTGGCTGGGGAGCTATTTGATAAAAGCAGAAAGCTTTCTAAAATACTATATTCTGCTATTTAAAAAAGTCTTTTCTCTCTCTTCATTGTATTCTTGATCTCTTGTTCGGTCTCAACATACTAAGTCGAAATACTTTACAAACTCTTTTCAGAATTTTCCTTGAAGTGGCCTTTATTTGAGATGAAGAAAAAGTGCCCAGATATTTCATAGGGGGCACTTTTTTCTTTTTCCAGAGTATAAAATTCTTCTTCTAATTGCAAGACAAAAAACATCATCTGAACAAAGCATGCTGTAAGGGTGGAATGCCAGGGAATATTTCCCTATCTGCTAACCATTAGAAGACCACACCAAAGAAATACAGTCATGGTTGGAATTCTGACAACATCAGAGAAACATAATAGTGCTAAGCTTTATTCTTGTCTTCAAAAGAAATGCTGGAGTCCTGGCATGCCTAAGACACAAATGATTTTTTTCCTATTACTGTATCCCACATAACATAACAGACCAAAGCCATTTAAAGCCAAATTCTCTGGCATAAATTTCTCAAGCTGACATAGCTTTAACTCAGCCTTCAAAGGCAAACATAAGAAGAATCTTCTTCCTGTCTAATGTCCATTAATCAGGCAACGAATCCTCCTGAGATTTTCATTAAGGAATAAATGAAATCCGAAGGTACTCTCAAGAGGCTCTATGAGCATACATCATGGTAGCAGAATTTGTTCAAACAAGGATGCCAAACTATAAACCCTCTATTTTCAAACCATAGTGGCTTAATGCATTGTGAAATTGCACTTCATATAAAAAGCTTTTATCCATTTATCAGCTCAAAAGTAAGTATGAGAAGTAAACAAGAACATGCAGTTAGATAAATGATTATTGGCTTTAATTCTGCACCATTTGCAAATAAAGTTACACATTAAGTAATGGAACTGTTTCTATAATTAAGCTTGAATATCATTACTCTTCTGCTTACTTTAAAAGATCCAGCTAAATGTTTCTATGTGAATGCATTTAACATTAGTAATAATAGAACTTATTTCTGTTATTTTCCAGCAGTAACCAACAATATGGATTAGTAATACAGTTTTTAAGATATAGTGGTAATATTACTTTCCAGACACTAAGCAGTGCAAAATCCATTGATCTGGGAATGGAGTGTTACAGAGAAGAATGGCATGTCATACCTCCCTCTCAGACTACATCTTTCCATGGAAGTTGAGCAATTTTCATAAATAAGTCCTCAAACCAGAAGCAGGTGCTAAAATAGCACAGTCCAGAAGCAAGTTCAGCATGCACTGGACAAAAATAGAATGTTCCTGGGTTTTCCACATTTTATTCCATGTATCTGTTCCATTTTATACTTTAGGTGTTTTGCAGAAATCAAATGTCAACTAGGGATCAAACTCAAGGATTTTCTGATTTTATATGTTTTCCTATAATATACTCATATCAGACATTTATCAGACATTCAGCTTGTAGCTATCAACAATTTGCTGCTGGATATTAAGCAGATATATAAATGTAGATGAATTTAAGCTTGGTAAAAATTATGCTAATGTTTTACCAATATTATCTGTGAAGGTAGCAAAATTGATAAATTCTGTCTGGGCTCTGAAGCTAAGCTGGGTCAATACCTGAATGGGAATCATTCAAAAAATACTTTGCAGGAATAACTTCCCTGAAGAAGTCCAGTTGGCACCCATTGTAGGGTCATTCCAATTGGCCATCATAATCAAACTTTTCTATTGGGCCTTTGAAGTTTACTTACTGCTAAGTTAATTGAGTCTAATATCTATCATTTTTATTTTATTGCTTTACTTTTGTATTTTGGTTTCATCTATTTATTTATTTTTTAATCCCATTTATATCCCGCCCTTCTCCAAAGACTCAGGGCGGCTTACAATCTAAGGCACAAATCAATGTGCTTAGCAATAGCCTTCATCCTATGTATATGCCTGCTTATTAGGGCTTTCGCCCCCCCCCCAAGTGGCATTATTACAAAGTCAGCTTATTGCCCCCAACAATCTGGGTCCTTTATAAGCAATTGTGAGTTGATCTGATGCAGTGGTACACAAATATTGATCAAGTGCCATTAAATTGGTGTTGACTCTCAGTGACCATACAGATTTTCTCCAGGAAGATCTGTCCCCAGTCTGGTACTGTAAATTTCCCCACAGTGCACCCTTCACTGCTGTAATTCAGTCCATGTACTTGCTACTGATACTTCTTTTTGTCTTTTCTTTCATCCTTCCCAGCATTACAGACTTCTCCAAAGAGCTAGATTTTTTTGTAATGTGTCTGAAATATTTGATCCTGGTAGTTTGTGCCTCGATTGAATTGTTCATTATTTGTTTGTTTCCTTGGCTATCCATGGAATTCTTAGGAGTCTTCACCAACACCAAGTATCAAAAGCATCAATATTCTTTCGATCCTACTTCTCCAACACACAACCTTCACTACCTAGAGTGTCATATAAAATACCATTGTCTGCATGATTCTCATCTTCATGAGCATAAATATATCCTAGCATCTAGGTATCTTGCAAAGCCTTTATTGCTACTCCAGCAAATACTAGCCTGCAGTGTATTTTTTGACTGCTGGTTCTTTTACTGATGATAGTCGATCCTAAAAGACAGAAGCTATTTACCACTTCAATATCTTCAACATCTAATGAAGGTGTATCTGTTGTAATAGAGTAATAGAGCTGGAAGGGACCTTGGAGGTCTTCTAGTCCAGCCCCCCAAGTGACTGTCCAGTGACTGTCCAGTCTCTTCTTAAAAACCTCCAGTGATGGAAACCCATGATTTCTGAAGGCAAGCTGTTCCACTGGTTAATTGTCCTCACTGTTGGGAACTTTCTTCCTTAATTCCAGGTTGCTTCTCTCTTTGATCAGTTTCCAACCATTGTTTCTTGTCTATATACGTACATACATACATACATACACACATACACATTTAAAAATGTAATAAATAAAATATAAAATTTTCACCATGCTCCTTGACTTTTATTACTAGAGTGTGCAAATCCTGTGCCTTTTCAACAGAATAGTATTATGACCATAGCACAGGTTATTTGATGTTACTACCATTTTCCAATACAGCCTTCCTCAATGTATATTCTACGTATAGGTTAAATAATGTACAAATATAAGCATCAAATATGGAAAGCAAACAGTTACAGTCCTGAAGAAGACACCGGTAAACTAATTTTTTATAAAAAAAAATTATAAATTTTTTATGTAGAGGAGTAACTCTGAGCAGCATATAACAAACTACTTATATTATGGCCAAGAAATTACATGAATGTGTGCACGAAGACAGCAGATTTCCAGCAAAAATCAATTTGAGATATTTATTTTACTTTTTATCAGCATGCCCATGGATTCTTGAAATAAAATAGGATTTTGGTTGGTTTCCCATCCTAAATAAGACAGAATATTAAGTTTGAATCTGGCTTATTGTATTGAGGTATCCAACCTATATCCAAAAACAAGTACCTTCATTTCAATTAAAATTTAAAACATTAAATTTATATGCACACAGAAAAACAGCTGGGGTATATATACCAATTATTTAATCTTTTTTACCTTTACCATTGCCTTAATAATATACCACTTATAATTATCAATAGATAACTTATTCTTGTGACTATTTTAGCTGTGAAAAATCACTTCTTGAAACAGCCAAATATCTTTAGTTTAGAAAAAAGCTTTTTAAATGACCTTATCAATTACTATTGGCTATTTTATTCTTTGTCACTGATCTGAATCTTGATGATCAAAACTGTATGATAAAATAAATTATTATAGCTTAAAAAACAATTTTAGTTTGAATTACTTTAGATGCCATGCAACTCCAATCTTCCAACTGCAATGCAATACACATTGATTTGAGAGGCATGGATTTAATAAAATATTTAATAAAAATTTATTGCAACAGAAACAAGTACTGGGTTTCTTAAATTAATTGAATATCTGTTGTAATGTTTACTGCCTAATGTCACAAGAGATGACATCCAACATTATGAAGCTGCAGAATATTGTCTGCATAATTCTTTCATTTTCTAGAAAATCAAAGCTTTTTTTGCATATTAATAGCGACATCCAAGTTCTGTTGACAACACAGTACCCATCAGAAAACTAATCAATATATTTCACAGGGAATAAAAAAGACAAGTTATAATTCTTGCTGTGGATTAACACCATTGATCATTATTACGGCTTGGGGATTGCCCCATCCCCCCGAATTAATTGACAGGAGGAAATCCAGGTGCCGAACAGTGTTTAAAAGGCGACAAGCCTGTTCACCTTCTTGGCAATAGGCGACATTTCACGCAGAGAGGGATTTACAAAACTGTTTCATACAAAGCTACCTGAGTCCGGCCTAGCCATTTTTAACGCCTCTCCTTTTGCTAACGCAAGCTGCTGCTTTAGGGAATCGAGGGAAGATGCAGATGATCTCACACTGCAGGCGTCGGAGGGCCACTTTGTGCGATCCCACCTGAATCTGTATCTGGGCGACAAATTCCGTGCTGGTGAAACGGGTGTGTCTTGCACAGAATACCTGCTCAAGCTTCGGCCCGCCGAAATGGCCAAGGACAGCATAGAGCGAGGAAAAGGAGAACGGACAACCGCGTTCCGACCGGCCCGAAGACAGACAACCGCTCCCCACGAGCCTTCGCAACCGCCACGGCGGCTTCCCCCCACGTGCAGCCAAGGAGCCTGGCCGGCGACTCCGGGGAAGGAGCGGCAGAGTCACTTCCGCCCAGCTGAGCCTCGGCGTCGCGCGCCCTCTACAGACTCTCGCGCGCGCTGCTCACGTTGCCCTCCCTCCCTCCCGCTTCCGAGAACGCCACGGGAGCCCGCGAGCCAGAGGCAGGGAGAAGTTTGCTGCGCCCGGACGCCCCGCGCGAGTCGGCGAAGGAAAGCAAGCAGCCCGCCCGTCTGACCAGCCATTACCTCCTCTCCTGTTGTCACGGTAAGCGACTGCCGCTGGCTTCCCTGGGCGCGGACGGTTGCTGTCCGCTGTGCGGCAGAATAGGAGCCCTGGCCGTGGCGCTGCAAGAAGCCGCCGCCTTTACCTATAAACGCTGAGTGGAACCCGCATCTGGCTCCGGGGTTTGTTTGTGCGAGAGCCATCTCTAGTGACTGGCCACCGTCAAGGCAAAGCACCTGGCTTGCCTGCTTCCCCGCCGCCCCGCCCGGCCGTCATCTTTCCCTCTCCAGCATCCTTGAGAGGACTCAGGGATGCTGGAGCCCGCGTCTGGTTGCGTTTGAGGATTCAGGGGATGGGATGTGAAAGATGGACGAGCGGATGCTGTTTGGGCCAGCATTTGTTTTGGAGTGCTGCCTGGCTGGTGTTCTCCGTGTAAAAAAAAAATAAATACGATCGCTCTCATTTTACGTGCTCGGACCATTAAAGATGCCCATCTGCCGCTGATTGCCTAGTGTGGGTCCCAAGGTGTGACATTTCAAAGATCAGATTGTCCAGTTATATAACCCCATAAAGCATATCGCTGGGGTTGAATCGCGCTGTATCTTCGAATGGGTTGTACCATCATTCGGACAAAACATGCTTTAATATCATTATGTGGCCACAGCTTCTGCCTCCAGTGGGCTATGCCCCTGTTAAAGAAAAATATGCTGATATAGCCACACTTGCATTTCCCTTCTTGAAAATCTCCAATCACTGCTTCACCACAAAAACCCTTGTAGTCTTTTCAGCAATAATTTCAAGATGTGTAAAACTTATTTTTCAGGATAAAATGTGAAAAAAATGTCATAAGAAAATTGAGAACCTTGGGAGTTGGGCTAAAATACTTTCTTTAAGTTATATATAATTCTAATAGGCACAGGAGATGTTGAATGTAAATTAAGCTCTGACTCAGCATGTGGCACTAATCACAAGTTGGCATTGAGGTCACAATGTTCTAGATTTCATTATAAATTGATGTTTTATGAAAAGTTGGACTGCTTATAAGTCAAATGGAAAATAATACATTTTCATGGGTGCTCATAAAGGGGTGGTAAATAATGCACCATGACTTCATTGTGGAAATGACGAGAGTTTATAGTTTGTGTCATTTTTGTTAGTATAAATAAGATGTCATCTTGCCTTCTTTGGGATATCTTCAGAATTTTTTTGTTTTTTCTAAATACATTGTTAAAATTAAACCACATAATTCAGTTTAGATGACACTGAAGCCAATTCTGAATTTGCAATCACAATTACAAAGAATAAGGAGACAGAAACCTATTTGGAGAAGTATAGTTCATCCATTGTAATAGAATATGCTTTTGGTTCAGTAATAGGGCTGGCAAGGGCATGGTTTTAGTTTTAAAGTTTATTAAACATTTAGATTGTACAGATTATAGTGCACAAATATCTAAGTGCTATATTGTATGCCATACAGCAAATTACTTAGCATTTGACATCACAAAATGCTAAATGGTTCTTAGCTATGTATTTACTGTTATGGCTTTCTGTATAATGTGCAAATGGGAATAGTTACTAACTTTATATCCTGCCTTTACTATTTTTATAAATAACTTAAGGCAGTGAATATACACAATACTTCTTCCTCCTACTATTTTCCCTACCATAACAACTTTGTCAGGTGAATTGAGCTGAGAGTGATTGGCCGAAAGTCATCCAGCCAGCTTTTATGCCTAAGGGAAGACAAACGGGGATTTGGTCAAGAAGCTACATAAAATTTTCTTCCAGCAAGATTACTGTACTCTGTTTCACACTGTCGGTTGTGGATTGTTTGTGTGATATTCAATAAATCACATTTGCTAGACTCATGCAGTATGATGAGTTTTTTGTCTGAGTTCATGGAAAAATTGCCACTGAGTTGTTGTTCAACAAATCATTGTGTATATAAAGTGGGACTTTGAGATAATGAAGAACCCAAGTAGAAGCAAAAAGAAAATCTTTTTGATGATTATGTTTATTTTGTAAATTTCTAGTCAGAAGTGTAGCTGTTGAATTTAGTAGGGTTTACTCTCAAGTAAGCATTTTAGGATTGCAGCCTTAAATTTCCTAGATTATTGGGCCCAAAATGTCAAAGAAAATGGGTTTGGAAGGAAACAAGACAATGTATTCAGGGAGAAAATTGCAGCATAAGGAGCAAGCATGGGAAGGGGAGAGGAAGGATGGGGAGGGAAGAGGAAGGATGATGATTGATATTTGAGGGAACTGAAAACTTTGTATGACTGCCAATGATAGAACTGGATATATGCAAAGATACATCTTGGATAGAGAAAAATAAGAGGCAGGATTTGTGTCACAAGTACATAAAGCTAAGGAGTTTATCCTAGATTGATATTATCCACACATTGGCAGCTTGTATGTTTGAAACTGGCAAGTTTCCTGTTGTAGATTTAATTCCTTTTTCCCTTTCTGCCCATTGCCAGTATGCAATGAACCTGAAGCCTGACTAGAATGTAAAGATGAACTGGGTTAATTTGGCAGAGGAGTTGAATTGTGAACCAGAAGCTAAACTGTGAGAAACAATCTTTTGAAAAGAAATCCTGTCCACTTTGGATTAAGACATCTAATAGCATTCTAAGTATGGCAGAGATAAAGAAATCATAAACGGTTTCTATATTTTAGAATAAGGGAAAGAAATTGGGGAAGGAGGAAATCAGACCTAGAAACAAGCAAGTGGCACAAAGAAAAGACTACTCACAAAATAAAACAATGACAGTACAACCAGCAGATCACTCAAATTACCTCTCTCTCTGCTGTTCTGCATTACAGTGCACCATTCATGTGTATTGGTTTTGTTATGATTCATTGGAAGGAACCACTTAGGTCTGCCTCAGCATAAGATGGATCCAGATATATTTAATTCTGAGTGATTGGCAGTAGATTGCTTACAGCTAATGTTATGATAATTGTGTTTCCCAAATTATGAGATTGCAGGAAGAAAGCTTGGAAGAACCAAGAGTGGATTTTGAGTCCTAGTACTCAAAATACATTTTTTTGTGCTTAAATTCTTTGAGATCTGACACTTTTCATCTTAGGTATATGCATTTTACAACAGGTGATGAATTTGTGAATTTTAGTAAAAAGCAAATCAAATTTTAGTAAATTTTAGTAAAAAGCAAATTTTAGTAAAAAGCAAATCAAATCATGCATGCCTCAAGTGTGCCCAACCCTGGTTTGGGTAATGATATATAATCAGAAATTCAAACAGACAAGTTTGGTGCCAATGTAAGACAGGAAGCTAGGATCAGGAAGGAATAAAATAATAATAATCCAGGATGGATATTAATGTATTAATTGACTTTTAAAAGTAAAAAAAAAGATAACCCCTCAAACTTTTGTACTACATTAGAAATTGAAAAGAACTTGATAGATAGTGGTATAATGTAGGCTGGAAATTAGCATTCTTTAAAGGATAACTGACAACCACAATATTTTTAAAGCAACAGAGAAGAAAGGATATGGTAGAACATAGGAATAAAGTAACAAAATAACAACAACAACAACAACAACAATAACAATAATAGAGTTGGAAGACACCTTGGAGGTCTTCTAGTCCAACCCCCTGCTCAGGCAGGAATCCCTATACCATTTCAGACAAATGGTTGTCCAGTCTCTTCTTAAATACTTCCAGTGTTGGAGCATTCACAACTTCTGGAGGCAGGTTGTTCCATTGATTAATTGTTTTAACTGTCAAGAAATTTCTTAGTTCTAGGTTGCTTCTCTCTTTGATTAGTTTCCATCCATTGCTTCTTGTCCTGCCTTCAGGTGCTTTGGAAAATAGCTTGACTCCCTCTTCTTTGTGGTAGCCCCTGAGATACTGGAAGTTATGAAATAACATTTAATTTTTTAATTAATAGAATATTTAATATTATCAAAGAGTGACACAGATTAGTGTGAGGGCTGAAGCTGATGAGTAAAACAAGAATTCTCAGGCTTTGTCAGAATTGTTGAATAAACATTGAACAGATGTTTGCCAATCTCAAGGCTGGGAAGAAAACAGCCCAATGTCCTTTTATTCAAAAATTGGGAGGAAAAAATATGATTTAAATTTTGAAACAAACATACATTGTATTTAATGCCTGATCCTTCTGCATTAAGTAGATCTTTTACGTATACATGATTTCTCTTGTCTGCAATAAAACAATTATACAAAACTGTAGTGTGCCAGTGAGCAGAAGCAAATTCCTGATTATGGATTTAATGTCTGGCAAGTCAAATTTTATTGCCATACCTGACAAGAAGTTTGACAATCATAATAAAAGAAACATTAGAATATATAGATTGGGGAACTTTTGCTTCTCTTATAAGCCAGCCTTTTACGATTTCCCAAGGTACATAAACCGGAAGACCATCTAAAAATGGCTTTTTATCTTAATGCTACTTTGATATTTGAATCATTAGCATTAGATTGTACTCTACTGCTTTAGTGAAGAGCATCATTGCTTATGTAAAAGATTTAACACCCTCACCCCAAATTTTAACACAGTAGGACATGGCTGATGAATATAAAATAAAACAGGTTTGGAGAAAGAAGACAGGGAAGAGCTTTTCTCTTACTCTCAAAACATTGGGACCATCCAGTGAGGCTGGTAGAAAATTTTAAACAGAGAAAAGGAAGCAATTTTTCATACAGTGTGTAATTTACCTGTGGAATTCATTGTATGGGTGATTGCTACCAATCTGAATAGTTTTGAAGGGCATTGGAGTTATTCTCACAATGCTTAGCCACATGCAAATGGTCAGCCATTTGTTGCATATCTGAGTATTTGTGTCATCGGTGTGATGTCTGCTGCAGTTTGTCATCTCTCCCAGGTAAATCAGACAGGAAACATGATCAAAGTGGATGAATTAATTCTACTTTTTTGTAAGGCCATGTTAACAGAATTTTGCAAGCCTAGAAGTACGAACCTCCTGCTGCCACTTTCAACTGCTTCATCCATTAGGATGGGTCCTTCCTAAGTTTCTTTCTCTGATTGTTCAGCCACTGAGGGCTCCTGTCTTTCTTGTCTGATTATTTCCTAAGTAGCATCTCTTTCCTTCGTTCCCCAAGGTCATCCACACATTTCATAACAACTTAGTCCTAAGCCTACAGTTTACTACTATATAGTTGACTTCGAAGTGGTGCCATTTCTTGTAATTTGTCTAAATCCAACAACACATCAACTGATAAACACCTTACTTTTCTATAAGTTAGTTTGGGTGTATAATACAATTGAGCTTTTTTTAAAAATCAATTTGATATTTATGGATTTTCACTAGGGTTGTGTTCTAGCTCCCATTTTGTTTAATGTGTGTATTAATTCCCTCATCAAAATATATAGCTATTTTGGCTCTCTAACTGGGGAATCGACATCTCCAATTGTAGATGATGCTGTCATTCTAAACATATACTGGTCATAAAAGAGCTATCATTGCTTTGGTCCAGCTTTACCCTAAAAAGCATTTGATGGTTTATTAAAAAAAACCACAAAATGTTAGTCAGTCATTAATGGTTACCAGATAGAACATGTTCAATATTTATATATCTTGGGTTTAATTCACGTCACATGCTAGATGAGGCTTTGATGCTGGTTATGTTATTGATTTGGCTCAAAGAACTACCACAGCAATTTTACAGTATTATTATTCATAAGGAAATAGATATTTATCTGGAACTATTAAACTTTGCTGACAAAGGCTTAGTACAATAACTGTTTGAGGTAACTGTAATCTAATTTTCTAGCCTACTGAGATCACTTCAATCTAGATTTCTCAGGTTTATTTTTGGTACTCCCAAATGTGGTTCAGATGTGGCTCAAGCTAGAAACAAGGCTGATTAGAATAGAAACAAAGCTTAGGAATATTTAATTAGTGGCTTAAATGTATTAATTAGCCTATTTGGGCTTCTCTATTGTGTTTTAAATGAGTCCTTTCAATCTGCTTTAAGAAGTCTCTTAATCAGATACTACTTTCACATAGTCTTTTTGAGACCATTTTATGTAATGCTGATCTTAGGCAAAATAATTCATTGCCCAATCATTATTTGGAATTGAATTGCAGTATAATTTAAACAGATTGTCCAGCTTTTGATTGATGCAAAAAAAAAATCAGAAAGGCTGGCTCTCCATCTAACTCACTTACCCAAACTATCAGTGGACCTTTACTAAGGGTGCTGTAATGCACTTACTACAACATTGTCAAAGAGAAAATATTGCAGTGTTCATGGTTCACTGTCACTGCCCAAGTTGCACAGAAAAAGTAGGTACAATCAATTACTTATCTGCTTTTACATTGTAAGTGTGATGCAACTTTGAGCTAAAATTATTTTTCCCATTTTAGGAGCAAATCAATTTATGCACAGATCTAGCTACTTCAGCACCCAGATGGCAGGAATGTCAAAGGGCGGATCCATTTGTGTATTAAGAGAATGTTATGAAACTTCTAGCAGTTTGTTAACTATATAAACAGAATCCCAGGACGAAAGACTATTTGCTTTAGACTCCATTTCTTATTCTAACTGTTGAAGATGAAGAAATGGGAAATAAAGTTTGTTAATCAAATTGGTGATTTAAACAATATCTTTAATTACATTTTTCTTTGAATTATTCTTTCTATTCTATTAATAGGTTAATAGGAGTAAAATAATATTTAAAATTTTTTTGTCCTTCTTGTCCTTTTCGAAGAACTGAGCCATGATGTTTAAAAGTGACTGAAAGGTTTTCCTTAAGAAAGATTCTCAGATAAAAATCTAATTCAAAATACAACTCCTCATTTGTCCATTTCTTCAGTGCAATAGAAGAAATGGACATGTTAACTTCATTAACAGTGTTTTGATTGTCTGTTTTTATGATTTAGGAAAGCTGCGCTAAATTTGAGAATGTCTTCAGTGAAACACCTTGTTTATGCTATCATCCATTTCCTGAGAGAACAGAGTCAGATGGATACTTTCACATCCGATGAACAAGAAAGCTTGGAAGGTGTGTTGAGATGGGGCAATTTGGTATTTAAATGAAATATTGCTGTTAAGAAGTGAATGCTTTATTGATTGTATTTCATAAACATATTTTAAAACTGACGATCGTTAGAGTCCCTTTACCTCGGTCATTCAGGGTCCGACTCATGGGGGAGGACACACTCTCGACCTAGTTTTCTTATCTGGGCAGTGGTTTGATGATCTGGGGGGGGGCTCGCCAACTATTGTCCCCCTGTCATGGTCCGATCATCACCTCCTGCGGTTGGTCTTCCACTATGCCACCCCCCGCTGCTGGGCTGCGGAACCGACCAGGTTGTTCTGCCCCAGACACCTAATGGATCCGGAACGGTTCCAGACGGTGCTTGGGTCTATACCTATCCCCCTCGCTCACAGCCCGGCCAACACCTTGGTGGATGCCTGGGAAAGGGCTGCCACCGAGGCGCTCGACCGTGTTGTACCCTTGCGACCCCTGACCCGGCGCAGATCCCGGTGGGCTCCATGGTTTTCTGTGGAGCTCCGGGAGATGAAGCGTCGGAGACGAGGTCTAGAGAGCTGTTGGAGATCCAGCCGGTCTGAGTCTGACCGGTTGCAGTTAAGAACCTTTACGAGGTCTTATCTCACGGCGATGAGGACAGCGAAGTCTAATTACTTCGCTGCCCTCATCGCGTCCACAGATAATCGCCCGGCCGCCCTGTTTAGGGTGACTCACTCCCTCCTTAATTAGGAGGTGAAGGAGGAGCCCTTGCAGGGGCAAGCCAAGGAGTTTAGCTATCATCTGACGGACAAAATCGCTCAGATTCGAGCCGGTTTGGATTCTGACTGGGCAGAGACTGACAGGGAGGAATCGAGCGGTCAAGAGAATGTTACCTGGAGTGAATTCGATCCTGTGACCCCAGATGAGGTGGACAGGATCATGAGGAGACTGAGGTCTGCCACGTGTTTATTGGACCCGTGCCCCTCCTGGCTGGTATGTGCAGCCCGGGAGGAGACACGAGGCTGGTTCCAGGCAGTCATAACTGCTTCTTTGAGGGAGGGTACCTTCCCTGCCACCTTGAAGGAGGCGGTGGTGAGGCCCCTCCTCAAGAAGCCTGCCCTGGACCCGGCTATTTTGAACAACTATTGTCTGGTCTCCAACCTTCGCTTTCTTGCGAAGGTGGTTGAGAGCGTGGTGGCACTTCAGCTCCCTCTGTTCCTGGAGCAAACTGATTATCTGGACCCATACCAATCGGGCTTCAGGACCGGGTACAGCACAGAGACGGCATTGGTTGCGCTGGTGAATGATCTCTGCCGGGCTCGGGACAGGGGTTGTTCCTCTGTCCTAGTCCTATTAGACCTCTCAGCGGCTTTTGATACCATCGACCATGGTATCCTACTATGGCGTTTCAGGGGGTTGGGAGTGGGGGGCACTGTTTTACAGTGGTTCTCCTCCTACCTCCTGGGCCGCTCGCAGTCAGTGTTGACGGGAGGGCAGAGGTCCACCCCGAGGCCTCTCGTTTGTGGAGTTCCTCAGGGGTCGGTCCTCCTCTCTTGTTCAACATCTATATGAAGCCGCTGGGTGAGCTCATTCGTGGTTTCGGGGTGGGGTATCATCAGTATGCTGATACCCAGCTTTTTCTTTCCACCCCGAACCAACCCAGTGATGCCCTTGACGTGATGTCCCGTTGCCTGGAGGTGGTCCGGGTTTGGATGGGGAGAAACAGGCTTCGTCTCAATCCTGCCAAGACTGAGTGGCTGTGCATACCGGCATCTCAGACTAACCAATCTTTTCCATCGTTAACTATGGGGGGTGAGGTGTTACCCCCCGTTGATAGGGCCTGCAACTTGGGCGTCCTCCTGGATTCACGGCTCAGTTTGGAAGATCATATAGGAGCCGTGGCCAGGGGGGCTTTTGCCCAGGTTCGCCTGGTGCGCCAGTTACGGCCCTATCTGGACCAAGATGCCCTACACACAGTCACCCATGCGCTCGTGACCTCCCGGCTAGACTACTGCAATGCTCTTTACATGGGGCTGCCCCTGAGGACCACTCGGAGGCTTCAGCTGGTGCAGAATGCAGCTGCGCGAGTTGTGATGGGAGTCTCCCGATACTCCCATGTAACACCTCTTCTCCGTGAGCTGCATTGGCTTCCAGTTGCCCTCCGGGTGAGATTCAAGGTGCTGGTGATGACATATAAAGCCCTAAATGGCATGGGCCCGGATTATCTAAGGGAGCACTTCTGCCAGCGTCAATTTCCCATTGTCCTGTGGGCTCCCACAGGGAGGGCCTCCTCAGGGTACCACCGGTCAAAGATTGCCGACGGGCGATCCCCAGGGGGAGGGCGTTCTCTGTGGGCGCGCCTGCCCTATGGAATCAACTGCCAATGGAACTCCGGACTGCCCCCGACCTTCGTTCATTTTGCCGGGACCTAAAAACCTGGCTCTTTGAGCTATCTGGTCTGGACTGAGGGGTTTAATGTTTTTAAATTGTGATTTTAATTTATGCGGCTAGACTTAATTTAATTTCATTTTAATTTTATATTGTATTGTTTTTAAATTTTGCCTTGTAAACCGCCCTGAGTCCTTTGGGAGTAGGGCGGTATATAAACCGAATTAATAAATAAATAATAAATAATAAAAAAGTAAAAGAGAATTAGAAACATTTTTCAACACAGTCAGTTTTCTCTTTCAGTGCATAGTCATAGACATAGAGGAATGTTTGGTATTCTAGAATGTGCACCCAGTTCACATGGAGAATTATGGTGGCAGGCAAGAATTCACAAACTTAGAGTAAATTTCATAAGTAGGCTTTATTTAGTAACTGGTAATGTTTAGCTTTCTATTTAATAAAAGGAAAGATACCATACATTGTTTTCTGCTGTATGTTAGACCAATCCTAATATGATTGCCCTTTGAATGCATCTTGATAGTAAGTTCCAGAATTAACCACCAGTATGAAGATACTTTGTGATGATAAAAGGTTTATCTATTAGTTGTTTTTTAATTCCATGTCCCAAGGAATTATAATAATTATATAGAAACATCCACGTAGTTTTCTTGATGGTAATAATGAAATATTTTGCCTTTATCTTCTTCAGAGCTTCCCCCCCCACTTCCCAAATTATTTATTTATAAAATTTACTGGCTGCCCATCTTACCACAGAGAAACTAGTCTGTAGTCCTACAATGCTGCAATAAGTACTTTCTCAACCCTGCTTATTTTTTGAAACCAGCTGGATGCTACCATCTCCTTAGCAGAGATTGCAAGATTATTATAGCATCCATTTTAATGAAATTGTTATAAAACAATTTTAATCATTAAGAGTTTTTTGTGTCAAGTTGAACTGGTGAATATATGGACAGCATGATCATGATGCTGCTAGCTGTAGGCTAACAATTGTGCTGATTTGTTAAATATATTTTTCCTACCATATGTTAAGTTATTCTTGCCGGCCAGGCTGTAGGTATTTGGGAATGTAGGCATATGATTGAGATTGTGAAGCTTATGTCTGAACAAATTTTGTTTACTGTTAAATCTAGATAACTGAATCTAATTTTAGAATATTCAAATAAAATTACATTTAGAGGCATTGTTGGTTGAAGTAATAAGTGTACTTTGAAATATTTTGAGATTTTCTATATATCAATAAAATGTTGATTTTTTTAAGAAACATATTTAATTAGGAAAGTATTTTGATATATTCTTAAAATAATTTTAAAAGGTATTATAAAACACTTGCTTCAAATCAAATGATAAAAATATTTCACTCTTTAGTGATTAAGAGAATTAAAATTCTAATCCATTATCATAACTTAGAGACTTACTGAATATCTTACAGAAATCATGCAACCTCACTTTTTATTTAATTTTTATTTGTAAACATAACTCCAATGTAGTAATTGAAACTACTGTAGTTTCCTACAATATATACCAAAATCAGTTTAGACTAAAGCTACTATAATCTGGATTTACATATGCTAAGCCACATTGTGGTTTCTTTGATTTAAGTTTAGCATAAAGTATGAGCCCAGCTAAATATAGCTTATTCTTTAAAACTGTAGCTAAACCTATGGCTTAGTGAAATGTGGAAATCCAGTGTTAATCCAAAGGAAATCAATTCCCTTACTCAGGAGAAAGTTTAATTAAAATTATGGAATTTCTGTATAAATAAACACAAAGCTTCTTTGCACTATCTTCCTTCCTTCCTTCCTTCCTTCCTTCCTTCCTTCCTTCCTTCCTTCCTTCCTTCCTTCCTTCCTTCCTTCCTTCCTTCCTTCCTTCTGCTTCTCTTCTGATGACTTTCTGATGACATTTAATTTATTTAGGAGAGGACAAACACCTTAGTAGCAATTTACTAGGTGAGTAGAATATGTTAACTAGAAAGGTAGGAATTAATTCCCTAGGAACACTCCACAGAAATGAGGTAGGAAAGAGATAAACAGATCTGCCAAATAAATCACTATCAAGGAGAACATGGGGAATATTGTATAGCAGTGAAATTTTTGAGATCTACTAGGGGAAGAGTGTACTTCATGTAGAAGAGGAAGAATTAGTGACCATTTAAGAAGACATGGTACAACAGGGAGTAAATAATCTACTTGGCAATGTAGATTAGGATGGATTACTGAAACTTCCTTTTGGATTTATTTTTTTACATCTCTTATGCATATATATGAAAATTTAGAGTTGCCTAATGCAGATTTTAAAACATAACAATTCCTAGGGTTTGCAGTAGTTTGGTGCAGCATTGTAAATGGAGACTATGTATGTGGATGAGTGTTCTCTTGCCATATTGTGATTTATTTGTTTTTCTGTTGAGCTTTCTGGTAAGAGATTATATATATTTTGCATATATCATAGGTTGTTAAAAATATGATTAGTTCCATGTTGAGTCTGGAAGTCAGGAATCATCCAAGAAATATAAAGATAATTGTTTGCTTAGTTAGCAATTTCTATAAAGTAACACAAATTTATAGAATTTTATAAAGTGGGTTAGTCTTGAAACTAATTCTAGACTTAAAAGTTTTCTTTCCCAAAATTTAAAATTAATATAGAATTGTAAAGTTAGCACGTTTTATTTAATCACAGTTGAAATCTTCATTCAATAATAAGTCTTAATAATGTTACTATCGAAAAAATAAAAAAAGGAAAAAAGATAGGGAAGATAAGTTTTCAAAGTTTAGCTTTTAAATATAGTATTAAATCTTCACTGCACAGACTAATATTGATCAGTCGTTATAACAGTTGAAAGCCGGTTCATAAGCAGATTATCAGTCTAACTCTAAATGTGGAATGAAGCTATTTTCCATTGGAACAGTGGTATAAATAAATAAAATTCTACATAAATTGTTTCAGATTTCCAGGATGTTTAACAACATGTTTAAATTTTATTAAAGATACACATTTTTTTAAAAAAATACAAATATTTGTCCAAAATAAAACAATAGTAATAGAAGCTCATAACATAGCTGTAAGAGTCTATCATTTTATCCATTCAGCATAATGAAGGTATCAGCTTTTTTCTGAAATGTCCAGTAAGCATGAAAACATTGTTGAGTTAGCATCATATTAATGTCACAAGAAAGATACAGCATTTATATACTGATTCAGGCTTTCATGATCAGTCAAATGGTGATGAGCTTCTGGTCTAATAGGCCACAGTCCAATTTTTTGGTATCCTTACTATGGCAACTATGGCTGCCATCTTCAGAGGCAAAGAAATAAAGTTGTTGCTTTCTTACGTTGAGATGGTTACAGATTGAAGTGGAAAACATCCGGAGAAGCTCAACTTAAATATGATTTACAAACTTACAAGAAAAATTCAAAAAAAAAATTTGATCCCCTAAGGATGGCAGAAATCCATTTTCATCATCAGAATATATCATACACTGTAGGCTTCTGAGAGACATATTGTGGAATTATAAAATGTTTCATTAACACTTGACTAAAAGAATATGAAAGTTATTGTTTGTTGGAATAACTTTGTTCAATCAGCAGTAACTCAACATGAAGATATAAATTCCATTTAAAGGAACACAAAAACTAGCAAATGTCAGATCATCATACACAACTGCATAAAGAAATGTTTGAGATTTCTACTGTAAATACTGTATACTATATTTACAGTATGAATCTCAACAATTTTGAGTTTGTGTGAAAATTAACAAAGACCATATTGGCAGGTTAAGGGCGATGCTTTATTACCGGTAACTTTTTTTCTCATTGTTGGCCTAGATTTATTGTCCGACACTCTTCTTGGATTTCTTGCAGATTCATATCTTTCTGAACTTAATTTAGGTACTGCCTATCTCCAAACTGACTCTAAACAGGTATAACAACAACAACAACAACAACAACAACAACAACAACAACACAGTAGATGGGAACTAATTGCATAAAAACATGAAGAAAAAATATAGCTAACAAGGGGCTTCATCCATCCTACATTCCAATCTTATTCCAGTTTATGGTCATCAGATGTTATTTGATAGCTGTGCATTATGGAAGTTAAATTCCCTTTAGGTTATCGGAATCAGAAACCCAGGTTATTGGTTTTTGGGTTTAAGATCAGATAACAATTATGGTATGATATTTACATTGTACATAATGATAAACATCACGTTATTTTTTAAAAATAATTTATTTCTCTCTAGTGGCAATTCAGTGTTTGGAGACAGTCTTCAAAATTAATCTAGAGGATACCCGTCTTGCAGTACCTTCACGTTTGATAGAAATATTTGCAGATTCCTGTCATAAGGTACAAATGAATTAATTTTTGTGTTATTGTATCTATATAGAGATTCAAACATTTAATAGAGTACACTTTTATATAGATAATTCTAAGTCCAGTTTGCTACCAAAGAATTGTAAGAATGTCTTTCTTATAGGTGATATTTATGAAATGTTATGATACTTTTGTTAGCTTGGCCCAAAGATTTTTATTCAGCTTATAGATTTTATCTTCATCCCTTTTTTTTGCAACTTCTGATAAATTTTGTTTTCATATAGATCAAGAACTATTGATAGATTATTGACAGACTATTATTGACAACATGTCACAATTTAAAAATATGGTTTGAAATGTATTTGAGATCCTGATTTGTTCAAAAAATGATAATTGTACAGTTGTAAATAGAATAGCTTAATTAGAAACGTACATTTTATTAGATATACCAATCAGAAAATAAATGTTTATAATTTAGTTTTGTATACCTTGATACAAACTTTCTGACATCAGATATCTTAGTTACACACTGCTGATTAATATTTAAACTAGGTTTAATTGGCATATTTCCTACATTCAGATCTGAATATATATAAAGAGAATGAGAAATGTTTCAAAAGAAGGCAATCAGATCCACTTCCTTTACATATAGAAGTAAGAAATGGACTCAGAGCTGACTGAATATGGTGAAATCCAGCATAGATCGGTGCATTGCTTATCCTAGTGCTTGTGTTCAAAATTAATATAGTAAATGGAACTCAAGAATGAAAGAGCAGACTTGAGTACTCCCAGATTACTATTTTGGATAGTGTCTCTGCTCTGACATACTGTGCACTAAAATAAAATTACTTTACAACATTGATTTCTTCCTGATATTACATTACTGATATTTATTGCAGAATAGGCCCCTCGTGGCTTGTTTAAGATCAGTGATATAAATGACCCTAAATAAAGGGATATAGAAAATAATATTTCTCTTTCTCTAAAATACCATAGAATGAGATTCTGCCTCTCTCAGATTCTTTGCCAGAGGACCTTGAAAAAGCTGATCAGCTCAAGGATGAAGGTAGGAAACTGAAAAGAAATTGAAAAAAAGAATCCTTTCTGCCATTGATAATGTAGTTTATTTGTTGGTCATGATGAGAGATAAGTGCATGAATGAATTACAGATGCTCAGATAGTGTTTAATAGATGATGTTGTATGGAATGAACAGCTGTTTAAAGTATAATGTCTCCTGGCTGCTGTGGAAGAATAAAAAAACACAAGAACGTAAAATGTACAGCAAATCAGTTTAAATGCTAATTCGGATTTAGGACTGGAAAGTTATATTGCATTTAAATCATATATCACATTAGCATAGTATGGCTTTAATTTTGGTCTAGTGTATAGACTAATTTAAAACTTTGTGGTTTGCAGCCTGTGGTTTATAGCATGTTGTATTGGTTATGGGGGGTGAACTGTTACCCCCCGTAGATAGGGCCCGCAACTTGGGGGTCCTCCTAGATTCACGGCTCACTTTGGAAGACCATATAGGAGCCGTGACTAGGGGGGCCTTCGCACAGGTTCGCCTGGTGCGTCAGTTGCGGCCCTATCTTAGCCGGGACGATTTATGCACGGTCACTCATGCGCTCGTGTCCTCTCGTCTGGACTACTGCAACGCTCTCTACATGGGGCTGCCCTTGAGGACTACTCGGAAGCTCCAACTGGTACAGAATGCAGCCGCGAGAGTGGTGTTGGGAGTCTCCCGATACTCCCACGTTACGCCTCTGCTCCGTGAGCTGCATTGGTTGCCAGTTGTCTTCCGGGTAAGATTCAAGGTACTGGTAACGGTATTTAAAGCACTCCATGGCATGGGGCCGGAGTACCTCAGGGAACATCTGCTGCCGGCATCAAGCTCCCTGCGCCCTGTGCGTTCCCACAGAGAGGGTCTCCTCAGGGTGCCACCGATCAGAGAATGTCGATTGGTGGCCCCCAGGGGGAGATCCTTCTCTGTGGGCGCTCCGGAGCTGTGGAATCAGCTACCGGTTGAGCTCCGGATGGCGCCCGATCTTCGCTCCTTTCGTCGCGATCTTAAGACATTTCTGTTTGTACAAGCCGGCCTAGCCTGAGGGGGAGTGTTGGGGTTATTTTATTTTTTGTTTTTTAACTTTTCTTGGGGTTTTTAGTGTTGTATTTATATTGTTTTTAACTAGGGCAATTTGTTTAATCTCTTTTTTAATGTTTGTATTCACTATTTTATTCTGCCCTGTGAACCGCCCTGAGTCCTCAGGGAGAAGGGCGGTATATAAATGTTATTAAATTAAATTAAAATTAAATTAAGCTAAAATTCCTTAGAGTTTCTTGTTTCATGAATCAGGCCTTTATTTGCATCTTCTATCATTGTCAGCTTCGTTTTAGTAACATGATTTGTTTCTTTTCAGATCATAATATACTGTATATTCAGTGACTCCCATACAAAAGAATACAATCTCATAAGTGGTTTATTAGAATGCAAGCAGTAACTATTTTTGTTGCTACTCCAATTAGCAACTCCCTGCTCAAATTAAAGCATTTTTGACAGATGGCTATCCATCTTCTGGCTGGTGCTTCATTCAAACACATTCCATTTCTGAGATTATTGGTAATTGGTTCCACTGTAAACTATTCTTTATAGTTCTATAACTATAATTTAAATCTGTTATTGTTCTATGGGTTAAATCTATTATTGTTTTTCCTGTGTTCTAAGGTAATTATTATTACCAACTTAAGTTAAAGGACATCCAAAATTGCCATCATTCATGACATGGCATCTGGACACAAAGGTTTTCATTTCAGCTATGATACTCTAGCTGTTGAACTGTAATGGATCACTAATTTGAGCCAGTTTTTCAAGGAATGTGCCACCTTGTGTGGTTTATTTTATAGCACTCCTATTGTTCAAAACAGCATTTCATCATTTAAATTATTCATGACCATTTTATTATGATGATTTATTTTAGGTAATAATCACATGAAAGAAGACAATTATGCAGCTGCTGTGGATTGTTACACCAGGGCTATAGAATTAGATCCAAATAATGCGGTCTATTACTGCAACAGGTGAAGTTCATATAAAGCATGTGAATATTTATTTCTGAATTATATTTATACTTCTCTCGGTCTATATTACCACTCTTCGGCAGAATGCTATGCCAAACTTTTGTTTTTGTTTTGGTCATTACATTTCACTGCTGTATTTATTTTCCTTCCTTAATTAGGCTCAGTCATCAACCATCTTCTTATTTGAAATTTAAGGCCCAGTAGAGATCAATGGAACTTCTTTTGAAAAAAACTTTAGTAGAGTTAGATGGGCAAGTCTTAGTATTAGGAATGTGCAGCTCTTCAGTTCTGAAGCAGGACAAATACTTTGGAAGGCATGTGTGTATTCTTGTAAGAAGCTGTTTCTTTTCCTGTCCTTGCATAGTAACTACATGATCCCAGGAAACGATATGTTTGAGTTAAGGAGACATTGAAGAGTTAGCAACATGATGCAACAATGATATTGTTATTGCTATTTGAGGACCCGACTCTCTTGCATGGTTTCTGTCTGTCTGGTAAGATCAGGCAGAGGTGATTGTTTCAGGTTGTAGCCATTTAAATCAATGTTTCTCAACTTCAGCAATTTTAAGATGTGTAGACTTCAGCTTCCAGAATTCTGTAACCACTATGCTGGCAGAGGAATTCTAGACTTCCACACGTTAAAATTATTGAATTTGAGAAACATTGCGTTCAACCATACCATCTGTCAGGACCTAGGAATTGTGCCTTCTCTGACACAGCACTGTCCTCTGGGAATAGCCTTCTGATGTTGTAGAAGTATTTAAAAACCTGGTTCTTCTCCCAGGCCTGGAGATTTGTTTATTAATAAATTCTAGAGTAGTGGGTTTTTTTGTATAGATTTTATTAGTTTTATAGGGTTAGGAATAAGGTGGGGTCAGGGTTGGGGTTGGGATTTGGTTTAGGGCTAGGGTTGGGGTTTTTCCAAATAACATTCTCAATATTTAGCGAACAGCATAATGTCTGGGTTCATGTGTTTAACAAACAATAATAGATAATAGTTAATTATCATAAACAATATGTTAATTAATCACTCAATAGCCTTCTTGCTAATATATATTCAAAATTACATATCACATTCCTTTCTCTCTAACTTGTTTTTCTAGCCATTGATAGAAATTATCCCATGTTCTAAAGTACACTGAATTTTCTTTCTCTTTTATCTTCAAAGTCAATCTATCCATTTCTGCACACTTTAAATCTAATATTTTTATATACTTTTGGTAAAATTGTTCTTGTTTATCATTTGGTGCATATATTGCTACCATCAGTATCTGTTTTTGATCCATCATTATTTCCACCATTAATATTCTCCCCTCTTCATCCATGTAGATTTGTTTGGGTTCATCATTTCTTTAATGTATAAAGCTTTCTTGTGAAGTGCTAATGCAAAGTGAAGTTTACCAATTTTCGGTTGTTCTAACAACTTGTAATGTTGTCTTTTAATATGTGTTTCTTGAAGACAAATTATATCCATTTTTAATTTTTGTAATCGTGTAAAGATTTTTCTCCTTTTTGAAGGAGAATTTAGTCCATTTATATTCATTGACAAAATCCCACTGTCTTCCATCTCTTTCCATTATATCTAGGTCTTAATCTTTTAGTCGATCTTATCTGTCTCTGATCTCTTGGTCTTGCTCCTTCTTCTGTATATGTGTTTTTAATTTCTTCCTCTTCTCTTGGATTGACTGCTCCTTCTACTGCCATTTCTTCCTGTTTCTTTGTTTCTCTCTTTGTACCGGATTCAGGGTCACCTCTTTCCAAAAATGTTCTATGGTTGTCGAAGAATTCCATTGCTTTAAGTGGCGTGTCCAGTCTACTGTATATCTTTTCATATCCCAGTAAATTAAAATCCCTTCTGGAATCAGCCATCTGAAATTCACTCCTTTTTCAATTAATTTCCTAGTTATAATGGTATTCTCTTCAGGATTCTCTTATTCTCCTAGGGATTTGTTTGAGGACTACAATTTCTTTTTCTTTGTATTTCAAAGGTTCGTCTCTTACTCTTCTCAAAATCTCACCTTTTGTAGATCTTTTAAGAAATCTAACATGTACTTCCCTAGGGACTTTATTTCTTCTAGCATAGTTTAAGTTGACTTGATAGATCTGGTCTAATTTCTTTCCATTTGCTGTTTCCCAGTTCCTAATGCATCTGCCAATAATTCAGTTATCAAGCCTAGGAGATCCTCTTCCTTATCTTCTATTATATTTTGAAATCTTAAAAAGTATGAGGCTCTCTCCATCTCCATCCCAGCTATCAAGTCTTCTAGTTCCTCATTTATTTGGATCAATTTCTGATTTTCATCTTTTAAAACTTCTAGTTTCTGGTCAACCTCAGTAGATTTATCTTCTATTTTTTGAATTCTTTGTTGATTATCTGTGATCATCTGTTTAAAATTTTCAAATTGAGAATCCATATTGTTAATTTTTTGATTCATTTTATCGAAATCACTTTTCAACTCCTCATGGTTTCTCAATGTGACCACCGTGTGAGTAGCAATTGCCTCTTGAATTGTTTGTAGGGTCGCTTGAGTGTCCTTTTGGAAGGTATTAGCCTTTTCTTGTTGAAGCATTGTATCAATTGATCTCCGATAGACTGGACTTGCAGAAGCCAAAGAGGGAGCAGAAGATCCTTTTTTCCCAACTTTAGATAAGTTAGATAGTGTTTTTAAAGTGTGGTCTGAGGACCCCTGGGACCCCTCAGAGATCCAAAAATCAAAATTATTTGCTAGACAAGATCACTCTTCTCATTATTAATTTTATTTAATTAAAAATATAACATTTTTCATGAAAAATATTTATGTTAATATCTAATGGGTATAATATTGTTATTTTGACATGAATCAATACATATTCTATGAATGCATCAACACACACACACACACACACACACACACACACACACACACACACACACATATATATATATATATATATATATATATATATATATATATATATATATATATATATATTTGTTTTCGTAGATTTTCACGTATACATACACACACACACACAGGGCTTTTTTTCTCATAGAACGCTCAGAACAGCGTTCCGGCCCTTGGCTCTTTTTTATGACTCATGGACTTCAACTCCCAGAAATCCTGAGCCAGCCATGCTGAGGGGAAAGAGAGAGGTTTCCAAGTTGAGCCATGTTGGCTCAGGAATTCTGGGAGTTGAAGTCCTTGAGTCATAAAAGAGCCAAGGTTCCCTACCCTGCACTAGAGGAGGACATTAAAATTATTTACAAGGTTACTTCTTTAGGAACTAAACTTTTAGAATCTAAAACAGCTAATTCAAAAAGGCCAACAGGAAAGAACCTCGCATTTTTCATCTGCTTCTGTCTTTTGGAAGGTAAAATTAGATAACAAAATAATCTATTTCCTATGTTAACATCTCTGCAATGAAATCAATAAAGGTAACAGGAAAGAAATGAAAAACGTTTTTCTCAATGTAATATGTCTAATTTAGCTGATGCTAGAAAAAAATAGTATCTTTTGTAAATACTCTTGAAAACTATTTTAAATCTATAACCATCTATTACAACTAAACCACTTTAAACAATTCTTAATGAAATATTCTTAATTTGGACTTTACTTTTACTGTTTGGACTGTTGTGTGTTTTGAAAAATAGATTATTTAGGATCTAGTTATGTTGCACTTCAGTCTTTAAATAATTAACCTAATATATACATAACAATATATGATGTTTTCCATGGTGAGCTTAACATCAATAACAACATTTATTAAAAAGGCTAAAATAATTTCTGGTGGTATTATCTGTACATTAAAATTTTGTTTAGTCACAATCTTTCAATTTTCACATTCTGGACAAGCAGTGGTCATGTATCCTAGCAAAAGATGTTACATATGTGCATAAGCGTAGTCAGTAGCATATACCTTTTTAAAAATATCAAAAATGCAATGAAACAAAAATAAGTCCAAAATATCTGTATTACATCCAGAAATGCCAACTTTGCAACCAATATTTCTCATCCATAACTATGGCACCCTAAGGATACCTGCATATATGCAAATGCTTCTCTGGGATCAGTAACGCAGCAGGGATTGCTTTTTCCTTCCAGTAACAGATTGCTGGGAAATATCAAACATGGCATTGAGAATTCCAATGGTTGTTACATATTTTTCTGGATTTGGTTGGAAAGAGGCCTACAAATGCCAGCACAAATACATCACACTTGTTGAATGTGCACACGCAACTAATTACAATCTTCAATTATATGTGATACATCTAAAATGAGATGGGCTGTCTCAACTGCAACTTGCAAACCATTCCGTTTTGCAGCAAAACAATCCAGGACAAGCTGATCAGCAGAGCTTAGAGAGGACTCATTAACACAATTTTTGGGAAGGAAAGAAAGAGTGCCGGTGCTGGAGGCCATCAACTGTTTGGTGCCGGAGACCACTGCCACGAGGAACACAGCTCTGGGTCGGGGTTCAGAGCAGCTCCGGGTGGGAGCTCAGGACGGGCCGCAGCATGGCAACTGCAGGGAGGGGAATCCCCGCGGCATGTGGCTGTGAGCCGCAGGGGCGGGGGTGCAAAGGACGGGCGGCAATGCCGTAGCAAGACACCAGCATCACTCCCAGTGACAGCACCTCTGAGTTCCGGCACCTTTTTTTTTTTTAGAAAACAAGCTGTGTGTGTGTGTGTGTGTGTGTGTCTTACAAAAAGAGGCACTTTTGGGGTCCTCCATAATTTTTAAAGGTGGGAAGGGTCCCAGAGCAAAAAGTATAAGAACACAGCTCTGAAAGTATTCTTAATATTTGTTATAAGAATGTGTTTTTTGACAAAACATAGAAAGTGACTTTGGTAGATCTTTTTTCTCGATATTCTTTTTATTCAAAAAACATGAAATTGGTGGGTGGAAAAACAATCTACAGCTTTTTTTTTCAAAGTGAGACAACATGATAAGTGTATTAATGGTTGGTGTTCAGATGGAGATCAGTTTGTTGACTTTTATATTTTTTGAGCTTTGCTCTTTTTTCACACCGTAGAGCTGCTGCTCAAAGTAAACTGAACAATCACAGTGAAGCAATAAAAGACTGTGAGAGAGCAATTGCAATAGATCCAAAATACAGCAAAGCATATGGAAGAATGGGGTAAGCAAATTAATGTTATATCTTGCATTTCTGGACCACTCATCTCCTTCAAAAAGGGACTTGTTCTATTTTTTGTTATATTTGCTATGATGTCATTCTCTGACACTCTTTCATTTCTTTTCCCCCTCCATATTCTTCTTTGTCTTGTTCTTTCTTTCCCTTCTTTCCCTTGTTCTCTATTGTTCTCCACACTTTCTAATCTCTGTGGTATTCTTCTTCCTCTATCTCCTTTTCTATTTTCTCACAAAAGGAGGAATATGAACCTCATCCTAGTAGTCTGAACCATGTTCTCTAAAATGGAAAAGCTCTAAATGTTTAAAATATTTGCCAGCACCTCAAATTACTAAATCTTTCTACCTGACTACCAAGAAACTAAAAGATTAATTTGAATTCATTAATCTGAATAACAATAATTTAATCAATTTAATTAATCTAAGCTCTTCAAATTAATACCCCCAAAATGAAAGGACTGTCTGGGTTACTGCATGACTTCATTCTGAAGTCATTATTTTAATTCAATTCAAAACCAAATAAATTAATTTTGAGGTTTTACCTCTTGGATTAATGAGACTTGTGGTGTCTCAGACAATTTCATGTATGTTAATCAATGCATTTTTAAAACATTTTTTACTTTCTATTCTTCTATCTTATAACTGAAAAATCAGCAAAAGCCAAATCAAGAAAGTTTTTCTTTGTACAAAATCCTTCCTTCCTTCCTTCCTTCCTTCCTTCCTTCCTTCCTTCCTTCCTTCCTTCTTTATTTTCATTATTTTCAAGATAAGCAAGATTTGAGCTTCTTAAAAGTAAGGTTTGATCTTACTGTGGGAAATGATCTTTGGTTTTAGAACCTGATGATTATTTTGTGTAACAAATCTATAAGCTACCGAAAACTATCTTGCAAATAGAAAAATGCTGTACTTTACATTCTTTTTCAAATGCTGTGTACCATTTACTAAGTGAGAAGTTAGTGTAATATGCATATAACCATATGATAAGCCGACTTCTCATGGTATCCTGTTACACAGAACTGAAATTATATACCACTCCCTATTTTCTAAATGTATGCAAATTGTAATAAAATTCTCCTTGTATGTGGTGTGGTACTGTTAGCTATACATTTACTATATTATATCATTACAAATTTATATATATGGTCCATGCTTTTAAAAGTATTTCTTGTAACTTTCCTTAGTCACAGAATTTGCATACAAAACTGTCAGATGCAAAGAATCAGACCATTTGTATAGGTTGCAGCATAAATGATTTATTTACTATATACAGCCTATAGCCTATATACAATAGCCTATACACAAGAATCTGGGCAACTAACGATCAACACTAAATTGGCAGTAGATAAGTGGCAAAGGAAGTCAAGGAGGGGCTAGGTTTGGATCACTTGTGATAATGCAAGGACTCCAAAATGATGATGTGTTTTATTCTGCCCCTATCCCCAGCTCTGGCTGCTCTTCTCCTACAAAAACACCTCAGCATGGATGAGTAACAATTCTACAGGTTGTGGGGATAAGGGGCAGAGGGAAGCTGGTATGAAATTGCAGTAAAACATTACTACTAGACTCTAGATAAACTGAACAATAAAGTAACAAATATAAATATTTGGTGAATGCTGTTTTAAAATAAAGCTATAGAGCTAGGAATATATTAACCTTTTTATTACTGTGTGGCATACTTTTAATGTATATAAATCGAAACAAACAAATAAATAAATAATGGATTTGAGCCCATTCTTTTCTCTACAATTTAAACTGTATTTATATTGTTAAAGAATAGATTTTTAAAAATAGAAATATTTGTTCAGATTGTCTTCCTGTTGGCTCCCTTTGTTCATATTAGATTGGCTCTGACTTCAATGAATAAATATCAAGAGGCAATTAACAGTTACCAAAAGGCACTGGATCTTGATCCAGAAAATGATTCTTACAAATCAAATCTGAAAATAGCTGAACAGAAATCAAGAGACATGTCCAGTCCTGTAAGTTAGCTTTCAAACCATTTGTAATAATACATTGTTTAAATGTTTTTGTTATCCAATGCTTCTTTACTTATAATTGACATGTATTTATTTTCAGACTGGAACTGGTCTGAGTTTTGATATGGCAAGTTTGATAAACAATCCTGCCTTCATTAGCATGGTAAGTGCACTTCAAAATTATTTTTTTTGTTCTTGGGTTCTACTGTTTCTCATATTGGCTAACTATTCCTTACTCATAATATTTTCATTGTTTATAAAGATGATGATGTTGATGATGTCACTAATTAAAATTAAATCCTGCCTTTCCCCTTATTCAAAACACCTTGTAACTGGAAAGCAAAATACAAAAACTCAGCAATCAAACCAATACAATTAAAATCAATGGAGACATGCAATTTTCTTAACACCAGGACGATTAAAACTGTTTGAATAGTTAAAAGCCTGGTGAAAGAGTGTTTTTGATATTTTGCTAAAACTTGGGAGACTGAGGGTGGGGTAAAGATATACTCTCTGGAAAAGTATTTCATAGCTTGGTCCCACGCTAGAAAAGATTAGATAGCTGAGCTTCTGACAGTTGGGGCATCTTCAAAAACCCCCACATATTACTTATATAAGTAGCCAGACTCATAATAGGGCTGTATTGAGATACCATAGTCTATAGATTTTAAGATTAATTAAATACCAAGAAAGTTTGACTTTGAAAGTGTACCATTACTCACAGTACTACTGGCCAATGAAACTATCCTGCCTAATTTTGGCTTCATCGTGGATGAAATTATTTCATCTATTTCAGGCAGCAAGTTTAATGCAGAATCCTCAAGTCCAGCAACTGTAAGTATCAACACAGGCCACCTGTGTTGTCATAGAGGTGACAAAGCAAGCATAACATAGAGGATTAGGGTGAGCACACATCACTTTCAGGAAACACACTTAGTACTGAAATCTCACTGAACAATTTTCTTTCTAGCAATGATTTTTCCATTTGTTAGGGTAGGATGAAGAAGGGATTATAGCTCTGCTTTTGAACTCAAGAAGAAAATCTGGCAGTGGAATCTGTTCTTCGATGGGTTCAAAGAAAATTCATGAGTTTCTGAAATTCAAAACCTAATACAATGAGTACATGTGTGTTATGTGACATCCAGTGCTTTTTTTGTAAAAGAAAAAGGTGCCGGAACTCACACATGTCATACAGACCGCCTTGCCTATCCTACAAGGTTCCATCCAAAAAAGGTGCCAGAACTCCATTCTGAGCATTCTATGAGAAAAAAAGCCCTGGTGACATCGTTTATATTCCACCACACTTTTAGATTCTAGGTGACTCATAATACTAATAGAGTAGAAAATATAAAGCTTGTAAGTAGTGTTGAGAGGTAGCCTTGAGCAGTATGTGATAAAGAGAGCATCAGTGACTATTGAGCAGAATATGCTGCTTGAAAAATTGTCACTCTGGTGCAGGGGTGTCAAACTGCCGGCCCATAGGCCGGTTTCATCATACAGAGGCTCTGGCAATGCCAAAAAAGTTGTGATACGTCATGACACGTCATGTGACGTGGTGAGTTTGACACCCGGGCTCTGGTGCATCAACTAAAGCTGAGTAAAGTTTTACTGACTAAACCTCCATCTGCTGTTCAGGATGTGTCAATAGTTTTGAATGTTGCTGAGAGGCCCAATAGAGCAAGAAACACTCCACTCTATCCATCTAGGTGATGATCAGGATGTTTTGATCACATGCCCAGGTTAAAATCCACTTCATCCAGGATGCTTTCGAGCCAAATCCTCATTACATTCTCAGCTTTTATGTAGAAAGGGATCACTTCTTCAAGGTAATTGATATTGTAGTCCCTTCCCTAAAAGAAGTATTATCCATCCCTCAAACCCAGTTGCCTGTTTCTTCCTTGTCTGCTTATATAAGTCCAGGAAGAAAAAAAAACTACTCCAAAAGTTTCCGCAGAGAAAACAGTTCGAGAACCTTACAAGTCATTGCATCAGCTACGTCATTGAATTCTGCCTTTAATTATGTGTCCAACTTGCAAATTAAAAATGCCTTAAAAACAAGTAGCAGCCTGAAGTTCTTTTCATCTATCATCCCCCAACAGCATGCCAGTCCATCTAAACAGAGCTGTGAGATGCACAGACATAATAAGGGTACAAATATACAGTAACTATTTCACATCTTAACCAGCAAAGTAAATGTTTAACATTGTAAGCCACCCAGAGTTGCCCTGTGGTAAGATGAATAAATTTGATAGATAGACAGACACAGACATCCAAAACTAGGCTCATGCCAGTATTCAGTGATATTTATTCTTCATTTTTTACTACCTAGAATCTGTAGAATCTACATTTAATTTCCTTGAGCTGTTCGCAAGTGATAGCAACCTTCATGGTAAATAGGCAACTGTGCGTTTAAAAAACTCACATTGTTCTTATTTGAATTTATACAAGTGGAAATTGTTTGTATTAATATACCTCATTCTCAATGTATATAGACTTATGAGAGCTTTACATTCACCTGTAGTCTCTTAAAGAAAAACAGTATAGCATGAGAGTTAATAACAGTGGAGTTGAAAATCTGTATTTCTCTCTATCAGTGTCGTATCTATTCCCTTTAGAATGTCAGGAATGATGACAAATGCTATTGGTGGTCCTGCTGCAGGTGTTGGTGGTCTCACTGATCTCTCAAGCTTAATTCACGCGTGAGTATATATGATTTAATCCATTTAGTTAGCACTTGAGAAAACGTTAGGCTTTAAGAGGTTTAAGATGTTGTATAGATATTTCTGGCTGTCAAAATGACTAGAAATTCTAGAAATAATTTAATGAAGGATTTGTAATTACAGTGAGTAAAAGTAGTATGGTGTTTGTTTTACTTTGTTTTGTTTAATTCTTTGAGTTGTTCTTGTCAACTGCCTGGACAAGTCCCTGCAGTTTTCTTGGCAATATTTCAGAAATGGTGTGCCATTGCCTCCCTCTTAGGGCTGAGAGAAAGTGACTGGTCCAGCTGGATTCATGGGTCCAAAGTTGAAAAGAGCTCCTTTAGTTTGGGTGTTGGCATGTGCTTATTGTATATATATGTTGCATGTATCTCCTTAAATAAGGCATTTTTTTCACCAACTTGCACAGTGCCATTTCTATAGTGCAGCGTGCCTGGCTGAGGAATTCTGGGAGTTGAAGTCCAAAAGTCATAAAAGGGCCAAGTTTGAAGACCCCTGCTATAGTGCGTGCTAACTCCCAGAAAGAAAACCTCTTTTTGGTTTTTACTTTTTCACCTTATTGTCCCTCATACTCATTCCATTAGTTCACTACTTTGAGAGTTCATTTGATATAGTATATTGTTGCAAATACTACTTGTAGTAAAAATATGTTAGACTTCCTGAAAGAAATTCAGCAATTCTTACCAAGGCTGAATTCACATACTGCTCTAAACCATATACGTAGTTTTATCCCCACGACTAGTTCATCAGGCATAGTTTGCTCTCACGCATATCAAATGTGGCTGAGTTTAGATACTGAATTAAGCCAAAGCCAACCAAAACACATTATGGCTTAATGTAGTGTAAACCTAAATCTTAAAAAAAAATTAGAAAATATAATGTACATTGACATATAACACAGAAATAAAGATTATTCTTTGTTGTTTTTATCACTTTTTATATTGTTTAACATAATAATCCTCGACTTATGACCAGTCACTTAGCAACCATTTGAACTTATGATGGACCCTTCCAAAATACCCTGGTTCTGACAGCAGCACCCGCCCCCCCTTGTTACATGACATTTCAGATGCATTCCAACTGGCCCACATTTACAGCCATTTTCAGCATCCCAAAGTTATGTGACTGTAATTTATGTTTTTGTCAAAAACCAGAATTTACTTTCAGTTTCCAGCAAAACACCTTATAGCAATGGGTTTGCTTAATGACAGTGGATTCACTTAATTACCATGATAATAATGACGGCTGCTAAAAAGGTAAAATAAAGTTGGTCATGTGCTGACCCGCTTTTCGGCCATCACAATTTATGACCATAATGGGCAGGCTTCATTAGTGTCACATAAGTTAAGGACAACCTGTACATCCTTAAATTAACATTAAGTTAGAGAAAATTTTCAAGTGCTTATGTATTTTTCTCTTAGGGTAAACAGAGTAACTTCTGTTTGAATAATATTATTTTTTACATCTTTGAATATTGCACAATATTGACTGTCTTTTTTTATCTTTGTTTTAAAAAATACACATTTTGTACAGGGGACAACAATTTGCCCAGCAGATCCAGCAACAAAATCCAGAACTCATAGAGCAACTGCGAAACCATATTCGAAGCAGATCCTTCAGTGGTAGCACTGAAGAACATTCTTGATTCAAGAAACATCAGTCAAAATATTGTTCCACTAACTCCAAAAGGCATATTGTAGCTTGTAGCAAATATCACCATTGTAATTCTTCTCAGACATGAGATAGAAAATTATTTGTGTGTATTCCTTATTGTCTGTTGAAAACAGATCATTGCACACAGATTTGAACATATCATGTATGTTTAGTGATGCCTTTGTACATGGACAATAATTAGAACTGTTGACTTATTACAATCTCTATGTCAGGGGAGCATCTTTATATTAATAAGCAACAGCATGTGGATTTTTCATTCTGAGAGAATGGATTTTTGCAGCATACTGTGCACTGAAAAACAGCTGGTACATGTCAGAGGAATAGAAGATGGGCTATCACTCTTGTATAAAGGTTATGTATAAATTATATTTGATAAGGTTGTTTCTTGCCCTCTAATACAAGGCTGTAGGGTACATATACAATTATGCATGTCTAATTGGCAATAAACATAAAGAGTTCACTTTTGACAAAGTATGGTTGATTATTGGAATTGTTGAAAGAAAAGACAGCCTGTTTGAATTGTTTCAGGATAAGATAATATGGCAGGAGAAAGAAAAGCTGAGTGAACAGAAGGTGGGGGAAAGATGGATAGGTGTGGTTATAGAAAGTGGACCAGAGATATTAAGCTGCATTTATAATGTAAGAGGGCAGCTAAAGCCAAATCAATTTGTAGAGTGATTGCTATTGATTAAGTGCAAAATTTGAAAAGAAGATATAGAGAAATGCTTGTTCTTCTGTATTGTTTAAAAAAAGATTAGCATCCAAATCTTCCATACTATGGGGATGGGAGAATACAATTGTGAATTCCATCTTTAAGAGGTATAATTAAGTAATGGAGTCTTCACATAACTTGCATTCAATGGTTAGTAGAAGGATGAAGTTAGAATGGATGTCCAGAAGTGGTACATAAAGGAATGTTAAAGAGAACACTCCAGAGAATATGGAATGGGGAGAATCTGCATATGGAAACTTTAAAGACCTTTCTTATGAAATGATACCATGTTCTATATTAATATAATTTTATATGCATGGTATCAACTGTATTTGTCATCTACCTGCTTGCATAGTCCTGGAAGGTTGACTGTACATTACAGATACATTTAAGAATTTGAGATGGCATACATAAGTACGGTACATTGTTTTAAACACTGACTAATATATAAAACTGCATTCATCATAGTTTTATCCCTCTACTATGAATCTGATTGCACCCCCGCACTATTATTTTTTCCTTGTTTCTTCCTTCCATTTTTTCTAATACAGAACAGAATTACTTAAATCATTTCTGCAGGAATAGAACGGTTCATTCAGGAGAAAGCTTTCAGTGTCACAGTATGTTATATTTAGAAAACCTTTCATGGGAGGATAGCCTGGAATATTGATTGGGTGGAAGAACACTGACAACCTTCTGCTTCCAAACAATTGGTTAAACATTTATTCTAAATATATGTGGAGAACCATCCTGACTGTTTCATAAACTTTCCTCCCGTCTGTATTTAACAAGTTTTGTTGGCACTAGAACAGACTAAACTCACTGCAGTAAGTGTATACTCTAAAAGTGGGAGGAACTGCTAACAAATAGTAATTTAGAATAGGTTTGTAGTTCAGATGTTAATAATGAACTCTAAAAACTGTTCTAAATTATACTATGTGTAATTAATGTTCTGAAATCATTTGGTAAATTTACTCCAGTGCTAACTTAATAATTGCTGCTATAGTGCTTACTGTTGCTAGTCTAATTCTAAAATGAAGGTTCCATGTTTTTCTTAGCTACCCCATCCCTTATATAAGCATGTGTTAAAATGTCCTGTGTATCCTGATTCATTGTCTTTCAAATTCAAAAAGGTAGGTGTATAATACAGCACTAACATTTCATATTCACAGTGGAGTATTTGCCAAATGAATGCGTATTTCAGAAAGTAACATTTAAATAACTATTCACATTCCACTCTATTCCTTATCTCAATTTTTCAAGGACATATACTGGATCAGTCCTCTGTTATTTGGAATAAGTTTAATAAAACAAATATGCCGTTTTCATATACAATTTGTCTGCAGTGATTTTTTTTATTCTTTATTTCAGTTAAAAGTCTATTCTCATGTCTCAAGCTTTTTTAAACCAGGGATATTTGTAAAGGTAACTGCACTTATAGTTACATATTCTATTTAGAAATTTAGCCGTAGCAGTTCGAAAGCACATAAAAATGCAAGTAGAAAAATAGGGACCACTACGGTGGGAAGGTAACAGCGTTCCGTGCGCCTTTGGCGTCTAGTCATGCCGGCCACATGACCACAGAGTCGTCCTCGGACAAGCGCTGGCTCTTCGGCTTTGAAACGGAGATGAGCACCGGCCCCTAGAGTCGGAAACGACTAGCACGCATGTGCGGGGGAACCTTTACCTTTACCTTATTAAGTGACAGACTTCTTCTTAAGTTTAATATAACTTGTTTCTTAAGTAAAGATTGCCATTAGGAGTAAAAAAAAATCCTATTTCATGTTAAGCTTTCATAACAAATGCCAACAATTGTGGCAACTACCAAAAATTACCACAGAAAACAGTATCTGATATAATTATATTAGTATCTGATATAATTAAATTTTCTTGTTATTCCCAGCTCTTTATACCCTTTATTTGGTCTACAAATCTCGTAAAGGTAAAGGTTCCCCCGCACATGCATGCTAGTTGTTTCCAACTCTAGGGGCCGGTGCTCATCTCCGTTTCAAAGCCAAAGAGCCAGTGCTTCTGCTTTTCTTTTTCTTGTCCATATTCACTATACTGCACATAATGACCCAAAATGCCTGATTATTTTTATCCATAATCAGTGACTTATTATGAGATTGAAAATATGATACTAATTAAAGAAAACAGCCTGCTTGAGAGATCACTAGCATCCAATAATGATACCATTTTCATTTGTTTTATTATTTACAAGAATATATGAAGTCATACATCAAAAGCAAAGTGTCTGCTCTATGGACACTGGAATAAGAATAGTGGATATCACTACCTTATATTAGTTTCAACTTTATTTAACAGGAAATTGGGATTTTGGGGAAGGCAAAGGTGGATGAATATTAATACTTTCACCTGCATCTGTACACTGAGGAAACAATAAGCCAACAAGAATCTTACCTTTTTGTTTCAATTTATCTTTAAACTAAATTTGTAAAACTACCTAATGATCTTCACTAGTATAAAAACTTTATTCCATGTCTAACACTTTCCATAGAATCTATTCTTCTTTGGTTACTTGTCTGACGATTATTGTATGATTGTTTTTGTACATAAGTAAAGGTAAAGATTCCCCCGCACATGCGTGCTAGTCGTTTCCAACTCTAGGGGCCGGTGCTCATCTCTGTTTCAAAGCCGAAGAGCCAGCGCTTGTCCGAGGACGTCTCCGTGGTCATGTGGCTGGCATGACTAGACGCCAAAGGCGCACGGAATGCTGTTACCTTCCCACCGTAGTGGTCCCTATTTTTCTACTTGCATTTTTACATGCTTTCGAACTGCTAGATTGGCAGAAGCTGGGATGAGTAACAGGCGCTCACTCTGCTACGCGGCACTTGGGATTCAACCCGCCAAACTTCTGATCGACAAGCTCAGCGTCCTAACCCACTGAGCCACCGTGTCCCTTAGACAGTTCCCTTACAGCTAAGCTAATTTGCATATATAGTGGAATTAAAACTTCTGTGCACTATTGGTTGAATAATAGTGGCTCAAAATTAAATGGCTAAAACTTCTGTTTTCCAGAAAGTTGATTTAATTGCTAAAGTAATAGTCTGGAGCACCCTGACCTGTTTCTGAAAGGCTTCAATGGATTCCAGTTTCCTCTAAGTATACATTATAGCTGGTGGCAATAACATTAATCTTTTATTGAAACTTGCTTCAATTCATTTTAGTGACTACAATCCTCTTATGTACTTTTTGCTGAAAAAAATTATTAGAAAGGGTAGATTATGAAAGAAGGAAACTTGAACGCAACACTATAAAATATATTTTTATAACTGCTGTTAAGAAGACCAGAAACCCCTTCCTCAATATTTTTTCTTTTTCCTCTTCTACCTCTTCACTTTTCTATTACTTTTATCTAATTCAAAATTTGAATCACAGCATACATATGTTGCATTTAAACCCAAAATTTAATTACCTATCAAAGTTTTCTAGTAATTTGTTGACAAATATAGGGACAAATGGAGGTTGGAAGGTATTTCTTGTCTCAGAGTTGTATAAATAAATTTAGCTGTGAAATGTGAAACAAATCTTGAGACTGCCAACTTCATCTAGTATTAAGAAAAACTAGGAACATGGAGCAGAACTTACCATGCCTAAAGATACTGGAAACATTCATGGGCTCACTTGAATTAACCTAGGTAAAGGTTAGAGAACCTGTGGTCCTTCGGTTGTTTTTGCACTATAGTTTCCAGCATCTTTCATCAATAGCTACAGAAGTCATGGTAGCTCAATTATATTTAAGAGTCACCTGGATTCTCCTAGTTTCATATACTAAGGACGAACAACCTAACATGAAAGAATTCCTACAAAATACCTTGCAACAGAATGTCTAATCAGTCTTAAAGGGCAAATAGATTACTATTCATCAAGAAGCCATCTAGTTCATAGGCAGTAGCTTTATTCACGCATAACCCTAAGCCATTATATGATGCATCTTGTTTTGAGTTAAAGCTACATATGCATCCATATTACAATTTAGACATTGTGATTTGTTTAGCAAACCTTAGTTATCCTTTCGTTAGCATCAGATGTAAACTCTTCCTGTATGCCGGTACATATGTACAGTTCCTAAGAAATAACAATGAGAACCTGTCTATTAATTTCAAGCATCCCTTGACTCCCAGAGACATCTGGTTACTTATTGGAAAAGAGAATGGTATATTAGATAGAAGTTTAATCAGATTCAGAATTTACTTTATTCAAATCTACATATTTGTTTCTTTCCCAAATCAATTTTTTTCCCAAACCACCTATTTCTCCAACTCTAGGTTCATATGTACAGTTGCAGGTTCACATATAAAGTTAGAGTCATGGAGTATATGTTGTATAATTCTATATAACATGGTTCAAACCACTAATCCTTTAATCTTAAAATATCATCTATAAATCATATGTTCCTACATTTATAGAATCCTGTTTTTTCCAATGAAGACTGGGAAAATTTTTCCAGTTCCCTTCCCATGTACAGAATTATTTCTCTAAGAATTACAAATCATACTGCAAGTATTAGAAAATGATCTGTACAAAAATGTAACACAAATAGTTGTGTAAGTTGCCTAAGTCTTTATTTTCAAATAGATTAAAATACACATCATTGGTTGACCCTTAGCAGCTATTTTTAAATGTTCCAAAAGTGTCATGTTCATTTATAGGAGGATTATTAAAGAAGAGCATCATTTTTTTTCTCTTGATACAGTTAGATGTACTCTGGATTCATTAGATTGTTGTCAGAGAATTGGTCCAGAAATCTTAAGTTTTTAAAAAAGATTTTCTTAGTTTTATTTCATTTTGAAGAAACCACACAGACTTGAGCGATATCATCATATTCATATGTTCTTTTCAAAAAGGTATCTGTTAATCTTAAGCCAGAGACACTCTAAAATGGAAAGAAAGGATAGACACAGTGATTAAAGTGATTGGAGAGAGAATAAGGCTAAAACCAGAGCCACTTTAATATCTTACTTGTAGTCCCTGCACTGATGATAGCAGCGTAAGTGTCAAATATAGAGATGAAGTAGGATGCAGTTTGCCCAGTTGTCTTCCTGACACACCACACCAGTGAATTGAATTAGTATTGCACATTTCCAAAACCAGATCCATGGTCCTTTCACTGCTAGATAAAATGTATACATATAATTTAATACAAATACCAGTTTTTTAAAGATCCAGTTCATATCACTTTTCTTACTATACCAGTTTTTCTTTTTGGCAATTTTAGAAGGTACACATCATGATTCATTCATCTTATGCACACATTTCTATGGTGTTGAATTTCAAATACAGGGGCAAAGATTGAAAATTTCCTTTTGAGAAGTCTTTTCTGGGAATCACTTTACAGTTGGGCAAGTGCCGCTAGATTCTCTTATGCATATTGGCCTTTCATAAATAATATTGACCTAATAATTCATACCCATCCATCTATACCTCAGAAATTCTGGTTTTTTTGGTTATGAAATTATAAATGGCATTACAATTGAAGAAAGATAGGATGCAGATGAATTAGAGATTCCCCAGCTTGGTTTATATGATATTCAGTAGTGAATTTTAGAAAATTTTAATTTTAATTGATTTAAATATGAAGTATTAAAGCAAGGTACAGAATGTCTTAGTTCATACAAAATGCTACTCTTGTTAACAGAATACATGTCACATATACATATTATGTCTGTGAAAGCTTGGTTCACGAAACGTGTCTAGATTCCTACAGCATACTAACCTACAAATATCCCTATCTTAGTTAATGGGTTGTACAAATCAAGTTCTAAATATTTATAATGGAAAGTTCAGCAAAAATACACATACCAACCTTCTTTATATTATGCTAAATCATACTGTGGTTTGTTTATTTTTCGCTTGTGTGTGCACCTAGCCACTATGTGCATATGTGGTGTGTGCACCTAGCCACTGTGGCTTATTAAACAATGAACCACAGTTAAACAAATGACTTGGTACAGTTTATTAGATAAGGTACAATCGCACTAGCTATGTTAAAAACTAAAGTTATCACATTAAACTGTAATTTTGAATCCAGTCAATAATTAAAACTAGAATACAACTTTATCCTTTCTTATTAATACATACACCTCAAATGTTGTGAAATAAATCACTTTTGATTCTAAATCTCAGTGATTGAAGGTAGGATTACTGGCAATCTATTTGTAAAAATATTTCTAAGAGCCAATTGCTTCAACAAAATAAATTTAACCATAATATTATGAATCTATTTTGTGAATTTCATATTAACATTAATATTTTAGTACAAACAACCCTCGCTTAACAATAGCCTTGTTTAGCAACTGTTCAAATTTACAATGGCACTGAAAAAGTAACTTTGGCCAGTCCTCACACTTACGACCATTGTAGGGTCATGTGATCGAGATTCAGATGCTTTGCCACCAGCAGGTATTTACAAACTCCACAGCATCCCATGGTCATGATAGCCATTTGTGCACTTTACTGCTGGCTTTTGACAGACAGTCAATGGAGAACCTGGCAGTAAAATCACAAGTCATGGACATGTGATATCTGATTAACTAGTCAATTGATTAGTGATAGACTTCTGGTTCTAATTGTGATCATTAGGTGAGGACTACCTGTGCATCTAAAAATAATGATCAAAACTTACTGAGTGAGCCATCTCTACAGAGCTTTTCCTTTGATTGAAAATAAAGATTCCATTCTGAAAATCCAAATGAGCAAGGGAAAGTATTGCATTACCTGCAGTTTGTTATTTTACAAGTGATGTTGAAAGGCTCTTCCAGGCTGACTGTGTCGGGTATTGTCTCCAATGAAAGCCTCACATCACCGTAACCTGGAGCCTAAGGAGTATTAAAAGCTTAGCAAAGCATGACTGATCATTCTTACAGTATGTGCCATCAAGTCATTTTCAACTCCTAGCAAAAACAAAGCAACATAAGAATATCTTTGTGCACCTTGTCTAACCTCAATGTACAAAGGATGAAAGTGTAAGCAATTAAATTAACCTTTCAAATGTCATTGAGAGACCATAATATCTTCCTTTGGCTAGGTATAAGCAGGAGGAATCTTCATGAGATTCTTTCTTTTTTTTAAAAAATACTTAGAATCATATATATTCATGAAATAGTGCATTAGTCACCAGTTGCAAGCTATACATTCTTACAAAGGGAGACATCCAATATAATATTTACAAATTTTATATTTTCTATTTATTTTAATGGCATCCTCCAGCTGCTATTATTCCTCATGGACTATGTTTTAAAGACAACATTTTTAATATTCTTTTTAAGGATATTAAGAGCCTTGGTGGAGCAGTGGGCTAATGCCTCCTTAAGTAACACCAGCTGCCTGCAATTAGTGCAGGTTCGCATCCCACCAGGCTCAAGGTTGACTCAGCCTTCCATCCTTCCGAGATAGGTAAAATGAGGACCCAGATTGTTGGGGGCAATAAGCTGACGTTGTAATAATGCCGCTTGGTGTGTGTGTGTGTGAAAGCCCTAACAAGCAGGCATATACATAGAATGAAGGCTACTGCTAAGCTTGTAAGCCGCCCTGAGTCTTCGGAGAAGGGCGGGATATAAATGTAATAAAAATAAATAAAAATAAATATAAATGGAATTAAAATTAAAAAATTAAAATTAAAAATATTGTACTGCCATTTGCATGAGACCACAAAAACATTCCTATTTCAAGGATGATTTCAATGGACTGGGAAACGTTAGGTTATCTAATGGTTTCTGGGAAACCTGCAAGCAAGGCACAAAGGTGATAGCTTTCTCCTACTAGCTGCCTCCTAGCATCTGATATTGATTCTATATACAGAGGCTCCGCTGAGACATCCATGCTATTACAGACTGATAATTCTATGCTTCATTAATCTGTCTAATCCCTTTTAAAGGCACTTAAGCAAATGGCCATCATCCTACAGGGCCATCTTGTGGAATGAAAGCAATGATATAATGAAGAATAAGGGATATGTTCATTCCAACTCTTTTAACAACAGATGACAAATGTAAAAAACCCACATATAACTTGGCTTTTTGGTACTTCTGAAAATTGTTCCTAAAAAGGTGTTTTCTGAAAAAAATATAGGTAAATATTAAGACACTAATTTATCATGTACAACATTCATCATGCTCAGTGTGAATTGTCAGCAGACAGATTCTTCACTATTTTTCCTTTTGTTCACAGCAAAGAAAATGCAGCTTAGCTTTCTTCAAAGAACATCATAAAAAAGGACTTGCCATTCTTTGAAGTTGGCTGGTTTGCAATCTTCCCTTTTCACCCAAATTTGTCTTCCATACGATATCGAGCTTCCCAATAACTGTTACACCTTTAATAACACCAACTTTTTCTGAAAATTCCTGCTTGGGTTTCAGACAATATAAATACTGGCGTGTATCCATTGGTTGTAAGTATGTTCTTGTACCAAATGTTGACACACTGGAGGGAAAGTAAAAGTTCACCTTAGTTTATACTTCAGATTTGGATTTCTAGCTAATTCATTTAAGAATCGGTCTACAATTATGGCAAATAAATTGACACAAAGAGAAGGAAAACAAAATCACTCAAAATTAAATTTGAAGCCCTTGTGCTTTAGGGGTTAAATTTTTGGGTTGGCATGAAGAAACCAAGGTTCTCCAGCCTAATCATGGAAGGTCACCGAATGACTTCAGGCTGGTCACTCTCATCCCAACTGTAAAGGTAAGTGAAAGTGCCTTGGGAGAAGTGGGACGGGACAAGGGGAGAAGAGATGCTGCCTACTAGGAAATGATAAGAAAGGGCATAGCCCACAGCCACATAATAGGTGGAGAATAAGGCTCAAAAGGAATCTTCCCCTTTCAGACTTGCTAGTTTCTGTTAAAGTAACCTTATAGTACAGCCTTACAAAAAGGAACATTACGTCATCTGGTCCTGTTTCATGTCTGTTCTACCTCAAAAAGCTAACACCAACCTATCTCAGAAAGGGTTGCTGAGAGAAAAAAATAGGAAGATGGAATGTTGTATAGTGTTGTGCTCCTGAATGAAAGGTAAGATAGGACGCTGAGCTTGTCGATCAGAAGGTCGGCAGTTTGGCGGCTCGAATCCCGAGTGCCGCGTAACAGAGTGAGCGTCTGTTACTCGTCCCAGCTTCTGCCAACCTAGCAGTTCGAAAGCACCTAAAAATGCAAGTACAAAAATAGGGACCACTACAGTGGGAAGGTAACAGCGTTCCATGTGCCTTTGGCGTCTAGTCATGCCGGCCACATGACCACGAAGACGTGCTGGCTCTTCGGCTTTGAAACGGAGATGAGCACCAGCCCCTAGAGTCGGAAATGACTAGCACACATGTGCAGGGGAACCTTTACCTATATATAACTATATATATAGGTATATATAGTTATGTACTACAATCTATGTGGCAATTAAGAAGTTTTTAAAAAGAATTCCAAGTTTTAAAAAAAATTTAAAAATCTTTAAAATACTAGTTTTCCCTCACATGTTAACAGATGCAGAATATTCAGACATAAAGTTTATTCAATTTCTGAATGAGGTACTGTAATCCAAAGAACAGTACTACTAATAAACTTTGTATCACATCATACACAGATAAAAAACTTAATGCTTAGGAATATAAAACACATTTCTATTTCTGTTACCAGTGAGAGACACTCTTCATCTTGCAAAAGCTTTTAATTAAATAAGCGGTTAGGGTTTTTACATAACAGTCCATTTTACGTAGAGCAATATCTTTTATAATCTAAGTTCTTCATAACTGCAAACCTAGGTGAGTGGGTGCCAAAAAATCACAACCATAACATTTGTGATTCTTAGCTCATAACCTAAGAAGGTTAACCTAGGGAAAGGAAGAAAATCTAAAGAAGAAATAGACAATTTGATGCTAAACTGCCCTCAGTACTCCTAATATAGGGAGGCACAGTACACAGAGCCTATGTATAGAAACAGTTCCAATTGGATACACATATTTTTGCTTTCTATGGGTAGATGTAAATACAGCATTCTCAAATAAGACTGGCTACAAACAAGTCTCTTACCTGTCCCTATCTTGACTGACTGCATTTAATTCTGCTACATTGTACATAATAGACGGTTCTAAGGATACCTTCTCCATAAACATTGGAGAGCTTGTGATATTCTGAATCTGAGCTTCCAAAAACACTTCATCAGTCTGAAAAATCAAGAAAAATGCTTAAATAAAAAATAGTCTGAACTGAGAAAAGTTCCAGCCCTTTAAAGGTTTGAAAAACATTCAACCACATACACAGTTAGTTTCATGCCTGAAAAATCAAGGTCACAGTAATTAAATGCGAGAAAAGTCTTCATCCCAAAGGAGAGCAATAGAAGCAAAAAAAGTTAGTCAACTGGAATTGTGCTGAACAATGGGTGTGGGGCAATTTCTTACATTATCCTGCCTTAGGATAAGGTCTGCATATTGATCTACAATCACATCAATTCAGAATTCGTCAAAAAAGGAAAGTATGTTTAAGAAATGAGAAGTGACTGCAATGCATATGTACACATGCCATGCCAGTGATATATCGGACTACATACAAAGAAAATATGGGATTATTAATGGGGAGCTTTGCTACTGTTTCTGACAGTATGCCAACTATCCAAGAAGCTCTGGCACAGTAAATGCTAGAATCGCTATTTACTGTTACATTTTATTCCTACGAATTTCTTATGAAGCTCTTACACGTTAATATTATCACATAGGTTAATTTTCTTATTATCTCAGTTATTTCTTGCTCTAAGACTTCCAGTAATAAGCATGTGATCTTACTTTTATTTTCATGACTGAACAGTTTGACAGTGGACTCTGCCAAAATAACTAATTTAGCAAAAGATTAGTTGTCATGTATTTTAAAAGCCCACGCTTGTCCTCACCTTTCACAAAGATTTACAGACAAAGACATACTATAAAAACCATGCAGCAGATGCAGTCTTTATGTGTGTGAACTCAACTGGATCTAATTTCAATTAAATCAACTCCCTAGGTAAATGTGCAGAGGGTATTAGCCTGAGTGGTTATTTTTTTCACAGACAGAATGCAAAAGTACCTGAGTAGCACTAATGTAATCTAGTACATCTCCATATATTAATTAGTTCAGATATTAATATCTTTAATTAAGTTCATTAATAGAGTTAATGAACATACTTCATCAATAAATTATATCATTTCAATTATATGTCAAAACTTGAAGTAAAAGACACAGAAGGAGCATAATGAAAACAAGCAAAAACTATTCATCTTCAGGACTGAAATATTTATAAATCATTAAGTGTCAAGTAAAAGTGAGTCAATGTTTTAAAAATAATTATCATAATTTAGCAGTATGCAGAGATTTATGGATGTTTGCATGTGAACTGCATGATTCCTCTTAGCAGCAAAATAATTCTTTATGTTTTCATTCTCTCCAAGAGCTTAGTGCTGCAAAGCAAAATAAAGAAGCTAGTTTTTTCAAGCAGAAATCAAAACCTGTTGATGATTAAAGAGGCTAGCATGGTAGAGATGAAAACAGCTACTTGATCAAGTCTCCTAATCACACCCTGCTCTTCAAAACATATGCAAGGAAAATTTCACAGCATGTTTTCTATTGCTAGGCAAATCTTTTTTTTTAAAAAAGGCCTTTGAAATCTGCAGTAACCCTTCTCACATGGCTGCTTCATAAGATGCTTCTGGTTGTCTCTGCACATATGTAAAAAAAGACTACATTGCTTTGAGGATTCAAAAAAGAGGTTCATATGCGCTCCCATGCATTGCAAAACATCTCTTTTAAAGGATTTGTGCAGTCCTAATGTGTAAAAACATGTTGAATAATTGTAGCAAACTGCACAATAAATTTTAGACTATTATATCCCTGGATGAACATGAATATGGACAAACTCCAGGAGACGGGGGGGGGGGGGAGAAGGGAGCCCAGCATGTATGGTCCATGGAGTCGAAAAGAGTCAGATATCATTTAGCAACTGAACAACAACAAATATTCCTGGATATTGACGAGATCAGCAAAAAAAAAATAGACTCAGTTTGGATGTTAATACTTAATCCCAATATAACATTATTAAAACTATTGCAGGGCATATGGTACTGGGACTGCAAACCCCTTCCATTCAGGTGCACCTTAAAAATGTTCAGAGCTCTTCTTCCCATTTTAGATTAGCACACAATCCATGTGTTTTCTGAGTTCTGCAATACTTCAAATTAATTACAATTATGAGAATCAATTTAATTTTACACCACTAATTATGGCTTACTTGCATTACCCATAGTTAAGATAGATAAAGATTTCGATGCCATACTAAAATGTGGTCAATTCTGTCCCCTTCCTAAACACACTGGAAGAATTCAAGGAATTCAAAAGGTCATGAAGATAATAAAAATGTAGAGCTATGTTTGAATGCAGCCTTTGTCAAGCAAAACACCAGTGACAAATTCAGTTATCTTGCTTCTTAAGCATTTGAGCTTAATTGCTCCCACATTTTCCAGTATCTGATATTCAAAACGTTCTACTATTCTGCAATAATATCTTATAAATCCACTAAATCTAATCTCTGGGGTTTCCATATATCCCTCTAGTAGGTTTAAAAAAGAATCCATTAACAAAAAATTAGCAATAGTTCAGTTGAATGAAGAAAGCAAAATCAAGTAATATAATGAAAAAGCAAAGTAGAATACAATGAAGCGAGAACTGATTAATCTTAGTAGTAATTTTATTAGAGCAATATGTTTCATAGGAAATTTGTAGATTCCACTATATATATATATATATATATATATATATATATATATATATATATATATATATATATATATATATATGTATTTATAAATTTGAAATAAAATCACATTGCACTAATGTTATAGTAAACATTGCCACATGCATTTAGGATTGGAAAGCAGCATAAGCATGTGAAGAAAAATGCAACAGTTCTTAGACTCTCTCCTCCAATCCAGTGTCTTCACAAAAAAGTAGGTAACAGAAACCTAATCATGATGTAATATGATATAAGTCTATATGAAGGGCTGCATATACTTCATGCTACTCAAAAAACAAAACACACCTTTTCCCTCAAGCCATCCAAACTGAGAGAAACTACTAGATATATACATAAAAGAAATTTGAATACTTGGCTGGATACAAAAAATTACAAGAGGAAGTAAAATGGCTGACAGATTTCTGTTTAAAAACACCTTCTGCTTGACACAATGCTCTAAATATGTTTCATAGCAGTTTGTAGGTTTCAATTTGTCCCAAACTTTTGTAACTGGGGGAGGGGAAAAAACCTTTAGTGAAAAACCTGCACAAAGCAAACGTTCTAGTTTTGTCAGCAGAAAAATATTTGCTAATGTTTTCCACACAATCCTTTTGATTTTACATACTTTCTTTATCATTTTGCATAATTTATGCTGGCTTTGTTAGTCATGAGAGAGGGCCATGTAAAATATAAGACCAGTAGTTTTTACTATCAAACAGCAAAAAAAATATTCAAATTCCTGTTTGGCTTCAGAATTTTTCAGACAGCTTTTGGACATTTTCCAATGTTACTATATTTTAAAACTATGAAAGCATATACTGTATTCCCTAGAATGCAAATTTATTTCCAATTAAAAATTGTGTTTTTTTCCATGTTACACAAACAGCCTTATGTATATAATCTTGTAGTAGTGAAATGTACCTTGAGAATATCATGTGTTGCTCTATGTTCAAGCAAAAAAAAAAAGGAAATTGTTTGTTTTTGAGAGCATGTTACTGAAAACTAATGAAAGCAATGGATAACAAGGAAAGAGCTAATGCATATGGAGAGCTGTTTTTCCCCTACCCTCACCCAATATTTTTGAACAAAAAAAAAGCAAAAGGCAATATTTATGGTCAGTACAGCAAACATTGCTTTTCCATTATATTTGAACAAAATGTTAGTAACAGGCAGAAAGACAAACAGAAGACAAGCATACATACATATTTATAAATAATAAATAAAAATTACCACAGAACTGAGGTCACTCTAATGGGAAAATAAAAAGAAAAACATTAGAGAATTTAGGGTTAAATGTTAAAGAAAAAGGAGGATAACCACGTTTCAAATAAAATGCATATTTTTGCATTTTTTTGTGTATTTAAACAAGACAGCATTAGTAAGAGAAAAATGTACACTGCAGTAAAATGAAAAGGATCACTAATAAGACATTTGACTTCTAAATAAGACTTGTGCCAGCAAATGGTATAACAAAGGAAAAATTATGTGGAATGATAAAGACAGTAATTGCACAATGAACACACTGGTAAACTAGTACATGCTCAGGAAAGAGGTTCTACATGGAAAATATCTGGGTTTCTTTTCTTTTAGGGTTTCATCTTGTATACTGTCTCTCAACATGGAAGATTTCCATAAGAGAAACCAAATCTGTTTACTTGGCATACAACCAAGTCCAAAGTTACACCGCCCTGAGTCCTTCGGGAGAAGGGCGGTATACAAATTAAATTAAATAAATAAATAAATAAAAGCACTGTTGAGGAAATATAATTTTAAAAATGCATCCTCCACTCAATTACATACATTGAAACATGAAACTGGCTTCAATTTCTCAACTTACTTTAATTTGTTGAGGCATATTTTCTTTTTCTGTATGCAGCTGTTATTTAGCCTTCTGTTTGTTCATTCGTTCGTTCATTCATTCATTCATTCATTCATTCCATATTCTGCAAATATTGTGCAGAAGACCTATGAAAATCAAATTAACTGTCCATTTTCTGCCTCCTGTCACAGTTTTTTTTCCTCTCTTTAATTTGGCAGGTGCAGGAGAGGCAGCAATGCTATGGAGCAGGCAAGAGTTGGGAAAAATCACAGAAATTTTATTTCTTGCTTGCTAAGACCATTCTTCTCTAAGTAATACTTCTGAATACAGGTCCACCTTTGGGGAGAAATATTGAGTAAAAATACTCAATACTTTCAACATTTCCCCCATGTCAAAACATATAGCAATTATAAATGAGTAGATTAAAAAGGGAGTAAATTGTATTTACTCAGCAATTTTTGCTCAGTTATAAATAGGGATACACCCTTCCATGCGCACCCTCACACTCACTCAGATATTCCATTGTCACAGAACCTCTTAGGTAGCTATTTTATATCCCCAACATATCTAAATGTATTGTCAGGATTGACATCCGCATTTTGCACATCTTTCATGCATGCAACATCATACCAAGGTCCCCAAAGGCTCCATTGTGCCATAGACACATTTGATGTCCCATGTTGTATTGATTATTTAGATTCTTTCGATTTAAATTAAATTATTTAGATTCTTTAATGTAAAAAAGTGAGTAAGCTAATTTGTTATTTACAGGAATGTTTGGATTGTATGATTGTATGTACAGGAATGAATGGATTTGTATACACACAGAAGCATTCTAAAAATGGGGCAAAAATGGGCTGAAAAAGGCAGGGGAAAAAACTAAGGTAGTAAAGAGTATCTTTCAAGGTATCAGCCTGTACACCATAGTTAGGACCTGAATCATTTAATCAAGTTTAAAAGAAGGTAATAATTTCTGATACATATATTTACAGAAGAAAAGTAAGCAAGACTTAATAAAACAACTCCAGTGATTGCTGGTTTCAAAAGCACAACATTCAAATCCTTTATATTTCCTTCTCTGAAGATGCTCAAGAAAAACCTCAGCCACATGGATATTTTATCACTGGGCATGGCCACCACACTCTCATCATTTTGTGAGAGTGATATGGTGTGCTATCAAACTTCAAAATGTGCTATTTGGGCCAAAAATGGCTGGGGATATCTGACACAGATTTAAACAAAATAAGCTCTATTTAAATGAACTGTTCTTTCAATTACTTTTAAAACCATTCTTTTACTTTTCTTTTTGTTTGATTTTCTTCTTAGTTTTGTGATATTCTCTTTTTTATATTCTCTTAATCCATAAAAATTATCATACTCAAAAGATCCTTACTATCCTTATTATATGAAGAAGATACCCAAGTACAGGCAGAAGCTGGCTAAACAGTCATGTTGATAAAAAAGCTGGGCTTATTAGTTTATCTCAGGCAGGAGATACACAAAAAATCCTGACACCTGGCTAAATATAACACTTTCCATTAAAGGCATCAATTTTTACTACTTACCTCAGCATTGTAGAATTTAGTTTTAACATCTAGTGGTTTAAGGACCTGCAGAAAAAAATAATAAACACTAACAGAAGATTTACTAGATTCCTTCACTGGTATTAATTTTACTGGCTTTTGTTTTTCTAAGTCCAACTGTATATCTGAGTCAAACAGAAGATACCATTAAGACTGTTGCCTGGAGGCTGTAAGAATCTGGATGGAGAAGAACAGTTTAAAATACAATTCTAGCAAGAGTGAATAGCTGTGACTTTGGATGTCATTTGAGGCCAATTATTTTCTCTTTTAATTTTGGAAAGGGTTGTGCTCTCTCATGCTTAACTGGTATGCAGTTTGGAAATTTTCCTGAACTCATAGCTGCTTGTCAAAGAGCAAAATTCAGACAATTACATCTTGTGTACCAAATGCAATTTTTCCTAGATCAGAAGGCCCTCCCCACAGTCAATCATGCCTTGATCATCTTATGAGTACGGTACTATTAGTTCTTACAGAAAGGGATATCCTTCAGAACCATTTGGAAGTTACAGTTAATCCAGAATGCACTACAGGTTCTATATTATCTTCCCATGTGACATCTCTAGTGTTGTACTAGTTACCAATTGACTTTTGGTGCAATTCAAGGTACTGATTTTATCCTTTAAAGCCCTCTATGGCTCAGGATCCAGGATTTTCAAGGCTGTCTTCTATCATTAATATCTGCTCTTTCAATAAGAGGTAGGACGGAAAAAAAATCCTCCATGTCCCTACACTTAAGAAGGGCTTCATCAGGGACCTTTTTCTGCCAGTGCTCCCTTCCTCAGCATTCTTACAAAGCTCAAGCTGTCCCCAGTTCTATTACAATTCCAAAAAGTTATGAAGATTTATACAAAGATGAAGCATTTTTATCCATGTGGGTTCAATACGATTTGTTTCAAGTAAGCCCAGCTTTCCATGAAACTTTCATGTCATAAACTGGGCTTATCTGAAAAAAGTACCAGTATGGATAGAAGTTTTCAATCATCTTCAGAAAATATTATGCTATTTCTGTAGTGTCAGTTACACAATCTAGAGATTTCCTAAACTTGGTGTTATTAAGTCTCAATGGATGGTTGCATCTTCCAGCCTTAAATGAGTAGACTCTAGAATACGAGAGAAGAGAACATATGCAATTTTGCTTTAGTTTTTATTAAATGTAATCTAATTTTGTTCTATCTTCATCTATTTTTAAGTAGTGATTAAAATGTAATATTTAGTTTGAAAAACTAGCCCATATGTATGAGTTTTACAGAGTGAATAACACAGTGATGAAAACTACTTAGCATCCCACCAGCACAATCATGGATCTTTGGTCCAGCGCTGCATACTCCTCTGGATCCCCCTCCTTATGTGCATCAAACCCTTTTCCAGGTAGTTTATTTTAGGAGTGATATATTGTAGCACAAACAAGTCCAATATTAAATACAACCTAAACATTCTCCCCTCCCAGATTTATCTTATAAACATTCAATATTTGGGGAATAAAGAGATGCTCCTGACAGTTAGTGTCAAGCCCTAGCTTGCATTTTCAATACCTGGAACTTGAAGAACTTTCGGAAGTACATCTTTTCACCAGTCTGTGTGGTATAGTTTACGGCACATACCAAACTGAAAGACACAAATAGTTCAGTGGATTTTAACTATTTGGGATAGGGACAATGTATATCTGTTATGTATCTGTCTGTCTGCCTATCTATTACAAAGTATAAATGATGAGTATGTGCTTACGAATATAAGAAAATATAAATGTCTCACATGTGTGTCCCTATTTCCTTTACTTCATGATGGATTACATCATCAATGCAACAGTCCTGCTTCAGTTCTGCCACTGCAGCACTAGAGGCGGAAAGGTTTAAGCGCTGTGAACTTGTCTGTAGGTCAGCCTTGGAAGTTGGAACAAGAGCAAAAAAAAAATCTCATTAAATAAAAGAGTAAATAAATTTTGGAAGACACCCATAGAAATGAATGGCGTTATATCAGAATTATAGAGTGGCTCAGAGAATAACAGAAGTCAATACTGTTCTATTAGAAAATTCTCATCTTCACATTTTACAGATGGAACAAGACATACTCAACAGCATTCTACTAAGGTCATATTTATAAGTATGACTTGCTTACATTATGTAACCTGACTTTTCCTGGCCTAAAAACAAACTGGCATTTGGTGGTCACGAGCTGTATTTCTGCAAATGGCTGGCAGGTGGCCCATCACCTGTTGGCAGGGCTGGATTTATGGGATAGTTTGGTGGCATTTCTTTGTTTTTAATTGCAGTATGTCTATTTTACAGTTTACAGCACAGCTATCGTGCATTTAGTACTCCTTTGAAAATGTCAGGAAATTATGCTGTTAATTTTTTAGCATTCGGAATTAGCAAAACAAGGAGAGACATGGGACACAAATAATCCCTGAACTGTAGTTTGCCCGGTTTGCTTTAGTAGTAAAACTGACATATATCTACTATATAGTTTACATTAATTCTGGCTAATACATTTAAGTTGGTCATAGTTAAGCCGGAACTGGTGAGATATAGGGATTAAGGTGCTGGAAGACCACCAGGGAGACCAGACTTAAGTTCGCACTCAGCCACAGAAATTTCCTAAGTGACCTTGGGGAAGCCCCTTTCCTCCCCTGAAAAATAAGTGGAAAGAATGGTAAGTATGCTGCCTTGAATTCATGAAAGAAAAGTGTCCATAAATCTAAATAATATATAAACTCAAAATCCAGACATTCACTAAGTAAAAAATTTTCATTCAAAGTTGAGAAGAATTCCAACAATAACTGATTATTAAGATTATTAAACTGTTAGCATTTTACATAACAGTTTACCCATAAGTAAATTCTTGGGCAAAATGTACTGGAAAGATCTGCTACAAAAGCATCACTGAGGCCAACTTTTTATTACACAAAAAGTTTGCAAGGTAGAACTTCCAATGGATTACATTTTTAAAGAAAGAAAAAAAAAGTGCAGAACAAAGGTATTTTCCAGGTTTTCTTTAAAAATCCTCCTACTAAAAGAAAAAAGAAAACATGCCTTTATATTTTCTCACATTTGTGGACTAAATAATCTTACAACTTACAAATAGAAGAATTTTAATGTATTAAGAGTGATTATAGAAAATGAAGCATACCTTTACCAAAATGTCTTTTACAACTTGGTGACTGTCATTATGAACGCTAATGTAGCTGGAAAATGTTTCTCCTAAGAATATATTTCTGTTCAAACAGGAAGGGGAAAAAGATAATAAAGTTAAAAAATATTTTTTTTCTTTCTCTAGCTCTGATTCATTTTTACATTCAGGCATTAGACAGTCTACCCTTGAAAGATTTCCAAAGTTTCTGTAAGACATCTCCCAGGTCAGTGACCTCCAGATATGTTGTTCTGTAACACTACAGAGTTCTCAAATAAGGTCATTGATTAGTGCACGGGTGTCAAGCTCGCCGTGTCACGTGACGTGTCGCTACGTATCGTGACTTTTTTTGCATTGCCGGAGCTGGGGTGGGCGCAATCTCCATATGATGCAACCGGTCCACGGGCCAGCAGTTTGACTCCCCTGGATTAGAGATTCTGACACTTAACGTCTAACAACCTGACGATGGCTATGCTCATGCTGTTAGTACTGATGAAATTGATTAAACCTGTAATTAATTATGAACCTGTGTCTTATATAGATTTTAGCTATAGCAGTTTGTTGTATGACAAAACCAGCAGAAAATAAATTAAGAAAAAGCAGAATTAATAAAAACTGACAATGTGGAAAATGTGTAAGAATGTAACATAGAAGTTAAAAAAAATTAAACATGCACAGAAAATAAAAGCCAATAATCACACTCTTGCCCATGCATACTAGTTGCTAGGAAACAATATAAGGAAAAAGCTATTTATATCATATCCATCATACCATAAGTTATAAATAGTTTTTGAACTTCCAAGCTGCAACTGGTGGACCACTGTGGGAAACAAGATGCAGGATGTTTCCCACAGTGGTCAATGCTTTCAAATATAAAAATGTTTGAATATTTCAAGAGTCTCACTGCACTACTAAAAATGAATATAAGGATTTCATTTCATTCTAGAAAACAGTTGTAACAAAGAAAAAGAGAAACCTTAAAAGCCTAAATTTATTATTGCAGGAGATTTTATCATTTTATCATTATAGACAGAATATTATATGTACACACAGCTATGTTGTGGGCAGCGAGGGAAAAGAAATTTACAGGTAGTCCTTGGGTTACAACCACTCATTTAGTGTCTTTCAAAGTTGCAATAGTGCTGAATGAGAGGGACTTACAACCAGCCATCAAAGTTTCAATCATCACAGCATCCCCACAGCCATGTGATCATGATATGGGTTTTCGGTGCCCAGCTTGCAATTATGATGTCACTGGTTATGTGATTGTGATTTCTGACATTCCCTGCCAATTTCCCACAAGCACTGTCAACGGGGAAGCCAGAAGTTGGAAGCTGCTCCTGCTCCCACCACTTTTTTGCCTGCGCACATTCTGTAGCACCTGCCTGCAGCTTTCCATGCTCCCTGGCAGCATCCTATAGCTGCCCATGCCTTATAGTGCCTGCCTGCAGCACTGCTGCCCTGGACAGTCTGCTTGCCTGGGACAGGTGCTTCTTCCCTACTGTTGACCTGTTCAACCTTTGGCCTACAACAATAACCAGGACTCATTGCTAAGTGATCCGGTCATGTGATGTTGCACTTTATGACTGCATTATTTAGTGATGGAAATTCCAGTCATAACTGCCATCATAACTTGAAGACTACTTGTATGAAGAGAATTAGATGTTTCTGATGCATTTTTTCCTTTTTTTGCTCATTACTGTTGTTGTTGCTTCCCATTGAGTATATTTATTTTGAATAAAGATAATAAACTCAAGAAAAGGAAAAAGAGGGAGGGAAGACAGAGGGGAAACAAAAAAAATTGTTCTTATATTAACCAGAAATAAAGCAGATATTCTTGTGCTGAAAAGTTAGTAACATACATAGTCTTTGAAAAATAGTATTTGAATTAGTTTATGAGATTTCTCCTCTCAAAAATACAACTAAGTATGTAGTCAGACAGCATACGGTAATTAACTCAATAAATCTAAATCTATGTACAAATTCTTACCCAAAATTCTGAGGCAATGTCAACATTTCTCCAAGCATTAATGTTTCTGCTCCTTTTACAGTAGAAGGATCATCTTTCATTAATTGATTAAATAGATCACCTGAAGAATACAGAATTATGTCAAGTCAGCCCTATTTAAAATGCAAATTAATTAAAGAATATATCTATGTATATCTATATCTATATATCAGAATATCTGCAGCTCAGAATTGATCTGTGGAGTCCTTGGTGCTTTCTGAGCTTGATTGTTTTTTTTTTTTGGGGGGGGGGGGCTTGCAGACATTCCATTACCCAACTAGGTAACATCATTAGTGTGAGTATGCATTAAAGCTATGAAACACACAGGCTATATGAAAAGGATAACACTATCATACATTAAAGAAACCATCATATGTAGTACAGACAGCAGAAGACTAGCAGAGCACATTCATGAATACCAACTAGCAGAAGACACAATGAAATATTAATTTCACAACATATGAACAACCTTAGCCAGTTTCAGGCAGGAAGCTGTCGGTACTCTAGATCCAAAAATGCTAGGAAATTCCTGGAACCTTGGTATTCAGACAAATGAACCACCAATAGACACATAGAAATAAAGCATATTTACACACTTTTCAAAAAAGACAATAAAAAAACTAAGAATGAAATTAAGAAGATTAGAACACATATTTTCAAGCAGCTAACACCCAATATCCAAACAAGCAGAGATTAACACCAGGCAAAAAATAAAGCAGAAAATACCAAAATCAAAAAACTACGGTACCAAGAAGAACCCTCCCAACATTGGCAGGGCAAGTTACTACATATAAAGAGGGAGCAAACCCTATATACTCACTAACACTCATGATGTTACCTAATTGGCTAATGAAATGACTTCAAGCAAACAGCTAAGCTCAGAAAGTACCAAGGACTCCACATATATTCCCACACACATACACACACTTCACACATAGCATTAATTGTATAAGTCAACGTTTAAACCAAAAGAGCCAACACCAGAGTGATTTCATATCTGATAGATGGAAAAGCTGTCTCAATTATCCAGGTCATGGTTGTGCCAAAGGTGCTTTTCAAAAGGCAACTGGACTTTCTTGTTTTTTCCTCCCAAAACCCTTTTGTTTATCTTTATTTTATTTATTACAGATATTTATATATAATCTAACTCAAAACTGACACTTACGTTAAATTTATTTTAGAAAAGATATTTGCACTTTTTTGTTAAAAAAAACCAGTAGGATAATTTACCCTGGGGAATGAATATTACTTGCTTTGCCTATTATTCCCTGTCCACCCACCCACTCCCTACTCATCTGTAGTAGCAGGGGTGACAAGAAGACAACATATTCCAGCAGAGCCTAAGAAAACTTACTGCTTTAAAATAAAAGCCAAACCACTTTTCCCGAATGTAAGTACCTACCTAGTGTATAAGTAAGAACAATTAAACAATTAAAAACAATTTTAGCTATTTTTAAACATAACTTTATTTACCTGGCAGATCTCTTTCTTCACAAGTCACTGGTATATTGGTGAATAATGTAGGCTTGGTCAATCTCATTACTGTGAATGTAAAAAGCAAATTCAATTTAATATAGACTATAAATATTATAGGAACCTTAATCTTCAAAAAAATATAATACTTATCAGTCATTGCCCTTGGCATTTTATAGACTAGGGCTAGAGTTAGAAAATTATGTATAGATACTGTGTTTAATTAATGATGGCCGTTTCCCTGCTAAGTAATTTCTACAATGAACTAAATAGAAAAGGTATAAAACAAAATCCAAGAATATATATGGAAAAAAGCATATATAAAAATATGTGGCAGTTTTCTGACTGTTCCATTTTTTCATATAAAAATCTATCTGTAACGATTCTATTTTTCTGAATAATATTCAAAGCCAGTCAATAACAAATGAATATATTAACAAATATAAAAGGCAGCATAATTTCTTAAACATTAAGACAACAAAATTGTCTTTACTGTTAATAACATTTTATCAATTAGAGCCCTGGTGGCTCAGTGGTTAGAATGCAGTATTGCAGGCTAATTCTGCTGACGGCCGATTGCCAGCAGTTCGGCAGTTCGAGTCTCACCTGCTCAAGGTTGACTCAGCCTTCCATCCTTCCGAGGTTGATAAAATGAGGACCCAGATTGTTGGGGGGCAATATGCCGATTCTGTAAACTGCTTAGAGCGGGCTGTAAAACACTATGGAGCAGTATATAAGTCTAAGTGCTATTGCTATTGTTACTTCTTTGTTCCCAGATTACAATTATGTAAATGGGGAAAGTAGGTTGTAATTGAAGCTCTAAGAATGTCTAATGTTTCTTAGCTTTCTTCATTGAAGTTGGTGATGACTAACACAAGGAGTTATCATGAGTTGGTTCTGATTCATGGTTGCATCAATATATACATCGGATTCATTTTCTTTCAATATCTTGTCATCATAATGAGATTTGGAAGATTTTATTTTTCTACAAATCCTACCCTTTGTAAATTAGAACACCTTAAAACACTTGATGTATTTTTAACAGAGATCATCCAAGGAGCAGCAGTACACATTTCTATAATCAAAACACAGAAAGAATAACATTTTGACAGGTTTCAGTTTCTGCCTAATATTGGTACCAAGTTGAAGAAAGAAGGAAACTGAATACAGTACAAGCATACAGGTAAGTCCTCAATTTACAACCATAACTGAACCCAAAATTTATGTTGCTAAGTGAGAAATTTTGCCCCATTTTATGGCTTTTCTTGCCACAGTTGTTAAGTGAATCATTGCAGTTAAGTTTCTAGGAAGAAAACTACATATATCAGTGATACCTGTTCTGTGGTCTAAAATAGTGCTTCTGGAATTTGAAGATTAAACTGGATATAGGGAGGAAATTATATTCTTCTGACATATTATTTGTTGCAAAAATCAACAAACTGCATCACTGTCTGGTTTGGTGGCAGCAGTGCCTCAGATAGAAAGTCCATACAGAGAATGGTAAGGACAGCCGAGAAGATCATAGGAAGCTCGCTTCCTGGTATTCAGGATGCTGCTTATAAGTGCTATGCGCTTAGAGCTCAAAGCATTGTTAGAGACCTCACACGTCCACTTTACGGTCTGTTTCTGTTGCTCCCCTCTGGGAGGAGGTTTCAAAGTATTTCTAGCAGGACTACCAGATCCTGTAACAGCTTTGTTCCTATGCCATCCATCTGGTAAACTCGCAAAATTTGTTTTTCTCGCCATGCATATATATATATAACTCGAACTAGACTGTTGTTTCTCTGTGTCATATAATATATGTGGGTATATGCACAATTCTATATTTATTTATTTTTGTCATATTTATGTAGTATCAGAGGTGGTGATGCTGTATGTAACGAAATTTCATTTTAATGTCTGCCAATTAGTGTACATTCAAAGTGACAATAAAGTTATTATTCTATTCTATTCTATTCTATTCTATTCTATTCTATTCTATTCTATTCTATTCTATTCTATTCTGTTCTTATCGTGCAATTTACTATATAGAACACAACTAGGTCGTTTCTTATAATTGTGGCTCTTATTAATAGTACTGCCAGTCTTTTTAGTAACACTTTATTTGATCTTTAGATATGTCACTAATGAAAATCTAAAATTAGAAGTTCAAGTGAATCAAATCCAAATTTGCTAGTTATTTTATTTGCTCATATAGGGCTTAACATGGCTCAGACTGGGCTGTTCTCATTAGTATCATCTGACAATTATAGATCAAAATTGTAAAAGAGCACTGCAAACAAACCTCTCTTCTACAAACTCTAATCTGTGTATCTATTATCATTTCCCAATGACAGTAAAGAAAATGTAATCCAACAATGGGCATTTTCTTGAGCTCATCTTAATGTTCTACTAACATCTCAGCTCCCTAGAGGTTCCACTAAACAACTCAAGTAAGACTGAGCTGTCCATGATTTATGCTGAAATTTTTTTTATAGATAGGCCTTGATAAAGGCCTTTATTAAAGTTAACTACTAGACTACTCAAAAGAAATTTTAAATCCAGTACCTATTAGCATACAGAGATTCCAAAAGTATGTATCAGGTTGCAAAATTTTGTTTAACAGCTAGAGACACAAAGCACTCTTATAACTTCTGCAGGACTTACATGAATTAGTCATGTGAACTTTTGACTTACATGTCGCCTTATTATTCTATTACAATCATTTATTAATCTGTGTTATATACCATGTTAGCTTGTATTTTAAATTGCAGTGAAGTATTCATTCAGACTAATTGTACATTTTGTTAAAAAAGGTCAATAAAATGCTTGAGCCAAGGAAGAGGAAACATACTAATGTTCAATCAATTGAGGCAGACTCCTTTTTAAAATGTATAAAAATATCAAATTTCTCCATTAGTAATTGGAACTCAAAATGAACATTCAAGGAAACTCAAAGAAGACATTACAGCATATAACTCTGTCCTCCCTCAATCAACTGCCAACTGTATTGCCTAAGGTACTTACTTATCCTAATAGTACTGTACTCTAATAATAATCCAATACCAGGGTCAAGTATATTGCGAACAATATTTTTAAAACTCAAAATTTAAAACTTCAAATTTTAAAAAAATATTGACACAGATCGCCTTTGTATTTATTATTTAATATTTATACACAAATACTTTAATGATCTAGTAACAAAGATTCTAAACGTAATTATTCACATGCAGAATAATTCTTCCTAATGTCACCTTCTGAAATAACTGTACATTTTTTGGAAAACCTATAGTACAATACGTCTTGTAAAAATCAATTCATTTGCAAATACAAAATGAATCATATTAAGAAAATCATTTAAACAGTAAATTCAGAAATGATATGAGGGACAATCATAAGGATTTCTACTAAACAAAATATGGGTATTTTTGATCCTACAGAACTAGAAAAAATTAACATAGACATTCTTGTTTTTGCCTGTTATCATTTATAAGAAAGTATTAAATCCATAAATTCCATTTAGAGTTTATTTAGCATTATATTTAAACAGACAGACCTTGCTTGTTGCCTGCACAAACATTTAGGATTTAGATTTTAGCTTCATAGAGAATAGAAGAAATAGATCGCTTTGGGCCTAATACTCAACTAACCATCTGTATATGCTATCTACCATTTAGCCCTTTGTTGGTGAATGGAAGAGTGTGATTGGGAAATATACAGTAGAAAATATGCTCATTTTGGTTTATCAGATTCCAAGTTTTGCCTTGCTTTAGCTAAAAATTAGAAACTATGTATAATCCCATATTTGTGAACAAGCAGATTCATCTTTCCTTTAATGTTTAATTTTTTTCTAAGGCTGTTTGCAACATGTTCACAGTATAATATATCACAAAAAATCAAAATCTGGTTTTCATGTCTCTGGATTGTAGCATTACAAGATGGAAGTTCATTGTGTTTGATCATGCCATTAAGATTTACCCAAATATCCTCCAAAACCTGGTTGTTACAAATGGATGGTTCTATTATCCACCATGCTCTATAGAATACATGCAGCTTTAATTTTTTTAAAGTTCTCTGCAGTTCTAGAGATAACGGAAGAATGCTGCCTTTACGTTTTGAGCTGGGTAGAGAAACACTCCAAGTTCTCCTTAACTTGAATCTGTCATGTCCTGGTAGCTTTCCCAAATTGGTCAAGTCAGTTTCTCCATGCTCAGTGTGTAAAGTCTGTTCAGCTTTTATATTAGGTTGAAATTCCTTAAGCCCTTCTGTACAGTTATAACATAAGGAAGTGTTGCAAATAGTTTCTGAAGTAGCAATGTATTGTTTCACTTGTTCTATTTCTCTAACAGAAATAACTGGAGGAGCATTTTTTGGTTTAAGAGGCAGTTTACATAAAGTGTTTGGAAACCAGGGTATGAAGAATGGCAGCTGCCGCCTAGGAAATTTCTTCAAGGCTTCTTCTGCAATGTTTTGCAATGCTGCAGGGTCCTTTTCCCAAGCTCGGTAGTGCAGAACCATTTCCATCCTTGTACAATGGGAATCCATGTCTTATTTTAAAAGTTTTCTATATTGCTCAAAAGAATCTTATTCTGTGTGTTGTGTAGCTCAGAACAGGACCTAGAGCAGAAGTAATAAGATACTCTAGCAACTTTACCATCAAATTCACTGAGATTTTGTTAGACAATATTGTATTATTCTAATACAACATAAATGTATACCTTTGGAAAAATGCCTCCAATGGTATATGACACCATCAGTTTTATTAACAGCTTCTTCACAGTTCTGTTATTGTCACTGAGACCACAAGAGTTTTTATGATACCGATATGAAACAAGTGAGTTGGAATTATAGCATCTTTCGTTTTCAGTGCGAACAAATTTTGATCACATGACCATGGGGATGCTGCAATGGTTGTAAGTGTGAAACAGTCATAAATCACTTTTTTCAGTGCCGCTAGATCGCTAAACGAAAGGTTGTAGATCGAGGATTATCTACATTTGCTTTACAGAACAGAGTTACCAAGTTCTTTATTTGGGGTTTCTTTTCCATATTCCCTAAAAAGTCAATTTATTAGGAGAACCAGCCAAGAAGATACAAAATAGCTGGCTTTATTTTCATAAACTAACCATAGTATAATTGCTTATCAGACTTCCTGTACGGCTAAATGAGAATAAGAACCAGGAACCAACTTCTGCCTCGTCTGCAGAAAACTCACAGCCACATAGGAAGCATGGTTCTTCCCTCTGATCAAATTGAAGGGAGGGGATGAAACGCGTTCAATGAATTGCGCCTCACACACCTCCCATTTTTTACCAAATCATCCCTGCCACCCTGACCGAATAAGATATCGTAAAAAGCGGGAGGAAGCGCGTTACTTCTGCCCTTGCCGTACAAGAGAAAAACCGATCCCGCTTTTGTAGGATACCGTTTTTCTACCAAGCTTAGGCTTTTTTTCCCCTAAACCAGATGAAAATGACGATAAGCACCAGGTGAGGGGAATAGCTTAATACAAGGAGTCGAAAAACTAGTACCTTTCAAGGCCAAGAGATGTTCTTGTTTGGCTTGGGTCACATCCATTGCCTCAACCACGCCACTTGGCTCTTCCCTCCTTCAGTCAGGATCAGAAGCGGGCCGGCGCATCACTGCCCATCCGCCCTATAAAAAGAAAAAAACCCGCCCGCTTCTGGCCCGTTGTTTTCAGTCAATAGCGTTTCCCGGAAGACAGGTCACTACCGTACTTTCTTCCGAAACTACAATTCCCAACGATTCTTGCGATATGTTGCGCGGTTCGCCTTCCGCAATATATATATATACATACATACATATATTAAATGGCTACCGAGAACAACACGGACTGTCAACATATTGCATTCTGGTAGCTGTAGTTCCGCTGAACTTTGACTTTTTATATGGCGTTCCGTAGCATACTGAGAAGAAACAGACATGCGTAGTGGTAAGAAACCTATAGGCCCAAGTTAAACGCCTTTTTTGCACGTCTGTATAGTAGACCTGCCTCCGGCTCTCTTTAGTGACGTTTCCGCGCAATCCTGTCCCTCCTCCGTCTCCAGGGGGACCTCCGTTGTGGGTCCATAGTGGAGTCCGCTTCTCTCGGTCGTTCTCCTTCCTCGTCCAAGATGGCAACACTAAGTGTGAACAAAATCGGGTCTGGCTCTGGGATGGATGCCGGGAACAGACACAGCCGAAGTCCGGCGGGGCCTGTTGTGAAGGTGAGTCCAGTGAACCTGAGAAGGCGGGCCCTTGATTTTGGCTTCTTCAGGGACCGAGCGATGGAAAACTGAGAGGATCCGTCGTCCCTTTAGCCCGCTAGCGCTTCTCTCTTTTCTCTCTCCCAGCATCCCCCGAGAATCACTGGGGTTTCTCTGGGTAGATTCTCGCAGGCCGCGTTGGAGCAAAAGGGGGTAGTTCCAATGGCCTGCCTTGCCTAAGCCATCAGATCAGAATTGTTCACATTCTTTCTCCCATCCTGATAAAACGAGTGCTTTAAAGTAATAGAATCTCCCACAGATATTTTGATATTTACATTTTTCCTCATACGTCTATGGAGATTCTCAGTCATGGTTGTCTCAAAGGTGCTTTTTCAAAAGGCAACTGGACTGTGTTGTTTTTTTTTTCCTTGAGGAAGAAGACATTTCACTGCTCATCCAAGAAGCTTCATCAGTTCTTCATATTTTCTTCATAGACTGAATAAGGAAAAAACGATGAGTATTCTTGCCACCAGGGAAGGATCCTGTGCTTTCAGGATAAAATATTGGATACAATTTAAATGAGCGAAACACTTCAGGAAGATGTAGCTGTGCTGACAGTAACATAATCAGCCCTTTTCAGTTTGAATTATTCTTGGCATGTAATTCTTGAAAAAGTCTCTCCCCTCACAAAGGTAGTAAATAAAGTCCTTATCTCAAGTCATTGGAACTATGAATATATGAAGAGAAAAAATCTCCTTAGTAAATTGAGATTTTTCTCTTTGTAGAATAACAATCTTTAAAACCTAGATATTATTCCACTCCAAAAGGCAGTAGATTTATATTTCTTTTTTTAAAGAGGTCCCTTATGATTTTTTTTGGTTTAAGGGAAAAGTGAACTGAGATTGTTTTTCCTGGAACTAAGCTCCATGTAAAATTGCTTCTGAAGGGACATACGGGTTCTCAGTCTAAGGTTGTTGAGAAAACACTTGAACCAGATCTGTTGATCAAGGCACTTTATATGATATGCTCTAGGACAGTGATGGCGAACCTTTTAGAGAACAAGTGGCCAAACTGCAACCCAAAACCCACTTATGTATCGTCGTGTGTCGGGTGGGCGTGGCCCATTGGGTGGGTGTGGCCCATTGGGTGGCCGTGGCTGCGGTGGTAAAGGCAGACTGGGTAGGACTAAAAAGTTCAATCAATTCCAACTTTGCGAGATCTTTTTTTCCCCGCGAGAAGTTGAAATTGATTGATTGAACCTTTTTTTTTCTTTTTGCATATGGTGGCGGAGGCCTAAAGTGAAAAGGTTTTATAAAACCCAGCTGAAGGCCTAGGACTGGGGCAATGGTGCACGTGCCCACAGTGGCACACATGCCATAGGTTCGCCACCACAGCTCTAGGATGTGAGCTGTAAAGACTATCACCCAGACTGATTGATGTACAGAATAGTTGTTGCAGTTTGACATTGAATTATATCATCTAAACTAAGAAGAAATTGGTGATGTCTTCATTTTCCACTCTTAATTGCATCTTTAAACCACATAGATATCCTTAATCATTGAAAATTGACCTTTTTCTCCCTTCCATTTAATTATGTCCAATTATTTTCTGTTAATTATAGGTTTTGGAATGTGGAGTCTGTGAAGATGTGTTTTCATTGCAAGGAGACAAAGTTCCCAGACTTCTTTTATGTGGTCATACTGTCTGTCATGACTGTCTTACTCGACTTCCTCTCCATGGCAGAGCAGTTCGGTGTCCTTTTGATCGACAAGTTACTGAACTAGGTAAGGTATTTTTAAACCTTGATACATAGTTAAGATTTTGCTGTTTAGTAAGTGGAAGAGTAAGTTGAACTCAACTATTTTATTCAGATACTATATATTCATATGTATGCCGGTGTATATAATAGCCATAAAAGCCAGCTGGGTGACTTTGGGCCACTCATTATGTCTCAGTCCAACTCACCTCACAGGGAATATACATACAATAATATACATAGAGAAGCACATGCATGCATAATAAAATCTCCACTTAATAGATAATGTAGGGAAGGTATCTGTGAAATCATTTGTAAGATGAGGACTAACTGTATTGCATGTGCCAAGCTGGGTTAATGAAAAGCCAAGGAGCTTTTTTGCCTATTGTTTGATCAGAATGAAACAAAGTTTTAGTAAGAATCCAAGATACTAGGCCTATAAGACCTATACAAAGTATATTTTGGTCCAGGATGGGAAAATATGTGATGAAGCATTGATTTCACTACTACTGATGCTGGTGTGATGAGAAAGAATTGCATTTGAAACAAAGAGGGGATTTGGAATAGGTTCCTAAGAAAACTGGTCTGAACTCTCTAGAGAAGTGTTTCTCAGCCTTGACAATTTTAAAATTCCTCAGCCAGCCATGCTGGAAAAAAAATACAAATACTTGATTTGTCATTTGTACTTCCTTTTTAAATTTTAAAGCCTCCACCAGTTTTACTGGTAGATCCAGTGAAACATTCTTTTCTAGTAATTCTCTTTCTGCAGTTGCAAATCCACTTTTGATATCATTTCTATGGATAAAATTTGTTCTGAATCTGTCATTATTTGGATAATTAGCATAGAAGGAAAAAATTCTATAAATCGTTTTTGTTTTAGCATAAGGGTCAGGAGTTTAATGAGATTGATATGCATTTATCAATGATTTGTGCTGTATTGTTCATTTGTCTTCATTTGTCCTTCATTTTTAAACCAATGGTATCGCGAGATGGTTGACTATTTGAAGTAAGTAAGTAAGTAAATAACTAAATAAATAATTCAGTGACAACATGTGATGATTTTTGTCTTTTTTCCCAAATAGGTGATTCTGGTGTGTGGGGATTGAAAAAAAACTTTGCTTTGTTGGAACTCCTGGAGCGATTGCAGAATGGATTAGGTGGTCAATGTGGAACAATTGAAGAAAGTATTGGCCTATCTGGAGAGGTAATAATAATTCATTTTATTTATTTTATTGTCATATTCAGAATGTAAGCAAGTGATGAAATTCTGAGAATTATAGCTCAGCAAAATTTGGATGATCACAAGTTCTTTACCCTATTTAAATTGAACAAATGGCTTTGGAGGCACATATTTTATACAAAGCAATCCTGCTCATGTTTTTCTTAAGTTAATGTCAGGTGGTCTACTCTTATATAATCGTTAGAATAGCTAGATCGGTGAGAATGAAAGACAGGAATTTTTTTTACTAATGGCCTCTCAGTTTCTTTCTCTCTGCATCTCTCTACATATAATACATCTGGTATAGATCTTTAAGAAAGTTTTTGGGGAAAAAAATTGACCTGGACTTTCTTAGCTATATTTGTAGGGGTTCATCTCTAAAAAATAAGATATAAAAATTTAGATATTTTTTTTTAAAAAAATAGCTGTTGTTTTCTTTATTTTTAGTGCATCATCCGATGTGATGAAGATGACACTCATCTGGCTTCTGTGTACTGCACTGTTTGTGCTACCCACCTGTGTACAGACTGTTCCCACCTTACACATTCTACAAAAACACTAGCAAAACACAGACGTGTGCCCCTTGCTGATAAGCCACATGAAAAGACGATGTGTTCTCAACACCAAGTGCATGCCATTGAATTTGTGTGCTTGGAAGAAGGTTGTCAGGCCAATCCTCTTATGTGTTGTGTTTGCAAAGAATACGGAAAACACCAGGGTCATAAAGTAGGTTTCATTCTTGATTTCCATCTGTGTTAATACATGACTGACTGAGTGGGTAAGATGTATCTGCATTCCAATAACATTACTTTAAAGCTGCTTGTCTGCAGTAATAGGGTAGGATGCCTACACATGAATGTTTCTAATTTTATTGGAAATGCCATTTGTATACCGTGCTTAAGTTTTACTCTCTGTAATATTTTAGAAGCAACTAATCTGTATAAACTTTGTCCTTTTTCAAGCTTCAAGTCAAAATCAGAAAACTTTTAGAAAAGTAGTTTTATTTTTTCAATTTACCATCTCCCTTTTTGTTATTTTCAATCCAATGGAATATTGGAAATAATTCATGAAAAGGCTTTGAGATTCTTTCTGTCTCTTGACAGGATCACACTTCAGAAACTAAATAGAATGAGACCAAATTTGGTTTGGGAGGAGAAAACAACAAAAGATTGAACTGGCAAATACAGGGAAAATTACAGAAGTCATTTCCCCAGTGCAGTCATTCAGGAAAGGCAGTTGGTAAAAGCTTGAAAGGTCTCTGGCTGTTCCATTCTAAGCCCCCCTCTCTCTTCGTCCTTCATGATCTAGAGTGGAACATATGCAGCTCCCCCTGTGCTTCCCAGTGTGCCATATCCCCAAACGTAGCTACAACACGAAGGGGAGAACAGAAACACCCAAATACAGAATATAATTAAACAAAAGATATAGATTCCTGTAATGGCCAATGCTGTTAAAGAATTTGGAAAGTATGCTTTCCCATATCTGTTGCATTCTATGTTTTTGTAGCAGAATGTCCAACATTCTGTTTCCAGTTTTATAATGGGTGACAAATGGAATGCAGATCAGAAGAACTTCAGGAAAGGATGTTCATTGTTTTGTTTGTTTGTTTTTCCTTTAGCACAGTATATTGGAACCAGAAGCAAATCAGATCCGTGCTTCCATTTTAGATATGGCTCACTGTATAAGAACTTTCACAGAAGAAATCTCAGATTATTCTCGGAAACTAGATGGAATTGTACAACAAATAGAAGGAGGAGAACAGATCTTTGAAGATGGTATAGGAATGACCCATACAGAACATGTAAGCAATTTTCTAGTTTCTTCAGTTTATGTATAATCTTTATAATAAATTTCTTAATTTTAGATTTCTTTTGGAAGTACTGATATATCACATACTACAGTATTTACATTTTATGAACTTTTTTGCAATAAATAAACACTAACCATGGCAGACTCACACAAAGTTGATAATGTTCTTACATTTATCCTACATTTTATCTGTAGGATAAAACAGATGTCAAGAACATTAAGGAGATGATTGATTCTGGAGAATTTGGAAACATGATAATGAAAAATGTCAGGGATGCAGAGAACTCTTTTAAAACTAGAGCAAAGGCATATTCAGCGGGAGTTTCATTCATATCTTTAAACAAACTTTTAAAAACACCTTTTTGTGCAGAATGAATGACAGCAATTTTTTTATTTTTCTGATTTCATTCTGTGCTTATGTCGATCTAATGTTTCAGCATTTTTAACATTGGAGATACAATACATTGTGAAATCTGAAAGTCATGCATTTTGACTTTTGTAATACTGCTGTTCTTATTATTTCATTTTTTTCCTCCCGATAAAGCAGGATGGTCACATTAAAAATGAATACTCTGTGTATATGATTGAGCTTACATCAGAGAGAAATACTATTCAAAACAAAATTTGTTTTAGTATAATCAAAATGCCTCTGCAGCCTCTCGATTTTATAATCCCACTTCAGGTTCCAGGCACTGCAGAGAATGCTCGGTCATGTGTCAGAGCCTATTTTTCTGACCTTCACGAGACACTTTGCCGCCAAGAAGAAATGGCACTTAGTGTGGTGGATGCACATGTGCGAGAAAAATTGATCTGGCTTAGGCAACAACAAGAAGATATGACTATCCTGTTATCACAGGTTTCAACAGCATGTCTTCACTGTGAAAAGACTTTACAGCAGGTAGGGGATCATTATTATAACCAAAATCAGTATTGGGACAGATGTGGATATATATGTCTTGAAATGCCAACTCTCAGGTACAAATATTGTACAATTTGTAAATAATCAATATTGGACAACCTGTTACAGATTCTTAGTGGATTATAACCTGGCTTTACTGAAATACTGACCTCATAAATAGCAGTGGGAGACAGAATCCTCCAGACAAAAAGCATAACAAAATGTCAAGGTAACCAACAATATCATAAGCAACTGGTTGAAGTCAAATTCAGATTAAAACTTGAGTTTCATTCATGGTTTATTGTTTATTAAAATGTTGAGACCCCATTTCTGAAAAGCAGTATAAATTAAGAAAACATTAGATCTGGCTTCGAGGTATAAGCATCAGTATCTGCAGTACATTACAGTTATGTTGGATGCAAATACATAGATTGTGGTATTTGTGTGATGATCTCATTATACCATTTTGTCATTTGCCTCTTTGTGGATTCCATGGGTAAAAGTGTTTATGGAGGATATTAAACTTGATTATTAAAACATGTAATTATTAAACAAACTTTAAATCCTATTGTGTCCAAAATATATAACAGAAGTAAACTAAAACTGATTGGTTTTGTTTTCTGTTTAACCTTTTAGAAATTAGTTTAAATACATTTTTAATATTGATGAGCAATTAACTTGTATTATTTCATCTGAATAAAATATAACTTGTTTTCTTGTTTCTAGTGTGATGCTGCTCTGATCTTTAAGAGACAAAAGTTTTTATGAACAATGTACTGACTTTGTAGGTTGTTTATATTAATGAGTTATGAAACAGTTGTATTTATTTCTGTTGCAAAATAATTTTAATCTAAATCTGCTAGAGTTGAAGTTCCATTTTTTAAATATTTCTTAACCAGTTTTGGAATGGCATACAATTTTTTTTAATTTTGTTACAGTAATCTAATCCATCAGAAAAGTGTATAAATATATACAACATCATTAAATAATCAAATATAATCTCAAAATGAATAAGTATAGCTGTGAGTTATATGACTTTGGTGATACATGGAAAGAAGGGAAGGAGAACTACTTATAAGCAAAGCAATTTCAAAAACTTAGTGTCACTTGAAAGTCTTTTTGATAAACTGGCCACGAAGAAAAGTCTGATTCAGATGTTGACAACTAATGCATATGAGTAATCTGTTGCTGCAAATCATGACAGATTTCTCCTTCTATGTTGTATAAGTTCTGTGTTATATTAACCCATAAAATTAAATTTTTGGGGACAGCTTGTATGTTCAGAGGTAGGCAATATTTCAACAATTGAGACACTACCTTCCAAAGACCTTCTTCTCACCTATTGATTGTGACTCACATCTCATTATCACAAGAGTAGATCACTGCAGTGCTCTTTATAATGAATACCTGAATAACTATTCAGAAACTACAGTTGATGCAGAATGCAGCAGCCTGCACAGGTAGGTGAGAGCCACTGCAGCTGTTTAATACTAGAATTTTGATTGCTGCATGGACCTCTGATAGGTTTATAGTAGAATTGAAAGTGGCCTTTAAAGAACTGTGTGGTTTGATTTCCAGATGTTCAGGACCACCTTTCTCAAGAGACCTGATTTATTTTATAACATCTTGGCTCTAAGATGCCTAGTTACCAGCATGTGGGAAGTAAGAATAGTATGGGCCCAGAAATCATGCTTTTCTTGTGGTGGTATCTTGTACAATAGCATCCCACCAGAGATTTGATCAGCATTTAACTTGGAATTGTTATGTAATTGTGTTGTTATTAAGTTGGCTTTGGCATTGGATTTCATTTTTACTGCTGTTCTTGTTGGTTGTTTTTTTAATACCCTAATTTGTAGTTTTCTTAAATAGATCATTTTTATTGTATTGTTTTATTATTTTCCCTCCTTCATCATCATCATCTCCTTACCAGGATGAGTAAAAATGAGTTTTCCACTTATTTTAGGATAGGAATGTAACTAAAATTCAACCATTCTGTTGGCAAATGTTGGCAAAATGATTTGGGCCAAAAGTAGGTTAGTGCAAGGACTGTGAATTCACCCATCTTGGTGTAATTTCTCATTCTGTTATATGTTGAAAAGGATAATATTTAGATGATTCTGTGCTTACTACACTAAATTTAGCTTCCCTTTTTAGGATGACTGTAGAGTTGTTTTGGCTAAACAGGAAATTACAAGGCTTTTAGAAACATTGCAGAAACAACAACAACAATTTACAGAACTTGCAGACCACATTCAACTTGATGCTAGCATTCCAGTTACTTTTACAAAGGTATAGTTCTTTTAATCTCTAGGTTAAAGATTCAAAACATGAGTTTGGTTCTTATTCTTTTCCCACTAACAATTTGGGCAACTTTGAAATAATCTGCTGTATGGTACAAGAATCTGTTTGGGTTAAAATGAAAACTACAATTAAAAGGTTAATTTGGTTCATGATCTGTAGCTAAAAGTGGAAGCTGGAACGTTGAGATCCATTCATTCCTTCTGTTTATGTTCTATCCCAGATGGAACAAAGAGCTGTATTTAGTTAAACAGTTATCTGCCAATGAAAGATTGCACAGCTTTTCATTTGTATAGGCCTGACAGTGGGTATATTCATTGACTTCAATACACATTGACCTATCTATTTAAATTAATACCAGAAAGCAAAATATTAGTTTGATTTCCAGTGTTGTAATATATCAAATATGGAATCTTCAACATTAATCACCTTTTACAAGTAATCTTTGTAACATATGTTACAAGCTCAGGATAGATAACCTTTTGCGTGGAAGACTTCAGTAGTCGCTGGAGAATTCTTCAGGATAGCACTGAAGGGAAAGGTAATTGTAGTCAGGATCATACACATAAAAATGCCCAGTTATTTTTCCCTTGGTATAGGTGCATACAGAATTCCATACTCAAGTGGGTTTTAAGAATATTGCACTCTATCCTTTACTTAACAAATGCTTAAATGCATAACTATATGCCCATATATGTATGCATATTCACCCCACCACTACCAAAGTTGTATTACAGCCTCTTTTCCCTTCTCTAACGAAGATGATTGGTGCCGTAATTTTAAAAATTGTTCATATCTACCACAATCTGAGCACCAGAGCTTAGTATATTTCTAAAACTGGAGATTTGTATAATACTGGTCAATGTTGCTTACTAAAACTAAGGTCTGAGGGTGTTGACAAGATATTTAAATTACTTTCTCAATCCTCAATTTATGACTTCTATTAAAAAAAGGAAAAATTATTTGACTGACATGTAAAAATGCCTTTGAATGTTAGCTTCTAAAATGAACAACCCTTTTTTCTCTACTGAAGGACAATAGAGTACACATTGGACCAAAAATGGAGATTAGAGTGGTGACCCTTGGATTAGACGGAGCAGGCAAAACTACCATTTTATTTAAATTAAAACAAGATGAGTTCATGCAACCCATTCCAACCATAGGTAAGTAACAGAGATTTCAAAAAATGTGATTTTCTTGGGTATGTTTTGTTAGGAATGTATAATTAAAGTTCTTTTACTCCCTTAGGTTTTAATGTTGAGACAGTAGAATATAAAAACCTGAAATTCACTATTTGGGATGTAGGTGGCAAACACAAACTGAGGCCTTTATGGAAACATTATTACCTCAATACACAAGGTAAAAATACAATGCTTTGTGCCTTAATTACTTTAAATATAATTGTATCTCTCATCCAAACATTTGGTAGTAGTTAATGTGAAAATAACTCCCATGGAAATTCATTTACCGTAATTTCAAAGTATAAATATTTAAGATGTAGATAACATTTACATTTGCTTATAATTTCTGAGGGATTTGCAAAAATCTCTAAATAACGATGAGATTGTTGTTTAATTAATTTTAAAAATTATACCCCAAGTATCCTTCACAGAAATCTATGCAACTAATAGCAAATAATAGTAAAAGCATTTCTCTGAAAAGCAGAAACATAAAAGACAATACAGCAGCAGCAACAAAAACATTAAGAAAGATGATATACTAAAGATCCTCCTCAGAAGGAAGAGTTCTCACTTACTTGTGAGGGAGGAAGTAAGAGAGGCCTTCATTGTAATGAAGTTTGAGAATCTATGTGCAATCACTGAAAGACTTTTCTCTAGACCCTAATCATGTAAGGCATACCAGAAGGGCCTCCAGAAATGATCTTGGTAGTCAGGTAGTTTCATGAAGAAGAAGGTAGTCCTTCTTGATCCTATCTTGATATCTTGATCTTATGCCATTCAAGGCTTTGAAAGTCATTGTTAATATTTTGCATTGTTTTGAGAAATTAGAATTTAGTACCACTGTTTTATATGTTCCTTATATGAAGTTCCTATGAACAGATGAGCTGCAATATTCTGAACTAAGTATTCCAGTACGTTTCATAAACAGTCCTATAGACAGCTGCAATTAGCCACATTACAGTTTCAATTACAAGTAGCCCTTGATTAACAATAGTAACTGGGTATGTAATTTCCATCACTTAAGTGATGTAGTTGTAAAGCATGACATAAAATGACCATATTACTTAGCTATGGCAGTTCCAGCAGTCCCAGTTACTGTTGTTAAGTAAAGACTATGGATTGTTATGTGAAGATCTCATGTGATCCCAATTTCTTACTTCCTGCCTGTTTCCCCATCGATTTTACTTGTAGGAAGCTGGAAGCTGATCATATGACTAAAGAACTCTGTTAGAACTTTTGAGAAACAGTTATAACTACCATTCGTTCAGCACCATTGCAAATTTGATCACTGAACAAGTGTTGTTAAATGAGGACCATCTGTAACACTTGAAACATTGGGTTTGATCCATGGTTACTTCTCCATGAATTTAAGTTTCTTCTCATGGCTGGACTTAGCAGCGTCTCCTGTCTCTACTATTGCCACATACACAGTGGAATAGGGAAATATAGATATTTTCACTGATTCTTTCATCCTCTTCTTAGTGCTATCTTATTTGGAGCAGATTTTGTTAGATTGGATGAGCAGTTCATTAAAAACCACTTCCTTGCATTCCATTTGCTGGTTCTTCAACTAATAGTTTACTTCTGCGTAACCCTGAAAGCTATTTCTAAAGTTTTCTGGTGTTGCAGAGGATGCATTTTTTTGTGTACTATAAGAGTCTGCTTCAAGTAGATGCCAGTGTCAAATTTTGTACTATTCCCTAGCTTTCAAATTGAATTTAAAATTTAATTCTCTTTCTGACCTCAAAAAATAAAATTTTAGTAGGATGAAACAAATTCATAACAAATGTAACTGCATAATTGTTCTTTTCTGTAGCTGTGGTCTTTGTGATTGATAGCAGCCATAGAGACAGAGTCAGCGAGGCACACAGCGAACTTGCCAAACTATTAACAGAGAAGGAACTACGTGATGCTTTGTTACTGATTTTTGCCAACAAACAGGTATTACAGCCCATTTTTTTCCTCTGTTTAATTTCCATTCTTTTCATTTTGGCAGTATAAAATGGGAGAAAATACAGAATATATCAAATATCGTTGTAATTTAAGTGACAGTCCTTAAAAACACATTAGTAAATCAATCAAAATAAAATAAATATTATTCTATTAAAAATAATCTTTTTGCCACTATTATTTTATCTGCAGCTTTCATTGAAAACTCGGTCTTCACTTCCATTCCTTCTCTACATGACTGGCTAAATGGAATGCCATCCACAAGAAGGATGGCTTTCTGTTTTCCTTCTCTCTCTCTCTCTCTCTCTTCAGTCCATCAGAAGATGGACTGAGAGCAAAATAGCTCTTGGGTAGGGCAGAACAAAAAGGAAATTCTGTCCTATGTTCATTCACTGAATACCAAGTGCTGGTCCTTGTGTTACTTGTTACATTATCAATAAACCATGCTAAAGGCTGATGTGAACCTATGTTAGCCGGTAATTAGTAAAGCTAAAAGTAAATGTTGCTTTCTAACACTAGTTTTTTGGCCTACACCTTTGTAGTTACCTGTGTCTGGTTTCTTGGGTTGACTTTATTTCTTCCAATTATTTCTGCAAATGGTTGGAACTTAATGCAGGATCTTAGTTGAAAGTTAATTGGAAGGACCTCTCCCTTAGAAAGAATCTTGTTATATATCACATAATTTGAATGCAGTTACAGAAACAGTTTAAATGATTTGTGGTGTTGCTATCTCTTCCAAGAGTTACAGGTAGGCTGGATTAAGCATTTATTATATACAATTTGTAGCAATATTTTTATAATAAAAGTTGTAGTCTGTCTTTTCTCTCCTGCTCAGTGTCCTAAATGCATTTCCCCTCCCCATTGGCTACATGTCCAAACTGTAAAAAAATACCGTATTCTTAAATAAGAACATTTACTTTTAAAGTACTATCTGTCTGCATATTAATATTATGGGGTTTTTTTTACAGGATGTGCCAGGGGCACTTTCAGTAGAAGCAATCACAGAATTACTGAATCTCCACAAACTTTGCTGTGGTCGTAGCTGGTACATTCAAGGTTGCGATGCCCGAAGTGGCATGGGACTTTACGAAGGACTGGATTGGCTTTCAAGGCATCTGGTAGCTGCAGGTGTACTGGATGTGGCTTAAGAGAGCTAGTAAGCATAAAGATCAGTTATTTATTTATGTGAATTGATATGGTCAGATGTGAACTTCATCTAAACCTGTTACTCCTTAAAAAGGTTTTGTTGGAATGCTAGACTGAAGCACAGTGGAGGTATATCTTGTGTGAATTACAGTAACCAAATAGAGTGATATAACGTATTTGTGGGAAAGGTGCCTTAATTTCTTTTAAAGAAATTTGAACTGAGGATCTTCAGCCTTCCCTATTAAACATCCTTCTCTCAGGATTTAGCATCTATTTAATTTCACTTCTTTCTATGATGGCCTTGCTGCATCCACTTGTTCTCTCAGATTTGGGTGCATGTATAACCTTTGTTTCACATTACCAACATAGTTTACTATATATTAAAGTGAAGCAGGAACTGAACTGCACAAAAGCTTGGTCCTGGTTAATAGCTCTTGCTCTTAAAACAAAATTCAAGCCCATATCTATACTGTTGTGCTAATCAGAGACTTACTTATTACTGTTATTATTCTGCAAATGTGGCTTACAAAGTATATATAATAATGCTGCCTCTAAAATGGCATTAATATAACATACATGTTCATGTTAATTTTCAGGTACATTTAGAAAACAAATGTCTAATGTACAAATGTTCCATCCATTCAAAGTTGATATTTAAAACATTAAGTTTAATATCTGACAGATTGAAGCTGTTATATAAGCTGTTTATCAGGTCAAATTTATTTACAAATATATTGTGTGCTTTAATTACAATCTGTTGACTTTATAACTTGTTGAAATTATATAGCCTATTTAACTGGTTATTTTTTATGCACACATTGCTTGTTACTGATGTGCTTTCGATAAATTATGATTAGCCTTGAACATGCAGAAAAAATAACAGTAGTGAAATAGGACCTCAACTAATGTAGTTGAGATGAGAAGTTTAAAAATTAATAGTGCAGGTTGTAGTAAAAATTAAGTATTCAGCAAACCATTTGTTCAACTCTAGAAAGGACAGGAAATTTTTGCCCAGAAAAAAATTGCATTCTAATAAAAATGGAGAGGAAAATGAAGGTGGCCTCTTGAATATTAAAATGATAAAGTAGCATTTCTCAACTTATTTACAAAGATGTCAAAGTTACACATTATTGCTGTGAATTGTGGGAAATATACCAGCCCACCCAAATATCATCAGCTTAGATAAAGTGTCCTGACTGCTTCATTTGCCTTTTCCATTTAATGTAGCCTGCTTCTGCCATATGCTTTCTTGCTTCTTTCTCTCTTCACACTATTTTTCACCAAAATTCTCTGTAGGGGTTGGGTTTTTACATTTTTGACATTCCTTGTCATAAAAACTCATGAAAAGCAAACCCCTATCCACAGATTGTTGTCTTCCACTTTTCTTATCTCAGTTGGAATGTTGTTGGAGTAAAGAACAGCGTTGTCTTACAGAAAAACTACTAGTTAAACATATGGCAGATATTATTTCAAATTATGTAACAAATCCTTCAGAATTTACAATTATTTGCCTAAATTGGTACATGGAAAACAGACTTTCTTTAAAAGACAATGTGCCCTTGTCTTAGCATTTTTTTAGTTGAGATTGCATGCCTGAATCCCTTCTCATTTTCCTATCATGTTAAACCTTATCAGAATTTGGGAGTTGTGTTATCCTTTGCAGTTCCTTCTAATCTGATGATACGTGACTATGTCCCTCTCCCCTTTAAGATCAGGTTTGGCTTCTCTTTTAATATTAAATTATTCAAAATCTTATTTAGCAGGAAATCTTGGAAAGTTGAAGATCCTTTAGTTTCCATATATATGTACGGTGAGGGAAAAATTATTTGATCCCCTGCTGATTTTTTTTTTAATCCCATTTATATCCCGCCCTTCTCCGAAGACTCAGGGCGGCTTACAATCTAAAGCACAAATCAATGTGCTTAGCAATTTTGTACATTTGCACACTGAAAAAGAAATGATCAGTCTATAATTTTAATGGTAGGTTTATTTTAACAGAGAGACACACACAATAAGAACTAAAAAATCCAGAAAAAATGCATTTCAAAAGTTATAAACTGATTTGCATTTTAATAAGTGAAATAGGTATTTAACCCCTTCACAAAACATGACTTAGTACTTGGTAGCAAACCTCTTGTTGGAAGTCACAGAGGTCAGACGTTTCTTGTAATTGGCCGCCAGGTTTGCACAGATCTCAGGAGGGATTTTGTCCCATTCCTCTTTGCAGATACTCTCCACATCATTAAGGTTTTGAGACTGATGTTTGGCAGCTCGAATCTTCAGCTCCCTCCATAATTTCCTATGGGATTAAGATCTGGAGACTGGCTAGGCCACTCCAGGACCTTAATGTTCCTCTTGAGCCAATCCTTTGTTGCCTTGGCCGTGTATTGTGGGTGATTGTCATGCTGGAATACCCATCCATGACCCATTTTCAATGCCCTGGCTGAGGGAAGGAGGTTCTCACCCAAAATATGATGGTACGTAGTCCTGACTATTGTCCCTTTGATGTGGTAAAGTTGTCCTGTCCCCTTAGCAGAAAAACACTCCCCAAGCAGAATGTTTCCACTTCTGCATTTGACGGTGGGGATGGTGTTTTTGGGGTCACAGGCAGCATTCCTCCTCCTCCAAACACTGCGAGTTGAGTTGGTCAAAGAGCTCGATTTTGGTCTCATCTGACCACAACACTTTCACCCAGTTCTCCTCTGAATCATTCAGATGTTCATTGGCAAACTTCAGATGGGCCTGTACATGTGCTTTCTTGAGCAAGGGGATATTGTGGGCATTGCAGGATTTCAGTCCTTCATCGCGTAGTGTGTTACCAATTGTTTTCTTGGTGACTATGTCTCAGCTGCTTTGAGATTATTGACAAGATCCTCTCATGTAGTTCTGGGCTGATTCCTCTGTTCTCATGATCATTGAATCTCCGTAAGGTGAGATCTTGCATGGAGCCCCAGACCAAGGGAGATTGAGTTATTTTGCATTTCTTCCATTTGCAAATAATCACATCAACTGCAGTCACCTTTCGCACCAAGCTGCTTGGCGATAGTCTTGTAGCCCATTCCAGCCTTGTGTAGATTTACAATCTTGTCCCTGACATCCTTGGACAGCTCTTTGGTCTTGGCCATGGTGGAGAGTTTGGAATCTGATTGATTGATTGCTTCTGTGGACAGCTATCTTTTATACAGGTAACAAACTGAGATTAGGAGCACTCCCTTTAAGAGAGCACTCCTAATCTCAGCTCATTACCTATATAAAAGACACCTGGGAGCCAGAAATCTTGCTGATTGATAGGGGATCAAATACTTATTTCACTCATTAAAATGCAAATCAATTTATAACTTTTTTGAAATGCGTTTTCTGGATTTTTGTTGTTGTTATTCTTTCACTGTTAAAATAAATCTACCATTACAATTATAGCCTTTGTCAGTGGACAAATGTACAAAATCAGCAGATCAAATAATTTTTTCCCTCACTGTAGGACATGGAAGCACACTATCTCCCTAATGCCACAGACTGCACATTTATTTCTACTTTAGTTTGAACTGAGATTCATTTTCAGATTAAAGCTTCTTTTTTACTGTGATTCTATAAAGATAATTCTGCATTTCCCCCTTGATATTGGTTGGCTTATTGATAGGGAAAGTTCTATGAAATGGTAATTTTGATGTTTAATATTGTTTAATTCTTTGACTGTTGTATCGAGTGACACACATTTTAAAGGTCATGCTTTACCATGGTTAATAATTTCATGTTAATACTTGAATCCATTCATTTTGACATGCACTAACTTTTAAGGCAGAATTAGCTTGATAGAGTAACTAGACTAGACCAGTTCTAGACTGTAAATTTGAGAAATCTAGGAGTGCATATTTGTAATGCCTGCTAATTTTCTTGTTGAAGAGACTCTTAGTTAGTTTATGCATAAATGTTCACTCAGAATTCTGATTGAATGCTGCAATCAGTAGTTCTGTGTTTTAAGACTGCAAAGGGTGAAGCTATAGATATAATTATTGATGCTATCCTAAGAATTAGAATGACCTTAGTAGAATGTTTCTTACCAAAGCAATAGTTCTTCCCCAATTAAAACAGGATTTAGATAGGAAATATGTAAACATGCCCCATCATCAATAATAGATGAATCAACAAAAGACCTGTTTATCTCATTAAGAATGGAGCTGCTGAGAACAAGGAGTCCAGAAGCTGCAGAGTCAGAACCTGCCATGCACGAAGCTCAATCAGATTGCAAAAGGAGGCATTGTTACTGTTTTATACTGCGATTGACTTGAGAATTTGCTACTTGCTTCAGCAGTGCATGAGCTGCAGTGAAGGATCAGTCCAGAATTTGGATGCCCAATAATAAGATCCTTGTTGAATGGTATTCCAAAGTCTGTAGACTGTAAGTAATGGAAGTTGCAGTTATTTACAACCCAGTCCTGCTTAAATGCTGTTGCTTTCTCCTACTTTCCAATTAATACTATTTGGCACAAAGTGCGTCTGCCTCTTCAAAATATAATTGCTGAAGTGATTGAATCATGTTGTTATACAGCACAAGCATGTGTTTCTGTGTTGTGCTGTTCAGTGGAGCTTAATCCTAGATAACTTCCAGGATCATAGTTTTATCAACTTAGTGAAATATCAATTCATCTTTAAAACATAATCATTTCTGAAACAAGGTCAGTGAAAAATCTTTTAAACTAGCCATCACTTTTTTTCATATTGTATTGAAGTAGTAAGTAATGTTGCATATAATTGTTTTAAAAGTAAAAAAATGCTACCTATTTGAAATAAAATATTTTCCATTATGTGGTTCCCTCCCTTTGGATGACAGGCATGTTTCAGCGTTCTGTAGCATTTATGCATTAATTGAAATGTATTAAAATAATTGGCTATAGATAACTAAATATTATAAAAGTAGGGGTTATTGGTCAGAAACATCTGTTACCTGCTTCAACTCCTGTCAAAATACACTGCAAGTTTAGATGTTTGTGTGAAGTAATTTGAAAGGTTTTACTATATTTTAGTGAAGTCAGACTTCTGCTACTGTATTGCTTATTTTATTTCATTTTAATGCTATTAGAGTGCATGATACCACTTGATATGTAGCAGTTCAAAAGACTGAATGTAAATTGTTATATCAGTGGCTTTAAACGCTATCGCTTGCTTCATGTAAAACTGAAAGTGTTGATTTTAGGAGAATGTGCAAAAATAATTGTTCGTTAATATTGACAAAAGTTGAGCTCTGCTGCAAATATAGTGTACTTGTATAAAAGTATTATTTAACTGAAACTCACAAAAGTTACTGTGAATGTAACTATTATAGTTGTCTGAATTCAAGTTTTACTACATTTAGCATCTTGTTTGTACTGTATATAACTTGTTCAAGCAGAAATTAAAACTTGTTTCATACATCACTGACCTTTAATTCTCGTTAGTGTACTAATGGGTGCAAGTTTTTAAAATTGTTTCAGCTGCAAGGAAATTTTTAAGAGCTTCATATAAACTGTTTTAAGAGTGGACTGTATTTGATTAGCGATATCTTTGTAAAATAACTGATACTGTTGAATTTTGATTAAAATTAAATGCAGTGTTTAAAAATGATAAAGGCATCATATGGCATCACATACAAAGATAATAGCATATACAACAATATCCAATTACACTTTAGCTTGTAACTTTATGTCATGAGTTATTTTCTAATTACAAACAGAAATAGGTCAAAGGAACAGGAGTTATTGTATAAAAATAGCCACCTGCAACTGTAACAGATGTAAAATAGCTCACAAAATAAATATTTAACAGTTGTGATAGTGAATCATAATAATAAAATTATTTCATCAAAACTGTTTCTTTGAAGCTTATTCTTGTCAGAAATGTGAGTCTGTCTGTGTTTCTCTGTGTGGTTAAACTAATATCTGGTGAATTCTTTTAAAGCAGGTTAAAAATCCTACCATATACTGAGCTGATGTGGGATCTATCTGAATGATGGTGTAAGGGAAATATTCCTAAACTGAATGACTACTGTATATTAAAACTGCCATTTCCCTTTCTAGTTGTCATTAGGTCGTCAGAAGTTAAGCAGGATTAGACCTAATTAGTATTTAAATAAATCATGAATATGTACCTATAGACTTGAAATTGAATTTTTTTAAAAAAAATCTCAGAAAAAGAAAATGACAAACTCTTTCTATATTATTGGCAAGAAAATTTTATGGATGAGTGCCTGAAATTACCAGAAACTGCTTGATTCAAAAAGGAGATTATTTAATTTTCAAATATTGAGTCCACAATCAAATCATATTCTTTATTATAAAAATAAAAAGCAACAAAAGTCAGCATCAACATAATGAGGAAAAATAAGAGTAAGAAGTTGCTAAAAGAAATTAATATGTTGTAGAATAATAGTACAACATAAAATAATTATCATACTTTTTAAATTACAGAAATTTTACATTGCAGAATTTATTTTTCTTAAATTGATACACAAAATTATCTTTAGTCCCAGATTTTCCTATACTGTACCTATCATCAAAGTTTAATGTAATTTCACTTGGAATTTTGGCAATATTTGGAAAGCTTCCTAATAGATTTTACAGGATATTCTGTATCTAGATTAAATTTAACAGAACTGAACTCAAAATTGTCAATAGCATGATTCAGTCATGTTCTCTTCTTAACTGGCCAGTAGCTAGAGGTTTGTCAGATTTATCCTTAATGGAACACTACCTAACACTCAGTCAAAAACCATTGGAACCAAATTTTAATTTACTTAGCATGTGTATATATACAAACATTCAATATGCTTTCCATTCACTTCTCATTCTGAACTATAATGTTGTAATTTGGTTAGGTTTACAGTGGCATATGAACAGGTCCTGTTTTGTATCTAATATTTGCTTCAGAAAATTAAGAATGCTTACTTACACTGAGCCACTTTTTGGTCTCATCTTTTGTACATGCTTTGAAAATATAGGGTAATATCATTAGCCATAATATTTTTTCTATTAAGTCATTAATTGTACTGGGCTAATTCAAAGATCATAAAAATGTGCTAGCTTTTTAGTTTGCCCAATCTTTTCATTCCATAAAATGATATAATGGGTTATAGAAAGGAGAAAGCCGATACGATAGAACATTGAATATTGTTACATTTAAAATATAAATTATCCTTTACCCAATTTAATAAGTACACAGTGTTATTACTAAGACTGTTTTTTTTTAAAGTATTGATTTCAGATTTCCCAAAACTATAGTTTGGGCAACTGTGGATGAATCTGCATTTACTAACAATCCTGTCTGTAAAATATTTTTAATCAGATCTGGAATATCTAATTTTAATTTAATTTTTTTTATGAAGTCATCTACAAGAAGACTATTTCACAAGATGAGTTGCTGATAAACAAATCTTGGTAAAATGTTTTGTCCCCAACTGTAGATCATGCCAGTAATAGTAACATAACAATATGAAAATGGAATAGTACGTGCTTCCCATGCCAGCTTAGCCAAGTCATTCAAAAAAAAAGAAACAAAATATGATCATTTTAATATGGTTTGAGTTTTTTTACCTTTATTAAAAACATTAAAAATATTTTTCAGAGCATTTTGAAGAGATGATTGAAATCTGTTCTGAACTTTTTACACCAGAAATACTGATTTCCATATATCTGAAGTCCCTGAGGTGTTTTTTTAAATTAATATTACTATTATTTCACAGTGATATTAATAATGCTTACATCTTCATAGGGTTTATCTGTTTTGGGATTAACTTTCACATTTGAAATTCTCTGAACAACTTCCATTCCTTTAGTTACTCTTCCAAATACGCTGTGCTTATTATCCAGCCATGGCTGTATATGGTTGTAATTAGTTAACATGCGAAAATAAACAGAAAAACATTAAAATTGTAAGTAACAATATTGACAAATTGATCCTATAATCTGTAATTGAGGGAATATGCATAAAGATAAAAATGCCCTGGCATTCCAAGAGGCATGCATGCAGGCAAATATACATATATCCCAAACTATATATATATATAGGAATCAAGTAGAGAAAAAATTCTACTTAGCAGTTTATGTTTCTTTTCTAAATGGGTAGCAGGACAGAGGAAAAAAATAAATATGTCACCTTATGTTAAGGGAAATGATTCATTTTATTAACATAGATTCTATTTCTATTTCAATGGCCACATAAAACAGGCAACAATTCAATATAATACAATTATTTCACAAACAAATGTGAAAAAAGGCAACTGCTAACTTAGGCCACAGGCATCTCAGGATCTGACTCAATTCCAATCTTAAATTCTATGGAGAAATGCTTAGATTTCTTGTTGCTTTCATTTACCAGTAAACAGCAAATCTGTGTTTCAGTGGTTAGATTTTTCCTATTATAGTGTGAAGAAAACTGTCAGGACTGCACCTTAATCACACTTAGCAGATAAAATACAATTAAACTTTCTTAAAATTCCTGTTCAGATCCTCAACTATCTCAATCTTTCCTGTCACTCACACAGAGTTGTTTTCATTTCAGCTAGATTAAAGGTGAGCAATGAGGCCTCAGGGCCACATGCAGCAATCCAAGTCCTTTTTCTGTGATCGTCAAAAGAGCCAGCAAAAATGCTGGCAGAGTTGGGATGTCCCAAAGCAGCTTTTTCCAAAAAGCAATTGGACTTTCCTGGTTTTCTTCTTCTTTTTTTTCCTTTTCTTTTTTTGAAGAAGAAGCTCTTTGGATGAGAAGCAAAACATTTTCAAAGAAAAACCCAATAAAGTCCAGTTGCCTTTCAGAAAAAGCACATTTGGGAAAACCATGAGCTGGATGATTGAGAACTTCCACTGACATTTATTCCTGAGATGCAACAAAGTAACCCTTAATGTAAGGATAATTAGAAAATAAAACCCTGCCTCTATTGACTTTGCAACATCACAGTACCCATGGCAGCCTTTCATTCCACAAAACATAAATCTTCTGAACAGCTGACAAACAGATGACATGTTACTTACTGTTGGTACTACTGTTACAAAGAATTGTGAGCCATTGGTGTTTGGTCCTGCATTGGCCATACTAAGAGTATATGGCCTATCATGTCGTAAAGTTGCGTGGAACTCATCTTCAAATTCTCCACCCCAGATGCTTTCACCTCCCATGCCAGTGCCAGTAGGATCACCAGTCTGAATCATAAAACCCTGCATTGAGCAAAAAATATGATCTTAAGTTAACATTACCATTTTAATAATGTAATTAATAGCAGTCCTAGTGCCACAGTTTAATGCCCATTCTTCACCAACATGAACACTTTACTGATTAATAAGATCTCCCTGAGAAATTCTCAAGCAGAAAAAATAGGATTGAATCACTCTTTTGAGACCTAAGCAGTTGGCATTCAAGGAAGTACCATGATTACTAAGTGAGTGATATAACCTCTATAAAATCTCTCCAAATACTATGCTCTAGAGCAGGGGTAGGCAACCTGAGCTCTTTTATGAGTTGTGGACTTCAACTCCCAGAATTCCTGAGTCAGCATGGCTGGTTCAAGAATTCTGGGTATTGAAGTCCACAAGTCATAAAAGAGCCAGGGTTGCCTACCCCTGCTCTAGAGTTAACCACATATTGTCACTTAAATTTCACAACTATGTAATTTCATAAAAAATATATCTTTTAAGCCAATGTTTCTCAAACTCTGAAAGTTTAATGTCTGGACTTTTAACTCCCAGAATTCGCCAACCAGCTTAGTAGGAAATTCTGGGAGTTGAAGTCCATATATTTTTAAATTTGCAGAGTCTGAGAAACACTGTTTTAAGCAATCCTGGATACATTATCATTAATATAAAATATAACATTGAAAGAAGGAAAATATGCTTTGATTCCCTCATAGCGAGAATACTTTTAATTCCCTAATACAATATGTCATCTGTTAAGTATATTTCTAAACTAACTATACCAAATACTTTCGAGAGAGAAAATATATAGCTCAGGGCTTAACTGTGAAATCCTTGGTGCTCTCTGAGCTTGAGTGTTTGCTTGCAGAAGCTTCATTACCCAACGAGGCACTATCATCAGTGCCAGTTAGTGTGGGGTATAGCAGAGACTGTAATGCAGCATCTAGAAACCACAGATACCACTCCCACACATACAACCAAAAGAATGGATCCAGTATGCAGATGACACTTTTGTTGTAATAAAAAAGCGAGTTAGGGAAGACATATGAAACAACATCTTCAAAGGAATAACATTCGCAAGGTAAGTAGAAAACAATACACTACAGTTCCTTTATATCCTCCTCATCAGATGAAACTACAGCAAAACAGAAATATAAGTCTATTGAAAAACACCCTAACCTCCCACAAGTGGAGCTGTGTAACAATAAAGAAGTGCCTGACCACTTGACCTACTGCAGCACAACAACACAAGCTATGAAAAGAGTAACTACCATACATCAAAAATATCTAAAAAAAATTACAACTACAGTATGCAGCAACGCTGTAGAACAGGGTTTCCCAACCTCTGGGCTGCGGTCCACTACTAGGCAGTGGTCTATTCAGAACTGGGCCACGTGGGTGGCTGGCTGTAGTGCATATGCAACTCAACTTGTGCAAGAGTTGGGCCAGGCGGCAATCACACCTACCTGCTGCTTCAGTAAGGGCTGCATGCCCGTGCACGCTGGCCAGCCACTCACGCAGCCCAGTTCTCCATCTTAGCCAGGTTGCTAAGCTGCAAAGGTTGGGGACTGCTGCTGTAGTATGTAAACCCTCAAAGACATCTTAAGTAAACCAAAAGACTCAATAGCCCAACAAGAAAACACAGAACTCATACAGTGCAAGGACTGTAACACTATGTAGGGCAGACAACAGAAGACTTAGCAGAGCACATTTTGAACACCAACTAATAGTCAAAAGATATGATGAAAACTTAATCTCACAATCCATGGAGAGACTAACCATATTTCAACTGGGAAACTGAATCTCCTAGAACCAGCTAAATCCAAAAACCTAGAGAACTGCCAGAAGCCTAGCACCCAGATAAATCAGGCAGCAAATCTGTGCCATCATAGAAATAAAACATATTTACACCCGTTTGAAAGAGACAATAAAGCTAAGAAGAAAACAAAAATTCAAAAAGCATCCTCTTAAGCTGCCAGCACCCAGATAAGCAAGGGCTAACAGACAAATAATCAAGCAGAAAACAGTACCCCAATTAGTACCGAAAAAAACCATACCTCCATCAAGTAAGTTACTATATATAAACAGAGCAAATCCTGCATCACTTGCACTGAAGATGTTATCCAGTTGAGTAATGAAATGGCTTCCAGCAAACAACCAAGCTCAGAGAGCACCAAGGGCTGTATACACATTTAACCTGTGCACAAATATACATCTAACTTAAAATTGTTTGAATGTTTTCATTGCATGGGTAACACAGAATAATTTTTAAAAATGTATTTGTAAAAAAAAATTATCTCTTTAGCTAACAACTTGGTTCCCAAATTGGACACATCATAAAATAAAAACAACCTATCAACATGATAGAAACAATGTACGAACATTTTAAATGGTTTTTTTTCCTGTAACTTAAAAAATTGGCAGAGGTTTATTTAACTAGGTAAATCAAAGCTACAGCAACTTTGCTAATGTAAATAAAAGCATCTTAACTTGGCCATTTCACTGAACCAAGAGTATGAAAGTATATTATAAATGCTGAAAAGGATTACCTTTATGATCCGGTGAAAGGTATGGCCATTATAGTAACCATTCCTACTGTGTACACAGAAGTTTTCTACTGTTTTGGGGCATCTGCAGTCAAGAGAGTTTTCTGGTTAATACAATGTTTAGTAAAGTGTGGCAACCCAATGTTTTCACTTAGATATAAGAAGGGCCCTATTGAGCCAATATAATATAGGATTTTTTTTTCTTACAATGACCAATGCAATGTTAGTGGAAAAGCTGTAAACAGAACAGGAATGCAGTACCAACTCCTAATTTCTCAAAACTAATAGTCAGAGGCAATGCAATATCAGTCATCTTTATAACTAATATTTTCCTACATTAATGAGTTTAAAACCTTATTCTGTAAGTTTGTGTGTAATGAATAAGGAGAAATCAAATGCTAGAGAACCAGTGAGAAAAGGAAAAACTCATCTGCAAGGTCTGATTTTTTAGAAAAGGGTCCAGCTCTATTTTGTTGTCTTTTGCCCTTTTTCTCTCATAAGGGGATTAAGAGCATGTCTTCCTAGACCAGACATGTCAAACACAAGGCCCGGGGGCCGGATCCGGCCCACAAAGTGGTTTCATGTGGCCCGCGAAGCCATCCTGGAAACAGTGAGGGAACGGCCCCCACAGCCTTGGCCCTGGCCCAGAGACCCTCCTTCTGCCAGAGACCCTCAGATCTGTCCCACTCCTGCCCGGGCCCCCATAGGCACCTTTGATGCGAATGATGTAGAGCTGGCCACACCCACCCAGTAGGCCATACACACTCTAGCCACACCCACCCACTAGGCCACGCCCACCCTGGCCATACCCACCCGGCCCCCTGAAGGCAACCGCAATGCTGATGCAGCCCTCAATGAAATTGAGTTTGACACCCCTGTCCTAGACTGTCTTAAAGTCAGATAAATCAGCTGTTACAATCCCAGGTTAAAATGAGGATCAGAATTTTATTTTATGGAAGACAAATTATATCTGGGTGTTCTATTTATTTCTGTCTTCTGTGGGTATGTGTGCGTGCATGGATGCATCAAGTGCATATTTCTGAATGAAGGAAGAGCAACTGGAGATAATTATTGCATTCATTTTTTTCCGTTTTTTCTTTCACCTTTCCATTTCCATCTAATGATCCACGCAATACATACATCCTTATGCCACACCAGAAAACAGCTGTGGGGTTAGAACAAAAGGAACTAAAAACATCTCAACATATATCCACTATGTTGGTGAAGGGTCCAAGAATAAATTTAGAGTACCGGTAGTTTTCATATACATACTCAACAGGAAACAGCTTGACATGAATATCTCCCATGCTTGTGTGGATAATGGCACTGTCAGAAACTCTTTTGGGCCCTTCAGCTTGAGTGGCTGCCATGACTTCTTCTTTAGATGGTTTCTCATTGAACACATCTCTATCAGAATCTGCACTCTTGGTATCTTCTGGTTCACGTTTAGTAAACTGAAAGACAAGACAGATGAATCCCAGTTTTGCTTATTGTTCAAGTTTACAGAGCTAAATCTGTCGAGTTATGGGAAGACCTGTATCTCTGGAGGAGACTCTGTTGCTTGGAAAGGTAGAAGAAAAGGGAAGAGGACAGCCAACAGCAAGTTAATAAATATGGTTATAGTAGCAATGAGTTCACTATGGGAGGAGCTGAAGTATCAAAACAGACAGATCTCTCTCTCTCTCTCTCTCTCTCTCTCTCTCTCTCTCTCTCTCTCTCTCTCTCTCTCTCTCTCTCTCTCTCTCTCTCTCTCTGTTAAATAGCACATCATTAATATCATTATCACCACCAACATCACCTGGTATACAGATAATCTGTGATCCTTCAGATTTTGTTAAAGTAAAACTCCCCAAAAATACTCATTTCAGTTTGCTTGGAGTTACAGTGCAGCAAGATTCCTGGTATAAAATGCTATAGCTACAAATCTAAAAATAGCAAACTGTTGTGAATTTACAGTATTACTCTTGTTCTAAAAAAGCTGTACAAACAATTTGCTACTGAGTCCATTTCTACATGCTGGATTTGGCATGTAAAGCTCTACAATGATTGGGATCTAAATATCTGATGGATTGATTTCTGTCCTCTATAACATTAAGAACTATTAGCTAGATATATTTGGTGTCACATTTGCAAGAAATTTACTATGTGAAAACTCAAATGTACAGCAATACATAAACTTAAAAAAGGACTGCATCCTTAAAAATAGCAATAGCTAAGAGCTTCCATAACACCATCAAGAAAAGTGCATGAATGCAATCATCATAAGTCAGCTTTAAGTACACCTTAACTTTTAATGAAATGCCATTATTCTTGGTTTAAGAGAACATGGAACATATTACTGACATGACAAGTTCTTTGAATCTAGTGCAACTGTGTATGAAAATAGCTAGTTCACCTAGCTATAATGTCACCTAGAGTATCTAGCCCTAAGGAAACTCATAATTCAACATGGATGCATATACAAAAGTTGGAATTGGAACCATATCTTTAAGTACATAAGAGAACATATACTATTTTGGAGGGTAGTTGCTAATTCATTTGGAAGCTGTTTGGGTTTCAATGAGACAATACAGGTTGAAACAGAATGAAGATTGTTTTTTGGAGAGTGTCTGGCATATAGCTACAACTGTGTTGTGAGTTGTTCTTTATTGTATCAGGTAACTTTATCAATATGTAGAGGCAGTTTGGTGTAGTGGTTAAGATACCAGGCTAGAAATCAGGAGATTGTGATTTTTAGTCCCACATTAGACATAAAGCATGACTATAGACCAGCCCTAGGAAGAAAGCAACACAAACTACTTCTGAAAATCTTGCCAAGAAAATCATGAGGACTTGTCTAACAATCACCAGGAGTGAACATGGATTTGAGAATACATGACAGTGCTTATATTGTTATATTTCTGTTGTTAAGTCTCGGCTTTCCTTAGCAATTACAGCAACACATAAAGCAATAAATTAAAAAAATAAAACATACCACATAAAATCTATTCTTTTTAAAGGCAGTACAGATTATCATTGGATCTACTTGGATATTCTGGAGAACTGGATTGTCAGATGCTTTCATCTCAACGGTGACAGCAGCACGATGTTTCTTTGCCACTCCCTGGAACAGAGCCAGTTGCATAACTCTGATATTCTCCTGTTTACCTAGGATTCTCACACATCTATATTTAGAAAGTAAAATCTAGGATCACCATTAAGTTTCTAATTCATCATGCAATCTTTACTCTTGAATCAACAACATAACGCAAAATATTGCTTTAACTTAGGCCTGGCAGGAAGGCTGTGTTGTGGATCCCATTTATGAAGGAATTCATCTGAGAGCGCCCAGGAGGGGGCAGCCTTTCTGCAGGGGCACCCATACTTGTCATGAGATTCAAGGTGCTGGTGATGACCTATAAAGCCCTAAATGGCATGGGCCCGGATTATCTGAGGGAGCACCTGCTGCCAGCGTCAATTTCCCATCGTCCTGTGCGCTCCCACAGGGAAGGCCTCCTCAGGGTACCGCCGGTCAAGGACTGCCGATGGACAATCCCCAGGGGGAGGGCGTTCTCTGTGGGCGCGCTTGCCCTATGGAATCAACTGCCAATGGAACTCCGGACTGCCCCCGACCTTCGTTCATTTCGCCGGGACCTAAAAACCTGGCTCTTTGAGCTATCTGGTCTGGACTGAGGGGTTTTAATGTTTTTAAATTGTGATTTTAATTTTTGGGGGCTAGACTTAATTTAATTTTATTTTAATTTTATATTGTATTGTTTTTAAATTTTGCCTTGTAAACGGCCCTGAGTCCTTCGGGAGTAGGGCGGTATATAAACCGAATTAATAATAATAATAATACTTAATTCCCCCTAAGGTCAGATTGGCCCTGACTTTGATAACCTTCTAGAAAGACCTGAAAATATGGCTTTGCCATCTGCCTAGGTATCCAGTAATGTGAGTATAGAATCTGTAAGATGGTATATTGTTAGGGAAACTGCGCTTCTCTGCAAATGATATTTATGGTTTCAATGGTTTTGCTGCTTTTAATATTTTAATACTCTTATGTACTTTATTCTGCTATTCTTTAATAATTTCTTCACCGCCCAGACTAATATATGTCAGATGGGTGGCTATATAAATTTATCTAATTAATAAATAAATATTTCATAGTGTCCAGTGCCCTTTGAATAAAATCACAGTCTGATCCGATATCCATTTTGCCCCATGAATCTGCTTCTTCGCTACCTGCCCTCTCTCCAGCCTCTTCACATTGGATCCCCGAACCACTGACGGATACCTACACACCGACAGGCTTTGTTTTGTTTGTTTTTGGAAGAATGAGAAGTGCAATTCACCTTCCCCCATGAAAAAACTAAAAGAATAATACAAACACCCCCACCATTTTTCTCTAACTAAATTATGATTATCATATAAATAGATAGATATAATTCAGGTTTTAATTTTTGTGACTTTCAATTCATATATTTTGACTTCAAAATATTCTATGGAATGCAAGTGACCAAATAAAGAAGAGCATTTATGAGCAAGTTATTATATAGTTCTTTCGATAATATGGCAAGGATTTGGTTCTAATTTTAGCAATAGTTCTATTGCATTTTCTTCATTAAGGATTACCAGATATAACTGGAAAATTTGGGAGGGAAATGTAATTTCTAACTTTATTCATAAGACAAACATACATAAAATCCCAGTCTGAAAATTACAAATTCATCTATTTTCTAAGTCTTGGGCATATAGGAATATTAATATTTATTAATTTTCAATCTATGGAATTATTGCAAGAGGAATCTGATTACCTAATACCCGCTGACAGCAACTGTTTTATTCAGTTAATCTTTTGATTTTAAAATTTGATCCAATGCATTTGTACATCTAAAACTCCCAAATCACTGATGGCATTAAAATAGGTTTTAAATACTTCTGTCTACAATATTTTTATAAACAATTAAAGATTATTATTATGGTAGATATCAACTATTTACAACAACTCTGAAATCACTGAAATATACAATGTTTTAAAAATCAGTGGCGAAGGGTTTTAAACAATAAATTTCTTATTAATGTAAGATAAAACTAATTCAATAAAATATTGTCTTTCATGTTTATTCAATAACTCAAGAGATGGTTTAAAACTGGTTGGCTATCAATCTCATTACTTTAGAGATCATATAAGCTTGTCCAAATATTATTTCATTTTGCTTTAATTTTCACAGATTTGTAAATATGGTATCATGAAGATCACAACATTTTAAAGGTGTGAATACACATTGTAAGTGAAAGTACCTTATATATATATATATATATATATATATATATATATATATATATATATATATATATATATATATATATATATGAACTAAGGATTTATCAAGCAGGAGACACAGCAAAATACTACTTTTTAATGCTAGAAAGACAGTGCAACTATAAGAGTTATAAACAAATCTTAACTTAAGTCATGCTCTATTATCACTTTTGTGTTTATTAACCTGCTCTTTATCAATGTAATGAAAAGACTGATGTTATTCCAAAAGGTCAAGGTTTTTTAATACCGTAATAAATATTTAAAAACTTGGCTGAATAACTTTTTAACATGATATTTTTCCATTTTTTTTCTATTTTCTGTTGTGTTTTTGTTCTCGTTTAGTTTTTCCCCCCTATATCCTAAAATACTTATTTAAAATGTATATATGTTTGATAAGCCAACTTTCTCCAAAATTCTGATTTGCAATGTTTATGTGAGGCAATATTTATATCAAACAAACACAAATGTGATAAATAAAATAGGAATGCTAAGATTGAATGCTTTAAGTTCTCTGGAAAAATTTCCTAACTTTACAAAATCATGCTAGTTACAATTAAATAACTAGAATTTCAACTTACCGATTTGTTTCCACGTTGATAACTTTAATTCCCAACATTGTCCCATAGAGCACAAAATGTCCAGTTTCATCAAAAATAATGTTAATTAACCTTACAGCATCCACCTTTTCCAATTCCCTCTCCACAGCCATACGTCGTCCAAATTCCATATCAGGTAGTTGTTGTCTCATCTGCTGTAGCTCAGTAAACATCTACAAGATGACATTTAGCCATAAGGAAAAGATAACTACCTGAGCTTTATTATATTATCCATTTTATTAATTCCTAACACAATCAACGATACTGTATTGTTTACATCAACACTACAATAAAATGACTCAAAATCAATATAATTAAACAAGCTTTAATTATTAAATATTACTGTTAATTCAATACTCTCAATTCATTTATTCATTGCCATTAACTGCATGCTCAAACTGCCCTTGAAGCAGAAAATTTCAGTATGAGAGATAATATACATATATTTTATATTAAAAATAAATAAATAATATAGAATTATTTAATGTGAGACTTTTCATAACTGCACAATATGTGAGGCCCAGGGGGAAGGTTGATCCTCTTGTTTCTCAGTAGTGGCACCCACTTCATTAAACTAGCCTTCAAACTGAAGTCCAAATTGCTCCATTAGGCTTGCGTTTTAAGAAAGAATTTGAAAATGGAGTTGTTTGGAAAGACATTTAGTTAAGAACTATCATCAGTATGTTTACTACTATCATAGTAATAGCACTGTAACAGTACTGTTTTATTTTAATAATTTCTGGAGGGAGTTGACAGTTGGTAAAATTACTATTTCTATATTTTATTTTATTTTTTTATTTTAATTCCATTTGTATCCCGCCCTTCTCCGAAGACTCAGGGCGGCTTACAAGCTTAGCAGTAGCCTTCATTCTATGTATATGCCTGCTTATTAGGGCTTTCACACACACCCCAAGCGGCATTATTACAAAGTCAGCTTAATATTAGTTCTAATGATTTTTTTTATTGTATCTTGTTATGTATTAGCTCATAGACTGAACTATGTTAGCCTAGTTAATCAAAGAATTAAAGCTGTATTGCAGGGGGGAAAAATCCCTTAGAAAATAAATTAATCTTTTAAAGAAATTCTTTGCATAGATTTTGCACTGAGCTATGGGCTGGATTAAATGCCCACTAAGATTAGATCTAACTCAATGATTTTATAATCTAAACTTTCTGTAGAGTTTGTTCCAAAGTGTTAAATATAACAGCACCAGCTGTTAGAATCTTTTCTGCACTCTAGTAATACACACACTTCAAAAGTATGAAAAAGTATAGAAAAAGAAAACAGCCAAACGGTGGCATTTTCTTATTGACATACCGGTAATAAAAAATGCTACAGCCTAAACATGAAAATGAAAATTCATTTCTTACAAAAGAATTTTTATAATCAAATACAGATAACCTCATCACTGAAAGAATTAAAAGAAACTATTGGAAAGTAAATAAATATAAGAAAAAAAATACTTACACTCAGAGATTCATCAAAGATTCGCATAAGTTTCCCTGTTAAGAATCTGAAAATCCGGACTTTTCTGTCAGAGCCAATAGTAGCCATTTTTTTGCCATCAGGGGAAAAACTCATACTGGTTAGATAGGCTTTACATTTAGCAAATTCATATAAATCGGTGTCTGTTTTATACTCCCAGTTCACATTTTTAGGAAATTTATATTCATGAGAAGGACCAGTCCAATATTCAATCATTCCAGACTTGTCAGAAGATACTATGATTTTAAAAACAGAATTCAGTTGTATCTGAGTAAGAGGGGATGTATGTAGTTTATCAAAAACATGAAGTGGCTGGTTATTGCCTCGACCATCATATATAAATATTTTTCCAGTACTCTTCTCAGAGGCTGCAACTGAAGAGATAGCATCTCCTGGGCAGTAGACCCATTCACACTGGCCCGGATGGTAGCTAAAATGAGATGGACATAATATTAACATTCTTTTTAGCATTCCAAAACAAATTTTAAAAGCTATAAGGATCAAATGTACAGAAACATTAATGTATTTCTAAAGTACAGCACACTACAGCCTTATTAGTAATAATATTTATGAGTTATTAAACCATTCAATGTATATCCTGCTATTCATTTTATCCTTATAGCAGTCCAATTCTGGATATATTCAAAAGTGCTGGTAAGCTCACCAAAGTTAGCATCTTTACTTTTGATGGTCATTGTTTTCTAAAATGCACAACTATGTATAACTCTTTCCCTTCTATTGGCAGAAGCATGCAAACAATTAAACCTACCTTAATGTTTTGGCTACCATAAATGACTAATTAAATCCATAATAACATATTGCCTCTGATTTTGTGCAATCTGTCTTAAAATACACTGGAAAAATGTTAATTTATCACTTATCACAATTTATCACTTAGTCAATTTTAATGACATTTTAGGCAAATATATTATAAAACATTTGGCAATCAAACCAGTATAGTTGCAAATATTAAGTGATTTACCCAAGTTTCAACATGTTGATCATGTCAAAGTTCACCACATCAAAAACTTTCATTGCTTTATCATCCCCAACAGAGCAAAACAGCGCCCCTTCTGAGCTAGTTGCAATGCCTTCGATAACACCTATTGTGGATAAACCAAAAGTATTTGAAAGAAAGAAAGTATTCTCTAGCAAAAAACCCACACATTCATTTGAGAAAATGTTTGAATAAACTCACATAAATGATTAAAAGTAAGTTTTATCATAAACACTCAAAGATGGCTATAACTCTATAAAAACTATCTCAGAACTCTTCCTATTAAATTTCTGAATAGATCTGTGTAGGATATTGATGTGTGGCAGATATCCAAAGATCACAATACATGGAGACCTGAGGGCTAATTAAATTTTCTGATATCACAGCATGGCTTCAAATCCAGTCCTGAAAAGCCAATTTTCAGAATTGTTATGATTCTGAGACATTCAAAAGAAAATTCTCAGAGGTCTGTATTTTGCAGAATGTAATTTTGCAGAATGAAATCTTTCCAATGTCTACGGAGATTCTCAGTCATCCAGGTCATAGTTATACCAAAGATGCTTTCTCATGAGGCAACTGGACTTTGTTTTTCTATGAAGATGTTTCACTTCTCATCCAAGAAGCTTCTTCAGCTCTGAAGAAATCCTTTAGAACAGAGGTCCCCAACCTTTTGGGCACCAGGGACCAGTTCCATGGAGAGAGATTTTTTCACGGACCGGAGCATGTGTGGTTTTGTGTGCTGCCTGCATCTCGCGGATGGGGCTTTGCTTGTTTGTAGGGCCCAGTTGCTAGCAAGCCGCGGCCTGGTACTGGTCCACGGACCAGGGGTTGGGAACCTCTGCCTTAGAAAACAGGAAAGTCCAGTTGCCTCGTGCAAATGCACCTTTGGGATAATCTTTCCAATCCCTTACTAGAACTGCCATATTAATTTTTGCCTACTTCTGCTGAGTAATGTAAATCAAAGGAAAGACTGTTATCCAACAAAAAGCTTAAAGTTGGTTAACACTGACACATATCTCTATAGTAACAATTTAATATAGAAAATTTATATTTAATAGGGTGAGAACACAGGTAAAAGAAAGAAAAATAGACAATATAAAAATTATACTATGCAGATACACAATAATTTACCTAAATGGCTACGAAAATGTTTAACAAATTCAATTCCTTCTTCTACCTTCTTCCAGAATTTGACATGTCCATCATGGCTGGCTGTTATTATGAAATCTGTTCTGCAAATACAATCATATAAAAGAAATAAAGGCCTAGATCTAAAGATTCTAATGCACTAAAAGGTGTTGTACTTCCCTAGTTTTACATACTGATATTTTAAAAATGTTTCAAATCTCACTATGATAAAACTGTAAAACCTGAGCAAGGTTCTAGAGCAGACACGTCAAACTCGCGATGTCACATGACGTTGACACCCCTGATCTAGAACAAAAAGGAAGGAGTGCAAAGTACCAGGCTGAATTTTGAGGGAAGCCTTGCCATTTTACACCAAACATCCCAAGATCATTAATTCTTTCAGAATATGTCACACAATTTGGATTAAGCCTTTTACTTAGTTTGGAACTTTGGATTATGATGTGGATTTACCCCAAGTAAGTACTCTAGAGTGCAATTCAGAAAACCTTTCCATAGAATTTGAAGCAGGATTCAGCTAAACATACTGAAGTTAAATTCTACATCTAAAGTAACTTTTAAGCAAAAACACTTTCTGAAAGAGATATCCAATGCAATATTACATTGGTAAAAAATATTAGACTTACTTAGAACATACTACATGAGTGATGACGTCTCTGTGCATATAACTACGCTCATACATTGAAGCACTGGGAAGATTATCAAGGTAGACATGTTCAAACTCAAGAACTATGAAGAAAGTAAGAAATATTTTTAATGAAAATGCTTTACTTAGATTTGATTTAAAGTCAGAGCAATACAAATATCAATAATCTCAATAACTATGTGCCCTAGAGGTATGCATAATTTAATCCTAGTACACAACAATGAAATATGTGTAAGATCATATGGCTGAAATCCTTTCATTCTAAATCATTTTTAGGATGATGATTATATTTTTATTTCACCTTTTAAAAAATGCATTTTGGTCAATTCGAGGTAGCAAACATACCCAACGTTCCTATTTTTTCACAATAACTCTGATGGGACCCACAAAGTGAGTTGCTCTGTCACAATTCCTTTGGAAAAACATTCCTCCAGAGATTTATGACCCCCAACTGACCTATTAAAATGAAGTTTTAAAACCTGCCTTTTCCTTCAGGCTTTGGATTAGGTTGCATGGTGAGTCTCTGGTGGATATATCGTATGTTAGGGTGTGTTAATTTCATTTTGTTTAGAAGGCTTAGTATTTTTTTTCATTACTGTTAATTTATTTTTAAGATTGTACACCACGTAAGTTGCTATGAAGTCTGAGGACCTTACAAATTTGATAAATAAGCAAATAAACTTTTATAAGAAAAATACTGATAAGTTTGGGTTCTCTGGTAATTAATTTAACAATCTGCAGTTAAAAAAGGGAAATGGTAAGTAGGAGTAATATAAATTGTCTTATTATGACATGTAGAAGAACTAGTAAGTAGCATGTTGGAATTTCACAGTGAACAAGTTAACCACATAGAGTGGTGGGGCATTCTCAATATACAATAAGCTACAAAAAAAATCTAAACAAGTCCTAAAACCAATCAAGTGTTGGCCCATTTACTAACAAACCAAATAATACATCCAATCAGTGGGGAAAAATTACCCCAAACTGTAAATAGTAATCTTGATAACAGTACTAATACTGACAAATGCCACAGTATGTGTGGGTCTAAGTGTGTATGAATGCACAAATACTATAGGTGGATTAAATCATGTGAAACCCAAAGGTTTATAGATACAGGTATACAGATACAGGCTTGCCACTTCCAGGAAATATACATCAACTTAATTCACAGATTTGAAGACTGCTCTAAATCAATGAGTGCAGAGTGGGAACTTGTGATTTAAAGATAATGACAATGAAACCCAGCTGGATTAGACTTAGGTTGCAATCTTGCAACTCTGTACTTGGCATTACCTAACATTAAACGCAGGATTCCACGAGAAAAAAATGTCTGGAATCACAAGTGTCAGGATTGATGGCGCTATAGGTACTACCCCACTCTTGATCATCTGGATTAATTTTTTTATTTATAATTTATTAGATTTTTATCCCATCATTATTACTTTATATTTATTTACTGATTCAATTTTTATAGCCCAGGGGTCTTCAAACTTGGCCCTTTTATGACTTGTGGACTTCAACTCCCAGAATTCCTCAGCGCCTGGCTGAGGAATCCTGGGAGTTGAAGTCCACAAGTCATAAAAGGGCCAAGTTTGAAGACCCCTGCTATAGCCACTCAACTCAACCAAGTGACTTAGTCCCTATTCCTCCCTTACCTCTTCTCTTTTTCGCCCGCACCGCCTCCCCTGGTAGGGGCCCAACCCAACGCTCTTGGTCTTTGTCTCCTTCCTCCTCAGACCGTTCATGTTTTTCAGCCACCTCCTTCTCCTCTTCTTCTTTCTCCTCCTCTTCTTCTTCTCGAGCCCTTCTTTTGCGAACACATTCCACAGACGCCATGTTGTCTTACGTCATCTTCTGACGACAAGTCGCCGAGGGCCATCCGCGAGCCATCCCGTAATGACGCAATACGCATTCCCACGCTAACCTTTCGACCGGCCAATGAGAACGCAGCCCGCGCGGATTTGGACGCGAGAAAACCTCCTCGATGTCGGAGTTCCAGGTGAGGCGAAAAGGGAAGAAGGAGGGAGCAGAGCTATTGCTATGGTAATGTCGGCTGGGAGGCGGTGCATCTCCGGGTAGAATAGCAACGGTAGAAGCGGCACGAACGCTTCCATCCGTTTCACTTGAAAAGGTTGCAACAGAATGTCTGGTTTCTGAGAAACGGTAGTCTGTCCGGGAAGGTTAGGGGAACGTGTGGTCTTCCAGATGTTGCTGAACCACATCTGGCAGCCCTGGTCACTTGGGATAAGGCTGCGGGGAGCTATGATTCAACAACAGTAGAAGGCCTTAGGTGCTCTAAAGGACTGCAGCAGTACTGTTTATAATTATATTTTTCTTTGTCGTATCTTCTTTAACGCTTTTTTTGCACTTGGTTTTTTTTTAAAAAATAAAGTAAATATATACTTTGGTATCAACTGTTGATGTGGATGCTGGTTTTGCTTAAACTGTTTTATGCTCTGCTTTTAGTTACAAACTCCTTTTATGTCAACAATATATACAAATAATACTGTTCCTAGGCTGAGAAACCTGCCAACAACTTTTCTTCAGATAAGCAAGATGTGTGTTCAAGATCACCTAGCATGTTGTTAGAGTCAGAAGATTCCAAAGAACAACTCTTAGAAGAATGTGAAGAAATATGGAAACAAGTGGAGGAGGTAATAAGCAATAATTGCAAGTATTTATGAGATAAATGAAGCTATGCATCTGAAAGTTTGCTGTTAATTTCCTTCTTTCTTCCTCAGCCTAAGCAGAAAGATGAACTTTACCATCATTACAAAAAAATCATTAACTTTAAGATACAAATAAACATTCCAAAAAAAACCTTTTGGAAAAACTAATCAAAGTGTTAATTCTCACATTATTTTTAACATAATGGCTATGGAATAAATTATAAATAAAAGTTGATTGTATCTTAAAGTTATTTTAATATTAGGAATATTTTTAAAACTAAGCATTATATAATATAAATCTATTTAATAAATAGATAATTCTTAGACATGATTATTTTAAAAATGTTTTGTATTTAATCTCAATAGGAGTTAAATTATTGATCAAACATCTGTATCTTAAATAATAAACCTTTTAAAGTAGATTTAAGAATATGCGTTATTACTATAAGCTTACATTTAATTTTTTATATCCCTTTCTCCTTTAAAGTGCCATACCAAATTATCTCTTCAAAGTGTTGAACCTCTTCCAGTTTCAGATCTCAAGGTAAGAGTGAAGTTTCAGAAGTAAGTTTTCTAAGCAATGAAACCTTGTCAAAAGACTAATTGGGGAAATGGGATTTGTGTTACTCAAGAATGTCAGAAAATAGGACAATATGGATTGAATATATCATTGATGCAAATTGGTAGATTACTGTGGAAATTTTGCAAAATTTGTTTCATTGGTTAAAATGTAGCTTCACAGTATAATGCATTGATAGCATGGTATGATAGCAAAGGTGTTGGACTACCAGTAGAAAGTTTTGGTCCATTGTCATCCACAAAAGTAGTTGTCATGGGGAAAAAGCAAAAAGAGGGAGTACTATATATGCTATCTTGAGCTCCGGCATGAAAGGTAGAATATAGATCAAGTAAACTTTTAACAAAAGAATAAATTGCCATATACATAAATTATAATTATTATTTTTTATAAAAACACCTGTCTTCTGGAATACAATAGTTCCAGGTTAAAAGCAAACATTATCTTTTTATGAAGTAGGGAACCTAAGCACTGCTAGAATTTGCTGTATACAGAGAAATAACTAGGTACCAAACAGTTGGCAGCTATCTGTTGGAGATTATTTAATTTGTATTCTAGGTCTGAGCGTAGGATTTGACTTGGTGACCTGAATGGCCCCTTCTAATTCTATGATTTTGCTGAGTTACCAACGTCATATTGATATGCTGCTGAAACTATAGTTTAGCAATACATGAGCAGCTGTAAAGGTCATACAAGTATATTTTAACTTTGTTCTGAGAGCATAAATTTTGCCTGAACATGAATATTATGGGGGGAATTATGCTTCTTAGTCTCATGCTTCACCTGGGATAGTTTTGAAACTTTATTTCAAGCACTGTATATAAAAATAGTCACCCAAATTTGCTTGATAGAGAGAAGGGTGACCTACAAAATGCATAAATAAATAAAAAATAAATACATATTGTGATAATGTTTAAATTTGCTATATTTGACAGCTTTCATTGTTAACGAAACGATTCAAGGCTCTGTCAGCTGAATTTAACCAATGGCAAAAAAGAGAGCCAGAAAGTAAGGTTTTTTTTTATTTGGATTGAATTATATACAAAGTTATAAAATCTGAAGTATAGAATATACAACTGTACCTTCTATAGAATATATCATAATTGTACTAAATTAGTGCCACAGCTTTTATCTGTTGTATCATATTGTGTAATATGTTGGCCAATAAATTTAATAAATAAAATAGGTATTGTACCATATTGTATCGTATATATTCTCTTTATTTTAGGCCTCCTTTTCTCTTTGATGAGCAAATTTAAGACACTACAGTATTCCTTATTCTTAGTTCCTTTGGAAATCCAATTCTTCTCTATTTTTGTCTTTGTTTTTGTTAGCAATGAAATAGTACATTAACATTGACACTCTCAGTAATAATCTCCTTCCCCCAGTCATGCCTTGTATTCAGTGACCTGCTCTGTACTAAAGTGGAAGATGTTTCATTTTTTGTGCTATTTTTGATAGCATTTAACTATTTTGACATCTTGTTTTTGAGTTTTAAGTAATCTGTAATCAATGAGAGAATTTAAATTGAGCAGTTGGATTTCTTTCCGTTCATGTCCTGTCAAACAAGTAAATGTGTAAAACAGATTACAATATTTTTTATTTAGAATATTTATATAGCTGCCTATCTCATAAACATGTGACTCAGTTAAGAACTCTGTAATAAATACAAACAATAAAAAATAAAATAAATGTAAACATTAAATAAATAATCAAATAAAACCCAAGAAAGCAAGAGAACAAACATTATTTAATCGCATCTAGCTACTTTGCAGGTTCTCCCTGGGAACCCAAGGCTGGTGAAAAAAACATGTTTTAAGGGCCTTCTGGTATGGAAGGCTAACAAAGATAGGGCTAATCTCACCTTCCAGGAAAGGCAGGCCACCTGGGCCCTGTCATGGAGCTCTTTTGGGGTCTCTCAGTATGTTCGCCCCTATCTGACTAATGGGACAGATAAATGTAATTGGGAAGGGGTGACCCTTCAAATAATCTGGTCCTGTGCCATTATAGAACTTTAAAATCAAACCAGCACCTTGAATTTTATTCAACAAATTGGTAATCAATGCAGCTTGTGGAATGGAAGATAATAGCTTGAGATGTTTCCAAACAAATAGTCACTGTTATCAGAACTTTCTGGCAAGTATAGCAAGATCTGTGAATAATAACAAGGAGTGATCGTAGATGATTGATTGCCTGTTTCTTCCACTTGACTCTTTCCAAGCTTTTGACAGAAAGAAAAATCCTCTTTTAGATGATGTTTCCTAACAACAGTATCTTTTTTTCATAATCAATCCTGAAAGAAAATAATAGGTAATAAAACACTTCCCCTAAATGGTGTTTCATATTTACTTAAAATTATAGTGAGTTATACATACTCTGCCTATACTAATAACTGTGTTTCAAAATGCAGAAACGTTAAGAATTTTTGATCTGATTTTCTTTAATTGATTTATTCTATTGTTTTGTTCAACTGATTTTCCATAAATATAAATACATAAATTCATCTTTAATTGAATAACTATTTTATGTAGGTACTAATGCAACAAAGAGTTATTGATTCAATCAGATAATAATGTGTTAGAGAGCCAGTTTGGTAGAATGATTAAGACATCAGAGTAGAAATCAGTTTTAGTCCCACTTTAGGCACAAAGCCAGCTGGCCCACCTTAGAGAAGTCACTCGCTCTCATCCATATAAAGCAAGGGTGTCAAACTCAATTTCATTGAGGGCCGCATCAGCATTGCGGTTGCCCTCCGGGGGCCGGGTGGGCGTGGCTAGAGTGTGAATGGCCTACTGGGTTGGCGTGGCCAGCTCTACATCGTTTGCATCAAGAGTGCCTATGGGGGCCTGGGGAGGAGTGGGACAGATCTGAGGGTCTCTGGCAGAAGGAGGGTCTCTGGGCCAGGGCCAAGGCAGTGGGGGCCGTTCCCTCACTGTTTCCAGGATGGCTTCGCGGGCCACATGAAACCACTTCGTGGGCCGCATCCGGCCCCCAGGCCTTGTGTTTGACATGTCTGATATAAAGCAAGCAATAGCAAGCCACTTCCACAAAAATCTTGCTAAGAAAACTATAGGAACTTGTACAGGCAGTCACAGGAGTCAACACTGACTTAATGGATGGATGGACAGACGGGCAGACAGACAAATAAAATAAGTTTCAAAAACATTTTTTAAAAAATCTGACATATTCTCTTTTTCAGTAATTACTACAAATCCAGATGTCCTAGTAGCATTAGGAAGAGACCAGGTATGTATGTTAAAGAGATGGCTGCAACTTTGTAAAATTATTATTTTAGGAGTAATTATAGGAACCTATAGCCAAGTCTCCCTAAGAAGAAGTCCATTGTAGACTCTTGTTTAAACAAATATGCTGTATACTATGTGATATGGTAGAAAAATCAATTAGAATTAAGTAGTTGGAGTGTGTTAAGATGGATCTAGAAAATTTTGATCATCTTAAAGTAGGATTGTAGATAAAGTCCACCATATCTGGAAGGCACCAGGTTAAGAAATTGTAATTATGATTAAAGTCAGGATGTTGAATTTGAAATAAAATTCTAATTTTTGTTGCCCACCTGAAGCAACTGTTTACATTGCTGACTAGGATGTCACATTAAGAAAAGTTGCAGTGATGCAAAGTTATTTGTACAACAATTTAAAATCCATGCTATCTTTTCACTGTGCTGGGCAATCAGTTATTAATCCACAAAAAAGATTCTAATCTCACTGATCTGGTTCTTTGAGTCTTCTGCCAAGAGAAGAGCTAAAATTGTGAAATGTGTGTGTATGTTTGTGTGTGTTGTATATATGTGTGTGTGTGTGTGTGTGTGTGTGTGTGAGAGAGAGAGAGAGAGAGAGAGAGAGAGAGAGAGAGAGAGAGAGAGAATGACTCACCATTGCCTCGTTCAGAGAAGCCTGATAGGTAGCAACAATCAAGCTGAACAACTGCTGGTGGCTCAACATATCTGTTCTGAAAGTAAAGCTTGGTGCTGCTCCTGATTTGTCAGTTCAAATACCTAGAGCAGGGGTGTCAAAGTGACGTGACATATCCTGTCTTTTCCCCCATTGCCGGCAATGGGGTGGGCACGGTTTCGGCATGACACATCCAGCCCATGGGCCGGCAGTTTCACAGCCCTGACATAGAGAGACTTGTATCCCTTCTAGTCTCAGCAAACCAAGTTAGCCCATTGTTCTCCAACAAAGTCCAATAATTAGCACCTCTAGGTTAGCTGACGTAGCATTCAGCTTATAAATAAGCTCTAGGAGTAGATGGTATGTAGACAACAGACTTGCTCTTCAGTCAATAACTCTACCTTCCACTTCCATTATGTCCATTGCTTTTTACAGTTATCATGATGGTTCTGCCGCCTCTCAGTCCCTCATTCAGGAAATAGCAGAAAGAGTTGGCTATGGTATCATTGTTATGTTATTGTTCATCGTTTCATTTCGCTATGGATTCATAAAATAAAAATCACAATATTTTATCCTGAATTAAATCAAAGTATTTACATTAAAAACTAATAATGTATCCCAGAATACTGGATAGCAATAGTTTTTTTAAAAATATCCATTCTCTATACGGATATAATTTTTTCCATTTTTAATTTAGAATCTGCAAATTTGAAGTATAAGCCTAATATATTTCACACAGCTTATCTAAGCAAATAATTCTATACTGGAAAAACAATGATTTTGATAGCATGATAATTTGAATATACATTTCTTTTGTTTTTAGTTGCAGAAATTAAACCACGAACTTGAAATGGTGCTATCAACAGTTAATGCAAAGAACAAAAAACTAAAGGAAGATTTTATAAGGTATAGATTGTGCTGAAACTGTTTTGCAATTCTGAAAAATCTGAACTAGCTATTTATGCTTCTCATATTATCTTCAAAGGGAACAAAAATGGTTGGAGGAGCAGGAACAGCTTATAGAATGTCTCAACCAAACAGTGGAAAGAATGAGCAATCACGTAGTAGATTTTTCTGAAAAAAGGTATTCCAACTTAATTTAAAATGAATCAAACTGCAGTATCAATTTCTTTGGATAATTGAGTATTAACATCCATGCCACTAATAAGTGACTGTCATTCAAACCCAAATTTAATCTAGAATTATGCTTTTGGCAAAGCTTTATCACCCTAATCTATAAGCATGGGTTATTCTTAATATTTTTGTTCCTAAGATATCTTTGTGAGTTATTATTGAGCACTCAAGTAATGTGTTGGGCTATTTCTACAGTGTTATTTTGCTATGATGTTTGGACTTTCATCTTCCATATTAATTTGAATGTAGAGAAGTTGATACACCTACATGCTGTTAATTAATGTTTATTTAATTGCATTGTGATTTATTTATTAAATTTCCATGCTACCTATCTCACTAATACAGCAACTCTGTTTTATTTATTTATTTGTTTGTTTGTTTGTTTGTTTGTTATAAGCACATTTATAAATTGTTACCACTATTTTTTTTAAAAAGTCCATAATCTTTTTTTTTTTCATATCTTAGAGCCTTTCAGGAACTGAAAAGTAAAATGCTGAAAATAAGAGCTTATAAGGAAGATATTTTGAATGCTTTAGGAGATTTCCTTGATGAGCATTTCCCACTTCCTGAAGATAGCGGAACTGCAAAAAAGAAAAGGGCAGGTTTATTGCATTTTCATATTAAAATCTTGGTTTTGATATTTATGAATTTATTTATTTATGACAGTCATACCTTTTCAATTCCAGTAGACCTGAAGTAGCGCACATAGCATAAAAATAGAATAATATAATGTATAATAAACTTAATATCACAATACAATAGTACAGTAGATGGCGCCATATTCCTAACTTAACTCTTTATTCTACAGTATTCTCTAAAATCCTAAGGCAATTTTAACAATCTCATGGAAAATTGCGGGGAAAGGTGCCATTTTCACTTTTGAATGCAGGTTGTTCCAAAAAATGGGACCTCCTATAGAGAATTCTCTCTTCTGTTGCACATCTTAATTGGGAGGGAAACTCATCCATCACTCCTTGTGCATGAAAAATATTTGCAGATTCTACACAAAACAGGCAATCTCAAAGATACTAAGATACTATATGGCTCCAAGCCACATAGAATTTATGGTGATAACCAGGACTTTGAACTGCATCTGAACATATTGGTAACCAATGCAACTCCTAGTATGTTAATGTTATATATCAATAGCGACTGTTACAGGCTATCAAAATGAGTAGCCGGGTTAGCACTATTTGTCATTAGGAATATGCATTGTAGATTCAGAGGTTTGTCACAGAGCTGAGCAAATTTCTATTCAAACCCAGTCTGGCATAAGTCTGATACGCACAGGCTCAGAATCTATATCAGATGTACTTAGGCAGAAGCAAATTTCTACAATATTTTGAGAGAGAATTATAATTGTTGAAAACTAATCTTTGAATTTTTGTTTTTTAAACTGTATAGCTTTCTTTTGTAATTTATTGTATGACTGTTACCGTGTTTCCCTGAAAGTAAGACCCGGTCTTCTATTATTTTTGCATCCAAAAGAGGCATTAGGTCTTATTTTCAGAAGGTGTCTTATATTTTTTGTGATATTTACGTCGCAGCAGCAGCAGCACCAACAACCCCATCCAGCAGTAGACTGCATGACTGCTGGCCCACTCTGCACAGCACATCGGACCGCTGCCACAATGAGACGAAGCAGGTGGGGGAGAGGGTGGAGCTGTCCCATGTGCCCCGCACCCACTTCCTCCAGGCCCCCCCCCCAGCCAGGCCATTCCTTGTTAGGCGACCTTCCTTTCACTCCCCTCCTGAGCCAGACTGCCATGCTACGGAGGATGGGCAGGGTAGGCGCAGTCCCCCACCATTTCGGACCCGATGGCGAAAGACTCCACTGCACCATTGGAGGGGCTTTCATCACGCTTTGCACCACAGTTCACCTCACCGGTGGCACCCGCCACCTTCTCCCCTAACTCTCCCATGGCTTGCGCCATAACTGGGCGGCACAAGCGTCCCCCACCGCCTCCCTCCATGGCCGCCACTGAAGAAAACAGGGAGCGGAGCGGCTCCACACAGCGATGCAGACAAGAGCACTTGCTTGCCACCCTGCATCGCCCCTTGTTTCCCTTCTCCATTCTTGCTGCTTCTCCTGAAAGCAAAAAGTTCAACACTAACCTGCTTTCCAGCTCTGGCAGGTTTCTCCTGCTGCAGGGAAACAGAGTTTGTGAGACTAAAAAAAGTTCAGTCAGACTTTCCAACTTCTCTCAAAAAAAAAATATCTCGCCAGCAAGGAATGGCCTGGCTAGGGGAGACCCTGAAGGAAGCAAATGTGGGGCGCATGGGGCAGCTCCACCCCCTCCCCCATCTGCCCCATTGCGGCAGTGACATGGGATGAAGTGGGCGGGGTCCTAATTAGGGTTTATTTTGGGGGGTTAAGGCTTATATTAGGCCCAGTCCCAAAAATGAGGATAGGTCTTTTTTTTTCAGAATGGGCTTATTTTCGGGGAAACAGAAAGCTATAGGTAAATTTATATTTTCTTTGACAGACATGCTGTATGGTCAATAAAACATCCAGGTATCCTATAGAACAGGGGTGTCAAACTGCTGGCCCGCAGGCTGGATGCATCATCAGTAAGCCACGCCCACCCCATTGCCGGCAATGGCAAAAAAGCTCCGATATGTTGCGTGACATCACGTGATGTCGTGAGTTTGACATGTCTGCTATAGAAGTATTAAATATTGATGGGGAAAAATAGGGCCAGTACAGTGCAAAGAGCCTTTTTCTCAATCCATTAATTCTGGCAAGACTACCAGTACATCTTTAAATAATTATCAGAAATAAAAGTTTAATGTTCCTAAATGATGGTTCATATTCAAAACTTCCTTGTATGTTAAAAGCTGGCATTGTCAAGGATTCCTCCTTGGGTAAGATATATCCTCAAATACCAGCGAATCTGGACAAGACTGTACTTGGGCAATCTCTAGCTGAATTTTACCAAGATAAGAAACCACATCGAATTTTGATAACAACTCAGATTTGGAGTTGGATAGAAAAGAGATAGATGAATGTTTAAATGGGGACGATGATTTATTTGTATTTCTATTGTCCAACAGAATACAGAAGCAGTATATAGATTTCCCAGCATGTGATCTCAGATCTCTTTGTATTGAATCTTTGAATCCCAGCTCTTCAGACCTGAAAGTGAAGCAAAGTAGCTATGTGCATGCAGAGATGGCCAAGAACTGTTCCCAATAGACAATTTCCATCTATTGCAAAGCACCCCTTTCAAATATTTTGTACAGTATAAGTTATGTGACCATATGAAAGGATATCTTCTTCATACAATATTCTTTGAAATGTGGCACACATTCCTATCTATATTCTGGTATTACTAGCTGTAGATAAATACAAGTTTAAGTCTAAAGATAAACAAATGCATTCTAAACATAAATTCATATCTATCATTGAAATGCTGTTTTACATTGTAAATGTGTTTTTACATATAAAAACATGTAGTCTTTTACTTACTTTAGCATTCATCAAAAGAGGAAGACGTGCAGTTCATATCATTACATGAAATTTTAGAGGTAAGAAAGTTAGACTGTACTGACTAACAGTGCTAATAACTATGGTTCAGCATAGCTGAGTTCTAGATTAATGATTACTATCTTAGAAAGTTGAGTTTTTGTATCCAAAACTTACTGTGGAATCCCAATTGCATGCTTCCTTATAATTTCTTTTCATTTCAAACAGGGATAAGCAACTCGTTCCTCATACTTACTAGTACACCTATAGATAACTTGTTTGGTGCTCATTAATGCTTTTCAGGAATAAATGTGCTATTGCATATAGTGTATTTGAAGTAGGTTATTAAATTTAATTCCAATTGAAAATGGGATTACATTTGGAAACTTACTAGCTAAACTGAAGCTTTAAATGGACCCAATTTAGAGATACATCTTTTTACATTTTTATCATGCATTGCCTATTTCAAGCTAAAATGTTTACTATTTTGGCATTTGCATCTGTTTTAAAAGCTCTCCTAGTTTTGAATGACAAATAATTGAGCTACTGTTGAAATGTCTCACATCAAAATATTATGAAAAATAACATTAATTTGGTGTTACTGGTAAAGTAGGACTAGCCATTACCATGCTACAGGAATCTTCAAGATAGGACTGGTCATTTAATGGCTGTTCAAAGTTATAACAGATGCCCCCTCCCCCAAGAAGCTATATGCCATCCTGTGTCAAAGTAATGGCCACTACAACACCCCCCCATTGTCATTCACCCTTATGACTGATCACAGGGACACTACTGTGTCTTCCTCCCACCTCACAGGGATCATATGTGCCTGCTTCCCACACACCCCTCACCCATTACACACTTATGTTTTGAAGATCTATGGACCTCAAGTAGGGCTGGTTTCTCTCAAATCGAGCAAGAACAGGAGGGGCTTGTAGTCTCTTGATTGCCAGCTGATCAGGGCAGAAAGCAGCCGCCATTTCTTCAAGGAATTGTTGGCTCATGAAAAATGGCAGTCACTTCCGGGAACCAGCCACGCAGGCGTGGCTGGTTCCCGGAAGTGACTGCCATTTTTCATGAGCCAACAATTCCTTGAAGAAATGGCGGCTGCTTTCTGCCCTGATCAGCTGGCAATCAAGAGACTACAAGCCCCTCCTGTTCTTGCTCGATTTGAGAGAAACCAACCCCCTGCGAGCAAAGCAGCAGCTCCAGGACAATCTTCCCTAAATCTTTTCTTTCCTTAGCTCCTTCCTCCCAAACCCACATTTCTACAGTGAAGAAAAAAGAATTAGAAAAAAAGAGCTTGGTGGGATAGACTTGTTGCTTTTTCTCCCTTCTTCTCCCTCCAATCAGATGCTGAAACTAAACTCACCATCTCTGCCTTCCAATCTCCCATTTAACCACCTCATTTGGTAAATTTATCACATGCCTGAAATGAGAGTGATAAAATCTGTAAGTTACTTACGTTAATGAGGCTATCTCACTTCATGACCATCACAACTTGCAACCTTAATGGGTAGGCTCCATTCTAGGACCACCTGTATTTCTATGGCATATGGGATAGTTGTTCCTACATCCTAAAATTGTAACGCTTAGCTGTTTCTATCTATGGTAGCAGCAATGTGAAGGTGGATGGAACTATGAAAACTTAGTTTATTCAAAGAGGGGTGATCCTTGCTTCTGGAGGGAAACGGCTGCATGTCCCTTAAGAGCCCTTTTCTGGACCTAACTGCACTGGACAAATTTTCTTCAATCTTCTGCCTCCTCTGTTTAGGGAATGTGGTTGAGATTGTGGTTGGGCTGCCGTTTTAGAGCTCTTTGGAGGAAATTATCTAGATCACCTTCAGTCAGGTTTCAGGCCAAAACACAATAGCGAAACAGCTTTGGTTCTACTCTTTAATGGTCTTTGGTGCAGGTAGAATGGGAGTAGTGCAGGGGTGTCAAACTCAATTTCATTGAGGGCCGCATCAGCATTGCGGTTGCCCTCAGGGGGCCGGGTGGGTGTGGCCTGGGTGGGTGTGGCCTACTGGGTGGGCATGGCTAGAGTGCGTATGGCCTGCTGGGTGGGCATGGCCAGCTCTACATCGTTCGCATCAAGGGTGCCTATGGGGGCCTGGGCAGGAGTGGGACAGATCTGAGGGTCTCTGGCAGAAGGAGGGTCTCTGGGCCAGGGCCAAGGCAGCGGGGGCCATTCCCTCACTGTTTCCAGGATGGCTTCGCGGGCCAGATGAAACCACTTTGCGGGCCGGATCCGGCCCCCGGGCCTTGTGTTTGACATGTCTGGAGTAGTGCTTCACGACCATCAAAATGTTCCCCTGATAAGACTTAGTGACTGTAGATGTTTGAATAGCTCTCAACATGGGATATGTTTCATCTTTAGTTTTGAATGGGATACCATTTTCCCCTTTGGGATTTGCTGATTCCATGTGATTGTAGAAGTCTATTGGTGGTTTCTGAAGTATTCTTGATGTGATTATATTAAGAAATGTAAAACAGGTTCGTTCTATACAATATAAATTGGAAAATATAGTTATGTTTTTTGAAATTTTTCATCTCAATTTCATATTTTGAGGACTAAAATCTGACATATTGCAACACATTCTCTTTCCAGAGTCTCATCAATAAACTGGTAAACATTCCACATGATCCATATATAACAATCAGTGATTCATTTTGGTCACCTTACATTGAGCTTCTGCTGAGATATGGGATTGCATTGAGACACCCGGAAGATCCAAACAAGATACGTCTGGAAAATTTTCACCAATAGCAAGATATTTTAAGATGAAGGTTGATCAGCAGAACAGAGTTAACTAAAAAAAACTTTAATCGGAGAATATTAACTGGAAATACTTCATGTTTTTCAGGCAGAATCCTACAATATTTTTGTAAACTAGTATCTACAGATTCTTTTTAAAAGTTTGTGATTGTCACAATTCCTTTTTATGTTTTATTGCTGTTAGTAAATAATGTTTGTATTCTAAAAACTATTGGCTTTCTTAAGAGATCAGATTAAAGGGTTATTTTAGATAAGTAGTTTGACTAGCTTTCCATTAATTCTATAATCAAACGTCAAACCTGAGCATCTGTTCAAAAGAAACGAAATGGTGGGAGAAACAAAACATTGACTTCTAAATAAGATTATACATGCATGATTTTGTAAGAAAATATATGAAAGAACAATCCTGCAGTGAATCATGTGGTCATTAAGGAAATTTGGCTTCCCCCATTGACTTTGACTTTGCTGGCTGGGAAGGTTACAAATGGTAATTGCATGAGTCCTGGACAGTGCAACTGTCATAAATACATGACAGTTGCCAACTGCCCAGATTTTGATCATGTGACTATGGGGATGCTGCAACAGTTGAAAGTGTGAAAACCAGTCATATTTTTTTTCAATTTTGTAACTTTGAACCGTCACTAAACAAGTGGATGTAAGTCAGGAACTACCTGTACCAATATCAAAAGCAGTGTTTCTCACCTTCAGCAAATTTTAGATAGTTTTAGTTGAAGTCTACATATCTTAACGCTGATAAGGTTGAGAAACACTGATCTGAATTGTCTGAGGGAAAAGAATGTTTTAAAAAACATACTCCATGGCTCATTTTAGTATATTCTCATTAAACAAAGTGCAACTTATTTCAAATGTTTTGTCATACAGAACAGAGATGCAAAGGAGCAATGTTTCCTTGGTTTTATCCCATGACATAAAAATAGATAATATAGTCTGCTACCTATAATTCATATTAAAAGAAAATTGGATTAGGAGACTATTTAAGCAGCAGTAGATCTACTTTGGTGCAACCCACATTGTTATGAATACAACTAAAGGTAAAAGGTAAAGGTTCCCCCGCACATGCGTGCTAGTCGTTTCCGACTCTAGGGGCCGGTGCTTATCTCCGTTTCAAAGCCGAAGAGCCAGCGCTTGTCCGAGGACGTCTCCGTGGTCATGTGGCCGGCATGACTAGACGCCAAAGGCGCACGGAACGCTGTTACCTTCCCACCGTAGTGGTCCCTATTTTTCTACTTGCATTTTTACGTGCTTTCGAACTGCTAGGTGGGCAGAAGCTGGGACGAGTAACAGGAGCTCACTGTAAAGCACAAGCACAGGATACATTTTTTGCATTTAACAGCCCATCTTAAAGAAAGCACAACTTAAAGAGACCATAGGAATAGTAATATAAGCTGTGAATTACCTTTGAACTACTTGCCCTGTAATGAGTTTTAAAAAGCAGTATAATTTTCTGATGTCTGAAACAATAAGTGCCATTACTAAAAAATGTCTAACTGATTCCGTCCCGTCTATCCTTCAGCTAGTTTCAGCCAACATCAGGAATGGAACTATTTGCTATTATCTAATATATTCTTAAGACATTATGCTGGTTGATTTGTTTTTTATAAATAAAGACACTTGGAACATTTCAAACAATACTGGTAATGACCTATAAAACCCTAAATGGCTTGGGTCCGGACTATCTAAGGCAGGGGTCTTCAAACTTGGCCCTTTTATGAGTCGTGGACTTCAACTCCCAGAATTCCTCAGCCAGCATGCCTGGCTGAGGAATTCTGGGAGTTGAAGTCCACGAGTCATAAAAGGGCTGAGTTTGAAGATCCCTGATCTAAGGGAACACCTGCTGCTGGCATCACCTTCCCATCATCCTGTGCGCTCCCACAGGGAGGGCCTTCTCAGGGTACCGCCGGTTAATGAATGCCAGCTGGTTATTCCCAGGGGAAGGGTGTTGTCTGTGGGTGCGCCTGCCCTATGGAACCAACTACCCACGGAACATAGGGCTGCCCCTGACCTTCGCTCATTTCGCCGGGACCTGAAAACTTGGCTCTTTGAGCTGTTTGGCCCAGACTGTGGGGTTTTTAATTTAATTGGGTTTTAGATTTACTTTTGGGGCTTGAATTTAATTTAATTGTTTTAATTGATTTTAATTTTTTGTATTTCATGGTTTTAACTGCCCTGTAAACCGCCCTGAGTCCTACGGGAATAGGGCGGTATACAAATTCAATTAAATAAATAAATAAATAAATACAACAGTATATTCATACTTCTTGTTTTCGTCCCAAACTCCAGGCAAAGTACTGGAATGTAGAATATTTTGACCTAAATTTCTTCATATATTGAATATGGGTATAGCAGTGATTTTAATGAAGCCCAGTACTAACCAATCTGTGATTTCTGATGAAAATTGATTTTCACTTTAATATGATCCTGTTCTAAATAATTCTGTCAATTATTTAGGATATGCCTGTAATTTTGATCCTGTTTAATCCTATGATCCTGTTCTAAATAATTCTGCCAATTATTTCATTATTTGGGATATGCCTGTAATTTTCACATCATACAGTATTTATGATAGAAATGTGTAAGACCGAAAGATTCACTCCTAATTCTGCTCAACATCCAAGAAAATCAGTGCCTTTAAAGAAAGGGCATCTTCATTACAAAAAGAACTTTCTTGGCCTATACCTGAAATTTGGGATGGATATTTTGTACTTTGGAGATGTTGACTTCAAATTTCAACACGTTTAATACTCTCTTCCAGAGCAAGAAGTTTACAGATCATTTTTAATCAGTCAGATTTCAATAAAACTGATTTTTGTTGACATAGTTTCAATGAAACTGATTTCAATGTTGCTGAAAAACAAAAAAGGAACAACTATTTGTTTTTCTCCTATACTAGACAGAAGTATTTACCCATATTTACAAATCTTGCTCTGAAGTTGAATAAATTAAAGGAAAATTGTTCAGTCTAAACTGATAGAAGTTCTGAATTAGACCATTCCCAAATCTAATTTTGTAGTCAATACACATATCTTCTGATAAAGCAACAATAGTGAAAAATTAGAATCTATAAACAATCAAAGAATGGAAAATCAGAAGCTAGACAATATATAGTAGAATAAGCAAGGATATAATGTCATTTTAGCTGTAACTCGAGAACATTGCTGCTTTTCAGCTGGTTTAAGCTTGATAGTATTTTAAGGCTTGATCACTTTTAAAAGTATTTCTATCAATATGTAGTTCAGCAAATCCATTATTGTATAATCCCCATTTCCATAGAATATTATTTCTTTGTTAGCTTTATATCGTATATTATATATGAAGTAATATTTTATGCATTGTGTATACGTTAAAATTCTTGCAATACACTTCAGCCCAGATAATGTATTAATAATGTCTTAATAGGTAATGTATTCCAGTAGTGTACAGAGTCTTTTTTTCCCAAGCAACCCATGCTATAAAGGCCACACACTTCAAGAAAGCTCTAGCATTAAAGTGGGGCCTTGGAATTTACCGGGTTCTGGTTATGTAAAACAAGATATTTTAGTCCTTTTTTTAATATAGTAAACTTTTAAATCTACTTTCCATCAGGTTATCTCTGGCTTCATCTTTCCTATGATGCTTGTTATGTGATCTTGATCAGGTTATGATCAGTAGCAGTTTAATCATAGCTCCAGGTCACCCAAGGTAACTGAAACATTAGTTAAAATAGCCAAGCACAGCACTCTTCAGATGCATGCACTATAACAAAACTTGATGAGGAAGATTAAATCTGTAATCCAACAGATTCTGACAAAATACACATTTCAGAAATGACCATTAAAGCTCCAGGTGAGTTGGATTTGAACCATTCTGAATGAGCATTTCCTCAAATAATCCGTCTACCTGCAGCTGCCACATCCATCTGATGTCAGGGTAAAGCTGCTACTGATCTCCCTTTTGAGCTAATTTTAATATCTTATGGCCTTGCTAACTTTTATAAATTTATAAACCAGATAGAGTATGTGATTGACAGAATAGACAGGTAAATAATAATTTGGAGGCACCAGATAGATTTTTGATTTGTGCAAATGAAACAATAAATGGACTGATTAAAACTTCAGCATGATTACTGAGCAGGGAAGATTTAACTTTCAATCATATCAGCTATGGCACGGAGGATTATTACCTGAAGAATATTACTTGTGTGCCATACCTTCATTTATTTCTTCATCGCTACCATTTCTTACAGACAAATTAATTTGAATCCTTTTAGTGGTAGAACTCTTATTTCTGCAACTGATCATAACTTTGTGTTTTGTTACTGAAACCCAGCTGAGTAATTCATTGTTTAAAACACTGTACTTGCCTCTCTTCTAATCTCAGATAACTTTAGTATTCTGTCTTAGTTCAAATTGTTTCCAGATTAAATAAATAACATTCCAAGGACCCTCGGCAGGCAGATCTACCCATAATTATAATCAGCCATAGTTCCAGAAACTTTTGTTTATAAAACTTTTCAAATTCTGTATTTTACAAAATATATTATGTCAAATGAAATTTAATCTGGCCTTCTCTTTTTGGCAAGGAATACAATTTGCAGGTGCTTCCAAATGAGCTTTAAGATTACAGTAAGCCAAGAAAAATGTAATTTTGGTGGTATTTCTATTGTAATTTAGCACTCATTTAAACAGTTCTGGAAGCTGTTTCTTACAGACATACTTTAAATGCAAATTAATCTAGATGACTGTTGAGATTCTTGATATATATGAGCAGCAACTTGAGACCTTTACTATTTATAATAAATCATTTCCTTTTCAATCAATTCCTCATGTTTCTCCAATGTTATAATATCCTTTCTTATGCTAAAAGAACACAGGGGAATTCTGGCTGGCTGGCAAGGAGTTAAGCTGTTAGCCATTTGGTGAAAAGATCATCCAGCAATGTCACTGCCAAAATTCTAAATAAGTCACAAAATCATTCACATTCAGAAAAATAATCCCCATGAATTGATACTTAATGGGAGACATATTTTTCCCTTATCTTCTAATTTCTTCAGCACTACCTGCTTTCTTTTGTGGCTTTTGTATAATTTCTGAAATCTGTACTGCTAAATTGTTTCATTATCACCATACATTCAAATTATGTGTATATTATGAATGCAAATCTATTCATTCTGGATCCTTTTGTGAATATGTAACTGAATGCTCTTGAGAAAACAAAACCCATTGACTAAGCCCAGTGTTGCTGGCCAGGGAATTCTGGGAAGCCCAAACCTCTTAGAGTTGCCAAGGTTGAGAAATACTGGCTAAGCCTACAAGTATGGGAGAGGGACATCAGCTAGTTTTTTAAACAGCTGTGTGCCAATGACTAAGTTCCAATTTGAAATTGAAGTTTGATTTATATTATTACACTAAATCCTTTAATGGACTAATAGGCAGAAGAGATGTCCATTAAATCAGGAACTCCGTTAACATACAGTCTTTCAAGGGGAGTACAATCCTGTTCAAAACAACTGGAGCTCAATCCCTGAGTCCAGTTTTACTTTTAGCAATATAACCTCTGTCTGAATATAATTTCAGCTCATTTCTTCCCATGTAACCTATCATCAGACCTGGACAGCATTCAAGGGTACAGACTGATTCCTTGATCCCTTAGTCCCCCCTTATAAGTCCCTCAGCTTTAAAAGATTGAATCCCACCAGATACGCCAGAGGTTGAAGGCATAAGCTACTGAGAAGTTCAGGAAACCAATAGAATTATATTCTGCTGTTCCCTAACCCCCACCTACTCTCCTATCCTCTGCCCTGCAGCCAGTATAGGTCACTAAGATGACAAAACAGTTTCTGCATTATTTCTTGGCCGGAAACCAAGATGAAACAGATCCAGAAAATCACTTATCATTCATATTTGAAAGCAAACAGCCACTTTTTAAATCACTTTCCCCAAAAATAGAACATTTGAGGCTGGACTAAAATTGTACAGTTTATCTGAAGGGAGAAATATGGAACATGTGGAGGTTTTGATCACCACCCTTAATCAGGGTGGCATTCACACTCTGGGTAATTTAATCAGCCAGAAGGAGCACAGAATAGCCACACAAACTGTGGCTACCAGCTCTTTACCCATCCAAATTACATTTTGAGATCTATAAACTCAAGGTTCATAGGAACCACGTAATAGGTTTCCTTAGTGACAGCTGTCATGGAGCAGTCTTCCCCCAGAGGTGTGGATAGCCCTCACTCTGTTGGTATCTTGTAAACAAACTAACTTAAGGGACGTGGTGGCTCAGTGGGTTAGGACGCTGAGCTTGTCGATCAGAAGGTTGGCAGTTTGGCGGGTCAAATCCCAAGTGCCGCTTAAAAGAGTGAGCGCCTGTTACTCGTCCCAGCTTCTGCCAACCTAGCAGTTCAAAAGCACGTAAAAATGCAAGTAGAAAAATAAGGACCATGACAGTGGGAAGGTAACAGCATTCCATGCGCCTTAGGCGTCTAGTCATGCCGGCCACATGACCACGGAGACGTCCTTGGACAAGCGCTGGCTCTTCGGCTTTGAAACGGAGATAAGCACCGGCCCCTAGAGTTGGAAACGACTAGCATGCATGTGCGGGGGAACCTTTACCTTTTTACTAAACAAACTAAAGCAGTTTTGTTCCAGAAAACATTTAGCCCTTGAGGTAGTTTCATTTACTTTTTAAGGTGCTTTTGATATTTATTGATGGATTTTAATTATATTTCTTTAATTATTTTAAACAATTTCTTTAAATTTGCAGATTCTATTAAAATTGAAGATGCTGTAAACTAAGTAATTTTAAGAATCTGAAATGATAGGTTAGCAACCTTTGGGTTGCTCCTACCGCTGCCAGGTGAGGTCTTCAAGTGGATCTTCACATGGATTATTCCATATATACCTGATACATGTGGGTCCTTGGTGCTCTCAGAGCTTGATTATTTTCTTGCAGATGTTTCATTACCCAAATGACAACATCCAAGCACTCAGAGAATACAAAGGACCCCATAGTTCAATCCTGAGCTACAAATATTCTATCGATCCCGATCCATCTTGAGTTATGCTAACCCCATTTTTCTCCATCCCTCTTAGATCCCTTGTAAACTAAAAGGCTGATTGGCTCCTAAATATTAAAGGGGGTACATGCCTGAAAAAGTAAAAAGCTGCAGCATCTAAAACACACACAGAGACACACAGAGAAGTTGGTTGCTTCCTATTTGTCTCCATTGAAAAAGCTCTTATCTTTATATCTATTCAGGGACAGGTGGAGTTGCTTTAATATATTTTCATCTGTGTTTCAATGGGTTGGCAAAACATCATCCATGGCCAAAATTTTCTCAAGAACATTTTCCTAAGAGACTGTTCTTTCTCAAAATATTCATCCATTTGGTCAGTCACTAATACATTTTTGTTCCACTTTTCAGCACTTCACCTAGAACTCAAAGATAGTTCCTTGGATTGATTAAAACATATATATAAAACTCTCAGGGCTGAATTAGAAAGTGCGCAGGAAACCACATTTTAAAATAAAAATAGGGGAAAAATTAAATGAAAGAAGTAATGCAACAAAAAGATGTTAGCAGTATACCAATAAAATCCTCCCCCCCCCAAAAAACCAAATCAATTTGCAAAGTTGATATTATAAGTCTTAGATGTAATAAATTATGTGATTACCTAATTTATTATTTATTTAATGAGTTTCTATTTTACTTTTCAGGCCACATATCCCATGACAGCACAGAAAAACAATAAAAAGCACATAGTGTAGCATATAATAAACAGAAGCCAACACTGCAAATAGCATCAAAAGCTAATAACCACACGGGAATCTACACTAGGAGTCTCCATATGGAGGGAGATAAATCAGGTTTAGTATAGTATCATTGGCTGAAATAGTAATCTACAAAGTAAAAATCATAATATAGCAACCAAGCCATTCCATCTGGACTTTAAATTATGTTTCATCTGGAGACTTGCTTTTCCTTTTGCTTTATCTCTTTTGTATTTTTTGGATTATTACTGTAAATTGAATAAATTTCACAAACTAAAGTGAATCAAGCTATTACAAGAACTTTTTTAACTTGTTTATATCAAAGATACAGTATGTATTTGCTTCATGGTATGCCATCCATTTGGCTTTGGAAAGGTTCATTCAGTCAAGTCAGCAGCTTCCTAGTCAGGTTTAGCATAAAATGAGTTGTCACTAGCTTTGTTTAGTATAATTTCTTCTTTGTTTCTTGTTTATATATTAATCTCATTACAAATTAAATTAAAAAGGAGCAAAGCATTTTCCAATATGCACATTAATTAACTATATTAACTTAAAATGAAGATTTCTCAAAAGTAATCATCAAGATGGTTTTTAAAAATATTGAAAGAGAACTGCATATGGGGAGTTCCCCCCCCAAAATATGGATTAATTAATGGATTAACCAAAAATAGCCTTTCCATTACATCCTTTTTATGAGGATGTATTCTAATCAGATAATGTGCCAAAATGTTATGGGTTATATTTATTGATCACTTGGTCCATTGATTTATATTTTGAAGTTTATTGCAAAACAATACTATATGTTCTTATTCTGTTACTTTTAGTTTTTGAACAGCCTCATTAAATTTTAAAGAGAGATGGGTCTATAAATAATTTTGCAACAACAAAACGTGACTGATTTTTCTGGGCTCAGTTTGTAAATAATGAACTGTCTGTTATTTTTCTTTTATCAATATGTTTAAGCAACCAGTTCATTCATCTAAAAAGTTGGTCCCTCGTCCATAAACACTCATAAAATAATATATTTTAATAATATGCAGTATGTAGCAACAATTGTGTATCTAATGCATTCCACACTTGCCTTAACGGTAGCAATATGGAATACTTTCCAGTTCCATGATGGAAGTATTTTACTTTTATAAAAAATATGGGGAAGGTTTTTCTATGCTCTGCATTCATGCATTGCCAGCTGGCTGATAAATCCAATAACTATAGTTCAGTATAGAGAGCATTGTAATGTAGTGGGTCCGACGCAAGGAAGAGACGCCAGCTGGAGTACGTGTTTAGCTCTTTATTTGAAGGGGGTAGCGTACTGAGGAATGAGGGTTACCTGGCCTCCTTAAATACCTAGCCAGGTAAGCGGACAGCCAATGGGGTTGGTCCTAGGTTTCCCGCCGAAAACTGGGTTTCCCGCCAAAACTGTTCAGGCCAACGCCCCCTGGTGGCTGTTGCTATGCAGGTGCCTGCATACATAACAAGCATCATGTTGGAGATGCCAAAGGAAGTTTGATTTAAGCCATTATTTTATCCTGCCAGGCACTTTGAGTCTATCTGCCAAATGACAATGATTCGGAACAGAACAGAACAGAATAACAGAGTTAGGAGGGACCTTGAAGGTCTTTTAGTCCAAGCCCCTACTCAAGCATGAGACCCTATACCAGGGTTAGGCAACCTTGGCTCTTTTATGACTCGTGACTTCAACTCCCAGAATTCCTGAGCTATGCTGGCTCAGGAATTCTGGGAGTTGAAGTCCACAAGTCATAAAAGAGCCAAGGTTGCCTACCCCTGCCCTATACCATTCTAGACATGTGGTTCTCCAGTCTCTTCTTAAAAACCTCCAGTGATGGAAGACCTAGAAGGCTGTATTTGAAGTTATGCAAAATCATTATTCTCATTTTATTGCAGAATCTTGTTTGAAGAGAGGTGGTTTGGGTCAGATATAATCAAGATGTTATAAATGATTGCTTTTGAAAGAGATCCATATTTTTGCTGAAATCTAATCTAAAATAACTTGAGAGGTATTTAAAAGTTAGTAGTTTTCAAATATTTGGGCTAAATATAAGTCCCTAACAATCCTTAGAATTTTTTTGTGGTAAAGTATTTTCTTACAATGTTCTTACAGCAAATTGCAGGGGAGCTTTTTGTTTATTTTTTTAGAAGTGTCTACAACATTTCAAGACTCCTTTTGCTGTCAAATAAAATTAAAAGCAGGCACTGATATTGTAAAACCCCACAATTCTATATTTTAAGACAAACCCCTATTTTATCTCAAATTAGTAATTGTTCCTTCCAATATGTGGACAATAGCAACAACAAAACAAATCAGCAAGAGGATCTTAGCTCTACATACTTTACAGCAGTGTTTCTCAACCTTAGCAACTTTAAGATGGGTGGACTTCAACTCTCGGAATTCCCACTGCTGGCTAGGAAATTGTGGAAGTGGAAGTTCATCCATCTTAAAGTTGCTATTGTGTCCTTTTCTGCGCATGAAATAAAAAGAAAAAAAATGCAATGGCACATCTAACTGGGAAGAAACAGGCCACAATTTTATTATTGCTATTGGGATTTACTTGGAACCAACAGGAAGTTGACAAAAAGAACTATTATCACAACAAATGCTTAGGCATCCTCTCTACTCGCCAGTCCTGGAGAAAAACTTGGTGGTTATTAAGAGTCAGCACCGACTTAATCAATCAACCTGCCAGTCATAAGATTCACAACTGTGTACTTGCAGATACACAAACTGAGGATGGCTGAATCTATATGGCAACAGCCATTTTATAACCCTCCTACCTCCTGTGAGAGTTGGGAAGCTACTTCTTGCCTGTTCTTAAAATGCAATGAAAAGAGTAAGAAAAAAATCCACAATGGCATAGCCTAGGATCTGTGACTCTATATACATAGTCAAGAAAAGTGTTTACCCATTCTCCACCTGGTGGTTTATTACCCATGTTGTATAGTGGGTTCTCTGGTGCAGGAATGAAGACGAGGCAAGTGAGTTCAGGAAAACTCATGTTTATTTGCTTGCAGAATCTGAACTTAGAATTGGGCTATAACTAGCTGCAATATATAGTCTAGCCCCTAGGTGGCAGCCAATAGGTTTGAAGCAACCATTGCCACCTAGGGATAGCTAATAGCTGCACTGGAGACTTGTAGTCTGGGTTGCTGGAGAGCCGTTAGCTGCTCCAGCAACCCACATGGTATTACTATTGAGCCCAATACATACCCCTCCCCTCTTAGATCAGACAATATTATAGCATACGTTAGTCTTAATACAATTATCAAGACTCATTATCAAAACAATCTTACATAATAATAATAGAAAAACAACTCATATATGTTACAAGGTTAACTTACAGCATCTGAATGAATAGGCTTCATTGACAGCACACTAGACAGTTAACATCATAACGCCAGTTTCTGTAGTACAGTGGCAAGTTGCAATACAACAACATTATAGATCTTTATTTTACAACGTAATCAGCAAGTTATGAAGGAGGCTTGTGAGCCCTAGTGGAAGGTCTCGGAGTTCCAGTCACTTTGTGGTCTACCAGCTTACCCAGTGGGTTGGGTAGACCTGTGTCCCTTGGTGCTCCTGAGTCAAGGGGATTAGATGCTCTCTGGCTGGCCTCTCCAGGTTGGCCCACCCCAGAGTCAGACTGATCAGCAGAGTAGGCACAGTGGTTGCTGAAGTCTGGTTGGCTTGCTCCTTCAGGAGATCCATGTTGCATTCCTGGACTCCTCACTTCTCCATCTGGTTCCTCATTGGTTATGAATGAAAAGTCCTAAGAGTCCATGTGAGGACTGGCTTGGCCACCAGTTTGAGGACCTTGGGAGGGACTTATGATGCAGTCCTCACTTAGTGGCCATTCTGGAAACTATTTTCTGAGTTGATCAATGTGGCATCTGACAACTCGCCCTCCCTCCAGCCTCACTTCATAAGACGGGCCCGGATGCTTTGGTAATTTGACCAGGAACCCAGATTCCCATGACCATAGTTCCTGGCCCAAACCCAATCGCCCATTTGCAGCCCCCTCGGGGTTTTTGGTTGAGAGGCTTCTGCTGCCACTCTATCTGGATGCAACCTGTCCAGTTTAGTGATCAATCGCCTCCCCCAACACAGTTCTGCAGGATTTTTGCCTGTAGCAGTGCAGGGCGTAGAATGTTGGCAGAGTAGAAAATCTGCCAATCTGTGATGCCAGTCACCTGTTACAATGTACTTGAGTGATTCCTGTCTGTCATGAAAAGTCCCAACAGAGGTTTGTGGTCTGTAAAGACCCTGAAGTCCCTGCCATAGAAATAGTCATGGAATTTTTTTATTCCAGTAACAATGGCTAGGGCCTCTTTGTCAATCTGAGCATAGTTGCGCTCAGCAGAGGACAATGTCCTTGAGTAGAATGCTACAGGAACCTGTGTTCCATTTTTTTTCTAAGTGACTTAAAAGTGCCCCCACCCCATAGGGAGATGCACCACATGCAAGACATACAGGTTTAGACTCTTTGTAGTGAGTTACAGTGGACTTTTCTGACAATAGTGCTTTTAAGTTCTGGAAACTTTTTTCATGTCCATTTCCATGGAGCTTTCTTATCTAGAAGCCTGTGGAGGGGCTCTGCTATTGCTGCCTTATGAGGTAGAAATGTGTGATAGAAATTGAGGAGACCCAAGAATGCTTGTAGCTCTCCTTTAGATTTGGGCCTAGAAGGCATTTTAATGGCCTTCACTTTGGATTCAGCAGGGTGAATACCGTTAGCATCAATTCGGAAACCCAGGAATTCTGTTGAAGGGACCCCAATACTACACTTGCTCTTTTTTTAATTTGAGGCCTGCTTCGCGAAGCCTCTGTAAAACAGCCCTGAGCCTTTTGGCTAACACTTCTGGGGATTCCCCTGCAATAAGAACATCATCAAAATAAGGGCAGATGCCCTGAATGCCTTTAAGTGTGCATTCCATGATCCCCTGAAATATGCTTGGGGCAACACTGACTCCAAACTGTGGCCTCATCAACCAGCAATTGCTGATAGGCCTGTGCTAAATCTAGTTTAGCAAAAATAGTACCCCCTTGCAAGGAGGCTAAAATGTGGTTGACCACTGGAACCAGGTAACCATGTTGCTTGAGGGCTTTATTTAGAGTACATTTATAATCAGCACTAATGCGAATTTTCCCGTTGGCTTTAAGTGGGGTGACTATAGGAGTTTCCCACTCCCCTCCATCGACTGGCTGTAAAACGCCCTGCTCTACAAGCTTATCAATTTTATGTTTTAAGGCAAAGGGGATCCTTCGAGGTTTAACCCTGATTGGAACTACATTGGGATTTAGCTTAAATGAGATAGGAAGGCCTGTGTACATTCCTAAGGTTGAATCAAAAATGTCTGCATATTCCTCGCACACTGACGAGAGAACTGCAGTTTGTGTCCGGTTGATACCAGTAATCTGAATACCTAAGGCATCAAACCAATCGGGTCCAATGAAACTCGTTGTCTGGCCCCCTACTACTATGACATCCAGGTGCCCATAAAACCCCTTACATTTTACAGTCAAAGTGGCTTCTCCCTTAACTTTAACTTGAGCATTTTGAAAGTCAGTTAGAATTATGTCTGAGGGCCTGAGTTTGGCCCAATTGTTACTGCGCCTACACACGAAATCAAAAGTACCTTGAGAAATAATGGAGACTGCAGAGCCAGAGTCCAATTCCATTTTACAAGGAACTCCTTGTAGCTCTACCAGGAGTCTGAGTTTAGGTTTGAGGGGGCGTTGGGCCCCAGTGCGGCACACACTTCTACAGCTTCTGAAAAAACCCTGGGCCCCAGTACCTCTCCTAGTCAGTTTTTCTGACTGGTGTTTGGGTGGCCGGTCCCTCTGGCGGGCTCTGCAAACCGCTGTGATGTGGCCTGTCCTGCCACAAGCTCTGCACGTGTCTGATCGGAATCTGCAATCAGCGCGAACATGGTTGCCGCTGCACCCTTTACATCTAGGTAAGAGAACTGCCTTGTAAGTGTTCTCTTGCTGCTGGCTCTAGCGGTGTTGCGCGTTGGGTTGCTTTTGGAGTCTGTTGATTTTAGACTCTTCTTCCTGGGAAGACTCTTCGGGGTGATTGGCGTCTTCATGCTTTGTAGTTTTGGCAGGCTGTACTGTTTGAACTGCCCCCCCGGTGGCTTCGGCGGCCATTACTTCATCTTGTGCTTCTGAAAACATTAAGTTTGGTTTGGCAAAGAGTCTCTGTTGAAGTTTAGTTTAGTTTAGTTTAGTTTTATTAAATTTTTATACCGCCCTTCTCCCGAGGGACTCAGGGCGGTGAACAGGGCATATGATAAAAATACAAAACTACAAAAGTTAAAATAGAATTAAATTAATGCCCAAGATAAAACAATAAAATATACAAATATTTAAAACCCAAATTAACTCCCCATCAGGCCAGGCCAGCTTGTTCAAACAGGTGGGTCTTTAACCCGCGCCGGAAGGAGCGGAGATCCGGTGCCATCCGGAGCTCCACCGGCAGTTGATTCCACAAAGCCGGGGCGCCCACAGAGAAGGCCCTCCCCCTGGGGGCCACCAGCCGGCATTCTCTGACTGGAGGCACCCTGAGGAGGCCCTCTCTGTGGGAACGCACAGGGCGGAGGGGAGTTGACGCCGGCAGCAGGTGGTCCCCGAGGTATTCCGGACCCATGCCATGTAGGGACTTAAAAACCATCACTAAGACCTTGAACCTCACCCGGAAGACAACTGGTAACCAATGTAGCTCGCGGAGCAAAGGTGTAACATGGGAGTACCGGGAAACTCCCAAGACAACTCTCGCGGCCGCATTGTTCGGTTCCGTAGGCCACAGACAAGCCCGTCTCGTAGTCTCTCTTCTAAATTTGAAAATTTACAAAGGTGCGTGGCCTGCCTCAGGCCCGCGATGAATTCTGAAGCTGATTCACCGGGTTGCTGCACTCTCTGGTCAAACTTGAAATGCCATGCTATCTCAGACATCTTGGGCTGAAAATGTTCGGTTAGCTTCTTTCTGAGGTCTGCGTAGGAGACTGATTTTATCGGTGTCAGAGCGAAGAGGTTCTCGGCCAAATCAAAGGTTGCTGGGCCGCACAGGCAGAGTAGCGTTGCGGCCTTCAGTCCTTCTTCCGCAATCTGGTTTGCCCGGAAGTAGTTTTCTACCTGGGACAAATAGGATGGCCATTCCTCTGGGTGCTTCACGTCAAATTCTCGAAGTCTCCCTACCTTCGGCATTGGGTCTCTGCTGGTTCCTGCGGTTTCTTCCGATCCTGCTTCCCAGGCTCAGAGAATGAGTCCACTGAGCACGAGGTTGCTAGCGTAGCTTGCTAGCCGACCTTGAGGGAGGGGGGGAAATGCCTTTTCCCACCGGCGTGCGCTGCTTTCCCCTCATAGACTTCAGCTCTTTTTCAATGAAGCAGGATCCCACCTTCGTCGCCAGTGTAGTATAGCGGGTTCTCTGGCACAGGAATGAAGACGAGGCAAGTGAGTTCAGGAAAACTCATGTTTATTTGCTTGCAGAATCTGAACTGAGAATTGGGCTGTAACTAGCCGCAATATATAGTCTAGCCCCTAGGTGGCATCTAATAGGTTTGAAGCAACCATTGTCGCCTAGGGATAGGCAATAGCAGCACTGGAGACTTGTAGTCTGGGTTGCTGGAGAGCCGTTAGCTGCTCCAGCAACCCACGTGGTATTACTATTGAGCCTAATACATAACAACCTCCATCCTTTTGGGGCTTATTGGATGGATAAAATCCAAAACAGCCTTAAAGATATAGTGCCAGTAAAAGTGTGAGGCATCTCTAAGATTTCATCTTGATCTTAAGAAAATTAAGAATATTAAATCCCTATTTGTGATACCCATGATAAAGCTATATATATAAAGTGGACCCATGTAAGTTTGGAAAGTGGGCTTTGTATAACCCAGTTATCCAGCCCAAGCCAAAATGGCCACAGAAGGCTGTGCTATGCCAGCAGACATTATAGGGACCTATGCCTGAACAGCTTAAAGGGAAATGTGTTTGATTGTGGCCATGGCCACAAGAGAAGTAAAATACTTCTTTAACACTAGAGAAGTTAAAGTTGACTTGAAGCTAGACTGTGGGCTGAAAGTTAAACAAGATTTTAAGGGTATTATAAAAATATCATTAGGGCATATTCCTAAGGTGGGGAGAGAACATGAGGATGAAACTGGGATGTTGATGTAATTGCTGCCTCCTTGATCGCTGCACGTAGGCTGACCATGGAATTTTGTCCAGGAGAAGAATAATGTAAATTATTTATGCTCTGCTCATTATCTTTTATATACTTGATGCTCGCAGTTGATTAGGCCTCTTGAGTGCCATCTGTTGGCAAAAGATTGATTATAGACTATATGCATTAAATAAAGCAAGCAAACAAGCATATGGATAAATGAACAGTGTTCTCTATAATTCTACTCAAACATAGTTTCCCATATCCCTTGTTATAATCATTTATGAAATGTTAAATAAGACTTTGAATCATCTCAACTCTAATTATGGCTAGCATAGTTCCTGGCACAAAGTGAAGAATTTATCTTATACAAAAACAAACGTTTATTTTTTGAGGAAAGGTCTGTATATGTGTTCTCAGCAAGGGAAATGTTTGTAGCTGCAGTCAGGCCTGAATTCTTTACAGCAATGTTAAATCCAACAATGTAGAAAATGGAATGTGATTCTCCCTCCTGCACCCGAACCCCCGTCTGGCATCTTGAAAAGCAATATTTCAATCTGTCTTTCAGATATTTTGTAGCTGAATGCTATGCAAGTCAGTTTAGAACCACAACATTAACTTTTCATAAAGTTGAGAATTTGATCTCCCCCCCTGCTTCTATCATTTGTCTATTGACACATTTAAATCATTTAATGGCTATAGCAGAAACAGCAGCAGCTGAATCCAGGTCCACAACGCCCAGAATGTTGAAAACGTGATTCATTTAACTTTTTAAATATAAGATCTTATGTCTACTTAAAGGAGATCAGTAGGAAAGGAAGGAAATCTTCTGTTTCCAGCTAAGGTTGTCCCTATTACTTAGGTGTCTATAGAGTATGCTCAGAAAAGTCCAGATGACAGCTATAATAGTGCGATTGGAACTCTGTCCTTTTTACATGCATTACAAAGTAAAAAAAAACCAGGCAGAGTTTCAGCCATACTATCATGGCTGCCATGTGGACATTTTTTTTAATCCTACTCCATTGACACCCTTGCCTGCCACCCTCATCGTACCTCAGACAGTACCACAGGCCAGAATTCAAGAGGGAAATTTTATATTGGTAATTTAATAAAGTTGGAAGAAGATGTGTAAGGTTCTAAAATGGGAAATAAAAAACATCAATAATCTGTGATATACTGATGACACTGCTCTGATAGCCAAAAATTCAAAGCAAGTAGTAAAAGGCAAGGAGCACAATGAAAAAAATGGGACTGAAATTAAATATAAAGACCAGACTAATGATAAGTACAATAATCAGCCTTAGAATTGACAATGAAAATATCCAAGTGGTGGATAATTTCTATCTTTTAGGATTAACCATCAACAGTAAAGGAGGCAGCAGTCAAGAAAAATGCCACAAACTACCACTTGGTACAGCAGCCAGGATGGTCTTGGCATGTGTCTATACCTGCAAAATTAGTCATGCAGACAATGGTATCCCCTGTGACACTTTATGAAAATGAAAGTTGGGTGTTGAAAGTTGGGTGCCCCCACTTTCCCAATTTTTAAGGGAAAAAATTGAAATGAAATTGAAATGGGTCTAATTCAATTCTCTATCAGTGAAGAAAAGTGGTTATCCCTTCAGGCTTAATGCAACAGTCTCAGTCTATTTTATCTCTGTTTATAAAGCTCTAATGAAGGAGAGTTTACCACTTCTAAATGCTTATACTGCCAAGAAATTCTTCAAACATTCAGAATCCACTTTCTCTCTCCCTACAGTCTTCTCTTCTCCAGACTAAACATATCCAGTGTGTCTAACAATTCCTATTACATTTTTCCTTCCAGACCCTTACTATATTGGTTGCACTCTTTTGGACATTCTCAGGTAGACATGGTTTCCAGAATTGGATGAAACATTCCAGACACATGGTCTTACCTCTATTTATTAGGAAATAATGGAGATGGGTATGGAGAGTTGTGCTTTCGAACTGCTAGGTTGGCAGAAGCTGGGACCACTCTGGTGGGAAGGTAACAGTGTTCCGTGCGCCTTTGGCATCTAGTCATGCCGGCCACATGACCACGCAGATGTCCTCGGACAAGCGCTGGCTCTTCGGCTTTGAAATGGAGATAAGTACCAGCCCCTAGAGTCGGAAACGACTAGCATGCATCTGCGGGGGAACCTATGGAGAGTTGTAGCAAATGGATAAATCTGTATATGCCCTTGTGCCTGCTTTGCACCAATCTTCACGTTGGTTTTCTCCTGCTCTCCTTGGAGGTTCCTGTCTGGTAATGTTTATTTGCCAATCTGTCTAGCTCTGAGATAGAATATATATGAAAACAGTGGTAGTCCCAATGATGAGCTCTTCTCCTCGAGAAGCAAAATATCTGAGCCAGCATTGGATCTTGAAAAAGGGAATGAAATGGATAAAGGTCAAGGATTAGGGACTGGTGTTATTTTCAATTATCCAGCAATAATTCCCTTTTCTTAGGGTTAAGGTCAAAACTTCAGTTACCTATTGGATGTTACTTTATTAAGCTGATGAGTATGTATCAATTGATTATCTATCATCAAGTCAGGGTTGACTCTTAACAATCACATCAATAAATTTTCTCCACAGCAATTGTCTCCACCATGGTATTCAGGTCTTCCAATGGTGCATCCATTGGTACTCCATCACCTTCCTGTTGGTCACCTTTTCTCTTTCCTTCTACATTTCCCAGCATTAGAGGCTTCTCTGGAGAGCCAGACCGTCTCATAACTTGCCTGAAATACAGTAATCTGTGCTCTTAGTGCGAATTCTGGCTTCATTTATTCAATGATCCATTTGTTGAATATCTTGACTGTCCGAGGTATTCTCTGAGGCTTTTTCCAGAACAAAGATTTAAAAGCATCAATACTCTTCCTGTTCTGTTTCTTCTATTCTGTAGGGAGAGATAAAGTAGATTCTGAATGTTTGAAGAATTTCTTGGCATATAGAAGTGGTAAACTCTCCTTCATTAGAGCTTTATAAACAGAGAAAAAATAGACTGAGACTGTTGCATTAAGCCTGAAGGGATAACCACTTTTCTTCACTGATAGAGAATTGAATTAGACCCATTTCAATTTCATTTCAATTTTTTCTCTTAAAAATTGGGAAAGTGGGGGCAGATGGCAGAAACATTTTGGTTCTAACTGCAAGGCTGAAGCTCCTTGCTGATTTTTTTTACTTAGACAAGGAGCCCTCCATATACTGTAAAAAAAAGATTTCTCAGCCAAACATTGCTAATGATCTGTAGATTAGATACTGCAAATGATTGGTTCCTGCTAAAGACCGTACACTGTTCAAGATTTTTGTATTCCTTTTTTAAAATTTAAATTGAGGACAGTTGACCCACAAGCTGATTTATAAATATTTAAAATAAATAAGCAAATTGATGAAATAGAGTTTTCCACTATCTCTAGGCAGAGCAAACTTCCCTCTAAATGAAAAAAGGTTGAAAATTCCACTGTGGTCTTCCAGTAACTTAGTTAATGATCACATAATCACAGTTGAGCACAAAATGTCTGTTGCTATGTGAAACACGTGAGTTTTGCTCCATTTTATGACTTTTCTTGCCACAGTTGTTAAGTGAATCACTGCAATTGTCAAATAACACAGTTGTTAAGTGAATCTGGCTTTCCCCGTTGACTTTGCTTGTCAGAAGGTCGCAAAAGGTGATCACGTGACCCCAGGACATTGCAACCATCGTACCTATAAATCAGTCACCAAGCATGTGAATTTTAATCATGTGACCATGGGGATGCTGCAATGGCTGTTTGAAAAAGTCACAAGTCACTTTTTCAGTGCCATTTTAACTTTGAACGGTCACTAAACAAACTGTTGTAAGTCGAGGACTACCCGTATTTCCTAGAGCTGATGAAAAAAAATGTTCCATTTTTAATGTAATATTTTTGAAAGGTTACTTGAAATGGAGTAACATTCAGATAAATTGAATGAAAACTATTAAATGAGTTTTTTCTGGAAAAATAAGCAGGAAGTGAAGCAAAACGAGTATTAGTGCATGTTCTATTTTTTGGCAGTTCGTCCAAGCAAGCCCAAAACCCAAGCAAATTTTACAAGTAATGGGAATCTATCCAGAGGCCTTCCAGATATTTGGATTGCAATGCCCATCATGCTTCATAGGATCCTTGCTCCATGCAAGTGGCAGAGCTGGTTTCAAACCTAAGGAAAGACAGTATTTGCCCATTCCTGATTTAGTTCTATTTGTATACATCTTCCAGGGATGCACAATTTATATTAAGAAAAACACAGAGGACAGGCCGTCGCGGTTCATAATGAACATACAGGTGAAACTCGAAAAATTAGAATATCGTGCAAACGTTCATTTATTTCAGTAATGCAACTTAAAAGGGGAAACTAATATATGAGATAGACTCATTACATGCAAAGCAAGATAGTTCAAGCCATGATTTGTCACAATTGTGATGATTATGGCGTACAGCTCATGAAAACCCCAACTCCACAATCTCAGAAAATTAGAATATTACATGCAATCAATAAAACAAGGAGTGTACATAGAACAATATCGGACCTCTGGAAAGTATAAGCATGCATATGTACTCAGTACTTGGTTTGGGCCCCTTTTGCAGCAATTACTGCCTCAATGCGGCGTGGCATGGAAGCGATCAGCCTGTGGCACTGCTGAGGTGTTATGGAAGACCAGGATGCTTCAATAGCGGCCTTCAGCTCTTCTGCATTGTTCAGTCTCATGTCTCTGATCTATCTCTTGGCAATGCCCCATAGATTCTCTATGGGGTTCAGGTCAGGCGAGTTTGCTGGCCAATCAAGCACAGTAATCCCACGGTCATTGAACCAGGTTTTGGTGCTTTTGGCAGTGTGAGCAGGTGCCAAGTCCTGCTGGAAAATGAAGTCAGCATCCCCATAAAGCTCATATGCAGAAGGAAGCATGAAGTGCTCCAAAATCTCCTGGTAGACGGCTGCGTTGACCCTGGACTTAATGAAGCACAGTGGACCAACACCAGCAGATGACATGGTTCCCCAAATCAACACAGACTGTGGAAACTTCACACTGGACTTCAAGCATCTTGCAGTGTGTGCCTCTCCATTCTTCCTCCAGACTCTGGGTCCTTGGTTTCCAAATGAGATGCAAAAGTTGCTCTCATCAGAAAAGAGGACTTTGGACCACTGAGCAACAGACCAGGTCTGTTTTTCTTTAGCCCAGGTAAGACGCTTCTGACGTTGTTTGTTGTTCAGGAGCGGCTTGACAAGAGGAATATGACATTTGAAGCCCATGTCCAGGATCCGTCTGTGTGTGGTGGCTCTTGATCCACTGACTCCAGCCTCAGTCCACTCCTTGTGAAAGTCCCCAACACTTTTGAATGGCCTTTTCCTGACAATCCTCTCCAGACTGCGGTCATCCCTGCTGCTTGTGCACCTTTTTCTTCCACACTTTTCCCTTCCACATAACTTTCTATTAATGTGCTTTGATACAGCACTTTGGGAACATCCAACTTCTTTTGCAATTACCTTTTGAGGCTTTCCCTCCTTATGGAGGGTGTCGATGGTTTTCTGCACAACTGTCAGGTCAGCAGTCTTCCCCATGATTGTGATTCCTACTGAACCAGACTGAGAGACCATTTATTTATTTATTTATTTATTTATAATGAGACTTGTATGCCGCCCTATCTCCCGAAGGACTCAGGGCGGCTAACAACAATAAAATACAAATAAATACAAATATTAAAAAAGAATTAAATTGTGTCAAAGTCCCACTAAAACCAATAAAAACATTTAAAATCATAATTAAAAACCCCATTATCATCAGTCCAGGTTGACCTGTTGGAAAAGATATGTCTTAAGGTCACAGCGAAAGGACCGAAGGTCTGGGGCCATCCGGAGCTCCCGGGGGAGTTGATTCCACCAAGCAGGTGCCCCAACAGAGAAGGCCCTTCCCTTGCGGGTCGCCAGCCGACATTGTCTGGCCGACAGCACCCTGAGGAGGCCCTCTCTGTGTGAGCGCACAGGGCAATGGGAAAACGTTCCTGGCAGCAGACAGTCCTGCAAATATCCTGGGCCTAAGCCATGTAGGGCTTTATAGGTAAGAACCAGCTTAAAAGGCTCAGGAACCCTTTGTAGGTGTTATGGCTTAATTAGCTGATTAGAGTGGGACACTTTGAGCCTAGAATATTGCACCTTTTCACAATATTATAATTTTCTGAGATTTGTGTATTTGGGGTTTTCATGATCTGTAAGCCATAATCATCACAATTATGACAAATCACGGCTTGAACTATCTTGCTTTGCAGGTAATGAGCCTATCTCATATATTAGTTTCCCCTTTTAAGTTGCATTACTGAAATAAATGAACTTTTGCACGATATTCTAATTTTTCGAGTTTCACCCGTAGGCAGGCGAAACCGCAATTTCCATTCAACAAAATCCAGGTCCATCAACAACTACTAATCGAATTAAAATCGTTGTCCAGTTGCTCTTTACCGCCACTGGCCGCAGGATGGCGCTCCTCGAATAGGCAATAAGCATTTCTCAGCTTCGCTCGCTTCGTTTTTTTAAAAGGATGCATCCAGTCTCGTTCCCTTTTGTTGTTAACGCTTACGGAGGGTTTCGAAGCCAAGGGGTAGTAGGTTGTACGGTATGTCATATTTAGCAGCCGACCCAACGACTCCTCGAGTTTCCAATCTCGCCGAACCCAAGCCCAGGCGGAGAGGATTCCCTCCCGCCGACGCCCATTGTCTCGGAAACGCTTTAATGGCTAAACTTAAAAAATCGGGAAAACTTTTCTCCACATCTTAGCCTGCTCACGCCCCTCGTACGGGCCAGCCACAGACCGCATTTCTTTAGGCGTCCGCGAACGTGAAGCTGAGCCTCGCCGGGATCTCAGGGGTCGGAAGGTGGGGGGGGGGGAAACGTTGGTTCTCCCTTGTGCTGTGCAACAAACCAAAAGCCGCCAAGCTGAATCCTAAATTTGCATCAAGCCCGGGAGCGCTGGCGGGTTCCGCGGGAAAATCGCGCCTCCACAGGCGCAGAGTCATTAATGGGCCCAGCGAGACAAACCTCTGGGTACTTTGGAGGGCTGGGTGGTTTGTCCCACTCGTGCTCAGCTGAGCCCTCTTGTGGTGGGTGTGAAATTTTAAGGCGCTCATTCTACTTCCTCCCGGAGCCTCGCACACTTTCAGCTTGGAGGAAGGCTGAGGGTTGGTTTGTGCGACCCAGCTAATTCATTCACCCACTCTGCTCTCCGTGCCTAGCTTTGCTGCTTCTTTCTTTGGAGAAAGTAAGCCTGAGTTAACTGCCTCTTTCCACACGGATCCTCTCCGAGCAACTCTTTTTGTCTGTTCCTAGGTGTGAAGAGCAGTTTTAATGAAAGCCAAAGCGCTTTAGCATTTTTAGTCGGAATTTTGCGTGCCTTTCTCCCCCCCATCCACACCTCCAACTTGGTTTATGCATATCTGCAGAGAGCTTTTCCCCTCCTGGCTGCGACCGGCGCAGCGTGGCCATGAATATCCTCCTTGCAGGAAACTTTTGAGGAAAGGGAGGGAGAGAGAAAACCAAACCCGAGAATCGTGTCAACTACAGTTCCAAAGTCAGCTACTTTCTTGTTCCCATCTGGAAATAATGTGGGATAGAGAAGGGAAAAACAGAATCTCTTTCACAAGTCCGGATTAGTTCAGTGAACAGAAATGGGATAGGAGTGGAGGAGTATTTGTTGTTGCTTTTCAAAGTTCTTCTCATATCTTTACTATGTGGCTCACCATCCCAGAATGAGACAAGGTGGGATTATCAGCATAGTACAGAAATTGTCACCAAGAGTTGCTTCTTGCACAAGTTTACAAACACCTAAAATCAGAGATGTGAATGAGACCAATACATGTTTGGAAACCACTAAATAGGTGTGATATAGCATGCAAGCACCACCAGCTGCCTATGTCTCCTACCTGGGGGTACAGAATCTTGGTCTTGGGTGGTGGAATCCCATGTGTTCATCATCATCTTCATCCTGTGCATGTTACCATGTGGCTGCTTGGTCAGATGGACTCTCATGCATGTAAAGGGAACTGTGGTGACTTCATAAGGCGAATATGCTATCCTACCTGGACTTTAAACAAGAGTGGGTGGCCGTGACCTATTAAATTAGGCAATTAAAAGTCCCATAGCCCTAGTTTGCCACCAAGATACTACCTCCAATGATTCTTATTCTCCATGTTTTGCAGCGAACAGACTGGCTCTATGGATAAGGGGTAGGTGCTCCAATATAGTTTCTTTCTAGCCTGCAACTAAATGTCCAGATGGGCTCACACTTGGGCCCACGAGGCCAAAATATATTATTCTTCAGCAACGCTTAGGATTGAACTAATCTTGATGGAGGGAGCGTGTAACCATCAAACTAGTAACCACTGATGGTTTCACACGCTCAGTTGTGTATCAGGCTAAGTTAGTACAAAGAAAAGGAACCGAATGCTTTGTGTTCTTTTCCTGAAGGGGCGACGGGGTAATCTTTTCTTTAGTAGGGATAACACCGCTGCAAGTTAACTGCAGTCCGAAGGTACCGGAGCTGATAAACCTCACACCGAGGTCGCTCGTTTGTTCTTCCGCCTCCCTCAGTTTTGAGTACACCGTCCAAGCCAGTGGGCGGAAGCCGCCTGGTTTCAGCGGTCATTTAAGTTCCCCGAGCGCGGAAGATTTTTCCAGAGACACCGGATCATCCCGAGTCAAGTCGCCTTTCCCCCATTTCAGCAGAGCAGTTTTGAAGCAGCCCGTCTGACCGAAAGTACGAGCAGAATCACGCGGCCTGGGGAAGAGTCCTGAGAGAGAGAGAGAGAAGGGCGCTATGGCGCGGGCAAAAGAAACAAACAGTCGGCGGGGGGGGGGGGTTTAAGTTTACATTGACCTAGCCCACTCCATTACCCCTTAATTGTACCTCTGCCTTCCCCTCCTCCTCCACGTAATGGCCCGACATGCGCAGGAGTGCCAGCGGCACATTGCAAACTGACGTCAGCGTGCCCTCCCAGGCCAAAATAGTCCGCTTCTGCTGCAGCTCTAAACTTGGCTAAAGGCCGGTAGTGAGAAGGGATCTCGAGCTACTTCAACAAAAACTTTCTCTCCAGCCTTTCCTGCTCCCTCTTCCCCTCCTTCCTTCCCTCTCTCCTTCTTTTGAATGGTATTCACATCATATTTCTGCCTCGAAAGGGTGGCCAAGAAGCAAACCCTAACTCCAGATTAAGTCTCTTCTCCCCGCTCTCCCCGTTTCTTCTCTCTCCCCTGTTCCCTTCTCTCCCACCTCTCTCTCTCTCTCTCTCTCTCTCGGTTGTAAAAAGACAAAAAAAAAGGCAGGGTGCTTAAGACAGGCTGGATAAGCCGATGGCATCCCTCTTTCCTGCTTAGTCTGTCCAGTTTGTCTCAGTTTAGGAAAAGCTAGAGGATTTTATTCTGCTCTAGAATTTACCTCTGGCTGGCTTTTGCCAAGAGGGGGAAATCAGAGAGGAACACGGGACCCGTCCAGTCCATTTGCCATTGTCTGAAAGTCACTTTGTAGCAAAGAAATTGAAGATGAGAACGGTAAGGAAAGCTTTGACGGGCTTTTTTGCCTTATGATTTTCTTGTCTCCCGCACAGATACGGAGTGGGGGGTGATTGGTAAATACACTGGGCGATCTGGATTTGCAATGGTTTCGGAGAGATCTCTGAGCGGTGAGGATTAATGTGGGCGGGGGGGGGGGGAGACGAGGGGCGCAAAGACTCTCTGCGGCAAAGCAGCTGGGTTTAACAAGTGTGCGCCTAAAGGAGCGGAAACGCTTCGCTGAGAACCCTGCAAAACATCTGGCCACGAATAGGAAACTGGGTGTCTGCGATGCTTTGCTTCTAATCTAAACCCGTTACTTGGCATTGGGCCGCCCAGTGTCTATAGCAATGGGGAAGACAAGTGCGCGTTTTTGTGCATGGACGCGAGGTTGGCGTTGATGGGATCGTTCGAGCCTTGGTGATCCACTGAAGGGAAGAGGGACCTTCAGCTCCTTCAGGGACTAACGGGAGAGGTGGAAGAGCGGAGCTTTGATTTATTCGGCGATCCGGAGAGCTTTGCTAGAGCTTCTGGAATCGCGGTGGGGCTGCTCAAAGCGATTGCGGGGGGAAAAGGTGGCGGCGAAGGTGCGTGGCCGGAGAGCGAAGGTAGGGATGGAGGACGAATTTCTGCGTCAAGACTCCTTGTATTGGCTGGTTCCTTTCACTTCTGTGAGCGCGGAGAGAGTCAGTCCCAGACGCTTGTTTTCAGCTGGGCTGCTTCTGCAACTCCTACGGGCCTCGCGCCAAGTGTCTGGGCTACACGCGTTTTATCCAAATAGATTTAGCGCTGCTGTCTGGAAATGGGCTGCTGAATGTTAACTTTAGGATCAGCTCCATTAGAACAGCTCCAGACTCTTCCCTCCGATTGGGGGAGAGGAGGAGGGGAGGAGGAGGGGAGGGAGGCAGGCTTTTGTTCTTTCTACTTCTCTTGAAGGGGGGGAGATATGTTCTTTTGTACGACGTAGGATTGTGTGTGTGAGAGAGAGAGACGGGGGGGAAGGACTTTTTTAAAAAAAGTTTTGTCTGGACTTCTAGCAGTAAAAATGACAGCCGATCCCTTGGAGAGTTAAGAGGGGGAGACAAGGAGGGCGGCGCAAAGTTATACGAATCGGTTCAGTTTTGCCCCCTCCCCTCCTCCACCACCCAGGTGGCAGTTGATCTGCGGAGCTGCCTTGCGAGAGGAGGAACCGCAGGCGCCTCTTTCTTCTCGGATCTGCAGCCGTCCCTCGGCTGACTTGAGAGTAACCCTATCGGATTCCGTGAAATTTGCCTCCCGGAGGATAGGCAGGCGGCAGCCTTTTCCTTTCAAAGCCTTTTCTCTCCCCAAATTATACACCATTGAAAGCCGAAGCGAATAAGTCCCCGCGTCCACCTTTTGGGTTTTTTTTTTTTTTTTAAAAAAAAAAATCTCCCGTCCTCTTGAGCGTAGAAATTCCCGGCTGCGAAGCCCGAAACGGTCGAGCTGTGGCGGCGCCAAGGTGGTTACCTGGGATCGCTTTGGCAGCGCTTATCCCAGGTACCCCCTCCGCAGCCCCCGGGGACCGCCTTAGAAACCTCCGGCTCCCCGCTTCTCGCAGCCCTCCCCGTCCAGACGCAGCCCTCTCCCGAGTTCCGCTCAACGCCAGCAGACTCGGCGACTCGCCTGCGAGCCAAGCCAGGGGGATGGGCCCGGCTTCGCCTCTCGCCTCGTCCCCGTAGGGAACCGGAGCGCCCGCCAAGGAACAGAGGCGCCTCTTGCCAAGGGCGGCGTCGCTGCCAGACACCAGCCGGGTAGATCAGCGTTTTCCAACCTTAGGAACTTGAAGATGCGTGGACTTCAACTCCCAGAATTCCCCAGCCAGCATAGCTGGCTGGGGAATTCTGGGAGTTGAAGTCCACGCATCTTCAAGTTCCTAAGGTTGGAAAACGCTGGGGTAGATGCGCTAACCTGAAGCGGCGAGGGGCCCCGTGTCCAGCGCGTAACTGGCTGGCGAGGCCGTGACCTTCCCTCTTGCTCTGGTCTTACGCGCAGCGCGGCATCCGGCCAGGCTCTCCCTCCTCCTCCTCCTCCTCCTCCTCCTCCTCCTCCTCCTCCTCCTCCTCCCCCTCTGCTCCGCCCGGAGCCAGACCTGGCGCGACTAAATGCCCGGCGGTAACCGGGCTGCAGGTGGGACGGGGAAGGCGAGCAGCACCCGCGGGGAAAAAAGAGGATGAGGCTGGAGAAGGAGGTTCATTGACCAAAAGGCGCCTGCCGCAGCCGGCGGAAAGCCGCTCGCTTCGGGTCCGCTGCTGCAGCCGCTGCCTCTGGAGGCGGTCCCGGGGCCGGCGGTGATGACTGACGAGCTGTGGGGCGCGGAATGGTGGCCAAGGCTCCGAGGGGACGAAGGAAGGATGCGGTCTAAAGGAGACAGACCGGGGCAGGGGCGGCGCAGCTGCTACCTGTTGACTTAAAACAGCGTTTCCCAACCTTAGGAACTTGAAGATGCGTGGACTTCAACTCCCAGAATTCCCCAGCCAGCTATGCTGGCTGGGGAATTCTGGGAGTTGAAGTCCACGCATCTTCAAGTTCCTAAGGTTGGGAAACGCTGACTTAAAAGAAGCCGGGAGTGGGTTGAATTTGAGGGCCAGGAAGAGCTCCGCTTGGAGCGCGGGGTAGGTTAGGCGCTCCTGCTCTGTAACTGGATGCACGTACCCAAAGAGAGAGGGTGTCAGGAATGCCACTGTCCATACACAGAGTTGCCTCTACTTGTTTTCCCTCTTTCTTCCACTCTCCAGTGCCCGGTTGAAGATTAACAATGGTGTCCTTGGGGCTATGAGTTGTGTTGCTTGCTTGCAGACTTTGTCGTGACCCAGCTAGGGAACTTCATCTGTGCAAGTTAGTGTGGGATTAGTTCCCTGCATTTATATAATACTTGTTTGCCCACTAGTTGACCCTGAGCTATATATTTTTTCTTCTGCCAGTAGTCCTCAACAAGAGCTGTCCATTGATGACCATTCAAAGCTAGAATGGCTCGGAAAGGGTGCTTAATCATGTGTAAAGCACTTCTAGCCATCATAAAATCTCTCTCTCTCACACACACACACACTCACTCTCACTCTCACACACAGAGTCACATGATTGTGATCTGGAGGTTTGGCAACCTGTTCACTCTTACAACTGGTTGCCAAGCGTGCTAGCATCACATGACTTCCATTTGCAATTTTCTCTGTTGGCCTTCCCAGAAAGTCAGTGGGGAAGTTGGCAGGGAAAGTTGCAAGCTGCTGCTGTCTGCAGAAGGATTTCCCCTTCCCTCAAAATATGAGGGTGGGGCAGGAATCTTTCATTGGGATACAGAAATGAAGCAAGAATCTTTGTGATTCCCACTTAGCTTCTCCAGCCCAGTTCAGGAGTTGCCTTCTGCACATGGAGGGGAGAGGTGGAGAGAGAGGTGCTTGTGCAACAAGCTGAAGAAAAAAAAACAAGAGATCTCCCGAATCGCATCCATGCTTTGTTTCTCCAGCCCAATGCACAGAGGGAAGAGAAACTTTTCAGAAGGGCTGCAGAAATGCAGATCAGATCCCAAAGATTTCTGCAGCCCCTTGAAGGAGTTTCTCTCCATGCATGGTGGAGAAAAGAACTCCTCTGAAGGGCTGCTTGGATCCTGAAAACAAAGCTTGGATCCTGACAACCCGGTTTGTTTCTCCACCCCAGTGCAAGAGTTCCCTTCCATGCATGAAAGGCAGCTGCCTGCCTCCTTTGTACTGTCTGCTTAATGGCCCATGCAGTTGCTTAAGAGCTACAACTAGGAGAGCCAGGATTGTATTTGTTGAATGAAACAATCATGTGGGTGTTTCACTCAACAACCAAGGTTTTGGTTCCAGTTGTCATAAATCAAGGAGTTGGAAACAGAGAGGTAGAAACTTAAAATCGCTATCATGGTATCTTTGGAACAAGATACAGTAAATACCCTTCCAAGCCTTTAGCAAGGTTTCTGAACTTTCATTCATCAGAATGAAACACCCTTAGAAAAAGGAAGAGGGGAAAAATGGGAAAACTCCTGTAGCAATTCATCAGTCCCATATAGGCAGACCCCTATGTGGTTGGATTTATCTCACTGGCTGTGGGACAAGATGCAAAGGAAAATACTATATACCAATGGTCTCAAAATATGATACTACTCATTCCTGTCTGCCTCCATTTCCAAGTGGATGTCATGGCTGGTAGGTTGCTTTGGCACCTCTCTGTTTCAAAAATAAGTACTGAGCCAACCAACTAAGGCTTCCCTGCAAAGAGCCTTACAGTCCTTACTCCAGCCTCTGCTATGGCAAGCTTTCTAAAATAACTGTTCAGTGCAGAAGGAAACTGAGGTGAATGTCAATGTAACTATATCACGCCCTCCCTACTGCTAATATATTTATAGCATTTTAATTGTAGCCTATTGAAAGAGAGGAAAAAAAAGGAAGGCTTGTGCAAGTCAGGAAAAGGCTGCTAAGCTAATCACCTGCACCTTCGTGGAATTCCCTTGTGCATTATTTATTGCCTCTTTTCTTCACTTAGTCTCTCCTATTCCAGAGAGCCTTTTTCCATTAGGCATAACATTAATCCAGGTGCACGCAGCTCTTTTTTTTCTTTTAAATAACATCTAAACCAAAACCATAATGGACAGCTGAGATCATTAGTCCACAGAACGCTCCACATGATTCTCAAAGCATAAAATTTGTTTTCAGATTATGTTTCTTGCCTTAGAACTAAGTGCTGGCTCTCTGTAGTAGAAGCAGCACTTGAGAGTCCTTTGATCAGCATGACGGAGGTTGCTTCCATCTATCATCTCCTTAGTTTGTACTATGTAGAAATGGTCATTAAAATATTTTTTGCCTTTTAAAGCCAGTTTCACAGATACCTCAAGAGAATGACAAATGGGACATGCCTTGTCTTGTATTTATATATATGTCAGGAATATTGCCTTTGATAATCTACTTAATACACTCCAATCCATGCTTGGATATGAATAATTTGGAATAAACATAGTGTGACAGACAATGTTTTCTAGACTGGCTTCTTTTCTAAAGAGAAACACTACAAAGAACTGCAGTTTTCCCTTGTGGCATTAAAATTTGTGAGAAATTCAACTAAGCCCAAACAACTGCAAATTTGATTTGGGCAAAACTATGGCGTGCAAAATAATAAACTTTAGATATACATATATATTATAGTGACACATTAGATTTATTTGGTATATATTTTGAGTCAAGTAATCATGGTCTTAACCCAGAGAAGGTTAGTCACAACTCTCACCCTGTTATGAAATTAATGCAAAATTGAAACAATTTTGCATAATGAACTTGATGTAGCAGATTTTAATTTAGGAAATAATTTAGACATATCAGGTTGAATAAAAATAAGTGCTGCAAGTGTAAATCTGTAGACTTGGGGGAGAAATATCTGAAATGTACACTATATTAGGATTCAGAGATAGCTTGAATAGGTTTGCAGGTTTTTTATACAGGATTTGTCTATTTAAAATTGTTTTCAGACAGAAATATCATTTTTAACTTCAACTTGTTCATAATGTCAGTTGACCACTGATATTTATTACTTCTGAATGTAGTTAGATCCAAGTCTTTTAAGGTAACAAACATTGGCCAAGATGTTGAAACTTCTGTCTTGGGATCAGTGGTAATTTGCAGTCACACGCACACCTCAGATGTCTGGCAGAATTGGCACTTACCCAGAGTCTATTTTAGTCTATAGGCTTCTATATGATCAAGAATTTTTATGCTCCATCAGAGGTTTTTTTTAGTAAGAGTTAAATCCCTGAAATTCTGAAAATTTCCAGAATATTAATATCATCTGCTTCTTTCTCAAACAACCTCAGAAACCTTTTATGTGTTTGAAATGCATTGGCCCTTTTCTTTCTATTTTACCAGTTTGGAGGGGCAGGAAAATTGAGGAAATGAAATAGATTTATATCTAAAGCAGGAATGTCAGTATACAGTTTGAACTTAAAATTCATGATGGCTGCTGAGTACAAATTAGTTATAAGTAATCTGGACTGATCATAATAGTCTGAGCCAACTAATTTTTCACCTTGTGGGTCATTGTGCAATTTTGTGGAAAAAAACAGGTAATGATTCATATTAATGTCCACAAGCAAACAACTATCATTGGTGGCTCCCCAAGCATGATTTGTAGATGGCTATGCCATACATTGAATCACATGCAATCTTCTGCTTGTTTATGCATGAATATGTCAAAAATTTAATCTCTTTACTGCCAACAAACAATGGAAGGTATGAGGTGAAAGATAGGGATTTCCAACACTGGAAGAGATGATCAGTTGAATATGGCATGAAAAGGGTGGCATGTGGACTAACTTGTGAACAGCATGCAGTCCTTCTACATTCTTATATCTCCTTGCTCTCCAGATCCAAGTTCTTGTGTTTGATAGTTGCCTCTAGATCCTTGACTTCACAGATCCTATGAACTTTCTTCGCAATAACTATGGACATATTTGCATGAGTATCTAATTATTTTTTAGATAATATCATCAGCTTTTTCAGGGATCAAAAAAGACACCTTCATGGACTGCAGTTAAACCAATATCCCTTGTCTCCTCTTCTTGTTTTCTTCAGCAGAAACATACTTTGTAGAAACATGGTCTATGATTATGGACAGCACCACATTTTATTTTCCCAGACTCTTTTGTCTCCTCTCCTAGATCCCTCTTTTTCTCTGAAATGCAGCTCCACTGCCACATCTTGAACAAAGCACGTGTGTATATGCCATAGATTGGGACTGGATTACTTTCAACTGCTTTCATAAGCAGCTGACTTCCAAGTGGGTGAGCCCTCATCTAATGGCTCCTGAAGCAAGGCCTTGCCCATATCCTCATAGTCCAATTGTGCAACCCATTCTCTAGTGATTCTCAAACAGGAGTCTCAGGACTCCTTTACATTCTTAAAAATAATTGAAGATCCCAAAGAACTTTGGTGGATTATATGTTCCAGTATGTACTGTATTAGAAATTAAAATTGTGAAATATTAAAATTTATTATCTGTTTGAGTTTGTGGACTACACTTTGAGAAATGCTGCTCTAGGGAGACGTTTGCAATGCAATTTTCCATTCCTTTTCCTCTTTGATATGAATGCACCTTTGGTGCGCTGTGTGAATGTGTAATAGTTGTGGACGGCTCTTTAGAAGGACACTTGAGATGTAACTCCTCTTTCATAGGAAGTCTTGATTAAATTCTGGTCTCAGGGACTAACATTATATCCCTGGCATTTAGCTGTTTCACCTAGAGACTTTTCATATGCTGCTGGCAGTAGTGGCTTCCAGATCATTGGCTAGAAATACACGGATATCTGGGGGGCTTTGTGGTTCTCCAGAATGTGACTCTGCTAGTGCTGGACAGGGGCTGTTGGCATCTTTATGGCTGGTATGGGGTAGTAGCAGGTTTCTATAGTGTCCATGGAACAAAAGACTATCTGTGGCACTTGTTCTATTGGAGGGGGCAAACATAAAATAAAAAGGCTATGTAACTAATCTACAGGGGTGGGCCATTCGGACCATTCATGTTTCTGAAATGAACCTCCAGAAGGCAGGTACAGACAGGACAAAGCCATGATGCTGTCTGTGCAAGCATGCATTCTGCGCAGAAATGTTTGTGATAAGCATGCTTAGGGCATGTTTGAACTTGTTCTGGGGTTGTCTTTCTGAGCATGTGCTGTTAACAGTAGTGTCTGCAGGTGGATATGAACTTCAACAGTTTAAACCCTGGCCTGCATTTGATAATAATATGGCAGTCTCAGACTCCAATGAAGAGTATAATAAAAGGGGTGCCAAGGCAGAATCTGATGACAATTTGCTTGATGTAAAATTGATTCCTGAGCAGAAATGTGGGGTCACAGAGTTAGGAAAAGAACTAAGTTATATAATATTAATGAGAGCAAGTATAATATGATCATCAATCACTATCATTGTCAGTTCTGTCAGACACCAAATGGTGAATCTGTTTCCATTTTTCCTTCAGAATGTGAGGAAGGTGAACTGTTTGCCAATTTTTCCATAATGGTATCAATATATACCATTGGGAAGGGAACACAGGCCTTCCCCATCACGAGGACAAAGGACAATGAGTTAGAAGGTATAGTATTTAACTCACACGCATGTAGAAAACTAAGGTTACTCCACACAAAGAATGTAAGAAAATCAAGGGTGGGCAGTGCAAGGAGAAATTAGATAGCCTGGAAGGACATTTATGTTTTTTGAAAATAATATTTTACCCCAAATTAGGCACAAGATATATCATTTATGATTCTGAATGTTGTCAAGAAATAGGAGTGCACATTCTGAAATGTTTATGCTATGGATATGCTGGAGTATGAGGTTGTTCTGAAGTGGGGATGTTACAGTAATAATTGTCTGAAGAAATTTGTGAAAATATTTGTACAACCTAAGTTTAGAGAATGTACGTTTATCACGCACAATGCCAAGGGTTGTGATGGATATCTAATCCTTAGGCAGCTGATCCATGAAAAGGTTCAGATTCCACTTTTAACTCAGGCTGCTAAACTGTTATGTACAACCTGCCATCATTTAAGATTTGATTTATTGATAGCCTCTCCTTTTTGCCCCTTAAATTAAGTAAACTACCCAAAGCTATGAGTTTCCTAATTTGTTCAATATAGCAGAGAATCAAGATTATGAGGGGCCGTTGCCTGATGCCAAGTATTGCAGTCCTGAAACCATGATGCCCAGTGAGAGAGAAGAATTTAAGAAATGGTGTGCTGCTAATAGAGGTAGCATGTTTAAGCTCAAAAAAGGCCTTGCTTACTTTTGCAGACAAGATGTTAAGATATTGAGAGAGGCCTGTGACTGGTTTAGGGAACAAGTGTTGAAAATGACAGAGTGTGATATTTTCACTGGGTTAGTTGGAGACATTATTGAAGAATCTGAGATTTGATGCATTGACCCCTTCCAGTATGTTAAAATCAGCCTCTATTTGCATGACTCAGTACCAATCCATGCTTTTGAAGAAGAACACCATTGCATTAGCCCAGGGGGGTCTTCAAACTTGGCCCTTTTATGACTTGTGGACTTAAACTCCCAGCATTCTTCAGCCAGTGTGCCTAGTTGAAGAATTCTGGGAGTTGAAGTCCACAAGTCATAAAAGGGCCAGGTTTTGAAGACCCCCGCACTAGCCCCTTTGGACAATTACCAGAAGACCCTGGAAAGCTATCCTGTTCTCATTATACCCTGATTGATATATTAGCACACATGGAGAAACTCAATATTTAGCATACTCTGCAAGGAAGTGAAAAGCAGGTAGGCGTTTACTTTTGGATGCATTTTCTATCATAAATGTAATCCCCACAGCCTTTGAATTTAAATGTTGATTTTTTTCATGGTTGTCCTGTATGTTAATGTACCAATGACTACAACAGCTTACTTAATTCAAGCTATAGGGCTCTGAATGCATGTAATAGAATGAAAGAAGAGCACCATAGGAGTTTGGGCTATGTAATACACAGCATCTGGAAATACAAATTGAATGCCATGGTGAAGAGTGATGCCACTTTGAAGCATTTTCCAATAGAGAATAAATTCCCAACAAGATGGGGTTTTTTTTCCGTGGTGGTGGTAGAACAAAAGCTACATGCCTCTACTATGAACCAAAGCCTGGGGAACAAATTTCACCAGTTTATATCCCTTTGTGAATAAGAACAAGGTATATTGGTCTTATTGGTTACCCACCAATCATTTATCAAAACTTTGGGGATATAAAACAATATTTTGGCCTTGCTAAAATTAAAGTGTACCAATGGAGGAACCTCTGCTTTCCAGTTCCACCCCATTAATCAGGGGAAAAATTATTGTTTAGTCTGTGTGCAATCTGCACAGAAAAGTAGCAGATCACTGTGTAAACACAATGATGAAGAAAGAACCCTATCTGGAACATAGTGCACTATTTATTGAATGCTGCTTGAGCGGAAGGTTACGGAATTACAGAAATCTACAAGAGCTTGAAAGAAAGACAAATGTTATTTTCTGGTTATATTAACATGCATCTCAGACAAAAAGCAGGAGGCCAGTGCTTTACCCTGATTAGTGCCAAACTGAACAGGATAAAGAACAGTATATTTGTGATTATGTAAAGGAGGAAAGTGTATGCTTATAGTGTGAGCATATTGAAGTCAACCCTGCTAAAATGCAGATCGCTAAACTCTTTAAACCAGGGTAAATTTGGGCAGAGCACCAACTAATTACATCTGTGGTGATTCAAAGCAGATAATTCATCAGTCAGAAGGCTGTATTGGGCCATTACTAGGAACTGCGATAACACTGATCACTAATCTATTGATATAATGTCATAGGGACTCCTGCTTGAGCAGGGGGCTGGACTAGAAGACCTCCAAGGTCCCTTCCAGCTGTATTCTGATTCTGATTCTAATTCTATTGCTCAGGTAAACATGAGCATATCAAGAAAATGTATTTGGTGTCATGTCATCAGATAGAGCAGCTACAAGGCAGAGTCTCTACTGTACGGACTACTGGCACAAGCTATTTGGATAATGACATGTGATTCATTCTTCAGAGGTCTAATTTGAGTGAGGACATCAAGATTAAGCTCTACAGTTTAGTGCGGCAGAGGTTTCTAAAGCAGAATCTGAGAAGGGTACTTTGACTCTCATTTACCCACCAGAAGACTCTTGATCACCCCAGCCTTACCAGAACTATCATCGCAACGGCTTCCACAGGATGCAGTAATGCAGGAGATCCTAGATGGGGTGAGCACCTGTTATAGGAAAAATGCTGAACTTTTGTTGAACAAAATGAAACAGCATTGGCACATTATGGTCTGGAATTACCATGGTACATTTTTATACAAGAGGTCCCACTTCCTGGTACTAATATTTTAGAGTTGGTGAAAGGGACTTTGCAATGCTAAACACATACTGTGAAACAAACCCTAATATTTGGAATGAATTTATGAGTGCCATGGCTGTGATGAATGTTCTAACAATATTGCTGTGTCTAACTCTGTTAAAGAACAATTATTGTAGAAAAGCTGACAGAGTCTGTGGCTCTTAAGGATGTAAGTGACACTGTTTCTGTTATGACTGCACTTATTGAGGCCCCAGTGTCAAATCCTACAAGTGTCCTAAAGTTTAGTGACTAGCTCAAATTATAAAATGAATAAAAATTCTGTGAAACAAGCAATGCGTTTAAGTTTTTGTCTTTATTTTATGAAAAGCCCTACATGTTTGCATATGTTGATAATGTTTACATGCTCCAAGTCTCCTTCCCAACTTGATACTTTTTACAAACTGCTTTATCATTTGATCATTTGTATCATTCTTCTCAGAGTACAGCTTTAAAACATTTTCATAAGGTAAGCCTTTAAATGCTTCAGTAGAAAAACCACACTGTGCTGTCCACAAGTTATTACCTGGGGATGTTGCAATTGAAGCGGGTGAAATATGTACTTTTCAGCTTGCAGCTAAAAAAACTTCACAATGGAGCTGGGAAAATTGGAGTTATCTGATATTATACAATCAGTGTATAATAAATTTCCCATAGGATATTTTCATACTTCATTCTGTCAAAACACCACTGACAATCACACTTTTCTCTTTAGCACATGCATTTTATTGGCAATTCAGAGTTCAGAGGATCTAAATTTGACAATGGAAAAAAATCCCTCATCATTGTCATCACCATCATATTATCATCAGTAGATAAAGTGCAAATACACACTCCTTTCTGCCACATGTGGTGAACTGGTGTAAGGAAAACAACCTAGTTTTAAATACCGGGAAAACCAAAGAAATCATTGTCGATTTCAGAAAAGGCAGGCACAGCCACACTTCTCTGTGCATTAATGATTCACCTGTGGAGATGGTTACCAGCAGGGCTTTTTTTCTCATAGAACGCTCAGAACGGAGTTCCAGCACCTTTTTTGGATAGAACCTTGTAGGGTAGGCAAGGCGGGTTGTATGACGTGTGAGTTCCGGCACCTTTTTCTTTTACAAAAAAAGCACTGGTTACCAGCATCAAATTCCTGGGTGTGCAGTTAACAAGTAGGTTGGCTTGGTCGCTCAACAGCGAGACACTGGTGAAGCGGGCACAGCAGCGCCTGCATTTTCTGCGTCACATGAGAAAAGTACAGCTTCCTTCCCCTGTCCTGACCGCTTTCTACAGGGGGATGATCGAGAGCATCCTGTCATACAGCATCATAGTCTGGTTTCGAAGCATCACAGCTTCAGACAGGAAGGCGGTGCAGAGAGTGGTGAGAATGGCTGAAAAGATTATTGGCAGTTCCCTCCATTCCATCTAGGACATAGCACATAAGCATTGCTTGAGCAGGGTCCGTAAGATTGTCTGGGACACTACACATCTTCTTCACAACCTGTTTTCTTTGTTACCTTCTGGGAGGAGGCTTCATGGTATCCGAAGCAGAACATCCAGATTCAGTCACAGTTTTGTTCCATACAGTATTAACCTTGTGAACTCTAAAGCTTCCTCCTTCCGTTATGTATTCAAGATGGACAGTGATTAATATTTATATTTTACTTATATGTATGTGTACACTTTGAGAGCAAGCAACTAAATTTCATTTTTAATATGTGCCATTGTCCCCATAGTAAAAAAATGACAATAAAGGTTATCTTCATCACATGCACACCGTTTAGTAAGATCGTCTTCACTTGAGATATACCAAATTCACACTGGAAAAAACTTGCCTCTCATTGTCCTCATCCTCATTATCAGTAGATAAACTGCAAAAACACACTGCAGACCCCAGGCCACTTCTACAAGCATCTGTGGACTCTTCATCACTTGAGATGTACTGTATCTCATTAATGATAGATCGGTGTCACTGTTATATCCCAAAACAGAAACTGCAAAATATAAAAATTAACCTATTAAATGTGCTATCATCACCAGCCTGTTTTACTGCTTACTATATACTGTAAAAGCCATTTACATACTTATGCCTGTTCCTTGGATGGGTGGTAAAGAACTATTCATCATTTCACAGGCTGTCTGGTAAGTATTACCAAGCATGTCCTCTGCTTTCAAATATCCCACATCATGAACATTACAATATATTAGGTGGCAATCAGACAAAATCAGTCTGAAGTATCCTATTTCTTTATCAGGAACTCCACAGATTTTATTACAATCTGTCAAGAGGTCTTGACCAGCTCCATGAGATTTAATGCATAGCATCCCCTTTATTAAGGTCTTTTTTGGAATCTGAGGCTGCCATACTATTGTCAAATGCAAGCCAGAGTTTAAACTGTTGAAATTTACAACCACCTGCAGACGCTATTGTTATTAGCACATGCTCAGAATGACACTCCTAGGACAAGTTCAAACATGCCCTGATCATATCTGTTACAAACATGCCTGCGCAGCATGCACACATGCAGCATCACAGCTCTGACATGTCTGTAACTGCCCTCTGGAGGTTTATGTCAGAAACGTGAGTGCTCTGAATGACCCATCCTTGTAGAGTAGTTAATTTTATTCATAATACATTCTTTAGCTGCAGATATATTTGCTGACTTACTGAAAGTTTGTGTGAGATCCTTATCAGATTCACCACTCTTAATTTCTTTCCTGCCTTTCCTGCGGACCAGAACAATTATGATAAAATGCATGCTTAAATATATTTTGCAAAATAGACATTTCTTCAGGTTTTTTTTACAAATTATAAAATACAGTTGCAGGCAGTTTTTTTTAAGCTGATGAAAAAGTAGGGGACAAACCCCAAATTTCTAATGTTGAAACAAAACAAAATAAAAAAATCCATTGGTTCCCTTAACTTTTTTTAGTAATGATTTTGTCTCATTACTTGCTGGTTTGTGTAATGTTATGTTCCTGCTGGCCAGTGACCAATCAGAGTCATTTCTGACGGTGGTACTAGTCCATCATGTGCTCAATCAGTCAATAATGATTTTGCACCAATCAGAAGTGCTTCTGAGGGAGAGACTAGCATACCATGTGCTCAGTCTGTCAATTAAGACTTAGCACAAATCATAGGCATTTTTAGATCTGAAACAATAGCATCATAGTCAGCAGCTCTCAGTGAACTCCCCTCTGTGGATATGAACCAATCAGAAGCATTTCTGGGGGAGGGAATAAGACATTACGGCACTTCAGGGAGGTGGGGAGGTGGAAGTGATGCCACAAGGTGGGCGAAGTATACACACCATTAAAAAATTGTATATATTCATAATACTTAGGAGTCCTGAGGGAGCTGACATTGGAATGACGGTATTCTGGGGATCTGGGATATCTCCATTGCTCTGATCTCAGAATGGGTGGGGGAAGGACCAGGTTGTTTGAGGTTGCATTTGGCTGGATGGAATTAGTGCAATTTTTCTTGGGTGTTTGCTATCAAAGGGTGTTCCTGTAGTTATTTTTTGATGTTCTTTGGGAATAGGATAGGGTAGGGTGATTTCTGAACATTTCATTACCAGGCTAGGTAACATCTTCAGCGGAGTTTAGGGAATGTCAGTGCCAGTGTTCTTCTGTTTATAAGGGTTTCAGGTGTAACTACTATGAAGGGTATTCTACTATGAAGGGTAGAATAGGGTAGGGTAACTAAGTTCCACTTATTCTTTAGATGTGAATCACCTATTAACAACTGATGGTTGTAGCTATCACAGTTCTTAGGTAAGGCTCGCAGTCACTGGCACAATTTCCAGAGATATATTGGGAAAATCTAGGTAGTAGGAGCCATAATTTACATATCTATTAGATTGTGTTTGTTTGTTTTCTTTTGTGAGTATGTAGGAATATTTGAGATTTTTCAGGGATTTGGGCTCCACTTGTTTTCACTGTTGGTTGTAAGTACTTTCTAAAAGTGTAGCCAAAAGCAGTCTTTATGATGGATTGGGTGGGGAATATGGCTTTATTTCCCTGATTCCAGTAAACATTAGGGAGGCATCTTCTGTACCACTATTGCAGTTCAAAATGACAAGTGAGACATTCTGTGCCATTCTTTCTCTCCTGATCTTTTTCTTGAAAGACTAGATATGCAAAGTAGGATAATTTTTAGGGGTTTAGATGTTTCCATGACACTCATAACTGGATGGAATTAATGTAATGCTTTGCATGATGGAATTTGCTTGTGATTAAATCCACTCTTCTGGAGGTTAATTGGTAGGGTCAATTATTCCCTTCTTGATGTTCCTACATATTTAACTCCCTCTACATCTAATTAAACATCTAATTGGACTAGGAGCTTTAGGTAATATAGAGATATAACCTTTAATGTAGTGGTCACATCATCAGCTGGAGGCTTCAAAATTTAAATCGCATAAGATTAATTTAGTGCAGTGGAACCCTAGTGTAGGGGGAAAAACACTGAGCAAAGTATAGAAAATTATTATTAGAATTATTTAATGGGAAAGAAACAAGAAATATTCAAATGAACAGACTTTTTAAGTCTTTTAATAGACTAATTGCTAATAAGGTAAAGTCTCCTTTGAACTGAACTTGGCTGCTGGTGATTTCAAGAACTCATCCATGTAGTTTCCATAGCAACAATACATAAGTGGTTGTCATTGTCTTTTTCTCTGAGATATATACATGTAATGTACCTGGCAACATAATTAAGGAAAACAGCAATACATAATTTTCCCCTGCATGTTACAGGAAGCATTGTAGAGACATGTAAAATGTTATCAACTTGCTCAAGTTATGTGCAGCATGTGTTTCATTACAATTGATCCATTGCTAGGTCTATTCTGTGGAAGTGATGGAAATGAAGAAGCAGTTTTCTTTACCACTCCTGAATAAAAAGAATAAAGCCAAAGAATACCTGATTAAGAAATATCACCTATTAACAAGGAAGTTTAAGGAAGCACTGGAAATAATAAAGCAGCAAATAATAATTAAGAAGATCGGCAGTTATGAAGCTCAGATTGTACACTGTAGGCAGAATCTCCAATGCCAGTCAAATTAGAAATATTTCTATAAATCCAACAATGGAGAGACAGCAATGAACCAGTCAACATCTGACAGAGACAAAACAATGTACCCACTCATTGCCAAGCGGTTTAACAACATATTGCAAGGAGGTGAAATTGAAGATTAATTAACATCTGGTAAAGCCTACCTGATAATGAAAGATCTAACAAAAGAAGTAGTACCAGGCAACCAAGGCCAATTACATGCTTACTAAAAACTTTCAAATTGCTAAGTGATGTTGTAGCTGATGCAGTCCAATAGCATCTAGCTGAAAACCAGCTCTTTCCACCTAAGCAGAAAGGAAACCTCCCAAACAGCAAAAGGACAAAAGGCAGCTCCCCATTGACAAGATGATTTTGGAAAACTGTAAGGAAAGGAAGATCAACTTGAACATAGCTTAAATTGATTAAAAGAGGGCATTCAACTCCCTGCCTCATGATTGGATAATCCAAGTGCCTAAAAATAATAGGAACATTAGAAACTTTGTGCAGAGGTCAATGGAAGAATGGAAGACACACTTGTTGGTCAATGGTGATAGACCAAGAGAGGTTAATAATAAAGTTGGAAGGGACCTTGGAGGTCATCTAGTTCAACCCCCTGCTCAGGCAGGAAACCCTATACCATTTCAGACAAATGGCTGTCCAGTCTCTTCTTAAAAACTTACAGTGTTGGAGCATTGACAGCTTCTGGAGGCAGGTTGTTCCAGTGGTTAATTGTTCTAACTGTCAGGAAGTTTCTCCTTAGTTCTAGGTTGCTTCTCTCCTTGATTAGTTTCCATCCATTGCTTCTTGTCCTGCCTTCAGGTGCTTTGGAAAATAGCTTGCCTCCCTCTTCTTTGTGGCAGCCCCTGAGATATTAGAACACTGCTATCATGTCTATCATATCATATCATATTATATCATATCATATCATATCATATCATATCATATCATATATCATATATCATGTCATATCATATCATGCTATCAAGAGAGAAATCTTTCAAGGAGTCTTACTATCACCACTACTGTTTGTCATTGCATTGATTTGCCTATCAACAAGTCAGGCCATGGCTATCAAACATAAAGAACATCTGCAATAGTGAATATCTGTACTTGGGTGTAGAATGAGAGTGAAGGTTCATTCTCCGAGCATGTGGGTCAACCCACTCAATAAACTCCCTAGAACAATTTCTCCAATGCATCAAACATACCAAGATCAACAAGAAATTATGGTCTCTTTCGATGTCACTGCTCTCTTCTCCTCGATTGACCTTAGCCTGGCTAAACAAACCCTACACCACCTACTCAGTAAGCACCATACCCACAAAGATGATGCCGCTACAGAACACTCGATGTCCACAGACACCATCATGAAACTCCTGGATCTATGCCTCAACACATACTTCAAGTTCAATGGGAAAAAATCCACAAGCAGGTACACTCCTATCCGGCCTAATAGCAGAAGGAGTCATTCAGTGACTCATATCCATAACTCTACCCACCCTCCAATCAAAATTATGGACATGCTACATCGATGACACTTTCATCATCATCAAACATTCCTAAATTGAAGAAACACACAACCTGCTCAATAACATATTCCCTGAGATCAAATTTACACACAAAGAGGAAACAGACAATAGACTCCAATTCCTCAACATTGACATAAGGAGACTAGGCAATGGAGAACTGGAAACCTGCATCTACCACAAACCCATGCACACGGACCAGATCCTCAGCTTTGCAAGCAACCACGCCACTGCACCCAAAAGAAGCTGGGTCCAGACCCTCTTCAGAAGGGCCAGGACACACTGCAGCATCACAACACTTAGAAAAGTGGAAGAGAAATGGCTGCTTGATGTCTTTCTCTGTAACAGCTATCTAAAAATATTGTATTCTGACACACAGCACCCAAACCACAACAACCACCAGCCAACCACCACACAAAAACTAACCTTCCTATACACAAAAGGAGAGTTGGAAATGACAGCCAGAATTCTCCAACCCCTAGGAATAGCAATAGTCCATAACCCACAGCCACAATCCGCCAGGAATTATCCAGAACCAAAGAGAAGATACTGAAGGATGAAAGAAGCAATGTAATCTACAAAATCAACTGTAACCGTTGCAACTAATTATACATGGGACAAACATCACATCATTTAAAAACCAGGATCCACCGGCTGGTACAGAAACTCCATGATCCCAAATCCTTAATCTCTACCCACACTGACACCAAACAACACCAGTTCAATTGGAGCAACACAAAAACCATTGGTCATGCGACCATCCGCCACACTCATTGAAGCCTGGCATTCCACAAGCAATTTCATCAACAGACACATCAATCTATAACCAACCTACGAACCCCTCAGAATCCAAATCAACCACACAGCCAACCAGAGACAGCACCGACTCCCAACTAGCCCATGCAAGCCCCCTCCCACCAGCAGTTTACCTCCCAATGACCCTGGCCTGATGTAATCTCCCTATCACAAGACCCATCACAAGATTCTCATTGATGACTCACACCTGACCCATCACAAGATCCTCACTTGACACACCTACACCTGAAACCCTTATAAACAGAAGAACACTGGCACTGACATTCCCTAAACTCCGCTGAAGATGTTACCTAGCCTGGTAATGAAATGTTCAGAAATCACTCCCATGTCCTTTACATGGCTGATTTGATACTATATGGAAAAGTGCTATAAGAAATGAAATTGAATGTACAACCAAGATATTGCCATAGAGTTTGGACTGGAACAATGTGCCATCCTCACCACTAACAGAAAAAAATAGTGAAAACTAAAGGAATCAGGATGCCCTATGGAAAAAATATCAAGAACCTGTATAAAGACAATAATGGCAAATAGCATTGTTTAACAATGGCAACATCAAGAAAAAGGTTACGAATGAATACATCAGCAGAGTGGAGAATATCTTAAAGTATAAACTCATTGGAGGAAATACCATCAAGCAATTAGCATCTATGCAATTCCAGTCATTCACTGCTTGAATTGTGGGCTGACTTAAGCTGAATTAGAAGCCTTGGATAAGAAAAATAATGACAATTAATCGTGATATTGACATTCTAATCAAGGAACATAGGTGGGTGTGGAATGTGGTCATGTCAGACAGCTGAAGAGGAAAAAAGGGCATTGGAAGAATATCAAGGACAGTGAAGAATGTTATGTACTGGGCTTTTTGAGGGAATACCACGTGGGTTGCTGGAGCAGCTAACGGCTCTCCAGCAACCTAGACTACAAGTCTCCTGGGCTGCACTTGGCTATCTACAGGTGGCAATGGTTGATTCAAACCTATTGGCTGCTGCCTAGGGGCTAGACTATATATTGTGGCTGGTTGCAGCCATTTCCTCCAGTACAGTCACAGCATGAAATAAACGATGAGTTACCCTGTACTCTGTTTCACGTCTTCATTCCTGCATCAAAGAACCCGCTATTTAACAGTGGCAACGAGGCTGAGATCCTGCTTCACTGAATAAGAGGGATCTCAGCCTCGTTGCTGAGTCTACGAGGGAAAGGCAGTACACGCTGGTGGGAAGAGGCATTTCCCCCCCCTCTCTCAAGGTCAGCTAGCAAGCTACACTAGCAACCTTGTGCTCAGTGGACTCATTCCCTGAGCCTAGAAGCAGGATCCAGAAGAACACAGGAACCAGAAAGAAAGAATGCCGAAGGTCGGAAAACTGCGAGAATTTGACGTGAAACACCTGGAGGAATGGCCATCATATTTCTCGCAAGTAGAAAACTACCTCAGAGCCAATCAGATCGTGGAAGAAGGACTCAAGACCACAATGCTACTCTGCGTGTGTGGCCCAGCAACCTTTGATTTGGCCGAGAACCTTTCCATGCCGACACCAATCGAAGCAGTCTCCTACGCAGATCTCAAAAAGAAGCTAACCAGGCACTTCCAGCCCAAGATGTTTGAAATGGCTTGGCGGTTCAAGTTCGACCAAAGAGTGCAGCTACCCGGGGAGTCAGCTTCAGAATTCATAGCGGGCCTAAGGCAGGCTGCACACCTATGCAAATTTTCAAATTTAGAAGAGCGATTACGAGACTGGCTCGTCTGTGGCCTACGGGACACAACGCTTTAGCAGAGACTATTTGCTAGGCCAAATTTAACATTTTCTGAAGCACAGGACGAGGTGATGGTCGATGAAGCTGCCGGGGGTTGGAGTTCAGACAGTACAGCCTGCCAAATCAACAAAGTTTGAAGAAACGGTCCACCTTGAGGACGCCAAATGCACCGGAGAATCTTCCGAGGAAGAAGAACCTGAAATCAACTAACTCCAAAGGCAACCCAAAGCACAACACCGCAACAGCCTGCAGTGAGAGGACAGTTACAAGGCAGTTCTCTTACCGAGATGTAAGGGGTGCGGCGGCAATCATTTTCGTGCCAATTGCAGATTTTGTTCAGCCATGTGTAGAGCTTCTGGAAGGACAGGCCACATCACGGTGGTTTGCAGAGCCCGCCAGAGAGACCAGCCACCCAAACACCAGTTGGAGGAACCGACTAGGAGAGGTACTGGGGCCCAGGGTCCAGTTAGTGTGGAATTTTTCAGAAGCCATAGAAGCGTATGCTGCACCAGGGCTCGACGCCCCCTCAAACCCAAACTTAAGCTCATGGTAAAGCTACAAGGAGTTCCATGTAAGATGGAATTGGACTCTGGCTCTGCAGTCTCAATCATTTCTCACGACACTTTTAACTTCATGTGTAGGCGCAGTAACAATTGGGCCAAACTAAGACCCTCAGATATAATCCTAACGGATTTTCAAAATGCTCATGTTAAAGTTAAGGGAGAAGCCACTTTGCTGGTAACGTTTAAAGGGTTTTGGGGGCACCTGGATGTAATAGTAGTAGGGGGCCAGAGAACGAGTCTCATTGGACTCGATTGGTTTGATGCCTTAGGTATTCAGATTACTGGCATAAACCAGACACAAACTGCAGACCTCGCGTCAGTGTGCGAGGAATATGCGGATGTTTTTGATTCAACCCTTGGAACATACACAGGCCCGCCTATCTCATTTAAGCTAGATCCCAACGTAGTTCCAATCAGGGTTAAGCCTTGTAAGGTCCCCTTTGCCTTAAAACATAAAATTTATTCCGAAATCGATAATCTTGTAGAACAGGGCGTGTTACAGCCTGTTGATGGTGGGGAGTGGGAAACTCCTATTGTCACTCCACTTAAAGCCAACGGGGAAATTTGCATTTGTGCTGACTATAAATGCACACTAAATAAAGCCCTCAAGCAATACGCTTACCCAGTCCCAGTGGTCAATCATATTTTATCCTCCTTGCAAGGGGATACTATTTTTGCTAAACTTGATTTAGCACAGGCCTATCAGCAATTGCCGGTTGATGAGGCCAAAGGCGCGGCTCAAACGATTGTGACTCACAGAGGGGCATTCAAAGTTAAACGCTTACAGTTTGGAGTCAGTGTTGCACTGGGTATTATTTTGATGATGTTCATATTGCAGGGGAATCCGCTGAAGTTTTGGCCAGTAGGCTCAGGGCTGTCTTGCAAAGGCTTCGCGAAGCAGGCCTCAAATTAAAAAAGGACAAGTGTAGTATTGGGGTTTCTTCAACAGAATTCCTGGGTTTCCGAATTGATGCTAACGGCATTCACTCCGCTGATTCTAAAGTGAAGGCCATTAAAATGGCTCCTTCTTGGGTCTCCTAAACTTCTATCACACATTTTTACCTCATAAGGCAGCAATAGCAGAGCCCCTCCACAGGCTTCTAGATAAGAAAGATAAGAAATGGACTAACTTATATGAAAAAACTTTCCAGGACTTAAAAGCACTATTGTCAGAAAAGTCCACTGTAACTCACTACAAAGAGTCTAAACCAGTATGTCTTGCATGTGATGCATCTCCCTATGGGGTGGGGGCACTTTTAAGTCACATAGAGAAAAATGGGAAACAGGTTCCTATAGCATTTTACTCAAGGACATTGTCCTCTGCTGAGCGAAACTATGCTCAGATTGACAAAGAGGCCCTATTGCCGGAATAAAAAAATTCCATGACTATTTATATGGCAGGGATTTCACTGTCTACATTGACCACAAACCTCTGTTGGGACTGTTCACAACAGACAAACAACCCCCCCACATACTATCTCCAAGAATGTTGAGATGGTCTATTTTCCTATCTGCATGCAATTTTAAATTAATTCACAAACCGGGCAAGGAAATGGGCCATGCTGATGGCCTCAGCAGACAGCCACTGCTCCAGCTGCTAGAATATTGTCCATACAGGACATACCTGCATTTCCCCTCCATGCAGGGGACATTGCTGCTGAAACTGCCACAGATAAAATACTTAGTAGAGTGTTGTCATGGGTATACACGGGCTGGTTGGATAAAAGTCCAGGCTCAGAATTTCAGAGCTATTTTGTCAGGAGGCATGAGTTATCTGCCCATAAAGGGTGCATTTTATGGGGAAACAGAGTCATAATTCCCAATTCCCTAAGAGACAGGGTTTTACAATCATTACATGAAGGCCATCCAGGCATTGTCAGAATGAAAGCTTTAGCTAGAAGCTACCTTTGGTGGCCTGGCCTTGATAAGGCCATTGAGGCGCAAGTCCATGGTTGTTATACATGCCAGCAATCTAGGCCTGAAATGCCACAGGCTCCAGTTCACAGGTGGGAGGAAACGCACACTCTCTGGTCTAGGGTTCACATAGACTACGCTTGGCCCTTTCAGGGACAGCTCTTCCTTATAGTAGTGGATAGCCACTCAAAATGGCTGGAAGTAATTCCAGTTCCTAACATGACTACTGCTAGGACCATCCAGGTACTGAGAAAACTCTTTGCCACACATGGGTTGCCAGATGTCTTAGTTTCAGACAATGGGGCCCAATTCACTGCTGCTGAATTTCAGGCCTTCCTTAGAGCTAATCTCATCAGACATGCAACGTCTGTGCCTTTTCATCCATCTTCTAATGGTCAAGCTGAATGCATGGTGAGGACAATGAAGGAGGCACTCAAGTGCATTGGTACAGGTGACTAGCATCACAGATTGGCAGATTTTTTACTCTGCCAGCATTCTACGCCCTGCACTGCCACAGGCAAAAGTCCTGCAGAACTATGTTGGGGGAGGCGTTTGATCACTAAACTAGACAGGTTGCATCCACATAGAGTGGCAGCAAAAGCCTCTCGACCAAAACCCCTGAGGGGGCTGCACATGGGCAATTGGGTTTGGGCCAGGAACTATGGTCATGGGAATCTGTGGGTTCTTGGTCAAATTACCAAGGCATCTGGACCCCTATCTTAAGAAGTGGGGTTGGAGGGAGGGCGAGTTGTCAGATGACTCATTGATCAGCTCAGGAAACGGTTTCCAGAATGGCCACTAAGCGAGGACTGTGTGATAAGTCCCTGCCAAGGTCTTCAAACTCGCGGGCAAGCCAGCCCTAACATGGACTACCAGGACTTTTCCTTCTTAACTGAGATGGAACCAGAGGGAGAACTGGGGAGCTCTGGAATGCAACATAGACCCCCTAAAGGAGCAAGCCAACCAAACTTCAGCAACCGCTGTGCCTACTCTGCCGAACAGTCTGACTCTGGGGTGGGCCAACCTGGAGACACCAGCCAGAGTGCATCGAATCCACTTGACTCAGGAGCACAAAGGGACACAAGTCTACCCAGCCCATTGGGTAAGCTGGTAGACCACAAAGTGATGGGAACTCCGAGACATTCCTCTAGGGCATACCAGACTCATTCATATCTTGCAGATTACGTTGTAAAATAAAGAGATATGAAGCTCAGTTCAAAGAATGTAAGTGGGTGGTTCATTTGTTCAAGGAACTGGTGCCCAGCCCATTCTAGAAAGGGGACTACTTTTAGATTCATCTTTGCCATTAAACATTCAATTGTTTTCTGTGGCACAAAGGACCTTTTATTGATTGGTGTGTCAGCTATGGATATAGGTAGCTTAGCTTCAATAAGCTATGCCCTGGTAATCTTTTATTTAGATTACAGTTTTATAGGAAAGTGCCCCTGAAGGTCCACAGTTCAAAATACAGTTGCTAAAGTACTGGGGAGAGCCAGTTTAACATATGGAGAAGGTACCAGCCTAGAAATTGGGAGACTATGATTTTTAGTTCCGCCTTAGGGTCCACAAAGGACTGAGAAAACTAAATATATTATTACCATGTATTTTAGTGGATAAATTGAGAATGTTAGGCACCAAAGTGCACTTCAAAAATTGAGTTCAATGTATCCCTGAATGGTCTTATCTGCAAGTATGTATGGTGATACTTTTTAAAAAAGTACGGTAACCCATATACTTGCAGATAAATCAAACTAAAATACCATGAAAAATGTTCGACCTGCAAATAAATCAATTGTGAAAATTTAAAACAGAATCTGTTTTGGAAAATATTTATTGATACAAACTATGAAAACATGTGAAGTCCTTTATAATATATTGAAAAAACAATACAAAAAGTTTGAGAGTTGGCTTATCTGTTGGTAGTGTATTTTTCATTGTATTTTGGTTAAAAAAATTGGGGGGTTGCTTATCCACAGACAGGCCCACTGTACAGCATGCCACTTTTACTATCTGGCTCTCAGTTTGCTTTCAGCTCAATTCTGGCTTGAAACCAAAACATGTAAAGCAAATCCTTTTCACATCTATTTTTATCTAAGCTCATTTTTGGAGAGCCCTGTACAGAAGGTTTGCACAGAAGGAGATAATGGCAAGTGGCAACTTCATAGCAGGCCTTCTCATTAACAGCATGTCAACTTTAGAATATCCTTTCTAGTGAGGCACATCTGGCCCTTTTTTTTTCCTGCTGTCTCTTTGGTGCCAAAGATTTTTATTCTCTAAGGGCATTTAATTTAATTTTCTGCACTGTTGCTGCCATCTGTTGTTCTAATTAATGTTATCTTTTCCTCTATATAGTCAGCTGCTTTCAGCAACGTTTTTTATTGATTATTTTAACAGAATGGTTTATTATGTCCTTTAAAGGATTTTTGGCTGGATTTTTCTTGTATAGTGCTCTGAATGCTGCTGCTTCAGACTGAGTAGCAGATTTTAGAAATAAAGACATTTAGTTGAAATTTATTAGGAACATAACATCCCTAAGATTAGGCTGCATGTACTTTTTATATTGTCTAAAATTGCCCCTAAGGATTCAAAATTGCTGATCATTGGGACTTAGCTTATAGTTTGAAATACACAGAAAGCTTTTATTAAAAGTCAAAACAAATTTTGAATGAATAAAATGAATGCCATTTCAAACACTACAAAATAAATTGAATGTAACTTAAGCAAGTTAATGCTTTGCGTTTTCTCTACAGCGCTCTCTGTAACATGTCATAAGGGGGAAAATTAATTAAATATATTGTTTACCTTAATTATGTTTCAAAGTCTGTTGCATATACAATTAGCGTATCTTCAAATCTTGTAATATGCAAAATGTTTTATCATTTATTTACTTTTTATCTTAGCTTTGTTTTTTAAAAAAGTCTACTCAATTTTAAAAATTTTAAATTTTAAAATTCTAAATTTTGAAATTTAATTAGAAAAATAAAATGCTTGACAGAATAAGAATGTTTAAGCAATGACAAAAAGATATAAAGCAGGGGTGTCAAGCTGCCAGCCCAAGGGCCGGTTTTATTATACCGAAGCCGCGCCCACCCCATTGCCGGCAGTGCAAAAAGAGTTGCGATACATCAAGACACGTCACGTCACATGGCAAGTTTGACACCCGTGATATAAAGGAAGGAGCCAAATAGTTCCCTTAGAGTAGGGATTGCTACAACTTAAAAACATTCATTGAAAAAAGTTTCTCACATTTCTTCATACTGTGTTTCCTTGAAAATAAGACCTGTTCTTCTTATTATTTTTTTGCTTCCAAAAGAAGCACCAGGTCTTATTTTCGGAGGGTGTCTTTTCCACTCACCTCGGCCACAGCCCCGACAGCCCCGCCCAGATGGCCCACTTCTTCTGCAGCTGAAGGAGCAGCTTCATTCTGCAGCTGAGAATGGAACTCCGGCCTGCATTTCACAGTCAGAGGATTTTCTGGAAGGCTTCTGCAGTCAAGAACCAAGCTATGGATTGAATCCATAGCTCAGCTGCAGAGGCCTTCTGGAAAGTCCTCTGACTACAAAATGCAGGCTAGGCGACATCACAGAAGAAGTGGGCCAGCAGGAGAGGCAGGTGTCAATTCAAGGGAGGCCTGATAAGTGGTGTGGGGGCGGCTCCACCCCCCAACCCTGCCCTAACTTGATTTTTAGGCCAGTGCCTTGCCCCCAAACTAGGGCTTATTTTTGGGGTAGGGCTTATATTAGGCCCACCCCCCAAAATCAAGCTAGGGTAGATCTTACTTTTGGGGAAACACAATAAAACATACCTCATAGATAGGATATGTAAGATAATCTTTGGGAAGAAAGAGAGAGGGGGAGGGAGGGAGAGAGGGAGGGAAGGAAGGAAGGAAGGAAGGAAGGAAGGAAGGAAGGAAGGAAGGAAGGAAGGAAGGAAGGAAAGATTTGTGAAGAGACATGCTTAGGAGTTTAGAAAAGATGTAGACTTGTTTATAATTCAAAACATCCTGTATGTGCAGACAGACTGCTCCAGGATAAATATATTGTTCTGACATTTGTCTGACTTAAAACCATGAATTTCTGTTATAATATTAATTTAATGTTTTCTTTGTTTTGTTTTGACTACAAGTAGCTTCACATTCTCAAATCTTAGACAGCTGTTGTGGATTAGGATAAAATACTTGGAGACTAGTATTTTAAAAGAAACCAAACAAAATTACAATTTTGTGGGCTTTTTTGGCAATTTTTGTTTTATAGCAATTGTTTTTTGTTATAAAAGGGCCAACTCCTTAAACATGTTAAATACGTACTTGACAGTTGCAAGTATACAACTTTTTATGTGTATGATTTTTGATATTATTTGTATAATTTGAAATAGACTAAATGCCTTTTTTCTCTTGCTAAATGTCAGTAGATACTTTGAGTAAATAAAGTATACAAGATAATGCTTGCATAACAGCATTAAATAATTTTAAGATAAAAAAACGCTGCTCTCCATTGCTGAAACCATTTGAAATTTAAGCATACTCTAAATGGAAACGTAGAATATCCTGGTTTTGAAATATATGTAATGGACATAAAATACAATTTAGCAAGGCTGGAGACAAGGTAGGAACAGTCATTACTTTTAAGATGAGAGACGATATAATACAGTGGTTAGATTATTTGAAGAAGATCCGAGTACAAGTCCAGTTTCAGCCATTCAGGTTCCCTGGGGGATCGTCAGCAATCCTACATTTGCAGCCCAACCCTCAAGATTGCTTTTAGTGAGAAAAAAATTAACAGAATCAAATACTATGCTTTCTTAAGCAGCTACAGAAATGTTGGCAAATCTAATGAATAATGGCATAAATATGATATTTGTAGAATGAGGTCTATCATTTTGCTATCTCTTGTATTTAAGATATGCTTGTCATGGACATGCTAACTTCAAGCAAAAATAAGTGTGTTTTTTCTTGAAGCCTACTCAGTTCTGTGAAATATTTCCCAGAATGATTTGTTGAGTCCTGGCCTGATATGGCCAGCCTAGCCAAACCAAACCAAACCAAACCAAACCAATGGTTTCTTCAATTGTTCATTAGGCTTCCAACAGCCTGAAGTCTTCCAGATATAGGTGTTTTTCCAGGCAAACAATATACAGCATTATTTTAGAGTAAGGTTACTTACAGTGATATCTTTTGGGAAGAATCTGCTATCTTTGTTGAAGCTGTATGTCAATTGTAAAATATACCTGACTGTATATCTAGAACCCTGCTCACATTCTGCTGAGCTTTCTCCAAATCTATGTTAACTTACTCCCAATGATTGGGTTATTCCCTAATAGGGATGATCTATTAAAAAGGCCTTTTCCTCTCCAGTGAGGAGCTACCCTAACCCTTCCACTGTAAGATGTTGAGTGGAAGGAGTGACATTGGATAACTAAAACAATGTCATGTTTTTGTTTTCCAAAATGAAAAAGAAACAGAATTCCATACTACTTAATACAGAATTGAAAAAGAAAATTTAATAACAAAACCAAAAACAATTGGAAGTTTTTATCAGAGCTTGATTTAATGGACTTTGCAGTAAGCAAAATCTATTGTGGATGTGAAAAATGATGTTGCCTATGTGTACAATTCCATTTCTCATACAATACATTTTGGATTTAATAGGCCTATTAACCTCTTAAGCTGAGAGCTTACTACATATGAATGCTTAGGTGAATGTAGAGAGAAATGTAAACATTTGAAGCATCTTTGTGGTGGCAGCCGGTAGTAGATGTACTGTCTTTGCTCAATTTCTGGAAAGGTGTGAAAAACATGGCTCTTGCTTAAGACTCAGACAGAATCATACAGCCATGGGGCTGGTTAGTGCCCAAAAAGACCTGAGCCCACTTTTTAATTAATTTTACATTGATTTTTAACTCATCCTTGCCTTATTTTAAATTTTATATACTGTTTTTATGGTTTCATTTCATCTGTATACTGTCCAGAGTCTCTCTATGACAGGGGTGTCAAACTGCCAGCCCGTGGGCCGGACGCGTCATCCGGAAGCCATGCCGCCCCATTGCCAGCAATGTCAAAACAGTCCCGATACATCTCGCGACATCACGTGACGTCGCGAGTTTGACATGTCTGCTCTATGAGGTTTTAAAAAATAGATAAATGAACAAATAATCATTTTTTCTAACCAGAATCACATCTAAACAGATGGTAATCTTATAGGAAAAATGTAGTTAGTATAGATAATAAATTATAAATTATAAATAAATCTGAATCAAATTATCCTTCATTGGGAAGTTTTCAAACTCTTTTTCAGTTTTTCACATAGGGAAAGTTCCAACACTTTTAAATACTACTTGACAATGAAAGATTCTTTTGAGTCTCCCAAAGCTGTTATAACAAATCTAATATATAAGAACAAGAATTGAATTGACATGTTATGCTGATTTACACCTTCCATTGGAAATATGGTTGATAACTCAAACTGGAACCCATTGATAGCACTTTTCAATGTCATCAAACAGCAGGAACTAAATATTAAGGTATAGGAGGCACTATACTAAACTTTACAATTCTAACCCCATATTGGTTGACACAATTGTAAGCAGATTGGAATATATTTTCTGGAAATGCCTAATTAGTCAAGGTTTTTTTGTTTGAAACGCTGAAGAATTTGGAATTTTATATTGAACTCAGCTATTACAATGAAAAACAAAATTCAGCTAAAAAGAATGCTGCAGACTTATTACAGTTAACAAGAATATTGATAATGCAGTGATTAGGATAGTGTGTGATAATGATTTTCAATGTTGTTTGTGCTTTTCAGGTAAAGAAATGGACATTTATTGACTATTCATTTTAACGCCTCACTGCAATATGAAGGAATAATTTTTAAATTTGCTTTTTTGACTGAAAATGTCTGCAAATATAGGAAAGAAACTATGTTATTTCAAAATATCTATCAAGAAGTGGAACAAGAAGTAGCAGAAGAAATATAATATTTTCTGGTTATGGTGTAGTTCTGGAGTAGAGTTAAAACTATAGTACATAGGTAGCCTACATCTTCTAAATTATGGAAATTTTGTGGAAGACGTTGACCTGGATTTTGTGCTTAATTATGGTATTATCAGAATATCACGGTGACAGCAGGCTTTCATATAGTTCTCAAGGTAGGGATCAAATGTTTTAAGCTAATGTCTTTTGACCCATATTTAATTTGGTTACAGTCCTAAATTGCTTATTTTTGAATATGCCCCAATGAACTCAATTTACTTCTGAGTGTTCATATATACAAATCACTTTATTAAAAAATATTTATATATTTGAGAGAAAATTTAAATGAATTGCGATTTAGTTATTTTCTCTCAGGGCATCTAAATAAAATTTAAAACATTTAGTTAGGCAAAAAATTTTTAATTTGTTACATATTAATAAATCCTTAGCATTCAATTATTGTTGAAGTAACATGAAGTAATATTAAAGGTCCTATCTGCATTATAAGACATAAAGTAAGCTTCTTTGCATGTTGACTCCCTAGTTAACTTGAATGGGGGTGATAGATATATATGAACACCTGCAAATATTTAATTCTTTTTACTGCGGTTTATTTGGGAATCCTTTGTGACATAGAGGATTACACAAGGATTATATACAATTGTATACTTTATTTTGATGACAAAATTAAGGCATTTAAACTGAGACATTATTTATATTTCTAATTGTTTGAAATCAGTGGGAATTTTTGATATTGAACTAGCCTTTAGTTATTTATCAAATCCTTGTTATGCAAATTATTTTTATAGACAACAAAAATAACAAATCATAGCAGCAAATATATAATAAAACAGATTTTTTTTCACTAATGCTAGCTAATATTTTCTTTAAAAAAATGCTGATTCTTAAACTGAAGTTGCTTGGATATCATAACATGTAAATAATGTTGTATTATTTATTCCTTTTGGTGTCCTTTTATATTTTCTTCTTTTTTATGCCTGTTTCTTGGATTGGTTTACCATGTGATTTGAAAGAGGAATTCCTGTCTTATCTTGAACACTATCAACTAACAATCCCAATAAGGGTTGACCATAATGGAGCCTTCCTCAGCTTTACTGTGAAAAATACTAAATCCAGCGGAAGAAAGAAGAGAAGTACTGAGTTTTATGACCAAGAACTGGCAGTTTCTAAATTATTTTTTAAACTTTCTGCCTACGGCAAGCACTTTCATTTAAACTTGAGTCTCAACACAGATTTGGTCTCCAAACACTTCACAGTAGAATATTGGGGTAAAGATGGACCTCAGTGGAAGCATGATTTTTTAGACAACTGTCACTATACAGGATATTTACGTGGCCAGCATGGTACATCTAAAGTAGCAATAAGCAACTGCAATGGTCTGGTAAGTGCAAATTATATACTTTAGATTGTCAATATTCTGAATTGTTTAATTTTGCAGAAAGAAAGACACTGTATCCATACTCATACTCTATTTTAACATCATTGTGGTACTGAAAAAATTAAGAATATTTGTATCAGTTTAAAATTTTAGTGAAGCATTAGCAAGTAAAGTGATTATTTTATCTAATATTACCCTTCCCCCTATTTTATATGTCCCCCACTGATACTTGTATGAAACTTTATGATTATTTCTGTTGCAGGTAATAATCCTGTAAACTCTGTTGAATGAGGTGGGCAAAATGAGGAAAAATAACACCTTTATAAATTTATGTGGACTAAGCATATTAAATGTATGAAAAAGAAAGTTAAGAAAGTTACTCTGACATACAAGGATATATGGAATCTTTTATTAGATTTTATTTTTAATGTGTCTCCTTCGAGTTCAAGCCAAACATGTAACATATGTACACTAGAAACGTAGAAGCAATATATTTAAAAATATTGAAAAATTAAAAACAGCATTATTTTTATTAAGTAAATTACATCCCAATGGTAACAGGAACATAAAACTGATTGATAGACCATGAACAATGCTGTTCTATACTATACATATGTGCTCAGGAATAAATCCCACTGAATTCAAAGGAATTATTGGCAGAAAAATAGGTATAGGATTACTGTACAGACTAAATCTTTTTATTTGCTCATTCTTTCAGTTTTCTTAGGTGATTGATTAATTTACAAAGTGATACAGATGCTCTATATAAAAGAAAAATGAGTAAATCATTATAGCTCCATATAACCCTTACTATCTGGCTCAGAATGAAACCTCTGTCCAGATCTTTTTCTTCAGTGTAACAAAGTTAGAAAGTCAGACATTGAGTTGGTAGGGAAGGCTCAGATGTGACACTGGACCAATACAGCCCAAAGTCGCTATATCAGTGACATGGGAGGGCATAAAAAAATAAATAAGAAGATATCAGTCAGAGTCCAGGTTTCTTAGAAATGACTATTAAGAGCAGATGTGGAGAACAATTGCCACTTTATGACTTATGGACTTCAACTCCCAGAATTCCTGAGCCAGGACCATAGTTACCAACCCTGATTTAGACAATGGTAGGTATGGAGTAGCACCATACTATCTAAGGAAACATACAATCTTCCCATCGTCCTGTGCACTCCCACAGGGAGGACCTTCTCAGGGTACCGCCGGTTAATGAATGCCGACGGGTTATTCCCAGGGGAAGGGCGTTCTCTGTGGGTGCGCCTGCCCTATGGAACCAACTACCTACGGAACTTAGGACTGCCCCTGACCTTCGCTCATTTTGCCGGGACCTGAAAACTTGGCTCTTCGAGCTGTTTGGCCCAGACTGAGGGGTTTTTAATTTTAATTGGGTTTTAGATTTACTTGGGGCTTGAATTTAATTAATTGTTTTAATTGATTTTAATTTTTGTATTTTATGGTTTTAACTGCCCTGTAAACCGCCCTCAGTCCTACGGGAATAGGGCGGTATACAAATTCAATAAAAATAAATAAATAAATAAATAAATAAATAAATAAATAAATAAATAAGTCAAGTTTCCAACGTATGGCTGCTAACATCGAATGTTATTGCTTGACACCATACAGATCTGATGCCCAAACGAGGTATGCTATATCTACCAGGGCCAACCTTGCTAAGTGAGATACACATCTCCTTATTTTAAAAATGTTCAATAGTACAGATATAGGTATGGTACACTTAATGGTATTTTAAAAAATACATATGGTAAAAATATGGTGCACATTGTTTTTACTGATAGTTAATGTAGTGTATTCTTTTCTTAACTCAGGGCAGCAGCAGCAAATCCTTTTGTATCTTTCTCAGATTTATTTATTTATTGACATTTATTTTACAATCCCTTTATCCTGATTTATATCCATTCTACTTGCAAGGACTCTGCTGTTCTGAGATAAGCACTATATTCCATGTCTTTGTGGTGGCATGTGACTTCTTGCAAATATTTTATAAACTGAGCTGATTAATTTTTGGCTTAGCTATGGATTCATTGCTAATATGTAAAGATACAAGACAATGACATCTACTCTCCTTTACTATTTGTAATTGCTCTTGAAGATTTGAGGACAAGATCTGAACAGTCAAACAAATTAGTGGGATCAAAATTCAGGGTAAGGATACAAAAAGAAATGCTGACAGATGATGTAATATTAACAATTATATAACCACAAGGCTGCATAAGACAGTTGATGAAAACAGTAAAACACTTGGGCCATTTCTTAGGTTGCCAAATTACTGAAAAGAAAGCAAAAATAATAATGAGATACTTAACCTCTGAGAACCTGTGTGAAAAAAGAAACTGGTTGTGGTATAACAAAAAACCCAGTGATATACTTGAGACTATATTTGAAAGGATGGAACAAAGACATACTTCAAAAAATGTATAATAATTTAAAGCAGTTTGGTCTAGTGCAGTGATGGTGAACCTTTTAGAGTCTGAGTGCCCAAACTGCAACCCAAAACCCACTTATGTATCATCGGGTGCTGGGTGGGCGTGGCCCATTGGGTGGGCGTGGCCGCAGTGGTAACTGCCGACTGGGTGGGACTAAAAAGTTCAATCATTTCCAACTTTGTGAGATATTTTTTCTTCCCCGTGAGAAGTTGAAATTGATTGATTGAACCTTTTTTTTTGCACACAACAGTGGAGGCCTAAAGCGAAAAGGTTTTATAAAACCCAGCTAAAGGCCTAGGACTGGGGCGACAGCGCATGTGCCCACAGAGAGGGCTCTGCATGCCACCTGTGGCACGCATGCCATAGGTTCACCACCATGGGTCTAGTGGTTAAGGCACCAGGAAGCTGTGAGTTCTAGTTCCATCTTAGGTATGAAAGTTGGCTGGATAACTTTGGGCAGTTCTCAGTACAGTTCGCCTCAAAGGGTTGTTTGTGCGGAAAATAGAAGTAAGCAGTATTAGGTAGGTTCTCTGCCTTGAGTTATTTATAAAAAAGGCAGGATAAAAAATGTAAAACTATCCCTTGATATGTGGAAAAAATCAAAACTTTATAAACTAGAACTTACTTTGATAGTAAAAATGAATATACCACCTAATATGAATTTCCTATTCCAAATAGCATCAATTCCAATCTCAGACAAAACTTTCTGTATCTTGCAAAGAATAATCTATAGATATATATGGAGTGGGAAGCATAAGAGAGTAAGATTCAAAATTTCATAAGATTAAATAGAAAGAGGAGGACTTTCATCTCTAACCTTAAATTATATTATTGAGGAAGCTGCCTATTATGGATAACAGAATGGATAAAATTCCCAAACAGCAGAATATGAGTTACATGGAAAGAGGTGTCTTAGTGAACTTCATAAGTGTCTTGTATATAGGAAGAAAAGAAAAAATATTGAAGAGAAATATTATAAGATGTTTTTAAAAATATTTTTCTAAAAACAAGGATAATAGTGTCACTGCCAAATGCCTTTTATCGTATAACAAAATCAAAAATAGTGGTGGTACATTCAGGGCAAGTGCATCTGCGATTCCTTTCATCTCAGCATGTCTGGCGTAGTTCAGTGCAACACTTGTTTTGCAGCTGTCTTTCGCAGCACTCTTTTCAAACTGGGAAACTGTCCTATCTGTACACAAATTACTAGTCTACAAGGACAGATTATTCATCTAGGGTCTGTAATCTGTGCTCTTCAGGCAGAAATTAGGTGTTCAGTTCAGCCCTCCTACTCTACTGAGCCTCCACGGTATCAGCCCCCTCTACCACAAAGATCCTCAGGAGAAGTGTGGACAACCATGGGATCTGTGTGGACAACCATGGGATCTGGCAGGGTGAGAGCTGTGAACCATAAACTCAAAGCTTTAGCTGTGTCCCTGCATAACAGATACAGTGCCCTTGCTGACCTTAACAGGGACATTAAGGAAACAGGTCAAGGTAATTGTGATGATAACTCAAATAAGCAGGGGACCATGGTCCAAGATGAACTTGTTTTTGACAGGGAGAAGTGCGAATCAGGTATTACACATCAGTCATGCAAGAAAAGAAAGGTACCCAAAAAGAGAAGCCACCTTCTGGTTGGTGATTCAATTATAAGGGATGTAAATTTAGGAAAGGATACAGAGGTTTCAAAAGAGGTCAGGTGTCTTCCAGGTGCTACTGCCAGTAGGGACAATAAGCGTATTTTCAAAATAGTCAACAATGCCAGCAAAGCAAATATTTGAGATGAGGGAGGGAGAAAAACAGGCAAGAAACGCAGCTGGGGAAGTGTCATCCTTCGTGAGGAATGAAGAAATGCACCATCGCCTGGAAGTGGCCAGCACATGCCCCTCACCTACTTCACATATCCGGCTTGGTGGGCTCTTGGGGAGGGGATGCCATGAACAGCATGAGAGTCGATGTTACCTGCGCAATGCTGCCCAGCCCCCAGCCCGCCCAATTTTGGTAGGCAGCGGGGCGCTCTCCACACAGTGCTGAGTGGCTGAGCCAGGTGGCATGAATCTGAAGAGAACCGCAACGCTGCCCAGGCCCTAGCCTGCCCAAAGTAGGCAGGGCCATGTGCTGGCCACTTCCAGGTGATGGTGCATTTCTTCATTCCTCACAAAGGGTGATACCTCCCCAGTGTGCGCCCAGGGGGAAGTGCCGATGCGGCAGGGGCTGGTCCCTCACTGTTTCCAGACAGCCTTGTGGAGCTAAGACTGAATGTATTTCAGCATAGACGGCCACCATGAAATTGTACATTGGCCCCCGGCCAGCCTGGGCTGGGGCCAAGGCAGCGGGGGCCGTTCCCTCACTGTTTCCAGGATGGGTTTGCAGGCCACATGAAACCACTTTGTGGGCCGGATCCGGCCCCCGAGCCTTGTGTTTGACATGTCTGGTATAGGGTTTCCTGCCTGAGCAGGAGGTTGGACTAGATGACCTCCAAGGTCCCTTCCAACTTCTTCTTCTTCTCCTTCCAACTACTTCTTCTTCTTCTTCTTCTTCTTCTTCTTCTTCTTCTTCTTATTATTATTATTATTATTATTATTATTATTATTATTATTATTACTACTACTACTACTACTACTACTACTACTACTACGTCTTCAAGGACAACTACAGTAAGAAAAATTTAATCATATATGCCAATACTGTGCATCCAGACTCAGAATTTAGACTGCAGACATAGCAAGAACTACTCAATGAAGACAGAAACTTACCATGATTGATGTATTTGGAATTTGCTGGAAAATGAAAAGTAATCTCAAAGAAAAAGGAGGAACCTTGAGAAAGATCACACAATTTGAGCATTTATACAAAACCATTATAATCTATTACAATCTCTCTATATATGGTTTTTAAAATATGATATGGAGATGCAAAATTGGCTCAGAATTTCAAGTCATAATCTCAGTAGAACAATGTGAATGGCTATGGGAAAAAATCAATATAATTTACTCCAAACTATAATTTGAGGAAAAATTGTTATAAAATGTATTACAGATAGTACATAGCCCCATTAATAATAATGGTTCATTTAACAAGAAATGTTGAAACACTATAACAGAGAAAGAACATTTTACTATATTTGATAGTCATTTAAAAAACCTCAGAATTACTGAAAGGAAATACATCATATTATTCAGAAGTTTTTATGAATAATATTTAATGCTTTATTAGGAATAATTCCAGAAAACACAAATGAAAATTATCACAATTTACTAAGATAGATGCTGACAGCTGCAACAACAAATTTGGCACAATATTGGTAAAGTGAAACTTTTCTAATTACAGTATATAAGATTGGGATACCAAAACTGGAGAACATACAGAAATAGCAAAAGTGATATTATATACTTACAAGAGAAGTATAATTTAATTTAATCTAAAATGGCTCCTTTCTTTACAACATATTGCAGTTCTTTAATTGTAAAATTAAGAGACTAATGAAAATATATGAAATAACTATTTGAGGGAACACCTGCTGCCGGCATCAAACGCCCTTCGCCCAGTGCGCTCCCACAGGGAGGGTCTGCTCAGGGTCCCGCCGGTAAGAGATTGCCGGCGGGTGACACCCAGGGATAGGGTGTTCTCAGTGGGAGCGCCTGCCCTCTGGAACCAGCTGCCGGTGGAGCTGAGGACTGCCCCCGACCTCCGATCATTCCGCCGGGGCCTGAAGACCTGGCTCTTTGAGCTCTCGGGCCCAGGCTGAGGAGAAATTTATTTTAATTGGGGTTTTTAATAGTACAGGGTTGATTTAATATTTTTTAAATTGGTTTTTAACTTTTGTATGGTTGATTTTTAACTCCCTGTAAACCGCCCTGAGTCCTCAGGGAAAGGGCGGTATATAAATGCAATAAAATAAATAAATAAATAAACTACACTATGTACTATATGCAATAGAGGACTAATATTTGGGAATGGTTAGCAGTTGGGAAGATAAATGGAAGGGAAGGGGAACTGAATTATCAAAAGTTTTTTGATAAACAATTTACTTTCATTTTATTAGTAGTTGATTATATTTTGGTTTGTTTTTTGTTTCTTAATTTTTGTGTGTGATTACTTTAAATTATTTGTCTAATCTTATTAATACATTATTTTTTAAACGTTTGGTTGCAGAATGTAGTAAGAACTGTATAGGAGGGAAATAAAGCACGTGTGAAAATAAATAAACACTTATATTCAATATTGAACAGGGAGTAAATTAATGATGTATGATGTCCTGTTGGTTGTTTAACATATTTATTGATAACTATTTAAAGAATACTTGTGATAAAGAGATGTTTGTAAATATATTGTCCTTTTGTATGCAGGTAGTGCCACATTGTTGGCTGAAAACCTGATAGCAAATTTTAAACAGGATATATGATGAAGTTCATGGAAATTAAAATTAATGTTTCAAAGACAAGGGACTAGGTTTGATAGGTTTTTGGAGTGAACATTTGCAAATTATATACAAATGCCAAAGAACTAGAGTAAGTAGATGCATCAGTGTATATAGGAATAAACTTAACAATACACACCTACACGCTATTTCCTTTTGAGAGAGGTTAAGATTGTAAATGCTGATAGAACAATAGTGGGCAGTACATGATTGCAATGAATGAATGTTTATCAAAAATAACAAAAATGGCTATGTATAGTAAGAGTGGTTATTAATGAGAGACAGAGAAAAGTAGACTGAATGTACTAGGAATGGGGTACTGACAGTCCATTGTAAACAAGAAGAGATAGAGATAGGAATGAATGACTATTGAATGAATGTGGATTGAATGAATGAATGAGTGACGAGACTTTCATAAATAAATAAATGAACCAATATAATGCTTTCAACTTATTTGTTTAACTGGGTCCTCTTTCTCTAGTTTTAGAATGTATTGAGTACAGATCATGTTTTTAGGTCATATTTCTATAGAAATATTGAAAATTCAAAATGGTTCATATAGTTTTATGTGGTGATCGTATGTATGTCTGTATGTTTGTATGTGTGTATGTATGTATGTGTGTATGTATGTATGTATTCAGGGACATTTCAAACACTATGCTATTATTCCTTTCATTCAATTTGTACAGGTATTCCGTTAGGACTCCCAGCAGTTCAAAATGCTGTGCAAATAAAACATCCACTGTAGCTAAATAGTTTGCCTGCAGTAAGAATTTAGATAAAAGTTTCATAAATTTCTGGTGTGGTATAGTCATTATTACATTATTCTTCACTTTCAGTAGGTCTTTTCTATATGGATCAATTCTGGCTTCCAGCTGATGTGGTCAGATGTTCAATGAAAACATCTGAAATGCCTATATCACATTGGCAACATCTGTATAATTTTACAGATGTTTTTATTGGACAGAACCTTTTTATGGAGAAAGTAGTATAAGCTCCTCTTATGAACTGCACAATGCAATTTCCTAATACTAGCAAATCTGTTGGCACAACTCTTTGGCCTACAAACATGCAAACTGGGAATGAAAATAACTGTTTTTTCAGTATTAGTGGTAATAAATCACAGCCAAAGGGATAATCCAAGGATAAGCTGTATTTTTTGTAAGTGATAATTTGCTGTCACAATTCTGTGTTATTTCAGGAGTGAGTCTTATATAGAAATAGACTTGTACAGTTGTACTATAATTCAAATCTAAAAATAACTGTAAAGCACTTGGTTAGAAAATGGTAAAAGAGCACCATGTTTGGAGAATGACCACTGCTTATTACTGTAGTAAATCTAAGTATCATCCATAATGTGAGACAATCATGGTTGGTTTGCATATAGGTCTCTTAAACTTTCATAAATTTTCTACAAATAGGATTACTCATTATGATTCCAAAATGTTAGAATTAGGTTTCTCTCTATTTTTAATTAATCCTTATTCTTTTGCAACACTGATCAGCATAGTTGCAGCTTTATTAAATTTCTCTTGAATTACTTTTCAAAGCAACAATTCCAATGAAGTGGACGCTTTAAGTTTACTAGCCTGAAGAAGAAGAAGCATCTTTACAGACCCTTCCTAAGGGCCATGAAATAAATATGGAATATACAATACACAGGCAAGATTAATAAAGAATTCATTTTTCTATTCTTATGACAAAAATACCAGTCAAATGGCACACTATATATTTATGAATTTTGAATCATTGTATGTAAAGGGGAAAAAGGAAGAGGGCTGGGAATTCTGGAATTATAGCTCAATACATTCAAGAAGTTAAATAAAAGAGGAATAGATAATCTGATGGGGTTTTTTTAAATAGAGAAAAGTTTTGGTGTAGTGGTTAAAGCTCCAGGCTAGAAACTAGGAAATTCTTGGGTTCTACTCTTGCCTTAGTCATGAAAACCAGCTGGGTGACTTTGGGCCAGTCATTCTCTCTAAGTCCAACCCTCTCACAGAGTTGTTGTTGTGGGGAAAATAATTTGCAACCTTGAGTTATTTATGCAATAAAGGCGGGATAGAAATAAATAAATAATAGGCTTTCCTTACGAAAAAAAGTGAATATAAAAAGTATGTGGCCTTTTTGTGGCCAATCATAATGTGCAACCATTTTGAAGGACAGGACTGGTTTTAGGAGATACCTGCCATTCTCTAAATAGTCATTTCTTGATTTCCAGTAACATTACTGTAACATGCAATCAATTAGTGGTGTCTGTCAACAGTTTTTTAAGATGTGTGGACTTCAGTTTCCAGAATTTCCACAGTAAGCTTGTTGACTGGAGGAATGCTGGCAGTTGAGATCCACACTTCTTAAAGTTGAGAAATAAACTTAAGACATCACAATCTTCCCAGTCATATTTTAGTTTATGATATTTGTGTTTTCTACTTTTAAGAAAATGGGGCTAATTTCTCTTCAGACCTCATTTTCACTGATCTTGGCATAATATAAATGATCTCACTTGCCTCCTAACATTTCTGTGAGGATAAAAAAAAGTTTTATTGCAATGATTTCACACTTAACCATAAACTGTAGTTCACGATAATTTTTATTCGGAGTAGATCTCAGTGTGCTTGGTTGTGTGGCTCTTGTACAGAGCAGCTGTTCTGTTAGTTGTCAGTACTCAATTAATTATCCTAATAGAATAAATAAAGGTCTGTATAGATAGGATTTATTTTTCTATCTGTGTGAGTAGATTGGATAATTTTATTTTAAAACCCCATATCTTAATGCATAAACATATTCAGTTAAAGAGTGCTAATTTATCTGTAACTTTTTCCTTCAGCGAATTTTAATCATTCCCTGTATTACCGGTAATTGGAAAAGGCTGAGGAGAGGGAAAAAAGAGGAACTTCTCTTTAAATAAACAAGATTCCTCAGGGGTATAAGAAAATCTTCATTTTAGGGGACCTCTTCTCCGTCTGTCATGAATTGGTGAAAGTTGTGGAGCTGAGAGAAAGAGGTAACTTTTTCTATCAGAGGTTGCCCTATGAATTATACAGATAGTCCTCATTTAGCATCTACAAGTGAGACTTGGAAGTGGTCACTACAGGTGGCAACTTGGGTTGGTTTTTGTTTCATTTATCAATTTGTATGCGATAACTTGAGGCAGCTTGCGCAATAGTATTGGGACATCAAGTAAAAAAGAAATTAACAAATTAGCCAAAATGAAAACTAGAATACAAGATTATTATCTTTTTAAAGATAAATTGGTTAATCATTCAGATGACTAAGTTATTCAGCATAAAATATAAATTATAGTCAAAGAAACAACTAGGATTGTTTTCATAAACTGCATCATATACCCATAGTTTTTAGTTTTTTTCAGTATTTTCCTTTGACACATTCATAAGTACTTATTTTATTTTGTAATGTATTTATGCTTTTAAAGAAAGAAAATACTGTTTTGTTCTAGTGATGGGCTTTAATATAGTATCCATATGTGTTTCAGGGAGGTTGATTTTTTTGGTTCAGTAATTCTTAATGATTTCTGCATTTGTTAGTCCTATGAATTAATTGAAAGAGAAAACCATTGAAATATATTCTTGAACAAGCCAAAACATTCTTTACTTTTCATTTCTACGTCAAAAGCTAAACTGAAGTAATGGCTTTCATGATTTTCCTGTTATTTTTATGTCCTGTGTTTATCAGTGAAAGTTCTAAGATGAATTTTAGGTATTTAATATGCTTAATGTATTTCCGCTATAACACTCAAACAGTAACAGTCAAATCTAAACAAGTAATAAAATAAATTAATTATCAGTTCATTGTAGAAATTGAGGATTACATCTCTATTTTGATGATGTGCTGGTTTGTGCAGCAGTTGTGATTGGAATTTGAACAGTTTCTATAAGCAGTCTAAATAACATGAATAATTTTGGTAGTTTTTGTTCGGTCAAAACAATACATTTTTCTTCTTAATACATTGCTTTGAATACTTTTGTAATTCAAATATTTACGGTATCTTATGACTGTGCTATAATTGTAGCTATTTTAATATATTAATTTTAATTTGGTGAAAGTCTTTGACTGACATTATCTGAGTTTGGAAGTTACAGTAAGCATGGTCCAGCCTGGTTTGTATTTGGATGAGGCAATACTAAAATGTAGGCTAGTATGGGAAGTTGGAAAGCATCTTGGAAGAAGATAATTGCAAAACACTTCCATAGTATTGCTTGTATCCAAGTCACCTAGACTTGAGTTCAGCTTGGAGACTTAATCTTTTATGGTATATTATAATGAATGATCTATAGTAGGGATGTCAAACTACCAGCCCTTGGACCGGTTGCATCATGCAGAGGCTGCACCCACCTCAGCTCTGGCAATGTGAAAAAAGTCACGATATGTCGCGACACATCACTTGATGCAGCGAGTTTGACACCCGTCATCTATAGTATATGCCACTATAATATCTGCATGTTAATATTTTCTTTGGATCTAATTATTAAGGATGGCAATGATGTAATTTCAATTTTTTTTGCTGTTTTCATAGTTCATACTTAAATTTTGCCATGCCTGTACAAACTTGACAGCTGTGTATTATATAAACTTTTATGTCTAAACAGGTGGAAATGCACAACTTTTTCTATAGGAGAATATATATGTCCAAGGGAGATATATATGAATCTTCAAATTGAATGCTAATTATGCATGCATATTTTTGCACTTATTAATAGTATTCTAAATGCTTGCTTTCATATTGAAATGTTTTATTGAGATTAAAAAATTTAGCTTAACTGGGAGACTAAATTAGTATATTAAAATATATGTTTTATGCATTTTTATATTTTTGAATAACTTTTAGATACATCTTTTCTTTTTTCCTTAAGCATGGTATAATTGCTACAGAAGATGAAGAATATTTTATTGAACCTTTAAGGAACACAAGTGAACAGTCTGATAATTTTCATTTTGAAGTTGGTCATCCACATGTAATTTATAAAAAATCTTCATTGTATCATCAGTTCTTCTATGATCATACCCATTGCGATATTTCAGGTAAATAGGTCAAAATTCCAGTAATAATTTCATTACCAATTGTGAAAAAATACCTAGCTATTTTTATTTTTCATTCAAAGGAAAATACAATGTATATTTTATTATAGTTTGTTTTGTGGTACTACTTTTTTCCAAGAATATCATGAACCTGCAGAGAAAAATACTAAAAGCAAAAATCCAAAATACTGCTACCTGTTCGGCTTCTATTAAAGCAGCTAAATTGTTCTCAAATAGAAAGCCCTATGCATTATCAATAGGAAATTCCTTATCAGTTCAAGCTGTACATTTGTTTGTAGGTTTCTCAATTAAAGACTTTCTTATCAGAATCAAATTCAGATCCCCAGAGGAATAGGTTTATCAGTTTCAGATAAAGATTAGTTCTGGAGGCCCCTGAAGTGGCACATATAACACCACCGTTGTGTGAGCTGCACTGGTTAGCAGTTTGCTTTCAGGTCCAGTTCAAGTTATTGGTCATTATCTTATGGCATGGGTCCAGAGTACCTCTGGAGCTATCTCATCTCAATGGGACTAGCCCATACCACTCACTTCAGTGATGAGAAGAGTCTTTTTTTGCTGTGGCCCCTATCCTTTGGAATAGTCTCTCACTAGAGGTGAGGTCCACCCTCACATTACTGGCCTCTGGAAGAGCCTTAAAACCTTATTCTGCTGGTTGACCTGGGTCCCCAATAAGGGTTTGCTATATTGGGGTGGCTGATGGAGTAGAGAGAAGATCCACTCTCCCATACTGCCTATCTTCTTGGTTTTTAGTTTTTTTTATTTAATCCTCTTAATTTTAGCTATTTTGTAATCTTTTTCACCTTTTTATTATATTGTAAGGCACCCAGAGTTGCTATAACAATGAGACGGGCAGCATCTAAATTTAATTAATAAATAAAAATAGAATCAATATGTTTAATTTTAAAGAAATGCAGCACATATTTTGGAAGAAGTACAAAACTATTTTATAGCTTCTAGAAGCATTTTCCTTAATAGAAATGTTTATAGTACTGATATCCGAATAGAGTAATTAACATGCTGATACAGACTTATTTTTCACACAAATATTTTCTATTTTTATGTTCAGTATAAATTAAAGCAACATTATATTGGAAAAGTAGGTTTGATTTAATAATGGAATAATTCACATATAACCAATAGATCAATATGATCAATTTAGATTTTCAAGTTAAGGTAAGAATTTATATGCAACGTGCTTGAGAAACATTGAGAACTTTCCAAAACATTGGAAACATTCCAAATTTCAGCCCAACACAAGTATCCAAAATTTGGGTTTGCAAATAATAAGTTTTAACTATGCAGTTCTACATTTCTATGTGAATATCACATTAGTGAATAATAACAATAGCAATAGCACTTAGACTAATATTCTGCTCCATATTGCTTTATACCCCAGTCCGCAGCCCTTTGCCAGTCCGCAGCTCATTAGAAACTGGGCTGCGGAAGTGGTGGGCAAGTGTATGTGCGTGTGCGCACAGTTCCATTTATAAAAGCAGCATGCACATGCACATGAAACCATCCCTCTCCCTCCCACTGCTGCCGTCATCTCTGCTGGTCCACCAGTCCCAGAAAAGTTGGGGAATGCTGCTTTACAGCACTCCCTGAGCAGTTTACAAATGTCAGAATATTGCCACAATCTGGGTCCTGATTTTTCCAGCCTTGGAAGGGTGGAAGGCTGAGTCAACCTTGAATCGGTCAGGATCAAACTCCTGGTTGTGGGCAGAGTTAGCCTGAAATACTGCATTCTAACCATTGCATCATCACCATTTATACTTATGTTATCCCCTTTTAAAAAGGGACATGGTGGCTCAGTGGGTTAGGACGCTGAGCTTGTCGATCAGAAGATCGGCAGTTTGGCGGGTCGAATCCCGAGTGCCACGTAACAGAGTGAGCGCCTGTTACTCGTCCCAGCTTCTGCCAACCTAGCAGTTTGAAAGCATGTAAAAATGCAAGTAGAAAAATAGGGACCACTACGGTGGGAAGGTAACAGTGTTCCGTGCGCCTTTGGCGTCTAGTCATGCTGGCCACATGACCACAGAGACGTCCTCGGACAAGTGCTGGCTCTTTGGCTTTGAAACAGAGATGAGCACTGGCCCCTAGAGTTGGAAACAACTAGCACGCATGTGCGGGGGAACCTTTACCTTTACCTTTATTTATCCCCTTTTATAATAAAGTATTTGAGAATAGTTATGGCAAGTATAACTTTTTATACCAAATCAGGTTATCTAGTGTTTTTAATTTTTAAAATTCCTAATTTGTATAATTTGTGTTATGGTTTAATTTTTAAATTTTTCCTATGCTAAATAAAATATCAACTTGTTGAAGAAATTGGAACAAAATAATTTAAAAATACATATATATGTATGCATGTTATATAACATAAAATAGATAAATAAATAATAAAAGAACACTCAATAATGTCACTAATTATTTTGATTCCTAGAAGAACTCATGGGAAGCGGTAAACCTTGGTGTTTGAACAATACTGTTGCTTTTCCATCTCTTCTGCCAGTTAATCAGACTTTGAACAATCATCATCGATTGAAGAGATCAATAAGCACTGAACGTTTTGTGGAGACGCTGGTAGTAGCAGACAAAATGATGGTGGGATACCATGGGCGCAAAGATATTGAACATTATATTTTGAGTGTTATGAATATTGTAAGTTTTATCCCTTTACATATTCACGCAACTTATTTTAACACTGCAGATTGTAATGTTATTAGGTTTAAAATATAAGAATATATTACTAAAGGTGTTATTTTTTCAGTTACTTTTTTCTAAGAATGTATCCCAGTTGTCAGTGAAGTATGTTATTTACTTCTTTGGAAAATGGCTATGAAATATGAACCAATAGTGCTAGCAATGCACCAAATGCAGTCTTTTAGATACAAAAAAGGTAGTTCTGTTTGAAGTTACCATTGGTTTTGCTTAATGACCATGACTTTTACTTAACAACTACTCAACAAAGCTCATAAAGTTGAATCACATGGCTAACCCTCTTTATAACTATCACAACCTACAGCTGTAATGGGCAGGCTCCATTACATTCTTATGTTGAGAGCTACCTGTAGTTACAGGTATTTTTAGGCAATTTTTATTTTATTGATTGATTTAATTTTTATTCTTTCTTTATTATTGTTTATAAAACTCAAGGTGGCGAACAAATCAATACTTTTTCCTCTTCCTATTTTTCCTGGAACAAAAACCCTATTAGATGGGATGGGTTGAGAAAAAGTGACTGGCCCAGCTGATTTTTCATGACTTAAGGTGGGACTAGAAGTCATGATTTCCTGGATCCTAGGCCAGCACCTTAACCACTAGAGTAAACTGATTCTCAGTGATATTTTAGTTCTGTGGCCAGGGCAGTATCTATTAACTGAATGACCGAGTCACAAATGATTGACTTTGATCTGAAAAGATTACTGCTACCCCCCTCCTTAAATTTGCTACCAGTTCAGTTAATAGGCTATAACCACCACACTGGCATTTACTTTTTCAGTAGCAAAAGCGTCCACATAATTAATAAATTTGCTTCTTCTGTTTTAATAAATGCGTCATCTGTTTACATGGGACCAAATCACCAGTCAGTTTGTTCCATCTGGACAGTGTACTTCACTCTAGATCAGACATGTCAAACACAAGGCCCGGGGGCCAGATCCGGCCCGCGAAGTGGTTTCATGCAGCCTGCGAAGCCATCCTGGAAACAGTGAGGGAACGGCCCCCACTGCCTTGGCCCTGGCCCAGAGACCCTCCTTCTGCCAGAGACCCTCAGATCTGTCCCACTCCTGCCCAGGCCCCCATAGGCACCCTTGATGCAAACGATGTAGAGCTGGCCACGCCCACCCAGTAGGCCATAGGCACTCTAGCCACGCCCACCCAGTAGGCCACGCCCACCCAGGCCACACCCACCCGGCCCCCTGAGGGCAACCACAATGCTGATGCGGCCCTCAATGAAATTGAGTTTGACACCCCTGCTCTAGGTAGTTAGGAGGGCAATAGCCTTAGTGCTTTTCTCTTGGAGAGGACTAAATAAACTGCACAGATGCCAACTTCTGAGTTAGTGCTTCTGCTTCTCCATGGGCTTTTATCAAGTAAAACCACTTTCAGGCACGTTGTTAAAGTAGTTATTTAAAAATCAAATTGTGTGGTGTTTCAGTTGACTACTTCACTATTACATTTTTTTAATGGATTGGTACCTTTTAATCGTTCTTGTAGATGTATATTGCAAAGAATTTTAGAGGGGATGTGTAACCCACATCAGCCTAATCCTCCATACATTCTTTCATGTAAGGACTAATTTGTGTTTAGAATATGTGGATAGTGACTTTTAGGACATCAATATAATATTGTAAACAAAGTAAATATGAGAAAACAATTTAGGCACATCATTTTACATTAGTTGCTTTTCTCAAGGGCAGCCAGATGTAGAGCACATTATACTAATCTATATGGGAGGTGGTTGAAACACAATTTATTGTAGCCAAATTTATCTTTTCTTGCAAAAGTAAAATGGAACACTGTTTGAAAAAAAAAATCTTAGCAGCACCAGATTCTTTAAAGGATATCTCAAAACTTAATGTAACATTTCAGGGGGAGTACCATAGTTAATATTAATATGAACTTTCCCCCTTATCTTTCAAGATTTAAGTTACCTAATTCTTAGAGTGTTAATAATGTACAGTTTATACTGGATAAATACCACTATACTCAAATAATATACTATATCACCTACACTTTATCATACAATTAAAAATATTTTTTTAAAAATAAAAAAACTAAAAGACATGAGATATATTTCAAAGCTAGCAGGTTTTTATTTGTCTGACTTTATGTCTTTTCTTCTTTTCTGGAGGTCAGGTTGCCAAACTTTACCGTGATTCCAGCCTAGGAAACGTTGTGAATATTATAGTGACTCGTTTAATTGTCCTCACAGAAGATCAGGTAAGCAAGTTCAGATGTCTAAAATATAAGTAATGCAAATTAAATATAATAAAATATGGCTAAATATTGTTTGGAAAAAATGTTTAAGGGTAACACTACCATTACCAAGCGTCATCTGCATTATTTTAAATTTGAAGAGATTAGGAAAGTATTATGTAAATAATTGAATATCAGTTCAATTGAATATCATGAAAATTACATAAGTGGAAGATTGGAGTTCTAAAGTATTGTCATAACTTGTTCTTTGTTCTTGAATTTTGAAATTGTAAAAACCTTCTAAATAGCACCTTCCTCTGCATATAAGTACTTGCTGTAAGAGAGGAAAAGATAAATATTAAACTAAATCTATAATCCTTCTGGCAAAATCATTTTGAAGTTTGAAATTAAATTAAATCTTTAAGATGCATGCACAAAACATACTGTAAGACAGATTTAACAGTGATAAAAATTGGCAAGAAGAAATTATTCCTAGAAATCACTGCTTCTAAATACAGATCATAGTTAGACTTCAGAAGTCTTAACCGCTGACCCTAGTAACTTGTTTGGAACATTTCTGGTATGCATGTTGTATTGCAGCCAAACTTGGAGATAAATCACCATGCAGACAAGTCCCTTGATAGCTTCTGTAAGTGGCAGAAATCCATTCTGTCTCACCAAAGTGATGGAAACACCATTCCAGAAAATGGAATTGCCCACCATGATAATGCAGTCCTTATTACTAGGTATGATTCATTGATTTTTTTTCTCCTTTCCGTTTCTCACTTATTTGTGTTTTTAAAAAAAGCTAAAGTATAAGTATTTGTAGTAATCACATCAAGATGAAAATGTTGCTTATACTGACATAGTAATACAATATTCAACAATAGAACATACATTTCCGTCAGTAATAGATAAAGTATAAAGCCTACTGCATATGAAATGAAATAATAGAATTGTATGTTTAATGCTTTTAAAAGTATTTTAGACTTTTTATTTTAGAACAAATCGAGAGCAGGACCCTAATAAGTTCCTGTGCATGGAATTCTGAAAGTTGTGCATTCTTCTATCTTTTTTGTAATTTTGATTTTTGGAATCACCTTATAGATATATCTATCAAACACATTTTAGGTCATGGGATATATCAATGGAAGAAAGCTTTTGTTTTGTACACATGGCTTATGGCTGACTGCTGAGAGAAACAAGACATCAGTCCTCTTTAGTTCTCAAACTTCAAGATAATTTTTTAATTTACTGATCATGTTTTTATCACAAAGCTCAGACACACATAAATAAAATTATACTATTTTGACCTCACAGTTACTTTGTGGGTAGGTCAAAAGAAAATTACTTGCCTGAAATAGTTCAATCAGCTTCTGAGATTCATATCCAGCTTTTGTTGCATTACCTTACATCTGTTAATATAATCCAATCTGGTTGAAAATATACAGGTGACCAACAGATGCCAGCAAAATGTTAGATTTTTTTGTTGCTCTTTGCTGCCACCAGTAGCAAAATATCTGATATTTGCAGTTCTGGTTGTCCGGCTATCACATATATTCTATGTGTTCATGAACATCACTAAAATAATTTTGTTTTACTGAGGGAATTCATGATAAAATCAATGTGTCTTGTGTATTTTAATCAGCGTGAAACGATCAAGCATACAGTTTTTGGCTCTATTTTCAAAACTTTTTAAACGTTTATTGAAAATAAAAAATGTGGAGAACAATAGTAGACAAATAACTTGTAATTATTGAGTTGTATAAAGTCAACCAAGCTGTTATCATTTTCTTGTTATAAATAAATTATGTACATGATATTCTTAGAACAACTTTCCAGGAAGTTGTTCCAGAGGCTCTTAAATGTTTTTAAACTATGACCATTTCAGAAAACTGCATTAATTCAACAACATGAATGGAATTTTTTAGAATATTGTAGATGTTGTATCTATTAAATGTTATATACACACTTATATATCTATCTACTTCTCATGGGATCACTGAGTTGGCAGTTTTACTGCCAAAAGGAAGAGCCTATTTTCCAGTAAAATTCTTGCCTTGATTCTCAGGTTTTGTCTTAACTCCTATTGTCATGGTTTGCCAGGACATATATCGCAATTATTATCAATACGTACATGAATTTTTAGAATTGAATTTATTTTTCTCTGTACTTTCCACTAGTTTACAAACATGCACTTTGTGTCATAATTATTCAGAAAGATCTTTAAATGCAGAATGGCAATGTTATTGTACACTGGGATTATCTACCTGGGTGTTCTCTTACACTACCATTATATTTTTAGTTGTATAACCTTTCTTCCTCAGGTCCCTCCACTCTCTCCCAGGATATGATTTTTCTTCTAAGACAAGACAAATAACATGTACATGGCTCATGGAAGGGGCTAGCAAGTTGTTTTATTTTATTGTGGAGGAGAAAGGCATATTTATTCAAGATCAGTGATATCTAAGTGGGCGGGCTACTTAATTTAAGAATTACTATTCCAGAGCTCACAGCTAATAAGAACTGGCTCACCTTCCATGGTATTTAGTCTTTTCTGTTACAAAAGCCTTGGTTCAAGAATAATACTATACTCTGAGGGCATTGTTTAGTTTCATTTCTATAAAATAGTTTCATTTTGTCAGCTAATTGATAGTTTTAATCTAATGTTTAGACCTAATGAACAGGTCTATTTTTTGTTTTGAAGTATTCTTTTTTATCTTACTTTTAGAGTCTCTACTTTAATGTGTAACATTTATAATAAAGTTCTTAGTATTTTATACTGTGCATATTATGATATGAGAGCAATTCATATGCTTATGATTGAAGAAATTATATTTAGATTCATCATTGGTGTAAATATTCAATGTGTGGAATATGATAACTTCCTCAAGGATAATTATTTCCAAGGAGCTTCTTGTTTTCAGGTAGCCCAATATCATAGCTTCTATAATTGGGAAAACTAACTTTGGAGGCTGGTAATTAAAAGGGGAAATATTGGCATCAATTTTTCTTAAATCATGTCTTCCATTACAGAAAAAAGAGAACAACAATATTTTCTGATGCTTCTTAGAATACTTAATAAACTTAATAATTCTAGGCATATTTTCTGAGATTAAATTCTATTAAAATCAATGAGACTAATTTCTAAATACAGATATTTAGAATATAAAAATGCTTTTGTGAATCATTTAAAAATGCAGTGCTGGTGTTAGGTAAACCGGGGTCCCAATCTCTGGGCCACGACACACTAGTGGGCCATGAATTGTTTGCAACCGGGCCACGGAAACAATGGGTGACCATGTGTGCACACTCATCCCCACTTGTGTGAACAATGGTCCAGTGTGTGCACAAGCACTTCATTTGTGTGAGTGATGGGTGTGCATGCACGCCGCTCATACAAATGTAGCTGTGGATGCACGCTTTCCAGCAGCTTGCGCAGAACCATCCCCTCTTCCCCCCCCAAAGGTCCACAAAATTGGGAAGGTTGGGAACTTTGAGGTAAACTGGGAGAAAATTTTTTGTAATAGATTGTTTAGATTTTGCTATGCTTGTTGAAGCTAAGATGGTGGAGCAGTGGGCTAATGCCTCCTTAAGTAACACCAGTTGCCTGCAATTAGTGCAGGTTCGCATCCCACCAGGCTCAAGGTTGAGTCAGCTTTCCATCCTTCCGAGGTAGGTAAAATGAGGACCCAGATTGTTGGGAGCAATAAGCTGACTTTGTAAAAATGCCGCTTGGGCCCCCCCGAAAGCCCTAATAAGCAGGTATATACCTAGAATGAAGGCTATTGCTAAGCTTGTAAGCCGCCCTGAGTCTTCGGAGAAGGGCGGGATATAAATGGGATTAAAAAAAAAGATGGATTTATGGTTGTTGTTCAGTCGCTAAATGGACCCCATGGACCAAGGCATGCCAGACTCCCCTGTCTTCCCAGAGTTTGCCCAATTTCAATTCATTGCATTGAGAATTTATGGTACTTAATATATTTAATTTTGAGGTTTCTTATACTTAAGAAAGATTGAAAGCATACCTGGATGATAGAATTATTTATGAACATACAAATTAGAGGATTAAGAACGATATTGTTTTAGATAGGTAAATAGGTAGGTAAAATGAGGACCAAGATTGTTTGGGCAATAAGCTGACTTTGTAATAATGCCACTTGGTGGGGGGGGGGCGAAAGCCCTAATAAGCAGGCATATACACAGAATGAAGGCTATTGCTAAGCACATTGGTTTGTGCTTAAATTGTAAGCCGCCCTGAGTCTTCGGAGAAGGGCGGGATATAAATGGGATTAAAATAAATATATAAATAAATGAAATAGGAATTTTTTAATATGTATGTAAAGTATGAGAAATACTATGTTGAAGATGAGATTTACTAACAAGCAGTAATAAAATTAATTGCAACTTTTCTGTTTTATTAAATTATTTAAAACAATTATTACTGTAATAAATTTTACTATGGTTCTCCTTGTTCACCAATTTATTCAAATACATATTTGTTTATATGACCAATATTATATGTTTATCTGTTATATTTATATTGCATCTTTTATTCCGGAGCTCAGTGTGGCATACATAGCACTGCCTCCTCACATTTTCCCCAATAACAACCCTGCAAGCTCACTTGGGCAAAGACAGAATCTGATTCAGATATATTCAGTAAACTTCTGCTGAAAATGCTACAACAAAAAAGGAACACTTTATTGGATGGTAATGATACAAAAAGACTAAAATTTATTTGAAAAAAATAGATCAAAATATTCAGACAGTTCTAAAAATAACATTGATCTATAACCACAAATAATTTACAAAATATGTTTCCAGATAATATAAATGAAAAGCACCAGAATTTATTATGGTACATGCTAAGAATCAATCGGGCACAATATTGAAAAGCAGAAAACTTGCTGTCAATAAAAATAATGAAATTTAAAAATAGGTGTCAATGGAAAAATTCACCATATAAATTCACAGCAGAACTCTAACCAAGTTTTAAAAAAATGGTTTCCTTATATACAACACGTTACACAGCAAAGCAGATTCAGACACTTGAAATATGATATTTGAAGAAAAACGGAGCTTAAAAAATAATAGTAAAAATAATCTAAACAAAACTTATTAATATTGTCCAAAACATAGTATAAAAATTACTGGCTGGGAAAAATAGGAGGAGACGGGGGCTGCTAGAATGCCTTTTTAAAATGTATATATTAATCTGTTTTGCTTTCTTTAACTTCGAAACATCTTTTTATATAACCATCATTTGTGTGTGTATATCTCATTTTCCTTTCTCATTTTGCTTTTTTTGTTTGTATGTTCAGTAGACTTTACATTATATTTTTACAGTGAAAATGATATTTCAGAAATGATTAACTTACATTTATTTAAAAATACCTGATTAAATGGAGAAGTAGTAAAATTAATACTTCAGTTAAATAATTCTACAGTCCAACAATTGATTCCATTTGGGAAAAAATATTATATACATTTTGTCTGTAGTTACTGTTTCCATTTATTGCAAAGTTTACTATACAACTTTATATATATCTATGTATGTGACTATACACCTAGTATGATTTTGTTTCTTTTTTAGGTTTTTGCTTTCTTTTATAGTTTTGTGTTTTTTTTTCTTTTTTTTTTCTTTTAAAAAATATTTAATAAAAGAAAGGGAGTTTTTCTAAAAAAAAAGAGAAAATTTCTGGGGGTAAAGATGGATTGAATTTTGGTCTTCCCAGTACCACTCTAGCATTGCAACCACTATAAAATACTGGCTTTTAATATGGTAACATTGGCATATTTTGCAAGATATAATGGGTTGTGAGAATGACCTTGAGAAACAGGACAAAGAAGCACAACCTAGACAATAGTTTGATAAACAAAATCTGAGTGCAAAGGAAGGATGGGGATGAAGAAAGTCTGGGGAATAAAAGTAAGGATGGGAAAAGATACTTTCAGACTTGCAAGTTATGATAATCTTACAGCTAAGATAGTGTTAGTATTTTTGGTTTGTGCTTCTTGTCTAGGGTTAGCCTTGAAGGACTATCACAAGACTGGGGTACATAGTTTATAAATTATCCAATGTAATTAAACAAAAGGAAAAATTAAGTTGATATCATAGAAAAGATAAACCCAAACTTTCAATTGTTGCTTACTGCAAAATATCTCATATATATGCTACACAAGGGAGGTATTTTTGTGTGACTTTCAAGAACCAATTTGGTCTAGTGGTTAAGACACCAGGCTACAAAACAGGATACTATGAATTCTAATCCTGCCTTAGGCATGAAAGCTAGCTGGGTAACTTTGGGCCAGTCACTCCGTCTTTCTCAGCCCATAATATCAAGCTTGGGCAACAAGCTAGTAGAGTGTCAATTCCTGTCAAAATACAGGTCCTGCAACTGCAGGAAATGCTGGGAAGAAAAAAAAATTGTGACCTTCTTTTCAATATAAGCACAACATACAAACAAACACACAAACAAACTATTTTTTTTAAAAAAGTTGTCACTTTGCTAATTTAAGAACTGAATATTCAAACTGGGCCATTGGTTCAAAATTTAACATTATATGAATAACATTGCACAAACTTTGAACTGACATGCTTTTCCACTCTGCTGGCAGAGTTGCAAAATAGAGATAAGAAACATGTGGTTCCTATTTTACAGAAACTATAGTTTATCATTATATTTAAAAATAATGGTTGGAGTAAACTTTGTTTTAATAAATAAGAGCATATATTGTAATTTGATTCTATTTTTTCAACAAATCATAGTCTAAATTGGCATACAAATAAATTGAAGATAATGTTATTTAGGAAACAAATACTTCCTATCCCCTTTCTGTCATACTTTAAGGGAAGGGAAACTGAAGAATTTTGTTGTTATTTAGGAAATAAACAGGCATATTCTATGTTTATATTCAAATATATGGACTCTGTAGCTATACATTTAACTTATTTCTTGTGAAAATGTATTATTCACTTTATTTATGTTGTTCAGGAATTCAAGGTGGTAGAATATATTCACATTCAATAGAACATATTTTGATGGCATTACAACATTTTCCATGCTTTATTTAGTAAACATAGGTACTTTCTTTCCCTGTCTATAGCAGAAAGCAAGACCAACAAACAGGGCTTTTTCTCTTGGTGTTTTTCTTGGACTTGGAAGTATATAGCAAGTGAAACCATAAAGCCATCGTACACTTTACTGCCTGCAGTTGATCTGCCATAATATAAAGAGAGGCAAAATAATTTCTACCATTATTGCCAACATAGTGACAATTCAGATGATCTGCTCCTTCCAATCCACAATTTTCCAAAAATTTCTGCTGAGGACCATATTAAGTGAATTAAATGTTCACGTAATATGCTTCTCGGCAGTGATTCTTGAAAAGTTGTGGTTTGGAAAGAACCAGATCACCTGAACTGTCACTGTCATTGGGATAATAGTGATTAACAAATATACAGTAAATTCAAGGATAGTAGGTTGTCAGATTAATAACAATATAATCAAGAAATGGGCTCATCCTCACCAATCATAGCCCCAGTTTCAACAACAGAACCAGCTCTTTAAGTATCTGTGAAAGGCCAGCAGATTGGGGCAAGTCTGAACTTCAGGGAACAATGCTCCTGAGGGTGAGCACCACAGCAGAAAATGTTGTCTTGTTGTGGTTCTGCTCATTCATTCCTGGACAAATGTTGACAGAAGGTTTCTGCTCAAGTCTAAGGTGTTTACAATATAGGGTTCTACAAGGTTCTTTTATGTCCCATGTTTAACATTTACATGAAACTGCTAAGTAAGGTCTTTTGGAAATTTGAAGTGAAGATCTTCCGTGAGTGACGACAACATCTCAGTCTCTCTATCATTAGTGGAAATACTGAATCAGTACATGGCCATAGTAATGGACTGGATAATGGCCAACAAACTGTCATTTACTCAGAACAAAATATAGATGTTGTTAGTGGATGATTCATCTACCAATGTGGGTAGTGTTCAACCTTTTTTTTGTTTTTGAAAATGGATACGGTTCACTCTAAAGAATAAAGTTTGCAGCTTTGAAACACTCTAAATTCATCTTTGTCAGTAGAAGCATCAGTGACCTTTGTAATATTAAGTATCTTTTACCAGTTTAGGTTGACAAACCTACCAGTTATAGTCCTACCTAGATAAATATAATCTTATTAAAGTAATGCATGCCATGGTTACTTCTTGAGTTATATGTGTGACTGTGCTTGACAAGGGTTTGGAAAGTATAAAACAATAGTATTGATTGGGACATCAATACTATGACTTGCCACTCTTCCTTGATTCTTGATTTGTTTCTGGTTTCAGTTCAAGTTGGCATTTGTCTATAAAGCCTTTTATAGCATGGGACCATACTAGGTTTTTTTTAGAGGGAACCTTTTTTGGGGTGGGTGGGATACCAATTATATTGATTTTTGGTTTATGTTACTAGGTAAACATGCTTTTATTCTTTTGTGCGTTTTAACTGTTTAATATATTAATTTTAAATATATTTATCATCATAAATGTTTTAATTGTATGGGATATGCTTTTGTTTTCTGATTTTAGTATTATGCATTTTAATTACTGAATGTTCAGTTTGTTTAGAATTGTAATCTGTTTTAGACCATCCTGGCTTCAACTGGGAAAACTTAGCGTTAAAAGTTTGGTTAATTTTTAAAAAAAACTAAAATTAAAACCAAGAAGGAGGATGGTGCAATATTCTAAACCAGTGTTTCTCAACCTCAGCAACTTTAGGATGTTTGAACTTCAACTATCAGAATTCTCCAGCCAAAATGTTGGCTGGGGAATTCTGGGAAGTGAAGTCTACACATTAAAGTTGCTAAGATTGTGAAACGTTCTAAAAGTGTGAAATAAAATATCTTCATCTGTTTTCAAGCTAGAAATACTGATAATAATGAAATTAAGGTCAGAATCTTTCAAATTGGGGATGTTTTGTGCACCCCTATTTACTACTATTTGATAGGTAGTAGAAACAATTCACAAGCATGGAGCAAACAGCATGAATGTAGCAGGTCAGAATGAGCTGAAGCTGGTTTGGATTCTCAGCTCCCATATAAAAACCTCAATTGCAAAATATTGCCCAATATGTTATTTTATTTAATGTGTTGTTCTTTGTCATAGGTAGTATCCAGTGCTCAGTTGCATGTAATTTCTTATCAATTTTTATAACAATAAAGGGTGAATCTGGAAAAAAAACACAGTAAAAAACTTTTTTTTATTTCTGAGATGGAATACTTGTTTCCCAATCATAATTCTTTAATTTATCCTATAATTTCCATACACTCGGTAGTCTACTTTCATATTTGAGTTCATTATCTGTTTCACTGTAATATATCAAGCATTTTTGCATTTGTAAAGCTTTTACTCTGTTAATTTGAACCATTAGTTTGCTAACATTTGAACTACATGACTCAAATATAGTTGATATTAAATATACAGCTAATGTTTATAATGTTTGTTCTGTATATGTTATTTATTAAAGTTAAAATGCTTTTGGTTAAAATGTTTGTCCACTGCACTCAGAGCATAACAGGACAATCTCCATGTTATATGTATATGATTTGTTTTAAAGTAAAAGGAAGTGGGGGATGAGCTGGTACTGTAGGTAATTCACTGATATTCTGTTACCCATGAATCATACTAATCAGCAGCCAGTCATTATCTCTTTAAGGTATTATTTAATAAGGTGCTATTTTAGATAATACTTACATTAAAAAGTAAGCAAAATGTGAAATATTAAGATAAAACATTACCACTCAATATTCTAAAGTACTTATGAAGGAATAGTTTTAATAGATTTAGAATAGTGATTGTTTTTCCTGTTGAAATACTAATATTTTGCAGACATATGGCTATAACTTCGTAACAAAATGATAAGCTGTTTTTTTAAGGCCAGAAATGACAAAGATCCACTATAACCTCTTTTTCTTCCTAGAAGGTCTCTCTATGGCCTCAGGTCAGAGGCTATGAGCATATTGTAGCTTGTAGTTTATACTAGATTGCAAGGCTGACACTCCAGCTGGCTGCACATAATTACAATGATTACAGTCTGACAACTGCAGTTTCACTACAGTAATGTGATCAATATTTAAAAACAACATTACTAAGAGGCATCTCTTATAAATATATCTATTTTCATTCTTTACAGATATGACATCTGCACATATAAAAACAAGCCTTGTGGAACTCTGGGTAAGGTTCATAGTGTAAATTGAATGAGTATTTATTTTTAAAATGTTTCTACAGATAAGATGGCTTCCCTATTATTTGTCTGTTTACATAAGGATAGATTTTAAAATATATTTTACTTTCAAAAGGGAATTTTTAAATTTTATTATTAATTATTTTCAGTAGCTGGATTTCTTTAAAAGTCTAGAACAGTATTTCTCAACCTCAGCCACTAAGATGAGCGGACGTCTGCTCTCAGAATTCTCCAGCCTGCAGTGGTTGAGAAACACTGGCTTAGAAGTAATCAAAACAACATAGGGAAAAGGGAAGCTTATACTGCTTTCTTCATTATGAAGATTAGTCTGATACATTTCACATAATACAAAATGAACCCTTAGGAAAGACTGTTAGAAATCAAAATGTACATTGTAAAATTGTTATATTTTAGAAAATATGAACAGCTCATGATTGCTGTAGTATCAAACCTGCTAGCATTCATAAAGTATTCAGAAAACCTGCATGCATTTTATGTTTAAGTCACTTTGCTCTGCTTTTAAATTATAATTTGCCACTCCTAATGACTGAATCATCCTGAAATTTCACTCCTATTTATATTCTTGTTTCACTGTTAAGTGAAGCTTAAGTATATGTGGGAAGGATAAATATTCTGTTTCTAGACAGATTTTTGTCCCCCTCCCCCCATTTCCTTACTTGGGAAGACATGTCTGCCTAGCACCTGGGAAACTACATGGGCCAGGTGGTCTGATCTGATTTTAAACTCTGCATTCAAACCTAAATTCTTTGTCTAGAATTTTCTGAGCTATTTAAATACGTACAAAAGACCATTTTCTGCTGGTGTATGGAAAGGAGTTCACAAATTCAATCTCTACAGGATTTCACTATGTTCACAGAGCTGCATTATTACTATCATTACTATTACTATCCTGAAAGCTGAGTGCAAGAGTTACATTCTGTCCCAGTTGATGATTAGGATATGAGTCCTCCACATTCACAATATTGTCATCCCTTCTCTTTGTCATTTGGAGCATGGGGCAACTATTTTGCAAGTGGCAAGAATTCCCGTACTGAAATTGGGTAGAAAAGTGAAAAGGAGTCTGCAAACGTAAATAAAAAGAGTAGGACAGCAGTAGCAGCAATTGTCAGACCTTCCTGTAACTCCAAAGTCAGCAGAAAGAAGATAATATTTTGCCAGATACATAAAAACATACATGTTCCTTTGATTATATCTCAAGTTTGTCACTCGAATATTATTTTGTTGAGGGCACTTGTCATCATATTTCATCCTGATGTAAGAATTCTTTATTAAATCCCACTGTGATGAATCTAGGAATAAATTAAACTATACTTCATTACAGCAGCCAGGATTAATTCTTCATTTATTTCATCATTTACCATTATTTAAACCAACTATTAACAGACTTAAAGGATAAGTATAAAATATGTACAACTTTAAATAAATGAACTGTTTAGCATCACACCTTTATTATTCTGCTTTCTTTGCACTGATAAGAGAGAGGACAGAGTTTTATGTGCATATATTGTTAAATCATTATTTGGAATAGTATCTACCCTAGCTAATATGAGGTAGTTTGGTATCTTTACAAAGCCACTGTCATGGTTCCAATAGATGAAACCCATCAAAAGAACTTCCAGGCAAAATTCTTCCTTAAAAAACATTTATTCAGAAAACAAAGTATCGGCACTATATAGTTGAACCCAAAAACTAAATTCCCTTCCCCCGATACAAAGTAACAAAGTACAATTCCCATCCCCAATAAACTGTCATAAAACACATTCCCCAATTAGCTTCAAGCGTGGGATTTCTCCTCAGCTCCTCAGCCCGCCAAAACATTATCAGCGTGTCCTTGAGTTCCCACAGCAGCGTTATTATTGTGGCTAGCTGAGCTTACATCCCACCCACCCCCACTGCACCTTTTTTCTAAAAGCAAGAAAAAGCATGTTAAAGGAATACAGAAAATGCCTGCATTTTCATCAGTTGTCAGAGCAGGAAGATCCAACGTTGGCAGCGTTGACATCTGGCCCCCCTGAAATTCTGCAATTCAAAGAAAATCATAGGTTAGGAGTTGCCCCTTGGTTTTTTAGGGTGTTTCTCATAGAATTTACTAATGAGCCTTTCAGCTTTTACATCACTAGATTTTACCCATGTGGCTTCAGACAATGGATATCCTTTCCACTGCACTAAGTACTGTAACTTTCCTTTAAAAAGTCTAGGAATCCAGAATATGCTTCACTTCATAATGAGTCTGACTGGATACTACGAGAGGCCCAGGTGCCTTCTTATAATGAGCCAGCTCGACGTCCAACCTTACTGCTGCCTGGTACCACTCCTGCAATAGGTTAGGGACAGCTTGATAGATGCAGGCCTGGGAAAGGTGATCATCTCGCTCCTCCTTGAAGTGGTGCACTAGGGACTGTTCAGGCCACCTTTCTATTCAACCTGCTACCTTATGAAATTCTCATACGTATTCCAGAGCAGGTCTGCTGTCTTGTTTTATGTATTTGTTTCTCCGCTTTGAAGGCTATGGATGGGTCCTTGGTCCTTGGTTCTTAATCCAAGGAGGAAGAGATGGAGGTTCCCTAACTCAGGCGCTTGTTCATTAGGCATTCAGATGCTTCCCCTTCCAAATTGGCCATGACCACATCGACCGTAGCAGCTGGTTTTGGGTAGAAATTGGCGTTGCTATTCATGTGGGAACGTACTTGATTGAGGAAGAAGATCAGCTTCTCTGGGTCAAATGTTGCTCTAAGGGGTGGTGCCATTATGGGTTGCTGCCACCCAGTGTGGCTGCATTCCCAGCGGTTGCTGGCCTCCCTACTGTTGCACCCTCAGTGGATGCCGACCTCCCAATGGTGGCTACGGCATCCTGAGTTGCTGCAGGCCCCCTAGCAGTTGTTGCACATTCAGGGACTGTTGCCACCTTCACTGCTGCTGCACTCCTAACAGCTGCTGACATAATGGCAGCAGTGGCTGTGGCATCCCCAGTTGCTGCAGGCCCCCCAGCAGATTCAGAGGTTGCTACCAACCGCACTCTTGCTGTGCTCCCACTTATAGCTGGCCTCCTGTCAGTGGCTGCGGCATCGGTAGTTGATGCAGGCCTCCCAGCGGTTGTTGCACATTTAGAAGCTGGTACCAGCCCCACTGCTGTGGCTGACCTCCCAGCGGTGGTGGTTGCGGCATCCCCAGTTGTTGCAGGGGCCCCAATGGCTATGGTGCTCTCACCTGTTGCTGCCCAATGGTAGTGACAGAGCTTTCATGGTACCTGTGGTGATCTGGGCTTCTAGAGAAGCGACAACGTCTTGGGCCTCCATGTTCAGAGTGGTGGCCAGGACTGTCCCTCCTTGCAGGGCTGGAGGTTAATGTTGGTGGCTTCGAAGACGGGGAAGCCACTTGTGCCCCCAGGAGGAGCTGGGGCTTCTTTTAGCCATGGATTGGCATCTGTTCCGCTGATCATCATGATCACTTGCATGGGAAGAGTGAGAGGGTTGTTGCTCCCCACTCTTCATCTCTAGCCCCTTGAACCAACTTCTCCACCAACTTCTCCACCAATTGGCTACAGGCTGTGGACAGGTACTTCCATTCTCCGGTGTCCTCAGTAGTCATCGATTTCCTGATTCTCTAGTGGCCCGGGGAACACAATTCTTGAGAGGTTCCCTCTTGCAAATCAACTTCTTGCATTTGGCGGGGTTGTATCGAGGGGCTTGGAGGGCAGGGTCTACTCTGATGACCAGATCAGCTCCCGCATATTGGGTCTCGCCCCCAGCTGTAAGGCCTGAGAAGATTCCTTCTCCACCAGTGCACTGGCTTGCTCTCCCTCCACTGAGGCTGCAGCCATGGCCGGGGTGCTGGATCCAGGCACTCCTTCCTTCTCCATGTTGAGATCTTACCCGACTCTGTCAGTCTATTCCTATACTTAGGAACGGTGACTGGAGCTTAGGACCCCAAGGCGTTTAAAGTAGAAAATGTTAGTTTTGGGTTTAATGTCATGGTTCCAACAGATGAAACCCATCAAAAGAACTTCAAGGCAAAATTCTTCCTTAAAGAACATTTATTTGGGAAACAAAGTATCGGCACTACATAGTTTGTTTATTTATTTATTTATTTATTTATTTATTTATTTATTTATTTATTTATTTGATTTGATTTGATTTGATTTGTATACCACCCTTCTCCCTAAGAACTCAGGGCGGTTAACAGTGACATAAATAACAGAATGCACAAGTTGAACCCAAAAACTAAATTCCCTTCCCCCGGATACAAAGTAACAAAGTACAATTCCCACCCCCAATAAACTGTCATAAAACACATTCCCCAATTAGCTTAAAGCACAGGTTTTCTCCTTAGCTGCTGAGCCCACCCAGTGGCGTAGCGTGGGTTGTCAGCACCCGGGGCAAGGCAAGTAATTTGCGCCCCCTCGCTCTTGCACTGCACCGCACGCCTGGCACCCCCCTGGCGTAAGAAGAATCGAGCCTCCCGCGATCTCCCGTCCCCCCACCCCCCTGAAATTCACGCCCGCTTTCACAGACTTGTTCTTTTACACCGGCTGCAAGTACCAGGAGCCAAAGGCAGCCTCTCCGAAAGCCTCACACCCAAAGACGCAGGCACGCCCACACCGAGGAACGCCGCCGCTGGCGAGGCTCACAGACGCCACCGCTGCCGTTCTTTCTCGTTCGCGGGAGCGCGCGGTGGCGTGCGCATACAGAGGCGTATATAGACCCAGGGAGCCACCGAGCCTTCCCCCACCCGGAGAGAGAAGCGTTTCCGTGTCGGCGCAGGCACAGATACCGCTCGCTCGTGATCAGCCTTGCCCTAGCCCGCCGGTCGCACCCCCCCAGATGTTGTGCCCGGTGCGGCCGGCCCCCCCTGCACCCCCCACGCTACGCCACTGAGCCCACCAAAATGTTATCAGCTCGTCCTTGAGTTCCCACAGCAGCATTATTATTATGGCTAGCTGAGCTTACATCCCAACACCCCCCCACACTGCACCTGATTTCTAAAAGCAAGAAAAAGCATGTTAAAGGAATAAAGAAAATGGCTGCCTTTTCATCAATTGTCAGAACAGGAACATCCAATGCTAGCAGCGTTGACAGCCAGTATATTCTGTATATGAAAGATGAGAGTAGAAGATCTTCTACCAGTTCCTATTACTAGTATTAACTAGCTTGATATTTCAAGAATTGGATTTCAAGAACCATACATATGTGTATCTTTTGGCAGTAGCATTTATTATATCAGCTTTATCAGCTTTTGTTCATTTATTGTTCTATTTCATTATAGTAGCTCTTCATGCAGTGATTTATAATTATAGCATTTTCTTGTAAAATATTGTACAATGTAAACGTATAGAGATAAATAGATATGTTTATTACTTTTAAAGGCCAACAGAAAAATTACACAAATCTATACAGAAATCCTATTGAATTTAATAGGATTTAGCTAAGTGTATAGAACTATAATACAGGCCACTGTTATTACTGACTAAAAGGTGTTACTTAACAGAATATAAGATAATATGATCTTTGTTGCCATTTTTTACTGTGGGCACAACGGCACACATCAAAAATGAAATTTAGTTGCCCGCTCTCAAAGTGAAACACATACATGACACACACCTAAAACATACTATATAGAACATATGTATAGACCCACACCCCTACATTTATATAACAATAAAATATTAAATACTGTCCATCTTGAATATATAACGGAAGTTCTCAGTGCACAGTTCACTTGTTTTGTATTACATTTGCTTTTCATTTCATAATGCCACATTATTTCTGCTAATGCAGATTTCTTTAGCTATTTTAAGGACTTCTTATAATTCTTTGCAATCCATTAAGACATTAAATAAGTTACATAATACTGCTGTCTAGCCAACTTGCCTCATTTTATGTTTGCATCTGATATTTTTGATATAAAGTTCACATTTTCTCATGCTATTGAATTTCATGCTATTATCTTGATCCAAAATTGTTAACTGAATTTTGATTCCTCCCATGTTATCTAGTTTCGATGAGCAATCTGTTTATTATTTTATCTAGGTCACATATAAAATCTTGACTTGGACAATATAATACAAACAAGGGAATAATTAATTGGATATTCCTTTATCAGCACAGTTTGTTTTCCATTCAATAACAAGTTATGAGAAATTCTGTATTATTGAACCTCTGGCTGGATAGCCTTTAGTGCAGGGGTCCCCAACCCCTGGTCTGTGGACCAGTACTGGGCTGTGACATGCAGCTGATCCGCACAAACAAGCAAAACCCCATCCGTGAGATGCAGGCAGCACACAAAACCACACCTTCTCCGATCCATGGAAAAACCTCTCTCCACATAACCAGTCCCTGGTGCCCAAAACGTTGGGGACCTCTGCTTTAGTATACTGCAAAAATAACATCCGGCTTTCAGTCCTAAATTTATCCAATGCTTTTTTATTAGATATAATTTCAATCCTAAGCAGGTGAATATAACTGAGTTGATGAGTGTCAGTATTTTGTCTGCCACATAATGTATATATGCTTTTGGAATTCCAATAGAACTTGAAATGAAATAGGTAGTCTAATTGTTTGTCTTTACACCAGCATATGCCTTCCTTTTGAGTTGCTGCTAAATCATTTCTATCCATTTGACCCTAAATATCTTCCTGTCCTGTTCCTCACCTGAAAAGTGGACTGATGTTTGTTCTTTAATGTCAGAAACACAAATGTCTCCTCTTGTTTGTATGTGAAATTTTTCTACCTAATTCTTCTTTTTTGTTTTATTCCTCTTTCTTACAAACTATTAGGGTTTACTGGCTCTCATCTAAAAGCAATATATCCCTCCTTCCTGATAATACAAAAGTTCAAAAATATATCTCAAGCCCTTTATTTTGCAGTCCATAGGACACACATGATCCCTGTTTTGCAGGTCACTAGATCACCTTCCTGAGTGTACTTATATAGAATCATAGGACCGGAAGAGTGTTTGGTGGTCTTCTAATCCAACTCTCTGCCCCAAAGCAGGAATCATCACCTCCCATCTTGGACAAATGGTTGTCCAATCTTTTTTAGAAACTCTCCAGCAATGGAGCATCCAAAACTTCAGAAAACAAGCTCTTCTACTGCTCAATAGTTTTCACTATCAGGAAAGTCCTCCTTATTTTCAAGTTGGAGCTCCTTCTGACAAGCTTCTACACCTTGCTTCTTGTCTTACCAGCAGGTGCTATGGAGAATGAATCAATATCCTCATGCCAGTGGCAACCCTCCAAGTATTGGACAATTGCTATCATGTCTCCCTCAGTCTTCACTTTAATAAGCTAAACATATCTAGTTCCTTTAGCCATTCTTCATAGCATTTAGCTTCCAGACCTCTTACCTTTGTTGCTGTGGTGGAATCTCCAATTAGACTAGGGGAAGGGGTCAAGAGGGGGGCAGGTTTAGAGTCATTGCACTGCGGTAAGTGGTACAGATCAAACCTCCCCAGAATCCTTGAAGCCTTTACTTGCCATTCCCAAAGGAATGGAGTTAGTCTGGCAAGATTCTTGTAACCTAGTTGACTAGCAATAAGCTACTGTTGAGACTCTTTATGAGTGGTTCTGTTTGTTTTTGCCTGACAGTTTGCTCTGCTCTACACTCTTTCTGAGGCCTCAGCATCTTTTTAGTATTGGTATGACCAGAACTGGATGCAGTATTCCAAATACAGCTACAACAGTCCACTACAGAGTGATGCTATCAGGTCCCTTGATCTTGATACTATCCCCCTATTGATGCAGCATAGCACTGCATTGACTTTAGAAGATACTGAATCTCGATGCATTGAACTCTACGTCTTCCCTGCCTAATTTCTACATATAACTCAATTGCTCAAACCAAGAATCAAGAAAGTTTTTTTTACATAGCTTTTCTGCTGTAATTATACCTGCCAGCTATGATGACATCTACCACATGCTTTATAGCAACGTTAAATCAGGAGACGCACTTCCTCCATACTGTAGCAGTAATTAGTAGAGTTTTTTAAAAAGTACATAATGGGGTTTTAAAAAAACCTATTACATGTATTTTATGACTTCTGGAGTTTTTGTACTATGGAAAACAGTGGCATAAGACTGCATAAATGATGGTCTGGGAATAAGATAGTATCACCACCTAGAGTTGGAAGCGTTTCCATGGCATTGTACGGGAACTACAGACTCCTAATTGACAAAGATGTCCCTCAGTGATAAAAAAGCTACATATTGCAAGGAAAAAAAATCAGTCCCAAGAAAAAAGGTACATAAAGCAAAAAGAGGAAAGAAATAAGATTACAATTACAGTGACAAAGTTCAGAACTTTGCAGAGCAAACTGAACAGAGAAAAAAAAAGATAGACCTAAGAGGAAACATAAAACAATAGTCTGAATAAAGTGGTTTAGAACTCATCATTTGTTGGGTTTGTTGGTGTTTTTTTTAGCATGATTATAGGAATTATTCCAGTCCTCAGCTATAAATGTGAATTGAGTTCATTATATTCTAAAAGTGTTAACGATATTATTTGTACTGTAGAAGAAAAAGGCATCAATACATACTGTTGTCACAACGGGTAGAATTTAGAAATTTGAATGCTATCGTTATCTTGTTATCTTTAAAATTACTGGAAGGAAAACATGATTGTAACCTTTTTCTATCAGAAATTATAGTTGGTTAAAAATAATTTCCATCTACTTTAGCAAAGCTTGTTTTGATTACTTTTATTTTGCCCTAGTCTGGAGCCAGTGACAGTTATGTAAACTAAACATATACTTGAAGATAAAACATCAGACTATCTTTATCTCTTATCCATATCTATTTGCTGGGAAGCTAATAGAAATCATCTCTGCATATAAAATTCTTAAAAACACAGAGAATTAGGTCAGCTACAGATAATAATGCTATGCATGCATCCAGTTAACAGCTTTTTGCATACTGTAATTATAACCAAGGGAATTAAGGGGTAAGAAATGACTAACAGAGAGGATATATGCATGGTTGAGATGAAAATATTTTCTAACTTGTTTTATACAAGTTATTCTCAGACTAGGTATTTCCTGGTATTTTATATACCATAGCTTCCATAACTGATCATGCTAGTTGAAGCAAATAGGAGAGATAGTGCAGAACATCTGGAGAGACCAGTTGGAATCCTGAATTATAATAATCTGCCTTGAAGATATAAAGCTAGAGTGAAACCATGAAATACTTGCAATTTATTCCTATAGAAAAGAGGGATCTAATATTAGTTTTATTTTTTTTTCTTTACAAACACATTGCTTTGAGTTCTAAAAGTATTCTTTTTACAGTATTCTGTAACAATATTTTTGCAGCACACATATAATCCCTAGGAGTGTACATTAATGTTTTTTCCAGATAAGCATACAGTACTCTGAGAAATATATCACTAAGGCTGTTGCAGATCCATTATCAGTAGCGATAATTGATTAGTCCTGCATTAAAGTATATCATGTACAATACTCCATATGTAAATGTCTGAAGCTTTTCATTCATTTTAGATTTTTTAAGGCACATGTTTCATGCTGTAATAAAAGGAAAACAAGATAGTGAATACAAATTAATGTTTCTTTCTCTGCAATTGATGTACTGAGGGTTATTTTTCTCTCATAAAATTTCTCTAGAATATACCACTTGGGGATTTTGGGGTAGCTAAAATGTTACTTGTATGTTTTATGAACCCACTAAACTTAAAACCATTCTGTTTGGAAAAGTAACATGGACACATTTTGCTTTCTGCAACCTCAAAAATGTTAAAATAGAAGTGCTTGCTTGAATTCCCTCTCCTGGCTCATGTTACTAGGTGGTCCCAAGTTACCAGAAGCAAAATTTATAAATCTAACCCCTAGTCTAGACATTTTCCAGCAATGACTGCAGTTCAAAAAATATCAATGTCTAGCCGGCAAAGTGAAGTTCCCCCCAGTGATTTTGCAAGGGCTAAAAAGTTAACCTTTTGCCAACTGCTGCTTTTAGGCATGGAGGTTATTAAAAAGAATCCAGGCATTTATAACTAAAGCTTTTAAGACTGAAACACGTTGGCATGACCCTTTGTGTCTCCTTTTGTTTGTTCAGGCTTGGCCTCTGTTGCTGGAATGTGTGAGCCTGAACGGAGCTGTAGTATTAATGAAGACATTGGCCTTGGCTCTGCTTTTACCATAGCCCATGAGATTGGTCACAAGTGCGTATATTTTTAAACTTTTAATAGTTTAGTTTAATTATCTTAATTTGCCCTCTTACCTTGGCTGCCTTTTCTGTAATCTATTTATTTGTTTTGTTGTTGTTTGATTTCATCAACCATAGGATCTTGAAAGAGGTATTACTACAGCACATATATATCATTAATGTGAAATTGCTCCTAGTTGTATCACTTTAGCATAAAATCACTGTTACAGTGTATTGCTATAATAGCACAAAATAAATCATATAAGCATGGAGAAATACTATGCAATCATTGTACAACTATGCTGTAACAACAGTACAGTTCAGAATATATATTTTGAGACTGAACTCAAAAATTGTTGCTTACTTTTTAATTTCAGAATCAGACTATATAGTACAACTTATAACAATGTTTCAATTGGAAACACATTGAAAACTGCTTTAACCATGTTTAATTTACATGATTTAATCATATTATTTTTAATTGATTATTTTCACTGTTGGTCCTCACTGTTGCAATATCAGGATCTCCTAAAATAAATGAAACTATCATTAATGATAAATAGACCACTTATAATAAAATTTAATCTAAATATCATGGAAGTTTTTGAATGTTTTTGCCCTCTATTTATTGTAGACATGCACAGTCAAAATGAACAGAGCATAGATGAAGTTTGATACTACTCACCCTTGATCTGCATAAACCTGATTAGATGTTTTAATTCATTTGAAATTTCCTGCTAGCATAGTCATATTACCAATGAGCTAATGTGTAGGGATGTTGAAATGTGTCCTGTAACAGAGTGACCTTAACCATGTGATACACTTATCTAATCCAAGATGGAACCCACATGTAAATAATGCAACTGCAAAGTGACAATCATTTATCTTTGTCATCATGTTTGTACCAGATGCTTAATCTGAGAGGGCATGATCCATAGTTTGAGAATTCCTGTTGGAAGGTTCATTTTGATTCAGTCTAGAAATGGGGATTGGAGCCAGATTTATTCAGCTGCTAGTATTTCATGCCGACATTTTGCTAACATTTAGAATTCAGAAACAAAGAAGCAATGGCTTTTAAGAAATATGTATGTTGCCATACTCATACATCTTGTTAACTACACAGTTAACAAGAAATAAAATAAAGAGAATTCTTGCAGTTTTTAAATCAGCAATGATATTTTAATTTTAAGTAATGTTTTAGGAAGAAAAGTCAACTGAAGCCAAATTTGTGGCATTAATTTTTTACACTTTAGAAGTCATCTTGGCATAATGAACCGTTTCTTCAAATAGAAACAAGTCACTACAACTATTCTTAGCAGCTTACTATTCTATTGTTACATTTGATACTAAGGGCAAAACAACAGTTACAATCCAATACATATTTAGAGAGCAATAAGTGCCATTGAATTTAGCAGAAATAATTATACATGTAGAAATTACACAGTTGAAATTCATCTAGAGCATTCAGTTCTTTTTTGTGATTTTAATATATTAGAAATCTTTATCTCCATTTCTCTTTCTTCACTATTTTGATAAATGTAATAAATCTCTATCATGACTTTGTTTTCTTCTTTTTACAAAGCTAGACACATTTAAGATTATGTTACCATCTTTTAGATGATGAAACTGAACAGATTTCAAGAGTCGTTGCAAACTGCTTCAGGGAATTATATGCTAGATGTCTCAAATTTGTTATGCATTTTATTTTAGATCTTTATTTATTACAGTAATTTGACATACAGTGTAGAGATTCCTTAAAAAGACTGGCATAAGGAGGTATAATGAATGAAATAGTATTTTTATAATATCTCTTTTATACTGATAATCCATCTCAAAAAGTGCAAAGCAAGACTTGAATATCAGGTATTGAGAACAAAGTTCAATTCCAATTCTACATCCTTTCAGTTCTGACTTAAGAGAACATAAGTTGGTGCAGAAAAGCAATAAATATGCAGATGTACTTGGAACGATGAATAAAGAGTGGGAATGAGGGATTTCAACTGGAAATCTTCATTGTGCACATTTTCCATGCATCATTATGGAGCAGAATACTTGTTTCAGTTCAGATATGTTGAAGGTCAGAATTAATATATTATTCTAAGGGGGCAACAACAGCAAACCAAGACAAGGAAAATGGAAAGGGTGGGAGTTATATAGTAGTGTGACAATGAAAACCAATTGTTTGGAATTATTTCCAACCAGATAATCTAGTACAGAGATACAAGTTAGTCTCTATTTTTTCTCCTTTCCATGTATGTATGTATGTATGTATTTTATGCCTGGAGAACGGATTTATTTGGATATATGGAGGATCTTTATTTAATGCATTTATGTCCCATATTTCTGTTTATTCCAACATTCGTGATAGCTTACACAAAACATACTCTAAAAATAACAAAATAGTACAGTTAAAATTAAAATAACAAACCATTAGAAATTCGGTGAAAGACATACTTTTTATTACTAATCTAAGAGTCAAACATAACTCTTTAGGGAGCATATCTCATTACTAAAGAGATCCAAAGAATAAGATCCTTTCTCATATATATGATGGTCAAGCTTCTAACAGAATGGACAATCCTATTGATGTACATTCCAGAGCATTTTCGTAAATGAAGATGCAGTCCCACAGATAATTAGGCTTTAAGTCATTTAGACTCATAAGACTAACACCAATCCTTTTAACTGTGCCCATTTAAGCAACTGCTAGCTAGTGCAGTTATTTTAAAGTACCCCGGTAAGTATCATGGGACTCCTATCTTACATCAGTCAGTTGTCTTCTGCTGCATTTTTCACCAATTACAATTTGTAGACATTGTCGAAGATGCATAAAGCACAGTGGGGTAGCTGAGAAGACTGTGATCAAGACATAAATAATTGCCACTAAGTCTGACCAGTCCAGGAAGGCTCACAGCATCCTAGCCATAATAGTTCAGATACGCTCCTTACTACAGCTGCCATCTGTAAATGCAGTGATAGCTGGTGAAAAAGTGCTCTTCCAATTCCAAAGTACATCTTCCTGTGGGAGGGCCATCATCCAGATCAAGCTTTACTTTAATTGCAGAAGTAATTGGACTTGTTATATCTTTATCCAGCCCATTATTGATATTGGTATTCAAGGGTACTGATTGCGTTGACATTAGAAGGCAGAGAGCCCTAGATTTGGTGTCCTAAGCATACTGATGGCATCTATTCCATAGACCAGAACTGCTGCAAAACAATGAGCTCAAATCACAGTTTTGCCAAAAAGCCCACAAAGAGACAGACTATGGGCAGTGGAAGTAACAGAACTAGAAAATTCATACTTCCATTTGCTTTCTGGTGTTTAGAACCAAGTGTTCAGCAAGAAAACATAGTAGAATGAAAGGATTTAACTATGGTTTCTGTTACAAAACCATTGTTTTCCATGAAGTTTAAATTCAGCCAATTTTTAATAACACTTATGAGAGTGGAATAACATCTAGCAGAAATATTTGTAACATGATGATTAATGACTGTGTTAAAGTATCTCAAATATTAGAACAAGATGACAAATTGTAAAAGGAAGACATTCTTGAGTTACTGCTGTAGTCCAATTTACTTCAATGCATCTGAAACAAAAGAAGCGATCAAATAATACATATGACATTCAATACACTGCCAGTTTTGCTTCTACTAAAAAGTTAAAGTCAAGTGTTTTGGAATCCAATATGCATTTGGGACTGTTATGTCTGGGAATGCAATCTTGAAAAAGAAAAATTGCCCTTCATACAGCAAATAGCAGTAAAAAAATATATACTTATATTTTTGTTAGAATCAATGAGTATTTTCCTGCTACCTTTTCTAGTGGAGGAGACTATTTTTCTATTTTAAAAAGGCACTTATGAATAATTTTAAATGGTATATATTGTTTCAATTAATATGAAATATTATCTAGTTTTTTTGAAAATCTTCTTTTAATCACTTTATATTTTTTTTATTTATTTTGCCCTTATGTAAAGATTCTAAAATAGTAATCTTTGTTGGCACGAAATCAGATAGGATTATGCTGTCAATATGGTGAAACATGTACAGTGAAACGAACTATATAGATATGCTAATAATTTTTGTGTTAATAACTCTCATATGTAACTTATACATAGCCCTTCATTTACTTCTCATTCCCTCAGAACATTTTTCAGTATTCAGTTGATATGAAATTTTATACTGTATTGTTACATTTGCTGTTTCATATAAAAACAATAGTTTCTCTTCTCTCCTTATTCTTTCTGATAGTTTTGGTATGAACCATGATGGAATTGGAAATTCTTGTGGAACCAAAGGTCATGAAGCAGCAAAACTTATGGCAGCTCACATTACAGCAAACACCAACCCCTTTTCATGGTCAACCTGCAGTAGGGATTATATCACCAGTTTTTTAGAGTAAGTATTATTTCAAGGCAATTATAAATTTTGTGAGGGGGAGGAATTCACCCATATTTATACCTTGCTAGTGTGAATAACAGTGCTAGAAAATGTGTAGTCATAAGCCCCAATCCAGAAAAGTATTCAGAGTGGATGATCAGCACTGTCAGATTTGCTCATACTATTTTGCTGTACAGAATCAGAAAATAGAATGGAGTAGAAAACAGGAATCACTACAAGATATCATTTAGGATGAACATATTAAGGGTTAATACTGACAGTGCTGCCCATCATTATGCAAGAACTCTACCTTCAGCTCTTGGATATCATTCTTCCCTTATTTTGCCCTCAGTATATATAGACCTCATATATCATGTTATGAAAGACTTGTTTTGCCTTTTTATTTAACATGTTTACTTCATTCATATTATTAAATGACATTTGACTTTAGCATTGTAGATGATGATGATGGTGATGATTTGGCCAGAACAAAAGTCTCTACTTCTGTGATGTTTGAGAAAGGATGTGCTTGGAGAAAATTTTAGTAAAAATTATTTCTAATTAAGCATTGGTTTGGGGGACAGAATTGAATTTATTTAAACAATAGAAAAGATGTTATATACTTTGGGATAAGAAGCCCAAATTATATCATGGGCTTTAAAAAAACACATTTTTCCCTTAAACATTTATGATTGGTAATAAAAGAGAACAGAAGGAGGAGAAAGGTGAAGGAGGCAGGGTAGACAGGAAAGGATGAAATAGAGCTGAAGAAAACATACTGGGGTGGTTGATGAAGAATAAGCAGGGCAGTAGTTGAAACTGGAGGACTAGAGGAAGAAAAAAAAAGCAAAGGAGGTAACCTTAGTGAGAAAAACAGAAAAGAACACCCAGGGACTCTTTAAAAAAAATAAAAATTGATGGCTAGGTATGTTTTGCCCTTCTGTTAGTTAATAGAGATTAATTAAAAGATAAATTTATATTTATTTTTAGATCCTTTTTATAGATCACTAGGAATTTATGATTCTTAATAATAGTGACAACAAAATGTAACTTTCCCCTACTTGCTGTAACTTATGTTACTGTAAAAAAAATCCTAATACAGTGATGGCGAACCTTTTAGAGACCGAGTGCCCAAATTGCAACCCAAAACCCACTTATTTATTGCTGGATGCCGGGTGGGCATGGCCCATTGAGTGGGCGTGGTTGTGTCATGGCAGATTGTGTGGGTGTGGCCAAGGTGGGCGTGGTCACCTCAATGTTGCTGGTGGGGAGGGACGCCAGTGGGGGGTGAGCAGGGATGGAGGAAATCCACAGGGGCTCTGGCAGGTGGGTCGGTAGGCAGGAGGCTCATCCTGTGGGGTGCGGTGAGGTAGGGCAGGGGTGTCATTGCCATGGGGCAAGGCAAGGGCCAGGGTGGCTGCTGCCTGACACCATCGGCCCCCGCACACAGAGGCCAGTGAGCACATGGGGGCCAACAGTGTCCATCAGCAGCCACAGCCTGCTGGCACCTTGACTGGCACACTCTGGGGCTCCGCAGCCCGCCACCAGCAGTTCAAAGAAGCCACCTCTGAGCTGGATGCCCGGCCAACAGCTGAGGAGGTGATGCAGTGGGTCGTGCCCAGGAAAAGGAGAGCATGTGAGGCCAGGAGGGACGAGATGGGGGGGAAGGGAAACCAGCCGTGCCGGGATGCATCCAGCCACATGGGAACTCAGCAAGTTAGCGGGCAGCTGCTTGAAGAGAGATGGTTGCCGTCTCCAGGGCATGGCAAGTGTGCCCACAGACAGGGCTCTGAGTGCCGCCTCTGGCACACGTGACATACAGTAGGTTCGCCACCACTGTCCTAATGGATGTGGAACACCATTACTTTCATTCAGTCCTGCTACCTAACAAAATATTCCCTGGCTCCAATTTCTGTAACTCAAAAGTAGATTGTTGTATCTGATCCCTGGCTAGTTGAGTAATATGTTATATGTGTACCTGAACCTGGTTTATCACTACTTCTTTTTCCTTTGCAGTTAAATAAATGTCACCTGAAAGAATTATTGTACAAATGTTATATTCCAATAGAAGAAAATATTTAATAGTTCAATAGGTTGAACTGTGAAGTCTTTGGTGTTCTCTAACTTGGCTATTTGCTTGCAGATATCACATTACCCAACATCTTATGTTAGCTAGTCAGGTAATCAGACATCCTCAAGCAAACAACCAAGCTCAGAGACCACTAAGGCCTCCAGATGTTCAGTTGCTTGAGGAGCTAATTTTAATAGTTCATTTAGTTTATTATTCATTTCTGTTATAAATAATTTATAGATTGAAAACTATTCTTATTTCCATTCATGTTGTTATGGCAAGATTTTGGGGTCAGATGGATGATTGGCAATCATTCAGAACTTTCTTTAATTACTTCGTACATTACATGTATTTGACATGGCCACAAGATGTGTCTGCATAAATATATGGGTGAAATGGTTTTTTTTAAGGATTTAGTTTTGAGCCTCAGGTATAATAGTTTTCTGACTTAGTTATTCTTATGTAGGAAGATCTCTGCATTCTTCAAAAAGATTTGTTTGTATATGTATTTTGTCTTATTTATGCTTAAAATGGTCTTTAAAATTTAAGTTCATAAAATAAACCTTTATTTAACTAGATCTAAACCTCATAAAGAAGAATTGTGTCAGTCATCTATTGAGATAAGTTTGATATGTGCTGATTTCTTTTACCTAATTACTGTAGCTACTATAAATATACATACTTTCTGAAGTTATTCAAGAAATGTTCACAAAAGTAATGTTAACACTGAAAGTTTTTAAGAAGTATTAATCTGCACTTATAAATGAATTTTTAAAACTGTCTTTTCTTAGGCTGCATAAAATTTGGAGGAAATATGGAATTTAAGGTAGGGGTTCAAAGCTTGATCATGAATTCACTGATGGTCTTCAGCAAAGTAATTTTACATAATGTTATCTACAAAAAGAAAATTCGGTGAACTCCTAATCATTGATACACAATGACATTCTTGAGGGGTACACAAAATAGCATTTTTATGAATATTTTGCAAATGAGAAGTTATGCAGTAATGATCCATAATAGGAAAGCATTTCTATTTTCTATAATACACGTATATTTACATAGCTGTAAATGTAGTTAGGAGTTTGATTTGTCTTCAGATCATATAAATCTTTCACCTTTTTACTAAAGAATAGTATTCCTGATTTTTCTTATGTTGGACAGTTCAGGCCGCGGTACTTGCCTTGATAATGAACCTCCAAAGCGTGATTTTCTTTATCCTGTGGTGGCCCCAGGTCAGGTGTATGATGCTGATGAACAATGTCGCTTCCAATATGGAGCTGCATCACGCCAGTGTAAATACGGGGTAAGAGCTCTAAATCCTTATACTATATTAACTGTCCCAAGTAATCACTTACATATATTTCATCCTGACATAAAAGTTTATTAACATATAACTGTTAACATAGTTTTCTACTAGTAATTTGATTGTATTATTGTTTCAAATAAGGAACAACAATTTTTTATGCTGCATCTTTTGCTTGAGTTGTTTATATGTATTTTATATCTTAATGTTTGAACTGAGCATTTATCCTCAAAATCAGTTGGATAATCTTAGGAATTTAGCTAACTCAGAACAGTTACTTGTAGAAATGCTGCTAATGACAAAGTTATAATATGTTTAAGTACAAACCTCAGGATACATCTTTCTTTAATATGAAATGATTTTGTAGAGTAAACAGTTTTAATTATGTTATGTATTATACTTTTTTGTTTTCTCTCATAGCATTATTAGTGATTATGACAATTACCATTATTACTGTTAACCATTGCAATAATGAATTTATTAAACTCATTATTACAGTTATTATAATTGAGTTGGGTTGTGAATATATTCCATCCCTTGCATTCCTTAATAAAAGAATTGTTTATTTATTTTGAAAATGCCATTCTGGGTGGCTTCCACATGCATTAAAAACCAACATCCAAATACAGTAAGGTTATAAAAAATCAATAACACAAAATAAACTTTTAGTTATTTTACTAATACTTAAGAACAGCTTGAAATAGCATTTAGTGGTTTTTGTAAGCTAAAGCATCACTTACAATGATTCTGTCACCAGTAGGGTTTAAATATGAAAATGGTATTAAAATAGTATTTTGTAGATTTGTTGCCAAGTTACATATTATTTTATATACTTTTTAAATAAAATATTTTTTGAATGATAGTGTTTTGTCAGGTCTAAAAACTACATATAATAATTTACCTAATCATCTGCAATAATCACTTCTTTTAGAACCACAGTACAAAAGGAATTCATTTTTAATATCTCAAGGGTGATAAGTACAATATTATTCTTGGGATGAATTTTGGCAATTCATATAGCAATGGATTTAAAAGTTTTTTGTGGTTGGCTGACTAACTGTTAGTTCTTGATTTTTTTCAACAAATAGCCTGTATTGATTCTATTTAAGTTTGTTCTTTCTCCTACTTCTGTTTCTGTTTTTCTCTTCTCGACGTCCACATACTTCATAAACTCTGTTTGCTTAGTTATCCCATTTTAGGTATATTTAATAATAGAAAGATGCAGTCATTTGACTTTGAGGTACGTTTGACCTTGAAAAATCAGCAGTGTACATATTATCTTTGAGAAATAAACTCAGACTTTTCATTAGCTTCTCAAACAGCACATTTACCTGATTTTATCTTTGCAACAATTTTGTGAGATAAGTAAGATTTCAAAATTCATAGTTCTACAGGCTTACCCAGTGATATGCATAGTTTGTGATCTAAACTAGATTGACACTGTTAAGTATTGTGCTATCTTGGCTCTGAATTCTATACCACCTTCCCTTCTTAACTAATTTTAAACTAATAAGAGATTAAAAAGATAATTCTTAACTGATATTGGCACAAAAACAACTCACATTAGAACGGTGACTTGTCTTGACTGGATATTTGTAGGCTGACATAGCTACCTTCTTCCAAGTTTCTCTACAGTTGGGTAGAAAACATTATATTATTTTTTGCAGAGTTTTGTGTGACAAGGACCAATGCCTTTTTTTTTCATCTGTTGTTTTCTACGTTTCTATTCTGTTTTCTGTCCACCTATCTGAAGTGATACTTAGGATGGAGTCTAGTTGTCAGTTCCTGGACTTCTTCATGTTTTGACATTTATTATTTTGAAATAACATACTGTTTTTTTAATGAATTGGGAAGTATCAGCACAAAACACAATAGCTAGAATTTACATGGGAACAGTTCCCTCATAACATATCTTGTTCTTCTTGAAAGGATTTAGTAGCTGTTTATTCATTTATATGCCCAATGCAAATTGCATATGTTGACATCTAAATGACTTGGTATCTAGGTATAAGAAACAGTCTCTTCCTCCCCACAAATTAAGGCCATAGATTAATTGCCCCATTTAAATGTCATGGTCTCTGTCTGAAATATTGCTTATATGTATAACAGAGGAGGTTGTTTTGGCAGTATCTTCTCAGCTATGCAATCTTCCTTGAAAAAAAATTCCTGGCTTCAGGTTTTTTGTCTTTCAGTCCCAGACAAAATCTTTATTATCCATCTGATGCAATTAAAATGAATAAGCCCTTTCAGTATACTAGAATTTGTTGATGAATGTTTAAACTGAATATCTACCTGCTTCTTCTTCTTTTCTTATGGTCATTGCTTCAGCTTTTATTTTAAGTATACAAAATGATTTCTACAAGCATATGAATTCTTAAATAAAAGAATTATGACTTGAGTCAAATGAATCACATACCCAGTTTACTTCAGACATCTAGAAATAAGAAATACTGTATCATATAACTTGCCAGGGATTGTGTTAGGCATATGTTTTTAAAAACAAGTTTTATTGATTTTTTTAATATTTACATATACATGTATTTGTGAAGCAATACGGTGGTTGGGTAGTCAAAGTAACAAATAACAAGTTGTTTGTAAATAGTTCAGGTTGCATCAACAAGGATTCCCTCTCTGATTCCCTTAGTTATCACATAGTCAAAATAATCAAGTTAATACATTTCTATTTGTGACCTAGTCAATTAACAGAATTTTCAATACATTTTCACTAATACATATCAATATCCTGTTTTTAAGTTTTATCTAATTGCAATAAAATACTCTAGAGTAGCCTATAATATACAAAAGGAACTTTAATTTTTGCATAACTCACAATTCCCTATTTCAATAAATAATAATTCTCTTGTCTACAAAACTTACATTGTTCAAACATTCTTATGTTTTACCAGTAAAGTCTAGTTTTCATCTTAACAAATCACCAAATATTAGAAAAATATTTTTTGTCTTAACCGTTCAATAATTATTAAAATACTATCTTTTGTTATAAAATTCTAGATTCTATAGTATAGTTCAAAATTATCCTCTAGAAGCTTAATTTTGTTTTCCTTTAAAGATCTAATTTTTGAGAGTAACTAGAACTTCACTTCTTGTAAAATTGCTGTATAGATCTTACTTTTATCTATGAAAATGTCATAGAAAACAGTTGATCAATTACATACTGTGTTTCCCCGAAAATAAGACCCGGTCTTATATTTTTTTTGCCTCCAAAAGAAGTATTAGGTCTTATTTTGGGGGATGTCTTATTTTTTTGCCAGGAGCTGCTCTATGCGCCCTGCATCGGCTTACTGTGCCTCGGGGCTCCTGCTGCTGCCACCGCAAGGCCCATCATGTTGTAGCTGCTGCCACGAGTTGTGTCCTGCTGCCATTACCATCCACCGCCGCAAGTCATGTCCTGCCACCATTGCTACTGCCACCTTGAGGCATTTCCTGTTGTTATTGTTGCCGCCGCGAGGCACATCCCGCCGTCAATGCCAACACCGCAAGATTTGTCCTACTGCCATTCCTGCCACTGGTGCAAGGTGTATCCTGTTGCTATTGCTGCCGCCACGAGGCACATCCTGCCGCTGTTGCTGCAGCGAGACCTGTCTTGCTGCAGTTGCTGGTGGCGACAGCAATAGGACACACCTTGCAGCAGTGCAATGTGCCTTGCAGCAGCAGCAACAGTAACAGGACTCATCTTGCGGTGGCAATAGTGACAGGGTGCACCTTGCAGTGGTGGCAACAGCAGCAGGATGCACCTCACGGTTGTGGCAATGGTGGCATGACACAATTTGTGGAGGCAGAAACAGCAGGAGCCATGTGGCACAGTAAGCAGGTGTTGGGGGGTGTGGGGAAACTCCCCCCTTCCCCCCACCTCATGTCACTGTATGTCTTAGAAAATAAGTAGGGCTTATTTTAAGGGTAGGGCTTTGAACAAGCTGGCCTGGCCTGATGGGATGGGGTTGGGTTATATAAATCGGTCTTAACTTTTAATCTGTACTAATTTATTACGGGCATTGCTGTTTAATTACTTTTTAATAATTTTTAATTTTTGTATCTTGTTTTTATTATGTATTGCCCTGTTCACCGCCCTGAGTCCTTCGGGAGAAGGGCGGTATACAAATTAAATTAATAAATAAATAATTAATAAATAAATAAAAAAAATCAAGCTAGGGCTTATTTTGGGGGAAACACAGGAAATCACTTTGTTTTTGTCTCTCAGCAACCATATAGTTAGATTTTTCTCCATGAAGAATAGTTTAATACATAAGGTAATTTACCTGTAACATGTCTGATTAACCTGAATCCACGAATAGTTAATATTCATGATTTCTTATTTCTTATTTTGCTTTTTGTTGGATAGTGATGCAGGATTTAGGGATTTGAGGAGCAACCAGTACTTTCAGCACTGCTGCTGTAACTGCTATATTGCTGATTATAAATTTCTAAAAAAATACAGACTGAAATGATATCTTGAGGAATGCAATTAATGCCTTTAATGCAGCAAAACATCAAAATAAATTGTAGCCCATCTATGTTATATTATATCATGTTATTCATTAGGCCTCTGCGTGCACACTTCAAAAACAAAATGAAATAATTACTTCAGATTTCATACACAGAAAGTATTCTGCTGAATTTTAAATCAGATGAACCTTGTTCTGACTTTGCATAAGGTGCTGTTGGTTAAACAGCATCCATTTTTCAGGTTGGCAAAGTACCCTGATTATAGATCTGGTAAGATTGAAGTGTGTTAACAGAAGGAAGAAAAATTGGGTTCAGAATGATCAGGCTTAGAACAAATGTGTTTTGTTTTTGCTTGCTTTACATTTACAGACTTAAAGCTGAGATATGAAATGTACTTTTAGAACTAAGTATTTTACGTGTATGGTTGACTTATTATAGTACTTTTAACTGTCTGTAAAACTCTTTACAATTAGTACTGAAGTTGCAACAGAGTTTGGGTATTTCTATTTCACAATTCTTTTATAGTACTTTTCATAGGCCATTGGCAGGTTGTGCATGTGTATCTTTATATATTATTCTTAGCTCCAGGTATACTTTTTGTAAACATACATATTTTTATAGTGAAATCAGAAATATAGTCTAATTCTGTAACCATCTATAACAGGGGTGTCAAACTGCCGGCCCATGGGCCGGACACATCATCCAGAAGCTGCACCCACCCCATTGCCGGCAATAGCAAAACTCTCCCGATAAGTTGTGCGACATTAAGTGACGCCGCGAGTTTGACATGTCTGATCTATAATGTCAGGCATTTTATATGTGTTTGTTAGTGTTTGTAAATTCCAAATCAGTACAATAGTGCCACCTAAGAAAGGGAAATTATGAAGCCTATTAATGGAGATGCATGCTAGTCCTGAAAACATAATTAACATGAGTAAAAAGATTCTGAAAACTGCTGAATACTTGTCAGCCACTTGAGGTAGACCAGGACAGGAAATAGGCTCCACAGGAACTACTATAACTTAGTTTATTGTTGAATTGTTTATTGAAAATCTGAGTTTCCCTTTCCTTTCCTTAGATACTCAAGAGAATCAAGATAGATTAGACTTGAATTTTTTCCTCACTTCCTCTTTCCTTTCATGGCTAAGCTGATGTTTTTGTAATGACTGCTATATCTTTTCTTCAAAGGCTATTTCCATACTTCTCTATACTTGAGTTGATAGAAGCATTCATGGTGTTTGGATTTTAGTTTTCTTATAGAGTCTTACATGAATCAAATATTTAGAAAAGGAGAAATGACTACACAGAAATCTAGAACACGACAGCTTTGTATATTTTTAATTAAAAGAGCAAAAGGGCATCTGAAGTTGAAGATGTTCAGTTATGATATCATTGGCCAATATGTCTTGCTTTAGTGGCTAAATGTACTAAGAACATCATAAATTTTGCATCCAAAATTTTGCATCTAGTAGATAGACATAGATGTATTTTAAAAGAAACACAGGGTTGTATCCAATCTACTACTGAATCATTTTCATAAATAGAACAAGGAATGACATATTTTTATAACTTCCCTTCTTCCTATAACCTACTTGATACCTTTTAAATGAACATAGCTGATGGTGAAATTATTTCCTTTGATGAAATCAGTGCTGATATTTGGGTTATTGGGCCAGATTTTCAGTGGTGATATAGAACTATGAGGACCTTTTGTCTCTGGAATAGGGATTTCTAGAAAGGATATAAGATAAAGGAAGGCCAAATGGTTCTAGACCATGAAGAAAACACAAAGACTAACTCTTTCCACTGATCAAGGACAAATGAGCATCTGAGAAACATATTTTATATTGCTACTCTACTGATTACTGGCCTGTAGCAGTTGCCCAATCAACAGGGAAATTGTCAATGCAGCAACCTGCACCAACATTTCACCTTAGCTGTAATTAATAAAGTTGAGGCCAATATTTCCCCCACTCTTTGAAACAATTGTCACATTGTGTTTCCTTTGCCTTTTTCCTATACAAGTGGTATGGAGAGCCTAGAATTTTGCATTATTTACTTCTGGCTAATGCTTTCAATTTCTTGGAAAAGTTGTTGTCAGTTCTATATAGTCAAACAATTATAGATCTATTTTTGAAATCTGTTTCTACTATAATTATTGTATTAATTAAAATTATGTCTTGACTTCTCCTTGATGATATCTAGTAGTTTTTCCTATTTATCTTTTATTTCTTGCCTCTGAACTTTAGGACTACATTAAAGAACGTCAGTCTACATTACTGCTTCTGTCTTAGCTATCTTTAAAAGGACCAATCAGGTCTACTGATACATTGCATAGATGTTTGAGGGTCTTGGTAATGATCATATAAATTTGGATTACAATAGCAAGATTGGTTGCTTATAATGCAGGCTAAGTCTCAGATGCTAATTGACAGTTGAGGAAGGTTATAATAAGTCAGGGCCAAGAAAGGAAAAGCTGAGAGATTCACAGATTTGCTAAGGTTCAGATAAGCACCCAATATATAGGAAAATAAGATGAGAATATGATTTACTTTATAGTTGGAATTTTAAATTAGATACTATAAAACCTTCAGCATGTATGAATTGATAACATGCTGCATCGCTTCATAATGAGCATTTATGAAAATGGAGCATTAAGATTTGTGATTTTTGGGTGCTTATCTGAATCTAACTGAGGTTCATATATCTTTAATATTCACCCTCATATATATAAAACACAATTAACAGCATGAAACAACTGAGGGTGGAAAAATACTAGCTGGATATTTTTGCAGCTCTGAATTGGAAATATAATATCCAAGTATTTTTTTAATGCTCTGTTTTAACAAATGCTCATCAAGAGGTGCAGCATATTAAAGATTAGCATATACTGAAGGAATATTTTAAGATATTTTAAAAGTAAACTGCAATAGTTTTCCAATGATATTATGTTTTTATCATTTATTTCTCTTCTTATTTTCTTAATATTGTGAATAAAAAATTTGTACATCTTTTTCACTTATGCTAAAATTTATATATGGGAAATAATACAGCATGTTGTTCCTCATACAAATAATAATAAATGGAGGGGTCTTGTTATATTACTTATATTATGCAGGAACTTTAGAGATTATTTAATATGCCTACTTGTAAAATTCTGCATGACTTATGGAAAGAGGGTCCATCATATATAACATAAAAGCAAAAAGAAGATAATTTGATTTGCTGTTTTTTTTCTCTAGATGGGTTCAGCTTTCTTTAATTTACTGCAAATACAAGCTTCCGAATTCCAAACTGAAGTCATGGAGCCCTAAGATACACCGTTACAGGTTGTGATCTATCTTGTCTTGATCTTGTGAAAGGCTACAACTTCAGTTTATGTTTTGACTACAGTTGCCCATATTTCTCAGAGAAATGTTTGTTTTTACATGCATAAATGCAGGTTCTGATTTTGAACTGATTTTTATAGGTTTAAAATTTTGCTTCCTTGAGGACAACAATTTTTAACTAAATTACTCAGAGAATATGATTAAGATCCATTTGAAGACAGTGAGTGAATTTTTACTTGACATTGGAAATAACAAAGAATAAAATTACTTAGAATGGTAATGGTGAATCACAAAATTAATTTGAAAGTGTAAGCTTTCTTGATCATTTTCATTCTGGGTCTCATCTTTCTAGGCTACTCAGATTATTTCCATAGTAGATTATTAAATGAAGTCCTATTGAATTATTATTGGTAATAATAGATAATTAAATTTAGGGAATACAAGTTCATAAACACAAAGAAAATCACAATCATTATTTTAAACATCTCTAAATTTGATTTCCCCCCCAAAATGTACATAAAATTGTTAATATTGCTATAAAATGAAAACATCCTAGAGAACATTGTTTTCATACGTTAAAGAATATATATATATATATAATTCCAACATATATTTTGCTTCCAATTAATTATTCTACAATATTCTTACAATATCTACTGAGCACTGAACTTACTCATGACCAGGAGTTGTCAATTCAGCAATGATGTAAATCACAACTTTATTGTATTTATAAATGACTAACTGATTAGCTTTGGAATAGTCTTTTTGTTGGCCCATATTACAAAAAAAATCCTAGAAAAATAGTTTTGTTGCATGAAATTCTACCAAGACTTATAGCAATGGAACCCAACTCACTCTGGAGAGACTTTCCAAAGAATATTTGGAAGATTTATACTGATACATGATTTTTGATAGATTTATTCAGATTTTTTTTTTAAAAAAACATTTATTCAGAATATAAAATGTAGAAGATGATAACATTTTAAAATTACAAACCTTAAGTCAGGATTTGTTTTTTTTACTTCTTTATTATTTCTTTATTATTTTAATTTGTGTCCTACCTTTCCATCTCCAGCATGCTCAAGATGGCTCAGTACAAATTTAAAAGATTTAAAAACTTAATTACTGTATAAAATGTAATAGTATACGGGAATGACCTTGGGAGATAGTGAGAAGAGACTAGCCAAGGGAACAATAAGATAAAAGTCAATTTAATCCACACCAGGAATAAGGGAAGGGCAAGCAGCTCAGAAGGGACTTCTCCAGTTATTAGATTTTGTTAATGTAAACTTACAATAAAGTAGAATTTGCTCAGCTGGCCGTGTTTCCTGTCTGGTCTAGCTTGCAAGACTGACACCAATCTTGCAAGTCTGAAAGTACATTTCTCCCCCACCTGTCTCTTTTACAGCCTAAGAAACCTGGAGAGTTCCTTTTGAGATGCTTATCCTGCCTGCATTCCTGCTGCAGGCTGTGCCTCTTCTCCCCGTTTCCCATGGTTATTCCGCTTATCATTACACAAAGAGCAACCACATATTTTTCAGATCTACAGGTGAAACTCGAAAAATTAGAATATCATGCAAAACTTCATTTATTTCAGTAATGCAACTTAAAAGGGGAAACTAATATATGAGATAGACTCATTACATGCAAAGCAAGATAGTTCAAGCCGTGATTTGTCATAATTGTGATGATGATGGCTTACAGCTCATGAAAACCCCAAATCCACAATCTCAGAAAATTAGAATATTACATGCAATCAATAAAACAAGGAGTGTACATAGAACAGTATCGGACCTCTAAAGGTATAAGCATGCATATGTACTCAGTACTAGGTTTGGGCCCCTTTTGCAGCAATTACTGCCTCAATGCGGCGTGGCATGGAAGCTATCAGCCTATGGCACTGCTGAGGTGTTATGGAAGACCAGGATGCTTCAATAGCGGCTTTCAGCTCTTCTGCATCGTTTGGTCTCATGTCTCTCATCTTTCTCTTGGCAATGCCCCATAGATTCTCTATGGGGTTCAGGTCAGGCGAGTTTACTGGCCAATCAAGCACAGTAAAACCACGGTCATTGAACCAGGTTTTGGTGCTTTTGGCAGTGTGAGCAGGTGCCAAGTCCTGCTGGAAAATGAAGTCAGCATCCCCATAAAGCTCGTATGCAGAAGGAAGCATGAAGTGCTCCAAAATCTCCTGGTAGACGGCTGCATTGACCCTGGACTTAATGAAGCACAGTGGACCAACACCAGCAGATGACATGGCTCCCCAAATCAACAAGACTGTGGAAACTTCACACTGGACTTCAAGCATCTTGCAGTGTGTGCATCTCCATTCTTCCTCCAGACTCTGGGTCCTTGGTTTCCAAATGAGATGCAAAAGTTGCTCTCATCAGAAAAGAGGACTTTGGACCACTGAGCAACAGACCAGGTCTGTTTTTCTTTAGCCCAGGTAAGACGCTTCTGATGTTGTTTGTTGTTCAGGAGCGGCTTGAGAAGAGGAATACGACATTTGAAGCCCATGTCCAAGATCCGTCGGTGTGTGGTGGCTCTTGATGCACTGACTCCAGCCTCAGTCCACTCTTTGTGAAAGTCCCCAATACTTTTGAATGGCCTTTTCCTGACAATCCTCTCCAAGCTGCGGTCATCACTGCTGCTTGTGCACCTTTTTCTTCCACACTTTTCCCCTCCATATAACTTTCTATTAATGTGCTTTGATACAGCACTTTGGGAACATCCAACTTCTTTTGCAATTACCTTTTGAGGCTTTCCCTCCTTATTGAGGGTGTCAATGATGGTTTTCTGCACAACTGTCAGGTCAGCAGTCTTCCCCATGATTGTGATTCCTACTGAACCAGACTGAGAGACCATTTAAAGGCTCAGGAAACCTTTGCAGGTGTTATGGCTTAATTAGCTGATTAGAGTGGGACACTTTGAGCCTAGAATATTGCACCTTTTCACAATATTCTAATTTTCTGAGATTGTGGATTTGGGGTTTTCATGAGCTGTAATCCATAATCATCACAATTATGACAAATCACGGCTTGAACTATCTTGCTTTGCATGTAATGAGTCTATCTCATATATTAGTTTCCCCTTTTAAGTTGCATTACTGAAATAAATGAACTTTTGCACGATATTCTAATTTTTTGAGTTTCACCTGTAAGGTCCGGGCAAACGAGAAATGGGAAATCAATTATGATGCTTGAATTAATTCTTAAATTCATCTTCATCCTTCCAAATGTTTTGGGATGTTTGTATGTCTTAATAATCAGATGCATTATTTTTTAAAAAATATCTGGAACAGGAAGGGGAAAAAGTGAGGAAGAACTATCCAAGAATGCAATGTCTTTAATAATACAGTGCAAAGTATCTGTGGCAAAGTCAGCACAAAAGTATCATTTTAAATCTTGTTTTGGAAGAAATCTAAATACTATATTAGTGAACAAAAGGATATAATTGAGATACAAATGTAATAATTTATTGTTAATATAAGCATGTGTTAGAATATAAATTGTATAAATAATTTACAAGCAAAAAATCATATTGAATGACCTAAATATGAATGCTTCCTATTCTATTCAACTTATGAACTTCCTATTCAACTTATGACTGGTCATTTAATGACCGCTTGAAGCTACAGTATCTAGAATTGTATCTTGCATGTATGTAAGATCAGCAATTTAGTTGTTAAAATTATTGTAATAGGTCAAAATAAATAAGAACAGGTAATGCTTTATTATCTCACACAATGCAATAAGAAGATACTTGATTATCCTGCGTTTCTCTTAGCAATTAAAGAAAATCCTAAACAGATACATTAAAAGTTTCATCTAATACTATTTTAATGTTTATTTTTATCTGTGAAATGTAAAATATAAATTTTTAAACTTTTTGTTTTTCTCAAGTCAGATACGTAATTTTGAATATTGTTTTCAATTGAATTGAATTTTTACGATATTTCTAGTACTTGTTTACGTATTTGGATTTAAAAGCAAAAAATTCTCTTCAACAAGGATTTTCTCTTCTTGTGTCCTTAAATGAAGTCTCCCTTTATTTAATATAACAATATAAAGTAATCAATCTTCTTATGTGCAAATTAAACTAATGAAAAATCTAATCTACTAGAGTAGTAAAAAACTGGTAGATGTTTTAAAATTTGATTGACTTCCTGAGCAGATTATTAAACATCTCTATTCTATTTTACCAAGAGCCACCATCCTAAAAAGTAATAGCACTGATTTAAATCTGAAAGTAATTATTTTAACTGAATTATATTTCAACAATTCATATTTTGGTGTCTGCAGGCACTTTTCCCACTTCTGAGTTCAGTTAAGTTTGATTATACTAAACCATGGCCAAAGTAGGACTACTGGAAAATGAAATAGCTATAATTACTGGTCTTTTTAATAAAATATATTATTTCAGACAATGCAAGAAATATGATTGTATGCCAACAATTGATAATCTTACAGGATGCTTTTACGAGCAAACACTATTTTAATATAGTATAGTAAGATAACCAATCTTGCTTACTATACTCTGTATTGTCTAGTTGAACATGCATCATAGTTCTCAATATTTTGATACCAAATATCAGCTTTTTTCAACAGAAATTCTTTAGTATTTTCATCTGAAATATTTCTTTTTATATTTTTTATTTATTATGAATTCTGCTTTCACAGTCATAAGAGAACAAGAAGAAACATTATAACAGAATATAGTGAATTTCCTCATTTGTAGTTGTAGGCATCTTCACAGACCAGTTTGCAACTGCAAGCTACTGCAAGTGAAAAGATTGAAATAAATGAGAACTGAAGTCTTTTAGGTGAAAAGATTCAGTCTATGCCATCCAACTTGCAAGTTAAGTTATTAGGGTAAACTTAAGTGATTCAGAGGGACGGGATGGCTCAGTGGGTTAGGACTCTGAGCTTGTCGATCAGAAGGTTGGCAGTTTGGCAGGTCGAATCCCGAGTGCCACGTAACAGAGTGAGTGCCTGTTACTCGTCCCAGCTTCTGCCAACCTAGCAGTTCAAAAGCACATAAAAATGCAAGTAGAAAAATAGGGACCACTTTGGCGTCTAGTCATGCCGGCCACATGACCACGGAGACGTCCTCGGATAAGCGCTGGCTCTTTGGCTTTGAAACGGAGATGAGCACCGGCCCCTAGAGTCGGAAACAACTAGCATGCATGTGCGGGGGAACCTTTACCTTTACCTTAAGTGATTCAGATGAAGCAGGATGCAGCTCCATCTATCCATTTTGCTGGATAGATGAAACAGAAAATTTCATCTATTCTGTTTTGCAATAGTAGATATAGTTTTTTTTTCTTCTGTTCAGTCTTGTTTGATTCTCAGAGACTGCATGGATAAGTTCACTCAATTTCCTTGGCATGAAGTTTCAGAAATGGTTTTCCATTGCCTCATTCCTAGGGCTAAGAGAATGTGACTGGCCCCAGGATCACCCAATTGGCTTTGTGCCTAAGGTGGGACTTGAACTCATGGTCTCCTGGTTTCTAGCCTGATGCCTTAACCACTACATCAAACTGTTATAAAATAGTTAAACTTATTTTATACATATTTACATTCAATTAGCTACTGTTTTTAAATAATTATTGTCCTATGAATAAGCATAATATCCAGCTTTTGTTCGATGCATAAATATAGTGCTGGAATATTGAAAAAGAACTTAGTGAGACATGATGTCCAGGTTATATCAAATGCTTTGATTAGGCTGCCTAATTGTTAGCAAAAGGAAATATATTGTCTAATATCTGCAAGTGCAGCAAAAATGTTAATAGATTGTATTTCCTAATTATCTGCTTATTTTCTGATGCACCAGATTATATGATGATGTGGAAAATATTTTTGTGTGCATCAGCACACAATTAATAGACATGTGGATGCTTTGCCAGAAGTTATCTTGTTTCTAACATTAATCAAAAACCAAAGTGGCAATGTCATTAAATATATCATTTATTGCAATACTTAGCAGCTTCAATGTGTATTGTATACATTTCTTGTTTTTCAGGTTAACAATGTCATATCCATCAAATATTATAACTTATTTTTATAGTGATAGTTTAAATAACTGATATAGGACCGTTATTTGGGATATTACAGACTGAGATGTAATGATTTAGCCTATGCTGTCAAAAAGAATGTAAAAAATGAATAGGGAAGGATTTCTATATTAGTTTCATGAATACCCGCTGCATGATCAATGGAAACAGCAAACAGCATGCTAATAGAAATGGACCGAATCTTGACACCATTGAAAGAGTTATTCAGATAGTATTACTTCATTCCCAATTCCCACAAATTCTGACTTTGTTATTTATTTATTTTTATTACATTTATATCCCGCCCTTCTCCGAAGACTCAGGGCGGCTTACAAGCTTAGCAGTAGCCTTCATTCTATGTATATGCCTGCTTGTTAGGGCTTTCACACATACCCCCCCCAAGCGGCATTATTACAAAGTCAGCTTATTGCTGCCCCCAACAATCTGGGTCCTCATTTTACCTACCTCGGAAGGATGGAAGGCTGAGTCAACCTTGAGCCTGGTGGGATGCGAACCTGCACTAATTGCAGGCAGCTGGTGTTACTTAAGGAGGCATTAGCCCACTGCTCCACCAAGGCTACTTTGAATGTGATAGTGACCATGTACCCTATAAAAACATTATTGAATTCAAATAGAAGGCAAGTAGACAGAAAGGAAGAATCCATTTTCGGATAGGGTAAACAGCATAGACCATAAATTGTATGTGATCTTGAAGTTTCAGTCTCAGTAATTAGGGCTGATAAAACACTAGCTGTGCTTGGTCAAAAGCTGAGATTATGTCCATTTAAGACATCATTCAAATAGTGCAGGAAAAAAGCTTCCCACTAAAGCCTCATGAGGGTCAAACTGTTTTGTATTTGACTGCTGGAATCTTTAATTTGTTGCTTCATATTGACCATGTTTCTACTTGACTCTTTGAACTCACTTGCCTTGACTAGGTATTTGTGTTGCCATTTGAATTGAGTACATTGGTAGGAAATGCAAGATTTAACTTATCCTGAATTAGATTGTGCTATTAATTAATTGGGAGTGCTGCACTAATTTAGCACTTGCTGCAAATTAATAGCCTTAAGCATAAGGCCATACAAACATTGGTATAATAATTATCAGCAATTGTATATTATGTGGTAAGTTACAATTTATATTTCCATTATGAGTGCTAAGGACACATTGTACACTCTCCACAGTCACATTATCAAAAAGTGATATCCAGTGATAGTACTAGCTTGAGAGTCGGGACATAATGATATCCCCATTTTCCTTTTAATGACACAAATTATATGGTGAAGAAGTATGCTTATATTAATCCTTATTATCTCTTTTATTTGCACTGAATAAAATGAATAGAGCCATTTAAAATATTCAGTAGAATGTTTTAAATAAACCCCAGAGCATCATCCTGAATTTCATGAATAAACAGTCAATATGATATTAAGCAAGCTGAAAAGTTTATTTTTGGTTGTCCTCAATTTATACAGGGACTGTTCAGAATTACAGTGGTACTGAAGAAAGGGTATTATGACCTGTATTTGAAGTTATGGCCACCGCAGCACCCATGCGGTCACATTAACAAAATCCAGGCACTTGGCAATCCACCAGTTCTTGTGGTTAATAGCAGGGATGCTACAGCAGCCCCTCTCACCTCCCCCCCTTCTCACTCCGCTGGAGTCCTTGGACCTGTGCCCCGCCCCTCAGGATCTCAGCAGACCATGGCCTACTTCTGACCCCAGCCTCCTCCTCATATCTTGCTTCATTTATATTTTCTGGAGGTTGCCTTTGGCAAGAAAAGGCAGCCAATTTGCTGTGTGGTCTTCTATACAATAGCTACATGATACTATCCCCAAAGTTGTCACAATTTGGGGAGTGGCAGATACTACTTCATGCCATCCCAGAGGAGGTGCCATCTTGGGAGAGGCTGCAAACAATTGTAACATGATAACCCTAGTTAGAACCCTTGATATTGTTGTATATTACTCAATATCTTTTGATTCTCTGAATTCTTTGTGAATAAATTAGGATTGAAGTGAATAGAAGAGTTGCTATTCCAGTTTTACTCATCATACTAAAAAGGCCTCACACCCAAAACCTTTATTGTTGGAAGTGAAATAATAAATAGTGAAACTCCACGATAGGAAATGGCTTTTTTCTGATTTACTAGTGCACCAAGATTCTGAAGTACTTTTAAATTTGTTGTGAAAATCTGCAGGAAATGATAAGTAAGAATGATTCTGACCAGATATGAATCTTGCAGAATGCTTTCCTGTCTTTAAAACTGTGATATGGATTACTTCATTTCCTTTATGCAGTGCTGGGTTTCCCAAGTCACAGCAGTATCCTATTATACTTAGGGATGATGAAGTAAGAAGACTTGTATCCAGAAGAATGGAAGAGTGTTTTTTATTTTGTGGGGCTAAAAATAATCCCAACTCAGTCAAATGAGATTGATTTAAATCTCACCTTTAGAGAAGGGGTGAAGTGGCTCTGCCTGGCTAAGAAATTATTTGTGGTTTAAACATCCAGTATAGTTTAAAAAAAGTTATTGTCTGATAAGGCAATAATCAATCCCATTGGCAATTACTTTGTCTAGACCTGGAAATTTCTTGTTCCTACAAGAGACCTGTGGTAAATCATGCAAATAATTCCCTAGAGGAAAGGTTATTTCTGTATACACTTAAAGATTTATGTTCATAATGGTATATTTTGTTTGTAGAATATTGTAGATCCAGGGCCAATTCACACAACCCATTTTGGGATTTGTATGTGATAAATGAGACTTTTACACTGTGAGATTATTCTGTGATGGATTTTCTGCACACAGCTAAAAATAAATGTATGTACAGCACTACTAATTAGGCTTATGGATAATGATTCAACAATTTTACTATGTAAGAATTCAGAAAAAATATTACTTGGTTTTTTTAAAAAAAATGTGAGTGGTTCCATTCTATTAAATATTCTAAAATTCATTTCAATTTGTTTTTCTTTTCTTTTTTTATATGCATCTAGAACACTATCTTGGACTTTCAACACAAGTATATTTTAAGGAGCATTGAATACATATTATTCAGTTATTCTGAACAACTTGCTTCTGCCTTCTTTCCCAGGAAGTGTGTAGAGAGCTTTGGTGTCTCAGCAAAAGTAATCGCTGTGTTACCAACAGTATTCCAGCAGCTGAGGGTACTCTTTGCCAAACTGGGAGCATTGAAAAGGGGGTAAGTTTAAATGTCTCTTAATGTTATTCATCTTATTTATTTATAGATTTTTCAGGGCATGAAAAATTTCAGAAGACCAAAAAGGATTATTAAATGTTATGTAAGAAATGCGGTGGCTCAGTGGGTTAGGACGCTGAACTTGTCGATCAGAAGGTCGGCAGTTTGGCGGGTCGAATCCCGAGTGCTGCGTAACAGAGTGAGCGCCTGTTACTCGTCCCAGCTTCTGCCAACCTAGCAGTTCGAAAGCACGTAAAAATGCAAGTAGAAAAATAGGGACCACTACGGTGGGAAGGTAACAGCGTTCCGTGAGCCTTTGGCGTCTAGTCATGCCGGCCACATGACCATGGAAGACGTCCTCGGACAAACGCTGGCTCTTTGGCTTTGAAACGGAGATGAGCACCGGCCCCTAGAGTTGGAAACGACTAGCACGCATGTGCGGGGGAACCTTTACCTTTAAGAAATGATAAGCATAAATAAAGCATCAACAAAATGGACTGTTCATACTAACTCACTTTTTAAATATATAAATCTCAAACAATTCTTTCAATTTTTTGATGTGGTTTCATTGTGTGGTATTTATGAAACAGATAATACTATCTAAAAGTTCTCAGCTGTAGTTCCTTTCCATGCTTTTGATCTGAAAGCATAATCCTGTTGTAATGCTCTTCCAATATGTCAGATGCTGTGAAAAAAATGAAGTAATTCAAGTGAAATGGTCCAGAACAATTTCTTTCCCTTGTATAATATCCATGGTATTTAACTCCCGAGTCCTTCGGGAGAGGGGCGGTATACAAATCCAAATAATAATAAATAAATAATAAATAAATGGCAAAATATACCCAGACAACAAATATCACATTTTTCTTAACAAAACCTTGAAAGGTCTCAAATTTCTGCTGAATTTATTGAAGAAAATGAATAGAAACTATATGCAAAGGAAGGTATCAAATTGATGTTTTGAAATGCAGTGACGCCTAGCCCTTCTTAACAACACTGTGTTTCTGTTATTATGCCATGTACAAGTTTCAACTATTCTGGTAGTAGTAAAGCATAAACACTCACTTCTGCTTTTGTCAGTTGATTGTACTTCTTAACAGCAGTAATACATCTTGTTATAAGTTTGACTCTCACAATTTTGCAGTTTTTCTCTAAATTTTTTAAAATGCCTTCAGCTTTCTTGAGTCTTGCTTATTTTTTCTAAGGCAGAGGGAATGTGGGCAGCTTTGGGTAGGTTGGACTATTTGTTTCTAAATAATATGAGGAAAAACATATAGAATCCAGAACTATTACTTGATATTTGCACTCCACATATTTGCAGAAGTGAGCTAAAGCACTCAGTTCCCTTTGAAGCATTTGTGTAAACATCCATGCATTCAAAAGAGTAGAATGTTAGACTTCTACAAAGATGGAAGTGTGCTCAGTATACAGATTCCCTTGGTCTCTTGTGGAACAAATATGTGCAATGACATCTACATTCATTAAAAAGCATGTTCAACTCAGATGAGGTAAAAACCAAAATACGTATACATGATATAGACTCCAGTGAGACAATCTCAACTATTATATGAGGAACTCTTATTCACTCTTATATGAGGGTTTTATTAAGGAATTTATATATTCTATTGTTATATGATTAACTTGTGGTAAATGTTCAAATGAAAAACTGAGCAAGACAATCCTGGCTTTATGTGTTTCTGTGTTATACGATACCTGTAACAAATGAGTGAGATATAGTGATAGCATTTTCTCCTGCCTAGACTTTAGGAAATGTAGGTTTGCAAGGGCAATCCCAGAGCTCTGTTAAAATATTATAATACCTTTTCAGATATTTAAAAGGAGTCTAGTTTCAAAGATGCTATTGTTCTTTTAGATCAGTTACATAGTTATTTAAATAAAAATAATTATTTCCTACCATGTTGAAGATACAGTTCTTTAAGTCACTGAGTGAATGTAAAAGCAGAGAAAGAAAGAGAATTTTGGGTAGGAGTTCAAGACAAAGGAAAGAGGAAGGGGAAGAAGAAAGTTGTAGAACCAAGGAAATACAGACTACTCTATTGAGCAAGGAAGATGAACTTGATGGACATAAGTAGGCTCCATTGTCTAGGCAAAAGAGGCTTGTATATATCCATAATCCTTCTTCTCTACAATGGCTGACTGAATGCTGCTGCTGGCTGTGTGTGACTGGAGATTGTTTGCTGCTGACCTAGTTGAAGAAGTTTCAGAAGACATATAACGCAACCAGTTCCCCAGAGAGCAAAGATCCCTGAATTAGCAAATTGGGGAGTTTTATGTGAAATTATGCAAGGAATTGTCAATTGCCAATCTACGTGGAAAGCAAAGGAAGGTTAGTGATGACCTACAAGGTACGTACTGCTTGAAGAGATCCCAGAATGACATATTCTGGAAGTACAAACTTGTGTCCTTATTAGAGGAAAAAGTAAAAGGTCTTAATGAATTTTTAAGTGAAACACATCATGGAAAGTGATAAATTCTTGGACAGGAGATGTAAAGCTCCTCAAGAAAAGCAGACAAGGAAAATACCAGAAAACATAAAAAAGAAGACTGGTAGAAATACAATATGTGACCCAAAGATGCAAGTTCAAAAGGCATTTGATACTATTGGAATTCAGCTATTGATATTCAGCTACTGCTCCTGGAGGCAGTTCATGACTGAGCATGCCTCAACGATTCTGGCTTCATGGAACAAGATGGAAAATATATGGGCCCCAGTTGATCAAACAAACCATGAACCACTTTGGGAAAAAAGATGTTGTGACATGTGATTCCCTGCTCAAACAGTTTGAGACTACAATACAGAGACCTGGTATGACACTGCAGGTACTATGTTATTCTACTGTTACCCATATTTTCTAAAGATTTACATGGGAATTAATGACACTGTGGGAAAACTTTGAATATATTGTTGACAATTTCATTTGAAATTTCTTCTGAAGATGGAAGAAATAACCTAATCCTTATTGACTGAGAGGAAATGATTGAAAAAGTGAGGGTGCCTTGACCTTTGGCAGAAAGTGACCATGCTATCCATAATAAATATATAATATATATGAAATGAAAGAAGGCAATATAGCCAGAAAAATGATACAAAGCAGTTGCCAGAAAGTGTAAATTGTGATAGAAAGCCTAATGAGGAAAGAGCTGAGGCTTGCGAGAAATGCCCAAAATGACAAAAACCACTTTTCAGATATTGCAGGAATAAAAGGAAAGGGAGAAAATCTTTACAGTAGCAAGAGTGAATTAGTAACGATGATGGCAGTAAGGCAGAATGTCTTAACTTATATTCTACATCTGTTTTCTCTCAGAAGAGAAAGGAAGCCTTAGCTGGCCATCATTGTGCCACTAATGGAAGGAAGAGCTGCAGCTCAGGATAGACAAGGAAAAGGTAAAAGATTACTTAGCTAATTTGAATGAATAGGTTACTGAAGAAACTAATGGAGATTATTGTAAATCAGTAAAGGTAATCTTTGAAAATTCCTGGCAAACTGGCAAAATCCCAGAGGATTGAAGGAAAGCAAACATTATCCCTACCTCCAAAAAAGAGAAGAACAAAAACTTGGGAACGTAAAGACCTGTCAGTTGAGCAAGATCCCTGAACAGATCATTAAGCAGCATTATTTATCACCACTTGGATAGGAATGCAACAGTTAATAAGTGCCAACATAAATTTGTCGTGAGCAAATTATGTCAGATTAAATTCATTTCCTCTTTTCATAAAATTAGTTATTTAATAGATCATAATGGAAGTTAGGCTGAACTAGACACAGTATTCCAAATGGAGTCTGTGAAGGGTAGACTAGAGCAGAACAATTATTCCCTGTGATCGGAATTCTGTTCTCTTATTAATGACCCCCCAGATATCATTTGCCTTTTTACTGGCTGCATCGCAGTATTGGCTCATGCTTAATTTGTGATTGATTAACAAGGAAACCTACATCCTTTCACATGAAATACTGCCAAACGTGGCTTATCTCATCCTATATTTGCGACTTACATTTTTCCTACCAAAATGCAGAAGTTTACATTTTCCCTGGAGGTTTAAATTCCATCCTATTCATTTCAGTCTATCTGGACTTTTATTTTCTCTTTCATCTAAAATGTTAGCTATTTTCCCAGCTGTGTGTAATGTGCAAAGTGCAAACTGTTTAAGTGTTCCCTCAACTCTTTCATTCAAGTCATTGACAAGAATGTTGAACAGCACAAGGACCCAGCACAGAGACTGGAGCACTAGTCTCTCAAAATTGAAAGAAATTCAAGCAGATAATTTATAGCTTAGTTATTAAAGAAAAAAGATTAATTGCAATAGTATAAGAAATGAATACATCTTTTGTGCTAACACTGTATATATATTTTTCTGAATTAATTCAACTGACAAAAGAGCAGTGTTAGTTATCTCATTATTGTATACATCCTATGACACATTTCCATTTACTTTAGAGCTAGTTGCTTAAATGTGAGTCATTTGGAGATAGCTAATTCCATCCCAGAATTGCACAACTTTCTGATTATTCTTGCTTTATTTGTTTTGAATTAAATTCAAATTGCTTACTAAAGATACCAAGCATTTGACCACATTTGTGAAGTAGATAGTTTAAATTCACTTTAGCAAAATCAAGACCCATTTGGGGAAAAAGTACATTCATCTTCAATTAGTGATAGTCTTGAGACTAGAGTGCAGAACTAAGTATACACTGATTCTTATCACCCTTCAGAGAATCAAAGAACACTGGATGTTCTCACCTCACATAATTATAAGGAGAAAAGAAACAACTATTAAGGTTTAGTCAGAGGATTATAATGGGCAGAGTCTATGTATAGATATTTGAAAACAGATTTTTTTCGCCTGTTCTAAGTTATTATGATGATCATTTGATTTAAATGTACATCTTTTTAAAATGGGTTGATTTGATGCATTATTTGAAAAGGAGAGTATGTTACTTGATTCAAACAGTTGGACTGGCTTTATTTAGTGGTTTCTTGACACCTTATTTCGCATTTCAGAAATATTGTTAAATGTGTAATTTGTTTCCCTCTTCTGTGACATTTGGATCTCTCAGCCAAAGCAACTATGTGGTATTAGCCAAATATTATTGAGCACATCTGGATATCGTGCTATAGTATGACAATGTTGCTTTTGCTTTGGAAATGAGATTTTACTTGTGGTTTTGATCAGCATTCTCTGCTTATACAACAACAGAGCAAATTGTAGCCTATTGATTTGGGCTAGTCTTTGATGGCTATTGAGTCATAGTTACAAATAATGGTGAACCTTAAAAACTTCTCAATTGTTAGGCAATGAAATGAAGGCAAAGCAAATATTGTTCTAACTTCCAATCCTTCCTTGAAAAAAGAAAAAAAAAGGTGGGGAGATTGATTAGTCATTGTGATTTGACATTTCAGAAGTTTCTGAATCATAACATAAAGTGACCCATCTGTTACCATGTTGGACAATTTTTAGTATTTACACAAAGTCAACATAAATGTATTAAGATCAGATTTTGAAATGCTAACTTTACTTCATTTTTCCATCAGCTAACTCCTTTAGAAGGTTGTAGAAATGCTGTAGACCTATTTTAATTTCAGGAACACCATTGACAAAGTATTTGAGTACATTCTGTCAAACAAAACAGTTACATATTGGAAAAATGGCATATTGATTTGAGAATATCTTCATCCAGTTTGAATTTTACTCTTTAACATTTCCTTGTCATCACTGAATAAGGTATCAGATTTGATTCTAATATTTTTCAATTTTTTCATTAATATCTTATATTAATAAATACAAGGAATTCTTATGAAAGATGTAGACAATAAAAAGATAGAATAACCAATAATATAGAGGAGACAAGTTTCCAAAGGATATTGTGAATGTAGAGACATGGGCAGATTCTAATTAATAAAAATTAATAGAGATAAATAGGTCGGTCTTCACTAAAGAGAAATGTGCTCTTTTAATTCTGTCAGCCTCAGCCCCATAATCAAGATGGCAGAATGGTGATTGGCATATGCAAGACCCTGCAGCTGGCAGTGGAACTGTTCCACGGATAGCTGGATGTGAGATAAACTGAGAGTGTGCCTGATGCACATCTGTATCTCTTTACTGGGTTTGCTGCACCTCATAGCAGAACTATTGTTGGGAGTCGCCAGGGTTGTGGCACTTGGAGATTTCAATTTACCATCCCTAGATGAAGAAGTAGCTAAAGAATTTATGACTACCATTACCCAAAAGTTTCTTGGGCCTTGCCTATATAGGATGCCACACATCGGAACTGTTTTTTTATTATCATGGAGCAACTGAGATATGATCTGAAAATCAGGAATAAATCCATCAATCCCTTATTATGATCAACTTAATTTCTGGTGTTCTTGCTTCTCTCTTGGCTCCAAGCACTAGAAGGTGCAATTCAAGGTCTTGATTATCACTTTAAAGGACTAGATGGCTCAGGGTCATGGAAAGTTTCCAGTACATATGCTTTTTGAATGGTATCTTCAGCATCTTGAATGTAAGAAGAGAGGATAACCTTACTGATCCTCTACCTTTAATATATTATTTCTATAATCTAACACATTTTTTTACAAATACTGTAATCTGACAGCTTGTATCTGTTTTAGATATATATATGAATTGTTTTTAGTATACATGAGAATTTTCTTTTTCTAAATATTTTATGTTTGTCACCAATCATTTTAGTGTTCTTTTTTCTATTATTGATATTTGTATAGGTCCTTGGGGCAAAAATGATTTTTCAAAATGTATCAGAAAAATAAAAACCTTTTTTACTGGCATTTGGGATTTCCCCCCTTTCTTCTTTGTTCAGTGCCATTATAATGACACTTATAATATATCGCATAGTATATGATGTTATATGGTTTGTTATATGTCAAAAATGGTTTGCAAGAACCAAACAATATGGCAAGATACAGTGAATGACATTAAATTCACCTAAATTTCCTTTTCTTGTCTCTTGCACTTATTTTATTATTTTCTTCTTTTTATGCTTATAAAATATTATTCAAAAGGTGAATTGTATGATCTAAGTATGCATATATGTATGACACATAATGGCAAAACTCTGTTTTCATAAGAAAAAGATATGTTTAAGTTTTTGCATGTGTTCCTTCGATTTTATTAAGCAAAATAAACTGATAGATTTTTGTCTTAAATTAGGACTTCATTATTTTGCTTAATATTATGTGAATAAATTTAGTTTAAGTAATATATTTATTTAACCTAATGTCCCATAATTTTAATAACAAAAATCACATTTAAAACTTTAATATTTCACTCCAGATAATCATTTACACTCTGAAACATTGGTCAATTATGTGTATAAAGATTTAGATTCTTTCTAGCGTCTTGGCATTATTTTTTATTATGTTCCCAATATAAGTGTTAATAAAATAGTGCTTCAAGTTTATCTTCCATTGTGACATCACTTCTATTTCAGTATGTTTTTTTTGTTTGTTTGATTTAATGGAGATCCAATAGCCAATAGCTCTTACAAAAATTTTTCTTCGTTGTTCTGTTAAATAATACAGCCCTACTAATACAGGTGTGTTTAAACACACCTAGAATGATTCATAATGTTTAAATAAGATTTTGGGTTTTTTGCAGTTTATTTTAACAAGAGATAGTAAGACTGTTTATGAAATGGAAAATGCTAGCTTGTTAATTTTTTTATATCTGTTAGGACTTTATCATTCAGTTTTGGTCAAAGATAAAAGCAAGTAGCATTTTTCTGGACCCATAACTAAACAGGGTTAAATACAATAAAGCTTATATAGGTTAGCAGTGTAACAAATGTTGATGTCTAATGCTGGTTATATATATTTTACTGTCTTGAATATTTTATTAATCAAAAGTTAATTCTTTGTTTTTTATGCAATCTTTTCAGTGGTGTTATCAGGGAGAGTGCGTCCCTTTTGGCACTTGGCCCCAGAGCATAGATGGGGGTTGGGGTCCCTGGTCAATATGGGGAGAATGCAGTAGGACCTGCGGGGGAGGAGTCTCATCATCCATAAGACACTGTGACAGTCCAGCGTAAGTAGCTAAAGTAAGCCATCATCAGCATAAAGGACATATTTGGAAATAATTTTAAATGTGGATTCATATGTTATTTGTCAAAATGCTTCTGTGCTGCATCAACGTACCTTTAAAACAAAAACCCATATCAACTACCTAGAAAAAGATTACTTTTTACATGCTTTCAAATGTTTGATTATATGCAGTAAGCACAGATAGCTTTTACATGTTATACTTAACAAATAATTTCTTCCTCCATTTTTTAAATCTAAGAGTTAATTCATTCCTTTTAATGCACACCTTCTCAAATATCAAAGATCAACATTACCCAACAGCCTCTCCCATTACAAGGCATCGGAGAAATCTGGTTTGTCCCAAATGTGATTTCTCTAAACTGGACTTCCTTGGGTTTTTTCTTTGAAAACGTTTTGCTTCTCATCCAAGAAGCTTCTTCAGCCCGTTGGTGTATCTGGCTGATTTCTAAACTCCTAGCTTCTCCTGCCAAATTTGATCCCATTCTATTCAGAGCATTATTCTGCTGATAAAAACAGAATAATTAATTTCAAATTTTCTGTTGACTTGGAAAAAATAAAAACATAAGTACAGTGTTTGACAGATCTTTTAAGAGTAATATCTTCTCTTAATCCTTTTATTAGTATGGAGAGAATTGTGAGAATTTTGCAGTTGGCCTCTAAATGAGGTTGCCTTGCACCAACAGCCAGACTGTATTTATAATTATTTATTGAATTTTAAATAACTTTGTACAAAACCTGCCATCGTCATGCATTTTTGTTTCTTGTACATCTTCATAATTATAAAATGTGAAACACAGTAGACCCTTGGCAATTTAAGTCAGATCAGGAACTTACAGAACACAAAAAGCTGAAAAGGAGAATTTAAAAAGGATGAAACCTTAAAAATATTTTATATGGTACACCATTTATATTGACAATAGTTATACATTGTGTGTCTTACATGCTTTCTGTCAGCTGTACATGAATGAACAATTCATCTGTATGATCTGAGCTATGACTAGATTATCATAAATAGTTTCCACATTTGATGTCTGACATTCTTATCTCATAATCTGCTTCCTATTTTGCATGGTTGCAAAAGAAAATATAGATAGAGCCTAGATCTTCAGGAGACTTGGGTTCTGTAATCTTTATAATGGGAAGGAAAGTAGAACAACCATTTTACCTGCAACAAAGATGAAAAGGAAAGAAAGCAAGGATTAATTATGGTTATTGGGATCAGAATTTCTATCGCTAAGTTATTCAGTCATAAAGCACAATAACACGTGACTGTATTGTTTAGCAAAGGCAGTTTTGTGAAGCCCTGGTTACTGTCATTAAGTGAATCACTATGGATCATTAAGTGAAAACTTCATGTGATTGTGAGTTCTGACTTCCTGCTGGTTTCTTCATTGACTTTATGTATAGCTGGCAGGGAGGGAAGAGACATACCTTTCTTCGTCAGCCTTTCAAGTAGTCTAGACAAGAAGCACATCCAGAAATGTTCTCTACTTTATTGCAAAGTTACATTAACAGAATCTTGCAAGTGTCCGCCATTACCTACACAGCCCAAGAAACTAGAGCAGGTCTCTTCTGAGATGTTTGACCCACCCACAGTTAGAATGTATTTGCAAATCATCTTTTTAAACAAAATGCATCTTTGTTCTTAATATACAGCTGAAGTCTTCAGAAACTGCAATACTATATAAATGTATAAGGCACTGAGCTCATATTAATAACATCTTATTTATTTTAATACCAGTACTATTTAATAATAGAAAGTAATATTTTTAAAAAATGATTTGTTTCAAACATTTCCTGGAGTAGCAAGTAAATACTTTGGTCTAAATGAAGCAACTTGCTGAAATGGAACATTATAAATTATATTTTTATTGGTACTGAATTCAGATGTTTATAATTTATTTAACTAATTAGAAGAAAAATAAGTATTTCTACATTTTTTAAATGGTGATAAACCATGAAACAAGTATTGAACAAAATATTTTCATTTTTAAATCATGTATATATATATATATATATATATATATATATATATATATATATATATATATATATATATATATTAATAATAATAATAATAAATAAACCTTTATTGTCAAAGTACAACATGTGTACATTGAGATTAGCTGAGCCTCCCCCTGTGCTCCCTCCCCCAACACACAGTGACAACAAACCCTCCATCCCACCACACTATGTGAACCAACTACACCACACACCGGCCTCCCAAGTCAACTCTGCATAAGATTATATCCCATTCAAAAGCCTAACAGCCCACGGATAAAAGCTGTTCTTCAGCCTGTTGGTACGGCTGGCTATATATATATTTGCCATCTATATTAATAGTGGTCTAGTCTAAAGTTCTTGAAAAATATTATATATATTTCTTTCTATTTCTTCCAGACCTTCTGGTGGGGGAAAATATTGCCTTGGAGAAAGGAAACGATATCGCTCTTGTAATATTGATGTGAGTAGATCAAAATTAACTTGAAATCTAATCAAATGTACCTATATATTGGTCAGAATTTTGCTATTTATTTAGCGTATGGTAATTTACAGAAAGGCAGTAGATGTTCGGCAGCTGACAGGACTGGAAGTAGCCACCAAGGCACTTTTGGGTTGAGGCAGTAACATCACCATTACCTTGGGAATCCAGTGGGGAGTCCCTCTCTCATCCCCCTGCAGCTTCCCATCAAAGTGGCAACTATTTATCTACTCGCATTTGTACATGCTTTCGAACTGCTAGGTGGGCAAGAGTAGGGGCAAGTAATAGTCCCTGCATCTTGAACTCCATCTTGCCAAATGTCAAGTCTCCGTTCTAACCACAGAGCATACTGCACTTTTCAGAATTTTGTTTATTTAACATAAATTTAATTTAATTTAATTTATTAATATTTCTATACCGCCCTTCTCCCGAAGGGCAAGTACATGCAGTATAGAATTCAACATGCACCCATCAGTACTGAAAATGGGATCTAACAAGAAGATATTGAGAATAGTTATTCTCAGTAAAAGATGCAAATCATAAATAAGAGAAAAATATATAATTACATTACATATTCATATACATAAAAATTCAAAGTTACATTTATTTTGTAAAATGTATCAATAAACCTTTGACTTAAATGTGTCTGTTGCATTTCATTGTATATATATATTAGATATTAAAGTTATTTAGAAAATATTTAATTTTTTACTGATGTTCTTTGGCAAGCTTAGAATATAAGCTGCAGCAAATAATTTTATGGTAAATTTTTGAGTGTATTTTAAATAAGTATTTCCTACTTTTCCTATTACCATGAGAAAAATATTTTAGTATATAAAGGTGTTTCAGATATGATATCCTATCATGTATTGTCAGTTGTGGCTAAGAAAGTTTTTGCACAACTTCATGTTATGCACGAGTTGCAGCCTTTCTTGGATTAGGAGTCCCATTGCTCAGTTCTTCAAGTCCTGGTCCTCTCATGTCTGGACTTATTGTAATGCACTCTTCATGTGGCTACCCTTGAAGTGCATTTGAAAGCTTCAACTGGTGCAGAGTGCAATGACACAGCAGTTACACCACTGCTACACAAGCTACAGTGCCTGCCAGTTTGCTTCTAGGTACAATTGAAGGTGTTGGTTATTACTCTGAAAGCCCTGCATGGCATGGGTCCAAATTATGTGAAGAACTATCTCAGCCCATTGAGACTGGTGCACCCCATCCGCACCAGCAGAGGAGGCATTCTGTGGGCTCCATTAGTCAAGGAATTCTGGATGGCAGGGTCCAGGAGAAGGGCCTTCTCTGCTGTGGCTCCTGCTCTTTGGAACATTTTACCCCCTGAGATGAGATCAGCTTTCACCCTTCTAACTTCCATAAAGGCTTGAAGACCTAGCTCTGACAGATGGCTTGGGGCTTCAATGGGAGAACATCACACTACTGAACATGCACCAGAGGCTATTATCATAGTTAGCATCTGTGATAACTTTCATATTTAATTAAAAATGCACTTCATGCGTATATTCAAATTTCATTTTCATTTTTGTTTTTTAGCCATGTCCTCTTGGAGCCCGTGATTTTCGAGAAAAACAGTGTGCAGACTTCGATAATATGCCATTTCGAGGAAAGTTTTACAACTGGAAACCATATACAGGAGGTATGTGAAGTTTTGTAATCTTAGCTACGATCAGGCTCTAGGTCCTGCCCAGGGAAGGCAGTATATTAGTTTCTCTTAAGAGGACCTTGAGAATATGGTTATATGCATCATGGCTTTACAGGCTTTAGATTTGATTTCAGAAAGGTGTTTCAGAGTGCTCAAGGGCATGAGCATAGTATCTGTCTGCAGACCTTTAAAATAGTTGTTGGATCTTATAGCAGTTTCAGAAAGTAGTCATTTGATATCAGAAAAGATAAAGTTGCTTTAAAGACTTGAAGGCAGCTGTCGTGTTCCATTAACACCCCCCCCCATATTCTTTGAAGACCATTTTCCAAATTATTTCTGAAATTCTTCATAACCCTGAACTATCCTATTGCAGATGGTCATACCTGATTGTGCAGTGTTAGATTTGTCAGAGTTCGAGAGGCAAAGGCCACCCTTGCCTCTTAGATTGGGAGCTGCTCAGAGTTTCTGGAAGATTAGCATCTGTATAAATGTTTTAAAGGAAATGAAATAACATTTTGGAGAGCTCAGCGTAAGTCAGGCAGCGACTGGTTGTAAGTCAAGGACTGCCAATACCACTTATCAGCCTTGTAACTGAGGCTGTCAGGACAGAGTAATTTTTTTTTTGGTATCACATCACAGACTGAGGAAGACATATTAAAGCAACTGCCTGGATAAGCTCTACAAAAATCAAGCACAATATTGTTATTGAAATCCAGTAAGCTATCTGAAAAGTCTATGCCATAAAGGCAATATGTAATACTGTTTAATAACTTATTAAATATTTAGGTCTTGTTCAATTAATGAAATCTGTTTATCAGTCTTGATTCTACAACTTCATTAATCTGTTGAAAAACTGTTGGAAAAAAATCAGTGACAGAATTTTTGAAAAAAAAGATTAATATTAAATTGTATATAATACTTCAAGCTTTGGAATTTGATCTTTTAAAATGTTTTATTTGTCTAGGTGGGGTTAAGCCGTGTGCATTAAACTGTTTAGCAGAAGGTTATAACTTCTATACTGAACGTGCTCCTGCAGTGATAGACGGAACACAGTGCAATGCAGATTCCCTGGATATTTGTATCAATGGAGAATGCAAGGTACAATACATGAACTTTACACAAAAGTAAAAGTAATTTAAAATATTCCTATACTGCAACATCCTCTAAGGAAACAGCTGTCAAGAAACTGCCTTTATTAATATTTTAGAAATACACTTCCAAAAGCACTGACATTTTACCTCATTTGTCTTATAGACAACTTAGAGCCAGTAGGATGAGAAATAGCAAGGAAGCAACAGTTTTTTATTTCTCTATGCTTTGTTTTTTTCTGATTGGAAAGCTGATTTGTACTCTTGAACTTTTCCTTTCAGCTTACTTTTTACAGGAAAATAGTTTCTTCTCTCTTCTCTTTTTCTTTGGCATAGGAATAGAAAAAACAAAGGTGCAATCTTTCTGTTAGATCAGACATGTCAAACACAAGGCCCGGGGGCCGGATCCGGCCCGCAAAGTGGTTTCATGCGGCCCGCGAAGCCATCCTGGAAACAGTGAGGGAACAGCCCCAGCTGCCTTGGCCCTGGCCCAGAGACCCTCAGATCTGTCCCATTCCTGCCCAGGCCCCCATAGGCACCCTTGATGCGAAAAATGTAGAGCTGGCCACGCCCACCCAGTAGGCCATACGCACTCTAGCCACGCCCACCCAGTAGGCCATGCCCACCCAGGCCACACCCACCCGGCCCCCTGAGGGCAACCGCAATGCTGATGCGGCCCTCAATGAAATTGAGTTTGACACCCCTGTGTTAGATCATGCAATTTCCTTATAAATGTCCTTGTTACATTATATTTTAAGCATCTGTCTCTAAATACTCTTAAAGGTCTTCTTTATATTCATATATGTTCTCTGCTAAATATGGACTACAGTGAATGAGGATTCCAACCAGAATTATCTCAAGTTTCTCTATAAATGTGTTATAAAACTGCTCACATGATTTAAACAATTGTGAGAAAAAGCAACTAGCATTCTGAATGTAAACAGCCATCTCACACAACTGAGAAACTGAAAAGCCCTGAATATGATCTCTGTCCTTTAAAATGGAAATACTGGCAGCATCTTGCAAATTCACCTGCTAGCCGAACCAGAAAATGAGCAAAAATTTATGGCAGATTATAAAAATGCAACTGGAATAATTTGCCTGATTGTAAGCAATTTAACTTTAGTTCATTTTAGGTAAAAGATAATTGGAAAGGATATGATAAAATATTGCAGGGGTTAGATGACAAAAAAGTCTATCAATCCTAAAGTTAGCTGGTTATAAAGATGTGTATTAAGAGGCTATAAAAATATTTTTGTGAATTGAATATCATGCCATCTAGAAGTTTAACAGGCCGTTCTACCTGCAGTCTATACTAGTGTGATATTAAATAGCCCTCTCAAATATTGTTAGAAACTGTTTATATTTGAATATATGGATAATAGAGCAGAGAAATAAAGAATGGTACTTCTTGCTAAATGAATAAAAAATGATTTCAATAAAGAAGGAAGAATTTCAACAATTAAGAATGCCATTAATTTGAACATTAAAAACATACTTTTAACACTAAATCCCCTTATTGTATAGTTATTCTGACTGTACCCATTTTCAGCATGTCGGATGTGACAATATTTTGGGATCTGATGCTAAAGAAGACAGGTGTCGGGTATGTGGTGGTGATGGGAGTACATGTGAAGCTATTGAAGGTTTTTTCAATGATACGCTACCCAGAGGGGGTGAGTCTCAAAGCTTATACTGTTATTATTATTGTGGTTGATTGTACAGTCAACCATATGCTTAAACTGGATTTGTGATTTTTATCCATATTGAGTCCTTCCCAAGAACCTGGGATAGGCAGATATTGTTGTTTGTTGGTATTGTCACAGGATCTAAGCTGTATTACTATTATTCGACAACTATTTAAAAATAGGTTAGGCAATAGCCACCTGGATGCTGCCATTTTACTCTCATACACTCTTTCTAGAGTACTTATTAGATATATTTCCTTATATCAATCCCAGATCCATTATCTATTGTTCTCTGATGAATTGTAAAATTATAGTGAAATAGCTACTTGTCATACAACTGAAAGCAAATATGTAAAGTGTTTTGTTTTTGTTTCTTACATTTCCATCATTGTAATGGAACAATGGATCTCTGTGTCTTGATTGCAATAAGAAATAACACTAAGATCTTTTCAATTACTGCTATCTAATTGCATTTGTTATAAAAAAATTAAAAGTGTAAACTATTGCTTGTATCAGTGAAACAATTGCCCTGATTACCTTATAGGCTACATGGAAGTGGTTCAAATTCCTAAAGGTTCTGTTCATATTGAAATCAAAGAAGTGGCAGTGTCAAAAAACTACATTGGTAAGTTAGTGATCTCATGATTACAAAATCTGATAAATGTTGCTGGGTTCAAATAACTCTCAGATAGATTCCATATAACAGCATTGCACTGGCTGCACTGACTTTTTTTTGGGGGGGGGGGGTGATTCTTCAAGTCACAGTTGTCACCTGGCAACTGCCTATACTAGTCCCTGCCCTGTTATTGGCAAGGAATTTTTTGTAAGTAGTTTGACATTTCCATAGGGCTCAGAGAGAGTGACTAACCCAATGCTGTCCACTTACACTCTCCTGGTTTTTAGCCTGATGCCTTAACCACTGCATCAAACTGGTTTAATATATAAGTGGCTGGGGTCTTTTGTTGTTGTTTTAAGAAACACTATGAAAACCTGATTGAGACACATTATGGGAGACAGGAGCTAACATTCTTCCTGCTGTGGCTCTGATAATATTTATATTGAAAGCTGGTACTGTATTAAACTTGGAAGATAACTTCCATTAGTATCACAGTAAAGGGGAAGGAACATCTCTATGTCCACTTTCATCTCTCTGTATACTTTCTCAATCCAAATTATATACTTCCCAGCTGAAGACAAAAACTACATACATAAAATATATACATACATACATAAAATACATACATATATACACTATGTTTTATTTATAAAATTTCTAACTAGTCTTTTATTACTACAGTAGGGCCTTTAACTTGCATTTGTTTCCACCATTATAGCAGAAATAGAATCAAATAGGGAGTGGGCTAAATGATGAAACATGCATTACAGTATCATAAAAATGTCATTTATGTTTTTAGTCAGATGATTGTGTTTGTCTGATGATATATGCAAATATGTTACTGCTTTGGAATCACTGCCATTTGCCACATTGATATAAATTAATTATGAATTTCCTTTTAAAATGTTTCCTCTTTGTAGGAATGACATAATGATTTCTCTGAAGCATTTTGTCAGTGTTTTAAAACTGAGACTAGTAATGCTAGTAAAGCTAGAGAAAATTTGTATTAGTTTCTTGCTTCCAGAAATTTCTGGAACAGTTAGTATTTCAATTAATTTATTTCTACTGCTTTTGGATAGTAAACATATAAGTAGATTTGATGTTGACTGGAAAATTCTAGAAGCTAAAGTCCACATATAATTAATAATAATAATAATAATAATAATAATAATAATAATAATAATAATAATAATAATAATAATAATAATAATAAAGTTGGAAGGGACCTTGGAGGTCATCTAGTCCAACCCCCTGCTCAGGCAGGAAACCTTATATCATTTCAGGCAAATGGCTGTCCAGTCTCTTCTTAAGAGTTCCTCAGGTTGAGAAATGCTGGTGTATGACCTTGTTTAGTTTATTAAGGGTAAGAAAGTATATACTGGATATAGAAGTTCTGTTTAACCACTTCCAACTGGTTTCTGATTTTAGTGAAAGTTACTGAAGAATTCAGAAGACTAAAATTTCTGTCTATGATTTCTCAAACATAGTATATAACCTGCTATACATAATTTTCCCATAAGCCGGAATCATAAAGCCAAGAATAAATGTTTAATTCTTGTTTGAAGAGGAAAATAACAAGTTCAGTACAGGGATTTTGTTTCATATCCAATAATAAATGTGACAGACAATAAACCTTCTTAACATATTACTGGAAGGAAAAAAAAACTTTCTGAGCAGATTTGCTATCCCTTCTTTTCTTCCTTTTGAAATATTGCTCACATACAAATAACCATCACAAAGTATTCTTGCCAACTAGAGGATCATATTACACACACAGTATTGTAGTTGTTCATTAATTAGCACCATGTAACATGGTGACACTCTTGAGGAGAAAGAAGCCCACTGATTATTATTTTAGTCTATAGTTATTTTGTTATAGAATGGAAACTGAAACAAACAAAATATTAGAAAATCCACTCTAATTAGAAAAGTTGCAGTTGGATTATCACAAAATAATAACTAAAAACAAGTACGATGTATTTGAAAAATAAATGTATACCATTGTACCATGTATATTTAGCCAAGAATTAATCACACTAAACATACACTTCTGAGAAAACATGCATTGTGTTCTGCGTTGTGAAATATTTCCAACAGATTAAAACTAACATTGGTACAGAGTCATTTATAAGCTTGATTCTGGATTTAAAACAATTAAATGTATCAGTTTATGCTGATTGTAAACTACTTTTATAATTTTATTTTCCCTTTGAACTAATTATTTTTAGTTGTTGTTAGTTGCAAAGTCGTGTCCGACCCATTGCGATCCCGTGGACTTTCCTCCAGGCCTTCCTGTCCTCTACTATCTTCTGGAGTCCATTTAAGCTCATGCCTACTGCTTCAGTGACTCCATCCAGCCACCTCATTCTCTGCCGTCCCCTTCTTCTATTGCCCTCAACCTTTCCCAGCATTAGGCTCTTCTCCAGTGAGTCCTTCCTTCTCATTAGGTGGCCAAAGTATTTGAGTTTCAACTTCAGGATCTGGCCTTCTAAAGACCAGTCAGGGTTGATCTCCTCTAGGACTTTGGTGCTCATATATTTTTAGTATATATGTTAAATATGATTTAAAAGCCTTTATTTTGAATCACTTATTGGTCAAATCGTTTTCAGTGTCAGAAGGCAGTTGTTCATTAAAAAAGCACTGAAATGGGAAGTAGGCAGTCGTCCCTTCCTCACCCATGTGATTTGAATATTTTGCATTATAAAAACTAAAACTAGTTAGCTAATTAAAGCATATTTTGTCCACTCTTAAGATATTTAGTAGTCAAATTACAATATTGATTAATTTAGAAATTTGATTCAACTTTTAAAATATTGCAATAGCAGAAAACTTAGTATTAAGCCTGAAACACTTCTAGAATGATTAAAACATTCTGCTTAAAGCAAAATGCAACTTTTTCAAATGGAGTTGCTTTGAATTTTAAGCAATTTAAATTTAGGATGTTTTGTATACCATTCTTGGTTCTTCCATCAGACCCCTTAAGTGAAGCCATTGGTTTCCATTATAGAGGATTTTCCTATTTTTTGAACAACATTAATAATGCATATCCATTTTTCAACTAGGCCACAGCAAGCAAGCAAGTTTTAGGATATTACGGTTCCTATGATATAACTTCCACTTTTCTTCATGTTGCTTTGATATTCAATGAATGTTCTTATACATTCTAAATGATTTCTATCTTCATGCCATTTAAACTTTTTTAAGCTTTGAAAACTGAGGAGGATGATTATTATATTAATGGAGCCTGGACTATTGATTGGCCTAGAAAATTTGATGTTGCTGGAACAGCTTTCCATTACAAAAGACCAGCCAATGAAGCAGAATCTTTGGAAGCTTTGGGTCCTACTTCAGAAAACCTTATAGTTATGGTAAAGTATGAATTATTTCATTTTATTGATTATCAAAGAGATAATCTAGCTTTCTGTATTATTCATGAGCCTCTTTTCCATGTTACCTAGACACTCCTTCAGAAAATATTGTTTGTATTATGTCATGGGCTCTGATGAGCAGGAAGAAAGACACGCAGTTGAGTACAGAGAAACTCATTCTTTATTTAAACAGAAACTGTACTGAGGATTTGGAGTCACCCTGCCTCAATATATAGCCAGACCCTCTGGTAGCAACCAATCGGATTGAACCCATGTTTGCTGCCCAAAGTTTACCAATTGCAGGACTGGAGATGTCCTGTCTGGGTTGCTGGAGAACCGTTAGTTCTCCAGCAATGCACGTGGTGATATTCCAAAAGCCCAGTACATAACACCCCTCCCTCCTAAGATCAGGCTATAATATCCTGGACAATAGTCAAGGCTTATCAATCACTCCCAACACCCCAAATACTAAAATAATACTAAACAATAATAAATGTGATGCTTTGTTAAGCCAAGGTAGTTAGAAAGACATTACGCGACCTTTATAGACATGCCTTGTAGAGTGGACTACAAAGAGATTAAAGAATAGCTTGTCAATGCAGTATAACTACAAAGAGATAAAACAACGTCTCAATGAACATGCTTGCCAGCAGTTACAATTTACCCCTAATTTCTGTAGGTAGTGGTACAGTGTCATACATTACACATCACTTTATTTTATAACATAGTCTGTAAGATATGCTGGGTGTTTCTGTGGTGTGGAGGAATGCCTTGGAGTTCCAGTCACTTTGTGGTCTACCAGCTTACCCGGTGGGCTGGGTAGACCCATGTCTCCTTGTGCTCCAGTGTCCAGGGGAGTTGAATTGCTCTAGCTGGCCTCTCCAGGTTGACCCACCCCAGAGTCTGACTGTTTAGCAGAGTAGGCACAGCGGTTGCTGAGATTCGGCTGGTTCACCTCGTCAGGGGTCCCATGTTGCCGGCGTCAACTCCCCTCCGCCCCGTGCGTTCCCACAGAGAGGGCCTCCTCAGGGTGCCTCCAGTCAGAGAATGTCGGCTGGTGGCTCCCAGGGGGAGGGCCTTCTCTGTGGGCGCTCCGGCTTTGTGGAACCAGCTGCCGGTTGAGCTCCGGATGGCACCGGATCTCCGCTCCTTCCGTCGCGGGTTAAAGACCCATTTATTTGAACAAGCTGGCCTGGCCTGATGGGGAATCACTTAGGGTTTTAATATTTATATATATTTTTATTGTTTTTATTGTGGGCAATAATTTAATTCTTTTTTAATTTTTGTATTTTTGTAGTTTTAAGATATGCCCTGTTCACCGCCCTGAGTCCTTCGGGAGAAGGGCGGTATAAAAATTTAATAAATAATAATAATAATAATAAATAATGTTGCACTTCTGAGCTGCCATGTTCCTCTTCTGAATCAAGTTCCACTGAGAAAGGAAAACCCTGGTGCATCTGGTGTGAGCTGGCTTGGGCGCCAGCTTGAGGACCTCAGAAGGGACTTGTGTCATAGTCCTCACTTAGTGACCATTCTGGAAACCTTTTCCTAAGTTGGTCAATGTGTCTTCTGACCATTCGCCCTCCCTCCAACCCCACTTTATAAGATAGGGGTCCAGATTCTTTAATCACCGTACCAGGAACCCACAAGTTTCCAGGCCCATAGTTCCTGGCCCAAACCCTATCACCTATTTGCAGCTCCCTCGGGGGTTTTGGTTTAGAGGCTTCTGATGTCACTCTTTCTGGATGCAACCTGTCAAGTTTAGTAATTAAGCACCTTCCCCAACGAAGCTCAGCAGGACTTTTACCTGTAGCTGTGCAGGGTGTAGTGTGTTGACAGAGCAAGAAATCTGCCAGTCTATGATGCCAGTCACCTGTGATGATGCGCTTGAGTGCCTCCTTTGTTGTCCTCACCATGCGTTCGGCTTGTCCATTCGTAGAGGGGTGAAATGGTGCAGACATAGCATATCTGATGAGGTTAGCTCTGAGAAAAGCCTGAAACTCAGCAGCAGTGAATTGAGCCCCATTATCAGAAACCAAAACATCAGGCAACCCATGTGTTGCAAAGAGTTTTCTCAGCACCTGGATGGTCCTAGCAGTAGTCATATTAGGGACTGGAACTACTTCCAGCCATTTTGAGTGGCTATCCACTACTACCATAAAAAGCTGTCCTTGGAAAGGCCCAGCATAGTCTATATGAACCCTGGACCAAGGGGTATGTGTTTCCTCCCACCTATGAACTGGGGCCTGAGGCATTTCAGGCCTAGACCTCTGGCAGGTATAGCAACCATGGACTTGATCCTCCACAGCCTTATCCAGGCCAGGCCACCAAAGGTAGCTTCTAGCTAAGGCTATCAACCGTACAATGCCTGGATGGCCTTCATGTAAGGAATGTAAGACTCTGTCCCTCAATGATGTGGGGATAATGACTCTGTTGCCCCATAATATGCAGCCCTTATGTGCAGACAGTTCACGTCTTCTGACAAAATAACTTTGGAAATCAGGGCCTGGACTTTTTTCCAACCAGCCCGTGTATACCCATGACAGTACTCTGCTCAGAATTTTATCTGTAGCAGTCTCAGCAGCAATATCTCCAGCATGGAGGGGAAACTCAGGCAAGTCCTGAATGGACAATATTTTAGCAGCTGGATTAGGATCCATTAGTGGCAGTGGTAGTCTGCTGAGGCCATCTGCATGGCCCATTTCCTTCCCAGGTTTGTGAACTAACTTAAATTTGCATGCAGACAAAAATATAGACCATCTCAGCATTCTTGGAGATAGTATGTGGGGAGTTTGCTTATCTGTTGTGAATAGGCCCAAAAAGGGTTTGTGGTCAGTGAAGACAGTGAAATCCCTGCCATATAAATAATCATGAAATTTTTTGACTCCAGCTACTATGGCTAAGGCTCCTTTACCAATTTGTGCATAATTACGCTCAGCAGCGGATAAAGTTCTAGAATGGAATGCAATAGGAACTTGTTTCCCATTCTTCTCTATGTGGCTTAAGACTGCCCCTACCCTGTAGGGAGATGCATCACTTGCAAGACATACAGGTTTAGACTCAATGTAATGAGTTACAGTGGACATTTCTGAAAGAAGGGCCTTGAGATCCTGGAAATATTTTTCATGTAAGTCAGTCCACTTCCAAGGGGATTTTTTATCAAGTAGCCTGTGGAAGGGCTCAGCTATTGCAGCCTTATGAGGTAGAAATGTGTGATAAAAATTCAGGAGGCCCAAAAATGCTTGTAGCTCCGCTTTTGATTTTGGCCTAGGAGCCATTTTGATGACTTTAACTTTTGACTCAGCGGGGTGAATCCCACTAGCATCGATACGGAACCCCAAGAATTCAGTTGAAAAAAAACCAATACTACATTTATTTTTCTTTAACTTGAGGCCCGCATTGTGGAGCCTTTGTAACACAGCCCTGAGCCTGTTGGCCAATACTTCTGGGGATTCCCCGGCAATGAGAACATCATCAAAATAAGGACAGACACCCTGAATACCTTTAAGTGTGCGTTACATAATCCCTTGGAAAATACCCGGTGCAACGCTGACTCCAAACTGCAAGCGTTTGACTTTGAATGCCCCTCTATGAGTTACTATTGTTTGAGCTGCGGCTGTGGCCTCGTCTACCGGCAGTTGCTGATACGTCTACGCTAAATCAAGTTTAGCAAAAATGGTTTCCCCTTTCAAAGAGGCTAGAATATGGCTGACTATTGGGACTGGGTATGCATGTTGATTTAAGGCTTTATTTAATGTGCATTTGTAGTCTGCGCAAATGTGAACCTCCCCGTTGGGCTTTAGTGGGGTGACAATAGGAGTTTCCCACTGCCCCCCATCAACAGACTGTACACATGTTGTACTTTGACAATAAACATTTATTATTATTTATTATTATTAATACACCCTGCTCTACTAACTTATTGATTTCAGAATCGATTTTGTGTTTTAAGGTGAAAGGAACTCTGCGAGGCTTGACTCTTATCGGTACAACATTAGGATCTAATTTAAAGGAAATTGGTGACCCAGTATAAGTTCCCAGTTTTGACTCAAAAACATCCGCGAATTCCTCACAAACAGCCATGAGGACTGCTGACTGTGTCCGGTTAATGCCTGTTATTTGAATGCCCAAAGCCTCAAACCAATCAAGTCTTATAAGACTTGTTCTTTGGCCCTCTACTACTGTGACATCCAGGTGCCCCAAAAACCCTTTAAATTTCACCAATAAGGTGGCTTCACCTTTAACTTTAACCTGAGCATTCTGAAAATCTGTTAAAATAATATCTGAGGGTCTTAATTTAGCCTACTGGTTGCTGTGTCTGCACACAAGGTTGAATGTGTCATGTGAGATGATTGAGACTGCTGAGCCAGAGTCCAATTCCATTTTGCATGGAATTCCTTGTAGCTCCACCGAGAGCTTAAGTTTAGGCTTAAGGGGACGACGAGCCTCGGTGCGACAAATGCTTCTCTGGCTCTTGAAGAACCCCACACTGACTGGACCCAGGGCCACAGTACCTTTCCTAGTCAGTTCCTGTGACTGGTGCTTGGGTGGCCTGTCTCTCTGGTGAGCTCTGCACACCACTGCGATGTGGCCAGTCCTTCTGCAAGCTCTACACGTGGCCGAATGGAATCTGCAATTTGCGCGGGAGTGGTTGCCTCCGCACCCCTTACATCTAGGTAAGAGAACTGCCTTGTAATCATTCTCTCTTTGCTGATTGCTGCGGTTTTGTGCACTTGGCTGTCTCTGGAGTTTGTTTATTACGGGTTCTTTGTCTTCTGATGATTCTCCACCGCATTTGGCAACCTCGTGGTGGACGGAATCTTCTATCTTTGGAGATTTGGTGGGCTGCATTGTTTGTACTGCACCTCCGGCTGCTTCGTCAGCCATGACCTCATCTTGTGCTTCGGCAAATGTGAGATTTGGTCTGGCAAATAATCTCTGCTGCAGGGTTCTGTCTCTCAGGCCACAGACGAGTCGGTCTCTCAGACGCTCCTCTAAATTTGAAAACTTGCAGAGGTGTGCGGCCTGCCTTAGGCCCGCGATAAACTCTGATGCTGTCTCACCGGGAAGCTGCACTCGTTGGTCGAATTTAAAATGTCAGGCCATCTCCGACATTTTTGCCTGAAAATGCCTGGTCAGCTTCTTCTTAAGGTCAGCAAACGATACTGCTTCAATGGGCATTGGTGTGAAGAGATTTTCCGCTAGATCGAAAGTCGTTGGCCCACACATGCACAGCAACATTGCAGCTTTTAGGCCTTCCTCTGCAATCTGGTTTTCTCGTAGATAGTTCTCCACTTGTGAGAGGTAAGACGGCCAATCTTCTGGATGTTTAATGTTGAACTCTCTGAGTTTGCCGACCTTCGGCATCTTTCCTTGATTCCTGCGTTGTTGGATCCTGCTTCGTAGGCTCAGGGAACGCGTCCTCTGAGCACGCGGATGCTAGTGTAGCTTTACTAGGAGGCTGGGGGGGGAGATGCCTCTTCCCTCCAGCGAGTAATGCCGTCCCTTCGTGACTTCAGCCCTTAGGCAGTGAAGCAAGATCCCATCCTCATCGCCACTCTTATGTTGTGGGCTCTGATGAGCAGGAAGAAAGACACGCAGTTGAGTACAGAGAAACTCATTCTTTATTTAAGCAGAAACTGTACTGAGGATTTGGAGTCACCCTGCCTCAATATATAGCCAGACCCTCTGGTAGCAGCCAATCAGATTGAACCCATGTTTGCCGCCCAAAGTTGACCAATTGCAGGACTGGAGACGTCCTGTCTGGGTTGCTGGAGAACCATTAGTTCTCCAGCAATGCACGTGGTGATATTCCAAAAGCTCAGTACATAACAGTTTGTATTATAATCATTGCTTTGTATCTCTAGTTTTTGAATAGTGTTTCCTAGATAATAGACTTATGCTGTTTTGCAATGCATCACTCTACTTTTAAATCAACTGAGGTTTCTAAAATATAAATATAATCATTTTTATCTGGCATTGTCAAATTTGTATTCAATATTTATATCGTTTTGAAATTCACCATTTTGTAACTCACTCCTATTAATAGTCTCCAGTTAGCCTCTGATAGTCTATTAAGCAATTTGGATATAATTGGGGGACAAAATAATTTAATATTTCACTTTGTTTTGCTACGGAGATGACAGAAATAAATAGCATCTCATTTTCAGGAAAATAAGAATGATATCACTTAAATTAAAATTTTAAAATCCCAGAGTATATGTTAGAAATATAAACTAGTCTTGTTTTCAATATAAATACAAGAAATATTGAACACAGTAGTCCTTGCATACTGACCATTTATTCAGTTATTGCTCAAAATTATGATGAAAAAGGAAAATTACGACTGGTCCTAAAAGTTCTGGCCATCACAGCACCCCTCACAGTCATATCATTGCAATCTGGGTGCATAGCAACTGGCTCTCACTTATAACCATTGCAACATTCCATGTCATGTGACACCATTTCCAACTCCCTGCCAGTTTCCCACAAAATCAAGGGGAAAGCCATCAGAGAAAGTTACAAGCCACTTTGATAAGTCGCTTGTCCCAGCAGCAGCCACCTCCAGCCCTGTGTCCTACCTTCGCACCTCGCAGGCCGCTTGCACATTCTCCTATGCCTGGCAGCAATCATTTCAGGCCTCATCACATCATATTGGCCACTGGCACACCATTCCTCACCCAGCAAAATCTACCCTTGACCTCACCAGGCCTTACTTGCTTGCTTGCCTGCTTGCAAGCCACCTGAACCCACTTAATGTCCTCTAATCTTAGCTTAACAACAGCAATGAGAACTCTCAGGATAGCTGTCACTCAGCAATGCAGTCACGTGATGTCGTGCTTAAAGTCGGCATTGCTTAGCAACATAAATTCTGGTTCCAATTACCATTATTAACCAAGGACTGCCTACATGCTTTATCAATTATGATTCAATTCTCTTTTTAACCTACTATCTTTTTGTGGTAACATAAGTAACTATTCATTTAATCTCAAATATTTTCAGATTGTATATGTTATTCAGAACATAGCTGGAACATTATTATTTTTATTTGTCAAGTTTAGGTACTGTGTAATAAACATGTATTTATATACTAGCTGTTTCTTTTTCTGTCAGTTTTTAGAGCGGTTGTGTCCAACCCATGGCATGTGGGCCACATGCAGCTCTGGACAGCTAATAATGTAGCTCCACAAGATTGTACACTTTTAAAATTATTATGTGATTTTTTTTATAAATAATATCATTTGTTATATTTTATATGCAACCCAAGATAATTCCTCTCCACTCAGTGCAGCCCAGGCAAGCCAAAAGGTTGGACACCCATGCTTTATAAGTTATGACAAATGCCACATTGGATGGGAGCACTCCAACATTTAAATGTGAAACAACTAAAGTAAATTATCTTAAATTTTAGAAACCTCTGCACCAATGTTCAAAGTTTTTCTCAAAAATCAAACTCAAAGTAACTAATTGTTAATATACAGTATTAATATACCAAAGTGTTTTAATGATAAAACCAGTTATTTTCAACTGCAGATTTTACTACAGGAGCAAAATCTGGGGATAAGGTATAAATTCAATGTTCCCATCTCTCGTACTGGCAGTGGTGACAATGAAGTTGGCTTCACATGGAATCACCTCCCTTGGTCAGAGTGCTCTGCTACTTGTGCTGGAGGTAAGTTAACTTCTAACCATATTGAAAGACAAGCTAAATAGAAATATCTGAAATATTTATAATATAATAAAAGGAAACATATGTTGTTTATGTTAATAGAAACATTACTGTTAACAAAAAGTTACTACCCACATTCTTTGGAGAGGGGCACAATTTGGATTTCTTTGTTCACCAAAAATGATAAATAAGTCCATCCTAATATACTATTATTATACCATAAAATCAACCCACTAATACACCATCAAGTAAAAGTGTATAGTTTTTAACTATCAATATGTATTGGCGTAAGCCAGTTCATAAGTGGCTTGTCTGTATTAATAAAGGAGAATATTTGTAGCTCAGGGTTGAAATGACGGGTCCTTGGTGTTTTCTGAGCTTGGTTGTTTTGTTGCAGACATTTCATTACCCAAACTAGGTAACATCATCAGTGCTAGTAAGGAGTGGGGTTTGCTCTCAATTTATATTCTAGTGGCTTACCTTTGGGTGGTCTTAGAGGTTCTCTGGTTGGGCTGTTTATTATTGGCTTGTTTGGCAGTTCCTTGATTGGGGTATTGCTTACTTGACTGTTGGTCTGATGTTAATCTTGAAATTAATCTATGCTCATCTGGGTGCTGACTGCTGGTAGGGAGGTGTTTCGTCTTTTTGTTCCCTTTTTAGCTTGTTATTTTGCATAGTATATAGATATTGTTTGTGTCTATGTGTCTATTGATGGCTAATTTGTCAGAGTACCAGGCATCTAGAAATTCCCTAAGCTTTTTTGGACTTGGCTTGGTCTAGAATGGTCACAGTTTCCCAAGTGAAGCTATGGTTAAGTCTGTCCATATGTTGTGAAATGAAAGAGCTTTCATCGTGTCTTCTGAATGCTATTTAGTGTTCATGGATCCATTCTGCCAATCTTCTGCCTGTTTGTCCTATGTGGTGGCTGTCAGCCAATTTTTACATTAATTTTGTGAAAAATGTCTTAATTTGACATATGTACCAGCATAATATAATCTATTTATTTTAAGCATGTCATCTTAATACCTTTTTAATGGAAATAGAAATATGAATTAGAAATCAAGTTCCCTCTAGGGTTTAACAATTCCCCTGATTGCTATCTCTTTTTAATATACTTTCACTTCAAAAAGCTTCCTTCAGCTTTTCTCAAGCCAAACAAGAGAAAATAGATATTTAAGGGAATAGACTGCCAATGAGAAATTGGGAGATTGAGGAATAAAAAAGGTCAACACCTGTTCTTTTAGTCCTTCCAATTATACCACCATGTGTTTGTGTCTATGCTATATTAAGAGTTGAAGAGATTAGTCTGTTGCCCGTAGCCATTTCCTTTAGTCCCTTCCAGTAACAATAACAATGTTCACTTCTTGTTTTTTCTGTCAAGAATCACTAATTATTTCTTGATTTCTCTGTTTTCCTTATTTTTAATAAATATTTTCATCTAGATATTGTATTTTAAATTTATTATTATTAATAATAATAATAATAATAATAATAATAATAATAATAATAATAATAATAATAATAATAATAATAAGAAGAAGAAGAAGAAGAAGAAGAAGAAGAAGAAGAAGAAGAAGAAGAAGAAGAAGAAGAAGAAGAAGTTGGAAGTGACCTTGGAGGTCATCTAGTCCAACCCCCTGCTCAGGCAGGAAACCTTATACCATTTCAGGCAAATGGCTGTCCAGTCTCTTCTTAAAAACCTCCAGTGTTGGAGCATTCACCACCTCTGGAGGCAGGTTGTTCCACTGGTTAATTGTTCTAACTGTCAGGAGGTTTCTCCTTAGTTCTAGGTTGCTTCTCTCCTTGACTAGTTTCCATCCGTTGCTTCTTGTCCTGCTTTCAGGTGCTTTGAAGACTAGCTTGACTCCCTCTTCTTTGTGGCAGCCCCTTAGATATTGGAACACTGCTATCATGTCACCCCTCACTCTTCTCTTTGTTAAACTACATATACCCAATTCCAGCAACCGTTCCCTATATGTTTTAGCCTCCAGCCCCCTAATTTGTTGCTCTTCTCTGTACCCTTTCTAGAGTCTCGACATCTTTTTTACATCGTGGTGACCAAAACTGGATGCAGTATTCCAGGTGTGGCCTTACCAAAGCATTGTAAAGTGGTATTAGTACTTCAGTTGATCTTGATTCTATCCCTCTGTTAATGCAGCCTAGCACTGTCTTGGCTTTTTTGGCAGCTGAAGCACACTGCTGGCTCATATTGAAGTGATTGTCCACTAGGACTCCGAGATCCCTCTCACAGTTACTACTATTGAACAAGGTACCACCTATACTATACCTGTGCATTTGATTTTTCCTGCCTAAATATAGAACCTTACTTTTTTCACCATTGAATTTCATTTTGTTAGATAGTGCCCAGTGTTCGAGTCTGTCCAGATCCTCCTGTATCTTAAGCCTATCTTCTGGAGTATTGGCTATTCCTGCCAGCTTGGTGTCGTCTGCAAATTTGATGAGTTCCCCATCTATCCCCTCATCCAAATCGTTAATGAAGATATTGAAGAGCACTGGGCCCAGAACAGAGCCCTGGGACACCCCACTACACACTTCCTTCCATGTAGATGCAGTTCGATTGAGGACCACATGCTGAGTACGGCCTGTCAGCCAGCTACGAATCTATCTGGTGGTGATGCTATCTAACCCACATTTTTCTATCTTATCAAGTAGTAGGTTGTGATCTACTTTATCAAATGCCTTACTGAAGTCCAAGTAAATTATATCTACAGCATTCTTCTGGTCCACTAATTTTGTCACTTGGTCAAAGAATGTAATAAGATTTGTCTGGCATGATCTGTTTTTGACAAACCCATGTTGACTTTTAGTGATGACTTTGTTTGCATCAAGGTGTTCGCTGATTTGTTGTTTGATTATCTTTTCCAGAATCTTCCCAGGTATTGAGGTCAGGCTGATAGGTCTGTAGTTTCCTGGATCTATTTTTTTCCCTTTTTTGAATATGGGAACTGCATCAGCTCTCTTCCGGTCCTCTGGTAGTTCTCCAGTGCTCCAGGATCTATGAAAAATATAGCTCAGTGGTTCTGAGATCACGTCTGCCAGTTCCTTGAGAACGTTGGGGTGTAATCCATCTGGTCCTGGTGATTTGAACTCGTCTAGACTGGACAGGTGTTCACTTACCATTTTTTGCCTATCTTAACTTGCATTTCTATTCTGTTTTTTATGGCACTGGTTTTGGTAGGTTGGACTGTTTTTTCCCTTTGTGTAAAGACAGATGCAAAAAATGAGTTAAGTAGTTCTGCTTTCTCCCTATTGCTTGTCACCTTCTTGCCACTTTCTCCCACTAATGGACCAATCATTTCCTTAACTTTTTTCTTGTTTTTTATATGTTGAAAGAAGCATTTTTTGTTATTTTTGACTTTGGTCGCAAGCCTTAGTTCATTTTGAGCCTTAGCTTCCCTCACTTCATCTTTGCAGGCACGGGCTGTTTGCTGATATTCTGACTTAGTTACCATATGTGCCCCTCTTTCCAATTCTTATACTTGTCCTTTTTATCTTTCAATCTATCAGAGAGTTCTTTATGCAGCCATGCTGGTTTCTTTTGAGAGCTGTTATTTTTCTTCTTTGTTGGTATTGTACTAGACTGGGCCTTTATTATCTCACTTTTCAAAATTTCCCAAGCTTCTTGAGTTGTTTTCCCCTTTAGGATTCTCATCCATGGAATTCTTCCCATGGTCTCTCTAAGTTTATTGAAATTAGCTCTTTTAAAGTCCAAGACTCTAGTTTGGCTGTGTTCTATTGCTTGTGCCTCCAGAATGTTGAATTCCAATATTGCATGATCACTTCCCCCCAAGGTTCCTGTGGCTTCGACACCTCTCTCTCGACAAACTCTCTCTGTTTGTGAGAATTAAATCCAATATGGCTAATCCCCTAGTTTCCTTCTCTACTTTTTGGGAGAGAAAGTTGTCTGCTAGGTTTGACAGGAATCTGTTTGATCTTCCACTTGGTGCAGAGTTTGTCTCCCAGTTGATATCAGGGTAATTAAAGTCCCCCATTACTATTGTGATGTGCTTCTTACATACCTTAGTTAGCTGACTAGCAAAAAGTTCATCTATTTCCTCTGCTTGGTTGGGCAGCCTATAGTATACACCTATGGCAATGTCATTTCCCCCCCCTTTTATATTGACCCAAATGCATTCAAGTTTACAGTTTTCGTCATTGTTGTGCTCTATTTCTGTAGAGATAAAGTTATTTCTTATATATAGAGCAACTCCACCTCCTCTTTTGTTTAGTCTGTTTCTTTTAAATAGTTTAAATCCCTCTAGCTGTGTGTTCCATTTGTAGGTTTCATCCCACCATGTTTCCGTAATGGCAACAATATCATACCTGCCCTCATTTACCTGAATTTCTAGTTCACCCTGCTTACTGTTCATACTCTGTGCATTAGTGTATAGACATTTGAGTCCTTTATGACTGACCCTATGTTTACTTGCTACATAACTTTTGTGGTGCCTGAGTTCCCCTATTTTCTTAGATTGCTGTGGACAGTGATGTTCTGTATCAATTAACTCACTGTCCCCGTTGTTTAGTTTAAATATTCCTCCAGAAAAGCTGTGAATTTATTGCCAAGTAATTCAGTCCCTTTCTTGGATGGATGCAGACCATCTCTTTTGTACTGTTTTTTCATTGGACCAGCTACAGACATTGTGACTAATATAACCAAAGCCTTCTCCTTTACACCATTCCTTTAGCCACATATTAAACTCTGCTATACGCTGGCCTTTTCCATTTTGCTCCTTATACACTGGTAAAACCTCTGAAAAAGTAAGCCTACAGCCTCTTTTGAAACCTCTGTATCCTTTCCTAAATTTACATCCCTTACAATTGAATCACCAACCAGAAGGTGGCTTCTCTTTTTGGGTACCTTTCTTTTCTTGCATGACTGATGTGTAATACCTGATTCGCACTTCTCCCTGTCAAAAACAAGTTCATCTCGGACCATGGTCCCCTGCTTATTTGAGTTATCATCACAATTACCTTGACCTGTTTCCTTAATGTCCCTGTTAAGGTCAGCAAGGGCACTGTATCTGTTATGCAGGGACACAGCTAAAGCTTTGGGTTTATGGTTCACAGCTCTCACCCTGCCAGGTCTGCAACCCGCGGCTCCGGAGCCGCATGCGGCTCTTTCAGCCGTCTCCTGCGGCCCCAGTCCTCTGCCATGTGCAGTCCAAAAAAAAAGTGGGACTAAAAAAGTTCAACCAATCAATTCAAATATGCAGGGTAGGTGCATATCTCACCTTGGCTCCACTCTTCAGTCAAACCCTGTTCTGTGCATGCGCGCATGTACGCGCATGTGCACACATTTTTTGCAGCTCCCAGTTTTTCTTTTTGTGAGGGAACCAGTTCCGAGTGGCTCTTTCACTGTTTCAGGTTGCTGACCCCTGCCCTAGATGAATAATCTGTCCTTGTAGACTAGTAATTTGTGTACAGATAGGACAGTTTCCAAGTTTGAAAAGGGTACTGCGAAAGACAGCTGCAAAACAAGTGTTGCACTGAACTAAGCCAGATTTATTTATTTATTTATTTTATTTTAATTTAATTCCATTTATATCCCGCCCTTCTCCGAAGACTCAGGGCGGCTTACAAGCTTAGCAGATATGCTGAGTTACAACAAATCTCAGATGCACTTGCCCTGAATGTACCGCTGCTGTTTTTGGTTTTTAGTTATATAATTCGCACGCCATTAGGTGCGCGGGCCGCTACTTTTTTGGTGCAGGCAAATTAAATTATATGATCTCTCCTGATAAACTGAAGTGAAAATTTATTTTAAATAACTAAATAAAAATTGGTGTCTAGTTCTTACTCCTCTATTTGTGTAGGTGTTAATAGCCATTGGTTTTCTATCAACTGGTGGTTTTTTTCTGCCTTAAAATTGAACCATTTGTCATTCTGTTTGATGCAAGTATTTACATAAATGGTTTTGTTTGTTTTTTCCTGTGGGAGTGTTGAGCATATAGTTCCTGAAAACATGGTAATAGGATAACTCCGATGAAAGTGATGAAATGAAAAGGAGATGAAACTAATAAAAACAAGTCCTATATATACTTATTTCAGAATAAGATCCACGAAGCTGATTAAAGCTTACTGTGGAGTGACCATACAGATGTTTCTTTCTACTTGAAACTAGCACTAAGAAATCTGTTGATTCATTTCCTTGTTACTTAAATGATCTCCTCTGTAGCTTCCATCTCAGTTTGCATGAAAGAACTGGATTTAGGAGATCCACTGGATTAGGTAGAACATCACCTTTGTATAATTACTTGGGAATAACAGTAATTGAAGTCAGTGGTAAAAATTAGGTATATTAATATTAGCTTTGGAGCATTGTTCTGGTCAGTATCTAGACAGAAAGACAGACAGACAGAGTATATACAGGGGATATGGTGATGCAGTGGCTTAATAACACTGGAACTGCCGGGCAGAAATGGTCTGCACTCTGGCAGTTCAAGCCCGGCTCCAGCCTCAATGACATATCTAAACTTTGGGGTTGAGTGTCTTGTTTAACTGTATACCTCACATATTTATTTGGGCTAGATTATACAAGTTTAGGGGTCCTTGAACTCTGGGTATGATATATTCCACTGTTTTCTAAGAAGGCCAACAATTTAATTTAAAACTTATGTTCCATAATCTCATTTTATATTTTAGAAATCCCAGCATATTTCTGATAGCAATGTAACAGCAATTATGTGATAAAAGTTTTATATGATAAAATCACAGGACTATGCAATGGAGGATCCCCCCCTTGTGCTTTATCATACATGCTTCTAATGCCTACTTCATAAGTATGAAAATCAATTCCACCAGATGGACACTCTAAGGTAGAGTGTTTGAGCTTGACTCAGTTGCCAGACCTTCACCAAACAGGCATGGCATAATAAATTCACCCATTGGTGGAATCTGCAGTGGGAAAAATGCTTTAGGTATTAAGTCTAATACTTCTGTGCTCGGCTGTTAACCACTACCAAGATGGCATCTACACCTAATACTTTCTTAATGGCAGCTAAGCCACCACTAAACCATTTGTACTAATAACTTTAGCCTCAATATCATCAGTCCTATCAATATCAACTAATTCATTTTCAAGAATCTAAAGAGGGAATATATTGCAGTAAAATATACAGTATTTGGTTTTGCAATGGTGAATCCTGTTATGTTCTTAGTTCGGTTAGGCACTGACAAGGCAGAGTGTTGAAACAGCAAGCATGTTTATTAACTCACAACAGAAGCAGCCCTAGAGGCTGCTGAACAGCTATATATATTCAGTTCACCTCTAGGCGGCAACCAATAGGTTTAAAGTAACAGTTTCCTGCCCCAAACATAATTATCAGCTTGGAGACAGACAGTCTGGGTTAAAGTAACAGAAACCGTTCAGCAATCCTACACTTAAATACAGCAATTAAGGTCACACATTAAGCAAGTGATATCAACAGTTGAGGCCAATACATTACAAATCCCGTGATAAAATTTAGCATTTATATTAAGGGTAAATCCCATTTACTACCAATATCATAAAACTACTGATCATTGAAATTGTCAGGACCCACCCCAAACCACGTCTTAGGAAGACAAAACTCTTGGAGCCAAATCTTAGTCCAAAAGGAATCTTTACTATGACATGCTTGGCTGTAGGAATACAAGACAGGACTTAATATTGTTCTACAAACTAAACCTTTATAAAGAGTTCCTGGTTCAACCCCCCCTTAACCCCATTTGGTCAGTCCCCCATCATTTACCTCGTGTCATCCCTCTCGTGGGAAAAAGGAACTTAGGACCTTTTATATTTATTGCTCTCTTCTGTGACACAAGCCAGATGCTCCTACCCTAACCCCCCCTTTTGTTCCCCCAGTTCAAAAGGCTTCTCTTTTCCTTTGAAATGCTTAATACAGGCTCAATACACATTCGTTCCCTCCTCCTTGGGAGATGGCAGAATCCATGGAATAATGTTTTAAACATACATTTATGAATATAATATAAATGGATTCTGACAGAAATTTTGAATTATTTGACCGTATATCCACTGCTACCATTGCCATCTCAGCTACTAAATATTCCACTTGAAAAAACAATTACTGCTTTGGGTTCCGTTTTGAAAGTGAAATCCACAGTAGTCTGTGGATTAAAGACATTATAATAATATCTAGTGCTTTATTTTATTGGCCATTCTAATAGATAATACATTTTGGTTCCAAAATTGGTCTCCTTCTTATTAGTTATTTTAGTACTGGTGCAAAAGTCCAGATTCTGAGTTGTTTCATTGTTTGATATATGGCTCTCATTATTGATCTGGCTGCTTCTAAAATGACTATTATTCTTGGAAACATCTCTGAGCCACTGGTATCAGTCATCATCCCCTGAGTATTAATGTTAGTTTTCATAGCAATACTCTACCCATTGATAGTCATCATCCAAAGAACCATCATCATACTAGACAAGAAGTACAACTCTTCTTAAGTGGCTACCTTCCATAGTTGTGACTGCCATATTCAATTTTGCTTGACATCCTTGTGCTTTGTGCTATACAGACATCATTTCCTTATTAATTATTAGGAACAAATCTTGTTTATAAACATCTAATATAGAAAAATTGTTCTAATCAAGTCTGACCTTACCTTTTCAATAATGGCCAGCTAGATGCTGCCACCTGCTGTGATTATTGAAATAGTAGCAAACAATATTAGGAAAAATAAGAATATTTAAAGTATTATCATTATGTAATTCACTTGCTGCAAATTATGCATTTAGTTTTTTTAAGACACTCAAAAGAATTATCCCAAAACAAATTCATGAAGTTAATCTGATTTCTTATTATTTTAAACCATTTTAGATATTACAAGTAATACTAAGAAAATATTGGCACAATATTAGAAAAGGAATTAAGTTGTAATAATATATTTTCTGTATTGTTTGGCAGAACAAAGACTGATAAATATATTATCAAAAAAACTATTTCAGATTGTTCCAGTTCCATTCCCTATTAATTGTTCTCATATTGCATATATTTTTCATTTAAACATAACTATTTTCAAAATACAATGGGAAAACTGATACAATATTAGCAAAGATAGATTTTGATATTTCTCAATCCAACCATTTAATTGACATTATTAGAAACTCAAGTTTTAAAGCAACTGTTGTTTTAGTTTTTTATTTTATTTTATTTTGTCTTGCAAAATGGAAAGATCTCTGCCTATAATGATATTGATTAGGAAACCGTTGTCTCGGAAATGTATGTACAAATACCCATTGTTTTGAAGTGTGCTTTCAGACAAATCATTGTAATTGTTGACATCTAGATCTGTTAAATCAGTCAATCAAAATTATGTTTTTCTGATACTTTTAATGCTTTTATTTACCACATCAATTAAACAAAATGAAAAATAAAAAAATAAAATTACTGACTAATGTATTTTGATAAATAGTAGTAAGAATTAGATAACTGAAATCAACTTTAAGTTGCAAAAAAACCTGTGGAAAGGAAGGTACAGAAGCTGTACCTAACTGAAATCAACTTTAAGTTGCAAAAAAACCTGTGGAAAGGAAGGTACAGAAGCTGTACCTCTATTGAATTTGCCATTTACTTCAATTGATAAAACAGGATAGGGCATCTCTAGAGCTGAATGTTGCTGACAACCATCTTCCTCTTTTTATACCTTCACAAAAATAGTAAAATCAACGAAGGCCAGAGAATCCAGGGCAGGGGTGTCAAACTCAATTTCATTGAGGGCCGCATCAGCATTGTGGTTGCCCTCAAGGGGCCGGGTGGGTATGGCCTGGGTGGGCGTGGCCTACTGGGTGGGCGTGGCTAGAGTGCATATGGCCTACTGGGTGGGCGTGGCCAGCTCTACATCATTCGCATCAAGGGTGCCTATGGGGGCCTGGGCAGGAGTGGGACAGATCTGAGGGTCTCTGGCAGAAGGAGGGTCTCTGGGCCAGGGCCAAGGCAGTGGGGGCCGTTCCCTCACTGTTTCCAGGATGGCTTCATGGGCCACATGAAACCAGTTCGCGGGCCGGATCCGGCCCCCGGGCCTTGTGTTTGACATGTCTGATCCAGGGTATATTCTATGATTTAACTGAGCTATAGGGTCACAGATTTGCTTGGTTTAAAATAATGAAATAAAAAATAAAACTAATATTATTCCACTCCTTCCTAAGGTATGCAGAAACAAGAAACAGTATGCAAAAGGCTAGATGACAGTTCTCTAGTCCAGAACAATTACTGTGATCCTGATAGTAAACTACCAGAAAATCAAAGAGCCTGCAACACTGAGCCTTGTCCACCTGAGTAAGTACTTCTTTATTCTATGCTATGCTATTTATCCCCTTCATGGATTACTGCCTTGTCTTGGCGAAGGGGGTTGCTATGAGCTATGCCGTGCAAGACCACCAAGACGGACAGGTCATAGCAGAGAGTTCTGACAAAATGTGATCCACTGGAGAAGGAAATGGCAACCCACTCCAATATCTTTGCCTTGAAAACCCCATGGACAGTACCAAAAGGCAAAAAGATATGATGCTGGAAGATGAGCCCCTCAGGTCGGAAAGCATCCAATATGCTACTGGGGAAGAGCAGAGGGCTAGTACTACTAGCGCCAGAAAGAATGAAGCGACTGGGCCAAAGCCGAAAGGACGCTCAGCTGTGGATGTATCTGGTGGTGAAAGGAAAATCTGATGCTGTAAAGATTTTTTCTCCACAGGAACCTGGAATGTAAGATCCATGAATCAAGGCAAGCTGGATGTGGTCCAACAAGAGATGACAAGACTGAACATTGACATCTTAGGAATCAGCAAACTAAAATGGACAGGAATGGGTGAATTTAATTCAGATGACCATCAGGTATACAATACTACTGCGGGCAAGAATCCCTCAGAAGAAATGGAGTAGCCTTCATAGTGAATAAAAGAGTAGGAAAAGCAATATTGGGATACAATCCCCAAAATGACAGAATGATCTCAGTTCGAATCGAAGGCAAACCATTCAATATCACAGTAGTCCAAGTCTATGCCCCAACCAACGGTGCTGAAGAGGATGAAACTGACCAGTTCTGTGAAGCTCTACAGCACCTTATAAAACTAACACCAAAAAATGATGTCCTTATCATCATGGGGGATTGGAATGCTAAAGTAGGAAGCGAAAAGATAACTGGAATAGCAGGCAAGTTTGGCCTTGGAGTACAAAATTAAGTAGGGCACAGGCTGACAGAATTTTGTCAAGAGAATACGATGGTCATAGCAAACACTCTTTTCCAACAACCCAAGAGACGGCTCTACACATGAACATCACCAGATAGTCAACACAGAAATCAGATTGACTATGTGTTCTTCAGCCAAAGATGGAGAAGCTCTATACATTGGGAAGGACTGTGTGGAGAGAGTTTCCTCCTTTAAATTTCTGGGAGTCTATCTCTGTGAAGATCTGACCTGGAAACTTAATACAACCCAGGTGGCCAGAAAGGCCCAACAGAGACTTCACTTTCTCAGGGTCTTGCAGAAGAACAGGGTAGAACAACGGCTAATGACCCTCTTTTACCGGACTACTATAGAGAGCGTCCTCTCATACTGTATTGTGGTTTGGTATGCTGGTCTGACAGCCGCGGATAGGAAAACATTACAGAAGGTGGTGAGCGCAGCACAAGACATTGTGGGATGTCTGCTGACACCACTGGATGACATCGCCAGGGCTCGCTGCCTTGGAAGAGTGAGGAAAATTCTCAGGGATGACTCACACCCTGGATGGTATCTCTTTACTCTCCTACCATCGGGTAGGAGATATAGGAGTATAGCCAGCTGTACCAACAGGCTGAAGAACAGCTTTTATCCATGGGCTGTTAGGCTTTTGAATGGGAAATAATTTTATAAACTTTATGCATGATTGACGTACGAGGCCGGTGTGTTGTGCAATTAGCTCACATGGTGTAATAAGATGGAGGGTTTGTGTCACTGTAAGTTGGGGGTGGGGGCACGAAGGGAGGCTCAGCCAATCTCAATGTATACATGGTTGTTCTTTGACAATAAAGGTTCATTCATACAGTCAGTAAAAACAAGACCAGGACCTGACTGTGGCTCAGACCATGAGCTTCTCATTGCAAAATTTAGGCTTAAACTGAAGAAAGTAAGGAAAAGCATAGGCCACTCAGGTATGAACTAAATTGTTGTGTATGTAAATAGTTAGCAATAAGCCATAAAAGATATTGCAAACACTGTGCAGCTTTGCAAGGTTTAAAGCGGGAAAATAAGGTGCAATCATTGGACGCCACAACCAAGGAGCGGGAAAACAGACTGTTTGTATTGGTTACAGTTCAAACGCTTTCTCTATAAAAGGGTTGCAACATTTGACATTTGACAGTTGACTTTGTGTATTCAATAAACTCGTTCAGTGTTAACCACTCTGAGTCCTCGTCAATTCGAACCAAACAACTGGCGACGAAGGTGGGATTGACAGAAGACCAGAGATTAGGAAGAATTGTCGTGAAGACGGCAAAGTCTGAGCGAGTCACAGTCGACCGAGCGGCCGCGGCAGAATAGGAAAAAAATTCTCCGAATGGCGCAAATCGGGTCATTGAAGGAATTTGACCCTAACTTCCCCGAAGATTGGGAAGAATATATTGGTCAGGTCGAAGGATTCCTGTTAGTGAACGGAATCACCGACGACCGAAAAAAAGCGGCGGCACTTTTGACAATTTGCGGCACACCGGTCTACAGAGTCGCTGTCGGGCTGTGCCAGCCACAACCAGTCTCCAGCGTGCCCTATGCCGACCTCCTTGCAAAACTAAAGGTGCACTTTACTCCCCGAAGGTCCGAACTTTTTTGGCGGCGCATCTTCGAGAAGAGAAATCAGAGACCGGGGGAGTCCATACAGAAATTCGTCGCTGCCGTTAGGGAAGCCGCAGTTCGTTGCAAATACGATAATTTAGAAATTAGGATTCGGGACAGAGTTGTGCTAGGCTTACGCGATGAACAATTACAAAACAGAATAATCGCCAAACCTACTGGCGATTTACAGGAAGTGCTCGACGAACTCCTAACGTATGAGTCAACCGGGTATCGCGACCCCCCCCGCAGTAGCATGGCGACAGCACCTGAAATTAACCAAGAGGGCTATGTGGACTGCGGGGAGGTGGATCAGCAGTGGGAGGAAGAGATCGCCGAAGTCTCCAGGCGATTTGGGAAGATGGCACCCAGACAACTTAGAAGCGAAGGCCCTAGCTAGGAGTCACTTGTGGTGGCCAGGATTGGACCAAGACATTGAGGAATGCGTTGCCAATTGCCATCTGTGCCAACGTTCCAGGCCTGAACAACAACACATCCGCACACATAAATGGGAGCTAGCTAGGAATCCTTGGTCCAGGATTCATATTGACTTCGCTGGACCTTTCCAGGGGTTAACGTTCCTTGTAGTGGTCGACAGCTACTCTAGATGGCTAGAAGTAGTACCGGTCAGTTCAGTAACGGCAGGCAGAACAATACAGGCATTAAGGGGCCTCTTTGCCACTCATGGGTTGCCGGATTTAATAGTGTCTGATAACGGGCCACAATTCACATCTATTGAATTTCAGGATTTCCTCAAGGCCAACTCGATTAAGCATAAGACTTCTGCACCCTTCCACCCCTCCACCAACGGATTGGCTGAAAGGAACGTGAGGACCACGAAGGACGCGCTTAAAAGAATCATTCGAGGTGACTGGCATCAGAGACTAGCTGAGTTCTTGTTGGCTCAACACACAACCCCTTGTTCGGCTACAGGGAAAAGTCCAGCTGAAATGAGGTGGGGAAGAAAAATCTTGACCAAGTTGGACAGACTACACCCCGACCGACTCCAACCAAACATTGAATTAGACATTCCTAACAGAACATTTGAAGTGGGGGACTTGATTTGGGCCAGGAACTACGCCCAAGGGGATAAATGGATTCCTGGGGTGGTAACTGAAATCTTAGGTCCCCTATCATACATCATTGAGGGGGAAGGGAATAGGGTCTGTAAAAGACACATAGACCAGCTGAGGAAAAGATCTAGTGGGTGTGTGCCAGCTGAGGGGGACCAAAGCTCAGTTAGGGCAAACAGTACAGATAACATTAGGCCTGAAAGTGGTGTAGTGGTGGGGCAAGATGACATATTTCCTGATGCCCATCAACAACAATTCAGTCCAATTGATTGGGAAATACCCCTGCGAAGTAGGCCAGTGACAACTGAATCCCAAACACAACCTAATACACAAGGCAGTACATCTGAAGCCAGTAACCCTGAGCCCAGGTCTAGTAGTAACCAGCATAATAACCAGCAGCCAAGCAGTCAACCAGGAAGAAGGGTCCCTAGCAACCAAAGTAACAGATACCCTTCTAGAATACATAGGCCACCAAAATACCTAATGGACTTTGTAAAGAAATGACACCAACTGGGGGGTAAGGGGTGTTGTGTATGTAAATAGTTAGCAATAAGCCATAAAAGATATTGCAAACACTGTGCAGCTTTGCAAGGTTTAAAGCGGGAAAATAAGGTGCAATCATTGGACGCCACAACCAAGGAGCGGGAAAACAGACTGTTTGTATTGGTTACAGTTCAAACGCTTTCTCTATAAAAGGGTTGCAACATTTGACATTTGACAGTTGACTTTGTGTATTCAATAAACTCGTTCAGTGTTAACCACTCTGAGTCCTCGTCAATTCGAACCAAACAGCTTAAACTGAAGAAAGTAAGGAAAAGCATAGGCCACTCAGGTATGAACTAAATCATATCCCTGATGAATACACAGTAGAGGTGGCAAATAGATTTAAGGAATTAGATATGATAGACAGAGTGCCTGAAGAATTATGGACGGAGGTTTGCAACATTGTACAAGAGGTAGCAACTAAAACCATCCCAAAGAAAAAGAAATGCAAGAAAGCAAAATGGCTGTCTGAGGAAGCTTTGCAAATAGCTGAGGAAAGGAGGGAAGCGAAAGGCAAGGGAGAAAGAGAAAGATACACCCAATTGAATGCAGAATTCCGAGAATAGCTAGAAGAAATAAGAATGCCTTCTTAAATGAACAGTGCAAAGTAATGGAAGAAAACAATAGAATAGGGAGGACCAGAGATCTCTTCAAGAAAGTTGGAGAGATGAAGGGAACGTTTCATGCAAAAATGGGCATGATAAAGGACCAAAATGGCAGGGACCTAACAGAGGCAGAAGAGATTAAGAAGAGGTGGAAAAATTACACAGAAGAACTATACAAGAACAAGCTTAACATCCCTGATAACCACAATGAGGTGGTCACTGACCTCGAGCCAGACATCCTAGAATGTGAAGTGAAGTGGGCCTTAGGAAAGCTGAACAACAACAAAGCTAATGGAAGTGACAGTATTCCAGCTGAGCTATTCAAAATCTTAAAAGACGATGCAGTAAAAGTGCTACACTCAATTTGCCAGCAAATTTGGAAAACTCACCAGTGGCCACTGGATTGGAAAAGATCAGTTTACATTCCAATTCCAAAGAAAGGCAGTGCCAAAGAATGTTCAAACTATCACACCATTGCACTCATTTCTTATGCTAGTAAAGTTATGCTTAAAATCCTACAAGCTAGACTCCAACAGTATGTGGATCGAGAACTATCAGAAGTACAGGCAGGATTTCAAAGAGGCAGAGGAACTAGAGATCAAATTGCCAAGATACGCTGGATCATGGAAAAAGCTAGGGAGTTCCAGAAAAACATCTACTTCTGCTTCATTGACTATGCTAAAGCCTTTGATTGTGTGGATCACAACAAACTGTGGCAAGCTCTTAAAGAGATGGGAGTACCAGACCATCTCATTTGTCTCTTGAGAAACCTATATGCGGGTCAAGGAGCAACAGTGAGAACTGGACACCGAACCACTGATTGGTTCAAAATTGGGAAAGGAGTCCGAAAAGGCTGTATACTGTCACCCTGCCTATTTAATTTATATGCAGAGCACAGCATGAGAAAGGCAGGGCTAGATGAATCAAAAGTTGGAATTAAGATTGCCGGGAGAAATATCAACAACCTAAGATATGCAGATGATACCACTCTAATGGCAGAAAGTGAAAAGGAACTAAAGAGCCTCTTGTTGCGGGTGAAGAAGGAGAGTGCAAAACTTGGGTTGAAACTTAACATTAAGAAAACCAAGATCATGGCATCCGGCCCTCTCAATTCCTGGCAAATAGATGGGGAAGAAATGGAGGTAGTGACAGATTTTGTTTTCCTGGGCTCCAAGATCACCGCAGATGGGGATTGCAGCCAAGAAATTAAAAAATGCTTGCTCCTGGGGCGGAAAGTCATGGCAAATCTAGACAGCACACTAAAAAGCAGAGACATCACCCTGTCAACAAAAGTGTGTATAGTCAAGGCTAATGAGAAGGAAGGATTCACTGGAGAAAAGCCTAATGCTGGGAAAGATTGAGGGCAATAGAAGAAAGGGACGACAGAGAATGAGGTGGCTGGATGGAGTCACTGAAGCGGTAGGCGTGAGCTTAAATGTACTCCAGAAGATGCTAGAGGACAGAAAGGCCTGGAGGAACGTTGTCCATGGGGTCGCGATGGGTCAGACACGACTTCATGGCTAACAACAACAATGCTATTTGTATTGCATATCCAGCTAGATATGTATTTTCTTTACTACATGACACTGTTGCAGTATATAGTTTGTAGGATTATCTTTGAAGACTATTGAGAAAATCTTTCAACACCATTGGGAAAATTCAATTAGTTAAAAAAATACAATCAATTGCTATCCTGATCTTATTGATTCTGAAATGGCTTCACGTATGTTTAGTTTATTTCCAGTCATTATTCAAAATACTGTTGATTATCTTTAAAGTTTTACATAGTTTGCACTTGGAGATACTGAATGAGTATTTGTTTTTCTAGAGGAATCTGTCTTCATACAAAGATAATCTACAAAAACCCTATATTGTGGGGGATTTCATGGTCATTGACATAAAAATGACATGTATATGAATAAAAGTAAGCTCTGGTGACAATAGTGTGCAAATACCAAAGAAAGAAATCTTTTTATAATAGTTTTAAAATATTAGAATAGACTGACTCTTATAAATATATCAACATTGAAAAATATTTTTATTTTTCTAAAAAGTGTTCAGTTATTTCAATATCAAATTTAAAGAAAAAGAGATAAGCAGCATTCTTAATAAATGTTCAGTGTGTGTGTGTGTGTGTGTGTGTGTGTGTGTGTGTGTGTATCAATGGCGTCTATTTAAATTACTTAAGATTTGCAGATGATGTTATTCTCTTCTCTCAAGACCCAGAAGAGCTACAAAGACATGTACAAGTTGTAGGGATAATCATTTCATTTCTTGAACTAATAATTTTTCTAATATTCTTCCTATAGATGGTTTATAGGTGATTGGTCAGAATGCAGTAAGACCTGTGATGGAGGAACGAGATCACGAACTGTTCTGTGTATCAGGAAGATTGGACCTTCTGAAGAAGAGACGTTGGGGAGTACTCATTGTTTAACACATCACCCAGTTGAAAAAGAGTCCTGTAACAATCAGTCTTGCCCCCCACAGTGGGTTCCTTTGGATTGGTCAGAAGTGAGTGATCTTGATAACTCCTTAAATTTATTTATTTTATTTATTTATTTATTCGGTTTATATACCGCCCTATTCCCAAAGGACTCAGGGCGGTTTACAAGGCAAAATGTAAAAACAATCCAATATAAAATTAAAATAAATTAAAATAAATTAAATTAAGTCTAGTCACAAAAATTAAATCACAATTTAAAAACATTAAACCCCTCAGTCCAGACCAGATAATAAATAAATAAATAAATAAATAAATAAATAAATAAATAAATAAATAAATAAAACCAATAAACCCTTTACATACATCAGCACTGCAACAGGATATATTACAGTGAATCTGACTTGCTACTATGACGTGTTAAATGTGATATATTCCAGAACTATGAAATTTCTGTCTTCTCTAAATCAGGCATGGGATATGCATGGTCTGGGATTGCACAACATGCTAGCGTAAAACTAAAATGGAACTACAGATAGTCCTCAAGTTACAATCATTCGTTTAGCAACTGTTCAAATTTGCAATAGCATTAGAAAACTGACTTACAACCAGTCCTTGCACTTATGCCTGTCACAGCATCCCCATGACATCAAAATTTGGATGCTTGGCCTTTATTTATGACAGTTGCAGTGTCCTGGAGTCAGTTCTGATAAGAAAAGTCAATGGGGGAATCCAAATTCACTTAGTAACCCTGGAATTCACTTAACAACTGTAGTAATTTGCTTAACAATCATGGCAAAAAAATAATAAAATCAGGCATGACTCACTTAATAACTGCTTTGCCTATCAGAATTTCTGGTCCTAACTGTGGTGGTAAATCAAGGACTTCCTATATGTAGTTTTAGTTGGCATTTTAAGGGAAGCTATACTAGCAATACTGTTTTAGCTATATCCCTTCAATGCTTTAACCATATATTGAGAAGTTTGTTAATCCATATTGAAAAAAACTAGATTCTGTAACCTGATAATCTAAATTCTAAACTCAATACTAACCAGTAATAATTCAAAAGAGCTGATTCTGTGCACAATATTAAATACTACATTTAATGAATTTGAATTAATTTATATTTATTTAATTCCATATTATTTCTTAACTGAACATTTCTCGAAAAGCCTATAGTAACATTAAAGGTAAAGGTAAAGTTTCCCCCGCACATGCATGCTAGTCGTTTCCAACTCTAGGGGCCGGTGTTCATCTCTGTTTCAAAGCCGAAGAGCCAACGCTTGTCCGAGGATGTCTCCGTGGTCATGTGGCCGGCATAACTAGATGCCAAAGATGCACGGAATGCTGTTACCTTCCCACCGTAGTGGTCCCTATTATTCTACTTGCATTTTTATGTGCTTTCGAACTGCTAGGTTGGCAGAAGCTGGGACAAGTAACAGGCGCTCACTCTGTTACGCGGCACTCGGGATTCGACCCGCCAAACTGCCAACCTTCTGATTGACAAGCTCAGCGTCCTAACCCACTGAGCCACCCCGTCCCTATAGTAACATTACACTTGTGTTAATAATTTATTTTGCAGTGTGTGTTTTGCATAATTGAGTTAGAATTATGAGAATAGGAATTGAAGTGCAAGAAAAAAAATTATTCCTAACTAGTAATTTTTTCCTTATTTATTTGGAAATGAGACCCTCATCTACTCCACTTATTTTATCCTTATTCAAACCTTTCCAAGTTTCTATCAGCAGAATGATTAAGTTATGGTTTTAAAGAATACTTAAAATTCTAAACTCTCCATGTAGAAAAACACAGATATGACCAAAAATATTGGTACTCATCCAGTTGCCCCTCAAAATCCCAATTTATCATGAAATGTTGAAACTGATGCAAAGAAATTCATCCACCATTCTTTATTCTTTAGTCCATAGAACAGACACTTTGCTTTTACATGTATGATTTAACACATTCTTATAGATAATAAAACAAATGAAAACGGTATGCATCAATCTAGATTTAAAGACTTAATTTTACCTGTTAAATAACATAGTTCAGTGTAGAGATAAAGGTTAATAGAGTTGCTGATATGTTATTGTGTCCTACAAGTAATTTAACCACTTCATTTGATGTAGAACTTCTAAAATATTTTTCAGTAGTTTATAGTAAATGTATATGCAGTTATGACATAATGTCCAAAGTTTGTGATAATACTTTTAATATGACAGTTTTGTTTGCAGTATTAAGAATGTATACTGTAGATTTTCCTTTTTAATAGAGCTATGTTGTTAATGTTTTCAGCTTTTTCACAATTTAAAGTATTTAATTCTAAAATCATGTGTGTATTTGGCTTATAGTGTACTCCAAAATGTGGACCTGGTTTTAAGCATCGTATTGTTCTCTGCAAAAGCAGCGATCTTTCAAAAACATTTCCAGTTGCACATTGCCAAGAAGAAAACAAGCCGCCTGTCCGCATGCGCTGCAGCTTGGGCAGGTGTCCTCCACCACGATGGGTTACAGGAGATTGGGGACAGGTAACATAGGCAAGCTTCTTGACTGTCTAAGGTGGTACTGAAGTTCAAAGGACTAAATGTGTGAGTCTGCTGCAACAATAGCTAACATGCAACACTTATGAATAAATTTGCAGAATACACACAAACACATACACAAATACATACAGCAGCTTCCACAATGGTTCCCTCAAATGACTTTAGGTGAAAAAAACTTGGGTATGACTACACAGACCTCAGAAAAGTCTCCTGTTATTTCACATTGCCCTATTTTAGACCCATCAAGGATATTCTTTGAGGCTTCCAAATGGTCACCATGTGAAATAAGTATATACCGGTAATTGTTATTTGCAGATATTTTTCACCTGACATCATAAGTATGGCTGCATGATACTATAATTTTACTCAGTCTTAATACTTTGTTGCTATAAAACACCATCTTCTTCAATTCATAGTACAATACATCTTTTTTGTTTGCAATGAGAAAAACATTTTGTAAATGTCCATTAAATTGTTGTATCCAGTGCTTTTTTTCTCACAGAACGCTCAGAATGGAGTTCCGGCACCTTTTTGGGATGGAACCTTGTAGGGTAGGCGAGGCAAGTTGTATGACATTTGTGAGTTCCGGCACTTTTTTCTTTTACAAAAAAAGCACTGGTTGTATCTACTAACAAGCAGCACATTTTCCATCTCATTTGCCTCTCTTATATCAACAAAATAAAGTAGAAAAAACGCACAACTCTGCTTTCAGTGACAGCTATTAGCCAGTATATAGTAAAAATATATTTTTCAAAAAATGCAAGTGGCTCCATTCCATTGTTTCCATTGATTACCCTTTTCTATAAGAACAGTTGTGCTTGTCTACCATGGCTAAGCTTTTCAGCCTAGGTTTAATGAAGCTGCTAACTAGCCATTATTTTTAAAAAAGAAAGAAAAAAAGCACCATTTCTAACTGAAAGCTGTTTTTGGAAGAAACAGAATAATAATAAGATGCTTAATATAGAAACAAAATACAAATAGTCCTCCCTTAACAACCACTTTTTCAGTAACCAAGTAGTACTTATGACTGGTCCTCAAAGTTCCGGCTATTGCAGCATCCCTATAGTCCCATGATTGCAATCTGGACATCCAGGGTGTGATTACAATGTTACATTGTCTCACGGTCATGTGGTCTCCATTTGTGACCTTTTTTATTGGCTTCCTACAAATCAAATCACTTGGGAAGCCAGCAATGGTTGCAATGGCAGTTATGTGATGTCCTTGCTTAACAAAAGCATGGAATTCTCTTGATGGCAACTGTTGTATACTGGGTTCGTTGCGCAGGAATGAAGACGAGGTGAGTGAGTTCAGCAAAGATCATGGTTTATTGCTTGCAGGATCTGAACTAAGGAACAGAGCTGCAGATGCAGCAATTTATACCCTGGCCTCTAGGCGGCGGCCAATAGGTTTGAAGCAACCCATTGCCGCCCTGGAGACAACCAATAGCAGTGCTGAAGATGGGTTGTCTGAGGAGCTGGGAGCTGTTAGCCAGCTTCCCTGCTCAAACAGCCTTCCAGCATTTACCACGTGGTGTTCCTTTAACAAAGCAAGCCCAATACATTACACCCCTCCCCCCTAGAATGAACAAACATTATAGCAACAACAGAAAGTAATTACATCAATACAATTTTACAAAAGATATAGCAATGGTGTGAGAAAACAGGTTTCGTCTTAGCTAATACAGGTGTTTCCTAGCTAGCAGCTCAATAAGGTACTTACATTATAGCTTCATTATTCAGGACAATCTTGTAGATAAGCAGGCAGTACAATAAGGTACATACAACATTATAGCTTTATTATCTCAGGACAAAATCTTGCAAATAAGCAGGAGGTTTGCAAGCCCTTGTGGAATGCCTGGGGGACCCAGGCACTTCCTGGCCTACCAGCTTGCCCGCCGGGCTGGGTAGACCAGTGTCTCTCAGTTCAAGCGATTCAGGATGGCTCGGTGATCTCTGGCTGGCCTTTTCAGGTTGGCCCACCCCAGAGTCAGTTTGTTCAGCAGAGTTAGCACAGTGGCTGTAGAACTCAGGTTGGCTTTCTCCATCAGGGGACCCATGTTTCACTTCTGGGCTTTCCTCCCCTACAGCCAACTCCCTGTTGCTTTGGCTGTTTGAGCCTTCACAGTCTATGCATGGATCGGCCTGGCTGCCGGTTTGCAGCCCTTGGTAAGGACCTATGATGAAGTCCTCGCTTTGTGGCCGTTCTGGAAAATGCTTCCTAAGCTGATCGATATGGCGATGGACAACTCGCCCACCCTCTAGGCCCACTTCGTATGAGAGAGGGCCTGACATTTTAGTGATTTTTCCTGGCACCCACAAGTTCCCATGCCTGGCCCACACCCTGTCACCCACTTGCAGCCCCCTCAGGGGTTTAGGGCAAGAGGCTTCTGCTACTACCCGGTCTGGGTGCAACCTGTCCAGTTTTGTGATCAGTCACCTCCCCCAGCGCAGCTCTGCTGGGCTTTTCCCAGTAGCTGTGCATGGCATGGAATGTTGGCAAAGCAAAAAATCGGCCAGTCTGTGGTGCCAGTCCCCAGTCACTATACGCCTCAACAACTCTTTTGTGGTGTGCACCATGCGTTCGGCTTGACCATTAGTAGATGGGTGAAATGGGGCCGACGTTGCATGCCTAATGAGGTTTGCTCTCAGGAACGCCTGAAATTCTGCCGCAGTAAATTGGGCCCCATTATCGGACACTACGACGTCCGGCAGCCCGTGCATGGCAAAGAGTTTCCTAAGCACCTGGATGGTCCTAGCAGTAGTCATGTTTGAAATTGGTATAACTTCTAGCCATTTAGAGTGGCTGTCGACCACTATAAGAAAGAGCTGTCCCTGAAAGGGCCCAGCGTAGTCTATGTGAATCCTAGACCAGGGAGTGTGAGTCTCCTCCCACCTGTGAACTGGAGCATGCGGTATTTCAGGCCTTGATTGCTGGCATGTATAACACCCATGCACCTGGGCCTCAATGGCTTTATCTAATCCTGGCCACCATAAATAGCTTCTAGCCAATGCTTTCATGCGAACAATACCTGGATGGCCTTCATGTGGTGATTGCAAAACCCTGTCTCTTAGTGAGGTAGGAACTATGACCCTGTACCCCCAAAGAATACAACCCTTGTGAGCTGATAGCTCATGTCTTCTTGTAAAATAGCTGTGAAACTCAGGGCCTGGGCTTTTATCTAGCCAACCTGTGTGTACCCAAGAAAGCACTTTACTTAGTGTCTTGTCTGCTGCTGTTTCTGCGGCTATGTCCCCTGCATGGAGGGGAAACTCTGGCAAGTCCTGAATGGACAAAACACGGGCCGCTGGGGCCAGATCTGGTTCAATTTGTGGCAGTGGAAGCCTGCTCAGGCCATCTGCATGGCCCATATCCTTGCCGAGTTTGTGAATCAGCTTAAACGTATAAGCTGATAAAAAATGGACCATCTCACCATTCTAGGGGATAATATGTGGGGTTTCTGTCTGTCTGTAGTGAATAACCCCAAAAGCGGTTTATGGTCTGTGAAGACCATGGAGTCTTTGCCGTATAAGTAGTCATGGAATTTTTTAACTCCAGCTACAGTGGCCAATGCCTCTGTGTCAATTTAAGCGTAATTACGCTCAGCAGAGGACAGTGTCCTTGAATAAAAAGCAATTGGAACTTGAGTTCCATCTTTCTCTAAGTGACTTAAGACTGCACCCATTCCGTATGGGAACACGTCACACGCTAAGCAAACTGGTTTAGACTCCTTGAAATGAGTGATGGTGGAACTGACTGACAGAAGTGCCTTCAATTCCTGAAAACTTTTTTCGTGAATGCTATTCCACTTCCATGGAGCATTTTTATCTAAGAGTCTGTGAAGCGGCTCCGCCACTGCAGCCTTTTTAGGAAGGAATGCGTGGTAAAAATTGAAGCGGCCCAGGAATGCCTGCAGCTCTCCTTTTGTTTTAGGGCTAGGTGCCATCTGAATAGCTTTTACTTTAGACTCAGCAGGATGGATGCCATCAGCATCAATGCGAAACCCCAAAAATTCAGTTGAAGGGACCCCAATACTGCACTTATTATTTTTAAGTTTGAGGCCTGCTTCTCGCAGCCTTTGCAGGACGCTCTGAGCCTCCTTGCTAGCACCTCAGTGGATTCTCTGGCAATAAGCATGTCATCAAAATAAGGGCAAACCCCCGGAATGCCCTTGAGTGTATGTTCTAAGATGCCCTGAAAAATACCCAGGGCTACACTGATCCCAAATTGCAGGCGCTTTACTTTAAACACCCCCCTGTGGGTTACAGTTGTCTGTGCTGCGGCCATGGCCTCATCAACAGGCAGTTGCTGATAGGCCTGAGCCAAATCTAATTTCACAAAAATGGTGCCACCCTGCAAGGATGCTAGGATGTGGCTTACTACTAGAACTGCATATGTGTGTTGTTTGAGGGCCCGGTTAATTGTGCATTTATGATCTGCACAGATTCTGACTTCCCCGTTGGCTTTTAGTGGTGTTACAATAGGAGTTTCCCACTCCCCACCATCTACTGCTTGCAAAACACCCTGTTCAACAAGTTTATCTAATTCAGTGTCTGTTTTGTACTTGAGGGCAAATGGGATTCTACGAGGCTTAATCCTGACTGGCACTACATTCGGGTCTAGTTTGAATGCTATTGGCGGGCCCGTGTATGTTCCCACAGCTGAATCAAATACATCTGCGAATTTCTCGCATATTGTTGCTAGACTCATGACTTGTGTCCGGTTAATTCTGGTTACTTGGATGCCTAGCGCATCAAACCAGTCGAGCCCAGTTAGGCTCGTTCTCTGGCCCCCTACTATGACAACATCCAGGTGCCCTGAAGACCCCTTAAACTTAACGGCTAGGGTGGCTTCACCATTGACTGCAACTCTGGCATTCTGGAAATCAGTTAGTATGATATCAGAAGGCCTCAGCTTTGCCCATCTCTTACTGCGACTACAAATGAAATTAAATGTTTCAAGGGAAATAATAGAAATGGCGGAGCCTGTGTCCATCTCTATCTTACAGGGGACCCCTTGCAGCTCCACCTGAAGTCTATACTTGGGCTTAATCGGGTGGTGGGCCCTGGTACAGCAAACACTTCTGCAGCTGGAGCAAAACCCCACACTGTACGGCCCCGGGGCCCCAGTACCTCTCCTGGTCAGATCTTCTGACTGGTGATTTGCAGGCCGGTCCCTCTGGCGACCTCTGCAGATGGACACAATGTGGCCGGTCTTCCCACAGGCCCAGCACATGAAACCTACAGTCCAAGCATTGGTGGCGGCCGCCACAACCTGGACATCTAAGAAAGGGATCTGCCTTGTAAATAGTCTCTTGTTGCTTGTTGCTGCGACGCTGTTGGTCAGGTTGTCTGTGTAACTTGTCGACTTCTGTGTCTTCTTCGGGGCCTTCTCTGTGTTCGGCGTCCTCGTGGTGGACGGCTTCTTCGCGTTTTACAGTTTTGGCGGGCCGAATAGCTCATATAGCTCCGCTGGCAGCTTCATCTGCCATGGCTTCCTTTTGTGCGGCCAAAAATGATAGGACCTCTTTGGCGAAAAGCTTCTGCTGTAGCTCTCGGTTGCAGAGGCCACAGACAAGCCGGTCTCATAGTCTCTCCTTGATGTCGGAGAACTGGCACAGGCATGCGGCCTGCCTTAAGGCTGCGATGTACTCAGATGCGGTTTCTCCCGGTTGCTGTATTCTTTGCTCAAAGGCATAGCGCCAAGCAATCACCGACATCTTTGGCTGGAAATGTTCTCTGAGCTTCTTTTTCAACTCTGCGAAGGATACGGACTCCAACAGCGTTGGCGCAAACAGGTTCTCAGCTAAATCGAACGTTGCTGGGCCACACACACAGAGTAGTGTGGCAGCCTTCAGTCCATCCTCGGTAACCTGGTTCGCTCAAAGGTAGTTCTCAACCTGGGACAGGTACAAGGGCCACTCTTCTGGCTGCTTGATGTTGAATTCTCTCAACTTTCCAACCTTGGGCATTCTGCTGGTCTTCGCGGCTGGTTCTCAGCGTCTTCGAATCCTGCTCCTCCATTGCCCAGGGACTGGTCCTCTGAGCGCGTGGTCGCTAGTGTGGCTGAGCTAGCCAACCGTAGGGGGGGGGAATTGCTTTCCCGCCAGGTGTGTGCTGCCTCTCCCCTAGTGACTTTCAGCTTCAAAGGAGAAGCAGGATCCCACCTTCATCGCCAGTGTTGTGTACTGGGTTCATTGCGCAGGAATGAAGACGAGGCGAGTGAGTTCAGCAAAGATCATGGTTTATTGCTTGCAGGATCTGAACTAAGGAACAGGGCTGCAGATGCAGCAATTTATACCCTGGCCTCTAGGTGGCGGCCAATAGGTTTGGAGCAACCCATTGCTGCCCTGGAGACAACTAATAGCGGCGCTGGAGATGAGTTGTCTGAGGAGCTGGGAGCCGTTAGCCAGCTTCCCTGCTCAAACAGCCTTCCAGCATTTACCACGTGGTGTTCCCTTAACAAAGCAAGCCCAATACATTACAGCAAGCACAAGTGTTAGAAGTGGTGGCGCTAAACAGCGGAGTCATGCAATATTATACATTATGGCAGCTTCATTTAGCAACAGAAATTTCAGTCTCAATTGCTCTTGTTAAATGTGGACTATCTGTATACTGCCTGATATATATTGCACAATATACAGTAGCTCTAATCAGACTTTTCTATCACTGTCCTATATAGTGTTTCCACAAGCATTTTAAGTAAGTTTAGGATCTTATTGCTTTTTTCAGTTACTAAGACTGTAACATTTGTTTTCCCCCTCCCTCCTTTTCATTTTTTTCTGACATAGTGTTCTGCACAGTGTGGTCTTGGACAACAGATGAGAACTGTGCAATGTCTCTCATACACTGGGCAAGCGTCCAGTGATTGCCCTGATACTCTTCGACCTCCATCAATGCAGCAGTGTGAGAGCAAATGTGACAGTACCCCTGTCTCTAATGCAGAAGGTAAAGTTGCTTTTACTAATGTTAGCATTTTAAAATATTAATATAAATCATAATATTCAGGATGGATTTTAGTACCTGAATACCTAGCATACTGTCCATGGGTGGCCAAGAATTTTCTTTGATACTCATTGGAGTCCATGTTCCAGTTGACTTAATTTCTTTTAAAGATTATTTTAATTTAAGTCTAAACAATAGGGTAGTTTGAAACAAAGGAAATTATCAGTTTCATCTTTGGCAACATAAATGAACATAAACAAAAGATCTGGCTATCTAAGAATGACCATCATATTTAACATCCATTGTAACTCTTGTTAAACATTTAACTGGAAAATTAGAGCATTTTAATATTAGTGGTTAAGGGCTAGGCTAGAAATCGAAAGACTGTGAGTTCTGGTCTTTGGGCCAATCACTGTCAGCCCTAGGGAGCAGACAGGGATTCCATTTCTGAAAATCTTGCCAAGAAAACTAGAGGGACTAGTCCAGTCAATTGTCATAAGTCATTACTGACTCAAAAACACCAACAACATCTGATGAGACCTTGGAGGCAGGCCCTTTTGGTGTCTGCCCAGCCTTTGGAGCATCTAATCTGAGATCTGGGATCCCTAACGGTTTTAGTATTCCAAAGGGCTGTGAAGACCTGGCTGTTCCTCCATGTATTGGATTAGGATGGGTGTTGTGAAGATGTTTGCTCTGGCGTTGGGGGTGGGGGGTGGGTACATTTGTTTTTAATGTTGTTTTATGGTTGTGAGCTGCCTAGAATCATTATATGAGATAGGTGGCTGTACAAGTACTCTAAACAAACATTTATTTTGTTTTTTCAAAGTGAGATATTATCAGCGTGTATTTGGTATAGCATACCATAAATTCCTAATATAGACATTCATAAAATAATGATAAGCTTGCTGTTCTTTTATCTGTTTTTGAATAGGAGTGATTTTTTTTTGTAGTTGCTTTGTCTTTTAAAATATTTGAGTAGCTGAAAATTGGTTTTTCAGATTTAAACATTTCACAGAAGTCAATTGAAGATCCGTTTGATCAGGAAAGGAATAGATAATGTGTGAACTATGTTAGGAACATTCTTTCTATTCTAACAGTTGATTCATATAACTGTTCTTTCATCTGCTTCAGAATGACTGTTGGTTATAATTAAATATAAGAAGACATTTCAGTCCACTTCCTAGCCAGAATAGTGTCTTCCCTCAGCTTTTTCTTTCCATATTGGTTTAAACCAAGACTGAAGAATATATTTACAACCAGATCCAAATCATTCACCCACCCTTAGCTATATCCTAACTTTAGCTTATTGGCTTCTTTTTCAGTATACTGGCTCATTCATTTTCATGCACCTGCCCTACATTCTATGTCTTGTTATGACAGAACTAAAAACTGGCTTGATATATTTTGGCTGGGATCCAACAAGCTACTTCTGGTGTGTTTTGATGTGCCAAGTAGAAAATAGAATGTTTTCTTCTTTTGAATGGCTGGTTTTGTCTGGTGGCATGAATCCAAAGCTGCTGTAATGATGACTACCTGTTCTTTAAATCTAGTTAGAGATTTATTTATTTAGTACCATAAGAGTGTATAAAGTGCTACAAAGATACATAAGCAAGCGTAAAGGCTGGTTCTTGCACAGAAGAACTTGCAGTCTGAACGTCATCAGTAGGGGGAAAAAAGCAAAAAAGTAAAGAAAAGAAAAAAAAGGCTGAGTAGCCTTCATTCTATGTATATGCCTGCTTATTAGGGCTTTCACACCCCTCCCAAGCAGCATTATTACAAAGTCAGCTTAATTGCCCCCAACAATCTGGGTCCTCATTTTAACTACCTCTGAAGGATGGAAGGCTGAGTCAACCTTGAGCCTGGTGGGATGCGAACCTGCACTAATTGCAGGCAGCTGGTGTTACTTAAGGAGGCATTAGCCCACTGCTCCACCAAGGCTCTATTTAATTTAATAATTTAATTTAATAATTTAATTTGTATACCGCCCTTCTCCCAAAGGACTCAGGGCGGTGAACAGGGCAATACGTAATAAAAAACAGGATACAAAAATTAAAAAGTAATTAAACCACTATGCCCGTAATAATTAATACATATTAAAAGTTAAAACTAATTTATAAAAAACCCAACCCCATCCCATCAGACCAGGCCAGCTTGTTCAAAAAAGAAGGTTTTGAGATCGCGCCGGAAGGAGCGAAGGTTGGGGGCCATCCGGAGCTCGACCGGCAAGCGGTTCCATAGGTCTGGCGCGCCCACAGAGAACGCTCTCCCCCTGGGGGCCACCAATCAGCATTCTTTGATCGGAGGCACCCTGAGGAGGCCCTCTCTGTGGGAGCGCACTGGACGGAGGGAAGTTGACGCTGGCCACAGGTGTTGCCGTAGGTAATCCGGACCCATGCCGTCTAGGGCTTTGTAAGTCATCACTAATATTTAGGCTTTGTTTCAGTCTGTTACAAAGATTGAGACCTTAAGCCATGTGAAAATATTCATTTTGGAATGGATTTTGAAGAAAATACTAAACTTTTGACCAAATTTATTCTCAATCAAAGTTTTTGAGGAAGCAATGTGTAGTGGTAGTAGGATAATTCTATTTCCCTATTCTATGTAGGAAGATCTTCTTCCTAGTTGCAGAAATACTTTTTCTTTCCACACAATCCACAATCTTTCATTAAAGACTTAAGACACTCTACAAGCAACTAGGTAATTGATTGGGATCTACTCATTGTGGTATTATGATTAATACTGCTGATTCTTTTCAGAATCATTAAAAGCTGAATGTGTTGTTGCTTTTCCAACAATGATATTGAAGAGCACAATTTCACTTAGGTTTGGAAAATATCTGAAAAAACAGATAAATCTTTTAAAAAGCTATAATTATATATAGGTAGTCCTCAACGTATGACCACAATTGAGCCCAAAATGTATGTTGCTAAATGAAACATTTATTGAGTTTTGCCCCATTTTATGACCTTGTTTGCCACAGTTGTTAAGTGAATCACTGCAGTTGTTAAGGTAGTAACATGGTTGTTAACTGAATCTGGCTTCCTCATTGAGTTTGCTTGTCAGAAGGTTGTAAAAGGTGATCACATGACCCCAGGACACTGCAACTGTTATAAATAGGTGTCAATTGCCAAGCTTTTAAATTTCCCTCACATGACAATGAGAATGCTGCAACAGTTGTAAGGGTGAAAAATGGTCATAAGTCACTTTTTCAGTGCCGTTGTAACTTCAAATGGTCACTAAATGAATGGTAAGTTGAGGACTACCTGTATATGAAAGCAGTGTCATTTGTTTTTTAGTAATTCCAAGTGATTAGCTCCCTAAAAAACAATAGTTATACTTTGAAATACGTTTTTGGTAAGGCATTGCATCCCTTTCTAAATGTTAACATTATTTTGTAGATAATAAGCTGTAGCAGAATAAGACTAAGAAGCATTTTATTCAATGATATTTGTTTTTCCTTATGCATGTTTTAAATTTATGTGACAATATAATCATTGTGTACCTCAAATAGAATGCAAAGATGTGAACAAAGTGGCTTATTGCCCACTGGTGCTGAAGTTCAAATTCTGCAGTCGAGCGTACTTCAGACAGATGTGCTGCAAGACCTGCCAAGGACATTGACCTGCAGAAACTGAAAGTGCCTTGTTGCTTCATTGTGCAAGTGTATCCAAGATTTCTGCACCGTACAACCAGTCAGATAGTCTACATTCATCACCCTGTGGAAAATATAACCACTGGTCAGCTCCAGCTGACAGAATTACAAAATTATTTTAACTTCTGTGAAGTGGGATTTATTCATCCAAAGTGCTGGACACAGTATAAGGAGGCAACGCCAAAATGGAAAACTATACCCAGCACATAGAGAACATATGTGTACTTTCAACTAAATCCTGTTTACCTCCTTGGACCATTAAGATAATTGTTATTATGGACCTAGCAGTGACACTGAATCCATTTGTATTTAATATTGTTAAAATGTAGTTGTTATGGTTTGGTCATCTATAGAAGTAAAGAAGAATTTTAAAAACTCTGTCATAGCTTATAATTAATAATTATTTTATCTTACTATATAGCACCACAACTTATCATAAAGAAGTGGGCTTGGGAATATTATTTTAGAAGCAATTATAAATCCAAAGTAAAACAAATGTATTTTCCTTTGTTTCATCTAATTTTTTAAAGGATAATTCATATTTCCAGAGGACTGCAGTGAGCCATATATAAAGCTATTAAAAATGCATCAGGTTTACCTGATTGCATCAAACAATAAATATGTGCTGCAGGTTTATAGCTATCTTGCCATTTTACAAATAAATTGGGATTTTTACTAAAGGGAATGTATTCATACTGCAGTTGTGAAGAACATATTTACTACGATTTCAGTACTTATGTAGAGACTGCTTAAAACAAATCTTCTCAAATTCACAACTTCTCCCTTCAGTTACAGAAAGGCATCTCTGTGGCAACTAATTACTGTGTAATTATCAATGATGAACTGGCTGTATAGTGGAGAATGGTCTCTTCTAATAATCATGCTGAAACTCTTCTGGGTGTTCATTTCCTTCCTCACTGAAACAATAGAAGAATGTTTTATGAGCGAATGCGAAGAAGAGAAAACATGAGTTTTCCCACTTTTGGACAGTTACAAAATAAACAACCAAAAAGTATATAACTGATAAAAAATATTTCAAGTTAAAGTACCATAACTCTTATATTCACTATATCAATCTAATAATATTCTGAAATGTACTTAAATGTGAAGCCAAGCTCCTTGGATAAAACAGTTCCAAAATCCATTGTGAGTTAAGCCTGAAGGCCATACTTCCCCCACTTCCCTTCTTTGTCAATGAGACAACAAAGAGATAAGGAAAGTGGGTACTTGTTTATATTATTATAATTGTACTTGAACACTTGCAGTTTGCAGCAGGTCCTTGATGAATGTGCTTTTGTGTCCAATTTGCCTCCTTTGTTGTAGTGCAATTGAGATGATGATGTGAACAACACCACCACCTTGTATTAATACTAGAAGTTAAATGGCACTTTTATAAAATAATAATATTCTTAATGAGACAAGTTTTTTAACATGTTATGGTATCTAAATGTGTCAATATATTTAACAAACTGCAGTAAGCCAAATGTGTTGAATGATACTTAACTAATGTGAATTAACAGGAAATAGAGAGAGACTTGTGTTATGGAGAAATCTTGACAATCCTTCTACAGGGTTTTCTGTAGACCATAACCATCAAACTCCTGTCAGATGCTACCTCTTGACAGTCATCTCCACATACATGTGAGCAGTAGAATTCCTTTTTGGCATCTTGCCTTACCTGGAGCCATTTACTGCTCAGTTGCAATTTACACATCTGTTAGTGGAATGAATGCTGAGGAAGGAAAACTATACACATTTAGAATTTAACATGTAGGCAAGAAAGCAACATAATTAGTGGGTGAATTACTTTGTATATTTGTTCATTAAGAAAATATATTGGTGCTAATATGCCTTGATTATGCAAAGGTACAATAAAAGAGATAGCTGTCATGAGGACATTTTCCAGGCAAAATACCACAGTGTAACATCCTCTGGTTCCTCTGAAACATCAATTTATTTATTACTTAATGTGACTTTTCAATTAGCAAGAAATGATGGAATTTATTCTTACCTCATTTAGGACATTGCCTTTGCAAAGACTGCTTTCACAAGCATATTTTGCTCTTTCATTGGTGCTAGATGACCAGGGAATCCAATGTTTACTTTGAAGCATAAAAAGAGCAATGAGTTGGAATTTAAGAAACGCTTTCCTTGGAGCAATGTTGACTTGCACTGCTAAAAGGAAAAAAACACAGAATGTATTTGAATTATGAATGGACCAATATGTAATGCCCCACCCCATTAAAATTCTGAATAAAAATTAATCATTTGTTCTGACAGCACAGGACATTGCAGCTGCTACACTATAGCCATTTATGTAATTATGATGAAATAGACCAAGTATTATATTCATAAATAATGACAATATGATGTTTGTATAGGCTGCACCAAGATGGGAAGATTAACAGTTCTGGAGCAGATATTAAACAATGTGCTGTTGGTTTTTCCGTTGAGCAGTGCCACCAGTTAAAACAATCAGACTTACAGTTCAGTCAAAGTATACATCCAAGTTTTTTTTAGAAGTGTTCATTGATGCTATGGATAACAAAATTTTCCTTAACTACTCAGAATGAAAATGAATTCTTTTATTGTGGTTATTTGCTTCTTATTTTATATTCAGTATTATGTGGTACACTGTTACATTGTTATAATTGTTTTTGCTTTTGTAAATTATATGCTAATTTATTTCCATGTTGTCTAACACATGTTCTTACATGTCATGCATTCTGCTGCTTGTAACACTTAATGCAGTAAAATTCCACACCAGGCACAGATTTGTTTTTAACACAGATAATTTAGTAAAATAAAAAATGCAGCTTTTAAGAATTAGTCTTATGGTAACAATCTGTTCACTGTGCAAGAATTTTGCGAGCACAAATATTTACATTGTTTAAAGCACTTCTGAAAGTATATTTACTTTTTAGTTAAAGATACATCAAGTGATGTTTCTATGCTGTCTCAATACTTCGACTATGATTGCCTTTGGGTGTGATATGGAAATGCAATACAGTAGACTAAACTATCACCCATTGCTCCTTCCAAACTATTGTTTCAAAAAGGCTACCATGTAGATTATAGCTAATTCATATTAGCATTAGATAGTACATTTATAACTATTTCCCTGTCAGGTGCAAGTACCCAGGAACAGGAGTTCAGTAAGAAGTTGATTATATGCTACCTATACACAAGAATCTGTTCTACTAATGATCAAGACAAATTGATGATAGAAAAGAGTCAATGAATCAACTTAGGTCTTTTGTGGAAGTAGAATTACTCCAAAGTGATGATGCATTTGACCCCACCCTTTGCCTGGTCATCTCCTACATTCCCTACTAAAGAAAATATTTATTCTTCTATCTTGTCACTACATACGGAACCAAAGTAGTCTCAATTTCTTGCTATAATATTTGTAAGCAATGTACATTGTTATACTGATACAAGATTTCTCCAGAAGCATATATAAAAATGATATTAATAGAGGAAATATTTGTAGCTCAGGGTTGAAATGAAGGGTCATTGGTGTTCTCTGAGCTTGGTTGTTTTCTTGCAGACATTTCATTACCCAAACTAGGTAACAACTTCAGTGTGGATGATGTTATCTACTTTATGTAATGAAACATCTGAAAGAAAACAATCAAGCATCCCACATACGTATATGTGAAAATGGCTTCCACACTGATGAAGAGAAATAAGAAATAAGCACTATGTAGCACATGAAGATCAGCTGTAATTACAATACATTTACATTTTTTAAATTTCTCTATAGTAAATCCTGACTCAAACTTATTCTGTATAAAGTTGGCCGATACAATGGCAGATTTTTTTTAAAAAAATAAGCTTGGTTTTCCATTCTTCCATTCTGGCTATGACACAGAAGCTAATATAAAATAACAGTCTTTAATCAGAAATTATTTTTAAACAGGAAAAAAAGGTGAGAGAAACAGCAATTGTTGTCTTTATATGTACGTTTGCCAAATGTACATCTACATTCAGGCTTGCAACTGAATGGCATATTTAAAGTCTTCTGTAGAATTTTTAAAAAGAGAACAAGTGTGTTCTTGTTTGCTTGCTTTTATTTTTGGTCATCTCTACTTTAGAGTATAGCTTGCTTGAACAAAGCTGATATCGTTCAAACTATCCTATCAACATGTGGCATTTGGCTACCAGTTTTACTTTTTTTGGTATTGGGGGACATTCTTACTCTTGTTGTTTACTTTATTTTTTTTATTGCCCTTCCTTAGTATCAATAATAACTGTAACACTGATATGTAAAGTTGAGCATTCCAAATCAAAGAGATACTTTCAAATAATAGTGAACGAATAAAATAGATCTTAATTGGACCAGTCTGTATTTTTTCTATGGATGACTAGCTGCGTATCTGGAATATAAAGTAAAGTAAATGGCAAAATATATACCTATACAGATTGGCATTGCTTTTATCCTTCTAACATTTTAGTTATAATGATCAATGCCTCAAAGCTATTTGTTTTTAGTCACAACTAATATGGTGCTCTTCAGATTCAGGGAAACTCAGAATTCCCAGACAACAAAACTAATGGGAATTAAAGCCACAGCACCTTTGGCAAAGACCATGTTACGGAAAGCAGCCTTAAAAAGGCCTGGATATTTTTCCATTTATGAAGTAGAAAGAACTTATTTGCATTTATACACAATAATGCTCAAGGTTCTTGGTGTGAAAATGTTCTAAAGCAGACTGGTGTATCCTGCAGCAGCAGTTTCAAGCAGCTGTCATGTTGGAAAGACAAATGTGTTTTGAAGAACCATTATTCAGATGGCCTGTAGTAAATGAAACCCTTGTATGCATTCATTCCCATTAAATCCAGCCATAAATCCAACAACCAGATTAGATATTTATCTAAGAACCTACGTCTATTAGCAGAGATTCTTAAAATGCGACGTGATTTTTTTGAAACTCTAAGGCTTCATGGGAGGGGGGAAAAAGCTAGAAAGATAAAGGTTCTTATTAATTCTATAATAGGGTGGTGAACAAGAAGAGAACTGCCTTATCATTACCAGGAAAAATAAGAACGAGATTATGAAATATTTCAAAACCCACTTTAATCTGAATTTATGAATTTAATTTATCCTTTTAACTAGAACATCTGAGGTTTTCTACCACTGAGTATGAGATGAATTTCTGCCATGATTAGCCTACTTTCTAAACAGCTGAGATGGTTGTTTTTGACACAAAGCCAATAATCTATTTGTGATTATAAGGATTTGCTGGCTGACCTGGCTTCAGTGTTTGGTATGCATCCTATGTGTTAACTAGCTACTGTACTATATGAATAAAGCTGATATTCAAGCATTTGATAAATTGATGCTATCCACCATTATACTAAAAGATACGAGTCTTATCACTCCACTGCTGAATTGGATACATGATAAGAAACAGAAAAATGCATGATTTTTTTTTTACTACTTATAAAGATAATGCAGATGATAAGCTGATTTCATGTGATCACAGCACTCAGTACCTGTTGAAAATAGCTCTCTGAATCTCTGTGATATAATAGTGTTAGAGGAATTTGGCAGTTGAGTCCATTCATTTCCAGCTGAATTGAGGTGTAACCCAAATTGCCAAAAAAAACCACGAAACCACTTTTTATTTTGCAGCAGTGAAACACTGCCAAGCTTGTGGATGTTCTCTTTCCTCACTGGCAAGCATTCTTGCTTGACTTTTCCTCCTGGTATCTTAGGGAGAATACTGGCTGGATTTTGTGTGCATGAAATTAAGAAGAATTCTGTTTCCCATTTCTGTTGGGAAAGGCATGCAAAGCATCAGAAAGGTTGGTTGCTTTTTTAAAAAATTATATTCCTTCCTCTTTTGTGTCAAGGGAGTGAAGTGAAACAATTTTGGAATTGAAACGGTGTGCAAATGTCCTTACAGGGGGTACCAGCTTCTTCACCCTTTGTGCTTTTAATTTTGAACTAATTGTGCCCTCTTCAGCACTTCAGCCACCTACAAGGACTTCAATTGTGTTGGAAGCATTGGGAAAGGCACTTTGCTGCAAAATTGATGAACAGAAGAAATAACACTTGAGTAGACAGGTTATTTTGCCCCGTTACAAATGATAAATGTACAAACTATGGCAAGTTAGTTAAGCATGGGCTGATGAAATGACATAAGTTAATTGTTCCCAAATCAAAAGAAGTAATTGTTCTACTTTATTGTACTTTTATCAAGTTACGATTTTAAAAGTATACAGCCAAAATGGAACAAGTCCAGAGACAAGCAACAGGAATTATCAGGGAACTAGAATCCAAGTCCTATAAATGAAATTTGTGAACCATTTACTATTTGTGAACATATGTTATATAACTACTGTAAACACTTGAAGCATAATTTATCATTTCAATAATAAACGGTATACAGCTTGATTAATTCTCTGGTGAATAAGCACTGAAAAGGTCTCCTAATTAAAGTATTTTGGCTGACTAAATATTCCACTCCTATTTTGCAGTGTATGTATTTGATTTACAGTATATTTCAAAATATTTATATATTATTTCAGGGTTTCCATCACTCTCTGAGCCAGTACCCTGCTGTGTTTGAAAATGTCTGGACAGTAATTGTCACTGTTTACAGTGCTGTTTTGGAAAATAGCAAACATCATGGCACTGAACAGAGTCAGGAATGCAGTTACCCATTTTGTATATATGATCCAAATGAACTCCTGGCTTCACAGACTCCAAGGCTAAAGGAGGAGAGTTTATCGGCAGTAAAATGTTTGTTTATTCTTTGGCTGGACTGGTCAGTAATAGGTGACTTATGTTATGGCCAAATTGGGAAAACACTGCAAGTTTAACAATTCCTTATATGTACATATAGTGCTAAAACAAACATACAAATAACACTAGAAAAGCTTTGGATAGGCCTGGTTATCTATCATTTTGTCCCCACATCATTAGCCAGAGGCACAACTGACCAGCAAACATTCCAACAGAATCCAAATCTTTTGAGACCCTTTAAAGTAGTGTCTCTCAACCTTCCCAACTTTAAGATATGTGGACTTCAATCCCCAGAATTCCACAGCTAACAAAATGGTGGGGAATTCTGGGAGTTGAAGTTAACACATTTTAAAGTTGCCAAGGTTGAGAACTATTGCTTTAACAAAGGCATTGTTGTAGAAACTATATATATTTTTTTGCTATGGCTTTGACTAACTGACTAATGGCTGCAGCTGAAGATTTGAAAATACCTCAGTTTATTTTTTCAAAAAAAAAAAAGAGACAGAAAAATGTGACCGAGGATTTAGAGTAGCTTTCCCCTATTGTCAATTTCCCAAATTAAGGGGTGGTAAATGCAACTCCCAGCCAATCTTCAAACATATTCTTTGCACCCCCTGACCTATTCCATGTCCTATATATAAGAATCTACTTACAGTGAGAACTGGGACCCTGCTTTATTATGAACTTGCATCATACCTGGAGTTGTTCTCACATTCAAACAAATGTGAAAAGTTCAGGAATTGCTGGGATCACATCTCCCATTTAATACCCAGTTTGCATTACGCATGACCTAGCCTTTAAGAATTACTTATTAGGGCAGGTGGGAACTTGGCCTACACTACAAACATCGGAGAAATCCAACCGACTTGAGAAATCTCTGCTTCTTTTGCACTACAGGCTTTTTAAAACATCTCCCGAATACTTACATTTCTTTCTAACCTATTTGCTATCCCAATGAGCTAAAATATGTTTACTTCTTATAGCAACCCAGACCTCATTCTGGAAACAAGATTGCTGACTCCAATTTCTTAGATAACAGTGGGATTAGTTCTGGATCTTATTTCTGGGTGAGATTTTGGATGATTTTACCAATGAATCAAGGCAAGCAGCTGTGGACAGGTTTAGAGGGAAGTGGGATAAACAAATCAAAGATTTGCCAACCTAATCAGCTTAGGGCTGACCCATTTTACTTCTTGGCTGCCCAAATAATCTAAGCAATCACTTGAAGAAAATATTGTTAATGATTCTAGTAAAGGAATATAGCAAGGTCATAGAGCTGAGATGACCACAGGAGAGTGTCAAATAATTTAAAGATAGTATATAGTACTGCATGATTGAAGTCCTGCCTCTTTTTCAACTGCATTGCAGGCATAAAACATGTTCATAGGGCTGAGGCTTATTTTGGATGGGTGTGGTTTTTAGTGACCCACTCCTACAGTGAAGGAACTGCAGTATGGTACTTGTTTCAAAAATCACACTGCTGTGCAATTGGAGAAATAAAGCTCTCTGTTGACCTAGTATTTAGACTTGTGTGGATAGAAAAATATTGAGGGTAAAATGGTGCTATAAAAGTGAAAGGAAATACATTTCTTCTCTTTCTGATGTCTTCTCTGAAAGCAGCTTTCCTCTAGTACAGAGGTCCCCAACCTTTTGAGCACCAGGGAGAGAGGTTTTTCCGCGGACTGGAGAGTGCATGGTTTTGTGGGCTGCCTACATCCCATGGATGAGACTTTGCTTGTTTGTCAATTGCTGGCGTGCCATGGCCCAGTACCGGTCCATGCCCTTTAACGCTCACATAACAACATACCGTACCTAACAACCTGAAAAAATAACACATGAGAGACGTGTCCTCAAGTATTGTATTTTGCTTTCAAAAGCTAGCACTTTTTAATGAGATAAAGCACAGAACATTGTATTTGAAAATAGATAGCTCTAGAAGGGTTTTATAGTCACCAAGCCACATCATGAAAATATTACTCAAACTTACTGACAAGGAGAATGTTCCGAGCATAACTTAGTCCCTGAATGAATCAATTTAACATAATGTGAATTAGAATGTGCCAGACTGAAATTAATTAGCTAGTCTAATGTTGTAGTTCAGGTATTAAATAATTTTATTTGGACAATAAGTATTTTTTGGGGAAAATCTTAGTTTATAAATGCTGCAGTCCTCCAAATATAAAGAGTGAACTTCTATATCATGAGTGGCAAACTCAATCGCATCACATGATGTAGTGTGATGTATCGTGATGTTTTTTGCCTTTGCGGAGCCAAGATGGGCGTGGCCTGTGCAGGACGCATCTGGCCCATGGGTGACCAGTTTGACACCCCTGATCTATATGAAAGGTCCCTTTGGTTCTTGGAGAAGCTCAGCATGATCAAGGATTCTGAAAGATAAAGAACCTCAACAAAGATAGAGGAACACAATTTCATTTAACTCTGAAAACTGCTTCAGTTGGCTGAATAAATGCCTGTTTTAAAGGATGCAATTTCTAATAATGGGATGTTACAAATAATACTATTAGTCACAAACCTGAAATACCTTGCTTCCTAGATTTACAAGTGCCCCATCACTGGGGTGGTGGTGGTATTAAGCTAGGATTCCACATAAATTTTTCTGGATGGGATGTGAATTCCAAAATCACTTCTCACCCTAGATATCTATGATTCTTTGTCAGCATAAAAATTCTGTGCTATTGCTGCAATTTCAATCCAAGAAGACATGCAAGAATTAATAGTGTAAAATAATAACACAACATCATTTTCTTTTAAGCATTCCCTCTTTTCTCCATTTAGCTTCTGCACATATAAAACTGATATACACACAGTTGCATCCAACAAGCATCACCACTTTCTTGCTCTAATTCAGGCCAGTCTAACAGACTCTAGATCCAGCCTTTACTGATGTCTTAATTCTCTGCAAATGAAGCCAAGTGCCTTTCTCCAACTGCGTTCAGACAGTATGAATTCCACAAGGAATTCATGGTGTGGAAAGGAGGAAAGAAGAAGGCGGTCACTTAGTTTTTAAAAAAGACAAAATTTAAAATGTGCACAAGAAGCAGACTTGCCATTTTTTCTTCTTTTTCCACTCTGTTTTGCTTCTTATTAGTTAGGAAAACAGTTAAGACACCCTGCAGCTTTCACCTGAAATTTATTTCAACACTGGCAATTAGGCATTGTTTTCCACTGATTTTAAGGGTGATAAGTTGGTTCAGCAGGGTTAATGACGTGTCATATACAATGCTATTCTAGGGTTTGGAAACTCAGTGGGAAAATCTGGGAGAAGTACAACATGATATACATTCTCTTGACTGAAATGCACGAAAAAGGAACAAAATGGGTTCCATCACTGAATTCCTGGGGAAGGTTTTGCTTATCCTGTATAGCGATTTAAATATTGTTACGTGTGTAACATGTACACGTACAAATACTTCTTTCAGTCTTTTTTAGTAACCCAATAACTTGCACCACATCCACACCTGATTTCAGCTCTTTCACACTCACAATTTTTCCCCTCCAGAGTTGCCATCCTGTACTCATGCACATTGCACAGAAAACCAAGAGCAATATATTCTCAGAGAATTAGTTCTGCATTCAGCTTAGACTAAGTAGGAATACAGGCCAAAGTGGGTTGACTTCAGAGATACTGAGTCTGCCGCTGATGCTATTACAGGAGTCCACTGCATTCCAAACCAAAGTCAACAGATTCCAAGGCTTCAGAAACATTCTGGATCCTTGTAATGGTGTTTTTCCTCTTTCTAGCCAATTTGATACATATTTGAAACTTTTCCATAATTGGAAAACAAACCGCAAATATAAGATATAACCACTAACAGACAAAAAGGGGAAATCCAGATGCTGACAATTAAATTTATTCCAAGCTCAAGACAGTTTAGAAATATTGTTTCTCCTGTTATGAGTGAAAATCACTACAGTGTCACTTGGAATTCAGAATTGCTGTTACAAACATGCCTCTGAAGAGGGATTTTTTCAAACATGTTTATCCTGGAATAAATTTCATTTTCATCATACTGGAATTTCTTCTTCCTCCTTTGAAAAAGGCTGTGAGTGAAAAGGAGTCAACTGAGGGCTTTATTAAACTTTTTGGTCCTCTTCTCTTCTCTTCTCTTCTCTTCTCTTCTCTTCTCTTCTCTTCTCTTCTCTTCTCTTCTCTTCTCTTCTCTTCTCTTCTCTTCTCTTCTCTTCTTCTGTTCTCTTTCCTTCTCTTTCTTTCCTTCCTTTTTCTTTCTTTTTTCTTTCTATTCCTTTAGTTTCAGTTCATACCACTTCAGGTTTTTACCAATGCATTATTATTTTATGCTTTTTGAGATTAGATCTCTAAACCACACAAATTTGCTTCCTATCAAGCAACTTTTGCAATTTTCCCTGAAATAACACATTATAATATTTTTAAATCATGCATATGACAATTTTGTGCAGATCTTTTAATAATGTGTTGTTTTAAAATTAATTATCATCTTTTTCAAACTGGAGATATTTATATTTCAGACAGTGCTTCAGTTAGTGAACTTCACGTTTTAAATGCACCATAACAAATTACCTCTAACCTTTGGTGTGAAGCAAAATAAAAATAAAACTATCCAATCCCCTACACTACCTAAAAGAAAGGATTTACTCTCTGAAATTTTTACAAGAAGGAAGGACAGTTTTGCAGCAATGCATTGCATAGTACAATGCTGTAAACATATACAGGATGGCCTTCTCTGAGCTAACATAGAAGCAGTGATCAGCCAAAGAACACAGCCTTTCTCAATCATGTACTCTCAAATTTTAACTGAAACTGAGCAGAAAGCAGAACACATTTTTCACAATGTCTGCAGCTACTTGTCTAAAGTGCTATTGCATCTCTTAAGACCAGCTGCTCCAGATCCCAAATTAAAAAGAAAAGAACAGTTGTCAATTTTTCCATCCCAATAGATGGGGAGGTCATTTGAGGCTCTGGAAAATGAATCAAAGTATGAATCAAAGCATGAGCTCGGTTTGAATGTTTGAACTATGGTTGCCTATCAAGCAGTTTTCCAAGTATTTATTTTGCATGCTTCATTGAATCCAAGGTTTTGCCATTTGTTTTGTGATGTGATTGAATAGGACTTATACAAACATTTCATTTATGTATTTATTTATTAAATGTATTCATTGGCTATCTCACTGTCACCTCATTTACGGAATGGGGAGTAATAAAAAGGAATTGTATTAGAAGAATTCCTAAGCAACCCATCTGGATGCAGCTATATAGTACACATATGACTATAGGAAAGTTACAGAGGGGCAGGGAACCGTAGATTCAATCCTTATTCCTAAAACAAATTCAATCTAAGCAGTTGATGCAATGGAAGGAGGGACAAACTTTTCTAAATCTGAAAGATAAAAAGGACAAGTATAAGCAGGGCTTTTTTTCTCATAGAACGCTCAGAACGGAGTTCCGGCACCTTTTTTGGATGGAACCATGTACGGTAGGCAAGGGTTGTATGACATGTGTGAGTTCCGGCACCTTTTTCTTTTACAAAAAAAGCACTGAGTATAAGAAGTGGAAACGGGCACATAACTAAGGCAGAATATCAGCAAATAGCCCGTGCCTGCAAAGATGAGGTGAGGAAAGCTAAGGCTCAAAATGAACTAAGGCTTGTGACCAAAGTGAAAAACAACAAAAAAAGCTTCTTTCAATGTGTAAAAAACAAGAAAAAGGTTAAGGAAATGATTGGTCCATTAGTGGGGGAAAGTGGCAAGAAGGTGAAAAGCAATAGGGAGAAAGCAGAACTATTTAACTTGTTTTTTGCATCTGTCATTACACAAAGGGAAAAAACTGTCCAACCTACCAAAAACAGTGCCATAAAAAACAGAATAGAAACGCAAGTTAAGATAGGCAAGAAAATGGTAAGTGAGCACCTGTCCAGACTAGACGAGCTCAAATCACCAGGACCAGATGGATTACACCCCAAGGTTCTCAAGGAACTGGCAGACGTGATCTCAGAACCACTGAACTATATTTTTCAAAGATCCTGGAGCACTGGGGAACTACCAGAGGACTGGAAGAGAGCTGATGTAGTTCCCATCTTCAAAAAAGGGAAAAAAAATAGATCCAGGAAACTACAGACCTATCAGCCTGACCTCAATACCTGGGAAGATTCTGGAAAAGATAATCAAACAACAAATCAGCGAACACCTTGATGCAAACAAAGTCATCACTAAAAGTCAACATGGGTTTGTCAAAAACAGATCATGCCAGACAAATCTTATTGCATTCTTTGACCAAGTGACAAAATTAGTGGACCAGAGGAATGCTGTAGATATAATTTACTTAGACTTCAGTAAGGCATTTGATAAAGTAGATCACAACCTACTACTTGATAAGATAGAAAAATGTGGGTTAGACAGCATCACCACCAGAGGGATTCATAGCTGGCTGACAGGCCGTACTCAGCGTGTGGTCCTCAATGGAATTGCATCTACATGGAAGGAAGTGTGTAGTGGGGTGCCCAGTGTTCTGGGCCCATTGCTCTTCAACATCTTCATCAACAATTTGGAAGAGGGGATAGATGGGGAACTCATCAAATTTGCAGATGACACCAAGCTGGCAGGAATAGTCAATACTCCAGAAGATAGGCTTAAGATACAGGAGGATCTGGACAGACTCGAACACTGGGCACTATCTAACAAAATGAAATTCAATGGTGAAAAAAGTAAGGTTCTACATTTAGGCAGGAAAAATCAAATGCACAGGTATAGTATAGGTGGTACCTTGTTAAATAGTAGTAACTGTGAGAGGGATCTCGGAGTCCTAGTAGACAATCACTTCAATATGAGCCAGCAGTGTGCTGCAGCTGCCAAAAAAGCCAACACAGTGCTAGGCTGCTTTAACAGAGGGATAGACTCAAGATCATGTGAAGTGTTAATACCACTTTACAATGCCTTGGTAAGGCCACACCTGGAATACTGCATCCAGTTTTGGTCACCACGGTGTAAAAAAAGATGTTGAGACTCTAGAAAGAGTACAGAGAAGAGCAACAAAGATGATTGGGGGACTGGAGGCAAAAACATATAGGGAACAGTTGCTGGAATTGGGTATGTGTAGTTTAACGAAAAGAAGGGTGAGGGGTGATATGATAGCAGTGTTCCAATATCTCAGGAGCTGCCACAAAGAAGAGGGAGTCAAGCTATTCTCCAAAGCACCTGAAAGCAGGACAAGAAGCAATGGATGGAAACTAGTCAAGGAGAGAAGCAACCTAGAATCTTCCTGACAGTTAGAACAATTAACCAGTGGAACAACCTGCCTCCAGAAGTGGTGAATGCTCCAACACTGGAAGTTTTTAAGAAGAGACTGGACAGCCATTTGTCTGAAATGGTATAGGGTTTCCTGCCTGAGCAGGGGTTGGACTAGATGACCTCCAAGGTCCCTTCCAACTTCTTCTTCTTCTTCTTCTTCTTCTTCTTCTTCTTCTTCTTATTATTATTATTATTATTATTATTATTATTATTATTATTATTATTATTATTATTGAAAATGAATTAAAGAATAGAATGGAATGGAATAGAATAGAATAGAATAGAATAGAATAGAATAGAATAGAATAGAATAGAATAGAATAGAATAGAATAGAATAGAATAGAATAGAATAGAATAGAATAGAATAGAATAGAATAGAGTTTGAAGGGACCTTGGAGGTCTTCTAGTCCAGCCCCTTGCTCAAGCAGGAGAATCTATACTATCTCAGACATGTGATTGTCTAGTCCAGGGCTTTTTAACCTTTTCACCCATTGTACCACATTTAGGATATGGCAACATCCGAGTACCACCAGTTGCCTAGCAAAGTGTCAAAAACTTGATGACAAAAAAAAGGAAAAAAGTGATGAAGTACAGGTAGTCCTCAACTTACAACAGTTCACTTTGTGACTGTTTGAAGTTACAATGGCACTGAAAAAAGTGCCTCCCAAGCCACAGCTGAGCAAGACACCTGCCTGCCTGCCTGGTGGCGCTCTTCTTCCTGTCCGAGGTTTTCATTGTTGTGAGTGTTTCTGTTGAGGATTGGCAGCAGGGGTGGGGGGTGTTTGGTTTTTATTCCCCCCTTCTGCTGGGTGGTTGTAGCAGGTTTTGGTCCAGGTCCACTTCACATGACCATCATAAATATGAATCAGTTGCCAAGCATCTGAATGTAAATCAAAAGACCCTGGAGATGCTGCAACATTCCAGCTGATCGGCGCTTCTTCTGGGCTCAGAAGCACCAGGATCAGTGCCAAGCTCCAGCTGGAGCCTGGTGCTGATCGTGGTGCTTCCAATGAGTCCTGACAGCCCTGAAGAAGCACTGATCCTGGTGCTTCCGCTGAGCTCTGACAGCCCTGCAGCTCCAGCCATCTCTTGCTCAGACTTGTGTGGTGCTGCCGTTCCCCTCCCCCGCTACCACTTTTCTAGGATGGTCACTTACCACCTGCCAGGTGCCAATGTACCACAGGTGATACCCGTACCACTGGTTGAAAAGCCCTGGTCTAGTCTCTTCTTAAAAATCTCCATTGATGGAGCACCCATGATTTCTGGGGGTCAGCTGTTCCACTGGTTGATTGTCCTCACTGTCAGTAAGTTTCTCCTTAATTCCAGGTTGCTTCTCTCCTTGATCAGTTTCCAACCATTGTTTCCCGTCCTTCCCTCTGGTGCTCTGGTAATCAACCTGACCTCCTCTGCCTTGTGGCAGCCCCTCAGATACTGGAACACTGCTATCATGTCTCCCCTATTTCTTCTTTTCTTTAGACTAGCCAAACCCAAGTCCCACATCCGTTCTTCGTTTTAACGTCCAGGCCTTTGATCATCTTAGTCGTTCTTCTCTGAATTTTTTCCAAACTCTCAACATCTTTTTTATGATATGGTGACCAAAATTGGCTGCAGTATTCCAGGTGTGGTCTTACTAGGGCTTTGTAAAGTGGTACTAGTACTTCATGTGATCTTGATTCTATGCCTCTGTTTATACAACCCAGGATTTTATTAGCTTTTTTGGTTGCTGCTGCACACTGCTGGCTCATAGTCAAGTGATCATCCACTAGGACTCCAAGGTCCCTCTCACAGTTACTGTTTTTAAGCAAGGTGTCCCCAAATCTGTATTTGTGCCTTATCCCAGTCCAATGGACTTCAGAAGATATCTAACATGTTTTCATTACTTGATGTAATTTTCACATACAGTTAGATTATAGCCCTAAAAATGGAACTGGAAATCTCCATTTTCAAACAGGAGCTTAGTTCTACAGTCTAATGAACAAACTGGGTCTCATTCCCAGTTAAGAGTTATTTACTTCTTACACTTAAATGAAAATATCTGTCTACCTTAGCTATGAAAAAATTAAGACATGGCCTACTTGATTGCCTTGTATAATAATATTTGCCTGTACTTTCTCTAACTTTCATTTAGAAAGAAAATTGTTTATCATATTTATAAAGCTGCCTATCACACAGGCTGTGTCTCTGAATGGCTTACAATAAAAACTATAAAAATTGCAATATAAAAAATCAACATTTAAAAGCACTAATATATGATTAATACATTACCTTTTTGGGGGGAGGGGATTCCAAATATGTTTAGCCAGGAAAGAAAGCTAGTATGTTGTGTTGACCTGGCTTCAAGTTCCCACCGAACAATGGAGTTTGTTGGATGCCTTTAGGCCAATGACTCTTTCCTGTCTCTCAGTTCAAACTAATAGAGCTGTTGATGTGGTGAAAATAAAAATCAGGGCTTTATCTGTCTTGAGATCTCAAGAGATTTGGTGGGCTGTAAATTGCAGAAACAAAATAAATAAGGGAAAACTTCATTTGTACATCCATGTCTCCTTCCTACTAGTCAGAGGTCCACTTTGTCCAAGTTAACTGGCTGTATCCAACAGCAGCATTTCTTTAATGTCAGTATACCAGGCAGAATATCTGTGTAGAAATCTAAGGTAAGCTTTGCTTCAATTTTTTTGGAAAAACAGCAGAATCCAGAGAGTGCTTGGATTAGGGTCCCCTGTGGATTCCTGAATTCCAGGAAGCTGTTTGGCAAAATAGAATTGTATCAGGATGTTTGGAAGATGAAGTTCCTTCCTGTTTCCAATTATTTCTTTATCTCTCCATGATGCTTCATGTTACTTCACTGTTTTCTTAGCTGATAGCCATTACACTTTAGGATTGGGAGGATAAATGGAAAACTTAACGAATTATAAATATCCCGTTTCAAGATGTGTTATCACCCACCAAAAAGAAACTGCAACTGCAGCATGAGCTCTTTTGACAGCGGTTTTCTGTTTGACTTGAAGTTTTTTCTTATTTTAAAGGAAATACTACATGGCCAAACACTAAAGAACATGTTGGTAGAAGAGCAAGGGTGAATCTTTGAATCTTTGCCCTTCAACTGAAAAGAAAATTAGCATGAAAAAATACCTGAAGGAAAAAAGAAAACCTTTAATTAATAAGAGAAGAAAGGAGAGGAACATCATCATCAAGGGGCAAGTAACAGCTATTTAAGCATTTTTGGACATGATATGAGTGTGGATAATTTCCAAGGAAAATAGTAGAGGCTAAAAGTATGTGTACAATCTCATGGTTCTGATTAGTGCATCTGAGCGAAGAGTACAGTGGGGTGGAAATTGCTAAAGATTAAAAAGATTTTTAGCCCAAATGTGTTGGTAAGAAAGATAACTCAGGATAGTAATTATTCCCAAATATTATCTATACTTGATACATTTTATACAATTTTAATGTGTGTTCCTATATTTAATGGAAAATCACAGCTACTTGCTACTCTTCTCCCAAGTCATATATATTAAGCAGGAATGACACAAGATCTTCTGCCCTAACTTACTGTATAAGAAAATGATAATACAGACCAAAAAACCTAAAATGTCTCAGAGAAATAGGTTATCTGGACATGGTATATGTTCAGTCTATAGCTTCCCTTGCTATTGGCCACTCTGGCACAGGATGATGGGACCCAAAGTTTTTAAGTAATTGTCTGAAACTATTGATGTTTAAATACTCTTACCAGTCCTATGACCCAGGGGAATGTTTCTTCTTCCTGATGGCAAATAGATCAATTGGTTGTCTTGAGCACAAAGAAAAACATGAATAAAGCGCATAGTCCAATTTTATTTTAACACCAAGGACAAAATACTTAAAGGCTGAATTTGTATGACATGTGGAGCCATTAATTAGCCATCCACAATTAACCTGTATGTTGTGCAAACCCAGAACATTTGGTTGAGTAAACTACTTATTTATGGGCAAACATGGCATGCAAACAAGACCAAAAATTTACAGTATATGCAGCTATGTTGTTGTTGTTAGTTGCGAAGTCGTGTCCGACCCATCGCGACCCGATGGACAATGTTCCTCCAGGCCTTCCTGTCCTCTACCATCTTCTGGAGTCCATTTAAGCTCACATATACAGCTATAGATGTTTTCAAACCCATAGGCCAGAACGGAGTAGATCCATAGTGCTGCTTGACGGAATACTTCTTTTGTACCCATCTCTGTGTGCCTCTAAATCAATTTTGACTCCAAACATGGACAAGTCCATGTAATTTTTTGGCAATATTTTCAGACCTCATTTGCAACCACTTTATTGGGAAGAGAGGGAAAAGTAACACAGCTAGCTTTCTTGCTAGAAGTCACAATCACCCAGCTTCTAGTTATCTGTCATTAACTACAACACTAAATAGGGTCTCTGTAATACCTACTTGCTATTGGCAAACATTAGGTTAGTCATATGGCAATAGATGCTGCCCATATTTGTGCATTGTTGCTAATGCCTGATTCTGTCTCATATTGCCTTATTCAACTTGGCACCTCCAAATGTGTTGTGAACTATAATTCTCAGGATAATTAGTGAGGAAACAAGCTGGGGGAGACTGTTTTATGGCAAGAGACTCGTGAGATGGTAGAGTCCCTCTCTCTGACTTCAGTGGAGCAGTACTGAATGAATCTAAATGTGGCTATTTAAATGTACTTCTATTTAGATGAAGCTTCAAGGAGTAAAATCTAACAAAGGGAAATATTTTGCTCTTAGAAGTTTGAGCTGTCTTCCCCAGAGGGATACTCCTTAATTCTTCCTTTTAGTAACCAGTGTTTGCTTAATCCTGTAGTGATATTTTTGACAGCCAATAGTAGACAAGGAGACAGTTGTTCCATGAGCAAATAATCACCTGTGGAACCATAACCTTAGGGTATATCCATCAAATTTGGCCACACAAGTTAAATCTTGACTTCCTGATTACAATCAGCAGATTAAGAGTGAGTCTGAAGAAGCTACAGCAAGATCAAATCAATTGTTGCATACGTGGTTTACATGAGAACTGTTTTTCCAATGTTTGCCTATATTTCATTAGATTGTTCTTTGATTTTTGCAAATGAAAAGGCGATACATTATATTTTTCTTTTTTAAAATAACTTTCATTAAAGTTTTACAGAACATACAAGTCTAACACAAACCAATAAAGTGCAGCAGGAAAGAAGAAAGAAAGAAAGAAAGAAAGAAAGAAAGAAAGAAAGAAAGAAAGAAAGAAAGAAAGAAAGAAAGAAAGAAAGAAAGAAAGAAAGGAAGGAAGGAAGGAAAGAAGAAAGGAAGGAAAAAGTGCAGAAAGAAAGAATCAAAAAGAAAAAGAAGCTTTCAATTTCTTTTGCAGCACTTATAACTACATTTACAAAACTGTTTCTAAATTTATGATTACAAAAAAGCCTCACTGTTTCTATTCTTCATTTTTTAAATCATCAAAACCATAAATCATAAGTGCATTTTTTGTTTCATGTAAAAAGTACACAAGGGGTTTCTAGTTGACCATAAATGTAGATATTGTTTTTTTCTCTAATCAAAGAAGTTATTTTGCCATCTCTGCAAGTTCCAGCATCTTCACCAGCCATTCCTCTGTTGTGGATAGTGTTGAGACAGTCCACTTTTGAACATATAATATTGTTGCTGCAGTTATCATGTATAAAAACAAAGTTCTGTGATTTTTTTTCTAGTTGCCTGTCCATTAGTCTCAAAAGAAAAGTCTCTGGTTTCAGTTGTACTTTAACCTTTAAAATCTTCTGAATTAATGCATGTACTTCTATCCAAAATGTTCTGGCTTTTTTACATGTCCAGCAAGCATGATGAATTGTCCCTTCAAGTTGTTCACATTTCCCATATTTTCCCATTAGTCCACTTGCATATTATAGCCAAAATGTTTAGCCCATTTTATCATACATTCTTCTTGTACTTCTGTCTCATATTTCAACAAAAGTATATACATCTTAGCAATAACATGGTCATTTTAGTACATAATTCTGTTTCTTCCTTTGTCCAAATCCATAAGACTTTTATCCACTTCAAACTTTTCAGTTAATTGTACTTAAGAAAACCATTGACAAGGATATCCTTCTGTTATCAGTTCTTCTCTTCATTTCATTCTACAATCTCCTTAAGAATTTTTTTTATTCCATTTATATCCCGCCCTTCTCCGAAGACTCAGGGCGGCTTACAAGCTTAGCAGTAGCCTTCATTCTATGTATATGCCTGCTTATTAGGGCTTTCACACACACCCCAAGCAGCATTATTACAAAGTCAGCTTAATTGCCCCCAACAATCTGGGTCCTCATTTTACCTACCTTGGAAGGATGGAAGGCTGAGTCAACCTTGAGCCTGGTGGGATGCGAACCTGCACTAATTGCAGGCAGCTGGTGTTACTTAAGGAGGCATTAGCCCACTGCTCCACCAAGGCTCTTTATAAAATTCTTTATAAAATTCTAGGTAGGCTAACCACTGATGTTTAGTTATCATTTTTTTATTTATAGAATGCTTCTGGTACATTATAATTTTATATACCGAAAAAAGAGGAATCTGGTAGCACGTTTGTAACATGTCTTTACAGTGCATACAAAATGGTGTCTGCTGTGCTGCTGTCCAACAACTATGTTGCAAGGGCAGGAGCTGGTTTTCCCCAGCTGAAACTTCAGTTTCACCAACTCACAGAAATGCCCCCACCAATCATCATACCGAACATGTGTGGGGCAAGGCTTGTATACTCTGGGTGCTCCATTCAAACAATTGTTTTTTATTTTTTTGCCAATATTCACTATTATGTGGCAACCAAGAGTTGCATTTTTGGGGTTAGGGGTATCCATTAGTGGTTATCCAAATTTATGCAACTCAGATGATGAAGCTGTTGTGTTACTAAAGAGTTGAAATATGAGAGAGTGGTTTGGGTATGTATAAATGAAAGAGATGTTTCTCAAGAAAATATGTCTCCGTGCATATGTATTCTTATTCCCAGGCAGAAACACTCTAGGTTTGTGGGTTGATATTTCTGTTAAAATTCAGTTGGAGGTTTAGTTCCCCACATACTAAAACAACAATGAGGTGCATTCCCCAACATCCAGAAGGGAGAGGGCTTCCCTACAGCAGACGTGATGGGCCAATTGAAAATGAGATTTCCAACATGGATAGAGCCATCACAATGTGCTCTACATTGTCCACAGGAGAAGTCTTGTGGTAGAATAAGAGGGAAAACAACTTCCAGGAGAACATTCCTGAAACTGACTTTGGGCTGCCTCAGCAGCAGGCTGGCAATGAGATGATGACTTTATAAGGATATTAACTTTACAGACCATTAAAGGGCTTTCTGTGCCATGGCATGTGAGACACATGGTTGACTTAAACAAGCAAACTAAAACATGTAATTGGCATAATTTGTTTTCTTGTTTCAGATTTGTTTGTTGCTATCTACAGAGTTATATCCACTGAAATAATCTGATACTGAGTTTGTCTGTGAGAGAGACATCATAAATATCATAAATAACAAATCTGCACCATAGTGGTTATGTGTGATTATGTGCCATCAAGTATTTGTTCACTCCTAGCAATTTTCCCACAATAATCTGTCTTTAACCTGATCTTTCAGGTCTCCCACTGCAAGTGTAACTGAGTCCATCCATCTTGCTGCTGGTCATCTTCTTCCCTTCCACCTTAGCCAGCATCCAAGTCCTCTCCAGAAAGCTAAGTCTTTGCATAATGTGTCTACAGTAGGATAATTTGAGCCATACTACAGCAGCTCGATAATATAATAAAGCAAAAAGACAGCAAAAAGCTGTTCTAAATTTAATTCTAATGTAAATCTTTAAAGATTAAATTCTAATTGTATCTTATTACACCCTAAGGCCACTTTTTAAATGGAATACGTGTCATTGAAGACATAGTACTGCTTATATAGAACGTTGTATTAGCTACAGCAACTGCATCTTGTGGAGAGGTGACATTTTTAATCACTTAGCTTTTGAAGTTTTCTTCCCCTCCTCCAGGTATCTGTGTAGTCAATCGGGCATGCATGCTGCTTTTACTTCAAAAAAATTAATAATAGTGAGTCTGAAGTCATCCTCAGTATGTTTACACAAATCAATTCATTTTTAAACTAGAAGAAACTGATTCCTCTTCAGAACCCGCCCCCCATTTATAATTAGCAAGACTCTCCTTATAGCTTTGCAGCCTCAAGCAATGGGTAGATTATAGGCCTGTTTTTAGCCTTAGCTATTGAAACTTTCCACACCTGTGTCTCTGTGTGTACCTTCTAAGTACAGAGGATTGTTTTGAAGTCCTATTCCCTCCACCTTTCCCCTAGGCTCAGATGACCTCTAGATGACTTGACCTGACCTTGGAGAATGTGATGAGCCAGAAGCCTCCCAAAGGAGAACAGAACAAAACAAGAGTTATTACTGAAATGAATTTAAAGATAAGATCGAGTGCTCTCCTGAGCTGTGCTCTTTGCCCAGATGCCGCTCTGCAACATAAGCAGTACCGATTTCTCTGTCCTCATCTGCTCAGTTCCATCTGATTTTCAAAGGCATTTCTTTCTCTCTCTCTTGATTCTGTTTTGCAATTTCATTTAAGATTTCTAGATTTAATTTGCCACTTTTGTTTTCCAGTACCGTCAGCCATTCCTAGCATAATGGTTTTTCTAATGAATTTGAACTTGTAGTATGATGAAAGTAAAACAGCCTTAATGACATACTTTTGTTTCCAGTGATTTGCTGGCTTGATGCAATCTAAAATATCTTTACCTGTAGTTTTTGCTGTCTAGTAGCTATCTCCAGTGCCGTAATTCAGTTTAGTTTTCTTCTACCCATTTTTTTTAAAAAAATATCTAAATCTAAGCCCTGTACTGATACAGATAACATCATCATCATGAGTGGGAATGACTATGATGAGGATGATAGTGCTGCTGATTATTTTGATTTGTGCTCAGTGATCCCAACAGGCAAATTTAGAATTTCAAGGCTATCTTTTTAGTGTTATTATAAAATGGTTCCTTTAGGACCTATTTTGCAACACATTCAATCATATTAAGACACAGCTGCTTTAATGAGTTGCAGGTAGATGCTGTCATCACGTTGTATTCCAGAGCATCATTATATTGACCTGAATATAAAGTCCTAACAAGCGATAGATAATTGTTCAGTTGCTAAGTTGTGCCTGACTTTCTGTGATCTCATGGATCACAGCACACCATCCTCCTCCATCTTCCACTATCTCCAGGAGTTCACCCAAGCCCATGCCTACCATGTCAATGACACGAATCATCTCATCTTCTGCCATCCCCTTCTCTTTTTGCCCTCAATCTTTCAGGGTCTATTCTACTGAGTTCTCTCTTCTCATTTGGTGGCCAAAGTACTTGAACTTCAGGTTCAGATGGTTGATTACAAAACATCAATATATCAGGAGGCAAAGACAACAACATTGTGCTAAAGCCATTTTCCTTACCTGAACTATATAAAGAAAAAAAATTCTTCACACCTGAAATTATTCTTCAAATTAATAGCTTGTTTGTTATGCTAGTTTCCCAGTGATACTTTAATATATAAAATCTGAAAAGATGAAGGTAGGACAGCAGGGAGCAGGGGAAATGCCAAGTAATATGCTCATTTACCAAATTAGGGAGCCAAGGTTTGCATTTTTCAGGATAGTTTTAGTACCCATTTAAAGGAGGACATGGACAGGAATTCCATTTTTCTTCAGAAACCAGTGAGCAACTTTCAGCATGGCTAGCAATCAGTACTGCTAGTTGGAGCTGCTTTGAATAATAGTTTGCCAACTTCTGGAATGCCACAGTTTTTATTTATTTTATTTATTTTTATTTTATTTTAATTCCATTTATATCCCGCCCTTCTCCGAAGACTCAGGGCAGCTTACAAGCTTAGCAGTAGCCTTCATTCTATGTATACGCCTGCTTGTTAGGGCTTTCACACACACCCCAAGCGGCATTATTACAAAGTCAGCTTAATTGCCCCCAACAATCTGGGTCCTCTTTCTTTTGAGTCAGATAGAAATGTTCTTTTTAAGATGTTTGAATCTCGATTTGAGGGCCTTTCTATATTCAGAGTGTGTGCTGAACCTATTCTGCTTGATTTTTCACAATTTTGTCTTTTACGTAGACAATGCCCACAAAAAGGAGGTGAAGCTTCCATTGTTCAGTTACAGGCTGCATCTTGACACGGTTGACCTTGACCTGCAGATGCCCCCAGCCTTCTGAGGTTCTTTTCTGCTCAAGCTGGTTAATTTTTGTCTCTACTGCAGCACAGAAAGAAGTATCTGACAATCATTTTGCAGCCTGAACTCTGGAGGGGTGAGGCAAGACATTTGCCCTGACGAGAAGACTTGCCTTGCCGCATCTCAGAGGTCTCCTTCCTCTCCTGAAATCAAAATGACATTAGCTTTTAGTTCTGCATTTCATGCAAAACTGAGTAAGACGCTGGATGGAAGTAATTGATGTGTTCGTCCATTGGTTAGCTAGAGGGATGGAGATTGGTTCATGAGAGTTTTAAGGATAACAGTGGTGCAGACATTGGCAGGATAAGCAGGGTAAAAATGTTGCTGATGGTTTTGGAGGTGATGTGGGTAATGGGGTCTAAATGCCCATGACTTCCATTTCTCTCAAAGAACTATTATTATTTAAAAACCAATGAAAACAGTTTTAAAAATAGTGCCCAAACAAAATAAATTTTATTCCCCACAGAGCAGCTGAAAAAAGAGGGAAGATTAAATATTTTGTTTTTAAATATTTATTTTTATGTTTTATTAGTTACCCTAATAGACACAGACCTACACATATGCAGCTTGTTCTCCAGCAAGTTAATCTGCCTCCTTTTCAGTGGTGGTTCGACTTCTTGGAGCCCATCCACTTGGCCAGGACACAGAGGGATTCAGGCCTGTTGGGGAAATGTTTTCAGTGCTAGCAATTTCAATGCAGCAAGCTTAATCATTCTTTGTTATTTTATGACATTTTGTTGTGGTTTTCGCGTTGATTCTATTTTTACTATAAGCCCTGTTGTGGTCTGTCCTAGATAAAAGATGGGATTAAAACTAAACAATTCAGGCTTTGTCTTATGTTGGTAGATCTGAAAGTGTCTTGATCTACACCTTTATTTATGTCTGCCTGAAGCAGCACTGGGGAGCTTCTCTTCAGTGTCCTAACAAGGGGGGGAAATGAAAATATATTTCTTGATCTCAACTCATGGATCTGCCAGATCACAGGGCCATCAAGAATCTCACTCCTATATTTCAGCAGCTGCAAAACACTAAAACCCAAGGGCACAATTTCCGACCAGTTTATAGCAGAAAACAAAACAAAATAGATGTGTAACCTTTGTGAAATATTAACACACCTAAATGATTAAAACCGTCAACCATCCTGAACAAGCTAGCAATCCTGATTTCTTACAGCCCTGGTCCATTCTTTTTCTGCTCTCAAACCTTCTTCTTTTCTACTGAAGGTTTGTCCTCCCTTGCTGTAAAACTTGCAGTGTCCCTTATTAACAATGTTTTACTTAACCTTGACTACACATGTACACACACACATACACTGTATGGTTGCGCCTATTTCATGCATAATATATTTTGTCACTGGCTGTACTCATGATTTGGTATTTCAGGCTTCTGGTACTTTGTTAGCTTTCAGTAGTTCTAATTGCCTCCTTATCTACTGTAGGAGGAAGGAAAATCCTTTCAACAATTCACTCCCCAAAGCTTAGAAAAACAAGGCTGAGTTGCTCTTATCTTTGTCCCTTTTGTGTGCTCTGACATGAGGAACTCATTCAGACTCTCAACAATATACCCATCTATCACTAAGTCAGCTTCCACTTTGATCTCTTTTCTACTGCATCCTTTCCTTTGAGGTGGCTTCTCTGTGGGTTTTCCTTCTGTGCTGTCTGCTCATTTTCCATGGTCCTAAATTCTCCACACCTTTGTCTGTATATTAGCCCTTTACTTTTGGAAAATATAGAATTCATTGTAATAGTGACTACCTTCCATTTTTATTGTCTTCGTCAAAACACCCTTTTCTCATCCCCAAATTTCATTTATCTTTATAATTGCACAACTATCCCACAATGTGCAATTCAGTAAGATGATTAATTCTTCTAGTCAAAATCTGAAAGTTGCCATCTTGGTCTATTAAAGAAAATCCAAAAGGAACAATGTAATAATGATTCTATGGAACAATTGCCAAGTAATCATAAAAGAAGGAGGAGGAAGAAAAGTTGATAAACTTTCAAACAGTATATTATTAACCTTCATACAGTAAGGGAGGTTTCAACAGGAGATGGAAAAAATATTGTGCAGCTGGTTTAAAATTAAAAATCAGCTGATTGTGATTATTGTAAACTAGCTTGTAAGCCGCCCTGAGTCTTCGGAGAAGGGCGGGATATAAATGGAATAATAAAAAAAAAAGAATGAGGCATAGACTTTAAAACATGCTGGCTGGTTAATTCTGGGAGTTGAAGTCCACAAGACTTAAAGTGGCCAACTACTCTATAATTCAAGCCTAGAAGCTTTGAATGGTCGAAAATGGATCTGAGAAAAAAATGTTTTCCTCTTTTGAAAATATAATAAAATCATCAGGTTTTTTTTCTCTGTCCTTTTGGTTGTTGTTTTTTTTTGCCTCCAGAAAATTCAGGATCAATCCTATTTATAATCTCATGAAGTTACAATTAATGAGTTGCAGCAAATGACACCAGCAGAACAGATTAATTATTAATTAACCTGCCCATTGATTTCAATAAGAACTAACCACAACCAATATAATTTGGATCTAGATTGTGAACATAATCTAGCCAAAATCAATAGTAGCTATAGCAAAGTGAAAGTTTAGAATGACAAGTTAAATACGGTACCTTTGATTTCAGCTGACGAAATCAAAACTATTATTTGCTGTCTGAAAATGCTTAAGCATACATTTGTTTTTGAATATTGATCTGTTATTGGATGTCCAAATATTTTTATTCAAGTGCAACCTTAAATGCTCCCAACTACTGAAGCTATGGATGAAAGCGTTTAATTCTTTAACTCCACACAAGCTTTTCTTTGTTTAAATTCCTCAGCCTAAAGCTAATGTTAGCTATTTGGGGGAATGATACAGCTCATGTTTAACTTGTACACAAGCTGTACAGAAGATCTTATAAATATGTGTGGATCAAAAGAATTTCCAGGAGATGCAACCTCACGCCACATAGATGTTTTCCCAACAACATCATAAGCACATTGTTTTCCAACAACATAACGTCTACATGCTGAAGTCATCAAAATAACATTCAGTCTAACATTCTGCTTCTTGTGTAAGTTCTTCACAGAATTGGCTATCTGCAGGTATTGCCTCATAGGTCTTCTGGAATCAATCACTTGGAAGAGTGACAGTATGTTGTAGTGATAAAAGTATTAGGTTAGAATTTAAGCAGCCTCCCCTAAAAAGGTGCTGGCTTTTAATCATATGACCTGGGAAATATAGAAAATTAGGTTCATCAAATCTTGTTTGTCGCAGCCCAATACAACTGTAGACACTGGGAACACTTGGAACTCTTGAATTTCAAAACATGCCCCTGAGAACAGCTGTATCCTGCAGCATACAGGAGTGCTTTCCTCCTGTATGAACACTGGAATCATAACAACATTGAGACTGGAATCCATCCCTTCCTCCTTGGCTCATCTTATTAAGGGTTTAAGTGAGTTCTTATATTATCCTCCAGAACCTTTGGACTTCAATTAGCCCTAACAAGTATGGCTAATAACAAGGGATTATGAGGATTGTAGTAAAAAATGTTCGGAGGATGCTAAATTGCCTTTGGAAGGGAGCAAGGGGGCTGGGGGAAAGACAGCTAATCTCCCTTCCTCAGTGCAGTCTATCTTCTGCCTCGGTCATCCTGGGCTACTGCTGAAAGAGTACTCATGAATGAAGGCAAATATATGCATCCCAGGATAATGTTGCAGGTTCCGATCTGGATCAGTCACCAGGACCAGACATTTAGCCTTCCAAGCTTTCAGACTCACGCTGGAGCCCATCCTCACGACTGGAAAGACTAAATACTCGGAAGACTAAGCCTAGACTAGATCCTGCAATTTAGCTACTGTAATATATTCCTCCTCTTCATTGTCACCATTGCTACTCTACTTCATTATTACTCAAAAAATAGCTGAGAACATTTTGAATAATCAATCAGTGGAATGGCTTGCCTTCAGCAGCTGTGGGTGCTCCATCATTGGAGGTTTTTAAGAAGAGATTGGACAACCACTTGTGTGAAATGGTATAGGGTCTCCTGCTTGAGCAGGGAGTTGGAGTAGATTTCCAAAGTCTCTTCCAACTCTGTTATTTTATTATATTCTAAACATGATCTCAGAACCACTGAACTATATTTTTCAAAGATCCTGAGGCACTAGGGAACTGGGAACTACCAGAGGACTGGAAAAGAGCTAATGTAGTTCCCATCTTCAAAAAAGGGAAAAAAATGGATCCAGGAAATTACAGACCTATCAGCCTGACCTCAATACCTGGGAAGATTCTGGAAAAGATAATCAAACAACGAATCAGCGAGCACCTAGAGGCAAACAAAGTCATTACTAAAAGCCAACATGGGTTTGTCAAAAACAGATCATACCAGACAAATCTTATTGCATTCTTTGACCAAGTGAGAAAATTAGTGGACCTGAGGAATGCTGTGGATATAATTTACTTGGACTTCAGTAAGGCATTCAATCTCAAAAGGGTTACATTTCCTGAAATCATACATCCTGGTCCAACCACCACATCTTCCTTCCTGCATATCCTGTCCATGGGATCAGAATCTCAACACACACCATACTTGCATCAGCCAGCTTGCTTCCTTAGAGACATCACAAAGCTTTGTGACATGGCCACAGGTAATAGCCATCTTCAAGATCACTTTAGAGCAGCAGATAGATAACAAGAAAAGATTTGAGTCCTTGTATGCTTTAGCCAAGTAAAACAGTTATTCTAAGAGACAGATAGGTTCAATCCTGAATCAATGCAGTACTGTTTTCCTGCTCAAACTGGATGTTTCCCCTTGCCTGTGCACTGAACACCAATTTGTCCAACTGCAGCACTATCAAGCATTTTTCTGGAGAAAGATACTTTGAATGTAGCAATTCAGATTGGAGAAGCAGGAAGAAAGGTGCTTTAACTTTGCCAACTTGCCCATTTTCCACTACATTGCCTTCCTTCCTGGGAACAACTGAGAGGCCAAAGTAATGTATTTTTTATATTGATTTTAAATGGGCAACCCAATCTTGGGGTCCTGGCCTCTATGTTTTAATATCCAGAAATCCATCATATTCAGAAGCGTTTCTCAGTTGTGCATTCATATTTCTGGTTAAGATGAAACCTTCCAAAAATAATATTGGCTAGAGAAATCCAGGAGCTGATTGCTTCTGTGGCTTTTCTGGTTGGGGCCTCTGTTAGGCCACATTTCCAATAATCAGTCTGTGCTCCTTAATTATGCACTATATATATAACAGTTTCGGCTACAAATGATGTTTTCTTAGCTCGACTATTTTGCCCATTAAACTGTACAGTAGCTGAAACATTTCCATCCCCAAAGAGAAACCTTTGGCTTAAAAAATATTGTCATTTGGGAAAGCTAGACATGCTTTGGCAAAGTGACCCTATAAAAATATTATCTGAAGTACAACTGAAGCTAAATTGTATGACAGTGAGCTAAGTCCCCTTCAATGGGATAATTTGCGAGACCAGAAATCACGTAGTCAGATGCACAAAAGAGTTTAACAATCTCTCCAGGTTGCAGAAAAGAAATCCACTACAGCAATGCCTCTATCAAGGTCTATAACCTTTTCCTTGGGGGCTTTATTCAGATCAAAGAATTTGGCTCCATTGTCTAGGCAGCTGGGGAATTCTGGGAGTTGGAGTGCACAGATCTTAAAAGTTGTTGAGGTTGAGAAACACTGGTCTAGTCTAAAGTTTTCTTTGGTATCTTTCATATTAGAAAACCAAGGCTGAGTGCAAGAAATAGTCCAACACTGGAATTATTCATAGCATTTTGCACCCTCTCCAGAATATACAAGTAGAAAATTTATATCTATCTAAAAGAAGAAAGCAAACATTATTATTATTTGAACATGATGCCATTGAAAACATCCCAACCTCTTGTTTAATAGGTAAGAGAAAGCTTATTACGATATGATTCATATGTTGTTTTGAGACAGAGTCAACCTTTAAAGGGAAGATATATGTGATCATTTTTCAGCAGACTTTTGCCTTCAGCAGATTTTGTGCAGTGAAGAGGTCTTTTGTCTTCTTGGATACATTTAGCACTTGCTATCAGAGCTATCTGTAGGAAAGATAATAAAAGTCAGGGTGATAGTTGTGTCTGCATAATCAAAACCATACCCTCCTTTTTAAAAAAACATGTATCTCGATGTTATCTTGATCCACCTAAACTCAACAAAATTTCTGAAATTCAATCCTTCCTTGGTAATTCCTTGCTGATGGTGGAATTATAAAATACTGTAAAATATAGTGCAACCTAACCATGTTACCGTTCATCAGCAGGTAGACTTCAGTTTATTGGGATTGCAAATTCTAGATGTCCAATTCAATAATTATGTTAATTGCCAGGTGCCATAACTGAATTACAGCAATGTACAGGCGAAAGATGAGAGAAATTTTCTCTAGTAGCAGGTTGAGGAAGATCAAACTACCATGTAGAAATATATGATTCTAGCTTTTTACAATAAATGAGTAGAACACAAATCAAACTTCCTCAGCTCAAAATACTTGAAATGTATCAAAATACAACATTCAACATTTCCATTCCATGCTGGGTGTGGACACATTCCCCAGTCCATTCCGCTTAATGTATCTTCAAAGCATTAATGGTTTTCCTGTTCAAACTTTCTAGAAATCTGTTTATTAAAAAGCTTGATTTTCATAAGCCTCCTGCTACTTATCCTGGTCTTAAAAATATCAAAACTTTTCTTAAACCCTGAAATGTGTTTAAATCTTATTTGAAGGCAACCCATGAATGAGACTCACCTTCAACAGTTTTACAATACCATATAAATGCCAGTAGACCTCAGTATTAGTGCTGAACTAGGACTGAGAAGGCTCAGGAACAAACCTACTCTCAATTATGGAAGTTTCTTGGGTGACTTTGGACTAATCTCACTCTGATCAACTAATTTATCATATAGGTTGCTATTGAGTCCTATAGATTTCTTAGAAGAAAAAAGGAATACAAATCTAACAATACAATATATCAGGTTGGTGGTTTCTGCATCATAATCTGTAGATATACAAGGGCAAGTAATGTAATTATTGTGCTGTTGCTAGAGACATTTGGTTTTGTATTAAGATCTGTGAAATGTGATACTGTCAACATCAGCATGTCCATGAATACATTTTTTTGATGTCCTCCAAAACTCTTATCTCACCAGGCTTCAGTTTTTTAAAAAACAAACGAATATTTTTTAAATGTTGCAAATGCTATTTTGTATTGTACTACCATATTTTCCAGCGTATAAGACGACTGGGGGTATAAGACGACCCCCTACATTTCCTGTTAAATTATAGGGTTTGGGCTATACTCGCCGTATAAGACTACCCCTCTTCCAACACACACCAAATAAAAATTAAAAAACATCAGATTTGATTTTCATATGGTAATTTTAATTCAAATGCTTATGACATGCAGGTACTTAGTAGGAAAACTGTCACTTATAAACATAAGGCTGTTTGTCATCAAACATGTAAACATAAAACAGTGCAAGTGGATTAAACTTAATAATAATAATAATAATAATAATAATAATAATAATAATAATAATAATAATAATAATAATAAGTTGGAAGGGACCTTGGAGGTCATCTAGTCCAACCCCCTGCTAAGGCAGGAAACCCTATACCATTTCAGACAAATGGCTGTCCAGTCTCTTCTTAAAAACCTCCAGTGTTGGAGCATTCACCACTTCTGGAGGCAGGTTGTTCCACTGGTTAATTGTTCTAACTGTCAGGAAGTTTCTCCTTAGTTCTAGGTTGCTTCTCTCCTTGACTAGTTTCCATCCATTGCTTCTTGTCCTGCTTTCAGGTGCTTTGGAGAATAGCTTGGCTCCCTCTGCTTTGTGGCAGCCCCTGAGATATTGGATCACTGCTATCATGTCACCCCTCACCCTTCTCTTCGTTAAACTACACATACCCAATTCCAGCAACCGTTTCCTATTTTCCTAATTCACTTTTTCACTTTTCCTAATTCACTCTAAAGCTTTCTCTGCGCAGTGCCTTAAGTAACACCAGCTGCCTGCAATTAGTGCAGGTTCTCATCCCACTAGGCTCAAGGTTGAGTCAGCTTTCCATCCTTCCAAGGTAGTTAAAATGAGGACTCAGATTGTTGGGAGCAATAAGCTGACTTTGTAATAATGCTGCTTGTGGGGTGTGTGTGTGAAAGCTCTAATAAGCAGGCATATACATAGAATGAAGGCTATTGCTAAGCACATTGATTTGTGCTTTAAATTGTAAGCCGCCCTGAGTCTTCGGAGAAGGGCGGGATATAAATGGGATTAAAAAAAAAAGACCAAATGGGAGATCCGCTCCAGGTTTTCCAGCCAGCCCGCCCAGTTCCTGAGTCAAATGTGTCCTTAGAGCTAAGCAGCTGCTCTGGCTACACCTGCCTTTCAAGTTGCTCTTGCATTCCCCACCTGCCTACAGCTGCTCTTCAACTTTAGAAGGAAAGACGCCCAGACCCCAGCCTGTAAAAAATCACAGACTGCAGCTTCTACTCCAATTGGTCCCGCTTTCCCTGCGCAGACTAAATGGAAGATCCGCTCCAGGTTTTCCAGCCAGCCCTGTCCCTAAAGTTTCAGCACCCGGCGTATAAGACGACCCCTGACTTTTGAGAAGATTTTCATGGGTTAAAAATTCGTCTTATATGCCGGAAACTACGGTACTCTCTCTATATGCTATTTCCAAATATGGTGGTTCCTATGCCTGTTTCAGTGCTGTTTCAAATGCCGCACTTAGCCACAGAACGAACTGGATGACTGGATAAATCAGTGACTGGGTTCATAGAATTTATTAAAGTATAAAGTGATTTGTTTGGTTGTTGTTGTGAAGACCCAGCTAATTATGTTTATTCAAGAGTTACACTTAGATAAGCAACAAACTGCAAACTGAGTTACTATCTTACAACTTAATCTAAATAATAATAATAATAATAATAATAATAATAATAATAATAATAATAATAATAAGTTGGAAGAGACCTTGGAGGTCATCTAGTCCAACCCCTGCTCAGGCAGGAAACCCTATACCATTTCAGGCAAATGGCTGTCCAGTCTCTACTTAAAAACGTCCAGTGTTGGAGCATTCACCACTTCTGGAGGCAGGTTGTTCCACTGGTTAGTTGTTCTGTCAGGACATTTCTCCTTAGTTCTAGGTTGCTTCTCTCCTTGACTAGTTTCCATCCATTGCTTCTTGTCCAGCTTTCAGGTGCTTTGGAGAATAGCTTGGCTCCCTCTTCTTTGTGGCAGCCCCTGAGATATTGGATCACTGCTATCATGTCACCCCTCACCCTTCTTTTCGTTAAACTACACATACCCAATTCCAGCAACCATTCCCTATATGTTTTAGCCTCCAGTCCCCCAATCATCTTTGTTGCTCTTCTCTGTACTCTTTCTAGAGACTCAACATCTTTTTTACATTGCGGTGACCAAAACTGGATGCAGTGTTCCAGGTGTGGCCTTATCAAGGCATTGTAAAGTGGTATTAGTACTTCACGTGATCTTGATTCTATCCCTCTGTTAATGCAGCCTAGCACTGTGTTGGCTTTTTTGGCAGCTGCAGCACACTGCTGGCTCATATTGAAGTGATTGTCTACTAGGACTCCGAGATCCCTCTCACAGTTACTACTATTGAGCAAGGTACCACCTATGCTATACCTGTGCATTTGATTTTTTCTGCCTAAATGTAGAACCTTACTTTTTTCACCATTGAATTTCATTTTGTTAGATAGTGCCCAGTGTTCGAGTCTGTCCAGATCCTCCTGTATTTTAAGCCTATCTTCTGGAGTATTGGCTATTCCTGCCAGCTTGGTGTCATCTGCAAATTTAATGAGTTCCCCATCTATCCCCTCTTCCAAATCGTTGATGAAGATGTTGAAGAGCACTGGGCCCAGAACAGAGCCCTGGGGCACCCCACTACACACTTCCTTCCATGCAGATGCAGTTCCATTGAGGACCACACGCTGAGTACGGCCTGTCAGTCAGCTATAAATCCATCTGGTGATGATGCTGTCTAGCCCACATTTTTCTATCTTATCAAGTAGTAGGTTGTGATCTACTTTATCAAATGCCTTACTGAAGTCCAAGTAAATTATATCTACAGCATTCCTCTGGTCCACTAATTTTGTCACTTGGTCAAAGAATGCAATAAGATTTGTCTGGCATGATCTGTTTTTGACAAACCCATGTTGACTTTTAGTGATGACTTTGCATGAAGGCGTTTGCTGATTTGTTGTTTGATTATCTTTTCCAGAATATTCCCAGGTATTGAGGTCAGGCTGATAGGTCTGTAGTTTCCTGGATCTATTTTTTTCTCTTTTTTGAAGATGGGAACTACATCAGCTCTCTTCCAGTCCTCTAGTAGTTCCCCAGTGCTCCAGAATCTTTGAAAAATATAGTGGTGAAATAAAAAGAAGCAACACTAAAGTTGTTTCACTAAAATGAAAGTTCCTCACATTAAGTAATATTTAGTAGTCTACAGCAGACATAGGTTTTTTTAGAAACATATTCACCTGCAAAAATAATGAATCTACATATCTGTCTTGTGCAAAAACTGGATGAGATAGCGAATGCACTGACAATATCTGAACAAAAATTGAAAGGGAAGGAAATGAAGAGGTATGATGTTCAGAACAAGGAAATGTAGAGTTTGAAGTGCAATAAATAAATAAATTCTACTTCCACTTGGGACCCAAAGCTAGGTGGCCTTGGGCTAGTCACTTTTTCTTAGCTAGGAATAAGGCAATAGCAAATCCCATCTGAAAAAGAAAAAAGAAAAGAAAAGAAAGAAAAGAAAAGAAAACTTTGCCAAGAAAACTTCAGGGATTTGAATGGAATAAATAAATAAATAAATAAATAAATAAATAAATAAGCAGAAGACATAAGAAAATATGCATGCAAAATTCTCTTTTAAAAACAACTTTAATGAACATATTGCAGAACACATTTTTCCTTAAAAAACATAGATGCTATCTTAACATAATGGCCACAGACCTCTGTTTAGAGTTCATTTCTTAATATTTGGGGCTTAACTTACAAAAGAGTCTAAGGGAAAAGTTAAGTTAAACAGTATTCAGTGTATCAAAGGCATTCAAACCAACCAACCAACAAGCACTAGGTTTCTCTCTGGCTTGCCGCACTTGCTCTTAACATCACCTCTTTCTCTATTTCATTATTCAGTATAATTATTAAACTTCACCAAACAACATATTTTGGTTTCACCATGAAACACAATGTAAAAAAATAGTCTTATTAAGACCACTGATGATCAAAAAATTTAAAATAAGCCCAGATGATTTTTTTAAAGAAAGCTAAAGGAAAATTTGAAATGGAAACTTATGCATTACGGATGCATTTTTTTATTATTCTACTTTTTATTTAACTCTGATTTGATCCTTATTTTAATTTATTCCAGATATTCCAGATATGGAGACAAAAAAGGAACATAGCACTTTTCTAAATAAATCTGTTCCTTTTCTTCCCTCTGTACAAAAATCAGTGGGTGAAAAGGGAATACTTGTGATAGGCTACACATTATTTCTTGCCTTGTATTATTATTGGCTCACCAAGTAGCTTTTTACTTATCATTAGTCAACCAACAATTGTTTCATTTGCCATCTTATGGGAGGAACTTTTAAAAAGTACATGTGCAGTTGATGGGGTTTTACATTTGTGTCAGCCTAGATGGAGTTTTCAGCCTATTTTATCACGTGAGCAGCCCACCATGAACTCAGATTTATGGAATCAATTTTATTTATTCAGCACCATATTTATATATCCTGCCTTTCCACATTTTACAAAAACCCACAAGACACATAACATGAAAACATTCCAGGATATCAAAATAGCAGTGAGTTTGATAATAATAGCAAATTTCTAAATTCCAGCCAGATTGCCATTAGCTATAATGGGATGTCAATCCAAGATCCCACTGGATCAGCATATTTTTATTTACCCATTGATATCAGTACGCTCAGTGCATTCAATTTGCCACTTTTTAAAAACCATCTGAACCGTCAGCCTTTACCACCTCAAATAGCAGTCATGTCTCCAGTTTAGCCAATCCCAAGCAAAAAATATTTTATATTTTTTTCCCAACAGATTTCAGATTTCAGTTGCTGTGAAAAAGATTATTTCTTTTTGGAATCCTTTCAAAGGCAAAGAGAATCACAGGGAAAACATATAGATTAGTAAGGTACTGTTGCAGTGCTGGCTTACAAGGTGACCATGGCTGTGCAGGATATCATTACAATATATAACAAACCTGTCCCTGGCTTCCCGTAATCTCACTAAAGGCCAGAGGTGAGAATCCCTCTCTGCTAAAGGAGGAACCTCTCCATTAGAAAGTTTGGAGAATTGTTGGATAATTTCCCCTTTCCTTAGAGAAATCATTACCTATCTTTTTACCCATAAATTAGGCACAAAATTTAATCTGAGGTTTAAATTTACCTGTGTCTTGCTTAAAGACATACCACTTCTGAATAATTAGTCTCCATGGATGATCTCGATGGATGTTGTGATACCAGGAGAAAGTTTTCTCTCTGGTCAGATTTCCTCTGCCATGCTCATTGTATATCCCTATGTTGCATATCCCTTTCTCTGGTGTCTTTGTAGAAGCCTACACAGGAGGGGTTAAACTTGAAGATGGTGGCCACCACTATTATCCAATACACAATGAAAGATCTCTGATTATCTTGACTTTCTCCCCTCCTTACCGGATTCTTTCTATACAACAAAGCTTAAAATATATTGTTAAAAACATACACACAACTCAAGCTTCTCAACCTTGGTAACTTTTAAGATATGTGGACTTTAACAGAATTCCCAAATTAAACTTCACTGACTTCCAATCTTCAGTGAAATGCTTCTTCTAGGATGTCTAGTCCACCATAGATCTTCTCCTGGAAGCCCCAAGGAGGTGGAACAATCGCTTCTTAGTGTGAACCAGGAAATGACAATGTGTTCTCTATCTTTTTGTACTATATCTCTTGGCCTCTTCCTCATTTACCCTTTTTGGAGCAATCAGTTGTGCATTCCGCTGTCCTTCCTAGTCATGTTGTATGTCTGTTCTGGATTTCTCTCCTTCCTGAAACTTTCCCTTTTGCCAATCCATGTGAATGCTATTGTTTGATCCATCGGAGGCATTCATCCCTGAACTTCAGAAAGAAAATATAAAGTAATGATATCAGCTATGCCTGCTAGGTTATATTATTAGTTATTCTTATCTGTATGGAAGTTTCCAGAGTATATTTCCCAAAGCCCATTTTAAATAGTTTGAGATTTTTTTTCTTAGTTTTTGAGATATGAATTCTTTTATACTTTCAAAGATTGAAAATTAATTGCTGATTCTTGCAAAAAAAAACATTTGGAAGAAAATTAATCCCTTGGTAAGAAATAATAGCATATGGTGAATGGTAGATATAATTAAAGTGATTAATGCTTTAAGTTCAAGGGATCAGATACAAATGAAAATATGTTTACAGTTGTATTTATCATATTAGAACAATAGAATTAACTGAATATTGATGACTTATGTGTCCTAAATTTTTGAACCTGGTCCTTTGTGCTTTGAGTGAGAACGTTGAAGTGATTTGTTCTATAATCCATTTGTTTGTTTTCTTCAATGTGCATGGTACTCTCAGGAATTTTCTCCAGCACTAACATTTTAAAAAGTTGATTTTGTTTCTTTGAAGTCCAGCTTTTGCTTCTATAGGGAGAAACATTGGCTGCATAGTTCTGCTCTTTGTAGAAATAGACATATATTCAGTATCTTTCAAGGCTTTTACTCCTATCCTACCAAGTACTAGTCTTTGTGCATTTATTGCCTGCTAGTTCCTTTACTTTGATAACCAGTCCTACAAGGCAAATCTTCCCTAACACTTCTCTAACCTTTGGTTTTGCTGTCATTTCTAAGGATGATTACCATATCTGCTGCTATTGGGTTGGTCTTCTTCATCTTAAGCTTAGTCCAATTTTTTTTTTCACTTTGTTCCTCCTTTTTCATTACTAGAGGTCCCAAATCATTTACATATTTAGCTCTTAGAAATAATGCCATCAGCAGAGTGCAGGTTATTGGAAATACTTCCTCCAGTTTTAAAACCATACTCATCTTCCAATTCAGTCTCCTTCATTTAGTACATACGTTGAATAAATAGAAGAGAATATATAGCTTTGTGTCCTTTCTTTGCTACCCTGGAGCCAGACTTGGGCAGCCAAGGAAATGTTCCCTCCTGACTATAGTTTTCTCCACAATATATAGATTTCTCATGAGGATAATGAAGTACTCTTGGATTCCCATTTTCCTAAGTATATTGCACAGCCCCCTCCCCCCTCGCTCCCTGGTATTCAGGATGCTGGTTCTAAGTGCTAGGTGCTTGGAGCTGAAAGCATTGTTAGAGACCCCACAGAGCCACTTCACGGTCTGTTTCTGTTGCTCCCCTCTGGGAGGAGTTTTCGAAGTATTTTTAGCAGCACTACCCAATTCTGTAATAGCTTTGTTCCCTATGCCATCTGTCTGGTAAACTCGCAAGATTCATTTTTCTCACCATGCACATGTATGCATGAACCAAACTAGACTGCTGTTTCTCTGTGTCATATAATATAAGTGGGTATATGCATAATTCTGTATTTATTTATTTATTTATCTACCTATCTATCTATCTATCTATCTATCTATCTATCTATCTATCTATCTATTTATTTATGTCCGGAGTGTAAATCAAAAACTCTGTATCTTTGTTTATCAGAGGTTGATGAACCGTGGTTCATCCGAAACATGGTACAAAACAAGTAAGATAAAGAAAACCTGAAACATATTTACTATAACAACACTTTAATCAAAAAAACTCTTAACTGACTACATATTCTGGTTTACCGAACAGCACAAAGAGAAGGAAGGAAGGAAATAAAACAAACAATTGTTTTTTCTTTTATGCGCACGCAGTAGTAGAGACAGAGATTAAACCAGAAACATGCGCACGCAATAGTAGAGACAGAGATTAAACTAAAACATAGTTGAATATGTGACAAATACCATAGTTACAATGATAAGATAACAACACAGCTGGCAAAGAGCAAACTGCAACGTGCTTAGCTGACAAACACAAAAATGCAGTGACAACCCCTTCTTTGTCAGTAAAGCAGAACTCAGGTAAGGCACATTTTCTTACGCAGATACTTATGCTGAGCTGTAGGAAGTGGCTTATTAAGCATATCAGCAATCTGATCATGTGTAAGCACATACTGCAATTTCACAAAGCCCTGTTTAACTACTAGTTTTATATTTTTATAATGGATGTCAATGTGTCTAGACCTAGAACCTGAAAATCGTGTTTCAGATATATAAACCACAGATTCGTTGTCTTCCATCACAGTGATTGGTCGAATTGGGTGTGTCCAGATATCTATGGCTAAAGCATCAAACCATGTTAAAGAATTACATGCATCTGAAACACAAGCATATTCAGCTTCAGTAGATGAACAGGAAACAAAATTCTGTTTACGTACATGCCAGTAAACAGGACATCCATTTAAAAACATCATATAACCTGAAGTCCTTTTACGTGATTTCCTATCACTCGCCCAATCAGAATCTGCATAACAACATAACTCTACATAATCAGTATGTGTGGGTTCTAATAATAAATTTATGTTTTTAGTGTGTTTTAGGTATCTCAATAATCTCTTAACACATGTCCAATGAAACTGTTTTGCCTTGCCTACATGTCGTGATAAGAGATTAACATTAAGTGCAATGTCAGGTCTAGTCCAACTACTAATATACAGCAGCGACCCAATTACTGAGTGATAAAGTGTTTGATCTTCGAACTCAGGACTTGGTTCATATGCCAAGTTGTGAAAATCAGTTTGCATGGGTATACTCACTGTCTTAGCATCCTTCATGTTACAGTGATGCAAAAGTTGTTCAATTTTATCTTCTTGTGAGAGACTAAACCCCTTTTGCGTTTTGACAACCTGAACACCCAAATAAGTATTAATATATCCTAAAGACTTCAATGTGAAACACTTTTGTAAAGCTTTAGCAAAGTTCTCACTCATCTGCTTATTTGGACCAATATAAACAATATCATCGACATAAACAAGAACTATCTCATAACTATTGTCAGATCTTTTAGTAAACACGCATTTATCAGATTCGGACTTAATAAAGCCCATTAAATTTAGTTTGTCAGAAAGACATAAGTACCACATTAAACCAGAATGTTTCAGACCATAAAGACTTTTGTGTAAAAACCATGTGTCCCCTTCTTGCTGTCAGAATCCTGGAGGACCTTTCACATAGATTTCTTCATCTAGGTCAGCATGTAGATAAGCCGTTTCAACATCGAACTGGAAAACTTCTAAATCAAGAATAGTTGCAGTGACTAAGGCAATTTTCACACTTTCATTCCGAACTGTCGGTGAATAAGTATTTGTGTAATCCTCAGGATAACATTGAGTGAAACCCTGAGCTACAAGTCTGGCTTTATACAATGACTCACCATTTGGCTTCTTTTTAATTCTGTAGATCCACCGAGTGCCAATAACTTTCTTGTTTGCTGGAGGGCTTGCAGGCGTAAACACCTGAAGTTTCTTTAGACTGTCCATTTCAGCCTGCATTGCCTCATACCATTTATCTTGCTCTGATTCAGGAAGATGTTTGATTTGTATCAACTTATCAGGTGGAAGTGTAACATTACAAATCAAAGGTAAAGTTGCTTTCGTTACTTGCCATGAATACCGTTTTGGAGGGATCCCCTTTGTGGTCCTCTTGGAACGTCTTGGAACAACCGTCCATTCTTCTTCCATTTCGTCCTCGTCTTCATCATCATTAGCATCGGCGGCTTGTGAAGACGGAACAGTAGGTTGATAAGAACTTGTGGAAGGAAAATTCGCCTGTGAATTTTGATCATCAGGCTGCGTGGCATCAACAGCATCATCTCTATGAAAATAAACTCCAGGATCGTTAGAATGAATCCTGGACCAGTCAGCATCTTCCTCAAAAGTAGTGGATTGGGAAATCACTATTACATGAGTGGAGTCAATGTATTTGCTCCATTTTGAATTATCATCAATACCCATAAACCTCATTCTTTTTGCCGCAGGACCTCCTTTCTTTCTTTGAGCTAAAGGAATGTTCACCATAGCGTATGAACCAAAAATATAGAGATGCGAGAGATCAGGCTTGTATCCATATAACATGGAACGTAGGCTCTTCCATAGGCTCTTCCACAGAAAGGAGGCCTCGCTGGAGCTCTTGATGCAGGTGGTCCTCTTAAATATGGCGTGGCTTGCATAAGTGCCACTTCTTCGGTTAAAATTTTGCATACATGATCCACTGTGCGTTGAGTAATGGACACTTGATTAATTTTTGTAATAGCATCTTTCCATTCATAATTCAATGAGTTAATAATAATGCTGATCATTTGAAAATCATCAATAGGATAGTCTTTTTCACCCAGTTCTTTTCTTATTCCTTTCATTTAGTTAAATGTTCTCCAATATGTTCACCAGGTTTTAATCTCGAACCATGGAACGCAGACAAAAGTACACATGTAGACTCAATTGAAGTAGGTCGATAGCATGCTTCTAATTGACTCCAAATTTGTTGGGCAGTTGTATCTTGTGAAAAGTGAGCTGCAATTCAGTGTCCATTGACATCAATAATGTTGTGCATGCTTTGTAAACTTGCTTGAATACTTGGATAAGAACAACCAAGTCTCCGCAGCATTGATATTTTTGGATGCAGAGAAAGCCTTTGACCAATTGAATTGGCAATTTTTATTGAGAGTTGTTGAGGAGATGAATTTTGGAGAAGGTTTTTTACATGCTATTAAAGTTATATATCAACAACAAACTGCACAAATTATAGTTAATGGGGGACTAACAGAGACCTTTAAAATTGAAAAAGGTACAAGACAGGGGTGCCCCCTATCACCATTATTGTTTGTTTTAACATTAGAGATTTTATTAATTAAAATTCAAGAGTCCTCTATGATAAAGGGAATTAAAATAAAACAGAATGATTATAGATTGAGAGCTTTTGCCGATGACTTGGTTGTGACAGTATCTCAACCGTTACAGTCGGTTATAGATTTGATGCAAATTATAACTCAGTATGGTAAGGTTTCTGGGTTCAAGGTGAATAGTAATAAGACTAAGATATTATCTAAGATCTTATCTATGAGTGAAAGGGATATGTTATCTAAATTAACAGGTTTTGAAATAGCGAAAAAGGTTAAATATTTAGGAGTATATATTGCAGCCTCAAATGTAAAATTGTATAAGAATAATTATGAAACACTATGGTTGAAGGTACAAAGGGATTTAAATAATTGGAAAAAATTACAATTATTATTACTGGGAAGAATTGCAGTTGTTAAAATGAATGTTCTGCCAAAGTTTCTCTTTTTGTTTCAAATGATACCTATATTGAAAAAGGATGCCAACCTTGATCAATGGCAGAAGGGTATTACTAAATTTATTTGGGCGGGGGAAAAACCAAGAGTTAAATTTAAGATTTTACAAGATGCTAGGGAAAGAGGGGGACTCAAGGCGCTGAATTTGAAATTGTATTATGATGCGGTTGCCTTGACATGGGTTAGTAATTGGCTTAATTTAACTAATAAGAGAATACTTCATCTTGAGGGATGGGATTTGGTATATGGATGGCATGCATACTTGCTTTACGATAAGAAGATGGACAGGGCTTTTAAATTCCATATTCTTAGAAGTGCTTTATTGCGTGTCTGGAAAAAGTATTATTATAAGTTAAATTATAAAATACCGATTTGGGGAATTCCTGGACATGTGATAGAGGGCGTATCTATGGGAGTGAGTATGGATATGGTTTCTTATAAGGAATTACTTAGATTGCGAGGGAATGATTGGCAACTTAAATCATTAGATGAGTTAAGACAAGAAAACATAAGTTACTCTTGGTTTCAATATACTCAATTGAAAGCTAGGTGGAAGTCAGATCAAAAGGTTGGCATCACAATTATAGATCAAAATTTAGTAAAACAAATTAGAGATTTAAATTGTGCACATATAAAGAGGATATATAATACTTTAATTGAATTGGATTCGGAAACGGAATTGGTAAAAGACTGTATGATAAAGTGGGCACAAAATATTCAGGAACCAATTTCGTTGGACACTTGGGAGATAATTTGGGTCAGAAATGTTAAATTTACTCAGGCCCAAAACTTAAGAGAAAATTTTTATAAAATGTTTTATAGATGGCATCTGGATCCCAAGAAGTTGTCTAATATGTATCCTAATTTACAGTCTAAATGTTGGAGATGTGGTAGTTTAGAAGCTACCTATTTTCACATGTGGTGGACTTGTAGAAATATAAAAGCTTTTTGGATCAAAATTTGGTGGAACATTCAAAAGATTTTTAAGAGAAAGATAAAGTTTTCTCCACAATTGTTTTTATTGGGTATTGTTGTAGGTTGTGATGTTAAAGAAACTAATTTGATGTTGAATATGATAACAGCATCACGGTTACTGGTGGGACAATATTGGAAGAAGGATAGTTTGCCTACTATAGAAGAATGGGTGTTTAAAGTTTCGAATCTTGCAGAAATGTCTAAGATTTCTGCTTATTTGAAAGATCATTCACAGGAAAGATATATTTCAGTTTGGAGGAGATGGATAGATTATATTCAGAACAAATATGGGACTAAAAAGTTCCATTTAGCTTATGAGTAGATTTTAGTGGGATATTGTTATTGGTACTTTGTTTGTAGTTATGTTAAAGGGGAGTTAAAGCACATTATGAATTTGGTTAATTGTATATTTGCATAATTTTTATTTAGAATATGATTATTATAACTATAATCCTGTATTTAGCTCTGGGAAGTGGGGGGGGAGTGGGCGGGTTTGGGGTGGGGGGATTTGGGGATATATTGTAAAACTTTGTTTTTGTAAAACTTTTTAATAAAAAATAATAATGTTGTGCATGCTCTAGTATTTAAGTCCCATATGTCAGGAGTCCACGGCTGGTCAGGAGGATTAAAAACCATGCAATGGGTAACTTCTCTGTGGAGCAAAAGTCCAACTTCACTGACCCATGCCTTATAGTTTTGTCCTGACTGCTTCAATTTCGAATCACCAACCAGTGGTACAATAGAAGATGCCTGTTGAGAAAAATGCATTTGAGGTACTGGCTGTGCAGGTTGCGCAATTTGAACTTGACTTGCAGGAGGCACCAGTGGCGCCTGTGCCAGGACTTGCAGCACTTGAATTGGAGCTGTCGCAGGTACCGGTGCTGGCTGTAGCTGTACTTGAGCTGCAATTCCACCCTGGCCAGCAGGAAGCACTGCTGTGCTCCATCTGGAACAGGAACTTGGATAGTAGCGATATTAATAGGAATTCTAGCACCATCAGGGGCTGAGGCTCCGATGAATGGATTGGCTTTTGTACAGGTACAACATTTTGAGGAGGTGTTGCAGCTTGGAGCAATGATTGATTAATAGACATCTGTGAAAAAATATGCTGCAATCTCTGTATTTGCTCCTGTAGTACATATAGTAATTCATTTCTATTTTGTAGAACAGATTCATCAGCAGATGGTGTTATAACATTAGATTCAGGCATCACTGTAGCCTTGACAATGTTGTGTATCATTTGATCCTGCACAGCATCATGGGACTGCGATGTAGATGCTTTCTGTTCCCATTCGTCTGACACAACACCCACTTGTGGGAGTGACTTTAGCTTGGAAGAAGAAGGCAATATGGTGGATTTTGGGGTTTGAATCACATTAGAATTCCTCTTATTCTGCTTAATCAATGATGCATATACCTTTGCCTGAAGCAGCCCCTGTTCAAATGCCTCTATTTGGTCAAAATAACTTTGCACAGCCTTCCCATGCAGGCTAAGAGGTGAATAATGAATTTCATCTTTTCCTAGTGAAACTTTAGGTCTAGCACCGAACCTCTCATAATCTGCATAGGCCTCTTGAGTGTGAACTCTTTCTGGGGCAACTGCTTGAAAGTTTGTAAAATCCAAAGACGGTGTAACTGACCTTAAATCATCGACAGGGGCTGCAGTTTCTTCTCCAAGACGCATTGCAGAAGCAAGTGGAGTCTGTAAACTTGAAGGGAGACGCCTCTGTGAAGTGGCCTCATCCTCTTCATCAGACTGATAACGAGCCTCCTTTCTGCCATTCTTCCTGCTCTTTTTTCTCAGCATATTCCGGTAATTAATCACAGTGTTCCTCAGTCGCTGAACTAACTAACCGACTAATAGCCTATACGCTTATCAGCATCAAAAAATTATCTCTTGAATGTGAAAACAAACCATCCTCTGCTACCATGTCAGGAGTGTAAATCAAAAACTCCTTATCTTTGTTTATCAGAGGTTGATGAACCGTGGTTCATCTGAAACATGGTACAATACAAGTAAGATAAAGAAAACCTGAAACATATTTACTATAACAACACTTTAATCAAAAAACTCTTAACTGACTACATATTCTGGCTTACCGAACAGCACAAAGAGAAGGAAGGAAGGAAGTAAAACAAACAATTGTTTTTTTTCTTTTATGCGCACGCAATAGTAGAGACAGAGATTAAACTAAAACATAGTTGAATATGTGACAAACACTATAGTTACAATGATAACAACACAGCTGGCAAAGAGCAAACTGCAACGTGCTTAGCTGACAAACACAAAAATGCAGTGACAATTTATTTATTTATTTGTTTGTTTGTTTGTTTTTGACATATTTATGTAGTGTATATCGGAGGCGATGACCCTTTGAGAGCTGAATGCAACGAATTTTTATTTTAATGTATGCCGATTACTGTACAAAGTAACAATAAAGTTATTCTATTCTATTCTATTCTATTCTATTCTATTCTATTCTATTCTATTCTTATTATTTGTCAATACAACTGAAGGCTTTTCTATCATCAATGAAGCACAGACTGACCTTGGTGTTTTTAATTTTTTCAATGATCAATCGTGAATCAGCAATGATGGTTTGCACATTCTGTTAAGTCATCTTTTTTTGGTGTCTTCCAGCCTCTTGAACACTATACCCTTCTCCAGATTTGCTGTCATCATTTGGTTAGAAACTTACTGATTTTTCCTTCGTTGCTTGCCCTATTTTTTGAGATACTCCATCTATAATCTTTTCACTTGGTAATGATAGATCCAATGTCACCTTTTATGTGAAACATTCTTGTAGAGTGGGAATGTTTTCTAATATCATCTAATATCATCCATCTGCAATCACCGTATGCCAAATTAATTATGTGCATAGGTAGACTGGAATCTGGGGTATTTTCTGTAGCAATAAAGATACCTGAGTTTTATCTACCCATGCATTTTTGTGAAAAAAGAAACATGTATATTCCAACCCTCTGTCTGTAAAATAAGTATAAGAAAAAGGTGGGTTGGGGAGGCATGAAATGTTTAGACTGGAGAAATCTTAAATTTATTTTCCCTGTAAAGAATTTTCAAAATTGCTCAAAAATAGCAAGATTTCATCTTGTTTGTAAGTGAAATGCTTGCTAAGTCACATGTTTGATGATATCATTATTTTAATTGCTTTGATTGACATTTCCCTTACTCTTCAACAGAATTTCAGGCTATGCAGTATCCAACAACATAATGTAAATCATCTAAAACTTCCATAAAAATGAAAGCAGTCTCTACTCTTTTAGCAGAGATAAAATTAGCTTGAGCACCAAAAGAAAACAAGATAGTGTGGGGAAACAAAAAGGTAACTGCTTAGGGCTGGAAAATATATATAAAAATGGCACCAAAGGAACTTATTATTCTAGTGTTGAAGCTTCTCAATGCAAAAATCCTTTGTTTCAGAGAGCAAATTTGGTGCTGGATTAGGGCAGGCAGGGTGCAAATTCAAATTCTGATTCTGCCATGGGGTTTTTTCTTTTTCATGGTCTCCCCCTAGAATTGGTAGGAAGCTTTTCAGGCCCAGCACCATCATGAGATGAATCCATATCTCCAAAAATTAAAAATACCTATAATCTCAGTGATTGTACTATGAGATGTTCAATAACCAATGCTAGACTTTGCAAGTTTTCAGCATCCTCTTACACAGGGTCCTGCAATCTTATCGAATCTGGGGGACAGCAGGTGCCCATGCCAAACCTCTTTCATGCACTGTGCTAAAAGTTAAAGGAGCGAGTGAAAATTTTTGATTTTGGAAGACGAAATAAACTTCAGATAAATAACAGCAGTTTTGAACTTATCTTTGCATTTATAGTTAGTCTCTTCTAAAATTTCTTCTTGGCCAGTATCTGAACATAATATATTTCAGCAGAACTTCCCTCGATCTCTGGCAAGCTAATTTTTGTTTCCTACTCCAAGTCTGTCAATTAAAGTCTTAAATATTCCCATTCTGTCTGCTGCATTTATGAGGAATAATTCCAAATCAGAGTCTACAATTTTTTAAACATGTGGAAGCTTTGTAATATAATGATTTCCTACATGGTTAAAGTCAGAGAATAGTAGTTGAGAGAAAGGGCAATATGCCCTGAAATGAAATATAGTTTTTAAACAAGCAAAAATATCTAGGGTAGCTGTCTAGAAATATATTACTGAGAACTTTATCTGAATTAAGTTGGTTTAGCAGAATTTAAGAAGTAGCAGATCAGCAATACAATGAGACTTGTTGTTGTTGTTGTTGTTGTTAGCTGCGAAGTCGTGTCCGACCCATCGCGACCCTATGGACAATGTTCCTCCAGGCCTTCCTGTCCTCTACCATCTTCTGGAGTCCATTTAAGCTCACGCCTACTGCTTCAGTGACTCCATCCAGCCACCTCATTCTCTGTCGTCCCCTTCTTCTATTGCCCTCGATCTTTCCCAGCATTAGGCTTTTCTCCAGTGAGTCTTTCCTTCTCATTAGGTGGCCAAAGTATTTGAGTTTTAGCTTCAGGATCTGGCCTTCTAAAGAGCAGTCGGGATTGATCTCCTCTAGGACTGACCGGTTTGATCGCTTTGCAGTCCAAGGGACTCGCAGGAGTCTTCTCCAGCACCATAGTTCAAAGGCCTCAATTCTTTGGCACTCAGCCTTTCTTATGGTCCAACTTTCACTGCCATACATTGCAACTGGGAAGACCATAGCCTTGACTATACGCACTTTTGTTGACAGGGTGATGTCTCTGCTTTTTAGTGTGCTGTCTAGATTTGCCATGGCTTTCCTCCCCAGGAGCAAGCGTCTTTTAATTTCTTGGCTACAGTCCCCATCTGCAGTGATCTTGGAGCCCAGGAAAATAAAATCTGTCACTACCTCCATTTCTTCCCCATCTATTTGCCAGGAATTGAGAGGGCCAGATGCCATGATCTTGGTTTTCTTAATGTTAAGTTTCAACCCAAGTTTTGCACTCTCCTTCTTCACCCGCAACAAGAGGCTCTTTAGTTCTTCTTCACTTTCTGCCATTAGAGTGGTATCATCTGCGTATCTTAGGTTGTTGATATTTCTTCCGGCAATCTTAATTCCAACTTTTGATTCATCTAGCCCTGCCTTTCTCATGATGTGCTCTGCATATAAGTTAAATAGGCAGGGCGACAGTATACAGCCTTGCCGGACTCCTTTCCCAATTTTGAACCAATCAGTGGTTCCATGTCCAGTTCTCACTGTTGCTTCTTGACCCGCATATAGGTTTCTCAAGAGACAAATAAGATGGTCTGGTACTCCCATCTCTTTAAGAACTTGCCACAGTTTGTTATGATCCACACAATCAAAGGCTTTAGCATAGTCAATGAAGCAGAAGTAGATGTTTTTCTGGAATTCCCTAGCTTTCTCCATGATCCAGCGTATGTTGGCAATTTGATCTCTAGTTCCTCTGCCTCTTCGAAATCCTGCCTGTACTTCTGGTAGTTCTCGATCCACATACTGCTGAAGTCTAGCTTGTAGGATTTTAAGCATGACTTTACTAGCATGAGAAATGAGTGCAATGGTGCGATAGTTTGAACATTCTTTGGCACTGCCTTTCTTTGGAATTGGAATGTAAACTGATCTTTTCCAATCCTGTGGCCACTGTTGAGTTTTCCAAATTTGCTGGCAAATTGAGTGTAGCACTTTTACTGCATTGTCTTTTAAGATTTTGAATAGCTCAGCTGGAATACTGTCACCTCCACTAGCTTTGTTGTTGCTCAGCTTTTCTAAGGCCCACTTCACTTCACATTCTAGGATGTCTGGCTCGAGGTCAGTGACCACCTCATTGTGATTATCTGGGACGTTAAGCTCATTCTTGTATAGTTCTTCTGTGTAATTTTGCCACCTCTTCTTAATCTCTTCTGCCTCTGTTAGATCCCTGCCATTTTGGTCCCTTATCATGCCCATTTTTGCATGAAACGTTCCCTTCATCTCTCCAATTTTCTTGAAAAGATCTCTGGTCCTCCCTATTCTATTGTTTTCTTCTATTTCTTTGCACTGTTCATTTAAGAAGGCATTCTTATCTCTTCTAGCTATTCTCTGGAATTCTGCATTCAATTGGGCATATCTATGTTTTTCTCCCTTGCCTTTCGCTTCCCTCCTTTCCTCAGCTATTTGCAAAGCTTCCTCAGACAGCCATTTTGCTTTCTTGCATTTCTTTTTCTTTGGGATGGTTTTGGTTGCTACCTGTTGTACAATGTCGCGAACCTCTGTCCATAGTTCTTCAGGCACTCTGTCTATCAGATCTAATTCCTTAAATCTATTTGTCACCTCTACTGTATATTCAACAGGGATATGATTCAATTCATACCTGAGTGGCCTAGTGCTTTTCCCTACTTTCTTCAGTTTAAGCCTAAACTTTGCAAGGAGAAGCTCATGGTCTGAGCCACAGTCAGCTCCTGGTCTTGTTTTTACTGACTGTATAGAGCTTCTCCATCTTTGGCTGCAGAGCATATAGTCAATCTGATTTCTGTGTTGACCGTCTGGTGATGTCCATGTGTAGAGCCGTCTCTTGGGTTGTTGGAAAAGAGTGTTTGCTATGACCATCGTATTCTCTTGACAAAATTCTATCAGCCTGTGCCCTGCTTCATTTTGTACTCCAAGGCCAAACTTGCCTGTTATTCCAGTTATCTTTTGGCTTCCTACTTTAGCATTCCAATCCCCCATGATGATAAGGACATCATTTTTGGGTGTTAGTTCTATAAGGTGCTGTAGGGCTTCATAGAACCGGTCAATTTCTTCCTCTTCAGCACTGGTGGTTGGGGCATAGACTTGGACTACTGTGATATTGAATGGTTTGCCTTGGATTCGAACTGAGATCATTCTGTCATTTTGAGGATTGTATCCCAGTATTGCTTTTCCTACTCTTTTATTGACTATGAAGGCTACTCCATTTCTTCTGAGGGATTCTTGCCCGCAGTAGTATACCTGATGGTCATCTGAATTAAATTCACCCATTCCTGTCCATTTTAGTTCGCTGATACCTAAGATGTCAATGTTCAGTCTTGTCATCTCTTGTTTGACCACGTCCAACTTTCCTTGATTCATGGATCTTACATTCCAGGTTCCTATGGAGAAAAAATTTTTACAGCATCGGACTTTCCTTTCACCACCAGACACATCCACAGCTGAGCGTCCTTTCGGCTTTGGCCCAGTCACTTCATTCTTTCTGGCGCTACTAGTACTAGCCCTCTGCTCTTCCCCAGTAGCATATTGGACGCCTTCCGACCTGAGGGGCTCATCTTCCAGCGTCATATCGTTTTGCCTTTTGGTACTGTCCATAGGGTTTTCATGGCAAAGATACTGGAGTGGTTTGCCATTTCCTTCTCCAGTGGATCACGTTTTGTCAGAACTCTCTGCTATGACCTGTCCGTCTTGGGTGGCCCTGCACGGCATAGCTCATAGCTTCATTGAATTACGCAAGCCCCTTCGCCACGACAAGGCAGTAATCCATGAAGGGGACAATGAGACTAACAAAGTACAAAACACCAACATAGAAAATTGTTTACTTAGAACTGTTAGATTTAGTCTGAAAGTTTCCATACGGCCTTGAACTGTTACACTTTGATTTCCCTAGTACACGATTGGCTGAATATAGTTCTGACAAGCAATATGTGCCACACTGGGTATTTGATACAGTGACTGGCCAATTCAGTTATCCATTGCTATAATTTTAGATTAATTCAAATCCAGGCATAAGGGGCTGGTTTAGTTTCAATTTGTAGGTTTCCTGTTGTGTCCTACCTTGAACTTTCCATGCATGATGTTGTGTTCTCCGCAGTAGCTTGTATGAACTAAATCTATTCCGAAAATATGCCCATATCATCTCTAGATGGCAGAAGAGAAATAACAGAAAAAGCTGCCTTCTTTGCTGCCTTCTAGTGGTCTTGTAGAATCATTCAGCTGAGACCTGCTAACCTGAAAATATTTTTATTTAAGGATTCCTAATAACTTGCAAATATCTTCTAAAAATATTCTAAATTTATCTATATCTGTTGGTTGATTGATTGCTTGTAAGTTACCTTGGAAATTCTTTGGAGTCAAAATGTAGGTAATAAAATAAGGGAGCAAAGTATTAACAATCCAAAGGGTTCTTAATTTTTCTTTTACACTCTTTCATCCTTTTTTATTGAGTCTGTTTGAAAGTAAACTGCCTTTTTTGTTTCATTGCAAAATAATAATTTGATGAACTTGACTTTGATGTGTGTGCAAGATTATGCTACACAAGCTTTGGTTACCAAGTAGCTGAGAAATTTGTGGGAGGGTCTTTCAGTGTACAAGTGTCTCTATGTCTCTGCAGTCTTCCAGTTTTCTATGCTTCACTTAACACTAAGAAAAGACTTTGCATGTGTCCTCTTCCTATGAGACTTGTTCAGATCAGGCATGCAGGAACTAGCTAGGAGTGCCTCTGGGTAATTGGATATACATAACAGAAATGAACAGCAACAGCACTTTCCATTTAATAAGAAAGTTAGCTCAGAAATCAAGCATAAAGAAACTCTGAAGAAATTCTAGAAGATCCCAGAATGGGGTAAAAAAAAGAGAGAAACTTCATTTATAACAGAAGGACATTTGAGAAACGAGGGTGGGGAACGACAGGTTTGGGCATAATATTATTTCAACTTTAATGTTGTAAGCTGCTCAGAGTCACTCGCAGTGAGATGGGTAGCAAACAAGTGTATTAAATAAAAATAATAAACTTATTGCAACAAGCAACATAAATAGCCATATTTTCATTGTAAGTCAAAAGAAAATAGTGATTGAACCTTGCACATTTTAAGAGAGCATTTAGGCATTGTGATGTCAGTACAGACATGTCACTGATGCCACTGCATACCATACATGTCATCCATGAGAATTCTTGATACTTGATTGGAAGAGGGTGTGTATGCAGAATATTAGACATAAGGGGAGAAACACATCAATTTCTCTGTCACAGATTTCATCAGTTTCAAGTTCCAATACATTCTGTGCATTTCTAATTGGGAGGAGGGAATCAAAGAGCTACTGCCAAATTCATAGGAATTCCATACTTCAAGGTACCTTACATCCATCTTATTTAGTGGTTAGTGGCAGATATGGTCCTTTCTGCAAAATATCATTTCCATGTCATGTCCTTTTTCAGAAAAGAGATTTAGTCAGTGGCACCTCGTTTAAGATACACACAGGCGAATTACACAGACTGAGCTGTCAGTGGTGTCTTGTACATTTACAATGAAGCCCTCTGCAGATGTTCCTGGTTAATTTAACTTAGTACATAGTGATAAGGAAGTCAAAGAAAACATTAAGAAATCAAAGGATCAAGTGTACGGTATGAGCAGTATTTTTCTTCCCAAGCTGTTGCTGCTTTTAGCAGAGAGATATGAGATGTAGCCACTGGATAAATTGCTATCATGAAAAATAATCTGTTTTCAAGGTAAATTGAATGCATTGGAATGACGAATGTCTGAAATGAAAAAGCTACTTTACCAAACAGATACCCTCAGGCTGTTTTGAGACTACAGCTCCCAAAATTTCCAGAGAATCAATCTTGGTGATATATTCTGGGAATTGGCCCCAAAATGTCCAGGAAGCATCACATTGAAAAGTCTGCAAGGACATGAGCATCTTCAGGAAATGTCAGAGTAATTCATGTGCATTATGATGACATTTGATCACATAATGTCATTCTAGCTTCTACAAGATGCCTAGGATGTGACATTATATTATTACCACTCTTACTAAAAATATAATCTTCAATATTAATAGCCTGTTCAGAAAGACTTTTGAAAACTCAACAAAATCATCCGTCCTTAATTCAGCAGGCAATTCAGAAAGCAAACATAGTAGCTTCACTGGTGCTGTGAGTGAATCTTTAGCACTCTCGGCAAAGTTCTTCAGATCACATTGATATGTGTGTATGTGTGTGTGTTTGGTTCCTGATCTTATATAATCGTTTGGTTCCTGAACTTATAGAAGCTTTAAAGATAATAGCCAATACTTTGTACCACCTCTAGAAATAAACTGACAGTTGGTGTAATGCTTTCCATGTAGTTGTGAGATGGTTTCTTTGAATATTTTCAGAGAGTGGTCTAGTAGCTCTTTTGTTTTAATGTGATACTAGATACAATGGTAAGCCTTCAAGAAATGGATTTCATCTATAGTAAGTACAAACATAAATTCATCCCTCAGAGTTCACGTTGATAAAAAAGGAGCCACTGAAAGCAACATCTTCTTCCCAATGAAACAAGGTTGGCCTGATCACCTCCCCATATACATTGTATGTTATTTAAGAGCATATAATATCCCTAAACATGAAGTGTTAGGTATCATAGCAAATTGTTATTTAATGTCTGTGAATGTATTTATTATTCTTTTAAAATTATATGAGGCTGTATTTATATGTGGAGAAACCTCTCATAAACAATTTTGCTGCAGTGGAAGAGATGAGGAGGAAGGGAAGATTGTCCTCAATCTGAAAAATTCTACCACGGGATGGCCTGCTTCAGACAATATTCTGAAACAATATCTATTTTCTCACAACATGCAAAAACAAAATCTACCCAATCTCATTTTTTTAGCTAGTGCTAGGTAATCTCAGCTGGATTAATCAAACTAGGCCATTATAGTAAGCCATGATATATTTGAGTTGTTTGCTTGGGCATTGCATGAGCACTGCAATTCCATTTTATTAATAAATTTTTAAGTCATAAAAATTATGCTGTCATAAAATGGTTTGATTTTAGCTTAGGTCTTTCTCATATGTCTCTATCATTCATCTATCTATCTATCTATCTATCTATCTATCTATCTATCTAACATCTATCTATCTTCTTATCTATTTATCTATCATCTATCCCTACCTACCTACCATAGATCAATCTATAGATCACTCTGTAATCTATTTATCCATGTAGTTACTAGGAGTCAAAAATTACTTGATAGCACATCAATGAATCAATCAATGTCAACCCAAGAGAACGGGATTAATTCAATAAACTATGGTTAATCATAAGCATTGTGCAATGTATAAATCAGATCTTTGTAAATCTAAACTATTAGCAATCTGGGAAAGCATAGCAGTACATAATTCAGCCTATGCTGTAAGAGGAATGAACAGAAGTAGGATAACAGTTAAGAGAATGTGTGTGCATCTTGACTACACATCTGTAAATAATATTGAATGTACATCTAGATAAGAATAATTGAATAATTCAGAGATACAGAATACTCCAATGTGACAGTGAGGATAGAACTACTGAGTAATTGCTAACATATTGGCCTTAGGAAAAACTATCTGCAAGGTTAAAGCAGAATAGAAAACAATTCTAAATATTTTTTGTTAATGGTTTGTTCCTCAAATTGCTTATCATAAAGGTCTCTAGTAAAGTAAAGCAGGACTTTTGCATTATTCTTTATTCTTATGGTGCCAAATTGTCTGGAGCTTATACTTTTTATTTCCTTCTCCCACCCCAATGAGAGACAAGAACTTTTACTACAGGATTTTCAGACTAGTTTCAAAGATCACAAATATTCCAGCCTATTGCCAAAAATTCAGGGGCACCAAATAAATAAAAAAAAACAATGGGCAGTCATTTTTATCACTTAATCTTTGAGCATGTGACTCATTTGCTAAACTGGAACATATTTTTTTTATTTCAAACAGTAAGAAGTGGTACTAAAATACCTTACGAACATTTGGAAAAAACCAATAACCCAACACACACTCACACAGCACTTCTTCCTCTCCATTCCATAAGAGCTAAGAATTGCCAAGCTGTCTGGAAAAACTTCTTTCTCTAACAGAGTCAAGAATTGAGCCTACAAACTCTTCTATATTTTTTTCATCTCAGATCCAACTACTCTGGCTGTAATTATAGGCCACATTTTAGGCTTCTAGTGTGATGCTAAAAGTGATGCAGTAAATGTTCATTATACCCTGAGTCCCAATAAACATTATTTGTCAGCTGCAAGAGAAGAATCTCTTGAAATACACTTCTGTTAGACTGCTTTTCTGCAAGAGCTCATTCCACACTTAGTAGGAAATTGGTCAGGCTGCCAGATTTTTGAGTTATGCTTCGCTGAAACAGATGGGTTTTGGGGGTGTTACTGTCTTCAGTCTCGTATGCACACAGGGTAGCCTCAGCAAGAGAATGTCTTGTGGAATATTAAAAAAAACAGTCTTTGTTATGACTGCCATCAGAAAAAATACTGAGTCAGAAGGATAACCCAAATGAAATAAAAGCTTCTCAACTGTTCATTGCAAAGAGACTGGTAGCACCTTTCAGGCTAACATTACAAAAAGGCACACGCTTTTGTGAATCAATTATGCCTTATGCTGTTTCATAAAATGGGATAGTCTAAAAAGGAGCTGTCAGACTCCTCCTGACTTTTAGATACCATAAACTAACATGGCATTCCTTCTTCAGCACAAAATGTCATGTTCTCCAGAAGGTGTCCTTGGGAAAGATGTTACAAAAACCAAGGCATAATAGAATACAAAATTTAGCTCATTTGTTACAACCATGTAGTGCAGTTGACTTTCCCTCCTGAGAGGGAGGCTTGCAGACTTAAAGCATTTGCAGTGCCAGAGTTTATTTACCATTCAGAAACAAGGAGAAGAATGGATTCCTTCGTTACCTACAGATGGTAAGCTGGATTACAAAGACTATCTGACAAAAGATAAGTGAGGGAGGTGGAGGCAGGCAGTATTAAAGTAAAAATGGTTTTTTAATTTCTATATTCTTTATCAAACAGCAAAGGAAATCATTTGACAAGAGTATCATCAACTCTTATCAAAATCAGAAATGTGTCTTCTGTATTTCATTGGTTTATGTGTGCATGTGTAGGCCGCACACAATCTGTCTGGGGTCAAATGACAGGAGGTGGAATTTGGAATGGAACATTCAGTATCACTGAACTGCTGCCTAACAGCTCTTCCTACAAAGATCATTTGGGGGATTTGGGGATAGGGAAAAGCTTTTCTTTATAGACCAAAGCCAAAACCAGTTCATTTTTAACCCAACCTTCCTTTTGTCAGCTTGGCCCACCATACCATATCTAATCTTACTTTATTCAATATTTGGAAAAATTCTATCCTTCCAAGGTCGGTAAGATGAGGACCCAGATTATTGGGGGCAGTGTGCTGACTCTGTAAACCACTTAGAGAGGGCTGTAAAGCACTGTGAAGTGGTATATAAGTCTAAGTGCTGTTACTATACACAACGAGAAAGCATAGTCAGGCACCACTGGGCTCTGGACTCCTTTAAGAGCAGGCCAAAATGGCCAGTCCCTTGGCCAGCAATGGGCCAAAGAAGATGGAAGTTGGGAAAAATGCTGATTCTGACTGGAAAATAAAGATGTGTGCAGTAAGTGACTGTGAGGAAGAATTCTAAGGGCCAAACGTATGTTTGATTTTTATAGAAAAAGATCTGAGCAGATACAATGCATTCAGAAAGTATTCTGACCTCCTTCACTTTTGTCAATTTTGTTATGCTGCAGCCTGATTGATTCTACAGTTGATGAAATTCATTTTTTTCCTCATTAATCTACACTCAATACCCCATAATGACAAAGTGAAAACAGAATTTTCGGTGCAGCAGAAAGTTTTTTGTGGCCAGATCTGTGCCTGGCAATAATCCTGTCTCTGAGCTCTGCAGACAACTTCCTTTGACCTCGTGGCTTGTGCTCTGCTACAGTCATTACTGAGGCCTTCTATAGAGAGGTGTGTGCCTTTCCAAATCATGTCCAATCAATTTAATTTACCAAGGTGGATTCCATTCAAGACATAGAAATATGCCAGCCACAATCAAGAGAAATGGGAGGCACCTTCAAGTGTTGTTGCAAAGGGTCTGAATACTTATGCCAATGTGATATTTCAGGGTTTTTAAAAATAAATTTACACATTTCTAAAATTCTGTTTTCACTTTGTCATTAATGAGAAAAAAATGAATTTCAACAACTGTAAATTCAGGCTGCAGCATAACAAAGTTGACAAAAGTGAAGGGGATCTGAATACTTTCTGAATGCAATGTAAGTAGGCAGACTTTGTTTGGGCAGTAAATGCTCATCCTTCACTCTTTAGATGTTCTCCATCATCCACCCAAAGCAAGCCATGGTCTGATTTAAATTAAAAGAAAATAAATTAGGGTCGAACTATAGAAAAAAATCTTAACAGTAAAACTTAGGATAGTTCAACTAATTAACTAAGCTCATTGGAGGGATTCAAAATGTGTTCATGTTTTAGGAAGATGCTATAATTGGGATCTTTGTATAAAGCAGAGGGTTACTTTGAAAAAAAAACCCAGAGTCATTTTCAACCAATTGTACAATTTAACAATCATTTTGTTGACAATAAAATCTGGCATTTGAACACACCTGAGTTGAGAATTCTTGGTAAAGAAGTAAGTTATCAAGCAGCTGTTGCATGCTTTGCAAAATAAAACCTCAGAAGCACACAATCCACCTTGTGATATTAAAGAATAACTAATGTAGCATAATTCCAACTGAATAGGTAATTGATGACACTTAAATGAGACAGGTTGATCCATCTGAATGGGTAGTTAAGAAGCCCAATCTGGTAAGAAGTTGCAGTTGAATTAGGATGGTTAAAAAAAAGACACTGAGAACTTCTGGCAGGAGGTTCACTTGTACAGGTTCCACTAAAGTCACTGAGATCCTTGCAGATACAGTACATGTTATGGAGTGCAGGATGACTTTCTATTGGGTTGCACCTGTGACTAGAAAGCAAGCTAGTGAAATAAATGTAATGTTCTAGTTGAAAAATAACCTTACACATATAAGTACAGAATTTTCAACAGACAGTGTTTAGCCTCAGCCTAGACATCTTCATTGTGGAGACCCTGGCTGTGAAAAAAACTGGGATAAAAAAAATCAGCCTTGCTCCTCAAATGATACTCTCACCCTACAAACTGTGGCCCTTAGGTAAGGAAGAGAGAGAGAGTGAGTTCAATCTTAATAATCTTTCAGATGAACCTGGTTCTATTTGAAATATCAATATATGTACTGGCATTAAAAGTTCAATTCTTAGCAATAGGGAAATGATTTTTAAAAACCTAAAGAAAATATATATCCTGGATGTCCTTCTGGTAAGCGTGGTTGCCTTGTAAAGAGATCTGGTATAGATTTTAGGATAGGCTGTGCATGTCAGCTAAGGGTTAAATATTTTATGGGCATATCTGCCTTTAAAGTAAGCTGTCATGGACTTACTTTTCCTCACTACTCACAAGGATGTTAATATTTAGAATATATTAGATTTCTGAAAGTTTCCAGTAGCAACCAAAAGTGGAAATCTTTTTCTAAAATTAAATATGCAATTGAAAATAAGAAGTGGGGGACTCTTGAGTGAGATTATTTCAGTTCAGATTCTGCACATTTCTGTACTGGAAATATGGTTGCAAGAAACTTAATTCTTTAATCCTAAGTATGCCTTTTTTTGCACTTGGCTCTGTTGGTGGATCTTTGGTTTCTGATAAAAAACAAGCTACAAAACCCAGAATTGATCCAGCTAATGCATCAGAATTGTTCATTTTCATGCAACAATGACATCAGATACAGTATTTATTACATCTTGTGGATAAATCTTCTAGACTTTCAGCCCTGTCAACCCAGAAAGAGTGATGTCCAGAAAGAGATAGATCTGTGTGGCTATGACCTAAAATTTTATACAAAAATATTTTTGTTAAATTATATGCCACCCATCTCACTATCGAGTGACTCTAAAAATGGCCTTACCTGCCTAATTGCTAGCCAAGGAAGTCATGGTAACCTTCTATCTATAATTTGGAAGAATATCAATTAAATTAATCTTTAAGTAAAAACATAGAACCAGGATATTAAGAAGTATCCCTCTGTAGAACTGAATAATCTGATATTGTTTTTTTATATAAATAAAGGTAAAGGTAAAGGTTCCCCTGCACATGCGTGCTAGTCGTTTTCAACTCTAGGGGCCGGTGCTCATCTCCGTTTCAAAGCTGAAGAGCCAGCGCTTGTCCGAGGACGTCTCCGTGGTCATGTGGCTGGCATGACTAGACGCCAAAGGTGCACGGAATGCTGTTACCTTCCCACTGTAGTGGTCCCTATTTTTCTACTTGCATTTTTACGTGCTTTCGAACTGCTAGGTTGTCAGAAGCTGGGACAAGTAACAGGCGCTCACTCTGCTACGCGGCACTCGGGATTTGACCCGCCAAACTGCCGACCTTCTGATCGACAAGCTCAGCGTCCTAACACACTGAGCCACCACGTCCCTCTTTATATAAATAGTGGTGCTCTATTTTTATTTACAAGAATAATTTAACTATACATTAATGTGGAGTGGTAGATGGAAAGCTGCTTTTAAGGAAGTCAGTTGTAACAGCAACTTAGTAGCAAATTAGAAGCATGAGTTTGTCTTATTGTGAATGACGATTTAAGAACATATCGCCTGTTAACTCCTCTGTGCCCTCACATGTAAGCTGGGGACAATGACAACCTCTTACAAGGACTCTCTTCACACCTCCATTCTTTTGGTGTGTTATCTTAGAGAGATTATATAGCATATTTTAACAATATTCAGCACTAAACTAACTCATGCCACTTGGGCCATATTAACATGATGAGACAGTTTTATGTTTGTGACACGTCAGACCCTATCGAGAAACTTAGTTATCATAGCTTGATAAGGTTACTATACCTTATTGAACTCATTCTAAAAACAACATCAGCACTGTTGCAATTGGGCTTTTAAAATGACCTTGGTCGCTTCATCCATTAAAGTAGTACTGCTTACTCCTGGACTTCATTTATTTTAAGTTATACTGAGAACAGAGGAAGTCTCTATTTAAAATAATCAGAAACTACTCAAGAGCACCCACATTTTTCAGTGGAAGTGTTCTGATGAAATGTGCTTAGAATCTTCTTAATAACTCAATAAATAATTCAGGAACCCAGTATTATGACTATTGGGCAAGTTGAATTTCTTAGCATCTTTAAAACTGAATTTAATAAAGGACTCTATATTTAATCTGAATGGAAATCATCAGGTCTGTAACCTCTTCTTAACCCATAAAAGGTGAAGTAATTCTGGTCAAAGGTATGTGAAGGGTGCCTTCTTCTGAGTGCTGGAGATACAAATGTTAAAAGACCCATGGCAACATCTCCCATCTCACAGGCTATAACAGGGGTGTCAAACTGCTGGCCCGTGAGCTGGATGCGTCATGGCGAAACTGCGCCCACCCCATTGCCAGCAATGGAAAAAAAGTTGCGATATGTCGTGACATGTGATGTGATGTTGCAAGTTTGACACCCCTGCTCTATAATTGCTACTGTGATTAAATAGTAAGCCAGAAATCCAGTTGTTCAATTGTAATTTAAGTGCCACAACAGAGTTAGAAAGAAGAGCTAAAAGAATGCTTGAAGTTCTATTTGATCTGCACTTTAGCCCTATGTAGGTTCGCACAGATACTTGAACATAGTTATATTTTGATGTGGGGGCACATCTTTGTTGCAACTGTTTTCAGATCAGATATGTCAACAAATACGTAAAACATCTAAATATATTCAAAAATGTGTATTTTATTTCATTAAAAAGGTACATTTTGTGTAGTTTAAAAATATCCAAATTGTTCCTTCCTATTCCTGTGTAAAACACATAAACAAGTGTATATGGAGAGATAATAAATTGATTGCTCAGCCTTCCTTTGACTTGTGTTATGCAGATTGATTGGATTGCTGCTCATTATTTTAATTATCGCAATGCTCACCAAATGAAGGAAATATATATGAAGCAGCAATACACAATACTGTTGAATCTTTGTATGTCCCCATTCATTCTTGGCCCTTTGCTTCCAGATTATTAACTTTGTCACACTTTAATTTTGTTCTAATGCAAAGTGTGTTCAAGGTATACAAATAGTTCTGAAGTTAAAGTGGAAGTGCTAACAATATCACAGATTGCAGTTTAAATAAGGAAGATATGGTGAGATTCTTTTCAAGAATACTTCTGCACACATGCATTAGAGAATAGATATTTATTATTGAGGAAGCTTGCTTACAAAGTGATTCAGATCAAATGGTAAGCAATGGATTTCAAATATATGAGACAACAGATGTAAATCAAGATTGTGAACCTTTTCACACACTGTACCACAGATTACGTTATGCATCAGAAATGGACTTGCAATTACAGAATGAGTTGCAAGAGCCTTGCAAGTTATTGCAATTAGAACTAGTCATTCTATAGGGTCTTTGGTGCTCTCTGAGTTGGTTATTTACTTGCAGATCTTTATTATCCAATTATCATTAGTGCACAGTGAACATCATGAAATATCTGTAAAACCAAGAGAGTACCAAAGGCCTCATAGTTCAACCCTGAGCTACAAATATTCAGGCCATTCTATACTCTCTCTCCTACTCTTCTTTCAAAGTACAGTTCTGATAAAAGAGCTTGCCCAATCTGTTATCATCCTGGGTTGTTGTTTTTTTTATTTTTGTTTTGTCATCTATTACTTCCATGACGGTTTTAGTTGTTGCTACTATTCCCCAACCTTAGGATTTTCTTGAGCATGCTGATACTCTCTGCTGCTTCTCTCCAATTCTACCAGCACTAAACGTCTGAGTTTGTTACCAGGAGTGATAATATTATTTTTCAGTAATGCCAAATCCTTTTGTTCTACATTCTGGAAAAAGTTTTCAGTGTTCTGAGAAGATTATAAATATAAAATCCTCTATTTAACAATGCAAATACATAGAAAATGGAACAGAGTGTGGAAAATGAACTATTTATTAACAATAATGACTAAAAATAGACTCCAAGGACTTTGCTGAGAAGACCTGCTTATTTTACATCAGAATTCACAAAACAGAGGCGATAGCTCTGCTTCCAAATTAGACCCCAGATTCCTTTTCACACCTTGTAAGTGATATATTTTGGGACACCAACTTCTGCAGAGACAGAATGTTCACAACGTACTTTTCCAAACTGGATCTGGTGAGTTTTGCTGCTCATTTCATCTCCTTGTCTTTTTTTCTCTCAGAATCTTTTTGCTTTCCTCCCTTCTCCTCTTATTAACAGGGTTACGAGGATCATAAATTTCAAATGTGTCTTCATCTTGTACACTTGCATCTTTTACTTTTCTGGTTTTATCCTCAAAGTGGAGCACATGTGACATCCTACGAAGTTTAAAAAACAACAACATTGTAGCTGGACAAACTTTAGATACTGTAAGCAAATAAAGCCTGAACAAAACATTACTTGCAGACAGAACATCATAAACAGTCTTACCAAAAAGAATTGCGAACAATGAAAGTAAAAATTAGGAACATAGTTTCCTTATTAGACATTTGAATTCTGGTGTCTCCTGGATCAATTTCTACCAAAAACAACTCGGACATTTCATTCCCTCTTCCATTGGAAACCACATATCCACCCTTGCCACTGCCACCATCCTCTTTATTTTTTGTCAATAAATAGAATAAAACACCAACAAATAACAAATCCCATTTGTTACAGCTTTATCCTGGGGTTGTGAAGCATATTCCATATGCACAGGATCATAAATGTGGTACCTGTCCAAAATCTCTTGAAGCAGCCATGACTTTTCCCGTAATTGCATATCAGCTACAGAAGGAAGCTGGATGATTCTACTATGGAAAAAGCTCAGCCTACTAAACTGCTGCAAACAAGAAGCTGCATGTGTGGCCCTGCATGTTACAAAGCACTTTCTTGAGGTGGCATTGAAGCATTGCAAGGTCTACTATACATAAACATGTAAGATAGCCAAATATGTTAAGTCCAGATCAAATGAAAGGAGATTCCATTTTAAAACCTCCAAGCAATTAACTGGAATTGCTATGAAAGACCACCATATCTATTTTGGTTGGCTTCAGAATATCCATCAAGTATTGTTGGTGTTTTGTTTTGCTTTGAAATCTAGCCCTATTTATGATTGCATACTCAATGGCCGAATCACCTCTCATTGCTTTCTCTCCCTCAACTAAGTTCATCCACAGACCACGTGTTTTTATTCTTAGGGCCAATTTTTTTTATCCCATTTATATCCCGCCCTTCTCCAAAGACTCAGGGCTGCTTACAATCTAAGCACAAATCAATGTGCTTAGCAATAGCCTACATTCTATGTATATGCCCGCTTTTTATTAGGGCTTTCGGGCCCCCCCAGTGGCATTATTACAAAGTCAGCTTATTGTCCCCAACAATCTGGGTCCTCATTTTACCTACCTCGGAAGGATGGAAGGATGAGTCAAACTTGCTCAAGCAAATACATATGAGAAAAGACCTCACAATAAATTCTCAATTCTCTTGTGTATACAGTCTGTACCACTTATGTGCATTTAGACTATGGCCATTAACATTTTTATGGCTTTTGATAATTATGCTTGTCCCCCACATCAGTTTATATTTTGCTGGTCCTTCAGGCTTTACATCTCAATTACTGGAAAAGATTGTATAATTTTGGTAACGGAAAAATTTGCATAGAATTATGCTGTGTCTCTGCCCTCCCATTTAAGAATTTTTCTTTTAAGTGTTGGCTCCTCACAGTAGATCTTTAGCCTAAACAAAATGATGGACGCTATAAGTCATACCTGCCTATATTAGGCAGAATTTGATATGATGATTTCACAGAGGTTATAGGGCTGCATAAATCATTCCACAGAAATTATTCACAAAACAGTTTAGTGTGAATGAAGCGTTTCCTTCTAAAGTATTCCTGTAGCTACATCCTTGCTCCATAGTTGTTTCAAAAGTGGTTGCAGCTGCCTCCACAAGCATGTGCCAGTTTGGTCTACTGGTGAAGACATCAAGCTAGAAACTGGGAAAACAGAAATTCTAGTTGTGTCTTAGGCATGAAATCCAGCTGGGTGATTTTGATTTGATTTGGGCCAATCACTCTCTCTCAGCCCAACTCACCTTACAGAGTTGTTGTGTGGAAAACAGGACAAGGAAGTAATATTAGGTATGTTCACATTCTTGAGTTATTTATAAAAAAAATTAATGAAGGCAAGATAAAAATAAGCAAAATGTGCATATAATCGTTGGCAAGCTCATCTGAAACTCACTGATCAGCAAGTGTAAATGTTCATGCTAATAACTGGGGACTTTTTCCCACAAGACTTGTAAAGATGTGGTTGATTTAACACACCACTGGAAAGAGATTTATGTTAATTAGGGCCTAATAAAAAGTAGCGCTTGAATTTGTATCATTCTCCTAAACAATGTTATAATTTTGCTTTTTCTTAGTTGTTCAGAAGCTCTTAATTAATTCTCCTTTAAAGATATTCTTTTTGATATAATATAGATAGTAAATATATAATGCAATAAAAAGAAACCAAACTTAACTAAGAAACAGATAGACAGGCTTTACTCAATGTTAAATATTGAATAAATTATTCAATATTAGCTTGCGTATAAAAGCTATTCCAAAAAAGACATGAAAATAACAAAACACGAAGTCTCGCAGAAAGGTCTTAGAAATAATGACACTGTTACCAGTTAAGGAATGTCTTTCAACTTCTCTATTAATCACATTGCTTTGTTCTATAGTTTCTCATGAATGCTTAAATTAAAAAATTGCCAAGACTTCTGTAGCTGGTAAAGAATTTTCCTGGAGCACACTCCTTACAATCAATTTGAGTGTATAAACCCAGATTAATTGAGCAGCCTATAAATACAAAATTAAATATAATATTGCATTTTAATACAAATATTTTTGTAACCATCTTTGTATTAACTCTACTTAATCAAGTTTCAAAGATATAAAGGCTACAAGCTTGCTGGGAGTATTCCCTATCTTTGAGATGGGGAGATGGCTTCTAGATGCATGAAAACTTGGAATAGATTAACATATAAATTCTGGTTTTATTAGTAGGTGAAACATATGCACACATAAAAATCTTTCATATATGCTTCAGAGATGGGCTCAGGCAAAGAAGGTTTTTAAAATGAAGTGATATAAGACCATGGTAAGCAAAACTGTTCGCGCAAAGAAAAACTGCCAACTGAGTAAGGATTTAGGCACCTCCGTCATCTTGGTTGCAATCTGAGAGAAAAATCAGAAGATGGAATTGCAATCTATATCTCTGTTTCTAATTACCTTCAAAAAAAGCCTCTTGCAACTCTAGGTAGCCACCAGAGGCATTTGAGTTCATCTTCTATAGTTGCTTAGCCAGCGTGACCATTAGCAGAAATTGAGCACAGCTTATCTACAAGCCACATGGTTGGAGAAGGACAGCCTAAGACAGGGTATTCAACCAGATACAGAAAACTCCACAGGTAAGGCTGCATGCTTGAGGAAGTTTTATCTCCTAACGAACAGTTGTTTAAAGCAGAAGAAGGATCTTTTGCTGAGATTGTTATTTTTTCAACAGAAGAACGAAACCTACAGAATCAAGCTTTCCTGCCATAGATAGGGAAAATCTTTAGTTATTAAGCAGTAACTGTTGCAGCAACATTCCTCCAAGTGCTGAGAAGATTCAGCTCAATATCTTTTTTTTAAAAAAAAGTCCATATTTTCTAAAGATCTTCAAAGTATCTAAGGCACTTTTACAGTATTCATCTGGTGTCAGTATCTGACATTTCATATATTTATCTTTTGAACTTGTACAACTTCAAGAAACATTACTGTGCAGCTGGTGCTTATCTACAGAAGTTTACATCAGGTCATGTTCCAATTTTGCAACACATAAAACTGAAAGTTACAAAATAAGTTAGTCATTTTATTTTGTTAGGATGTTTTAAAATTCCATTTTGTACTTTTTAAGAAGTACAACTTATAACATTTTACAAAGAAGTTACCTGCAGTATTTTTCCCCAAATATGTCTTGCTAAAATCACTTAGAATTAGCATCACTTTTTCACAGCAATAGTTATAGTAACTTAAATCCAAGCTCCTCCTCCATATGTTAACATAAATAAGAAATATAAAATCAATAATTAAAAAAAACATATAGAGGATACAAATTATTTTAAGACAAGAGATGGTGATTCTAGCCTAACCTATTAAACAACTCCTTAAATGAGTGAGAACCTGAATAGGCGATTTACCTGATGGGATCATCAAATGGAGCCAGAACAATAATGCAGAGACACAGAGAAGAAAGCAAAGAGCAATCATCCCAAAATACATTCCACAGATACAAAACAATCAGCCCAAAGAGATAGAGCCAAATATCCCCTAAGTCACAGGTCTGCAAACCGCGGCTCCAGAGCCGCATGCGGCTCTTTCAGCCGTCTTCTGCGGCTCCCAGTCTTCTGCCGTGCGCAGTTCAAAAAAAAAGTGGGACTAAAAAAGTTCAACCAATCAATTCAAATATGCAGGGTAGGTGCATATCTCGCCTTGGCTCCACTCTTCAGTCAAACCCTGTTCTGTGCATGCGCGCATGTACGCCCATGTGCACACATTTTTTTGCAGCTCCCAGTTTTTCCTTTTGTGAGGGAACCGGTTCCGAGTGGCTCTTTCACTGTTTCAGGTTGCTGACCCCTGCCCTAAGTCCTTCAGACACTGATCACTGACAAGACAAGCTAACATCTCTAAAAAAGCTACCATGTTTTCATTATTAATACTCCCTTATAATTTAAGAAATATAATACGCTATTTGCCTCTGCTGAAAGTAAGTTATCAAGATAGCATGATGCTAGCAATAGGGAAAATACTAATACAGGATCCAATACTGTATTATTTTCAACATAACAATAGAGGTAGGCAACTTAACTGACAACTGTTACAAGTGCTGGAAGCTGTTGATCTGAGCACCCCCACAATCTCCTCATTCCCCCAACTTGCTCCCTTCTCACCAAAGCTCTTCTGGATCTGCCAGAACGTTAAAAACATGTAAGTGATAACATCAAGTTAGTTGCATTATTGTGTATTTCAGGCCTAGCAGAAGAAGTCTCCCTTTCTCAAAAGAGAGTTAGTGAATACCCCTATTTGGCCAAATATTGAGATATTTAAGGGGGGAAAGGGAAAAACTTCATTTCTTGTCACATGACCTGGATGCGTATACAAGGCAACCACCCTCCCACACTGTCTGCCTCTGGATGAGATCATAATTGTACAGCCAGGAGGATGCATAGCTTTAGTCAACAGGCTGCTCTACAGAAACTACAAAGACCAAACAATAAACAACAAAGGTTTTGTGCTGTTTTATTCTGTATGCCCACAAAGTATATTACAGTTGGAGACACAACCATAAACTTTGCCTAAACAAACAGATGCACACATAAAACAAAGGCTGGTTAGAACTATGCCCCTTGTGCAATGCCGGGATAAACAACACAAAGCAACAGATAATGGAGAAAACCTACAAATCACTTCCATATTTAAAATCAAATTAGTTTAGCATGATTAATTACATTGCAAAATACACCAAAGATGACTGTTGTAAATAATCAGCTCTATATTTCATATAGTATGTTAGGTTCACCCTGACAATGAAGCATAGTGAAAAAACAGCTGGCTTTTAAAACATTATGTCAGCCTTTGTCAGTGCTTCCAAAAATATATATTAAGAGGGTCTCTTGAAGTTTAAAGCATAAAAAAAGTTTAAAGTTTTGACTTTAAGGCTATATTTCTTACACAGAATCTAGGTCCTAAGAATGTTGTGGTGATGGTGGTGGTGGGCTTCTGCTATTTACCCTACAATATTCTCTTCCTAAAGTATGGCATATAAGAAGTGTGTGGATTTAAAGTCCTAGGCATCATGGGAGATTTATTAATCTCCCTACCCCAACAAAATTACAAGTCAGAGGACTTCCAATGAGGTAAGAGAACCTGCAGAAGATTGCAAAAATGGCTTTCTCCCCGCCCCCTCCGCCCTTCTCCAATCCATGGTGAGGATATTTTATGCAATTCTGCATCTCCAGAAAGAATGACTGGCTGCATATCATCTGCCTGCTCACTAGCTTTCGGGTCTTGTCAGCACTTCCGTTGAACCCAGACAGTCAATGTGTGTCTAGGATTGTGGCATGTGCATGTCTATAAAGAAAGCGACAGAAATGAAGTTTTGGCTTTGCCATGGCCTCTCAAGCATATAGCCAGTGGGAAGGTATGGCTTTAAATCTTGGACATTTCCAAGAAATAGCACAAACAATGTTATTTCTAATGTTAGAAGTGCAAATGACAACAAGAAGAAAAAGACCGCAAAAAACTTCTTTTTCTATTTGCCCTAAAATTGCAGCAGGCAAAAAATAGGCAGGCAGACAAAACAGCTAAGTGATTCCACAGATCAAAACTAAAATATTCTTACCTAAAAAAGAAGTGTTAGCTGTTCTGGAAGAATGAACTCTCTGGCATTCTTTTCATTACCAGCAATGTAGTGGGTGGCATAATAAAAGGAAGGCAAATGAGAAACAGAAGTAACCCAGAAGAAAAATAAATCAAGGAAGACATGTAAAGAACGAAAGAGGACAGAACAAGCAGGACAGAGAAGGTAAGGATGACAGAGAGAGAACTGACAAAGTGTTGACGATCAAATTGCAGAGAAAAGATGAAGAAAACCATGAAAGCCCCCAATAAATATTGAAATGAAATGATGGCAAGGCATCTATCATTTCCCAAAGGTTCTACGCAAAATTATGTGTTTCTAGTTCCATTTGAATTAAGAGGTTTAAATATACCTAAGTGTGCACTGGTTTGGACAAACATCTGTAGAAAGTAAACTGAAAAATATCACTACTAAATTGGTACCTCCTGCAGGATATTTTGATTAAGGCCTTGATCCAGCTCCTTTTATGCAAACTTATTTTATTAGGTCTAAAAGGCATTAGGATATGAGTAGGACCTGAGTAATAGAGCACTTCTGCTAGGACTGTACTTTCTCCTTTTCTTTCCCCCACTGTACAGAACAGCCTCTGTTTAAAACAAATCTCATTGAAATAAATGAAGTATTTGCAGAGGCAGTACTTGGTGGATTGCAAACATAATCTTCAGGGACAAGACCTGCAAATCTTAAAAAGTACTTTAAAGTCTAGTGGGAGTACTTAATCAATCACATGAGAGGTAGAGAGACACTTTGGTCCAAAACCAAAACTGTGATAAAAAGGCTAATTAGCAGGAGCAATGGAAGAAAGATGGATGTACTGCCTCCAAACTCAAAACAGTAAAATTAATTACTAAAGAGAATTTGCACACAAATCTCTTGAGGTCTAAATGAGGCCTCTAGAAGGTTACACATTTCTTTAATTCTGAAGAAATGAAAGTGGATAAATAAATTCCAGACTTCCAAGAGTATTAGAACTATACTTCTCAATGGGTGGTACACAGAGGCAGTCAAGTGGCATGCAGCCACTCTTGCCAACTGCAACAAAATGGCAGCTATCAGGAAGAGATGGCAACATTTGGGACACAGCTTCTTAAAATGCTTCCCCTTGTAAGAAAAAAAGGGGGGGCAACCACACATACAAAAGCAGAAAAGTAAATGTGAGTGCATAAACATACACATGACAATTAGAACATAGCTAATTCTCACTTAGCAATAGAAATCAACCTTGCAAGAGAGATCTGGGAAGTCCTACCTTTGGACAGCAGTGGCCAGCACGGGCAACTGTGCTATTCTGCATTCATCTGTTTGCTGGCTTTGCCTGCCTGCCTTTCCCCAACCTATTTTATATTGCTCAAGCTACCAAATTTGTACAATATTCCTTCCAAGTCGCAAGGTTGACAACGAAAACTCCTTAAAGGCCTGCCCTTGAGCAAGTACCACTCTTGATATGTCATTGCCAACTGACAATGCAAAGCACTTTCTGATCAGAGGCCAAACAGCAGGGATATCCTTGCTACTTTTATACCTGTGGTTGCCAGAGAAGGCTGGGAAACTGTGGTTGCCTCATGGGAATGGATTTCACTAAAATGCTATGCTGGACAAAGCAGTTCATGGGGGAAAGCCCCTTGGGTTAACCTTTCATAGCCTCTGTATTCACATCCATGATACCTGCTCCTTGGTATCATGAAAGAAGCTACAGTATGGATTAAGACATTACAGGTAGTCCTCAATTTACATCTACAACTGGGACCAGAATTTATGTTGCTAAACAAGGTGGTTGTTAAATGAATTTTAAAGAGTAAGAGTCAACTGAAGCCAGAACATATCTTGTTGGAATTAATGGACAGACAATAGAAAAGAACCACATAAGACTATTTTTATATATGATCACTGCTACAAGACTACTATATGTTCAAAAATGGAAACTCTGATCTACCTACAATTGGAATGGTTGGTGAAGATGACAGACTAGCAGAGATGGGAAAATTAAATCAGAAAGGTCAACTATTACATTAATTAGTGAGTGGAAACTCCTTATGTATTTCTTGCTGAAAAAGGAAAAAAAAACATGAACTTGTGATTTATGGGTTAGATCAGGGGAAGGCAACCTTGGCTCTTTTGTGACTCGTGGAGTTCAACTCCCAGAGCAGCATCGCTCAGCTTGGAAACCTCTCCCTTTCCCCTCAGCATGGCTGGCTCAGGACTTCTGGGAATTGAAGTCCACGAGTCATAAAAGAGCCAAGGTTTCCTACCTCTGGGTTAGATGATTAGAAAGGGTAACTTATGGAAGAAGGAAATTAAGATGTAACTTTAGAGAGACAGTGTACAATATAAATGCATTTATAACAACTGTCAAAAGGTGCAAATGCTATGTCTTCCCTTTTATATTTCTATTTCTTTATCTATTTCCTAACCTATTCAATATTCTTCTTTTTATCTTTTTTCTTTTCTAAAATTTTATTGCTTTTATCTTCTTAAAAATCTCAATGAAAATATATTAAAACATAAAAAAATCAATGATTACTTTGAAGCAACAGTTTTTAGATGAAAATCAGTGAGTTAGCAGAGGGGTCTCCAACCCCCAGTCTGTGGACCAGTACCAGGCCGCGGCATGCCAGCAACTGGGCCGCACAAACAAGTAAAGCCCCATCCATGAGATGCAGGCAGCACACAAAACTATGCCCCCTCCGGTCCACAGAACTCTCTCCACGGAACCAGTCTCTGGTGCCCAAAAGGTTGGGGACCTCTGAGATAGCAGATATGCAATTTCTTGTGAATGTCATGTGTATGTGAGGCGTATGTGTGTATAATATATACTGCTTGTATAATAATATATATTTATTTTTGCTACACATGGCATATTCATAACCATGTCCTTATTTCTAATCTTGACAGAGCTTTCATAAACTTCATCATGAATGATAAATATAATCAAATGCCAATTAACATATAAAATAACCTTCTCAGAAATAGTGGTAACAAATTCTTTTGACAGAATTGCTTAAAAATATTTGCATTAAAACATTTCACCTATATTTTTATCTGGCAGTGTACTTCAAAGTTCATCCAGACTTAGATTCAGCTTGGACCAAGACCTTCAGCATAATAATACAAGACCTCTATTGTATTTGCAATTGAGTGTTTTAGTAAAAAAAAGGAATGTAAATACAATGGAGGCATAGATACATAATTTCAAATTTTATTTAGGATGCATTTACATCGTGAGAAAATAAAGAACTAGATCACAGGGAGAATATTTGCTCTGACTATAATGCATCACTGTTTTCCCTTTCTCCAATAGCCTATAGGTAAGAATGGCTATTGCTTTATTTAATACCAATAGCACTTAGATTTATATACCACTCCATAGTGCTTTACAGCCCTCTCTAAGCAGTTTACAGAGTCGGCATATTGCCCCCAACAATCTGGGTCCTCAGGAATAGAAACTGAGAGTAAGCTTCGGAGTGCCGTGTTCAACAGTGTTAATTCAATTTGCAAGTGTTTTCATGTCCATAGATGAACATTTACTGTGCCACAACCCCAATGATGAATGAGAATAAGCAACTGGCAACCCCACTCACCCAGCATTCTCAAGGCAAAACTTTCATTCTTTGCAAAAAATCTAGTTGCTAACATACATTCTATTTTGTAAAACTGCTGTCACAGATTGATCTCCCCCCCACCCCAATATTGAGGGCCCCAGATTGGTCATTCTGCTCTTAAAACATTCTGAACAATCTGTCTGGTGGGATATTAATGTGTCTACAAAAAAGCAGGCTATCAGAACTCACAGCTCTGACACATTGCTCCATAAAAAAGCAACTGGGTTTTGCAACAGCATCAGGACACAGACATATAAAACTATGATGATTTATGCTTCCAGTATTTCCACTGCAGAAGCAGAGACATGATGCCTTTGTTCTATCATTTACAGGAACAGTTCACACATACACTATATTTAAAACATTTCCCAAAACTGCTACAGAAACATACTTCAAATGTTTTGATAAAGAAGATTAATCAAGTGCTTTCAAAAGTACATACCGGTAGTGCAAATGGATATGAGACATGATAATGTGAAGGCCAGATGTCATCCAAGACAGCAGAATGATGTACACAGAGTTACAAAGCACCTCTTATAATATACAGAGACGGTCCGACTGCAGTAGGTCAATAATTCAATTAATCTAATACCCTAGCTATGCTGTTTCACTGGCTCAAGAGCTCTGAACAGACTTACGGTAGCAAACAAGTGAGGGATCAGAGAACCTGGCAACACTTGAACAATGCCAGAAGTAGTATAGAGGATTGCAAGGCTTTATATAAACAGACCCAGACAATTAACCAGAAGTGAGACCTTTAATCAAATCTTATCTAGTGTAGCCAGTTCGGGCTTTTATGATCAGAGCTGGAAAATCCACGATCTAGGGCATGTAAGTGCCCAGATATATGATGTTGAGGCCTACATTTTTAATGAAAGAAATGCCTATAACAGCCTGAAGGAATTATTTTAAAAATCAAATCTATATAGCTCAAGCACTGTTTCTATATCAGGGGTCCCTAACCCCTGGTCCGTGGACCAGTACCGGGCTGCGGCATGCCAGCAACCAGTCCACACAAACAAGCAAAGCCCCATCTGCAGGATGCAGGCAGCACACAAAACCATGCCTCCCCTGGTCCGCAGAAAAACCTCTCTCCACATTACCAGTCCCTGGTGCCCAAAAGGTTGGGGACTGCTGTTCTATATAATGTTAAGAGTTGTGACATGGCCCAATTCTCTCCAGCATTGTTTCTGTTCCAGTTGGAACAGTTTTTCTTCCTGGTTATAAAGTTCTCATATTTAACTTGATTCTATGGGCTGGCATGCTCTGTAATAAAAATATCTGTCTGGCACTAGAATATTTCATTTATGCTCAGTGAAGGTTCATAATTCTTGCACACGATTAAAAATCTGTTCAGATTCACCTGGAGGATTATAAAGGCAGTGTGCCCTTATTATTGCCTCAGAAATAAACATTTAAGATTGCTAGTTTGTACATAAATTGATGCATGTCATAGATAATGTCCATGATGTTTCACCTTTGCCATGTAATAAAACTAGAATATTAAAAAGTTAAATACCAATTTTTAAATAAAAAAAACAGATTGAACAAAATGCAAGAAAAATAACTCTTTTCCTGATGAAACTTATTTTAACAATAAAAATTACAGCTCTGGCAGAAGAGCTACATGTTATGCAACATTCCATGTCTCTTTTTCTCTCTGGGAGAACAATTTGCCACTTAGAGCAATTGTACTGGAATTGTGGCACAGAAAGTTACTTATTGCATATTTTAATATCCAGCCAATAATATTATAGGAATTACACCACAATGCACAAGAAATGAGTAAAATTGCTTCTCTATAAGATTGGCCTAGAGTAGGGATGGTAAACTGGAGCTGTCTAGGCTGAGCTACACTCCCATTATTCCTGAGCTCTAATTGTCCTGGGTGTTATTATTATTATTATTATTTATTAAATTTTTATACCGCCCTTCTCCCGAAGGACTCAGGGCGGTGAACAGGGCATATCTTAAAACTACAAAAATACAAAAATTAAAAAAGAATTAAATTATTGCCCACAATAAAAACAATAAATATATATATAAATATTAAAACCCTAAGTGATTCCCCATCAGGCCAGGCCAGCTTGTTGATGAGGTTTAATCACATTAAGCTGGTAATAATCAACTTTTATTATAATGACCATTTAAAAAACCCCAACAACATGAAGTCCTCATTGCTATACAATACAGTCATAAGATATTTTATTGATGTGGGAATTTTGAGTGGTTTTAATGGTTAACTAAAAAAACTTTGGGGCTTTTTCATGCAGAATTATATTTGCTTTCTACAGTATACCATTTTGAAATCAGATATAATGAAAAGCAATATAATGTTTCAAGTAAATATTTTAAAAGAGAAAGGTTGACCAGATACAGTAATATAAAACTTAAAATGATGAAAGCTGTTACTCTGTTCCAACCTATCAATAACTATCCATACTTGAGGACTTTAAAACTTTAAAGGAAAAATTACAAAATGTAAAAAGATTGAACTGAGTGGACACAAAGATTTAGAATGCTAGATTTATAAGGCAAGGATAAAAATCTGGTTATGTTTAGTCTATAGGAAAGGTAAAAAAAACAATTATAGAAATAGTCAGATTTATACCTATGATTAAATTCAAATAAAGTGAATTAATGAGTTTAATGAATTATTGTGTTCACATTGAAATGTAGCTGGTTAATTAACTTTGTATATTATTGCAGAGCAATATAACTTTTGTCTAAGTTTGAATTCCATTTTAAGAAAGCAGAAGTGAATAATACTAATTTTTCCATTGGAATTGGTCTAAAGTACATGAAACACTAACAGGTTAATTCTATAGACAAGTGCATTGCAAAAACTATATTCCTATGGTCTTTGAGTTTCATTGTGTATTTATGCATTTTTCTACACTAACAAGATATGTAATAGAAGGCAAGCTCATAAATATATATTGTATATTAAAACATGTTCAATGTTATGATTTGCCATTTTGGAAAAGAATAATCTTAAGGATGCATTTGTCACCCCAATCATCAAAAATTGATTAGAAAATAATATTTCTATATAGTGGCTTTTAAATATCACATTACCTCACATTAAAACTGCATTACTATCAGACTTGGGCACATAATCAGCACATTTGTACAAAGTTACCTAAGTTACATAAGGTCTGTGCTTTTGTTTCAGAACACAAATTATACATTTTTCCACTGTTTGGTATGGTATTATCAATGCTCAGCCAACAAGCCCAAAAATATTTAAAAAGCCCAAAATAAAATTCAGAGTCAGAGAGTTTATGATGAGTTGTTTTTGTTTTGTCGGTTTTTTTTAAAGGAGGGAAAGACCATAATAGCTATTAAGGAGATGGGAAACTCATTTTATGTTCTACTTCAAGAAAAAAAAATATTGGTGTGGTCCCAATGGTGAGCAGCATGTCTTTTTTTATTTATAGTCCAATGTTTTAAATTCCATTATATGATTTTTCTCCTCTAGTAGATGTTTTACTGTCTATGCTTAATTACTATAAACTGAAGTCTCATAACTGCAGCAGATATAAATTTGATTTGATATAGGCAGGGCTTTTTTTCTCATAGAACGCGTTCTGGCACCTTTTTTTTGAAAAAAAAAATAAAATAAAGCTCCCTCTACTGGCTTTAGGAGTAGGCAATCTTGGCTCTTTTTTATGACTCGTGGACTTCAACTTCCAGAAATCCTGAGCCAGCCACGCTGAGTTGAAAGAGAGATTTCCAAGCTCAGCCATGTGGCTTAAGAATTCTGGGAGTTGAAGTCCTTGAGTCATAAAAGAGCCAAGGTTGCCTACCCTGCACTAGAGGAGGACATTAAAATTATTTACAAGGTTACTTCTTTAGGAACTAAACTTTTAGAATCTAAAACAGCTAATTCAAAAAAGCCAACAGGAAAGAACCTCACATTTTTCATCTGCTTCTGTCTTTTGGAAGGTAAAATTAGATAACAAAATAATCTATTTCCTATGTTAACATCTCTGCAATGAAATCAATAAAGGTAACAGGAAAGAAATGGGAAACCTTTTTCTCAATGTAATATGTCTAATTTAGCTGATGCTAGGAAAAAAAATAGTATCTTTTGTAAATACTCTTGAAAACTATTTTGAATCTATAACCATCTATTACAACTAAACCACTTTAAATTAAACAATTAAGAATGAAATATTCTTAATTTGGACTTTACTTTTACTGTTTGGACTGTTGTGTGTTTTGAAAAATAGATTATTTAGAATCTAGTTATATTGCACTTCGCTCCCAGTGACAGCACCTCTGAGCACTTTTTTTTTTTTTAAAAGCACTGGGTATAGGTTTAATATAAATTTGATGCAGCAGCTATAGATTTGGAGCTGGATTTGCACTATATATAAAAGATCACTACATCTCCACAGAAATACACAAAACCAAGGATGAAAACCTCCTAGAATCCATATAGGTCAATATAAAAGAGGAAATATTGACATTGCTATAGGTGTACAGTACAGGGCAACCAAGCATTTGCTAATCAATTAACAAATGTATGTAGGAAACATACCACAGCAGTAATGGGAGATTTTAACTACCCTGATATCAACTGGGAGATAAACTCTGTAGCAAGTGGGAGATCGAACAGATTTCTAACCAACTTAACTGACAACTTTGTCATCCAAAAGGTAAAGGAGGGAACTAGAGGAAAAGCTATACTGGAGTTAATTCTTACTAATGAAGAAGTGATAGAAGGAGTTGAAGTTGCCAGAACCTTGGGTGATAGCGACCACGTCATATTGGAATTCAACATAACGCAAACACAAGCAATAAAATATAATCCAACTAGTGTCTTAATCTTTAAAAGATTTTAACAAACTCAGAGAGAGCCTAAGAAAAATTCTATGGATAAAAATCCTAAAGGGGAAAACAACTCAAGAAGTATGGGAAATTCTGAAAAATATGACTATAAAAGCCCAGTCCAACACAATACTACTGAAAAAGAAAAACAAGAAATCCAAGAAGAAACCAGCATGGCAGCACAAAGATTTCTCTGGTGAACTGAAAGACAAAAAGGATAAGTACAAAAAATGGAAAGAGGGGCACATAACTAAAGCAGAATATCAGCAGATAGCCAGAATCTGCAAAGATGAAGTCAGGAAAGCAAAGGCTCAGAATGAACAAAGACTTACAATAAAAGTCAAAGATAATAAAAAAGTTTCTTTCAACATATAAATAACAAAAAAAGGTCAAGGAAACAGTTGGTCCTCTAAAGAGAGAAGATGGCAAGGAAGTAACAGGAAGTAGAGAGAAAGCGGAGCTGCTTAACTCATTCTTTGCATCAGTCTTCATGCAAAAAGAAACCACAGCCCAACCTACCAAATGCATAACTGTAAAAAACAGACTAAAAATTAAAATTAAAATAAGCAAGAAAATGGTAAGAGAACACCTGTCTGATCTTGATTAATATAAATCATCAGGACTTGATAGATTATATCCCAGAGTTCTGAAGGAGCTGGTAAATGTTATCACAGAACCATTATACCATATCTTTAAAAAATCCTTAAGCACTGGGGAACTACCAGAGGATTGGAAAGAGTTGATGTGGTTCCCATCTTTAAAAAAGGGGAAAAAACAGACCTAGGAAACTGGAGATCAGCCTAACATCAATACCTGGGAAGATACTGGAAAAAATAATCAAAAAACCAATCTGTGAACATCTAGAAACAAATAGTTATAACTAGTAGCCAGCATGCGTTCGTTAAAAACAGATCATGCCAAACCAATATTATTTGCTGTTGAACCGGTCCTAAAGCACCCCTGTCCAGGGGAGCCCTTTGTAATTCAGGCCGACACCAGTGACGTGGCTGTCGGAGCTGTACTACTGCAAAAGAACCAAAGTGGAACCCTGTGCTACACCTCGAAAACATTTAGTGAGAGCGAGAGGAGGTGGGCAATATGGGAAAAGGAGGCTTTCGCAATCTGCTGGTCTATTAAACTGGAGGCACTATCTAGAAGGGAGCAAGGAGCCTTTTGAACTATGGACAGATCACAAAAATCTAGAAGCACTGAAAACTCCCTACAAATTGTCCCCGAAACAAGTGCGGTGGGCGCAGTACTTTAACCATTTTAACTTCACTCTAAAGTACATATCAAGACGGAAAAACCTCCTAGCTGATGCTCTATCCAGACTGCCCCAGTACAAAAGCCAGCGCGAAGAGGTTAAGAAGGCAATTATCTCCAATCCACAAATTGCTAATCAACTCATGCCTAGCAGGGCCCCTAATCCTGATAACCCTGGGGCAAAGAAAATAAAACAAGAGCTCTTCACCGATCAATGGTTTAAGGGCAATCAAACCTCCCTAACATGCAGAGATGGTTTGGCTTACAAGGGGGGGGGGGAAATTGTACTTGCCAGAAACCCTCTGTCTTAATGCTCTCAGACACACCCATGACGTAAAACACGCTGGACACTTTGGGTATTTAAAAACCCTACATCTCATCCGCCGGTAGTTATGGTGGCCGGGGTTAAAACGGGATGTGGAAAATTATGTCAGGAGTTGTACTGTGTGTGTCACCATGAAAAGAGTTCCAAGGAAATCCCCTGGGTTACTGCAGCCAGTGGCAGACCCTTCTCAACCATGGGAAGAAATTGCTATGGATTTTATAGTAGACCTACCTGAAAATAGAGGAAATACAGTCATCTGGACTGTGATAGACCTGTTTTCAAAGCAGGCTCACTTCATCACCTGCAAAGGACTCCTGTCTGCCCAACGACTGACTAAATTGTTCTTGAAACATATCTAGCGGCTGCATGGAGCCCCTAAACGAATAATTTCGGACAGGAGGGTACAATTCACAGCTAGGTTTTGGAGGAGCTTTCTTAAATTACTTGGATCATCTCAAGGTCTATCATCTGCTTTTCATTCATCTACTAATGGGGCCACGGAATCCGCTAACAAGATGGTGGAGCAACATCTCAGATGCTATGTTTCCTACCAACAAATCAACTGGACCGACCTCCTTCCTTTTGCAGAGGTGGCTTACAATAACTCTGTTCACAGCTTCACGCTTTTCAGAGTAGCCACAGGAAAAGAAATCAGCCCAATACCTGAATACCCCCAGGTGCCCTCTGCTTCTCAGACACTTGATCAATGGGTGAAGGGGTGGGAAGACGTTTGGAGAGCCATGAAGACTGCTTTAAAAAAGACTTCCGAGATCTATAAAAAGCAGGCAGATAAAAAGAGGGCTCCTCAAAGAACATTACAAGTTGTGGAAAAGGTTTATCTGTCGACTAAATATTTACGCCTCAAATTACCCAGTAAGAAATTAGGACCGAAATTCTTGGGGCCTTTCTCCATTGTGAAGATCATTAACCCGGTCATAGTAGAATTAAAACTCCATAGGCTTTTAGGGAGAGCTCACCTGTCTTCCATTGCAGCTTGTTGAAACCTTTTCGGGGTTCTACTTTAAGGCCTCCCCCTACGAAGGCTCCCGGACCCCTCATGGTAGCGGGTCAGAAATGCAGGCCGGAGCTCCATTCTCAACTGCAGAATGAAGCTTCTGCTTTGGCCGCAGAAGAAATGGGCCAGCGAGGCATGTGTCAATCTATGGGAGGCCTGGCTGCAATGGTAAGCTCCAATCCCCCACCCCTGCCCTAGCTTGATTTTTAGGCATGCACCTAGCCCCCAAACTAGGGGTCATTTTTGGAATAGGGCTTATATTAGGCCCACCTTCAAAAAATCAAACTAGGGCTTATTTTCGGGGTAGGTCTTACTTTTGGGAAAACATGGTAGTAGACCAGTGAAATGCTGTGGACATAATATACTTAGGCATTCAACAAAGTAAACCACAACCTACTTCTTGGTAAACTAGAAAAATGTGGGATAAACAGCATCACCACTAGATGGATTTGTAACTGGCTGACAAACTGTACTCAACAAGTAGTCTTTAATGATACTACAGGAAGCAGTGGAATAACACAAGGTTCTATCTTTGGCCCAGTACTCTTCAATATCTTCATAAATGACTTAGATGAGGGAATAGAAGGGGAACATATCAAATTTGCAGATGACACTAAACTGGCAGGAATAGCCAATATTCCAGAAGATAAATTCAGGATCCCAAAAGATTGTAACAGACTTGAACAATGAGCCCTATCCAACAACATGAAATTTAATGTGGAGAAAAGCAAGGTTTTATACCCAGGCAGAAAAAACCAAAGGCACAAGTACAGAGTAGGTGAAGTGCAAAGAAGAATAACTAAGATAATTAAGGGCTTGGAGACAAAAAGAACGGTTACAGGAATTGGGTATGGCCAGTCTAGAGAAAAGAAGGACTAGGGGTGACATAATAGCAGTATTCCAGTATTTCAGGAGCTGCCAGAAAGAAGAAGGGCATCAACTTATTTTCCAAAGCACCAGAAGGCAAGACAAAAAACAATGGATAGAAACTAATCAAGGAGAGAAGCAACCTGGAATTGAGGAGAAAATTTCCAACAGTGAGCACAGAAGGCAAAAACAGCTTGCCTTCAGACGTTGTAGGTGTTTCATCACTGGGGTTTTGTAAGAAAAGACTGGACAGCCACCTATCTGAAATGGTATAGGTTGGACTAGACCTCCAAGGTCCCTTCCAGCTCTATTCTGATTGATTGATTGATACGTATGTGCTGTTGTACTAACTTTGAAGCTATACTTTTAATTGTGGCTCATCAAGCACATCTAACTTTGGAATGAAGATCTTTGAACAACCTGATACTATGCACTATGAGGAAAGCCAGAAAATGCTTTTAAACATAAAATTGTGCATGGTTTTATAACTCCTGGCTTAATCACTTCCAGAGTGGAATATGTTTATATAACAGTCTCTCAAATGAACTTAATCTTGATCCAAACAGAAAATTAAACCCTCATAATCAAAAATATTCAATCATCTAGCAGACAAGAACTAAATCAATTGAGTGAAGCTGCCAAATTGAGGTGAAAATGTGGTGGTTAAAAGGTGGACTCTCTCCCTATAATGGTGAAAGAAGAAAAACTGTTTCCTGCTGCATGACATTCTTGTTTCATATATTGTGAAAAACTTCTCAACATTCTTCATCTCATGAGTCTCAAGCTAACAGACCAGGATAATTTGGATTAACAAATATATCTTCTTTTGCATCTTTGTTTAAAACATAGATTCTCATTCCATATACCAGACAATTGTGCAACTTATTTTGCCAATTTGGAATATGTTAAATCTGGACCTAATTGATCTGTAGAATTTCTAAACTCTTTGTAGTTATATAGTTCTGCTAAACATAGGTAAAAGCTGAAGCAGGAATCTGCGGCCACCAAGGCATGTCTTTTCCCCCCAGAAGTCTGATTGATGTGAAAACTGACATGCACAAATGTGCCCACACATCTTCCCCTACCTCCTCTTTATCTCACATACCATGTACACAGTGACTGGGTTCATCCACTGAACTAAGCCAAATATTGCTTCATTTGGGCATATTGTGGTGTGTGACCTTGTATATACTGCATTAGCATTGCATACAAATCAGGTCTTGGTGGTTTCTTCAATAAACATGGCTCAAAATCCTGACTTAGCATTGTGAATGTGTGCAACATATATAATAGTAAGAGGCATGGATGTACATACAGGCGTGTTCTATCTTCCTTCTGAGGTCCCTGTTGATACAAGATGAGTACAGAGAACTTTGGAAAAGGAATGCGACAATTAGCAAAACATAATTTAAGCTTGGAAGGAGTAGAGTATACTAAAAAGAAAAAGTGATTCAATGTTCACTCTCTGGTATAAGAGGGAGGGAGGGAAAACCATGTCAGGCTTGCAAGATTCTGTTACTATAGCATGTAACCATAGGGTTCTGGTATTTTTTACAGAGTCTATTTCCTATCTTGGCCTACCCTGAAGAGCAGACATTGAAATATACGTTGGCATGGTTAATTGGCAGTGATATTATCAACTGCAGGACTATTTGGTAAAGAATGCTTATGGAGACTATTGGAGGCTAATTTTTTTTACTTCTTTTTCTAGTAATACTAATATCTGGAAAATGGAAATCTTGACATATGTTAATGGTATTCCTGGATTGTGATTTGGTCCCACAGAATGAATTAAGGAACTCTGAACTTTGAGTCAGAGCTTAGCTGTACAAATTCAGATCTCTTGTGTTGGGACATAATTAAGGGATATGCCTTGCAACATGCACAGCATTTCAGAATGGCAACAGCTTTTTCCTAAAAACGAAAGAAATGGCTCTCAGTCTTTCCACTATTAACAGAAAACAAATATGAAGCAGAAAGCAATTTAGTCTTGCACTCTTTCTATCTCTGCATCTTGTATCACTTGTATCATATTGGAAATGTGCTGTGTAGCAGCTAATGAGCAAATGTCTTCATTTCTTTGAGAAATTAAGCAACTCTCTATGTTAAAGGAGGGTAACTGAAGCTATAAACAAAAAAAGAGAAAAGAATGAAGCACAAAGGTTTCAGGAACTCCTCCTTAATAATGGTCATGAAACTACTTGCTGTTAAAATTATCAGCATTAGACACCTCAGTGCCAGCCAGCGCCAAGAAATGATGAGTAAATGGTGCAAATGTGCGAAATCCAGATGTGTCGTGTAGCAGAGGGTTATATAGGTTTTCACAGGGCTCCATCAACAGTCCTACAAATGTCATATTGGCATTTATGACCTGTGTTTTATATGCATTTTACATTGTATAGCTGTTATAGCGAGTCAACAGCACAACAAAGCAGACAGAAGCACTGCTGAGTTTCAGATGACAGTGGTATGTCCCAATAAGAGATTTTAAACTTTAGAATGAAACTCTACCCTATCAAATTTGCTTTAGATCTTTTAACAATACTTCCTCAAATGCCTTGTAAAATAGTAATGTCTGGTAGTAATTATCAAACACCATACACACTGTTTACAGTAGAGTTGTAATATTAAAAAAATGTTTTTGCACAGAGAAGTCAAATACGTCTGAAAAGTACCCAAATGTCTGCTGTATTCTATGCCAACAGGACAATCCAGCCAAAAATGTAGAAACAGAAGATTGCCAAATAAAAGAAAATATAACAAATTGGTAATGGCTTCTATCTTGACAGAAAATGAAAATTATACCTCAATGTGTGGCCACTCATGTGGACACAAAAGAATGTCTTACAGGCAATCATTTTATTTCAGATAACATACCCTGACAGTTATGCAAGGACTGCTGGCTGGGTTTCACTTTCCATAAAAACAGCAACCATATCCTACAAAATGGTTTACAATCATATAATTTATGCATCTCTCTCTCACACACCCTTCTCTCTCTCTCTCTCTCTCTCTCTCACACACACACACACACACAGACACACAGACACACACACACAATTTCAGTAAATCATCTCAAAGCACACTGCTATAGTTTTTGAGGAGTGGGTTGGAAGTCTACACTAAAAATTCCTTCAAAGATGCCACAATTGGATCCAGCCAGTCAACCTAGTTAAGGGCATTGAAGAGGGGAAAAAACTAATCTGAATCCAAAAATATTTTGTTCTTCCCAAACCAATCTCTCAACCAAAAAATTCTTTTAGGTTAGTGAAATTCCAAAAGACACAATCCTGAAACAACTTAATCTAGAGTATACAAAATAAACTTTTATTTGTGTGCATGTTCTCAGCAGTAGGCTAACTCTGATTAAGCCCTAGGATCAATATGTTGCTATATGAATGGGCCCTTGGTAAGAATCCTTGCTTTGTCTGTTTTCTTCTTTATTTTGTGCACTGGAATATTCCTTCAGTGGCTTAGAAATCAACAATGGACACTAAGATAGCATAAAAAAAAGAGAGAATTTACTAAATGGGTGGTGCATGAAAGTGTGTGTGAGGGGAGATTTTGTTTTAAAGAAACACACAGTATAAAAAGCAATCTCACCCACTAATGGAAAGCACTCCCAACTGCCATAATATTTCCTATAATGCATCGTATCTCTCAAACAGAAAAAGATTCCCTGTCCTGTTTTAGGCTTACTATAGTCTTGAAAATAAACCATGGTCTGATATACACAGTTTTACTTGGAGGGAGGGTGATATTACTGGTAGTGGGTTGCGTGTGTGTGTGTGCGCGCGTGTACATGTACTAGCGTGTATTAGCCTTGACTCCTGTTTTCAGAGTTGGCTTGCTGCTGCCTTCTAGGCTGAAAAAAAAAAGACTAGCACAAGTCATCCAGCTGGCTTTGTGCCCTAAGCAAGGAGTAGAATTCACAGTCTCCTGGTTTCTACTGGATTCCACTGGGACAGGATAGATTTTAACCCTATCATTCAACTTGTGTGATTAAGTAACAGTTAGGGTGGGTGAAGGATAAAGTTGCTTATAAACTTCACTAGTTCTGTGATGCAGGAAAGTTATTTTTTCTACACTATTAAGGAAGTGTAGTAAGGGAATGGCAATCTTTTTTAGGCTTATTTAAAGTGGAGATAAAGATAAAATCTATCCCTCAGTAGAGGAATTTTGTTAAGGAAAAATATCCTTGCATAAAACATCCTTGCATAAAACAAATTTGTTCATAAGTAGGTCATGGGAAGAGAAAATTAAAACATCCTGAAGACAGATTTTGAAAATACTTTCTATCCTCTATTTCGTACTTAAAGTTATTTTGAACTCATAAGTTTCTCACCATCCTTCATCATTCTCCACTTCAGGTTCAGGTACTTCATCTTCAGGTGTTTCTGATATTGCCTGGTTTAGTTTTGATTTGAATCGATCCAGTAACACCAATGTCTGGAATCAAAATATGATGCTTAACACATGCCCAACTCACTGTGCCTTACACAAAGATGCTTTTTCAAAAGGCAATTGGACTTTCTTTGTTCTTCCTTGAAGATGTTTTGTTTCTCATCCAAGAAGCTTCTTCAGTTCTGACTGAATGGTGGCGAAAGGAAGGATTTATATTTATATAACTTATATATAATTTATAACCAGGTTTGAGAGAGGGGTCAAAGAGGCCATCTACATTAAGATTGAAGGGCCCTCTCTCAACAGAAGGGGAGGCATATAACGCCACAAATCTCCTGTTTACAACACAGTCCTTTCAGCAATTCCAAGAAGGTTCCATACCCATTTACATTATTCAGGTGACCTGAGGGCACAGATAAACCTCCAAGTGGCCTCAATGACTCTCAGAATGAGTGTTAACGATCAGATGACTACGAGGAATATAAATCCCTCCATTCTCCACCATTCAATCAGAACTGAACAAGCTTCTTGGATGAGAAGCAAAACATCTTCCAACGAAAAACAAAGAAAGTCCAATTGCCTTTTGAAAAAGCACCTTTGGAACAACCATGACCTGGATGACTGAGAATCTCTAGACATTGTGCCTCACACAGTTTTAGTATTCACAATACAGAATTTGCAAAGTGCTGTATTTTGTGAAAAAACATGCTGAACTATATTTTTTTAATATGCTTATTTTATCAAATAATTTTTTGTCTATTACTCTTCAATGAATGTAATTCCAATGAATATTCTAGCTCTTCACTGGCTACATATAGTGAGGGGAAAAAGTATTTGATCCCCTGCTGATTTTGTACATTTGCCCACTGACAAAGAAATGATCAGTCTATAATTTTAATGGTAGGTTTATTTTAACAGTGAGAGACAGAATAACAACAAAGTAATCCAGAAGAACGCATTTCAAAAAGGTTATACGGTAAATTGATTTGCATTTTAATGAGTGAAGTATTTGACCCTTTCGTAAAACATGACTTAGTTGTTGTTGTTGTTGTTAGTTGCGAAGTCATGCCCGACCCATAGCAACCCCATGGACAACGTTTCTCCAGGCCTTCCTGTCCTCTACCAACTTCTGGAGTCCATTTAAGCTCATGCCTACTGCTTCAGTGACTCCATCCAACCACCTCATTCTCTGTCGTCCCCTTCTTCTCTTGTCCTCAATCTTTCCCAACATTAGGCTCTTCTCCAGTGAGTCCTTCCTTCTTATTAGGTGGCCAAAGTATTTGAGTTTCAAATTCAGGATCTGGCCTTCTAAAGAGCAGTCAGGGTTGATCTCCTTTAGGACTGAATGGTTTGATCGCCTTGCAGTCCAAGGCACTCGCAGGAGTCTTCTCCAGCACCATAATTCAAAAGCCTCAATTCTTTGGTGCTCAGCCTTTCTTATCGTCCAACTTTCACAGCTACGAGAAGCTCATGGTCTGAGCCACATTCAACTCCTGCTCTTGTTTTTACTGACTGTATAGAGATTTTCCATCTTTGGCTGCAGAGCACATAGTCAATCTGATTTTTGTGTGGACTGTCTGGTGATATCCACGTGTAGAACCGTCTCTTGGGTTGTTGGAAAAGAGTGTTGGCCATGACCATTGTATTCTCTTGACAAAATTCTGTCAGCCTGTGCCCTGCTTCATTTTGTACTCCAAGGCCAAACTTGCCTGTTATTCCGGTTATCTTTTGGCTTCCTACTTTAGCATTCCAATCCCCCATGATGATAAGGACATCATTTTTTGGTGATAGTTCTATAAGGTGCTGTCCCTTTGATGCAGTGAAGTTATCCTGTCCCCTTAGCAGAAAAACACTCCGAAAGCATAATGTTTCCACCTCCACGTTTGACGGTGGGGATGGTGTTCTTGGGGTCACAGGCAGCATTCCTCCTCCTTCTAACAGAGCGAGTTGAGTTGATGCCAAAGAGCTCGATTTTGGTCTCATCTGAACAGAACACTTTCACCCAGTTCTCCTCTGAATCATTCAGATGTTCATTGGAAAACTTCAGACGGGCCTGTACATGTATTTTCTTTGAGCAGAGGGACCTTGCGGGCGCTTCAGGATTTCAGTTCTTCATGGTGTAGTGTGTTTTCTTGATGACTATGGTCCCAGGTCCCTTGAGATCATTGACAAGATCTTTCCGTGTAGTTCTGGGCTGATTCCTCACCATTCTCATGATCACTGAAACTCCACGAGGTGAGATCTTGCATGGAGCCCCAGACCAAGGGAAATTGAGTTATTTTGTATTTCTTCCATTTGCGAATAATCACACCGTTGTCACCTTCTCACCAAGCTGCTTGGCGATGGTCTTGTAGCCCATTCCAGCCTTGTGTAGGTCTGCAATCTTGTCCCTGACATCCTTGGACAGCTCTTTGGTCTTGGCCATGGTGGAGAGTTTGGAATCTGATTGATTGATTGCTTCTGTGGACGGGTGTCTTTTATACAGGTAACAGGTTGAGATTAGGAGCACTCCTTTTAAGAGAGTGCTCCTAATCTCAGCTCGTTACCTGTATAAAAGTCACCTGGGAACCAGAAATCTTGATGATTGATAGGGGATCAAATACTTATTTCACTGATTAAAATGCAAATCAATTTATAACTATTTTGAAATGCGTTTTTCTGGATCTTTCTGTTATTATTCTGTCTCTCATTGTTAAAATAAACCTACCATTAAAATTATAGACTGATCATTTTCTTGTCAGTGTGCAAACGTACAAAATCATCAGGGGATAAAATAATTTTTTCTCTCACTGTAGATATCTATATTATATTTTATATTGTAAGCTATACCTTACAATACAAACATACTGTAAGGTGTAGCTCATGTTTGCACGCATTTATAGGTATTGGAATGTTCCTACACACAAAAAAATAACTTATGACAGAATTATTTATCCATTGAACTGTGCTGCTAGGGAACACCTGATTTCACTTTTGTTCCAAAAGGAATAATCATTTCATTGAATCAAATGTATTCAGGTACTAATAGTGATGAGCCTATTCACCGCAATTATTTAAAATATTCATACACTGAACATGAGTGTATGAACCAACAATCATTACAGTGTGCTTTCAAAGAGGTAGTCTTCTACTAAGACACTTTCACTAGCTGTAAAAAAAGTTTGGAATATAGCTCTGTGAAGATGCAGTATGCTGCTTAAAAAGTATAAAGAATAATTCCAGCCTTCTGCTTTCACTATTCTGCTATGGTATCAAGACCATAGATTTGTTAATACGCTTTAAAATTAATGGTAAATTGTAAAAAGATGAAATAAAACTGAACTCCTCCCTCTCCCCCTTCTCCATAATGCAAAATAACAGACTTGTCTTAGATATTTCTGTAACTATAATTGAGTAGATTACTTAGTTTGGTCTGATCTTTTTTTTCCCCTTTTGGGTAAATATGATACTTACCTGATCTTCACGAGACGATCCTTTCTTTGGCTGCTGCTTCCTCAATTCTTCATATTTCTTCTTTTCTTCAAGATATTCTGCAACAATGCTGTTTGGAGCAGCTTCCTCTTCTCCATTTAGAAACCAAAGAAAACACATATTTTATTCAAAGATAATTGTGATACTTAAGTTTACATTACTCGTTTTCATATACATCTTACTGCTTTTTCAAAAAGCAACTGGAGTTGTTGTTTTTTTCTTGAAGATGTTTCGCTTTTTATCCAAGAAGCTTCTTCAGCTGTGGCCAAATGGTGGAGGATGGAAGGCTTTATATTCCTTGTAGTCATCTATCTGCTCATTAGCATTTTTTCTGAGAGCTGTTGAGGCCATTTGAATATTTATATGGGACCTCACTGGAATAATGCAAATGGGTGTAGAACCTTCTTGGAACTGCTGAAAGGATTATACTGTAAACAGAAGATAGGTAGTATTGTTTCTCTCCCCCTCTGTTGAGAGAGGGCTGTTCAATCTTAACATAAATGACCTCTTTGACCCCCTTTTTAAAACAGCAGTCCTTCCTGTCCAGAATAGGGACTCTGCTGTCTTTAAAAGAGTGACCTTTGTCTTTCAAACGTAGATGAACTGCTGAATCTTGTCCTGATGGGTTTGATCTCCTATGTTGTGCCATTCATTTGTGTAGAGATTGTTTGTTTCTCCAAAACACAGATGTGTACATGTCTCACAGCATTGTACTGCATATATCACATTGTTTTATCCTTGAGGTGGACAAGCTTCTGCTTTAGTGTATTTTTGGGTTTGAAGTGTGTCTGTATATTGTGTGGCTGAAAATCCCCCTGAATTTATTCATTTCATATATTGCAGGAATATCTGAAAAGCTCAGGAGGATTTTCAACCAACACAATATGCAGACACACTTCAAACCCCAAAATAAAGTCCAGTTGCCTTTTGAAAAAGCACTTTTGGGACAAGCATGACTTGGATGACTGAGAATCTCCATAGACATACACACAGCGGTGGGATTCAAATTTGTGAACAACCGATTCTCTGTGTGGATGCTGCTTCTAGAAGTCCATTCTGGGCCTGGACAACAAAAAATTAGCTACCAGTTCTACCGAACTGGTGTGAACTGGCTAAATCCCACCACTGCAAACACATTTTATAAAATATTAACTTATTACAGTGCAACCTTATGCATGTTTATTCAGAAGACTCCAGTTTGACAAACTGAAATCCAGGCAATTAACAAATGACTGATAATCAGGGTAAAAACAGTCTTTATTGATTTAGAACTTCTAGAATCATTCAACCATCAATGTTCTGTGGATAATATTACCCAGTGTTCTGTACCAGCCTGCTACCGGCCCTGCAGAAAAGGCAACCCCTTTACAAACGGCAAGAGGCTGGAATTACGTCTGCCAAATTTATTACTACAAAAACAAACAAGACACGAACCAAGATACAGGAGCGGTTGCTTTCAGCAAACCAGCCCTCCCCACACATTCCCCTTATAAAGAGTTCAGGGCGTGGCTTCTCTCTGCCTCCTTCCGAGAAGCCCCATTGCCTTCCTCTGTTTACTCCTAATTGACTGCCTCCTGCATCGGGCGTCCTTGAACAGGGCCAGCTGTGGGTCATCTTCATCCACACTGTCAGGCTCACACAGCTGGGTCTCCATGGTGACCAAGTGGGAGAGGCCTGCCTGAGGGCTATCATCAGCAAGATCTTCAACCCCCTCAGCAAGGTCTTCAACACCCCCCTCCTCCTCTGAGTCGTCCAACCCAACTGCCGAACCCATAGGCTGACCCTGAATCACAACACCCAGAGACAGGCAGGCAGGGAGGCAGACAGATAGAAATACACACATATACACATTCTCTCTCTCCCAGGTAAGCCAAAGAGGAAACCCAGCCAACTGAGCTAATTCTACTTTATTATATTAGCTACATTAACAGAATTTTTCAAATCTGAAAGTACAAATCTCCTACTATTTTCTTTATAGCCTGAGAAACTTGAGAGGGTATTGGTATAGGTTCTCCTGCTTGAGCAGGGGGCTGGACTAGAAGACCTCCAAGGTCTCTTCCAGCTCTATTCTATACTAAAACAAATGAGATAATATGTAAAGACCTTAAATTAGAGGTTGAATAAGTGTCTCCTAAGTGATGACTAGATTTAAGATAATGTTCTCTAACCCAGTGCACATTGTTCAATAATATACAGGAACCAAATTTTAAAAATTAAGAAAAATCCAAATGTAATATAATGCAATTGATTTAAGAAGGGTGATAAGTACTTAAGAGGAAATCACATGGTCACATTAAAACCAGCACTAGATCATGCAGATAAGAAACAAATGCTTCCTTTATCTGCAAGATGAGATTTCCTGCTTTCAGTAATGCTTTATCTTAATCTAAATTACTCTTTTATTTAGTGCCCAAGATTAGCCCTATAGGTTGTTGAATGGTCTTCAGGACTTGCCTTTTTAGCAATAGGCTGTTTTAATCTAATATTCAGTAATAACTCTTGACAGCATCCCTGTTTAATCCTGTTATTTTATCTGAGAAAACCACAAATGAATACAATAATGAGAAGTACATTTTCCTCCTCCTAACACAAAATTAGGCATCAAGAATATTTAAAAACTGTTGGCACTTGTGCTTTTGCTGTTCTGATCTCTAACTTACCTGCTGTGGAAATTTAGAAATAAGAAGCAGAAAACCAAATGTGTATGAAGGACTAAACTTGTGCTGAGCCTTGGATTCACTATTTCAATATTTTTGTATAAGTTTATTAAAGAATCATCACTTGTATCTATGGATAAGTATATTATGGATACATTTTGAGAGTGATTCTGGGGTTCCCAGTTACTATTGTTATATGAAGATTTCATGTGACTGCAACTCTCTGATTTCCTGCTGGCTTATGTGTGGATGCTGTAACATGATAAGTAAGGAGGTCCAGTTGTAATTACCACTTGTTCAATACCATCATAATTTCAAACAGTCACTGAATGAGTGGTTGTTAAACAAGGTTCATTTTTATATAGTATATTGCCAGCATTCAAACAGTCCCTAAAATTTCCAACAATAAAACATACAAACCAAAACAGAAAACCAAATAAAGCACCATTACCCATGGAAAATAGGAGTGATTTATAAAAATAATAAAGGCAGTATAAAAATCAAATGAATGAATGAATGAATAAATAACACTAATATAATATGCAAACACCAGGTCTTCCTAGATAAAGGCACACCAGGCATTGTGCTCTGCTTTTGAACCAGGATCTCTCTTCATAACAAATGGTTGGAGACTGGATGATGGGTATTTAATACAGTATAGCAAGGAACAGAGAAGTCCTCTTTGGAAAGAGGCATACCAGCGCCTCTTTAAAGGCAGTCAGGACCATTCTGCCCCATCAAACCTCCTGTCCCACTTATTCGGCATGAAGGAGCCAGGAGAAACAAAGATCAAAAATATAGATTGAAGCTTGTACTGCGGAACATTCTGTCTAATTGGTCACAGCCCACGGGTCTCAAACCTGGGCTGTCCGTTTTCCAGCTGACAAGCTCAGTGACTTTAACCGCTTAGCCACCATGCTCCCGTTATATCAGACATGTCAAACTCGTGACGTTGCGTGACGTATCGGAGCTTTTTCCCCATTGCCGGCAATGGGGTGGGCGCGGTTTCCTTGTGATGTATCTGGCCTGAGGAACAGCAGTTTGACACCCCTGCGTTATATTGTACTTTTCCTCAATCAAATAACAGCTCCAATTTCTTTTATTTCTTGGATAAACATTTTCAGTTTTATTGTTATTTATTATATGGACATGTACCTGCTGAATCAGGTTTACAACAGGTTTTTCAGGTAAACCTTATCAGCAAAATCAAAGTAATTAAACTGCTTGCTAATCCTTGAGTCTGAGTCTTCCTTTCAATTCACAGAAACACTGTGGGGAAAGGAAACAATATACTGTATACAAAGGAGATGCCAGAAACAAGGATAAAGAACATTTTAAATAGAGAAGGGTGTCAAATGGTGGTGACCTACCACTGCAGCTTTCTACAATTTAAAACATTTAACTTATTATGTTCAGGCTTTCCTTTTTCTTTTCTGATAGAGAGAATGAGAGAAAAAAGGAGTAAAAGAAGGAATGTTCTCTGTGTCAGGAAAGTCAAAGGGCTCCAAAAGGGAGAATTGACAATTTCATTGTAATTACAGTAAAGGCTTACATAGCATAATTCCTATATTTTAGTGGAGTTTGCTTTGACGTTGTACATAAGCAGGCATATTTGCTAAGATTATAAAACAATAAAAAGATACCTCTAGGACTATTTCTCATCATTCTAATATTTTCATATTTTTCTATAAATGTAGTTGATGAATACAGTGTTAGAACTGGCATAGAGATTGTATTCAAATACCTCTTCAGTGAGTAGGAATATGGGTCAATCATTATAATCTGAATTTACCACATATGGAAGAATGTCCAATTTATATAAAAAGTAGGAAATTCATGTAATAATAAAATATATGAACATCAAGAAACTATAAGGTTGGGAGAAAAAAAACCCAGAGTTGTATTTTTATTTAATTATTTACATCCCAACTGCTAGTCCTATGAAGGATCTCAAAATATAATTTCTCAGAATATAATTTCTCAGAATATCTCAGAATATAATTTCAAATTACAAAATTAAAACAGTTCTAATTAAAATAATTTTGATTAAATGGAAAAAAAGAGAAAAGAATAACAAACAAGTGAAAAGAAAAAACTGTTGCAACAAATGTCAAATATACAAGGAATAGTGAGTGAGCAGTTGGTCAATCTCCTTAAGAAATTAAAAAAGAGAGAGTTACTACTAAGAATGCCCTTGTAGATCAAAATAAATAATCTTCCTGAGAGAAGCTTTCAAAGTATTTGCACTTCCTAAGACATTTAAAATATTTTTTTAACAATACGTCTTCCTGATCTTATGAGCTAGAATGCAACAGTGTTCTTACAACATAGACATATTTCAAAGAAAGGACATTACTGATGGGCCAAAATATGATAACAAAGTAGTATTAAGAACATGTACTATATGCTCACATCTAATAAGCAGGTTGTGATCTGTCCCCAGACACTTGTTTTCCTCATATATATATCTTATATATAATAATCTAATAGGACAGTGTTGACAAGTAGTGAAGCACTGCCAACTCTTTTCTAAAAAGAAAATGTGAAATTACTGCTAGCCCAAGAGTATTTGCTTTTTAAAAAACAAGAAAATAATACACAATATGATTGTGGGGAAAAATATCATATTTAGTTTTAAAGTACATCACAATAGCTTTGAAGACAAGGGACTCATAAAACTCAAAATTAATAGACATAAACGTAGACAATGTATCAGGATGTGCAGTAATAAAACTATGTAATTGAAAAGAATAAGCCATCTGATTGCATTAAAATATTTGTAAATGGTCAGATCTACAGATCTCCATGCACTAACTGGCACATTTAAACCAGGACAATGGTTGTACCATAAAAAGAGAGCATGGGGAAGGAATCTGTAGAATAAGGATGCAGTATTTCAGTTATTTGGCTTGAAAGTAGACTTGCATTCTGATATTTATCATTTTATAACTTAATCATACCAATAATCCCAGTGTATGAATAAGTACATAGTTTGCAGCTGATAAGGACTATTCGGAATGCTTTGTTTGTGTTTGAAAAAACAAGACAGTTCTGATTTTGTGCAAACCTAGGAAAATGGCCAGGAGCCAACATTGTAAACATGTATAGGATAAGACAGAAAATGCGAGATTTTTTTTAAAAAAAGTATCAATAAAGTTCATTGCAGCACCTCTCTGTTTTTGTCACCTATCTTTGATCATCTCCAAAAGACACAAAATATTTGACTTTGTCTTTCTATAAATTATACAGATAGCATTCTATGCCTTTCATAGACATAATATAATAGGACACAGTAATTGAAAATGTTGGTCAAAGAGTATTCAAACATATCGATAGTTCTGCTCATATTTTGTTTAAAACATTGAAACATAGAAAATGGATGGCAGAAAAAAAACCTTGTCGTCTATTGAGTCCACCCTTTGATAAATTTTACACACACAGACACACACACACACACAGACACACATACAAACACACACACACACACACTGCAGCCTAGAGCAGGATATGAAAACTGTTAATTTAACAAATGTTGAATTTTATTCTTTGTCTTTATTCCCAAAACTCAAACTGCTTTTACTCTACATTTTTGCAATTCACAAAAGAGATTGTTTTGATAATGCACCAGAAAAGGGAACTGACTAAGGAATAGAACCTTTGTGTAAATCTTTATTTGTATAGGACAAAGTTTTATTGGATGTTAATCTGAATCAAACACTTATATTCAAAGCCACAAAAAATGGTTGAAAAATATAATTTAGAGGGGTTTCTAAGCAAACAAATAAATCTACCATATTTTGGATCAACCAGGTCAACAAAGCAATTCAGACTAATTTATGGCAAGCTATTACAAGCAGAAAAAAACAAAATAAAACAAGTATATCCTCACTACTGTACATAAATGGGAAAAGTCTGTGCTATTGAATTTGTGCCCAGAGTTAACAGATATTCCAGCTGAATTGCCAAAATAACTGGGGAAGAATCCCTCATGAACCCTGGAACCACCAGTACTTTACTAAACCTTATGCATTTCTCTTGCTTATAATCCAATACGGTGCTTTTGGGCATTCTCTTCCAATGATTGCCAGAAATTTCCCTTTTTAGCTTCTTAAGAATTCAAATGATAGATTTGTTTCTATCTTTTTCATGTATCCATTTCCATTGGATTTGGTGAGCAATAGTCTATCTGCATCTGCTGGAATGCCCCTTTTTTCCTATAGCACAAGATCGCCAGTCTGCATACTTACTTGTGTAACGTCAATATATTAGACATATAACTACAAAATTAATGGCTTCTTTAGGTTTACTATGAACATAAAGATACAGGTTTACCCTGTGAATATGTGTAGAGCTTATTCTTTTTTCTTTTCACTCAAACAAAATCAGGAATAATTATCATAATAATTAGTATAATATCCAGGATACATATTCTTGATGCAACAGATCAAAATTTGTAAACCTGTAAAAACTAGTGTAACGCTGGCTTGCAGTGTTTACTTTCTGCATGAAAGGAATAAGTAAAGTGGGAATAATTGGGCTTATATGTACCAGCATGCTACTGATGAACAAGAAGTCAGATCAAGCAGAAATGTGCTTTTCCCAGGGGGAAAAGGGTATGTCTAATTGCTGATTTGATCTTCAAAAATGTATCTTTAATAAATCTGTTAAATTTCAATGTACCCCAGTTTGCATAATTTTAAGAGATGGTACAAAGCACCATCAATAACCTCACCATTTAAATTAGATTCATGAGGTTTTTAATGAGGCTTCTTCCTTTTTTTAAAAAAAAATCAGATTGTTTAGCTGCAGTATTATAAAACAACAAAAACAGAAAAGAGTAACAAACACAATATTTTATGTCTCCTGCTGTCACATTAGCAAAAAATCCTTAAGCAATTGAAACTGGGAATCAATTTAACTGTCAAAGAAGATGACTGGCAAAGAATGAGCCACACATTACATGAGAATGTTATGCTCTCCTAAAGGGTTTGAAAGCACAGTGACAGTGATCATTACTTAATTAAGTAACAGGATTCCCTCTCCCCTCTCCCTGCTAATATGTGGTTGCTGAAATTTATCATTCTAGGGAGGCAAAACTCAGTCACCCCTAACCCATTTAGAATAAACTGTTCTGAAAATCAGCATCAAAATTAGCTTTTCTTAGACAAAGCTGAACAATATTTCTTAATAGCTTAACATGCTTTATAACAGCGTTTCCCAACCTTAGGAACTTGAAGATGCGTGGACTTCAACTCCCAGCTATGCTGGCTGGGGAATTCTGGGAGTTGAAGTCCACGCATCTTCAAGTTCCTAAGGTTGGGAAACGCTGCTTTATAAGAAATGTATCTATTTAGTGAAATACAATTGCAAGAAGTAATACTTTGCTTCATCTTTTACCTTCAAGCGGACTCTCTTTCACTTTTGAGGGATTTTCTTCTTTATTTTGCTTTGCCTTCATTAGTTCACGTTTCAACTGGCGAACTTCCTTCCGTAGTTCCTCACTGCACAGAACAATGTTTAGATAAATTCAATTTTCTTAAAAAAAATAAAGTCAGGGGAAAATAGACACAAAATTAATAGTTGAATCTGTATTCAGACATGATAATCATAATTTGATTTTTTGAGTGAAGTCAACAGTCTTCAGCCTATGCAATTTCACAGGCAGAAACTCTGTTTATATAACAGTAAACAGAACTACAAATTTAAAAAAAAACACATCTTAAATGGACGTTATAAAAGGTTCTGAAAGTTCACTAAGTCCAAGCCAGTAAAATTTTTCAGCTGCTTTTTGAAACAACTGAAGCAAATAAGCATATGAATTGACTACTTAGCACATTATTTAAATATAGGATTATCACTGAACATACTAATGAGTATTTCCCAGTGGATACTCTGAAGGCTGCATATATCTCCAAAGCTTTTTACAAAATGATCTGGCACTCCAATTCCAAAATTAATTTACAAATAACCAAATTGCAGAGGTAAAATTTCCTAGTGATTATCAATAAAACCAAAGGAAAAGGGCATGTCAGCCTTTGTTATACACAAAGAAAGATGAACATTTAGCAGCAAATAAAAGAAATTGCAACAGCAATCTCAGGTGGCATATAAATTTAATAAATTATCATTATCTTCACCTTCATCATCATCTGCCATGTTTTTAGCTTCAATTTTATGTATATTTAATCTATAGGATCCTTTTGTTCCCTCTTTCACTTTCCAATACTAAAAGTTATTTTCTAGTGCCAAGTTCTCCAAAGTCTCAGTATTTATACATATTTGAATTGTAAACTAGTCTATGAAATCTCACAAAAAGCAGAATTTAAAGTCAATTTAAAAAAAAAAATCAGCAGAAGCTATAAAGTGAAGGGATACAGGTATGATGGCAAAATTATCCTGTTAACCCCAGGGTATTTTGTTGGATACAATAGAGAGGCTTCTGTATTGTTGTCTATTCTATGCTTGGAACTTCTATGGGTAAACTAATGACCTCACATCCAGGGATTATCAGTCTGGATAATTCATTCAGAATTTACCACTATAGAGTTAAAGAGCATTACTCAAGAGAAGGCAGCCAAGTCTGAAATAATAGATGCATTAAAGGGCATTGTCAGTGCTGTGGGGTTAAGCTAACACAGCACATTCCAGGATTAGCTCTGACTGTAGCTATTTGCTCTAAGTTTTCATAATGGTAATTCAACTTCATTTTAATAAATAAAAGCAACAATGACAAAATAAGACTTAAACAAAAGATTTGCATTTCTTTTCTTATTTGAAACCGAATACTTATAAGAAGTTATGTTATCCTTAGATGACATCAGTGGCTTATTTTATTCCTGCATATTGCAGGAATAAAAATAGAAGTCACTAAGCTGTCTAGGGCTCTAGGCAAAAAAAGAAAAAAAAATGCTGGGTGGAAATCTAATGCTGTAGTTCTATGTGTATTTACTAGAGGAATAAGCTAAACTGATCTCAAATGGGATTTTCTTCTGAGTAAGAATGCATATGACTACATATACACGATAACATTGTTTTTTTTTTTTTGTGGGTGTGAAACAGCACTGTGGATTTATTGACACTGACTTTAAAACTCACTCCCCAGCCACAAGAAATCACTGAAATTGCATTTCTCTGAGGAGGTCCCAATATCTCAATGAGATGTCAGCACTCCCAACATTCTTTCTGAGAATGCTGACTGCAACATTTGCATATCTGTAGTGTACATTTGCTCTTTTTATTTACAGCACAACTCAAATAGAAAATGGTGATTTTTTAATGCATTCAGCTTGCACCAACCTCAACTAAGTATGTTAAGGTCTTACTGATTTGGATTGTAATGTTACTTAGCTGCTTAAACTCTTCCTGAAAATTATCCAAAATTGAAATTGTAACTATTCTCAAGGTTGTGTTTTTATTTGGGGGGAACTTTCTTCATGAGTTGTTTTGCACAAAACATTAATTGCAAAACAACTCATGAAGAAAGTTCCCCCCAAATAAAAACACAACCTTGAGAATAGTTACAATTAACTAAATGTTACTTGATTTAATCAGTGGGTTTAGTACACTCTTTTGAAGCTTGATGTATTTGAAAAATAATAAAAATATTTGGTTATTGCTACTTCAAGTATGACTTCAGTAGGTCTCATAGTTTGACTAGGAGAGAAATTTCATGTTGATTATCAGCTATACAGACATTTTCTTCTTTTAATTTAATTAAGTAAATATAGATGTTGGGAAGATGAATTGGTTGTTAACTGCACAAACAATTAAGTCAAGTGTGTTCTTGATTTGGGATGTTGTTAAGAGAAGCCACTTAACTATTCCCTCATTTCTCCTATTTAAAATCATACTTGATGTATAAGAGATGATTATCAACTCTACAAAACTTTCTTTTAAAATTTATTTAACTAAATGTAGACGTTGGGAAGATGAATAGATTGTTAGTTGTGCAAATACCCCAGTCAGGTGTGTTCCTGGGCTGAGATGTTGGAAAAGAATAGTTTCTTAGCTATTACCTCATTTCCCCTTTCAAGAATATACTTGATTTGTATATTCATGCTCTATAATAGAGATGGTAATCAGGGACTATTGAATATAAAAGTAAAAAATTAACCTCTGTATTGAGAATGTATAGATATATGCATAAAAATTTAACATTGCACTCTCAAACATAATGTGCAAAAACAATATATTTGGTTGTACATTCTTTGGAAATCTTTTATTACTGGAAATAATAAATAAATAAATAATAAAGCAAAGTGAATCATGATTAATAGGTAGGTATTTCTGGGATAAATGTCATGGGAGAAAGGCTTTTTTTCTTTGTAGACATCAGCATGTGCAAAAAATAAAAGAGAATGTCCTTTACTCTGAACCATGTGAAAATATAGCCAATATTAGTGCATAGACGGATAAAATAATTATATTTCAAAATATAATGATAGTAAGAATTTAATAATGGTGGCTATCAGTTTTTATTATTTAAAACAGCATAAATAATTATTAATCAACTGTCTGGTGTGAAAGTAGACTATTGTTCAGTACAGTTTTAAATTATTGATTTAATCACCTGTTTTAATGTTTTTCAACCTGTTTTTTCAATCTATTAATACTGTTACATAACAGTTTTTTAATTTAGAATATTTGGTTGCTTTGAGAAAGCTCACCTCAAAAGATAGCACAAATATATTAAAAATAAAATAAATAAAAATAAAATAAAATGAGGAATGACACTTTAATGATTGCAAGAAAGTTACTATAGGGAGCACAGATTATTCTGAGAATGAGACACCTCAAAGAAAACAATTCTTGGAATATTCAATTGTTCTGATTAACTCAATTTTATTTTACATCATGCTAATGACAATCATGAGAAAACTAAAACTGGATCGCAAAGCATAGGCCAAGAGAGGTTTATTAATCAGTGACATGTGTATATAAGCCCCTTTATTATTTGCTTGATGTATATCATCTCTTTTTATCAGGAACTCCCCATTTTCATTAATAAGAAAAGCTCTGTGATGTAGGTTGGGATGAAAGAGTCCAATTGGCTCAGTGTTAACCAATAAACGTGACTGATGGTAAACTTAAAGCCCAGTCTCACCAGTCTCCTCCAATATCTTAATTACCACACCACACTGGCTCTTTTAATGTCTTATTTATTATTTTAATAAATACTCATCCACTGACAGAGGCCATGGTTTTTGCCTGGGGGAAAAGTGTAAAGAAGCATATTATACTGCCAGCTATTTGAGAATATTTTTTATGTGTAAAAAAAGTATTTGAGCTGCATATGTGTGTTGATACGCTTGTAATGTCCACTGTTCACTATTTTCTGGATTACTGTAGCTTTTGAAATGAATTCAAGATTAAACCCTTACAATTATCTATAAGAATAAAAGTTACCATTGGGAAATACTTTCCTGGTATGCATGTTGTTGTGAAAAGTTTCCAAGAACAAGTGCCATAGCAAATTTTCGCTTATCGTGTATAAGAGTATTGCTTTTACATTTTTAGAAAATAGATGCTGTTACTGCATATTTTAATGTTTTTTCTTGATATGACTCATGCAGCAAAAAAAGTACACCCTCCTCCAAGTTTTCCTGAATTTCAAATAACCATACCCAACCAACATAACTAGCAAATGGGTACAAAGGTTGTAGAGCAAAGCATAAACCACTCCAAAATGAGACTTGTCTCAAAGAAGAGATCCCACACATAAATTCTACACTAAAATGAGCAAAAATATAAACCCAGAAACTGGACTGCTAATATTTCACATTAAAATCTCTCAAATGTTGCTGAATTACATTACCTGCCTATCATACTTAACAGAGACTTGCCACCAAGGCTGTGCATTTGGCTGACTTCAGCAGATTGGGGCATGAAACCTCTCCCTAACCCAATCCTCCTAACATTCATAGCTTCAGACTTTATTATCTCTACTAGCTGTCTGCTGACAGAATGACTTACTCAACAGGTCTCACCTTTGACTAGTTCAGATTCATTGGCAGACTAAAAAAGACAAATTACTTTAGAACTTGAAGAATGTCTTTGTCTTTGCTATTTGGCAAATAAATATTACTTCTTTTTTTGCTTTTCATCATTAAGTATTTTACAAATATTAACAAAGATTCAGAACGATCTTTGGAGGCACGTCTTCTTTCTACTGAAATCAGGAAGTCAATGTAAAAAAAAAAGTAATATAAATTAATTTTGCAGGTGTTATCTACTTGCAATACTTGTAATCTGATTGCTGATTTAAACATACCATTAACTTGTAATTTTATAGAATATGCTGCTTTTCCAAAATCCATCTATATGTCTTTAAGACAAAAGCACTTGGTTCCATAAGTGAAATTATTCAACTATTGTGACTGTTTTTTCTATAAAAAACAAACAAATTCTAAAACCAATCTGAGTGAGAATTATAAAACAGTAAAAAAATCCAAATGAATGATTGAGAAAACTGACATATTTTCTTTTCAAATAACCTTTCATGTAACTTTCTTCTTAAAATATGAGAATCAATAAACCATGCAAAATGGAGACTGAAAAACTGCCAACTATTGTCTCCATCCAGGGTTCCCTTGGAAAGTCAAATTTCTGCTACCTGAGTCTCCCCATTCACTATTAAACAAAGTTCCTGTTTGGATTATGTTAATATTAGACTCTCATGATGTAAAAACACTCTTTAATATTAATAGTGTAGGGTGGATTAGTCACCAGACTCTACTGTTTACATGCTGTATTTTGCAGACTGAAGTCACTTCCATTAAGAATAAAAACTTTTTTGTTAGGATCCAGAGCTGACAAGAACTTAATGATTCAAAACCAGGTTTTAGTAGGTTAGTAAGGAATAACGTATTAATGTGCCACAATATGCTGGATGTGTATTTGTGGGAGACTAAATCAAATTGTTGAAGGTTAAGTTCTGAAGCAAAAGTGATGAAACTTGCTGAGATAGCCTAGCTGCTAAAAAATGTGGTTTTCAGCACTCATAAATTGTGGATATGCAACTTAAAAATATGCTAAAGAAATAATTTACTCACTGCCTTTTCAACTGCATATTGGATATTACATGTGTAGATTTTATTCTCAAGCAAGTTAACATTCTAGAAGTTCATTAAGTATTGTCTGCATTGCTGTTTTACTACTATCATGTCTTTAAATGAAATGCCATGTCTTCAAAAAGCATCTTATAATAATGCCTATGCTAATGGTGTGCAAACAGTATAATACACACTATTTACCATGTTTTCTATCTCATCATCCAATTTGAAAATTCTTTATGCTTTATTTAACTCAAAACCTAAACCTTAAAAAATTGTTAATGTCAATAGGCAAGAAAATTGCCTATTATGTTGATCTGGATACTGGACTTGGAAAGTCCCTGACCATCCTCATTCAGCCACAATGTTTGCTAAATACTTTGGAAATGGTCTCCAGCTCTAACTTGCCTAATAGGTTAGATATTTATAAAATAAAAGTTCAGGCAAAAGAGTTATGTATGCCACTTTTCCTGAAAAAGACAGAATATAAATCTACCAAATAAGCAAAAATAAATAGTCCATCATTGGTGACAAGGCAGATATTATTCACATTAGTAAAGGTAAAGGTTCCCCCGCACATGCGTGCTAGTCGTTTCCGACTCTAGCGGCCGGTGCTCATCTCCGTTTCAAAGCCGAAGAGCCAGCGCTTGTCCAAGGAAATCTCCGTGGTCATGTGGCCGGCATGACTAGACGCCAAAGGCGCACAGAACGCTGTTACCTTCCCAACGTAGTGGTCCCTATTTTTCTACTTGCATTTTTACGAGCTTTTGAACTGCTAGGTTGGCAGAAGCTGGGACGAGTAACAGACGCTCACTCTGTTACGCGGCACTCGGGATTCGACCTGCCAAACTGCCGACCTTCTGATCAACAAGCTCAGCCACCATTATATACTATCAGGTTCTTTTTTAAGAGATACCAAACTTGTGATTTTCTAACAAAATATTGCATCCTATTACAGAACTGACCTCTTTTTCATCCAACTTCACTATTTCATTTCTTAGTGTGATTTTTGCTTTATATTTTAACTTAATATTCTTCAGATAATTAAAAAAGTAATATGTTTAAAAATTCTAAGACACATGACAGTTATATAATATTTCTAAATTTCTTCTAACAATGTATTAGAAGAAATACTAAAGATTTCTGAAATAATGAAGAGGATATTTCTTGTTTATTTTCTCAATACATGTAGTCCTCAACTTACAACCACAATTGAGCCCAAACTTTGCATTACTAAGTGAATTTTGCCCCATTTTATTACCTTTCTTGCCACAGTTGTTTAGTAAATTATTGAAATTGTTAAGTTAGTAACACAGTTGTTAAGTGAATCTGGCTTCCCCATTGACTTTGCTTGTCAGAAGGTCACAGAAAATGTGAAAAAAATGAAAAAATGAATATATTACCACGATTGTTGTTTTTGTTCTCAACAATACCAATAAGATTGGAAAAGAAATATTTCGAGGGGCTTAATAAAATAATTCTGAAGTATACTTGGCAGGGAAAAAAGGCAAGGATTAATGTAAAAATGTTACAAGATGCAAGACTCAAAGGTGGGTTTGGTCTACCTAATTGGGAATTATATTATCAGGCTGCAGCACTATCATGGATGAGAGAATGGATCTTATTGAGGAACACGAGATTATTGACATTAGAGGGACATGATTTGCAGTTGGGATGGCACGCTTTTATTTGCTATGGGAAAAATAGAATACATAGCTATTTCCAGAGACATTATATAAGGAATTCTTTATTGGTGGTTTGGGAGAAAATAAAGAGAAAACATTATTTGAAGATTCCAAATTGGCTCTCAACTATGGAAGCGCTAGTATGGGAAATATAAGATATCAAGACTTACTAACAGACACGGGGGAGCTGAAAACCAAACAATAATTACAGGAACAAGGAATAAAGATGGATTGGTACATGAGAATGCAAATACAATCTAGATATGAAAAAGATGTTAAAATAGATGGTTTTAATTTGGGGACAACAGAGTTAGATGGAATACTCACGAGAACTGAAGAAAAATGGATAAAAAAATGTATAGTTAATTACTACATACAGAATTAGAAGAGGAACAAATGAAAGAGTCAATGATAAAATGTACAAGAAATTTTGGATATACGATTGAATTAGATAGATAGCAGCAATTATGGGAAAGAAACTATAAACTGACAATGGCCACAGTGTATAAAGAAAATATGTACAAAATGTTTTATAGATGGCACATGTCTCCAGAAAGATTAGCTAAAATGTTCAAGGATAGATCTATGAAATGCTGGAAATGCCATCAAAAACCAGGTTCTTTTTATCATATGTGGTGGACGTGTGTAGAGGCTAAAACATATTGGAATATAATTAGAACATGGATAGAAAAGATGATAAAACAACGTATAGAACTAAGACCAGAAACATTCCTGTTGGGTATTTTACCAGAGAAATATAGCAAAGAGAAAACATATTTGATTATTCATATATCCACTGCAACTAGGATTGTGTTTGCACAAAATTGGAAAGCACTGAAAGCCCCCCCAGAGGGAGAGATGATCGGGAAAATATTGGAATGTGCAGAAATGAACAAACTAACAATGATAATTAAAGATATGACAGAGTCAGAGTATTATGAAATTTGGGGAAAATTTTATGATTGGGTAAAAAGAGAATATGGTTAAAAGATAGCTAACACTAGTTTAGATGGAAGAAAAAGGAGGAGATTAGAAGGGAGACCCAGGCGACACTGTATTGGATAACCAGAGCTAGTATAAATATTTATAGAAGTATATACCGAGAAGGTCAGATTTATAGAAGTATTAACGTAATAGAAAATTAATTATACCTAATATAGATATTGAAAATCTAGGGAGAGGAGTTGCTCAGACATTACCCCTAAATTGTATCTGAAGAGGAATGAGAGGGAAGAAAGGAAAGGAGAGAGGGAAAAGAGTAGAGGAGGGGGGAAGAAAGTAGGAAGGTTGGAGGAGAAGAGAAGTGGGGAGAAATGGGAGGGGAGCGGTGAAGGAAAGAGGAGAAGAGAGGAATAAGAGGAAAGTAGGGAAGTAGGGAAGAAAGAGAAGAAAGGGAGAAAGAAGGTAAAGAGGGAAGAGAGAGAAGGAGTGTGGATACAGTAAAAGGGGAAATGGATGAGCAACACCAAAATTTATGTGTATGTATTTATGTTATTAAGAGTATCTGATAGATAAGAATGTAAAAAGAATGTATGTTAATACTTTATAAAATATTACGGTATATTTGTTGATATGTATGGGGGAAGAGTTGGAAAAAATAAAAATAAAAAACTTTAAGACACACACACACACACACACACACAAAAAGGTCACAAAAAATGACCACATGATCTTAGGATGCTGAACCATCATAAACATGAGTCAATTGACAAGCATTCACATTTTGATAAAATGACCATGGGGATGCTGATATGGTTGTAAGTGTGCAAAATAGTCATGTCACTTTTTTCAGTGCCACTGTAACTTTGAACAGTCCCTAAATGAATGATTATGTCCAGAACTTTTGTACAGTTTTCCTATGCTTAGCACTATAGAAGTATGATGATCCTTTTTTTTTAAACTATCCAAAAGTGAAAAACTAATTGAAATTCCTGAATACAACCATAGGTAGCCACTTAATTTCTTTTAGCCATTGAGTATATAGTGCTTAAGGGACGCGGTGGCTCAGTGGGTTAGGACGCTGAGCTTGTCGATCAGAAGGTCGGCAGTTTGGCGGGTCGAATCCCGAGTGCCGCGTAACAGAGTGAGCGCCTGTTACTCTTCCCAGCTTCTGCCAACCTAGCAGTTCGAAAGCACATAAAAATGCAAGTAGAAAAATAGGGACCGCTCCGGTGGGAAGGTAACAGCGTTCCGTGCGTCTTTGGTGTCTAGTCATGCCGGCCACATGACCATGGAGATGTCCTCGGACAAGCGCTGGCTCTTCGGCTTTGAAACGGAGATGAGCACCGGCCCCTAGAGTCGGAAACGACTAGCACGCATGTGCGGGGGAACCTTTACCTTTACCTTTACTATATAGTGCTTATTACTTCCTATTATTTAATTTACATCCCAATCAGTTGTCTTCCTTATCTGCATCTGCACAATAGGCCTTTGAGTTTGCACTGATATGCAAGTTTGTTGATATTTGTCTAGTCTCCAAGCAGAAAAAGCTGTTGTCAGCATGGAAATTCCCCATTGAAGAAAGGAAGAATACTCTTGTGGTTGTAACATCTGTTAAATAGCCCTGACTTCTTTTCTGTAGGTGTTGCCTATTTGAATTTACACTTCTTTTAAAATAAATAAACCATTTATTGCTGTGTTTTCAGAATGCTGAGCAGTTATCTCTAAATAATGACCCTGTGAAATGAGAAGCATATAAATTTGATAAATAATCTTGCTTCCAAGAGTTAAGAATAGTAGAGTACAATAAGACATCCCTGTTTCATTCAAATAGTTTCAGGTGCTAATATTGTGAATCTAGGTAGGTATCCATCTGTATGATTGCCATGGGTTTAGTGTTTATTCCTGTGGAATACTTGCTTGCATGACTACATGCTGATCTCAAACATTCTTGGGCCATTTTTTTCAGGAAGCCCACTTCCTGAGCTAATTGCAAAAATAAAAATAAATTAGGAGTGTGTGCAGGCATTGTACACAGTCTTAATTTATTGCCATTTTGTGCCTAAATATGGATAGTGCAACAATTTAAGGTTTTTCATCCAATACTATATTCAATACTACTACTTTATTCACTGTTTGGAATAAAGGCTAATGAGATCAGACAAACGTTTGTGACACAACAGCCTTCTTCCTAAACCTATACTGAATGCTGGTTCTCTAACACTGGATGAGGGAACCTGGTGCCTGATATTTTGTCCCAATTCATTATATTCCTAACTTGCAGGGCAAATAATAAAGGAATGCAAGAGTCCAGAACATCTGGAGGGCACCAATTTGCCCTTCACTATTTTACACTATCATTTTACAATCAAACATAGCTCCTATTTAAAGAATATTTTGTATTGATGAAAGTATCTCTAATTTCATCATTTTAAATTTGTGTTTAGGTTTTTAAAATGCCCGATAGTTTTTTTAAAAAAGGCATTGCATTTATTACTCCAGTAATGATGGCTTTAAATAATAATTATTGCCTAGTTTTCTGAAGTAATATCGCAACTATTTCTAGCACTCCAATCCTTCTGATTTTTTTCCTTTTTTCAGGGAAGTGAAGTCTTATACCTCCAGCACAATACTGCAGACTACTTTTCAAAACTGTTCAAATGGCAAAAAAATGCCTTGCTGGGAGCTATTTCATGGATTGGAAGCCATTTGGCAAGCCAAAGCCCTAAGCCTTGCAATATGTGAAATTAGTTGCGCAGTTTGTTCCACGGAATAGATTCTCTTTTTATCCTTAAAAGATGATCCAAACATTTTAAATATAATAAGCTAGCAAGCATTCTTGAAAAAAATTAAAATATCAACTTAATTTCCAGCAGAATATGAATCTATAGTTTTTCCTTGGTACATGGTTAGAACACTTGCTATTAGCTTTTGCCTGCTGATTCCCAACATCTGACAAGAATTTACAACAGATGGAAATGATTCTATGCTGAACAGCACACCCTTCATGTTCTCCAGTCTGCAGACTTAATAACAAACATACCAAATCTGCTTAAACAATAGCCTTGGAAAGGGTAGATGGGTATAGTCTCAGCCTTTTTGTGGGCCTGCAATAATGGAAAAGACACTAGATCTTCACTGCTGCCATGAACATCATGGTTTTATGTCAACCCACATTACAGTCTAATTCCAGATATTCTGCACTATGAGGCACAAAAAAAGGGGTAAGGCACCCATCTTTTCTTCTATTTTATCCAATTTAAAGTAGTACAATGGAAGCTTTTTTGCACAGCATGTTAGAAATAGTGACAGAAAATAGTGATAATCTGGCATAGAAGATAAAACAAATGTTAATCAAAAGATAGTTACATGTTTATCAACACAGCAATTTATTCTATAACAAAAGTGCTATCACTACTAAATACATGCAAATATACTAATACTTAAAGCAGCTTTTCTGATTCTCAAATCAACCAAGTCATTTAAAAAATGGTGGAGCAACAACATTTGGCCTATTCATAGAAAAAGCCATGTTCATACACACAGCAGCTGGATAGTCTGAGCTAATCACTACTTTTCAGCTCAATATCCATTAATCAGACAAAAAAAAAACAATAAAACCATGACCTCAGGTCTGACACTTTTAAATGTCATCAACCAAATAAGTGTTGGAGCTGTTCTGCATCTTTTGGTATCTGGTATTAAGCAAGAAAGACCAAATTAATCATTAGGGAGGTACACTAGACAGAGTGGTATGAACATTGTTATTTAAAAAGTTCATTTTTCCCTCTGTTATGTGGGGAAGTAAATAAGTTTTCTCATTCTTCCTCTTAAATCAATTTTAGGAATTCCATCAAGTTTTATGTGTTTTTTGCCTCAAAAACAGGAAAAAAACCTGTGGCCACTTAAATTTACAAGTCAGACTCTAGGATATTCAAGACCATAGGGCTACAAATACTCCACATCCGATTTACAGTATTGTAAGTGCTGAGTGTGCTTAATATACTAAGTGTGTATTTATTATTTCTTTTCTTCGAGAGTTCACTTAGCTGGATTTATATATCACATCAAGCTATAACACAATGTTTGGGTTTACCTAAGCCTGTTGTGTGAACCTAGCCATTCTCATTTATTCTTCAAACAATGGCTTATTATGATACATACATTATTACTGAAGACAAGTTCTTGTATTCCTCTCTAGTTCTCAAAGTAGGAATGGGGGAGTTGGAGGAAGAATACTTTCTCCAATTATGTTGTGCTACTTTAACACTAAAGTTGCAAAGATCATAGAGCTGCCAGCTTTCTTTCACAGAAGTCATGTTCTTCCTTCTCACTGACCTGATCTTTCAGTTCTCCCCAGAACCTCTAAGAATTTGAAAAACAGGCACACTAGAAAGCAAGGAGAATTAATGCTCATTCACTTTTCCTTGTAAAAGCAACTTGTCTGCCATTACTATCTTCTCCTATCCTCTATCCTTACGATGGTAGCAACCTGTATGCCATCACAGCTGTCATATAGGTACCCAACAGGTAACCACACTGTCAGAAATGAAGTAAAGAAGACAGAGAAATTCAAAATTGTCTAACCCGCCATTACTGAACTGACCCTATCCTATAGTCCTCCTTAGCGAATGACTATGCTGCATCTTCAGTCTTTTTCTCACAGAGGCATCAGACACACACATATTTTTCTCTTCTACTGTTCCTCACTCAGTATACCCTATGGAAATAAGACAATAAAAAACAACCCTAAAATAATTAAACTGGGGTGCAGGTATAAATTAGCTAAATGAGCCATTCAGTTTTAATGCAAACTCACTCCCAAGAGCAAGTTCCTGAAATAATCTACACAATTTGTTTTGATGGCAATTCTTCACAAAATGCAGAACTTTGTAAAGCTAAATTGCAAAGTAAAGCTTAATAACTCTTACACAGTATTATGAATCAGTTAATATTCTCCAGAAATGTTGAGCCACATTATTTTCTTGCATTTAATCAAAAGCAAGAAAGAATTCGTTTTCAGAAAAAAAGAACCGAATGTCAGGCACAGTGGCAAGAAATAAGGGAAAATAAAATCATTATCACTTTATTAATATAACATGACTTAATTGCAGTTTTTCAACTGTTAGATGTATAATAACAATTTTTATACATTGGCAAACCTATTTCCATTGTTTTTCTGATTGCCTGGTCATATATTACATAGGTAAATGGCCAAGCCTGGGCCTGATGCCCAGACATTTTGAGGAGTCACACTATGAAACAATCCAGCCTTTGTTGAATGCTGCAGTCTGCTAGCAGAATTCTTCAAAATGAAATCATTCTGTTGGTTTACCAAACTTGTTAGAGTCATGCTGAACTTCAACAAAATAAATTCTTTTGGAGGCAGACTAAATAAGAGTTACGTAAAATGGTTTTCATTTCATATCAAGATTGACTTGTAGTACTTTAGTCAGCCACAGAAAAACCAGACAGGAGCATTTATTCTCAGAGGTATGCTAAATCACATGGCTAATCATTTCTTGTGGTTTTATTTTGTTCTCTCAAATGTTGCTTCTGTGGATTCAACACCATAATTTAACACCAAAGAGTGAATGTTAAAGTATTTTTGAACATCTTGCCTATAACTATGTTATTCAGCTACAATGATACAAGCATAACCTACCCATACACCTACACCAAACTTTATAGAAGATCAAACAGATGCACCTGTTGTCTATAACTACACCTTCTAACGTTCTGCTATTTACTGTGTATCTGTGCTACAGCAACAATATTAATAATAAAATTAATGCCAAAGTATTGTTAAGCATATTTCCAAGTATATACAGAATGCATTTGCCTCAACCATGAATAGCTCCAAACTCGCCTCATTTGCCTACAATTCAGAAGTAGTGTTTCCTTTTGGGGCATATGGTAAAACTTCCATTAAGATCAAACACCCTCTTGGAAATGAAGCACTACCCACTAACAACATTAAAAAGATGCTTCCCCCTTTCTATAATGAATTAGGTTTGTATGGAGAAAATAATTGATCTAGAGCATGGTTCGGCAACCCACAGCTCTGGAGGCGCATGCGGCTCTTTCAGCCTTGTCCTGCGGCTCCCAGTCATCCTCCACCATTTGCAGAGAGAGAGACAGAGAGAGGCACTTGCGCTTCCCTTCTCTCTCTCTCTCTCTCTCTCTCTCTCTCTCTCTCTCTCTCTCTCTCTCTGTGTGTGTAAAAAAAAGACTGGCCTCACACTGTCCACTGAGAAGCTGACAAGTTTATTGGGCAGGGCTCCTGCCTTTGCTGCGTCTCAACAGGAAGCAGCAGAAAGCAGGGCAGGAGAGCCAGCCCATTAAGAATGTGTGTCAGCTTGTCCGACAACAGCGTGAAGCCAGCTTGCCAGGTGAGCAGAAGATCGGAGAGAGGGAGGGGGAAAGAGAGAGGGGGGAAGGGATATATATATATATATATATATATATATATATATATATATGTATGTATGTATGTATGTATGTATGTATATGTATATGTATATGTATATGTATATATATATATATATATATGTATGTATGTATGTATGTGTGTATGTATATATATATATATATATATATATATATATATATATATATATATATATATATATATATATATATATTTGTTTTCTGAGGTTTTCGCGGGTGCCTGTATGTGGATCCTTGGTTTTTCGGGTTTTTCCCCGCGTAGAACTAAAGGTGTAGGCACAACGTTTCGACGGAATCCCATCCGTCATCATCAGGCTTTAGCTTCCTTCTTCTGAAGAAGCCTGATGATGACGGATGGGATTCCGTCGAAACGTTGTGCCTACACCTTTAGTTCTACGCGGGGAAAAACCCGAAAAACCAAGGATCCATATATATATATGGATCCATATATATATATATGGATCTTTGGTTATTCGGGTTTTTCCCCGTGTAGAACTAAAGGTGTAGGGGCGACGTTTCGACAGAATCCCATCCGTCATCATCAGGCTGGAGGCTTCTGCTTCCTTCTTCTGGGAGGAAGAAGGAAGCAGAAGCCTCCAGCCTGATGATGACGGATGGGATTCCGTCGAAACGTCACCCCTACACCTTTAGTTCTACGCGGGGAAAAACCCGAATAACCAAAGATCCACATACGAACACCCGCGAAAACCTCAGAAAACATATATATATATATATATATATATATATATATATATATATATATATATATATATATATATATATATATATATATATATATATATACACACACACACATATATACACACACACACACACACACACACACACGTACGTATGTATATGTATATGTATATGTATATACGTAGGTAGGTCGGTAGGTCGGTAGGTCTTGGCATATTCGGGTCTTTTCCCATGTAGGATTGAGGGTGTCTTGGTGACGTTTCGACGAGGTCCCACTCATCGTCCGGTGTCGGGTTTTTGTGGCTGGGACTCGTTTGTTGACTATGGCTAGTTTCCAGATGTCTGGTAGGTGGGAGGTATTGTCACGTTTATTCATGTTGTGGGGGTGTTTCTCTATTTCGATGGCTTCCATAATTATTCTCTTGTTGTAGTGTTCAGTTTTGGAGATTAATTTCGTTCCTTCAAAGTCAATTTCATGTCCTGTTGCTTTAAGGTGCTGGAAAAGGGAGGAAGTTTTTTCTTCTTTTCTGACTGCGTTCTTGTGTTCTGCGATGCGTGCATTTATTCTCCTATTAGTTTGTCCAATGTATGTGGCTGGGCAGCTTTTGCATGGTATTTCATAGACTATGAAACATCTGGAAACTAGCCCTAGTCAACAAACGAGTCCCAGCCACGAAAACCGACACTGGACCCACAACAACACAGGACACCACCACCAATCACCCTCACCAGACTCAAACCCAAACGCACCCCATAGACGAAATGCAACCACCATCCAGAAGCCAAAGCTCGGCGGCATCTCCAGCTGCTGCACCCCCTCCCGACCCCCACACAAAGCAAACTGACATACGCCATGAACACAGGGCCAGACTGCAAACCTGAAGCCAAATCAAAGCTCGGGACATTACATCACAGAATTCAGGAGGTTACAATGCTAAAACCCGGGATATCACAACACAGCAAACCACCCAGGATATTTCAACACAGAACTCAGGAAATCACTACAATAGAGCTCAGGATGTCATCACACAGCCCATTACCCAGGTCGTTACAACACAAAAAACTAACGAGCACACAGCCAGCACCTCAGCCACACAGGATGTTACAAATCAGCCAACTAATCCCCTAACAATAACCCCATCAACCAATCATGATGTAACATCACAGCCAACCAATCCACTTATAGCAACAAAGCCAGCACCCCACACATCCCCACCAGTATTTATAGAGAGACGGCAGCTCCAATCACACTTTGCTTGCACAAGCACGAAACCGAACACACCAGCCTGAAGATGACGAGTGGGACCTCATCGAAACGTCGCCAAGACACCCTCAATCCTACACGGGAAAAGACCCAAATACGCCAAGACCTGCATACCTATACCCGTGAAAAACTACGAAAACACACACACACACACACACACACACACACACACATATTGCACAGCAGCCTCTATTTCTTTTTAATTAAAATTAAATCAAGCTCCCCTCTTTGCGTGCGCATGCACGCAAGTTTTGCGGCTCCCAGTGTTTTTTTTCCTCTGGGAAATGGGTCCAAGTGGCTCTTTTGAGTGTTTAAGCTTGCTGATCCCTGATCCAGAGCAAGGGTCTCCAAACTTGGCAACTTTAAGACTTGTGGACTTCAACTCCCAGAATTCCCCAGCCAGGATGTTTCATTTATGTCGCATTTGTTATGTATTTATGTTGCATTTAGTATTTATTTTGGGTCTACAACATTGGGATTTTTTCAGTATTTTTATAAAATGGAAGATTTCTGAGGGGACTATTCATCCTGGGAATATGGGCCACATTTGATGAGGTACTCTGTTACATTTTCTACTTTATTAATTAAAATAAAGATGGACAAGAACTCAGGGAGAAAGTTTTAGATTTTATTTTAGGTTCTATCTTTTATTTCTGTCCAACCTGTCATTTATGCACACAGAGGCCACTACTCTGTGTGCGTACATCATGAAGGTGAAGAAAAGAGGGAAACAGGGCAAGAATAAGCAGTTCAATCAGTTTAATATATAGGTACAGTGAGTCACATAAATACTAAATACAGAGTGGGAAGGAAAGGAATAAAATAATAGGGCAAGAATATGCAGTTCAATCAGCTGAATATATAGGCACACTCAGTCACATAAATGCTAAATATAGAGTGGGAAGGAAAGGAACAAAATAATGAGAAACAAATATACAAATGTCAAAAGCATTGTTTAAAGGCTCAACTAAAATGACATTATTGCTGCAGAATCCAATCTGTGTTGATCACTGGGACCAGAGTTTTGATATTCCAAGCTTTCAGACTTGTGCTGGAGTCCATCCTCAGAGAACTTCTCTCCATGTGTACCTCCTGGTAGAGAGAAGCTTCCTGAGGATGGGGGTTCCAGCACGACTAAACCTCTGATCCTGGTGACCAACCCAGATTGGATCCTGCAACATTATCCTGAAACACGTATATTTGCCTTCATTCATGACTTTATTATAACTGGAAGTAACAGTTAATTGCTACCCAACAGTTAATTGCTACCCAACAGTTAATTGCACTCAAGCAACATTTCCTAATAATTCTTTAACAGTGATTTCTCAAACACTTGAAACACCGATACTGAGTTACAATATGTTAAATTCAATACATTAACAGTCAGTGATATTATCTTCTAAGAGTGTTTTCTAAATTTCAGAAGAAACAATGCATTTCTTTATTTCTTTGATATTTTCAAAATGCTTTCCAGAATAAGTAAAAAAAGAAACAACAAGAAGACTTGTATATTAATGATCAGATTCAAAACAGTTAGGTACCTATGCACTGCAAATCACAAGGGGAAATTTTCTGCACAATTTCTAGCACAACGTTTTGCCTAGTGTTTGAGATATCATTTGAAATTTAACACAGGATTTCTGAAGTTAATGCAAAAAAATATTACTATGGTATTTAAATACAGAAATGGAACAGTTTGAAATTCATAATATAGCTTGTTACCAGAAATTTGAATATGCAAGTTACTGTTTTTTCTGGCAATTTATAATAACTAAATATAGCAGAAAAAGTTAAATGAAGCCAATACAATGAAACACAAATATCACAAGGAGAACAGTTCCCAAAATTAGCAGCTCAAATAGAAAAAAACAGGGACTCTGGTCCAACATATATTTTCCTGGAAGAAAGTTGCATATAGTGGGACAGCTAAGTAACATTATCATGGTTCCGACAGACAGAGACAAATAAAGCAGAACTCCAAGGCTTGGAAATTCCTCAAAGAACATGTTTATTAGTTACAAAGTATCGGCATGTCAAAAGTCAAACCAAGTCTGAAGACACAGGTAAGAATTCCCCAATACAAAGTTAAGACATTCCACCTCTAAAGCTATGTAAGCAACTACATTCCCCAATACATCTTCTTGGCGGGCTTGCACAAAAGTGTCTGGTCCAAGGCATGAACTTCATTGACTAACAGCAATTTGAACCTGAATTCCAACAGTCCTGTCCTAATACTCTAACATCTTATTTCATTCCTTCAACTACAATATGCAAATTATTGGAGTGTGAAATCTTGGATTATAATATTGAAAGTCTTCATCTTAACATATAATATATGTATTTTGTAAGAAGTATGTTATCATAGCCTAGAGAATAATTATTAGTAAAGGTAAAGGTAAAGGTTCCCCCGCACATGCGTGCTAGTTGTTTCCGACTCTAGGGGCCGGTGCTCATCTCCGTTTCAAAAGCCGAAGAGCCAGCGCTTGTCCGAGGACATCTCCGTGGTCATGTGGCCGGCATGACTAGACGCCAAAGGCGCACGGAACGCTGTTACCTTCCCACCATAGTGGTCCCTATTTTTCTACTTGCATTTTTACATGCTTTCGAACTGCTAGGTTGGCAGAAGCTGGGACGAGTAACAGGCGCTCACTCTGCTACGCGGCACTTGGGATTCGACCCGCCAAACTGCCGACCTTCTGATCGACAAGCTCAGCGTCTTAACCCACTGAGCCACCGCGTCCCTGAATAATTATTAGTGCTAAGCAATTCTGAATAAATATATTTTTTAATGTGCAGCATTTCACTGCAGTTCCTTATCTCTTAAGCAGTTGCCATGTTAACTCTTAAGAAAAAACCATTAGAATTCACATCGGATATTCACCAAAACTACTGTCTACAGGTCTGCCTTTTCATTCATTAGCAGATTTGGTAAAGGTCTTGCAGTATGCATACAAAATTTTATTCTGCAATGTATTTTACAGCCTATAGAGGAGAGGAGAGAAGGATGTAAAGCAAGAGATATACAGTAATAGTATTTGATTAATTTAATCATGTAAGTCATCTCTTCGATCCTCAAATTTCCAGTACTGAGGAGTATTATAACAAAGAGTAAGACCTCAGTCAACATTGTTTCTTCAATGTGAGAAAACAGAACCTCCAACAGCTCTAGCTGTAAACTGTCATCCAGTAATTTTTACTCTTGGGAAATAATATAAAAATTTAAGAATGAATTATAAAATGTGATTTGTTAACAACTTAGATGACAATGTATATACCATTTATTTTTAAAAATGCTACAAAGACCAGCCAATTGTGGCATTTGACCTGAGGAACTGATTGTTCAAAAGTGGGGGAACTCTAAAAATTTGTAATGTTTGAAATAAATTTGCACACATAAATCCCTGAGATTATACACAAAAATGTATTGCAATCCACAAAATAGACTTAACGTACTAAAAGAACCCCTCCCCCAACATGTTAAATGTATTCTCCAATCACCAAGAAGTTACCCACTCCTATGTTACACCAGAGCAAATAAGTTTGAGCTTAGCATAAACCTTTTCACTGATTTGAAGAAAATGACTACTCACTTTATTAGGAAAAAAATATCAGTTATACAGATTAATTTGCATTCTCAAGACACACGTACCACAAATACATAGATACAAGTCAAAATATGCTCATGTAAAAACTGTTCTAATACTTGCTAGTTCATTGTTTGATTCTTAGTAATGATTTGCCTTGACCCCATAATCCACACTTTAAGATGTAACATTGCATGAAATACAGTTTTGTTTTAGAAAAGTTAGGTTGCATAAAATGCAAAAGCTATTACATGAATGTATTCCTTGAAATGTATGCAATCAATGCCCATAAAATGAACATAGTAGGAGAAACTACAGGTAGTCCTTGATGTATGACTGTAATGGAGTCTGCTCATCATGGTTGTAATTCATGAAGGCTGTAAATTGGGTCACCCATTTGACTGTCCTGATTTTATGACCTTTTTGCAGTGATCATTAAGTGAATCATTAAGAGAACGCTACAGTTATTATGCAAATCAATGGTTCTCATGGACACGGTTTTGCTAAAAACTGGAAATAGCAATAGCACTTAGATTTATATACCACTTCACAGTGCTTTACAGCCCTCTCTAAGAGGTTTACAGAGTTAGCATATTGCCCCTAACAATCTGGGTCCTCATTTTACCAACCTTGGAAGGATGAAAGGTGAGTATCAAACTGCTGGCAGCCGGCAATCAGCAAAAGTAGCCTGCAGTACTGCATTTTAACCACTGCGCCACCGCAGCGCAGTGCCAGTTTCAACAAAAATGTCATAAAAAGAACAGCTGCACTGACAATAATTTGAAAACGGGAATACAGTATGTTGTTGTTGTTAGTTGCGAAGTCGTGTCCGACCCATCGCGACCCTATGGACAATGTTCCTCCAGGCCTTCCTGTCCTCTACCATCTTCTGGAGTCCATTTAAGCTCACGCCTACTGCTTCAGTGACTCCATCCAGCCACCTCATTCTCTGTCATCCCATTCTTCTATTGCCCTCAATCTTTCCCAGCATTAGGCTCTTCTCCAGTGAGTCCTTCCTTCTCATTAGATGGCCAAAGTATTTGAGTTTTAGCTTCAGGATCTGGCCTTCTAAAGAGCAGTCAGGGTTGATCTCCTCTAGGACTGACCGGTTTGATCGCCTTGCAGTCCAAGGAACTCGCAGGAGTCTTCTCCAGCACCATAGTTCAAAGGCTTCAATTCTTTGGCGCTCAGCCTTTCTTATGGTCCAGCTTTCACTGCCATACATTGCAACTGGGAAGACCATAGCCTTGACTATACGCACTTTTGTTGACAGGGTGATGTCTCTGCTTTTTAGTGTGCTGTCTAGATTTGCCATGGCTTTCCTCCCAAGGAGCAAGCGTCTTTTAATTTCTTGGCTACAGTCCCCATCTGCAGTGATCTTGGAGCCCAGGAAAATAAAATCTGTCACTACCTCCATTTCTTCCCCATCTATTTGCCAGGAATTGAGAGGGCCAGATGCCATGATCTTGGTTTTCTTAATGTTTAGTTTCAACCCAAGTTTTGCACTCTCCTTCTTCACTCGCAACAAGAGGCTCTTTAGTTCCTCTTCACTTTCTGCCATTAGAGTGGTATCATCTGCATATCTTAGGTTGTTGATGTTTCTTCCGGCAATCTTAATTCCAACTTTTGATTCATCTAGCCCTGCCTTTCTCATGATGTGCTCTGCATATAAGTTAAATAGGCAAGGCGACAGTATACAGCCTTGCCGGACTCCTTTCCCAATTTTGAACCAATCAGTGGTTCCGTGTCCAGTTCTCACTGTTGCTTCTTGGCCTGCATATAGGTTTCTCAAGAGACAAATAAGATGGTCTGGTATGCCCATCTCTTTAAGGACTTGCCAGAGTTTGTTATGATCCACACAATCAAAGGCTTTAGCATAGTCAATGAATACAGTATATTTGAGGGTAAAAATTCATTCTCCGAGCTTATGGGTTGGTTTATGAACGTTTCATTATCAGACTAGGTAACATCTTCAGCAGAGTTTAGGAGATATCAGTGTTCTCCTGTTTATGAGGGCTTCAAGTGTGGGTGTGTCCAGTGAAGGTCTGTGATGGGTCAGGTGTGAGTTATCAGTGAGTCTTGTGGTGGGTCTTACGATGGGGAGGTTACATCAGGCCAGGGTCATTAGGAGGTGAACTGCTGGAAGAGGGGCTTGTGTAGGATGGTTGAGGATCGCTGCTGTCTCTGGTTGGCTGTGCGGTTGATTTGGATTCCGAGGGGTTTGTAGGCTGGTTGTAGGTCGATGTGTCTGTTGATGGAATTGCTTGTGGAGTGCCAGGCTTTGATGAACTTACAAGTGTGGTGGGTGGTAGCGTGGCTGATGATTTTTGTGTTGCTCCAATTGAACTGGTGCTGTTTGGTGTAGATGTTGGTGTAGATTAAGGATTTGGGATTGTGGCATTTGACTGCCAGCCAGTGTTCGTGGATCCTGTTTTTTAACTGACGTGATGTTTGCCCCATATAGATTTGGTTGCAATGGTTATAGCTGATTTTGTACATTACATTGTTTCTTTTATCTTCTGTATCTTGTCTTTGATTCTGGATAATTCCTAGTAGAGTGTTGCTGTGGGTTTGTGGGCTATTGCTAGTCCTAGGGGTTGGAGAATTGGAATGTAGAGTAGAAGGGAAAAAGAAAAAAACCACTGATTTCCAATTCATTTTGGTGCAGTGCACTGACAGTGTAAAAGAGCAATGAAAACATGTTTCCTGCAAAAACACTGTATTGAAAAGTTGAATCAGAAATTTGTCATCAGATTATAATATAATATAATATGATATATTTTTTAAAAAGCAGGTTTTCCAAAATGCACCTCTCCTTCAGCTCTCTCATACTAATTATCACTAGTTGCTCCTGACAATCACTATTATTCTCGAATGAAAAGATAACTTTGAGTTGAGCTTTACTCTTGATAAGTTCATGGACACAACCATGAGGTTTTCTTGACAGCAATATGAAAATTGGGTTGGTCATGCCTTATTCTGAGATATAGTCAATTTAATAATCTGGACAAAAACTCTAGAATTCCCTGACATAGGTAGTCCTTGACTTACACTCATAATTGAAATCTGAAATTTTGATTGTATAGCGAGTCACCACTGTCATTTAGTGAATGATAAAGTTATAAGTCTGAATGCAGCTTATCCAATAAGCATTTTTTGCATTTTTGCAAAAAACATTGCAAAATACAATGACATTACTACAGGACACTGTACCTGGTGATAAATGCGAACCAGTTGCTAAGTGCCTGAAATGCAATTGCATGGTATGGCAGAGGGTGATGCAGTATTTGTAACTTCAAGGACGGGTCATAAGTAATTTTTTTCAAGTAATATTCAACTTTTTTCAAGAAATATATATTTTCACACGAGATTGTTATAGATTATCATCACTTTGAACTTCACATACTCTGGGAAGTTCACAGATTCATAGACAACCAACAACAAAAGCCCCCCTGCAACAGCTTTTATGATTGCTGTTACATATGTCTGAATGAAAACATTTCCTCACAGAATTTCTGGAAATTAAACCAATTCTTTTAAATGAAAATCAGTTTTTCTCAAGGGAATCTCAGCAGCCTTTAAGAGCTGAAATGAAATGCCAGATTAATTCAAAATTGGAAAGAAAGAAATATGTACAAATAAACAGTTTACTTTCCAAAAGGTTCCAAAGACAATTCTATGGACAGTTTATAGATAATCAATCTAGGATTGATAAAGATTATAGACTGGACCAGGAAATGGAATGAGAATGTTTCAGACTTGCAAATTGGATGAAAACCACACACACTGGGGAAAAAAAATCTGTAGTAGTGTTGTCCCAGGTGGCCAGATCCATGGAAAAGAACTGCCTCTCAAGAGAAAAGATTCTGGCATCAAGTCACATCTCTAAACTATGTGTCTGTAATTTCAGAATTCAGCAACAGTCCAGAGCCATAATAGAATTTGGTTTTAAATAAATACATCTGGAATAAAACACAGAAGAAAAGCGGTTATTATTGTTGGCATTTAATCTAGAGGGAAAATCCTGGTCTAGGATAAACATTACCTGAAGAAATTTTATTTTAATTCACTGTTACAAGTATTTCAGTACAGGTAATGAGTGACCACTGCAGATGTAAAGCACTGCCAAAGGCTACGCCCTTGCAATTTAATAAAGCACTTGAGAGTACTCATAGCAGGTCTGGTAAAATTCTTAAATTAAACTTAAAATACACATATACGAAAGCAAGCATAAGAATCGCTACAGTTTTTGCAGGTACAACATTTTACAAAAGTAGTAACAGCCAAATCTCTTGTTCTATTCTTACAGTAGCATGTTAGAATGATTATAGACAATATATTTTATCAGATTATTTATTTATTTATTTATTAGTTACATTTATATACCGCCCTATTCCCTGAGGACTCAGGGCGGTTTACAGGGAGTTAAAAATCCACCATATAAAAGTTAAAAAACCAAATTAAAAAATATTAAATTAACCCTGTATACATTAAAACCCCAATTAAAAATTTCTCCTCAGCCTGGGCCTGAGAGCTCAAAGAGCCAGGTCTTCAGGCCCCGGCGGAATGATCGGAGGTCGGGAGCAGTCCTCAGCTCCACCGGCAGCTGGTTCCAGAGGGCAGGCGCTCCCACCGAGAAGGCCCTATCCCTGGGTGTCACCCGCCGGCAATCTCTCACCGGCGGCACCCTAAGCAGACCCTCCCTGTGGGAGCGCACTGGGCGAAGGGCGTTTGATGCCGGCAGCAGGTGTCTTATCAAGAGCCTTATTAATAAGAAATGAACCAGCAGAAAATAAAGTCTAAGGACTATGTTGCAGAAAGGATTGTGATAGGTTGGATGTAAACAAATCTTTTTTTCCTAATTTTTTTCCTAATCTGGCCAAAGAACCTTTTCTAGACATTCTGAAGACTATCTTATATAAGTTTTCAAAATATGTTCTCCATTCACCTCCCTGGACAGAGCCCTGAACAGTGTAAATCTCTGCTTCCACAGAGTATTTCTGGGAATATTAATGATGGTTCCAAATGTTCCAGTAGTAGTATTTCTTCTTCAGCAATAAAAGCTACAATATCTTCACTGTCCCAAGTAAGTCTTGAACCAGTTGTCTCCTGTATCAGCTTCCTACTAGCTGGATTTTTCTCTTTTTCTGGTTTGCCTTTAATTTTTTTACAAACATATGTTTCATTGATTTTTTTAATATAGTCACCTTAATATTTGGTAAACAGTGTTCTCTTTTACCAACCTTAAGTTAATACAATTCTTGTTGTTTTGGTAAATAACAAGAGAATAACTTTTTCATAATATTTCTACATATAATAATCACATCAATATAATATTTCTTTTCTATCTAGTCATTCTGGTTGCCTCATCATAGATCCTGTTTACAGTTCTTGTTTACATTTGTTTTTCCCAAAATGTTCAAAACATTCTTACTGGTTAAGATTTTCTCAAAGTTAAATACATTTAAATATTTAAGTCTATTTTTTCTAACGTAAGCCATCCCATTACTTTTACCTTTCTTAAGGAATAAATCCCTTCATGGATTACTGCCTTGTCGTGGCGAAGGGGCTTGCGTAATTCAATGAAGCTATGAGCTATGCCGTGCAGGGACAATATTTATATTTAATATATTTAATCAACAATCTGCCTTTACGTCAACAGTAAAAAAAGGTACTGTCACACAGGCTGACAGTGGGGTAACTGCACTGACTGACCCAGCCTCTGAGAAACAACTGAAAGACAAAGAGCTTCATCACACAGTGCCCCCTAAGCTGACAAACACTAAGGATATAATCCAGCTTCCATCCTCATTTGATTTAGAAGTTCCCACAACATCTTTCCACAAGATGAATCCTCAGCTATGCCCCTCCAAAAATGGACATAAATCTACATTTATAGACTTAAGCCAGAGTACCTGCCCATTGGAAAAAAAATCATTCTTGGAGCAAGAGCAGAGGCACACTGGCAACCGAGATATAGAGGAGCAACAACAAGTTCTGCAACACATGAGGAGAAATATCGAACCTCACAACAACTGTGTTTATATGGGAAGCATAGATGATATTGACCTGGCTCCAATGTCAAGTTGACAACTGGCATTTTTACCATCTAGCCCAGGGGTCAGCAACCTGAAACAGTGAAAGAGCCACTCGGAACCGGTTCCCTCACAAAAGGAAAAACTGGGAGCCGCAAAAAATGTGTGCGCATGCACATACATGCATGCATGTGCAGAACAGGGTTTGACTGAAGAGTGGAGACAAGGCAAGATATGCACCTACCCTGCATATTTGAATTGATTGGTTGAACTTTCTTAGTCCCCTTTTTTTTGGACTGCACATGGCAGAGGACTGGGAGCCGCAGGAGACAGCTGAAAGAACCACATGCGGCTCTGGAGCCGCGGCTTGCAGACCTGTGATCTAGCCAATCAACCAATCCAGACCACCTTGCCTCCACGAATCCCATACAGTTGATGACCTGGAATGTAGCTGGCTGGAAAGGGATGGTTGATAGTGGACTAATAAGCTTCCTCTCTAGATTTGACATAATAGCCTTTCAAGAAACCTGGCTAACTGAAGTGGACGAACCAGTACAACTGCCAGGCTTTCAGGGATGGGCCTCCCCAGCCCAAAAAACAAAGAACAAAGGGAGACCCTCTGGTGGGCTATGCATTCTTATAAAGCAAGAGTTGCAATGGCAGGGAGAGAAATTATATAACGAAGATAAGTATCCATACTTTCTAGCTGTCAAATTTGAATATGACCAGTTTGAGTTAATATTGGTAAATGTGTATATTCCTCCAAGCACATCCCAGCACTATAATTCCAAATATTGAATGGGCTTGGAAGTTATCCTAGAAGATACATCTATACTGTACCCTCAGTCCATAGTGGTATTATTAGGAGATCTGAATGCTAGACTGGGTCCCTCTCTGTATGAGCTTTCCCAGAAGAAGGGAATCCCAGGGGAGTTCTTTGATAACCATCCTCAGTGGCTCTCGAGAGACTGTAAATGTAATGCCGCTGGCCTGCTCCTAGTCTCCTTAATTTTTAAGGGTAATCTCCAAATTTTGGGAGGTAAGGACAAGAATTACACATACCCTTATACATACCACTCAGCCAATTCAAGTAGTGTACTGGATCTCTTTTGTGTGACTAGAGATAAGGATGACCTCTTTTCGGAGGTCACAGTACACCTTAGCAACAATAGCGACCCTCAGCCTGTAAGTGTGACATTGTGAGGCCACTCAGATTTAAGACCATATAACATGGCTGACAGGTGGCTCACCAAAAAGGTAGAGGTGACCCAAAATAAAAGGTTAATTTGGGCCAAAGTTGATACTAAGGCAATATTAGAATGCCTTAAAACAGAGAATGCTACTAAGTGGGCTAGAACAATCCAGTCATCTTCTACTGACTGGATGTCAGCCTTCAATGCATTCTCCAATCTTTGTAACATACTGAAGAAACACCTAACAGCTAAACCTGCTACAAAAAGAGCCCGAGTGGGTAGACTTCGCTGGTTTGATCCTGATTGCCAGCAACTGAAAAAGATATTGAAGGTAGCCATGAGGCTTGCCCAGAGGAATCCTACTGCCCATATACAAGCTAAGATGCTGCACACAAGAAGGGAATATAAAAAAAACCTATAACATTAAAGAAAAAAAGTTTTGCCATTTCAATCTGGTCAGAACTTGAGTTGGCTGCCAGAAGTCATAACTCAGTATTATTTTGGCACTCTGTAGCAGGTATTCTGAAGGAACAGAGATTTGCGTTTGACATACCAATCTCTGCTGAGGACTGAGAGAATTATTATAAATGCTTGTTTGCCCCCACCGAACTGGTAAAGAAATTATTTTTAAACAGTGATTTAGCAAACCCTAGAACTCCCCCCCCCCCCTTGGCCAACAGTCTCAGAAAAGGAGATACAGTCCATCATTAAAAGCTTAAAGAGCAATAAAGCCCCAGGTGAGGATTTTTTACCAGCAGAATTAAGAAATTTCCCAATTGGTGGGGCTCTGTATTAGCAGGTCTTTTTACACACATAAATAACACCTGCCATATACCGGATGGGTGGAAGATGGCAATAGTTGTCCCCATATACAGTATAAAAAAGGGAATAAAAAGGATCCTAGTAATTATAGGCCCATCAGTCTGATTGACATTGTAGCAAAAATATGTGTTAGGTACCTTTTTTTTTTATTGAAAAGTTTTAACATACAATTTTTTCTTTAAAAATCCCCCCTCCCCCTCCCTCCCCCCTACCTCTCCCCCCTCCCCCCCGACTTCCCAGAGCTAAATACAAGGTATATATAAAAAAACAATCATAAACAACCATATACTAACAACCATAAACTCTAAAATCCATCACTCTCTAGCTTATATAGGATAAAACAAACCTTAGTAATATTAAATATATATAGAAAAGCCAAAATAGAAAAAGAAAAAAAGAAAGAAGACTTATTCAAATGCTACATGAAATTTCTTAACCCTATACTTGTTCTGGATAAACTCAATCCATTTTCTCCATTCCATAATATAGCGTTCTTGCGAGTGATCTTTCAAATAGGCCGAAATCTTCGCCATCTCAGCCAGGTCGGAAACCTTTAAAGTCCACTCTTCTATGGTCGGCAGTTCCTCTTTCTTCCAGTACTGACCTATCAAAAGTCTTGCTGCCGTAATTAAATTCAACATCAACTTAGTGTCCACAACTGTAGCATCTGTAATTATTCCCAACAAAAAAAGTTGCGGGCAAAACTTTATCCTCTGTTTAAAAATCTTCTGCATGTTCCACTAGACTTTTATCCAAAAGGCTTTAACCTTTTTACAAGTCCACCATATGTGAAAATATGTTGCGTCTTCATCACCGCACCTCCAACATTTAGGCTGATAATTCAGATACATATTTGCAAGCTTTTTAGGATCTAAATGCCATCTATAAAACATTTTGTAAAAATTCTCTCTTAGATTTTGAGCTTGTGTAAATTTTACATTCCTCACCCAAATCTTTTCCCACATGTCCATTGTAATAACTTCCTGGATGTTTTGGGCCCATTTTATCATACAATCCTTAACAAGTTCTGTTTCTGAATCAATCTCTATCAACGCAAGATATATCCGTTTAATATGTGCTGGTCCCTGATTTCTGATTTGCTTTATCAAATTTTCATCAGTCATTGTAAAACCATTTTTCTGGTCTTCTTTCCACCTGGCCCGTAACTGAGTATATTGAAACCAATTTTGAACAACCTTCTCTTCTCGCAAGAGGCTATATGATTTCAAACACCAAACATTTCTTTCCAAGCTTAGGATCTCCTTGTACGTAGTCACATCATGTTTGAATCCAGCATGTATATTTTCTATTGCGTGTTTTGGAATTGCCCACAGTGGTATCTTACAATCTAGCTTATGTCTATACTTCTTCCAAACTCTCAACAATGCCTGTCTTAAAATATGCACTCTAAACACGTTGTCTACCTTCTTGTCATACAACAAATATGCATGCCAGCCAAACAACAAGTCGTGGCCCTCAAGATTTAATAATCTCTCTTGTGTCAAATTAATCCAATCACTTATTCCTACTAACGCAGCAGCTTCATAATATAGTTTAAGATTGGGCATTTTAAGACCACCTCTCTCACGAGTATCCTGCATAATCTTAAGTTTAACTCGTGGCCTTTTCCCTGCCCAAACAAATTTATTGATACCTCGCTGCCATTCCTCCAAATTAGAATCTTTCTTAAGAATCGGTATCATTTGAAATAAAAATAAAAATTTAGGCAGGACATTCATTTTCACTGCTGCAATCCGTCCCAACAAAGACAATTGCAATTTTTCCCAACTCTCCAATTCTTTTTGAATTTCCCCCCATAATTTTTCATAATTATTTTTATATAACTTTGTATTAGAGGGCGACAAAAGCACCCCCAAATATTTAACCCTTTTAACAATCTCAAATCCAGTTAATCCTTCTAAGAGAGCCTTTTGCGAAACTGTCATATTTTTGGCCAAAATTTTGGTTTTCTGTATATTAACTTTAAATCCAGAAACCTTCCCGTATTGTGTTATTATCTCCATCAGGTCCACAACAGAGTTCTCTGGCTGGGTCACTGTAACAACCAGATCATCTGCAAATGCTCTCAATCTATAGTCCTGATCTCTAATTTGTATCCCCTTAATTTTTTTCGAATTCCGTATTTTAACCAATAATATCTCTAATGTTAACACAAATAACAAGGGCGATAACGGACACCCTTGCCTTGTGCCCTTCTCAATATTACATGCTTCTGTCAGACTATTATTAACTATAATTCGGGCAGTTTGTTTTTGATATAATGCCCTAATCGGTTGTAAAAAATTTTCCCCAAAATCCATTTTGTCTAAAACTTTCATCAAGAATTGCCAATTCAATTGATCAAAAGCTTTTTCAGCATCTAGAAAAATTAGCGCCGCAGGGATCTGGTTGTTCCTTTCCAAAAACTCTAACACATCAACTATATGCCTCACATTATTTTTCATTTGCCTACCACTAATAAACCCCGTTTGGTCCCCATGAATCACCTGTTGCAGAACCCTCATCAGTCTATTAGCCAAAACCTTAGCAAATATCTTGTAATCTGTATTTAAAAGCGATATCGGTCTATAATTTTTAACTTGAGTAGCATCTTGGTCTTCCTTCGGAATCAAAGAAATAAAAGCTGTTCTCCAAGACTGTGGCACCTTTCCCCCCCTCTGGATTGTCTGGAACAGTTCCTTTAACGGTTTCATCATCTCTAATTGTAAATTTTTGTAGTAAGCCGCAGACAAACCATCTGTACCTGGTGCTTTATCCACCTTCAATTCCTTAATTGCTGTAAAAATTTCTTCTTCTGTAATTAATTGATTAATCTCCTCTTTTTGTACTTGCGTACGAACCGGGATTCATTCTCCAAATATATATCAATATCTTTTTCATTAATCTTCTCCTTAGCATATAATTTAGAATAAAAATCCACAAAAGCATCCTTGATAAGATCCTGTTGAAACACAACCCTTCCTTTATACTCAATTTTGTCTATATTAGAAGCCCTTTGTTTTTTCCTCAATCTATAAGCTAACCATCTACCTGGTTTGTTAGCGTTGCAAAAAGTATTATGCCTGGCAAACCGCAAATTGGTTGCCACTTGGTCAGCCATTAATTTATCAAATTGTCCTCTTAACAGTTTAATAGCCTCCTTAGTCTTCACATCCTCTGAATTCAAAATCAAAGCCTTTTCTTTTTCCTTTATTTCATTCTCCAGTTCTTTCCTCCTAGCTTCCACAGCACGTCTATGTTTATTGTTCATATATATCAACACCCCTCTCATATAGGCCTTGGTAGCATCCCAAACCATGTCCATAGAGGTGCCCTTATTCATATTAATTTCAAAAAAATCCTTCATCCGCTGTTTGCATTCTTCCACATTTCTCTGATTTCTAAACAAATTCTCATTTACGCGCCACGAGCGCCTGTCTCTATTCTCCTTATCAATCTCTAGCCAAACTGGACTATGATCAGAAATAGTTCTTGCACAAATCTTCACCTTTTTAGTCCTTAAAAAAAAATCATTAGTCAACAAAATAAAATCGATCCTGGAAAAAGATTGATGTCTGTCGGAATAAAAAGTATAATCCTTTTCCTGCAAATGTCTCTCGCGCCAAATATCTCGCAGTTCCAAGTCATCCTTCATTTCAAAAAAAGATTTAGGCAGTCTAGCATGACTTGGAATGCGCTTAAAAGCTCCAGCCTTGTCCATCTGTACATCCAAAACACCATTCCAGTCCCCCATAAAAATAAAAGATTTATAATCCAACTGGGTAAGCTTTGTATGAAGTAAACTAAAAAAGTCAGCTTGTTGTTGATTAGGAGCATATAATCCAACTAAAAGCGTCTTTTTACCTTCTAGCAACAACTCTATCATAACGTATCTTCCATGCTTATCTGCTTCGATTAAGTTTGCTGTTAGAGCACTTTTAACATAAACAACCACTCCATTTTTCTTATTCATTGCAGAAGCAACAAATTGCGTACCCAACCTTGAGTTCGATAAATACTCTTGATCCACAACCCTAATATGCGTTTCTTGCAAACATATAACATCTATCTTGAATTGTTTTAAATATTGAAAAACTTTCTTCCTCTTCTGTGGTGAATTTAGTCCATTAACGTTCCAAGTTAAGAATTTAGTTGCCATGCATATCATCCCAAAGCTCTTGGAGCACTGCTTTGATAGGACTATCTTTTTTAGGCCGTGCTCCTCCCACTGCTTGGCTGTAAGTACGTTGTGGAATTTCCATAGACTTCTGCTGATCTTGTTCTTTTATCTTTTTTGATCGTTTTAAAGCAGCACGCGTCACCCTCTGCTCTCTAGGATCATCCAAGGAAGTTGTAGCTTGATCTCCTCCAGCACCATTCTCCTCTGTCTGTCCATCTTCAGCCTCTTGATGTTCTCCTTCTCCAGATCCCTTTGCAGCTTCCAAAAGTGATAATGGGGTTGCTTTTAAAACATTATTGTAAAAATCACGCGCTTGCATCACAGTAACCAGACGGTACCTTTTACCTTCATGCATCACCATCAACCCAACTGGGATCTCCCATCTGAACCTTATATCTCGTTGCTTGAGCTCTTGCACAAGAAATGTAAAATCCTTCCTTCTCCTTAAAATCTTTGGAGGAATTTCTTTTAGAACCAAAACTTCTTGATCAGCAATCACAACTTTAGTATCATAGGCAGCTCGTATAACTTCATCTCTAGTTTCCCTTTTTGCAAAATAAACCACCACATCTCTAGGCAGCTTTCTCTGTCTGGCAATCCATGAATTCACACGAAACACTTTGTCCAAGCCTCCTTTTATTTCAGATGCTGGCTGATTCAATACCACTTCGAGAGCCTCAGAGACCAGCTGCTTTAGATCTTCCTTAATATTCTCTTTTAAATCTCTGATTCTAACAGCAAACTGCATCTGGTAATATTGAGCAAGACTCAATTCTCTATCCATTTTGTCTCTTAAATCCTCATTCTCCAAAACTTTTGCTTCTAATATGGCATTCTTTTGAGTCAAATCTTCCACTTTTTCATCCAAATCTTCCACACATTCAGCCACTTTATGCACTGAAGACAAAATGTCTACCTTCATCACACTGAACTTCTGTTCCATCCTCTCTTCCATTCTCTCCTCCAATTTCTCCAATTTCTCCTCCATCTGTGCAAATTTATCACCCATTGATTCCAGAATTACCTGGGCATGTTTTTCAAGAGCATCTTGTAAATCCTTCGGTGTCAATACATCAGGAGGATGCAACGCCTGCAATGATGATTGTTGCACCGGAGAAGTTCCAGCACTCCGAAGAGTTTTAGGGGGAGGTTTAGCCGCCATCTTTTACTTTCAATTGTGACGCACTTTCACTTTAAGTTTAAAAAAGTTCATCAAGCTCGAGAGTAAAATAAAATAATCCTCTTCACCTTTTCCTCTTGTACCGCTCTGCCTGCTCCCTTTATTCCATAGTCCTTCCTTCAGGCAGGGGTGGTCGCAGACGCCTGGCTCTGCTCCATCCGGAGCAGAGACGCTGACCAGCTGGGAGCGACCCAGGCTACGGGGGAGTTCGATCCTTCAGCCGCCCAAGCTACAAGCTCAGGCGGCCCCGGAGAACTCGACCCCTACCTGGGGCCTCACCCCCTCCTCTTCTCCCGAGGAGGGGGCTTCAAATTCGCCCGAACAGCTGATCGGCGCTGTTTCGGGCAAAAATTACTCAGCTGAGCCGCGGGCAGCCCGGGAAGGCTGTCTCTGGTGCCGCGCAGCCACCGGAAGTCAGTGCTAGGTACCTTTTGAACAAAATTGAAATCTGGGTAGAGGAAAACATCATCCTCACAGAAGAACAAGTAGGTTTTAGACAAAACAGATCTACTATTGATAACTGCTTTGTCTTGAACCATCTAATTGCCAAATATGCCTATAAGAGGAGACCCCTGTTTGCTGCTTTCATAGACCTTACAGCAGCATTTGATATGGTAAATAGAGACGTACTATGGAGTAAATTGACCTCTTAAAATAGAACCCAGACTCCTGGCTTTGATTAAAGCCCTTTACACAAGTACCTGTTTGAGGGTGCGGTATGGGGTTAATGGGGCCCTGCCTAACAGGATTCACACAAATAAAGGGATAAGGCAAGGGTGTATCCTGGCCCCATTATTATTTAATTTCAATGACTTGCCCGGGTTAATGAAGGATACCATGGTACACATGCCGATGATCCTAAATACTTACTGTAACAACTTGCTTTATGCTGATGATATGATTTTATTATCATACTCACAAGTAGGATTATGTAGGCTATTAAGAAGATTCAGCTCTTATTGCCAGGATAACTCCCTAATCATTAGCAAATCTAAATAAAAAATAATGGTGTTTGGAAGAAACCATCAGAGACATAAGTGGCAATTAGATGGTGAACCAATTGAACAGGTTAACACCTTTCTATATTTGGGCGTAACTTTTTCCAAGACTGGATCTTGGGCCTGCCATCATCAATGGAGTACATTTAGAGCAAAAGCCCATTTGAATTTATTGCTCAAACTAAAGAACCATAGTTACCCAGGGTCCCTAGGCCCATTAATCAAGGTTTATAAGGCTAAGGTTACCACAATGCTCTTGTATGGAGCAGAAATTTGGGGTCTTTACACAACCACAGTCCTAGAACAAACACAGTATTTGAGATGTATTTTGGGTGTAGATCCAAGAACATCTGCTGCAGCAGTTAGAGCTGAATTGGGAATTCATACAATTCAGGCATTATCTAAAATTAGAGCTTATAACTACTGGTGCAAAGTTAATGAAATGGAGACTGACAGCCTCCCCAAATTATGCCTACTAGAGCAAATAAAACTACAATCACAAATCTCCTGAATCACCAAACTAACAAATTTTGTAAGAAGCTGTGGCCTTCCTGTCTCTTGTGTGACACGAGAACAATCCAAAAAAAAAAAGAGTTGCCCAAAGAATTAAGGATATAGAAGCACAAACTGATATAGCTATCCTTAGTAAGGTGGGTAACTTGAAATGGCTGAGTATATACAAACGTACTTTTCAAGTAGACAGTTATTTGAAGTTACAACTCCCAAAACATCTTAGAGAGATATTTACGAGAGCGAGATTTGAACAGCTTGACACAATGGACAGATATGGGAGATTTCATGCTATACCGTACAATGAGCGTCTCTGCATCTGCGGAGCAGCAGAGGTAGAGGACCTGGCTCACATCCTATTTGACTGTTGCCTGTATAAGAGGGTGAGAGACAGGTATCTTGGTCTATATACCAAACAAATGAGCCATTGGGATCCCCATATCAAAATAACTTACCTTATGTCCAGCCAGAACTTGAAAATAACATTTAGCGTAGCACAGTACTTAAACAAAATGATCCAGTTAAGATCTGCATATGTGGGACTGATTGGGGTAGATTGCAAGGGCGACTCCGAAATATAATGTTATCATATTTTATCTATATCTTAAATTATTGTACATTATTACAATTTCATTTTAGATTGTATTTTATTACTATTTCATCTTAAATTGTATTTTATTTTAATTCCATTTTAAATTGTATTTTATCAAATTCCATTTTAAATTGCCTTTATCAAATTTTAGTAACAATTTGTTGCTGGAACTTTGCACTTTGATATGGCCCAAGGGCTAATCAATAAAGACTTACTATTATTATTAATCAATATGTTCTGCTGAATCAGAATCTTTCCATATTCTTGTGTTACTGTAGATATAAACAGTAAGTCAAGTACAATATCTTTGTAAGAGGCATTTGCCCATTCATGTTTGTTGAAAATCTTTTTCTTTCTTTTTCTGTTTCTCTTATCATTTTTTCCTGACATCTCTGCAGTCCATTTTGTCCAATCTTTTTTCTTATCCTCAAATTTGTTTTGTGATGTTAAAGTCTAAGTTGTCTTTTCCAAATCCAGTATTTCTTATAAATTTTTAACCACTTGGGTTAAATCACACTTCTTTGTTTTGTTAGGCTCCATCTTTTAAATCTCTATCCTCAAATTTGTATTCAGTTATCTGTTTTATCTACTCCTTCTCTATTGTTGTTTTCTGGGATTTTTTTTGTTGTAAAGTTAAATTTGAGATGAATTGGTTTACATTTTCAAAGTTATTTTGGATTTCTTTGTGGTTTGAAATCATTGTTGTTTGAATTAGTTGCAACATATCATATGTCTCCTCTTGAAAGGCATTAATTTTTTCTTGATAAGTTCTTTCTATAAGTCTTTGATTTTCCATGATGGCCAAGAATCCAAGTTTTCTTTTCTCTGCAAATAGCTTTGTAGTCAAGGTTAAGTAGATACTTGTAATCCAGAAAGTTCAGAAAAGTTTTTTTTGTTCCCTAAAGTTTATAAGTCTCTTTTTGTTTGCAGCCCAGATTGTTTTCTTTTTTTGTCACAGCTTTTCTCTATTGTTAGAGCTTTGAAGGTCACAACTAGAAATTAGTTTTTCCCAGATTTTGCCAAGTCCTGTACAAAAGCCATAGCTGTCATACTCTTCAAATACTACTAGATGTCATCACTGGTTTATTTTTCAAATTTTCAAAATAAACAATTGCTCTTAAAATGAGAATCTTAACCATTCAGCAATTTCAAACTTATCCAAATTTAGGTTTTATAGTTATTTCATTTCATTTCAATATGTTTTGGTCCTCCATAAAAGGTTTAATTTGCCACTTCCATTAGTAAAAGGGTGGGGCAAAGATCCCCCTCCTTCACTTTCAGAGGTTTTTTGCTTCTTGGGATTTCTTTTTCTTCAGGAAAGTTGATAGGTAGGATAGAGAAAATCGATGTTCTTACCCAGATTTAAACATACTGTTTACAATCAACTTAAAGTAGTGCTTTTGACTTTGGTTGCTTGTAGCTTGGGCTAGACTCTGAAGTTAGGCTAGTCTTTCTCCTGTTGGTTTCTGGAAGGCTTCTCCTGGACCGATCGGGTCGACCGCCATCTCTCCGTGGTCCCCGGGACTTCCTTCTTTACTGCCTCTTCAGGGTGGCTTCTGGCCCATTTAGGGTCCCCTAACAGGAAGAAAATCAGCTGAGCACGGAACACGGAGCCCCAAACCCCTCGACTCCTGCACTACTGCTCAGGACCGGAAGTCCTGGTTTGCCTTTAATATTCTTGATTTATCATGTTTTTGTGAAATGTATTAGCTGCCCATCTTACCACAAGGCAACTCTGGATGGCTTACCATATTAAAAGATAAAACTGTACGAAACCTAATGATATAAATATAATAATATAAAAATACAGACAATCCACCCAGCTAAAAGATGAGGAGGGTGGGAGTAAGATGAGAAGGGAATGAGGTGGGGATCCGTTCTTAATCCATCAACCATCCCCAAAATGAAACCCAACGTTTAGTTTTCTTGTCAGCATTTGGATTGTTGCTTCAATTAAAAGAAGGAAATTCTGTGACACTACTGAGGCACTGTGGCAGGACATTCTGTTGCTATGAGTAAATTGCCCATGGAATCTTCAACTATTAAAATTGCCCAGTCAAATTGGATCATCATTTTCCAAATAAAAAACCTAGGAACAGATCTTTACATTCTTAAGTTATGGTCTCATATTCAAAATAATTGGCAGCATCATTAAATAAAGCTTTCTTCCTTTTATACCTGTTGAAGAAGACTCCTGAGAATACTGCTGACAGCCAAGAAAACAAACAAATAGATCATCGAACATGTTCTCATTTAAGGAAGAAATTACCAGGCTCAAATTATTTTATTTTATACATATTATGCAAAGCCCAAACTCTCTAGACAATGCTGGGAATGGTGTAAGGAAAAATAAGAGATTGACCAGCAGCAAGGTGGATGTACTCAGTTACAGTGCCAATGGGTGAACCTTTGGAAGACTTGAAAGACAAAGTTGGGGGCAGATCATCAGGGAGAAAATCTGTCTATGTGGTTGCTAAGAGTAGACAACAGCTTGAAGGCACAAAATCATTAAAAAATCCTTTTATACCAATTTTATACCTTTCATCAGACTGGTTTATCTACTTTGGATAAAATACCTTCCTAATATCATAAAGAAGCATAAAATATACATAACGAGCTGCTTGGGCAAAGTGTTTGAGCATCAACTTTCAATGAATAGGCCACCATACAAGAAAACCTCTTATTTTGGAATGTTTTAGAGGAGAATACACACACACACACACACACGGCTTTTTTTGTCATAGAACGCTCAGAACGGAGTTCCGGCACCTTGTAGGGTAGGCAAGGAGGGTTGTATGACGTGTGTGAGTTCCGGCACCTTTTTCTTTTACAAAAAAAGCACTGTATGTATGTATGTATGTATGTATGTATGTATGTAAATATGTATGTATGTATGTATCTATCATCTATCTATCTATCTATCTATCTATCTATCTATCTATCTATCTATCTATACACACACACACGTTTGTGTGTGTGTATATGTATATATTTATGTATACAGGGCTTGTTTTGTCATAGAACGCTCAGAATGGAGTTCTGGCACCTTTTTTGGATGGAACCTTGTAGGGTAGGCAAGGCGGGTTGTATGACGTGTGAGTTCTGGCACCTTTTTGTTTTACAAAAAAAGCACTGTATGTATGTATGTATATGTATGTGTGTATATATATGTGTATGTGTATATATATATGTGTGTGTGTGTGGGCCCGACGTCACAAGGGGCATCCGGACCATCTGGCCACACAGCCCTGTAGCCGGACTCACCTGGGAGCGGCAAACCCAGCAGCCGGTCGAGCACCAGTCTTCACGTGCAGCCCCGCAGGACCCGCAGCCATCGCCACGACAAACAGCTGCTCCAGGGCTTTCTGGTGCGCCTGCGTTGGAGGGAACAGTGGAAGGCCCCACAGGCACTCCGGAGGGCAGCCGCCAGGATACACCCGTCTCCGCGACTGCCTGTACTCCAGCGGAGCATTGCGACCGACAGCCATTGTTAGAGATGCCGGACGGGACGGGGACGGGTCCGGACTGCGGACCATGGTGGGGCTTGTGGGAGGGAGTCACCGGGCTGGGAGGGGCCGGAGGAGCTGTATGGGGTATCGGGAGACGATAACACACTGGTGAAGGGGAGCACGACGAGAGGATTGGGGGGGAAATACTTACCTGACACCCGGCAAGGGGGAAGCAAGGGAGCACAGGTGCCGGGGCGCACGGGGAGATGGGAAGAGGGCGGGATTTATCCAGAGCCAGCCAGAAGGGTGGGGCTGAGAAATGCACTGTCATAAAAGCACGTTGGGGCAGATAGCTCCCAACGCTGACTTTGTAAGCACTTGGAGTTTCGTGAATAAAGGAATTCTGGTTGTCGACCGTACCATGCTTCATCGATTGTTTCATCGGGGGACGGTTTTGACAGTGTGTGTGTGTGTGTCTGTGTGTGTGTGTATATATATATATATATATATATATATATATATATATATATATATATATATATATATATATATATATATGTTTTCGTAGATTTCGTAGTATATATATATGTATATATATGTATATGTGTATATGTATATATGTGTGTGTATGTATATGTACACACACACACAAACATAAATAGATAGAAAATACAGAACTAGTTACGAGCTCTGCTGAAATATAGCCACTGATCTCTCTGCCAGGCTCTACCACTACCTTTCTTTTTCTTGAAAACTAAGCAAACATTTTGTAAGCCTCTTGTTTTAAAAAAAGAATTTCTATAACCTGGTGGGAAAATAATAAGGAATAGCAATAACTTCTAAGTAGATTGGAAATATTCCAAAAGCCTTTACAAGTGAAAAACTGCAAATTAGGTTAAAAAATAACCTTAGTACTCCAGAGGAAAAAGTATCAAGATACAAAAGCCACAGATTAATTTTCTATAACAGCAACCAAAAATATTGTTTTTCCCAGATGTCCATATATTACTAAAAAGCATTCTTCTTCAAAGAGATACGTACATTTAGGTGCATTGATCATTATTTTTTCCCCTAAATAATTTTAATAACCCTTTTGGTAATATTGCCAACTTAGGGATAATTTAATCTTCTCAGCATCAGTTAAAAAGATACATATTAAAATAGCAAATGGGATTGAATGGACTTCTGGCACAGAATAATAATCTTCCACAGTTGAACAGACAGATTCATTTATTACTGTTAAAAAGATAAGCATAAAACTTTTGCTTTAAAAATAACAAATCCTCACATTATAAAATCAGGTAATACATAAATCTCTGCCACATAGCTGAACAAAACTGCGTTTACTATTAGACAAGAACAAAAAGACTCTATGCAACTGGAAATGCACAAATTATTCCAGCAAATAAATCATCCCAAAATGGTTGAGTGATTGTAATGATATAATGTAAAGAAACAATTACTAGAAGTGTTTTATAATACTGAATTTACTTACAAATGTACTCATTAAGGGTAGTTCCCTAAACCTGTACAAACATACAGCTTCACTCTGATAAACAGCAAATTCCACTGTCCACATCAAACCTCCAGAGAGAGGCAGACTCTGAAAGATGTTTTCCAGGACTAAGAACTAATCCTAGGCATCTTTCCAAGTAGCATTTGAAAATTTCAATCTCTGGCCTGCTTTACGCATTATGCTAAGAGAAAATGTGATCTGCTTTGGCTTATCGTGTGGTGCAAACTCAGCCCTTGCGATTTATAAACCAAGTTTATTATTTTGTGTAACATGCAAACTTAGCAAGTTATGACTTATGATCAAACTATGTTCACTGATTGCATTTATATCACAGTTCACTACGAAGAAAAAGAAAAATGCCCTCTTAACCTATTTCCTTATTATTTTGGGTCATATAGTCTTAATTTGCTAACAAAATAATCTGCCAATATATTAGTTCTATATTTTTTTGTTGTCCCACCACTCAAATGTTATAAAAATATATATAAAAAATAAAGCTGATAGTTTTTGTTGGGGAAAGTAAAAGGGCAACTTTTCAAGTGACCATCAATGCTTCTCTGGTCTATTCATAGTTTTGATTTAGGGGAACAATTGTTTGTTTTCCCTTTTCTAAATACTGTATAGTAACTTAGCTGCTGCATACAGACCATCATTCTTCTTCACATTGCTATGCATAACTCTACTAGCTTCCTAAACCAAACATCTAACTCTAACGAACGTAATTTTTTTACTTATCACTATTGCTTCCCATTCATCAAATCTTGCAGAAGAAACAACACCTTTAGGTTAATCACTCACCTAAACTTTGGACCCATCCTGAATCCACATAAATTCGCTTATTTAGTCACAATTCCTCTGTGATATAAACCCTCAATTTAGCAGATTTTTGACGAAATGGATCTGAATTTCGGTCAACAACAGACTTCCATTCCAAACTATGAAAACAATGGCAAAAGTTCATAGTTTGACCAATCAGTACAGTGTTAGTACATTTACTTACATTGTGTACACTTTTTTGCACACTACACTAAATGTGCAAAAATAAATGTGTATATGTTGAAGAAAAGATTATGGGTTTACGTGGTGTGAAAAGTATCCTACATTCCATTAACAGAAAATTGGAATCAATGCTGTTACTATTCTTAAAGAGCGGTCTTGAGAATGTCATTTGGAGTGAATTCGATCCTGTGTCCCCGGATGAGGTGGACAGGACCATGAGGAGACTGAGCTCCACCACGTGTTTATTGGACCCGTGCCCCTCCTGGCTGGTGTATTCAGCTCAGGAGGAGACACGAGGCTGGTTCCAGGCAGTAATAACTGCTTCTTTGGGAGAGGGTACCTTCCCTACTGCCTTGAAAGAGGCGGTGGTGAGGCCCCTTCTCAAGAAGCCTGCTCTGGACCTGGCTATTTTAAATAACTATCGTCCGGTCTCCAACCTTTGCTTTTTAGCGAAGGTTGTTGAGAGCGTGGTGGTGTATCAGCTTCCTTTGTTCCTGGAGGAAACTGATTATCTAGACCCGTACCAATCAGGCTTCAGGCCCGGGTACAGCACGGAGACGGCATTGGTCGCGCTGGTGAATGATCTCTGGTGGGCTCGGGACAGGGGATGTTCCTCAGTCCTAGTCCTGTTAGATCTCTCAGCGGCTTTTGATACCATTGATCATGGTATCCTACTGTGACGTCTCAGGGGGTTGGGAGTGGGGGGCACTGTTTTACAGTGGTTCTCCTCCTACCTCCTGGGCCGCTCGCAGTTGGTGTTGACGGGAGGGCAGAGGTCCACCCTGAGGCCTTTCGTTTGTGGAGTTCCTCAGGGGTCGGTTCTCCCTCCCCTCTTGTTCAACATCTATATGAAGCCGCTGGGTGAGCTCATTTGTGGTTTTGGGGTGGGGTATCATCAGTATGCTGATGATACCCAGCTTTTTCTTTCCACCCCGAACCAACCCAGTGATGCCCTTGACGTGATGTCCCGTTGCTTGGAGGCGGTCCAGGTTTGGATGGGGAGAAACAGGCTTCGACTCAATCCCACCAAGACTGAGTGGCTGTGCATACCGGCATCTCGGGAGAACCACTTTTGTCCATAGTTAACTATGGGGGTGAGGTGTTACCCCCCCCGTTGATAGGGCTCGCAACTTGGGTGTTCTCCTGGATTCACGGCTCAGTTTGGAAGATCATATAGGAGCTGTGACCAGGGGGGCTTTTGCCCAGGTTTGCCTGGTGCGCCAGTTGTGCCCCTATTTGGACCGAGATGCCCTACGCACAGTCACTCATGCGCTCGTGACCTCCCGGTTAGACTACTGCAACGCTCTCTACATGGGGCTGCCCTTGAGGACCACCCGGAGGCTTCAGCTGGTGCAGAATGCGGCCGCGTGAGTTGTGATGGGAGTCTCCCGATACTCCCGTGTAACACCTCTTCTCCGCAAGCTGCATTGGCTTCCAGTTGCCCTCCGGGTGAGATTCAAGGTGCTGGTGATGACCTATAAAGCCCTAAATGGCTTGGGTCCGGACTATCTAAGGGAACACCTGCTGCCGGCATCAACCCCATCGTCCTGTGCGTTCCCATAGGGAGGGCCTCCTTAGGGTGCCGCCGGTCAGGAAATGCCAACGGGTGATCCCCAGAGGGAGGGCATTCTCTGTGGGCGCGCCTGCCCTTTGGAATGATTTACCTGTGGAACTCTGGACTGCCCCCGACCTGCGCTCGTTTCACCGGGACCTGAAAACCTGGCTTTTCGATTTATCCGGCCTGGACTGAGGGGGGGGATTAGTTTTAAATTTTAACATTGTTTTATTGTTGGGCTATTATTAATTTAATTCTTTTCAATTCTATTTTTATCTTAATTTATATTGTCTTTTAAATATTGCCCTGTAAACCGCCCTGGGTCCTTCGGGAATAGGGCGGTATAGAAAACTAAATAAATAATTAAATAATTAAATAAATAAATAAATAAATAAATATTAAAAAACACTAAACAAGGGCAAGTTTTTTTTCTTACTGAGATGGAATATTTATACAAATGCTCTTGATACACTAATATTTTGGGACTGTTAAATAGAAATATTTAAACAATGTGAAAACTGAGGTGCTTTTTATACAAAATATAATTGCAATGTAGTAGCTTCACACTTATTTCTCATCATAACATTTCTTGAAAATATTGTAAAATTATTTTCATTTATTGTTCTGCATGCAAACATCACTATTTGGTAGTTCAGCCTTCAACTAAATCTGGTTTCAGTGTAATCTCAGAACAATAGAGCACTTAATATCTATATGACAACACACTGTAGCTACAGTATATATTGTATCACATAATAATTGTATTATGATAAAGTAACATCTGGGCTTTATGGAGCACAGTGGCTCACGTAGTTAAGATACAGGCTTGACAAGCAGCAAGCTTGGGTTTGAGACCCGAGTGCTGCCATAGGGCAAAGTGAGCTCCCATCCTTCTTTCCAGCTCCCACAGGGGGCAAGAAAAGAGCCCCCAACTGGGGGTCCCCAGGATAACCATAATATCACTGGCTAATCATTTCAACCTCCTAGCACCTTGGTGCTCCTAACATGAGTGCAATACAATCAGGGTTTTAATTGTCATTCCTAGGAATTCACTAATTTAATAAAAATACATATTGGGCCTTCATGATAAGGATGTATTTGCTTAAAACGCTACATGATAATATGTTAATTTTTTAGCTATCAAATTTGGCACACATTCAATATATTATTTGTCTGACAGGTAATCTGTTGTATACCACTATGCCCTCCATATTTTTTAATAATAGGACTGATATCTGATAAGCCTGTGAAAGAAAATATTTTGATTTTTTAAAACGACAATTGATTTCATTATGAAATATGCTGTATGGTATGGTAGGTACTTCCAAAGGACACACACACACACACACACACACACACACAAATGGGAAAGCCTTTGTAGAATGCTTTCTAATACATCTGCCCAGGAAGCATTCCTCAGCATTTAGCCAAGAAATTGGCAGCTTAAGGATTTAAGGAGGTTAAGGATGTCAGATCTGCATGGCATTAATTAAAAATGATTTTATTTTTAAAAGGACTAAAATCTTGAGAGGTTTTGGCAAATTTATCTTAAAAGTGCTTGACACATGAAAGGATTGCTGACACCTCATCTGGCCAGTCATTCCTTGCTTTGAAGTTTATGTTCTCAGTGGTACAAATCCACATGATTAGCGCATACACTTAAATACATAAAGACAGGCATAAAATGATTTTCAATTTTTGTTTCTTAAAGGAGTTTAACTCGCTATTTGATACCACACACAGAAAACAGGCTTTGAAACTCAGCATCTTCAAATGGCTCTTAGCCAGACTTTAGCCAAGAGCAGCCTGGATCTATGTCAAAGGAGAAAAAAAGATTACTGTCTGTCCAAACAGCAGCTTGGCCAATGTGCAAGCTTATTTGTATGTATGCTAAGGCAGGGGTCCCTAACCCTCGGTCCGTGGACTGACACTGAGCCGCGGTATGCCAGAAACTGGTCCACGCAAACAAGCAAAGCCCCATCTGCGGGATGCAGGCAGTACATGAAACCACGCCTCCTCCAGTCCACAGAAAAACCTCATGGAACTGGTCCCTGGTGCTCAAAAGATTGGGGACCTCTGTGCTAAGGGAACGAAAGCTTTTATTGGATAATATGCTTACTGTATATGTCTGTTTTGATTGGAATCTAGTTTTAAGAAATGAATCTGAAAACAAGGAAACAGTGAACAGACTGACACTGACTGCTGATGTAGTTACAACCAGTGATCAGTATTGTGAAAGATTCCAACTTGTCTGCTGCAGGGAAAAAGGGAAGAACTCCTCACTGGAGTTTTACTTAACATGCAGGAGTCAGTAAGTGTCGCCTCCGCGCCCAAAGAACTTAATTGTTATTGTTGAGTTAGTGCTTGGTACAATATCACCCTGCATTCAGTTCTGAGGATGAAAATGTAAAACTGAATACAACCCAGAGACTTGAGGGAGAGTTCATCACTCTAGCTTAGTCAGCCCAGTTTGCAATACAAGGAGGTAGAGTGATGACAGCCTCTAAGTACTCTATCTTGCTGATCAGTTATTCCAACCAACCATGCATCATTTAGCCAAAGTTGTGTTTTGCTGTGACAATGTAAAGATTATGCTGCCTCCTTTCTGTTTTGTCCATGCAATTTTATGGATGGTTTAGTATTATCTAAGATTATTCAATTTGGAAAATTCAAAAGCCCAACTGAGGTTGCTATATTAGGACCGAAATCAAGATTTCATATACACTAGGGAAACAAATGTATGCTGACAATATTCCATGGAAAATGTATCAACTAGGATGCTACAATACCAAAATTACATTAAGTCTATTTTAACAGAGCTATGACAGTCATTTGTTGTTTTCTGGATAGTAGTCAACTACACAGCTTATAAATGCATGTGTTGCTAACTTCTACTGTTGCCTGATGCTCTCTGCATCAATTTCTATATTGTTCTCACATGTCTCAAGCTAAAAGATTTTCAGGAGACATACAGAATTATGTCCACAAAATAAAAGTTAGGCTTTAAGTTAATGTCATGGGCACATATTTTCCATTCACAGAACTACAGAAGCCTCCTCCAACACATTAAAGCAAAGTCTCACATGACACCTTCCTGGACTGCGATCAAAGAACCAATGCATCAGCTAACTTTTGCTGTGTGGCAACAAGTCTTTTCTCCTTATCCAATGCAATGAAGTGCTCATCTTAAAATCAGACACCTAGTCAGCATCATTTGATGGTTACAGTATTCAATGATAACAATGGCTTGTTCATATCATTTCCCAAATGCCACAGAAAATACTTCTTCCTTATCTGTCCAACAGTAGAACTAGTATGTGTATGGTAAATAATCAATTAAATAATCAACTAACGGGCTCACATGGATATATACATTAGAAAGTAATCCAATATTACATATGAAACTAAATGCAGCACATAGCACCGGTATTATAGAAGCAGGACTCAGACATAGTGAAAAACATTTGGTTTTTACCTGTTGCATCTTATTTCAGTATGTTCTCTTAAACAGTTTTACCACCGGCTAATTTATCAGACAATCATACAACTGTATTATTTTACAAGTCCTGCAGCTAGGGTATAGTAATCCAAATCCTCCTTATAAATTAACTATGATTGCTTGACCAATTCCATAGCAAATGATAAGAACAGATGTCCTAAAAATGCAATGGTATTTTTCTATCAAACAAAAGGATAGTATTAGTAGATCGTATTTCTCCTCTGCCTGCAGCTTTCTGCTGACCTCTGGACCATGCTACAGCTATAGAAGGGGGGAAATAGCATTGTGTGAGAAGTGTGCAACGTTGGATTAGCTCATTATGTCTTTTTCCCCTCTGCTTTTGCTCTACAGATAGCTATCATTATAAAATGAATATAATCTACCACAGCTTTCCAGCATGATACCCTCCAGATGGGTTGGAATTCTAACTCCCTGGTTCCCAGCCAGCTGGGAACTGTAGTCCAAACACATCTGGAAGGCACCAGGTTGTGGAATGCTGATCTGTTATCTTCCTCCAAACTATTAAATATGTGTGTATACTTGAATCATAGAATTGGAAGTTCTGTAAATTGTCAGGTCCAACCTCTTGTTCAGAAAAAGGTGAAAAGTTGGGCTTTATTCCTAGTGACTTTAGGATCATGTATGCACACAGATTTCTTGGCAATAATATGGAAATGCTTGCCATTGCTTTTTAGGATTTTTTAAACTTTGCCTTCTTTTTTAAATAGTTGTCTCTATGCATCCAAAGGACAAAAGTGTATCTAAGAATATGCAATATACAGGTAGTCCTCGAGTTACAAATGTAATAGAGCCTGCCCATTCCATTCGTAACTCGCAAATGATGTCAATGATGTCCTTCTCCTGCCCATTCCATTTGTAACTCGCAAATGATAGCAATGATGTCCTTCTCCTGCTACCCCCATCAGTCATAAAGTAGATCACAACCTATAAGATAGAAAAATGTGGGTTAGATAGCATCACCACCAGATGGATTCATAGCTGGCTGACAGGCCGTACTCAGAGTGTGGTCCTCAATGGAACTGCATCTACATGGAAGGAAGTGTGTAGTGGGGTGCCCCAGGGCTCTGTTCTGGACCCAGTGCTCTTCAACATCTTCATCAACGATTTGGATGAGGGGATAGATGGGGAACTCATCAAATTTGCAGATGACACCAAGCTGGCAGGACAATCACTTAAATATGAGCCAGCAGTGTGCTGCAGCTGCCAAAAAAGCCAACACAGTGCTAGGCTGCATTAACAGAGGGATAGAATCAAGATCACGTGAAGTAGTAATACCACTTTACAATGCCTTGGTAAGGCCATACCTGGAATACTGCATCTAGTTTTGGTCACCACGATGTAAAAAAGATGTCGAGACTCTAGAAAAAGTACAGAGAAGAGCAACAAAGATGATTGGGGGACTGGAGGCTAAAACATATAGGGAACGGTTGCTGGAATTGGGTATGTGTAGTTTAATGAAGAGAAGGGTGAGGGGTGACATGATAGCAGTTTTCCAATATCTCAGGGGCTGCCACAAAGAAGAGGGAGCCAGGCTGTTCTCCAGAGCACCTGAGAGCAGGACAAGAAGCAATGGATGGAAACTAGTCAAGGAGAGAAGCAACCTAGAACTAAGGAGAAATTTCCTGACAGTTAGAACAATTAATCAGTGGAACAACCTGCCTCCAGAGGTGGTGAATGTTCCAACACTGGAGGTTTTTAAGAAGAGACTGGACAGCCATTTGTCTGAAATGGTATAGGGTTTCCTGCCTGAGCAGGGGGTTGGACTAGATGACCTCCAAGGTCCCTTCCAACTTATTATTGTTATTATTATTATTATATCTTTCCTTAAATTAGTATGAATAGCTGTTAGCTAGATATATACATACATACTTAACATACCAAATAATATATACAGAATATAGAATTTACAAAGTATCTAGAATCCCCCAGAAGTCAGAAATGTGAAAGTTGTCATAAATGGGACATAGGTTTTTAAAATTCATTTTGTGTGTTCTAATAGGCGCAATTGTACATGTATTATTAATCTTAAAAATCCTTATACAAAGAACAAAATATTGTAGTATATTTGGAATATTTATTTTTTGATAGGAAATAATACAGAATTAATGGGTGGCCAAAGGCAATAATAAATCATGTTATCAACTTTATACTGACCCTAAAAAAAATCCCACTTAGGCAAATTGTTAAAATATTTCTGGTCTATAGGTCACAAATGTATTGCTAAAATATTTTTGTTTGCTTATTCAATTTACATACCATCATAATCACTTTCTCAGCAGTTCATAGAAAATGTAAGACAGTATTCATAAAAACATAAGCTCAATTACAATTAAACTCAAAACCCCAAGAAATGTTTAACAAAGATAACCTCCAACCTATTGGAATATTCTTTTGAGCAACTGAGAAGCAGCACTTCCTGGCTACAGCTCCCTTAGCTTCCCAAACATGGGGCACTAGGAGTTTTTCCATAGATGACCTGAGAGGTCAGGCCAATTATATAAACAGTTGTGTAACTGTTTAGAAGTTGGTAAGGAAAGCTTAGGTTTTTGATTTAGTTAAAGTTCGGATTGTCAGCTTCTCATTTTACATGGTTATAATTTCATTACAAAATAATGCCTGTCACCAATTTGGTCCTAGTTCCTTTGTAAAAAAAAGTAATATATAAGTTTTTTTAAAAAATGTTAACGACTTTTTTTTGGAAAGCCTTAAATCTTATTAAAATTATCATAACGTATCTTAGATATAGTATCTGATTATCCTTGCATTGCATGTAGCACATATTTATTCATATCAACTTGAATATTTATAATTAAAACCAAGTGTAGGAGCTGTTACTTCGAAGTGGATTTTTGTTTATAAAAGGTCAACCATTCTAGTTGTTTTGAAAAACGTGAAGCCACCAAACCAAGTTTTCTATGCCAAGAAATTAAACATGAAATACAAGGCAAGTTAATCAATTGATTAGAATGAATTAGATGCCATAAAAATGTTTAAGAACTGCATACTTTTATGTTATAAAATTTTCAACATAGAATAAGGAACAATATTAATTATTCCCTGAAGAAATGAATACTTAGATAAAAAAAACCTGGTCCTCATTTTAAATTAAAAATATTTGCTGAACCAACCTTGCCATGACATGAAAACCAGGAGACTTATTCATGATACCATATTTATTATTCAGGACATATTGAAATGCCACGACAGTAATTGTCCTTCTATTTCTTTAATTACTTTGAAGGCCAATTAATAGATGAATAACAAATGCTACTTTAGCAATAAATTAAGCAAGTATGATTCTCTCATCCTAGAAACTAAAGTAGTTCTAGAAGGAATTTGTGGAGGAAAACATTGGATTCTCAGTCCATGTGTGCATTTCCCTCTTGAACCATGAATGTTTGACAGGGAAAATGAGAATTTCTTATTTGAAGAAAAAAAATCACAGCATAGCTGACATCATTAATTGGATTAGTTTTTTCTATTTTGTAGCTAAAATTAGATAATACAGGATTAGCAATTTCTAATAGAACAACTAATATTTCATTACCAATTTTTTCATTACAAAAACAATTCAATATTAGAAGAATTCAACAGCATTAATATTAAATACATCCACAGAGATTGGACAGTATGTGAAAAAAGAGAACAAACAATTATAAAGTTCCCCCAAATGATAACTTGCTATTTTTGTTATACATACAGAACGCTTGGTTTTCAATAATTTATTTAGTGCACTGTTAGGATTCTGTCTACAAATGAATAGGCACGTGATAAAGGTCAATAAACAGGGTGAACCTTGACAAGACAGAGATTCTGTACAGGAATTAGGGCATTTATCTATTGCAAATGGAGTGTACTGCAAAAATATAGGCACATATTTCAAGAGCGCTTTAGAGCAGAGGTCTCCAACCTTTTTGATTTGGTAGCCCGGACATGGAGGCAGGCACTGCTACGTGTGTGCAAATGGACTGCGCGTAAAGAAAGAAGCCCCATGCGCACACACACAAATGGGCCATGTGTGAGCTCATGTTCATGCAGTCACATGAGCACATGCAAATGGCTGGAAGCGAGTGCATGCACACATGCAAATGGGGCTGCACAGGCTCGAGTGCTGCAAATGGGGATGTGCTCACGCCGGCAGGACGCTCGGGGCAGCACTAGTTCTGGTGGGATGCTCGGGGGTGGGGCAGCGCTAATGCTGGCAGGATGCTCAGAGCAGCACTAGCACAAGTATGTGTGTGTGGGGGTGAGTGCACGTGTCATCCTTTCATGCACCCCGGTGGCCAAGTGGCTGTGGCCTGGTAGTGGGCCATGGCCCACAGGTTGGAGACCCCTGCTTTAGAGTACAGCTGTTTGGGGGTTAGTGGAGTGGCAGCAATGTTGAAGCTGATGTCATTGTAAGGCCTGGATGTAATAGAGGTGCTTAGCAGCATGTCTTCAGGATAGCGGTGGCGACATATGTTGGCAGGGAATTTACTGATTCTTTTTAAAATGGACTGTGGGTCACACAAGGGTGTCTGGTGGAGCTGCATGTGCTCTGGGGGGTTGTATATTGTGCAAGCTTGCCCATGTGTGATGTGGACATGGAGTGTTTATTATCTACTTCAATAGGTACATATCAAATAAGCTGTCTACAACAATCTGAATTACCGTAGTTTCCGGCGTATAAGACGACTTTTTAACCCATGAAAATCTTCTCAAAAGTCAGGGGTCGTCTTATACGCCAGGTGCTGAAACTTTAGGGACAGGGCTGGCTGGAAAACCTGGAGCGGATCTTCCATTTAGTCTGCGCAGGGAAAGTGGGACCAATTGGAGTAGAAGCTGCAGTCTGTGATTTTTTACAGGCTGGGGTCTAGGTGTCTTTCCTTCTAAAGTTGAAGAGCAGCTGTAGGCAGGTGGGGAATGCAAGAGCAACTTGAAAGGCAGGTGGGGAATGCCGTAGCCAGAGCAGCTGCTTAGCTCTAAAGACACATTTGACTCAGGAACTGGGCGGGCTGGCTGGAAAACCTGGAGCGGATCTCCCATTTGGTCTTTTTTTTTAATCCCATTTATATCCTGCCCTTCTCCGAAGACTCAGGGCAGCTTACAATTTAAAGCACAAATAAATGTGTTTAGCAATAGCCTTCATTCTATGTATATGCCTGCTTATTAGAGCTTTCACTCCCCCCCCAAGCAGCATTATTACAAAGTCAGCTTATTGCTCCCAACAATCTGAGTCGTCATTTTACCTACCTCGGAAGGATGGAAGGCTTACTCAACCTTGAGCCTGGTGGGATGAGAACCTGCACTAATTGAAGGCAGCTGGTGTTACTTAAGGCTCTGCACAGGGAAAGCTTTAGAGTGAATTAGGAAAAGTGAAAAAGTGAATTAGGAAAATAGGAAACGGTTGCTGGAATTGGGTATGTGTAGTTTAACGAAGAGAAGGGTGAGGGGTGACATGATAGCAGTGATCCAATATCTCAGGGGCTGCCACAAAGAAGAGGGAGACAAGCTATTCTCCAAAGCACCTGAAAGCAGGACAAGAAACAATGGATGGAAACTAGTCAAGGAGAGAAGCAACCTAGAACTTAAGGAGAAACTTCCTGACAGTTAGAACAATTAACCAGTGGAACAACCTGCCTCCAGAAGTGGTGAATGCTCCAACACTGGAAGTTTTTAAGAAGAGACTGGACAGCCATTTGTCTGAAATGGTATAGGGTTTCCTGCCTTAGCAGGGGGTTGGACTAGATGACCTCCAAGGTCCCTTCCAACTTATTATTATTATTATTATTATTATTATTATTATTATTATTATTATTATTATTATTATTATATTTATTATTATTATGTTTAATCCACTTGCACTCTTTTATGTTTACATGTTTGATGACAAACAGCCTTATGTTTATAAGTGACAGTTTTCCTACTAAGTACCTGCATGTCATAAGCATTTGAATTAAAATTACCATATTAAAATCAAATCTGATGTTTTTTTAATTTTTATTTGGTGTGCGTTGGAAGAGGGGTAGTCTTATACAGCGAGTATAGCCCAAACCCTATAATTTAACAGGAAATGTAGGGGGTCGTCTTATACGCCCAGTCGTCTTATACGCCGGAAAATACGGTACTAACAGTGAAAGCAATTTGACAATAGACAAGAGTCAAAGGAATTCAAGGTGGGCTGGACTTAGATCTCTTGTGGGCACGAAGGGACTCATGACTGATGACGCAGGCTCAGCCTGGTCATCTCCTACAGTACACCAACTCTTGATACCCAGCTACTTTAGTTCACACATTGTTAACTTTATCTTTTGATTATTTATGTGGCTACTCCTATGCAGGTGTGGAATCTGCAACTGATGAGAAGTGACAGCCCATTTTCTCAATGGGATCCCTTCCCATATATGTGTGGGAATTCTTTTGAAACCATGTTTTCCTTACACCAGGGGTGTGAAACTGCCGGCCTGCGGGCCAGTTGCATCATACAGAGGCCGCGCCCGTTCCAGTTCCATCAATACAAAAAAAGTCACATGTCGTGACAGTCATGTGATGTGGCGAGTTTGACACCTGTGCCTTACACCATGTGTAAGGTCTGAGGAGACTGCTCTCCTTTGCCACTCCAAAATGTCCAGTATGTATGAAAAGTACAGTCCCTTTTCAGTGTTGCAGACAGTAGGTTTAATAATTTAGCCACCTTAGTAGCAAGGAAATATATACTGATGATCAGTCTAACTTTCCTGTATTTAACACAAGATAAACTCAAACTTTAAATAATGATTAGTAAGTAAATATAGGAATATATAAATGGGAAGAGTGATACGTTAACTGTGAACTAAAGAAAAAGTATTTAACCTATTTAATCATTATTATTTGTAATGCTTTTGAATAAGAACACATTATAATTTTAAAAGAACAGTTTGAACTTAACAAGCATAAAAGGTTGCCAAGTTATAATATCTAATCATTTTCCACAGAAAACAGAGCTCTTTCCTCATCTTTTTGACCTTTTAACAACTGGTTTAGAGATTATTGGATTATGGTAGTTAAAAAAATTACAGGTGCAACCAATTAACCAAGCAGTGACATAATTGTGACTTCCTATCTTCCAAAGATTGGAAGAAGTTTTTTTTCCTAAAGGAAATGATGCTTTCCTATCAATGAATTCAGTGTGGGTGCTTATCAGTCAATCCTAACAATTTCAAAAACTCTGTACTGATGCATTTCTCATAAAAGAATAATTTCTGTATGTAATTATCCAATTGTGATGGTGGAATTTTATGCTGTCCTTTAACCTGGTAAACAACTTAAACTATGGTTTAAATAATTTGGCTATGGCTGTCACATCTGGGCTGTAAAAAATACAGATGGCACCAAAGAAACAATTTTTGCTATTATACAGAACTCATCTAAAGTCTGCAATACAAGTTTGATATGTCCACAGGTTTGATACCAGTTCAATGAAACCACAATTTTCTAGACTTCAATGCAGTAAACCAAATTCCTTTGCAATTCAAGTCATTTGTGTAATATCTTTATATAAATTATATTATTTGCATCAATTTAATTTACCACCACCACCACTACAACTACTACTACTACTACTACTACTACTACTACTACTAATAATAATAATAATAATAATAATAATAATAATAATAATTTGCAAATTGAAGTTGAGCAATTGTGGTACAATTATGGTTGTACCAATAGTAATAAGAGCCCATGGAGCAATTCCCAAAGGGCTGCCTAGATACATGTAAATTTTGAACTTATTAGATCTGAATATTCTGACTTTGCAAAAAAACCACCTTACTCGGAACCATCTATATACTCAGATGTTACCTTAACAGCTCTTAGGTCCTTGGTTAGACATGAACTATTAAGTTTTTACCAGTCACAGACTGTGAATCAAATTGAAGATTAAATCTATAAAAACAATAACTGCAAGTTATAAGAATTATTTCTCCAGGATCTTGGAGCTTACTGCAAGTCAAAGAACAATGGCCTATAACAGGGGTGTCAAACTGCCGGCCCATGGACTGGATGCATCACACCAAAACTGCGCCCACCCCATTGCCAGCAATGGGAAAAAAGTCACGATACGTCACATGACACTGCAAGTTTGACACCTGTGGCCTGTATGAACCAATAGTCTGATTTACTACTCTAAGATTGTTCTTTAGCTCACTTTTATTAAAATCCTTTTTTCATTTATTTACCTGAAAGCTAGTTTAATCAGGAATTGTCTTTGGATAAACATTTGGCTACGTTAAGTTTTCAAGTGCCAAGTTTAGCTTGAACGTTTTGGAGTTCTTCTATTTAATGGTTATTTCTTTGTATCCAAACAATAACTGAAGTAAAGTTTCCTGCTTAAATGTCTTTTCTTCAGGCTATTTGGCTGCGCTGTGCCCATTTAAAGCAGTTTTTAGCTGCCAGCAAATCAGTGCTTCAGCTAGTACTGATTTGCTAGCAACAAATAGTCACTTTCAGGCTTCCCAGTTATATAATAAGGAATAATTACATTTATAATTATACAATGATATTTATTTATTTATTTATTTATTTATTTATTTATTTATTTATTTATTTATTTATTTATTATTTAGATTTATATACTGCCCTTTCCCGAAGGACTCAGGGCGGTTTACAGGGTATTTAAAAGAAAATCCATACAAAAGTTAAAACAATTAAAAAAGATTAAATGAAACCCTGAGAGAAAATAAAAACCCCAGTTAAAATTAAAAATTAAAAATTCTCAGCCTGGGCCAGAGAGCTCGAAGAGCCAGGTCTTCAGGTCCCGGCGGAATGAACGGAGGTCAGAGGCAGTCCTAAGGTCCGCGGGCAGCTGGTTCCAAAGGGCAGGCGCGCCCACTGAGAAGGCCCTATCCCTGGGTGTTACCCGCCGGCAATCTTTAACTGGCGGCACCCTAAGAAGACACTCCCTGTGGGAGTGCACTGGACGAAGGGAGCTTGATGCTGGCAGCAGGTGTTCCCTCAGATATTCCGGACCCTCACCATTTAGGGCTTTATAGGTCATCAGCAGCACCTTGAATCTCACCCGAAGGGCAACCAGAAGCCAATGCAGCTCGCGGAGTACAGGTGTTACATGGGAGTATCGAGGGACCCCCATCACGACTCACGCGGCCACATTCTGCACCAGCTGAAGCCTCCGGGTGGTCCTCAAGGGCAACCCCATGTAGAGAGCGTTGAAGTAGTCTAAACGGGAGGTCACGAGCGCATGAGTGACTGTGCGTAGGGCATCTCGCTCCAGGTAGGGTCGCAACTGGCGCACCAGGCGAACCTGGGCAAAAGCCCCCCTGGTCACGGCTCCCATATGATCTTCAAAATTGAGCCGTGAATCCAGGAGGACGCCCAAGTTGCAAGCCCTATCAACGGGGGGTAACACCTCACCCATCATTAGAGATGGAATAGTCTGGTTGACCTGAGATGCCGGGATGCAGAGCCACTCAGTTTTGGCAGGATTGAGACAAAGCCTGTTTCTCCCCATCCAGACCCGGACCGCTTCCAGGCAACGGGACATCACGGCGAGGGCATCACTGGGTTGGTTCGGGGTGGAGAAAAAAAGTTGGGTATCATCAGCGTACTGATGATACCCCACCCCAAAACCACAAATGAGCTCACCCAGCGGCTTCATATAGATGTTGAACAGGAGGGGCGAGAGAACCGACCCCTGAGGAACTCCACAAACGAGAGGCCTCGGGGCGGACCTCTGCCCTCCCGTCAACACCGACTGCGAGCGGCCCAGGAGATAGGAGGAGAACCACCGCAAAACAGTGCCTCCCACTCCCAACCCCCTGAGACGCCGCAGTAGGATACCATGGTCGATGGTATCGAAAGCCGCTGAGAGATCTAATAGGACTAGGACAGAGGAACAACCCGTCCCGAGCCCGCCAGAGATCATTCACCAGCGCGACCAATGCCGTCTCCGTGCTGTGCCCAGGCCTGAAACCCGATTGGTTCGGGTCCAGATAATCAGCTTCATCCAGGAACAGAGGAAGCTGATGCGCCACCACACTCTCAACAACCTTCGCCAGAAAGCGAAGGTTGGAGACCGGACAATAGTTATTTAAAACAGCCGGGTTCAGGGCAGGCTTCTTGAGGAGGGGTCTCACCACTGCCTCCTTCAGGGAGGCGGGGAAGACACCCTCCTTCAAGGAAGCAGTTATTACAGCCTCGTGTCTCCTCCCGAGCCGTATAAACCAGCCAGGAGGGGCACAGGTTCAACAAACAGGTGGTGGAGCTCAGTCTACTCATCATCCTGTCCAAATCATCAGGGGAAACAGGATCAAACTCAGTCCAGATAACATGCTCAAGACCGTCAGATTCCTCCACGTCAGACTCCGCCCAGAGTCCAACCCGGCCCGGATCTGAGCGATTTTGTCCGTCAGATGATGACTAAACTCCTCGGCCCGCCCCTGCAAGGGATCCTCCCTCACCTCCTGGTTAAGAAGGGAGCGAGTCACCCTGAACAGGGCGGCCGGGCGATTATCTGCGGACGCGATGAGGGCAGCGAAGTAATTAGCCTTCGCTGTCCTCATCGCCGCAAGATAAGATCTTATAAAGATTCTTAACTGCAATCGGTCAGATTCGGATCGGGTGGATCTCCAACAGCTCTCTAGACCCCGTCTCCGACGCTTCATCTCCTGGAGCTCCACAGAAAACCATGGAGCCCAACGGGATCTGCACCGGGTCAGAGTTTGCAAGGCTACAACACAGTCGAGTGCCTCAGCGGCCGCCCTATCCCAGGCATCAACCAAGGCATCAACTGGGCTGTGAGTGAGGGCGATGGGTATAGACCCAAGCGCCATCTGGAACCGTTCCGGGTCCATTAGGCACCTGGGGTGGAACCACCTGATCGGTTCTGCAGCCCAGCAGTGGGGGGTAGCATAACAGAAGACCAGCCGCAGGAGATAATGGTCGGACCATGACAAGGAACAATGACTGGTGAACCCCCTCCCAGATCATCCAACCACTGTCCGGACAGGAACACCAGGTCGAGAGTGTGACCCCCCACATGAGTCAGGCCCTGAATTACTTGGGTCAGGCCCATGGCTGTCATGGAAGCCATGAACTCCCGAGCTAACTCAGACGACCCTCCCAGTGAAGGCAGGTTGAAGTCACCCAGTACCATAAGCCTGGGGAACTCCACCGCCAACCCTGAGAGGGTGTCGAGCAGCTCGGGCAGGGCTGTTGCCATACAGCTGGGTGCCAGGTAAGTAAGCAACAAGCCCATCTGAACCCGAGGGCCACATCTCAGGAGGAGGGTCTCACTCCCGCCAGTCTGGACAATGGTGGTTTCCCGTGAACATAAAGTCTCCCTGATAACCACCGCCACCCCTCCACCCCTACCCTGAGCCCGTGGCCGGTATAGCACATGGAAACCTGGGGGGCATAATTCAGTCAGAGGGACCCCTCCCTCCAAGCCCACCCAAGTTTCCGTAATGCACGCCAGATCCGCGCATTCCTCCTCGATCAAGTCACGAACGAGGGGAGCCTTGTTAACAACGGATCTGCCGTTAAAATAAACCAGCCTAAGCTCAGGGACCTGATCACCCTCACCCCCGGGCGAGAGGGTGCTAACTGGAGGGTCGGAGCATGCCACCGCTCGAAGACAGCGGAGGCGCGATCCCAGATGTTGATATGGTCCTCCGTGCAACCACCTGCCGCCATTCCCTATCATTGTGGGGATTTGCAGCCCCACCCCAGCACACACAGAATAATTAATTAAATAATTAATAAAAGCATACAAAAGATAGAAAAGGCTTTATAAGCAGCACAGGGTGTGTAATTACACATATGCTTCACTAGAGTTTACAAGCAACTTCCTTGCAAAAAGTCAGCAAAAAGTAATGTAGTCAGGTCACAGTTCAAGATTCTAGGTGGTTGCAGATAGGTCATCATCCAGTTTGGCATCAGAGTTTGAAGATGCATTGGTTTCAAGCTTCCAATGCAGAGTCTAGGTAGGATTGATGGTTTCCAACAGAAAGTTGCTGGCTTTATGTAAAGTCATTGCCAGGTGGAAACCAATTAAGACAATAGTACTCTTGCTTGGTAAGGAGGCACACTGAGCACTTTTGTTCTGCTGCCTAAAGTGAACAGTGCATCTAGGATCTGGGAAGTTGGCCAAGATTGGGATCTATCATTTGATCATGAGAACAATGTTATGGGTATTCTTGGATGTCAGCCTCAACTGTGTTTGTTTACCAGTTCCCAAGTCTGAGGTTTGTCTGGCACATCTGGAACAATCTCCCCTGTGTCATATTCCTCAGAGCTGGGCATGACAAAGACTTTGTTAGTATATCTTAACAGGTTTTTCAGTGCTGGTTTCCCTTAGAGATTATCATATACAGGTACTCCTCAATTATTTCAGAGAAGCAAATTATATCTCTGTGTGTCTATGAATGTGTTTGTGTGTTTGTATTTGTTGAGCTCCACATTATTTTTTTATCACTTAATACTCTAGGACAAGAGTTATGAAGCAACCAAGTTTTGATTTCAGTGGGAAGAAAAGACCTGTTATTTGTTTCTATGATTCATCGCTATGTGTTTCAAAGGAATATTAGACTATTTAAAAGCTCACTATTTTTCTGATTACAAGTAGTCCTCAACTTATGATCACAATTGAACACGAAATTTATGTTGTTAAGTGAGACATTTGTGAAGTGACTTTTGTCCCATTTTACGACCTTTCTTATTACAGTTGTTAAGTAAATCACTTCAGTTGTTACATTAGTGACACGATTGTTAAGTGAATCTGGCTTCCCCATTGACTTTGCTTGTCAGAAGTTTGCTAAAGGTGATCACGTGACCCTGGAACACCGCAACAGTCATAAATATGAATCTGCTGCCAAGCATATGAATTTTGATCACATGACCATGGGGATGCTGCAATGATCATGAATGTGAAAAACGGTCATAAGTCACTTATTTTAGTGCCACTGTAAATTTGAACAGTCACTAAATGAACTGTTGTAAGTAGATGACTACCTGTATCAGGGGTCTTCAAACTTGGCCCTTTTATGACTTGTGGACTTCAACTCCCAGAATTCCTCAGCCAGCAAAGCTGGCTGAGGAATTCTGGGAATTGAAGTCCACAAGTCATAAAAGGGCCAAGTTTGAAGACCCCTGACCTATATAGATAGCCTGTCTAACAAATGATGTATTTACAAAGCCTTGGAGACCATCTAACCCAGACATACCAAACTCTCGACGTATTGGAGCTTTTTCCCCATTGCCGGCAATGGGGTGGGCGCAGTTTTGTGATGCGTTTTGTGATGCAGTTTGACACCCCTGATCTAACCTATTCTTTTTAAAGCAAATATTATTTCAACCTCCTGAAGCCAAATAAACAGAAAGAAAACCATTGTGTTTTCTTTTTGTTAAAACACCTGTGGCTACTGCTTTAATTATCTTGGTATATATTGGATAGCAACATAGAGCTGGTAATCTTGCTTTGACTTTCAGCATTAGCTGGCAGTATAGATCCTATGTCCAGCTAACAAACGTACAGAAAATCACTCTCTGCCCACAGTGGTCTACACGTTCCCATTAGCTTCTCTTTTGTATTTTCAAAGTTAGAGCTAACTATAACCTTTGCTTCATCCTACAGAAATATGTGCTGGCCCAGTTTAAGGTTGGGATCTTCTGCATTAACTGACAGCAACCTAAACCTTCATATCCATAGTGTCTAAAACTGAGCAAAATATATTTAGGCAATCTCTTAAAATCATTATTAAATCTCCTACAACAAAAAATAAAAAAATAAAACTAATGGATGAGGCAGGGGTGTCAAACTCAATTTCATTGAGGGCCGCATCAGCATTGCGGTTGCCCTCAAGGGGCCGGGTGGGTGTGGCCTACTGGGTGGGCGTGGCTAGAGTGCATATGGCCTACTGGGTGGGCATGGCCAGCTCTACATCGTTTGCATCAAGGGTGCCTATGGGGGCCTGGGCAGGAGTGGGACAGATCTGAGGGTCTCTGGCAGAAGGAGGGTCTCTGGGCCAGGGCCAAGGCAGTGGGGGCCGTTCCCTCACTGTTTCCAGGATGGCTTCGTGGGCCACATGAAACCACTTTGCGGGCCGGATCTGGCCCCCGGGCCTTGTGTTTGACATGTCTGAGGTAAGTAATGAAAAGATCTGAATGAGCATGAAATGCTTTGCTTTGTAGTTAAACAAAAATCAAAAAGCTCAGCCCAGAAAAACAAAACTGCATCCTTAAAAGCTATATGTACATCCAATAGTACAAACTTACAACACTGTTCTACTGAAAGAGTAATTAAGTAGCACACTACAGTACCTATACTGAATTTTTCCAGCTATACTATAAATGAATGTACAGCTAAACAATCAAGAATACTGTAGTGATTTCCCACATGGTACTGAATTAAAAGTGGAATATATAATAAGGATTATACATTTTCTTCTAACTACAAGTAACTACATTTTTACAAGTCAACTAAATGTTCTTTTTTCCAGGTGACTAGACAAGTGCACATACAAATTTCACTTGAAAGTACACCAGCTTTGCCAAGTAGCAGCAGGATGAAATACACTACTGTAACAATTGAATCTTTGTCTGAGAACAAGACTATACCTATTAACATGCTTTGAAGCCAAGCCAATAAAAATCTCAGTGCTGGGATAGAGTTTTTACGCCTAAACAATCTGTGCTTGTGTTTAATATACTACAGTCTATTTTCAAGGCCATGTCAATCATGCATTCTACATGAAGAACTTGGCTGACTTTTTCTCTCTCAAGAATTTTAGTAAATCCAGATATATAAAAAATGTATAGTATTATGAAAGGAGAAATCATGCCATTACACATATTCATATGCAAATATTCAGGTTTAGCTAACAGCTGAATTGAATTTGTTTTCTTCCAAACATATTGACAATAATATTTCGAAAAAGGAATTGCTGAAACAATGTGCTATTTTAAAGGGGAACCGACTGTAACACGTCTTAAAGAAGCAACTTTACTGTCCCACTGGAAACCAGTGTCTCCCCTCCCCCCCACACCATCACCTCTTTCAGGCCACTCCCTACACTGCCAGATGTTCAGGAACAAAGACCATTCAAGTTAATGTGTACCAGACGCTACAGGGGAAGTGGATGGATTTTGGAGGGTCAAGCAAACATTGCAAGTACTTCATTTTCATAATGAAGCATGCTTCACTGAACAGTAAAATGCAGGTGTTCTTTCATAAAATCAAAATCACAAACAAAATCTTTGCTTAACTGTATTATCATTAGGACCCACAAGAAAGATCTTGGAAGGAAAAAAAGGACAAGGTAAGCTTTTGGGAAAGAAATCATATACTGTAGCTAAATATTTCAGATGAAATAGTTTAATTTTGTTGGTTAATTGCACTTGGTCTCCACTCTTCTTCCAAAATGTTCAGAGTTGTTTGCATGCAATTCCCTAAGTTGCCTCTCATCTAGGCAAATTTGGGACCCACATCAACTTAAAACTCATATTTTGACAAGTTACTCCAATTTCATAGAACACCAACCTTCGTTTCTCTAATGAACTGATAGTAAACTCTACAATCAAATAAGTGCTATGACTTTATTGTTTGGCTACATAAATCTGGGCATACATTAAACATATTACACAGTTACAAAGATGCAAAGAATAGGCTGAATCTAAATTTAGACACATTAATGGATTGGCAGAAGCAGAAACTTATCTTTTTTCTGGCACAACAGCCTGTCCAGCCTAATGAAAATGTTGCATGCCATGGGCTCTACTGAATGTGCCCAGAACAGGTCAACCAATGGTAGAACTCTAAGTTGCTGCATCTCTACCCATTAACAATGGTTTCTGGGACCTGGCAGTTATCTGGTATCAGAATCTAAAGACACAAACCCTAGGAAAGACAGGGCAGAACAAAAGAGTTAATCCCTGAAAATTAAGGGAAATAACTTTCTGTGAGTTTAGTTCTGTTAAAAGAAATTGCTTCTCTTCTGATTTAAGGAATCTTTTTCCTCATATAGCAATCTATTCCATTGCACTGCCTGACACAGTGTATAGTATTTCAAAGGGGTGCTATACTGTTAGAAGAAATGGACAAGTTTACTGGTAAAAGTCTGGATCTAATCATATTTATCCTCCAAGTCATTCTACAATTTCAAGGTAACAATCACAACAATCGCTTGACAGCAATTTACTCCTTTTTTCTACAGAATTATTTTAAAAAGAAGTTATAAACAAGGCTGATATATTGCACTGCCCATATAGAAACCCATACGGGAATCCCATTTGGAATGCATACAGTTCTGGATACTCAATTCAAAACGGTAATCATCACGGTGCTTTTTCAAAAGGTAAAAAGACAGTTTACAAGGAGAATATATAGGAGATTTATAAAAATATACATAGGATGAAAGTAAGTTTTCCATTTCTCAGAACACTAGATCTTTGAGTCAGCAAACAAAATTGGTAAAAAACATATCTCTACAGAATGTATTCATTAGATGTAGTGATAGTATTTAACTGTCTAACTTTAAAATGGGATTTAATAATTTCCTATGGTTAGATTTATCACTGGCTACTGGTCGTGAAATCTCTCTTTGCTGGAAAATACTACTGCCTTATACTTCCAGGAAATCCAGGAAGTTACTAGCAAAATGTTAGTCTTGATTCAATAGAGCTTATCCATATGTTGTTATTCCACAAACAGAAGGGCTCCTTATTAAATCAATCAGTTGGGAAAATGTCCTTTTTTAAAAAGATGTTTTATACAACATAATAAAGTGTCCTTTGAGTCTAAGATTAGCCCTGGAGACTTCATGGACATGTTCACATAGGGTGTTTTTTTCTTCTCAACAATTTGGAAATATTTTGCCATTGCCTTCTTCTGAAACTATTTTTTTTAACTTCCCACAGCATACAGAATTGCTTATTCAAGAAGAAGAGTTCTTATTCCAGGCCCTGGATCCAGTGATGATCCAGGCTCTTCCACAAATTATTTGTATTTAATCTTTTATTATTGTATTCTATAAGCTGATCAATGTAGTAGCAGACTGGGTCAGCCTATAAATCCTATGAATGAATGAATGCACGTCCTAAACACTATTAGATACACAGAACTATTTGCACAGTTTGAACCCAGCTATAAAAGATCAATAACTATTCTTTGTTAGTTAATAGAATTGGTGAAGTGAATGCTGACCAAAACATAGACTGTTCAGTTATAGCACCCTTCATTTGCGTGTTCTCCTAGTGCAGAATAAAAAAAGCTTTTCAGCACTTTTTAATCTCCCAAGAATATTTAGAAATTGCATTATTGGACTGCTGTTCAATTGACCTTGACCTGAAAATAAAATACAGAAAGACAAATTTGACACACTGAGAAAAATTAAAAAAAGAAAAAGAGGGATAGAAAGTGTTTCAGATGGTTAAATACTTCAGTTGTATGCAAATCTTTCCTCTCTTTTATTTTGTCCATTTTATTCCTTAGTGCTTTATTGGGATTATCCCACAGGCCTGTATTTGTACAGTGACTACAAAACAATATAGCCTTTAGCCCCTTGCTACAGCTAATTGATTCTGAAGGATGCAGAGAAAACATGTCCCAGAACAGAGCCACTTCCAATAACAAAAGGGAAAAAAACCAGTTCAGTTCTTAGTCTTCTTAGGCTTAGGTTCATACAATGTAAAGTTTAATATTTGATTACGTGTGACTGTGAATTTCAAATACGGTAACAAGTAGTTTACAGATTATCCTGCAGTTTAAGCATATACAATGTAACAAGAATTCCAAAGTCAAAATATATGTTTCTCTCAGCAATGACATATGCCTACTCTAAATGATCAGGAAAAAAATTTTAAAATACAAAATAGGAAACCAAATATTCATAATCCAAGGAAGGTTTTTCTTTCTGAGAAAGAATATTATTCAATGTCCCATTTTGAAATTAAACATGAAATGGAATATAAAAAATAAATATAAATTTTATATATAAAATATAACATTTTTGATGTTCAGTTTGTTTCAGTTTTTCCCATCTTGAATTACAACACATTCCATAGTGTCTGGCTTTACAATATTAAATAAGCAATGAGTAGTAACAATAGCTTTATATAATAATAATAATATTACAATTAGTTTTGCACAATAACAGAATATGAATTTATAAAAAATCCTTTTAGTTCTATTTTAAGCTACCTTGCCCATTTGCTAAGAAAAAATAGCACCACAAAGAAGTGTACAAGCAATTATATAGGCAGACCAAGATTTCTGGGTTTTAAGATGCATAGAAATAACATCAATATTGTAATGATTCTGAATACAGTTGATGCTAAATATTTTATTTTGAGGAGACACATGCTTCAGCAAAGCTGTCATTGAGTATGACTCCATTATATATAAAATTTAGAAGTGGTTTGTTCTTGCTCCACTGAGCATAGCAGTCTTCTATTTCTAGTAAACATGCATAAAATTGTATTTGGCAATGCTTTTCAGATATTTGTTACTTTTCAGAAATTTGTTATTTTTCATTTGTTCCCACTGATAACTGAAGACAAGTATCTACATGCAAACAAAATTAGTCATAACTGCAAGTGACAATATACTTCTAAGAACTCATGTAATAGAATAAATAGGTTTTCCATTATGATATTTTGAATAAAGTTAGAATATTGAAATAAAATATATTATTCAGTAGTAAATGGCGCATCTAGAAAAAAATGACATGATACTGTCACATAAATTGTTTGCCTGTATAAGTTATAATTCCAGTTAAGAATTATCTCTATATGCAGTAAATTGCAACAAACTGATATTTTGTTGTTCCAGACCACAGGTCTGCAACCCGCGGCTCCTAGTCCTCTGCCATGTGCAGTCCCCCAAAAAAAGTGGGACTAAAAAAGTTCAACCAATCAATTCAAATATGCAGGGTAGGTGCATATCTCGCCTTGGCTCCACTCTTCAGTCCAACCCTGTTCTGCGCATGCGCGCATGTACGCGCATGCGCACACATTTTTTTGCGGCTCCCAGCTTTTCCTTTTGTGAGGGAACCGGTTCCGAGTGGCTCTTTCACTGGTTCAGGTTGCTGACCCCTGTTCCAGACAAAGAATCCATAGCTAGCCATAAATTTCTTGATATATCTTTGTATATGTTTATTCTGTGATTTACTTCAAAGTAGCAGCTATGTCAGAAATGGTCTTGTATGAAGCACCTTAATCAAAGGATAAGTCTCAGGTCATATGTCACACTGAGACATACTGTGGCTTGTTTCATTTTGGCTTAGTATGCTGAATGAGCCAACCAACTGGTCTATTCAATAAATTATGCTTAAGCAAACAATGGCTTTAAACAATACTTAAATCCAGTTTGATTTTCTCAAATCTCTAAAAATCTGCAGCCTGCTTACAAAGTAAGATAATACAAACATTTTATGCCATTTAATTGAGATGTTTTCTTGAGAACCTTTGTGCCCATTTAATACCATATCAAGTCCTTGGCACTGTGTCAGCACTGCTTTACTCACCACCTACTGGATACTGGACATGCAAGTGAATAGCCAAACATTTAAAACAATATCCCTGGAGCTCCTGGAAAACCTCAAGACTAACCCTTTACAGCAGTAACCCAACCTGTAAAGGCTATCAGAGAATTCACTATTTGATATAGTTAAAACTACTATACCAGACTTTTAAAAATATGACTGTTACAGTGATCAAGGCACCAGGAGACCTTGAGTTCAAGTCCTGCCTTGCCATGAAAGTCAGCTGGGTGACTTTGAGCCAGTCACTTTTTCTCAGCTCAACCGACCTCACAGTGTTGTTGGTGTGAGGAAAATAGGAGAAGGATATGTGTAGAATATATTTGTTGTCTTGAGTGATTTGTAAAACAATAAAGAAGGAAAACAAATTAAATAAATAAATCAAGTACAAACCATAGACCCAATAATTATTTTGTTATTTGAATTACAATTGGAAAGAACCTACTTGATCTTATCAACAATCATGGATATCCTCTAACTAAAGTATTTCTAACATATATCTAAGCATCTCTTTCATAGTCTCAAAAGAAAAGAGATTCTAGCCAGTTTATTCCTCTGTTGAAAAGTGTCTCCTATGGAAGATTACATCTTCAAACCTAAGTTTGTGTATTTAAGAAGGCAAACATTCAGTTTATACAAACAGGGATAGCATCAATCATTATATTTGATTGAGCCAAACATTCATCACAATTAATTTAATTTATTGCTTTACAGTCCAAACCAACACCCATTAAAACATATGCAATTAAAATGCATGCATCAAAACAACATAAAACCAAGTCAATAATACCAGTGAGGGAAAACCAGTCGATTTCTATAGGCTAATGATAGATAGAAACTTCGCAAATGCCCTTGACACATCTAAAAATTAGTAATTTAAAAGAAAAACAATGATATCATCATGAGGGAAAATTAAAAATTCCTAATAATTTGGGTTATGAATTCTAATTGCCAATGTAAACATAGTGGGCATTTTAATAAGACAACATGAGATACAAACTCTATGCATGAACATATACAAGTATGATTTTCATGTGGAAGGTTGGGTCATACAAAAAGCCCCTTAGGGGCTTATCTTGAAAAATTAATTAGGGAGAATCACCCACAAAATTACGGCAGCAAGACTTTTAGTAGGGCAATATTGGAAGAAGGAAGAACTGCCGATTATAGAAGAATGGACTGTAAAAGTTTCCAACTTGGAGGATATGGCAAAGATTTTAGTGTACTTGAAAGACTGTTTGCAACAGAGAAATACTGTGGAGTAAATATGGGACTAAAAAGTATTATCCAGCATTTGAATAATTATTGATGTGATATTTATACTGCTTGGAGTTAACTCATAAGAGTTAAAGTGCGATAGTTTTAATAGTTTATGATTGTTTGCATAAGGTAGATTATGATTGTTTGTATTCTTATACCCTGTACCTAGCTCTGGGAAGTCGGGGAGGGGGGAGGGGGAAGGGAGGGAGGGGTTGGGGAGGGTTGTGAGTGGGAAGGGGGTGGGGAGGGGTTGTGTTTTGTTTGTTAAAAATAAAATGTATTGTAAAAATTTTAATAAAAAAAGGGGGGGGGCGGTTAATTCTATTATAATAAAAATAGAAAATGTTACCAGTACCCACTTGGACGTCTAAATCCCAGACTCTCTACTTAAATTCTGCTGAAGTATTATTGGGGCTTAGGATAAGTTAGGCTGATTTTGACAAAGCACAATAGACCTTGGTTAATTTGTCTTCACTGAGTGGATTCAAATCTTTTGTTCAGGATAAGATGAATCAAAGAGCCCCCTCCCAAAGGACTTGCCCTGCCCAAGACCTTAAGCAGCATAATCTTGTGTGAGCCTCAAAAAATTCAGCCCAATTCTAATAATGTTAGAACACTAGCTGGTGAATGCAGGATGCATGCTATTGTTATTAAAAATTTAGACTGTATGGAATTCAAGACTGACTTCTTCTTAGAGATGCAAACTCTAACATAGCCAAAACTTTTGACCTTGAATAATTTAATGGCAGCCGAGACAAAATAATTCCCCTGCCAGGTTGTAAATTTGGTAATAGCTAGAGATGCTTCTTGGGCCCTTACAGATAATTCTCTGACTTGATTTCTCCAGCAGGTAATACTTGAAAATAAATGCTTAATTATTTGAAGGCTTTTACCTACTTGATCATTTTTCCATTAATCATCTCCTAGTTGAGGGATTGGGGTGCTTTCTGGAAAATACCCAATCTTTTGTGTGTTTTTAGTAATTTATTTCAAGGTATTTTCTATTGCAATAGGCTAATAGCTCACCAAGGCAACTACACAGTTCAGCATTAGATGGTAATAGAGAATGGCTGCAGCATTTGCATATAAAAGAAAAGATATGGGGCAATGAGTAAGAGATCATAGCTGGAAGTCTATGTAGCAAAATACTCAACAATATTGGTAATATAATAGGGGGAACTATGCAATGGGGCAACTATGCACCAGTTCTTGACTCATTTACACATGGGAGAAAAGGTCTGCTAAGTCCCCACTGCAATTTCTTTTTGAAGTATGCAATAACGCTATGAACTGTATGATTAATTTAAGGAGGTGATGATCAATTGTTGAGCCTGCTAATTTTCTCTAGAGGTTTTCTTGGGGTATAGTCAAACTTCACAACCTAGAGGGGATCCATTTGGGAAAGTATATTTATCTTCTGCATGGTACAAAATTATGCACTGATTCATCACACAGTATTCAGGCCTAAAACTGGTCTGCTCAGGCTCTGTGTTATTCTCAGAGTACAACAAAGCAGCATTTTACAATGTACAAATTTGACATAATTTGCCAATTACTGAGAGAAGACTGGGCAATAATTAGTGAAGATACATCTATCTTCATTTTTATATATTGGAAGGGTAATAGAATTAAGACATTATTAGTTTAGTTTAGTTTAGTTTTATTGGATTTCTATACCGCCCTTCTCCCTAGGGACTCAGGGCGGTTCACAGGGCATATATAAATAGGTATACAAAAACTAAAAGAAAATTAAACAATGCCCAATTAAAATATAACAATAATGAAATAATAAAACCAGTTAAAAACCCAAATTCCCCTTCAGGCCAGACCAGCTAACTCAAACAAGTGGGTCTTCAACCTGCGACGGAAGGATCGGAGGTCCGATGCCATCCAGAGCTCAACCGGCAGTTGGTTCCAAAGTGCCGGGGCACCCACAGAGAAGGCCCTCCCCCTGGGGGCCACCAGTCAACATTCCCTGACTGGAGGCACCCTGAGGAGGCCCTCTCTGTGGGCACGCACAGGGCGGAGGGGAGTTGACGCCGGCAGCAGGTGGTCCTCGAGGTATCCCGGACCCATGCCATGTAAGGACTTAAAGATCATAACCAAGACCTTGAACCTCACCCGGAAGACAACTGGTAACCAATGCAGCTCGCGGAGCAAAGGTGTAACATGGGAGTACCGGGAAACTCCCAGGACAACTCTCGCGGCCGCATTCTGTACCAGTTGGAGCCTCCGAGTGGTCTTCAAGGGAAGCCTAGGATTATGGTATATACAGATTTATGGCAGTGGATGTGAAAGCAATCTGCCCATAGCATCCATCACCTCATTGATCATCAGAGTTATTGGCTGGCTATCCCCTTCCTCTCTCCTCTCCCCATGTATGTCCCTCCCAAAGCTGTGTGTTTGGTTGAAAAGACAACTATTCCAAAATGAGTTTATGATCAAATGTCAATCATTTTTTTAAAATTATCAATCAGCCTTTTATAGATCTAACAATAGTATCACATACTGTTGTAGCAATAAGCACCTAGCACAGATTTTGAAATAAATTGAAGTAATAAACATCTCAAAAACAGAGCTACAAAACACCGTCCTGGTTTGTAAATGTAATGGGCCCACAAACATGAATGTGATAAAATATTCCCAAGCCTAAACCAAACAAAGTAGGTTATACAGGGCAATCCTATAGAATAAATATATACTGTATATGGCTGTCCTGTTTCTGTGGGTATTTATAATTTATCAGATGTTTTGAGATGGAAATGACCCCTGAAAATTAATAGTGGAATTGGGCAATATGATAAAATATTTTGTAAAAAGAACCTATTTTTTTTATAAAAGAATGGAAATGTTCCTTCTTCCATTTTCTCCACAACTAGGTGACCTGGGTTGACCTGAGAAAGAGTAACTGGCCCAAAATCACTCATCCAGCTTTCACACCTAAAGCTTAGGGATTAGAGTTCATAGTCTTCTGTTTTCTAGCCTGGTGCTTTAACCATAAACACTAGACCCATGGTGGCGAACCTATGGCATGCATGCCACAGGTGGCACGCAGAGCCCTCTCTGTGGGCACGCGCGCCGTCGTCCCGGTCCTAGGCCTTTAGCTGGGTTTTATAAAACCTTTTTGCTGTAGGCCTCCGCCACTGTGTGCAAAAAAAAAAAAGCCTCAATCAATCAATTTTAACTTCTTGCGGGGAAAAAAAGATCTCGCAAAGTTGGAATTGATTGATTGAACTTTTTAGTCCCACCCAATCTGCCATTACCATCACAGCCACGCCCACCCAATGGGCCACACCCACCCAATGGGCCACGCCAACACGGCACCTGACGATACATAAGTGGGTTTTGGGTTGCAGTTTGGGCACTCGGTCTCTAAAAGGTTCGCCATCACTGCACTAGACCAAACTGGTCAACATTTATGACTATTCAGGAATTAATTCTCCTCTTCCTACCACTCCTTCTATATAAGGGGTACCTAGAATTCTCCTGTGCATTTCAGCATTTCTTCTCTAGATATTATAGTACATTGCACTGAGAAGTCAATTTTCAAACTCAGAGGTTATGTAATCTTTTGAAGAAAAGATTGTTTGTATCAATTACAGTCTGAGTGAGTTTAGTTATCAACAAGATGTATCTGCAGAATATTTTCTCTCTGAAATTCCTGTACAGAGATTTCATTCCAAACAACATAGAATGTTGGGTAAAAAGCAGATTAATCATTAGAAGAAACAGGTATTTCATAATGTTACTTGAAACATGTTTCATAGCTTAGTAAAATGTATGAAAAGGTATCAAAATGTTTATTTTAATGGGTCAGCAATTTTGGTGAATGATTTCTTCCCCCTAGAATGTCCGGCAATAATATGGGTCAGTGTAAATGGAAGTCTTCTAATATGCTGGGATTGTGTTTGTTTTGCTTTATTTAAAGATCTAAAGAGTGTAATAAGAGGCATAAAGTCTAGGTAAACAAATCAGGACAGGAAAACTACAGGAGATAATAAAGCAGGAATTACTGAGGCCCTGTTATCAGTCCCTAGAGTTGGAAACAAAAGGATACTCTAGCCAAGAAATTGCCTAGGAATTAACTCACCTATAAATAACCAAGACCCAGAGGAAGAATGCACATCAAACAAAATAAGCCAGTTATATATTATAAATTTTGTAAAAGCACATCCATGTCTTGCTTCTACCGAACTTAAAAAAGCATACATAAAAAATATTAAGACATATGCCTGGAATTGAATTAGTTGAATTCATTTTATTGAATTCAAACTATAAGCTGAAATTCATATGTTTAGGGATCTTTTGATTTTGGCAATAGCATATCCTGCAAATCAAGTACACAATAGCTGCTTTTGAAATGAATCAAATTATTCTTATCAACACATATGTATGTATGATCTAAATATAGAAATCACTTAATTTGTTTAAGAAATTTTCCATCACAAACTGTTCTGTAAAAACACAAATATAATTGATGCAGCTGTGCAAAACTTTCCAAAAAGGTGCTTTGAGTACATAAATAGGACCTCTTTTTTAACATTAAAGTAGCTGTGCCCTTTTACAGATTTGTATTACTCCTTCAGAAACCATTCAATTCTGGAAAAAAGAAATGACTACTTTAATAGTTTAAAAAGATACTTTATATATAGTGATAAATTACATAGCACCTCATTTGAAGGTTTATGGCATGTATAAATCAAAAAACCCTGAAATAGATTACTGACTACGGTAGTAAATACGACTTTATTATGCGATGGAGAGCTCAGACTAAGGCTGTTCTGCTTGGTGTGAATTAAAATGCTGACCTGAAACCAAGGTCTGACAATTCACTGTAAAAAAGGAAGAAGGACAGTAAAGTCAAGTAACTTTATAGGTCTCATTTACATACAAAACTACATAAAAGTTCAACACCAAGCACTTTCCCACTATAGTTTGATAGAAGGTATAACAATTTCCAGTATAAAGACAAGCAAATGAAGGTCCTGAGATGAAGAAGACAAAGAAGACTTTTTAAAATTAGAATCAGGGAAATTTTCAAGTAGACTGTCTCAGAATATCTATCCTACAACCAAAGTATTTGATGTAGAGTCAGTCAAGGCCTTGAGTCATTTGGATAGGCATTAATGTGGAAAAAAATGATATTTTAGTTTAAGTATTAAATCTTACATAGCCTAGAATGATGAGAAAAGGCTTGAAGTAACATAAGTGCAAATATGTTTTTGCTTATTCCACCTAAAAATGTTATTGACTTTAGGATTACTAAGATGAAACTGAAGGGTAGAAATTTGATAAATATATTTAGATAGATAGATAGATAGATAGATAGATAGATAGATAGATAGATAGATAGATAGACAGACAGACAGACAGACAGAATCATATTTTAGAATATTATGTACCACCATCTCATGAAAATTGTTAAATGTTGAAGGGGTATGACTTGGCAAGAGCTGCCTTTTTTTGCCCAAAATCTAATTGCATCAAATAATAATAATAAAAAACTTTGCCTGTAATCTCTAAAACAGAGAAGGATATTAATTATTTAAAATCAAGGATGAGTCCAACAATATTCCAACTAGGAAAATTTAAGCAAAAGATTTTTCTCTTACAAAATTATTTCATGAAAAATAATGCCGGTTTTATATTATCTATCTTGGCATACTTAAATCTTTAACATTTTGAAACAGCTTATTATTTTATAGTGTTCACATTTTGCCGTTAGCTGCTTTTGAAAGATTTTAATTTGAAAATAGGAAATATAACCAATAAATTAGCTATTGTTTTTTGTTTAATATACAGTTAGAAAGTTGGATTTGCATTATGTTGAAAAATGTAAGAAGTTCAAGCAAAAATAATGAATTTTGCTGTATGAAATTTTTTTGCTGGAGGCTTTACCCTTAGTGAGTTTACCACAAATGAAAAAGGTACAAAAAGGAGCAGCACAAGTGATCAAAGTCATGTGAGTAATGGCTATAAGCATTAGGTCTTTTTAGTTTACAAAAAGGCAAATAAAGAAAAGCATGAAAGGGACAAATAAAATGATGCATGATATGAAAAAAATAGGAAAGCAAACATTTTCTCCCTAAAATGGGAAGTGAGAAGAGATAAAAAATATATACTGATTTATACAAGGCATGTTAGCATACAGACTCTGCTACCAGAAGAATGGCTAGTGCATAAGACTGTCATTCCAAATTAAATTGATCAGAAAAATCAACTTCCACAGAATTTGGGATTATGGATTCTGTGAGATGGGACAAAGCACTGTACTCACTGCTTCTCTAGAGGCATTAATGGAAAGCAAGTTACTAGTTGTCATCTTGAGGAAATGAAGTAAAAACATTACAGTGGAGCTTTCCCCCTTATTCTTAATCAAGTTCTAAAAATATGTACACATTTTTAAAAGTTATTATTTATAAAGATGTGACTTTTGGAAATACCGAAGAACAATAATTATTCAAAGGCTTCTTTTACTGAGACATGCAAATGAAAATAGCTTCTAATTACCGGTAATCTGCTGCTTCAGTTTAATTTAAAACTAATTCTCATCTACTATGAACTAAAGCATATTAATTAGTTTTAATCATTACAGTTTGGTTATTCCATAATTATCATATGTTTACTGAGTTTTTATTTTCTTCTGTAGAATGACTATAGCTTTACAATTTTTATACTGAAAAACATAAAAAAGATTTGATTTATTCTGCCATCTATGACTCATAATTAGCATGCTTCTATTATATCTTCACAGGTTGAGACTTATATCAACAATCAGTAAAATTAAATTAAATTAAACCAAATTTTAAAAAAATAAAGCCAGTGGCTATCCATAAATACATGACACATGAGCTCCATCTACAGGTCAACAATCCAACCAAAAGCTTTGATAGATGATTACTTAAAAAAGGAAGATTCTAATGTCATGTTCTAATATTTTTTCAGTCACATTTTAAATATGCATTTTATGAATTCCTACATTTGTTTTATGATTGGAAAAAATCTATTTTATCTTAGGTCTTTATGACTAAAAAAATGTGTGTGACAGGAAACAAAATGATCTTTGCCATATTTTTTTTGAATGTGTGAGGAGAAAAGATTGGACAACCAAAGTTTTGTTCAAGATGGAGTTGAGAAATTCTGCCTTGGGCAAGGAGTTTGGGCCAGAAGATCTGCAAGGTCCCTTCCAATGCTATAATTCTCTGACATCACATATAAGAGGGATACCAAGAGGTGGATTTGAAACAGGATCTTAAAAAGAAATTATTTATTTTGTGAAGATTAATCAAACAGTTGACCAAAGTTTTATATAGAATCATCAGAGAGATAGAAGTTAACCTGAAAGTCCAATCTCTTTGATCTAGAATGTAACCAAAGCATCCTCCTGGAGAAAAAGCCATTCAGTCTGTTTCTTTGCAGAGCAGTACATAAAATTAAATGGTCATATATTTATGATTTATTTTGGCATTCTCTTGTTAGGTAAAAAACATGTTTTGCTGTCTCACTAGAATCCAAAATTATCAAACAAGTCTCAAATGTAAAGCACTAAATGAAATTTTTTTGCAAATGAATATAAAATTAGATCAGAGTTGCTATAAAATTAATATTACTTCACATATGAAGTCTTACTCCAATAATGGTACTTAACTTTCAAAATTATCTTTATTTAAATTTAAAACTTTTGTTAGCTATCAGACATTTGACAAAATGTCAGCAGAATCTCCCAGCGAAGTTTATTCATACTATGGCTGACCACATCCTTTGATACACAGAAATTAATAGGAAATTGAATCAGCTTTTCCAAAGCCATCTCTTGAGAACATGCCATTTACAAGTGTTTTGATTTTATCTTGAAAGTTTTTTCTAATTCCCACTTCTGACAATTACTGAGTAGACTGTAAGTTACAGATTATCAAATGTTATAACATAGTACAAGACTTGCTTTAGTTTTATGTTCAATTTTAGTTTTGTTCAATATTTATGTAAATTTATGTAAATTTATAGTTGATGACAAAATGGACTCTAAAAATAATTATGAAAAGCTTAGATACATTATAACACTTTATTTAAAGTGACAACTATAAGATTTGAAAGTTTCCTTTAGAAACTTAACATTTCAGTAAATTTAAGGTATACATTACTCACCTACGGCTACTCTTCTGCTTTTGCTCCCCTTCAGTTATTTTTTTAACGGGTACATCAGTATTTTTCTTTAACTTCTGCATAACTCGTTTTTTCATTTGATACTTTTCTTCACTATCAAGACCATCATCTTCATCACAATATCCCTCCTCTACTTCCTGGGCAGATTGTTAAGACATTCATACATTTTAGTTTATACATCTCAACTGTTCAGTATCATCCAAAACAGATTCTTCTTCATTACCAATTTATTAGAAAAGCACATTTTTAAAACAGTAAGTTATTTATAGAGATATGAAAGGTCCCCTCCCCAAAATGGGGAACCCTTTTAAGGCTTTTTTCCCCTCTCAAATAATTAGGTTTAAACCTAAATGGAATATGTTTTTGGCACAATTGATAAAATGCTCAAGATGCTGTGTGTTATTGTCACAAGCCACCTATAAAAACTATGTCACAGCACAGCTTTCCTACACAGTTATGCTATGGGAAAGTAGTGACTGCAACCTCTCCCTTCCAAAAAATGCATTTGTTTCCAAGGACGCTATCATTTCCAAAAGAAATTATATATATATATTTGCTTGTGGGCTCTCAAATGGCAAGGAAGTCAAGTGAATATGCTCTTTGAGATCCATAAAGAAGCTAAGATAAAGTATTCTGTATTTTTTACTGGAAGTTAACATTCCTAAATTTTAATTATATCCTTAAATACTTATTACTTCTGTAAACCATATATGAATTCACCTACCAGGGTCATTATTCAGTGCAAAAACAAATTATGCAAATATATTTTATCTCCAAAAGTAAAATAAAAACATCTTTGGTTAACAACTTAAAGTTCCTGGTCCTGGAGGGCCTCTAGTCTCAAACAGCAATGTCTAAGTGGAAGCATTGTCATGCTATGTAGGAATGCTTTGGGGGGGGGAGGGGGGGAGGTGCTGCCTAGGGAATGATCAGATAAGAGGGCAGAGCCCACAGCTGCACAACCCCTGAGAAAGAATGTCTCAAAGGAACTTCCCTAATTTATAAGGCTGTAAAAAAGATGGTAGGAGATTAGTACTATCAGACTTCCAAGATTCTGTTAATATAAGTTTACAATAAATTAGAATTAGTTCAGCTGGTCATGTTTCCTGTTTATCTATCTTGGAAGGCTGACATCAATCTTGCAGTCCATGACAGGAAATGAAATGGGTCACCTTAGAGGACAACTACTACAGAATGATACTGAGGCTTTTACACAAGGTGGTTCAGCTATGCAATCCAAGGATGGTAGAACCTAGGAACAATGATGCATGGCAAGAATAAATATAGCTTTTACATCCTATTAGTCTTCATCCTGGGCTGAAAAACAACAGCATATTCCTCCATCAAATGTTTACATTGTTGGAGTCAAAGAAATTGCCTGGTTGACACCACTTTTTTGGTTGAATTATCAAAGCTAGTTCTTGTGTCACAAAATTGGCATAGTTATCAATGTCTGGGCTATTCTGCATCATAAAATGCTTTCCCATTTTGCAGCTCCTTCTCCTACAATCCCGCAACTAAGATGTTGAATTGCTCTTTTACAAGAAAGTGTTATATTATTATTGGCTCTAAATGGTAATGATGGCCACCAAGAGTTCATTCATCCTGACTCAGTTATTTTGAACAACCATTTCCCTTATCTGATCTTCTTTTGGGGAAAAGGTTGTTAAGAAACTCATGTGGTGATAATTATAAGATATCCTGGATAAAGATTATCTCAGTGCAAATGCAATGAGGGATTGGATGAGATTAAACAGATTGAGGATGTATCTCAATGCTTGGAACCAGGAACGAGGGCCTGCAGGCTATGAAGAACTGGATGGGATGGAACAGACTTATGATGAATCTGAACAAAAGAGAGGTACTGTTGTGAAAAAGTTTTCTGGTTCCAAATCCAGGATGCTTCTGGATACAATTCAAGGTGACAATTACTACTTATCAAACTCCTTAAACTCAAGTTTTCATTACCTCAGAGACTACCATATTTGTTCTACTGTATACAGAATCTAATTAGCCATACATGCTGGTGAGAAGGACATATTGCAGAATCCTTTCTGCATTCAAGGTATATAGGCCCATGACGAAGCCTTCTCTGTTGAATGCCTTTGGAACAACTTACCCTCCAAAATTAGCCCCCCTCCGTATGTTCAATTCAGAAGAGCATTTAGTTGGTGCTGTTCCAAAAAGCTTTCAAAACAAGAGGTGATGGGAGCAACAACTGCTACTGTAGCTGGATTTGGGTGCCTGAGATTGAAAGGAAGTGCTATAGTGTGAGGATATTGTATGTTTTAATGTTTACTCACAAAAGTCACCTCATATTAAAATGAGCTGGCTGCATACAAGTGTCTGAAATATATAACTGAACTAATGAGGTAGAAAAGATTGACCTACCTTACCTAGTTGACTGAAACCTGTTAACAGGACAATGTTTCAGCAGCAGCTAAGACAGCAACCAGCTATGTAGTAGTAATAGACATTAGCTCCATAAATATTATAGCAAATGTAAAGCTCTTACCTTATCTGAATAATCACTTTCATTTGCTTTTTCACTGAAAGGAAATGCAGTGTGTAAGTAATTGTTTCATAATGCACTTTCTAAAATAAAATTAATCTAAATGAATTTTTAGTTTACATTAGAGGTTTTTACTTAGTGTATCCTTATTAATATTTTTCCAGTGGAAACAAAGGCAATCTGATTATTATCTCACAAGTATCATATATGTTTAAAGGAGCTGTCTTAGCTCAAGAGTTGCGATCAAACTGCATGACATCCTCAAGAAATGTTTGGCAAATAGGAAATGGCCTAATAATGTATGACAGTCCTTTCTAATCTTAACCCTAGCCCTCCCTAAGTGTAGAGAAATTCAGACATGGCTATTGGCCATACTAGCTGGGAATTCTGAAAGCTGCAGTACTAAAATATGTGAAAAAAGGTTGGTTTGTAATGCAGTAGCAAGTAGGCCAAATGTCACATATCTATCACAATAGAAATTCTACATTTCTAAACTAACAAAATAATTTTTAATTAGCCACAGTTTGTTTACCTGTCAATGGCAGGAACAGAACTCAGGTGTGGATCATCTTTCAATAAATCATGACTACTTTTGCTTTTTCCTTTCATGCTCTAAAATTGTTTAAAAAGAATGGAATGATGGGTTTATGAGAAAATTTCTTCACTTTTATAACATAAATTTCTCCATGAAAGAAACAGAGCATTGCTATTCATACAAAAGCATTAAACAATATCCTAATTATTAAAATTACATTGTCATATGTATTGTGTTGATTACAGATGTCCATTCAAATGAAACTATGATGATCTGCTACCTATAATTGTTACAAAGGAGAAATGGGTTTATTCTGCAGGAAGATCTAACCTTGGTGTTGTTTCTATTATCAAAATGGCCATTTGACTCTGAACCTCCCTGGATTTTAGAGAAGCAAGAAAGAATCATAAAGCCTTTCTCCTATATTACACATAAATATATGGAAAATTTTATGTAAGAAAAATAACCTTCAGGATATCAGGTGCTAGATTATTTTGTGCAAATAATTGTGATCAGGACTTTCAATTACTTTACTTACTTTCAATAGTGTATTAAAAGTAAGCAGGAGCCAGTTATTTTATCTCTATTAATAGCCAGGCAGTTAGTTATATCCCACACCAATTCAGTTTTGAGACAGTTTACAAGGACAGTCCAACAAAAAGCAACTTAAAGGCAACTAATCTGAAAACCACCCTCCTCCATCCTTCTGTCTATACTGTACAGTCAATAGTTAAACTGACTGCCGAGACCGATAAAAAACACTCCTGGTAAATTTAGTAGCACCTAAATTTCTCGGAACAATGCTAGATTCAAGAAGAAACCTAAGCTCTGGTAAGACAAGGCAGGGCAAAGGCATTCAACACAAACAATACAAATCTTCCTAGACCAGCAGTACAACCTTCTCATCTTTTTACTTCTGAAGATGTGTATCTGCAAACTTCCAGAGAAATGAGTGCTATTAAGCACAATTTACTATGTTTTAGTGCAAGAACAGGTAATCTTCAAGTCTAGATCTGTATAATTTCTACTAGTAAGGCTTGCTAGTATACTATCAACATATATTATTTCTTTTATTTATCATTATTTTATTTAAACCCATAGTCTGGGGCCTTAATTTATATTCAGTTTACTAATAAAATTTCAATAAGCAAATCTGGACATTAATTTCACAATGCTGAAAATTAAAGGGATTCACAGAATTATATAGGTAGTTAGCTTGAAATTATACCTGACTAACTCTGTTGACTTCTACTTCTTCCTCCTCAGCTTCTTCTCCAAATGAAAGCAGGCTAAAATTTCTTCAAATAAAAAAGAGGTACCTTAATTTAACAGTAGAACACATAATAACCAGAATTCTTTTGAAAATCATTGCCACTTCAAAGGTCTACAGCAGCGTTTCCCAACCTTAGGAACTTGAAGATGCGTGGACTTCAACTCCCAGAATTCCCCAGCCAGCATAGCTGGCTGGGGAATTCTGGGAGTTGAAGTCCACGCATCTTCAAGTTCCTAAGGTTGGGAAACGCTGGTCTACAGAACTAATTTTCCTGTTGAAACCTCACAAAATCCTAGCCAACCTCTGCAATTCTTGCTGCACTTTGTCAAGTAGCTTTACAGCATAAGACCTTATCAGGGTGCAATGTTCCACTCAAGAAAGCATACAACTGGATTCTGTTCCTTATCTTTTACACAATTATTATTTGTATATAATTCAGTGTCAAGGCATAAATCAAATCCTAATCTGTATGGAGAAAACTATACCTGAGTTTGCAGGAAAGAAATATGCTGTACTTACTTTGTGCCCTTTGATTTTGCCTTCTCAACTTCTTCCACTGGTTTCTCATTCCTCAGCTTTTTACTGGTCCTTGGAATTATATCATCAAAGGGATTAAATAAAACCTAAAATAAAGATGTTTTATTAATCTTTTAAGACTGTCGATCATGAAAAATAATATCTCATAAGCACCCAAACACTGCAATCTAGAAATGGTGATAAGGCATAACTAAGCTTGCTGAACATAAGTTATTAAATCTAGTTTAGCTGAAGCTTATATACTTTAGGCAATAGCTTTATCCAACAATGGCCAAAATGCCAGTTTTTAATGAAAATCAATCAAACAGATGTGTGAACTATCCATCAGCTGCAGTGGGACAAAAAAGTATTTAGTCAGCCACCAATTGTGCAAGTTCTCCCACTTAAAAAGATGAGAGAGGCCTGTAATTTTCATCATAGGTATACCTCAACTATGAGAGACAAAATGGGGGGAAAGAATCCAGGATATCACAGTGTAGGATTTCTAATGAATTTATTTGCAAATTATGGTGGAAAATAAATATTTGGTCAATAACAAATGTTCATCTCAATACTTTGTTATATACCCTTTGTTGGCAATGACAGAGGTCAAACGTTTTCTGTAAGTGTTCACAAGGTTTGCACACACTGTTCCTGGTATTTTGGCCCATTCCTCCATGCAGATCTCCTCTAGAGCAGTAATGTTTTGGGGCTGTCACTGGGCAACACGGACTTTCAACTCCCTCCAAAGGTTTTCTATGGGGTTGAGATCTGGAGACTGGCTAGGCCACTCCAGGACCTTGAAATGCTTCTTACGAAGCCACTCCTTCGTTGCCCGGGCGGTGTGTTTGGGATCATTGTCATGCTGAAAGACCCAGCCACGTTTCATCAATGCCCTTGCTGATGGAAGGAGGTTTTCACTCAAAATCTCACGATACATGGCCCCATTCATTCTTTCCTTTACATGGATCAGTCGTCCTGGTCCCTTTGCAGAAAAACACCCCCAAAGCATGATGTTTCCACACCCATGCTTCACAGTAGGTATGGTGTTCTTTGGATGCAACTCAACATTTTTTCTCCTCCAAACATGACGAGTTGAGTTTTTACCAAAAGGTTGTACTTTGGTTTCATCTGACCATAAGACATTCTCCCAATCCTGTTCTGGATCATCCAAATGCTCTCTAGCAAACTTCAGACGGGCCCGGACATGTACTGGCTTAAGCAGGGGGACACGTCTGGCACTGCAGGATTTGAGTCCCTGGCGGCGTAGTGTGTTACTGATGGTAGCCTTTGTTACTTTGGTCCCAGCTCTCTGCAGGTCATTCACTAGGTCCTCCCGTGTGGTTCTGGGATTTTTGCTCACTGTTCTTGTGGTCATTTTGACCCCACGGGGTGAGATCTTTAGTGGAGCCCCAGAACGAGGGAGATTATCAGTGGTCTTGTATGTCTTCCATTTTCTAATAATTGCTCCCACAGTTCACGCCAGGCTGCTTGCCTATTGAAAATTCAGTCTTCCCAGCATGGTACAGGTCTACAATTTTGTTTCTGGTGTCCTTCAACAGCTCTTTGGTCTTGGCCATAGTGGAGTTTAGAGTGTGACTGTTTGAGGTTGTGGACTGGTGTCTTTTATACTGATAAGAAGTTCAACCAGGTGCCATTCATACAGGTAACGAGTAGAGGACAGAGGAGCCTCTTAAAGAAGAAGTTACAGGTCTGTGAGAGCCAGAAATCTTGCTTGTTTGTAGGTGACCAAATACTTATTTTACCGAGGAATGTACAAATTAATTCATTAGAAATCCTACAATGTGATTTCCTGGATTCTTTCCCCCCATTTTGTCTCTCATAGTTGAGGTATACCTATGATGAAAATTACAGGCCTCTCTCATCTTTTTAAGTGGGAGAACTTGCATAATTGGTGGCTGACTAAATACTTTTTTGTCCCACTTTAAGAAATATGATGAGTTAACAGAAAAATTCCATGACCTAAATGGTGATATCTTCTTCACACATGTCCTAAAACTAGATAAAGAGAATCAATCAAAGAAATGAGGCAAAATCATACTGTGGGAAGTCAGCTCCCCAGAGAAGAAAATATTAAAAGGGCAAAAAAAAATATTTCCTCAAAAGATATTGAAGAACCAGAAAAGCATGCCCAGCTCTCCCTCCCCCAAGCTCTGTACAAATGCAGATGTAGGAGGCCCCAGCTAGAAGCTTAGGAAGACAAAGACCTAAAATCTACATACCCCACCCAAACTCTAAGACAGGACATAATACTGTTAACACACATATGCCAAAGGGCAAACCCAGACTCAGCTCAGAATACGTGACACAGGAAATAGCCTCAAACAGGAACAGGAAATGAATGAACCTTTATTGTCAAAGTACAACCATTGAGATTGGCTGAGCCTCCCTTCGTGCCCCCACACCCAACTTACAGTGACACAAACCCTCCATCTTATTACACCATGTGAACTAATTGCACAACACACCAGCCTTGCAAGTCAATCATGCATAAAGTTTATAAAATTATATCCCGTTCAAAAGCCTAACAGCCCATGGATAAAAGCTGTTCTTCAGCCTGTTGGTACGGCTGGCTATACTCCTATATCTCCTACCCGATGGTAGGAGAGTAAAGAGATACCGTCCAAATCACTCCAAACAAAAAGCTTAAGAGGGTATAAAAATCCACTCCCTACATGTGCTCAGTCCTTTTTTTGCTAGAACTATCTTTCTCTCTGGCTCTCCTCTGCAATAAACTGTAACCTTCTTTCTAAAGAAGGTTACCCATATTGTTTATCCCTGCTTGGACTGAACCATGATGAAGAGTGTACTTTCAACAATACCTATTAAGGCATTTATTGAGGAAGATATATCATAGCTACAAATTTGTATGTGACAAAGTATATGAACCTTTGTATTCAGTAACTAGTGTGATCTTCTTCAACAGCAACAACTACAACTAAATGTTTCCTATACCTGCTGATCAGTCATATACATTGGCTTGGAGGAGTTTTAGTTCATTCTTCCCTATAGAACAGATTCAATGTTCGGATGTTGGTGGGCTTCTGTGCATCCAATGTCCACTTCAAACCATTCCACATTTTTATAGGATTATAGTCAGGTCTTGGACATTCCAAAACATTTTTTTCTGCTTTAATCATTCTTTGGTCATAAAACTTGTGTATTTTGGATCTTTGTCTTACTGTATGATCCACTTCTCTTGATCTTCAAGTTCACAGACATACAGTATACCCTGAATTTGCTAATATACTTCAGCATGTATAGTACCATCAATGATGGCAAGCAGTCCTGGTGCTGAAACAGCAAAGCAGGACCAAACCATGATCTGGCCACATTTCACAACTGGGATAAGATTATTATGCTAGAATGCAGTGTTTGTTTTTCAACAAACATAAAACTTTTCATTCAAACTACAAGTCTACTTTGGCCTTATCTGTCCACAGAATGTTCTTCCAACAGCCTTCAACTTATCTAGGTGGTCTTTTGCAAACCGAAGATGGGGAACAATGTTCTTTTTGGATAGAAGTGGCTTTTTCCTTCCAACCCTGCCAGGCACACAATTGTTGTCCAGTGTTCTTCTGATGGTGGTTTCATGAACACGGAGATTCATCAATGCAAAAGAGGCCTTTAGATCCTTAGACATTACACTGGGCTTCTTGAGACCTCCTGGAGTACAACAAACCTTGTTCTTGGTGTGATCTTAATCTCCTGGAAAGGGTAACAATACTATTGATTGCACATGATCTGCCTGATACTCGACTAGTGAAGTCCACACTCTTTGGAAATAGTTTTCCCCCAGCCTAGTGAACATCAGCAATTTGTTTTTCAGATATCCTAAGAAATCTCCTTTGTTCAAGCCATGACATGCTTCCACATACCTGTGTTGTGAAGATCACATTTTGATAGTGAATACCCAGGTCTGTTCTTTTAATAAGGCAGAACCTCCCACACTCAAACCTGATTATCGTCCCATTGATCAAAATATCTGACTCTAATTTTCATATGAATTGATAATTTGGATCATTTTCCTCAATAAATCAATGAACAAATACAATATTTTTGACTCATTTGCTTAATTAGGTTCTTGTTATCTAGGTTTAGGGCTTATGTAAAGAACAGACCACATCTTTTAAGATCGTATTTATGCAGAAATATTAAAAATTCAAAAGGATTCACAAACCTTTTTCATCTACACCGCTGTAAATGAAACTTCATGATATCTTCTAGAATTTGATATAATTGGTATGCAATAAATCTTTAGTTCTGAACCTATTATTCGAACACCTTGGGCAAGCAACTGTGGTCAAATATACAAAATCCAGGCAAATCAAGGGTTTCATTCATATTTTTTTTCTTGTTTTTTAAAAAATAATAATTCAAAATAAACACCTGTGAATGTCTCCTAGTATTGCCTTGATTATGTGTAAGCAAGTAGCATTACCGGTAGTAGCTGCTGGCTTTTTATTAACCATAGGCAGTCCTTATTTAGTGACTGCCTTCTTTAGTGACAGTGATGAAAATAATTTTATAACCTGTCCCTGCATTGATGACCTTTATAGGTCTGTAAAGCAAAGGAAAGCTGAAGTAAGATTATAAGCATAATCAGTTTCACTTAGCAACCACTTTAACAACTAAGTTGCTGGTCCCATTTGTGATAGCTAAATAAGAACTGTGCCATACATTAGAAAGAGATGCCAAGATCAGCACTTGGGTCAAAAATACTCGTGATATACAAATTGAGTTTTCAATTATTTCTAATAATTTGAAGCAAAGTGCAAGAAAATATCTCATTTCATTTTAATAGCATTAACACAAGATAAATATTTATTTATATTACAGATAATCTCATTCCTACCTCTGTGCTTGTTATTTTATGTGGATTGACTGGTCTTTCATCCGTGCCAATTTCAACTTCTGAAAGTCGCAACATATTATATATAGTATCTCCAGTGATCTGCCAAATTAGAAGTACCTTTTTAAAAGCTACCTTTTCACAAATTATTTTCAAAACACATTTTAATTTAAAAAAATTATGTATTTATTACTATTATTTCTACATTGGAACATTCCAAACAACTTCTGATTACAATAGTAACAAACCCATAAAACATAGAATTAAAAGTATCAAATTAATAGCAACTCCTCCTCCCCCCACTTCTCAAAAAGGAAATGGACAAATTCCCATTTCATTTCCTTAGAAGAAGCTAGAAGGGGCATGAATTCAGTCCCTAAATGGTACAATTTACACTGAGGGGCATTTTGTCAATTTCCTGGGCATCAACAACCTGCATTGAATCCCAGCTAATTGTTCCAAGATATTACCCTAATGATTCACCAGATCCCATTCATGCAAATCAAAACTACAGTGAATATAAAAAACTTTCTGCACAAAGTGTTGCATAACATATTTTCAAGACCTCTAACCAAGATTACCATGGTCACTCTTCCCCAGTATGCAACAGATCATGTTAAATAAAGTGAAGTGAGGCCAGAGAAATCTGATGCTTTGCTGTACTGCCACTGTAGAAGTTTAAACATGGGCTTTCATCAATGTTTGGTCATATTAAGTGTCTCTATTGGTATTCTATCTGCCAGAATTCATTTGTAAACCAAGGTAATCCGTAAGATTGAGATAGCCATGTTGAATGATCTGGCCATCCGCACTTCCAGAGATTGACCAGCTGATTCATGGAATTTCTTGCCAAATCGCTGTAAAATCTAAAAGTGCCCATTGGAATCCATCAAGATACACAAGGTGGCTGACACTATTTTTAATCAATTCTTTCACCATGGGGAGGTTGCAAGGTACAATTTGCTTCATTTGAACCAGGAAGTGATCTACTACAGCAAAGAACTAACAGCAACATATTCCCTTCTATTCTTCCTACGTATCACTTTACCTGCTCCTTCCTTCAATAGCTTATATACTTTTTTACCCTTCATGGCATATAAATAGTTAGTTATATTGCAGTCTATGTTTATTCATAACTTTTCATCAAATATTCTATCTAAAGGATTTGAAAGCTTTTCCTGGAACTTATTTTTATTCTCACAAATAAAATAAATAACTAATGCTATTATGAACAAATCTTTGTAGACAGTAAATATCATTTAAGCAGAGGTTTTCCAAACCTTTCCAAAGATAGTGTGTTTGTTGTTAAGTTCATCCGCACGCCCCAAAGTAAAAAAGAACTGGCTGCCATTATCATGAGGCCCGGAATTTGCCATGGCAACGAGTCCTCGTCGAATAAAACGCAATCGTGAATGGAATTCATCCTGTAAATTATGACAAAGAACAATTACTGCACAGTTGCCTCTCATTCATTTAGGTTGATGAACACAGGATAAAATAGAAAATGATAACAAGACGCATGGTTCAAACTTATATAGCACTTAAAATGTAGTTATATAATTAGTCCTTGAACTTACAATCATCGCAGCATCCCCGCAGTCACATGATCACCACTCAGGCAGTTTGTAACAGACACACATTTACAACAGTTACAGCATATTGTGGTCAGATAATCACCATTTGCACGTTTATAGCCATGTTCCAACAAGTAAAGTCAGTGGAGAAGCTGGTAATGGCACAAGTCTCAGACATGTGATATTCTACTTAATCACTGCAGTGGAACAGATATCTTAAGTCTGGCGCAGTCACATGATGTCTCAATTAACCACAATGCTTAGTAGAGCTGAACCGCTGAGCAACTGAGCGTTACACAGCTGAGTTGCCAAATTGACCACATTGCTTAGCAAGGGAGTTGTCAGTATTAATTGCTGTCATTATGTGAGGGCTACTTGTATTTTAATTACAGCATTTCTTTGATTAGTGAAAGTCTTTATGAATAAAATTATATTTTTTTGAAAACCTAGAAAAGGCTCATCCTTTCATATCCCCCAAAATACCCCTTTGTTTTCAATACTTAGCCATATAAGCTCTATCTATTTCAGTAGAATATGTCTCACATCTCCTGTGTCCAAATTTCTACCACTAAAATCAAAGGGGGGGAAAAGGGACTAACTGAAAAAGAGCATAGTAACAAAAAGAACAGACAAAAAATAACTAGCTAAAGCAGAGGGTTACCTTGAAAGGGGCTCCATAGATAGATTCTCCTCCTAAGCCAGTACCAGTTGGATCACCACCTTGTATTATAAATTCAGGTACAACCCTATGAAATATGGTGTTGTCATAATAGCCTGAAAATAAAGCAAGTGTTAAGCCACTTTATAGGAATTGCAACATTTTCAGTGGTGAGAGGTTTACTTTTTATTTGTGTATATTTATTTCTGAGAAAATGTCAACATCAAATTAATTATATATATAGGAAAAGTAAAAGAACCTTTTGTAAAATAAAAAGTTTTCTGAATTACATAATCAATTGTAAAAAAATTTTTTTTTAAAAAAGAGTGAAGGCATGAAAATACTTGTTAGATTTACCAATTAGTCTTTGCTTGGTTTCATACAGACACCCTTAATTCTGCAGTACAATCTTATCCACTCTTATTTATACAGAAAACTTAAAAAACTGTGAATCTTATTATTTTTTGCACAAACAGGCAGATTATATTAGCTTAATGATAGATTTATTTTTAACAGTTAATCTGATGAAATTATGATAGAACCAAAGCCATAAGATGAAGGTCACAAGCCCAAAGTCAGAGGCTCTTAGCCTATTTGGTCTTCTGGACATTCAATATATGTACATCATCAGAATAAAAAAGTGTAGAAACCAGTCGAGCAATTGCTCTAAGTTCCTTCTGAATAAAGTCCAAAAATCATCAGTTTAAAAATCTTCTCTCTAGCACAGGGGTCCCCAGCCCTGGAGTTGCAGCCCACTAGGTCTTGAGCCTTTCAAAATTGGGCCAGGGAAGTGGCGGGTGAGCACACATGCATCTCAGATAGAAAAATGTGGGTTAGATAGCATCACCACCAGATGGATTCGTAGCTGGCTGACAGGCCGTACTCAGCATGTGGTTCTCAATGGAACTGCATCTACATGGAAGGGAGTGTGTAGTGGGGTGCCCCAGGGCTCTGTTCTGGGCCCAGTGCTCTTCAACATCTTCAACAACAATTTGGATGAGGGGATAGATGGGGAACTCATCAAATTTGCAGACGACACCAAGCTGGCAGGAATAGCCAATACTCCAGAAGATAGGCTTAAGATACAGGAGGATCTGGACAGACTCCAACACTGGGCACTATCTAACAAAATGAAATTCAATGGTGAAAAAAGTAAGGTTCTACATTTAGGCAGGAAAAATCAAATGCACAGGTATAGTATAGGTGGTACCTTGCTCAATAGTAGCAACTGTGAGAGAGATCTCGGAGTCCTAGTGGACAATCACTTAAATTTGAGCCAGTAGTGTGCTGCAGCTGCCAAAAAAGCCAACGCAGTGCTAGGGTGCATTAACAGAGGGATAGAATCAAGATCGCGTGAAGTACTAATACCACTTTACAATGCCTTGGTAAGGCCACACCTGGAATACTGCATCCAGTTTTGGTCACCACGATGTAAAAAAGATGTCGAGACTCTAGAAAGAGTACAGAGAAGAGCAACAAAGATGATTGGGGGACTGGAGGCTAAAACATATAGGGAACGGTTGCTGAAATTGGGTATGTGCAGTTTAATGAAGAGAAGGGTGAGGGGTGACATGATAGCAGTGTTCCAATATCTCAGGGGCTGCCACAAAGAAGAGGGAGTCAAGCTGTTCTCCAAAGCACCTGAAAGCAGGACAAGAAGCAACGGATGGAAACTAGTCAAGGAGAGAAGCAACCTAGAACTAAGGAGAAACTTCCTGACAGAACAATTAACCAGTGGAACAACCTGCCTCCAAAAGTGGTGAATGCTCCAACACTGGAAGTTTTTAAGAAGAGACTGGACAGCCATTTGTCTGAAATGGTATAGGGTTTCCTGCCTGAGCAGGGGGTTGGACTAGATGACCTCCAAGGTCCCTTCCAACTACTACTACTTCTTCTTCTTCTTCTTCTTCTTCTTCTTCTTCTTCTTCTTCTTCTTCTTCTTATTCTTCTTCTTATTCTTATTCTTCTTCTTATTCTTATTATTCTTATTCTTATTATTATTATTATTATTATTATTATTATTATTATTATTATTATTATTATTATTATTATTATTTAAGAGAACCTGCTCACACAAAAGGAGCTGCATGCACACATGGAACCATCCTCTCCCCCCTCCAGCTGGTCCGCAAAGCCAAAACGTTGGGGAACTCTGCTCTAGCAAACACTGAACACGCTGAAGAAAATCTGGGATTTGATTTGCAGTAAATAAGAAACTTTTCTTTTTTTCACTGTTTCAGTTTTCACTTTTGAAATAAGATTAAAGAAAAATGTAATTTTTTTCTTTTTCCCAATCCCTCTGCCAACCTCAATGACTTGGAAAAGACGTGGTTCAATTGTGTAGAAGTTTGGATAAGAAAGAACAATTTCTGTTGCTTTTTTCATCTTGGGGAAAATCAGAGCAAATCCATCATTTTCTCCATGCCCTGTGACCTTCTCAAAGCATCTAAGAAATAGATCTTCAATCACTTGCATGGAATTTCGCAGAGAAAGGAAAAATGAATCAAAAGCATCTCTTGAGTCCTTTGGTAAAGAGCAGAGTTTGAAAGAAAGATGACATTATCTCACTTGTCACATACTTTTGAGGAAAGGAGGACACACAGAACAAAACTCTTGCTGCTGCTCCTTCCTTCTCTCAACTATAAAGTATGCAAGAAGTTGTTCCAAGTATGATCATCTGAAGGGCTAAGAATATTTCCCTAAGTGGGGGTACTGCAGATGTTTGCTGTTACAAAGCTTGTATTTCTATTTAAAACTTTTTGGAATAGTAGTATGAGAATTAAGCACACTTATTGAAACTGAGTACTTTTCATTGTATAGAAACTATATTATATTTATACTTTTATTGGGTTTGGCATTTTTGTCTACCTATCGAGTCCTTACCAAGGACCTGGGATAAGCAGATCTGGATGTTGGATGGTGTTACAGATATTGTCGCAGGATGGAAGCTGTCCCCAGTAAAGCCACCTTTTGTAATTGACTGATGGTGAATTTGTCAATGCCAATAGTGTTTAAGTGGGGCTACAGTTGTTTTGGGATTGTACCCAAGGTGCCTATTACTATTGGTACTACCCTTGCTTGCCTTTGCCATAGTCAATCTATTTCTATTTTTAGGTCTTTGTATTTTGTTATCTTCTCCAGTTCTATTCTGCTGTCTCCAGGCATTGCTACATCTACTATCCAGACTTTTTTTGTCTTTCTTATTGATATTATTATTGTTGTTATCACTGTTGTTTTGTTGTTATATTAGGAACTACTGTATTTTTCTTGTTCATTACCTTCCATACAAAGCTGAATAAAATTTCGACATGCTTTGGGAGCTTCTTTTGACCATAATTCAATATCAATATCTCCAGCTGTTGTTTTCAATAATACCTACAGAATAGATTTAATATATGATTATGTGATCATTACAGGTATCAATATTTTTTTTAATCACTTAGTACATAATTACATCTTCTGAAGCATACATTTACTATATGTCCTCTAGAATGTGATATAACACAATGAATAGCAAAATAAACTAACAGAAAATAATATGGAAGCAATAAAGCAGACATTACTAATAAAGCAGGAACTACTAATGCAGTCATACTCTTGTGTACAGTACACAAATATGATAAGAATTGAGCCTCTATCTCTACAAGTTTATTGTAAGCAGATTTGAATACTATTTTAATAAAAAAGCAGATAGAAATGTTTAGGATTGTACAGTTAGATGTCCAAACTGATAAGGCAACTGAGTAGAATACTATTTTTATTGGATAAAAAATTAACTAATAAGGCTCATAAAATATGGCTCTGAAGTTTTTTTTCTTTGATTTGAGCAGTTTGTTTTAGACAGCCAAAACGTTGGGGAGGAAAGTTTTTATAAATAGCTAAGTTACAGGAAATCATGTCATACCTCTGTTAAAATAGCAGTTGTTTAGGAAACATAACCTTAGCAATATTTCAGAAACTACATATACAGTCTGCTCATACAACTCTCTAGACCAGGCATGTCAAACTGCTGGCCTGCAGCTTGGACAAGTCGTCCTGAAACCATGCCCACCCCATTGCCGGCAATGGGGAAAAAGTTGCGATACGTCATGCAACATCATGTGACGTCGCGAGTTTGACATGTCTGCTCTAGACCAGGGCTTTTCAACCTTTTCACCCATTGTACAACTTTTAGGATATGGCAACATCCGAGTACCACCAGTAGCCTAGCAAGGTGTCAAAAACTTGATGACCCCCCCCCAAAAAATAAGGAAAAAAGTGATGAAGTACAGGTAGTCCTCGACTTACAACAGTTTGCTTAGTGACTGTTCAAAGTTACAATGGCACTGAAAAAAGTGCCCCCCAAGCCACAGCTGAGCAAGACACCTGCTTGCCCACCCGGTGGCACTCTTCCTCCTGCCCAAGGTTTTCATTGTTGTGAGCATTTATGTTGAGGATTGGCATGGTGGGGTGGGGTGGGCGTGTATTTGGTTTTTATTCCCCCCCCCCATCTGCTGGGTGGTTGCAGCAGGTTTTGGTCACTTCACATGACCCTGGGACACTGTGACCGTCATAAATATGAATCAGTTGCCAAGCATCTGAATGTAAATCACAAGACCCTGGAGATACTGTAACATTCCAGCTGACTGGCGCTTCTTCTGGGCTCAGAAGCGCCAGGATCAGCACCGAGCTCCAGCTGGAGCCTGGCACTGATCCTGGCACTTCCACTGAGCCCTGACAGCCCTGCAGCTCCAGCCATCTCTCACTCAGGCTTGTGCGGTGCTGCCACCGATTCAGCTCATTCCCCTCCCCCGCTACCACTTTTCTAGAATGGTGGCATACCACCTGCCAGGTGCCAATGTACCACAGGTGGTACCTGTACCACTGGTTGAAAAGCCCTGCTCTAGATTATATCATTTTGTTACATTCTTAGCAGACATAAAATATTTTTCAGTTGCATGAAAAAGGTTCAGCTTATTCAGAATAAAAACAAGCAGTCACAAGAATAATCAATGCCATCTCTTATTGATATTACATGGCCTCAGACACCTTGAATTTGATCCAGAAGCAAATCAGCAACCATTTTTTACTCCCTGACAACATGAACGAAAGCAGGAAAGTGTTTATTAACAGGAGCAGGGGGTGTCAAGTCTTTATATAGGATACAGACAGTGGTGGGATTCAGCCGGTTCATACCACTTCCACAGAACTGGTAGCTAATTTTTTGTTGCCCAGGCCCAGAATGGACTTCCGGAAGCGGCATCCACGCAGAGAACTGGTTGTTCACATATCTGAATCCCATCACTGGATACAGGTATATACATTTGATATATAATTGGTGTATCAGAAAGTAAAAGCATTGATGTGCAATAAAAGCTTTATTTTTGTTAGACATGGTATTGTTGTTATATAAAATATGTTGCATTTGTGGGGTTGTTTCTTAACACTGATCAAGGATTTCAAAATACAGTCTCCTTGTTTGATTACTCACATCCTATCCCTGAAAAAGCTAGTTTTGCACATCAAAGGAAACAAACATCTTTGGCTTAAAAAAATATGGTTTCCTAAACTTCAAAAGGAGGCATAGATGCCATGCTAAAATCCTAGTGTTATCTGTACTGTACTTAAATGTTAGCAGAAAATCCTAAAATTCAATACATCAACCTGAGGTACACCTGAACTTTGGTAGCACTTCTATATTAGCCAAAATGTGCCCAAAGTGATTCTTGCTATCCTTATCATTAGAAGAAAATATTGCATGTGCCACAGGTAACAAAACTAAGGCTGGTAATTTCAATTCACATCTATCATAGTAAAAACAGCATATGAGAACCTAAATTGACCAAAGCATTGATGGATAACGAATGTCAATGAGCTCATCTATGTAATAAATAAATAAATAAATCTGATGCTATTTCTCACTCCTTTTCCATTCTTTTCATTAGGGTGTTTACCTAAAAAAGGAATAGTATGATGGATGTATATGGTTTTTGCAAACTTCCATTTCTTCCAAATGCTTTGAGAATTTCATTATTCTTAATTAAAACCTTTGCAGTCTTTTGTTGGAAATAAATCGGTTTCTGCCATTGGAGAAAACAGAATTCCCTTGGCTCATATTTTAATATGTATTAAGTCCTATCACAGCCATTACCCAAACAGTGACTACTTGGGGATGTTTCAATCTAAATTCTTTACATTCTTATTCTATACTAAACCCCACTGAACTCAACCTAATATCACAATATTGGATTGAAGCCACACTGTTCCAGCCAATGTATACTCGGGCAATAAGCAGGCATTTAATACAATTAACTTCAAATTAAGACACATCGCATATTAAATTCCTACATTCGCAACAAACTGAAGCACTTCAATGCTTCCCACTCAAACTAAATCAGTTATTAAGCACTGGGTATATCTACGCTCCTCCTTAGATGAGGGACGGACTCTCACCTTGCCGTTGGTTGGCGGTTCCTGGATGTAAATATTGCTCATGATGAAAACTTCCACACAGCCGCTGCCTTGAGAGGATATCTCACTGCTAGCATCCACCCGGTGAGCGAGAAATCTCCTCAATGACTATTTGGGACTCCAGCGCGATCTTCCCCCCGCCATGTTGGGTCATGGAAGATTTCATTTCTAGGCTTGGGGGGAGACAGAGGACAGCGCCACCAAGAGAACTCAGGCTTCTGATGTTCTGTTCAAGAACAGAAGGAGAAATAGCCTCGGAATTTCGGGCAACGTCCACGAACTAACCGCAGCTGAGTGCGGCCCAGTAGGACCAAATTTTTCGCCGTATTAGGAGGGTCCCCCTCCTCACATCTTAGCGAATAGTATGACCCGCTGTGCAGTGGCTATAATCGTCCGACTAGAAACGTTGCTGTAACTATTTTGATCCAGCTGAGAGGTTGGCTCATCAACCGCGAAAGACGGAGGTGGGAAAGTCTTTTCTGAATTGATCTGCATGTCCCGAACTGAAGGAAAGGAGCAAGACCTACGGAGGAAGAATATGAGCGAAATGTTCAAGGATCGCCGGATTCAGTTTCTAAGTCACGTAGGTGTCTATGAAGATTCTCATTCAGGTCATGGTTGTCCGAAGGTGTTTTTTCAAAAGACAACTAGATTTTTTTCTTAAAGACGTTTCGCTTCTCATCCAAGAAGCTTCTTCAGTTCAGAAATGAACTGAAAAAGCTTCTTGGATGAGAAGCGAAACGACTTCAGGAAAAAACAAAGTCCATTTGCTTTTTGAAAAAAACACCTTTGGGATAAGTGTTTCGCGATTTGAGCTTGGAAAATCCCGACGACAGCTCGGCTTTTCTGGCTACGTTCAGTATTATCTATTCCAGATCAATTTAAATAATTTGCATCTGAGTTTTCCCGCATTACGTGCTTAGAGTTGCTCAGCACTTAAGAAAATGCCCCACAACAGACAAATGCCAGGAGAATCAACGAGGATATATCCACAACGGCAGCCTAGCATTGAGAGTCGAGTGGGAGACTATTGGGTGCCATTCAGATGCGTTAGGTGCATCAAACTCCCAGTATTGTTCCTTCCCCCCCTCCCCTGAGAAAGGACGCTCTATTGGTCTTGGTCGACCCTTGGTTGGATATAGTATCTACCAAGTCCACCGCTCCTTTTGCACCTGGTGTCTTTCGGTGGCCCAAAAGCAAAATAAGCGGAGGGCAAAAGCGGCTGTTTATAGTTCAATTGGCTTTAGAAAGATCAAGAAGACAGACGCCCAGATTTGTATCATTAACTTTCCGAGCAAGTAGGCAGAAAATAAGCTTTACAAAAACCGGCTTCCAACCTAAATACATACGGAAAGTACAGTACATGCCGAGCACTGGTGTATTAACTAATCTGCTTTCTTAGAAAACTAACCTTAGCTTATTCCCATTGGACCAAGCGCTGTCAATCAATAGGACAGCCCATTGCCTTTTATTGGGAGTGGCACAGGAGAAAGAAACTCTGATATTGCCGGGGGTGGGGGTGGGGGTGGGTGGAGGCGGCAAAAGTAGTCTCTGCCATAGGAGTGAACAACCTTCAGACAGGAATCAGCAAAGAGACGCCGAATGATAAGCGCCCTCCTTTCCTCTCCCAGCAAGTCAGGAAGGAAGGCTTTTGCTCCTTCCTGCCTCTTAGTTATTTCCTTAAGGACCTCCCCCCTCATCTTGGCTGCATAATGGTTCAGCCCTTCACGTTTCGGGTCAAAGTTCGCCAGCGGAGAACCGGAGTTAGTGGAGGCGGGGGTGGGTTGTGCTGGGCGCATGGCGTTGCCAGGTGAGCTGCCGAAAGGGGATGGGGCGGTAGGGTTAAGATGCGAGTGGAGGCGGCGGCTTTTGCCAAAGGAGTCTGGGAGACGAGTGCGAGCAAGGAAGGCACGACTGAAAAACAGTCGTCTTGAATTAATTCGTCCGCGTCTCGATGGCCGTCTAAGCCAGGGGTCTTCAAACTTGGCCCTTTTATGACTTGTGGACTTCAACTCCCAGAATTCCTCAGCCAGCTTTGCTGGCTGAGGAATTCTGGGAGTTGAAGTCCACAAGTCATAAAAGGGCCAAGTCTGAAGACCCCTGGTCTAAGCTGGGGTTGCTTAACTCTCTAAACCCGGGCTTAATTGAGTCGCGGTCAGCGTTTCTTATAAGGGTGGTCCGGGGACTCCCTGGGGACTCCCAAGGTCCTCTCGGGTCCGCGACATCAACATTATTTGGCAGATGCTGAAGATATTTGCAAACATTTAAAACAATTACACTTAACTATTTTTTGTTTGTGAAAGGTATAGGGTGTTTTCTATGAAAAATATTTTATTGGATGTTAATATCTAACATATTTAATGTCATTTTTACACGATTTAGAAATCTACAAATGAGTCCATTTTATTTTTAACACTGTAGATATTGATAAATATAACCCATGCAAATCAAAGCTTTTTTTGGGGGGGGGGGTCCTCCATAATTTTTAAAAGTGGGAAGGAGGTCTGAGGGTGAAAAGTGTAAGAAACACTGGTCTATGTAAGTCTATATAGATTGGTCAATAGACCAATCCTATTCTGCTTTACATTTGGGAGAATAGCCAAAGTGGATTAAGTATCATCACGTATCTAGTAAACCATCAAACAGTTTATAAACCATAGTAACTGGAATTATACAAATGATAAACCATGAATAAGCAAACTATATTTTGGCGTAATGAAAATCCTGAAAGTCTGTTGACCTTCTGTTTGTTTATATTTACATTTTGCATTAACAAACTTAAAATGCAAGGTTTTAATTACAATTTTAATTAAAAGGTTAAAAAGTTTTAACTCAATTTAAAAATAAAGTTGTTAGTCATTCTAGTATTATAAAGTCCAAGATCGCAAGTTTCTACTTTCAATTTTATATTCTGTTACTTATCCAGATGGTTAAATATTAATATTTGGCATATTATATATTTTGGAGTATTCTTTAATATACTTCCTGTTTGATACTCTATAAATTTACATACTATGGCATTTTGTAAACATATGACAAATTGAAGTAGGGAGAAGCAGGAATTGGTCTGTTCAGTTATTCTTTCCAGAGTACAGAGCACCAGGATGAATTCAGGATATATAACAGTACAGGTACAGTACAACAACAATTGACCTCAACATTTCTCTCGTTAGGCAAGACAGTTAAGTGAATTGTACCTTGTTTTATGACCTTTTTGCCACTGTTGTTAAACAAATCACTGCAGTTGTTAAGTGAATCATGTAGTTGTTAAGCAAATCCAGCTTCCTCCATTGACTTGCTTGTTGGCAAAGCATCCAAATTTTGATCATATGATCATGGAGATGCTACAAGGCAGAGATAGATGCTGCTTTCTTCCTGTTCTTTCATTGGGACAATAAAGATGCAATTTAATTTAACATTTATGTTGTGCCCTTCAGTGCATATGTATCATGTAGGCTTATGAATAATAAAGCCACTATAAAAGTAAATATTTTAAAAGAAAACAATTAAGACAAAAAAGAGTTAGAAAAGGATTATCTAATGAAAACAGGCAGGTGCAGCAAATTAAATGTACCTGGTCAGTGGTTTTCTAACTAGGAAGGTCTTACCCATTGAAAAACAATATTTGCCTGATTTTCTTTCTCCTCCAGTTCCTATCCTGATGCTGAATAAGAAGTGGAAGAATGTACTAGGTTTATTATAGCCCTCCCAGCAGTTTTTAGACCTCAAATATCTGAGTCCTAATGGACATATTTTATCAATAGAACCAGTTTGGTCTAGTGGTTAAGACACCAGGATAAACTGATCTAGAGACAAGAGTTCTAGTCCTTCATTAGGCATGAAAGCACCCCACCTCCTCTCACCTCACATGGGTGGTGGTTGTGAGGAAAATAGGAGGAAAAAGGATTAGGTATGTTCACTTTGAGTTGTTTTATAAAAATAAAGGTGGGATATAAATAAATAATGGCTTAGCTAGCTATGGAAAATATTGGACATATAGTTCAGTATTTGAAAGCTACTGCACTGGGAAAAGCTATTTACACTTTTTACATATAAAGCAAGTCTATTTCAGTATCCATGTAACTTATATTCTGTCAGCTCTCAAGATGGTCATTGGATATAATAAGTCAACTCTTTTTAATCTTCCAAGTAAACTTGGAAGCCAGAACACAATTCTTTTATTCACATCTGGATCTTATAATTTATGGAGAAATAGATTCATGTAGTTAAGGGGTTTTTTTGAAAAAATATTATGTAAATGAGGGTGGTGCAAGCATTGATCTTTTGTTTTTGTATTATATTTGAGTGAATGCCTAAATGTACTTTCTGTGTATACCATTACTGATTTTTAAATATAATAAATATAATAATATATAATATAATAGTTTCAGGATGAGGGGATATCTTGTTCTCTTTTAATTCACATGTTAGTTGTTTGCCAAATTCTTTATAATTGTGGTTGTTCCTGTTTTATGTCAACCAGAGCTCATCAGCTCCAGATGTTCTATACATTGCTAGGAAACAGTAATTTATACACTGCTTCAAGTTTTTATGGTTTTATTGTTGTATTGTGCCATATTTGCCTGGAAATAGCACTGTCAATGTATAATTTCATGTGAATTGCAAATAGAAAAGGCAGCTTAATTCTGCCAAACAGTCTAATGTAGAAAAAGGGGTCCTGTGTTGTAGAACGTAATTTACATAAAAATGCTGCAAGCCCAGTATCAACATTTTATTTAAGAAACATACCTGGCTCCGAGATTAATTTATGAGATCAGTGTAACAAGTCACAATTTGGCACCAACCATTGTAATTGTAGGTGGCTCCTATTTTTATTATGCACTGTATGGGAAGGTAAAATTTACAAAACTATGACTTCCGGTTTGTCACGCAGCCGCTATGGATGGCTGGGAGACTTGATCTCCCCCGTCCAGTTTCGCATCGCTGGGAGTCCCTGAAAAGGGCCGAAAGTCGCCCTGAAGAGGTGACCAGCAAGGAGGGGCGTTCACTAGATCACGGGAGAGCCGCAACTCTCCCGTTGGACCTGGCGATCCCTCCAAACCGGCGGACGAAAGGACTGGCCTTTATGGCTCGTCCCTAGGCTATGAACAGCTGAAGTCACATTTTCCACCAGGAAACTCTTAAAGCAGTGCAGAAGAGACTGGGTGAGATCTACCTCTTTTACACCCTAATTACTTTCTGTACCTCCTTAAGCTGCTAAGCATTTTCCCCCTTGCAGTGAGGGAAGGGGGATTTCAGCCCTCCCTCCAGAAAGAGCGGTGACTAAATACCCAGGGGCGTTTTAAACGTTGAAAAATAACTGAATCCCAATTGGAACTTTATTTCTCAAAGCATGTATTGAAAGATTTTTTATTTCCTATTGTTCATTGTCTACTTCTGTTGGAAATCTAGATTCTTATGAGAAAAAGAAAAAAACTGAAGATTAAGACAACTTTGGAACTCAAAGGGAAACTTTAAAAGGGGCCTGGCTGACTGCCCAGGGAAATAGATAAGATACATAACTTTGAGAAATTTGAAACAACAGCTGTGAAAGGCTTTGTGTTCCCTATCTAGAAAAAAAATTCTTTCTTTTGGATTTTCTAAGTGTAAAGCCTTTAGTTTAAAATACCAACATGGAAGAAGACCAGAAACAAAATTTACTTAAAGATGAAGATCAACAAACTCTTGCTATGTTAAAAACACTAATCCAAATTCTTACCACAACCAATGAAATACTAAGAGGCTATGTGAAGGAACAAGAAGACAGCCCAGATATGAAAGCCCAAACTTTGACCACAATTAAAGAACAATCTATACAAAATACAATAGAAAAAATGAAACATTCAAGTACTATGATAGAAGAATCTCCTATTAAACAAATATTGATATTTGAAAATCCAGAAAAGACATTAACAACCTGGGAAAAGTAAAAGGAACTAGAGGATCTAGAAAAAGGAACAGTTGGATGAGAAGACAAACAATTCAGAACAACTATGTCGACATGGAAGAATAAAGAGATGACCCACTAGACCTACAAGTCCTCTCAAAAAATGGCAATCGGCTGGTTTTGCCAATATCAATTAATATACATGATATTACAAGGAGATTGGTTCAATGACCCAAAAACAAGGACATGGAAGATGATTTGGCAAAGGAAAAAAGCTAGAATAAGACTCAAGAAGAATGGAGTTTCAACCATCTTATTGGAATCTGAAACAGAATGTACTTAAATAGATAAGATGTGTATGTTGAACACAAGACATTGTTATGAACTGAGATAAAAAATTTGGTCATTAAAATTTAGCAGTATAAATACTGATAGGTAATTTGAATATTGATTTGTGCATAAAGGTCATGTAAAGGTGAATAATGTAGATAAGCTAAAAACGTATTGTTGAAAGTAATAAATAGGTCTATAAGGTAAAGGTAAAGGTTCCCCCGCACATGCGTGCTAGTCGTTTCTAACTCTAGGGGCTGGTGCTCATCTCCGTTTCAAAGCTGAAGAGCCAGCGCTTGTCTGAGGACATCTCCATGGTCATGTGGCTGGCATGACTAGATGCCATAGTTACGCGAGAGTTGTCCTGGGAGTTTCCCGGTACTCCCATGTTACACCTTTGCTCCGCGAGCTGCATTGGCTACCAGTTGTCTTCCGGGTGAGGTTCAAGGTCCTAGTCATGATCTTTAAGTCCTTACATGGCATGGGTCCGGGTTACCTCGGGGACCACCTGCTGCCGGCGTCAACTTCCCTCCGCCCAGTACGTGCCCACAGAGAGGGCCTCCTCAGGGTGCCTCCGGTCAGGGAATGTCGACTGGTGGCCCCCAGGGGGAGGGCCTTCTCTGTGGGCGCTCCGGCATTATGGAACCAACTGCCGGTTGAGCTCCGGATGGCATCAGACCTCCGATCCTTCCGTCGCGGGTTGAAGACCCACTTATTTGAATTAGCTGGTCTGGCCTGATGGGGGAATATGGGTTTTTAAATTGATTTTTAGTATTTATTATTGTTGTTTTTAATTGGGCACTGGTTTAATTTCCTTTTAACTTTTGTATTGTTATTTATATATGCCCTGTGAACCGCCCTGAGTCCCTAGGGAGAAGGGCGGTATAGAAGTCAAATAAAACTAAACTAAACTAAACTAGGTGCATGGAGCACTGTTACCTTCCCACCGTAGTGGTTCCTATTTTTCTACTTGCATTTTTACGTGCTTTCGAACTGCTAGGTTGGCAGAAGCTGGGACGAGTAACAGGCACTCACTCTGTTACGCGGCACTCGGGATTCAACCTGCCAAACTGCCGACCTGATCTACAAGCTCAGCGTCCTAACCCACTGAGCCACGAAAATTATCAGTTTAAGCAAGAGATAGCAGATATAAAGAGGAAGAGAGGAAGCATTAAATATTGAAATAAAAAGAAATTTTGATTACTACTTAAAAAACAACTGAAAATTAGCAAAAAGGAAGGATATCATATTGTATCCTTATTGACATAGAGGGTGAGAAGTTAAGTAAGCGGGATGTGTATTTTGAATATTAGATTTTGTGAGGAATGGTGATAGATGAATTGGGAGTATCCTAAAAATCTTGGGAATGATAAATATCAAACGTTAAATCTAAATGTTAGTGGAAATTAAAATTGAAGAATCTATTAGGTCATTGATTGTCTAAAACGGGTGTCAAACTCAATTTCATTGAGGGCCGCATCAGCATTGCGGTTGCCCTCGGGGCCGGGTGGGCATGGCTAGCTCTACATTGTTCGCATCAAGGGTGCCTATGGGGGCCTGGGCAGGAGTGGGACAGATCTGAGGGTCTCTGGCAGAAGGAGGGTCTCTGGGCCAGGGCCAAGGCAGTGGGGGCCGTTCCCTCACTGTTTCCAGGATGGCTTTGCGGGCCACATGAAACCACTTTGCGGGCCGGATCTGGCCCCCGGGCCTTGTGTTTGACATGTCTGGTAAAAGATTGTAAGTTAAAACAATTAGAATATGTGTAAACTAAAAACTATGGATATATGTAAGAAAGTTATTTTCTATGTGATGGATAGGATAAAACTTGTTTTTTAATTTACAAATAGACAGTATATATGAAGGGAAAAAGAGAGGAAATATTTATGGTAGGAATTTGAAATCTGTACTAATGATATCTGTGTAATTGAATTACTACTACCCAGCCACCACGTTGATTTTCAAATATGTGAATGTAATATGAGAAAATTAAAAAAAATGTATAATTTTTTTTTACAATATTATTCTTGGGTCTGTTACATTAATAAGTTTCCTGTACATTGAATATTTCTAAAATCTCTGTAAACTAATAAGAAATCTGTTTGGCTTTTTAGGTGGAAATAAGGATAATATCAGGGCAGGATGTAAGAAATGTGGCTATCGTAAGTATCTACAAAGATGAAGATACAGTTCTGAAAATGAACAGGTTTGCAATGTGTCACTTGTATTATCAGCAGCAATTGTAGGGGAACTGGAAAACATTCATTTTTTTGGCTGATTTTGTAGTTTGGTGCTTGATAAGGAAATAAAGACTATTGAAATTCAACATACTGAAGGAAAGAAGGGAAAAGTGAATTTCAGTTGCTTATGGGTCAAGCGCCACACTAAAAATCAACAGACGAATGGTTTTTTCCAATCTTTATATCACTAAGTGGTTCTATGGTTTTACTAATCAAGACATAGTAGTGTTAGCTTTCTTTTTGTAAAATAAATGATGGCATGGTATAATGATAATCTGTTTTGCGTTTTTGTTTATATGAGGTTGTATTGCCTACTTTTAAGAATTGCTAAGGACCAGATGATTTTTATTACGTCCTGATACGTAAAATCATAGAATTCAAAGAGGTGTACTTTCTTTTTCAAATGGTGAAGGTAATGAGTTCTTTGCTAAATTATCCTTAGTCTGCATAAGCAGTGGAAAGAGTGATGAGTGTCCTCATAGTAGTTTGCCGATCTTGAAATAAGTGACCTAAGACTTATTTAAAACAAAAACATTCTGTCCAAAGAACTGGAGAATCTGCTAGGGTAGAACGTAATAGGTTGAACAAGCTTGTCAACCTAATCTATTACAAAGAAAAATACATAATAGCCTTGCCAACAACACAGTAATAAATATATATGTTAGCCTTTATTATTTACTGCAAGTATGTATTTACTTTGAACATATATAACTGAAGGAAACATTATGCAAATTATGTAGTTTTTGCTGATAAACACCACCAATGGATGTATGAGACAACTTTTGTAGATCCTGTAATCATTTCAGAGCTAAAAAATTATGTTTTAAAGAACTTCTTGCAGACCTATATTGAACAAGTCAAACTACTGTAGTTTTAAGCAGAAGGAAATTTCACCAAATTTGGATCTTAGATTATGACGGTTATCATGACTATTCTCTCATAATTATATATCTTTCATTCTTTTATTAGTGCTTGATTTAATTTTAAATTGAATGATGCTATATGGAGCTAAAGCTGATTAGCCTTGGTGGAGCAGTGGGCTAATGCCTCCTTAAGTAACACCAGCTGCCTGCAATTAGTGCAGGTTCGCATCCCACCAGGCTCAAGGTTGACTCAGCCTTCCATCCTTCCGAGGTAGGTAAAATGAGGACCCAGATTGTTGGGGGCAATAAGCTGACTTTGTAATAATGCCACTTGTGGGGGGGGGGGCGAAAGCCCTAATAAGCAGGCATATACATAGAATGAAGGCTATTGCTAAGCACATTGATTGTGCTTAGATTGTAAGCCGCCCTGAGTCTTTGGAGAAGGGCGGGATATAAAGGATTTAAAAAAATAAATAAAGCAATTTTGTTTAAGATATGATTGACCTTATTTGGTGTAAGGATAGGTTTTGTGTGTATACACGTATCGGTAAATGTTTAGCATTATTTCTATACCTCTGCAAGTGTTTCTGAACAGTATTTTGAGCTAGTTTGCATTCTATTACTGTCTTCAATGGCTAATGGTATGTGAAGTGTTGATATGAGGCATATTAAAAGGAAAAAAGGAATATGCTTATGGATTTTTTTTATTATTTGACTCTTGGTTTATAACTAAAAAACAGACAGGAAAATATTTCGTATTAACCTTTTTGAATTTCTTTATATTTTCATATACAAAATTTTATGTTTCTACTTATTTCATAAAAATTATAGCTGCCCATTCCATAATACATATTAGAAGAATTTTCTGCACTTATACTGATTTAAATTAATAGCGTCCATACTTTTTTTACCAAAATCAAATTAAGTGAATTTCTGAGAAAAGATGTTACAACAAAGTTATATTTTCTTTCCATTATGTTTATTATAGCTAAAGTTTTACTCTATGCTCTACTGTAAACCACACCAGCTTAAAATACAATAGCTTCCATGTTATTAACCTTGAAGAAACTGCCATATCTGCTCTGGAAAATGGAAATGAAAATATTTTCAGTGTTAAGCTTTGTTGCTAAGAAAAACTACCTGGATGTATCTATATAGATACCAGGAAATGAGCTTGAGTAGAAGAAGACTTTACTTTTGGTCTTTTAAACCAAGAAGCAACACAGCTTTAATAATATGCCATTCTTTTAAAGGGCCAAAACTTTTGGAGAATAAATTTAAAATTTCCTGAGGTTTTTTTTTTTTTACTTGCTTGCTGAGCAGCAAATAGTCAATTGTACTATTTTTTGTTTGTTTTTCTTAAAATCTCTCTTCCTTTCTCAAACTTTACTTTAGCAGGTCATCTGACATTTGAGTGCCGAAACTTTCTCCGTGTAGATCCCAAAAGAGACATTGTTTTAGATGTGAGTAGCACAAGCAGTGAAGAGAGTGAGGAAGAGGAGCTGGAGAAACTTCGTGTCGTTCCAGAAAAACAGGGTAAGTTTGATCACCTTATATTTGTCTTTGTTGTTTTTCTTTTGTATTTTTTTTTCTTAACACTGGGCTCTTAACGATGCTATCAGGATGTCTGCCAGAGGAAAGAACGATCTTTTTCAATTATCTTTGCAATCAGTCCATAAAGCCAGATGGTAATCTCTCTTAATTTACAGGCATTCCTGATGAAGAAGAAAAGAAAAAGAACCAAAAGAAGACCAAGGAAAAATCAAAATTAAAGAAATCAAGAAAAAGGTAGCAAAGCTGAGATAGAAGTTTAGGTAGTCCTTGACTTACCACAGTTCGTTTCGTGATCATCTATAGTTACAAAGGCACTAAAAAAAGTGATTTATGACCATTGCGTCATCCCCGTGGTACAAGATCAAAATTCAGACATTTGACAACTGACTCATATGTATGATGGTTGCAGTGTCCCAGGGGTCAAGGGATCGATCACCTTTTGCAACCGTCTGACAAGGGAAATCAATGGGGAGCCAGATTCATTAACAGTTGTGTTACTAACTTAACAACTGCACTGATTTACTTAACAACTGTGGCAAGAAATGTTGTAAAATAGGGTAAAACACTCTTAACAACTGTCTTGCTTAGCAACAGAAATTTGGAGCTCAATTGTGGTCGTAGGTCGAGGACTATCTATAGTCAAATTGCTAAAAGCATATGATGATGATGCCCTGGCAAATCAGACAATATTTTATTAAAAGAAAAAAAGGAAACATACTGAAAAGTTTCTGTTTTCTGCTTAGCTGGGGAAACAATCCAAAAAAGAACATTGTTTTGGGTAGCCCAACAATCCTTGCTTGGGCAAGGCTATATTTAAGCCATAATGTGGTTGTAGGAAACTAGCTATTGTACATTGAGACCATGTTTAATCAAGCTATAAATCATAGTTTAAGCACAATGTGTGAATTTATAGAACAGATTCATTAGAATGCTATCTATATGAGTCTGGATGCAACTCTTAGATTTACTACAAATAAAATAGTTTTAAACTTTTTTACAGTAGCAGCCAAAATTGTGGAAACCTTTTGGGAAAACTATTTTTGAGGTTTGATGGCTAATAACACCACTTTTTATTTTTTTGGAGTAGTACCATAAAATTATATATAAATGGAAAGATAATTTAATTAAGAATGTAATGCAACAAAGTTTCTTCAATTATCTGTACTGTATTCTATGAAACTTTATAGCCAAATAACCACAAAAAGGAAGCACAACTTGCTTAGGTTGATATCAGGTAGCTTTTCTTCATCTGATTGTAGCCAATGAGCATGAGTGTTTAGAGAGCCAATCAGGTGCCATCTTGTTTTGGCAATGAGCCAATCAGATCAGGATTCAGTTATTGATGTCATGTAATGAAGCTGAGAGGAGGACATTTGTCAGTGTGATATGTGATCGCTATCAAGTTGGTTGGGGTTTTTTCCCCCTTTCATTTAGTGAGCTTGTAAAACGTAATAAAATTAAAGTAATGGTGCAAAGAGTTGACTGGTTGCCCAGAAAGCGATGTAAAATAGTATTATTAAGTGAACAAGGCTACAGTTATAAAGAAATTAGAAGAAAAATTGGTGGAAACTTAACCAAAGGTGGCATTTCTACTGTACATTTTTACCAATAGGTTTCCACAATTTTGGCCACTACTGCTTTTTCAGAATTCAGTTAGAGGTAGCTAGATTGTTCTCTGCTCCATTTCTCCTCTGTTTTATTTATTGCATCTATACTTAACATCTGTTTCCTCTGTTTTTGCTCTTCTTTTAAATATTTTTTTGTCTATAAACCTTAGTTCTATCTCCTATATGGGTGATGCCTTTCAGAAAATTAATTCCCTATTAATATACTGTCTCCTTTCTCAAATAGACAAAAACTATATTAGAATAAAAGGCTATAGAACTTGAGAAAAGTCTCTTTGGTGTATTTAGCTAGAGTAATTATATTTACCAGAAGTTGTATGTATTTCCAATTTTTTCACTCTATTTAGTATTTTAATTACATCATAAACTGTATTTATAATCCTATGTTTCATAGATCTCATTCTTCAAGCATCACAGAAGACGATGAGCCTAAATCAAAAAAGCAGAAATCCCATAAAAAAGAAAAGAAGAAAGTGAAAAAGAATAAATCTAAGAAAAGAAAACATCACAAAAAGGGAGGAAAAAAACACAAAAGAGGAAAAGATTCATCTTCTGATAGTTCAGATTCTTCTAGCAATGATTGAAAAACAAGACTTAGGTTGATTTACGTCAATCCTAGTTCAAATTATAATACCATAAGATACATACTCCTTGATAATTTATTTTAAACGTATCTTTGTATTTAAACTTTTTTTGTGGGGCGGGGGAATTAAGGTTTTCATTCTCCTTTATAGGTGTCACTATTTGTACTTCATGATTGAAAATTGAGAGATTAAAATGTTAAGTAATTGTTATTTTTAAGATTTTAATCTCTCAACAATTCCAAATTATTCACAAACAAAATCCGGTAATTTTAGTAGTAACGTCCTATGGTCTTTTAACACTTCTGATAATCAATGGGCACCTGCAAAAGACTGCTGTTCCACAGATTCCAGATCCCATTTATTTCCATTATAGGTCCCAGAATGAGAAGAAAAAACACCCAATTCCATAGCAGGCATTTATGTCCCTTAACTGGGAACAGCTGGAGAAGTTCCACTTCAGTAGAAACCAGCAGAGCATGGAACCAGTAATTTTCCGTTTTTCAATTCTCTTTTCTTCTGTCCCATGGAAATGCTTTGTCGTTGTGTTCTGTTATTAAGATACATGTCCTTTTATACGTTTTTAGTAAAACTAGAAGGATGTATGTATCTTAGAAAACTTAGAAGCATAAAATCATTGTTAGTTATACGCTGATGATTCCAGAACTGATTACTCTTAGAAGTGTATAGCATGGAATAAAAAGAGTGAAGATGTTGAAAGATTGCTATAGTATATTATAGGTACACATGGTAGAAGCATCTCCGGATCAGGATGTAATTTTGTATTTAAGAATAAATATTGGGAATTAAATGAGCAAAGTGGACATAGATTTTTAAGCACCAAGTGATTTTTTTTCTAGTAAAAAATCTATGTTTTGACCACTTGAAACGAAAGATGAAAACTATTTTTATGCTGCTTTTTTATTTTCATGTTGTTTCTTGCCATTTATTTGTATAGATGAAAAAACAGTATATACTTTTTGTTGGACCAAAGAAGTAAACCTGATTGAATTTGTAAGCTAAATGATTGCTTTATTGTGCTTAGTTTGCTAAAAAATAAAAAAGGTCATTCTTTTATCACCAAGTGCTTCTTTTTTCTACTGGAAAAATGGTGTGAGAAGCAGTGGAGGGAAATACCTTCAATATTTTTAATAGTTTTGCCTCATTTGTTTTGAGGCTGTTGAAGAGTCTCTTGTTGCGAGTGAAGAGGGAGAGTGCAAAAGTTGGGTTGAAACTAAACATTAAGAAAACCAAGATCATGGCATCCGGCCCTCTCAACTCCTGGCAAATAGATGGGGAAGAAATGGAGGTAGTGAGAGATTTTATTTTCCTGGGCTCCAAGATCACTGCAGATGGGGACTGTAGTCAAGAAATTAAAAGACGCTTGCTCCTCGGGAGGAAAACCATGGCAAATCTAGACAGCACACTAAAAAGCAGAGACATCACCCTGTCAACAAAAGTGCGTATAGTCAAGGCTATGGTCTTCCCAGTTGCAATGTATGGCAGTGAAAGTTGGACCATAAGAAAGGCTGAGCGCAAAAGAATTGAGGCCTTTGAACTCTGGTGCTCAAGAAGACTCCTGCGAGTCCCTTGGACTGCAAGGCGATCAAACCGGTCAGTCCTAGAGGAGATCAACCCTGACTGCTCTTTAGAAGGCCAGATCCTGAAGCTAAAACTCAAATACTTTGGCCACCTAATGAGGAGGAAGGACTCACTGGAGAAGAGTCTAATGCTGGGAAAGATTGAGGGCAATAGAAGAAGGGGACGACAGAGAATGAGGTGGCTAGATGGAGTTACTGAAGCAGTAGGCGTGAGCTTAAATGGACTCCAGAAGATGGTAGAGGACAGGAAGGCCTGGAGGAACATTGTCCATAGGGTCGCGATGGGTCGGACACGACTTCGCAACTAACAACAACAACAACAAACATATGATATTGCAGTATGCCATTTCAGAGTAAAAGTTGCAGATACAGTATTAAAAAGTTATCTTGACAATATATACATAAGGGCTAGGTAAATAAGTTTATTAGATGCAGCATGTTAGATTAAAAGGGGGAAAGGTGCTTTGAAGTACATAGCCTTTTGAGAACGTTTGCTCTTCAAACTTGGTTGAGTGGCAGTTAGTAATATTGTGGCAATTAATTCTTAATGGTATTGTATTAAATAATTCTCAATAGGCCAGCAACTCTTCTGTTCGCAGACAAGAGATATCTGAGAATCCAGCTTCCTATAAACAGAACACTACCCCTTAAACTTTCAAAGTGTGTATCAAATATTGACAGGCACTGCAAGAACTCATAAAAAATAGCTCAGGAATTTAAAATAAGACCCCTCTACTGACAAAAAAATCTTTGAATTAAATGGTAGAAATTAATGCTTACCTTCCTGGACATCCCTGCATTATCAGACATAAGTAGTATTGTTTTGTTGCTTACACACACAAACAATGAAACTGTTCACAAACCTGTAATTTTGTCCTGAGAATTGAAAGTAGGATTGCTCTATTCTACATATTGCTTGACTATTTCTAATATAAAAAGGAAGAATCCCGTTTCATCCATGGAACAAATAATGGAACAAATAGTGATGTGGGTAGGATTTGACTTGATCAGTGAGTTGTTGTTAGTCAGATGGTGCTTAAATTAATGAAGTCCGCACTGCCACTATATACACACTCAAGAAAATATAGGAGAAAAAATGGCTGTCAGTAAAACATGAGAGATTTTGTTCATGTTGTATTTATTCTTGCAAATTGCTTCTTTGAGATACTAAACTATCATTGTGGTTAGGCAAATACTCTATTCTGTCACTAACAGCAACCATGATATTGCTATATATTGCTATCAGAATCCATTGCTGAAATGTATAAGCCAAGAGTGACTGGCAGCTAATCATTGGCCCAAGAAAAGGCGAGCTCCTTACATAAAATAATGAGGGAGGTGGGTTCCCCCCCCAACAATTTGCTTAATTTAATCTTAAACAGCATGTGGTTCCAGTTGTCTGGTTTCACACACTATTTGTGAGCCCTGACAGTATCTTAGAGATCTATTATTCATTAGGCTTATATGGCTGCCCGTATCAAATACTTGATTCTGAACAGCTAACAAAAGCCATAAAGTAAATAAACCAAACCATATATTAGTAGTATCTCTATTCAGAGAGATCAAAGCCAATGAAAGCGGACAACTTTATTTTCTCAGAGATCAAATTGGATGCAATGGATTCAAAGCAATTGAATCCAAGCGCTGGTTTATTACTGTGTATAGATGCTGCTACCTAGTTGGTCACATAGACAAGCAACCTTGCAAAACAATCTGACAAACAAGATGAAGAAGATAGAAAAGATGCTCCACATAATCCTAGGTAATTGTCAGGGCAGTAAGAAGAATTGTTCTTAGCAGCAGATCACCCCTTCTAAACAGCATTTTCTTATTCATATCTTTAGAAGGTCTGAAACAAGAAGCATGTGCTACAATTCAAGAGAAAAAGAATCAAGAAGTAAAATCCCAAAATCAGGGTCAGGTTTTGGTTCACTCTCTCCAAGACTGTTGAAAAACCCATGTTTTAAGGGCTTTCTCAAATAACAAAGTTGGGGATGCGTGGGTTTTGGCAGAGATAACCATGATGGTGTTACGCAGCCATAGAAAAAGGCTGGTCTCCAAGGTTCCAGAACATTGCAATGGTTTAATGATGAGGTCTGAACTATGCCTCCTCTACTAAATCTAGTAAGGTAAGTAGATGTATAGGGAGATGGGCAGTCCTGCAAGTATCCCAGTCTTGAGACCTAACAGGTTTTATAAATTTTCTGTTTGTACAAGCAACATCTGATGTGGCAAAGAAAGGATACTGATCTGTGGCTGCTTTGTACCTATTGAATGTGCTGTGAAAGGGAGAAACACTCTCAGAACCACCTTTTGGGGTCTGAATTCAAAGCATCACATGCTCTTACCTGGTGGTTCTTTATAATAACTTTCCTTTCAGATTGTTACTTGTTATATTTGCTTGCTATAAAACATCTGCCAGGTTATCCCACCTCCTTTACATGGACAATCTGAAACTATGGAAAAATACTATCTGAAATAGAATCGTTGCTCAACAATGTCTATATGTACAGTCAAGATATTGCAATGGAGTTTGGACTGGACAAAGGTCACACCATCATCGGGGGGAAAATAGCGAAAACCAATGATCACTACAAATACTTGGGCATCCTTCAAGTTGACATCAAACACACTGAAGCCAAGAAAAAGGTTAGAAGTGGAGGAAATACCATCAAGGCAATTAACATTTAGTAGTTCCGATCATTAAATACATGGCTGGAATAGTGGAATGGACGCAAGCAGAACTAAAAGCCCTGAATAGAAAGACCAGAAAAATAACGAGAATGAATCATACCCTTCATTACAACGAAGTTGAAAGAAAAATAGGTGGATGTGGAATATTGAAGAAGAAAAGGGCATTGGAAGAATAGCTGAAGGACGTTGAAGAAGATGCATTATAGCTAATATGCCACATGGCCTTACTGAATTGCAGAGACACCAAACTGGTCTGGCAATAGCTACGAGAAGGAAAATTAAAAAATTGAAAAAGTTCTGGCTGCCCAAAATCAGGCCTTAAGAACAAATGCTTAGAAAGTCAGCATTTAGAAGAAAACAATAGACATCAAATGCCACCTGACTGACAGACCGACTACAGGCAACAACAGCATCACATGTAGCAACGTTACATTGAAAAATTTGCAAGAAATACTATTTGTCTGTAAGCAAGAACTGATAGAACCATAAAATAAACAAAACAATAGAAAATGAAGAAGCCAAAGTTCTCTGGGATATTAGAATTCAAACAAACTGGCACCTGCCACATAACCCCCCCAGACTTAACAACTCTCAATATGAAAGAAAAAAGCCTGGATATTGGATGTTGCGGTACCTGAAGACAGCAGAACAGAAGAGAAAGAACTGGAGAAAATCAAATACAAAAACCTTCAAATAGAAGTAGGCTGACTATGGCAAAAGAAAGCAAAGACAGTATCAATAGGCACACCTTGGATACAATGCAAAAATAATTGGAACACCATTTGAACACCATCGGCATTGCAAAAGGCAGCTTTACTTGAAACACTTTATATCTTTTAACACCATCAAACATCTGCTATCCCAGGTCCTGGGAAGGACTTAACAAATGAATAAAACCCCCAACTTCAGTCTAAACATCTGGCTGACTGGGACGAATGATTATAATAACAGTAGTGACAATTTCAAGAATTTTACCATGAAAGTCTTTTAAAACATCTCTTTAAAATGTCTAGTTCAAGAGATTTTGAGTTAAGTACGGGAAAACAGCATTTTGCATGTTTACAAGCCAAAATAAAAATAGTCAGCATGTAATGTTCTGCCTTTGTTTAAGTTAATTGTCACACATACTTCTGCAAGATATATAATTAATTGCCATTCCAACTAAACACTTAAGAAATGTGACCGTTATAATTAAGGACTCTTAGTAATTCTTTGTGCTGTCAAGAGTATGCAGTGCCTACCTTCTCGGAGGGAAGAGATCACCAGATGTTGCCATTTTAGAACAGCTTCTAATTTTTGTGGCTTTGTATAAAGAAATAAATAGCAAAGCACCAGAGCATTCATGATGAAAGCAACAAACATCAGCACAGTAATTCCCAGTCAAACCAATACTAAAATGTAATTTGCATTCAAATAAACAAGCTGAGTTTACCTTTAGTGGTGTTGAATTATGCAGTATTGTTTTTTTTAACTTTGCTATTCTTACACATCAATATAACTAACTCTATTGTACCATTGTTTTAATGTGAGTTACTAACTCCTACCAGTGCATGTCAACCTTCCTCATTTATCAGCCGGAAGACTCAAATCCAGGAAGTCCCCACTGGCAGTTGCACAACATCTGCCCAACAGTTTTAATATCGATTACCCAAGAAAGCCAAATGGGTCGCTGAACACCCAGACATAGGAAGACACATGAATGACTCCAAGAAAGAGATGCCAGGCTTTGAACTACCAGATCCGCAATTGATAATCTTGACTAGGATTTGTACCTACTGGGATTCCCTGTATAAATGGGGCATAGTATCCTTCCCTCAGTGTGACTGCAGGGTCCCACGTCAAACTGTAGATCACATTGTGATGGGCTGTAAGGTGAAGGCCTACACTGGTCCAGTATCTGATTTTTTTTAATATAAATGATGCTGCACTTCAGCGGTTAGATGATCTAGACATTGATATTTGAACATAGATCTTTTTAATATTTATATTTTATTATCTTTTACTAATTAGGTGATAAGTTTATATTGCTAGTCCATGTAATGATATGCTAAATAATAATGGGAGTTACTATATTGCTTAACCTGCACTCTATAAGTCTTTCTAAAATAGCAGATATTTACAAATGGTAAGATCCAAATATATTATGGTTCTGTTTATTTTCCATTTATCCTTTCAGACTTTGTAATTTTCTTTGAGTGGGTCTCACATACTTCCATCTTTCATACATTCTAATCTCACAAATGCTTGGTATAAAGCTATACATTAATCCTATACTATTGCATTAGACAGGGATAGGGATAGGGATAGGGATTTAGTTGCATCAAAAAGGTGATGAATGATTGATGGGATTACACTTGATGAACATAGTCTAACCTGCCTAATATTCATGGATGTTGCAGTGGATCTGTATTAGGAATGATAACAGTTAGAAAAGGCAAAGACAATCTGAAGCTGTCTTTGTAGTGGGCTGAGCAAGGTGAGGATGAAGAAATATGTTCCAGTCCCTGAAAAAAGCAGTGGGTCTTTGCACACTGGTGCAAGTTGAATGTGCAGATGTTATCAGTATTGATTTTTATGTGAAAGAGGGGGAGCAACATGAAAATGGAGATACTGCTTGCCATTGGACCCCAAAAAGTGTAATCTGAGGGTTGGGTTGGTACATATAATGATTTGCATGCTGCCTATTCATCATACTCTAGTGTAGGGGTCGGCAACCTTAAACACTGCAAGAGCCACTTGGACCTGTTTCCCAGAGGGGAAAAAACACTGGGAACCGCAAAATTTACGCGCACGTGCACACACGCAAAGGGGGAGCTTGATTGAAGAGTTTAGTTAAAAAGAAATAGAGGCTGCTGTGCATGAGTACTCTCCCCCCTCCCTCTCTCTGATCTTCTGGCAAGCTGGCTTCATGCTGTTTTTGGACAACCTGACACACATTCTTATTGGGCTGGCTCTCCTGCTCTGCTTTCTGCTGCTTCCTGCTTCCTGTGGAGACACAGCAAAGGCAGGAGCCCTGCCCAATAAGCTTGTCAGCTTCTCGGACAACAGCGTGAGGCCACTCTCTTTTAAACACACACACACACACACACACACACACAGAGAGAGAGAGAGAGAGAGAGAGAGAGAGAGAGAGAGAAGGGAAGCACAAATGCCTCTCTCTGTCTCTCTCTCTTTGCAAATGGCGGAGGACTGGGAGCCATGGGAGAAGGCTGAAAGAGCTGCATGCAGCTCCAGAGCCGCGGGTTGCTGACCCGTGCTCTAGTGCTTAGTAACATATTTGTAATGTTATACAGCATGTACAGCAGGGGTGTCAAACTCAATTTCATTGAGGGCCGCATCAGCATTGCGGTTGCCCTCAGGGGGCCGGGTGGGTATGGCCAGGGTGGGTGTGGCCTACTGGGTGGGCATGGCCAGAGTGCGTATGGCCTACTGGGTGGGCATGGCCAGCTCTACATCGTTCGCATCAAGGCTGCCTATGGGGGCCTGGGCAGGAGTGGGACAGATCTGAGGGTCTCTGGCAGAAGGAGGGTCTCTGTGCCAGGGCCAAGGCAGTGGGGGCCGTTCCCTCACTGTTTCCAGGATGGCTTCGCGGGCCGCATGAAACCACTTCGCGGGCCGGATCTGGCCCCCGGGCCTTGTGTTTGACATGTCTGATGTACAGATTTAAGTGGTGGTGACTTGAATTTCCCTATAATTAAATCTTGCAACTTTATAACAAATGGCAGTTTAGAAATGGAAGATAGTTTTGATTTTGGGATTCTGGGCGAGACATGGCAAACTGTAGACATCTCTGCAAAAGTGGTAACCATAGACAACCATGGCAAAGACCAAAGCATCCATGAGTAGAACAATCACTTGAAATTTCTCAGGATAAGGTGCAGATGGGAGATTGCCCACATGTGCTTTGGATGGCTGCTTCTCATGAGGAGACAAACAGTAATTTTCTGCAAGTTTGACTGCTGGGAGATGATATCAGCTACCTTGCTCTTAATGGAAGCGGAGCATTTTAAAGGACACTACATTTGCAAATCTCATGGAATAATTGCTTTTGGAAGTTGCCTATCTTAAAGCTGTTAGAGCAGGGGTCCCCAACCCCAGGCCTGTGGATTGGCACCAAACAAGCAAAGCCCCATCCACGGGATGCAGGCAGCACATAAGACCATGTCCTGTCTGATCCATGGAAAAACCTCTTTCCACAGTACCAGTCCCTGGTGCCCAAAAGATTAAGGGCCACTGTGTTAGAGAACTGTGCAAAATCTTCATCATCTGAATTTATTCTGAACAAAAGAAAAATTAATTATAAGATTACAAATTTAAAAATGAAATAAGCAGCAAGAAGCTGAATAAGATTTTGATCTAAGAAAATTATAAATGGACTAAGGTCCAGATAAATTTGGAATATTGACTTTTACTGTAAGAGTTTGGAATTACTTGTAAAAATAAGTAGCTTTTGTCGGAAACAGACTTATTTGGCTATTAAAATCATAAAAACTTATAATGATTTTTCAAAACTGGGCACTAAAGGGAACTAAAGATTTTAAGCAAAAGGGAAAAAAATGTAAACCTCTGCTTGATGTCAGTTATTACTGAGATTTACAAAATGTTATTAACACTGAAAATATTAAAGATCTTTGAAGAATGGACCAGAAATTGATAATTACAATATTACAATTCAGTATTAATAGTAATGATGTCTGCTACTATGGACAATTTCTAAAAGATGTAGAATGACAGATATGGAGAAATTGACTTAGTTAGCTAAGGAATTCTGGGAGTTGAAGTCTACAGGTCATAAAGTTGTCAAGCTGCTTTATTGCATTCTAGAATGAAGCCACTAAAACACTTAATTGCCCTCTATCTAAAAGAAAGCACACCCACTTCTTATATTCTTTGCAGCTTATTTCCAAAGCTTTTTTTTTCTAGCTTTCTCAGACTTTTAACTTTTTTTTTTTGGCCTGGCATTTTCTGACCTTGAAACTGAATTGCTGGCTGATGACACATCTCCCTTGAGAAGCTCTCTCAACTCCCAGAATTGGACTTTGAATTTGGGAGCTGTAGTATTAAAAGCATCAAAGTGGGCATGTTGATACTTGCAGAGAACAGACACAGCTTTCATTTTACAAAAACAAACTAAAAATTGCCCCAAAAGATTTCACTGCTACAAGTACATCTCTTTTGTCACTTAATTTTCATGGCAAATTGGAGACTGTATGCAGACTGGGAGTAGCTATAAATAACTCAATATTCCTTATTTTTATATTTAGGATATATAAATCAACTCTTTTAAGTATATGAAGTATTCCAAAGTCATCTTTTAAAGGTGCCATTGATACGTGATTGACACTAAGGAGTCATGAACTACTGCTTGTAGCCTGTTAGGCCCTAGTGTGAAACAATTTATCCGTTTCATTGCAGAAACTTATAAAAATGTATATTAATACATATTATACATTTTATATTCTTCCAACAAGTGTATCAGAATATTCCTTTTATCTTTATGTCAGCTATAAAGGATAAACCAAGATAATGATAGGTTAAGCAATGAGTTCCATTAAAAGTTGAACTTGAGTCTCTACAGTATTAATTTGATATTAACCAATCTGCTGTGTTGATCATGAAGCCAATTACAGTTTAGTAAAGCCAAGATAAAACTGACTAGTTTCTTCTTATATCCTATGATTGTGCTTTTTTCATTACGTAACAAATTGCAAATTGTGAAACATCTATGTCATTCAGCTGTGAAAACCAGTAACTTTATGTGGGCCAATGAAAAAGTGCATAAATTTTACACATCCTATCAGTACACTGTAATATTGATTTTTCTGCATATATTTAAGGAAAAGCAATTATATAAAATAAGTTTATAATTTAAATTCTTCTGCATTTTTAAAAATATTTTTCTGCTCTATTAGACTTTAATATTATTTACATTACCTTTTGCATCTCAAATCTTTTTATATGTAATTTATATTTGCTGTCTGCATAAGACTGTATATACAATTAATGTAGATAATTTATTTCATTTGCAGTATATGCTATCTATTTTGCAATATGGATTAGAATTAAAAAATTAAGTTCATGGTAAATATTAAGTGCTTGTGAATTAAGAACCAAACAATGGACAAATGGAATATTGTGTTTAATCCTGGAAAAAAATTCTAAAGGTACTTTTTGGCATAAAAGAGAAGCTTCCACTGATGGAGGATGTTCTTCTGGGTCATTGACTGAATCAGTCTTATGTGAAAGATGCAGACAGCAAGGAAATGTAAACATCAGGTTTATTAAGTGTTTATTAAGTGTTCTCGTTGGGTGCTGGGTGGGCGTGGCCCATTGGGTGGGCATGGCTGTGGTGGTAATGGCAGACTGGGTGGGACTAAAAAGTTCAATCAATCAATTCCAACTTTGTGAGATCTTTTTTTTCCTGTGAAAAGTTGAAATTGATTGATTGATTGAACTTTTTTTTTGCACACGGCGGTGGAGGCCTAAAGCGAAAAGGTTTTATAAAACCCAGCTGAAGGCCTAGGACTGGGGTGATGGCGCATGTGCCCAGAGAGGGCTCTACGTGCCACCTGTGGCATGCGTGCCATAGGTTCGCCACCACGGTCTTATATCACGTCCTGCTGCATAGATATCACTGTGGCTGCAAAAAATTTATAAACAATTCTAAACACACTAGAATTTAATACTAGAAAATGCTTAATAATCTGACTTTTAACATATAAAATATAGGACTGGGTTGCTCAATCCACAGCTAGAAGTTCTCTTGGCATATAAAATAAAGAAAGATAATACTGAATTTTATGTCTTGCATGAAATTTGCTTTGGCAATGCACAATTACATCAAACAGTTTCTTCAGGTCTTGTTTAACAAAAATAATACCCTAAGTTCCTTTAATAAATCAAACTGCTTCTGAAAAATAGGAAAAGAATGCAATGCAGTATGCTCTATGCACCATATGCTGATGTTGAGCAAAAGAACCAATAATGAGCATCTAAATATATGGAATCATTGTAAGAGTAAAGTGGACTTGAAGTGGACTTAAGCGCCTCTCATTGTTCCTTTGCTACAACTCATTCCTTCATTCAGTTTGTTTGAAAGGGTAGAAAATTTGCAAGATAGACTTGAAACCACTGATAATTCTAAGATAGATTCCTCATATTGTTCTGTTTCAAGGTTGGTGACTACATAAGCAGAAGCTGAGATATTTAGTACAGTTAAAGCAGATAGCAGGAAACAGGAATGTAATTAAAATGGCTGGCAGAATGTGCTTGCTAAAAACACGTCAGTACAGTCCAAGAAGTAATAGCATAGTCTGAATATGTTCCAAGAGTCCCAGAAATCTCAAATCAGGTAGTCAGCTGGTCCAAGAGTCAAAGGCTGACAAAGAAGGAGGAAGAAGAATCATGAGCTAGAAAGCCAAAGAGTTGACTCTAACAAAGTCTACAAGCAAAGCAACTATCTACCGCTGTCTGCTGACAACTGGCTGCAATCACTCATTCCTTGCCCTTTGCCTAGTAAGGAGTCTCATTGAGGAGCACTGCTCTGCTCTCTTCTGTAGACATCTAGACCTGGGACTTAGGGGATTGTACCTCCTCATCTAAGTGCTCGAGCAGAACAGGATGTGCCTGTGGCTGATCAGCCTCAACTGAATTCTGGCTTACTGGGTTCTGAGGCTAACAATCCTGAAGCACAGACTCAGCTGGAGCAACATTGTCAGACTCAAGGTCAGAATCACATTCTGAATCACAGCTCATAACAGATCTAGTGCTGAGGAATAAAAAAAATAGTAATATAAATATTACAAAGAAGACATAGGTTAACTAAAAATATTTATTAACAATGTAAAATGTTTAATATTTTACAGTTAGAGCTATTCTGGCATGCTCTATAAGCAATAACACTAACTTGATGTTCTGACACCATGCTTCAACCTTTACAGGAAACAAAATGGAATAATCTGTTTCACATCAGTGGATTTTATTGTTTCCCACACCATCTTTTAAATTTTCTACTTAAGGTTGGTAACATAAACATGTTCAGGTTTTTCTTTAAAAAAAAGTAAAATAGCTATTCCTATGCATTATACAATATGTAGATATTATCTCATATTTACAGGAACAACATATCAATGTTATGTTGTTTATGTATTAGAAATTAAAAAAAATGTACTATGAAGATCTTGTATAAGTTGTGTTATAGAGTGGAAGACTAAATATGAATGAGAGCACAAAAAGCAATAGGAGAGTGTGTATGTTCTCGTACAATATTGGCTCTGTTTATTTTAGCATTTTAGAATTTAAGCACAATTTTGCTCTTCTAAACAGTTTTCTATGGATTAAATTGCTTAATAGAATATGTTCAAATGTTCATAACATCATACTAGCAAGAGCTACAGTCATACTGTTGCACTGTACATAATTGTTTGTGTCTTGTACACTAAATAAAAAATCTGCATGTGTTGGTTATTTGCATCTAATCACAGAATGATTTAAAGTAGACGTGCTGTATGCCATCAAAAAAGTTTAAAAATATTATTGATAAATTTTAATTGGGTTTCTGAATTTGGTTCTTGTCAGCAACAAATTATTTGAAAAGGAGAGAAGAAATATAATAAGGGGCATGTAGAAAACACACATGATCAATTTAAAACAGTGTTTCTCAATCTCAGGAACTTTAAGATGGGTGGATTTCAATTTCCAGAATTCCCCCAGCCAATTTTGGGAGTTGAAGTACACCCATCTTAAAATTCCTGAGGTTGAGAAACACTGACCCCAATAAAGGACATTTTGTGTTGGCTGCAGTCATCTATACTCTTCTGAAATTCATTTAGCTGGAGACAAGACAGCATAATCCAAAGAATCTTCTCTTCCGTCTTCGCACTAATGGATAAGGAGTCAAGTTTAGCAGGCTGCTATCATCTGTGGTTTTAAATAAAAAGTTTAGTGTTAGTCTCAATAGCAATTGAGCAAGGATTCTTAATAGCAACACTTCTGCCTTATCATAAAGCAAGCTGTGATCTCTGGAAAGCTTTAAGAGGAAAACTTGATTCATGGGGTCTGGGGAAGTTTTCTTCCAAACATTACTATAATAATAAATAGTAACACTTGTGTACATTTCAGTAATATAATATATTTTATTACGGTTTCCTCAATTACCTTTGACATCTTCAGGTTTCAGCAATGCCAGCTTCTTTAAGCTGAACATCATTGTTATTGTTATTATCAACCATTATTCTCGTGTACTTTTATAATCAGGGCATTTATAAGCATATTGGAAATGTAAACAGAGATTAGAATATCTATTTAGTGACTAAAACAACAGGCTTAATTTAATGTAGACATCATTTAAAACTCCAAATTACAAATCTGTCAAAATATAAAAGTCTCAAAGAGATGTTGAAGTAACATTGATAGAAGTAGTTAACATAATTAAGTCAAAATTGAGTTACATTTCCAATTTATGGGTACTACACATACAACAATAGCAAATTTACAGAGCAATATGAAAAATTTAACAAATTTCAGAAGCATGTAATATCCATTTTGACACAAGAAACCCGATGAGTGAAATATGCGAGAAGAGCAAGGGGTGGGAGCTAAAGTACATGATATTGTGTACAAGAGCACATGTAGTATACACTTTTAGGCTTTATTTTAGCTGGGATCAGGAGTAAATCAGAGGTAAAGAACTTGTATCTTTCCAACATTGTTGAACCCTTCAGCAATCCTAGCCAGTGTGGGCAAAAACAGAGGAAGCTGAAAATTCATCAACAGCTGCAGGGTCCTGTCCCTCAGTTACATTTTTAGGTTCAAAATATAAACCAATGAAAAAAAGAGAAATATAGTACATGTAGTTCTCACTGACCACTAATTTAACAGCTGTTTGAAGTTATGATGGTGCTAAATGAAGGGACTTATGACAGGTTCTTGAAATTGAGGTTGTTTGGTAACTGGTGTGTTTGTATGACAGTTGCAATGTCCTATGGTCAAGTGAACATCATTTGTCACCTTCAAAGCTGGCTTCTGACAAGCAAATTCAATGGGGAAACTGGCAGGAAATCACAAGTCATGGTCACATGACATTTGTGCCTTCCAACTGCAGTGATTTGCTAATTACTGTAGTTAGAACTGTTGCCATAAGTTGGGCATGGCCCGTGATTTTTTTCATTTTATAATCATGTTGCTTAGCAATAGGGTGGCTGTTCAAATGCAGTTGGTGAGGATTACCAATACACATTTACTGGAGAGTCAAGGCAATGTGAAAGAATGGATGGAGTTGTTCTACTAACTGATATTCTGAGTGAAGAAGCCTCCCACAAAACTCCTGACTGTACTATATTGGATGCATTATCCTAAGTACTTTAGCCCAGACAGCATGGTTGTTTGCTAAGATAAGGGGATCTCTAGTGTAAAATATCTGCAGGGCACAGGACAGACAAAAGCTGCTTAAAACTGTGACCCTTGACCCCTGGCTGACTGGAATGGTTAAAAACTGTTGGTTACTAGGAGACTGTTCTGAAGAGGAAACAATCAAAACTGCATTGTTAGCCCTGATAGATTGTTAAAATAATACCTCCAAATTCCCATAATAAATTCTAAAAAATCCAGGAAAATTCTGGCTCAACTCATTTTGTATCATCACTTCCATAATGCCTCCCAGAGTATTAAGCATAACAGACTGCTTATCCTGGTATGGAAGACAACACCTATTTTGAGGAAACCAATGCAGTCTATAAAAAAAATCATTTACCATTCCTGAAAGGAATTTAGCCTGCCCACTCAACTAATGTATTGATAAAATACAGAAAAGAAAAGTTTACCTTGATTTTTCAATGGCAAAGGCATAGTCTCCCTGAGTTTACTTAAAAGGTTTTTCATTTCTCTCATATCCCTGCAGAAATAACGCACAGAAATTAAATAAAGTTCTATTTTTACATTTTAGAATTATAAGAATAACACTAGATAATTTTTTAAAGAAAGAGTATATAAATATATCAAACATAGTATCAACATGGTTTCAATAAACATTAGCTTGTACTTTGAGGCTATGCTAACAATAAGAGCAACAATAAAAAAAAACATGAGGAAGAATTAGAGAGTGATAAGAATGGTATCAATGCATATTCAAAATCTATTTATTTTGGCTGTGTGATGCGTTTCTAATACTTATTTAAAAATGCTTATAGCCCAGACCAATCATCATGGGCGGGCAGGATGTAATGAATAAATAAACATTCAAATCAATCTTTATTACAGTTGAACCAATGACAATAAAAACCAGCAATAAAAAACTAGTACATCATCATGATATATTGTATGGTGACAAATATTTATCAGGCAATTTACATCAAATGTACAGCAGTATCACCCATTATATTAGTTTTGCTGACAAAACTGAGACCAGTTACCGTTTATTTAGATATCTAGTCCTGCATTTTTTCAGTGGTGATAGCTTTGATGAGTTCTACTAAATAAATATAAAAGTAAAAAAATAAATTTAATAACAAAATCAGATAAAAAGTAAAGCACATACCTCTCGGTGTTTTCAATATCTGTGGAAACCTGCCATAAATGTTGTTGGATTTCTACTGGTGAAGATGATGTTTCTTCCAAAATAGGAGCTTCTGAACTCTCTTCTAGCTTACTGTCAAGGCTCTTGGGTGCTGCACAGGTCTCCATCCCTTTGAAAGAGCACCAAACAAAACATATTTAATCACAAAAATGTTATGTCAATATTTCCACTTATCCTTTCACCTGCCAATTTGAAAACTTCTACTTAATTTCGTTGATCTAAATAAACAAACCAACATTTGTCAGGCCCAAACAATCAAGAACAACATATGGAGCTACTTCTGAGTAATTACTTTAGTTTATACTACAAATAGAATTTTGTCAGACTAAAGCAATTATCTGCTATAACTATAGATATAATCTGTGAATTGCTAGAGAGGCTCTCATCTTGTTCTCTTCCTGCTTACCAGATTCTAAGCTCCCTATCTTGTTGCCCTCTGGGAAAGTGCCCCTCCCTCCTGTAGCTCCAGACTACATTCCACTACATGTTTGACAGTATGACAAATTGAATAATGCTAGCTGCATAAAGAATGCAAATTTGCAGGGATTGCAGTTTTCTTACTTTATTCTCCTTGTATTGGGCTTTGTCTTGCTCAGGGAATATCATGTGGGTTAATTGCTGGAAGGTTGCTCAAGCAGGGAATCTGGCTAACGGCTCCCAGCTCCTCAGACAACCTGTCTTCAGTGCCGCCATTGGCTGCCTCTAGGGCGGCAATAGGTTGCTTTAAAATCTATTGGCTGCCGCCTAGAGGCCAGGGTATAAATTGCTGCATCTGCAGCCCTGTTCCTTAGTTCAGTTCCTGCAACCAATAAACAATGATCTTTGCTGAACTCACTTGCCTTGTCTTGTCAATCACACAACGAACCAGTATCTAACACTCCTTCTGTTAAAAAAGAGGTGATGGGGCTATGTGTGGAAGGAAGGCTGTGTGGCAGATGGAATGCTCATTTCTCCCTTTTCTCTTTTAAGGCTCTGCCTTTTAGAATGGGATAAGCTGGCCCTTTAAAAAAAACTTCAGCTGTGATACCAGGCACATTGTCCACTGAAAGAAAGGAGAACATCTGAAAAAGCAGCATGAGTTAGCAGGCTGAGGAGGAGCAGAGGAATCCTGACTAAGAAAACATAAAGCAAAGTCTAATACTAGCTTTATCAGGAGAACTGAGAACAGAAAACCGAAGAACACAGACATCTAAGCCTCCAATCTACACCTAATGGTAGATTAATCATAAGCAAGCAGCAAGAAACAGAAAAGTAAATAATTATATGCAATGTGCACTAAAGTTAGCAAGAAAAAAGTGAGTGAAATAGCTTCTAAATATAAAAGAAATGAAATGCTTCTTTCTTAAGGACCGTTTTTGAACAATTTTTGTACAATCTTCTAAAATAAATCCCATTTTAGCTTCAGTTTTCAGAGCAGTTTCCAGAACAAATCAGATTCATATTGAAATAATCTGTCAAACATGTTTTCTTTCTCTTGCTTTTTATTATTTTACTGTTTTGGAGCAATTTTTTAAATAGTTGATTTTAAATGCAAGAGTTATATGTCTGTGCAAGGTTTTCATGCTCGTCTCTGAGAGATTGCTGATATTTGTGCTGTACTTGTGCTTTATTGTTAGTGATCAGATTGTCAAAATAAATAAAATTTTAAAATATGCAAAAATATATACCACATGAACCGGATGAAAAGACAAGTAACACCTATGCTATACCCTTAACATTTAAAAATGCCTAGTCATTTATTAAAGAGGCCAACAGTGTACAAAGTCAAGATGATACAATCAAAACCTCTTATGAGACATGTAAAAAAGTTCAACTGCATGGTCACAACCATTATCTTGACTGTTTTGGACCCCCATAATATGGCTGACTGACTAGTCCAAAAGGCCTTTTCTGGACCAAAGCTTTTACAATTTATGAACAGAGTTCTCCAAGTTTATATGAGTCTCCTGGGTTAGGGAGAGTCCCAGAATCAGCCCACACAGCAAGGAGACTCTGCAACGGTGCTCTGAAGCACCGAGCGACATGTACAAAAGCTGGGAGGTAGAACTGCAACCACTTCATGGTTGAAATACCAACCTTTTGGGAATTTATTTCTTAAAATGGATAATAAATCAAACCTTTCAACTTCTTAAACACTTGTATTTATTATCTTTACCAAGCTAAATCTTCGATGGAGAAATATAAGGAATTAAAGGAATTGTGGTTTCATTTTGTCATTTCCATGAATCTACCACATTTATTTGATGTTGGGAGTTATGATTTGCAATTTTGTTAAAGAATCTAACAAAAAAGATAAATAATTTCAACAAATATAGTGATCTTTTTAATATAGATAATTTAGAAAGATTAATAAGTGCAAAGAGAAACCTGTATTATATTATATTATTTTCCACAAGGAAAAATGAATTTGGTTAAGATGGTGATGTAAACTATTTTTAACAGAGATTTAATTTGATCTTGTTTTTATGGGATATTGCTTCTGGTTTTCATGCTTGAAATAGAAAAAAAATGAAATTTAGAATTTAATAAAGATCTAATAGGAGGTTTAATAATTCTCTAGTTATAAAACCAGTTTGTAGTAATTATAGTAATGTAAAAAACTGAGTTCATACATGTATTACCATTTTACTGTGTTGGAAAGATTCAGAAGTCAGCACCTATTTTTTCCCCTCCTTTTTATCCTGCACTCCCCCTCCTCTTTTTTAATTTTTATTTTAATTGTACTTTATGCTATTATAACTTAATAAAACTTTCATTTAAAACAAAAAGAAGAAATGGCTGACAAACTATGTGGCTTAGACAGCTATGGACCTGCTGAAGTTTTGCTTGTTTCAGAGCAGACCTAAGACCACCGAAGAGGTCTAGAATAGCTGAGGAAAGGACTGCTGTTCCAGAGTAGCCCAAAGGCTACAAATAGGAGCAGGGATGAAGTTAGGGACCTGCCTTCTTTCTGCAGTCAGTCTGGCTGAAGGCTAAAGAATCGAAGGCTGCAAACTCTAAGAATAATAATTAAGCTAAGAATAATTAATGCCCTTACTTAACTCTAAGGGAGAGGAGTTGTACAAACGGTTACATACATAACAAGATAGACTGTGCCAGAAATGGAAGTTTCATGTTGCCATTGGCAAGATAGTTAACTTTCAAATGCTTGAACGTAAGTCACACAGTTTTACTCCCTGCTGATTTACTGCAAAGCTGCAAGAAGGCAGGAGAGATGATAATTTAAACGACTTAGCTTAAAGGCTGCTTGACTAAAAAGACATTTGCATTGCTGAAGGAAACCCTTCTTATCTAGCATACATTATAAATAAAAAGGAGAAAAATCTTAAGGTTTTTGGATGCTGTCTGATTGTTTTTTGAGAACCCAAGATCTTATGACACCCTGGAGCCAAATCTGTCTCTGTGACAGCAGGTTTGTCAATTTAAAGCAATTTCATTATATCTTAAGTTCCTTCATGTACTTAAGATTCTGTTTATGCAGCACTTGCACATTTTATAATAAGAGTGAGGAAATCAAAACATACTGCTCAACCAATCCATTCCTTGGATGCTTGGCAAGCCATTTCTGTATCTTGCCAAGAGTAAGTTACTAGAAATCATTAGTTTATTACAGTTATGCAGCACAGCAGCCTGGAAATAAAACTGTAAAAATAAGCCCTTAAGAAAAATGGTTTAGCCTCATAGGCAATATTTTTCTCTTGCACCCACCATATTGTGGAGTGCTCTCGTTTCCCTAATTGTTGGCCTTCCAGAAACTATAGAAGACAGAATTTTTCCTTTGAGGAATGAATGGCCATCATTATATTTAACACTTTTATGATTGCTTCTGTTTTTATTGGCTTTTACATTTTTATTGTTTTTATGCTTTATGCTGTCATTTTTTTAAATCCAGTAGTGTATAAATAAAGTAAGCTTTAAGAAGAATATGAGATACATAAACGTCTTAAAGTTGCCAAGATTGAGAAATACTGATAAGACAAATGGAAAGAAATTTGATCCAAAGCATTTTAGACTCTGCAGGTTGACCATGTTTTTGTTTGTCTTTGTGCCTACACACATGTATCGGAGAATTGTTGGAAAAATATTCAAAGCAGGCAAATTACTAAAGATGTGGATTAATTAACATATGTAAGATGGGCAGCTATATAAATGAAATAAATTAGTACATAATCATAATGGAGTAGTATGAAGTGTATATACTTGTAATATAAATAGCATGGTTTCTTCTAGGCAAAAAGTTAATGAAGCGAACAAAAAAAATAAATTTTCCACATGTTAGAAATTCAAATGAGGCAAATGCAATGTTTTTCACTTAAAAAAGAGAAGTTAAATGTGTAAATATAAATGGTTTAGTAGAAGTCCTTGTGAAAAAGGCTTTGGAATAATAGTTATTATAATCAGAAGAAAAATCAACAGACCAGCAAATTTAATTTTCAATGAAGTGAAATTACTAGTATGCATGTGTATAATTCATCACTGCCTCAATTCTAGTGGATTCTGGATGGGTTAGAGAGAACTAATAATACATAAAACAAGAATAAAGAAAAACACATTTTAATTTCTTTTGATTTGGGAAGGGCTCATTTTGACTACTGTGTCCAGTTCAACCTATCATATTGATGACAATAAGAATGATCAAGAAACTAGACGTCAATCCTTAGAAGGACAATGAAGGTATTAGGTATGTTTATTATTATCTGATTTTAAACAGAAAACCAAGTCACATTCTGTAACATTAAACAGGGGCACAAAATGATTCATTTAACTACCAAAAAGCACTTTCCAAATGACTTCTTAGTAGCAGAGAAGTATGACAGAATGTCTAGATATACTCAGAAAATAAATGAATTCCTCCCCACTAAATGAGTCAAGCAGAGTCTGGAGAGTCTTTGGTCAAGAGTCCTTTAATTTATGTTCCTGCAAGGAACATAAATATCTACAATTCTGCATTTCTGTTATTTGACAAAATGATGCTATGCAAGTACCACAGAGGTGGAACTCTCACAGTTCTACAATGAGCTACTTGCACAATATCCTCCAGGTAAAGCTGCTCACAACAGCTTTGTGATATAACCACCTGGTTTGCTAGCAAGTTAATAGTTGAAATAAGCAGATAAGCCATATGGTATATCCCAATTCATGCCACATAGCAGGAATTACTGGAATAAAGAGTTCCATAGTATTTAAGTATACTGTCGCCCTGCCTATTTAACTTATATGCAGAGCACATCATGAGAAAGGCAGGGCTAGATGAATCAAAAGTTGGAATTAAGATTGCTGGAAGAAATATCAACAACCTAAGATACGCAGATGATACCACTCTAATGGCAGAAAGTGAAGAGGAACTAAAGAGCCTCTTGTTGCAGGTGAAGAAGGAGAGTGCAAAAGTTGGGTTGAAACTTAACATTAAGAAACCCAAGATCATGGCATCCAGCTCTCTCAATTCCTGGCAAATAGATGGGGAAGAAATGGAGGTAGTGACAGATTTTATTTTCCTGGGGTCCAAGATCACTGCAGATGGGGACTGTAGCCAAGAAATTAAAAGACGCTTGCTCCTGGGGAGGAGAGCAATGGCAAATCTAGACAGCACACTAAAAAGCAGAGACATCACCCTGTCAACAAAAGTGCGTATAGTCAAGGCTATGGTCTTCCCAGTTGCAATGTATGGCAGTGAAAGTTGGACCATAAGAAAGGCTGAGCGCCAAAGAATTGAGGCCTTTGAACTCTGGTGCTGGAGAAGACTCCTACGAGTTCCTTGGACTGCAAGGCGATCAAACCGGTCAGTCCTAGAGGAGATCAATCCTGACTGCTCTTTAGAAGGCCAGATCCTGAAGCTAAAACTCAAATACTTTGGCCACCTAATGAGAAGGAAGGACTCACTGGAGAAGAGCCTAATGCTGGGAAAGATCGAGGGCAAGAGAAGAAGGGGACGACAGAGAATGAGGTGGCTGGATGGAGTCACTGAAGCAGTAGGTTAAATGGACTCCAGAAGATGGTAGAAGACAGGAAGGCCTGGAGGAATGTTGTCCATAGGGTCACGATGGGTCGGACACGACTTCGCAGCTAACAACAACAACAACAACATAGTATTTAAGAAAGAAGTGCATAGGGGAGTGAATGAGAAATGTGAGAAAACTTTAAAAAATTAAAAGTATTTGTGTTTTAAAAATGTGACATTCTTATAGAAAAGTACTTTGTAAGTAATAACAGGAATGTGGATAATTTTTTTTAACTTTCTTAATTCTGGCTACAAATATGAATTTACAAAAACAGAGGGACCTGCTATTTTTGAGCGGCATAGGAGTGCTTTTAAAGTACCCCTTTCCTCCTCTCTCCCCCATAAGAATACCCCCAGAGCAAGCCATGCAGAGTCAAGTTCCTAAGGTTTGGCTTCTGCTCAATTAGTGTGTAGGAGTAAGGCATCGTGCTTGCAAAAGAAGGGCACATCTGGATTAAAAACAGCTCAATGTCTTTCTGCAAAAGAGCTATTTTAGTTCTAACATGTTTACTGCCCCCATACAAGGAGGTTGATTTTATTTCTGTAGATTAGCTCCCTGAAGGAAGAAAGTGGACCTAGGTAGCAAGCTGAACTTTACAAAAGATATAAAAAGCAACAGGGAGCCTTAAGCATTGATTTTGCAAAATTGTTTTGTATCCACAAGGCAAGAAAAGTCAGCAAAGCATTCAACTGCGCAGCTTGCTTAAGTTGAAAGCTTGTCTTCCTGAGTTTAGGGGGGCAGAGAGCTGATGATGCTACATATATTCATAATTACATGTTCTTGGGAACATATCCATAAGGAAAACGAGTGCAGTCAGGTGAAAAATTATTTGGTGGACATCTCCCAGAAAATTGTGTAGCAATGCAACTTGACTATATAGCACAGACTCAGAACCCTCAGTGCCAGGAAATAAAAGAATATTCAGTTAACCATGAAAGTTGCAGTTGAAAATAGCTGCTATATGTTAAGTCAATTGCGATGCCTTTTATGTGCCAGTTAATAATGCAATGATAACAGACTTGCGGTTTGACATTGCAGTATGATGGGCACAGGAAGACAGGGCTCCGTCTTCCACATTTGATTTTGCCCTGCTGGGGACCCTAAAAAGGGACAAAAGTCGCCCCGAAGAGGTGATGAAGGAGGGAACCATCATCAATTGTGGAGGGGTAGAGGCCCTCCTGTTGGATCTGAGGAAGCCCTCCAAACTGGTGGGGAAAAGACTGGCTACATTCGTGTGGCCAGTCAGAAGCTGCTGACAACTGAAGACAAGCACTAGCAATTTCTGAGCAACGTGGATGGAACTGGGTGAGACTTTATCCTCTTTTTATGGCCCTAACATACTTTCCTGGAAAAAAGAATCCCTAAAGCAAAGAATTCTCCCTGATGAGAGAGGGAAGGGAAGTTATTGCCCCGCTCCCTCAGGAAAAGAAAAATGGTGAATTAATTGTTTTGGGGGAAAACAGAGGAAACTACAAGATCAATTTAGAACTAATACAGATCTATAGCTTTGAAATTTGGGGACTAAAATTACCTTTGAGACTTTTTTTTAGAAAAATATTTGAAAGTTTGCAAAATAAGCTTGGATTTGGAAAGCTGGAAGACAGTGTCAATGACATCTAGTGGAGAACTATGGCACTACAATTTATTATGCTTAAGGGAAACTTTGCTTGAAGTCCAGACTCAGATAAGACTCTGTTATTCCTGGATACTTTCACTTTTGCAGACTGCAGCTGGGAAAAGAGATAAACAAAAACTCTTGGGCCGCTTATCTGGGTTGGGGACCCTATTGGACTATAAAGACTACATATAATCTGGGAGTTTATTTATTTATTTATTTATTTATTTATTTAATTAATTACATTTATATACCGCCCTTTCCCGAAGGACTCAGGGCGGTTTACAGGGTAATTAAAAACCAAAAATACAAAAGTTAAAAACCAAGTTTAAAAAAGATTAAATTTATCCCTGTATAAATAAAACACCAATTAAAATAAATTAATCCTCAGCCTGGACCAGAGAGCTCGAAGAGCCAGGTCTTCAGGCCCCGGCGGAATGAACGGAGGTCGGGGGCAGTCCTCAGCTCCACTGGCAGCTGGTTCCAAAGGGCAGGCGCCCCCACTGAGAAGGCCCTATCCCTGGGTGTTACCCGCCGGCAATCTCTTACCGGTGGCACCCTGAGAAGACCCTCCCTGTGGGAGCGCACTGGACGAAGGGAACTTGATGCCGGCAGCAGGTGTTCCCTCGGATATCCAGGACCCAAGCCATGTAGGGCTTTATAGGTCATCACCAGCACCTTGAATTTCACCCGGAGGGCAACCGGAAGCCAATGCAGCTCGCGGAGTAGAGGTGTTACATGGGAGTATCGGGAGACCCCCATCACAACTCACGTGGCCGCATTCTGCACCAGTTGAAGCCTAAAATTGAGAAACACCGGCCATTTTCTGGGAACGTATATCTGAGCAGCATGAGACAAAATCGGTGAGTAAATATGTTTTGCAGTAGGGAGGAAGGATTGTCCCCCTCCCCACCCTCCATGATTGATAGTTGGAGAGGAAGGCCTACTTCCCTCCATAAATCAACATGGCAGAGAAACAGGAAAGAAATGGAAATGTTCTTTCATAACACTAAGTGCATAAGTTTTGAAAGACAAATTTATCATGCTCTAGCATGCCAGGTATCAAAAGTCCACCTGCCCTTTCATCATGCTAACTCAGGATACCTCCATTCAGTGGCAAGGCAGAACAAAAGCCAGCAAACATTATGCCCATTTCATTATCCATCAATAGAAGGGTAAGTGAATCATATTTTAATTTGCCAGTGAGGAATTCTCAAGAAACCCGAGGCAGATATTGTCACAGCCATCTTCACCTGGCAACCAAGACCAATTTGGACACAGGGGGTTCGGCAAACCCATATGAATACAAATAACCCAGAACAACATTTAGGAACAATACGTTTTGTAAACAAAGGTATATGATTAATATGAGTATGGAGTTGAAGCAATAGCAATGAAGACAGCAACATGAAAGCCACGCTTTAACACTAAAGCATGCATAAAGCAACCAGCAATTCAATTCCTTATCATTACTGTGATTTTAGATTTCTAGACAAGGTTTTTGACTTCTGACTGAACTTACTCAATTCTCAGTAAGTCACTATCTTATTCAGTGACCCTCAACTGAGTCTTTGCTATGATGAGCTATTATGGTAACCTTACTTATACCATGGCATATTGATTATTGGTGCAATCCATGTAACATATAGGAATTTCTATGAGGCAAGTATCAATCCTGCGTATACAGGGAATAGAAGCTATGTGTAAGATGCCTAAAATATCAGAAAGAAATCAGTGTTGACCTCTTTCATTTTATATGGTCAGCTTTTAACAACGTCATAATAATCAACCCCATGGAAAGCCAAATAATCTTCTGCTCCAAGTAAGACTTTTTCATAGTCCCCAGAAGCTGTCTGTTTAATAGGGCCCTACTTTACTTCTAGAGCAGGTGTGTCAAACTGCCGGCCCGTGGGACGGTTATATCATGCGGAGGCTGCAGCCACTTCAGCTCCAGCAATGCGAAAAAAGTTGTGATACGTCGCAACACGTCATATGACGAGTTTGACACCTGTGTTCTAGAGAATCCATGAGAGACATATTTAGATTGCTGAACCAAAGAACGAGCTATGAAAGGAAGCTAATGCAGGTTTAATGGTTTGCTGATTTTGTGCTATTTTAAAATGTGGGACCCGTGGTTCCAAATAACAGTGGGTTTTATTTTGGCCTATGGAAGAAATAAGAAGAGATAAAATGATTGAGGGCAGTGGGAAGGGAATGGGATGGACCACATTTATATTGCTTTGAATTTTAGGGGAACAATTAGAAAAATATTCATTTTCAAATAAATGTATAGATACTGTTCCTATACTTTAAAACAATGTTTTAGACTATTTACTTAAAATGAGTTCATAGTGACCTGCAGCCAGAATAATTTTTTTTGAAAGTGACAAATCAACATCTATATTCTTTTGTAAATCTGCATCAGACTCTTTATTTATACTGCCTAAAGATGTAAGAAATTTCAACTGCAGTGGAATGGCTACAAAGGTCTGGGCTGAGTTACAAAGGCTCTGCAATTATCTATGGGCAGATAATGACTAGAGATTAATAGATGAAGGTCCTATTACTCAGTTAGCCAATGACAGCTGAACTGAATCAAACAATATCTAAAGGATTTATCATATGTTACCTTCCTACCTTTCCGATGAAGTTGAAGTGATCCAAGAAGGCATATGGATTTCAGCATCTCTGTTGTGTACATTTCTAAGCAACACTGCAACTGGATATATAGTCTACAGATTTCAGGATGAATTTCACCATCTTCTGGCCTGCAACAGATATATGTATGTATAAAACAAATAGAAAATGTTATCATTGCCAACCAATGATTCTCTCCACAATGCCTAAACAAAAAACCATTTAATTGTAGGGACATCTAGAAGGTTACCAATTCTTCCCTGCCTTATTTGTCTGGATAGGACAAGCCAAGATTGGAAGTTTTGTTGAGGAAACAATTTCTGATTGTTATCATGAAAGTCAATGACTCCAAAAGAATTGCATAAGCCAATGAATATTTCAAAACCCAGGTAGCAAAATCAAGCAAACACTTCAGGAAGAATATTCCCAATTTTATTTCAAGGTGTTGTTTCTTCCTGTTGCTTCTTTTTGCAGCAAGAAAAATCAGTATTCTCATGATCACTAGTTCATTAATCAATTTCCAATTTTGCTGATTTATTTTTTAAAAAAAATACCCAACTCCAATTACTAAATCTTTCCCAAAACCTGCCAAATGGAAATGCAAGCTTCATTTTATGTAAGAGAATTTTATCTCTAATTCCATATGATGTCTTTAAAATTACATTAAGAACTGATTTAAGCCAACATAACCTGTGAAATCTTTTTTTAAATTTAGATCACTATTCTTTTAGCATAGAAATGTATGAATCCTTAAAGATGTATAGTTCTTTTGATCAAATATACTACCATTCTGGCTCAAATATATTCATTTATTTTTTAAAATTATCTGCAATATAGCATTATACCTGACCATCACTATAGTGAATTCTAATTATAACTGAAAAATACTTTTAGAAACATGTTTTGCAATTAACTTTTTTTTAAAAATCCCATTTATATCCCGCCCTTCTACGAAGACTCAGGGCAGCTTACAATTTAAAGCACAAATCAATGTGCTTAGCAATAGCCTTCATTCTATGTATATGCCTGCTTATTAGGGCTTTTGCCCCCCCCCAGCGGCATTATTACAAACTCAGCTTATTGCCCCCAACAATCTGGGTCCTCAATCTGGGTCCAACTTATGGGTTGTGAAAAAGAAATCAATTCTATATATTAGTTATTAGGTTGAAATAAAATTAAAACAGTGTGATTTACTGAAAATTGAAACAAAGTTGTGCACTGAACCTTAGTAGGACTTACTATGGAATGTACTGAGAAGTTGTACTGCACCTCTACTATGAGGCTAATTATAATCACTTGGTACACACCTTATTTAATGATGGTAATTGGGACCATAATTTTCATCGCTAAATGTAAAGTGTAAAATCATATGATGGTGCTGCTTAGTAATGGCAGTTCCAGCATTTCTGGTTGCTATCCTTAAATTGTGCGATATTGTTAAACACAATGTCACATGGTCGCCATCTGTCAGCTCCTGCTGGCTTACCAACTTTGAAAATGGTGATTCTGGGATTGTAGGACACTGCAACCTTGTAGACCAGGCATGAGGACTGATTGGAAGTACCACTTTTTCAGCACAGTTGTAATTTCCAATGGTCACTGAATGAGTTGGTCATTAATCAAAGATCACCTGTACTATGCAATAATAAGCCATTTTAAAATCCTAGTTGTTGAACAATGCCCTGATTTGCATATATCACTAAGCCTAAATCATATCAAATAATGTCTTAGTGTTATATGTGAACCAAATCTTTAACACTGAACGACATTTCACATTTTGAGAGATTATGAAAAAAATAATAATCTACTGACTTCTACTCAAAAAACTTGATAGTTATACAGAATATAATTCTTTGAGCACAGGACATTTTCCTTCTTTATTCATGTGGGAAATACTCCATGTGAATGATGGGAAAATAGCCATGTGTACAGGGTTCTGGATTTCAGCCATATTTATTTTTAACCAAAACATTAAATAAACATTTCATTAGGCCAAATTACAAGCATGACCCACTATTTCTCAAAGCTCTGTTGCTATGCCTGCCACATAGATCAACATTACTCCAGAAAGCCAGATGGCCCTGACTTCATTGGCCTTTCACAAGGCATTAAAGATGTGAATCTTCCCACCCGCATTTGGGCTGGGAGATATTAATCAGTCCCATCTTCTAATTGTTTTGTCACAGTAATTTGAAGGGCAATGGGTTTTTTGACCCTGGCTTGTGTTATAGGCATTATTTTGAATACAGATTTTATGAATCATGCTATTATTTTTATAGTACATTGCTCAGGGTTATCTTTGAGAAATGGGTGACTCTACAGATTTACACAAATAGAAATAAAATTTTATAGCACAGAATATGACATCTCAATGCAATAATTTTCCAAAAAAAGAAAAAAGAGAAATCAATACTTGCAATTTCAAAATACTATTTCTGAGTTACAAATTATTACTGTTATTTGTAAGAGATTTTTCTATCTTAAATTACTCCAATCTATTATAAGGACAGAAGCTGACAAAACACAAAACAGTGATTCTCCAGCCAAACATAATCATTATGTAAAATGGAATAGGTACCTTTGGTACCTGCAATTTATCTAGTTGAATCTTTGAAGCTATTGTCAGAGAATGCAAGGTTGAGTTTGTTTCTGCACACCAACTGCCTATGTATAGTGAAATTTGACATATATTTTGGGATATATCAATGCTTGAAAGAAAAAGGAAGCCCTCTTTTTCTGGAATATTAAAAGAAACTTAGCTTGGACAAAGTCCTGGAGCTGAAGTGAAAAAAATAAGGATGCTATCAATTAGATTATACTTAATGAGGTGTTCAGACAAGGTCATAAATGTATTTATTAAAGTTACTAGCTCACAGGCCACACAATTTTTTCTTAATGTCTTCAAAATCCAATATGTAGGTCTGCAAGGGATAGAATGGAGTGGAAAATCCCAGTGCAAGAATTTCAATGCTGTATTTCATCCCATGAATTCTAGGAAGAAGTTATACAGATTCCCAGAAGCAGAATACATGCCTTGCAAGGAAAAGTCCTTTGGACCATCTACTGCATGTCCAGTTAGCAGGAAGCAAGTAAAGGGGGGGGGGAGAAACTGCCTGAGACATTGGAAGGACTCCGTTTGGTTATGTTTTATGTACTGATTAAATAGGGGAAAATATGCTTTTGTATATAGTAGCTTGCTGCATACCCTAGTGGACATTTTGAAAACATAATTATCCTATGAATGAAAGCATTTTCTGTTAAATTAAAAAAAACATATTTTTAATCAAGGAAACTGAAAGCCAAAATATAACAAGCATTGACAAGCTACTTAACAGCTGATAATAGTAATTTGAATATGTGAGCTTATTTTAAAATAGGAGTAGTTTAGTGGGGTACACAATAGACACATTTATCAACTATGAATGCCAAACTTGTTTTTTTCGCAGGCAGAAGAAAAAATCATTTCCTTGGCAGAACTGGTGAAATATTCTTCTTTAGGCTCTGGAATTTATTCTGAAACTCAGGAGAATGAGTTGTTCTTCAAAAGCTTGGATTTGTAAGCCACTGTCCTCCACCTTTCCACATGGTTTCCTTGTTTCCTTCTAGTATCTGGGAGGCTTCTGGGAATGCTGCCCCTGCGTAAGTGCCTTCTGTGTCTGATGCACAAATTCCATACAAAACTGGGGCTGAACAGTTTTACTATTAGCCTTTCACTTTCACGCCACAAGCCTTGTTTCCTTTTTGAACATTTATCTTATTTCTTGTGGCTTCAGCCTTGCCACGACTTCACCTTTGGATCTACTCATGAAAATCTGAATCAGGTAGTCCTCAATTTATGACTATTCCTTTAGCAACTGTTTGAAGTTACGATGACATTAAAAAGTGATTTATGTCAGGTCCTCAAAGTAACAGCCATTGTAGCAGCCCATAGTCACATGATCAGAATTCAAGCGCTTGGCAACTAGGATGTATTTACAAAGTTTGCAGTATCCCATGGTCACGTGATCACCATTTGCAACCTTCTGGAAAGCTAAGTCAATGGGAGAAGCCATATTTGTTTAAGATAATTCACTTAATGACTGCAGTGATTTGTTTAACATCAGTGACAAAAAAATGTCAAAAACAGGTGCGGCTCACTTCCTGGGTTGTATCATTTGGGTGGAAAACCAACTACTGAAGAATTTTAAATTACATAGAACTACACCTAGATTAGCAACTAACTAGTTTTTAAAGTACTTAATTTAGTCCCCACAGAGGGAGCTCTAACACTAACCATTAGTTTTGCAAGGTTGTATCCAGCCAACAGTGATTTAGTATTTAAATTAATACAAGAGAAAGGAATGAACAGGGACAGGAAGGTCTCTGTGGAAAATAAAATATCTATGTAGGGTTATCACCAGCCTATTAAAATGTTCTTCTTAAGTTATAATATATTACACAGTGCTTTATGACACAGCACTAGAAAATATAAATATGACAGAACACTGGAAAGTAGTTTTCTGTAGCAAAATGCGCTGATTACTTTTAGGGCTATTCCCATAAAAAATATTATGGCATCTAATTCCCTATTCTGTTTCCTCAATAATCTTGGGTAGGAACCAGAGGAACTGGGGAACTTCCCCATCCCTCAAAACTAATTTCCTCTAAGAAAGAGAATGCCTAAAATAGAATCCATTAGGGAAATATAGAAATAAAATGGTACATGATTAAATGTGATATAGTGTGGACATTTAAAGATACAAGATTTTGAGAATTTTTGGAACTAGGCTGCAAGAAACTTTTAGTCCCTCTGGGAAGAAAATGAAACACGTGAATGGCTTGGATATATCATCAATAATTGGAGTTTATTAAGGCATTAATAAACATGAGACCTTTTGTGCACAGGGATGGCCAAGATAGGACACAACTTTGGAAAGCAAAGCTAAACCTGATTTGCAACAGTGAACTAGTGATATTGGCTGTTCATCAAAATCATCATTTTACTTTTTTTTGTATGGACAGGCAAGAAAGAGAAGCAATCTGGATAAATTCTCTGTTTTGTTTTGGTTTCCAATACAAATTTCCAGGAATGTTGCCTCTTTTATATATATAAGAAAGAACAGTCATTTTTCTTGTATTTCTTTTTTCCTAAAAAGGAAAATGGAATAAATTTGGTACATATGTTTAGTATATTAACGTGATATAATTAGAGTGTTAAGATTAACATGGACTATATTTTTAGATTCCTTTGGGGAGTATGATGCAAAAACATTTGACACCTTTTGGTTCCCTGACTGCATTCCCTTTAAACACAATCAGTTCCCTTGACAACCTGGATGTTTCATTCACTATATAGTACTTTAAAGATTATTTTTTTTATTTAACTTAGTGGCTACAAAAAGTCTCCCTGCAGATGCCAATGAGCAGTTTGAGCACCTAAAACGATAAATGAATTCATGTGAATTCTTCATGAACAGGGATAGTACATAGTCTGGATTCCAGAGGCCAAAGAGGAAGCAAAGTAGGGAATGTTTGATCAGGGGGAAGAAGGTAAAAACGGCTCCACGCTAGCAACTCCTAGAGAATGTCTATAATCATGCAAATAGTTGTTTTAGTTTGGTAAGATTTTGGTCTATAGGTGAGAAACAACAAAGGAAACTACTCAGAAGTAACTCTATCTTTCTTTCTTTGTTCTTGGGGGGGGGGCTGACATAAAGTAAATGAGTAGGAGCTGAAAAAAAGATAAATATCTGCATGTGACTTGTGCTGCTTTTAAAATATGAGATCCACTAATGTAAAAAAAGTATATTAATACAAGAGCTCTAGAAGCATTTTCCCTCACTCTAGCTGCATAACTTCCTAAGAGAAAAAAAAATCTGTTCTTTTTGGCATTTAGAATTGCTATGCAGAAAACGCTCAATGAGCTGCCTACATGATTCTTCCTTGATTTTGCTGGAATTTAGGATATAGTTATTAACTGTCATGAAAATAAGCTTCTGGAATGCCGTTGTTTAGAACTGCCAAGGTGTTAAATAATAAATATATTCAATACTCTTGATAACACTTCCAAATTTAAAAAACCCTAATAAACCTACCTTTATTTCAGTAACACACAAGTCTGAAGACAATTTATAAATTTCACGTAACCCCTGAAGAAAATTATATTAAATCTCTACTCACTCCTTGTAAACTCTCTTTTCATATTGTCCATAATACAGAATAAGAGAAACATTCATTTCTGCATTCATATTTGAGAAGAGGATATAGATATCCTAGTCTAGCAGAGGCAGCAGGAACCTGCGTGCATAGCTAGTAATGTGGACAAGCTGGGGTCACATCTACCATCTGATTGTTAGCTTCAATCTTTTACTGCAGCCTATTTTTTTAAAAAATAAATCTACTGTGATTCTGTTGAGAAACCCACTTATTTATTATTTAGATTCTAAGGTGATTCAACTGATTGAATTCTGGGTGCCCTTAGAAATCTAAACTTATTGAATTTGTAGCCTGCCTAATGAACCACGAAAAATGCACTGAAAGAGAGGGAGTGGGAGAAATAGATTATACTGGGGAAAAGAACTTTGTCCAATTCTGAATTGCATCAGAAATTATAGCATATTCTGCTCCTGCATATTACCACTGATCAATCTGAATCAATCTTGCTGATCCACTAGTTTTGTTTAATGGGAACGTCAGAGATGCTCAGCAATGCTTCTGAAAACCAGGGGCAAGGGGGCAAGGAGAGGAAGGAAGTGTCAGAGAAGGCAAGGTGTTGGGCTTTGATGCCTTTTGCCAGCACGCCTCCTGTGAGATTTCCTGGGTAGAACAGCAAAGTCCCTTCCTTCCTTCCTTCCTTCCTTCCTTCCTTCCTTCCTTCCTTCCTTCCTTCCTTCCTTCCTTCCTTCTCACAGTTTTCAAAATCAATACCATGACATCACTTTAGTCAATTCCTAGTGACTTTGTAGATGTGTCCATACATTTTTTTTGTAATTTCTAGCACTGTAATCAAATTACAAATTGAATTACACATGTATTTTATGGTTCTCTTACCTTTGTTCCTCATTTCAGGAAATTATTCTTCTATGGGAATTGTAGCAACCATAATTTCCATAGGGGCAAACATAAAAGTCAGGAATAACAAATCTTCTGTGGCCCACAAAAAAAAGTAAACTTATTTCTTCTGCTAATCCATTTTTTTCTTCAACCAATCTGTGCACATCACTAAACAGAAACTGACCATCTGAACACTAACCCATTCATTTGCTTGCTGAGAAATTTTGTTCAAGCAGAAAAGTTGTTAAAATAAAAACAGCAGAACAAAGGGAAAGAACTATGTACAGTAAAGGAAGAGAAGGTTAAACAGAATTTAAGAATTCAGCCTGCTTGTTCTGTCAGTACTGTACAAATATGATCCATCAGGGCTTGCTAAGCCGATAAATTTCTGTAGTCCTTCAAGGTCCCAAAACAAATACCGTAGCTTAAAGAATGCTGAGTATGGAGCAACTGGATAAGAAAAATGAAGTGCTAAAGGGGGTTTCAAATCACAATCACATTCTTAAGATCATATAAATCATCTTAACAAAAGCATATAATAGAGGGGGAAAGCAGACAGGGTTAGGATGGCCAGCTCATCTCAATTAACACAAATGGAAAGAACAGGCTTTCTAAGAGATTTTTCTATTTTTTCATCTTGTTAAAACCACAGCTTTGTTTACAATAACACAGCACATGATTTGTGTTCTAATAGGAGCAAGAATGCATAAAGAATATACTAGTGCAGTGTTTTTCAACCACTGTTCCGCGGCACACTAGTGTGCCGCGAGATGTTGCCTGGTGTGCCGTGGGAAAAATTGAAAAGTAATTATAAAATACTTTCTTTGTGTTTATTTGATTCCTATTCAAGAGAATTACTTTATATATAGTCAATATAGGCACAGAGTTAAATTTTTTAACATTTTCTAATGGTGGAGTGCCTCGTGATTTTTTTCATGAAACAAGTGTGCCTTTGCCCAAAAAAGGTTGAAAAACACTGTACTAGTGTACAGAATATAAAACTATGGTTTTGTGTGTCCTATTTTATGAATTTATAAATTGAAACAATGGTGAATCCCCTTGAACATTATCCAAAGAGGCACATCCTATTGTAGATGCCTTATGATACTTCCCCTAAAACAAACCAGGAGTTTCCTCTCAAAATGTTTAAGTTTGGGGCACTGACATAAAAAAACATAATACTTTAAATTGTTAACAGTTGAACGGTGCTCTACAACATATTTTCAAGCCTTCAGTATGGAAGGAACTGTTTCCACATTTACTTTCAACTGAAGGACATTAACGTAATACAAATGAAATTTTTGGTCCCCATTTTAGAGACATGCAGGTTTATAAACAGGACATGAAATTCTCTCAGTGAGCTGCAGTACATAAGCAAACTTTCAAAGTCTAGCAAAGGCAAAACTAAGAAGTTTGTTTTCCCCCTAAATCAGGCTGTTGAAATCTAAAAAGCTGGAGGTCTGGGACAGGAAGAGATTGGCGTGTGAGACATTTATGTGAAAAGGTACACACACGGTTTTGAAAACAGGTGCTGAGCTAAGCATGTGTTAAGAGGCAGCTTTTTTTGCATTTGCCTTTTTAAATACACAGCTCTCTCAAAGTAGCCTTCCCCCATTATTTCATGTCAGCTATTCTAAATAAGCCTATTAAAATCTCCCATATGAAAAGTGAAAAACAAAGCAAGTCCTATAGGTAAAAAATCCATTCTGAGCCACTCAAAAATGCTGTTCTGGCCTTAGCTAGCCAAGCCCTTCAGATGTCACTTCTTGTTTGAAGATGTGATCTGAAATATTATCATTATGCTTCAACCACAGAGCAACAATGTAGAAATAAACTATTATTTTTCACTGAGAAATATTAGTGTTTATATTATTGTCCCGTAACATTTTACTCCCATAATATTAAATACTTTATAATCTGGATGGCAAAATAGACAAAACAAACAATGGTTCAGAGGATTCCCTGACAAGCAAACACGCGTGATGTTAAAAGGGAAAAAAATGCAGTAAATGTGTTTTTGTCATTAATTGCAAGCTTCTTATAATGGAATATTTAAAAAAAATAAAGGAAAACAAACTAGGAAAAATACACTAGAAATTATCAAGCAGTCTCTATTAATTTCTAGAGTTTATCCAGGTGCAATAATGGATAGATTACTAACAAAAGTAACTAATTTCCAATTTTTGCCTTCTACAGGAATGCTAACAGCTACAGTGAAATCTTAAATGCAAAGAAAATAGGCAATTGTTGCTAAGGTCTGCATCTAATTCCAGTATTTGGGAACAATTTGGCAATTTTTTAGATATTGACTTGAGTCCAGGGTAGGATAAAAATCAGATATATGAATTTCATGATTATACATGTATCATATTCATACCTATGGTGAACATCTTGATAGGTATGTTTCTTACTTTCTGGATCTAAAACTTATAACATTTGTCATAATAATTTTGTTCATGTGCTTAATGTACAATGTGGAAACATTACCACTGCTTATTGACTGAAGCTGAAAAATGGATTGTTGCTGTTACAAAAAAAGCCTTAAAATGATCTGGGCTATCAACCAAAAACCACTTATTCTGAAGCACTTCCATTAATTTCAATGGACTTATAGTTGAATGAATGGAAAGTGGACTGCAGCCAGAGCACAATGCTTTCAATTTAGACTCCTTTTTAAAATCTTATTGTGTTAGATTAACGAATGTGTCATTTTCAGAGTATAATCCAAAAACAAAAACAAAAAAAAGCAAAAAAGAAAGTCATTTTCCTTTCCATTTGTCAGGCATATACAGTTTGAGACTCAACAAGGTAAATTCATTTTATAAGCCTCGGGGTCTTGTTTTAATGCTGGAAGAGATTCTTCCACTACAGGATAAGCTGCAAAACCTACAGAGTTATCAACCTCAATCAAAAGGCCTCTGTTTAGCTCACGAGTCAACTCTTCATTTCTGGAAAGGAAAAATACATGACATCATTCTTGTCTCATCCCTAGTTATAAATTCCTTATTCCAACTTTGTCCTTGTTTTTTGGTCTTGCTTTCTTATCCTGTCCAATGCATGTGCTACTTTTCAGTTATTTTGTAAGCAACTCCTTAGCTCCAATTGGCTACTGTGGCTTCTAGTAGTAAGTGCCCTCCTCACCATCACTGCACATCCGTCTTTATTGATGGCCTGTAAAAAAAAATCCTTTTCCCACATTCACTAATGGAACAGTGCAATGATGGATCTGTCTTGATTTTTCCTTTTCCAATCCAGGTAGAGTCAAGAAGCAGAGCATCCACTACTCGGGGGCCAGGGTGAACAAATTTCAATAGAACTTCAAGCCATCCCGGTAACCAAAGTGAACGCTGAAAATGAAATCCGCAAAGGGATTTCTTAAACCACTTTCATCTCCAGCTGAAAATGAATTTAGCTTTGGCCTTGAGAAGGGGGTGGGAGAGTAGAAACAGTTACTCAGTCCTGGGAAAACAGACAGCGGGAGAAAGAAACTGGCTTTTCCTGGACTTTGCTGTCCTTCAAAAGAGGCAGTAAAGATTCTGGACAGGTTTCCAAGGATCTTTAAATAGACACTGCTACAATAAGTAGCATTGTTGGAATCTCTGTGTTTGACATGGCCTACCTCAAGGGGCCAACACTTGCCAATTTACACACAGGAGAAAGCTACAGCGCAGAAATACCATTAGTGACTTTCTTATATGTAACTTTACCCTAATTGGTTATAAGTACTTATATGATTATTAAATTCTAACATGTTAGCAGAAATGGAAACACAACAGATTTAATCTAAATTATGGCACAGGATCAAGCAGATTCAAATGCCTTGATTTTTAGAGCAATACAATTAATATATTGGAACTGTATGGGCTGGAGAAAACCTTGCCCCTTAATTTTAGCAATTAAATTTTTAAAAATAAAATTGCAAACAATAAAAAAATAAACTTCTGTAATAAACAGACTTCAAAGCAAATGTTGGATAACATTTACTTATCTAAATAAAAAAAAGTTTTTGTTGGAAAGGCTGCCAAGCAAGAAGAAAAAGATTCTACAATTTAGTTTCAGCTATGAAGACGTTCCACATAATTTCTACCAATAGGTCTACATCAGGGGTGGTAAACTGCCGGCCTGCAGGCCAGATGCCTCACAAGGAAACCGCACCCACCCCATTGCCAGCAATGGGGAAAAAATTCCGATACATCGTGCAACGTTACGTGACGTCGCAAGGTTGACATGTCTGGTCTACATCATAATCAGGACATTTTTTAAAAAGGGGTATTTTATCAATTCTTAGAACAGAGTGTAAAAATGTCCAGCCTGAAGGCCAAACACCTCTTCCAGTTTTGTTTATAATAACCTTTGTCCTTAAAGCCTCAAGACACCCCTGAAAAGTGGGTTACAGTCCCACCTGTATTTTTCTACCCAAAGTTTCGTGTTGCTCTTCAAATAACAGGAAAAGTTGATTTAATTATGGCTTTATAAGCAACCAGTTTTTAATTATTAAATTCTTGGCCAACTGCAGTTTCCGAGACATCCGTAAACAGAGTGCATTACAGCAGTCCAACTTAGTCATAATTGGATGTAAGTGTTTTTCAAATCTAAAGTAGCATAAGTTCAAAAATCAAAAAAATAAAAATAAAAATCACAATACATGGACAGGAGTCAAGTGCTCTATTACTCAAAATTAGGCAGGTGCTTCTGAGATGCTCAGGCGGTGAATGAAACCAATCCACTTAATTTCCATTTACTGAGAAATGCTGCATGTACTATAGTTATTCCACTATCACAGTATATTGCAAGAAACAGTATCTTAAAAATCAAGTCAACTGCTGTTATAGTACAGGTTTTCACAATTGGGACTAAACAGCTACCTTTATAAGTTCTGAACTTTAATTCCTAATTATGGGAATTAAAATTCAAGATATCTGGAGACTACCAGGTTAGGGAAGGCTATCTTAGTCTATTAACAAATAAAAACAACTAAAGTTCATGATGAGTTAGTTCATGATGAGCTAATAACCACCCTGGTGGCTAACAAGTTTCCAACCCATAGCTGTAAACAGAGCTGGCCTTTGAGAATACCTTCTTGTCTTTGCTTGAGGGTAGCACAAAGTACAATACCAAAACTGAATTATGACCCAAGTTTATAGCAGATATGCATTACTTAACATATCTCTATCTGCAATCATCTTCCTAACTGGAAATAAATATTTGCCACCCAAGAAAGACAGTATAAATTACATATTGCCAAAAGAGATAATCACACTTGCTATTTTCTGTTGATGTTGCAATTGATCATAATTGTGAATGCAAAGTACATTCACATTTATAGTCAATTTATACATATTTTATATGGAAGAATCCCCATTAGGGAACAATAAGAGTTTAAATATAGGAAACAACGATGTAGCTGATTTTTTTTAATTTAATTTATTCATTTACTTATATTTCAGACTTCTTAACCACTCATCTCCCTTAGAGAGGAGCCCTAGGCAGTGTACAATTTAATCAATATAATTAAGCATTGAAATAGAATAATTTAAGGTTAAAAAGTTTTAAAAATATAAAACAACATTATAAAATTCCAAAAGATGGAGAGTTCCAAGGCGAAGAAGTTAGCAGTTGTTAAACCAAGTTAATCCATTAGCACAAGGCGAGTCACCTTATGGATGTAAATTTCAACTCCTATTGGTCCTAAACAGCATAGGACAACAATAAGGAATTTATTTAGGATCACAATGAACAGTACCAGCTATTCAGTATACTGCTGGGTTCTGCATTAGAAGGCTATTATTTGCAAAATGTGTCTCCTCTCAGAATGCCATTTACAATTACAAGCAATTATTTCTAGGTTTATGTTAACTTGATAACCCATTAGTTATCGAATAGAATATTTTCAAATCCAGTTCTATTCTTAGAAGGGAATTAATATTGGATTAATTCTCTTCTAAGAATAGAAGCAAGTCTGAGTTTCAAGCTCTTTTTGATATAGTAAATCTACTCTCCAATCACTGACATAAGGAATAATTAAAAGCAATTGCTTTATGGCATTTTACAATTTAATCATGCATTCTTTATACTCTTCATTTTATTAAGTTCTTAACAATTCATTCCTTAGCTAAAGAAATCTTTAGAAATCTGAAGAAATCTTTCTTCTCATAATGTCAGCTTATTTCACAATGCCGGACTTTTTAATCAGAAGCCAAAGATCTTGCTTGTTCAGATCAAATATCTACTTAATCTAACATTTCAATTTCAACAAAAGCCAGATCCACAGGTGCACCAAATCATAAGCAAAATATGAATACAGCAACACCTTCTCGCTCAGATTCCTCAGCCAACTTTCTATCTGATCCTGGAAACAGCATGTAGTTATTGTAATTACTAGCCACTGATGCACTGATTTTTCACAAATCTATTTAAAACCCACCCTGCAAGGGTATCCAATTTGACAGCCATCTCACCAAAAAAAATGTAGAGAATTTCAAAGTTTGCTTTATATGAAGTATTTCCATCAACTCAAATTCTACTTATCACTGAAGCTTTACAATTAATTATCTTTTCAAAAATATTATTATTACTGCCAACCATTTGGGGAGAACATGTAAGGGCTCACGTCATATATGCAACAACCCATCAAAAAATAACTAGTGAATATTGGATGACAAATTGTGTGTCCCTGTACACAGAGAAAGGAAGAGTCAATAAATGCATGCAATTCTCTGTTGTGCTTCTATCTTCCAGTCCTTCCCTTAGGCAGCCAGAGATTGGGCAATGATTAAATGCAAGTTCATAAAGGCATTTCAAATCTGCTCTAATTAATGAGTGCCTTCTACTTTTGTTATTTTTGATGGGAGGAGATGATCTTGTTCATGCTTAAAAAGGTTCTTGGATGATGTCTCATTTTAAGGCAGCTTTACCCAACTAGGCTCCCTTTATTATCCTTAGCTACTGGTTATCATGTTGTGATTGATGGAAGTTTGACACAGATGGAAAATTCCAGGTTGGGAAAGATAAATTATAATACAGTTGATATTAAATTTCCCCCAAAATTATATTTCATTCCAAAATACACATTAAAATGCATTATTTCTTCAGTAACCAGATACAATATATGTATTAGTTTGTATTTCATCAATTTTGAACCTTCATTACTCAACATCTTCATTACCACTTAGGCAACTTTTTGCAAAATAGTGAATACCTTTGAATTTGGGACTATAGCTCGTTCTTATACATTCACACCCTATTTAATGTTACTGAATTAATCCAGCCCACTTACCTCTTCAGGGATATCATAAATTTGACAACTTAGTTTATCTAGTATGGAAACAGCAGTGATTATAAAAATTTACTGCTTGGGTTTAATTGTATCTTTCCTCCACAGATTTAAATATGTTTTTGTAGTATTACTAATACTACTGGGTGGAATACAATTATTAATGCATTTTAATAGAAAAGAAACAGAAAGACTGCATTTATCAAATTTTCAAATGATTGACATTAAGAACTAGACACTCATGTGAAATAATAGTGATTTAAATTAATATATGATAAAATGCGAAATTATCATTTCCTTTCCAGATGTAATGGAAAATGAAAAAGCAAGGTTCCTCTTATTTAATTTTTAATTTTAATTAATTTTAATTTTAATTCCATTTATATCCCGCCCTTCTCCGAAGACTCAGGGCGGCTTACAAGCTTAGCAGTAGCCTTCATTCTATGTATATGCCTGCTTGTTAGGGCTTTCACACACACACACCAGCGGCATTATTACAAAGTCAGCTTATTGCCCCCAACAATCTGGGTCCTCATTTTACCTACCTCGGAAGGATGGAAGGCTGAGTCAACCTTGAGCCTGGTGGGATGCGAACCTGCACTAGTTGCAGGCAGCTGGTGTTACTTAAGGAGGCATTAGCCCACTGCTCCACCAAGGCTCTTTATGTGATTGAATCACAGAAAACTTCAAGGTCCCACGTATTTCCCTTAATCTTCTAATGTTTTCTAAGTTCCAAAGAATCAAAAGCTTCTGTTTTGTTCACACAGATTGCTTTGTTCCATCCAATTCTAGAAAGTGTGGTTGCTTAAATTATATTTTCAGTGGAGGTCAAGCGCCCAAATAATGGATCAATCACATCTTATTCTCGCAAAAGAAATTGCAACTCCAGCAGTTCAAACATAAAGAGAATTGTTTATTTAAATCAGACAGCCTTTGTTTCAGATACCTTCTCATGAGGACAATGGTGCTGGAGAAGTAAAGAATACTCAAAGCATAATAAAGTTCATCCACAGCATGGAAACTCTGATTTCCCATCACATACAAAACAGGACATGATTTAAGGACATGATTGTGCTAAGATAATACAATTCAACTGTATTGTTATGCTAATTTCTGTCTAGTAATTAGACTTGGAAACTCAATTTAGCCTTTACAGAATAAACTTCTTGGTAATATAATACTATCTGGTACAGCTGAAGAGTTACGATACATATGAGAGTTCTGCCATGAATAGAGTTTACCTGTGTTTATAGTTCACGTTTAGTCTATAAATAAAACTTATTTTATCATAATATTGAACATAACAATCACAAAACTGGTATAGGCATATATTCCTGTAAGATGGTTACAGCTGTTTTTTTATTACATCCCACCCAGTGGTGGGATTCAGCCAGTTTGCACCAGTTCGGCAGAACCAGTAGCTAATTTTTTGCTGCCCAAGCCCAGAATGGACTTCCAGAAGCAGCATCCGCACAGAGAACCGCTTGCTCATACGTATATTTGAATCCCACCACTGATCCCACCTTTACTATTTTTACAAATAACTCAAAGTGGCAAACATATCCAACACTTTCCTCCTCCTATTTTATCCAGAACAACAGTGCTGTGAGTTTGGGCTGAGAGTGTGACTGGCCAAAATTCACACAGCTGGCTCTCATGGCTAAGGCAGAATTCACAGTCTATTGCTTTTTAGCCTGGTGCTTTAACCACTAGTCCAAACTGACTTTATTATTTTAAAAGTAACTCCAGGTGGCAGACATACATAATCCTCCTTCCTTCTCCTCTTCCCCCCCCCCACAACAACCCTGTGAAATAGTTGGGCTGAAAGAGTGTGGCTGGCATAAAGTCACCCAGCAGGCTTTAACGCTGCAGGCAGGACCAGAACTCAGTCTCCTGGTTTCTAGTACCTTAATTATTAAAATTATTCACACTTTTCTGTTGCAGAGCCTGGAATCCATGGGTGAAATATATATGAACACCTACAGTATACTACAACCAGTAAGATCTATTTATTTAGCTGGTAAAAGTATTTCTGTGCTGCTATTTCTCAGAAGCCGCATTCTTCTATAAAGAAACTTCAAGAATGCTTTTCAGCTTATTTGTTCTTAAATGGCTTGTCTCATACAACTTTTTTTTTTTAAAAAAAAAGCCAACCACCTTCATGATTAGCAAGAGCTCATTGTAACTTGTGGCAAAGTTAAATGTTTAATGGAGACTTGGATGCTTAGATTCTGTTAGCAAATACCTCTCTTTTAAAATTCAGTAAAGTGAGGCACTGCACCTTTGCTAGACCTTTGAAATAGCCAAGCTCTGTGCTCTCTAAGCTTGGTTATTTTCTTGCAGACATTTCATTAGACAACTAGGTAACATCTTAAGTGCTAAAGGAGAGTGGGACTTACTCTCTATTTATATACAGTAGCTTGCTCTGTCAATCTTGGTAAGGGTGATGTATTCTTCTTGGTAGTTCCATGATTAGGCTGTTGTTTATTGCTTATTTGTCTGAGCTGATAGTTCTTCGATTAGGGCAGGGGTGTCAAACTCAATTTCATTGAGGGCCGCATCAGCATTGCGGTTGCCCTCAGGGGGCTGGGTGGGTATGGCCAGGGTGGGCGTGGCCTACTGGGTGGGCGTGGCTAGAGTGCATATGGCTTACTAGGTGAGCATGGCCAGCTCTACATCATTCGCATCAAGGGTGCCTATGGGGGCCCGGGCAGGAGTGGGACAGATCTGAGGGTCTCTGGCAGAAGGAGGGTCTCTGGGCCAGGGCCAAGGCAGTGGGGGCCGTTCCCTCACTGTTTCCAGGATGGCTTCGCGGGCCACATGAAACCATTTTGCGGGCTGGATCTGGCCCCCGGGCCTTGTGTTTGACATGTCCGGATTAGGGTATTGTTTACTGCTTATTTGTCTGCTATTGCTCCTGGTGTTAATCTTTGCTTATCTGGATGTTGATTGCTAACAAGGAGATATTCTATCTTTTTGTTTCCCTTTTAGCTTTTTTATGGTCTCTTTTGAATGCTAGGCAAATCTGGTTTACCCCTATGTGTTCTGTGTACAGCCAAGCTCAAGAAAGAAAAGCAGCAGAATTCTAGGAATGTCCTTTATTCTTGTATAGTAGGATAACAAAATCTTGAAAGCCTGTCAGTTTTGCAAAGTGGCATGTTATCCATCTTCAAAAATTCCATGAACACATTAGAATCATTCCCACCTGTTTTTGAATATTCTGTGGCTCCTTCCTTGTTTTTGTCTAGACACTTTAATTTTCAAAAGGTTACTTTGTACTAAAACCTCAGGTTTTTCCCAGCATGCCAGCAGAATCACACTGTTTCTGAACCTTGACAAATGTAAGATGTCTGGACTTCCACTCCCAAAATTGAAGTTGGTGGGGGAGTTCTGGCAATGGAAGTTCACACATCTTAAACTTATTAAGGTTGAAAAACACTGATCTAGGCAATCCAAGCCTCTGCTCAATGCAGAAATCCAGATAAAAACATACCGGAAAGATGATTATCTCGTCTCTGCTTGCACCTTTTTCCATGGAAATTTTTTTCACTTTTGAAGTAAGTTTACCTGTCAACAGGGTGAGCGTTTCACCTTAATCTGCCCTGCTGTAAACTTAAACTAACTAGAGAACAAATTTTGTTGTATAGCTCCCATTAGAAAATAGAAAATTGTATTATATTACATCAACAGGAAAAAAAGATATACATGTTAACAATGTGATTTAATATTAAAATTTTAAAAAGGTAAAAAAGGAAAGTCAGTATAAACCAGAGGCATAATGGGAGTAAAGGGAGGGCATGTATATTTGAATTTGAGGTTGCGTTTTCTTTAAAGCAAGGTTTTTGCTTTTTTACTTAATGGCTTTACACTTAGGTTATTTTAACCATGATTACAAAATGACACAAAAATTTTATTTTATTTATTTTTATTTTAATCCCATTTATATCCCGCCCTTCTCCGAAGACTCAGGGCGGCTTACAATCTAAGCACAAATCAAATGTGCTTAGCAATAGCCTTCATTTTATGTATATGCCTGCTTATTAAGGCTTTCGTTCCCCCCCCCCCAAGTGGCATTATTACAAAGTCAGCTTATTGCCCCGCAACAATCTGGGTTCTCATTTTACCTACCCCGGAAGGATGGAAGGCTGAGTCAACCTTGAGCCTGGTGGGATGTGAACCTGCAATAATTGCAGGCAGCTGGTGTTACTTAAGGAGGCATTAGCCCACTGCTCCACCAAGGCTCTTTTTAAATAAATAAATTCAATGTTTTTCTAACTTACAATTTCAGTGGCTGTTCAGCTTTTCTTGCCTGTATCTCAAGGGTGCATTTTTACACTTTTAGACCCAGCAGAATGCTTGTGAGACCTGGCCATGACAAAAGGACAGGCTGTAACTTGTTCAAAGACAAAGCTACTTAAAAAAAGAGGCAACAGCCCTTTGCACCTTCACGCTCAATTTCTGAGCAGCTCCCCTAGGAAATACAAGAGGAAGTGTAAGGTGGAAGTCAACCCATGACAGATATTGCATGAGTACCAGTTATAGGTAAATTACTTTGTTTTCTATTTCATGAATTGCTGAAGTGCAAGATTGGACTTAGACCATGGATGAATACTTTTATTTTTCTTTTATTGTATAATTTAAGGATGGCCAATCAAAGGATTGTTCATATTTTACGTCTAAAAATATTTTGTAGCTAACCTGCAAGTTATGGTCCTGTCTTGTTTTGGAATGTACTATATGTATGCTCTAAGGCAGGCATGTCAAACTCGCCACGTCACATGACATTGTGTGACATATCAGGACTGTTCCCCCATTGCCGGCAATGGGGTGGGCGCGGTTTTGGAGTAATGCACCCGGCCCATGGGCCGGCAGTTTGACATGCCTACTCTAAGGAATATGGAGGACATTATTTACTGTAGTTGTGTTAGTTTGAACTTATTTTATGGCAAATGGGGTTGTTTTTTGGATAACACTGAGGGGCACCAACACTTTTGGCCAAAATTACAGTGTATCTGAAAAATAATTTAATCTAGTGGAGTCGAAATACCTATTATAGAGTTTAAGACTCTCATATGTTAAATGAACTACTATCACACCAATACAACGATATATAAATACATAGCTGATCAAGATGACATGAACATTCAATATGGAGAATATTAGGAAAGGAAACTTTTTAATTTAGAAAATGGAAACATTAGAATTAGTTAGCTCTCATATTTTTTTCAAGTGGAACTGTACAACACCTTACATTCGTTAGACAGGCAAATTGGCAATCTGTTTGGACTATGGTCCCTTCTTTCATATTTTTCTCATTTAGCAATGTCTGTTTTTGTAGCATTTGCAGAAAATGCTTAATTTTTCACAGGAATATGAGCAGCTGTCTTGGATCACTTTAGATAATTTACTTATTCATCTTGCTCAGTACTCTCTGACCTTGGCTGATCTTGAGAAGCTAACAGTGGAACACAGTTACTACCTGACTGGGAAGATAGGAACCTAGGTTAGACAGGAAGGGGGAGGAGAAATTCTACAAGAAGGCAATAGCAAATCACTTCTGAACTATTGTCAAGAAAATGACATAAATGTGCAATTAAATTATTCAAGCATTATAAGTCAAGCTCAAATACAGGAGACTCTAACTAAGTAGGAAGTTTTCTTATATCCCATCAGACTATTTAACCATCTTGCTCAATATTATCTATTTCCAGATTCTTCAAATATTCCAAATATCCAAATGCTACAATTTTTTTTGAAACTAAAGGAAGTCAGATATCAGACTTGAGACTTTCTTTAAGCAGCAGTCCCTATTCTGAATTATTTTAATAGCATAAAATAGTTATAGCAACATAACATAGCAGGAAAAATCAAGCAACAAGGCATCATTATAAAATACACTAAAAAGAGAGTACAGGATTCACCAAATAATTTTACTGTTCATTCTAGAAACCCACAAGTTTATTTGTCAATAAGTCCATTATGTTAAACTTCTTGTGCAGTTTCTTGCCAATACTAAATTGTGTTTTAAAATTACTAATTTTTTTACTAGAGTGGGGCAGAAGAAAAACTTCATTCAATAAATAAAGAGGCACTTCCATACTCATGTATTCTTGACTCTCAATTTATTTAAAATGAATATTGCAGTCATCTTGCATCCCCTGAACTTGTGTTTACTAATAAAATCCCCAAAGGAAATATATACCTTCAACAAAATCAATCCTACTAAAAGGTTTTCTATGTATTTCAGATCCTCCTAATGGAATCCTGAGCTAAACTTTCTTCATGTAAAATCTTGCACTAATGTAGGCAAAAAACAAAAAAAATCAAGATATACACAAAGGACATTTTGATGTTAGCTGAGATTATGAGCTGAGATTTTGCCAGTTCTGAGTTAGTGGTCAGTAAGGTCATAGAAAATACTGTCAAGGTCATCAATTACGGTATTCTATGTTGATCCAAAGTCCATCTTTGCTTTTAGATTACTTCATCCTTTGTATCTCAAAACTTTTTGAGAAGCCATTTTGTTTCCTTGGAGCTACTGTGCCTCATCCCAATCTGCTTCCACTTCAAAATCATTCTAACTGTTGAGAAATGTCATGAGTTGCAAATTTGTCATCAAATTATGGAGGTGGCAATTTGGTTTATATTTCTCTTATCTTATTTGATTTAAATATAGAATGTCAGGTTTCAGTTTAACAATCAAGTAACACCTCCAACTACTCCAACCCATAGAATTCACCTGGTGCTACTACTTGTTGGTATTCATCTCTTGTCACACACCCTCCTACCAGAAGACACTTCAACTTGTAAAAAAGTTATTTAGAAAGCCAAGCAAATGATACGTCCCATTACATAGCAAACAACTGTCATAGTAAGCAATGAGTCATCAAGGAAAATCTTGGAAAACTTGACATGCTGTATCTTTTGACTTGGCTTGTATTAGACACTGCTGGGAGGTAAGTAAGTATACCTATCAGAAAGTGAGCTGACTAGCAGTGGTGGCTTAATGTGGGGATTTATGTAGGAGAGGCCAGGCAGAAGGACTCTCAATATTTCAAGGACTCTAAATGGAAGGAGAATTGTAAAAGGCCCAATCACACAGACCTCTGAGCAAAATCTAAAGTTCAAATTGAAACATTTCATAATGGATAAAGGGAAAGGGAAATATTCTACATGTAATAAAAGGAGATAAATGGTTGAAACAAACGAAACTAGAAAAAAGTGGAACAATTGTGCATTACTACATAGCCTTCCATAGACTCCACATCCTCAGAGTCAGGTAACAAAACAGGCCATAATGGTTGTAACTGCTAGCATTCTCAAAACACTGATATCTTTGCAAAAACTGGCCAACAGTGTCTATATCTGACCAGTTAAGGAGTTCAAAAATTAGCATGAAGTCAATTTCCCCCTCAACTCAAATTCTCATCCTTACTTTGAGTTCTGCATCTTCTATTAGAAAACACTGAATTTTGTTTTTCTTCCCATCTTATATAAGGGACTTCTTGACCCTCTCTTTTAAATTGGATGGCATGTTTCCATCCGTCCTTTCATTGCTGAACAGTCAGAATGCAAACTGTAGGAGGAAGTCCTAGAGAATTATACTAACTTTGTGACTAACTTATACTAACTTTGTGACCAGTCACTTTGAAGGGAGCAGGAAAATAGTTCAATTATTGGTCACAAAGTTAGTATAAGTTAGTCACAAAGTTAGTATAATTCTCTAGGACTTCCTCCTACAGTTTGCATTCTGACTGTTCAGCAATGAAAGGACGGATGGAAACATGCCATCCAATTTAAAAGAGAGGGTCAAGAAGTCCCTTATATAAGATGGGAAGAAAAACAAAATTCATTGTTTATAGCTTCTTACTTTCTTCAATAATTATACGAAGTTATTTGGATTTCTTGTGAGATTGTGTAAATGATTTATTCCTGCCTGGAAACACTAACTCTGATACCACCACATGTTGCAGTGTTTTTCCTGCCAGCAACTATTTTTTTGCACTACATCTGACCTGGAAATTAATCAGGCAGCTGCCAAACACAGATGATGGCAAAGGAACACAAGGTCAATCCACAAAGCTAATCCAGGATTTATGCAATTATAATATTATATGGCATTGTTTTCTAACTGACTTTAAAAAAAGGATTATAGAGTTTCATAGATGACATGTTTTTAAATGAAATTATTACCATTTTTTTCAGTTCTGCAAAGAAAGGAATTGAGTGAGTAATGCTTGCTCCAATTAGGTATTGTGAAATTGGTTTGGGTACTATCTAGGGCAAATTCTCAGATATTTTGATTTCAGGACCCCTTTACATTCTTAAAAATGATTTGGGATCTCAAAGAGCTTTGGTTTATGTGGATTATATCTACAGATATTTATATTAGAAATTAAAACTGAGAAATTTTAAAGTATTGATTTATTTGATTTTATAGATACCTTGAAAGCTTGTTGGTGACTCACAGTAGTCCTCAGACCACATTTTGAAAAATACTTGATATATATCTATTGCAATGAAACAAATGATACATGACATTTAAAACTCTTCTGCCATTAATTTTTTAAAAACTGGTGACAAATCAATCTTTTTATCATTATAAAAGAAATGCATCCTCCCACTCTTCTAAGTGTCCTCCTGCTGAGAAGACTTCAACTAAGCTTCAAGAGAATAGAACTTACAGTACTTTATAAAGGCAGACTGTATAGATACAGTTATAACCCAGGGAATATTAGTCTTGAGGATAGCAGTGGTGACTGCACCTCCAGTAGAGGCGGCCACAATTTCCAATGGAACAGGCTTATTTTAGGACTTGCAGCCAGCTCAGTGGAAACCTTGATTCACCTGGACATCACAGTCACTGAAGCTTTGGGACTAGGTTGAGGCAGTCAGAAGGAAATTAGAACACTGTCTATTCTATTTCTCTCCATTCTACTCAATTCATTATTTTAAAAAAAATTATTGCAAATTTTATTATTTAAAACTTTGGACAAAGTGTTAACGGTCTGACATTCCATCTTGTCTACATCATTTTTGTATTTTATACACATATATACATTTTATGTACATATCATTTATATACAATTATACAATATTTGATCTTATCAACCATCTTATTCTAATAATGTGTGACATCAGCATCCTGTATATCTCTGTTTAGACCTTCCTTTCTGTTCCCACCATAGGTAAAACTTATTCCAAATTTTGTAATAATCTGACTGATCTTTATTTTTAATTTCCATAGTTAACTTGTCCATTTCTGCACATGCCCAAATTTTATTTATCACTTCACTCTCATCAGGTATTCCATTTCTGGGCGAACGTCATTCTCGCTGCCATGATGATGTGTATCATTATATATAACCCTTCTTTGATATATTTCTCTGTTATGCCAAATAGGAAAAATTCTGGTCTATAATCTACTCTCCATCCTGATATTTCTTCTACCCATATCCATATCCTTTGCCAATACTTTTGCGTCTTATTGCAGGACCACCAAACATAAAAATAAGTACCTATTTCTTCAGAACATTTCCAACAGCTAGGGGATATAGTTTTGTACATCTCAGCTAATCGAGCTAGAGGGAGATGCCACCGGTAGAACATTTTATATACATTTTCTTTATAAGCTGAGGCCAGCGTTATCTTTTTATTTCTATCCCTGAGTTTGCTATATATCGAGATCGATACCGTGTCCCAAATTTTTAGCCCATATCAGCATTGGTTCTTTAACTTGTTTCTCAATCATTTTATACCCCAATAGCAGACTACACAATTTCCTTGTTTCTTATCTTTCCCATATCGTGTTTGTATCTGTAAGTAAGCCCACCATTCCAATTTTAACCCTTGTTGTTCTAGTTCCTGTCTGGATTTCAATTCTCCCACATCGTTCATAATATCTTTGTACGAGATGCTATTTTCCAAATTGAACAAGTTTGGATAAAACTATCGCCTTGAGGGTGGGTCAGTTCAATTTTTGATGACTCCTGAGATGTCAGTTTGCACAAATCCTAATTAACTGAGTTTGAGAATTGAAGCAGGAGGGGAGGATGACTTCCTGGTCTCAGTGAAAGAAATTACTGTATGCCTGTTAGAAATGTTCTTTTCCATATAAATGCTCTGACTCCCGGCATGGTTCAAATGGGACTCAGGCTAGGCTTGAAGTCCCTGAAGTCTCACTGTGGATATCAGTGGAGAGTGGCAGCAGACTGTTTTAGGAATCAGTGATGCTACCGTGGGCAGAGAGAAACTTCATGCTCTTTAAAGAAAGGACTGAGGAGAGGACTGTTTTATATTTGTGAAAGTTACAGCAAGGTAGTCTCAAGCTGGAAGGTCACAACTTACAGAGGGAGATTGATAACAAGTAATCCTTGACTTACAGCCACAATGGAGCCCTGAATTTTGGTTGTAAGGAGTTGTAGTCATAAACCAAGGCACCATGTGACCAGACTCAATTTTACGACTGTGTTACGACAGCTATAAATCAAGTCACCATGGTCATCATATGAATTCACCATGTCCATTGAACATGATGAAAAAAGGCAAAAAGTGTTGCAAATTGTGCCATGTGATCATAGAACACTACAACACTATAAATGCAAGTTGGCTGCTCAGCACCTGAAATGCAATCATGCAATTGTGGGGAGAGGGGCAACTGTCATAACACTGAGGACGGGTTGCAAGTAGTTTTTATGAAAGCCTGCTGTAACTTTGACCAATTATATAACACTTTTGGGGCCTGGTACCTCTGGAAACTTCTGTTACATCTGAATAAAATGAGTCTTTGCAAATGGCTCCTAAATACTAATGTCCTAAAGATTGTTCTGGGATTGAAGCATCGTATCTCTGCACCTGACCCCAGTCCACTGGTGTGGATTCCTTTGCGGGTGATGCTGTGGGAGACAATATGTTTTTCTCTGCTTCACATAGGAATCCGGGTACCTTGAACGGCTGCCTCCCTCTCCTGTGACATGGCTTTTTCTGATCACGCTTAAGAGGAGGATATTCTGTCCTTTTTGGAGAGTGTGACATCTCCTCATAGCTAGGGGTACTGTGTATCGTTCCAGGTTTATGCTGCCTTCTGCTGCTTCTACTGTACAGAGTCTCTTATTTCACATAAGCTGTATTATTTCTATCTTCATCTGAGGTGAACTTGACCTAGTGAGTTTGGATAGGGCTTCTAAGAACTGCCACTTGGGGGAGCTCTTCACCTTTGTGTTGTGAGGATCATGTGGGTTGATGTATCATTTAAGATTATCACTTAACCTAATGCTTATTTTGACTTAGGTGTTATAGACAAATTGATAATACTGATTAAATTTTGTTAAGACTACAAGGGTTTGTGCTCAAAGTTGCAGCTCCTGAATTAATATGGGACTCTTTCTCAATTCTCAACTGTATCATGGGCACACTTAATTAACCTGTTTTTTTTATGAAATGAACCCAAAGACTCAATATGTACTACTATGGATAGGAGCACAGGGTTATCATTTGCAACTTTAGAAACCGCAGCAAGCATTTTATTCTAGATGCAACCAGAACTTTACTGTAGGCAGTCAGATGGATGTACATGGATGTCACTGGCAAAGAAAATAGGTTTTGATTCCATTAGAAATTGACATTTTGAAATAATCGCTATTTAAAACTGGGGAGTAATATTTTTTTTTGAAACACTAACCTGATTTTTTTATACTATCTGAATGCAGTTTCTAAGTCTTGCAATTGGCCTGGTTAAACATAGGGGGGGGAGAGAGTTTGGGGCAAAAATGGGGTCGCTGCTCTAGACCCATGCATGCTAATAATACCTTTAAAACTCTTAAAAGGATTACATATTGAGTATACTTTATCTAAAACAGCTTAGCAATATATTCAACTGAAATGACTGAGGGAGGTGTCTGAACTGTGGGCAGCAAGCGGTGGAACTAGCTGCTACTACTTTGCTTGTATGTCCAGCTGTCCTTCAGCAGCCTGGGCTTCCATTCCTGCAGTAAAGGTCTGGAAAAGTCTATGAGGAGAAGCATGAAGAGGAGGAAGGTTTTTCCATCCTCATCTATGCTCATTCCAAGTGGTTCAGTCTGATTGAGCAGATTCTCTGTTTTAGGAAGGGCGCAATGGCAAACCACTTCCAAGAAATCTTGCAAAGAAAACTGCAGGAACCAATCCAGGCAGTCGCAAGAAATCAACACTGATTTGAAGGCAAAAAATTAAAATAAAAAAACCCCATCCTATCTACTTTTGATGAAGCAGTACTCAAACACAGCGAAGTACCTTATAGTTGGTTTCTCCTATATAAATCAAGTAATTGCAAAACCAGACAGTATTTTTCCAACTGTCTCTGACTAATCAGAAATTGAGCATGTGTATGTGTATGTCTGTATGAATGTGTGTGTATGTATACATGTATGTGTGTATTTGTGCTTCTTTGCTTTGAAACAAAGTAAGCATAAGCTTCTTATGTTTCAATTCTGTATTTCCTTTTCATGATAACTCTTCCTGCTCTGTATGTGGCCAATGTAGATTCTCCTGGCTTATTGTAGAACTCTTGGAAACACTATAACTGCCCATATATTAGAGGATTAGTAATGCAACATGAAGATGGGCATATGGGTATATGAAAAATAGTTTCATATACCTGTTTTTAATAGCTGTTTGGACTAATTAGTCCTCACTGTAGCAATAGCTATGATTTGCTTTGTTAAAGCATCAGATATAGATTTGAAGTCAGTGCAACACAGTTCGGGAAAAAGTTCATAGTTTGTGCCTTTGTATATACATAAGAATAGAGGTTAATCCAGCATTTCCTCTTCCCTAACCACAGCTGTCACATACCCTTGTGAAAAAAAAGAGTTCTCCCCTGTTCTTGGTTTCCAAATATATTCACTGGAATATTCCCTCATGCCTGAATACAACTCCAATTGAGTATTCTTCCTCCAGCTATCACCAATGACTGCTGAGGCCACCAGAGAAAAACCAACAACAGCCAATCCCTAATCCACTCCCAGTTGAATTTACTCTCAGTTTAACTTTACTCCTAAGACTCTTAATGACGTCTATTGTTTATTCCCAACCTGCCTTCCTTTTGAATGGTGTCTTTTAGACTGTAAGCATGTAGGCAAAGCAGTTTTGTTTCACATACATATAATTGTGAACTATTCTGGGAGTCTTTTAGGCAGAAGAGAATGGGGAAACCTGGACAGTACTACCACAAAATCAATGTGCTTTATAGCCATCAAACCCCTCCAAAGCTATGGAGGCCAATGGTCAACAAATAGCATAAGATTAAATACTGATTGCATAAACAATTGGCTTATTTTATCTGTACTAATCTACTTCCAGTGTCGAAGGTTGAGCCAGAGCTAAACTTATTTTCATTTACCCTTTCACTATTTCTCAGCATTTTATACGCTATTTATTCTAAAGATGAAGCATTGTGTTAATCCCTTTCTGGTGTACAACTAAGCTGCTCTTTAAAAGCGAAGGGGAGAAATAAGATCTTCTTTCACAGACAGGAAACTGAAGACCACAGACATGCCGGATCTTCTGCCTCACAAAAAGTTTATTGTGGGAAGATGCAGACCCACCCGACTTTCCATAGTCCAATGGACGGAAAGCTTCAGCCACATTTTAACTGTTAAATCTTATCCAGCATGTTGAGGCATTCACATTTCAGGAGCACGATCTCACACTGACACGTTTGCTATTTTATTAATAATTTAAATTACATTTTCAGTTATAGTTTTCTTTTCAAACACCCCACTAGCTTAAATTCTCTAAGGTTCAAACATTATTTTCTTAAACTAAATTTCTAAGAAAAGTACAATTCAAAAATGGTTACAAATCTATTTTTTTCAATCATACAAATGTTTGGAATCAGTTCTCTATTTTTGCTTCTTTTAGGAAACTGGGATTAATTAATTTTAAATGGTTTTACTAGAGTGTAGAAATTCCAATTTAAAGCACATCCACCAGAGAATTTGCCCTCAGCTTTTTAGCAAATTACACATCAGTCACAATTCATTGATATTCCATAAGGTTTAAAGCAAACCTATAAAAGGAACTGTGAAACTGAAATTACCCATATATAACTATTTTTAAAAATACACTTAAATGGAAGACAGTATTATTTCTGCAAAAAAATTTTTGGAAGAAGCGAACAGTAAAACTGCTCATTTATTCAGGGCCAGTCCTTCCACTTAGCAGGAAGAAATGGATTCTTCAGATAATAAGACTGAAGAAATGCCTTGTCTACTCTTTTTCTGGTCTGTTTGTTGGATCAATTGGCCATCCAAATATCTCACACAACTTTCACAATGAACTTTCACAAGGTTCATTCAAAAGATGTCTGTGATACCCTGGCTGGTTGGGAATGGGAATGATGGGTCAGATGTCTGGCAAACAAGTTTATCACCAAGGGCAGCATGAACAAACAATATCAGGGAAAATTAAAGCAGTGTCCTACATCTGACTTTTATTGGTATCTTTAATTTAATAAATATTTCAGGGGCTATGTACAGAACACCGTGCAAGTAAAAGGGCATTTTTAATCCTTCCCACAGCCTGAAAGCCAGTAGTGAAGCAAGATTACATCAGTTACACTGCCATGCATTTAAAAGAAAATGTCAAAGTAGCAAATTTGGAGCCATAGACTTCGTATCTGTGTAATTATCACAGACATCTATTTAAGAGCCACAACCCAGTACAGCATTCTGGCACAAGCAAAACTGAAATTAAATCCAAATTCTCTTCTACTTGACTCATCTACTTTGTAAAATGAATGCTTAATTTTGCACTGCATGGCACGATAAAAGCAAGTGAGGTTAGGCACCAAAGTGTGGGCTCCTAGCTTAGTAGAAGAGCATGACATAATGGTGGCCTAACATTTAACTTGGTGTTTTCACTGAAGGAATCAGTGATACTTCACAAAAAAGTCTTCTACTTGAGATATGGAAAGATACTATCAATCAGAGCAGTCTCTGTAAGCCTGAAATAAGACTGCAGTGGGGGTAAAGGCAGTCTCTGGGTTTTCAGAATTATCTATAACATAGGCAATTGATGATGTTCATTGTGTATTACAGCTAATGTTTACTTACACTTTTACAAACTTGCTTTTAAATGCATAATGTTTTGGGGGTCTCTGGTTTTGCCACTTTTCCATTTTTAAGTGCTGTAATTTTTGGTTGCTACTTATATCTTTTTATTGCTGCTTGTTGAACTGATTACAAAGCCTCTACTGAGCACTTATTCGAACTAATGGCACTGTTGCCAATCTATTATTACAATGTTCGATGACAGAGACGTGTACTACTGTATCCCTAACATTAAAACATTTGCATCCTTAGTGCTAAAAGTGTATCTGCATAAAACATTATGTCTCCAAAAGTGTATAGCATGACAAGGGCATTTAAAATTACTCAATCATTACTAAAGCTAGAGCTTGAATTTTGCTTTAACTGAAACAAGATAGGACTATTTAGTTATGCTTGTCAATTACTATTAATTATGATTTATTATTGATTTAAGAGATAGAAGGAAAATAAATTGAGACATAATTCAAGTTAAGACAGATAAGATGGGGACAAACTTTGCTACACAGAGCAGATATGCAAATTGTGCATCAGGACCTCTTATTTCCTTAGATGGAATGTGTGCATTATTATAGATTTCTTTCCCAAATAATGACCTAAAAGCAACTTGTAACCTCTAGGCTTCACTTAAAGAATGCACTGTGTGTTGGGCTACTCATGTGTGAAATACTTGTAAAAAGTCCTGTACCCACACTGGTCTTCAGTCGATTTTGTAGAAACAAAGTTAACAATAATTTTGAAATCTCTACGCTGGTTGCTAATTTACTTCTGGGCACAATATAAGGAGTCACTTGTTTTTAGAGACCTGAGTGGTTTGGGTTCAGGATAACTTAGACATTGCCTCCTTCTGCAAGGTTCCCATCATTTAAATCATCTGGGGAAATACATCTTCAGTGGCAGATGATCCACCCTGCTACAACTTGGAGCCTGGCTTTTTGTCATGACTGAATATGATGAATTTGCTCCCCAATGGAATATAAGCCTCCCACATTGGTTTAAAAAAACCCACCTTTAACTATGTCTAAGTATAAGAATAAAGTTTTAATTTATAGTTTCAATGACTTAAATCACCATTTTATCTTTTTGTACAATCTGTTGCTTTAATATGCTTACTTTTTGTATACCGTCCTGGTATTTTGGTAGCAGGCAGCTAAAAGTAAAATACATAAATAAATATTAGATGCTTAGAGTCCTGTTTGAAGGTGCACTTAATACTGCAAGGCCGAAGACATAAAATGTACATACAATGTAAATTAAATGAATTCCTATTTTCTTTCCACCTCAGCTGTAATCACTGATGCAAACTGCACTGTCAAGAATGAAACCATATTGTTTGTTACATTAGTTTAGAAGTGATTTGCTGTTTTAGCGGTAATTATTTAAGCAAAACAAAAATGTAGTGTTTGAAAGTATATTGTCACATTACTTAGAATGCTATTTTCCAGTTAACAGATGATAACAGTTTTTAAACAATAGGTCTAATAATGCCACTTTACCTTTGCTTGTATTTTAGAATGGTTTTTTTAAAAAGTTCCTTTGCCCCTATCAAAGACTCATCTCAGTGTAACTATGAACTTGTATTTCCGTGGTATAGCAGGTTACAAAATGTCTTCAGTTTCAAACTATTCTAAATGGCACAGCTTTCCTCCAAACATTCTGACAGCTGTAACTAAAGACCAAAGAGGTGCTTTCCTATCCCAAAAGCCAGCTCGGAACAAATTAAACCTTTTAACTAAAATCCAGGTCATTAAAATACAATAGTGGCTATCCCATACTCTTGCTCCTAAACCTTGAACAGAACTGGTAACAACCCAGGCGAGTAGATGGAAAGAATCTCCTACCCAGAGATTGCAGAGAGCTTTTGGTGTGCCTGATAGGCAATCTCGCATCCTTTGGTACGTGTTCTGTGCATTTCAGCATGTAACGATGGGCAACTGAGTGAGACATCCCCAATGGAAATGACCAATTCCCGATACAGAGCCACCTGGGTGTTGAAGTCCTGGACAAGCTGAGAAAGAGAAAGGAAAAATCTATTTACAACCAACCAACATTCTGCTGCAGGGAAAAAGATAAGGCAGGATTTTTTTAAAAAATGTTGCTCCAGCTGTGCTGATCCAGGCATTTGAAACCGAAGGAAGATCTGCCCCTACCATGTCATAAATAATGAAGCATGTTATAAAAGCTGCCCTTTGCTCACCCAGAGCATGCATTTTCACTGGGAAATGAAGATATTTTAAGCCTTTGAAAGTGTTTTTAAATGCTGAAGCTGGCTGACTAACAGCTTTTCTTTTCATGGAAGCCTAATATTTTATCATGAAAGAAGAGGATGTTTCCAGAAATAGTTTCTCCTCTATGCCCCCTGCCCTAGTCTCCCCCCTTACCCCAATTTTCTGATTTGCTTTTTACTGAGAGTGGAATGTGTCACTCACTGCTCTATTTTATTTTAAAACTGTTTTTTCTGGCTCTAAGACTGTTTTTACTATTCTTAAGAATCTGGCTATTTATATAGGAGGAAAAATCCCTTGCCATTTAGTATTTGTACTTTAGTCTGTATATAAAAAAGCTTCAAACTCAAGGCTTCACGGTTAAATGAATCATTATTTTGTTTCATACAATTACTATTGCTGATTTTTCTTCTGAGACAAATTACGTTTGTATATGTATGCAACAGGATTAACAATATATTCTAACATTAATTTGGAAGATAGTTCAGATTTGTCCACCATTTAATCCTCAAACTATCATAAAATGGCATCCCTTCTTTTGAATATATGTAACCAAAAACAGTACATGTTATAACACCAAACTATATTCTCAACACTTCTGTTGTACAAAGTGAGACTTATGCTAGCATTTTCAGAAATACTTCACCCCCATAGTTGGATTCTCTGGCTAATCAACTCCAAGGGACTGTTGTGCACTGTGTGATAAAATTAATCTTCCATGCTTTCCCTTCCATATTAGCATGTTATGGCCCTGACAAAGAAAATCACATTTGACAAACTGCCCAAACCAAGGCTTGAAAACAATATCCTCAAAAGCTCTTTTGTGATACTTGCTGAGCCTTAACAAAACCTTATGAATGTCAGGCTTTATTTTTAAAGTTAACATTTTGTAAACTCAGGACTGTAAGTTTGTATGAAAGAAAGTTAAATGGGAAGATTTTTTTAAAATGCTCTAAAATGGAAAGGATACTAAAAAGTTTAAGTAAATTATTTTCTAAAGAAAATGACTAAATTCAGTATTGTAACTTTCAGAGCTCAGTTCACTTATTTCCATAATTGAAGTTTTTCAGTGCAAATAATCTGTAGTTTCAATTTACAAAATGGACTTTATTTACATTCATATATTGAAGCAAGAATCCCACTAATATGTGTATAGCAGCCTTACCAAGTGCTAATTACACAAATCTCAATGTAAATTTGTCTGTTTTAGGACACACAGGTCTTGCTGAAGGAAAATGCCTATTCCAACCTAATGTGTCTGAAAAAGAAGACGGGTCTGGAGCCTATCTCAGCCCACTGTGTTCGGACTACTTAGATCAGAGGTCCCCAACCTTTTTGGGCACCAGGGACCAGTTCCATGGAGAGAGGTTTTTCCATGGACTGGAGAGTATGTGGTTTTGTGTGCTGCCTGCATCCTACGGATAGGGCTTTGCTTGTTTGTGCGGACCGGTTGCTCGCATGCCATGGCCTGGTACCAGTCCATGGACCAGGGTTGGGGACCCCTGATTTAGATCACATCGAAATAAAAGCAGTAATTGTAAAATTCTCTTGATTCATGAAGGCTCAGACCTTCTTGAGCTGCATTTCAACTTCAGGTAACTCAACATTTCAACATTCATACGAAAATTAGAAGCCCAAGGCAATTTACATTCCTAAACAAGGTTATGCAAAAGGAAATTCCTATTGAATTCAGTATTCTGAAATAAATCTATGTATGATGGCAACCAAAATGTTTTGTGTAACTATTGAGTTGGTTTTTTTTAAAATCATGCATTGTTTACATAGTCCCCATAAATATTAGCCTAAGAAGTATCTGCAACCAATAGATTGCAAAAGGCTAAGTATCTAAATAGGGAAATTAGAAAGCTAAAACTTTTTAACTGCACAAGATAGCATAACAATATTTTTTTTTAAAAAAAGAACAGTTCTGATGTTAGAACTGTATCTTAATTAAGTTAACCATACAACAGAGCTCAATTGCACCAAAGTTCAAAGTAATCTGGATTTGGTAGATTAATTCCTATCTACCCTGGAGGTTGAAATGGCAAGTTAGTTCATAGATCAACAGGCACAGCTGCTATTTGCACCAGTAAGTTAGCACAAGTGTGGCGTTAAAGACAGATGCACATCCTTTGACATCACCTTGTTGTCTATTGAGCCAGCGGAACTGCCTGGGGTTTATTTTTCTTATTTCCCCACTTCTGAAATTAAGAGGAAGCATAGAAAGCGCTCGCTCTAGATTTCTGCAACAATGAAGTCTACACAGGGTGCATAAAATTGTTCCAGATTACGTGGTGGGAAAATACTACCAACCAGCAGACGTTTCGTACTTCTGTAAGTGTCCACTGAACACGCAAGGCAATAGTCCAAAATCCACCCCCTTCCCATCCTTCTTTACCTCTCCTACGAAACATGTTTAAACGTGAGCTCTTTCTTCAGCCCATTAAAACACCCGAGGCTTTTAAAAAACCATTATTGTAACGCAACGCACCCCCGCCGCCGCCTCGCAAGCCCCGGTCTCGGGAGCTGCTCCTTGAGCAAAAAGGGTGTCAACTCAAATGCGGACTGCAGTTTTAAAAATAGTGCAGCTGCACGTGATCGGAATAGACAAGGAGTGCGGGAGACCAGGGAACGGGGAGAGGAGTGGTCCCTTCCAACCGAGCCACCCAAACGCGTCCGAAAACAAAGGGGAGGGGGCGCAGCTGCGCGGTACCCACCATCTTGCAGTCATCCAGGGCTAGCCTCTGGGTCTTAGGGGCGCCCTCGGTGCTGCTGCTGTCTCGGCCTTCGCAGTCCCTGCCGTGCAGCGACGTTTTGCCGATTTGGAAGATCGAGCCGGTGGACCTGGGGCGCTTTTTGCGCCCATTCGGTGCAGAACTCATTCATACGCATCCACCAAGGCAAAAGCTGCTGCTACACGGGTGCCAGCCGCGGAGGGGGGGGGGCAAAGATTTCCCACCACGCCAGACTCGAGTGCCGCCGCCGCGGGCGGCAGCAGCGCGTCGAAGAATCCGGTGAGAGCTCCAGAATCGCTCGCGCTCGCCCGGCGCCTTTCCTTCGGCTTCTCTTCACAGGCGGGCGGGCTGTTTGGGCTCCGGGGAGCCTTCGGCCGGCGGGGGAACACACGAGGAGACGGTCGCGGTGGCTCGCAGCATCGCCTCCCGTCGGCTACAGCAGCGAGGGCGAGGTGAAGGATGCTAAACAACTTCTTCCTTTCAGCACCGCCAGCCGCAGCCTTTCAGTCCCTGGAGCAAAAGCTCAGCGCGGGTCCGGTCTGCCCGCCTGGTCTGCAGGCGGCGGAGATCCGAAGCTGCTCGGCCGAGCGGGGCTTCCATTCAGGACGGAGGGAAACGCAGCCCTTGCCCGAGCCCGCCGTCTCCAGCCACCCCGCTCCTTTTGTGCCTCCTTCGCGCAGAGCACCAGCTTCTGGCTCGCCCCCTCCCTCGCCGCCGCAGCCCCGAAGAGGAGCGAAGGCATGTGCGCCTGTGTGTATCAGGCAGAGTTGGGCGCGCGCAGGCGCACGCCTCAGGCGGGCGGTTGGTTTCCCTGGGCTCCTCAGGAGCTGGTCCGTCGAGCCCGGCTCGTCGGCGGAAGGCTTCCCTCGGCTAAGGGCCCCGACGGGAGGAAAGAGAAAGCCGCTGAGGTTGCTCCTCCAACAAGGCGTTGGGCTGACGTTGCGCCTGCTTGGCGGCTTAGCCCGCGAATGTAACCCGAGTCCTCCAAAAGAGCCCCTCGTACCGGAGACAGGATTAAAAAAAAATAGTCGGGTTCTGGGGCTTTTCTGCAGAACCGCCTTCTGAGGTTCCATCACGGGGCTCTAAGCCCTTTTTTTCCTATTCCCCGCCCCCCCCCCGTTTTCTACCAAGTATCACAAAAAAGCAGAGGCATAGTCTCTCTCTCTCTCTCTCCCTCCCCCCCCCATGTTTACCCAGGCCAATTGCAAGACTTAGAAACTGCATTCAGATAGTATACAAAATTAGGTTAGTGCAGGGGTCTTCAAACTTGGCCCTTTTATGACTTGTGGACTTCAACTCCCAGAATTCCTCAGCCAGCTTTGCTGGCTGAGGAATTCTGGGAGTTGAAGTCCACAAGTCATAAAAGGGCCAAGTTTGAAGACCCCCTGGGTTAGTGTTTCAAAAAATCTGGATTGATTGTGCTTTGCATATTGTGTGGACTCAACATTGATGGTTCCGTATATTGTGCAATACAAGAAAAAAAAAAACTTAGTAAATTTAGTAACCAGGCTGGGTGTATTGTACAAACAAAGCCAGAGAATTGGGCCAAACCGTGTCATCTGGATCATGAACTATTGAAACAAACACCAGGTGTTTCTCAGAAAAAACAACATTTAGATAACAAAGGTCAAGGTTACTCATGCAGGGGAACCAGTTGGTTCACTTGAATAAAATATCTAGGTTTATTTCTACAGACCAGCAAATCCCAAATTTGGATCTACCTTTGACTAGCACTTACTGAGTAAGTTACATTTGGGCATTTGAGGTGAACAATCACTAGATATTATCAGGAGCATTTTCCTGCAATTCATTGGATGTACTGTAAAATAGAATGATTAATAATAATAATAGAACAAAAAATTTCCAGGGACATAATTGTCTTTGTAGAAAGCAGGAGATTGTGAGTTCTAGTCCTGCCTTAGTCACGAAAACGGACTGGGTGACCTTGGGCCACTCACTCTCAGCCCAAGTCACCTCACAGGGTTGTTGTGGGGAAAATTGGAGGAGAATGTGTTGGATGCCTTGAGTTATTTGTAAAAAATAATAAAGGTGGAATACACATGCATTACTCATAAAATCTTAAATGGGCACTTGTATGTCTAGCCTTTCCTTAATAGCTCTTTAATAATTGTAGAAAACATGCAAAATTATGAAAATTATTTTTATTGGGAGATACTCATATAAAACTAGGCAGTACGATCAGTTTTGAAAAACAGTAACTTTCATCTCAACTTGTATGGTAGCAAGTCAGCTTTGACTTATACTGGCTTCATTATTTAATAATTTTACAGTGTCTCTTCACATATCAACTTATACAAGTAATGTCAATTAAAACATAATTAGTTACAAACTACGTAACTATAAATAACTAAGTAATATGATTATAACATGAATTATAGAATTATCCAATTATAACATTATTCAGAGTCTGCCTTTAGGGTTCTGAAAACAAAGAAAAGGGGCAAGAATGTATTTAGAATAGAATAACGGAGTTGGAAGGCACCTTGGAGATCTTCTAGTCCAACCGCTTGCTTAGGCAGGAAACCCTATACCATTTCAGACAAATGGCTGTCTAGTCTTCTTAAAAAATTCCAGTGTTGGCACATTCACAACTTCTGGAGGCAGGTTGTTCCACTGATTAATTGTTCTAACTATCAGGAAATTTCTTCTTAGTTCTAGGTTGCTTCTCTCCTTGATTAGTTTCCATCCATTGCTTCTTGTCCTGCCTTAAGGTGCTTTGGAGAACAGCTTGACTCCCTCTTCTTTGTGGCAACCCGGAGATAAAATTTCCATTTATATTTAAAATTTCCTGGAAGAAAGTTCTAAATTGAAGGAGTCAGTGTAAAAAAGGCCCATTAAAAATATTTACCAATTTAATAGAGTTTGTAGAAAAAAAGGCCTTGGAAACCCAATTGCAAGGCTCAAGTGGGTTAAGACAAGGCTTTTCAACCAGTGGTACGGGTACCACCTGTGGTACATTGGCACCTGGCAGGTGGTATGCGACCATCCTAGAGAAATGGTAGTGGGAGAGGGGAATGAGCTAAACTGGTGGCAGCACTGCACAAGCCTGAGCGAGAAATGGCTGGAGCTGCAGGGCTGTCAGGGCTCAGTGGAAGCGCCAGGATCAGCGCCAGGCTCCAGCTGGAGCTCAGCGCTGATCCTGGCACTTCTGAGCCCAGAAGAAGCACCAATCAGCTGGAATGTTGCAGCATCTCGAGGGTCTTGTGATTTACATTCAGATGCTTGGCAACTGATTCATATTTATGATGGTCACAGCGTCCCAGGGTCATGTGAAGTGACCAAAACCTGCTGCAACCACCCAGCAGATGGGAGGAATAAAAACCAACCCCCCACCCCCACTGCCAATCCTCAACAGAAATGCTCACAACAATGAAAACCTCGGACAGGAGGAAGAGCGCCTCCAGGCGGGCAGGCAGGTGTCTTGCTTGGCTGTGGCTTGGGGGGCACTTTTCAGTGCCATTGTAACTTCAAACAGTCACTTATTGAACTGTTGTAAGTCGAGGACTACCTGTACTTCATCACTTTTTTCTCTTTTTTTGTCATCAAGTTTTTGACATCTTGCTAGGTGACTGGTGGTACTCGGATGTTGCCATATCCTAAAAGTGGTACAATGGGTGAAAAGGTTGAAAAGCCCTGGGTTAAGAGAAACTTAGCCTGATGTTTAGGAGCCCCAATTATTTAAGGCTATTAAAGCCAAAATGTAAAAAGGACAGATAATTTCACCAAGGGCATTAAGGATGATCACCTGCCTTAATGCACTGATTGAAGAATAGTTTAAATTTGACTGTTTTAAGTACGGTATGTATATAAATTATGGCCTATAAATCATATTGCTCTTGTGCAACAGCAAAAGACCCATTTGTAGTGATCACAACTCAAACCTGGGTTTCAGACTCTTTAAGATTTTGAATATGAAATGTCCAGTTGAAGAGTGAAACAGCTGTTTTGAGTTCAGGAGAGCTTGTTGCACTTTTGTGAAACTATTATAGCTGGTTTTAGCCAGTTTGAAATAATTTCAAAACTGAATTTAAAATAAGTATTTTGCATTTCAGATGGGGCTGTTTCAAGCTTGGAATGCTTTTCAAGCTGAAAATCAGAATCAGCATTTCACGTTCAAAATGGAGCATTTTATGTTCAAACATTTTAGATTTGATATGTTTTGTATTCAGTACTAAAAATTGTAATCAGAACTGAGGTATTTTCATTTTTAATTATTTCTATATTTCATACCTGAAAAGCAAGAATATACAGTGTATACCTATATTTTGCTACTATTCCAATAGTTTTAGTATGTGCATTATTATTTCACATAAAACCTAGAGAGCATTGGAAATGTGGAATATAGAAATATCTCTCTACTATTAGTTCCCATTTTTTCCCATAAGAGTTCAGTTAAATGGACCAGAATCAAAATTGTGTAGTAACTTTCACTCCTCCCCAAGAACTGAATTTTGGTATGGCCCAACAGAGTCCAACTATGATAATCTAAATCATGAGGAAGGCTGTATACAGTGTAGATGTGCATTCTGATAACAAGAATCTGAATACACCATAATTATGACATTTTATTGCTGGAAAAACTATAATCCAATAATATATATCTGAGGTTCAATCAAAACATCTTCCGATGGGTCTTGGAAGACTCTGTTAGAAATAATAGGAGATGTAAATTTCTAAATTTTGGTCACTTTAAGATGTCTGGACTTAACTCCCAGAATTCCTCAGCCATAGACTGAGTTTGAATTCTGTTAGATAGGCTAATGCTCTGTACAAAATTCCTAAATTTCTTGTTGCTATGGTTGTTGCTCTTATTCAAGCAATAATTGCACTCATTTTGTTTACAGAAAGATATAACATCAACCATGTTCTTGCATATTTATGTTATGTGATTACACAGGTGGAGAAAAACATAATTCTTGCCCAGATCACTAAGATGAGCTAAGCATGCTCGTATCATTTTCAGAAAATAGTGTTCAGCATCAAATATTGCATACAGAGAACATTCTGGGAACAGCACCTAATTAATATATTCTTTGTGTAGCAGATCATTCTAAATGATCTTATAAACAATCAGGGTGAAAAATCTGGACAAATATATACAATTCAGCTAATGTACCCATATATAGGATTACTGACTATCCACTTTCCTCTGATATGATTTCTATATCCTTAACAGCTACAGAAGATGAATAAACATAGCAGTGTGGATGTGATGGAAAAGATTCACCTAATAAATTCTGTCTTGCAGCTTTAAAAAAAATGAAACTGTGTTCACAAACAAATGCAAATAGTGACAACAGATTCAGATCCAGAACCTGATAGTAAGCTATGTTTATACATAAGTAATATATTATGTCTTGATATAAATTTTTATTACTTTGTTTATAGCCTGCATCAGTGGATACTTTCTCGGAATACATATACACAGAACATGAAAGTTGCTTAGGTTCTATTTTTTTAAAAAACAAAATCTTTAAATGTATTTGCACAGATGGAGAAACTGAAACCATCTGGAATTGCAAAAATATTTCATGAACAGAGAGCTCCCTGGAATTGCATTTTTTCCCCTTTACAGTATAGTACCGTTCCTATTAATAATAATAATACAAAAAGAATCCCCATCACAATGCAAAACAAATCTGTGAACGGTACAGATATATAAACAATATATAAAGAATCCTGTAAACACAGAACTGTACCTAATGTTTATAAGCCATGTCGTATTTGTCATTTAGTACTGGACTTCTTAACTGATGACAGGTTTTCCATACTACCTGGATCTTTTTGCTTAAATACTGCATTTGCTTAGAGACTCTAGTGTTTTGGACAATGTTTGGCACATGACTCTTAACAAACCAGGGCCCATTAGTTTTTGTAACAAGTCTGATTAACTACCTTCCTGTTAATTTTTTAATTATTTTAAAAATTGTAATCTACCGCAGGTTTTTTTTTAAATAGGAAAGCTAAAGTTGCAAATTTAACATGAAGAAATAATAAAATTTGAAACCATTGAGTTTTCAATAATTTTCAGTGACAAAAAGTGCTGGTGATGATTCAGACTGATTGCATTAAATTTTTGTTAATAATAAATATATATGAGAGGAGCCCAATATAAAATGCAAATACTTTCCTAAGGGATATAATGAATTGAGTGGAGAATGTAGCCTTTATCAACAACCATCAGAATAGCTGCTGCTTGGTTTCCAAGCCATGGCATGTCAGCAATAAGTATCCCAATCCACGTTTTTGAATTTGAAAAGCAAATACTTGGTTGTTACTATTTCAGTTACCTTGATATGGAATGACAGAAGAAAATACAGAATGGAGCATGAAGTCTATGTGAGAGAGACAGAGGATGCACGATGGGGAATCTCAAAGTCTCTTAATAATTGAGATTTGACCTAAATCTTATTTTCACCTTCACTAGGACTACTGGTAGCCCTCGACTTATGAGTACAATTGAGCCCAAAATTGGTTGGTAAGTGAGGCAGTTGTTGAATGAGTCATGCCTCATTTTACAACCTTTTTGCCATAGCCGTTAAGAGAATCACTCCAGTTTTTTAGTGAATCATATTAAGTTGAATCTGACTTTGCTTGTTGGATGGCAGCTAGAAAAGTTACAAATGGTGATTATGTGACCCCAGGATGGTGCAGTTCTCATAAATACATGCTGGTTGCCAACTGCCCAAATTTTGATCACATGACCCTGGGGATGCTGCAACAGTCATAAGTGAAGTCTGTCATGAGTCAATTTTTCCAGTGCTCTTGTAATTTTGAATGGTCACTATATGAATGGTTGTAAATTGAGAACTACCTTTACATTCCTTTTATATCCTCACATCTTAGCCATTTTCTGACTGGTCTGTAGATTTTAATCTCCTTGTTTTCATTTATCAATCATGCTTACACTGAGCTGGCATTTGTCTTTTATATCTTTATTGTGTTTGGCTAGTACTTGCGGTTCCCGGAAGAACAGATTCAAGGGATCACATCAGAAAAGGCACCAGATAAGAACTGGTTTCTTAAAACTGCAGTAGCAGAAATCATAAAGAGTAATTAATTCCTTTCATTCTCTCTGCTTGCCCCACCAAGCCCTTGTATCAGTGTTATTTTGGTGGACAGTGGAGCTGTGCCTTCTCACAGCACCATCTATGAAGTAATATCCTTCCCTCATCCTGAAATTCAGAGTGACCCGACCCTGTTAACCTTTCATAAGACACGGAAGACCTGGCTGTTTCCCCAGGCATTTGGGTCAAGAGGCTTGATGACCTCTGCTTTTATTGATGTGATTTTTATGGAGGTGGGAGTGTCATAGTTTTATCCTTGAACAACCAGGGTTGTATGTTGCAGTTTTTGTGCTTTTTAATTCATGTATACTGCTCTCATACATGTGTGAGGTCGGTGGCAATATAAACCAAATAAAAAAAATACTGAGCTAATTAATTTTATGCAAGAAATGCCTAATAACTTGACATAATAAAAGAAGTTTGCTTCTTGGTCTGCATTTCTTGTGTACAAATTGCCTGTTAGTTGATATAACTAGAATTCTTCCTTCTTTCTTAGGAATGGTAAGCAAAACCTGGTGGGACACAAACTCTGCTATCAACAACATTGGTAATTTCTTCTCTTGTGGTTTCTGAGACTTCAACAAAACCCAATTCCATAATGTTTGATACTTTTCAAAGGTTTCATGTTGTTCATATTTGCTATTAAAAAGAAAATGATTTGGTAGGAAGACCATAGTACAGTTGCTTCTGCTCTTTTGAATAAAGTGCATTCTGGGAAAAAATGTATCTCACCTCTCCCTCCATAATGCCTGTAAAGGACAAGATCTGATAAAATGCTGCGGCAGATTTGGGTGGGTAGGTGGGTGGTTGAAAAGAAAAAATCTCCAAGAGAAATTGCTGTCATTCTTTCTAATGGCATTTGGTCAGACAAGTTGTCAGAAAGAATCTTGGACTGGATGTGAATTATTTTTTTCACCTATATTTTGCACTAATATAGGAAAGATAATTTGGTCTAGTCAGTGGCTACGATTCCAGGCTAGAAACCAAGAACTATGAGTTCTAGTTCTGCCTTAGGTATGAGAGCTGGCTGGGTGATTTTGGATTTGTCAGTCTCACAGCCCCATGACATCATGCATGTGCAACAAGCTGGTTGGTTTATTCCTGTCGCAATCAAATTAGAGCCTTGGTGGAGCAGTGGGCTAATGCCTCCTTAAGTAACACCAGCTGCCTGCAATTAGTGCAGGTTCGCATCCCACCAGGCTCAAGGTTGACTCAGCCTTCCATCCTACCGAGGTAGGTAAAATGAGGACCCAGATTGTTGGGGGCAATAAGCTGACTTTGTAATAATGCCGCTTGGCGGGGGCCGAAAGCCCTAATCAGCAAACATATACATAGAATGAAGGCTATTGCTAAGCATATTGGTTTGTGCTTAAATTGTAAGCCGCGCTGAGTCTTCGGAGAAGGGCGGGATATAAATGGGATTAAAATTAAAAAAAAAATTAAAATTAAATGGATCAAAACAAAACAGATCCTGCACTTGGAGAAAAACACTATGAAAAAAAGAACATTTGCACTAATGTATGCCATATTGTTATTGGTTTCAACAAAACGTTTTATAAATTATGGAGTATTATACAATCTAAAATGGGAAAGAGATGGGGTAGAAAAAAATGTAGGTCTGAAGAACATAGTATTTTGAGAATTTCAGGGACAGAGTGTTCCAGAGATGTGGCACCATCACAGGTAACTAGCAGGTGATGGTCAGTTTACACATCAAGATTTCATCTGATTTAAACATTCTAGCAGTAGTCTAGTGCAGTTTTTTTTTCCAGGCATGGCAACTTTAAGATGAGTGGACTTCAACACTCATTCCCTGCCTAGCATGCTGACTGGGGAATTCTGGGAATTGAATTCCACATGTCTTAAAAGTTGCCAAGTTTGAAAAACAGTAGTTAAGAACATTAGTAACCTATCAAATTTAATTAATTCTAATTAGTTATAATTGTCCATAATGTATGCATATAATTATATAGAATAATAGTGTTATTCTGGAATAATGCTACATTTATTTATTTATTTATTTATTTTAATTCCATTTATATCCCGCCCTTCTCCGAAGACTCAGGGCGGCTTACAAGCTTAGCAGTAGCCTTCATTCTATGTATATGCCTGCTTATTAGGGCTTTCACACACACCCCCAAGCGGCATTATTACAAAGTCAGCTTAATTGCCCCCAACAATCTGGGTCCTCATTTTACCTACCTCGGAAGGATGGAAGGCTGAGTCAACCTTGAGCCTGGTGGGATGCGAACCTGCAATAATTGCAGGCAGCTGGTGTTACTTAAGGAGGCATTAGCCCACTGCTCCACCAAGGCTACATAAGCTTGATAATTAACTGATATTAGCTAAACAGGGTCTTTTAAACACAATTGTGCTGGATCAAAGATGGTTGTCAGGTACCTTTGGGACATGATGTTAGGGCTCTTCCAGAAAAACATTAAAACAGTGTTTGAAAGTAGTCTAAACAGCTGACATGGTAGAAGAGTTGTGCTATGAAGTAGCAGAAAGTAAAGACATCTTTATCCTTTTCATTATATACAGTAGCTCTTCCTGATATACCATGGGTCACTTGCTGTTCAGATTGCAGATCTGGTTGTCAAATCTGGATTAGCAAAACAATCCTAGAAGACGGTACCCAGGGGCCAAAGGGGAAGAGCTATGCTCACACTAATCTAAAGTAGCCGATGAATCCTGGGCTAATCTTTAGGGTTTATCTGACTGCAATGCTGGCTGGTTGATAAACCATATCAGTTTGCACTTGTGGTAAGACAACCATGTCTTGTTGCCTGCCTAGAGAGCAATGATTTCTAACATTAGAAAAGCTAAGGATTGACCTTGCTAACAAGGATTGGAAATGGGATAAAAACAATGCTATAAGATAATTGCAGGGGTGGAAAAAGTTAGATAGGCGTGTTTATGCTGTGGTTAATTGGAAGTGAGGAAGGGCTTCTGAGAAACATGGAGGAAGAAAGTCCTTAAAGCAAATGTGAAGAACTTGCAAGATCATTAAAACTCATTATGAAAATTCTTTAAATAGTCCTAAGAAAAGCTATTTTGAGGCTACTGAACTGTTAGATGAATGGGTGTTAAAAAGTGTGTGGAAGAACAATAAAGCTGAACGTCTATCTAGATGCCTATTATTGAACTGATTTTCATGAATGTGATTCTGAAGATATGTTTCATTTGGTTTAAAATAGACATTACAGTTTAATATATGCAAGTGCAAATGGTGTACAATAAAAGAAAAAAATTCTTTAATTTTCATGCATTTTGCTCATCCTGAACAATGATGCTTAGGTCTCTCCCAACATGGTTTGGAGTGGCAGAAGACAGCATTTTCCTTGGAATGGCTCTATCTCTGTGGAATAGTTGATTCCTAGAAATCTGAGTGGTGCTTAGAAAAGTGGTGAAGACAAGATCCTTCCTTTTTTCCTTTCTCTCTCTTTCTCACAAAAAGGATTGTGGCTGAATAAGAGATGCTGGATTTGGTTTTTGTGTATGTATTAGTACGATTGACTGCATTTTTTTTAATCCCATTTATATCCCGCCCTTCTCCGAAGACTCAGGGTGGCTTACAATCTAAGCACAAATCTATGTGCTTAGCAATAGCCTTCATTCTATGTATATGCCTGCTTATTAGGGCTTTCAGGGGGGCCCAAGCGGCATTATTACAAAGTCAGTTTATTGCCCCCAACAATCTGGGTCCTCATTGTAAACTATTGAAAAAAATTGGGAGTGTGGTTTAGATAAATAAAACCTAAACAATCAAACAAATAACTGGATCTGAACTTGCAAAGACAAACTGGAAAAGGGATCTAGGATCTGTGATAGCTCAATGAAAATTGTAGCTTAGTTTGGGGAGAGGGAAGAGATGCATTCCAATAGGAAAGGTATTAGAAGAATGGCAGTCTTTCCTTCTCCATGCCCCACTTTTACTACTCTCTCAAATTTTGCACTGCATTGAATGTGACTCACTAGAAATACAGTTTTGCCTAGCTTTTCCTTGTTCATTTATACAGAACCAAAGAATAAGTCTTCATCTGTTCCTGGCTACCTTGGGCCACTGAGTGCCTACTAGAAACACTGGTATCTGTTGCCTTTTGTCAGGACTTAAGAGTCATTGTCTCAAGGTAGCTAAGCAGACTTGCTTGGGAAGAAATGTTTAACTTTCAAGGATGACAAAGCAGAAAAAAAATGCCTATGGATCCTTCTGATAATCTGAAATGCATAAGAACTAAGAAGAAATTTCCTGACAGTTAGAACAATTAATCAGTGGTACGATGTGCCTCCAGAGGTTGTGAATGCTCCAACACTGGAAGTTTTTAAGAAGAGATTGGACAACCATTTGTCTGAAATGGTATAGGGTTTCTTGCCTGAGCAGGGGGTTGGACTAGAAAACCTCCAAAGTCCTTTCCAACCTATTCTATTCTATTCTATTCTATTCTATTCTATTCTATTCTATTCTATTCTATTCTATTCTATTCTATTCTATTCTATTCTATTCTATTCTATTCTATTCTATTCATAAATACAGTACATTATTAAGTTTTTGTTATTCTTGTTTCATGGTTTATTTGAGATAAATTATTGTAAAACTCCCAAAAATTCTAGAGGAAGTACTGATATTTAAATAGTAATAGTGGATCACTATACTTTCATATTTACAATTATAGAGGAATGTACCTCTACAAGAGAGGCAAAACGGAAAAGTAAAAACACGATTCAAAACAGTGTCACCCTGACCTTCTTGTCCTCACAAAAGGAGCAGTGGATATTTGGACAGGCTTTCAAGATTGTAGTAGCACATCTCTTTTTCAATAAAGTAGCATTCCTGGAATCCATGTGATGGTTTTTTTTGAACTTATTTACTTTAAAGCGCTGACAACAATAATACTTCTAGTATTATGCCTGTAATATCTTCATGGTGGGTCTTACAGTTTTATCCTCTGATGTCACAAATACATAGTATTTATAAAATATTTACTGAGAGGAAATCTGATGTTACAGTATGTATGAAGTGGTGTACTGGAAAGCATTATGTTGTAAATCAATTGTCTTCTGAACGCCTAACTGAAAATGTGTCTCCAGAACAACTTAGTTTGCATTTCTTGGTAATCATAATTTATTGTTGGGAATGGTGGTGCATCCTATGGGAGAAAAGATATGCTTGATATTTAAAAGGCTTTTTTTCCCTTTCAAAATGACATACGTTACTTCCCATTGTAAACACTCATACTGTAATGTTGTGGCATGTAGCTGTAGTTTGCTGTTTCTTTGCGGTTTTAGCCATTATGGAATTGTGAAGCTCTGTGGTTTCTTGTTGCCATGGTTTTTGAGTAATGCTACATAGAGATGTTTTATTCAGAGACCTGTGTGCTGCATGCCTTTGGAAAAGTATCAAACACATGGTTTGTTTGAGGGAACACATCCAATATACTTTTCTAAATGACATGTGATTTCTGATGAATTTATCTCAGAGAAAATCAAATGTTGGATTTTTAATCTCTACAAACCACCCCTAAAATTTGAGATAATTTAGGCTATGTCAGTCATAAATTGGGAATATAGGCTTATCTTTGAACAAAATATGGAAGCTGAGAACTAAATGAGATTACACAACTGCAGACTTGAAAATGCTGCATCGCTTGTTTACAGTATGAGCTACTGGGCCCAGTAAGGTATAGATATTGCTTATACAACATAGGTTGCAAGTTCCTAAAGGAGTACATTCAAACACTCAACCTATGCTTTAATATTAGTTCAAGATGCTCTGCTTATAATTTCACTATAATTCAGCAACTAGAAGTACAAATTCTTTCTCAAAGCATGTTGACTAGCTGTATTTTTATAGAAAATTGGGAAGACATGTCTCATCTGCCAAGCATTTGTGGGATAAGAAAACATCTAGAATGTTTTTAAATTACCTGTTATTTTGCTTTGGTTAGGATTTTTTGAATGAACACTTACTTTTTTTTTACATTTATTGTTTTTAAACATTGTTAACTGAATTTAAAATTGAGAAATATAAAATGAATTTCTTTCAAAACAAAGTCCATATTTGGAATAGAAAATCATATGTGTGGTTCATACTAGGCCATGTTCACAGTTGACCACACTGCTTATACCTTAGCTGGTCCTTGGGGGAAAGTTTATGAACTAGCAAAGTCTGGCAATGAAGAAAATTTGGATCTGGGCCCTGTACTGCAGCAAAGCTTACCCACTTACACAACGTTGTGCCTTAAATACTGCAGGACATATTGGCCACATTGGGACATCTGTGACGGTTGATAGATGGGGTGTTAGTTATAAATTGCTTTCTAAATATATTATCATGCTGTCTAAAAACAAAATGATTGGACTATGTGACACTTCCTTAAAAATTACTTAACTGAGCCCTGAAATGCCTATGCGTGCAATAGAAATTATTTAATGTTTCCAGGTCTTAATATAGTTGGAGCTCAATGCATTAATCAAATTCAGTGCATGGTTTCAATCATATAATACTGTAAAGAATAAGTCAACTCTCCCAAATGTTTTTAATAGGGGCAAAACATCCCTTATTGTCCATAATTGCGTTCCCATTATGTTTCTCAGTTTATAAATTTGAGGCTGAAAAAGGTTGAGGTTCAGTGGGAAGCTGAAAAATTGTATATGCTTATTCTATGGCAATTCTACATAAAATGCAAGCTTGCCTCCTTTCCAGATTTTATCCTAGCTACAGGTCTTTTCTATTCCCAGTGTTGAGTTCCAACAGGGGAAGAGAGAAAACTAACCTTCCAAGTAGTCAGTAAAAGAAAGCTTGATGTGAATTGAATAACAATAATAGTTCATTAGCTCATCTAACTCTGCCTTCCAAGGTATTCAGAATTACTATTACTCAAAATATAGTAGCTGTTGTATAAACTCAAGTTTATTGAAATTTTCGGTCCATACACAAATATCTGTATATTTTTAGCTATAGTACATATGTTTTGTGCATTTGCACATAACCATTTTGTCCATAGCATTTTACAGTAGCATATAATACACGAACCAGATCCCATATATTAAATTGTCATGTGTAGTGATGTAGTGATCCCTTCTTAGTAGTGGATGACAGCTTCCAGATAAAACCATGCAACTAAAGTTCCTTTTATGGGATGTTTGGTTATATTCTTGTAAGATAGTAAAAATCATATTGCATATTCTAATGTTTATATTCTAGGGCAGTACTATTTTCTCTTGCGGCAATGGAAGAAGAAAATCTTGATCTTGCATTTCTTTGCTTCCAGTCTAAGAATATAATGACAAACATAGTGGAAGTTTATATAAGCAATGATTCTATATAAAATGTAACTTGATATGTGGGATAATCATATTTGGTGGTTAAATTTTCCAGTAAACAGACCTTCAGATATGTTATTACTACTATTCTATATTTAGAGCACAATCTTTGGGAATAGGTTCTATTAAGCTCAGTATGTCTGATTTTAGGAATATAATTGTTGAATATTTTTCTGGCAGGTTTTAGAAAATAAACTGCGGCTATTCACTGTCCCTTTGACCAATACTGTCTCAGTCCACTTAATAAATTATATAGAATTTTGAATGTTTGTACATTGTTTGATGCAATAAACATGACCCTAAGTAGAAACATTCAACTCACTTTTTTCATTAAATTTAAACCCATCTATTATTAATTCATGCAAAATCATCTTGCAATGCACTTTATGGCATTTTATAAAGTACAGTCACTTTATGCAATTCAGAGTTGTTAATTGAACTGCAAGAGTTTGCAGAAGGTGACATTGGAGAGATACAGTGGTTTATCTTTCTCCAGTCCTAAAAAAGATATATTTGGAAACATTCAAGTAACTGAATTGGGAAAAATTTGGAAACCGCTTGGAAATCTGACATCTGCAATATTAAATAAAACCCGTTTACCTATTGGTAACAATATTCTGCAAGCTGTTTATAAGTATTGTATGGAGATATGGTGTCCTGTGTTTTGCCAGTATCAACCTGGTACCATAAGATTTTGGGGAAAACACCATATTTTTCGGCGTATAAGACGACTTTTTAACCCATGAAAATCTTCTCAAAATTTGGGGGGTCGTCTTATACGCCCAGTCGTCTTATACGCCGGAAAATAGTACATAAATCAATCGAGCGTCCCCGTTCATGCGAAGCAACTTCAAGCCTCCTTAGTCCAGTACCCCCTCCAACGTGACTCTCCCTTCCCACCCCCAAGAGCCTCTAAGCCCCTTCCCCTCTCCCTTGCAAATGCCAGACTCCGGGAGCGGCAGGAAGCCCCTCACCCTCACCCAAGCGGCATCTGAGCATAAGCAGAGCGTGCCCTGCTACCCGCTATCTCTCCCGGCAGTTGTCTTCTACCCCTGCAGGAGGACCCTGGGTAGAGGGGGCGGCATGTCGGGCCCGGCAGGCCCGACATTCAGTGGGGCCTCGAGACCACTCACTGGCAATCCGGCAGACGCCCACATCCGGCCTCACAACCAGCTGCAGAAGCCCGCGCCCAGCTTTCCTTCCCCCCCACCCGCACCCGGCTACCAGTTCCTTGGCCCCGGCCCCAGCTGCGGGTCAGCTTGCCAGTGACCAGGCCGACGGACTCCCGGCCACCAGACGCTGCGCTTTGGGAGACGCTCCCTGGCGGGTCGGGGAGGGAGCGCCCGCCTGCCGCCAGGCCGTTCCAGGAACTTCCGGGGACTTCCGGCGGGCCTGGCGCCCCTCTCACCCGCAGACCACACAGCGGCCCTCGCCAGCCGGCCTCGGCATGGCTGCCCCAAGCCCAGCTCTCCAGCGCGTCTTCTGAGACCACCTGGCTGACTGCCTCCTGGGCGGGGTTTGGCTCCTGACGCGCAGCTGCTCCGTCTGCAAAGGTGCTCTCAAATGGGTGGGTGGAAGGAAAAGCCCCTTTGGCCTTCAAAAGGGAGCCTTTGCACCATCTGCATCAGACGGGGCTGAATCGGGCTTGTGTCGGACACTTGGCAACTGGCATGTAAGTATTTTCCGGCGTATAAGATGAAAAATCTTGAAAATCTTCTCAAAAGTCGGGGGTCGTCTTATACGCCGGAAAATACGGTTCTCCTGTTTTAGTGATGCCTATTCTCCATGCAACGAATTAGAAAATACTTTTAAAAAGATATGACCAAGGCTTTTAAATGATCAAGAATATGAGATAAATTATTGGAAATTAATTCTTGAGCAATCCTTCTTGACTATGATGTGTGAAGTGCAGTTGAAGTGGCCAAGATAGTTGTCTGAAATTGAAAATGGAGTTGGAATTTAAAATAGTGAAAGAATTATCTGAGTCTTCTATGAACGCCACTATTATTTTAGTCATGATCAAAATATGTTAGATGAATAATCTGGATTTATAATAATTGTTGAAATATGAACAACTATATAGTGAGTAAGCTAAACACTGTAATTTAATATTTAGCCATCATCATATTTTAAAATATTTTAATTTTAGTGCTATTTATTTATTTAGATGAACAAGTGGGAAATGTGTCTGCTGTCTTTACTTCTGCTGGCTAATCCGTTCAATCCAGAAGTATCTAAATTGTAGTGAGGTGCTCATTTCCATCTGTGACACTATGTGTATCCCAAAAAGGACCTTTTCAGGTCCACAGATGACTTCTGATGTTTATATGCCTTAACTAAAAATTTAGAAAGCACTAAATATCTTCAGATAACTGGACATTTGTAAGAAGTATAGACTTCAGCCGTGCATAAGGGATCTACCGATGTACAGGTGTGCATATTTGTTCTCCAATCTTTGTAGGATGACAGCATGATTTTAAGTCAGGCTGCCATCCACAAATAAGTACTTACGTTATGAGGACAGTGGGCAGGTTCAAAGTAAATTATCTCCTGCTGAGATGAATATATTCCACAAGAATGTAGCAGCTTGCTAGTAAATATTATTGGACTCAATTAAGTAATACACCAACTGTGATTAAAGTACATCTCCATCTGTGTTGCCCAGTTATCACCCACATGAATAGTGTGCTTGAGATACAGTTGGGCAATAGAAAGGGACTAGATAAAATGAAAAAGCCATTAAAAATCCTGCCTAATTCACTTTTTACACTAATTAAAAAAGTGTAATAGAATCCTGATGTGAAGGGAGAAGAGTAACTTCTATCATAAAAAGCCTTGTTGAATTATATGACAACATACAGTAAATGTAATTGCTTACTCTTTAAATTCTATGTCAGATACTATTCATTTGATTAGAAAGAGTGTTATTTGGTACATACATAAATGGATAACTGTCAAAGAAGTAAAACATATACACCTTTGATGTAAAAAGAACAAAAACATTCACTAATTGAGATGAAAATAACATTGAAAAATCAAAAGGACCAAATCTTTCCAAAGTGCTTGAAATTCACGATTTTAAAATAGCAAATTTATATAATGTGAAAGAAACCTGTATACAGATTGGGATAAAATAGTATTCATCCAGTTTCAAAGAAATTCAATATGACATTTTCCCTAAATTAAATATTTATTCATGAGAAATGAAAAATGGATAATACAACTCCAGTTTTGATATAAGAGTGAAAAGGAATATATGAAATATTAGGCTAATGAATTATGTACCTATTTCATGTGAACTGATGAAATATAACACAAGCAGATTATAACAAATATTTATATTTTCATTACATATTGCCCGGGTTTTAATCATTTGTGCAGATCTTTCCATGAAAATGACTAGCTTGGAAGATTTCAAAGGGACACAACTATTATCAAAAATTGATTTATTTGGTAAATTTAACTTAACTGAGCATTGGCAGCCTAACTATTGGTTCAGATAATTATTTGTGATGGAAATAAACAACCAAAGGATAATTCCATGGCAAACACTCCAACTTCTGAATATTTCCTAGGTGCTTAATAGGCAAGAAATATAAAATTGTTTTATACAGTTGTGGAAATCAAGACATCACGATAAACTAAGCTGGTCTTCTTTTTAAAAAAAATCCTAAATCGTCCTAGCATATTTAGTACCAATTTATGATGACATCAGTTCAGTTGATGAGGTACAAACCTATCTTGATAGAGACACTGTGGGATTTTTCTGCTACAGTATAGAGTCCCAATTGAACAGATTAATGTAGGGGTTCCCAAACCCTGGGCTGTGGACTGGCACCAGGCCGTGGCTTGCCAGAAAAAGGTCCACACAAACAAGCAAAGCCCTATCCATTGGATGCAGGCAGAATACAAAACCATGCCCCCCTTCTGGTCCGCAGAAAAACCTCTCTCCATTGAATCAGTCCCTGGTGCCCAAAAGCTGGGGGGGGGGGCATGCTGGATTAATGGCTATTCCAGCTAGATTTGTTATGCCATACAATAAAACAATATTTCTTTCAATAGGATTAAAAATGACATATATAACACATGCCTATCACCTATTCCCTTTCTGGGTAAGTCCCAAAGGTGCTTTTTCATGAGGCAATTGGACTTTCTTTTTTCTCTTTGAAGATGTTTCGCTTTTCATCCAAGAAGCTTCTTCAGGTCTGACTGGATGGTGGGGAATGGAAGGATTTATACTCCTTGTAGAAAGGCTGGTCATTTGCATTCTTTTAGAGTAGTGGATGCCACCTGGAGGCTTATCTCTGTCGTCAGGGTCACCTGAGTAGTGCAAATGGGCGTGGAGCCTTCTTGGAATTGATTACAGCAGGGGTGTCAAACTCAATTTCATTGAGGGCCGCATCAGCATTGCGGTTTCCCTCAAGAGGCCAGGTGGGTATGGCCAGGGTGGGCGTGGCTAGAGTGCGTATGGCCTACTGGGTGGGCGTGGCCAGCTCTACATCGTTCGCATCAAGGGTGCCTATGGGGGCCTGGGCAGGAGTGGGACAGATCTGAGGGTCTCTGGCACAAGGAGGGTCTCTGGGCCAGGGCCAAGGCAGTGGGGGCCGTTCTCTCACTGTTTCCAGGATGGCTTTGTGGGCCACATGAAACCACTTCGCGGGCCGCATCCGGCCCCGGGCCTTGTTTGACATGTCTGGATTACAGGATTGTGTTGTAGATTGAAGATAGATGATGTTGTATCCCTCCCTCTTTTTTATACATATTTTATTAATTTTCTAGTTTTACAATCATAAGTACTTAATAAACAATGTGTTGTCCTGAGTCCATTAGTAATTCAGTGGTACATATTAACCTCTTCAATCTAGGTCCAATATTACACCATCTCTTCTTCCGGTAGTACAGATTTTCGCACATTAGGCAAATACAATTCTTATTGTTGTGTGTATATATATATATATATATATATATATATATATATATATATATATATATATATATATATATATATATTTGTGTAAATTACTAACAAAGAATTAAAGGGAAACTGAGATGCATTTCTGACTCCTTAGTCGTCCTCAGCCAGCCATACCCTTCTGAGATTCGAACCAGGGTATGGCTGGCTGAGGACGACTAAGGAGTCAGAAATGCATCTCAGTTTCCCTTTAATTCTTTGTTAGTAATTTACACAAATATATGAATTGTCCGGTGTGACTACTGCCTGTTCGATAGCCTTCAAGATAGGCTGAAAACAGGAAATAAAGATTTGCCCCATGTTTGGGGCCTAGCAAGGTAATCTAAATAGTTAACATTTGAAATATATATATATATATATATATATATATATATATATATATATATATATATATATATATATATATATATATATATATATATATATATATATATATATATATATATATATATATATATATATATATATATGTTTTCTGAGGTTTTCGCGGGTGCCTGTATGTGGATCCTTGGTTTTTCGGGTTTTTCCCCGCGTAGAACTAGAGGTGTAGGCGCAACGTTTCGACGGAATCCCATCCGTCATCATCAGGCTTTAGCTTCCTTCTTCTGGGAGAAGCATGTGGCTGTTTGTTCCTCTTTTTTAAACTGCCAGAGGGGGTATGTTCTGTGGAGGTGTGCTCTGATTGGGTAGGGGACCAAGTGTGTTCTGATTGGGTGGGAGTGTGTTTTGAATGGTGGGTGTGTTCTGATTGGGTGGGGGGGTGTTCTGAGTGGATGGGCTGGTCTCAGCTGCCAGCTCCAGACCTGAGCTGGTGAGTTGTGCTGCTTTTGTTCGGCTTCGTGTTTGTGGTGGTGCCATGTTTTTATAGTGGGTGTCAGTTTGCTTATTGTGTGGTTTGGAGGGGTTTAAAGTGGCTGATGTTGCAGCTGTAGTTAGGTTTCTGTTTTGTGGTTGTGTGTCTTTATCGTTGTGGGTTCGGATTTGCTTTTTGAATGGTTGTGTGGTGGTGATGTCATGTGATGTTATCATGAGTTTGGGTCTGGTATCATTCTTGGTGGTTGGGCCTCGTCTGTCAATCAAGGCGGGTTTCCAAATGGCTGGTAGACGAGAGGTATCATCTCGTTTATTCATGCTGTGGGGGCGTTTTTCTATCTCAATGGCTTCTCTGATTATTCTGTTGTTAAAATGTTCAATTTTGGCGATAGTTTTGGTTTTTTAAAAATCAATTTCATGTCCCGTGGCTTCAAAGTGTTGGACCAGGGATGAAGTTTGTTCTCCCTTTCTGAGTGAGTTTTTGTGCTCTTCAATGCGTGCACTTATTCTTCTGTTGGTCTATCCGATGTATGTGGTGGGGCAGGTGGTGCATGGGATTTCGTATACTCCTTGGTTTTCTAACCCAATTATGTCCTTGGGGTTTCTTAGGATGGTGGATATATATGTAAATTACATATATACATATATATATGTAAATTACTAACAAAGAATTAAAGGGAAACTGAGATGCATTTCTGACTCCTTAGTCATCCTCAGTCCTATATGTGTGTGTGTGTGTGTGTGTGTGTGTGTATATATGTATATATATATATGTGTGTGTGTGTGTGTGTGTGTGTGTGTGTATATATATATATATATATATATATATATATATATATATATATATATATATATATATATATGTATATATATGTATATATATGTATATATATATATGGATCTTTGGTTATTCGGGTTTTTCCCCGCGTAGAACTAAAGGTGTAGGGGCGACGTTTCGACGGAATCCCATCCGTCATCATCAGGCTAGTGGCTTCTGCTTCCTTCTTCTGGGAGAAGCATGTGGCTGTTTGTTCCTCTTTTTTAAACTGCCAGAGGGGGTGTGTATATACCCCGCCCTTCTCCGAAGACTCAGGGCGGCTTACAAGCTTAGCAGTAGCCTTCATTCTATGTATATGCCTGCTTGTTAGGGCTTTCGTCCCCCCCCCCCAAGCGGCATTATTACAAAGTCAGCTTATTGCCCCCAACAATCTGGGTCCTCATTTTACCTGCCTCGGAAGGATGGAAGGCTGAGTCAACCTTGAGCCTGGTGGGATGCGAACCTGCAGTAATTGCAGGCAGCTGGTGTTACTTAAGGAGGCATTAGCCCTCTGCTCCACCAAGGCTCTCTCTCTATACACACACACACACACACACACACACACACACACACTTGAATATCAACATCTTCGTTACATTTTCTTAATAATATCAATAATTTTGGTTTAAAATATCTTTTTTAACCAAAATATATCTTAAGTGATTTGCACTTAATATCCATTTGTTCAATTAATATCCATTTCCAGCTGTTTTCCTCTGGCTGAAAGACTGATTTTTCAAATCATGAAAAGTGTCAAAATTTTTCTTAAGATTCTCCAGGTCAAGGAACAGCCACCGCAGAAATGCTCCGGGAATGCTCTTTATTGTAGAATGTCAGAATCTTGAAAATTGTCCTGTTCTAGGCCACACGCACATGCACAAAGAGTTGAAGGGCTTTAGTTAAATACTACCAGCTTCTTTTGCACTAAACATGCCTTCAAATAGCCCCAGAGTTCCAATAAAGCAAAGTCTGGCACGAAGTCAACCAACCAAAATACCAAATCCAAAGTTTAGGCACGAGTCCAAAGGCATAATATCCAAATCCAGAGTCCGAGCGCAGTCAAGAAACAAGACAGGAATACAAGAAGCCAGAACCAAGACACAGTAGGAAATTGAACCATTGTTTCCAGTGTAACTGGAGGTGTAAGCCACTATAACTCATTAGGAGGGGCGAGGCTGCCTCCTCACAAGTAACCTCACTGACCTCCACTGCACCTGACCAGCTGTAGCTGCACCTTTCCCCTTTCTTCTTCAAATAGGCACTCATCCAGTTGTTCCCAACAGCCCCTCTGAGGTTTCTGGCTTCTTCTCTTCCTCTGACCCATTTATTCCCTTCTCAGAGAACTTGGAATCTTCCTGACACTTCCCCATGCCCTTCTCTGAAATTCCTGGTTGGCTCTTCCTCTTTTGAGCAGGGGTCAGTAGAAACCATCACAAAAATCCTCCAAGTTTGTCTTTGTTCCATCTTTTATCAAACAAATCAAGACAGGATTATTTTGAATTTCTTTCTCATGCAACTCCTCATTCTCAGGACTATATAAACATTTCTGAAACTCCTATTTGTGGATCTTTCATCCCTTTCCCTCTTAACAGCTTGTTTATAGTTTCCCTATACCCAAGGTCAGCTCTAAATTTCTTTACATAGAGTTGATGTAAGTTATAGCATTCTCAAAGATATTGATAAAAGTCTACAAATATTAACAGTTGTAGCAAGATTACTATTGTTCAAGGGACTTGAAACAATCACTTGAATATTTCTTTTGTCTCCCTGAATATTATCTTCTTAAGACTTACTTGCTTTGCCCTACTTTTTACCTTGAAAATTTATGCACTCCAAACTAATATAAAAGGTACACAATGTGATACAATTGTTTTCTTGTTGAATTGACTGTCAGCTAACATTGGGCTGAGCAAATGTTTTATAGAAGTTCTTCATCATTACCACACTAATAAATTATGGACTACTAATTCTCTGATTACTATGTTTTCTAATACTGTGGTTTATAAATGTATATTTATATTTTGATTATTGCCAATGGGCTCTTTTTCATCAAAGATTAAATCTCCTTTGAAAAATTAACACATTCAAAAGTATCCATTGCATATCATATGTATGGTTACAATTTCCAGTCTGTAAAAATCTAGATGAAGGAGCAGAGAGCTCTAGATTTTTTCTGTCATCTGGGACAGAAATCATGCGAGATAGGAACACCTATATAATTTGGCTATACTAAACTAGGTTAATCTGGTTAAACTAAACACAGTATTATTGAAAATCAATTCATACCAATCTTGCTGTGCTCAGCTGAGTATCAATTCAACTATACATCATACATTGTCAGTAATACTATTTTTGTTTCTAATAAAACTTTTAATTTTGTTTCTAATAAAGCCAGGTTGGTGAAATGGTTAAGGCACCAGATTAGAAACCAAGAAACCAGGAGTTTTAATCCCATTTTAGGCATGAAGTCATCTGGGTGTCATTGGATCAGCTACTGTCTGTCTACCCTAGAAAGAAGGCAATGGCAAACCTCTTCCAAAAAACTGCATAAAAGTGCTGTATTTTCAATCCTTTCTGATAATGATCAGATTATTGTGCAGAAACTAACTTGTTGGTTTTCTCAGGATAACAATTATCTTAATTGTTATTAAGATAATTAAGATAAGTTATTATTAAGATAATTAATTATTAAGATAATTAAGATAAGTTATTAATATGCCCTGTGAACCGCCCTGAGTCCCTAGGGAGAAGGGCGGTATACAAATTAAATAAAAAATTTAAAAAAAAATTATGCTTGCAAGCTTTATATATTTGATATATTTGACTTTATAATGTAGTTACCCCCTCCCCAAAATCTTCTAACGAGAGCACAATCTGATCATACAACTCTTTATGACTGCTTTTGAACAAGCCAGATATGATTCTTCTACATTTGTTCTTCTTTCATCTAGTTTATCTGTATTCTCTGATTTGACCAGTTCTGCCATTTTGCTACATTTCCACAAGCATTCAGGTGTTTCCTGGCCTACTTTTCAAATCTGATGTTTTTGTGGTAACATGTTCCACACCATATTTGGATATTTAGGTAATTTCTCCTTTTTATAAATATTTTTAGGTTAGCATATTGAAAACTAGTGAGTTAGTTTTCACATGCTAGAGGGCAAGTATCCCAACAAGCTATTTTCTCTTCATAAAATGAATAATCGCCTTTCTGTTTTAGCTTGAATTAATAATTTCTCAGTGTTTGCCACTGTGAGGCTTGCCAAGCTAATGATGTTCTATTGTTTGTAAATCTGAATACAAGATCTGAGATGATAAACCCCACTTGGGAGTCAAAGATTGTCATTTCCTAAATTGCGAAAAAACAACAGTGTATATTGTGTTACTTCATACATGCCATTTTATTATTTTTTTATTATATGAACTGTTCAACTGTTTCACTATTAGCCATACATTTATGCACATGTAAGTTTGTATATATGTGATGAGAACTTGTTTAAAAATTATGTTTGTTCAATAATTATAATCTAATAATGGAAGATCAACATTGGATGCAGCTCAAAGTTGTAGCCAACCATCACCAGGACACAGTATGAACTGTAACTCTCAAATACAGTCTTAATGAAAGCAGACATACACACAAACATACACACATCCCTACACACTTATAGATGCATTGGCAGTCTCTTGAGAATCAGACATGGTTGAACAGAAAAAAATGTTAAAGAGTATTGGACTATAATCATTGCTATGTATTGATGTTATTGGATTAGTGCTGCAAAGCAGATATGGAATGGGAAATTTACAATTACATTTGTTGAACTCCTTAATTTTTCACGTAGAGCTTGCATATCAGTAAAAGCTTTTTACTTTATATGAACAGCACCTCCTTCTTAGTTCACTATGCATAAAAATGAAAGTTAAAACTATGTTTTAAAAAAAATCTTAGTTTAATTGCTCCAAACATACAATAACACTCTTAATGAGGATTAAAATTTAAAAGTTACTATGAGCACCATAACATTATAGATAAAAATATGCAACCAAGATAAAAATTATTCAAAAAATTAAAGTCTCAGAAGGCTCACTAGTATATCAAACGGCATATTCATGATAGTTTACTTAACAAACAGACTTAAGCCTCAATATTTCAGAATTGTATTTACAAAAAAAATCACAGTTTTAAAAATATATCAATACTATTTCCATTTCTACTGCTAAAATTTCTGGCTCTCCTCAAATTGAAAGTAATATTCCCAATTGTTTAGTAACATACATCTGAATCCAAAAGTCAATTCTTGCCATTATAATTTAAGAACTTTTTATACTGATTATGATTACAGTATATATCCAACTCTCGGGATTCAGACATTTGAGAAAGTCACTGCATTTATTGGAGTCTAGAAACAAGTATTTTAGAGATGGGAACTTATAGTTAAAACTTCATTTACTTAAAATCATGACTATTCAGATGGAAAGGTTACACTGTATCTTTGAAAATAAATTAGGCCAGGAATTTTAGAGAATTGTTACTTATATATGAAGAACAGCAATCAAGAATGTGATCCCAACATGTACATATAATCAACTGCAGGTACAATGTTCAATTATTAATACTTTCAAGGCTAACACTTGTCATCTCCAACTCCTAGAGCCAATTCAGGATATTCAGAACTATTAAGAGTATGTCCACAATTTGCTTTAATCTTCTAAAGATTTTTTTAAAATAAAATACACTGCATAATTATACATTAATTAATTAAACCATATTTTACTCAAGGCAAGGAAATGGTATCACTCTAGCATTTTGGGGGGATGGAAACTGTTCCAGAAGTGAAAGAAATTGATGACTATTAGAAAATGTGTTCCATAACCCTAAACTCAGGTTTCCCCCAGAATTGCAGTCCGAGTATACCAGGCAAAGCAGACACCCACTGATTTTCACTAACTTCTGGTTTCAACTTTTGAATCAGACTGTTATCTTGCACCTTGCTTTACATTTCAAACATGCACACACACACTTAAATGTGATTGCTATGGAGATTAGCAATTTTACTTCGAGAGACAAACATCAAACAAAGAATGTAACAAAACAGAAGCTTACTTGAAGAGTTAGTTTTCAATAGGAGCACGCAAAATAGTCCAAATCCAAGGCAGAGTTCCAACAGCCCGGTCAAGGTTGCTAGTTAACATGTCAGATGTTCAAGGTTTCTTACAAACAGAATTTATAGGACAATCATGTAAGAGTCAGGAATCAGACGTTTTCAACATGGATCAGAGGAGCTTCTGACTTTCTCTTTCTGACCATCTCTTTGCTCTCTTCTCTTTTCCCTTCATCTTCCCACATTTGGGGAAAGTGGGTTGGTGATCACAAAACATTAGAAACAGCAAAATATACAGACCTAAAGGTCTTCATCTCTGCACTAGATAAAATTAGAATAAAGTGCTGCTTCATTCCTTCCCCTTTGTACAAGAATCAATTATTCTTGATTCTATATACATAGGTAGAAAATTTAAAATCTGATTTTGTTTATTTAATATCTTAGCATAGACACTGTTGATCAGTAAGGCAAACCAATGAGTCTTTTGAGTAATTTCACAGACATCCACAAATAAAAAGACATCTCGATTGTCCCTGCTGAAATACTAACCACCATAGGTACTGTACACATTTCTCTAACAAATTTCTTCCAAGTCATATCCCATATATCTTAAAGTACATAATACATTTTACTACAAAAAAATCTCTCATGAAAGTCATGAATTGATTTCAAGAGGTGGAAAAGTGAGACTCAACATGACCATTATATACAATAAGTACTGGATATAAAGAAAAAATATCACACTGAATTCCAAAGCTGAAGAGAAAAATATTTCAAATGAACGTAAGCATTTAATATGTGAACTATCTCTACAGAAACCATTAAGTGTGAGGTGATAGTTTGTATATGTATTTTATACATATCAGGTAGAAGTTGAAGGTAGTCAGTGAGGATTCACTGCTATATGAATACTCATTCATGAAGCTACCCACGTTTACGTACAGATTGCAAATACAGACTCAAAGCACCAGGCCATCTTAACAGGTATTAGGAAAAGCAATCTAACATGTTTAATATGCAAATGTTTTTTTCATTTCAAAATATAATAAAAATTAGAAAACCAAAAAAAAAACAAAGTGAATTATTGTTGTGCAGCTTTATCACTGTTATACAGGAGACCTAAGATTGTACATCATCTGCATTCTTTAATCCAGAATTGTCTATATTTTGTTTCACCACTCACATACAAAATAGGGAACAGAAATCCTTAAAAAGGAAAGAAAAAATAGCAAAGAAAACAAAACACGATAAATCCCAAAACCCAGTTGATGGCATAAATGTAGATTATCACCATGTCCATGTCAAATCGCCAACCTCGGCTATCGTCCTCAAAGTCCATATAATCCATTCTGTGGGCAGCATGTGGAAAATGCCTTCGTGTAAAGGAGTCTGTACTCTGAAAACCTGCTGGATGAATATAAAACAATTTAATGAAACAGCTTTTGGAAAATAATTTGGTTTTATAACCTTTACAACTATTTTGTATATATGCACAATACATGGAAATGAAAATGCACAAAGAAGGGAAGGACATTTTATTGCTTATTTTGTGTTTGTTCTAGTTCAGGGGTAGGCAACCTTGGCTCTTTTATGACTCATGGACTTAAATTCCCAGAATTCCTGAGCCAGCACAGCCGACTCAGGAATTCTGGGAGTTGAAGTCCACGAGTCATAAGAGAGCCAAGGTTGCCTACCCCTGTTCTAGTTGTCATAACTAGTTGTCAGAGTTATGATACATAAGATGGGTGACTATATATGTCTCATTAACAAAGAAACAGGTTCAGACTCAACCATACAAGACAGAATGACCTTTTCTTTAGAAGGCTGTTGACTCTGGGGTTGTACCACCTTAATGTAATAATGGAGAACAGGCTGGCAATTTGGAAGTACTTCTGAATTCTCCTGCTAAAAACGAAGATGGAGACCATGATCAAGAGTGACTTCATCTGGCTCCACTAGTGCAAAATGAGGCACTGGGTATGGTCACTCACAGGCTTGTTCCCTCCAGCTGGATTACAGTAATTTGCTTTATGTGGAGCTGCCTATGCAGAGCACTTGGAAACTCAGTTGATGCAAAATGCAGCAGCCCGTATGCTTGCTGAGAAGCCTCATTATGTAATGTAATATTTCTGCTGAAGGCACTGAATTGGCTTCCATGTATAATTCAAGATTTAAAATTCACATCCCAACCAATTTCCACTATCCTGCTCAGTCTACATTCCAAGAAATAAAATAGGAGGGTGCTCAAAAGAAGGCATTCTCTGTAGTAGCTTGCCACAGCAAGTATGTCCTATGTTCTCCTAGTTTTTCAGAAGCTTGAAAAAAATTGACTGTTCAGAAAAGCTTTTGAGATTGGATGATCTGGCATCAGTGTGAATATTATTATTGCTATTATTATATAAGGGCATGTTTAATTTAGTTGCATTTATTAAATTGCCATTTTTCCATTTCTTACATAAATAAAAATATCATTATGCAGTGCCATTTCTTTGTCACCTTCTTAATTCAACGTGGAAAGTGGTCTTTCCACCTCTGCACAAAAAGAAGGAAAACAGGTCATTCCATTTGCTTGGCTGAGAAACTTCATTTGGTCCTCTAAAATGTTTTCATTCAAGATGGTTTGAATTTACTAACAAATGAACTCTTAATATAGAAACACAGAAAACCGATGGCAGAAAAAGATATAAATGCCTAACTCAATTTTTTTCACCTGAGAACATGCAGCGTTCCTCAAATGAAGAAAACAAACACAATCACAAATCTGAAGTATAAATTATAGGCTCACATTTTTAAAAGCTTCAAAATTCTAACACACGCTCTGGCTTTAAATCTGTGTCATGTAAGCACATTAAGGATATTCTGGATTCTCCAGAGGATTTACATTTAAATGGGCAACCGATAGACCTGAATATTGGTGAGTGGTTAGATCCACCTATGCCAAATAGTTTGTGGTTCAAACAATCACGATGTGGTCTTGAATAAGCAGAACTTTTTTCGGATGGCAGATTTTTCTTATGTTTATTTTTCATAATGATTTTAATATATTTGTTTTCTAAATTGGTTTCTTTTACCCTGAACCTTAAAGTTAGGTAATATAATGATTCAATTCAAATTAAGACTATTATGTTTTCAGATTCTAAAATCTACTTGCTTATGTGTAATGTTGGAATAAAGAATTCCAAAGTGAGCTGCTTTTACTGAACTGGAAAGAGTTAGGCTTTTCTCCAAGGTTGGAACTGAGATTCAATTAACAGTCTGCTTACATCTTCTTTCCTTCAGCTCCTTTCATTTCCTTGCATTGATTTTTGTAGCATTTAAGAAAGAACAATTCTACTCTATGCACTCCCAGTAAAGAAAATGATAGTCAAAAATCCATGGCATTAAAGAAGATGACACAAAATGATGACAACAACAACATACCATTCTCATTTTATTAAGAACTGAAGAATAGCACACAGTGAAGTGATGGAAAATATAGTGGATATTACTTATTCTAAGTTGCTTGTCAAAGTGAGCCAACATTTTAGAACATTCTCAGCAACATCTGCATTTTTCAGTTAAAAAGGATTTTTTATAAAGTGAGATTTATCGTATGATAATTGGGCAAAGCAATTTATATTTAGATGAGAGTATGGTGTGATGTTGAGAAAATCACGTGGAAGACAGTCACTCAAATTCCTCTTAGGTTTCACATAGCCACAGTTGTTAATGAACATAACTAATATGAGTGAAGCTTTATAGAAGAAGACAAAAGAAAAAAATAGATACCACCTGAAAGTTCTATAGAGATGAAAATATTAATCAAGCAATTGATCAATTTTTAAAAGATGAGTACCATAAGTATGAAATGCAATATTAGCATTAAGAATAGAGGAAGCAGCCATATAATTGTGCATCTGCTCCACTGTTCTCTATTATTATTGGTAACTCTCTAGATTCCCAACATAGGACTTTTCCATTATTTACTATCTAATCATTTTTTCTTTAGTTGCCAGAGATTAAAATTAATAGTATCTACGTGTAAATCATCCTGAATTGTTTTTACTGACCAAGCATTGGTCATACTGCACCTTGGGAAAAGCAGTCTTCTTTTGAGAAGGAGAATCATTCCACTTGGACGAATGAATGAACCTTTATTGTCAAGTACAATCTTGGAGACAAGATAGTCAAGAGACAGGATCCACATTCAGGCTATCCCTCTATGTTTGTGTGTGTGTGTGTGTGTGAGAGAGAGAGAATTTTTTTTTTTCATTTTAGGAATTGCTACCTGGATGGAAGCTTTTTAGACTGGCTCAAGAGCAGATCAGACTATACCAAGGAGCAGCATACCAGAGGACAGCAGCATTTGTGGTTTTGTTCTATTTGTTTTTCTGGCCTTGTTTGACTTGTTGCATTTGTAATTTCCCAACATCTTGTTAGCTGTGCCTGCAGAGCCAGTTTTGGTTGGTTGCATTGTGCCATGCTGTTGCGGCTGGACAATGGCTTTTTGGTTTAGGAGGCTAATTTTGAGGACTTGTTTTGGGGAAGATGACTAATGCTGTTGCTGAGGACTGGATTGCTGCTGGATGCTAAGGAAGGGCTGATATGGATTGCTGTGGAATGTTTCTGCCAGACACTCTTGGGCTTCTGTTGGCATTTTTGCTGGGGACTCTGCTAGTGGATGCCGTTGACACTGCCTGGTTTCTTCTAAATTTCTGACTTTCTTCCTTTGAAAAATGGTGAGATGGCCCCATGAAGGCAGGAAGTAAGAAGAAATTCCATCTAGCTTCATCTGTTTTTAAGCTCCTTGTCTTTAAGTATTTTGCGAATGGACAGTTGCCTCCACTGGGTAAGAGCCAGGAAGGAATTGTTGGTGAATGAAGGTGGGAAGGGAGCCTTGCGTGTTGGAATGTAATGAACATGCTGTAATGTGTGTATATATTTTGTAGTGGATGGGGAGGTAAGGCTGAGTATTCTGTTGATGCTGAGAGCTGGTGATGCTACAGTGTCTTGGGGCTCTGGCTTCTCTGGATGGCGGAGGATGACATTGAGAAGTTCCTGATCCTGGGTCTTAGAGAGCCTGGTGTGGGGGAATGGGCTTCCATGGGTAGGAAAGGGAGACAGGCCACAACATCATACTGGTGTCAGGCATGGGAAGGTATGGCAGGAGATTGGAAATTATAATAGACTTTAAGAACTTCAGTTTAGGAATGTAATGGATCTCAAAAAGGGAAATTCTTTGACTATTGCCAATAGTAGCTATTAGGGTAAATATTACAAATACTAGATGAATAAGTGTATCTTTCAGTGCTTTGGTCAATATGTATAGTATCCATATATCCATTTTTCAAGTATTTACATTTAGATTACAAAAGACATTAAAACAGAAATGTGATGTGTAATCAACATGGAGATATAGTATGTTTCTTTGTTCCCTACATTTAACTATAGGTAGTCCTTGACTTATTACCATAATGGAACCTGCTCATCATGGCTGTAAATTGAAAACAGTCATAAATTGGGTCAGAAAAAGGTACTACTTCACAAATTTTGCTGTCAATTTATATTGAGACATCAGTTTATATTGGAAAATAATGCTAATTTTGTACCAGAGATGATTTTTTTCAACACTGATTTTAAGAAATAGCTACTACCTAGAAAAGTAAAAGAAATCTAATAATGAGAATATAGGTTATTAGGGAAAAAAATTACAATGTGTAGCAATAAAACTTATGTACTCTGAATGTTTTGAAAGTCTAGAAAGATGAGAAAAGAATTATAATCCATTATGTTTAAAATATAATCTACAGAGCCTCTGGGAGGAATGACCTAAAAGACTTTAGAGACACTATAAATATTTTATCAGTTGTAAAAGATACAATTTAGAAAGAATAGATGCCAAGTAATTTCCCAATAAGTATACAGCATTAGAGATACTCTTTGAAGATTTTGCTTTTTGATGAACACTAATTTTCATTAATCCTGGAGATTCGTACTGGCGCTGCTAAAATGTGTAATATTGTTCAGAAAGAATTGGCAGTAGTTTGAAGGATGGATTTAAATTCAAATACATATAATTTATATTTAGGAAATGTTTAATAAGGAGGAAAATAAGTGTTGAACACAGAAGGGGATCACAGGCAGCAAGTTGAATGTATTAAAGAAAACATACTGTAGTACGTATCACTTTCAATTGGCTACGAAAAAAGGTAGCCAAAGACCTCTAAACTATTTGGCACAAGTTCAACTTTATTTAATTTTTCTTCCAATTTTCATAAAGGTGTTTAGAAGCTGGAAAGATTCCCCAAACAATTAAAAATATTGAATCTGAATGAGGAAAGTGTAAAAGTGTAAAAAGTTAGGATTATTATTATACTATTTGTTGAAGTAGACATTCTAGAATAGTGGGCCGTAGGCTGTTGACCACTAGGCTGTCTGAGTGGCTGGCTAGGGCACACGCATGTGCATGTTCACCCCTCACGCTAGCATTGTGGCGTTGCCCGGACGCTAGCAATGCTGTGAGCGTAGTACAGGCGTTAGCATCACCACAAGTGCATCCCCCCACTCGCTCTAGCATGCTGGTGCTAGCGTTGCTGCTAGCACAACATCCCCACTAATGCTAACATCGCGACATCGTAAGGGTGCTAACTTCACCCAAGCATCGCGCAGGTGCTTGTGGCCCTGTTTGCGTCACATGCTCAATCACAGCCCTGTTCATGTGCACATGGCCTTGTTTGTGCATGCGCATGCTTGCACGCATAAAGGCGCCCTGGACCGCCAACCCAGAAAGGTTGGTGACCCCTGTTCTAATGCTTATCTTGCTCTTATTAATAAACAGCTACCAGCACATTGGTTGGTATATAATATTTTTTTTACTTTTGATTGGAGCTTCAAAATGATCATTCATTCATAAGGATTTCTAAAAGGATGAGATCTTTTTATTACAAAGATTTTCTAAAACTACTGCTGTAAACTACTGCTAAGTTTGTAAAGCCGCTCTGAGTCTTCGGAGAAGGGTGGGATATAAATGGAATTAAAATAAAATAAAATAAAAATAAAATCTGAGTACCTCAGTTAACTTAGGTTTGGGTTAGTTTTCCCTGAAGATAAAGTAATAAATGTACCATAGAACACAGAAAGTGCTTCCTACTTTCGGTCTCAAAACACCAGTCATGACTGCCCTAGTTAATGTTCTGTTCTGGGGAACAATTTTATATACAGTGGCTGGATTTGAATCTTTTAGCAAAAAGTTTGGATGTTTTAGAATGGAGTGTCAAATAATGCTAAACCAGTACCTGACTTAGATTTGAATATTCAGTTACAAATTCACATTGTGACAGTACCAACAAAAAATCTGGAAGGTTCTTGTTAGGCATATGGTGTTAGCCTACAATGTTGGGTTGAAAATATATTAACCATGATGTTATGTCTTTAAGATGTTAATTGGCCAATGGGTGTGTAAGTGTTCTCATGGCCATAAGAGGGAGCTAGTAACGGAGCTTCTTTCTCTCTCTGAATTCACTGATCTCTACTATTACTGTTTTTGCTCTGCTGTTGGTTTACTACTGTTGTAAACCTGAACTGTGTTTTGACCTCTGGACCGGTAAGAAGACTTTGTATTTTGGATTGCTACTTGGACTGTTTATTTTTGAATGTGCATTTTTTTGTTCTTACACCACCTCAAAAGTAAACTACTTTTTGCTTTTACAACTCAGTGTACTCTTGTGGTTTCTGTGAGACTCTTGCTGCTCTCAGTACCCTTCCTTGTCTGTGCAACTCTTTGGTAGCACAAGGAGACCTCTGCACAACAAATTACTTAACAGTTCTAAACCATGGTTAGCACTTGCTTTTATATGTCATCAGTCAAGAAATAATACATTTTAAGCTAATAAACCCAAGATATCTGATAACCGCAAAGATGTACAGATCAGATTAGGAATATGGCTACAGTTAAAATTGTAGCTTTTATATTACACTTTTTAGTACTATAAAGTTATGTTAATTATGTTATTAACTGTGGTGCTGGAAGCAACTATTAGACATCCAATGAACTGCAAAAATAACAAACAAAGAAGACCTAGGCCAAAACTCACTTTGCTAAACAAAGGCTGTCATATTTTGGTCATCATGAGAGCTGATTCACTCAAAAAGTCAATCATGCTGGGAGCGATCAGTGGAAAAAGGAGAAGGGAACCCCACTAGTACCAGCTGGCTGGACATTATAAAGGATGACGGGATGACCATGGTGGAGCTGAAGAAGGCAGTACGAGACAGAGGGGCGTGAGAATGCTGATCCATAGAGTGGCCGAGGGTCAGACATAACTGGATGGCTGACAATAACAACAATAAAGTTAGACAACTCTTTATAGAAGGTAGTAGGAGGGGAAAAAATAATGTGATTCCCAGAGATAGACTATAGAATTAACTGACAGCTCTACCCACAGATCATTGCCTACTTCTACAACTGTAATAGGAGAAGTGAGCGGTCACTTGATGTTCTTCTGCATCAAATCTTTATGCTGCTTTAAGATCCTCTATAATGATGATGATGATGATGATGATGATAATAATAATAATAATAATAAAATAATAATAATAATAATAATAATAATAATAATAATAATAATAATAATAATAATAATAATAATAATAATAATAATAATTTGTAATGGACCTTTAGAGGTCTTCTAGTCCAACCCCCTGCTCAGGCAGAAAACCCTATACCATTTCAGACAAATGGTTGTCCATTTCTTAAAATCTTCTAATATTGGAGAATACACAGCTTCTGGAGGCAAGTTGTTCCATTGATAAATTTTTCTAATTGTGAGGAAATTTCTCCTTAGTTCTAGGTTGCTTCTCTCTTTGATTAGTTTCCAACTGTTGCTTCTTGTCCTGCCTTCAGGTGCTTTGGAGAATAGCTTGACTCCGTCTTCTTTGCGGCAACTCCTGAGATATTGGAATATGCTATCATGTCACCCCTAGTCCTTCTATTCATTAAACTAGACATACCCAATTCCAGCAACCGTTCTTTATGTTTTAGCCTCCAGTCCCCTAATCATCTTTGTTGCTCTTCTCTGTACTCTTTCTAGAGTAGCAACATCTTTTTGTCATCATTGTGACCAAAACTGGATGCATTATTCCAAGTGTGGCCTTACCAAGGCATTATAATCTAGAAGGCTATTCATTTTTTTTTGCATTATGAATAATTACTCTTTACTCTATTAACTTATTGTGTTTATTATTTAGCATTTCATGATCTGGTTTGGAATTTTCTTCTATTTTTGTAGCCTGTTGTGCAACCTGCATATTCTTGTTTAAAGTGATGCTTCACTACTATGTCATTCAGAGCATTGTTTTACCTATATTTGTTTGTTTCTACATTGTTAGAAGTTTCCTTTCATCTCCTCGATGTTTATGGAGCCTTATTTTTACCTGTACTTATTTTTCTGTATTGTATCTCAGCTCTCGATCTGTCTCTTATCCCTTATCCCAATTTCATCACAATATCTTGCTGGCTGGGGAACAACTATTATATACCTGGTGTACTAGCTAGCAGTAAGCTTACCTCTCATTTTAGTGGGGCTACCATGCTTTTTACTGCCTTCTTTTAATAAATTTAGCTATCAGATATTTGTTGATCTATACTCTGTTTGCAATTCTTAATTTTTACTCAATTTTATACACAAGATTTAATGCAGGTCAGTAATACTATCTTCTAACTTCCTATTGAGATCCTGTAAGCATACCTTGTTACTCACTGCCTTTATGATGCAGTGTTGCATATTTGCAACTGTTGGCCTTTGAATAGTTATCCATTCAACAATTTACCATTCTTACTACATAGGCAACAACTGTCTTAAGGTTTTGCATCAACTCAAGGAAATAAGAAAATTCATGAGTTTCCCTTTTCGATATTGGCACATGTGTTGGAATGGGATATCTTCCTGCCTAAACAACTCAGCTAGAATTTTCTGAGAGTGCCTACTCAAGCATGCAAATGTATAGTGTAAATTCAAACAAAAACTCAACTTGTATTGTCTCTGTTGCAATTCTATATAGGTTATGGTATTACCTTCAGAATAGGCATAGATGAAAATTCATTAAAAAACAAATCCTCATAGAGAATAAAGTCTAATTAGGTCATGCATGTCCTTGAACATTTAACTTTTAAATTAATAAATTTCTAATGTAAAATATCATTAACAATTCACTTACCATCAATAACTCTGAATACTTTCTTGCAACTAGGGAGAGGCCAATTTGCTAAATTTGATTTTTGAAAATTTTCCTTTAATTTTGAATATTCCATTGGAAAGAAAGTTTCTGTGGAGTTGTTCAGTTCTACAATATATAGGAAGAAAAAAATATAGAACATGTTAGCTATCTTTATTTAGTAATAAAAATATTGGTATCAATTTTCCATTGTTTTTCACATTATGAAAACAAGAGTGTTCTTGAAGATAAGTCTGTTACTTTCCAAAAGCATTTACTATATCCATCAAGATGAATGAGACAATCTAGAGATCCATGCAGTGAACTCTTAAGATATCCTTTTTTATCTTTTTGAATAGCTGCCAAATGTGCTACCTGGCAAATGAGATTTAAAACAATTTTCTGTTTCAAAAGCATTTTTAAAGCAATTATAAGAGAAGTTGTGGGTTTCTCACCAAATTCAGAGTATACGAAGACTATACAGAGCAGAAATGATATTGGTTGGACATAAAAGCAATAGATAATTTTTAAATTATACAGATCAAAAAGAAGAGCCAGTTGGACAGAATAAGGCCTTCTGGTCTGGGTCTAAAGTCCAGTAGGTCTCCATCTTTGCCCTATGGAATACTAACAAGACACCCATTTCTTCTACTGAATATAGTTTGAAGAAAGATACAGAATATAATTTGTTCTAGGACCTTCTATTATGCAAAGTCATCCAAAATGTAAAAACACATAAATAATCTCACTTCTCATTTTCATTAACTTTGCAATAAATGAGAAATCTTTTATCTCTACCACAATCATAATGTAATTATCGATTCAGTCAGTTTTATTAAAACTTGTTATTAATGTGTTTTTCCTCTTATCCAGAAAAAAATTAATATGAATAAGAAAAAAATCATGTTGCTTGATAAAAGTTCCCAAAAGATAATCTATGATTTTTGTGTATAGTGGACAATGCAATAAATAATTAGCTAGATGTTCAGTTGCTATTTATTGCCATGTACCCTTTCCTCTGTTACTGCCTTAGAGGCTTATAGTTCGATTTGAAATACTGCATTTTAAGATTATATTCTACTTCTATACAATTTAATGCTACTAAAGGGGAATACTTTGGTGGCAACTTCATTAGCTCTTGGAGAAAGGTAGATTACCATTATGTACTGAAGACATAATATGCATGTCTGGATTTGTTCAAACTGAAAGAGTTGAAGACTCCATATTGCTATGTCTTTAATGATTATGAGGCTATAGCACTTGAGAATCTGTGGTTAATTTTAATTTACCACAAACTGTATGCATGTCAAGGAGGTAATGAAGAAAAGCAGTAAATATTAAAACTAAGCTAATTTGGTTGGAAATGGATTCACATACTAAAACTTACTTCAACCCAGTTATATAAATGGTAGGGGGTCCCTGAGAAATGCTTGCCTCATCATAGTTTAACTGCACAAATGTTTTCTTTTCATTTCTCACTACTCAGAAATCCTCACATATAAGCCTAGTTAAAAACTAAGCTGACTATAGACACTTGATAGTGAGATAGGCAGCATGTACATTTAATAAATAAAATAAAAATATTTAAAAGGGCAGACTATGCATATAAATGATAATTGGGGAGAATGTAATACACCTGCTACATGCATTCTGGATTTTGTCATAAAGATGTGCTAGTAGTTGAACAATTTTGACTGAAATACATTCAGATCTTTACATATTAACTCTATATGACATTGCCACTGACGCCACTGAGACAGATACACTTAGAAACACTTATCAGCTTGCATCACATCTAACTTAGTCCTATTTTCGTTGGCTGTATGTTATTAGTATACATTCTGTTATTTGGAATACAATTAATACTGGACATTTTCTTGAGAAGGATAGATAGTTGGAATATTAGTACTAATTGGAAATATAGGCAATAGTTACTGAAATGTATTTTAACAAAGCTTTTCACCTGATTGAAAAAAAACGTGGGTAATTGCAGTACGGCAGAGAGGGCATGGAGTGCTAGTTGGATTATCCTTGGCAAGCATACGTAGGCAAGGTTCGCAGAAAATATGATGGCATGGGTAGCACTTGTAAGGATTGAAGTAGATATCCAAGCAAACTGCACATAAGTAACTTTCCTTATCTTTTCTGTGTTCATATTCTTCTTTTGTATTCATTGTCTACAATGGAACAAAACATGAGGCAATGTCACAAACTATTTTAATCATTCAAATTAAAGATGCAATATATGCTATAATATCGTTTATGAGAATGGAATACCTATTCTATGTTTATTTTGCAATATATTCTTTGGTTTAAAATAATATGACTAAAATAATATGAAAAAGTATAGTGTGGCTCAAATAACCAAAATGAACCCATCTAATAACAACTGAAATAATAACAAAATCAACCTCCTTGATAAATCACTGTTAACTCTCATGGTGAACACACTTTATGATTATTAGATTATATATAAATTATACACTTTGATATGGGTATATCAACAGGACTAGAAATCACTAGAGTTTTGTCAATATGAGTGGATCACTCATTAAATTAAGTAGTTGGTCACTGATGGAGACAAAAAGCTGGAATAAGACTGAACATATCCTGATTCACCATATCTATTCTTATGTTCTTAAGGTTTATGATTCTGTAAACTATTTCTAATACTTCCAGAATGCTCCTCTGCCAGATTAATTAATTAATTAATTAATTAATTAATTAAAATGAATATTGGCTTATTTGCTACATGATAATAATGAACAGCAGATCAGATTTTGAGAAGCTTTAGCTTGTTAAAAGTGGACCCAGAACTTATTATGTTTAGTTCTGGTCTACAATTTATATGACATAGTGTTATTAGTGATATACATACATACATATACAATATACATACATACAGATACGTACACACACATTCACACACACACACACACACACACACACACACAAACACAAACATTTTTGAAAATGCAAAGTTAAAAGATAAAGAGGAAAAAGATCTGGAAAAAAAAGCTCAGGAAAGAAAAAAGTGAACATGCAAGAAAGAAAGATAAAAAAATAGTAAGTGAGTGACTTCTGATTTTCCTTGGTACAAATATAAGTAAAAAAACACAACTGAACACTTACTCTAAGTTTAACATTTGTATTATTTCCATAATTCTATATAATTATAATTATCAAATCCTAAAATCAACATTTCATTTCTTTTAGTTTCTCATAAAAAGTCCAAAAATGGTTTCCAAATAGAAATAAAATTTGTCAAAGTCTTTTTTCCCCCCATAAAGGTTGTCAATTTCATCATCCTGAGTTGCAAGAGCTAAGTCTTCTTCTCCTGACTCTGTTTCAGTGTGGGAAAGATAATAGCTCATTGGGGAAAAAGAATGAAGACATGTTGCTTTTACTTATAACATCAAGAAACAATGATTCATGTGCCGCAGATAAAAGGATGGAATATTCCAGCAGCATTCATTGAACACTGATGGACTCTGGACAATAAAGAAGATTAAACTGAAGAAGTTCTGAGTTAAAATGTATCTCTATTTGAATTGGAAATATGGTCTTTAGGAAGTTCTTTTGGTTTCCTGTTTCGCCTATATGACCTAGCAGATTATGGCTTAACTTAAATGGCTGTTATAAAGTATGCCAAGGAATTGTATATAAATCATTATACAGAATAAATTCCCTAAAGCACTAAAGCTATAAGCATTAAACTTGCACATGACCGAGTATTCCCGTAGGTTCCTTGTTAATAGCTAATAGGACTGCTTCAGTCAATCCACACATAATGCATTGACTGGAAGCATGTCAAGTGGATATGCACTTCATCAAATAATTGTGATAGTAGTTGAAGGAGCAAGAACTTGATAGAAATAGAGCCAAAGAATATCTATTGATCTTGAATGAATCTACATCTCCAGAGCCAGATGAAATGCACTCTATTCCATTCCAAACCGGTATCCATTATTACTGAGAAGTTCAGGAAAATGAACTTTACAAAGCATCAAATGATTGGAAGGAGGCAAAGATTTTCCTTAGCTTCAAAATGGAAAAAAAAGTTGTTTTCAAGGAATTAGAAACCAGTACTTTAAAAACAGACAATTGACCAAACTTTGTTATAAATTATTTATTTGTAATACCTTAGAAGCATGCACAAGGTATTAGTCAGTAGAGTTTTGATAAAAACCTGTGTCAGATGATTTCCCCCCCCCCAAACAGGTGACTTTCTTAGTAGACTGTAAAAATACTAAAGCATTTTACAAAATATCCCATGACATTCAACATTGATTCTTAGTGACCAGATAGATAAACTTTCTCCAGAATGAGACATTCAGATAACATGAACTAATAAACATAAGATTCCAATGGTATAGTTATTAGGATGATTTGCAGATATAAAAAATGATAGTGTTCATCAACATTCCTCAAGAAATGGAAATAAGATTATCATGTCAGATGTCATAATATTCAGTCAAGGGCTAAGTACTTCTCAACATTTACATTAAATGTTGGATAAAGAGGTAAATAGAATATTTTCAAACTTGCAGACGACGTAACATTCTGCAGGATAGCTAATATTCTAAAAATAAAAACATTCAAAATGATTGGTTACTGGAATGGTTGAAAATACCAGAATGAAATTTAAATCATGATAAATGGAATTTTTTCACAAAACCAAAAGAATTCAAATGACACTGGTTTGATAAGAGCATATATGAAAAAGATCTTAAAATTGCGATTTATCACAACCTAACAAAGAGTTAGCAATGCAACAATTGCTAAAAAGCAAATGCAATTTTATGTTGGATCAATAAAGAGAAAGAGAAATTGTTTTACTTCATTCTGCTTCGATAAGAACCCACCTTTAGTTCTAGATACCTTTTAAAAAACGAGACAAACTGGAACAGAGCAGAAATGCTTAAAGATGACTAGAAGATTGGAAAGAAATGCTATGGAGAAAGACTGAAATAATTGGGAATGTTTAGCCTCACAAAAAGAAGAAAAAATCAAGTTCCTTGTAACCTGTCATATGAAAAATGCTTTTTATCATTCCAGAGTGCCCGATTCAGTATAAATATCTTAAGTTACAGGAATACAATTTCTGGTTGAATGTGATGAAGAATCCGCTAGTAAGAGCAGTTTAATAGTAGTACAAATTACCAAAGGAGATGATGCTCTCTTTTGACGTGCTAAAGCAGTGTAGAAAGTGATCTTTTGAGGATGCTTTAATTAATGTCTTGGAGGGAAGGTATGTTGGACTAAATAACCTAAATGTCCTCTTTAAAATAGGTGATTTATTTAGTTTTAAAAAAAAATTTAAAAATTTTTCACTGAGATTTCAGAATCAAGTCATTCTAAGCTAGTCGTATGATAGGGGAATTTTTAATGGGATTGTGACCTAGGAAGGGAAGGTTAATTTCTCTGTTACTGCATGTATCAGTATTGAATTATTTCACCTCCAGGGTTCCAATGAAATTGCAAACATCAAGTAATACTTCATTGTCATATGTACTTTCTTCAAAGGGATTCCACAAATCATCTTTATTCAGAGTTCTATATAGAACATATGCAAAACCAATAAACAATAGAAAGGACAGCAGAAAGACTAAATTTATTTTGCAACCATTATGAATGTAAATAGCAAACGTTATTTCTTTACTATGAATTTATCAACAAACTTTATAAAGACAACTGGAATTTAACTTTTACAGTCAATTTTTAAATAATAGATTTAAATGTAATTAACATTTCCATATATTTCATGTATAAGTAGCATCAGCAATAAGAACACTTTCACGGTACCAACCAAAAACATAAGAATGAAATGTTCAACTCTGCTTTATCTGAACAGTTATCTATCTATTCAACCTAATGCCTAAATTATTACTGACTTAACTTACAGACCACAGATTCCATGTCCTTCAATATTAATTATTTCATTTGCAACTCCTATTGTTCAATTATTCCTGTACATATTACCGTAATTCAATTATCTCAGCTTAACATTTAGAAGGCTTTAGCTTTGGCTCACAGAAAACAAATCCTAAATTATTAGTTGAGGAAGAAATGTGCCCATCAATGTGGAGCTGTGTAGAAATGTCTAAACATAATAGGTTTCATTTTATTAATTAACTACTTAATTAAATTTTATGCCGCCTATCTCTCCACCAAGTGATTCATGTATAAGATGAGATAGATAAAACACCTTGGCACCTTTTCACAAATACAGACTGGGATCAATCTTAACTAGCTTGATGTGTGATGTAATTTTTGGTCTAAATTATTCAATGTATGTATGTATGTATGTATGTATGTATGTATGTATGTTTATGGCTATCCATCTCATAAATATAACTCTGGACTGCTAACAATTAAAAGAGAATAGAAAATTAAAAATGACAGAAAACGCATACAATAGCAGCTGAGACACTCAAAACACTCAAATGGCTACTTGTCAAAGTGAGTAATCCAAAAATCAACAAGAAGGCTCAAGCCATCATCAATTCCTGAAATAAAGGCCCAAGCAGTCATTACATAAATAATAAATTCTAACATATCTTTTCCTTGAAGGCTGTGAATCCCAGCAAAGCTGCAGGCCCAGATGGGGTGCTGGGGATAAGTGGTTAAGAATTGTGCCGATCAATTAGCAGGGGTCCTGACAAGGATCTTCAACATCTCCTTGCAAATGGCCTCTGTACCATCATGCTTGAAAGCAGCCACCATTGTCCCAGTCCCAAAGAAAACAGCAATCGAGTGCTTAAATGACTACAGACCTATTGCATTAACGTCTGTAGTGATGAAATGCTTCGAAAGACTGGTTCTCCAAGATCTTAGGACATGCCTTGCAATGGATTTCGACAAACATCCGTTTGCTTACGGGGGAATAGCTCGACGATGCCATAGCTACTGCCTTACACGTTGAAGCAAGCCATCTGGAGAAACCTGGAAGTTATGTCAGGATGCTTTTCATAGACTATAGCTCGGCTTTCAACACTATTCTGCCAAGCATCCTTATCGAAAAGCTGACCGACTTGAATTTTCCCCCTTCCATCTGTGATTGGATTAAAGACTTTCTGAGGGACCGGCTACAGTGAGGGTCGGATTTGTTTCATCCACCACCCTGAAGTTTTGCATGGGCTCGCCACAGGGCTGCGTGCTTAGCCCCTACCTGTACTCACTGTACACATACGATTGTGTATCGTCTGACCCATCCACTGTGAGCATTAAGTTCGCAGATGATACCACCGTAGTGGGTCTTATTGCAAGTGGAGATAAAACAGTGTACAGGGGAGAGGTACAAAAACTATCATTTTGGTGTTTAGAGAACAACTTGCACCTGAACATCGGCAAGACAAAGGAGATGGTGCTAGACTTCAAAAGGAAAAGAGAGGAACCTGCCCCACTTTACATCGGGTGTGTGTGTATTTGGAGAGTTTCCTCCTTTAAATTCTTGGGAGTCTACCTCTGTGAAGATCTTACCTGGAAAGTTAATACAACCCAGGTGGCCAGAAAGGTCCAACAGAGACTTCACTTTCTCAGGGTCTTGCGGAAGAACAAGGTAGAACAACGGCTAATGACCCTTTTTTAACCGGTCTACTATAGAGAGTCCTCTCGTACTGTATTATGGTTTGGTATGCTGGTCTGACAGCCGCAGATAGGAAAGCATTACAGAGGGTGGTGAGCACAGCACAAGACATTGTGGGCTGTCTGCTGACACCACTGGATGACATCACCAGGGCTCGCTGCCTCGGAAGAGTGAGAAAAATTCTCAGGGATGACTCACACCCTGGCAGTATCTCTACCATCGGGTAGGAGATACAGAAATATAGCCAGCCGTACCAACAGGCTGAAGAACAGCTTCTATCCATGGGCTGTCAGGCTCCCGAACGGGAAATAACTCTATGTATGATTGACTTGCGAGGCCGGTGTGTTGTGCAATTAGCTCACATGGTGTAACAAGATGGTGGGTTTGTCGTCACTGTGAGTTGGGGGGGGCACGAAGGGAGGCTCAGCTAATCTCACTGTACACATGTTGTACTTTTATAATAAAGGTTCATTTGTTCCTTTCCATTATTTTGGAAGTTAAAAGATGCAATAAGAAATCAATTTCATATCTTAAGAGCAAATACTGTATAAAAATGTTTAAGAAAATATGTTTTTGAAAAGTTGATTAGAATGTATGAATTCCTTTTGCAGTTGTCATATACAAAACATATTAATGATTTGAGGTAGGCTGGATCAGGAAACAGACCAATGTAACCTTATTTTATTGTTCACAGTACAACAATAGGTTCTTAAAAGCCTGACAATTTTTCTCCTCTTCCCCATCTTATATCTGACAATCAAGGTAGACCATTCTTTAGATTCTCTTTCGTTCTTTTCTTCATGATCAAGCTGATGTTTACATAATCATGCAATTCTTTTTCAAGATTACCTTTATATTCCTCTACATATGTTGTGAACAAAGCACCCAAACTTCTAATTATATATTCAGATAGTTACATATGTTCTGGTCACCTCATGCTTCGATTATAGCAATGTACTGTACATGGAGCCGCCCCTGAAGACCACTCTAAAGCTGCAGTTGGGTCAGAATGCAGCGGTGCAAGAAATAACAGGCACCTCTTGATGTTCCCTCATGTCACCACTGCTACACCAGCTGCATTGGTACCAAATTAAATTCAAAGTGCTTCAAAGTTATTATGTATAAAGCCCTGTATAGCATATGATGTAGATACCTGAGTCAACACTTATTTCCAATTATTTCTGCATAGGCAGGGTGTTCTAGCAAAGGGCTTTTCAACCTTTTCACCCATTATACCACTTTTAGGATATGGCAACATCCGAGTACTACCAGTCGCGTAGCAAGGTGTCAAAAACTTGACCCCCCCCAAAAAGGAAAAAAGTGATGAACTACAGGTAGTCCTTGACTTACAACCGTTCACTTAGTGACTGTTCGAAGTTACAATGGCACTGAAAAAAGTGCCCCCCAAGCCACAGCCAAGCAAGACACCTGCCTGCCCACCTGGTGGCGCTCTTCTTCCTGTCCAAGGTTTTCATTTTTGTGAGCATTTCTGTTGAGGATTGGCAGCGGGGGTGGTGTGTGTGTGTGTTTGGTTTTATTCCCACCCCCACCCCCGTCTGCTGGGTGGTTGCAGCAGGTTTTGGTCACTTCACATGACCCTGGGACACTTTGACCGTCATAAATATGAATCAGTTGCCAAGCATCTGAATGTAAATCACAAGACCCTGGAGATGCTGCAACATTCCAGCTGATTGGTGCTCCTGGTTTGCTTGTTGGGCTTGGGTACTAGAGTATTTTAGTTTGAGCTAACTCAAGCCATCAAACTACTGATTACCTGCTGATTCCAAGGAAATATGAGGTAGGCTTTAGAATTATTTTGATAAATCTACATATATTGTTAGGCTCATATATAGCACAAGCTCATTTGCTTGTGAAGGTTGATGCTTCATCAGTAATTTTATGCAACAAAACTTCACATAACAAATTTTCTTTTATTTTTCTTCTAATTCTCTGTAAGAGAACTTCTGTTTATTATTGTGAGGGTCACTTTACAAATGTATAATGTAAATTCAATATATACATTTATTATTGAGTATGTCATTCATTCCAAAGCAGTTATATGAATTTCCCATTTTAATATTCCATTTAGCATACATACTACTCAAGAATATTGGCAGATGGTTCTTTCTTTTGCTCTGATACTAATAGTTTCTTTGCATTTCTTGCCATCTCCTTAATTTACTATACTTTATCGTCCTGTAACAGATGATTTGCAAATGATTCTTAAATAACCTAAACAAGATATATTTCTTGTGTTTTCATAGTTTCAGATGTTTTCACAAATCTATTCATGACAATTTTACTGGAATTACACTATTCTTTCCTATATAAATTTACTGTCCAGCACGCAAGAAAAGGTAGCTATAGTGTATTTTCAAATCCTACATCCATCAAAAACTAGGTTAGCATAGAATATCTGATCCAAACAGACTAGCCTTAATAATAGATGACAGCTGTATTTTAAAAATGTGAAGCCATTAACTGAATACATCGAGGGGCAGCCATATGCTAAATAAATAAAATCGAAGTGCAAACATAACAAAAAACTAATACTATTGGAATATGTATATATTCACACACACACACACACACACACACACACACACACACACACACACTTTTTCTACTCTTTCCCCCCACATTTTTGCTTCATAATTACCTTTTTGAGCTAGGATAATCAGAACACTATGTTACAACCATGATTGTATCTTGCATTTCATTACAATGACCCTTTTACTTGCAATCCCTTTCGTATTTTTTTTTAAATCCAAGAAGTTAAATGTCATGGAAATGAATTTCAAAACAGCATGGCATGAATGAAGACTGCTTTCCTATCATTTATCTTACCAACAATTGCATTAACTCTTGAAACTGCAATTATAGCACTGCTGTAATTATCTGTACAGCAAAACCCATTATCACCATTTGGTGGAGAAATGTACTTACTAATTGTGTATCCCTTGTCGTTTTAATAAGCGATACTGTCATGGGTCACATATTTTTGTAAGTCACCATTTCAAAGAAAGCAAACATTAAACACACAGAATCTACACCTGTGAACTGAATAATATAGTTCATTCTATTGTGACAATACTTTTGAAAAATCACCAACATTTTATTTCAAGTGAAAGTAGGCCTCTGCCATACTGATTTAGTTATTTGTGCTACTATATATGCCTTCCTTTTAGATAAAACTCATGCAGAAATCAGCATGTTCTTTCTTATATATGCATTTCTGTAACTATGAGTAAAATGTTGTGCAATGTACAATAATGTACAATAATGCCCAAACAGACTTTTTGGCCTTGTTTATACATAGCCACAGACAAGTTTACAGTCATATTGAAACTACATTTAATAATTATTTAAATAGTGTTCACCGTTGTAACACCAAAGAATTTTATTAATGACATTCATGTTTTTATTCTCTTATCAAACTATTAACAACTGAACTTATTTTTGGTTTAAATTCATTATTAAATTCTATATAGAAGAAAACAAAACTAGATTAGAATTAAAGTGGTGTAGCAAAAATAAAAGCCGCAATTAATAGCACAGGTCTCACTTAGTCAGTAAATGCCTAGCCCTAGGCTATAGGCAACCATTAATACTGTTGCAAAAAAAACCCTCTACTAACATGTCCACATGGTCAGAATATGTTGAGCATGACTTAAAGGAGATTTTACTTTTAGCCTGTACAGATAAACATTTTTAATAAGGACCTGGTTTAAGTTCTATCAGTATCACTTTCGGGTCAGTGTTGATTTAAGTCCCTGAGGTTTTCTTAGCAAGATTTTGGAAGTGATTTGCCATTGGTTCCTTTCTAGGGCTGAGAGAGCCCAAGATCACACAGCTTCCTTTGTATCTAAGGTGGAACTAGAAATCAGACTCTCCCAGTTTCTAGTTTAATTACTGCACTCTTTCTAATTAATAATAATAATAATAATAATAATAATAATAATAATAATAATAATAATAATAATAATAATAAAATTGGAAAGGACCTTGGAGGTCACCTAGTCCAACTCCCTGCTCAGGCAGGAAACCCTATACCATTTCAGGCAAATGGCCGTCCATTTCCACTTTTTATATTTGTCCTTTTTGTCTTTCAATTTATCAGAGAGTTCTTTATGCAGCCATGCTGGTTTCTTTTGAGAGCTGTTATTTTTCTTCTTCATTGGTATTGTTCTAGACTGGGCTTTTATAATCTTACTTTTCAAAGTTTCCTAAGCTTCTTGAGTTGTTTTCCCCTTGAGGATTCTCATCCATCGAATCCTTCCCAAACTTTCTCTACGTTTGTTGAAATTAGCTCTCTTCAAGTCCAAGATTCTAGTTTGACTGTGTTCTATTGCTTGTGCTTGCATAATGTTGAATTCCAATATTGCATGGTCACTCCCCCCCCAAGGTTTCTGTGGTTTCAACACCTTTTATCATTTCATCTGTTAGTGAGAATTAAGTCCAATATGCTGATCCCCTAGTTCCCTTCTCTACTTTTTGGGAGACAAAGTTGTCTGCTAGGTTTGTTTGGTCTTCCACTTGGTGTAGTTTGTCTCCCAGTTGATGTCAGGGTAATTAAAGTCCCCCATTACTATTGTGATGTGCTTCCTACATACCTTAGTTAACTGACTAGCAAAAAGTTCATCTATTACAGGCATGTCAAACTGCTGGCCCGCGGGCCGGATGCATCACGATGAAACCTTGCCCTCTCCATTGCCAACAATGGGGAAAAACGTTGCACGACATCACGTGATGTTGCAAGTTTGACATGCCTGATCTATTATTTCTGTTTGGTTGGGTGGCCTAAATCTGTGTTGACTTTATTACATAACCTGTGTGGTGCCTGAGTTCCCCTATTTTCTTACCACCTGTTTGATTAATGTACTTTGTGTGGCACTCGCTATTAAAAGCTTGATTTTGCTTGACAGCAAGATTGATATTCTTGTCCACACTCACATCTATGTTACATGCACTGATAAGCCTATACATTTTTGATTGCCAGGGGCAGAAATGTTCTGTCTCAATTAACCCACTGTCCCCGTTTAGTTTAAATATTTCACCAGAAAAATCTGTTAATTTATTGTCAAGTAACTCAGTCCCTTTCTTTGATGGATGCAAACCATCTCTTTTGTACATTTTTTCATTGGACCAGATACAGACATTGTGACTAATATATCCAAAGCCTTCCCATTTACACCACTCCTTTAGCCACATATTGAATTCTGCTATGCACTGGCCTTTTCCATTTTGCTCCTTATACACTGGTAAAACCTCTGAAAAAGCAAGCCTACAGCCTGTCCTGCTAAGTTCCTGCCTCAAGATCTGGAAATCATTCTTCACAGAGAGTACATATTTTTGGGACAGATCATCCACATCACACTCCTTGCTGGCATTCTTGACTATTTTAAAAATATGCTTCTTGTCCCTACTGGCAGTAGCACCTGGAAGACACCTGACATCTTTTGAAACCTCTGTATCCTTTCCTAAATTTACATCCCTTATAACTGAATCAACAACCAGGAGGTGGCTTCTCTTTTTGGATGTCTTGCTTTTCTTGCTTGACTGGTGTGTAATACCTGATTCACACTTTCCCCTGTCCAAAACAAGTTCTTCATCTTGGACCACGATCCCCTGCTTATTTGAATTATCATCATTCCAACTACCTTGACCTGTCTCAAATGTCCCTAATTAGATCAGCAAGGGCACTGTGTCTGTTATGCAGGGACACAACGAAAGCTTTGTGTTTGTGGTTCACAGCTCTCACCTTGCCAGATCCCACAGTTGTCCATACTACTCTTCTCCTGCAGGATCTTTGTTGTAGAGGGGGCAGATAACACGGCAGCTCAATAGAGCAGAAAAGCTGAACCGGACACCTAATTTCTGCCTGAAAAGCACAGATTACAGACCCTACATATGTAATCTGTCCTTGTAGACTAGTGATTTGTTTACAGGTAGGACAGTATCCAAGTATGAAAAGAGTACTGCGAAAGACAGCAGCAAAACAAGTGTTGCACTGAACTAAGCAAAACATTAAAATGAAATCACAATTTCAGATGCACTTGCCCTGAGTCTACTACTACTAGATTTTTAGTTATGATTCAGCGCGCGGGATGCTACCTTTCTGCTCTGCACTCCCTCTTAACTCACAGTTTGCAGCACTTCCCAGCAACCTCTACGCAATTCAGATGCAATGGAGAACCAACCAGAAACTCAGCTACCTTTCTGCTCTTTCTTCTCTTTCTACCTCTTAACCCACAGCTTGCAGCACTTCCCAGCAACCTCTACGCATTCAGATGCAATGCAGAACCAACCAGAAACTCAGCTACCTTTCTGCTCTGCACTCCCTCTTAACTCACAGCTTGCAGCACTTCCCAGCAACCTCTAAGCAGTTCAGATGCAATGGAGAACCAACCAGAAACTCAAGAAACTAATAAACTTCAGATTTATACTCCCTTACCTAAACTTACTGAAAACTAGACAAGTTTATACATGTGGAATTTTAAAAGAGTCTGTTAGAAAATAGTTTTTACTCTCTAATATCTGACCTAAGCTACTGCTGCAAGAAACACTTCACTGCATTCTAAAATAATACACTGAATGCTTCCTAGGTTCCATGGAACAAACAATATCTGTAAGAATGTAACAAATATTTATTTTTCTTTTAATAGCTTGGAGTTGAATCCCTGAAAGCCAACAAACTGCAGCTGTTACAGTATTCTTGGTGACTTGTACTGCAGCCAAAACTGGCTGCTTCTCCTCATACTTTGTGCATTTGAGTTCACCTTGAGGCAAACTTTTAAGATCAGTTGATTTTCTTGGATATCACTTTACTTTCTTAATATCTCAATTCTGTTTCTCCATTCAAGGGAATGCCTTTCCAGAGAAGGTACGGGTCAGCATCTAACCTAATCATGTTAACTAACAAATGCCATTTCCTCTGCTTTCTTCTCTCTTAACAATGACAGTGGTTTTTGAATTGAATCTTTATGTTCTGAGTTGCTTCTTTAAATTACTTTAAGTAATAGATTGTTTTTGCAATATTGTGCAAATTCTGGAGCATTTAATCTAATAAAAATAACTACTTTTTAACTTTCTAGAAAAAAACCTTCCTATTTAGTCTTTCCAGGATGCAGTCTGAGAAATCTATACTGCCTATCAAGTTTGATACAGTTGAGGATCTGGAACATGGAATATTTTCATAGCTCCCAAAGTACAAGTTTCCATAAAAAAATTAACTCATGGATAATGATATAAAGCACCTATTAAGATCTTAGGAACATAAAAATGTTTTATATCTTCTGTAAAGCCCAGCCAATGATTAAATGGTATTGAGATTATTTGACATTGACTTTTAGGAAACAGAAATATTTCTTGACTAAGATGCTACCCATATTTATCATCAGCATTTTGAAAATGCAACAAAACCATTCACAAGAGATTAAGAGATGCTGCATTTCAACATCAGATATAAGCATTATTATGTTTAATCTCGGCAGCCAACAAATGAAATAATGTTAAATTTTACTTTAAAAAACATTTTCAGCATAATATAGCATGTGGCATTTTATTTATTAGAATTTACAATTTTTTGTTTCTTGGCAGCTTGAGGAAATTTGGTGCCCCCTGCTGTTAGAAAAAAGCCCTAAACTTCTGTTAGTATGTTACTTAAGAATTTTATACAAAAAAAAATTAGTAACCAAAGAGAAAAAAAATGTAACTCAAGACATATGATTAACTTATAGCATGCAGATATGCTACATAATAAATGGCAGCATTACTGGGATTTTTTTTTAAATATAGTTCTTATATTCAAGAAATAGAAATAATTACAATTATGTGCTAACATGCTAAAAGAGATTTTTAGAATGGGAATTTCAGTTTGCACTATTAACATGAAAACTGACAGGAATGCTGATACAAATGTACAGATCTTTATATTTTAAAAATGTATAAGTTTTTAATGTATAGGGTGAGTTATACTGATGGTTTAACTAAAAGGATAGAAAAAAGGGTGAATGGAAGAAGTTGAATGTCCAGCATACTACACAGGAGTTAATTTCAACACAATAGAAACTAGAGTTGCAATAAAAACAACATTCTACAGATGATGTGCTTCTTTAATTCTCACAGTGTTTTATCATAAACAAATGAAAGATCTTTTTCATTCATTCCTTTCCATTTGTACCTACAAACAGACTTAAAGCCTGCATTTGAAACACACCGGTTTTTAAGCAGATATTCAGCAAACAATCATGTTTTTCATTCATTCTTGGGTCTCCAATATTTTTTTCTGTAGTCTCATATACCCACCACACATTAACTTTACTAACCTTTCCCTCAGATTGCATAAAACTGTACAATTTTCCTCAAACCATGTTTTATTTATTTAAACCATTTATATAGCCCCCCATCTTAAAACAAACTCTGGGCAGCTCGCAATCAAGTTTCTTTCATACTTGCACTCTGATGTTGGACATTAATTTGTATCACAATGTTTTGATGCATATTTTGTCACTTGCCAACCGTGTGTTTGTAAGAGTCCAATACAAATGGCTGATCAGGCGAGTATTCATCTAAAAATTAGAAAGTTAATAACTGTTCTATTATCACTAATATATCACTTTAGATAGCTGTATTGTTTTCTAATATTGTCTTTTCAACATCTATTTTATTTTCCCGGACATTTTAATTTTATTTGTAGTGAACATGTTAATATTTTCCTACACTGGAATTTATTTATTTTTATTTCTGCTTTTGTTGTCACTGTATCAAGTTTAATTCCTAATGTCTGTATGGACAAATGCTTGCTGTGCTCCAAGGACAGTCCTGTAATCCCTTTGATACTATTCATCCATATTAATCATTGTTGCCATTGTCTTCTCAAATTTACAGTTGCTGTTGTATATTTTAACCTACTTTTATATTTTAGTCACAATTTCAAAATGTCTAAAAAAATACTGAAAGAAAGCGCTTACACATTTCAGAATAGATACTCAAATATAAATATGATATTGAATGTATATTTCATGAGGATTGTAGAATAGTTCTACAAAACAAAATGCTGGAAATATTGAAATATTGAAAATAAAATTGAGATAAATAATTGCTAGGTATGATAGGTTATTTTTATGTTTAGAAGTTCCAAGGAAAACTTTCAGAAATAATTTTAAAATACACCAAAGCTCCACTTAGTACTCATAGAAACATTCTTCATCTAATATAATCTATAAATCATTATTATACATACCTGGTCTTGCCACCTATGTTTTCTCCCCAAATTGTTCAACTGGTTTCTTTTTTTCTTGTACAACTCTTGATCAATAGTTGTGAAGGGCTGAAGAAGATAAAAAGGTATGATATGCAGCTGGAGAGTATTTTCTTTTGCAATAGTCTCTGATGAAGGTAAAAACAGCTGTTGATCAGTAACAGCACTCTCAAGATAACTTTTTGAAGCTTTCCAAACAGGATTAAACCCAGTTTCTTCTTGTGCTAATATTCTGTAAGAAGTAACTGAAAAATTCTTTGAAAGCTTGGTAGTATCTGATTCAAGTTGGAACTGAAAATAATTGTGTGCTTTGTTGGATTTCAGTGGTAAACAATCTTTTGAATTAAAACGCTGTGTTTCATGTTGCCTAGAGAAAACAGGTCTCTCAATTGTGGATATTCCATATAAAGTAGGTAGCAAGACAAGCCTCTTTCTCAAACTCTGTGGTATTCTATGAAAAGCTTTTACAGTGTATCCGTCATTCTGAGCCAGTGAAGCTGAAATACTTGCTTTTAGATTAGACACTTTGAAGCATAGTTTTTTATTATTCATCTCAAAGTTAGCTGATCTCAATTCTAGGCAAAGTGCCTCCATTAATCTTCCAGTACTGTCATTACTTTTAGCCAGATATGGAACTCTTTGATTTTCAGCTCTCAGAACTTCTAGCACTTTGGTGTATTTCTTTACTAGAATCAAAATGGCATTTACAAAGTGACAAGTGCTTTAGTTGTGATTTTGGTAACCTAGCAGCTATCGGGCAGTCAGTTTGTCTTTTACAAAGATGTATATCTGTAAACTGTCCAAATAAACATGCTGTATTACTGATAAAGTTATATTCTTCAAGACAAGCCTCACAGAATGGGAAGTTCAATTTTCCAGTTGTCCATCTGCCTATGGGAGAAAATAAGTCATTAATTCGTCATAATTCATGAGATAAGAAATGGTCATGAAGTCAATTTTCTTCCACAAAATAGGAAAGACTATATACATATCATATTATAACTGAAAAAGAGCAAATAATCAAATAACAAAGGACAACATTTAATACTTTTGAAAAAGTTCCTTGAGATAAATACATCTGGAAAATGTTCATGTTAATGATATATTGTAAACATTTAAAAATATTCTCCGATATTACTAAATACATTCATTGTATATTTATACTTACTACTGAGTATTTTTGAACCATTAAGCAGAATTAAAAACATCTGAGAAATTATAATACCATGTGCCATTAATATTACCTGATAAATAAGTTTCCCAAAGTTGGGGGTCTAGTTCTACATCAAAGCTAAATAGCTTATCAATGCTTTTACTGTTGTTGTTTTTCTGAAGTACTATAGGAACAGAACCATCTACTGTTGGTAATAAAGAGGGCATTGTAAAGAGACAATTAAGAAAAATGCTTAAGCAAGTCAAAATACCCAGTACAACAATAAGAAGCAGTATAACAGTTTCAATGCAAGATAACTGATTTAATATATAATCTTCATAATATATCAAGATTAGGCCTATTGCAAGTCCCTCTCCTTTTGAGCTAGATAGATCATGGACAAGGCAACAGGTCTCCGCAGTGGTAGTCCATAATTTATGTAGACCTGTGTTTCTCAGCTTTGGCAACTTTAAGAAGTTGGAAGTCCACACATCTTAAAGTTGCTAAGGTTGAGAAACACTTCTGTAAAGGTACAGATGGCCACATTCCTGTTAACATTTTACAAACAAGCTAGAGTTCTTTCAGCCTCTGGTAAACCCTTGAAATAAATTAGTTTAATGTTAAGAATGCCTATTTTTTTATTAATGGCTTTAAATTATATTAACTAACTAAATTGAGCTTTTATTTTTGTTCTGATTTTTGCATTTGATTTTCTTGCATTCTACCCAGAGTCCATTAGGATCGTGTGACTTATAGGTATTGCTAAATACCGTATATACTTGAATATAAGCCGACTCGAATATAAGCCAAGACCCCTAATTTTACCCCCCAAAAATGGGAAAAGTTGGTGACTCGAGTATACGCCGAGGCTGGGAAATGCAGCAGCTCACCTTATGCTCCTCTCCAGAGATCTTCCCTCAGCAGCGGCCGGCAAAGTAGCTCGCACACGAAACAAGCCCGGCAGAGGAGCCGGAGCGGCGAGCAGAGGCGCCCGGCCCAGATCCTGCAAGGCCCGGCCGAGACACGCCCCCAGCAGCGGAGCTGCTCCGGCTCCTCTGCCGGGCTTGTTTTGCATGTGAGCTACTTTGCCTGACGCTGAGAAGACCCGCTTGGGCACTCGGGTTGGTGTCAGTCTCCGCAGACCCTTCTCATTTCCAGGAACGTCAAGCGCGCTTGGCTCCCCACCCCCACGGCAGGGCAGGGCAGGGCAGAGACTTGCTCGCCCTGAAGAGAAACGAAGGGCTTGCAAACTCCCCGCGAGAAGCTGGGCGAAGCGCGCGGCTGGAGGAGTGTGTGCCTGCGCGCGTATTTACGAAAGAAACGCTCCGAGAGTTCTTCTTTCTCCGCCCCCTTGGGGGGAACTCTAGCGACTGCTGTAGCCGCGCTTCTCTTCTCGGCTCCGAAAATAGGGATTTCTACTCTCTCTCTCTCTCTCTCTCCCCTCCCCACCCCGCATTCTCCTGCCTCTTCGATTGCGACAATAAAAGGGCGAAGGGTGCGCTGGTTTCTTCCTCCTTCCTCCCCTCCCCTCCCCGATTGTCAGGTGAGGCAGCTGGAGGTCTGGCCGGGAGATTGTAGCCGTTTTGAAATGCCGCGTCTTGAAACGCCCGATCAGCTGATTTTCGGGTGGAAGAGCCGCAGCTTGAATCTGTTTGCATCTGCCTCAATTAGACCGAAACGGCCTGAATTTGACCAGAGTTGCTTTGTAATGGCTGGAGGAACTGTAGAGGAGGTCTTGCTGGGAGATTGTGGCCGTTTTGAAACACCGCAGCTTGAAACGCCCGATCAGCTGATTTTCGGGGCGGAAAGAGCCACGGCTTGAATCTGCTTGTATTTGTTTGAACTTAACCAGAAACGGCTCGTAATGGCTGGAGGAACTGCGGAGGGAGTGAATGCTCCAGCCTGGAATATTTGGAAAGGCTGGGGGAACCGGATGAACTGCAGCTTAAGCGACTGTTGCCGGAGGAGCCATGGCTTGAAACGCCCCAGTTTTGGGGCAGCGTTTGCTTGTTCCGGGTAGAAAAAACACTGTCGACCCCGGCATCTTTTGTGGGGATTTCCCATTTCCCGTTGCGAAACCAGCCGAGCCCAAGTCCACCCTTTCTTTTTTTTCCACGGCACGCTCGGTGCCTTTCCCACGATCGTGTCTCCTTCAGATCTTACGCAAGCTTCCTCGATTTCCGTGTGTGTGTGTGTGTGTGTGTGTGTGTGTGTGTGTGTTTCTTTCTTATTCCTCCCTTCTCTGGTGGTTGGAAAGGCGTGTGACGCGCTTCGACAACAACTCTGCTGGCTCTCTCGGTGGGAACCTCCCATCCTCTATATACCCCCATTTCGGCTGCTTCGCAAACTGCTTCCTCCACCCCACCCCACCTCACCCCTCCCCGCAAAAGATGCCGGGGTCGACAGCGTTTTTTCTACCCGGAACAAGCAAACACGCAGGCAACCCTGCACTATTCAGCTCAGTGAAGTCACGCTTGGTTAAAAAACAGATTTAATAATAATAATAAGAAGAAGAAGTTGGGCTGATCAAATGTTTCAATAATGACTGAAGGAGAGCTGCTTGTACCTTGGTCTTTGTGCTGGTGTCTTGACATGCCAGTGTTTTTATTTATTCCATTTATTCCATTTGATCAGCCCAAAGTACAAAAAAAACCCCCAAAAAACAAGGTCTAGTTTCACGGCGAAGAGCAACCGGAGTGCCAATCAATTAGTTAACAGACTTCATCAGTTCCAAAATCAAGATCACACCGGCAAGCTTTGTCAGTTGTCACTCGCGGCAGTACAAATACACTAGTACGGAAAGCTGCCGTTCACTTTCGGGGGGAGGAAAAAAAACACAACAACACCGCACGCTTTCCGCCCCGAAAATCAGCTGATCGGGCGTTTCAAGCCATTTCAAGCGTGACTTCACTGAGCTGAATAGTGCAGGGTTGCCTGCGTGTTTGCTTGTTCCGGGTAGAAAAAACGCTGTTGACCCCGGCATCTTTTGCGGGGAGGGGTGAGGTGGGGTGGGGTGGGGTGGAGGAAGCAGTTTGTGAAGCAGCCGAAATGGGGGTGTCAAGCCCTACGGGGACCAGGGGAGCACTTCCAACAATGCCCGCGCAGCACCGAAGGCCCATTGGCACCCGCACCCCCAACTGTTCGGCGGGCGAACGCCAGACCCGCTGCCGCACTTACAGCTGATCGGCGGCCGGAGGAGATTGCGAGCGGCTGCGGAGGTTCCGCGCCGGCACAAACAGCTAATCGGTGGCTGAAGGAGACTGCGAGCGGCTGCAGAGGTTCCGTGGCCGCATCAACAGCTGATCGGCGGCCGGAGATTGTGGACAGGCGCAGAGGGTCCGCGTCAGCACAGACAGCTGATCGGCGGCTGAAGCAGACTGCGAGCGGCTGCGGAGGTTCCGCGCCGGCACAAACAGCTAAGGGGCAGCCGGGGACGTCTACCGGTGGTCACGCAGCGCGATCAACTGAGCAGCAGCTAGAAACAGCCGCCGACGGTCGCACGGGCCTCACGGGACTTTTCGGGTCCGATGGCGGCTTGGAGAGTGTGGGTGGCTGGTTCGCAGACCTGGTGCAGGGGGGGCCAAGCCGCACCGGGCGCAACATCGGGGGGGCGCGACCGGCGGACTAGGGCAAGGCTGCTCGCGAGCGAGGGGTATCTGTGCCTGCGCCGACACAGAAACGCTTCTCTCTCCGGGTGGGGGAAGGCTCAGCGGCTCCCTGGGTCTATATACGCCTCTGTATGTGCACGCCGCCTCGCGCTCCCGCAAACGAGAAAGAAAGAACGGCAACGTCTGCGAGCCTCGCCAGCGGCGGCGTTCCTCGGTGTGGGCGTGCCTGCATCTTTGGGTGTGAGGCTTTCGGAGAGGCTGCCTTTGGCACCTGGTACTTGCAGCCGGTGTAAAAGAAATGAATTCTCGCCCGGTTTCACAGACTTGTTCTTTTACACCGGCTGCAAGTACCAGGAGCCAAAGGCAGCCTCTCCGAAAGCCTCACACCCAAAGACGCAGGCACGCCCACACCGAGGAACGCCGCCGCTGGCGAGGCTCGCAGACGCTGCCGTTCTTTCTTTCTCGTTCGCGGGAGCGCGAGGCGGCGTGCGCATACAGAGGCGTATATAGACCCAGGGAGCCGCCGAGCCTTCCCCCACCCGGAGAGAGAAGCGTTTCTGTGTCGGCGCAGGCACAGATACCCCTTGCTCGCGAGCAGCCTTGCCCTAGCCCGCCGGTCGCGCCCCCCCAGATGTTGCGCCCGGTGCGGCCGGCCCCCCCTGCACCCCCCATGCTACGCCACTGCACTACAGTCCTCGTGTTTCCCAGGGTTGCCCGTCATGCCAGACATTCCCTATAGCCCGATTCTTTAGCTCCCCACGTTCCTTAATTCGAGCGAATTTTGTCGGTGCTCCGTGGAGAAACAATATGCAAATGCTGTTTATTTAACCGCGCAAAACTTTTTTAAGACTTTTCATTTCTGTTTTATGCATGGGCTGGGTGGGTCACGAAGTTTACCTCTGGGGACAGCTCGGCCACGCCCGCGCCCACCAGCTGTTTGGTGGGCAAACGCCCAACGCCGGTGGATCCCGCCCGGCTCCGGAGACAGCCCGGCCACGCCCGCGCCCATCAGCTGTTTGGCGGGCAAACGCCGGCGGCCGCGCCAACTGCTGAGGCAGCCGTGGGAAGCCCAGCCGGTGGAACCCCCCCGGCTCCGGAGACAGCCCGGCCACGCCCGCGCCCATCAGCTGTTCGGCGGGCAAACGCCGAACGCCGGTGGAAGGCGCCCGGCTCTGGGGACAGCCCGGCCACGCCCATCAGCTGTTTGGCGGGCAAACGCCGGCGGCCGTGCCAACTGCTGAGGCAGCCGTGGGAAGCCCAGCCGGTGGAACCCACCCGGCTCCGGAGACAGCCCGGCCACGCCTGCGCCCATCAGCTGTTTGGCGGGCGAACGCTGAACGCCGGTGGAAGGCGCCCGGCTCCGGAGACAGCCCGGCCACGCCCGCGCCCATCAGCTGTTCGGCTGAAAAATTCGGCTTATACTCAAGTATATACGGTAATAGTTTAATTCATAATTAAATTGGGGCTCTTACCTTTTTTATTATAAAAGTCACCCAATCTGAAAAAGGTTGTATGTTCACGTGCCATACGTTAGATTTATCCAGGGAGGTAATGGACAATCAAGGTCGCTATAAAATAAAATTAAATGTATTATTAGCATTGTATATATTTTCAATGTAAAGTTTTTTTATTTTTTTACTTCCAACATTTTATTATATGTGTTCATTGTAAGAATTTTCCTTTCCCCTTTTCACTTTTTCCATTCTCAATATTTCTATTCTGAAGCTAGTTTATTCTTAATAAAGTTCTACTTTTATCCTTCTTTCATACCCTTTCAACAAGCTTAAACAAATGGCTGGAATTAAGTATGCCTGTTTTTGCAGTATCATCCTCATACTTCAGACTGCTTTATTTCTTGCCTTTCAGGTCTAGTAGGAAATGTAAGTTTCCCATATGTTTCCTGTCAACATTCTGACCAAGCCCAAGGCTGATTAGTTTCAGCAAGTGCTGAAAATACTTCACGTTCAGTTCTTAATATCATAATCCAAAACAATTAGATCCCAAATTATAAGGATGTTTTTTATGTTTTGGTATAAGCTGTCCTGAAGGGATTACTCTAAAATTTAATTATGATTACTTTTTAATTTATAAGAAATTAATTTTTCAGATAGGAAATATACCTGATGCCTTAACTAGGTATAATTGAATCTGCAATATCTCCCAAATAAAGTGAAAATATAAAGTATATAATGTCCACTGAAAGATATACTATAACAATTATACTACAGTATGTCTTAGAATGATTTATTGGGAGCTGTAACATTCCAATTTACCGCCAACTAATAGAATATTAGGGACGCGGTGGCTCAGTGGGTTAGGATGCTGAGCTTGTCGATCAGAAGGTCGGCAGTTTGGCGGGTCGAATCCCGAGTGCCACGTAACAGAGTGAGCACCTGTTACTCGTCCCAGCTTCTGCCAACCTAGCAGTTCGAAAGCATGTAAAAATGCAAGTAGAAAAATAGGGACCACTACGGTGGGAAGGTAACAGCACTTCGTGCGCCTTTGGCCTCTAGTGATGCTGGCCACATGACCACGGAGACGTCCTCGGACAAGCGCTGGCTCTTCGGCTTTGAAACGGAGATGAGCACTGGTCCCTAGAGTTGGAAACGACTAGCACGCATGTGCGGGGGAACCTTTACCTTTACCTAATGGAATATTATTCTTCATTTACATAAATGAATCTTATGAAAGAATTTGAAAACAGTATATTATTATATATGTTTTTAAAGTGCATAGATTTTAAACCATAAAAGAAAAGCATAAAATTGTTTAAATGTGAAAATACTTCATGTCAACAGGGCTTTTCATATACGATGATTGCTAGGCTTCCCATTTGTTATCCCAAACCAAAATGCAGCTCAGCCAAAATGCTATAATTTCTGTAGTCTCCCCTATACTAGTATAACATGAAAGTTCATCCTATTATTTTAAATTCATTTAACTGGCTTGTCGATCATCTCAGTTTCTACACTGCAAAAGTACTGTAATAATAAATAGACATATCTATAATTAGCACATATTTATGGAACTATAATTTTAATTTTTTGAAATGAAATACCTGTGTTCTTTTTATTACTTTTTTAGTTAATAACCTCTTGCGTGGATATTTGGAGTGCATTTGAAAAATGTATTAAAGACCAGGAAGTCCAACAGGATCTGTATGCTCTATGCAAGAATATGCCTCCCTTTACAAACCAGAGAGATACTTATATAGCTGTTTCTAAATTTCGGAGAGCACCAACTGTAGCAAGTTTTAACACTCTCCCCATAGCAGTTCTGGAAGGCCAATGTAATAAAGTCCCATAGAAGCTGTTATTGTGTCCTTATGGACAGGGGACCATTGAAGTCACAGCTCATGTCCTATAAAGACTCATGGATTCATTTTATAACTCCTTCCCTGACAAAATATTTGGGAAATATTGAACTCTTTTATGTAGCGCTATTACTATCAGTTCAGTATGATACAGTGTCTTTGAACGTAGAAAATGCAGAACTTTTTCTGCATGTGATAAAATAGAAAATGCAGAACTCCCATCTTATCTGTGGTGTCCCATTTCTCAGCAAACCATTGTTGTACATGTAGTCCTCTATTTACAATTTGTCATTTAAGGACCCTTTAAAGTTACAGCAGACTTTTAAAAAACTACTTATGACCTGTCCTTGAAGTTACAATTGCTGCTCTATCCCCTGCAGTCATGTAATCACATCTCAGGCACTTGGCAATCTGTTTGCATTTATGACTGGTTGCCAAGTGCCCCACGATCATGTAATTACCATTTGCATTTTTTTCTGCTGGCTTCCCCAGAAAGTCAATGGAAAAACCAGCAGGAAAATTTGCAAGCTGTTGCTGCCTGCCAAAGGATTCTCCCTCCCTTCTGTTCATTGGGGGGGGGGGGGGAACTCCTATGGGAAGAGGAGAAAGGAAGCTTGGAACATGAAGACCCAAGCTGCTTTTCTCCAGCCCAGCACTAGATTTTTTTTTTTCTGTGCATGGAGAGGAGAGGGACTCCTGCTAGAAAAAGGAAGGTTGGAATACAAAAATCAGTCAGTGTCAACTTTAAGAAAAATATAAATGGTCTGGATGATAAGACAGCTGAAAGACAGCTTGGAAAACCAGGTAGTAATCCTCAAAACTTGAATCACAGTAATTAGAAAACATAACCATCACCTGGAATTTCACAAATTAGAATGATTCTATATTGTAATTGGGACAACAAAAAGTCAACAAAATTCAAAATGATCTTCTGCCTTCCTAGAGTGTTGTTCTCTGTAGTTGGTTGAAATTTTAATATAGCAGTCACAGTGTTGGAAAAAGAGTATAGTAACACAACTATTTTTAAAATTAGATAATTTAACATTAATAACTGCCTTAAACTGAATCTATATATTATTAAAATGCTCATGTCTATAACCTTTAACTGGGTGAAATGGTGCATCATAGGTCAAAACCTTTTAAACCAAGGTACCTGCATCTCAAATAGGCTAACATCCAGAATATGTACAAAAATCCAGAACTCATAAATCCCATTGAATTTAAATTTGGCAAATTCTACGAAACAATTTATACATAAAAATTATCATGAAGCATTTTATTACATTATACAAAATATAACAATTTCCTGCTGGTCTTTGACTATACTATACAATTCGACATAGAATACTTTCAAGGTTGATACATCTCTGAATATCTCCCTGAATTTTTAAAACTGTTCAAGAACGCTTTGTCAATTGTTGGGAAGGTTTTGAGGAATCTGGTAAGGAAATATCTCTGAAATGATGATCCAAGGGGTTGTGGATGTTTCATTTACCCTAAAGATCGATTCAGATTCCATACATCAGTAAACATTTAGATCATCTTGCCACATTAGGTGCTAAGTTTATCAAAGCTATGCAAATCTTCAGAGTTGGTGACCAAAATGATGTCTTTGACTCACTCTGAGACACCTGCTAAGGATCAATGATTGAATACAGATTTGTTCAGAATCGATTTATATGGAAGGCAATTATCACAAACAATGTCCAGGTCACCTGCTGGTATTTATTGATAAGCCTGACAAGTTTTTAGGTAAAAAAAATATAGAATTAGCATATACCTCCAGTCTAACAAAGTCTTCTCTCAAGAACATTTTGCCCTTGCTTTAATTTGAAAGATTTGCTTCCTCATTTCTCAAGGATGTATACAGGTGATCCTCAATCTATGACCACAACTGAGCACAAAAATTCTGTTGCTAAGTGAGACAGTAGTTAAATGAGTTTTGCCTCATTTTTTTACCTTTCTTGCCATAGTTGTTAAGTGAATCACTGCTGCTGTTAAATTAGTAACACATTAAGTGAATCTGGCTTCCTCATTGATTTTGCTTGTCAGAAGGTCGCAAAAGGTGATCACATAACTCCAGGAAACAGCAACCATCATACATACTAGTCAGTTGCCAAGCATATTAATTTTGATCAGTGATGATGGGGATGCTGCAAAGGTTGAAAGTGTAAAAAACAGTCATATGTCACTTTTTTCAGTGCTGTTTTAACTTTGAGTGATCAATAAATGAATTGTTTGTAAACTGAGGACTACCTGTACTTCCAAATGACTGAAGGATGTGGATTGACCCTCCACATTTTGACTCAATAGTTCAATTCTGTCAGATACCGTATTTTCCGGCGTATAAGACGACTGGGAGTATAAGACGACCCCCTACATTTCCTATTAAATTATAGGGTTTGGGCTATACTCGCCGTATAAGACTACCCCTCTTCCAATGCACACCAAATAAAAATTTAAAAACATCAGATTTGATTTTAATATGGTAATTTTAATTCAAATGCTTATGACATGCAAGTACTTAGTAGGAAAACTGTCACTTATAAACATAAGGCTGTTTGTCATCAAACATGTAAACATAAAACAGTGCAAGCTAACTAAACTTAATAATAATAATAATAATAATAATAATAATAATAATAATAATAATAATAATAAGTTGGAAGGGACCTTGGAGGTCATCTAGTCCAACCCCCTGCTAAGGCAGGAAACCCTATACCATTTCAGACAAATGGCTGTCCAGTCTCTTCTTAAAAACTTCCAGTGTTGGAGCATTCACCACTTCTGGAGGCAGGTTGTTCCACTGGTTAATTGTTCTAACTGTCAGGAAGTTTCTCCTTAGTTCTAGGTTGCTTCTCTCCTTGACTAGTTTCCATCCATTGCTTCTTGTCCTGCTTTCAGGTGCTTTGGAGAATAGCTTGGCTCCCTCTTCTTTGTGGCAGCCCCTGAGATATTGGATCACTGCTATCATGTCACCCCTCACCCTTCTCTTCGTTAAACTACACATACCCAATTCCAGCAACCGTTTCCTATTTTCCTAATTCACTTTTTCACTTTTCCTAATTCACTCTAAAGCTTTCCCTGTGCAGAGCCTTAAGTAACACCAGCTGCCTTCAATTAGTGCAGGTTCTCATCCCACCAGGCTCAAGGTTGAGTCAGCCTTCCATCCTTCCGAGGTAGGTAAAATGACGACTCAGATTGTTGGGAGCAATAAGCTGACTTTGTAATAATGCTGCTTGTGGGGTGTGTGTGAAAGCTCTAATAAGCAGGCATATACATAGAATGAAGGCTATTGCTAAGCACATTGATTTGTGCTTTAAATTGTAAGCCGCCCTGAGTCTTCGGAGAAGGGCGGGATATAAATGGGATTAAAAAAAAAAGACCAAATGGGAGATCCGCTCCAGGTTTTCCAGCCAGCCCGCCCAGTTCCTGAGTCAAATGTGTCCTTAGAGCTAAGCTGCTGCTCTGGCTACGTATTCCCTACCTGCCTTTCAAGTTGCTCTTGCATTCCCCACCTGCCTACAGCTGCTCTTCAACTTTAGAAGGAAAGAAGCCCAGACCCCAGCCTGTAAAAAATCACAGACTGCAGCTTCTACTCCAATTAGTCCCGCTTTCTCTGTGCAGACTAAATGGAAGATCCGCTCCAGGTTTTCCAGCCAGTCCTGTCCCTAAAGTTTCAGCACGACCCCTGACTTTTGAGAAGATTTTCATGGGTTAAAAAGTCATCTTATACGCTGGAAACTACGGTATATATTTCTGACTGAAATAAAATTAAAGTGACTTAAATAGCAACAGCAATAGACTTACTGTATATACTGTACCACTTCATAGTGCTTTACAGCACCCTCTAAATGGTTTAGAGTCAGCATATTGCCCCATCAATCTGAGTCCTCATTTTACTAATGTCAGAAAGATAAAAGGCTGAAATAACCTTTTGTCAGTCAGGATCAAACTCCTGGCAGCTTGCACAGTTAGCTTGCAATACTGCATTCTAATCACTGTGCCACTATGGCTCCTTAAACCAACACTGAATTCCATAATAAGAACTTCATACTAACTATAAAGAATGAAGGTGGTAATGTTGTGGTGTGGGAATTCTTTACTGCCTCAAGACCTGGATGACTTGTTATCACTGAAGAAAGAATGCTCTGCTTTTTATCAGAGAATTCTACGGGAGACTCTCAGGCCATTTATGTATTAATATTAAGTGAAGCTGAAGTGCAAGTAGGTGATGTAGCAAGAGAATGATTCCAAACATACAGTCAAGTGCACATGATGACAAAGAACAAATTTGGTGTTTTGGATGGCTAAGTCCAAGTTCATGGAAAAGTAGTTTCATGACCCGAAACAGTTCATGCTAAAATATCTTTGAAAGTTACTGAAGAGAAGCAGCTCTGAATTCCTGTATGGCAATATAAGAGACTGATCACCAATTATAGGAAAGGTATGATTTCAGTTACTGCAGATAAATTTACTGAATCTAAGAGGATGATTCCTCTTTCACACTATAATCATGTGTTGGATGATTTTGTTTAAAAAATAAATTAAGCAGGCACCAATGTTTGATGCTAATTGTTTATATTCCCTTCCTCTACTAGTGCTTTGCTAATATTCAGCGCAAAAATAAAACAGGCTATAAATTAACATAAGTCATGGCTTTTTAGAACTTTCAACAAATTTGTAGTCTGCCTCTTAGGAAGAAAAGAAAGTTTTGAATAGTTAAGCAGCTTTTTCATACTAACAGCATTTAAGAGACTGGCTCAGGAATTCTGGGAGTTGAAGTCCCTGAGTCATAAAAGAGCCAAGATTGCCTACCCCTGGGTTAGGGCAAAACATGAAGAAGAAATATTGTAATTCCACCTAGATTTTGTTTGGTATAAGAGGGGTCAAAATGAAGCTAACAAGCTTTCAAGATTCCTTTATTATAACTTAGAGCAACACTGAAGCATTCCTGTAATCTTTGCAATCTCAGTTTCCTGACCTGGCCTATCTCAAAAAGCTGATAGTTTGAAACTAATCTGCTGCTGAAGATGAATTCAACTCCATTTTCTCCCAGATACTTTGATTCAGCATTGCAACCATAAGCAGAAACTCTTGGTTAGAGCGGCAGTAACGGTTAAACACAATTCTCAACAAATTTACTAAATTAAATGGTGGAGGGGGCATTATCAAAAGGTAATTATTTCAGGATTACTTTTTATCCTGCTGGAAATAGTTGCATCTTTTTTTATTCCTGATGGAAATAGTTACACCTTTTAATTATTTTTTTAGATTACTTCACTTGAAAATAACATAACTTTTCGGTATTGTGCCTCTTGACAGTGAAGGGAATATAGTGGCTGTTTCAAAGACAGATGTCTTCCTTGTAACTGTTGTGACTTTAATCATGTAGTGGAGGTCAACAGGCAGTGAGGTATCACTCAAACATGATTTATGGATCTATTTTTGCCTACCATTGGATCAGAGCAAGGATGCTTCCCCCACTACTCCAAATATAGGAACTCATCAAACTAGTTCCTTAATGCTGCCAAGGTTACCACATTAATGGTCATTCCACAAAGGTGACTTACAGCATCTCCTCCAGACATCCTTGAAATAATGTAAACCTGCCCACCTTACTGTTGTTTTGGGACAATGCTGATTAAACTTACAGAAAACTATTAGTTACTTTATTAGTTGGTAGCCTCTCTTACAGCCAGGGATGGAAAGATGCTGCAGCCAATTGACACTGAATAACTTTTAACTGCTACCTCCGAGATTGACTTAAATATCATTTTTTTAAACACAAACCCTTGGTCACTTGAAAGTTTTTTCCCCCCGTACAGTTTACGATAGAAATATTCCCCCTTCAAACAATACACCTAAGGAGAGCCGAGACCTCTTGCAAAATTCAGAAGACACCCCTTCAAAATAAAGAATCGTCCGGAGGGATTTCTTTTTCAGGAGCCCAACCTTAAAAAGGTCCCCATCCCCATCTGCGCGGCGCCTTTCCGTGCCCTGATGTACCAAGCGGCGTAAAACCGAGCGCGGCTCTCCTTCGCAACAGCAGGAGGGAAACCGGGACGCCCCAACTCCAAGGCGGCCTTTGCTCTAGCCCAGGGGTCTTCAAACTTGGCCCTTTTATGACTTGTGGACTTCAACTCCCAGAATTCCTCAGCCAGCAAAGCTGGCTGAGGAATTCTGGGAGTTGAAGTCCACAAGTCATAAAAGGGCCAAGTTTGAAGACGCCTGCGTCTAGCCCAGGGGTCGGCAACCTCGGCTCTTTTATGACTCGTGGACTTCAACTCCCAGAATTCCTGAGCCAGCTATGCTGGCTCAGGAATTCTGGGAGTTGAAGTCCACGAGTCATAAAAGAGCCGAGGTTGCCGACCCCTGGGCTAGCCGAAGAGAAGCAGCAGCACCTTTCCTGACAGCATCTTACTTTCACGCACTCGTCCTAAAGCCGCCGCCGCCGCCACGAGTAGGCCTCCGCCTCGACATAACGGCGGGCCGAGCCACCGACGCCACCCGACGACAGGCCCGCGCCCATTTACCTGTCTCGCCTCCCGCCGTCGCCGCGGCGCGCGGTCCATGCCGGAGACGCTTCGAGGGTCCGCCGGCAGGTGGGAGGGAGGGCCGCGGTTGAGGAGGAAAGCCGGGAAGGCCGTCTCAGCGGCGTCAATCCGCCGGGCTCGGTATTGGCGGCGGCGGCGACGGTAGCGGGAAACGGGAAGAGACTGGAGACAAAACGGCACGAAAAGCGCTCAGCTCCAGGCCAAGCGACAGGCTGGTTTTGCCTTTGCCACCTTTCCTTCGTCACCGCCCCCTCCCCGCCTGGGTGCGAAGCAGGAGGCGAACAGCTTTTCGTTTATTGGGCTGCTTGCGGGGCGGGGGAGGAAGGGGGTGTCGCAGCAGAAGGAGGTCAGCTAGAGGTTTGGCACGTGCACTTTTAGAGGGGAGGGCAAAGTCAGTTCAGGCATTTGGAGGCCAAGGAAGGCGCTCGAACCCGGGAACTCGCCGTAGGATGTCAAAATCTGCAGGGAGAGGAATCAGGAAAGGCAAAAGGGCGGCGAGAAGCACGCGATGGAATCCCCGCCTTTTTGTAACCGAGGCACGTAAAAGATAGAGAGCGTCTTGAGGGGGGGGGGAATGAAATATCTCCACGTGATCGCTGGAAGTCACACACGATTGGTTGGCACGTAATCACATTAAAAAGGGGCGGGGACGGATGTAGAATAAGGAGGGGCTTCCTTCGCGTGGTTTCCCCTGCCATTTTGACTTTTGGGGGCCCGGCCCCTTTCCTCAGGCACACCTGCGAAACTGATTAGCCCTTGGAAGGGAAACTCTCAGGAAATAGCATTTTAGGTTAGAGTTAGACTACTCCTGGGAAATTGAGAAAACATCCTTAAGAGGCAAATCATGCTGATATCGCTGCCAAAAAAAATTATAGCGTGTAGCTGTGTTCCTGAAGTCACCAAGAACTGAATGTATGAATTGGCTAGAAAAGATGCTGGGGAAACATGTAGATTTTAAACCTGAATTTTTTTTTATTAGGTATAATGCCAGAAAAGCTTGATAAACAGAGTATATATTTTATTCTGCATGTGACAACAGCAGCAACACTTATATTTGCACAATATTGGAAAAATGAAGAAACACAATCGGAGAAAGAAATAATTAAAAAAATATTAATGGACAGTCTATTCAAATAGAATATTTTCAAATTTGGAGCTTATTTTACCAATGGTTGGAGAAACGATCTAGGGATTAGGAATTTAATTTGTATTAGTGAATGATGAACTCAGACAACACATTTGTTGAATAAGCACTGTGCAATTATATTAAAAAACAGTAAAAACTTAAATAAATAATAATAAAAAGAAATCACCCAGAGACTGATCAATAGAGTTGCTTCTGTTTGTTGCCTATGGTTTGGGTGCTTTTTTCTTTTTCATAACATGGGGACTTACAATATGCTATTTTTACTATTCAGGAGAAGATGCTACAAGGGTCATTTGTCCTCTTATCTCCTAATCCAGGGGTGTCAAACTGCTAGCCGCGGGCCAGACGCATAACGATGAAACCACGCCCACCCCATTGCCGGCAATGGGGAAAAAGCTACAATACGTCGTGCGACGTCACGTGACGTCACGAGTTTGACATGCCTGTCCTAATCTAATCAAAGTTGCCTAGGATTATGGCATGCATGCTTGCAGGTAGAAGTTGACACTGAAAATTAGCACTGAACAGAAGTGGATCACAGCCAGGAAGACCTTGGGTCAACATTTGCTTTTCATGGCATCCCTCTGAGATGATAGGCAGATTGGAATGGAAAAGTAAGAGAACAGAATGTCTATGAGATTTTCAGTCATCCAGATCATAAATATGAATCAGTTGCCAAGCATCTGAATGTAAATCACAAGACCCTGGAGATGCTACCACATTCCGACTGATCGGCACTTCTTCTGGGCTCACGAGAAGCACCAGGATCAGCGCCGAGCTCCTGCTGGAGCCTGGCGCTGATCCTGGTGCTTCTGCTGAGCCCTGACAGCCTTGCAGCTCCAGCCGTCTCTTGTTCAGGCTTGTGCAGTGCTGCCACCGGTTCAGCTCATTCCCCTCCCCCGCTACCACTTTTCTAGGATGGTTGCGTACCACCTGCCAGGTGCCAATGTACCACAGGTGGTACCTGTACCACTGGTTGAAAAGCCCTGGCCTAATTCCTAGACATCTGGACTGCTCTCTCCTTATAACATGTTTCAGAGCTGTGAAAACATAGCTTTTCAGAAAAGCACATGAGAAACATTAAAAATGTTGCCTCTTGTTGCTTGTTATGGTATTGATTTCTTATATTTAAATTTTACATTGATACGGAATATAATATAACTGACCCCTGTGGGTTTCTGTTGTGGAAACATACAGTATAAGATGTGAATCTTAAGATTCTTTAGAAATGGAGCTGGAGATGGGGCAGAGAAGAGAAATTTAATTTGTTTTAGTCTCACTTCTCAAAGAAAAATTATGTACATGTTAGAGGTAATTAAAGTACCAATTTTCCTATGATCTTCTTGGCTGTCCTTAACATTCAGCTGTTCTTACTAAAAAAACTGATGGAGAAATATAAGGGCAGAAAGTTGTGTTTCTAGTTTATTATTTTTAGTAATTTATAGCTTGGTCTGCTTTGCAGTGGGTGGCTAAAACTTTCCAATTTTTATGACTCCTGATTGGTCAGCAATTCTTAAGTGACTTAGAAAAAAACTATTCTTTGACTAAAGAGGGAGTTAAGAAGATGGGAGAGCAAATTATTAGATATGTATTTGAAAAATCTTTAAATAAAATCCATCAATTCATAGATCAGGATGTCAAAAAAATTACTCAAACTGCTTCAGAGATGCAAATATGTGTAGTAAGTTATCAAACCACTGAGGCAATTTGACAAGTCGCTGACTGCAGAGGAGTCAATTGTAATTTTGGAATATAAACCCAACATCAGTTTTTATTATGATGGTTTAAATATAAACCTCCCTACACAATTGAAAGAAGAGTGCCAAGAAAATCTGCAACTTTTAAAAGGACAAGTTTGGGACTTTTTCCTCATGGACATTAACAAGGTTGAGAAATCCTTGAGAAAAAGAGAAGCTTATAACTACTTGACAAACATTCCCGAGAAGAAAGGGATTTTATTCCATGAAAACAAGTTGGAAGGAATGATTTAAACTTAATGAGTCAATTGGAATTAGGATGGATTTTTATTGGTCTGATATTTGTAATTGAAAGAAAGTCTTAATCTAAAGTTTGAACATATTTTTTTCCCCTTTATATATAATGCTTAAGTAATCCCTAAAATTTGTAAAATATTATTGAAAGTATATTTGAAAATATCTATGTTAAGAGAAAGTTAAAGAAATAGATGTATTAGTGTAAAGAAAAAAATTAAAGTTTTAAAAAGGATGTATACAAGAAAAAACAAATATTCTATGAGAGTAATTTGGAGTGATCTAATTTTAATGTGTTAATTGGAGTTAGTTGGAATTTTATATATGTTAAGAGGAAGTTAAAAAGATGTATTAGAATACTTTGATTTTAGAAACATGTTAAAATAAAAGCTTAGTATTTTAAAGTGGATGGAAAAAAGTTTTTTTCGCCTTAAGGTTAAAGAATCTGAAAGAACAGAGTGAATTTTGTTGATATAAATGGTGACAGTTTATAAAGATTATTAAGTGCAAACAAATACATATTATTTTAACAGCAAGAAAGATGAAGCAGAGATGGTTAAATTGATTGTTCTATTCAAAGTGTGTGTGTGTGTGTGTGTGTGTGTGTGTTTTATTTGGATATCACCTCTGGATTTTGTGCCTGTAACTTTGGTTATGCTAATTAGATTTGTTGTTATAGAAATGGCTGGTTATGATGTCGCGAGTTTGACATGTCTGTACTAATGTGTAAAAGTTGAGGCTGTAATGTTGTTATCTTGTACTGTGCTAAAAAAAGTTGGAAGTCAAATGCCTTTTTCTTTCTTCCTCATATATTTCCCCCTTTTTTTTCTTCCCTTAATTTTCTGGGTTTTTTTCTTTATATTTTACACACTGATAAAGCAATAAAAGTCAAAATACTCAAAAATTAACTGTCTGAACTGCTCTCAGTGTAAGTGGGAAATTTATGTTCCCCTCATTAAGGAGCTCCCGGTTAGAATGATAAAATTGATGTGTATGTATTGCTTTTCATTACCAATGCTCATGATAAATCATATTACAGACTTTAAAATTATATAAGAAGATAAACATTTTCATTATGCATTATGCATTGTTTCATTATTTCATTATTATTTCATTATTTTTTCATATGGATATAAGATATAAGCCCTTCTGTGTCAGTGATGAGTTGTATTTTATTTGCAGAGCAATCCTTTGTGTATTTACCTTGAATTCCTTTTATATTCTATGGCAGGGCTTTTTCACTGTTCCACAGTTCATGGGATTCTCTGCGAGATTGAGGAGAAGAAACAAGATTGCCTTTCATTAGAGTTTTGTATGTTTTTTTTACTAACTTGGAGGGCAGAAGAGAAATACTGGTCAACACAGGCAAGGAAGTAATGAGAGAACACTTTGTTGTTGTTGTTGTTAGCTGCGAAGTCGTGTCCGACCCATCGCGACCCTATGGACAACATTCCTCCAGGCCTTCCTGTCCTCTACCATCTTCTGGAGTCCATTTAAGCTCACGCCTACTGCTTCAGTGACTCCATCCAGCCACCTCATTCTCTGTCGTCCCCTTCTTCTATTGCCCTCGATCTTCCCCAGCATTAGGCTCTTCTCCAGGGAGTCCTTCCTTCTCATTAGGTGGCCAAAGTACTTGAGTTTTAGCTTCAGGATCTGGCCTTCTAAAGAGCAGTCAGGATTGATCTCCTCTAGGACTGACCGGTTTGATCGCCTTGCAGTCCAAGGGACTCGCAGGAGTCTTCTCCAGCACCACAGTTCAAAGGCCTCAAAGAACACTTAGCTACTTTTAATTCAAGTTGTCAGGGGCAGGGCAAAAGGTGCTAAAGAAAACCAGCAGATGTGGTGTCAGAACCACTAAGTATAAAAAAGAAAAAGTAGACAAAAGAAACTACAGACAAATCAGCTTGAAATCAATATGTAGAATATTCTAAAAAGATTATCTAATATTGCATTGGCAAGCAGATAGAAAGAAACAAGGTGGTCACTAGAAGCCCGTAGGGGTTTATTAAAAATAGGTTGTGCCAGACTAATAATGTTGCTTTTTAAAACTAAGTGACTGGATCAAAGAATGCTGGAGATATTGTATACCTAGAATTCAGTAAGCTATTTGAGAGAGGTAACCATAGCCCCCTTTTTATAAAATGGAGCAATATGGCATGGATGATCACACCCAAGAGAATTCAGTTGATTGAACAGAGGTACATGGTCTTCGATGGATTTATTTATAAATGAAGTGAGGTATGCAGCGGGGTACCTCAATATTCTGTTCTGAGCCCAGAGTTCATCATTTTTATAAATGATTTAGACAAAGGGATGTAAGAGATACTCAGTGAACTTGAAAATGACCAAAGCTTTTGGAGCCATTGTTAACACCTTCTGAGACTGACTTAAGGTTCAAAAGGATTTTGATCAATGTGCATATTCGGCTTTTCCAACCAAATGTGGTTCAGTGTCAAGAAATGTAGGGATCTGCCATTTGGTAGAAAAACTATGCACAAGTACAAAAGGCTCAGCACTACAGTAGTCCCTGTAAGGAAGATTTGGATGTCCTGATAAATCACAGCTGCAAAAAGAACTAATGCAATCTTGGTTTGCATCAACAATGTTATAATGTCAAGAACACAGGAAGTTATAGCTCCACTCTATGTTACCCTGGTCAGACCACATCTGGAATACCTCATCTAGTTTTGGTCACTATTATACAAAAATGATGCTGAAGGAAGAGCGCAAAGAAGAGCAATGAAGATGCTGAAGGACCAGGAAATTAAATCTTATGGAGAACAATGGAAAAAAATCTCTAAAGAAGTGAAGAATAAATAAGGTATGATAAAAGTTTTCTAGTACATTAAAGAATGTTACAGGGAAGAGGATGTGGATTTCCTCTCCATTGTTCCCCAGGATAGGGCAAGATCCAAGGAGAAGAAGAGAGAGATCTAAACCTAAGATGAGTAATGTTCTGACCATCAGAGCTATTACTTGTTGAAATGGCTGACTTCCTAAGATGCAGGTATTCAACCATTGGAGGTTTTAAAGCAAAGATTGGTCAGTCTGTCTGATATAGACTGATGATTCCTGCCCAAGGCAGGAATTGTACATAAAGACCTCCAAAAACTCTTCCAACCCTGTGGTTCTATGATTCTAGGTCTGTAGCCCTGTTCGATGGGCTTTACTGTCAAGGACCAGACAAATAGTAGCTACTCAAAAGTCCCATTGGGTTTAGAAGGATATATTCCCAAGTAAATATATATACTGTAGAAGCAACTAACTGTTATAAGAGATTAGCAATCAACGAAAATACTGGTCCAACAAATCTTGTTGAATTGCCAAGTTCAGTGCCAACTGATCATCTTTGAAGCCTTTGCACAGTCATGTTGTTCAGACATTCAGTTGCTTCCCACTCTTATAACCTGCCATTTCATCAGGATTGTCCATCAGTAATTGATTATTTTTATATCCTTGTAAGCTTAGACTTGTATCTTTAGTGATAATATCTATTTTTCTTGTCTATTGTCAATCTTTTTTATTGCCTTCCATTTTATTTCAGCATCAGGGTCTCTTCAATTAACTGTTACCTTTGTATTGGGTTCAACATATCTAAACTGTAGCGTAGTTGTTAATGTTCTAATAGTAAGCACCTAGACTTTACTCCATCTAGTACTGAATAGTTTGTTTTTATGAAGTCCAAGGCATCCTCAACTATTTAAAGGCTTTTCCTTTTATTTGTTCAGCCTTTTTGATGTTCCATCTTTCACAAATATATATTGCAATTGAGAACTTCATATCCTTGGCATTAAGTATCTGTTATGAATGTGATATCTCTTCGTGTCAATATTTTATTCTAAATGTGTCATAGTCTTTCTCCCAAGTAGCAAGAGGTCTCTTTATGTTATGACTACACTCTCAGTCCCTGTGAATTTTTGAGCTTAGAAGGATAAACTTTTCTTCTATACATAGCTAGCAGTGCCTTTTTTATTTAATTACAAAGCATTACACCAGAATTTAGCAACAAGAGATTCAATAAGCAGTGACATTGGGTGGTGGACATGTCAAGGGGGATGGGCAAAATGGCAAAAATAGTGTCATGTCATTGTGGTGCAAGCTTCATTCCTGTTTTACATACATACATGACCCAAATGGATTCAACTGGCAGTAAATAAAGCAAAAATAAATTGCCTTCTCAATTGTCAATCTTAGGTGCCTTTGCCTCTTTTTAATCTGGCTTGTACAGAGTTCTCATTCCATCTGTTGCTGAAGTCTGCATTGTAGAATTTTGACTACTCTTAATAGCATATAAAATAGCTGTGTGATTGTTTTACTTGAGCATTCCTTAGCACTGCTTTGGAATATTCAAATAAAAAAGGTACCTATTCCAGGCCTTTGGACACTGCTGTATCTTCCATGCTTTATTTACAAACACATGCAGCGCTTTAATAGCTTAATCTTGTGAAATTTTAATCAGTTACGTTGATATTTCATCAAATCCTACAGCTTTGTTATCAGCAATATTTTCTAAGGCCATTTAATTTCCCTTTTCAGAATATCAGGCTCAAGTATATCATTGATTTTAGGATCCTTTGGGGGGACGTAATAGCTCTCTGAATGACTTGGCAGGAAAGACTGAAATATGTCAAAATTTGCTGACCTTTAAATATAGCCATGTAAAATTGCTGTAAGAAGAGAAGGAAGAAAGAAAAGACCAAGCAGCAGAAGGTCTAAACTGCGGATGCTTTTATATTTCAAAATTCCTTGTTTTCTTGCAGATATTTCATTACCCAAATGACATAACATAATCAGCTAACCTCTCATGTTCTATGCTTTTCTATCTTTGCAAACTACCCTTGGTTCTATATATTAATTCACAATTTACTTTTTTTCCTTAAACTTCTTCCCTGTCTGTTTTTGAGAATCTTATCTACACTGAATCTTAATGATATCTTTAGGATTAAAACAGTTTGCCAACAGCAATTACTTTTTCCCCCCCCACATTTCATATCACTTGCTCTGATCATTGTAAAATCATAGTGCACAATCCAGTGACAGCAATTTCAGCCCAGTTTCTTTCAAACGTGAATGGAATGTATGTAGAAACACACTCCTACGCAAAGCTTTCTGATGGAATAACTCCTTAACAATGAGCATATTTATTTAACCAATGTGTAGCTTTGAAGATGTGAGTCTCTCGACAAAAGAAGAGTCAGTTGAAGCCTATAATTGAATAGCTTTGAATTATTTCAGCTGAATCTAAAGTACTCAAGGGTGGATGCTACAGAATTCCTTCAACACCTTAGTACTATCCAGTTTATAATGTGCAGTGTCAGAGGCACTACTCCATTTCCCCTAATGGTGGCATTTTCTACTTTTCCCTGCTAGCAATATATTTCCTATAACTTTTTTTATTTTGTCATGTTCTATGACTTTATTTCTTCTGTTGCAGTGTTTTCATTCATTTTGTCGAGAATACCCATACAATAGTGCAAAATCATTCCATTTACATTCATATTTCACATATATGGTCCAATATTATGACTACTTTATTGATTCATTTTAGTATTGCAGGTATTTAACATGTTTCAAGTTTTGATATTGCTGTTTTAATTTTTGTTTATTTTTGATTTTTTGTCTATATATTTTTAAAATATAAGTCTGCTATGCAAAACTTAAAAACTAAAATTTGTATCTAGAAAGAATAGTGGATTTGGGGAAGGTTACCATTCATCCAGTCCTCTCTGGACAAGTCCCCTATTTAAACTCTGAAAATTCTATCTGGATGAGTATTTAAAAATGCTGAAATATCAAGGATCAGAACCATTTCTAAGCAAGACCTCACTACAGCAGTATAGTTGGGATGATTCTAAAGAAAATGAATCCTGCTGGTGGTAGCATTGCTGTACTGCTATTGTTGTTATTGCAACAGAATGAAGTTGGAGGAAAGAGGCAGTGTATATGAAGAGCCTAGAGACTGGTCCCTTACTAGCAAGCCCACAAAGAATTTTTCCTGGAAAAGAAGCTGGCAGCATTGGCTCAAGTCCAGGAGAAAGCTATGTGGTTTGTTACTTCAGGAATGAGGCAAGAGCCACGTAGATACATACAATGGAAGCATGCAAACAAAGAACTGTGAGAAGAATGATAACCTGCTGGACATGTCCTGGTTTGCTTGCCAGAGCCAACCCAACACGAAACAGTGCAGTCTCTCATCAATGGCAGCACTTTTAGAAGAACTCTGTCTTTAAGAAAACACAAAAGAGCAGGACTGTTAGGCATATGATGATAGCCTACATAGTTGGGTTGAAAATATATTAACTATGATATTGTGACTTTAAGACATTAATTGGCCAATGGGTGTGTAACTGTTCTCATGGCCATAAGAGAGAGCTAGGAACGTAGCTTCTCTCTCTCTGAATTCTCTCTCTACTATTGCTGTTTTGCTGTACTGTTGGTTTACTACTGTGATAAACCTACACAACTGTGTTTTTGACCTCTGGACCAGTAAGAAGACTTTGTATTTGGAATACTCCTTGGACTGTTACTATTGTGTATGACCTGGACTGTTTATTTTTGACCGTGCATTTTTGTTTTTACACCACCTCAAAGTAAAATTATTTTTGTTTTCACAACTCAGTGTACTCTTGTGATTACTGTGTGACTCTTACTACTCTCAGTACTCTTCCTTGTCTGTGCAACTCCTTGGTAGCACAAGGAGACATCTGCACAACAATCCCTAACAAGGACGTTCTTTCAAAGAACACTGTAAAAATGTTTAATTGCATTGTTCAAGAAAGAGTCCTGATATATTATTTGGTTTTTAGACTGATTATCTTTTAAATTCACAGCCATTTGCAAGATTATACACTACCAGGAAGGCCATTAGAAAATAACTCTCTACCTGAGTGTGCATGATATATATATTAATATCTATACACTAATAACAAATTTAACTTAAAAATGGTACATCATAGGACAACAATCTTTGAAGCAAGGTACCTCAAATGGGCTAATTTTCAGAATGCGTCCAGAATCCGGGACCCAGGACTCCTGAGGGAATGAAATTTAGGAAAGGTGGGGCTGCTTCAGTGCCACTGGCTGCTGCTTTGTTGCTGTGTCTCTGCTGTGGTCCTATGATCTTCATTTTCAATGTTCTGTAAAGTTTCCCAGTCAGTCTTATAACCCCCTGCTCTCCTCTCTCCCTCTGATTGCCTGATTGCTGGGAAGGGAAAGGAATAGAAGAATAAAGAGAGGGAGGAAAGACTTCCAGTGCAATCTTCGCAGCCTATGCTAACCCCCTGTGCATTCCATCAATCTGTTCCATTCTTCCTTGTGCTTTCCCTGAACTGGGTGTCCTCCCATGCATTCCTTCTCCAAACTAGGCAGCACCTCTTGTGCACCCCATGCTCTTTCCTTGACCTGCACGGTCTTCCTTGCACACCTGCCCTGAACTGAATTTCCCTGAAGAGGGAGGGAGGATTTTTGATGCTTCCTGCCATCTTCCCAGAAGGAAGCTCAATGGGGAAGCTGGCAGGAAATTAGAAATCACTCCTGCTCCCACTGCTTTTTTGCCCACCTGTGGTCATTGTGTATGTAAAGAAATAGCTCTGAAATGATGACCCAATGAAGCAGGAGTTGTCTGATATTGTTGTTAGTTGCGAAGTTGTGTCCAACCCATTGCAACCCTATGGACAATGTTCCTCCAGGCCTTCCTGTCCTCTACCATCTTCTGGAGTCCTTTTAAGCTCACACCTACTGCTTCAGTGACTCCATCCAGCCACCTCATTCTCTGTTGTCCCCTTCTTCTATTGCCCTCAATCTTTCCCAATATTAGGCTTTTCTCCAATGAGTCCTTCCTTCTCATTAGGTGGCCAAACTTTTGAGTTTCAACTTCAGGATCTGGCCTTCTAAAGAGCAGTCAGGGTTGACTGACCGGTTTGATCACCTTGCAGTCCAAGGGACTCACAGGAGTCTTCTCCAGCACCAGAGTTTAAAGGCCTCAATTGTTTGGCACTCAGCCTTTTTTATGGTCCAGCTTTCACTGTCATACATTGCAACTGGGAAAATCATGACCTTGACTATACGCACTTTAGTTGGCAGGGTGATGTCTCTGCTTTTTAGTATGCTGCCTAGATTTGCCATGGCTTTCCTCCCCAGGAGCAAGTATCTTTTAATTTCTTGGCTGTAGTCCCCATCTGCAGTGATCTTGGAGCCCAGGAAAATAAAATCTGTCACTACCTCCATTTCTTCCCCATCTATTTGCCAGGAATTGAGAGGACCGGATGCCATGATCTTGGTTTTCTTAATGTTAAGTTTCAAACCAACTTTTGCACTCTCCTTCTTCACCCGCAACAAGAGGCTCTTTAGTTCCTCTTCACTTTCTGCCATTAGAGTCATATCATCTGCATATCTTAGGTTGTTGATATTTCTCCCAGCAATCTTAATTCCAACTTTTGATTCATCTAGCCCTGCCTTTCTCATGATGTGCTCTGCATATAAGTTAAATAGTCAGGGTGACAGTATATAGCCTTGCCGGACTCCTTTCCCAATTTTGAACCAATCCGTGGTTCCGTGTCCAGTTCTTACTGTTGCTTCTTGACCCGCATATAGGTTTCTCAAGAGATAAATAAGATGGTCTGGTACTCCCATCTCTTTAAGAACTTGCCACAGTTTGTTGTGATCCACACAATCAAATGCTTTAGCATAGTCAATGAAGCAGAAGTAGATGTTTTTCTGGAACTCCCTAGCTTTCTCCATGATCCAGCATATGTTGGCAATTTGATCTCTAGTTCCCTGTCTCTTAGAAATCCTGCCTGTACTTCTGATAGTTCTCGATCCACATACTCCTGGAGTGTAGCTTGTAGGATTTTAAGCATAACTTTACTAGCATGTGAAATGAGTGCAATAGTGCAATAGTTTGAACATTCTTTGGCACTGCTTTTCTTTGGAATTGGAATGTAAACTGATCTTTTCCAATCCTGTGGCCACTGTTGAGTTTTCCAAATTTGCTGGCAAATTGAGTGTAGCACTTTTACTGCATCGTCTTTTAAGATTTTGAACAGTGTCACCTCCACTAGCTATGTTTTTGCTCAGCTTTCCCAAGGCCCACTTCACTTCACATTCTAGGATGTCTGGCTCGAGATCAGTGACCACCTCATCGTGGTTATCAGGGGCATTAAGCTCATTCTTGTATAGTTCTTCTGTGTAATTTTGCCACCTCTTCTTAATCAATTCTGCCTCTGTTAGGTCCCTGCCATTTTGGTCCTTTATCATGCCCATTTTTGCATGAAACGTTCCCTTCATCTCTCTAATTTTGTTGAAGAGATCTCTGGTCCTCCCTATTCTATTGTTTTCTTCTATTTCTTTGCACTGTTCATTTAAGAAGGCATTCTTATCTCTTCTAGCTATTCTCTGGAATTCTGCATTCAATTGGGTGTATCTTTCTTTTTCTCCCTTGCCTTTCACTTCCCTCCTTTCCTCAGCTATTTGCAAAGCTTCCTGAGACAGCCATTTTGCTTTCTTGCATTTCTTTTTCTTTGGGATGGTTTTAGTTGCTACCTCTTGTACAATATTGTGAACCTCCGTCCATAATTCTTCAGGCACTCTGTCTATCAGATCTAATTCCTTAAATCTATTTGTCACTTCTATTGTTTATTCATCAGGGATATGATTTAGTTCATACCTGAGTGGCCTAGTGCTATTGCCTACTTTCTTCACTTTAAGCCTAAATTTTGCAACGAGAAGCTCATGGTCTGAGCTACAGTCAGCTCCTGGTCTTGTTTTTACTGAATGTATAGAGCTTCTCCATCTTTGGATGCAGAGCACATAGTCAATCTGATTTCTGTGTTGACCATCTGATGATATCCATGTGTAGAGCCATCTTCTGGGTTGTTGAAAAAGAGTGTTTGCTATGACCGTCGTATTCTCTTGACAAAATTCTATCAGCCTGTGCCCTGCTTCATTTTGTACTCCAAGGCCAAACTTGCCTGTTATTCCAGTTATCTTTTGGCTTCCTACTTTAGCATTCTAATCCCCCATGATGATAAGGACATCATTTTTTGGTGTGTAGTTCTATAAGGTGCTGTAGGGCTTCATAAAACCGGTCAATTTCATCCTCTTCAGCACCAATGGTTGCGGTGTAGACTTGGACTACTGTGATATTGAATGGTTTGCCTTGGATTTGAACTGAGATCATTCTGTCATTTTGGGGATTGTATCCCAATATTGCTTTTCTTACTCTTTTATTGACTATGAAGGCTACTCCATTTCTTTTGAGGGATTCTTGCCTGCAGTAGTATACCTGATGGTCATCTGAATTAAATTCACCTATTTTTGTCCATTTTAGTTCGCTGATTCCTAAGATGTCAATGTTCAGTCTTGTCAGCTGTTGTTTGTCCACGTCCAGCTTTCCTTGATTCATGGTTCTTACATTCCAGGTTCCTATGGAGAAAAAATCTTCACAGCATCGGACTTTCCTTTCACCGCCAGATACATCCACAGCTGAGCGTCCTTTCGGCTTTCGCCCAGTCGCTTCATTCTTTCTGGCACTACTAGTACTAGCCCTCTGCTCTTCCCCAGTAGCATATTGGACGCCTTCCTACCTGAGGGGCTCATCTTCCAGAGTCATATCGTATTGCCTTTTGGTACTGTCCATGGGGTTTTCATGGCAAAGCAATCCATGAAGGGGATTCTGCTTTTATTTTTTTATAAATAAAAAAGATACTGGCAAAGATACTGGAGTGGGTTGCCATTTCCTTCTCCAGTGGATCACATTTTGTCAGAACTCTCTGCTATGACCTGTTCATCGTGGGTGGCCCTGCACGGTATAGCTCATAGCTTCATTGAATTACGGAATTCAGTAATCCATGAAGGGGAGGAGTTGTCTAGTTGGTTCTAAATATGAAATAGTTCACTAGTGAAATTTTATAACTTCTCCATAAATTTTGCTAAACTGACTTCTGGATAAATAAAAATCAGTTTCAGTTTAGATGGCAGCTTTACTTCTTTGCTTTTAGTAGATGTATACTAATCCATAGATTTTAAATAATTTAATTTTTGACCTATTCTCTTTTCCAGTCAAGATATGCTATCATGCCACAATGTACGATCATTGTTACAAGCATAGAAATAAATCTGATATAAATAAATCTGACCTCCGCTCCTTCCGACGCGATCTGAAAACGCATTTGTTTGAACAAGCCAGCTTGGCCTGATGGGGGGGGTGGGTTGGTTTTTTTATTGTTCTTAATATTTGTATTTATTGTTTTTTACTTCGGGCATTATGTTTAATTCCTTTTAACTTTTGTATTTTTTGTATTTTATACATCTGCCCTGTTCACCGCCCTGAGTCCTTCAGGAGAAGGGCGGTATATAAATAAAAATAAATAAATAAATAAATAAATAAATAAATATAATAAACTCAGAGCCTTCCAATTAGATGCAATGTCTTCAGCTCACGGTAAAATAAAGCATGTCTTCATTAAACCATCTGTTTAATCTGCAGAATTCTTTGCTCCCCATTATGTTGATGATTTTTATACTGATAACATTTTAGCAACTTCTGACAAATCTTCCATTAATCTGGTAATCCTATTAGTAGTGTTTTGATAAAAGTAATGGTAGGTCAATGTTTTTTGACAAGTGCTTCGGTTACTGTGACACTGTTGTAATGGCAAGTTTTGAATTAGATGTGGGAAATGCCAGTTTCAAATATCTTCAACCAAGTAAATGAATTTCTTTTTTTACTGGCTATTTCCCTGACATACTTACCTGTCATTAAATGAACCATGACTTACTCAATTAATCTAATTTCTTCTGTTTTTCACATGTCGTGGGCTGACCTTTTTACCACATATTAGACTGAAATGGACTTGGCTAGTCTGTGCCTCAGTGTGTGATTTGTGTACTCCAGAAATATTGCAAGGATAACGAGGCAAACCTGTAGAAAATACTGTTAGATTCGTACACAGGAATGGTAGCAATATCCTGTCAAACCATGAATATTTGTTAAAAACGTGCCCACGACTACTTAGTATTCCATAGAGGGTTCATAATAAAAAGAGGCATTTAGCTACTGTGTAACAGTGACAATCCCTTATTTGTTGGCAGAGCACAACATTGCTCTCTAAAACGTCTTATTAGTTGAAATCCTACTGAGATAGCTAAATAGAAGGAATTTATCCTTTGTTTCACAAGAAAGCTGTCCCACATAATCCCATTTACCTAGTGACACAATGAGTGAAAATTATACTATCCCTTTATTATTGAACATATTAGGACAATGGTTTAAATAAGTGCTTCCCAAACTTTTTCCTTTATTACCCAAAATCACTTATCAGAAAGTCCTTTTTACCCAGTATAGGTTAAACACTTTAAGTCAATTTAAATATCCCTATTGTGATTGGCTAATGGGTTTGTGTGTCATTACCCAAAGAAACCCCTTCATGGATTACTGCCTTGTCGTGGCGAAGGGGCTTGCGTAATTCAATGAAGCTATGAGCTATGCCGTGCAGGGCCACCCAAGACGGACAGGTCATAGCAGAGAGTTCTGACAAAACGTGATCCACTGGAGAAGGAAATGGCAACCCACTCCAGTATCTTTGCCATGAAAACCCTATGGACAGTACCAAAAGGCAAAACGATATGACGCTGGAAGATGAGCCCCTCAGGTCGGAAGGCGTCCAATATGCTACTGGGGAAGAGCAGAGGGCTAGTACTAGTAGCGCCAGAAAGAATGAAGCGACTGGGCCAAAGCCGAAAGGACGCTCAGCTGTGGATGTGTCTGGTGGTGAAAGGAAAGTCCGATGCTGTAAAGATTTTTTCTCCATAGGAACCTGGAATGTAAGATCCATGAATCAAGGAAAACTGGACGTGGTCAAACAAGAGATGACAAGACTGAACATTGACATCTTAGGTATCAGCGAACTAAAATGGACAGGAATGGGTGAATTTAATTCAGATGACCATCAGGTATACTACTGTGGGCAAGAATCCTTCAGAAGAAATGGAGTAGCCTTCATAGTCAATAAAAGAGTAGGAAAAGCAATACTGGGATACAATCCTCAAAATGACAGAATGATCTCAGTTCGAATCCAAGGCAAACCATTCAATATCACAGTAGTCCAAGTCTATGCCCCAACCACCAGTGCTGAAGAGGATGAAATTGACCAGTTCTATGAAGCACTACAGCACCTTATAGAACTAACACCAAAAAATGATGTTCTTATCATCATGGGGGATTGGAATGCTAAAGTAGGAAGCCAAAAGATAACTGGAATAACAGGCAAGTTTGGCCTTGGAGTGCAAAATGAAGCAGGGCACAGGCTGATAGAATTCTGTCAAGAGAATACGATGGTCATAGCAAACACTCTTTTCCAACAACCCAAGAGACGGCTCTACACATGGACATCACCAGATGGTCAACACAGAAATCAGATTGACTATATGCTCTGCAGCCAAAGATGGAGAAGCTCTATACAGTCAGTAAAAACAAGACCAGGAGCTGACTGTGGCTCAGACCATGAGCTTCTCCTTGCAAAGTTTAGGCTTAAACTGAAGAAAGTAGGGAAAAGCACTAGGCCAGTCAGGTATGAATTAAATCATATCCCTGTTGAATATACAGTAGAGGTGACAAATAGATTTAAGGAATTAGATCTGATAGACAGAGTGCCTGAAGAACTATGGACAGAGGTTCGTGACATTGTACAACAGGTAGCAACCAAAACCATCCCAAAGAAAAAGAAATGCAAGAAAGCAAAATGGCTGTCTGAGGAAGCTTTGCAAATAGCTGAGGAAAGGAGGGAAGCGAAAGGCAAGGGAGAAAAAGAAAGATACACCCAATTGAATGCAGAATTCCAGAGAATAGCTAGAAGAGATAAGAATGCCTTCTTAAATGAACAGTGCAAAGAAATAGAAGAAAACAATAGAATAGGGAGGACCAGAGATCTTTTCAAGAAAATTGGAGAAATGAAGGGAACGTTTAATGCAAAAATGGGCATGATAAAGGACCAAAATGGCAGGGACCTAACAGAGGCAGAAGAGATTAAGAAGAGGTGGCAAAATTACACAGAAGAACTATACAAGAATGAGCTTAACGTCCCTGATAATCACAATGAGGTGGTCACTGACCTCGAGCCAGACATCCTAGAATGTGAAGTGAAGTGGGCCTTAGAAAAGCTGAGCAACAACAAAGCTAGTGGAGGTGACAGTATTCCAGCTGAGCTATTCAAAATCTTAAAAGACAATGCAGTAAAAGTGCTACACTCAATTTGCCAGCAAATTTGGAAAACTCAACAGTGGCCACAGGATTGGAAAAGATCAGTTTACATTCCAATTCCTAAGAAAGGCAGTGCCAAAGAATGTTCAAACTATCGCACCATTGCACTCATTTCTCATGCTAGTAAAGTCATGCTTAAAATCCTACAAGCTAGACTTCAGCAGTATGTGGATCGAGAACTACCAGAAGTGCAGGCAGGATTTCGAAGAGGCAGAGGAACTAGAGATCAAATTGCCAACATACGCTGGATCATGGAGAAAGCTAGGGAGTTCCAGAAAAACATCTACTTCTGCTTCATTGACTATGCTAAAGCCTTTGATTGTGTGGATCATAACAAACTGTGGCAAGTTCTTAAAGAGATGGGAGTACCAGACCATCTTATTGGGCTCTTGAGAAACCTATATGCGGGTCAAGAAGCAACAGTGAGAACTGGACACGGAACCACTGATTGGTTCAAAATTGGGAAAGGAGTCCGGCAAGGCTGTATACTGTCACCCTGCCTATTTAACTTATATGCAGAGCACATCATGAGGAAGGCAGGGCTAGATGAATCAAAAGTTGGAATTAAGATTGCCGGAAGAAATATCAACAACCTAAGATACGCAGATGATACCACTCTAATGGCAGAAAGTGAAGAAGAACTAAAGAGCCTCTTGTTGCAGGTGAAGAAGGAGAGTGCAAAACTTGGGTTGAAACTTAACATTAAGAAAACCAAGATCATGGCATCTGGCCCTCTCAATTCCTGGCAAATAGATGGGGAAGAAATGGAGGTAGTGACAGATTTTATTTTCCTGGGCTCCAAGATCACTGCAGATGGGGACTGTAGCCAAGAAATTAAAAGACGCTTGCTCCTGGGGAGGAAAGCCATGGCAAATCTAGACAGCACACTAAAAAGCAGAGACATCACCCTGTCAACAAAAGTGCGTATAGTCAAGGCTATGGTCTTTCCAGTTGCAATGTATGGTAGTGAAAGCTGGACCATAAGAAAGGCTGAGCGCCAAAGAATTGAGGCCTTTGAACTGTGGTGCTGGAGAAGACTCCTGCGAGTCCCTTGGACTGCAAGGCGATCAAACCGGTCAGTCCTAGAGGAGATCAATCCTGACTGCTCTTTAGAAGGCCAGATCCTGAAGCTAAAACTCAAGTACTTTGGCCACCTAATGAGAAGGAAGGACTCCCTGGAGAAGAGCCTAATGCTGGGGAAGATCGAGGGCAATAGAAGAAGGGGACGACAGAGAATGAGGTGGCTGGATGGAGTCACTGAAGCAGTAGGCGTGAGCTTAAATGGACTCCAGAAGATGGTAGAGGACAGGAAGGCCTGGAGGAATGTTGTCCATAGGGTCGCGATGGGTCGGACACGACTTCGCAGCTAACAACAACAACAACCCAAAGAAAAATCACTTTTACCACAATTTTGGGTAATTGACCCAGATTTGGGAAGCACTAGGTTAAATTGTTAGAAAAGTTTCTGATTTGCTGCCCTTAAGCCAAGACTTCAGAAATGGAGCATTTTGCTTGATAGGGAAAAAGTAACAATCACTCTACCGAGGCTGTTTTTCATTGATGTCTCTTTTGTGAACATAGCCTGCATGCTAGCCTGCAGTAAGATAGCTCCTTGTCATGTAGATAGTTAGAATACCCCAGTTCCAGCCTCTGTTGGACATAGGAAAGATTTTTGCTTTTTTTTAAAGGAGAGGTTGAAATAATAATAATAATAATAATAATAATAATAATAATAATAATAATAATAATAATAATAATAATAATAATAATAATAATGAGCTTAGTGAAGAACAGGGCTTCCACTGCCCCCAGAAGCATCTAATTAATGGGATAGAGACTGTATAGATAATGAAGAATACTTATGGCCTTCTTCCCACAATCCTGGCTTGTCCTACTTGTCATGGGATGTGAAGTAAAGCCAGGCTGCTTCAAAAAAAAAAAAAAAACAGGCTGATCTCTGGACATGCTTTTGCTGGCAGGGAGATTGCTGCCAAAAGCTCCATCCATCTGTCATCTACTGATAAATTCCAGGATAAGAGGTTGAAGAGAAGAAGCCAGAAACATGGAATAGTTTTGGCTGCCAGGTCAGGCTACCAAAGTTAGTGCAGGATCCAAACAAGAGAATCCAAAAATATCAAGAAGGTCAGTTGCCATGTTAGAGGGTGGACAGGCAGTACAAAAAAAGTCCAAGGGGAAGTGGCTAGGAAGCCAGCTAATGGTGATACAGATTAGGGAAGTAGAGACTTGGCTAACAGGAGATTGGCTAAAAAAATCAGAAACATTAGTAGTGGGTTGAAGATGGCTCCATGAAACAAACTTACTTTCTTTCTTTCTTTCTTTCTTTCTTTCTTTCTTTCTTTCTTTCTTTCTTTCTTTCTTTCATTCTTTCTTCCTTCCTTCCTTCCTTCCTTCCTTCCTTCCTTCCTTCCTTCCTTCCTTCCTTCCTTCCTTCCTTCTTTCACTTTAGTTTTACTCCTTTTTATTTTCTTTCTTTCTTTCTTTCTTTCTTTCTTTCTTTCTTTCTTTCTTTCTTTCTTTCTTTCTTTCTGTTTTTTATTACTGCAATAATAGTCTTTAATTATTTCTTTTTCAAAAAGTCAGGATGACAGCACCAAAAAAAATGCATAGGCATCCAAAGCAACGGAGAAGCTGGCAGCAAAGCAGAACCAGGGACAGCAGCAGCAAATATGCCAAAAGCCAAACCTCTTCAAACCACTAGTCCACCCTAGACAACCTCTGTCTTGGTTGATTGTTTTATTGATTTTGGTTGGTTTGGGGGTGGGGGTACATGAAATTGTCTTTGGTATTATACATTTTATTGTAGCTTGGTTTAATCTAGTTTAGTAAATAAACAGCTGACAGTGATGGCAGAGGCACCAGCAAGAGGAGATGTTCAAAACAAAGGTAAGAAAGGATGAATGTAAAAGAAAATGACTTCTCACACTCTAAATTATTTTAGGGAACAGCTATAGATTAACAGATGTTGGTTTGGGACTGACAGCCATAGTAACTAAGAGAAAGGGAATATGGAAAGTATACTAAATGACAACAGGGCACAAAGGAAATGCCAGTTTAGAACTTTATGAAGAAAAAAGTTTATTTTATGCAGATGATTTCCAATGGCTGTTGGTCTGCATGAGTCTTGAGTTTGTGCTATCGCCAAAGGAACCCTGATACTGGAAGTTGGAGAAATCTAAGAAATCAAAGCAGAAGGTCATTTGTTTTAGAAACCCTTCTGTTTCTATAGAAATAGTTAGCATAGCAGAGAATTTGTGCTAAGTTTTTCATTTCTATCTTTTGTCATGTGCTACGTCTATTTTTTTTAGATTTTTCTGTATGTTACAAAACTGGGTGATTCATTTCGGTCTCCATTCCTACTCAAGCTACATTCAGAAAGATATAATTCTTTTCTTCTTTAAAATATTTTCATGAACCTTTAATATTTAAGCTCTTCTTCTGATTAGTAATACTTTGAGCAGAAGACATTTCATCTGTAGCAGGCCATCACCACTTTGTGGTCTAATCGGAACGTTATATTTTCTTTTGGATTGTTCTTTTTAAAACAATTTTCAGGCTGTTGTGTTACTTCAATCTGAACAGCTCTGTGTGTATACTGAATGTGCAGTATAAATTCAGAAGTTAAAAAGGGTTAAAACTTTAGACATCTTTACCTCTATTTTCATAGATCTGAGCTGAAAGGATATGTTTTTGGGGAAAGAACTAAGAACGTCTCAGATACATCGTCAAACATTGGAGCTTGACAGATGGCAGTTTATTGTAATTATTACTATTTTTTTAACTCGAAGATCATGTAAAAGGGAGGCTGCCAGACAGAATTTGGTTAATCCCTTATTCATACAGAAAGGTAAGAAAATGGTAGAACATCAAAAGAATTAAAATCCTCCGGAGTGGTTATGAATCCTTTCTAGTGACAAACAAAGCAATGAATATACAATTACTCTTCTGTTTTATTTTTCTGCAGCATAATTTGCCATTTGCACTCATAGGCAATGTTTGTTATTTTGATGTATTTAGGTTGGGGTTAGGAAGAACAGAAATTGAAGACCATTCAAGTTATGAAAGACTGAATTAAGATATAGCAGAGGTAAATTGCTTGAAGGCTCCACCTGGACGGATGAGGTCTCATGAGTAAAGAAATTTACATAGTTAAAAGCAGGACATCTTAGGGATAGTTAATTTTAGCTAGGTTGGATTCCAAGATATTCCATTCTGATCTCTTATCTTTGCCAATCTGAAGCTGGGATAGAAACATGAAATCTTTTTTATCAGGGGAAACGGGTGAAATTTGGTATATATGACTGGTGGAAATAAGCAGAACCCTGGGGTTCTTTGCTTTCCAAGGACTGGACGCACCACTGTGCAGCAAATTTTACAAAGCATACCTTCCCTAACCATAGATTATTGCTCTCCATCCTTCTAAGGACTTGCAAGGAGATATTGCTATGTAAATATGTCTTTAATACTAGTCACTTAATACTTAGTACAAACAAAAGTCCATTAGTCTGTAAAGGGGCATACAACTTTCACCTACTGCTAAAAGTTCTTACTGTAGTTGATATGAGATGTTGCTTCACTTTGGTTGTCCTCTTCTAGTTACTACCAAGTTCACAGCAAAGCTCCAAGTTGGTCTCCCACCAGGATATGCTTTTTATCATTACTTGCAGTCCTGGCAGTTGAATGATAGTCGTCCTGCTTGCTTGTAATAGTTGCTACATTCCAATCGCCTCTGCTTCCCCATCTGTGTGCTGTTTGTTTATCACCTTTCCTCCTGTGCACCCCTCTCTTTGACCTCAGCATTTGCTTTTGTAAGCTAAGATCCTCAGTGGGTGATGGTGTCTCTGGACATCACACCAGAGTGTGGCTCAGTTATCACAGGCAGCTGGAATAACTGGATTGGATGCTTGTGAGTAAAGTTGTGAGCGAATGAATGAATGAATGAATGAATGAATGAATGAATGAATGAATGAATGAATGAAGTGGGTGAGTGAGTGAAATAGGTTGAGAAGCATTTCTGACTGGCTGCAGCTACTTTTCTCAACTTCATTCCCTCACAGCCCAGTCAATTGGTTCACTCCAGATAATTCCTGCCACTTTTTTGTATGAAGTATGAGCTTAGAGTGCAAATCTTGCACAGTTACAAAGCTATGAAGCATCACAGAAACTTTAAATCTATGAAATGTTTTCTGATGGAAGTATTCAAGAGTATGACTTGCAGGGATGCCAAAATAATGACACTTTAATGAAAAAAAAGGAAGTTGCACTATGGATATAATTTTAAAATCATTAGACTGGGGAAACATTTATTTTCAATGATTGCTACAAATCAAATATTAATGAAATAAGATTAAGGTGTTAATGGGACAATTTATTTTGTCACTGAAACTTGCAATTCTTCACATCTGTTCATTAGATTATAGCCTGTACAGTTACATTTTATTATAAAAAGATTTATTGGTCAACATTAACCATTTTTTAAAAGCTGTCTTTGGCACCAGGGAAGAGAGACCGTTAATATGATAGATTGAACAAGAACATTTCACTGTGTGAATTGTTTGCCAATGTCATTTAACTGTCTGGAAATGCCAGGGTATTGCCTATCCCTCACAAGGTCCTGAAGACAAAAGGAGAGAGGTAACAACACAAGAACAGAAAGGGGAAAAATGTTACTTCATCTTTCTTCCTTCATCGTGAGGGGAAAAACTCTGAGAGCCAGTTTGCTCTAGTGGTTAAGGCACCAGGCTAGAAAGCTGGAGACTTTGCATTTAACTCCTGCCTTAGGCATAAAAGCCGGCTGGGTTATTCTGGGCCAATCATTCTCTCTCAGCCCAACACATCTCACAGGGTTGTTATTGTGGAGAAAAAAAGGCAGAGGAAGGAATATTATGTATGTTCCCCACCTTGAGTTATATATAAAAATGATAAAGTCAGGATAAAAATAAATAGGTGCCTGCAATCAGAGGGTTGCACCATTTCCCTGAAAGAGGCTTTTAAGTGCTGGTGTAAAATGAACCCTTGAGAGCCAAGGCCTGTCTTAATCCAGAATTTTGCTCTGAGAGTATTTGTCTAGAGTCCTCTGAGGTGCTCATGAAAAACAGATACTGCTACTTCTCTCTCATCTTTATTTCCCTGAAACTGGCATTTCAAAGCATGCTGTAGAAGGATGATGAAGAAGAAGGATCAGGTGTGGATTTCAACAAACTATGGATACAAGAGCTGAAAGGGCACCCAGAACCCAGCAACCTCTCCACTCTGGCAGAAATGTTGAGTGCCTACAGGTAGCCAACACCTGGTAAAGCAACTTCCTTCCCTTCTCCCTCCTTGCCAAAAAACAGACTGAAAGATTGTGCAAAGCAATGCTTTAACCACAGTTAGGAACAGAAGCTAATAGACCTAAATGTTGGATAAAACCTTTATTATAATTTGGGCAACAAATAAACAGATTGTGCAAAGCAATGCTTTAACCACAGTTAGGAACAGAAGCTAATGGAGCTAAATGTTGGATAAAACCTTTATTATAATTTGGGCAACAAATAAACAGACATGTTCATAGAACTTTTAGGAATTAGATACGCACATAGGCATAAACATACCACATAGATATAGTATGTGGTATAGATTTATTGATACTGTAACTCTTAAATTAGATGTATTTGTTAAGCTTTTTGTATAACAAAAGCGTCTGTGGTAGCACATAATAAATAATAAACCTTTATTGTCAAAGTACAACATGTGTACATTGCGATTAGCTGCGCCTCCCCCCATGCTCTTTCCCCCCAACACACAGTGACAACAAACCCTCCATCCTACCACACCATGTGAACCAACTACACTACACACCAGCCTCCCAAGTCAATGCTGCATAAGTTCACAGAGATTATGTCCCATTTAAAAGCCTAACAGCCCATGGATAAAAGCTATTTTTCAGCCTGTTGGTATGGCTGGCTATATTCCTATATCTCCTACCAGATGGTAGGAGAGTAAAGAGATACCGTCCAGGGTGTGAGTCATCCCTGAGAATCTTCCTCACTCTTCCAAGGCAATGAGCCCTGGAGATGTCATCCAGTGGTGTCAGGGAACAGCCCACAATGTCTTGTGCTGTGCTCACTACCCTCTGTAATACTTTCCTGTCCGCGGCTGTCAGACCAGCATACCAAACGACAATACCATACGAGAGGATGCTCTCTATAGTAGACCGGTAAAACAGGGTCATTAGCCATCGTTCTACCCTGTTCTTCCACAAGACCCTAAGAAAGTGAAGCCTCTGTTGGGCCTTTCTAGCCACCTGAGTTGTGTTAACTTTCCAGGTCAGATCTTCACAGAGGTAGACTCCCAGAAATTTAAAAGAGGAAACTCTCTCTACACAGTCCTCCCCGATGTAAAGTGGGGCAGGTTCCTCCTTTTTTCTCCGGAAGTCTAACACCATCTCTTTCATCTTGCCAATGTTTAGGTGCAAGTTGTTGTTACTAGACCATATGGATAGTTTTTGTACCTCCACCCTATATGCTGTCTCATCTCCACCTGTAATAAGACCCACCACAGTTGTATCATCTGTGAACTTGATTATCGCAGTGGGTGGGTCAGATGATACACAATCATAAGTGTATAAAGAGTACAGGTAGGGGCTAAGCACACAGCCCTGTGGCGTGCTGGTGCAAAGCTTCAGGGTGGTGGACAAAGCAGACCCGACCCTCACTGTTTGTAACCAATCCGTAAGAAAGTCTTGAATCCAATCGCAGATGGCGGGGGAGAATTTCAAGTCAGTCAGCTTCTCGATGAGAATGGTCGGCAAAATGGTGTTGAAAGCTGAGCTGTAGTCAACAAAAAGCATCCTGACATAACTTCCAGGTCTCTCGAGATGACTTGCTACAGAGTGTAAAGCAGTAGCTATGGCATCGTCTGTCGACCTATTTTCCCTGTAGGCAAATTGATGTTTATCAAAGTCCAGTGGGAGGCATGTCCTAAGATGTTGGAGAACCAATCTTTTGAAGCATTTCATGACTTCAGACGTTAATGCAATAGGTCTGTAGTCATTCAGGCACTCAACTGCAGTTTTCTTGGGGACTGAGACAATGGTAGCTGCTTTCAAGCATGATGGTACACATGCTGTTTGCAAGGAGATGTTAAAAATTCTTGTCAGGACCCCTGCTAATTGATCGGCACAGTTCCTGACCACTATCCCCAGCACCCCATCTGGGCCTGCGGCTTTGATGGGATTCACAGCCTTCAATACAGCTCTCACTTGGTGTTCACACAGGGTGAGTGGCTGCGAGTCAGAAGGCTGGCCAGCAAAGGCTACGGGGTCTGGTCTTTTAACCTCGTAGCGGGTGAAGAAGATATTCAGCTCCTCAGCCAACGAGGCATCGGTGTTTGCCATGCTCCTCGTGCTGCCCTTATAGTTGGTTAAGTGCTGCAGTCCCTGCCATACATGAGTGGCATCCCGTACTATCTCCCCAAAGTACCCTCTAAGGGATGGTTTCACTGTCTATTTGAGGTTTTCCAACATTAATAATTTAGAATTCTCCATCAACTTGGCCAGTTCACTTATTTCCCTTAAGTAAAAGTCATTGATGACCAGCTCAGAAGGACTGATACAAATATTTGATGGATACTTTTGAATGCTCTATTGAGAAAATTGTCCATTTTCTGTTTTCTAACAGGCTAACAGTTCCTAAAATGGTGGACCTTTCCCCCATAATCATGATACTTTCTCAAAAGGGAGATGAGACCGTTAATCTTCTCAAAAATCTCTGAAATTTGGTGAAGCAGAATTTTACCTGGGCAGAATACATGCTGATTTTCATTCAATCTGGTTTGTTCCTTTATCTTTTTAGTTATTTTTCCTTGGCTACCATTTCTACCAATTTGCTGTACTGTGCAGCCTATAATTCCTCAAATCTTTTCTGGGTCACTTTTTAAAAATTGCTTTCATATTGCTTCCTTCCAGACCTCTAGCACTTAGCCCTATTTGAAGAACAAGTTGTACATTTGTGCTGGGAGTTCAGTGATTTCAGAACTGAGTTCTTTATGGACACTCGTGGCATGCTATCAAGATCTGATGATTTGTGACTATGTTGACCAAATTTGCTTGTCACAAGTTTCTTTGCAGAGCTGATACTCTAAATATAGGTCCTTTATTTTTCTTAAAAAACATTCCAACAACAACAACAACAACAAAGGTTTCTGCATTTAATCCTAGCAGCTTTTCTCCAAATGCCACTTTATTCCTTTTGTAATTTTCTCACAATTTTAAAAGCCTATGGGGAAATAGGAAGGAAATGGGTCATCTTTATCAGTTTCTTTACTATAAAGTGTAACTGGAGTCATATCCATTACTCTTAATTTATTTTATAAGTCTGATGTCAATGCTGCTAACATCAGATGTTCTTGCTTTGACAATAACATTAAACTTCCTGTACGCATGCCCAAGATGGAGGACGCGCTCGGCTGAGCTCCGCGAGCTCCAGCTGATAGGCGTCCCCTGGGAGCCCCTCACAAGCCTTATGGCTTGCTGGGATGGGATTGGGGTTTGTTGTGGGGCAGTGTGACAACGCGGAGGCTGTTGAAGCCAGCAGCGGATTTGAGCTGTTTGAACGACCGGCTGCCGGCTGCTGGCCCTGCTACCTACCAGCTGTTTCCTCCCGCCGTTTCGTGCTTTCTCTGGAGCGTTCGGGCTGCTTGTGTCTGGCGCGGCGCTCCCCGCCGCTTTCGGGCCGTCCGGGCCACTTTGCTTGTTCTCGGACCGGCTCGAGCTGCTGGGGAGGATGCCTGTCGGTGAGGGGTGCGCCCGTGAGGTCCGCTGGGCTGTCCGGTCGGCGGCGGTGAAGATGGCGGCGACGGCGTGGGCGTCGGCCTGGGCGCGAGTGGCAGCCTGCACGACGATTTGTTTGGGCCGCGCTCGGCGGTGGTGGCGATGGCGGCGGCGGCCCGGCTTTGGTGGTGACAGGGACGATGATATGCTCCGGACGCTCGGGGATTCATCAGCTGGCTTTAGGGCCATTTCTGTTTGTGCCGGCGTTCTGAGACTGTCGCCCCGTTCGCGGTGGCCGGCTGCTGACTCTGGTGCCTTTGGGCTTTTGATCTTTTCGCCGGCGGCGGGACTTCCATGTGGCCCCAAGCCGCCTTGGTCCGCTTTGGTGGTGGTGTCGCCCTCGGGCCGTTTTGGCGGTGGAGAGGGTGACTATTATTACTCACCTTGGCGACGATGGTGGACCTATTCTCTTGCTTCAGGCCGCCTCTTATGGCGACGGCGTCTTCGGACCGCTTGGCTGGCGAAGAAGACGACCGGGAGTCATCTTACCGGAGCAAGGACGACATGGGGCTCCTGCATCGTGTATCATCTTTGGACTGCTTTAGCAGTGACGCTGGTGATTTAGACTACTTTTACTCTGGCCTGCCTATCCTCCTTGCCTTGGACACACTCTTTACCATCTGCCTACCTATCCTCTCCCCTCTCCCATTGGACTTTCGACATACCTGGGTATCGGCCACGGTGGGAGAGTGGCTGGACTTTTCCATCTGCAACCACATAGAGGTGGGAGCTCTATGGGTTTGCCTACCCAGAGGATATCTGGTCCACCCCCAGGAACGGAGCCTCTACCCGTTGTGAGAGAACGGGCTGCGGCCTGTCTTGGGGGCCACCCAACTGAGTGGCAGTGAAGTTGGGTGGATCCAGGTTTCTGTCATGTTCAATCCTCCCATGGACAACTAGGGATGCCTATCCTGGACTGTTTGGACTTCTATACTTATGCGGCAATATACGAGTACGCGTTTGTACGCCCTCAGGGGTGCCCCCCTCTCCTGGGTGCGACCTGCCTCCTTAAATGTTGATGACCTTGATGACGGGCCCGAGTTTTGGGTCTCTGAGAGATGGCTGGGCAGGGGCAGGGGCTATCCATGTAATTCTAGGAAGCCTCTGATTATTTTTTTATCCAAATTTTTTATAAGGTTAGGGAGCGGGGTGGGAGATAGCGGTGGTTTGGCTATGGGGGGTGGCCGATCTACCATGGTTCAGACCAGCCTTGGGTCTGATGGCACGGGGGGAGAACGGGGTGGCGTTGTCGCCGGGGCTCATGAGCGGGTCGTGGGATTTTCAATTCCCACGACGGGGAATGGCAGCAGGCGGATAGACAGGGGGCCGTATCGTTACCGGGAGGGCCGTCCCCGCTATTTGCAAGCGGTGAGGCGCTCCGACCCTCTGCTTCTTCCCCGAGGTTCCGGGAGCGAGGATGTGCAGCCTCCTGAGCTCCGGCTGGTGTACCTGAATGCCAGGTCCGTGGTTAATAAAGCTCCCCTCGTTAGGGATTTAGTTGAGGGTGAGCAGGCGGACCTGGCTTGCATCACGGAGACTTGGTTGGGCCCAGAGGGTGGGGTCCCTTTGGTTGACCTCTGCCCACCAGGCTTCCGGGTGCTGCACCGGCCAAGAGCTCAAGGTAGGGGTGGGGGAGTGGCGGTTATTATTAGGGAGACCTTATGTCCGCGGGAGACCACCGTTTCTCAGATAGTCGGGTGTGAGTCTCTCTTTGTGAGATTTGGTTCTGGGGCGCAGTTGGGTTTGCTGCTGACGTACATTTCGCCTAGTCGTGCAGCGGCAGCCCTGCCCGAGCTGCTTGATATCCTCTCAGGGTTGGTGGTTGAGTTTCCCAAACTTATAGTTTTGGGAGACTTCAATCTACCATCCCTGGGAGGCTCATCTGAGCTAGCTCGGGAGTTCATGGCTTCCATGACGGCCATGGACCTGACGCAAGTAATTTCTGAACCAACTCATGAGGGAGGCCACACTCTTGACCTGATTTTTTATCTAGACGGTGGTTGGATGATCTTGGTGGGGGCTCTCCATTTATTATGCCCCTGTCATGGACCGATCATCATCTCCTGCGGATGGTCTTCCGTTTTGCCACCCCCCGCCGTGGGGATACGGAACCAATTAGATGGTACCGTCCCAGACGCTTAATGGATCCTGATAGATTCCAAGCGGCGCTGGGGTCCCCACCTGCCTCCATTGCTCACAGCTCGGCGGATGCCTTAGTGGAAACCTGGGAAAGGGCAGCCACTGAGGCACTTGACCGGGTTGTACCCTTGCGGCCCCTGACCCGGCGCAGATCCCAGCGAGCTCCATGGTTCTCCGCAGAGCTCCGGGAGATGAAGCGTCGGAAACGGGGCCTAGAGAGCTGCTGGAGGTCGAGCCGATCCGAACCCGACCGGTTGCGGTTAAGAACCTATATTAGGTCTTATCTCGCAGCGATGAGGGTGGCGAGGTGTAATTACTTCTCTACCCTCATTGCGTCCGCAGATAATCGCCCGGCCGCCCTGTTTAGGGTGACTCGCTCGCTCCTTAATCAGGAGGTGAGGGAGGATCCCTTGCAGGGTCGTGCTGAGGAATTTAGTCAACATCTGTCGGATAAAATCGCTCGGATTCGGACCGGTTTGGACTCCAGCTGGGCAGAGTCAGGCGATCAGGACACGGACGGTCTTGTCAATGTTATCTGGGAAGAGTTTGATTCTGTGACCCCTGATGAAGTGGACAGGATTATGGGGAGGCTGAGCTCCTCCACATGTTTGTTGGATCCGTGCCCTTCCTGGCTGGTTTATGCAGCTAGGGAGAGGACACGAGGCTGGCTCCAGGCGGTTATATCTGCTTCTTTGAGTGAGGGTTATTTCCCCACCGTCTTGAAGGAGGCGGTGGTGAGACCTCTCCTCAAGAAGCCTGCCTTGGACCCAGCTGTATTGAACAACTTTCGTCCAGTCTCCAACCTTCGCTTTCTTGCGAAGGTTGTTGAGAGTGTGGTGGCGCATCAGCTCCCTCTGGTCCTGGATGAAGCGGATTATCTGGACCCCTACCAATCGGGTTTCAGGCCCGGGTACAGCACGGAGACGGCATTGGTCGCTCTGGTGAATGATCTCTGGAGGGCTCGAGACAGGGGATATTCCTCTGTCCTAGTCCTATTAGACCTCTCGGCGGCTTTCGATACCATCGACCATGGTATCTTGCTGCGGCGTCTCAGGGGATTGGGAGTGGGAGGCACGGTTCTTCGGTGGTTCTCCTCCTATCTCCTGGGACGTTCGCAGTCGGTGTTGGCAGGGGGGCAGAGATCGGCCCCTAGGTCTCTCGTTTGTGGAGTTCCTCAGGGGTCGGTTCTCTCGCCTCTCCTGTTCAACATCTACATGAAACCGCTGGGTGAGATCATTCGTGGTTTTGGAGTTGGGTATCATCAATATGCCGATGATACCCAACTTTTCTTTTCGACCCCAAACCACCCCAGTGATGCCCTCGCTGTGATGTCCCGTTGCCTGGAGGCGGTTCGGGTCTGGATGGGGAGGAACAGACTTCAGCTCAACCCTGACAAGACTGAGTGGCTGTGTATTCCGGCATCCCGGGACATTCAAAATGTTCCATCTCTTTCTATGGGGGGTGAGCTCTTACCCCCCGTGGATAGGGCTCGCAACTTGGGAGTCCTCCTAGATTCACGGCTTACCCTAGAAGATCATGTAGTGGCCGTGACTAGGGGGGCTTTTGCCCAGGTTCGCCTGGTGCGCCAGTTGCGGCCCTATCTGGACCGGGATGCCCTGTGCACGGTCACTCATGCGCTCGTGACCTCTCGCCTTGACTACTGTAATGCTCTCTACATGGGGCTTCCCTTGAAGACCACTCGGAGGCTCCAACTGGTACAGAATGCGGCCGCGAGAGTTGTCTTGGGAGTTTCCCGGTACTCCCATGTTACACCTTTGCTCCGCGAGCTGCATTGGTTACCAGTTGTCTTCCGGGTGAGGTTCAAGGTCTTGGTTATGATCTTTAAGTCCCTACATGGCATGGGTCCGGGGTACCTCGGGGACCACCTGCTGCCGGCTTCAACTCCCCTCCGCCCTGTGCGTTCCCACAGAGAGGGCCTCCTCAGGGTGCCTCCGGTCAGGGAATGCCGACTGGCGGCCCCCAGGGGGAGAGCCTTCTCTGTGGGTGCCCCGGCTTTGTGGAACCAACTGCCGGTGGAGCTCCGGACGGCATCGGACCTCCGAACTTTCCGTCGTGGTCTGAAGACCCATTTGTTTGAATTGGCTGGTCTGGCCTGATGGGGGAGCTGGGTTTTAAATTGTTATTTCAGATTGTATTATTGTTTTTTAATTGGGCATTGATTTAATCTCTGTTTTAACTTTTGTATAGTATTGTATTTTTATTTATATGCCCTGTGAACCGCCCTGAGTCCCCAGGGAGAAGGGCGGTATATAAATTAAATAAAACGTAAATAAAACGTAAACGTAAACAACATAGGGAGATGCAGCCTTTTTCTTTCCTATGCTTTACTCTTAGAATTAGATGATACTGAGGGAGGAGGAGGAATGTGATGGGAGTTAGTTAGACAACAATTCAGAGGCTTTTGAAATAAGAGATGATAAAGAAATGGTGGGTTGGAGAATGGGAGCAAAAGCTTGCATTTCAAACTAATTGGAGAATGTGACTTATGACTGTTAATCAGACAAGGGAATTGTGCTTTGATACTATGTGTTTAGGGGAGGAGAATTCAGATTTTGGCTTTGACCATGTTTGTGCCGAAGCTATGCTACTCAAATAAAGATTCTTTAAGATAAACAATGCCTTGAAGTTCTTTGAAGCGTTTCATTTGTCAGAACCATGACATCTCAAAATGTTTTGAAGTGTCACTATATTTATTTTATTTTTTTATTTATTTTAATTCCATTTATATCCCGCCCTTCTCCAAAGACTCAGGGCGGCTTACAAGCTTAGCAGTAGCCTTCATTCTATGTATATGCTTGCTTATTAGGGCTTTCACACACCCCCAAGCGGCATTATTACAAAGTCAGCTTAATTGCCCCCAACAATCTGGGTCCTCATTTTACCTACCTCGGAAGGATGGAAGGCTGAGTCAACCTTGAGCCTGGTGGGATGCGAACCTGCACTAATTGCAGGCAGCTGGTGTTACTTAAGGAGGCATTAGCCCACTGCTCCACCAAGGCTCTTTTAAGTATAGTTATTTGTAAGTATAGTTCTTATTTTTTCCCACCTGAGCTGTAAATTATTGAAAATGTGACAAGAAAAATTTGTTGGCGGCTTCAGCTATGTGTTAAATATATATACTTTAAATAAATCTATCCAAAGTCTTTGTTAGATCCCAAGAAAAGGCATTGCTGTCTGGGTTTTCTAATGGGTGTAATATAAAAATATGCAGATGTGAGCAATTGCTTTCCATAGGCCACACTAGTGGGATAATGCATTCATTTCCTGTATTTATTAAATAAATCTCTCCAGCTTAGCTATTTAGTGCTCAGAATTATGCAAGAATTTATGTTTTTTTTTTGGAAGACAGCATTGCAGTCATTACAAGCAAGACTACTCCTTTTGTCATTGTTGCAGATACTGTGCATTTTGTCTCGCTATTTGGAAAAGAATATATTCATGGGTATATTTTTTGCTGTCTTCACCATTATCCTGTATATTGCTTGCTTGTCCAACTTGAAATGCAAAGCAATTGGATCAAATAACATTTAACATCTTAGGACTTGTGATGTGATGGCAGAGCTGAGATGTCAATGTAAAAGTAGGAACCCCAATTAAAAATACTAAGGATCATAGTGCTAAAAGGAGACAAATGGCCCATTTGACTCAGTATTTTTTAAATGACATCTGCAATACTGACACTATTACTAAGTTAGTCTGAAGACTGACACTGGCAGTGTCTAATCCACAAACATTCATATGCTCAAGAACATGCCTAAAATAAACTAAAATAAACTTTTAGCTTAGGTCTTTGCTCTTGGGAAAGCTAACCTTTGAACAATTAAATGTTGCTTATTAGGAGAGAATATAAATTGTAGAAGTTTGGGGAAGTCCCTTACAAACAAAGTTTTCCTCCTTCATTTTCATCTACCATATGAAAAATTTAACTTATGACCGTTTTTCATAGTTACGATCTTTGCTGCAACCCCACGATCATGCAATCAAAATTCAGATGCTTGGCAACTGGTTCATATTTATGACCTTTGCTGGGTCCCAGGGTATGTGATCACCTTTTGTGACCTTCTGACAAGCAAAATCAATGGGGAAGCCAGATTCACTTAACAACCATGTTACTAACTTATCAACTGCGGTGATTCACTTAACAATTGTGACAAGAAAAGTCATAAAATGGGTAAAACTCATTTAACAAATGTCTTACTTAACAACAGAAATTTTGGGCTCAATTGTGGTCATAAGTTGAGGACTACTTATACTCTACTCTACTCTACTCTACTCTACTCTACTCTACTCTACTCTACTCTACTCTTATAATAGCCCCCAAGAATGATTGTTATTATAGACTATTTCTGCTTTTGTTTCAGTGATATAATCAGTTTATCAGTGAATATAAAGAATGTTAGAAGTACTGAGTATCACTATTGCTATGATATTATTGGAGAATAACAGATAAGAACTTTGGTGGATCCCTTTTTAAGATTCTAAGGTCAAGGATTTATATTCATCTATGTCTGAGAAGCAGAGCAATTAAATCATTGTTTGAAACTGCCAACAATTTTTATCATCTTGTTGTTTATTTTCAGTTCTTTCACCTTTCCAGTTAACATAATCATTGTTTTCTTGAAGTTCAAAAAAGCAATCCTCCATACTGTTATGATTCAATGCCTGAGAGTCTCCAGACCTCAAGAAGAAAAAACTATGAAGTCATCATCTGTTATTCTGTTAAATGTTTTTTCTTTTCTCCAAAGGTGCATAAAAGAAGGGACTTCTCTGTGGTAGATCCTTCCCTGTGGAACATTATGCATATGGAGGTAAGATTGTCCCAATCTTTATACTCTTTTGAAAGGCCCTGAAGACATGGTTTTGCTGGGTGGACCTTGGAGACCCAGGGTGATAAAGACACCATCAAGTGGTTTGTTTGATTATTGTCACCAGGGTTTGTGTGTGCATATGTTTGTGTGCATATGTTTGCGGTGGCTCAGTGGGTTAGGACGCTGAGCTTGTCGATCTGAAGGTCGGCAGTTTGGCGGGTCGAATCCCGAGTGCCGTGTAGCAGAGTGAGTGCCTGTTACTCGTCCCAGCTTCTGCCAACCTAGCAGTTCGAAAGCACGTAAAAATGCAAGTAGAAAAATAGGGACCACTACAGTGGGAAGGTAACAGCGTTCCGTGCGCCTTTGGCGTCTAGTCATGCCGGCCACATGACCACAGAGACGTCCTCGGACAAGCGCTGGCTCTTCGGCTTTGAAAAGGAGATGAGCACCGGCCCCTAGAGTCGGAAACGACTAGCACGCATGTGCGGGGGAACCTTTACCTTTTTACCTTATGTTTGTGTGACGGTTTATTGGATTTCGTTTTACTTCTGTAAGTTGCCTGGAGTCACCATGACTGAGTTGGGCGGCCATTTTAATTTTGTAAAGAAACAAACAACTCAAGACTGTTAGCCTTTTAACAATTCTTATCTCAAAACAGAAGAGATTAGCCTGTATCCAAAGAGATTTCATATTTTTCTAACCAGTGGAACCTTGCTGAAATCAGGAGGTTTTAATTCTGATTTTATATGCACAGGATTGCATTGTAGAGAAAAAGACTAATACATTCATAATCAGGACCAGTTTGGCAAGTTGTTGCTCTTAAGGTTAAACTGTGCTTGTGAAGGAACTCACAAATAAAATAATTCACAGCTATGTATGTATGACAACCATGCCAACTAGATAACAAATGTGTGAAGCATTTTGCATTGGATATATAATATTGAAATGAGACATTTAATAACAATGTTCAACTTCATGTTCCTTTCCCTTATTCATTTTAGCAGTTAATGCATTGTTCCCATCAAAAAATAATCTTAAAAAACAGCTTGAGAAGTTTGACTGAAAGGAGTATGAAAAGTGTTCATGGAAAATTTATTTTCTGCTTCATATGAGGGAAGGAAAATCAATTTGTCTGTTATATAATTAGGTTTTTGTCCATAATATCTTCTAAACAGTGGTTTTTATTATTGTTTTTTTTTGTTTTGTGCACCCTTATCTGCAAACATTTTGGAGTATGCACCCAATATATTTATTTGCTCCAATGTATGTGTTGTGCAATTTCCAGGGCAATTACACCAGTTCCTGTTGCCTGCTGCTCATTTAAAAAATTTAGTTTCTCTTTATCCCGTGCATCCACTAAAAAGTCACCAAGAATAATATACATCATTGTGATGGGATCACACTTCTTTTCCTCTCCTTTAAACCAGTGTTTTTTTAAACTTGGCAACTTTAGGATATGAGAATTTCAACTCCTGGAGTTCCCCAGCCAGCTGGGAATTCTGGGAATTTATGCCCACACATCTTAAACTTGCCAGGTTGAGAAAACACTACTCTAAAATATGTCCATATTTGCCCATGCCCAAAGTTATGAATTGAATTTCCTATTATTGCCTTGGGTTAATTACGCAGAAGACTTGTGATCAGATCATCCAGGGTGGAAACTGGTCGCTCTCAGTTAGCCTCCTTGGAGACTAAGTGCAACCCAGACCCAATTCAGTGAAAATGACAAAATGCTGTGACTGAAAAATTTCAATGAATTGCCTTAAAATCTTCAAAGTTTAAGTTTCCCATTAAGTCTAGCTAGCTAAATCTGACACATTTTAAAGACAAGATCAAGGAACAACCAATTCTGATCCTGTGAAATAGTTCATGAAGAGTAAGCTTCTGCTAGCTGTCCAACTCACGAAACTGGAAATGCAGATGATTTCCTACTTCTGCTGAGCTATCACAAGCAACAAGACAGGCTACACAATTTCAATCTGCTCTATTTCTGCCTAAATGCTATAGCACAAAAGAGAGTGGGAAGAGTATAGAAACAGCATGAAATTTGAAGTGTCGTACTTTTCTGGAGAAGAAAAGAATATTGACAATTCAAACAAAGAGGGAAAAACATCACAGTAACAGTTCATATACAGTATTTCACATTTGATGTAATAGTGCAGTTCTAAATTGAAATTTAATGTAATGTAAAAGGTGTCTGCTTTAACAGTTCCCTTGATCCTCTTGAATGGACTTAGGGAACCTACAGAGAGCACACAGGGAGACTAATTGCAGTTACAAAACAATTTTAGTGAATGTTCTTCTAATCCTTACTATCTATGCCTGCCAAAGTAAACATTTATTTGTAGTGGATAAAGTCATCATCTTTTTTGTCCAATGCCATAGGCCAAAGTCTTGAAAAAAGTTAATTAGCTTACTTTGTGCAGTATTATGTTGTTGTAATTTCTGCCCTACATTAGTAAGATATGAATGAATTGATCTGGTGAAAAATCCTGGTTGTATCAATATTTTTAGTGGGGGAGGATGTCAGTTGAAGGAATTCATGTGGACCTTTGAATTGCATGAAGTGCAGAAGTTGCCCTGTTTGTATGGGATATTACATTATGTGATCAAGAAATTACACTCTCCTTATGATAGGTAAAGGCAACTCTGTAAATAAATTGCACGTATGCATAAGTCAAGAAGAGAGAAAAATAACCTTAAGCTAATATGAAATGCTAATATAATACCAACTCTTAATATTTTAATGTTTTCTTTTGATAGCAGAAATGAAAGCAAACGTTCTGAAGTGTTTATTATGTAATTAGTCTCCATTACTACCATATAACTAACTTTCCTGAGGAAAACCCCCCGAAGCTTTGTAAAAGAAAGGGTTTCTTTATTTCCAAACAATAAAGAAACAAAATAAACCTTATTGTATCAGAATGAAAATGCAAATTCTGGCTCTAAATCAATCTCTCTCAACTTAGCTAATTTCCTCTTTGGCAGATGAAATAGTGGAGCATTTGAAAAACTGAGATGGAGAAATATATTAAAGTGTTAGATCGATAAATCAGTGAATCTGTTCCTAAAAAAAGGTAATGGTTATAAAACATGAGTGATTTTATTCTCTTGGTCAGAGGTCCCCAACCCCCGGTCCATGGACCGGTACCGGGCCATGGCATGCCAGCAACCAGTCCGCACAAACAAGCAAAACCCCATCCATGGGATGCAGGCAGCATACAAAACCATGCACTCTCCGTTCCGTGGAACTGGTCCCTGGTGCCCAAAAGGTTGGGGACCTCTTGCTCTAGGGAATTATTACTGAATCAATAATGCTACCAGATTTAGATAAATTTTGTGAAACATATTCTTTGGAGATGTTCTTTCCAAACTCAGAGCTTTAATTGCCCAGACTATTTAGTCACCTCCAAGACAGAGAAAGAGAGAAAGAGACAGGGAGAGGGAGGGAGGAAGGGAGAGAGAGAGAGAGAGAGAGAGAGTACCCCACTAGGATCCAGCTTTACTCCTTTCTGATTAATTTCCTGTAGCAGATGCAGTAGCAGGTCCTAGTCACTCCATTTATAGCATCCCTAAGTGAAAGACAGATGCTAAGCAGCCATAACTACCAAACTCCATCAATAGGGATTGGTATCCATCTGTTTACTCTACATAATTATGGATAATTAGATGTTACATATAGTTTTCATAGTCATACTGTAGAATTTCAAGAAGTACTTCAGAGATGTTTGAGTCATCAATCATCTGCTTGCCAAGAAGGCTGTAAAGCCGGTTCTACTAGTAGAAAGTTTACTTGGGTGTTCTGTAATATGAATTATAGAGTTGTGCTGTGCAACATTAGAAGTTCTTTAGCTTAGGGACTGGCTAGCATCTCTGGATTCATAAGAGAATTCACCAATTCTATAGCAAGTTCCTGAGAGTAAAATATCTAACCCATTCTCAACTTATTGTAGAAGTGTTACTGCCCAATTAGGAATTAACTGATGGGCACCTGAGCCATGGTCCAATTGAATCTATACCTCAATCTTTTGCATGGCTGATATCCAAGATCCAAAACCTATAGACTTTTACACCCATCCTAATTATGACTCATGCTGGTCTTTTGGTATGGAAGTATCTGTTATGTGGGCTGCATGGCACAATTAGGCTAGTTGTTTACCAGGCAACAATACAGCCTGAATACACATGGAAGGTCAGTGAGCAGCAAAGTCCAAATTTCTTTAATGAAGACCTCAATGATAGTGGAATGGACAATATCTCATCTTCTGTACCTGAAAAGACATCCATACTTCCTTCATTTCAAGAATAAGCTCTTGCTTATTACTTGGATGTGGATTTAGGAGAATGGTGTCTGCTATGACAGGCATTTGCAGAGATGTTTGAGGTTCAAAGTCCATCAATAGACCTCTTCACATTACAAGAATCATAAAGTAACTCAGTTCATCTCACAGTTCCAGCTCCCCAAGCTGGGAGCCACAGCCTCAGATGTCCTTGAAACAGAAAGAAGATGGCATTAGGTAAAGCAATTTAGGAAAAAACAGAATGTTACCTCAGCCATTAAACGTTCAGACACAAAGAATGTTGATTAGAACATTAATGGATGAGAAAAAGACTGAGAAACAAAGTCACTGGGAGATAACACTTAGAAGAAACCATCAGATCAACAATAATTTTACTCAGAAAGCTGCATGAGTTTTTTACTTCCATCCTATTATTTCATAGAATCCATTCCACATTTCACCTCATGAAATGCATACTATACTAGAAACCAATAACGTCTTAATATGTATTGTAATAATTATAAAATAATTCTATAAATATAGAAGACTATATCTATCTTTTATAGATTCATAGTACAATATGTATAGAATTACATCAGAAATGGTGTGGATTCTCCATATGGCAGGGGAAGTTCCAGCATACTTTCCTTTCAATCCCATTTGATTACTGGACATAAAATTTCTTACCGAGAAAATAGCTTAGAACAGGCAGTCTTATGGGTCAGGGAGCAGATAGCTTTATAGGTCATGAAGCGCCTGTATGATGTTTCCAGAATCATGGTCCTGCATACATAATCCACATTGTCAACTTTATCTCCCACAAGGCTCAAGATCTATGTCTACAATAATTTTGTCAATGTGTTCCCCCAAGAGAAAGAGATGCTCTGAGCTAGATTTTCAGAGTGCCATTCAATTCCTCTTCAAAGTTCCAAAGCTGGCACTGTGATCAGACTATTACTTTCCACCAAGCTTCTTTTGATCACAAGAAATCCTTTATAACAACTGTCAGATGAAGCCGAACCTGTAGAGCACACTGCTAAGACAGCCAGCCTGCGGCTGCCCCCAGTGACTATTACAGTCCTTTCACATTTCCTGTACAGTAGTCATTTTGGTTGCCTTTTCCATCAGTTTTCTACTCAGCAGCAACACAGACCTAAGTTATAGTTGGATGCTAATTTACAGGTCAGCACTGATGCTTTCTTAGCCAACGAAGAAACAAGAAATGGTTGTTCACAAAGGCCACTCAATGAGCAGTTTTCAACCTCATGGGACAGGATTGTTAAAAGTCTGCTAGGATATCTTCCAGTCATAGTAGGGATTAGTGTGGGTTTACCAAGAAGTCCTTCTTCTATTCACCGTACAAGGAGGTCATTCCTTGCACCTATGCCTCTTCTCTCTTAAAATTCATAGAGTTCCTGTTGACTGTTGCATGAAAGTCTCTAAATTGGTTTGGGGTTGCTCCCTGCTACCATCTAAGAGCTGAAGGAAAGTATCATATCTTGCCTTCAATGGCAAATGACAAGAACAGTCCAGTAAAGATTTTCCTCTAACCATAGTAGAAAAATGGATGTCACAGAAAGTATACTGCTCAAAAAAATAAAGGGAACACAAGATAAGACATCCTACTATTAAATACAGTACATTGTGTTGTTTAAGTGTTCCCTTTATTTTTTTGAGCTTCATTCAACATCAACTTTTGAAGTTTTCTTTAAAGTTTTGCTGGCCATGATATTTAAGATGAACTAGGGAGAGAAAAACTGTAACATTGCTTTAATTATCTTAATGTATCTCTTTACTGCCTTTCTAATGTCTAATGTTATGTTTCTTTCCAGGCAGAAAGGCATTAGTGAAAAGTTATTAACAAAGTTAATTGGTTAATTGAGAGTCTCAAATTCCCTTACTCAGTGGAAGAATGGAGGGGAAACCCCCCCCCCCGCTCAATCTGTAGCCTTCTTGCTTTCTCAAGCCTGCTAAGATTTTCATGACATTTCATCCTTCTTATAATTGCTTGGGGGTTTAAGACTCTTAGTAACAGCATTATAGAGTTAGCACTGTCTGAGGAGATAAGCATTCATGCTTTCTATCTTACTAGGGTGTCTAATGTTCAAAACTTCTTTGCCAAGTATAACTTCATCATTCTTAACAACTCTAGGCAGGCTATAGAATTCTCATAGCATAAATCTCTCATCCAGATCCATCATCTAAGGACCGTAGAATTTGGTAGAAATCCCACTATGCTTGGGCTTACATTATATACCAGTATGTCATAAAGCCCCCCCCTCTCTGTGTGTGTGTCTGTAGAATAGATGGCAGAACAACAATTGCTTTCTAAGCATCTAATTAGTTGCTTTCATGCTGAGTGTTCCTGCTAGGCGTATTTTGTTTTTTTTTAAGTGCCTCTCCCACATAATCCTTTTAAAACAATGGCACAACCTCTCAAAATTAGTCAGCACATTTGCCATTAAACCACACTGTTGTTAGGAAAGTAAATTCATTCACTAAATAATTTTCTGATTTCCTGGCTAGACCCATATCAGCAGAGATGGAGCATTTTTCTTATTGGCAATAAATCAGTCCTGAAGCATCCACTGTTCTGAAAGAAACTGGCTTTTGTTTGGGTTCTAGATTTTATAAAATAGTTTCAATACAATGCTAAGGAAAAGGAGGAAGAAGAGGAGGAGGAAGGTTGTTATGCCTGACATAATTCCAACAGGTCATCAGGATCACCCCGCTCTAACTCTTCTGTCTGCAATGAGCTTTGAAGAAGTTCTGAAGCCTAAGATCACATCTTTGTGTGACTATTGCCTTGCTTTGTTCTTTCCATATTACTGTGTCCATATTTCTTTTTTCAATAAGCTACTTTTTATAGCTAGGGATTTGGATTCTTGGATTTTATAAAGAAATGCCTTATTACAGGGAGTTCTTGACTTATGTAGGACCATGACTGAGCCTGGAATTTTGTCAGAAGTCTTTGTGGTCATTAAGCAATGTGCCTTGCTCAGTGACTGCAACCCAAGCTCTTCCTGTTGCTTGCCAAGGGCTAAGAGACATCAGCTAGTGTGTGGATCCTTTCTGTTCCCTACCACAACCGGATCCACTTAGCTTTTCATTGCTACTTCCCTCCTACATGCAGGCCCCATTCTTGTGGTGGTATAGAAGTCTCTTTCTTCAAATTAAATGATTTGGAGAAGAGATCTTCCAAACCATTGTGAGATTGATGGTGTTTGTTTTCTGTTCTGGAGAACAAAACACCCATTCTGAAAGTTTCTGAGCATTCTCAGCATTATGGAATTCTGGAGTTTTGAAAGACTGAAACTCAGAGACTTTTAAAATGCCAACTTGGCTAGCATTTTTGCCAGGTTTCTTCCTCCAATGTGCAGCAGGATTTCCTCTCCCTATATTGGGGAAGGGATTAGGGGAAAAATTCTCTTGATGTGCTGTGGGAATGGACCTCAAATCCGCTACCTCTCCATTTACAACCTGCCCCTCCAGCTTCCCCACTGAGTTTCTGGGGGAGCTGATAGAGAAGACTGCAAATAGTGATCACATAATCAAAGGGCACTGGGGAACTGGTCATAAATTCCAGGTGCAATCATCTGAAATGTGGTCACCTGACCATGGACAGGGCGGCCCAAATTTTGTGATGCCCAGAAGTGCTCTACAGGCCAGAAAGCACCCATTCTGTGACGATTTGATTACAAGCAAATGTTAATGACTGGTCAAGGACTACCTGTAAAAAAAAGGTGTACGTCTATTTGGTGGCTTCAGGAATTATCCAAGATTCATTATATTTTATATTTATGATCTTGTGTCAGGAAATCCAAAGCATCTTCCAGACTTTTTAGAATTTGTCAGGAGATTTAGCCAATCCCAATCGTCTTCTATATTTTTGTCAGTGAGTTTTTAAATTGTTTCCTATTTAAATTGTAGCACTGGAATATGTTGCCAATTCTCATTCCACTTCTATGGTGCCTATTCTCTTTGTCCTTTCATGAGCCAAAGTCCTGCACAATGCTTTTGGATTCCAAGAGGAATGTTTTGCAATTTTTTTTATGACAAAGCATTAAAGACATTAAGTGATTGGTATCAGCTGTGGCCAACCATTGCAGAGGCAACACTAGTGACATTTGGATGTAGATTTTCTTTCAGCAATAGAATATATACCTGATATTGCAGGTTTTTTGTAACCGCCAGATAGCCTCAATTGCTGACATCAAATTGGAAGATATTCACATGATGTAATGGTCCGAATATTTAACTGGTCCCAATTTCTCAGTGTCATGCTCCATTAGTGTATCAATCATTGAAGCCACTAATGGAAACATTCAGAGAACATTTGGAGTCAGGACTTTGGACAGATACTATAGGAATGTATGATAAGTTCATGATTTCACTTTTAGGACTACAGAGAACAACTAAAATCAAGTAATCTCAATGCTGAGTTTGATTGTGCCTGGGAAAACCTATCCATAGTTTTACCCACTCATGTTTTATGTTTTATTTTTCGACAACAACAACCAAGCAAGCCAATGTTTTTTGTTCTTTGTTTCTTAATTCATGGTCATCATTAAAAGTTTGTATTTTTCTAAGATTATGTTTTATAAATTACTATTTACTCATGAATGAAGGCAAATACAAGTGTCCCAGAATAATGTTGCAGGATCCAATCAGGGTCGGTCACCGGGACAAGAGGTTTTGTCTTCCAAGCTTTTGGACTCATGCTGGAGCCCATCCTCAGGGAACTCTCTAGCAGAGTGTGTGCTGTTCAGTATGTGGTTTTTATAGTGCCTGTTGCAAGTGGCTTTTTAGATGTTGATTGGGATATGTTGATGGCTGGCTTTTAAGTCATTAATTGTTATTTGTTTATGTTGCCCAGCCCTCACCTTCTAACTACTTGATAGGCTGGTGGTAAATCAGCACTCCTGTTGACTGATGAGGAGCCTGTTTCTCAGGCTTCAATCACTTTGTTGGCTGTACATGTTCATCCAATAATCTTCGTAGCTGCAAAATTGAATGTGTGTCCTTGTTCATTGCAGTGTGAGGCTACCAATGAGCTTGGGTCTCCTCCTTAGCTACTGCTAAGCTTGTAAGCCGCCCTGAGTCTTCGGAGAAGGGCGGGATATAAATGGAATTAAAATAAAATAAAAATAAATTAAATCTGACTGCTCACTTGTGTTCTTGCAATCTGGTGGTTAGCTTCCTCTCTGTCTGTCCTACATAGCCACAGGAGCAATTCAGGCAGGGGATTCACTAGATTACATTAAAAGTATCTTTGGCCTCCAAGAGATCTTTACAATGCATAATTTGTCCTTGTATGGTAGCCTCTGGGTGGTGTGCAATGTCCATTTGCAGATCTCAGAAGCTGCATTCTACAGCAGGATGTAGAATGTTTTTGATGTATGGCAGGATGTGCCATGTGGTTGGCCTTGTACCTTGTTTTTTCCTTTCTTTCCCCACCATGTTGCATACACAAATATGACAAATGATTGCAGATCCCATTCTGCTTGAATTATTCACTTAGGTACTGGCTTTCCAGCTGCTTGGCTTGCTGGGTACTACAGAGAGTTCTCACCCTGCCATATAGTGTTCTGATGCAACTCTTTTTGTGCAACAGTGGATGGTTGCTATTGAAATTTGTGGAGTGTTTGCTTTGCTTCCATCCTCTTGTCTGTTGACAAATACATCTAAAAATGTAAAATTGCCTAGCTGTTTCTTCCTCCATTGTGAACTGTATGTCGGGGAAGATGAAGTTCAGTATGGTATGAAAGTCTTTAATTGCATTAATTGCATTTCTCTTGTTTATGACAAACGTGTCATCCATGTAGGGCAGACATGTCAAACTCATGACATCACATGACGTCGTGCAATGTATCGGAGCTTTTTTCCCATTGCCAGCAATAGGGTGGGCACTGTTTCCTGGTGATGTGTCTGGCCCACGGGCCAGCAGTTTGACACCCCTGACGTAGGGGCACCAGAATTTAGGTGTGTGGTTCCGAAATGCACAGTGGTCTAGTGCACACAGGACTGTTTCTGCAATGACTCCTGATAATAGGGATCCCACGGGTCCCTTTCATTTGTTCATATATTTCACTTTTGAATGTGAAGAAAGTGCATTGACAGTATTGAAGTAGCTTCATGATTTGTGTCCTGGTTAGGTTGTTGTGATCTGTGTTGTACTCTTCTAGTTTTCTATCTATTACTTCATATGATTAATGGGGAGGGATGGATATAATTAGGGAAACTACGTCAAAGGAGACCATGACCAAACCTCAAACAGCACAGTCACATCATCCACACAATTTCTGACAAAACTACAAGGCTTAAATGCAGCTCCTGATGAGATCATGGTCTTAGCAAAGGCAAAATATCACCAACCATTAGTTTATTTATAACTCATTATGCTATATTTCAGTAGCTTTTTCTAAATCTCCAAACTAGTGATTCTGCAGATAGCTTCAACTGTTATTTTTGTAAATCTCAATTCTATCAAATATAATTATCAAATCAGATGGACAAACATTTATCATAACAAATTATCAACTAATTAGCTAGTGTTTTTAGACTGGAAAATTGACAATTTTAAGTGGGATGCTTATTTTTTTTGGCTTAAAAAAAGCATAGTTTTCTTCTGATAATCTGAATCATACATCATAGTCTCATCAAGGAAGCAGCCTAGATAAACTGGAGAAAGGTAGATACTCTTTGCAGGTAATCTCTATCTCTATTCGATCATCTGCTACTGCCTTTGGTACTTGTATAAGGAAAGGAATTTAATTCCATTCGAAACTGAAGTGATGATCTTAGCTCCACCAACTCTGCAATCACAATACTCACCACATCGTATGATACAAAATTCTTGTGGACAATCCAAGAAACACAAATACAATCCTTGATTGTTCTGGGTTCCTCCCTTTGTGATGGAATCCCACACTTATTTTACTTTATAGGTGTGGTTTCCTTTTTCAGGGCTGTTATTAGCAAGAGCTGACATATATCAAAGAGTATACCTGGTATTTAAAATTTACTCCCTCTAATACAGTAACTAATACTATGCTGTCCTTCAGTTTTGTTTCTTACTATTGCAATGCTTTTAATCATTCTTTATTTGGCAGTCTTATTGACTTTACTTGTTCATCAATGTAGTGCCTTCACAAAGCCTTCTTTCAGGTATAAATGAGGTACAGGAGACCTGGGCTGCAGATTTTTGTAAAGTTTATTGTGCAATGAAATGCAAGATTCATACACATACACTTTAATGAGTTCAACGTCCAGACCCTACCAATAATAATTTCACAGAAATGATGTCCTTTAAGAAAATAATGAAAACAAATTTACATTAAATTGAATTCAATTTCTAAAAAAAATGAAAAAGAAATTCTTTGCATGGCACCAGTATTAATTGAACAAGAAGTATGACCTGAAAGGCTGAGGGTTATCTGAAAAATGCTATTGCAGCTTGAAAAAGTATTTGGCAAATTCTGTTCTGGTACAGGAAACATTGATAAATATTAACTTTCAGTGTTTCCTTGCCTTTATATTGAAGGGGAGAGCAAAAGGTATTCAAACTGTCACCTTGGCTAAAATAACTGGGCTATATGAAGTACCTGCTGCAATGTCATTCATTCAGATCCAACTCACCACAAAGATTTTTTTTCTTTCTCACTGGTTGGTTTCCCTTCTTAATATCCCAATTGGTTCCATTTGATATCTTTTGATGAAAATACTCTTTAGATTCATAATTTAAGTCACTTTCTTTTCTCTTTCATTTTTATTTTCTTGCTCTATTTCTCTCATACACATCCAATCAAATTTTCTTTAAAAGTTTGCAATGTTGAAATTGGATGAAAGGGTAATGCAATTTCTTCGGCCATGTATGTCTCCACTGAATCTGGTAAAACAAGAAATAAAATAACTGATACAGAAATATAATATAATAAAACTGGAAGCCAGCTTTATAATGTTAGAGAAAATTGGACATTAAATTATTTTTAGGTATTCATTATAATCAATCACATAATCATATAATAAGCTAAATTTGGTTTACATGCAATGTAATTAACACATTATTAACATGACTAGTATTATCCTAGTACGGCAATTTTTGTAATGATAGCACAGTAACAATTCCTGTCTTTTGAATAAAATGATCTAAGCCATCCATTTTATTTGTATCCAGGATATGTTACTTGCAGGATCTAACAGTCTCTTTTGCCTCTATAGTCATAGTAAAATCTGCACTATAGTCTGCTATCTGTAGATGGCACTTTTGACTGATGGGAAAGGATAATGAATATATTGGGTGTGAACAGCATGGAACAAATATAAATAAAAAGATTTTTTTAAAAATAATATTGCTTTATTTATTCAAAGGCCTTAATTTATGAAAAATAATTTTATATATACATATTTACTAATTATTATTGTGTCAATTGAAATCATTGATTCATTTGGGCACTTTTGATACACAGCACATTTTCAGTATAAGGTTTAAAAATATCTTTCGGAATCTGATTGTGAAAGTAAGCTTTTCTGTTGTGACATTTTGAAGTAAGATTGCTTCTTATTGAAGGGAATTGCTCACTCAGCCCAACACAGTTTTATTTTTATACAATCAACACATTGCTTGACTTACTTGAAAATTAAATAGTTACTGTATAAGTACAGTGATAGTTTAGGAATTATCCTGTTCTCCTGGGATTGACATCAATATGAACCAATGATCAGTCAGTCACCTTTTCTTTTTTACCACCTAATAAAAAGCCCAATTATCTGATGCTGAAAGACTTTATCTATTTATGAATAAATGCATAATTTGAATTTTTATGTAATTTGCAGCACAGGAGGACACCCGTGTGCCCACAGATAATCATTCTGAAGTTTGCGAGAACATTTGCCTTTATTAAAATTTTGTTGTTCCATTTTATTCTGAGTTCCATTGCTTTGCTTTCTATGATGCAGAAATGAAAGAGACAGAAAACTGTTAATTCAAATGTATATTGAAAATCACACCTCAGTTCTAGTTTGTTATTTTATGAGCAATGTGGTCTTTCTTTTAATATTACTTGTATTCTAAGAAATAGTGTTTTGTGATTTGCCCTTCCACCATGGCAGTCATTTTGGGGATGGAAATGTAACACCATTGTAGAAGTGATTTGTTGAGAGTTCACGCTAAACGTGCACGTTAAATTAAATGTTTGGAGATATGTTCAATAGATGTGATCTAAAAATAATAACAAATTTTTTGAGTTTTAATATGTAAAATAAATGGAATTATGATATAGGAAAATATTGGGCAGCTCCAAAAATGACCAGAGAGTATATCAAGCCTGCTGCATCTAAATGTCATCTCAAATCCTGGCATTTGGACAATAATCCCATCCTTCTAATAAGCACATGCCAGTAGCAATAGCTAGTCCTGGCTATTGAGTTTTCTGGCCAAAATTTTTTCCCCACTCAAAGCAAGAGCTAGGAGCTTATACAATTCAGTGCATCTCCTTAGACCTGATTAGGCTATTGGATTGCTGTCAGGATTCTTTCCAGGCTTTCAGGTTCATGGTTCTGTATCATAAATCATCCAGTGCTTTCAGCCTTTCTGAAAATCCTTTGAAAAACAGGTTAAAAATATCAGTGAGAAATAACTAAATCTGTTTGGATAGCTGCTATTCCAATAAGACTCCTCTTCCTTTTTTTTTTCTTCCCTAAACCCCTTTATTTCCAACATACTGAAACTTCCATTTTGTTACTTAGTAAAAAAAAAAAAGTACAGTTAGATTATTTATTTATTATTTATTTTGGGGACTTATATGCTGCCCTATCTCCCGAAGGACTCAGGGCGGCTAACAACAATAAAATACAACGATACAAAAGATAAAAAGAATTAAATTAACAGCCCCAATAAAATAAATTAAAATTGAAGTTAAAAATTAAAAAAACATTTTAAAATCCCTGTCGTCAGTCCATCAGGTCAGCCTGATGGAAAAGAAGTGTTTTAAGGCCGCGGCGAAAGGACCAGAGATCTGGGGCCATCTGGAGCTCAAGGGGAAGTTGGTTCTATAGGGCTGGCGCTCCCACAGAGAAGAACCTCCCCCTGGGGGTCGCCAGCCGACATTGTCTAGCCGACGGCACCCTGAGGAGGCCCTCTCTCTGTGAGCGTACTGGGCGATGGGAGATCGTTCCTGGCAGCAGACGGTCCTGCAAAGATTATAGATATAAAAAACAAGCAAATACATACAACAGCATTTTTTAACTGTTACCTACTTTTATTTGGTATGCAGAGTTGCTGGAATGTGTAACCGGACCTCAACATATTGTTATGGGTCTGTGTATAGAAAGAGGAGCCAGTGGTGAAAGGAAAAGTAATGATATGGCCTTAGCCAAAGATACTGTCAGTTTTGAACATTTTTTCCTATTCTGGAGTGTGGGCAAAAGATTCATCATGCCTGACATTTTATGTGATCATAAGTATAATTTGCCTAACGAACATGCCTGCAATTTGGAGGAATTATATTTCCATAGTGTAAGTCAGATACCTGAGATTGGCATTAACTAATCCTGCTATATTCACAGGAGATTTCAATTCAGCCCCATCTATGGCATGCCGTGCAATATTCCTCATACCCTTTTTGCAGGTGCTGGAAGTCAGCACCCACCCATCTTCCCTCCTAGAGAAGGAAATATTTTGGGGGGATATTAAAAAGGGTAGAATATTACATTTTCCAAAAAGAATAATGAAAAATCTTAGACAAAGACAGCCCCAAGTCTCCCTCCCTCAAGCAGAAACCAAGTAGGTCAGCTTTTAGAAATGCAGATTTGATCATCCTTTTAGAAAGACTGTAGCCAGGAAGCTTGGAGCTGATGGGATTAGAAAGACAAAGATCCCTAGAAACAACAACCCCTCACCCCAAAAATCCAACACAGGACATAGCCATCAACCACAGCCCCAGGGAAGCTAGATATGACCTTTAGGACATAATAGGATTAAGCCACCACCATCAGAATACCAAAAAGGACACACTCAAAAGCTCAGGTCAGAGTTCATGCCACAGGGAAGAGGAAACAACTCCAAACACAAAAGCCCAAGAAGGTATAAAAATCCATCACTCTCAGCTCCGTGTGGTCAGCTTTCCCAGAGCCACATTTCAGCTCTTCAATAAACTACAACCTCCTTTCTAAAGCAGTCTCAATTTTGTTTATTTCTGGCTCGGACTGGACCCTGATGAATATTTTTTTGTTTTAACACAGGGATATGGGTCTGCACTAAGTGTCAGGGCAGAAAAATAGGGGAGTTTCCCCAGAAATGGCTGAGGAATTTTGGGAGTTGAAGTCTGGTCATCAGTTGCTATGGTTGAGAAACTCTGTAGCTATGGTTGCTAAAATTGAAATACTTTGCTCTAGAACATTCTTTATGCTCTCACCTTTATGCTAAAGTTGAAAAAAGAAAAGATTGCATTGGATTGCAACATGGGCATTGCCAAAAGGTTTTCAAATAAATGTCTGGCCATCTACATTGCAGAGGTATTTATTTTATGTATTACTTGTACCCTTTCTATATTTATATTTCTTGCACTCTATGATTCAACACTAAAGACTTGCAAGAACTCTTAATATCTTGAAAACTAAAAAGTGTATACTTAAACTAGTCAAGAACAGGCATGAATTAGAAATAAATCACAGTGGTTTGTGTGGCATAAGAACAGTTGATTTGTCTGAAGTATAAAGGTGGAGATGATTACCCCTGATAATTGGAGGATGATGGGGTACATTGGAATTTGGGGCCACTGAACTACTTTAATTCTGCAACACAATGACTTTTATCATTGAACAAGGGAACAGAGTTTAGCAAATTCACTTTGAGTCTGTGCCTTTTCACGCATCAGCAGAAATCTAAAGCTTTTGGCTCTAAGGCAATGCTGTACAGCTGGGAAAAGAAAAACACATTTTGAAATAGCATTCAGATTTTGGATTTACATCCTTTCCTTAATAATAACACTGGTCACGTACAAACTGATGGTCCTTTCCAGTGATATACAGTAGATTACTGCTACTTCATCATCCATTGTGTTGGTAAACTATCCTAAACACACCTAAAGGACAAGATTTTTCTCTCTCCTTTTGTCCTTGCATTAAAAACACAGGACTCACAGAGACAGTGTCTCCAGCAAGTCTTGTAAAAAAGTAGTAACCCTACTAATCCTCAGTAAAATCACCATGACTGCATTTTATGAATTTCTGTATACAAGCTGGAAAAATGTGGTATCTCCCATCTGAACTGCATCCAGTGCTAAATCATGGGAGAAAGAAAATCTTGTTTTCAAAGACTGGAGAGACAGTGAACTTTCTCTGTTTGCAACAAGCCCCATATTAAATTTCAGTTGGCATCATATAATGGATTGTTCAAATGCTGAGACACTATAAACATTCAAGGTATTAGGACTCATATTCTTATATGACACCACTAGGGAGGTAATGGAGTAGGTGGGGGGAATATTTCTATATTAATAGGCAAAGAAGTTGAGATAATGACATAAATGTAGTACAACAACTGGATTTGTTTGGGACTTAGCATGGATCAGAACTGAAAAGTCACCTGATCTGAATTTGTATTGGCTATAAACCCTATGCTAGGCCCATCATATAGATAGGGATAGCAATACACATATATCCATGCACCTTCCCCCTAGCCTTAGACCTGTTCTGGATAATAAATCACAATTCTATTTACAGCTGACATAAAAAAGGAATAATTTTGTAGGAACATTTTATCTAGAAACATTTTATCTAGAAACATTTTATCTAGAAGCATGAAGACTCTTGTAAGCCATTTCTGACAGTGAATGTAGTGTTCAGTTGGGTTTGTGTAGGGCTGGGCTGACAGCAGCAATGAATGGTAGATACTTTCTAAATATACTGACTGAGTTTGACTATATTAGAGTGAATCTATTGTTATGCATAGGGATTAATAAAATACAAGAAGTGGCTCGCTGTTACCATCAGGTGGCGCTGTACTGAGGCAGGATTGGTTGATAAGCGCCCGGCGGGAAAATCACATAAAGGGATTGGCTACCTGTGTACCTAGCCAGGTATATAAGGGGGTACAGGTAGCCCCTATTGTCCAGTCTTTGCTTCCACCAATAAAGAGCTGTTATGCTGAACCCTTTGTTCATCATTTCGCAATGTGGTCAAGAACCCACAACACAATATCTATTATCTATTTGATTGCTTCTTAAACTTATCTCTATGGGATTTATCTCCCATGGGATACGAGTGTTAAGGTACTGAGCTTTTAATATCTAGATTCTGATGAGGATGAAATGACATTTTTGTTACAAACTCTGCACCTCTAGCCTCTCAAAGGGAGGGCTCTTTTGGCATTGCATGTAAAGTTCACTATTTTGGGAATAGAACATTTATTTCTGAAAGTGAACTTCCTGCTCTGGAAAATTTACTTTTACAAATGTACAGTACCAACCTGTAGCTGACAGAATCAGGTATTCCAGAAGAAAAGCAGAACATTTTATTGCTTCCGAGTTACCATGTGGGAACCAGTTCTGCATATCCCTATGCTCTTGGTGTAACAGTCTGAAATTATTCTAAAGCTATGACAGTGGTTTTGGAGAAGTTGACTTCATTTAATGCTGCAAGGAATAGGGAAGAGAAGATAAACTTGAGACTTGGTTCAAAATGCATTCAGCATAATTTGGTTCCCACTTCAATCATTTTAACTAGGGTCAGTGCTTTTTTTGTAAAAGAAAAAGGTGCCGGAACTCACACATGTCATACAACCCACCTTGCCTACCCTACAAAGTTCCATCCAAAAAAAGGTGCCGGAACTCCATTCTGAGCATTCTATGAGAAAAAAAGCCCTGACTAGGGTTATTTCTGAATGAAGGATTTCTTCCAAACTAAAATACACTGTACGATGCTTAATGAATTTATTTTGTCAGAATAATAATTGCATTGATAATAATAGGATTAATGAGAAAGTGTTATGATTTAGCCCTTTAAAAGCTCTTTAACCCAACTGTGAGGTGTTCATGTGTGAGTGGGATCCGGAGACTGGCTTTACATTTTCTTAAAATTATTATATATTACCCACTTATAAGGTACACTCAAATGATGATGGTGATGGTGGGAGAATTTTGAATGGCAGCATTACACTTAGTTAAATAAATCATAAATCATAATGTATTTGGTCCTGTGCTCCTTGTTAAAAAGTTGAAAATTGTTACATCCATTGGGTTTTTAATTATTTATTTATTTATTTATTTATTTATTTATTTTATTATATTTATATACCGCCCTTTCCCGAAGGACTCAGGGCAGTTTACAGGGTGGTTAAAACAAAAAATACAAAAGTTAAAAACAGAATAAAAAAAATTATACAAGTCCCTGAACAAATAAAACCCCAGTTAAAATTAAAATTAAAATTAAAATTCTCAGCCTGGGCCAGAGAGCTCGAAGAGCCAGGTCTTCATGTCCCGGCGGAACGAACGGAGGTCGGGGGCGGTCCTAAGCTCCACTGGCAGCTGGTTCCAAAGGGCAGGCGCCCCCACTGAGAAGGCCCTATCCCTGGGTGTCATCCGCCGGCAGTCTCTTACCGGCGGTACCCTGAGAAGACCCTCCCTGTGGGAGCGCACTGGACGAAGGGAGCATTATGCCAGCAGCAGGTGTTCCCTCAGATAACCCGGACCCAAGCCATGTAGGGCTTTATAGGTCATCACCAGCACCTTGAATCTCACCCGGAGGGCAACCGGGAGCCAATGCAGCTCGCGGAGTAGAGGTGTTACATGGGAGTATCGGGAAAAACAGAATTTATATACCATTCAAAGTTACCTAGTATTGTGCTTTCTACTCACATTCTTCACTTATACTCAATCCAGTGCCTACTTTGAAGTACATTGTCCTGAGTTTTGTGGGATATATACTCAGGGGTGTGCTCATAATTACTTACTCAGATCATGCCCAAGAAACATTATCCTTCCTATCTGTAACTGGCCTCATTAACATGTAGTCAAATTTCCTCCAGCCCCCAAATCAACATTAGTAGTATTGACATTTAAATTATTTTCATTAGGTTGATTGTTTTCGTCTGCCTGTTGATAGCTTCAATTAGGGTAATTCTAGACAGCCACCCATTCATATATGGAATTAAAATTAACAAACTAAACGAACACTGGGATGGAATAAGAAAATCTAAAACAATTTTTATTGTTAAGAGATCAAGCTTTCGTTGGCTAACTGCCAACGTTGTCAGGATGGAAACGCTGGGGTGGGAAGATTGCATTTATACTGTTAGTGTCTCTGTGCTCCACTCATGGAGCGCATCACTGGTCTGTGCACGAACACAAGCTCGCTATTAGAAGACAAGAACAACATTCACAGGTATGGGCACACATGGCCACACATAACCACGTCTTTAATCTAAGAGGGACCGAGGCAATTGCCAGTGACAACACTAAAGGCGGCCGTTTGTTTAAGGAAGCTTGGTTTTCAAACCACTCCTCTATCAACTGGCACATAGACCTGCCCCCTGCATACCAGGCACTATGGAATTGGGAAGAGGAACGACGTGTGTGATATGGAGGCAAACAGCGCAAGCACTTACAGAGTGCCTCATTGCCCAAACATAACAATCACCCTATATTGTAGAACACAGGGAAGAAGAGAAACAACTATTTAGAACCTCTGGTATAAGTACATGGAATTATCCTGGCAAGAATTCATTGCAATGACATAATGCTGGGAAGAAGCAGGGGTGGATTAGTCCGAAGCCCAAAGCTTTGGAATGTAGGGGCAATGCATGTAAAGAATGCGTACAAGCTTGTATTCAGTCTGGCCAAATATCCCTTCATTATGACCTGTGTAGATGACAATAATTCCTGATTTAAATTTGTTAGGTCCAGTCAGACTAACACACTGGGAGAAAGTATGATAGAATAAAGTGTGCAAATCACAAAAAGGGATGTTTGAAATATCATCTTTCACCCATGTGGTTCCGATAGAGATCAATCATTATTCTCTCCTGCATGTAGGGAGGAAGAATAGGTTCAGAGAAGGGCAACAAGAATGATAAAGGAACAGACTTATTACAAAAAGATCGAAGATCTAAAGATTGGTATATTTATCATTCTGAAGATCTAATAGTTCTCTCTACATACCTAAAGAGAGAGAGAGTACATAAAAGATCAAACAGCACTTTGGGAATTCTGATGTACCTGAGAATAGCTCAGCATGATTAGATTACATTTGTAGCCAGGTTAGGTTTGATAAGTACCAATTTTATTTAGTGTACAGCAATCCGTGTCAAGCTAGTTCTTGTCTATTAATTCTTGTGATTGGGAGTTAACCTGGATAACTGACTGCCTGAAAAAACCCCTGTATTTTTCTATGGTTTACACTTAACATTCCTTTGTGCTCACCTTCTGGCATCTTGCTTGTAATTTGGGCTTACTTGGCTCTTGACTGATTATTCTTCTGTGTTATGTCTCTAGTCAGGAACAAATTTTCTGAATTTTTATCTCCAACTATAACCTCTGCTTTTGTTGCCATCTAACCCAGATCCAATGATAGATGAAACAGCAATAAGAAATAAATGCAGTAAACAAAGCCTTATTTTTCTTTGCCATTTTATCAGGCCTCGCATAGATCTAGTGGTGAGACTATTCCTGGAATTTTGAATATATAAGCCAGTTTTATATAATCCCATATTAAAATATAAAACTTACTCTTCTTTTTCTCATATTAAAAAGGGAAAGTTGTTTCATATTCATGTAAAATGCTGAGCATGCAGTCCACAACTTTAAAACTAAGAAGCAGTTCAAAAAAGAAAAAAAAAGTGAAAAAAGGAAGAAATATGCCTACTTCATAATGAAAAGGTGGGGAAATGGAAAGTGTGAATACTGGGGGCTCATTGTGGATGGAAAGAAACAAGAGGCCCCTACTTAAAAAGTGGTAAGTTCCTGAGGTATGAATTGTCACATTTTGTTCTGCTGCAGGGCACAGTGAAAATATCTTCTGTCTATAAGCACTTTGCCATGATTCTCCCAAATTGTACAAAGGAGTTTTAAAAAATCTAACAGAAGACAGAAATTGAATTTGTAATCTTGTCCATGCAAGACTATGCTGTGCCACTGAGCTACCTTGTAAATCTCAAAGCCCATAAGGAATAGAAAAAATAATAATAAGGAGCTGGATATACTGCAAATAATGAAAACTGGTCCAAGGTCATTCTCATTGTGTGACACTAATAGTAGCTACTTTCTACAAAAAAAATATTTTCTGCAGCTGTTATAATTAAAAGGCCTTTTTGATGGAAAAGCCTCTGTGATACTAAAATTAGAGAAGGTTACATCATTTGAAATTTGGATAACGAATAGTGTTTTTCTCTGATGGTACATTAATATTATTATAAGGGAGAGAAGGCTGAGGTTATAATCATTCATGAAGACCAGTTCCAGAATGAAAGACTTCTAAAATTTTATTTTTCCTGATTAAAATTGCAGATCACATTTCTCACCCCTCCATGACCTATTTTTTTTAAAGGTTAACAATCTTTTTAATTGAGAAAAAGAAAATAGCAAATGTGCAATATAGCTCTATGTTCATTATATTGATAAAAGATGCTTGTTTTTGTAAATCCTGATGTCTGGAAAGCATAAGATTGGTAAAAGCTGCACAATAGCACCAAAATGTTATTCTATTGCCATATTATCATCTATTGAATGGTAGATTCAATGGAAATTTTAATTGCATACAGTATATCTCATATTAAGAAATAAGAAGCATGCAATTCGGAAGCAAAAGAATGTTGCCATCTAAAATTCATCACTTAGAACTCTAGTCTGGATGAGAAGAATGTACGCTTCTGGGGCAATTAATTATATATTATCAGGCATACGAAAGTTTCGCTCTCACATTATTTTATTTATTTATTTATTTATATATATGTATGTGTGTGTGTGTGTTAAAAAATTGATTGATTTGGGTGATAAAAAGTGCTGTAAACTAATTTTCTCAATTTCTATCTTTCTAACAAATGGTAGCTGGTGTCTATCAATCAGATTCACATGTCTGTTGCATTATAAGGCAAAGTGAGACAGGCACTTCAGAAAGCAGATTGGCAGTTAAGAGGAACTCTGCCATGCAAAAAGTCTTATGCACCTTAAATTCACTTCCTGGCATTGCATGCTATAGAAGACACTGTTGTATCATTTGTACTGAACTCAGATACATCTGCCAACCTAGACAGATATCTGCCACTGCTTTCACAGGTGGATTGGGTAAGCAACAAACCATATTAGGGGAATAAAGATTTAGTATACTACATCATATTCTTATAAAGGCACTGCAATAAATTAAGAAAGCCAAACATCATTGTCTAGTCTTATGTCCCTGTATCTCTCTTTCAACCATCTGCACATGAATATTCCCAGCTGGCATTGTGCAATGGAAAATACTAGCCTACAGCAATATCTTTCAATCTACAAAACACTTCTGGGCTCTACAAAAGTCTTCAGAAGTCTCCTTAGAAAATAAATATGACTGTTTTCCTGACCACTGCTTTGTTTGGAAGTGTACCAAACAAAGTGGGGGGAGGGTGGGGAAGGCAAAATATAATGGAATGGTAGACAGAAAGAAATAGAAGAGGAGCAAGAAACAACTTCAGTGTTCTCTCTTATGATTTCATTTATTTTTATAAAAATGCAGATCATGACATTCTAATTCAGACATGTCAAGCTCGTGATGTCACATGATGTCACACGATGCATTGGGACTGTTTTGCCATTGCCAGCAATGGGATGGGTGTGGCTTCTGCATGATGCGTTCAGCCTGCGGACTGGCAGTTTGATACCCCTGTTCTAATGCATCTTTTGGGAAACTAAAAACAATTAAAACTATAACAAAATCCAGATAATGTAAAAGAATAATAATAATTAACACTCACATCCACATACAACACAGTAATAGTTGCAAGACATTCTCCAATAAAATCAGACATAATGTTCAAGTAAACTCTACACTGCTTTTTTTTAAGGAGGAAGGTCTTAGCTATTGGCAATTGGTAAGACAACAACAACCCATCATTAAGAGTGCAGATCTGGTTTCCCAAGGATAGAAGATCCAAAGTTCCTAACTATCTAATAAACCTAGTTTTGTAATAGGCCATGTTGATGATGGTGCAACACCCAGAAAGATTCCAAAAATTTCAGATGCGCTTGTCAGTAAATTAACAAGAATGAACAATCTTATATGTAAGATCCATCAATTCATTTTTTGTGTTCTTTCCAGTTGACCTAGAACTGGTTTATTGACTGTTGAATATGTATATTTCCTAAGTACCACTTTTCTTTTGGGAAACTAAGAGTAGCTTACATGGGCTCTTAGAATTAACAGGTCTTACCCAAAACAGTGAAGATTCCCAATTCTCAGAAATAAGAATTGATCGAACATATTTTTTTGTCAAACATTTTTAGTGAAAGTTCTTGATTTAAGTGATTAATCAAAATGCCATGTGATTTTATTTCACTTCAGTTTTTCTATCCAGACTGCAGTGCTGAAAATGAAGAATGTATTACCTAGGCTGCTTTCTTTTGTAATCCATAATGTTTGCTGTTCCTAACTTTTAATGCCTTCGCCTATAAATGAAAAGAAGTGCCATTACTCAATATTACAGATTTTCCCTCCATATTTTCTTTCAAAGGATGAGTTTAATGACATGAATAGTATCAGGGTGGAGATTTCCACTGTGACTTGATATAATTTAGAGAGTGGAAATCTTATGTTTCTGTGATTGTCCATTTTCATATATATATAATTTGTTCCAAAATATGAAAAGGATTCTTGTCAAGAAGATTTACAATCTATCATGCTCATAATGCTTTAAGACCAGTGGTGGGATTCAGCCAGTTTGCACCACTTTAGCAGAACCAGTAGCGAATTTTTTCTTGCCCAGGCCCAGAATGGACTTTTGGAAGTGGCATCCACACAGAGATCCAGTTGTTACATATTTGAATCCCACCATTGTTTAAGACCCTACGATATTTGAAGACAAGATTAATTCAACAATCCATATAAATTAATTTGAGTTTTAAGATCAGCTCTTTAAGTCTGGCTGTAAGATAATCACACTAAGAGACAGAACAAACAGGCCTTCTCAATGACAGTCCTACAGTTCTGAACTAATATAGTTAGGGTTTCATCAGCATAGAATTTCAAATAGGTTTGAAAAATCACTGGTTCCATTCTTGTTTTTAAGAAGGTTGCTGCTGCTGATTTGGACATTGTTTTAAGTTATAATTGTATAGCAATAATAATAATAATAATAATTTTATTTATATACCACCCTTCTCCCGAAGGACTCAGGGTGGTGAACAGGGCAAATGTATAAAATACAAAAAATACAAAATTTAAAAGGAATTAAACATAATGCCCAAGGTAAAAAACAATAAATACAAATATTAAGAACAATAAAAACCCAACCCACCCCCCATCAGGCCAAGCTGGCTTGTTCAAATAAATGCGTTTTCAGATCGCGTCGGAAGGAGCGGAGGTCGGGCGCCATCCGGAGCTCAACCGGCAACCGATGTTGTGTTGCCTGTGAATTCTTTCAGACTGTGGTTTGAAATTATTGGTTTCATCTATGTTGAATTTTGTGGTTGTTTTGGATATAAACTGACTTAGGATATCTTTGCCTAGAGAGATTATCTCAAAATATCTCAACCAAACAGACATACAGACAGTCAGAGGAAAGGGAAGGGAAGAGAAACACAGCAAGCAAACACAAATCATCTGATAGAGCTCCCCATGCATCTTAACTAGTTAGCAACACCTAGCCAATCTTTGATCTCAAAAACTAAGCAAGATTGGATCTGGTCAGTACTTGAATGAGACTGGAGCTTCCAGTGAAGATTATGGTGAAGTAGACATTTCCAAAGGAGCAGGGATAACAATATAGTGGAGATCAATGGCCAGATCAATGAGATCAGCTTGCTTAAATTTTATCAAATAAAGGAGAGATTGTGGGATCGCCCATTTGCATTCCACACAGCCACTTCTTATGGCTATAAATTGTGGAGGGCATTAAATGAGGCTCCATACAATCACCTCACTTAATGATTCCAATCATTGGTCTCCCTATTTATTTATTTATTTACTGTATTATGCTGTCCAGCTCACTGATACAGCAATTATGGGTGGCTTACAATATGAAAAAAGTAAAAAAACAAGAAGACAATTAAAATTAGAGGAATTCAATAGAAAAGCTAAAAACCATGACAATGGGCAGTCTGGGGCTGGGGATCTTCTCTATCCAGTCAACCACCTCCAAAGTAGCAGGCCTCTGTTGGGTCCCCAGGCCATGTAGCAGAGCCACATTTTCAGGTTCTTCTGGAAAGTTAAGAGTGTGGGAGTGGACCTCACCTCAAATGGGAGAATATTCCAGCAGGCAGGTTTGTGGTTTTTAGGTGACCACACAGGACATTAAGTGGAGCGTGGGTTGTCTCAGAGTTGGCGAAGGCTCTGGGAGGCCCAGGCCTGCACTGCAGCACCTCCCAGCTCATACTTTCATTTTCATTTAATGGATAATGTAGGCCTGGTTGATATATAGAGATTGAAACATGGCAGTTCAGGAGAATAGCTACAGCTTAACATTTATGTTCCTCAATGACTTCAGTATATTATAACTTTTTCAGTCAGAATTCTTTCAGATATGAGCCTTATATATATGTCATTCACAGAAGTTAAAGTCTAACTCTTTTAGCTCATGGTTGTTGGTAGGGTGGTAATGAAGTATGTCAGTCTGGGAATGTCATCTGGCTTCGATACACACACACACACACAAACACACAAACAGACACACACACACATGCAAAAGGTACCATTATCAGAGTGAGAATTCATTTTCGTATACACGGGTCCTCTTTCTATGGTCAGAATTCTGTTTATAAGACACTCCAAATTGCATAGAAGCTCTATAAACATAGGGAATCTCTGCTTAAGAAGGCAAGAAGAAAATGGTAACAGGGAGTACAAAGAGAAGTTGAATAATATGATCCCATGTTGTCTTTTTACATGACAAATTCATGTAAATAAATTTATCTGAGTGTGAGATTTATGACTGAATTATAACACTGGTTATAACATTGAAAACTGAAGTAGAAGTGACTTTCACTTACACTTTCTGTGTACTTGTCTTATAAAATTAAAATAATTGTTTTATGATTCTAATTTTAAAGACATATAACTTACTTTGATCCATCTGTTCTTTGAATTTTACAGAGGAATCCCTTTTCTAAAGTATACCCAGGTCAAATCTATAGATATTTATTCAGAAATAAATTCTGCTAGATTTAATGTGATTTATTCATATATACTGTATATATGAATATATATATATATACACACACACACACACACAAACACACACACACACAAACACACACATATATACATACATACATATCCTTGCTTGGGAATAAAAGTTTGCTCAATATTTTACCTTCTCAGTGATGATACCTATCCTGGAGAATTTATTGTTTAAAAGGTCCTGCTCAGGATTATTTTAATGCTTCTTTCAGGTATGGGTAGCCCTACCAGATGTTGCTGAACATCCAAGCATCTTCATCACCAGCTATGGTATTGCTGCTAGGCATTTAAGCTGAGCAAAATCTGGAAGACTACCATTACAAAATATCATACCATTTTCCTTTTTTTATTGAAAGCAAATGCTTCCATCAGCTACTTGTTACAATTGTGTGGGATGTTTTATAGAATATTTTTAATGGTGTATTTTTAATAGCTTTATATTTTGTGTTTTGAAGCTTATATGTTGAAAGTGCTTTGTCATTTCTAGACATTTTGATAAAATACAAATTCTGAAAACATGGTAAAAGTTAACACCTAATAAAAATAAAAAATGAGAACAAGCAGGAAAACCCAACTTTAGGAAATCATTTGCAAATGGAAAAATGTATTTACTTCACACTTGTGTAAGGGTTTCTTATTTACAGTTGTTGCAGCATGAACTCTATGACTCACTTTAAAGAATGAATAAGAACAGTAGGGGTCTACTAGACTAAATAGGTTAGTAATGAAGAATATTCTTTTGCTACATGCTGTGGCACTTAAGAACCCCCATAGTTAATAAGGAATTTAATAAGCCAAGGACTTAATGATTCTCAGATGTTTCTATTTTGAGTTCAAGGAACACAAAACAGATGACATTACTGTTGTTGATTGAATATGTAGCAGGGTACCAAAGGTAAAATTTAGTCTTGTCTAGTCATGTGGTTAACTTATTAGCTGTTCATCAGAATTAATATTTTAGGCTTATTTATTACATATATGTTATATTTTTATTAAGGGATTTGGATGGCCTCCCAACTGATAAAGATGTTCCTACTTAGTTAAAACAAACAGTAGCTCCTGCTGTTCAGAAGTCACAATTAGGTTTGTCAAGTTGGCTTGTCTGCTGCTCATTATTTTCTTCCATCTTTGGCATCAACCAATATGAGCAAAGCTGTTTTAAGAACTCTTGACTCATATCCAGCATGAAATTCCTTTACTTTTTCACATAGTTCTAGAAAGACCAGTTTTGATTTAGGTCATCCCTACCTAAACAAGGACCATTGCACCATTTAAAATTGACCGTAGATGGGCTTAGATGAGATATTATCATGGGAAAGCAAGCAGGGGCAAGTAATAAAATGTGTTTTGTGATTCTGCTCCTTCCATCCTTTCCTTACAATGTCACATGCAAATACGCACAGGTAGAGCTTGATATCACAATACATACAGTATGTCATCATTATGATAAAATCTTAGCTTGCTGCAGTCTCTCTTAAAAATAGATTCATTTTGCAAATTGGATTTCTGACTTTTTAAAAAAATGTAGTAGTTTGTCCATTCTCCAATTTGTGAGAATTGTAGCCTCTGACTTCAGCTCCTTCTTTCAGCAACTTATTCCTCTTCTGGGCACTTGCTTAATAAAACTTGGACAACCTTGGTCTTTGCATGCTGACTGGTTCCCTATGGGAAGAGAAGCAGGAAAAATGCATAATTATTTATCCGTGTTTCTCCTAAAGTGCATAGAAAAAACCCCTGTGAGGATTGTTAAGCAATCAAAACAACCTAAATAATCTGTCTGCATTTTAAAGTATCCTTCTAAGAGCCTGTCTCCATTGCACAGGGCTTATCTTCCTTTTCCTTCAGTTATGATAGCAGTGTGCAAACATGGTTAGAAATACTGCAAAACTACTGATATTGTATCATTGCATCTTCAGACGCTTTTATATGCTAAGTAGCATTGATGGGAAGACAAGTTGGATCCTTTTTTTTATGAATCACCATCTCATCAGAGCAATCACGATGCATTTATAGAGGGGCACAAGCAAATTATTTCCTTTTGTGTGTGTGAGTTGGAAAGTGTGTGTGTGTGTGTGTGTGTGAGAGAGAGAGAGAGAGGGAGGGAGGGAGGGAGGGAGGGAGACTGAATTTGTATTTCTTTAGAACCTGTGTTTAACTGAGGTGTGTATATGTGTGGATTTTTTTTTCTTACTCTTCAGCTGCAGGGAGCATTGATTATCTAATAGTAATCTCAGCATGTTTTTGCTTTTTGAGGCAAAGAGCAACTCAGTTTCGGATTGCTTTGGAGAGACCGAGGTGGGAAGACAGTAGAAGTGTCTATGTTTTAAGTTTTAAATTTTAAGTTTTAAAATTTAAGTTTTAAATTTACCATAATAAACCAGAATGCATGCAAGGATAGACCTGGGCTATAGGATAAACCAGAGGTCCCCAACCTCCGGTCCATGGACCAGTACCTGGCCACAGCATGCCAGCAAGTGATCCGCACAAATAAGCAAAGCTCCATCCATAGGATGCAGGCAGCACACAAAACCATGCAAAAAAGGTTGGGGACCTCTGGGATAAAGTACAGAAATGCTATCTCTGGCAACACCTCCCTCTGTTGAAAAATTCTTTGAAAGGCTGACTTCCCCCCCCCCCCCAGATCTTGGATTATGGAAGGGTGAATGAAAATCCTTTTAGGATTTTATAGATTATTTTGAATGCTTGCTCTTTAGATGGATGGATGAAAAGATAGATGGAGAATATATAAATACTAGACAACCTGTGCCATTGGGTGACTGTTTCAGAGATGTTTCCTTACCAGATTCCTCAATATTTTCAACAGTGACAGTACCTCTAATGCATTGCCTTCACTGGAAAAGTTGGGATACATTCAGAGATGTATCTGCCTTGAAAGACTGTGTAGCAAAGTCAAACATCAGCACAGGAAATATTTTATGATGTCTTGTATTATGTCATAAACTGTTTTATGATAATATTATGTCATTTGCCAAATTTCAATTCCACTGGAATCATAGGTCACATATTATGTAAGTTAGCCCATTTGAGGTACGTTAGTTTAGAAATTGTTGCCCTATGATGCACTATTTAGCCCAGGTAAAAGTTATGGGAATGAGAACTTTAGTTGTGTGTATGTGTGTGAATTGTTGTACACTGCCCAGAATCTTTGTGGAATGGAGGGCTCTTTAAATATGATAAAAAAAGGAAGCAGCCAAACCAATAATGCCCAAATATTGATGAATTCATATGGCAATAATTTAGTGGTGCATTTGGGAACAATATGGTTGTTTGTATACTGTAAGAGAATAGAATGTCAGCCCTTTTCTTTATCTATCTTTCTTTTGCTTTCACTATTTACTTTCTTTTTGTATATAGACATGCTGTAGGCTTCGGTACTCAAGGCATTCCAGCTGGTAGCGTCCAGGAGAAGGACCTTCTCTGCCATGGCTCCTGCCCTTTGGAACATCTCACCCCCTGAGATGAGATTGGCTCCCATTCTTCTGACTTTTCCACAAGAGTCTGAAGAACTGCCAGATGGCTTGGGGCCCAAGCGAAGGAGCATCATACTGGAAAAGGCTGATAAATTAAGAAACAATCCTATCTCTCCCTCTCCCCTTCCACACAGCCTGTTCCTTTCCTCCCCATCTTTTAACTATAATTTTCTTTTGTGATTTCTATTTTATCATTTTAGAAATATTTATCTGTTAAGATTGTAATGTTTTAATGCCTGGATGCTTTTTCTTTCCACCCCGACCCAACCCAGTGATGCCCTCACTGTGATGTCCCGTTGCCTGGAGGCGGTCCGGGTTTGGATGGGGAGAAACAGGCTTCGTCTCAATCCTGACAAGACTGAGTGGCTGTTCATACCGGCATCTCAGGTTGACCAGCCTTCTCCATCATTAACAATAGGGGATGAGGTATTACCCCCCGTTGATAGGGCCCGCAACTTGGGAGTCCTCCTGGATTCACGGCTCAGTTTGGAAGATCATATAGGAGCCGTGACCAGGGGGGCTTTTGCCCAGATTCACCTGGTGAGCCAGTTGCATCCCTATCTGGACTGAGATGCTCTACATACAGTCACTCATGCGCTCGTGACCTCCCGGTTAGACTACTGCAATGCCCTCTACATGGGGCTGCCCTTGAGGACCACCCGAAGGCTTCAACTGGTGCAGAATTCAGCTGCACGAGTTTTGATGGGAGCTTCCCGATACTCCCGTGTAACGTCTCTTGTCCGTGAGCTGCATTGGCTTCCGGTTGCCCTCCGGGTGAGATTCAAGGTGCTGGTAATGACCTATAAAGCCCTAAATGGCTTTGGTCTGGACTATCTAAGGGAACACCTGCTGCCGGCATCATCTTCCCATCGTCCTGTGTGCCCCCACAGGGAGGGCCTTCTCAGGGTACTGCCGGTTAATGAATGCCGGCGGGTTATTCCCAGGGGAAGGGTGTTCTCTGTGGGTGCGCCTGCCCTATGGAACCAACTACCCACAGAACTTAGGACTGCCCCCGACCTTCGCTCATTTTGCCGGGACCTGAAAACTTGGCTCTTCGATCTGTTTGGTCCAGACTGTGGGGTTGTTAATTTAACTGGGTTTTAGATTTACTCTTGGGGCTTGAATTTAATTTAATTGTTTTATTTGTTTTTAATTTTTTGTATTCATGGTTTTAACTGCCCTGTAAACCGCCCTGAGTCATACGGGAATAGGGTGGTATACAAATCCAATAAAATAAAATAAATAAAATAAAATAATGCTGTAATGCCACCCAGAATTGTTTCAATATGAAATAGAATGAATGAATGAATACATAAATACATACATACATACATAAATAGGTACATACATAAAAATATATATATTATCTTGCCATATTAATTAACTGTTCAGTGACTGGAGTTCAGAGTTAAGACTTTATCATTTTGAAGATGTGGTCCATAGGAAGGCAATGCAATGTCCATAGCATACTATAGATTCTCCCTTTCTTGATAGAAAAGAAGATTCATTATGGATGGTGATGCAATTTTGCCTTTCAGGGGTATCCTGCCAGTAATAGTCCATTGTCAATAAGGACTTAAAAAAAAAAGATGTTATGAGGTTGAACCTGGGAAGACCAGAGGAGCTTTTTAGTTTTTCAAGTAAGCAAAGACTACTCACACAGTAAGTATTAATTTTAAATTTGACAGCTATAGGGGCAATTTTTTTTCCAAATCAGAAGATGAAGTCTGAGAAAGAAGCCATTCCTCCTCTGCTATCCAAGTTCAAAAGGGCTGCGGTGGTCCCTTTTCATGCATTCACCTTCCCTTGGTTTCTTACATGATCGGTCTTTGTTAGTATTTCATACATGCTCCCTGAAGAAAGAAAGAAAGAAAAATAGGATTGGAGAGAATTCATTACATCCTCTTATGAAAAGGAAACAGGATGCGTTAGGAAGGGGGAGAGAGACGTTTGGACAAAGAAAATGAAGTTTTGTGAACTAACGACATGAAGAAACAGTTGCTCATTACTGACTTTTTTAAATCACTTAGACTAAGATTAGAGAACCCATAGACAACTATTGCTAGATTGCAAATTATGTAAACCCAGCAAGCATGACTGAGAGTCAGGGCTGCAAGGAGTTTCAACATGGCATCACATTTTGCCAAACTTGTGAATTGCACATAGCAAAAGAATTGACATTTCAGTTCTTCTACAGACCATATGATTTGTTTTCTTGAATGTCTGCAAGATGGGGGGGGAAAGCCCTTCGAGGAAAAAATGAATTTAAATTTCCTGATTTCCAGTAAACTTTTTCTTTTCTCATTCCTAGAGAGATTGAAAATAACATTTAGAAAAGAGCATTTGAGGGCTCTGGTCTCTCCTAGCTTACACTGCACAGAAATACTGAATAGTCTGGTTTGTTTTGTAACTCATTCTAAGCAGGATGAATTATGAAATGCTTTAAAGAAATAAATTCAGAAATAAACCAGTATGTAAATGAAACACACAGGTATAATGAACCTTTGGGTTTTTCTTGTCTTCCTTCCTAATGAAATACAGTCTGGAGAGGCTTCTGCTCAACAGAATAATGGCAGGAATAAAAAATTCTTCCACATTTCCTTGGTGGTCATGTTCCCATTCAAAAGTGTCCTGCCAAGAAAGCTGTTCAAAAAGCAGAAAGGGAGAAAGAAATGGTTGTGAATCTAGGAACAAAAATATATATTTAAAATAAATGCTGATCATATTATGCTTTTTATAATAATGGAAGATAATTGCATTGTTTTTGCTCTTTTCTAATACTACTTCTCACTGTCTCTTGTTTTACTTTGGACAGTGATTTTTCTTATCTTAGGTGTCCTTCCAACAGGATAATGATGTGATCCAATGTAGCCCCAAAGTGGCATCTGGTTTTTCAGGAATAGTAAGAGGTTGTCTCTTCTTTTATCTCCGTTCCTCTTAACCGGCAATACAAGGAATTAGTCTTCTCCCTTAATGCCTTAGATAACATTTGATTTTATTTTTAAAATCTTTTATGAGCAATAAGTTCAGGTTCTAGGAGAAACTATTTGTTCCAGCTTGAACTTGGAAAGGGGGAAAAAAAGAAGTGGGAACATAAAGGAAAATAAGAGAAAAAAGATGCAGGAAAGAGGTGAAGTCTATGAGATAAGGGCTTCATCTACTTTTTCTTCTGATCCTTTGTACTGCTAATTTAACCTCTAGTCATCTCTGGCATTCTCCTTGTAGAGTCATTACCCTAAAGTGAAGTCCACCTCAAATAGTGCTCATGTTTGCTGCTGAGCAGGTAACTCTGCCAACTATGCTGAGCATGTAACTCAGCAGATTACACAAATTTATGAAGAATTAAAACTGTTAAAACTGTTACTTTGGTATATTTAGGATGGTGAAAACCAGAATGCAGTGTTTATTCGAGGAGAATGCACAGAAGCAAAGTTGTGTAGGTATTACATAATGGAACAGATGGATAAGCTTTGATGTGCTTGTTGAGAAGTCAAAAGCAGCTAAAATTCCACATGGCAACTGGCTCCACCCAGATGTGGGAAATATTTCTTTTTCAGGTTTCCCATATCAATTTTTTTACTGTCATGGATTAAATAACACCTTTATCATTTTGACAAGAGGACTCTGCAGTGTGATCTATTTCTTTTGGAAGTTCTAGCAAGATACCTGTGGTATTATTTTCAAGGGTGTTTAACAGGGACCTTGGAGGTTTTGGAAGGGACCCTGGAGGTCTTCTAGTCCAATCTCTGCTCAAACAAGAAACCCTATTGCATTTCAGACAAATGGTTGTCCATTTTTTAAAAAAATATATCTCCTCTGTCGGAGCATCCAGAATTCTGGAGGCAAGTCATTCCACTGATTAAATTTCTCTTTTGTTCTAGGTTGGCTCTGAAAGAGAACCAGCATTCTATGTCATTTCCTCTTCAGCCCTTTCCCCATAACAGTCAACCAGTATTTTACTCTAACTGCATATACTTAATGCCTCCTGGCTGATTTAATTCCATGTATGTCAGGAGGAAAAATTCTTTTCTTATATTTTTTTCCTTGAGGCCCTAAAGTCTGCTGATACCATCACCACCATCCACAACAGAGGAATAGCATTTTTTTGGGCACATAAGCAGAAGCTGTCAGTGTGTTATAAAATATGATAGCTAAGTAGAAGTCTTCTGTTCAAAGGCATTGTACTTGGTAACATGATGCTAGTGAACTTTAGAGGACAGGTTGGCCATTGTTGCAAAAAGATATTATGGATTGGGTGGATCTTTGGTCAGGTTCAGGAAAGGAATGATGGTCATGTTGATTAATAGGGAAGTAAGTATGTAAGTACGTAAGTTACTTGGGATCCTATCCAAACTTAATTCTAAGTATAAAGACAAACTAGGCTGAAAAAAGTTTTCAAATACCTTGTAAATATATTGTATCCAAAAACAGATTGCAATTTTCCCCCAAGATTTTCCATTTTCCCCCTAATTGACTTTATTACTGTCAGTAGAATAAATTTATTACCCAGATATACAATCTCCTTCATCACTAACCCCTTGGAGGTGTTTACTAGCAAGCAATACATTTATTTTTGCTGTGCCAACCCAGTGCCCATTTCAGATAGCTTGAAGAGATACTGTTCTCATTTTGAGATTTTTTTAAAGGAGTTTTTGCCTTCTTCTATTAGGTAAAGCTATGGCATCTTTATCTTTTGAAGATCAGTAATTTTAACAGTAGGTTGTATTTTAATTTCCTGAAATGCAAAGTTTTCTAGGGCTCTGAGAACAAGAGATATATATCTTTGCTTTTAGCTTTGTGTGCATGTTTGCCTTTGCATGCACAGCCTGTCCTATCACTAGGCATAGTGAGACAGCTGCCTCAGGAGAGGAGGGAGTCATATTCAAAAGTTCATCTTGGGCTCTTTCTAATTTTATTTGTTTATTTGAATTGTTCGCTACCCATCTTGCTTCAAGCCAATTCTGGGTGGCTTACTACAATGAAAGCCAATAAAACCATGAAGAATAAATATTTCTATTAACAGTAAAGATCACAGTTAAAAAGATGGGGAGGGATTGAAGTTGATGAGAACCAGTACATAAAGGTTTTTAGATAGCTAAATGGCTATCAGTTGCAATAGGTTGAAATGATTTGCATGAATAGCAATGCACTGGTGAACAAATCCATCTTAAAAGCAAGCTCCCTTGCTATTTCATCTCTGCTTATTTTTTATTCATTCAGTCCTGATTTATCCTAATTCATCTCTGTTTGTTTCTTGATCATTATGTCAGCCCTTTCCAAAAGGTTATGTGACAGAAACAACATCCTTTTTCATTATATTTGTTCCAAAATATAGTCTTCTTAATCACAGGTTTTCATGTTCAGGTATCGCATCCTGTAATAATGCTTCCTGGTTACTTGCACTTATAATCCAAAAAAAAGTTTGCACACCAAAAATTTGCTTTATAAAAAAAATACAATAAGATTTCTTCTTAGATATGTAACAGTACCTCCATACTGTTGTGTCATAGCTTAGAAAATGAAGAAAGTTTTTCACCAGCAAAATCCTGCCTAGTGTCTGACTATAGTCAAAATGAGATTCCTGTACACACTGCTTTCAGAGCAACATGCATAGATGTAGATGAGATGGGCAACACAGACACATATATGGGAGAGAGAGAGAGAGAGAGAGAGAGAGAGAGAGAGAGAGAGAGAGAGAGAGAGATATTTCTACAGCAACTTTGTATCTGAGAATCTTTTATTTTGGGATGTTAATGCAGTCACAATCAAACCAAGCAAAGTTTACTTTCCATTTGAGCACTTACTGATAACCCCTCTTGGGAGGAAACAAAAGCACTAACTGCAGTCTTCCGACAAACATTTAAACACTGCGTGAGGGTGGTCAATGTATATATACCCGAAATGGCAGCCTTGAAACTGAGTGAAAAATAGAGATTCAAAGGAAAGGCAAAGTGATTGAAAGACTCAGTGTTTGAGTCTATTTTACAGTAATTCAGTCAAGCACTGAATCCTTGCCAAACACTATCTTTGTTTAGCAAAGCCGTCAGTCACTGGCCTGGCCTGGAAACAGGAACAGGACATTCAATTGCCTTTTCCAGGCAGTGCATCTGCAACAGCTGCAGGGACTTGAAAAACAACAACATTCTGGCTGCCTTTGTGCAAAAACATGGTCGCACTTTCACACTCCAGATGTCTGTGGGGCAAACTGGGACAGATGTAGGCTGAGCCTGCATCCGTAGGTTTCACTCTGAGTCGAAACTCCCAGTCCTGCAGGTGGCGACAAATGCCCTTAAAGCTGTGCGCTGTCCGTGGTCCTGAAACTCCACGACGAGGAAGCAGACGATGAGAAGGTCTCTTGTTGCCTCCGCTGCCAAAAGCAAAGAAGGCGGGCGGGCGAGAAGAGGCAAAGTGCCCATTCAAGGCCTTCTTTTCAAAGCGCCAAATTGTAAGCGGAGGGGGAAAAAGGGCCGCACTGGGGTTTTCTCCCTTCCTTGCAGCTTCACAAATCATTGCTCTCTCGGTTAATGTGTTACTTCTTTCGGCTGACCAAAATAAGGAACGACTGTCCCTACTGTTCGAACAAGCCGGCCTGGCCTGATGGGTGATGGGTTTGGGTTTTTTTTTATTCTTTTAATGTATTTTAACTTGCTGTTGTAAGCTTTTGGGCACCCTGTTTAATCTTTTTTAATTTTTGTATTCTTGTATTTTTATATGTTTGCCCTGTTCACCGCCCTGAGTCCTTCGGGAGAAGGGCGGTATACAAATAAAATTATTATTATTATTATTATTATTATTATTATTATTATTATTATTATTATTATTATTATTATTACTACTTCTCTTGTCGAGCATACTTTCCCCTGATTTTTTCAGCTTGGCCTCTGGCCAAAGCTTAGCTCATGCTCCTTCCCAGCGACTGCACTGCCGACTGGGTAAGAAGGGAAAATGCAGCCAAGAGTGCAGTCAGTACCAATGTGAAATGTGCTGGATATGTGGAAGGAGAAGATCCAGTTTTCTCCATTCTCTTCCTAGCCGGATGTGTGGATCCCCAACTCTAGAATGATGGTTGGGAGTATTGGGAGTCAATGCAGCACCTGTGAAAGGTATCAGTTGAGGACGGTTGCCCTATTTGCTGGCGACTTAACTTTTGCTCTGGGGAGTGATTCCTTTCCTTTACACAGTTTAGAAGTTTGGGATAAATGAAGGTAAAAGGAAGGGGCTGAGTGCTGGCGGGTCTAAAGGCTGTTACTGGTTTAGTTCCCCCTTGTGAATGGAGAGAGGGTCTCTTTCTTATTCGTTTCACCAGGCAATGCTGTTGCACATTCCACTGAAAAAAAGAGACCATCGCTTGGAGTGTGATGCAACCCAGAGGGAAATACCTACTCACACGCATAAGGTGTGCTTGCTGGAGGAGTAGCTGGTGGAAGGATGTGGAGCGGAAACTGAAGAAAAGAGGAAGGGGGCAAAGTGGAGAAGCATAAGAACCCGGGAGAATTTGGAGGTGAAGAACTGGGAATAAGAGGAAGGAAAGGAGAGAAGGAAACCTAATAACAGGAGGCGTGAGAAAGAGAAGGAAAGTCACCAACTGAGTAGCGGAGTGGGTTCTAGGGAGGAAAGGAGAATCGAAGAGAGAGGGAGGGCAGAGCGAGAGGAGCCCGGAGCAACCCGGGAGCGCTACAAAAGCGGAGGGGGGGGGCGGGGGGCGCAGCTGCAGAGAGAGGCGTCGGCGGCAGCAGCAGCAGCAGCAGCAGCAGCAGGGCCAAAGAAGGGGAGCAGGGAGCAGGACGCCGGAGGGGAGGGAGGGGGCGGAAAGGGGAGAGAAGAGAAAGGGGGCAAAAGAAGCGAAGGGGCAGCCAAGAGAAGAAAAGATGCATCGGGACGAAACCTTAGCCTCAGCCAGGACGGAAAGACCGACGGGAAACCGGGGAAAAAGGAAAGTGAGCAAGTGAGAGTTAGTCGAGGAGGGCGAAGCAGCCGGCAGGAGGCAAAGAGAGAGCAAGTTTAGGAAGGGCGAAGCGGAACCCTGAGCAGCAAGTGGGTGTCGGCGGAGAGTCCGAGGCCGGGAGGCCGAGCGAGAGGAAAGCTCGGCGACGTCGGTTCCGGAGTGCTGCTCAGTCTGGGACGCGATGCAACCGCCGCGGCTCTGCCACTCTGACCGGGGCTGGCCCGAGGAGCTGGACGTCGCCAGCCCGGCCGCTACCTCGCTATAGCTCACTAAGGGACACGTGATCCAGGCAGGCGGCCGCTTTTCGCCTGTCCCGTCGGGGGGCCATGGTGACCCTCGGGAGGAGCTGCCCGCCGCTGCCGGAGCCCGAGTGAAAGCGTTGCCTTCTTGCCCGCCCCTCTCGCCATGGAGCTACCCAACGGCACGGAGGCGGCCGGCTTCAGCGGGCCGACCGGGTCCCCAACCCCGCCGCCCTCGGGCTCCCCGGCGGCGGCGGCGGCCAGCCTGAGCTATCAGCTGGCCACGTCTGTGGTGCTGGGCGTGCTGATCCTCTTCGCCGTGTTGGGCAACGCCTGCGTGATCGCGGCCATCGCCCTGGAGCGCTCCCTGCAGACGGTAGCCAACTACCTGATCGGTTCGCTGGCCGTCACCGACCTGATGGTCTCGGTGCTGGTGCTGCCCATGGCCGCCCTCTACCAGGTGCTGGGTAAGTGGACGCTGGGCCAGGCGACGTGCGACCTCTTCATTGCGCTCGACGTGCTGTGCTGCACCTCGTCCATCTTGCACCTGTGCGCCATCGCCCTGGACCGCTACTGGGCCATCACCGACCCCATCGACTACGTCAATAAGCGGACGCCCCGCCGGGCCGCCGCCCTTATCAGCCTCACCTGGCTGATCGGTTTCCTCATTTCCATCCCGCCCATGCTGGGCTGGCGGACGCCCGAGGACCGCTCCGACCCCAACGCCTGCACCATCAGCAAGGACCCGGGCTACACCGTCTACTCCACCTTCGGCGCCTTCTACATCCCCTTGCTGCTCATGCTGGTCCTCTACGGGCGCATCTTCAAGGCGGCCCGCTTCCGCATCCGCAAGACGGTCCGCAAAGCAGACAAGAAACAGTCGCCGCGGTCGCCCGATGCGCCGGTGGGAAAGGTGGCCGACACTTGCCTTTCCCACTCGCCGGCCAGACGCACCAACGGGGGTCCCCAGCAGGAGCGGCGGCGGCAGCCGCAGGCGGCGGCGGGGGCCAAGGGCAGGAGGAGCGCAGCGGAAGCCAAGGGGGCGCCCTTCGTCAACGGGGCCCTCCGGTCGGGCGAAGACGGCTGGGTGGCCGCCTCGGCCCTGGAGATGCGCGAGGTGACGCCGGCCAACTCGGCCAAGAGCCTCATGCTGCCCCTGCCCAACCACCCGCTCCCCGACGCCGCCTCGCCGGCCCCCGAGCGCAAGAACGAGGCCAAGAGCGTCGAAGCCAAGCGCAAGATGGCCCTTGCCCGCGAGCGGAAGACGGTCAAGACGCTGGGCATCATCATGGGCACTTTCATCCTCTGCTGGCTGCCCTTCTTCATCGTGGCGTTGGTGCTGCCCTTCTGCGAGGGCTGTTCCATGCCGGCGTGGCTGGGCGCCGTCATCAACTGGCTGGGCTACTCCAACTCGCTGCTCAACCCGGTCATCTACGCCTACTTCAACAAGGATTTCCAAAGTGCTTTCCAGAAGATCCTCAGGTGCAAATTCTGCATGCCCTGAGACGGGGCGGACGGCGGCCGAGTTTGCCGGGAAGGCGGCGCAGGCGAGGGTCGGTGCTGCGCGACTTCATCTTCTTCGGCTGCACGGACTGGAGCGAGGCCCGAGCTTGTTTCTTTGCTCTCCTTCGGGATTCTCCGCCCCGTTTTCTTGGGGCCCCTGGGCTTGGGGGTGGGAAGGGCAGGGCGTCCTTGGGGTCGCCGCATGGCTGGAGGCTGGCGGCCTTGGGGGTCAGAACACAAGCAAGCCTAGCGCGGGCCGAGATCGCGGACCCTGCGCTCTTTTGCTCTCCGTCCTATTCCTTTCCGAGCTACTTCTCCAGCAAGACGGCTCTGAAAGGTAGGACCGCCCGGTGGAAAGGCTGACTGCCCATTTGATTTGTGTCTGTCGGTCCCGATCTCGACTCCTTCTCAGAGTTTACTTCTTAGTCCAGCTTGAGAATCTGACTCTGGAGACCGGGAAGGAGGGGGGGGGCGGGGCGGGGGTGATAAAAACGGAGGGGGGAGGTTTCGGGGGTAGGCTGGGCTGCAGGATTGAAACTGAGAAGGGAAAGAAAGCAAAGCACCCCCTCCCCCTGGGAACCCGCCCGAATTTAAGCTACAATAAAAGCCACCCTATGCATTAAAAGAAACATCTGCTCATCTCGCCTAATTCTTCCTCTCTCGGATTAACCACAAGAAAGTAACAAGCGGCCGCAGCGAAGATTTTGCTTCGGGAAAAGGACGAGTAAGTCGGAACTCTGAAAGGGAGCGAAGGCTACCCCCCCCCCGGATGTCGGGAACCTGGAGGCAGCCTGTCTGTCGGGGACAGGCATCTTAGCAGGGCGGGGAGGAAGGATGGTCTGTCTTGTCCCGCTGCCTATTTCGGAAGGTCTTGATTCCTAAGCCTGTTTTGTTTCCCGAGCTTGCAAAGCCCCTTCTCCCAGCATCATCTCGGGGGTTTTCCTCCAAAAGAAGCAGGTGCGTGGGTGAGTGGATGTTGACAACCGGGTGGGGTGGAGAAACAATTCTAGGCAACTTTGCTCAAAAGTCAATCTTTGCCTTGTTGGGCAAAGCAGAGCAGACCCTTTGGGCTCTTTGGGGGTACTGTGGGGTTACTGTGGGGGTACTTTGGAGGCCTGAAGATCTGGGGCAAATAAACACCCAAAAGAGTGCAGCATGGAAAAAGAGGCGAGTGGCCTAACCAATCTCTTTGGGCTCAGATTGGAGAAGGGGAAAAAAAAGCAGAGCAATACGGGATTGCATTGACAGAATCTTATTAGGAAGTGGCGAGGGCAGACAAATAACTGGGTGCTTCAGGCATTCAAGCCCCCATCTTCAACTGGAATAAAGAAGAAGAAGAAGCTTCAGCAGGAATAAAGCAGTTTTTCCAGAGCATCCTGTCCTGAGGTTTCCTTTGGAAAAGATCAAAGGCACTTCTGCATCACTGACTGGATTCTTCTTCAACTTGTAGAAGTTTGGAGGAGAGAGCCAAGATAGCAATTATAAATTTGGTCCAGAAAAAAGTAAGGCCTTCTCCTGCCTTAATTTTTTTGATTTTCTAAACTGGGTAGAACCAGTTTGTGGTTCTCTGCAATGCTGTCCATGTGCGCACAGAGGTCCCAGGCTGCCCACTGCACTTCCTTTGCTGGTTAAAAGTCTGTAGCCATTTATTCCTTAATAGTCCATGAGTTTGATAATATGCCATATGTGGCCAGCATGGAGATATCAGAGCACTAGAAATAACACTATAAAAGTTTCATCAGATATTCCATCCAAATCCAGATCTATGCTACATTTAAAGTGATTAGAAACCAATGTTCTGTCACAAAAATGTGGCTGTAAACTAGGTTCACTTGTGTATGAGTGGGTTTTTTTTAATGGTGCTCTCTGATTATATAGGCTAAATAAATGTCACAAAATTGCAGTGCAGGGCCTGAAAGAAATCAGCAAATCATTAATCTGTAATACACCTATAGAACCCTATTTTAAAATGTCTGGGTTAATACAGGAGTACAGGTTGTGATCCCCAGGTTCTAACAACAATCTATCACACACGAGTTTATTTTATTAAGCACATTTAAATTTTTAAAGCACACTTTAATGAAACCCCAAAGGAAAATAGTGAACATCTGAACCTCACTTACCAAGGATTATGTCCTGTAGAAAAACAACAATTAGGCAAATCTAGAAATGATCTCCAAATCCTTCCCTCAATGCCCTCAGTTCAAATCTGATTCTTCCATCCAACCCAGAAGCTCTTTCTAGGGGAATCAGCAATGCTGTCAGGTACCACTGTGAACAGGGCTTGTTTTAGAGCTTGTAAGTGTTCTCAAAGAGTTCCAAGGAACGTCCATTAGTTTGTGTTCCAAGCAGATGTTCACGGAGTTCTGTAGTACATACAAATGCCAGCATGAACCTAGAAGCAACGAGATCATAGAACATGCAGCGCTGTGGGCATAGAAAGAGAGACCTTTGATCTATGTAGTCCAAGTTATCAATCTTGACTAAAAGCAGTTATTTAGAATTTCAAGCAGATTTATGCCAATCCCCATCACTTTGCCAGAATTTAGGGCTTCTGTGGGAAGACAAGAATGCTTACTTTCCAGCAGGAAAGGTTATGGATTTGAAGCAACAGTGAATTCATATTTGGAGTTAGTGGAATTTCAGTATATTTGCTTCCATAGAAAAGCTTTTAGAATGCTTCTTATAGAGGCACAATAAACCACCCTTGCTCACACAGGTGCATGCATATTGCTAATTCAGAATATTTTTAGGAAGGCTTCATAAAGGAAGAGACTAAATATTTTCTAGATTGTCCTAGAAAAACAGAAACAAATCTGTGATTCTTTTCATGTAATTCTTGGAGGGACTTTCCGGTTGTTCAAAGATTAGATAAGTAGAATAGTAAAAATGAGATTCATTTATTATGTAAACCCAAAAGACTACTTTTTACCCAGACCCTGTTTTCTCGCTAGGGTTTGAAACTAGATCGTGTGACTTGTAAGCAGTAGTTTGCAGTTTAGTGTACTGGCTAAACTCCATCAAAATGGGGTTTATTCATTGACTGAGGCTGAAACGAACCATGGCTATCTTTCTGATGGGGAAATGCGAATTTCCACTGTCATTTTGATTGTGTGATAGAAGGTAGCATCAAACATAACTACCATAAGGACACATTAAATTAAATCTTCTTTTGTCATTAGGAATCAGAAGTTGCAACTTTTGTATTTTCAACATATTTTAGTACCATCAGAGCCAGGCTTCACAAATCAGGACAACTAGACAGCAGTAGAAAGTTGAAGTTTTCTACATTCCTTTGTTGGCCTCCAGTGGCCATCTGGAGTTTTGCAGCCCAGATCTGGCAACCCTTTATTTGTAAATAATAATGTTTTATGATTTTTACTCCTAGTAATTATTAGATGCTAAGAATATTTTTAAGTGAGAATACACTTATTCACAACTGAGTTTTAGTTCAGATGTAGTATATAATTTTCATGAAGAACATGCATTGGTAACTCCATAGAGCAAAGGAAAACTCTAGCTTGAATTCCTAAGCAACTGCCAGCTGGTAGTCTAGATCGCTCGTTGATCTGAAAGCCCATTCCTAGGGTTCATATTTTTCTTTTTCTTAAGAATCTTGCAGCTTTCAAGTTCACTGCTAAAAACTCTCTATTTTTAAAGCAGCAATAATATTGATGTTTTTCCATAACAAGGTATTATCGCCTTTTCCAGTTGGCTCTTTGGCTAAATAGCTAAGTGGCTAAACTTTGGAGCAGGTTTCACTGGACACAGTAAATCTAATACTTTTCAAGGCAGTTCAGAGGAATGTGCTGCTAATCTTTTCTACATGTAAATATAACATCATCAGAGTCCTTGGTTTTGTAAAACAGAGAGAATCCCATTCCAAGTTAAAACCATCTTTATTTTTGGAAATAGATAGAATAGATAGAATTCACGAATGTCATCTGGAAGATATTTAAATTTTTGAATAATGCACTCAGGATAGAATGTAATTGTGTGAATAAAACTCCAAATTTGCAAATAAAATGAACGCATTGAGAATTGCTTTGCCTATTTTATATTTTTCAGAGAGGATCACTGTCCAGGAGTGCGTGCTATCAATATTTTCTTATTTTTACAGCAAGTCTATTGAGTTGACAGACTGCAAGTATGGAGTTTAGGGCAAAGTAAACCTTAAAGTATATAGTTTTGCAATATAGCACATTTTAAAAAATGTCATACAGTATTTTACATGGCTGTTAATTTATTCCATGATTCAAATAATACAAGCCTCCATAAGTTTTGCATTGTGTTTGTAGAGGGAAATTGGTGTTACTGAAAATTTCTCTAAAATGTCACGGTTATTCCTGGTTTTTGGATCAGTTACAATTTAACCAGAATTCTCTCTCTCAGTGGAAATGCAGATTTACTATATGGACCAAATATAGAAATAATGACTTCGGATGGAGTTAGATTCTTCTGCAGCAACCACTTGTAATACGACTGTTGAGGTCTATTTGACAAGAGCAATCCAAGATATTTTAAAATTGAAATTGAGAACTCAAAAGGCCTCTTCTCTATTTGACTGCAAGCTTCTAAAAGTTTTGCTGTTCCTTCAGACCTACATTTTTGCTATCAACCTCTCTACCACTCGTGATACAATCTGAAGTGTTTAACTGTCTCCTCTGCCTGATCCTGCTGGGTGTATGTCTCAGATTTCCTCTTGAATAAGGGCTTTGTATGATTCAATCCAAAATTCTCAATATGTTGTTTTCCATTTGTATTGCACTTAAACTCTTGTAATTACTTCTATAGCATCTGGGAATGATGGGAGTTGAAATTCAAAATATACAGGGAGCACCATGTTATGGAAGGCCAAAGTGTGTGCTTGTAACAGCACACTTCTATCCACATTTACTCAGACACATATTCAGTGGGGTTTACTCTGGGTAAATATATATAAGATTGCAGCCCACATTGGTTTATTAATGTATTCATTTAAAAATGTATTTCCTATCTTATACTATCCCATGGGTTTATCATGATTTCTAATTGTATTTTGAGTTACATGTGGGAAATGGAAAAAAAATTTAAATCTTACTTTTGCTTAACATGAAGTGCTTCAAATGTTTTGAGATTATAATACCCAGAACATGCAGCCAGCATGATAAAAGAAATTTTAGGAGCTAAAAACCTGGAACTAATTGTGAAATCTTTGAAGGGAACCAAGTTTTGAAGAACTGTTTTTTGAAATCTATTATTTTCAGATTGCTCTTTGGATGTCATGGATTAAAAGGCAACCCCATTTAATGTAATACTAAAAACTGTTGCTTTAGGGCTAGGTTAATGTAGTGGATAAGGCACCAGGCTAGAACTAGGAGATAGAAACTGGGAGATCATACATTTTTCTCCTACCTTAGGCACAAAGCCAGCTGGATAACCTTGGGCCAGTTACCCTTTGTTAGCCCTAGAAGGAGGCAATGGCAAAACACTTCTGAAAACATTGCAAAACCACTTGCAAGGATTAGTTTCCAGGAGTCAATACTGACTCAGGGACTCCAAAATAATAATAAAAAATGCTTTAGATAGGAGTGGCTACTTTTGTTCTAAAATTTTCTTATATTTCTTCTCTTAATATTTCCCAGGCATTCCTGACCAGCACATTTTTTTCTTCTAATTTGTCTCGTGCTCTTTTATAACGCAATCATGCTCTACTTGAGCATGTTTCAAGAATTGCATAAAAGTATTAAACTAAATCCAGCAACTCATTTTGAAATTGCATTTTATGACTTCTTGGCTTCAGGTCCAACTACACTGACTTGGAACTTGCTTTACACTTCAGGTATTTGTTTCCCAGATGCTGTTAAAATTATTTTACAGTAATGGATAAAGAGTTTGTGTGTGCACGCATGTGCGTGCTAATGCATACTCATGCTTGGAATCAGTTTCTGAATGCTGGAAAGGTTGTCGTGGAAAGAAAACACAGAAGGCTGTGAATTTAACAAGCAACAATGGATGAAGTGTTCACTTTTTGACTGGGCAGTGAACACCAAATAAAAGTGTAATTTTGTCCTCCAGAATCATATCTTGTTTCAGTGGGACAGGTTTTGCATAAATGACGAGAGTCTGAACTCCTAGGATCCTCTTTAGAATCTCGAGTCTGAGGGATGTGACAAAATGCACTCCTGGTTTCATAGACCTAATTTAACTTCCCCAAGCCTAACTAGATTTGACAGGGGATGTGAATATATTTGCACTACTCAACAGTCTACTGTCTGTGTGATATTCATCTTTAATCTCATGCTCAAGTCAAGAGGTGATCTGCTTTAATCTGAAACAATTTGTGCTACCTAGAGATAAAGGAAATGTTATTCTGTGAATGTTTATGTGAATGTATATGCCCACTGATGAGCTGCAGCTGTTTACTATGTTCATTGACAAAGGTAATTTTAATATGTTCTAGAATTAATTTTTGGATCAAAATGGATGGCATTTTCTGAATTAAAGTGAATTTGGCTTTCATTTTTCCCTCCTTTCTTTCTTTATGATGTCTGATGCATTTCTTTTGGTGGTAGTTTTATATTTTTGAAAATGAGAACACAAAGAAGTCCAGACATGCTCTTTTGAAATAACAGTATTTAATTTTAAGTTATAGACAAGTTATACTTGCTCCCCCCTAAAGTCTGAATAATGTGTGGGTGATATTTGTTGCAACATATGACTCTTACAAATGAGAAATCTTATGTTATTTCTTTAGATATACAAACATATTCAGCCCTATTTAAATATACAAATATACTCAGCCCTATTTAAATTAATTTTGGGAAGCAGTAGATTAGCTCTCTGTCTTTCCCCCCTTCTTTCTTTGAGAGAACTTTTTCTCTCTCTTCTTTCTTACGTCAAAAGTTACCTCAGGGTGTGGTCAAAAAAGGTGACGTGATTGAAGCTCCACCTGATGCACATACAATATGAGCAGAGCTTCAATCATACCATCAGAGCCGCCGTTTTGACATTTTGGACCATGCTTTGTGGATAGCCATGGATGCATACTAAATACAATTATATAACACTGATATTATTGGGTTATGGCTGAGATAAGAATATAGGTAGGTTAATTGTTGGCAAGAATTAGAATTCCTCTTCTTTCTAAATAATACTTTTTAATGAATCTGGCACTAATAAAGGAAGAAATGCTGTGATGTACAGTTTAGGCTAATATCTTAGTGGTGCACACAAGGATGCATTTGTGTGAATCTCTGCATTTTGCTTAAGGGAGACACATCGAGTTGATTATCCCTTCCATTTTGATCTTTACAGCTAATAAATTTTCTTTTGCAAATGGGTTACAAGTGTTTCATCTTGAACGTAGGAAATTTAAAAGGATAGGAGATCTTCGTGTACAGTTGAACTCTTAATTGATTTTACCAGGTTAGGTTACATATAAGCTATTGCTGGATTCAGTCACTATTATCCCTTCAAAGAAATTGAGATCAAAATCCCTTTTCTGTTTTAATCCCATGTCTGTCTCACAAAATTGCCTATTTAAAGAAAAAGTGAGTAATGGATTCTGAATGGCCAAATGACACGTTATTGATGTAAATTATTTTGATTTATTTTAAATGTTGGTTTCTGCTGAAAAAGAGCAGAAAATTATTACAGATAGTCCTCAGCTCACAACCGTTTATTTAGTGACTGTTCAAGGTTACAACAGCACTGAAAAAGTAACTTACAACTGTTTTTCACACTTACAATCTTTGCAGCCACCCTTTGGCCATATGTTCAAAATTCAGATGCTTGGCAACTGGTTCATATTTATGACCGTTGCAGTGTCCAGGGGGGTCACGTGATCACTTTTTGTGAGCTTCTGAAAAGCAAGGCCCATGGGGAGGCCAGATCCACTTAACAACAATGTTACTAACTTAACAATTGCAATGATTCATTTAACAACTTTTGCAAGAAGAGTCGTAAAATGGGACAAAACTCACTTATCAAATGTTTCGCTTAGCAATATAAATTTTGGGCTCAATTATGGTCGTAAGTCGAGGACTACCTGTATTTGATATTGAACATTCCTCTGGTACTTCCAAGATGTGCTAGATTTTGACTGTATAACTTTGGACTGTGAGAGTTAGTGTACTGTACTGGGAAAGCCTCTTGATAGGTAAATCAGTATACTAGACATACTGGTATAGTTCTGTTTTTGTTCCATAGTTATTTTGGAACATCATAAGTTTGGGATGAAGTGGGGCAGAATTCTCAGTGTTCCACCAGGAGCCATTTCCGGGAAAATTGCCACGCAGGCTGGAAATGTTGGAATTTGTAGTTCTAATTATTTTGGAAGCTGCCAGGTTGGGTAAGGTGCTGTTAAGAGTCACCAATTTTGCTTTGATTAATGTATACAAATAAATTCATAACCCTTCTGGCAGCTTTATTTACTTCTTTATTTGCTTCTGTTGTTGCTGTTAATAATGATATAGTTCAGACAAGCCATTGAAGATTCATAATTTGCCTGAACTATCAATGGTATATCAATGGTTCCATGGTGGCACAGTGGTTAAAATGCAGTATTGCAGGCTAATTCTGCCAATTGCCAGCAGTTTGATCCTGACCAGCTCAAGGTTGACTCAGCCTTACATTCTTCTGAATAAGGACCCAGATTGTTGGGGGCAATGTGCTGACTCTGTAAACCGCTTAAAGCACTATGAAGTGATATATAAGTCTAAGTGCTATCACTATTCATGTAATTTAACAAATGTGCACACAAAAATGCATTGTGGAAAATGCAAGGGAAGGCTTAGATGCTTCTATTCAGCTTTTCCTGAAGATCAGGATATTGGGTGAATGAGCCAAAAGACATAATGAAATCTTATATTGAAGGTCAAAGTTAGAAGATCTCTTCATTTTGGCTGATACTTTAAATGTACATTATAAGTTTTATGACTTCCATTTGTGAATTGATTTAGAAATTGGAAACAGTATGTGTTACATCTCCTGGTATCTGAGAACTTAGCAATATGTTTTAGTGTTTAGCTACTTGGTACAGAACCCAATAATGAGGAGATGTCTGTTTTTTTTCTTTTTAAAAAGTATGCTATTTAGCAGTAATTTTAACTACTCTGATGCTTCAATAACTAGTATTGATTTCTGGAATATCATTTACTGTATTATAATCCTGTTTTCCAAATAGTTAATTGTATGCTTTAGATGTTGGGTTCTTTTTGTTTCAAACTTCTTGGGAAACATGGAAGAGAACCTTTATAGTTATGTATGCCAGTTTTTCTATCCTGCAAAATCTCAAAGAAAGCTTCCACAGATAATGAGTTCTGGTACTACTGAACTTAATTTTCCAAATAGCATTCTTCTTTATCCCATGGGATAACTTACTTTGAAACTGAGGGGCTTCCAAAGACAGACATGGTGATACAGTCGGACTAGCCCAGTTCAAAGAAAACAATCTGGGGCTCTACACAGGACATGGAGAAACCCTGAAGTAACATTATGCAGCTATAGTAGCCTTGAAAGCTCAGCCAAAGAGAATTAATTAAAAGAGCCAGATATATTTAGCCTGGAGAAGAGAAGATTTGGACACAGACATGTCATCACCATTTCTACTCCCGACTCATGAAAAATCAGCCTGAAACAAAAGTCATTACAGTAATGACTGTCTTCACAGTTACTGACCTCAAAATGTAGAGGTTAAATGCTGTCTTGAGACAAAGAGGAAACCCTGCCAATGGAAGATTGGAAGCTGAATAAAGGGAATGGTCGTTAATTGAAAATGCTCTTCTGCCAAGAGTTTAATGCTATCTATATCTTATTAGGAAGATTCCCCCATTCAACAGAGTGAGGCCTATATTAGGCCCCAAAGAATTCAATAAGGCACATTCCTAAATAAGCACTTACAGTATATTTATATTCTATCTTCCATGTCAGTTATAATGATAATGTTAAAAATGGCTTATCAACACTAGAACTAAACTAATGGAAGACAAGGAGTATTAAAACAAATTGTATGGATAGGGCATCTTTCCAAGATCTGAGAAGTGCTTCTCAACAAGCCATTGGTAGAACCACAGTCCAAAATCCATAAAAAGTGTGCAAATGTGTACTGTATATTTTTGCCCCAAATGGTGCTCAGGGTAGTGAACAATAAAAAAGATAAACATGGCTTTTATTTTAAAATGTAAGAACAAATAAAAATATAGTAACTCATGTATGAGTAATAGCCAATCAGATAAAGTATACTTCAGAAAAAAGAGATTAAAAATGGATGTGAATGCAGATTTATCTTTCATGGACATTCATAGCATTTTAGTGATATCCAAAAACGAAAGGAAACAAAAGAGCAAAAAACATGGGTGGGTCCCTAGGAGAAGAGGCAATATAATCTTTATGGAGGAAATTTCAGAATGTATAAAAGTCAACATGCAGATTGGATACCTCATTCTTAAAATCAGTTCATTTTTTAAAAAATATGCCTTCTTTTCCAGGATTGGAATATTCAAGATTCAAGGTGCTGGTGATGACCTATAAAGCCCTAAATGGCATGGGTCCGGATTATCTTAGGGAGCGCCTGCTGCCAGCATCAACTTCCCATTGTCCTGTGCACTCCCACTGGGAGGGCCTTTTCAGGGTCCCGCCAGTCAAGGAGTGCCGGCGGGTGATTCCCAGGGGGAGAGTATTCTCGGTAGGCGCACCTGCCCTTTGGAATCAGCTGCCAGTGGAACTCCGGATCGCCCCCGACCTTCGTTCGTTTCGCTGGGACCTAAAAACCTGGTTATTTGAGCTGGCCAGCCTGGACTGAGGGGTTTTTAAGACTTTTAAATCAAATTTTATAGTGTTAGGGCTGCTAATTTAATTGTTTTAATCTGTATATTGTATTTCTTTTTAATTTGCCCTGTAAACCGCCCTGAGTCCTTTGGGAAAAGGGCGGTATATAAATCCAATTAAATAAATAAATAAATAAATAAATAAATAAATAAATAAATAAATAAATAAATATATATATATTATACTGAATTTAGTTTCATTTAACCCAAAATAGAGGAAGCTGAGAAAGGCTGCGTACCATACCCAAATACTCGAGGAGAGTAGGAAACAAAAGTCACAGAAATAATAATTTTAAACTGAGTACAGAAACAACTGGATAGCCAGTGAAGGAGGTATAAGATGTCCAAATCTTTTCTAAACTCCCAACCCAATTTTAACCCTTGTGGCCATACACTTTATTACTGAAATTTCCAGGCTACCAATAAAAGAACATATTTGTAACTCAGAGTTGAACAATGGGGTCCTTGGTGCTCTTTGAACTAGGTTTTTTCTTGTGGATATTCATTACCCAACTAGAAAGCATCATTGATACTTGAAGGAACTGTAAACAGAATTCAAACCCCACTCCCTCCTAGCATTGATGATGTTACCTAGTTGGATAATGAGAACTAAGGATAAATTTTCTGACAGAACAATTAATCAGTGGAACAACCAGCCTCCAGAAGCTGTCAATGCTCCAATGCTGGAAGTTTTTAAGAAGAGAATGGACAGCCATTTGTCTGAAATGGTATAGGGTTTCCTGCCTGAGCAGGGAGTTGGACTAGATGACCTCCAAGGTCCAAATTATTATTATTATTATTATTATTATTATTATTATTATTATTATTGTTGTTGTTGTTGTTGTTGTTGTTATTATTATTGTTGTTGTTGTTGTTTTGTTATTATTATTATTATTATTATTATTATTATTATTATTATTATTATTATTATTATTATTCTGCAAAAAACAGCCTAGTTCAGAGAGCACCAAGAATCCCACATTTCCAGATTAATATAAAGCATAACAAGAGAAACAGACTCTTATGGGGGACAGGGGTTGTTACAGCTTGATTTCCCAGTGTCAGGCAGAGTGGAAAGGGACTATAACAGTAATAGAAAATGTGAATTTTTTTTTGCATGGTAATGTATCATCCAAATTCTCTACCAGTCTCTTCAAAATAGTTTTCACCTCTTCAGAAATTTGTGTTATTAGGCCAACTAAATAATTAAGTGAATAACTGAACTAATGATTTGTATCCTCTCATTATCTCCATTAAAATATGAACAAAAAAACTGGAATAGCACAATCAGAATTCTATAAGAGATCATCACTTGATTAACCATTTATAATGGTTCTTCTTGAGTATCTCTTCAATCCATCTTTTTGGATTGTCTTTTGTTTCCCCAATACTTGTTTTAGGTGGTGATTGGAGCATAGCCAGCACTCAAGAAGCTGGCAGTAGCTATTAGTACTAGACCATTTGTACTAGGGAAAAGCTACCGGTAATAGAAACTACATTGAGGTGTGTGCGTGTATTCATGACTAAATTTTATTCATTTATTAAACAAATTTATGTAGCTACTCAATTCTCACATAGCTGACTCCATGAGTCTTATAACATACACCATTACACATACAGTAAATGATTGTGAGGTGTTCTGTGCTATAGCATATATATCATAGCAATGACAGATTTCCCTATATCACCGTTATAATTTAATAAACATTAACATTATCAATAGAAGAGAATGTATGCAGCTCAGTATTGAACTGTGAAGTTGTTGGTGCTCTCTGGGCTTGGTTGTTTGCTTGCAGACATTTCATTATCCAATTAGGTAGCATCATTAGACTATAAATGACCAGCTCCTAAGAGTCTCTTTAGAAGCAGGTCTCCTAAGGATGTGACAGAGTGTACCTTGTGATTTCATATGTTGACCTTCCCAAGTCTAACTTCAGATTTGACAGGGAATCTGCCAACCTCAAATTGTCATGACCATCAATATGTCATACAATAGCATTCACCTATTTATCTACAGGATTTATATGGCTGCCTATGTCATACAATTGGGAGGATGGGAGTGGAAGAAAATGACCAAAGCTAAGATTTATATTTTCTATAGGTGGAGTAATAGGAATTACTCTTCTTGGGGAAACCACCCAAAAAAGATAAATTTGAAATTCATTAAGTTAGTAGGCAGCACCGTACTCTCCTTGGTGGTGTTTGGATATACTGTCCACAAGTCCTCAAACTGGAATAGTACCTGGTGTGAAAGTCAGTGAGTCAGAGTCTTCTGAGACAGCTTCTGACAATTTTAAAATCAAGTTTATCTAGAGAGAAGATTTTAAAGGGAGTCAATGGATCTAGGGTCATCTATTTGGGATGGTGCTGATGTCTCAGTGAAGAGGAAATTTACTGCCATCAGCTACCCTTTTTTTCTATGGAAAACAATCCAAAGGGAATCATGTTTGGGCACACAGACTTTTTTTTACGGCAATCTAAAATACACCTTGTCTCTCTTTCTGCATTTTTACACTGTCTTGATGCCTTTCTTAGAGAGGATGTTCTAGTTACTATTACCCAAATGACGCAGGACAAAACTTCAAGTTACATAAAAATAAAGTATGTTTAAGAAAGGTAATGTAGAACAGAAGAATATAATAATACAATAATTAAAAAAATCTATGATAAATTGATGAGAAAAAATATTTAGTGCCATTTTTACTATTCATAAATATGAAACATGAGGTGACTTTCATTATAACGGTTGACATATAAAATGTTTGCTTTATAAACAATGATAGAAAAGAGCAAAAGAATGGATAGATCAGGCTAAAGATGTAACTAGTCAGATTGTCCTCATGAGTAGGAATACCTACTAACAGCCATTTCTCTCATTAATTATTTTATTGCTCTTTCAAAGCCATCTACACACTGTACTAAAACATATAGTAGAAAACTTATTTTAGCTGTGAAGGCTCTGATGACCTATTTATTTTTCTCTCTTAAATCTTTCACCATTATGCTCCATTGGATAGCCCCAATTTTAGTTTTATAAGACATGGAGAAAAATGTATCTAGTATTTTCTCCATGCTGTCTGATTCATTAATAACAATCATGTCCCATTTTACTCACTTTCTTTTCTACCAGACTGAGAAAACAGAACTCAAATATCATAACCTTTCTTTCAAGGCATCCAGTATATTTTCTGATTGATTTTGCAACTTTTTTTTTAGAATAACCCCGTTATATCCAGCCTCTATCTTGGCAGAATGCTCTCATTTGTCTTTATAGAGTCTCACAATAAAGAAGCACATGTTGAACATAACATATCTTTTCAGTGTGGAAATACAATTGACAAAACCTTTGAATGATTGAGAGAAACATTGGCTATTCTTGACAAGATTTTGGGGTCTTTGGAATATGTTTTAAACACTAACAAATAGAGTGATTTTTCTTAGTAATGTTGCTAGTTGTTGTGTACGATTACAGTGAGTACCTATGCTGTTTTGCAGAGAAAATCCAATTAATATGCCAGTGTTGGTTTTTTTTTTGACATCTATGGTCTTTATGGAAGCTGAAGAATCAGCCCTAAATTGTTGTGATATTTGTACTGTATAGATCCCCAATAAGTATTGGGGAATGCCATGAGGAATTCTGCACAGCCAGGTTTTCATTATGCCTTTATACAGCTTTCATCAACTGTGAGCTTCAATAGCATTTTGACTACAACTCCCAGAATTTTCAGATTACATTTTTTGGAGTGATAATTCCAGTGCTTCTAGAAACTAGAAGGCTGAAGAAGACAGCTTTAAGCATCATGGATGGATTAATTAATAATGAATATCAATAATAAATATTAACCCTGGAAGAGATATGTCTTGCCAAGCCACAGAATATAGATCTTCAACTTGAGATAGCTCTCTGGCTTATTAAATGCTACTCCTAGCCTCCATTTCTGGGTGTAGTAATGCCTAAAGGAGTGGTCCTTTTCTGGTGGGATGATCATGCCAGTGCTATGTTATAAAAGGGACATAATATCAAAAGCAGGAGTGGTCCATGTGCAGCATTTATAGCTTCCACCATCAGTGGTTAGATAATTTGGAGCAACCACCTGACCTGCTTCCAATTATGAAAAAAACCCTATTTGCATATGATATAGTCTGTGGCTTTTAGAGTGCTCTTTTAGGGACCAAAGGATCAGAACTTAAATAGTTATTTGTGTATTAATTAAAATTTTATTAGGGAATTTATTAATAACATTGACAAGACACACAATCTGCCAAATATTAAAGTAACAAGATGCATAAAAACTATTGAAGTTGCAGCTATCAGCAATCTTTTTAAATGATCAGGAAGCTTAGTAGAAAGCCATGAAAAATTATTATTATTACATTCATTTGTTTGCGGTTCGAGGTGACAGAAAAAAGAAAAGTGCGGAATGCCTGCAGTAATGGGACTTTACAAACTTCTGACCTAAAACGGTTTTCATTTTTTTATGGTTGAATGATTTAATAATGGTTAGAAATGTATTCTGGGTTTCCAACCTGAAGCGCTACAAAATTTGAGTCCAGTTCCAGTCCAATTTATAAATAAGCTTGCACCAATTTAATGTACATCTCAGTCATGCCCCTTTCAAAGTAACAGAGACATGACAATTCATCATCATTGTCCTAGTTAATCTCTTTTAAGTGTCTTTTTAAAGACTGGCTGTGATATCTCTCTGCATACTTACATCTTTTGTCACATTAGTTCAATTTACAGTATGTTAAATAAGGAAATATAGTGACCTACTTAGAAGAATGTAAAGGCTATGAGAACCCATCATATAAGCTTGACAACATTTAGAAGAAGACAAAGTAGGGAGTTACATGGAAATTATAAAGTTATAAAGCACTGCTGTCTTATTTCTCACTATTAATGATGTGTGTATATGTGAGAGAAAGCTGGTAGACACTGATATCCTTGTGAAGTCAGGGAAAGGGTTCCACCACAGAAGAAGACTCACCATATTCAGGACAGCAGGAAGACTCATCCATAATTGGAATTATAGGAAGGAGTTGACTTTGGAGCTACAGAATCCGAAATTGGTCCATTCCCCAGGATTTGTCTGAGCCTTTACCATCATAAAATTGGTGCAGCCATTTTCTTACTCTACTTTATGAATTGGCAAAACTTCATCTCTACATCAGCTCTGTCTAGCAAGACTGAGAATAGATGAATTGCCATCACAATTACCGCTTTGCCACTTTTCATTTTTACTCCTTAGGACAGTTGTATCAGGAACAACCAGATCCAGATGTAAAGAGTGGAGAGTTCAATTAGCTGTGTTATTGCTCAAGCCTATACACAGCCTATACTTCTCAGACTGACTTTTCTACCCAGGTAAGACTAGATATGGTTCAACAACATTCTAAAGGGGAGAGGACGGAGGGTTTGACTGCCCCCTCTGATCTGACCTCCCAAAGATTGTTCCATGAGAGATACTTCATCATTTTTGCTGGTCCAAATACTATACAGTATTTATTTTAAATATTGTGAGTATTGGCAGTCCAAAGCAGTCTATTTGTCCACTGCTGTCTTCTTGAAATGGCAGAAGGTTTCCTGGTCTGAAATGGAATTGTTGTTTTTAATTGCACCTCTATTCATTAAATGCATGATTCTTCAGAGCTCCGAAAAGCATGTCCTCTGTTTTTAGTGCCTCCCTACCCACTATCTGTTTTGATTTAATAGAAGCTTTAGCTACCTGTCAAAAATAATTCTGTACATCAAAATCTGGAAAAAAAATATTCTGGACACCTGTCAATTTGTCTATGGACTTTGCAATTTTAACTAAAATAAAGCTGATCAAACCCTTGACAGTCAAATTATAGGGTATATCTATAAAGGTACATATTAAATTTTACTGTTGTTCACATTGGGTAGCAGCTTTTGAGAGGTTATAATATCAGCTTTCTAACCATGTGTATAAGCACGACTTCTTTCTGATAGATTGTAGTGGAAATAAACTGGGTCAAAATAGGTCAGTGGATTAACCTGAAAAGCTCTGATGTTATGAAATTGGTTATACTTGGACTCTACATCTCTGCTCTTTTTCTCAAATGCACAAATCCTGGGCTAGGACTATTGTCATGCAGTACTATAACTTTACAAAATCCTATTGAGCTAAATAGGGCTAACATCATAAGTAGGTCCAAAGCTTCAACCTTGTAGAACAATTCAACAAGAGTGAAACTGTAGGCTTAATGTGGAGGAGCTATACTACTTCCAATGTTTTGAATGGATCATCATGGCAGGATTGATAGAAACGGGAGAGAAACTATTTTTGGTTTAGGGTTAGCATACTTTTCTTCCTATTCTAGATAATCAATGGATTTGTCAAAAAGATGAGAGGTGTTTGGATACTATGCATCAAAATCTTTTCTCGTGCCTCATCATTTCTGCATGTAAAAGGGGAGGGTGTTTCTCAAGGCTTATAGAAACTATAGGGTTGCAAGCTGAGTGAACTGGTACTGACATCTGTGTACATCAAACAGTCTAAATTCAGAAACAAATACCTAATTATGACTTTATAGTCATATGAACAACTATGTGTTTAAATATGTCTTCCCCTTCCCAGTGATATGACTTCTTTTCTTACCAAAATGTTCCTTATTTGGTCATTAACACTTTATTGTTTAAAACACTGGGATCATGCCTTATAACTATAACCAAAATAGCAAGTTAAAGAAAAAAAAATACACACAAAGCAATGCTAAACCAAAAACTCATCTTGATAAAAATAAGTGAGTTTAAAATATGTAAAATGTTAAAAGCATTTAAATATCTGGCTGAAGTAATACATTTATCATGGTCTCTAAGATTGGCATCAAGTATTTCTCACTCTACAAGTTGTATTCTGTAGCTAGGATATCATTACTTCAAAATTCCTCTTCTCTCAGTAATAAATTCTGATGCAAAAATAGTTTGCAGTAGGGCAAATACAGTTTATTATTATGCAGTGTCAGAAACAATGATTTACAAGTGAGGATGAGCACACTGGCACAATCCAGATCAAGATTCAGAATTTTTAATATCAGAATAAAAACAGAAGTAATTTTAGGGGATTATGGATTCTTGGGTTTAGATTTCAACCATTCTCCATAACAATCTTCTCAATTCCCTGGATCCACCTTTAAAAGCCACTTGAAGGACAACTTCCATGAGTTATTGGCTCTTTTGCTCTATTAATACAAAAGTGCAGGGGGAATGTCTTTTTTCATATTGCCTGGTAAACTTTAAAAAGCGGGATATTTTGGAGTTTGGAAAGGATTGGCCAGATGGGAAGGAAAGAAGGAGAGACAAAAAAAAAGGCTTATTCTGAATGCTGCTTGTTTGCCTGTTTTTCTCTTGCGAGTGCCCTAGTTCATTTTCAGACCAAGAGTGACCAGGGGATGATGGGGTTAATCATCACTTACTAATTTTTACTCCAGGAGATGGCTGATCATAAAGATTGGCAGCACCATAACAAGAAAGTAAAAAACAAACAAACAAAAAAGAACTGAATGGGAGAACAGACCAGAGAAAAAAGAATTTATTGAAGAAGTTGTAATCATTACCACAAAGAACATAAAGTTCTGGTGCATAATCCTGAAAAAATAGTGATCAAATTGGTCAGAAAAAATTGACCTAAAAAGCATCTTAGATATGATGTCCATGGCCCAGTCCAATTGTTTCTCAGGAATACATCCAGTTTCTGCAAATAATATACATACGCACTCCTTTGTCATACAATCTCTGCAACAAAATTTTTTGGGAATGTTGACATAGAAGCTAACAGTAATAGAATAGCATCATTCATCTTCCTCAAAAAAGTAAAAGGAAAAATTCCACGAATTGTTGTACCTTTTGTTTTTTAAAAAGTAGCTTAATTGAATAAAGTTTATAATTTTATAGCAGTTATACATTGTTATAACAATTTACAAAACCAACTCTAATCAAGTGAACTGGAATGGGGAAGAGATAAGATGGAAAGACCAATGGGGATATGCAGTTAAGAAAACATCCAGTCTAATATTAAATCTAATAATTATTTTTCCTCCCCAATTGTAGGGTCTTACATTATTCTCTATTGAAATACTTGAGCAGGAGATTGGACTAGAAGACCTCTGTGGTCCTTCCAGCCCTATTGACTCTATGTTCTACTCTATGTATTAATTTAGATTAGTTGGAACAAGCTACATGTGAGGTATGCATGGCGGATAGTGCTTTCTGAGGTGAATATCATTATTGCACACCTACCGATGCCCATTACACTCTCTCTCTGTCTCTGTCTCTGTCTCTGTCTCTGTCTCTGTCTCTGTCTCTCTCTCTCTCTCTCTCTCTCTACTGTATATAGTATCACAAAATCATTATTGATTTAAAAAAATCATGTGGCTACCTCTATTGACAAGGGACTCTGGGTGGCAAACAAAATAATTAACTACTGAAATAAAAGAAAAATAACACATACCAATAAAATAAATTAAAATAATTAAATTATGAAGATATATTATATCTCAGTAATTGGAAACACTGCTCACCCTGACCCAGGTCCCTGGGGAAAAAATCCAGGTCTTAACTATCTTTCTGAAGGCCAGAAGAATCAGGGCCAGTTATATATTGGGATGGAAAGATTGTTCTAAAGGGTACGGGAGTCCACTGAGAATGCCCATCTTCTTTTTCCCCCAAGGTGACCTAGGTTCAGTGAAATCACACTGAGTGTGCCCTCCCTATGGATGGGCAGATGTTCTTGGAAGAAGGCAGTCCTGCAAATGACCCAGTCCTATGGCTATGCATGCTTTGTAGATGATGCTAGTATCTTGTATTGTATCCAAAATCTAAAAGTCTGGTTCATGAAGTAGAAGTATTATATGGATATTTCAAGGAATGACCTTGAGGGTAATTGGTGCTCACTGAGCTTTGTTGTTTTCTTGCAGATGTTTCATAACCTAAACTAAGTAATAACATCAGTGCTCAGTGAGCACTGATGATGTTATCTAGTTTGGGTAATGAAATGTCTACAAGAAAACAACCAAGCTCAGAGAGCAGCAAGGACCCTTCATTTCAATCCTGAGCTATAAACATTCTCCTTTATAGCAATGCCCTTATCTGCTCGTACCTACCCATATCTACCCATGCATACCATAATTACGCATTCTCCATATAGATACATACATACATACTGTATATACATAATACATATACACATAAATACACTGTTCTAATCTATAAAGAAGTATTTATTCTAATGTCCCTGCACATACAACAGACCATAGATCATCTGGCAGCTTGACTGCACATCTGATTCCAGCACTGCCTTCTTTCTGTTGCTCTTTTTACTTAGAACTCTATCATTTCTATCATTTCATCCATCAATGGAAATACATTTGCTTTGTCTCTCTTTTCTTCTGTATTGATTGGAAAGTTTATTTTTTTATTTATTCCTATACCACCTAATTTACTAAGAGCTTATGGTGGGTGGGTGACTTCCAGTAATAAGCAACTTTTAGAACATCCCTGACAAGTCATCAAGAATGAAAACATCAATTGGGTAAAATTAGCATCTTAGAAACAGATGGAGCTATCATTCATTACATAACAAGAATCATCAATAACAACAGCCACAGCAATAATGAGGCGAGAGCATATTAAACCACTGATGTTCTCGAGAAGAGCTTTATCTTAAGTAACTTCTGTAAAGTTACACTAGAAGGGCAAACCTCAATTCCAAGTAGAGTGCCCCACAAGGCTGAGGCTGCAATAGAAAAGTGATACCCCCTTGACTTCCCTTGCTTCCTGGAAGCAGAATTTGTCCTGGGATGGGAGTGTTGTATAGGCTGATTTTGAAGGAAATTAAGCCATTTAAGGCTTTATAGATCAACTATTCAAGAGTCAATGTGGAGCTAACTGACAATCCTGCTGAACAAAGTTTCTGAATTTACTGGAGTTCACATTTAACCTCTTTAGTTGCATTCTGACTCCTACAACTTCCAGACATTTGGACAAAGCTTCCATGGCACTAGGGACTTGAGTGGCAACATACAACTAAAAATCTGTAGTGATGCCATGATACCATGTCCTGAATCTTTCAGTAGTTGCTGGGAAGTGCCAAGTCAGGCAGGGCAGAGGATTCAAGTGGGGACTTAACCTTGAATTGTTGTGCAAGACAGCCAGGACTGTCCCTCCCCACAAGCTCCATAGAACTTTATCTATCTGTTCCCAATGAAAAGCAGACAGACTGGGGAGATTCCTGCTTTGTAAGCAGAATACAATAAAATAGTTAGCTTGGACTGTACAGATGTGGACCTGATTGTTTGTGCCTGAAATAGCTTCATATAGATTTGAAAAATATGGAGACTGTAGCATTCCTCAAATGAAGACACTCCAACTGCCCACTAAAGAAGGAGTAGAATTAAAGTAAAATAATACCTTTAATTTCCAATTCCCATAGGCATATCAGATACTATACCACTGTTGGTGGTATCAAAGATTGCTAAGAAATTTAATAGGAACAGAAGGTAAACACTTTCCATCTCATGCCCAGGTTTTGATTCTGATTGAAATAGGTCCATATAATTTGCTTCCTCTAGGGCATTCTTACCATTCTTACCAATTCTTACCATTCTTACTGAATTCTTACCAATTCCTCAATAACATTCCCTGTTGTTATCTGGGTGATAACTCTCAAATATCTTAAGGATTCAAGGAGCCTTTGAAAGAGGAAGAATACCACTGCCTCTTTAAAGAGCAAGCAGTGCCCCTTTCCATAAAAATGGGTTAACAATATTTCAGATTCAGCCAATTGCACCTATATCTGTGGTGTCTCTGGTGCTTTCTGAGCTTGCTTGTTTTTATGTTTCATTAGGAAACTAACACCATCAGTGCTAGTAGATAGTAGAGTTTGCTTTCATTTTACATTCTAGTGGCTTGCCCTATAAGTGTTGGTGGGAGTGGTCTTGATGGTTCCTTGACAGGGCTATTATTTACTGTTAGCTTGTTTGGTAGAAAAAGCCAAACAAAATAACAGTAGAAGACTAGAAAAAATAGAAGTAGAAGACTAGTAGAGTGCATCCACAAACACCAACTAACAGAAGATATGATGAAAGCTCCTTAATTTCCCAACACATAGACAGACATAACAATAGTTTCAACTGGAAACTGTGATTAACCTGAACAAAGCCAAGTCCAAAAATGCTAGAGAATTCCTGGAAATCTGGCACTCAGACAAATCAGCCATCAACAGGCACATAGAGATAAACAAGATCTGCATACCATTCAAAAGAGACAATCAAAAAGCCAAAAAGGAAACACAAAATCCAAAACACCTCCTCATCAGCAATAAGCAACTAGGTGAGCAGAGATTAACAGTACGATAAACATTAGACCACCAATCAAGAACTAAACAATATCCCAATCAAGGAACTGCCTAAGAAGGGAACAATAAACAACCAAGTTCAAAGAGTATCAAGGATCAGTTCAGCCTTGATCTACAAATAGTTTCTTCTATCTGCACCTATATATGCCCCTTGAAGGAGCCAGGTAGCAAAAGTAATTTTAGAAATTTGCCTATCCAATTCATCAGAGTTTATATGCACAAATGAATCCCAGATAAGTGGCATTTCAGTTACCAAGCCAGACCCCGTCCAGGAAGAGTTGAGAATTTGGTGATTCTGATCAACTTTGCCAGCAAAATAGTCATGAGAGAGGAGATTTACTTGCTCAGTTCTTGATAAAACTTGACAACTGTAAGCAAAGCTCATACTCATGCTCAGTCATATTCATATTTCATTTTTCTTCACCAGTTCTCCAGGTTTTGCTTTGGTTGTTTCATCTCCCGAAATCTCTGGGTAAATCAAGGAATCAGTTGGGATTGGCAACAGAGGAAGATTGAATCAGAAGCAATCACATTAAAACCCCAGATTGCCTCCTGTAACCAGTAGCCAGCAAGGCAATTTTCTTAACATATTACTGGGAAATTCCTGAAGTACCCACTGAACCTAGCACATTTAGATTTTTATTTGTAAATATGTAAAAATTGTCCTGATTCTTATTTCTAAAGAATGTGTAGTTCATAAAGAATTATTGGCTTTAAATCTACTACACACATGCACATAAATGGTATTGCATGAACAATCAGTTGTTCCACACATTAAACTTGACAAGCTTGGGCATTGAATAAAATCCAGCAAAAAGTATTTCAATAGAGAATAATGTAAGACCCTACAATTGGGGAGGAAAAATAATTATTAGATTTATATTCACCTTTTGTTTTGTGTAACTCTAGGCAATACATGTAATGAATGAACCTTTATTGTTAAAGTACAACCATGTATACATTGAGATTGGCTGAGTCTCCCTTCATGCCCCCACACCCAACGTACAGTGACACAAACCCTCCATCTTATTACACCGTGTGAGCTAATTGCACAACGCATCAGACTCGCAAGTCAATTATGCATAAAGTTTATAAAATTATTTCCCATTCAAAAGCCTAACAGCCCATGGATAAAAGCTGTTCTTCAGCCTGTTGGTACGGCTGACTATACTCCTATATCTCCTACTCGATGGTAGGAGAGTAAAGAGATACTGCCAGGGTGTAAGTCATCCCTGAGAATTTTCCTCACTCTTCCAAGGCAGCGAGCCCTGGCGATGTCATCCAGTGGTGTCAGGGGACAGCCCGCAATGTCTTGTGATGTGCTCACCAACCTCTGTAATACTTTCCTATCCGTGGCTGTCAGACCAGCATACCAAACCACAATACCATAGGAGAGGACGCTCTCTATAGTAGACTGGTAAAAGAGGGTCATAAGCCATTGTTCTACCCTGTTCTTCTGCAAGGCCCTGAGAAAGTGAAGTCTCTGTTGGGCCTTTCTAGCCACCTGGGTTGTATTAACTTACCAGGTCAGATCTTCGCAGAGGTAGACTCCCAGAAAGTTAAAGGAGGAAACTCTCTCCACAGTCCTCCCCGATGTAAAGTGGGGCAGGTTCCTCCTTTCTCCTCCGGAAGTCTAGCACCATCTCTTCCATCTTGCCTATGTTCAGGTGCAAGTGGTTGTTACAACACCATATGGATAATTTTTGTATCTCCGCCCTGTATGCTGTCTCATCCCCACCTGTAATAAGACCCACCATGGTAGTATCATCTGCGAACTTAATTATTGCAGTAGATGGGTCAGATGATACACAGTCATATGTGTACAAAGAGTACAGGTAGGGGCTAAGCACACAGCCCTGTGGCGTGCTGGTGCAAAGCTTCAGGGGGGGTGGACAAAGCAGACCCGACCCTCACTGTTTGTAACCGGTCCCTAAGAAAGTCTTGAATCCAATCGCAGATGGAGGGGGAAAATTTCAAGTCAGTCAGCTTCTTGATGAGAGTGCTCGGCAAACTGGTGTTGAAAGCCGAGCTATAATCAACAAAAAGCATCCTGACATAGCTTACAGGTTTCTCAAGATGATTTGGTACAGAGTGTAAAGCAGTAGCTATGGCATCGTCTGTTGACCTGTTCCCGCTGTAGGCAAATTGATGTTTATTGAAATCCAGTGGGAGGCATGTCCTGAGATGTTGGAGAACCAGTCTTTCGAAGCATTTCATGACTACAGACGTTAATGCAACAGGTCTGTAGTCATTCAGGCACTCAACTGCAGTTTTCTTGGGGACTGGGACAATGGTAGCTGCTTTCAAGCATGATGGTACACATGCCGTTTGCAAGGAGATGTTAAAAATCCTTGTCAGGACCCCTGCTAATTGGTCGGCACAATTCTTAACCACTATCCCCAGCACTCCATCTGGGCTGCGGCTTTGCTGGGATTCACAGCCTTCAATACAGTTCTCACTTGGTCTTCAGATAGGGTGAGTTGCTGAAAATCAGAAGGCCATCCAGCAGAGGCTACGGGGTCTGGTCTTTTTACCTTGTAGTGAGCAAAGAAGATATTCAGCTCCTCAGCCAACGAGGCATCAGTGTTAACCATGCTCCTTGTACTGCCCTTGTATTTGGTTAAGTGCTGCAGTCCCTGCCACACTTGCCTCGGATTGTTGTCTGCTAGGTGGTTCTCCACCTTGTGTTTATATTGCTGTTTTGCCATCCTAATGCCTCCTCTAAGATTTGCCCTGGCCTCTCTGTATGTGTCCCTGTCCCCTCCCTTAAAGGCAGAATCCCAGGCTCTCAGGAGTGTTCGTATCTCTGCAGTCATCCAGGGTTTACAGTTCCCATAAACTCTAATGCACTTTTCTGTTGTTACCCTATCAGTGCATGTTCTAATATAAGAGAGTATGGTATCTGTGTATGCATTCAGGTCTTGAATACACTCCAGTCAGTGGTTTCAAAGCAGTCCTGCAACTGGCTTAGAGCACCCACTGGCCAGGTTTTGACCCTTTTCATGACTGCCTGAGTTCTTTTCCTGAGAGGGACATACTTTGGGCACAACAGGAGTGAAATATGGTTGGATGTACCCAGGTGGGGGAGAGGGAAAGCTCTGTATGCTTATTTCAGATTAGAGTACACATGGTCTAAAGTGTTCTTCCCTCTGGTGGGAACTTGCACATACTGTATAAACTTGGGGAGAACTGTCTTCAGACAAGCTTGATTGAAGTCCCCAGCCACGACAAGAGCACCCTCTGGGTGAGTTTGCTGCTGCCTGGTGATGATGTCATACAGCTTGGAAAGTGCCGTGCTGACATTGGCATCAGGTGGAACATAAACAGCTGTAATAATTACCACAGTATTTTCTCTAGCAAGTAAAAAGGCCTACATATGACATCAATCATCAGTTCCATATCTGGGGAGCAATATGTGTAAACTAATCTGCTGTTGGCACACCAGTCACAATGTATACACACAGAGTCCTCCTCCGTTGCTCTTACCGGAGCATTTATCTCTGTCAGAGCGGTGAATGACTCGGCTTGTCAGCTCCACTGCTGCATTCGGTATATCTGGATGTAGCCAGGTCTCTGTGACAACCATCACACAACATTCATGGAGAAGCCTGCTTGCTGCCAACTGCAGCTGTAATTCACAATTTTATGGACGAGGGATCTTGCATTGCTCAAGAGAAGACTCGGCAATGCTGGTCTATGAGGCTGCTTTCTGAGTTGAATCAGTATCCCAGTCCTGGAGCCATGTTTTTGCTTTCCCTTCTTTCTCTTTCACTTACATTGTCTCCTCCCCGGCCCGAAGACAATCCATGGAGATCCTGGAGGCCTCACTATACAGTTCGGTATGTTATGGGACTGCTGAAAATCGCTGGTAATTCCAGATTGCCTTGCAAGCCCGATGTTTAGCAGCTCTATACATGTGTAGGCTAATTTAGCCCCTTGTACTACACTGTGCACACTCATCCATACACACATTAATCCAATCACCACACACCAGTACCGGGAGCTCAGGGCCACAGCATGTGAACGCGCCGCATTTTGTGGGGAAAAAAATAGCCCTTCGAGGTGGGTTGGGCTGAGAGTGAAGATCTGGTGAAGGTCATCAGCCAGATTTCATGCTAAAAGAAAGACTTCAGTTTAAATCCCAGATTTCCTTTCCTTTCCTTTCCTTTCCTTTCCTTTCCTTTCCTTTCCTTTCCTTTCCTTTCCTTTCCTTTCCTTTCCTTTCCTTGCCTTGCCTTGCCTTGCCTTGCCTTGCCTTGCCTTGCCTTGCCTTGCCTTGCCTTGCCTTGCCTTGCCTTGCCTTGCCCCCTTCACCCTCCTTTTTCCCCCCTTTCCCCCTTTCCCCCTTTCCCTCCTCTTCTGTCTTTTGGTGTCATGTTGGGTATCTCTAGTTGTTATCTTGCCAGATCTTTTGTGGTCTAATTCAGGGAATGTTGCTGTTAGGCTGTGCAAGCAATTAAAGAATCTTGATAAATTTCAGTTCTGCCACCTGCTACGTTTTTACAATAGTTCTGGAAGGTGTAGAGATGCAATCTAAGAGGTCCTGCTCCAAGAGAGACATGGACATGGACTCTTAACTGCAATTTTTAATATGTGTGTGTGTATCCAAGAATGTAAGATTTCTCAAGTTACTTTGTATTTATTTCTTTATAAAGATGAAATAACTGGCACATTATTGCTATAAATCCCATCATGTGACGTCGCGTGATGTATTGGGACTTTTCCCCCATTGTTGGCTTGACGCATCCAGCCCAGAGGCTGGCAGTTTGACATGCTTGGTCTAATAGCTCTTTATCAATGAAATATTTCTACAATTAGGCGGCATCTAAACTATTAGTATTATTAAGGTAGGACCAGCATTTTCACAATATTTCCTAATAGACAGGATTTTTTAAGGACTTTGGCAGCAGTTCAGAATACTGTTTAATCCTGTGTTTCATATTTATATCTAATTGAATGTGTGTATTATTTGCAGTTTCTCCTCAATTTATAATTTATTTATTTATCAAATTTTCACACCACCTTTCTCACTTATGTGTGGGGGTATAGGGTGATACACAAACAAGATAATAAAGAAATATAAAAACATGACCAGCTAAAAACAAAAGTTTAAAAAAGGTTAAAATTTACAAGTTAAAATTAAAGATCAAAGTTAAAAAAATCACAAAGCTAAAAAGTTAATAAGGTGAAGGGAATGCCCTCAAATCATCAGCCATTCTCAGGGGTGCATAACACTCTTAGACACCCCTCCCCATGCTAATTGGCAGAGCCAGACCTTAACACTCTTATAGAAAACCAGAAACACTCTTAACACTCCTAATTTAACACTCTTCTGGAAACCCTCACCTCTGAGCGTAAGATGTTCAAATGGGTGGGGCAAGAGCAGAGAAGGCCCTCTTCCTAAATCCCACCAGTTGAATTTCCTTAACTGATGGGATTTATAGCAATAACATGCCAGTTATTTCATATTTATAAAGAAATAAATTCAAAGTAACTTGAGAAATCTTACATTCTCGGATACACATACTGTACGCATATTAAAAATTGCAGTTAAGAGTCCATGTCCATGTCTCTCTTGGAGCAGGACCTTTTTCCTTTAGATAAACATTTTGTCTTCTCCATCCCACTTTTCCTGGGGCTATGGAAAACTATGCCACAATAACACATTATAAATCCCTCTTCTTTGAAGAAAAAAGTGTTGCATACACAAACATGGAAGGCAGATCTTACATTGTAATATCACTTTGCATTGTTTAGTTATATTGGTATCATCATGGCTGGGATGTTTAGGTGAGCAATGTGTCCTTTACACTTCATCTTTGTTCGTCAAATATTTCTTAGATTAGATATTCAAGGCAGCCAATTTTTTCAACTATGTGGAATGCAAAATTGTCTTTAATTATTGCTTTGCGAGATCCTGAAACCAAAAAGACTGCCTAATGACTTGTCTCTTTAATTAAAAAAAAGTAAAGATGCTGAATAACTAGCACATTTCACAAGCAAATTAGAAAATCAATGAAGCATTAGGGGGATGTAGAGATTAAAGGAGACATCATGTTGTTTGCCTTGATGACCATGTCTTGTTGCCTTGTTTTGTTTTACTGAATATAAAGAGAAAATTTCTGCAGGGTAAGGAGTCTCGGCTTCTTCATTCTTCTCTGATGTTTGCATTTGTTACTAGTCCCTGTTAAAGAAAGAAAAGCAGAATAGATTTAACCAGCAATGCTGCATTATGCAAGAGGGAAAGGTAGAATAATAGGTGAGATCCAACCATCCCATTTCACAGCACAAATCAGAAGTTCTTTATATTATACTGAGGTAGAATGCTGTCAAAGATTGTTCAGGAGAGTTGCTTTCACAGAGATAGCTGTGAAAGCTCTTTACATCAGACAAAAAAAATCACTAAGAAAAGTGCACATATGCATGAAACCACAGCTTAAAAATCAGAATTGTCCCTTTGTTTACAATTTGATGGCAATTTCTGGATGATCCAATAATATTTTGTTTGTGTGCAATTCAGGATCTCAGGACATACATATCACCTGTATGTGGTTCAGCCTTTCATTACTCTTCATGTTTCCATTAGTCTTGGCCCAGCTCATTTAGAAACTGTACTTTCAAAATATATTATTTGATTATTTGTTTCAAATTTCATAGATGTACAAGAAGTAGGGTGCTGAAGGCCAAATATGGCTTTTTAGGCTCGTGCCTTGGCATGCATATTTTTCAGTGAGACAGATCGAGGTAGGAAGATCATTTAATTACAATTTATTAGAATATTCTGATAAAATGGATTCCTCTCATTCAAAGAGGGAACCCAGATTCTTAGCTTACATTCCATTTAATAACTAACACATAAAAGAGAAAAGTTGATTAGACAGGATAAAAGTAGGTTAGGCCAACATTTTTAAGTTGGTGAATTTCTCCCTAACTCTAATCACAAAATTATTTTCTTTCCAGAGGAACAGATTTTTATGTGTGCTGGAAAAGCAATATACAGTGTAGAAAATAAAGCTGAATGATGCAATAGCTTTTGTATCACTATAGTTCTACCAGTCATGTCAGTTATGTGACAAATTGCAGAACGATGCAGATTCACAGAATAAAAATCATTCAAAAAATTAATGTTTGAGGAAAATATTAGTAAATTTAGAAATGAATTACTGCTCTGCACTGGGCTTGGATTAGAAGCTCTTCAAGACTGCTTCCAACTCTTAACTTCTCCAATTTTATTACTAAAGCTATATTTTATTTGGAATTCCTATGGCTAAAATATTAGTTTAGGTCAGTGGCTTTAGCCACAAAAAAGAGATGCAGCTATATTACATGCTATAATTATTCACAAATCTTATCACACACACACACACACACACACACACACACGTATTGTATAGACTTATATGAATCTTCAATTCTTTGCTTGAAGCGTGTTATCTAAATGTAAGGCAGGCATATCAAGAATAGTTATTTAATAGGAAATAATTGTTATGCCTACTTTCATCCCTCTAGCTCTTCGTATAACTTGGATTTTAGTGGTTATAGGAGATGAGAGATAATGGATAAGGACTTTCAGTTTTGAATCAAGAGGAATACTAGAATCCTTCAAGAAGAGGATCTGGATCTTCTTCTTAGAGATTTACAGTCTACATTGACAGCATTTGGTGAAAAATTGACATTACCAAAAGGGGGTAAGAGCCCAAATTTATGCTCTGTTGTTGGGGTTCATTGGGAAGAGGGCATTGCTTTCACATCTTACCACACAATTTTGGGGCCATTTTAATTTACTTAAAAAAACACCCCTCTACTGAAATTTAAAATTTGTTGTTAAATTTCAAAAACACAACATGTGGGCATGTTGTGGTAAAGGAACTTTACAGCTGCAATACAGATCTCGGGAATTATATTGGAGCTATGGGTTACTCATGACTGTCCATGGTATGTGGATTACAGACAGTCCTCAATTTAGGACCACAATGGAGCCCAATTTTTTGTTGCTAAGCAAGACAGTTGTTAAATGAGCTGTGTTCCATGCGGTTGTTAAGGGAATCTGACTTCCCCAATTGATTTTGCTTGTTGGCAGCCAGCTGGAAAAGTTATAAATGGTGATCACATGACCTCAGGATACTGCAACTGTCATAAATGAATGCCAGTTGTCAAGGCTCCAAATTTCGATCACATGACCATGGGAATGCCACAACAGTTGTAACACTACTGTTAAAACTTTGGTCACTAAAATAACGATTGTAAGTCGAGAACTGTCTGTACTAAACTACACTTCTGCAGAAAAACTACAACTCTTGACATGTTTGAACTGGGCTTTTATCAGAGAGATTGGTTATAGCTGAAGCAATTTTTCTGCAGTATGAAGAATTTAAACAAAATATACATGTCATCTTTGAAAATAAGGCTTGATTTAGCTGCTCTTATCCAAATAAAGCCTTATGTTCCCAAAGCATAAAAGTTTCCCTCATAACAAAAACAATAAAACTCTCTCTCTTTCTCCCTCCCTCCCTCCCTCCCTCCCTTTCTCTCTCTCTCTCTCTCATCTTCTATCTATATTGTCAAAAAGATATTTGTTCTTTTCTTCCCTTTAAAAAACTCATAAATAGCTTGGAAACCAGCAAGAGTATTGGCATATTTACTGGTTTCAACCATCCACACATTGAAAGCAGTGAAGAGAGAGTTTCATTTGAGAAGAAACTCATTTCAAGCCTGCTCTCCTGCTGATAGATTGTAATTGGTGACTGAGTGAATATGAGACAGATTCCATTCTTTTCCACCCAGCTGACCTGACTGCTCTGGTTATTTCCTGCGTCTGTTTGAAAATGCTAGCTCAGTCAGTTCAGAAATACATTTAACTTGCAGGGAGAAAGCACTTCAATGATAGCTGGAAAGACTTAAGAACTAAAGAAGAAAATGGAAACCGAGTCCATGGTAGTAATTTTTAGAAAATTAAAGAAGGGTATTGAAATACTAAGAGATGGCAAATAGTTGCTTGTTCCCCTTCTTCTATTCAACTGAAAAATTATCTACCATTAATATTGGTGTTATAATTCACACCTTTATATTGATCTGAAAATTTTCTTTTAATATTTACTTTTATTTTTTACATTTACTTTTCCTTTCAAAGGAAAAGGGCAGTGTAAAAAGTAGCAAATCAAATTAAACACTAGCATTCTGTTCATTCATTCCACTTTTTGACTCAGTCATTTCCTTCCTTTTTCACCTTTCCCTCCAAGATATTCATGGTGGCATAAATAGTTTTCCACCCACACTACATTGTTATGGGTTTTTTTCTTAGAAAGCTTACCTTGCATGTAAAAGGAGATAAATGTTTTCATATTTCAGCCAGTCCCTATTCTTCACTTGGAACAATATTTCTCTAAGCTATAGTTTGCTTCTCTTAGTTTATGGAAATAAGAACGAATGGATTCAAGATAAATGCTAACATTCCATTGACTTTCAGTTATCATAAATAAGTGATTAGGCTGGGAGATAGACATTGGATTGGCATTGATTGAGACACTTGACTAACAAACAATGCTATTTCAGATCTTAAGACATCCCAAAAGAAGGATATAAACTCCTTATGTTCATGCCACCAGATAAGTAAGGAGAGGGATAGAAGCTTTGGTGAGATCTGACTATAGTGACAAATTATTCACACAATGTCCAAAGATTTGCTAGAATTTGAAAATGGCTTGCAATGAATTCAAAGCTAGAGCAAACTACCACAGGGGTATCAAACTGCTGGCCCATGGGCCGGATGCATCGTAGCAAAACTGCGTCCACCCCATTGCCGGCAATGGCAAAAAAGTCACGATACGTTGCGACACGTCACGTGACGTTGAGAGTTTGACACCCCTGGTCTACCACATTTCTCATTTCTAAAGTTTGGAACATGGAGCAATGTTGGTTATCTTGTGAGTTAGCTAATCACACACCTATAAACAGTTCTGCTGATTTATTATCCTAATGCCTTCCAGGACATATAGGGGCATCCTGTAACTGAGAAACTTCACATTGCACAATACCTTCACTTTCAATTCTGCATCCAGCCAAAAATTTGATCATTTTATTAATGTTCCTATTTGTAGATGGAGAATTTGGAAAGCCAATTTGGAAAGTCCCTTTGTAAATGAACAATTTATTGCTATGACTGATTCTACTGCTGTCCAATACTTTAGCAGCTCAATAACGTGACAGAACAAAAATCATATAGATGAAATATAACCGTAGCACCAGGTTTTTGAATTAGTATTGCCTGATGAGCTCTTCTTTTTTTATAAATGAATCTTTATTTACATTTCGTGTTAAAAACACACCATACACCAACAAAGACAAAAAAACATTTACAATATTCAAAAATGAAGAAATCAAAAAATTGAAAACCATTTCAAAAATTTCACATTATATCTACTTCTAAACTAACAATTATATTCCACTCATTAAGTCTCTTATAACTATTCAACTCCAAAGCTTATTCATTAACAAAGACTATATCACTTCATTTTTGACCAACCTCCAAGCCACCCTCATTTCTTTAATCTTTTATCCACCTGGAGATGGAGAAAGCGGCCTTTTTTTTGCGCTTCCAAAATGTTATGGAAGACAGAGAAGAACAGCTGGAAGAAGTGGTAGGAGAAATGATTGCAGACCTGGTGGGGAAAGTGAAAAAAGAGGTTCGGTGCGATATTGATGAGGCTTTTCGAGTTTATACCAATTATGCCAGGCGATACAGCCTCCCTAGGGAAGTGCATGTTAGGTTTACCAAAAAGGCGCTTAGAGATGAAGTGCTTCATAGAGCTAGAGATCAAACAATTCAGTATAAAGGCTGTCCGGTTACAATTCTTAAGCAAATGCCAAGAAGGGTCCGAGAGCAACGTCAATGCTATCAATTTGTTACTTTGCAATTGAGGAAAAAAGGTGTGACATATAAATGGCTGCTTCCAGAGGGGCTCCTGGTGATGTGGGAAGACCGAAAGATAAAGATTGAGAGTCTACACGACGCACAAGATTTCTATAAAAATTTTTGTGGGACTAGTGATCAGGAGAGAGATGGAGAAGTGGAGAGTAGAAGTCAGAGGGAGGAGAGGAATCTGGGGGGAGTGGAGGGGGGAGGGGGGGAGGGGGGTGGAGAGGGAAAGGGAAAAGAATATAAGAGGGACTACCAAATCTAAGGCCCCACGTAAGTAAGGATGTGTCAAGGGGTGAATTTTTTGACACTCAATGTTAATGGTCTCAATGCTCCTGTTAAGAGAAAAAATATCTTAACTAGATTAAGGAAATGTGGAGCTGATGTATTATGCCTTCAGGAAACTCATATTAAGAAAAGCCAATTTAATTTGTTGAGTTACTCTAAACTAGGGAAATTATTTGTAGCATCTGCTGAGGAGAAAAAGAAAGGTGTAGCAATGTATGTTAAGGAGTACTTGTGTCCTAAAGAATTATGGGCGGACCCGGAGGGGAGAAGCCTGATGCTGGAGATAGAAATGTTGGGAAGCAAAGTGTTACTGGTAGGCATATATGCACCTAATAATAATCAGGGAGACTTTTTCCAGAAAATATATCAGAAAATATTAGATCTGGAGTATGAGCAGATGTGTCTCTTGGGGGACTTTAATGCCGTGGTAGATAGGGCTAAGGATTACAAAACAGGGAGGGTTGATTTGAAGAAGAAAAAAGGGAAAGATAGGAGGGTCTTACCCAAAGTATTTAGGGATATGTCTGAAGAATTTGGCGTGTGATTAACCCAGCCTCTCAACGTTATACCTACTACTCCCCCAGGCATAACTCATGGTCTAGGTTGGATATGGTATGGTTGTCGGATGGGTTGATACCTTATGCAAAAGATGCCATGATTTTGATGAACGAATGGGCGGACCACAACCCGGTGGCTATTACACTGATAAGGGGGAGTAGAGTGAGGAGTAGATGGATGATGAGCCTGGAGATCCTGAAGGATACGGTTTTTGTACAAAAAATTAAACAAGAGATGAGTCTGTTTTTTTTTAGAAAATAGGACGGAAGGGATGCCCCTACAAATAGTTTGGGATACGGCTAAAGCTTATTTGAGAGGCTTGATAATAAAACAGATGGCAGTTAAACGTAGGAAGGAGGAGGAAAGTAGGAGGGAAATTGTTGAGCAACTTACTAAGGCAGAGAAGGCTCTTCAGGTAAACCCACAGGTTACGGGAAGGAGCAGGTGGATTTTTGGAGGCATAAACTCAACCTTGTGGACCAAGAGAAAATAGCACGTCAACTTAGGGTGGCGAGGCAGAACTATTTTGAATATGCCAATAAACCAGGGAGATGGCTTAGCTATAGAATAAGGAAAGAGAAGGAAAGTAGAAGAATTGAGCAGTTAGAGGATAAGAGGGGGACACTGATAGGGGATAAAGAAGGGATAGAAAAGATAGCGATTGAGTTTTTTTTACAGAATTATATCAGGAAGAAAAGGTACCTGAGGAGAGGATTAAACAATACCTGACGGAGTCAGACCTTCCTAAGTTATTTCCTAATGAGAAAGAGGCCTTAGATCAGGAGATAACAATAGCAGAAATTGAAAAAGCGGTCAGACAACAGAAATGCCTGATGAGCTCTGATAAACTGTAAGAAAGACATAGAAATGCCTGGGTGGCTAAAATTTGTCTAGCCTTTTCTTCTTGCACTGCATTTTGTACAATTACTGAGCAGGTACTGATACTAAAAGGTAAGGTATTCTGAAATAAAATTGTTATTGCTTATTTAAGAACTGGACAGGGCCCTTTAAAGAAATGTTTACTTCACCGAAATGCCATATATCTGCCAATAAATTCTGCCTTGCAACATCTTCAAGCTTGGATTAACTTCTGACCTGGAGCCTTTTGTTCTACAGAAGACTAGAGATGCTACAGCCCTATTTAAGATTCAATCAGATATGTATGAATAATTCTCCTCCTTTTGTACTAAGAAGACTGCTATGTATAAAAAGCAGCATTTCTTTAAAAATGAAATAAAAATGATTCACATTCTTAAGAAATAGGCAAAGAGAGATAAATCTATGAATTCTTCCAGCTTTAAACTCATTTTTTCCTATCTTCACATTGGATTAATTCTCTCCCAAAATTGAAACGTTCTGTATATTTATTTTGTTATACATATTTTAATGTTTGTTTGTTCTGCAACTTGTTCAATCATAGTTTTCTCTAATATGATGCATATATATTTTCACTTTTTGTAAGCCTCTTTTGAAATGAAAAGCTATATTGCAAAACTTGTACAAGTGAGAATAACAATCTATATTTCTGTGTCTTTGTTCAGGAATGTCACACATTAAGTGTGTGCATAAATTTCTAGGTTCTAGAATTTAGAATCAAATGATCATGAAGAAAATTAAAAGACAATCTGTAATGGGTTGTATTTTAAATAAACTAGAAGGTAGAAATTATTCAAGAATGTTAAAAAAATCATCATTGAATATGTACAAAGTAGAAAATCTCATGGATATAAAATCAAAGGAGACTCAGTATGTCATATAGTAGTGGTAATTAAGACTACAGGTTCAAATATCCACTAAACTGTTCAGATTGTTAAATAATGGTTAGCCAATGACTATACCCTACCTCATAACAGTTTTGTAAAGATAAAAATGGGATAGAAGGACATTCTATTAGTAATACTCCAAGGGATGGAGGACAAATGGGTTAATAATAATAAGAGCCATGATGGTACAGTGATTAGAATGCAGTATTGCAGGCTAATTCTGCTCACTACCAGGAGTTTGAGTTTGAGCAGCTAAAAGCTGACTCAGCCTTCCATCCTTCTGAGGTCAGTAAAATGAGGACCCAGATAGCTGGAGGCAATGTGCTGACTCTGTAAACTGCTTAAAGAGGGCTGTAAGTCTAAGTGCTATTGCTATTGCCAATACATGGAAGTTTTGAATAGAATAATTTATGTGTACAGTAAAGTTATGTGATTTTGAGATCTTGACAGATTATCTTGAAAGCTATCATAAAAGAGTCTCTCTAGGAAGTGGTGATGGGATGAATAACAAGTCTCAGTAACATACCTCCAAAGGAGAGACAATCTCAGAGGCAAGCTGTACCTCATTTTCAATGTGGGAGGAGGCAATGAAGGAGGAGGAAACAGTCTCCAGAAATTAAGTTTGATAAGGCAGCAGGTATAACTGTCTTTCCTATACCTCAACACTAGGGACATCATACATTGGCCAAAGAAGAGCCAGCAAAAGAAAACAACCAGAGTGGTTAGGAGTCCAGTGACATAGATATTTAAACAAACAAACAAACAAAATAAATAAATAAATGCAAATGCATGTTGCATTGATGCTGAAATATGGTGACTCTTCTGCTTCTATCTTGCCCCAAGTGCTGCAGTTAAACCAGAACCATGCTGAAATCTGACAGCTTTACCACGCTTAGCTTTTTTTTTTGAAGGGCACAGTCACTATGTGACTAAAGTGCAGTTATAGCTGCTAAATTCCAGGGTGCTCCTAGAACCTAAGATCAAAGGGCCTCAGTCCTTTCCAGGAAAGCAAATAAAATAAAAATGTAATACCTATCTGAATCTTGAAAGACTGCACGAATACCTGGCAATGTATGCTCTTCCTACTGAAAGCTGTGTGCCATGCTTGAATGGGGATTTCTCTCTCCTGTGTAATGCTGTCATGTTCTCATTAATTAGGAAAAGCTCTTCTTGAACTTAATTACCATTCTTACGATAACCGCTATATATCCTGCTTACCCAGTTAAAAAAAAATATGGTCCTTTGCTGCTTGAGAGAACCTGCCTTGGCTTCAGAAACAATCATTTCTTTATTCTTACAGGTCTTTGACAGATGGTTGCCTTTGGCTTGGCTGACTCTGTGAGGTTTTGCAGTTTGAAGGGACAATTTCTGGTATTAAATCAGCCCATTTTATTCACGTGAGCAGGAATGGTCATTATATTACTAGAAGCTTCTTATCTTGGATGCTCTTTACTTACTGCTGTAGTAGCAAAACAACTTTTAAAGTAGAGGGAAAAAACATGCCCAAGGTCTCCATTATTTCCAATTCAGATTACAAAGGCAAAAATGGTTTTCTATGGTTACAAAATGTAAACAGTTTTAGTTCTTATTGTTGTCTCTGCAATACTGCAGTTAGTGACTTACTAATCAGGGTTAAAATTAAAATAGACTAGACTAGACTAGACTAGACTAGACTAGACTAGACTAGACTAGACTAGAATAGGAGCTGCAAGGGACCTTGGAGGTCTTCTAGTCCAGCCCCCTGCTCAAGCAGGAGAACCTATACCATTTCAGACAAGTGACTGTCTAACCTTTTTTAAAAAAATCTCCAGTGATGGAGCACCCACGATTTCTGGGGGCAAGCTATTCCACTGGTTAATTGTCCTCACTGTCAGGAAGTTTCTCCTTAATTCCCGGTTGCTTCTCTCTTTGATCAGTTTCCAACCATTGTTTCTTATCCTGTCCTCTGGTGCTTTGGTGAATAACGTGACCCCCTCTTCTTTGTGGCAGCCCCTCAAATACTGGAATATTGCTATCATGTCACCCCTATTTCTTCTTTTCTTTAAACTAGCCAAACCCAAGTCCCGTAGCCGTTCTTCGTATGTTTTAGTCTCCAGACCTTTGATCATCTTAGTTGCTCTTCTCTGAATTTTTCCAAATTCTGAATATCTTTTTTGTGATATGGTGATGAAAATTGGCTGTAGTATTCCAGGTGTGGTCTTACTAGGGCTTTGTAAAGCAGTACTAGTACTTCACGTGATCTTGATTCTATGCCTCTGTTTATACAACCCAGTATTGTATTAGCTTTTTTGGCTACTGCTGCACACTGCTGGCTCATGGTGCTCAACTTCATTTTATTATTTTCTAAATGTTTTCCTGGTTGAGCTTAAAGTGGCTTTTCTAGACTTTATGGTCACTGGGAGAGATGACCAACATTTTTTTTGAATTGAGATGATTTTTGAACTTTGAGGCATCACTTAAAATCTCAAGACTTATTATAATGCAGTATTGTTAGTATTATTTATTTAGCTTTTAAAATCTTATTTATTACAATTAATAAATAGTAATAAAGTAAGGTACAATAATAGTAATAATAAAATTATTATTTTTACAATTAACTCAAGGTGGCAAACAAACCTAATACTCCTTCCTCCTCCTATTTTCTCCACAACAACCATTTTATACTGTTTATTCTTGCAAAGGAAAGAGAAATACTCTTTGAATAATTGTTTTTCCTTCTTAGTTCTGAAATTTCAAAGCCTATGACGGGGACTGTGCCCACAACATGCATACCACTGTGCATGTGTGTGCACATGAAAATGTGTATTTAAATCTAATCTATAGGTGGTATTTCACTATTTCATATTTTTTAAACACACCCATATGTAACCTTTCATTGATGTTTCCGCCACCACCTAATTTTTTTGCCCTTTGTTAGATACTGGGTTTGTTGTTTGATTGACGAGACGAGGAGAGTGAGTTCAGCAAAGATCATTGTTTATTTGGTTGCAGGAACTGAACTGGGAAACAGGGCTGTGAATGCAGCAATTTATACCCTGGCTTCTAGGCGGTGGCCAATAGGTTTAAAGCAACCTATTGCCACCTTAGAGGCAGCCAATGGCGGCGCTGGAGATGGGTTGTCTGAGGAGCTGGGAGCCGTTAGCCAGCTTCCCTGCTTGAGCAACCTTCCAGCAATTAACCCTACGTGATATCCCTTAGCAAGACAAAGCCCAATACATTACACCCTTAGCCAGGGATAAAGAAATAAAACAAAATAAGTAAATTTCTTTTCTGAAAGAGAGACAGGGACAGAGGCAGACAAAGATAAAGAGAGAAGTTTCAGTCAGTTTTAGTTTTTGGTAGTCATTGTGATCTTTTGAGGTATATTAAAATCTCAAGACACAAGTGTCACTGAAAATGTGTGTTTAAAACAGATATTAAATTATTAATTTGTTACACCAAGAAAAACACAAGTAGGTGTGAAGAGGAAGTAAAATAATAATGTGAATATCCAAACAACATGGAGATTGTGTCTCAGGGAAATTATATTATAAGGAATTGTGTGAAGATCCAGGTTTCTTTGTAAGGAATTTCCTAGATAAAATAATATCTATGATCTACATTGTCTGATTAATGAATGCTTCTGAGGTCTGGGCACATTGGATTTCCCTTCCTCTGTCCTGGAATATATCAGCTATAATCAGAAGTGTCTCAAATTCTCTTCTTCCTCACAGTTAGATAGATTCTCCCAGGAAGAACAAAATCACCCAACAGAAATGCTGCCCAGCTAAGCTATTCAACCTCAACAATGGGAAAATTAGGTTTGCTCAGGGATTCAAAGAGTGCCTTCCTGGAGTTCTGCGATACTATGTGACTTTTGCTCTAACAGGAAGTCTTGGAGGTTATCTTGCTAGAGGTACCTATTATAGCTACTCATACAACTCAACTTTAAAATACCTGAAAGTAATTGAAACCAGCCTTTAGAACAGATGTCATTCATAATGCATCTGTAAATATTGCTACTGTATAATGGTTGGGAAAGTCCTGACAACTTTATGAGGACCCAGATTGTTGGGGGCAATAAGCTGACTTTGTAATAATGCCGCTTGGGGGTTGTGTGAAAGCCCTAATAAGCAGGCATATACATAGAATGAAGGCTACTGCTAAGCTTGTAAGCCGCCCTGAGTCTTCGGAGAAGGGCGGGATATAAATGGAATTAAAAAAAAAAAAAAAAAAAAAAAATGTCAGGTTTCAGCTGAAATTTACGTCAAAATAACAATATTCGATTTATAGAATTTCATGTACTAAAAGGCTAAATAGTGTGGCAATATTCCAAGATATTCCAGGTATATCCAAAGGAACTTCCTGCAGAGAGATCTATTGTATTATTTTATTTATTTATGGCCACCGACTGCAAAAGTGTCTGTGTTAGGTTCGAATAGACGATCACACCGTGAGGTTTAATGCAAGAACGTTTATTAACACAAGCAATAGTCAACTGGCAATTAACCGTTTAACTCCCCCTTATATAGTTAGCTACATTCAAACAGTGGCCAATCCCCAGCCCGGAAACTCCCGCCTAAATTGCATCAGCCAATAATTGCACTCAGAGCTTCCCGCTTCCAGAAAGGCCTCTATTAATTAATCTACAGACACAACACCCCTTCCCCCCCACTAATGTTATTTATTAACATAGTCTCTCAGATATGATGGTGGCTTGTGAACCCTGGTGGGGTATCTATTACTCCTGTTGGCAACCGTCTCATTTGCTGTCTGGCTATTGGCACCAGTCCCAGATGTTTGGGCCACGGGCTCTGATGACACAGTGTTAGTGTTCTGTTGTTGTTGAGTTTGTTGTTGTTGACCTCTATGAGATGCACTTGAGCTACCCATTGGAATCAACTCCCAGTCATCATTGCCCAGCTGAGGCACTACGTTAGGTAGCCTGGTTTGTGTTTCAACTCCACCCTCACCGTCCCTGGTAACTGTTGAGCTCAGGTGGTCAGGATTGAATATGACATCTTGAGCCTGTGTGTATTTGCCCACATCATTTTTTACAATATCAATTTCTGGGGCCCTTTTCCTTAATTGGTCGATATGTCTCTTCATTACTCTATTCCCTTCCCCCTCAATAGAATAAGACAATGGCCCCGTGACATCAATGACCACTCCCGGTACCCATTTGTCTCCCGGACCATAGTTCCTGGCCCACACTAAGTCACCAATGTTGAGGGACCTGGTTGGTATAGCCGCCTCAGCTTCTGTGGGTAGTCTGTCAGGGTGAAGTCTGTCCAGCTTTGTTGTTAATCTTCTTCCCCACCTCATCTCAGCTGGGCTCTTCCCTGTGGCTGTGCAGGGTGTAGTATGCTGTGACAGAAGGAATTGTGCCAATCTCTGTTGCCAGTTGCCACGGATGATGCGTTTCAGAGCATCTTTTGTTGTTCGGACGTTGCGTTCAGCCAAGCCATTGGTGGACGGGTGAAAGGGTGCCGAAGTCGTGTGCCTAATCCAATTGGCCTTGAGGAAATCCTGAAATTCAGCAGAGGTGAATTGGGGCCCATTGTCAGAGACAATCACGTCAGGTAACCCATGGGTGGCAAAGAGGCCCCTTAAAACCTGAATTGTTTTAGCTGATGACATGGTTTGAACAGGCACAACCTCCAACCACCGGGAGAAACTGTCTACCACAGCTAAGAATGTTAGGCCTTGAAATGGGCCTGCGAAATCAATATGGATACGTGACCATGGATTCCTAGCCGCCTCCCATTTGTGTGTAGTAATGTGAGCCTGTTCCGGCCTAGATCTTTGACATAGGTAACAACCAGCTACGCACTCTTCAATTTCAGTGTCTAACCCAGGCCACCACAAATGGCTTCTAGCTAGAGCCTTCATGCGTACTATCCCTGGGTGGCCATCATGTAATTCAGCTAATACTGACTTCCTATGAATCTCAGGAATTACCACTCGGCTGCCCCACAACAAACATCCCAAATGAGATGATAATTCATCTTTTCTCCTAAAATAAGGTGTGAATTTGGGGTCTGGATTCTTATTGGGCCATCCCCCCTGAACCCATGCTGAAACTCTGTTAAGTGTTAGATCTTTCTTAGTGGCTATGGCAATGTCCTTTGCAGTCAATGGGCACTCAGGTATTTCATGTAATGACAGAATCTGGCCCACTGGAGCAGGATCCCTCTCAGTGTCAGTCAGTGGCAACCTGCTTAAGGTGTCTGCATGGCCCATTTCCTTGCCAGGTCTATGTTTTAGGGAGAATGAGTATGCTGAGAGGAATATGGACCACCTAAGCATCCTAGGGGACATGATCTGAGGTGTCTGCTTATCCGTGGTGAACAATCCCAATAAAGGTTTGTGGTCAGTGTAAATGGTAAAGTTCCTACCATAAAGGTAATCATGGAACTTTTTTACACCTGCCACTATTGCTAAAGCTTCCCTGTCAATTTGGGCATAATTTCTTTCGCTTTTGTAAGTGTTCTCGAATAATAAGCAATTGGCTTTTGTTGACCCTTGTCATCCATATGGCTGATGACAGCACCCACACCATAGGGTGAAGCATTGCACGCTAAATAAATTGGCTTATTTTCAATAAAGTGTGTAACAGTGGAATGGCTAGACAAAATGTCCTTCAACGTTTGAAAACTGGTTCTATGTTTTTCCTGCCATTGCCAAGGGGTTTTCTTTTCTAAGAGTCTATGTAATGGTTTAGCTATGGCAGCCTTATGTGGCAAAAATGTATGATAAAAATTGACTAATCCTAAAAAGGCTTGTAATTCAGCCTTATTCTTTGGTTCAGGTGCCAATTTAATTGCTTTAATTTTTTCAGTTGTTGGGTGAATGCCCTTCTCATCATTTCTAAACCCTAAAAATTCTGTTGATTTAACTCCTATAAAACATTTTTCCCTTTTTAATTTAAGTCCTGCAGCTCTAAATTTCCCCAGTACCTGTTCCAATCGGTCAGCTAATATTTCTTCAGTTTTTCCAGCAATCAGGACATCATCAAAGTAAGGGCATACACCAGGTATGCCATTTAAGGTCCTCTCCATCACCTCTTGAAAGATGCCTGGAGCTGCTGCAATTCCAAATTGAAGCCTGTGAACTCGAAATGCCCCCTTGTGGGTTACAATTGTTTGGGCCTCGGCGGCTTCCTTAGACACGGTAAGCTGTAAATACGCCTGCGCAAAGTCGAGCTTGGCAAAGATGGCACCGTCCTGGATCATCGCGAGGACATGCTTCACCGTTGGGACCGGGTAAGTGTGTTTTTTCATTCCTAAATTTAGAGTGGCCTTATAATCGGCACAAATCCTCACATCCCCATTAGGTTTAAGGGGTGTGACGATTGGTGTCTCCCACAGGCCTCCCTCGACCGGTTCAAGTACGCCTTGGCCTACAAGCTTATCAAGCTCGGCTTCGATTTTTTGTTTAAGGGCAAAAGGCACCCTCCGGGCCTTCAATCTAATCGGCTTTACAGCGGGGTCCAAATTAAAATTAATGGGGGGGGCCTTTATATTTGCCTAAAGATCCATCAAATACGTCTGCAAATTCATCGCAAACAGATTTGAGGGTCTTACTTTGAATTGTATTTATTCCCCCTACCCAAATTCCTAAAGCAGGGAACCAATTAAGGCCTACTAAACTAGTCCTTTGGCCTTCAGTCACTAACAGGTCCAATGATCCATTGAACCCCTTATAACTAACCCTAATGGAGATTTTTCCCTTAATGCTTATGGGGGATTTTTGGAAATCGGCTAGCTGGATTCCTGTTGGTTTAAGTGGAATTTTGTGACCGCTTTCCCGTTCAATGTACTTCAGGGTTTCGAATGAAATTATTGATACTGAGGCCCCTGAGTCTACCTCCATTTGCAGGGTATTCCTTGCAACTGGACTACGATTTTTAATTTAGGCCTCAGTACATGATTTATTTTTTGTTGTCTTATGTGGTTGACTCTCGCCCCCTCCCTGCGGTTGGATTGTTGTGCCCTAGGTCTAAGGGTCTCTATGCCATGCTCCCGGGGGGTTACCTTACCTTCGGCCCAGACATCCAATTCGTGGATTCGGTTGTCTCACGTCCGGTTGCGGCAAATGGCCTGGATGTGGCCGGTCTTTCCACACGATCTGCATTTCGCTGTGCGGAATCTGCATGTTGATCTGGGGTGGTTGCCCCCACAGCTACCACATCTGGTGTCCTGGTCTCTGGATCTGGGCAGGCTGTCTCGTGGCACTCTTTGCGCTGCTTGTGGTTGTTGTCTTCGGGCCTGGTCAGGAGCTTCGGTCCGCGGTGGTCTGGCTGCCATCTTACCAAATCATCTGGAGATCTCAGCTATGTCGGCCTCCCATTGCTGGTCCACCTCCCCGCTGTCCACATGGCTTTCTAGGTTGATTTCGGCTGCAGAGCCCATGCTGTTTCGGGGGGGGGTCTCGCGTTCCAGTTGATTCATAAGTTAATAGCTCATCGAGGACTTCCTGCAGATCTCCCGTGGGCTTAGCGATGATTCGATTTTGTAGATTCTCGTCCCGCAAGCCGAGCAGCACTCGATCTCGGATCCAGATCTCGAGGTTGTCATATTTGCACCTCAAAGCCGCCTCTCTAACCGCTGCCACGAACTGTGTAATTGATTCGCCAGGTCTTTGATTCCTTTTTTCAAAAATCCGTCTCCAAAATAATTCAGACCTTTTTGGCGTGAAGTGTACCTTCAATTTTGCCAACAAGTCTGCATACGAGACGCTAGAGACCGGCAGCGGTTGACACAGGCCGATGGCAATCCGATACACAGGCGTCCCGCTAATGGTCAGAAGAGCCGCGGCTTTCTTCCTGTCGTCCGTAATGCCGTTTACTAACAGGAACCCTTCAACCTGGCCTACATATTCTTCCCAGTCTTCTGGAAATCGTGGGTCAAACTCTTTCAATGAGCCGACTTGTGCCATTGGAAAAATTTTTCGGCAGCGTTGTACTTCGGTTGACTGCGTTCGAATTTTCCCGCCTCGCGCACAGCTGATTTCGCCGTTCCTTCACCGATCTGTCGTCTATCCCACCTTTGTCGCCAATTGTTAGGTTCGAATAGACGATCACACCGTGAGGTTTAATGCAAGAACGTTTATTAACACAAGCAATAGTCAACTGGCAATTAACTGTTTAACTCCCCCTTATATAGTTAGCTACATTCAAACAGTGGCCAATCCCCAGCCCGGAAACTCCCGCCTAAATTGCATCAGCCAATAATTGCACTCAGAGCTTCCTGCTTCCAGAAAGGCCTCTATTAATTAATCTACAGACACAACAGTCTGGGTGGCATATAGTAGCCAAATACATAATTAAAACAGTTAACATAAAAAGTAATGTGACAGCTTGGCCTTGAGCATGCTTAAACATGCTACATGCTTAAACAATATATGCTCCCTTCTCTTTCATTCATAATTTGTATCTTTACTGTGTACAGTATGTATTTGTGTGTGTGTGTGTATATATATATATATATATATATATATATATATATATATATATATATATATATATATATATATATATATATATACACACAAATACATACTGTACACAGTAAAGATACAAATATTGTTTATATTGTTTAAGCATGTAGCATATTTAAGCATGCTCAAGGCCAAGCTGTCACATTACATTTTATGTTAACTGTTTTAATTATGTATTTGGCTACTATATGCCACCCAGACACTTTTGCAGTCGGTGGCCATAAATAAATAAAATAATACAATAGATCTCTCTGCAGGAAGTTCCTTTGGATATACCTGGAATATCTTGGAATATTGCCACACTATTTAGCCTTTTAGTACATGAAATTCTATAAATTGAATATTGTTATTTTGACTTAAATTTCAGCTATTCAGCTATTCACACACATACACATACATACATACACACACACACACACACACAATTTTATATATACATCTCTCTCTCTCTCTGCAAATTTAACAAGTAAGTATAAATAAATATGAAGGAAAAGAAGATTGTAGGAAGAGTTTCCACATCATCTTTTCTGAGCTGAGTAAATAACTTTTACCATGGTGAATCTACTCTCTACTTTATATAGGTTTTCTCTGCATTATTGCAAATAAACATTTACATCACCTGTAGAAATTCATTCTCCAGCATCAGAAAGGAGAGGAAGGAACTTAGGCAGTGAACATATAGCAGGGCTGGGAATAGATTTAGTAAAGGTGTTCCACTATTTCCTAATGTGGGTTTAATTATGTGAATAGGAAGGTTTAAACAGTGCCACAACTGAATCTAAAATCTGCCTGAAGAAAGGATGGAGGTCAATAGGATCCCTTTTCCCCATGTATTTTCTTTGCATTGAAACACTGAGGCCTGAAGTAAGTATATGGGAAGGGTTAAAAAGATTATCTAGGTTAATCTAGTTTGGCCAGATTGTGGTTCAAAATATCATATCTTACTTTGAGCTAAATCACAGTGAAGTGGATGAGTTAGTTTTACACAAATACCGTTAGGCTATAGTACCTTTTTAAAACTTACTTAATGAGATTTGATGTTTTAGGATCTCTTAGATCAGGTTTGGAGTTGTACTAGTCTTTGTAGTTTTGCATTAATTGATTGTAGTGTCTGAAACTCACAATTACATTTTACATTTAAATGCCTCTGGCTGAAAGAATAATTGTTATTCTTTAAAAATTTTTATCACTCTCCCCAGGTTTTGAAGCACTTCCTGTTTTAAAACAAAAATGATCTACATTTTATTCTTTTTGAAAGCACATCAATGATTCTGAACATTTCTAAAAAGTTTGTTTCTTATTATGCAATCGTGTTTTTCTTGACACCAAAAAGATTAATAGTAATGAAGTATTTAATATGTAGAACTAAATTAACCCTAGTGCAGAAACTATAGTTCATTTCTGAAAGTGATTCTGAAGGTGATTATCCTCCAGTAATGAGTTTAGATGGCAAAGAGCCAACGAAGTAGGACCGAAGTGCACTAAAGTAGGAAGTACTAGCATGGTTACATAGTGGTGCCTATGTGATCTAGAATTGCTGGGCCTATTCTTGTTCCTCTTGTCATGATCAGATTATGCTTTGGTGGTTATGAATTTCTCTAGAATCATACTCCTCTGCAGGGAGGGACGACCTATTAGATCAGTCTGCCCCCAATGACTAATGGACCCAGTTGGTTTTCAGAAGGAGCTGGGGATTATAACTAAGATCTGTTGCATAAGCCTGTTGAGTCCCTAGTCGCCAATTGGAATAGGAAGCTAACTGGGCTTTGGACAAGATTGCACTCATGCAGCCTCTTCCAACTGGTACACCTCATCACTCTTCCACCAGTGGTGGGATTCAGCCAGTTTGCACTACTTTGGCAGAACCCATAGCTATTTTTTTGTTGCCCAGGCCCAGAATGAACTTCCAGAAGCAGCATCCACACAGAGAACCAGTTGTTCACATATTTGAATCCCACCACTGCCTTCCCCCATCGTATGTGGAGGAATTGAGAAGGATGAAATGGATTAAGAGACCTCTAGAACACTAGTGGCAGAAGACAAAGAACAAATTCAACCAAACACAAGTAAGAACTGCTAACAAGGCCAACCTTGTTGTTATGTGGGTGGTGAAATGTAAATACTTCTTAGCATTAATTGCAACTGCAGATAATAGCCCAGCAACCTTCTTTAAGGTGACCTGTTTCCTTCCTGGGAAGGAGCATATAGAGATCTATCTGCAGGGGCACACTGAGGCACTTGCTGATTTTCTGGAAGACAAAGTCACTCAGATTAATTCCCAGTTTGATCGCAGAGTGACTATTAGTCTAGTGGGGGGGTACCTGGAGCAGGTTCTTGCCTGGTTATCTCAAAATATTTCAATCCTGTTGCTATATAGGAAGTGAACAGGATCCTAGAAGTGATAGGGCAACCACCTGTGGTTTAGATCTTTGTATGTTACTGCCCCCTCCATTAAGGAGATCCAGCTAGTGGTCCAAAAGAAAGGTCTATTCAGTGATGGCGCCCTCTCTGTGGATCACCTGCCCTACAAAGATAAGGATTGCCCCAACCTTGATATTTTTTCAAAAGGCCTTGATGAAATGGGTTTCCCAGGATCTTATGGAGCCTATCAGTTGTTTATCTAAATGTTGTTGGGAGAGTGGGTGGGAGTTTATTGGGTTTTTTATTTGGGGAGGGGGGTCTTATCTGTATAAGCTGCCCAGAGTCCCTGTGAATGAGTTGAGAGGTCATATAAATCTCCATCAATCTTTTTTTTTTAGTTTTAGCAATACACAAAAACCCAAGCATGCCAGTTAAATTAGGAAACCAAATTAGAATGGTGTTGAAATGGATCACCATGCTTAAGCCAGAGTAGTCTAGAGGTTAAGCAGGTTTGTGTGTGTGTGTGTGTGTGTGTGTGTGTGTGTTCAGACACACTTTATTTTCCATGGAATATAGTCACTGATTTTGGGTGAGACATATTGCATAGCCCAATCTATCTGGACAAATTATAGTTGTAGGAATAAAATGAAGACAGTAATTTCCCCCTAGTCATCAGTCTGGAGATTCAGGAGAAAAAGCAGGTAATACATATAAAAACAACAAACACATGACAGTTTATAATTTCCTGAGGAAGTTTTAAATTGGCTAGCATGAATCTTAGCTAGGATATGTTCTGCTAGGAGACATGAAATATGTGTGATGTGTTCTTACTGAACCTACATTTTTCTTTATAATAAGACAGGAAAATCTCTGAAAATGTTCAATTTTTTCATGTTCTTTAAGAGACCTGTTATCACATCCACTCTCAGTTCTGTTTCACTGGGAGATGAAAAGGAAGAACTCAATTGCCTGTCTTGACCAAGGGCTCAGATCAAGACTAGAGGCTGAAACAGAACTGTCTCTGCAACATCTTGAAATTCTATAGATCCACTCTCTGTCTTTGAATTTTGAACATTGCTACTGTTGTCCAGTGAAGGAAAAGAGCTGAATTGTGGGGGTGAGGCAGAGTGTAAGCAGTCCTGAGTTGGGAAGGCTGGCTGCTAGTAAATATCTTTGGTGGCTTTTAGAGTTTGTGGTTGTTCCAAATAACATACTGTACATATCACTTCATAATGCACTCCATTGTATAAAATCTGTGAATAAGGTTCTTGGATACCTGAATCTTCATCTGATTCTTAATTTTTCTGGTAGGATAGTTTCTCTCATAGAAAGTGCAGCAACTCTTGGCTTGTCTGCAGGCTTGAGTTGATGGCTCTCTTCTCTCTTGTCCCCTACAGTTCTGTGGGACAAAAGATCAGAAAAAGGACATGTTAAGGGACATAAATGTGCATTTTCTTCATGTATAGTGTGTGTGGGGGAATATTTGAAGAAAAATAATAATAAAGAAATGTAAATGCTTCTTTGAAATTTTTCATGTCACCTATCTTAAAAGCATTAACAGGCACAATAATTTCTAATCACTTTCAAATGAAGTTTTAATAAATTCCATTCCACATGTACCTAATTATGGTGGACACTTTCTGACAGGCTCTGCTTTTATTTTGTGCAAAGGTTGCTAATAGGATAGAAGACAGTACTGGACAATGTGTGTAGAAGCAAAGTTGAGAAACATAGATGGATAATTTTTCTAAAAGCTACAATATCAGCAAGAAAAACAGATTTGCTTTCATTTTACAAAGGCAACTCTCTAATATCCCCCATAGTTTAATTTACTTGTATTTTCCTGTTATCAAAACTCCACTTTTAATAGTTCAGTCCTAAGCATAGCTACATATCTCTCATCATCTTCATATATGTGGAGGCTAAAACATATAGGGAACGGTTGCTGGAATTGGGTATGTGTAGTTTAACGAAGAGAAGGGTGAGGGGTGACATGATAGCAGTGTTCCAATATCTAAGGGGCTGCCACAAAGAAGAGGGAGTCAAGCTATTCTTCAAAGCACCTGAAAGAAGGACAAGAAGCAACGGATGGAAACTAGTCAAGGAGAGAAGCAACCTAGAACTAAGGAGAAACTTCTTGACAGTTAGAACAATTAACCAGTGGAACAACCTGCCTCCAGAAGTGGTGAATGCTCCAACACTGGAAGTTTTTGAGAAGAGACTGGACAACCATTTGCCTGAAATGGTATAGGGTTTCCTGCCTGAGCAGGGGGTTGGACTAGATGACCAAGGTCCCGTCCAACTTCTTCTTCTTCTTCTTCTTCTTCTTCTTCTTCTTCTTCTTCTTCTTCTTCTTCTTCTTCTTCTTCTTCTTCTTCTTCTTCTTCTTCTTCTTCTTCTTATTATTATTATTATTATTATTATTATTAGAAATATGCAAACTTTTCATATATTTTTTGAATTGTATAAGCTACAATTCAAACTTACTTTTTATGTAGCCATGCCTAGGACTGAACTATTAAAAGTGGAGTTTTGATAATAGGAAGATACAAGTAAATCAAGTGCTTAAAAATATAATTGTCATATATTTTAAAGCATATTTTAAGCATAAGCATATACAAAAGTGTTTGCGAAATGAATTTACTCATTAATGATACTCATTTCTACCAGAAATCTATTAGATTACATAATATTCATTTGCAGCAGCTTGGTTCTTTTTGAGGTATTCCCCCCTTTTAGGTATATTTTTCATAACTAGCAACAACTTCATGCCTAGGGCATAAGTAGCATGGAAAAAATATTCTAAATTAACTTACTACAACTGGATTCTCTAAAAGTGCTATCTATATAAAAACCTAGATGAACAATTGGACAAAATTTACATAGTCTGTAGCTTGATTTGGCCTATTTACTAATACACTAATTTCCATGCAAAATTCTATGCAAATTTATAGAAAGTTGTACAGAGGTAGCACACGAGGTAGTGGGCATATTCATAAACATTTAATGTTTTATGTTACTTTTATTTTTCCAGTCTCTGAATAATTTCTGATAGATAACAATGTGCTGTTTTGCTGTTCTGTATCTCTAAAGACAGCTTGTTCTATTAAAATATGATAAATATGTTCTGTGCCAGCAAAGTAACTTGTGAATCTGTCATGCTTTTTATCAGTACTGTTTCTGGCCAATAAGCAAACAGAAAGGCAGCTCCTGCTTCAAAAGTATAAAATGTGATTTAATGGAATTCCACAGAAATGTAGTATTAACTCTAAGCATACCCTTCTCTGCCATCCTTTTCTGAATCCAGCTTGATATCAGGGTAGGAACTTGCAACTTATCTGATGTTGTTAGATTTCAATTTCATCAATCTCAGGCAGCAAGTTCAATCACAAAGTTAGAAAGTTATAAATGGCAGTTTCCTACAGAAAACTCTGGGCGTCAAGTATAATATTAAAACAAATATTTTAGTAAAACAAGACATGGAAGTATGTTTATGGTGATTCTCAATCTTCCAGGTCATGGCTGTCCTAAAAGTGCTTCTTCTAAAAGGCAACTGGGCTTTTTTGGAAAGTAAAAAATCCAAGAAAGAAAGTCCAGTTGCCTTTTGGAAAAAGCTCCTTTGGGATAAAACATGGAAGCTTGGACTAAAAGCAACTATAACAATAAAAATATGCTATGGCTCCCCAAACACATTGCATTCAGGCCTGAGAATATAGCTTGGTCTTTTCTTTTTTCTTTTTAAAAAAACAAGTTTTATTAATTTTCTAATTTTACAGCCAAATATTTATGAAGCAATGTGGTGATTGGATAGTCAAAAGTCCAATAGCAAAATCTTTTGGTACATAGTTCAGGGTACATCAACAAAAATTCCCTCTCCAATTCCCTTAGTTACAATATCAAAATCATATTAATACATTTCTAGGTATGACACAGTCAATTAGAGCAATTATCAATATATTTTCACATATACTTATACATGTCCTGTTTTTAAATTTTACCTAATTTCAGTACAGTATTCCAGATTAGCCTGTAGTATCTAAAAAAACTTAATTTATGGGTAATCCACATTTCCCCTATTTCATTATATAGTAATTATCATGTCTGAAATACATATATTGTTCATTTAAATGCATTCTTGTTTTATTTCAAGAACATACTCTATTTATCATTTTAGTAATTCATCAATTATTAAAAAGGTATCTTTTGTTGTGTCATTCCAAGTTCTGTAATATAATTCCAAGTTATGTTCTAGTAGCTAATTTTCATTTGCCTTAAAAATCTAAATCCTAAATATGAAGACAGTTTATGTCTTCTAAAGATTCCCCTTGGCCCATTAATTTTTTAAAAAAACTCTATCATTACAAATCCCAACATTAAGAAAAAACCCATTTTTAAATCTAATTCTAGCTTTCTTTTTGTGCCAAAAAGCTTTCCATATCAGTGCCTTTAGATTCTCAAGTGTGTCTCCCTTTCTTCCTAAGCATGTTGTTTGAATCCAGGGAGACCATCCATTTGTCAATTTTTCAAATAGAGCGACCCCTTTATAGTCATTGAATTATTGCTCTAGTAGATCAAATTTCCATGTTTGATGTAGTATAATTGACATTAGTTCAGTCTGGTCTTCTTCTTCTTCCAATCTCATCTGGCTGAGGAAAGAGGTCATGTCCGGTGTTATAGTTGTTGTTTGGTTGGCTAGATTCTCAATGTACTGTGTTTGGAGGCCTCTGGCGTCCTCCATTTTAGTATTGCTTTCTTCAGCTTCTGTTGTTTGTTGAATTATAGGTTTTATAGTTGAAATCAAAATTTGGGCATCAAGGTTCTCAGTAGGTTGTACTTGTTGTTCTTTAAGGTCCCCTATTTTAATGTTAATTTCCTCCTCTTCTGTTGGTTTTTGGATTGTCAATTCATCAGTTGAATGAATGAATGAACGAATGAATGAACCTTTATTGTCAAAGTACAACCATGTATACATTGAGATTGGCTGAGCCTCCCTTCGTGCCTCTACCCCCAACTCATAGTGACAACAAACCCTCCATCTTATTACACCATGTGAGTTAATTGCACAACACACCGGCCTCGCAAGTCAATCATACATAAAGTTTATAAAATTATTTCCTGTTCAAGAGCCTAACAGCCCATGGATGGAGTCGAAGTCTCATTTGGAGAGTTTGCTTTATCATTGGCAGGATTGTTTCCAGTATAAGTTTATAATCAAGTGGTGGATAATATTCCTTCATTTCTTTGATGTTTACAGACAGGTCTTTAGTGAAGGCTATTTTAGTAAAAGTCAGTAAATGTCCACCTCCACTATTCCTAAAGATTGTTTTTCAGTGCCAGGTGTTCCCAATTCTTATCTTTAAAGATAATGTTAAGGACAAATCTGAGTTACAGCCAGGTCTCACAATAATTAAAAGGTTTACTTGCTATACCAGGTTTCGCCACGAGATGTCCTCAATAGTATGTAAAATCCTTTTCCAGACTCACATGAGGCTTTTATCCAATTTATCCATTTCTTTTCTTTTCCCCTTCTTTCACAGCTTAAGAAGTAAACAGTGTAGTAGGTCCCTGCAGAAGTAAGAACTTTTTAGTAGCCCCAAAATTCCAGAAGTACAAGTAAGGTTGCTTAATTATTTAGCTTAATTATTTCCATTTCTTTTGAGGCTTTAAAATTTTGGAACCCCAAGTAGGCAGTCGCCGCTCTTCCAAGAAAGGGGGAGAAAATTTTCAGAAGAGTCCCACAGGAAAGTAATTAGGGAAGTAAGAAAGGTAAGGTCTCACCCAAATCCCCCAGATTGCTTTGTTGTGCTTGATGGTGATTTTGGCTTTTGGCAGGGAACGGCTTAGTGATCGGCCATGTTGATGGCCGATCTTTTCTTCTTTGGGCCAGAGGAGCTGCTCGGGATCAAACGGATGGCTGCCACCCTTCCGCAATTGCTCAGAGGGCCTCCTCACGGTCGTCCTCCAGGGTGACTTTTGACCCTTTTCAGGGTTCTCCAAGGAAGAAAAACCGGACAGTGGGGAGTGTCCTTTCTGCACGTCTGCTGGCGCCACATGTGCAAATCGGAAGCCCAGAGCTTGGTCTTAAAGGACTCCCAGAACCTCAGGAGAATGGCTACCTTATGTATATCTGGGAGGATTCTGTTCCAGAGGTTGGGGGCAGTGACAGAAAAAGCACACTTGCTTAGTCTCTCAAAATCAATTCTTTAATTGAAGGTCACCCATTCCCCCTGAATGTAGACAGGTAAAGGTTATTGAAAATAGCCCTCAGATAAACAGGTCTTATGCCACAAAGGGTTTTACAGGTAACAAGCACTTTGAATTGTACCCAGAAACCAGCTGGTGGCCAATGCTGTTTGTGAAGAAGTGGTGACACATGGCAATAACACAGAAGACCAATTATTACTTGCACTGCAACATTTTTAACCACTTTGTTAAAAAATACAGGTTAAACACTTGTAACTTCTGGATGGCATTCAAGAGCAGCCCCATGTAAAGCACACTGCAGTTCCTCAGTTGTGAATGGCCTCAGCTGTGAGGTTCTTCTGGTAGTAAAGTCCCTCCTGGCTACAGCTGCAACCTACAAATTGAACAGGACCTGCAAGTCCAGGAGACACTTCCCTCCAAGTTGTGTATCAATCTTGATTAGCAACAGAGAAGAAAATTTGTAGCTCAGTGTTGAACTGTGGGATCCATAGTGCTTTCTGAACTTGGTTGTTTTCTTGCAGATGTTTCATTACCAAACTAGGTTAACATTGTCAGTGATAGCAAAGAATGGTAATGCAACATTTACAAGAAAACAACCAACCTCAGAGAGTACTAAGGCCCCTCACAGTCTTGAATAGTGAAATTCAATCCCCTCTAAGATCAATGGTGGAAAAGTCCCTGACTGAGGGGAAGCCAAACAACCAGAACCAAACAGTCTTGTCAGGACTGAACCAAAGTCAGGACTTCTGGAGCAGAAATCACTCTGTAACTCTGCTCCAGGTTCTTGAAAAAGCCAGACTCTCAGCAGGTAAAGGAGTCCCTGTAGATTTTACTCTGCTAGTTTTTGCTGACTATAAATGGTGGTGCTCATCTCTGTTTCAAGGCCTTTGAGCCAGTGCTGTCTGAAGACATTTTTACAGTCATGTGACCAGCATAACATCATGGAGCACTGTTACCATCCCACAGAAGTGGTGCCTATTTATCTACTTGCATCTGTATGCTTTTGACTACTAGTTTGGCAGGAGCTGGTGTGAGGAAGTGAACTCACCCTGTCACGTAGAGCTCGGGTCTTGAACCTGGGCTGCCGGCTTTCCAGCTGATAAGCACAGCCTCTTAATCACTGAGCCACTGCGCTGCCCTAGACTCCCAGTATCTGCACATACAGTATTTTTTCCTAAGTAAGGAAGATTGCATTTGTCTTTATTAATTCTGATTATATTTCATACTTTTCAAGATCATTTGAAAAGTTGTTTCAAACTTCTGCAATCTTAGTTATTATACCCAATGTTATGGCATCAGAAACTTTGATAAGCATTCCATCCACTTTTTCATTCAATCCTTAATTAAAAGTTTAATTAAACCCTGTGGCATCCTACTAAATGCATACTCTTTGAATATATTTTTCAAGTCCTCTATGGACCAACTATCAACCATACAACAGAACTCATTTGTACCAGGATCTCAGATGGTATTTTTCCCAAGGCTTAACTAAAATCGAGACATATTATATCCATAGTACTCCCACAATCTGCTGAATAAGTTATCTGATCAAAAAAGAAAAGAAAAATCCTGAGTGACAAATTCTTGTGGATTTGTTCTTAACACTTCTCACTATCATCTGATAATTCTATTACTCTCAATTTGCTTACAGATTAATTTCTTTATAATCTACTCTGAGATTTTCCTGGAGATTTATTTATTTTATTTAACTTATATACCGCCCCATTCCCGTAGGACTCAGGGCGGTTTACAGGGCAATTAAAATCCTACCATACAGAAGTTAAAAAATTTAAAACAGTTAATTAAAACAGTTAATTAAATTAGAGCCCAAAATTTAAAAGTTAAAACATTAAAACCCAATTAAAACCCCTCAGTCTAGGCCCGACAGCTCAAACAGCCACGTTTTCAGGTCCCGGCGGAATGAGCGAAGGTCAGAGGCAGTCCTAAGTTCCATCGGAAGTTGGTTCCAGAGGGCAGGCGCACCCACAGAGAAGGCCCTCTCTCTGGGAGTCACCCGCCGGCAATCCTTTACCGGCGGTACCCTAAGAAGGCCCTCCCTGTGGGAGCGCACTGGACGAAGGGAACTTGATGCCAGCAGCAGGTGTTCCCTGAGATAATCCGGACCCAAGCCATTTAGGGCTTTCTAGGTCATCACCAGCACCTTGAATCTCACTCGGAAGGCAACCAGAAGCCAATGCAGTTCGCGGAGAAGAGGTGTTACACAGGCGTATCGGGGAACTCCCATCACAACTCGCGCGGCCGCATTCTGCACTAGTTGAAGCCTCCGAGTGGTCCTCAAGGGCAGCCCCATGTAGAGAGCATTGCAGTAGTCTAACCGGGAGGTCACGAGCGCATGGGTGACTGTGCATAGGGCATCTTGATCCAGATAGGGCTGCAACTGGCGCACCAGGTGAACCTGGGCAAAAGCCCCCCTGGTCATGGCTCCTATATGATCTTCAAAGTTGAGCCGTGAGTCCAGGAGGATGCCCATGTTGCACTGTCTGGTTTGTAGTTGCCTGGATTTTTGTTTTACTTCTTTCTGAGTAAAGACATTTTCTCTTCTCTGGTCATCTGGCTTCACCCATTCTCCAGTGTTTCTCAGTTGACAGGCAGAAGTTCCTGGAATCCGGTTCCTTTGGCCCTAATGTCTGAACTCATTTGAAGTGAATAGTTGATCCAGATAGTCTGAATAACCTTTCCTGCTCTATAATGTATGTGTGGACATAAAAGTGAAGTATGTCTGTGGCATTACCAATGCATAATTAATACCAAGGTGCAAATGAAGTGGCAGCAGATCCATCTCCAATTTCCTGTACTCTATTTGATTCACCCATTTCCAATAACAATCTGGTATGGCATGAAGGGAACCTTTCAATTTTTAATTATGACCTTCACCTTCCATGCTAGGAAGAATTAGGTTTTTTAATCTTTCCCAATATTCTTCTTAATAGCCTTACCACTGACAGTGTTGATGATAATACCAATCCTTTTGTATCAAGCCCTCTTATCATAGATTTAAAAGCAGAATTTGGATCTAAAGCAGGGAACCAAAGGCAAAGGCTGATTTATAGCAAGAGAAGGCTAATACCTATTCCTGATGGGCTTTTGTTAAAGGTCTCGGATGGTGCAACAATCATGAAAGCTGGAAAGGGTACATCTGCCCTCAAATGACTGACGGGCCTTTATTATCTGCCTTAAGCTGGCTGGTGAGGTTCTGTCTGATCCTATTCTTTTTAGCAATCACTGCACTTTTTCTTACAGGGGTGGGTGTGAGGAGTAGATTTCTTGTGCTTCTGTCTCAGGACAAGGAATTCATTTAATTTTCATATGAGGACATTATTCATTCGCTGATGCATTTTGATTGTATTACTTGGCCCTGAACTCTGCCCAAGCTGCAAACTACTTTGTGCAAATGTGTTGCTGGTTGCTTTAATCTCCTCCAAGCTTTGCAATGAAGTCTTGCTGCGAGAGCAAAAATGGCAAAAATGATTTCGGGGCTTATAAGAGCATTTTATTTTTATTTGGCGGGCTTTTCTGTTTACCAAGTATTTTTAACTCATGTTCCTTCAGCTGTCATCAGTATTGTACACAGTCATTTCAGCTGATTATTTTATATACTGTACTACATTTAGACTACCTCTATAGTAGCTATGGCAACTACTTCCCCCTTAAGCCCAGTTGAAGATGTTGGCTCGCTTTCATTTAGTTGCAGAAAGGGAGAAATGTTCTTATAAGACCCCAAATCATTTAAATTATTGCAGATTTTCATATTACTTTCTGCAGTGTTAGATGACTGAATTCTTGTTTCCTTTTTTCTGTTTCTCTATTGTTGTCGTCATCATCATCTTAAAAAAACTTGTTCTGTTAAAGGTATGATGAGGTAGAAAGAGTGGCTTCCAAACATGAAACTTTGGACTTACCTTTCTTGCAACTTCACCATTATATTAATGCATAAAAATGTAACAGGACTCAGAATATAAATAAGAGAAATAAAATATTTAAAAAATCAATTTAAATCAGTTTAAACTCTCGTGGCACAATATATCCAAAGATTCTTTATCAAGGGAAGTATTTTTTTTTCTTTAAAAAAGAAATAGTAATTTTTCTTTTAAAAAAGTAAAACAATACTAGATTTTAAACTGTCCTTGGGATTTTCCAGTTCCAGCTGCCTGGTTTTGAATGCTTTGTATAATAGTACAAAGGTCACTGCTATTGTAGATATTTTATTGCTTTGTTTTATTACGTACTAGCAGTAGGGCTTTCTTTTCTAGATTGCATGCTTTTTTGTTGGCTTTTTCATTTTTCCATTTATCTATGGAATTTTTGAAAGGCACAGATATACAGTATGTGACAGGAAGGCTCATAGCATGCTGCCTTAAGCTAGATCAGATGATTTCTCTGTTCAACCTTGTATATATATCTAAGGGTGAGAAATAATACATTGGCTCTAGGACCAACAACTCTGAGAGGACATTTCATTATAGCATGTGACGATCTTCAGCAATAGGAGCTCTCCGAATTTGAGAAGAGCACTTGAGCCCTTTTCAATCCCAGTAACTCCTCTGAAAATATCCTCTTGCTTTTAAAAGCCTGATTGCAGTAATGGAAGGGAAGATCCTGGGAAGAAGGGAAGTGGGGCTTTTGAGGAGAAGCATAGACTTCTGTCTGTTCAACTGTAGAGATGTGATATGATTTGAACATGCTGTACCAAGGTCAAAATGATTTGCAAAGTTGCCTCTATCAAAGAGATGGTACTGAAGTGTAATGTTTAAATGGAGTTACTTATGAAAATCATGCAACCAAAGAAGATTTTCTTCTGTGCTGTAAGAAGAGGACTATATCTTTTTTCTTAGCTGGTGTCAGTGTATTCACACATTATCATCTCTTCTATCCAATCTGACATCACAGCTCTGTGATAATATACCTTTTTGGATCATGTTTCATAAAAATTTCCATAAGTGCAAAGCTGGAATTTGAGCTATGTCTGGCCTTTATATTGATTCCGTTTGTTTCTTTCTTGAACCAGGAAACTAAATTCTGTAGATGCAATGTGTTTTCAACGATCCTTTCCCTTCCCACACTGATTATTTTCATTCAAATTGCACTGTAAGAACTTGTGAATATTATCTCAGACTCTTTTTAAATTGCTGCTAACCAATCTTTTGTTAAGTATTCCTTTTGCTTTACAACACAGAGATGTAGAAGGGATTTAGTCTTTGCGAATTTTGATGAAAATTGGCCCAGTATTTTGGGATTATTAAGGAGGGCAGAATTAATTAATCCTCTAGTTTATTCACTGAATTGTGTGGAAGCCTGAAGAAAAGATGGGCTGCTTTGGTGAATAATAGAGAAGCACCATGCTTACACAAAATCCTATATACTTCTGAATCATTTTAGACAGTGTACATCTTCCCACTATGGAAAAATCATGGTTTAAGAACTGGCAACCGGTATCCACTTTCAGTTTTCTCATCCAATAACAAAAGGAGCTTCATTCAATAAGGTTAAAATCAGGATAAAAACTTTCACAAGGCAAAACGCTGAAAAGAAAAAGAGGGGAGAAATTTACAATTGTTCTTGGCATCTGCATTCCACAGGTTTTTCCCCCTGGAAATATCAATGAATGGAAGCAAAGGGAGAAGACCTGATAACCTACATAAAAATGTTGATCAGTTAACCAAAAGGAGAAAAAGTTGAAGCAATTTATATTTTTCTTCATCACACTTTTTCTAAGAAATTAGACCATTTTCTTCTACTATCAACAATTTTCAACAGTCTTCATTTAAATTTGCCCTCATCATAACCTCTGAGTTATCAGCATGCAGTTGATTGCTACCTGGGGATATGATGCCATTTCACTCATTATGCAAGCTATAATTTAGTGGGATTATGTGTCTCATTCGTATAACAATGGTACATGGATGAAAATAGCGGTCTCCTTGCCTCCACACCAAAGATACATAAGCAAATAGATAGATGCATGTTTTGCCAAAGATGATTTGATGCATATCCCCTCCCCTAATATTCATGTAGTTATTAATTTTCAGAAGAAAGGTCTGCTGTACTAAATGGAAAATTTTGGTACAACACTTTGGCTACAAGACTACATTGGTTCCCTGTTCATATGAATCTGTTAACATCAGTTGATATTAAATATGGAGTCCTTTGTGGTCTTTGAGCTTGGGTATTCATTTGCAGATGTTTCTGTCAAGCCCTGTGGGCTCGACATTGATGGGAGGGGGGAGGGAGATGACGATACTGGGGAGTAGGCCAGCGATGATGCCGAATGGCTGAGAGGTTCTATGGCCCGGCAGACAGACAGCTGTTCAGCATGGGAAGGCCTCAGGGACGAGAACAGCAGCAAAGATGTCCGCCAGGAGGAAGCTAGTGGGGAGACATTAGGGAGGAGCCAGCAGTGGCTAGCGACAAGGACGAGGCCCAGGGAGAAGCCAGGGGTGGCCCTATCTGAACAGCTGAGCAGCGGCATGTTCCACAAGCAGCTGATTGGTGCAGGAGCACCACCCAGCAGTGTGAACTGAACGGTCTAACAGAGAAGAGAGCCGGGGCCTGCGTCACGATCTTAACGTTAGCCACCGGATGCTGGCTAGGTGGATAGGGGGGTGGAGCTGGTGGGCAGGACTGTATGTAAGGTGCTGGGAGGAAATCACTTTGCTTGCTGTGATTAAATGCTGGTCAGACCATTCCAATTTTTGATGTCTACCACTTGTTTTCTGTGGGAACCAGGGGTTGGTAAGGACACTGACAGAAAATTAGTGCTCCTCTTTGCTTTGTCCCTACCCATTACCCTGTGCTCTGTTCAGGGAATGGCTGAGGGTACACATGAGATGGAGCTTGTGGGTGAAGGGGGTGAGCCAGCTGAGGTGGCAGCGCCAGCTCTAGATATGAGAAATGAAGATGTCCAGCTGGTGGTGCAGTCCAAAGTGTGTGAGTGTTAGGCATATGGTGTTAGCCTACAATGTTGGGTTGAAAATATATTAACCATAATGCTATGTCTTTAAGATGTTAATTGGCCAATGGGTGTGTAAGTGTTCTCATGGCCATAAGAGGAAGCTAGGAGCGTAGTTTTTCTCTCTCTCTGATTTCACTGATCTCTACTGTTACTGTTTTTGCTCTGCTGTTAGTTTACTACTGTTGTAACCTAAACTGTGTATTGACCTCTGGACCGGTAAGAAGACTTTGATTACTCCTTGGACTGTTGCTATTGTGAATGACCTGGACTGTTTATTTTTGACTGTGCATTTTTTGTTCTTACACCACCTCAAAAGTAAACTACTTTTTGTTTTTATAACTCAGTGTATTCTTGTGTGACTTTACTGCTCTCAGTACCATTCCTTGTCTGTGCAACTCTTTGGTAGCACAAGGAGACCTCTGCACAACAAATTCCTTAACAGTGAGTCCTGGCCTGCAGGTACAGTGAGCGATACACAGATGGTTCCAGGGGTGACACAGGATGCAGGAGCCTCAGGACAGTGGTGGCATAGTTCAGCTGTCACTGGTTTGGTAGCTGGCCAAGTACACATACCGGGCACTTTGGGCCACCCCATGATGGAGTGGAGAGAGAGGCGTCTAACGGATGATGACTGGAGCTATTCCATGGCACCAGGGTGACACACAATGGATGTTCTGAGGGAGAGGTTTGGAGAGGTTGGATTCCAGGATCCCCCCTCATGGCTGAGGTGGAAGGTGGGACCTGAGATGGCTTCATGGCCACAAACGGGGACCCGGCCAACCCAGTTGGGCCAATCAGGTTTTGTTTGTCCAGCCCAAAGTTGAAGTTAGGTGCCGGCCATGCTTCTGACACCCCACAGGTGAGAAGTTCCAATCAGGGTGTGTTCCTGCCCATTCCAACAGGACAACTGCAGGGTGCATGGGAAGGAAGGTCACTGATGGATACAAGCACGGCTCCCCCCAAGGCATCCAGTTCCAGAGGCCGGATCATTGGCCCAGCAGGGAGTAGGGACTGGGGAACAGTGCTCTCCACCTGTGGTTGACACTCTACAAGGCCTGGGATTGCTCTTGGGGTCATGGGCTCAGGGGATGGCCTGGGGTCCTCCATCATTAAAGGTGATGTTCAATGGGAACCCGGATCATTTGGCAATGTTCTTAAGTCAAGTCATTAACCATTTGGACCAATATGCCTGCTTTTATCCATCCCAGTGGGCGATGGTGGTGGCGGTAACTGCACGGTTGCATGGCAAAGTGGCGGAATGGGTGGCGGATTTATACAGTGACCATGCCAGGGAATTTGCCAACACCAGCCTGTTTCTGGAGACTCTGTGTTCCTGTTTTGAGGATGTATCATGAGTTCAATGAGCAGAGGGGGGTTGCTGGCACTGAAGCAGCAGGGCCGGTCCATGGCTGACTATGTACATGAGTTCTGGCAGGTGGCCAGCAGGCTGTGGTCCTGGCTGGAATGCCTGATGGTTCACCAATTCCAGGCAGGTTTGGACTGGCACCTGCACCAGACATGTGTCTACTGTGGTGTCCCAAGTCGGTTACATGACTGGTTTTGTGTGGTAGTGGACCTGGATGCAGGACTGCAGGAATTCCAACCAAAAGGAGATGGCCCCTCAGTGCCATGCAAGGCCATGGAGAGACCAAGGGACAAAGGATGGAGGGCCCAGGGATCTGGTTCAGGTTCCTCTGTGGGTATTCCTCAGCCATCATTTAGATGCTTCTTCTGCAACCAACTGGGACATCAGGTGGCAGAGTGTCTAGTCCTCATTCCAGGGGGAAAGCCAGGGACCCCCAGGAGAGCTGAAGCCACACCCAAGAAGACCCCAGAGAAGTTGAGGGTGGCACATCAGGCAGAGAGCCCCACCCCTCAAGGGGGGATCACAGAGGAGGAGGAGGCAACAGCTGCCACACGATATCAGCTGGTAGCCTATGACAGTGAGGATGAGGCAGCAGAGGATCCAATGGTAAGTGAACCTGTACAACCGTTTGTCATCCCCATCATTTTGACAGGTCTGCAAACAGGCCACCGTGGGGAGTACAGGGCCCTAATCAATTCCAGCTGCACCTGTTGCCTGATCAGCAAGACCATAGTGGCTGAGATGGGGATCAGAGTGAGCAGGTGGATGGCTCCCTTCAGGGGGGTGCCCTCTGGCTACTCTCATAATGGAGCCAGTTTGGCTGGAGATGGGTGCCTATTGGGAGGACCTCCGGTTTATAGTGGTCCCCTCCATGACAGAGGCCATTATCTTGGACTAGCATGGCTGGACAAGTGGGGCCCTACGATCTGGTGGGAAGGGGGATACTGAAAGTTATGGATTGGTGTTAGCCCTCAGCTGCCTGCTCATGAACAAGCAAAAAAAGGTGGAGAGAGAAACAGGGAGGCAGCAGCGGTGCTAGAAAAACTACTGAGGGCACACCTGTATGTGAATCTGTCTAAGTGCGAGTTCCACCAAACACGGTTGGATTATTTAGGGTACTGGATATCAGGGGAAGGGGTGGAGATGGACCCTGCTAAAGTCAGGGCCATGCTGGAGTGGCAGGCACCACAGACCTGCTGTCAGCTGCAGAGCTTCCTGGGATTCTCAAATTTCTACCGGCAGTTCATCCCCTCATTTGCTATGGTGGCCCTACCCCTAACGGACCTGCTCTGCATGAAACATACAGTAGGCAAGCCACACCCCGGTCAACCACTTGCGTGGATTTTGATCTGAAAAGTAATTGACCTTTCTAAGCAGGCCCATTTTGTTCCGTGCAAGGGTTGCCATCCACTCGTAAGCTGTCTTAACTATTCATCCCACAGGTGTACTGCCTGCACAGGGTGCCCTGATGGAACATATTGGATTGGGGGGTGCAGTTCATGGCTCGCTTTTGGTGTGAGTTCATCTGTTCCATCAAGTCGTCCCAAGGACTCAGCTCAGCTTTTCATCCCAGTACCATTGGGGCGGCTGAACGGGCCAACGCTATGGTGGAATGGTATCTGCGGTGTTACGTCTCTTACCAACAGATGGACTCGGTTGATCTATTACCATTCACAGAAGTAGCATATAATAACACAATTCACAGCAGCACCGGCTTCCCCCCTTTCTGGGTGGTACATGGCCACCCATGAGTGTTTTCAGGGGGACCCCTCCCCATGGCAACCCCATGATTGGAGAGCTCACATTGGGGGGGGTTGGGGGAACAGGAAGAAAGCTTTACTAAAAGCAGAGGAGGCCTCAAAGGTGCAGGCAGACAAGAAAAGGAAGCCCCAAAAGCCTTTTCGGGTAGAGGATATGGTATACTTGTCAACTAAGTACCTACGTCTGCGGTTGCCTTGCAAAAAGCTAGGGCCAAAATTTATAGGGTCATTCCAAAACATGCAGGTTATTAATCCGGTAGTCATGTGACTACAGCTATCCCGGCGTCCGGGGAAGATACACCCAGTTTTCCATTGTAGCCTACTGAAACCGGTGGAGGGGACCCCCTTGTCGCACATTACAGCTATGTCCTGAGCATCCTAAACTTATACACAATATAGTCTTCATCTTGTCCTCAACTCATGAGTAAAACTAACACTTTCAGAGAACATCATATAAGTCAGCTTTATCATGTTACAAGTTTCTTGTGTGCAAAATCTATAATGTTCTAACACTCATGATCATGGAGGCCAAAGTAGGTAATCTATTGAGAATCAGAGAGAGAGGTGAATTTCTGGCAGTGTTAGGAAATGCAGGACCACTCAATCCTCTCTGGTTACTGGTTAACCTCTACTACAAAAATTTCTCTCTTAGGCTTTATCCTGTCCATGAACAATATATTCTTTGAGCTTCCTTTTTTGCCTGTCATCCCCTCAATTTCTATCCATGCTTACAAGATGCAGATATCCTTTACTTTATTTGAGAAGAAGAAAGGGATGTATTATCACTAGTTCATTTGACACTGTTCTGAAATGAACTCGGCAGATATCTTTACTTGAAATGCAGTGGCCATTCATTTTCTTCAGAATAGACTGAGAAATGAGATTTTGCCACTTATTTGCCAGTTTCTATTAGTTTTTTTCACCCTTCCCTTGAAGTAAAAGATATGGGTGCCATTTTCAGCTTTCTTGTTCTACAAAATATCATTGCTTGCTTTTATTTCACTTAACAAAAAAACAAATGTTGGATGGTGCCCAAGTGTGCAAGGATAAGCAAACAATCCAGCCTGTAGAAGTCCAGACAGAGTCCCTGATTCAGATCCTCTCCATTTCTCTGCAACATCTTAACTTGTTGATGTTTTTCCTAAAACATCTGCTGCTAACATTGGATGTTCCCTGATGAAAATGCAGCCATTTTCTCTATTCCTTTAACATGCTTTTTCTTGCTTTAGAAATTAGGTGCAGCAGAGGGGGGGGCGGGGTTGGGATGTAAGCTAACATAACGCTGTGGTGGAAACCCAAGGACAAGCTGATAATGTTTTGGTGGGCTGAGGAGCTGAGGAGAAAGCCTGAGCTTTAAGCTATTTGGGGAATGTCATTTATGACAGTTTATTGGGGGTGGGAATTGCACTTTGTTACTTTGTATGGGGTGGGTGGGAAGGGAATTTAGCTTTTGGGTTCAACTATGTAGTGCCGATATTTTGTTTCCCGAATAAAAGATTCTTTAAGGAAAACAATGCCTCAAAGTTCTTTTGAAGGGTTTCATCTATCAGAACCATGACAGATGACATGTTGAAAGGGGATCACATCAAAGGCAGAGGAGAAAATTGATTCCTTGCCTTTAATGATTGATACATTGACAAATCAAACAAAAAACATTCATAATGAGTTGGAACAGATGCAGTCGAGATAAGATAAGGATTTACAATGGGACAGCACATTTTGTGCCAAAGTTATTTCAGTAACAGGTGGGTAGTGCTCAATAGTGAAGACAAGTTGTTTAGGCTATCACAAATCTCTTTGTTGTTTGGAATAAGGTTACCCCATAATTTTCCAAAGTTGATAATGTATTTTTCAGGGGGAGGAAGAAACCAGCCAATCCCAAAGACAATGGTATCATTTCTACTAAGTCTGGAGTCATCATAGATTTCTTTTGATTTTTTTTAATTAGGAACTAATCTTATTTAGGAAATTTATGAAGTTGCCTTGTGCTGAGCTACTTTCCTGGAACAACTCATTTACTATCAATATCAACTGACAGCAGCTAATTGGTTTCACTTAGGAGTTTTTTCAGACTATCTAGAAATGCTGGAGGCAAAATTGCAAACTTTCTATGAGGAAAGCAGATGTTTTCAACTGGGCCATGGACCCTTCTTATTTAAAGCATCATCAATATGTGTAAACAGCTTCATGACCTTTTAAAGGAATACCTTATTGCACTGTTTCTCTTTGTTTCCTTTCACAGAAAAATTAGAGGGTTTTCTTCTCTTTAATGTAGCCACTTATTTAACCAACATGTGATACAAGACCCAATGCAGCCTCATCACAGAGGGTTGCTGGACACAACTATACTGTTTAAAGGTATGTGAAAGAAAGTTTGCAATGATGACCAGAACAGGATGTTTTGGGAAGGTGAAATAGACAAAAAAATACTTCTTTGTACATTCTTTGCTATAATTAAGTGGCTACTTTTTCAGTAAAAAGAGATAGCATGATTTTATTTTTATTACTCATGATGTTTGATAATTATCAATAGCAAGTCATATTTAATGAGATCTATCAGGGCTAACTAGTGTCTTGGATTGAAAAGCAACAAAATACTTTGGATAGTACAAAAGTAAGGAACTCATGCAGAGATCCCACTGTGTACTCTCTATATGTATTAAATGAAATATTCCATTATTCAGCAGTAACTTGCAGGAAACAAGAATAGACATCCTAGTATTTCATAAAGAACAAACATCCATGCCATTCACAGGAGGTTTCACAAAGAAATCATGTTAGATTTGCTTCGAGCAAAATTGTAGAGCTGGAAAGAATCTGACAGTCATATACACTGAGGGAGCGTGCCATCGATTGATCCATCCATCCATCCATCCATCCATCCATCCATCCATCCATCCATCCATATCTAACAATATGGTTCATACTTTCCACATTGATAAAGATGTTTGTTTGTTGCAGCAAACCAATAAAGAATCTTGTGACACCTTGAAGACTGACACATTTTCTATGGAAGGAGCTTCTGTGGATTAAAGCCTTCATCAGATGTACGAATTATTATTACAAATTGACAGAGGAGAAAAATGAATAAGGTCATAGGGAAATGAAGTGCAGAAGATAACAGGTTGTGACCGCACACAAGCAGTGGTGATAACAAATGTACCAGACACTGTTAACTTCCCTAATAGCTGCATTATTTGCAAAATTCAGATGCATATGTTATGAATAAGACATATTTTTTAATTTGGTTTTTTAACTTTTGTATGGTGGATTTTTTAATTCCCTGTAAACCGCCCTGAGTCCTCAGGGAATAGGGCAGTATATAAATCTAACTAAATAAAATAAATAAATAAAAATATACCTCATGATCTACGGTAGTTCCTATTTGCATTTAGTCATATACAAATTGTTATACTTACAATTAAATGCTTAAGGAAGAGAAATACAGCTAAATTACAGAGGAGAGGGATAGTAAATAAGCTCACAAAATTTGGAAAGATTTGTTTTTATTCAACTTAATGATAGCAACACACACATACACATTTTTTTAACAAAAGCAGATGTAATATCAAGAATCACTAAATGTGATGATTATGGAAGATCCAGACTATTTTGACATAACTAATCACAGCCAATATTTATGTCCTTCACTAGAGAAAGCATATTTTGTTATTTATTTATTCAATTTACATGCCACCCATATCCTTGATATGGCGGCTCTAATTTAGTGATGGCTCAGTGGGTTAGGACGCTGAGCTTGTCGATCAGAAGGTTGGCAGTTTGGCAGTTTGAATCCCGAGTGCCGCGTAACAGAGTGAGTGCCTGTTACTCGTCCCAGCTTCTGCCAACCAAGCAGTTCGAAAGCACGTAAAAATGCAAGTAGAAAAATAGGGACCACTACAGTGGGAGGGTAACAGCGTTCTGTGCGCCTTTGGCGTCTAGTCATGCCGGCCACATGACCACAGAGACGTCCTCGGACAAGCGCTGGCTCTTCGGGTTTGAAACAGAGATGAGCACCGGCCCCTAGAGTCGGAAACAACTAGCACGCATGTGCGGGGGAAACTTTACCTTTACCTAAATCAAAAGAAACATAACAATAATGTATAAGAGCCAGTTGATCTTGTTATGAAGGCACCAGATTAGAGATGTTGAGTTCTAGTCCGACCTTAGCCTGAAAGCTAGCTGAGTGACATTGGGCCAGTCACTCTCTCTCAGCCCAACTCACCTCGCAGAATTTTTGTAGGAAAAATAAGAAGAGGAAGATGTGTTGAATATATGTGTGGTGACTTGTGTTATTTGTAAAATTAATAAAAGCAGGAAACAAGCAAGCAAACAAATAAAATTTGTATATCAGTATACAAGCTCATTAACAGAAAGATTGATTTACAACATTTTTTTTCACCTGGAATTTAAATAATGTAGTTTTTCCCCCCAAAGATATCAGACTTGACCAAATGTCTCTATGAGAAATGAGAAAATATATTGTAGGAAGACAGCAACACCCTCCCCCCGTGGAGAAAGAAATATTTTGGGGAATATTAAAAAGCAGAATATTATATTTCTCCAAAGGAATAATGGAGATCTTTAAAAAGGTAGAAACTTCTCTCCCCCTGCCCCCACCCAGCCAGAAACTCAGCAGAAACCAGCTCTGTAGAAATGCAGATTTGGTGATTCATTCAAGAAGGCTAGAGCCAAGAAGCTTGGAGCTGATGGGATTAGAAAGACAAAGACCTCTAATATCTACACCCCCCACTAAACATGACCTTTAGGATATAATAGGATTAACCCACCACCAACAGAATACCAAAAGGACACACTCAAAAGCTCAGGTCAAAGTTCATGCCACAGGAACAGGAAGAGCCTCAAACACAAAAGCCCAAAAAGGTATAAAAGTCCACCACTCCCAGCTACAAGTGGTCAGCTGCTCCCGAGCCATGTGTCTTGTTGTTCTGCTCTTCAATAAACTACAACCTTCTTTCTAAAGCAGTCTCCATTTTGTTTATTTCTGGCTTGGACTGGACCCTGATGAAGATTTTTATTTCAACAATATTATAAACATTAATTTTAAAAAAGCGCTAGCCTGTGGTCTGTATCTCATTTTTATTTTACATGCCAGACTTTCCTCTTTGCAATCTGGATGGGAATCAGAAGTCTCTCAGAATTCTGATTAGTAATATTTATTAGAAGGACAGTTAAGGTTACAACATGAGAATTCCAGCAGGAATTTTATTTTCAGTTGATGCAGCCACATATAGACAATTTATGGCAGCAAAACCATCTGTCATGTTTTTATCCTCTATAATGGTATGTAGGAATGACCTTGAGAGACAGGAGGGAGAGCCACAAACTGGACAACTGATGTGTAAAAGATATTTCCACCTACAGGAGGAGGAAGGGTTAGGATTTTAGTTTCCCTAGTTTTCAGGAAACTTAAATGGAAAGGAGGGGAGGAATACTTTTAGTCCTGCAAGATTCTATCATTGTAATCTTGCAATAAAGATAGAGCTAGTATTCCCAGTTGTGCTTCTTGTCTGAACTATCTTGAAGGGTTATGGAGGAGAGGGCTGGAAGCCTGTTGTTTTTGTGAAGGTGGTGGGGTGCCTCAGTCTGACCATTTGGTAACTGCTATTTTATTACTTATCAGTTTGTGAATATATCACTCCAGATTTCCTTCAAGGCACTAAGTATAAGAGACTTATTAAACTACTAGAATAACCAGGTTTGCACAATATAACTAACTCAGCAATTCTCTTCCTGCCCAATTTGTTCACTGGCAATTTTAGACTTCTCAGGTGGCATAAATCAGACTGGAAGTCATTTGTTTCCTTTCTTTCCTTTCTTTTTTTGCTTTAATGTTTTAAGTAGAAAATAAGCCCCTTCATAGAATAATTTGGATTGGTAGACAAGGTTTAGTGGTCATACAAATTTCTAACCATTTGTATCCCTTTTTCTTGTCCTATATGGCACAGAAGTGGATAAAAACCATAATAGCTTTGCAGAGGGAGTCTTTTTCAGATGTCATTTCTGCTACAGCTGGAAGAAAGGTTTACTCCTGTAGTTTAGTTGCCATTGGGAGTTTAATCCTAAACAGACCTGTATCTGTTCAGTTAATTGATTCAGTTTTGCTATTTACATTGAATACCTTCAATGGTACAATTATTGTCATAGCCTCATCACAGCCCGGTTTGGAGGAGGAGTTGGAACTGGGACTATCCAATGGGGATGGCACGTCTCCCTTGGAATGTTTGGAGAGGCCAGGCTGCAGACAATGCTGACCCAGGCTTCTCAGGCATTGAGGGAGGTGGTCAACCAGATGGAGAGCTCCCTGACCTCACAGACACAGGAGAGGATCAGCTGCAGGTGCTGATAGGCAGCAGATGCCCTCTAATGAAGAGCAGCTGTCTCCTCCACTTGATCCAAGGCCACAGAAAGTAGAATAGAGGCAAGCTCAAAGGAGAGTTGTGACGCTACTTAGGAGAAGGTTGCCTTGCCCCTCCTCACAAGGAACACCTGGTGTGGGTAGACTTCAGGAGAAGCCAGGGAGAGTTTGTCAGGAACAATTGTTTGTCTTGGCTTACACTGCCCTGCCTGTGCCTTGTCTTTGCTTTGTGGATTGCCTTTGCCCTTGTGGACTTGCTTGGCCTTTGTATCTTGACTGTGGACCTTGCCCTGTGAGCTTGCACCTTCTCTTTGGACTTTATTGTTTACTGGCTTTTGTTTGGGGAACTGAGGGTGGCTGCCTTCAGGGTAGTGTAGTGTGGAGCCTTACCGACTGTTGTAGGGCTGTTTGTTGGGGCCTTTAATCAGAGCAATAAAGGACTCTAAAATGCCTAGGTGACCTGGGTCATAACAGCTATATATGTCCTGCAAACAGAACCTGTGAATCTCCTGACTGATTTGGGTTAGAAATATCTTAGTTCAGCTACAGTAGAGTCAACTCATAGGAAAGAAGTAGAATAGAAAGGGAATGTGTGAGAAAAGGATTTTTTTTCTTAAGATACCAAACTCTTTCATTTGATCAGAGCAGAATGCATGGATGTGTAAAATCAAGAAAGGATCACAAAAGAAAAAATGTTGATAAGAAGTTTTTTCTTCCATTTCTTGTTGTTACAATCAGCTGTGCAATCTTATTTGATAATATATGTCTAACTTCCCTTTTTACATCAATTGCATATATTACTATTTATTACAAAAACAAAAGGTCCTTCAGTGCTCTGCCAGTCAGTTGGACAAGGTGGCCATCCAACTGGACAAGGAACTCACAGGTCTCTTAGCAAATGGCCTTCAGAGGTAGTCACACTGAAGTCAAGACTAATATCCATCCATCCCCAGACACTTCCATGAGTTGGTCCAACCCTGTTTTGAAGACAGCCAAGCTGGTAGCCAGCACTACATTTTGTGATAGTGAATTCCAAACTTTAATTATATGTTATATGAAAAATATTCAATTTACTTAATCCAATTAGATTAAATCTTACTTAACAGGTTCATGCATACAACATGCTGAGTTTGAATAATGTTCATGAGTTGTTTTTTTATGACTCAGCATGTTATTGAACTGCTATTTTTGTAAGTTCATAGTTCAATGTATTTTATGCACCTGGAAATATTGGTGAATTAGGCAACCAGGCTAATGTATGAGTACCTATATGGCTGTAATATATGTCCTGGACCAGGATGTAGTTCTTTGGCAGTCATCAAGAATATTCATGCCTGGGATTCCTGGGAAACACCCCCCCCCCCAACAATCACAATCAGTGAACACTGATTTTTGGTTCATTTACTGCTACAAATCAATAGGTTAACTAATATCATTGGTTTTGGAATATACTGTCAAACTGCATGAAAAATTGAACACTTGCAAGCATTATGGCATTAAATTAAACCACATGGCTAAACAAAGGGCATTAAATCTGAAAAATGGCGAAGTACAATGTGGGAAAATGTGCATTGATAAAACACCCAAAAGAAACAACAGTAATTATTAAATATGCTCCCATTATTACTTTCTGGGAAAACTAACTTTTGCCTTCATTTCAGACTGAAATAAAGTTCTGGTTTTTATTTTTCAAAGTACAATGACAGCTAGGCACATCTGGATGACTCTCTTGCATTCACAGATGGAACTGAGCAAATACTTCACAATGAATAATTTATTCAGCAGATAAATGCAATGTTCCCAACTTGATCATGAACAGATCATGAAATTCTTCTTTATTTGAAATTATTCATGAAGTTTTTCAGCAGATGACTTTCTATTCACATTTGGTGCACAGAGAGTTGGCCTCTTATATTTGCAATTTGCCATTCATAGTTGTTCAATAAGACTTATGAAAGATTTGGTATTCTTTCCACTTTCAGGCAAGATGAACCAACCTAACCAAAAGAAAGCATAAACTGTGCATTGCTGGTGTTGGGTAGGTAGAGGCATAATGATAGAACTTGTCTCCAGATTATACTGAATTTTGTGTTTTGATATAGTTGGGAGATTCTTGTTCCTATTTTCTCCCTGTTTGAGGGGCAATACAATTTATTCCAGGTTATAACACAACACCCAATAGAGTAGACCAGGGGTGTCAAACTCAATTTCACTGAGGGCCACATCAGCGTTATGGTTGCCTTCAGGGGGCCGGGTGGGCGTGGCCAGGTGGGCGTGACCAAGTGGGCGTGACCGGGTGGGCGTGGCCAGCTCAATGCTGCTCACTCAGCGCAGCTTACTCGAAATGCCTAGGTCAGGAGAGAACACGTTGCACCAGCTAATTTGATGTGGGGACATCTCATTGCCCCACAAGCTCTTCACCTCCCCAAACATCTGCAGCCAAGCATGTGCAGAGGATGGAAAGGGCCTTCTTCCCAAGCCCAGGCATGATTGGTAGTTTGTTAGCTCAAATGTAGATAGCCTCCTAGTCTCCAAGCTTGGAGAGAGAGTGTGTGTGTGTGTGTGTGTGTGTGTGTGTGTTCCTTCTTCTGCCTTGACAGATCTCTGGAGAGCAAGAGGAGGCAGGGAGCAGCACTTCCCAGTCCTGCATGAGGGAGGCTGGCCCTTCTTGAAAGGGAAACCCCATTTCCACTCATGCGTGGAAAGGATGCTGGCTGGTTGGAGCAGCCTTCCCTCATGCAGCTTCCCTGCCAACTTATGCTCCTCTCCAGAGATCTTCCCTCAGCAGCGGCCGGCAAAGAAGCTCGCACGCGAAACAAGCCTGGCAGAGGAGCCGGAGCAGCGAGCAAAGACGCCCGGCCTGGATCCTGCAAGGCCCGGCCGAGACGCGTCCCCAGCAGCGGAGCTGCTCCAGCTCCTCTGCCGGGCTTGTTTTGCATGCGAGCTACTTTGCCTGAGGCTGCTGGGGACGTGTCTCGGCCGGGGCCTTGCAGGATCCGGGCCAGGCACCTCTGCTTGCCCTCAGAAGCACCTGGCCCAGAATTGCATGCGAAAGAAGCCCGGCAGAGGAGCTTCAGCACAGATGCGCCCGCGGGAGCTGAGCCGCTTGTCTCCTCGTTCGGGCGCTGTGGAGGGCGAGCCGAGGCGCCCGGGCCGATCCTGCAGCGCCCCAGCCCAGATGCCCCCACGAGAGCTGAGCCGTTAATCTCCTCGTTCGGGCACTGCGGAGGGCGAGCCGAGGCACCCGGCCTGATCCTGCAGCGCCCCAACCCAGATGCGCCCGCGGGAGCTGAGCCGCTTGTCTCCTCGTTCGGGCGCTGCGGAGGGCGAGCCGAGATGCCCGGCCCGATCCTGCAGCGCCCCAGCCCAGACGCGCCCGCGGGAGCTGAGCCGTTAATCTCGTTCGGGTGCTGCAGAGGGCGAGCCGAGGCGCCCGGCCCGATCCTGCAGCGCCCCAGCCCAGACGCGCCCGTGGGAGCTGAGCCGTTAATCTCGTTCGGGTGCTGTGGAGGGCGAGCCGAGGCGCCCGGCCCGATCCTGCAGCGCCCCAGCCCAGACGCGCCCGCGGGAGCTGAGCCGCTTGTCTCCTCGTTCGGGCGCTGCGGAGGGCGAGCCGAGGCGCCCGGCCTGGATCCTGCAAGGCCTGGCCGAGATGCGCCCCCAGCAGCGGAGCCGCTCCTCGCCCTCCGCAGCGCCCGAACGAGATTAACGGCTCAGCTCCCGCGGGCGCGTCTGGGCTAGGGCGCTGCAGGATCGGGCCGGGCGCCTCGGCTCGCCCTCCACAGCGCCCGAACGAGGAGATTAACGGCTCAGCTCCCGCGGGCGCGTCTGGGCCGGGGCGCTGCAGGATAGGGCCGGGCGCCTCGGCTCGCCCTCTGCAGCGCCCGAACGAGGAGATTAACGGCTCAGCTCCCGCGGGCGCTTTTGGGCTGGGGTGCTGCAGGATCGGGCCGGGCGCCTCGGCTCGCCCTCCGCAGCGCCCGAACGAGGAGATTAATGGCTCAGCTCCCGCGGGCGCGTCTGGGCCGGGGCGCTGCAGGATAGGGCCGGGCGCCTCGGCTCGCCCTCCGCAGCGCCCGAACGAGGAGATTAATGGCTCAGCTCCCGCGGGCGCGTCTGGGCCGGGGCGCTGCAGGATAGGGCCGGGCGCCTCGGCTCGCCCTCCGCAGCGCCCGAACGAGGAGATTAACGGCTCAGCTCCCGCGGGCGCATCTGGGCCGGGGCGCTGCAGGATCGGGCCGGGCGCCTCGGCTCGCCCTCCGCAGCGCCAGAACGAGGAGATTAACGGCTCAGCTCCCGCGGGTGCGTCTGGCCCGGGGCGCTGCAGGATCGGGCCGGGCGCCTCGGCTCGCCCTCCGCAGCGTCCGAACGAGGAGATTAATGGCTCAGCTCCCGCGGGCGCCTCTGGGCTGGTGCACTGCAGGATCGGGCTGGGCGCCTCGGCTCGCCCTCTGCAGCGACCGAACGAGGAGACAAGCGGCTCAGCTCCCGCGGGCGCGTCTGGGCTGGGGCACTGCAGGATCTGGCCGGGCGCCTCGGCTCACCCTCCGCAGCGCCCAAACGAGGAGATGAAACGCCAAAGCATGCCAGCAGAGGTAACAGAGCGGCTCTTTCTCTGGCCTCCTCAAGTCCGCCCCCACCCACACAGCAAGTAGAAAAAGGTCCCACTCACCTTTCCACTCCTCCTGTTTCTTCCTCCGTTGACTCCACGTGCAGTCCAAAGAAGCAAAGAAGTTTGTAGGCAGTCCCACAAACCAAAGAAGTTCATTCAATCAATTCGAACTTTGAGAGTTGTTTTTTTTTTTTGTGAGCAGTTTGAATTGATCGATTGAATTTTTTTAGTCCCACTTTTTTTTTGGAACTGGGAGGAGGCTGCCTGGGCTCTGGCCAATGAGCTGTTGAGGGGCTAATGAGCTGCAAATGTTGCTGGGCTCCACCAGCACTTGCCTCCTACTGAGCAGGTGCTCAGCCGGGCCGGCGCCAAGGTGGTGGGGGCCGGACCTTTGTAATTTCTGGGAGAGTTGTGCGGGCCGGATTCAATCATATGGCGGGCCGTTTGTGGCCCGCGGGCCTTGTGTTTGACATGTCTGGAGTAGACACACACCTATTAAAGCCTGTAATTAATCATAATAGTAAAGTTGGAAGGAACCTTGGAGGTCATCTAGTCCAACCCCCTGCTCAGGCAGGAAACCCTATACCATTTCAGACAAATGTTTGTCCAGTCTTTTAAAAACTTCCAGTGTTGGAGCATTCACAGCTTCTGGAGGCAGGTTGTTCCACTGGTTAATTGTTTTAACTGTCAGGAAGTTTCTCCTTAGTTCTAGGTTGCTTTTCTCCTTGATTAGTTTCCATCCGTTACTTCTTGTCCTGCCTTCAGGTGCTCTGGAGAATAGCTTGACTCCCTCTTTGTGGCAGCCCCTGAGATATTGGAACACTGCTGTCATGTCCCCCCTTGTCCTTCTCTTCATTAAACTAGACATACCCAATTCCAGCAGCCATTCCTTATATGTTTTAGCCTCCAGTCCCCTAATCATCTTTGTTGCTCTTCTCTGTATTCTTCCCAGAGTCTCAACATCTTTTTTACATCATGATGACCAAAACTGGATGCAGTATTCCAAGTGTGGCCTTACCAAGGCATTGTAAAGTGGTATTAGTACTTCACATGATCTTGATTCTATCCCTCTGTTAATGCAGCCTAGCACTGTGTTGGCTTTTTTGGCAGCTGCAGCACATTGCTGGCTCATATTTAAGTGATTGTCCACTAGGACTCTGAGATCCCTCTCACAGTTACTACTATTGAGCAGTAGTAACTATACTATACATGTACATTTGGTTTTTCTTGCCTAAATGTAGAACCTTGTTTTTTCACCATTGAATTTCATCTTGTTAGATAGTGTCCAGTGTTTAAGTCTGTCCAGATCCTCCTGTATCTTAAGCTTATCTTCTGGAGTGTTGGCTATTCCTGCCAGCTTGGTGTTGTCTGCACATTTGATGAGTTCCCCATCTATCCCCTCATCCAAATCGTTGATGAAGATGTTGAAGAGCACTGGGTCCAGAACAGAGCCCTGGGGCACCCCACTACACACTTCTCTCCATGTAGATGCGGTTCCATTGAGGACCACATGCTGAGTATGGCCAGTCAGCCAGCTACAAATCCATCTGGTGGTGATGCTGTCTAACCCACATTTTTCTATCTTATCAAGTAGTAGTTTGTGATCTACTTTATCAAATGCCTTACTGGAGTCCAAGTAAATTATATCCACAGCATTCCTCTGATCCACTAATTTTGTCACTTGGTCAAAGAATGCACAAGCAGCTGAAATATGACTTTATAATATTTTACACTTCATCAGAACCTCCTGGCTTAAATTAATACACATAGGTAAACAGAACTGGGCTTTTATTTTTTTTTAAAAAAATCTCTAACTAAAATTACAAAATTACAAAAGCCTAACCAGACATGGTTCTGCAACAATATGTGATTTTATGGTGTTCTCCAGATGTGTTAGGATTACAGCTTTCATGACTCCTAACCAGCATGGCCTACATCACCTTAAATATCTAGGAACTGTCACTCTAAAGCATCTGGAGGGCATGCAGTTAAAGGAAGCAATTAATGAGATAAATGAAAATACGAAGAATCAAGCAAGCAATATACTAATCTGGAACTGACAAAAAGAAAAACATGTTCTCTGATGACTATAGAAAAAAAATACTGTTTAGTCATCTCAAAGAATAGCAAACAGCAATGAATTTTGGAAACCCCCAAAGTATAGGTAGCCCTTGATGCACAACTGTAATGGAGCCTGGAATTTCCATTGTATATTATGATGGTTGTAAGTTGAGGCATCCACATGACCCATTCAATTTACAACATTCTTTGTGGTGGTCATTAAACAAACATGGAGGTTTAATCAAACACTGTGGTCATTAAGCGTACCTTTTCTCTGTAATGGGCATTTTTCCCCCAAGAAACCAGAAGTAAATTATAGTTTCCAGCAAAAACATTGCAAATTGTGGTCACATGGTCACAGGATGCTGCAATACCATTTCAACGGCTGTCTCCCCTCTACCCATCCCCATCTCCTATAAATACAGGCTAGATGTCAAGCACCTGAAATGCAATTATAGGATTATGGAGGGGAGGGATGGCATTTGAAACTTCAATATGGATTGTAAATATCTTCTTTTCAGGGGGTGGGGGGAGTCCTTGTAATTTTAAATGTTTACTAAATGACCACTCATAAGTTGAGGACTAGCTATATAAGGAATGAGGTAGCTTTGAGAAAAACAATATTGTGGGGAAACAGATTTTGTCCTCATTATGCACAATGCACAAGTAGTATAGTGCATAAAGACAGTGTACTGTACAATGTTGGGATTGACATCAAGAAGACGCAGATTCTAGTTTGTTCTTTGCAATGGAATCCCAAAGATGCTTTTTCAAGAGGCAACTGGACTTTCTTGTTTTTCTTTGAAGACCTTTTGCTTCTCATCCAAGAAGCTTCTTCAGTTCTGACTTGATGGTGGGGAATGGAACGATTTATATTCCTTGCAGACAGTTGGTCATTTGACCATTTCACCAATGCATGGTACAACATAGGAGAACAAACCTATGAGGGCAAGATTCTGTAGTCTATCTGCATTTAAAACACAAAGTCCACTCTTTTGAAGACAACAAAGTCCACATTTTGGACAGAGAGTACCATTGGTTTGAAAGAGGGGTTAAAGAGGCCATCTATGTCAAAATTGAACAGTTCTCTCTCAAAAGAGGGGGATGGATACAACATCATCTATCTCCTGTCTACAACACCATCCTTTCAGCAGTTCCAAGAAGGCTCCACAGCCATTTGCACTACTCAGGTGACATTGAAGACACAGATAAATCTTCAAGTGACCTCAATGACTCTCTAAAAGAATGCAAATGACCAGTTGTCTGCAAATAATTTAAATCCTTCCGTTCCCCACTGTCCAATCAGAGGTGAAGAAACTTCTTGGATGAGAATCAAAACATCTTCAAAGAAAAACAAAGTCCAGGTGCCTCTTGAAAAAGCACCTTTGGGGCAACCATCACCTGGATGACTGAGAATCGCCATAGATACTTTGCAATGGAAATTCATGGGGTGGACCAGCTTCTCTTTCTTTCAGTCAAACAACTCACATGGTTGTTGTTGTGAAGGAAAATGGGCATAGATAGTGCTAGGTATGCTCTCTTGAGCCCCTGAATGAAAAGGAGGATTATATTTGAAAGAAAGAAAGACATGGAAAGGAGCTCCAAGTCATTCAGTGTATGTATTATATCACGAGAAAACACTGAACTGTTTGGTCTCGTATTTCACATCTTATTTATTTGATATTTGATCCATCTTTTAGTCCCATGTATGAATGGCATGCAAAAACCCTGTGCTTATGAATCCCTATTTCTATTCTTTTGTGTAAACTCACAGCTTCCATCTTCCTCACAGGTTTTAACAAATTATACAAAAAGTAACATAGTAAACTGAGTGAGAATATTTTGTTTGGATTTCACAAATGAAGGGATAAGTAACTATGTAGTCCTGTTACACAGAAAGAAATAATGAGCTGAAAAATCTGCACCAATAAGAAACCTTATGGTTTTGGTCTCAAACGAATGGTGATGCTGATACCGAAACTGTAGAAGGGATTTGTTTTAAAGTGGTGTACAAAACTAGACCAAGCCACAAGCTGAAAATAACACAGCTGGAATTTAAAAACAACTCACCTAAACTTTGCAAAATAGTTCCCTAACTTCTTAACTTTGAAGCTCAAAAGTGCCTCAACCACATAATGGGTTAGAGCCACCCCTGCTGGTCCAGGGAAGTACAAATTAGGCCTCTCTGCATGAGATGTACATTCACAGGAGAGGGCCTATGGCATTTCCATTTCTGGTCTCCATCCTAGTTGACATCTTTACTTCCCCCCATGGGATCAATAGAAGCTGGGCTTAGCAGATGCTGCAAGCAGGAAGGAACAGTCAGATCAGGCAGAGTAGAACTTTTTGTAGAATTCTGCAGCAAGCACAATTCTTTTTTGCAACTGTTCAAAGCACCCCTATTTCCTGTACTTTCTTTATTTTATGTAAACAATAATTATTTCTCCTAACAGATTTTATAAGAGCAGCTTACAATGATTAAAATACTAATTAATTGATGAGGTGGCATTTTTTTTCTGTTTTACAACTTACACCATTTGAAGCCTCCCTGGCTGACCCCAATTTTCAGTCTGAAAAAAGGCCAATAGCAAGATTTTTTTTATTAAAGAGTTTTACAAAAACAAGATTTTACAATATATCCCCAAATCCCCCCCACCCCAAACCCGCCCACTTCCCCCCCACTTCCCAGAGCTAAATACAGGATTATAGTTATAATAATCTTATTCTAAATAAAAATATGCATAATATACAATTAATCAAATTCATAATGTGCTTTAACTCCCCTTTAACTGAAGCACAGGAAGCGAGGGAGGCCGCAACCCACCAAAAAGAAGGATCATCTCATTTACGATAGGCCATTAAGACACACCTCTTAGCCATTCAGTAAATAAGTGTGAAAACACTGTATTTCAGACATTAGTCTTTTTCTAAAATGTTCTTGTCTTTTGAAAGAAATTTTGAAAATACATTCGTTTTCGTTAATGAGAACTGATGGGGAAAAAAGAGAAGATTTTTCCCCCTTGCATAGTAGGTTTTAAAAGGAATTCCTTTTTGTATGATATGCAAATCACTCATCACTTGTTGTGTGAGAGTCCAGATTCACCCTCCTAGATGAGATACCCATAAGAAACATAATCCAATCCTGAGTTATATATGTCTGAAGATTAGAATAATTTAGATCATTAAGCAGCCACACTGAGAAAAAGCAAACTGCCTCCTAAGACAGGTGGCTGCTGTAGCCACTTCATGATGTATCACTTTAAATATCTGCTCAGATTGATGTCTGTAGGTGGATGCACAGCTGTTGGATGGAGCATGAGTACTGCTTTTGCTGCCAGGAAAAAAGTCCACAGAAGGGAGTGTATAACAGAAAAGAACAACAGGACCCATAGCGGGTGGATATGAAAGATACAACTTCCAATTCAAGCAGTGGAGATTTAAAGATTTCCTATCAACAGAGTAAAAAAACTCCCAGGGCAGGAGAAGAACCCTTCATAATATTCTTTGTTTTATTTAATTATGTTAAGTTTTTAAGAAGAGACTGAACAGCCATTTGTCTGAAATGGTATAGGGTTTCCTGCCTTAGCAGGGGGTTGGACTAGATGACCTCCAAGGTCCCTTCCAAATAATAATAATAATAATAATAATAATAATAATAATAATAATAATAATAATAATAATAAATATAATAAATATAATAATAATAATAATAATAATAATAATAATAATAATAATAATAATAATAATAATAATAAATAATAATAATAAACTGGTTTTGTTTTGCTTTGTTTTTTTGTAATATTTGGTTTGCTAGTTTCCACGGGAATTCAAAGGTCGCTTTTCTTCATACCCCAAGTCAGGTTGTTGATCCCTTTCTTCTAATGTATCCTGAATTCAGTCAAAATAGTTTTGAGCTGAAGTCTGTAATTGCTCCTTGGATGAGTCGCTCTATGTGCACTTTGACTGTGGGATTCATTGGGCCCAAACCAACTGCCACACAGTTCTCAAATCGTCTGAGGGTTTGTATGGTTCAGAATCTTTTCCTTGTGAGCCTTTCTAACACAACACTTTTCTTCCCTTGCTTCCCTCCACCCCACATTACGCTTTTGCATGTCTAGATAGATCTGTTGTGTTATGTATTTAGGCAAAACACTCAATGTGTTCTTGCAGTCTTCTGTTTCCTAAGCACAGTCCAACCACCTTGTGATCTCAGATCTCCCCTACTGGGTATATGATACTGATTTTTTGCAAGCTTCTTGGAATATCGGGGACTTAAGTTAATGCAAATGGTTGACTTTCAAGCACCGTCAGGTCAAATCCACATTTTCCGCTTGGCCCCTCGCTGCTATGGGCCCCTCACTGCTTCCTCATGAATGAAGACACAACTCTCCTCTCACTACCAGTCCATTACAATGCATCCCATTTGTGTTTTCCAGACTTAGTTCAAAATGGCTGTTTTTGATCTGAGGCACTATAAACCCTTCCAGTGCTTCATTTCATTTTAGTAACAATAACACCTCTGATTGGCTGCAGTACCTGGCATGGCTTCTCTGCCCGCCCACACAAGAGGCAGTTGGTAAAGCTGTATAGATAGGAAAAGCAAGAAGGAAGGGATTGACCAATTGGGTCTTGCGGTAGTCTGCATTGAGCACCAGCCCAGCCTCATTGCCAATTCACTGCAAACTAGGCTGGAATTTCTGAAGTTGGCTTAAGAAACAGCTGAGAGCAGCATTTATGTCTGAACTGAGCTCAGTATCACTCTCAGTATCACTTCCTGTACAACGTTAACATGGTCTAGCCAGCTATTCAATTATCCTGTCATCAGTCTGTTGTTTATTATTAATGTATTGTGTATTCTCCTGCAGTTTCCAAACTGAGCCTCCACATTATCATACTCCACCAGGCTATACAATGCTTTGTTTTCCTATTTTCTTTAAACCAGGAATAAGCAATTACAACCAAAATCCAGATTCAGCCCTTAGCCTCTTTTTATGGTTACCAGAGCTGAAGACCAAACAAAAGAAATTTGTCAGGTCAATCATATAGCTCAGGGGTGTCAAACTCAATTTCATTGAGGGCCACATCAGCATTGTGGTTGCCCTCGGGGGGCCGGGTGGGTATGGCCGGGGTGGGCATGGCCTACTGGGTGGGCATGGCTAGAGTGCGAATGGCCTACTGGGTGGGCATGGCCAGCTCTACATCATTGGCATCAAGGGTGCCTATGGGGGCCTGGGCAGGAGTGGGACAGATCTGGGGATCTCTGGCAGAAGGAGGGTCTCTGGGCCAGGGCCAAGGCAGTGGGGGCCGTTCCCTCACTGTTTCCAGGATGGCTTCAGGGGCCACATGAAACCACTTCGCGGGCTGGATCTGGCCCCCGGGCCTTGTGTTTGACATGTCTGATATAGCTAACACACATAGTAGACTTTGTTTTTTCTATCACCATCCAACTGAGAAAAAAGATTAAAGATCTCACATCCTTCTGCACTGTTCACTATGCCATTGTATAGTTTGACTGCTAAAATATGAAAAAGTCTGCTTAAAAAAGTGCCTACTTCTGTTTTAAAGAAGGCAAGCCAAAGTTTATTGACTGAATGTAGTTCTCCAAACCCTGTTTTGGTATTTTCTGAGTACTCAATATTGTCTTTAAAGATATGGCCACCAAGCCAGGAAGAAGGAAAAGGCTGAATGGGCATCACCCTACACTGTTTATGACTGTCCACATATTCCATGGCAGTAACTTAGAAAAAATGGCATTGGTCTGTTTCAACACAGTCATTTCCTGGAGACAGTATGGCAGGGGCCCTTCAATTTAAAATGTGACTATTGACTCATAAATATTGTATTTACCTTCAGGACACTGCAAAATCCATTATGTTCACAATAGACCAATACATCCTCTCATATTTCTGTCTTTGTTGGCATGTTTACATTTTGCTTAAAGGTGTTGATACACTATTTGGTTACAAAGATAGATTTTCATCAATATCTTTATTCTACAGCCTTCTTTTAGAGGTGTTGCTCAAAAAGAGATTTGTCTTTCAGCAGAATTCAGCTGAAGCTAATGACAGTTAATCAGGACCCAGTCTTTCCCCATGAATATGAGGAAAAAGTATATGGACGTTCTTTGCAGGTGCGTTTGTGTGTGTGTTGGTGTTTTCAAATATCATTCAAAGTTCTGACTTTGAGTGAGTGTCCAAGTCTGAGCAGAGCTCTAAGGTGAGTTACAGCTCAGAGTTCTCTCAGGAAAAATCTGCATTTTGACCTAGAGGGTCCTGATTGTCTTGAACATATAGCTTGCACTGAAAAATCATAAACTGTGAACAAGAAAGGATGCTCTCTTCAACCAATATGAAGAAAAAGCAAAAACGTGATTATAATCAAACTAGGACTTTTGCACGAATCTTTTACAGAGCAGAAAGTAATAGCAGAAGAAGGAGCAGAAGGAACTAACAATGCAAGAGGAACTGTCTTCTGTGTAATTTGGTCTTGTAAGGATAGGAAAAAGATACAGGTTGGCAAATGAAAAACTGATGCAAAATGTTTTCAATGGTTCATCTAAATCAGGGGTGTTAAACTGCTGGCCCGTGAGCCAGTTGCATCATACAGAGGCTGCACCCACCCCAGGTCCAGCAATGCAAAAAAAGTCACGATATATTCTAATAAATAACAGTGATATATGGACACAACTGGGTAGAGCAATGACTTTGATTTATGAAGAACTATTCTCTCTGAGAAGCATGAGGAAATTGGACTGGAAACACGAGCTCCCGCTGCCAGGGAAGCCACATCAGCATTAGCACTAATTGAATCTCATCTATAGTGATCAGGAAGGCTGGAGTTGGGTGAGCCTCTTATAGTATAAAATAGCAATGAAGTGAATTGGAATCAAGGAAGTATTTTCAAAGAGAGCAGCAGAATTGGTAATTGAAAGAAATGCCATAAGGATGATTGAAGAGAAAGAGGTTATGAGCCACTATTTAATTATGCCTGAATCAGAGGCAGTTGGTCGTTCTTCCACACCAAGAAATCAAAGATACAGCTGCATCATTTTCTCTGGTCTAATAGATTCACCCCTTTTAATTTTATGACTAAAAAGTCTTTGTGATCATGAATGAAAGCAACATAAAAATGCATATAGGCTGTTAACTGTACAATGAGTCTGGCTGCAGCCATCTTCCTCTTCATTCTAAGTTGCCACATAGAACGGAGGGTGGGGTGGGGGGCTTGCCCTGGTCCTTCACTGCTCAAAATAATCTTCTGCCCCATGGGAACCAAGGTCATCTACTGCTCCCACAATCAGGGACTGGGCGTTGTATAAGAAAACCCGCCAAATGAATACTGTATATTGGGGAATGTAGTGATGATATAGTTTTTTGGGGTGGGACATTATACATTGTAACTGGGGAATTTTTTAGTGGGAATTTCAGACTTGGTTTCACTTTTGATAGTGCTGATACTTTGTAACTAATAAACATGTTCTTTGAGGAATTTCCAAGCCTCGGAGTTCTACTTTATTTGTCTCTGTCTGTGGGAACTATGACATAGGCTTAGAGAAAAGAAATTTCCTACCTCTCTTGCTTATTTCCTGTCTTAGATGAACAAGTAATTCAAACTATCCACTCATTTAAGTGCTGAGTGAAGACTGTATCAAGGGGGCTGAGCATCCACATTTGGGTAATACGTTTTAGCCAGGACTTTTAATGGGCAGGCCCTATGATACATCTAAGCTGGACTTGCCTTACGTGGCAGATTGGTAGAAGGTCACAATCTTTTTTTTGCTCTTCCCAAAACTACTTGGCTAATTCTGATGCAGTGAAGAATCCACTGCCAGCCAGTCAAGTTTGACCATGGAATGGGAAGAGTGTACATCCTGTCCTTTGCCTCAGGAAGCACAGTGTTTTTAGCTGGTCTGATTATCGCTAATGATGTGTGATAAGTAATACAAGACAATGTGGGACATCTTTACTGGTCCCAGGGACCCTATCCTTGCATATGAACTTTAACTTCAGTAAGGCATTTTATAAAGTAGGTCACAACCTACTACTTGATAAGACAGAAAAATGTGGGTTAGACAGCATCACTACCAGATGGATTCGTAACTGGCTGACCGGCTGTACTCAGCGTGTGGTCCTCAATGGAACTGCATCTACATGGAAGGAAGTGTGTAGTGGAGTGCCCCAGGGCTCTGTTCTAGGCCCAGTGCTCTTCAACATCTTCATCAACGATTTGGACGACGGGATAGATGGGGAACTCATCAAATTTGCAGACAACACCAAGCTGGCAGGAATAGCCAACTGTCAACGTTGCTAACATCAAATGTTCTTGCTTTGACAAAAGATGAAGAAGCAGCTATTTCATATTTAAAACTTGTGTGTTACTTTAGAGCTAGAATCATTTGTTGCTGGCAGGGAGGAGGAAGAATGTCTTTCAAGGCTGTTTTGAAATAAGAGAAGATAAGAGTTTGGCGGGTTGTCTAAAAGAAGGGAAAACTGACCCTTCAAACTAATTGGAGAATGTGATTAATGACAGCAATGAAAAGGAGGACAATTGTGTTTAATATATTGTGCTAAGGGGAGGGGAATTCAGATTTGCTGATGTTATAGGGCTCTAATAAAAGACTTTTAAGGTAAACAATGCCTCAGAGTCCTTTGAAGAGCTCATTCTGTTGGAAACTTGACACCAACACTCCAGAAGATAGGCTTAAGATACAGGAGGATCTGGACAGACTTGAACACTGGGCACTATCTAACAAAATGAAATTCAATGGTGAAAAAAGTAAGGTTCTACATTTAGGCAGGAAAAATCAAATGCACAGGTATAGTACAGGTGGTATCTTGCTCAATAGTAGCAACTGTGAGAGGGATCTCGGAGTCCTAGTGGACAATCACTTAAATATCAGCCAGCAGTGTGCTGCAGCTGCCAAAAAACCAACACAGTGCTAGGCTGTATTAACAGGGGGATAGAATCAAGATCATGTGAAGTATTAATACCACTTTACAATGCCTTGGTAAGGCCACACTTGGAATACTGTGTCCAGTTTTGGTCACCACGATATAAAAAAGATGTTGAGACTCTAGAAAGAGTATAGAGAAGAGCAACAAAGATGATTAGGGGACTGGAGGCTAAAACATATAAGGAACGGAGGGGACATGACAGCAGTGTTCCTATATCTCAGGGGCTGCCCCAAAGAAGAGGGAGGCAAGTTATTCTCCAAAGCGCCTGAAGGCAGGACAAGAAGCAACGGATGGAAACTAATCAAGGAGAGAAGCAACCTAGAACTAAGGAGAAACTTCCTGACAGTGAAAACAATTGATCAGTGGAACAACCTCCCTCCAGAAGCTGTGAATGCTCCAACACTGTAGGTTTTTAGGAAGAGACCGGACAGCCATTTGTCTGAAATGGTATGGGTTTCCTGCCTGAACAGGGGGTTGGACTAGATGACCTTCCAACATCATCATCATCATCATCATCACCATCACCACCATCTTCCTCCTCCTCCTCCTCCTCCTCCTCCTCCTCCTCCTCCTCCTCATTATTATTATTATTATTATTATTATTATTATTATTATTATTATTATTATTATTGTGTTACTGATCATCATGGATTATAACTGTTGATCCTACAAGTTGTTGAATTACACATTGGTTTATAAAAACATACTCTATTTGGTTTGAATACCTATTTGTGTTTCTCTCCAGGTTATTCAGGAACCTTATCTGAAAAAAATGACCTGAGTTATGAAAACTCTAGCAATGCCATTTCTGGTTGCACTACTAAGCAATTACAATCTGGATAGGACACGCATGGCCAGGGAATTCCTGCTGGCTTCTTCCATAATAGAGTTCTACCATCCCCTAATATAAAGGCAGATAGTCACTTATTACAGTACTTATAGAAACAGTTTCCCCATATCCTCAGACCCAGGGCTGCTTCTCCTGAAGGACTGTGTAAATGCTTGCATTACTGTTATTGCTGATTTTTTTTACAGCTTTATGACTGATTTTTTTTGTATATTTTTTCTAGATTGTCCACTTCAGTAAAGGATTCAAAGCAGATTGCTATTTGATGATAACCATTTGATGATAACAGCATTTCTTACTTCAGAAGGGAGAGAACTCCAAAGAGCAGGAACCACAGGCTTCTAAGAAAAATGACATAATTTGAAACATTCGTAGAGAATCAAGACAACTTATTAAAGTGTATATATAAAGTGTTATTCAGATGTGAAACAGCGACAGAACAAATAAAAAAATGCATACAAAACTGATGTAAAACTTTAAAGAATCAGTCACAACACAGTAATGGGAAGAATTATGAAACAAATCTATAAAATTCATCTCTATAATAGAAGAGAAAACGGGTACAAAATGTTCTATAAATAATATACAATTCCACCAATAATTGCCAAAAAAGACAAACTGTACGGTATCAATGTTGGAAATGATACGAGACAGAAGGAACACTTCACCATATGTAGTGAACTTGTAAACACACACACACACACACAAGAACTGGAAAGAAATACAGAGTGCTACTGAGAGAATTTTTAGAAACTAAATTTGAAATGAAATAACAATTCTTCTTACTAGGCACAATTACAAAACATATTAACCCCCAAATATCACACTTTACTAAGATATATGTTTATGGTTGCAATGATAAATTTAACACAACGTTGGAAAAGAAATATATTACTAAAGATATCACACTGGGAACTTAAATGTAGTGAACATGCCAAAATGCTAAAATTAACAATATATAATCACAACAGAAGTTTAACCAAACTTGAACAAGACTGACTTCCATACATACTATATATAATGCAGCAAGGCAGATGTAAGTTTTTAGATTAACACTAACCCCTTAGTGCAGGGGTGTCAAACTCAATTTCATTGAGGGCCACATGAGCATTGTGGTTGCCCTCGGGGGGCCGGGTGGGTATGGCCAGGGTGGGCGTGGCCTACTGGGTGGGCGTGGCCAGCTCTACATCATTGGCATCAAGGGTGCCTATGGGGGCCTGGGCAGGAGTGGGACAGATCTGGGGATCTCTGGCAGAAGGAGGGTCTCTGGGCCAGGGCCAAGGCAGCGGGGACCGTTCCCTCACTGTTTCCAGGATGGCTTCGGGAGCCACATGAAACCACTTCGCGGGCTGGATCTGGCCCCTGGGCCTTGTGTTTGACATGTCTGCCTTAGTGTTACGGGGGAAAAGAATTGACTAACAAATTGAAGTCGGAAGCATACAAATTTAAAATGTTTATAAATATTGAACATTAATTGGTATACAACAAAAGGAAAGTTAGAAACTAATATTTATCTGTAAGGTTTTAATAGTTCCCCCATATCCTTAAATAATAGTTATTATTAAATAACTATTATTATTAGAGAAGCTTTGGCCCCTAGATCAGAAATTTTAATTCTTTCTCACAGTGTTAAAACAATTTACTGTTATTTATGGTTATTTTCTTATCAATATACTGAGCATTAATTGTACAGTCTCAATTACACATTTGTCCATTTATTGATTTTATACTTCTGTATCAACTATTCTATTTTTGTTTTGTTTTCTCCCATTGCTTGCTTTTTTTTGCTCTTTTTTCTAATATAACAGGACTAGGAAGGATGCATTCCATCCAGGAATTGACAAAAGACATCTGAAACTAATTGGTGCTGTTTCCATTCTATTCCCACCCCCGAATCCTGACTGCAGAGTTCAAAAATATTCATTTACTTATGATTTGCTGCAGCTGGAGCTTTATCATCTTCCCCAAAAGGAAAAAGTTGCAGGTTGGTTGGATTGAAAGAAAGTTCGTTTCTTCAGGAAGGAATGCATCTCTGTCTCCTTCAAGATCAACCCCCCCCCCAAATAAACATTAACTACCTTAAGAATTGACCACCACAATTCTCCTGACCATATTTTTCTCTATCCAAAAAATGTCATATTCCAACATACAGCATCCAAACCACACCACACAGTCGACTGCCACACAAAAACTAACCCTACCATACACAAAAGGGGTGTCAAAAATAGCAGCCAGAATTCTCCAACCCCTATAAATTGCAATAGTCCATAAAGCCACAGCCACACTCTGCCAGGAATTACCCAGAACCAAAGACAAGATACAGAAGGTTGAAAGAAACAATGTAATCTACAAAATCAACTGTAACAATTGCAACCATTTCTATGTGGGACAAACATCACGTCAATTAAAAACCAGGATCCATGAACACCGGCTAGCAGTCAAACACCACAATCCCAAATCCTTAATCTACCTATACCAACACCAAACAGCACCAGTTTGATTAGAACAACACTAAAATCATTGGCCACACTACGATCCACCACGATTGTGAGTTCATTCCACAAGCAATTCCATCAACAGAAACATTAACCTACAACCAGCCTACAAACACCTCAGAATACAAATCAACTGCACAACCAACCAGAGACAGCACCAACCCTCAACCAAACCACACAAGCCACTTGTCCCCCCTCAGCAGTTCATCTTCCAAAACCCCTGACCTGAAGTAACCTCCCCATCACGAGACCCAATCACAAGCCTTTCTCTGATGACTTATACCTGACCCATAAGAAGACCCTCATTTGACACACCCATACCTGAAGCCCTTATATACAGAAGAGCACTGGCACAGACACCCCCTAAATGCCACTGAAATTGTTACCTAGCCTGGTAACGAAAGGTTTGGAAACCAACCCAAAAGCTGGGAGAACAAACCTTCACCCTTATCTCTTGACCATACTGAAAAAACTAGGAAGTGCATGGATCAAGTTGACAAAAGGCTAAGAATATGCTATAGAAGGCCCTATCCACCTATGTTGTTGTTAGTTGCGAAGTCATGTCCGACCCATCGTGACCCCATGGATAACATTCCTCCAGGCCTTCCTGTACTCTACCATCTTCTGGAGTCCATTTAGGCTCACACCTAGTACTTCAGTGACTCCATCCAGCCACCTCATTCTCTGTCATCCCCTTCTTCTCTTGCCCTCAACTTTCCAAGCATTAGGCTCTTCTCCAGTGAGTCCTTTCTTCTCATTAGGTGGCCAAAATATTTGAGTTTCAATCTCAGGATCTGGCCTTCTAAAGAGCAGTCAGGGTTGCTTTCCTCTAGGACTGACCAGTTTGATCGCCTTGCAGTCCAAGGGACTCACAGGAGTCTTCTCCAGCACCATAGTTCAAAGGCTTCAATTCTTTGGCACTCAGCTTTTATTATGGTCCAACTTTCACAGCTATACATTGCAACTGGGAAGACCATAGCCTTGACTATACACACTTTTGTTGGCAGGGTGATATCTCTGCTTTTTAGTGTGCTGTCTAGATTTGCCATGGCTTTCCTTCTGAGGAGCAAGCATTTTTTAATTTCTTGGCTGCAGTTCCCATCTGCGGTGATCTTGGGGCCCAGGAAAATAAAATCTGTTACTACCTCCATTTCTTCCTCATCTATTTGCCAGGAATTGAGAGGGTTGGATGCCATGATCTTCATTTTCTTAATGTTTAGTTTCAACTTTTGCACTCTCCTTCTTCACTCGCAACAAGAGGCTCTTTAGTTCCTCTTCACTTTCTGTCATTAGAGTGGCATCATCTGCATATCTTAGTTTGTTGATATTTCTCCCAGCAATCTTAATTCCAACTTTTCATTCATCTAGCTCTGCCTTTCTCATGATGTGCTCTGCATATAAGTTAAATAGGCAGGGCGACAGTATACAGCCTTGCCGGACTCCTTTCCCAATTTTGAACCAATCAGTGGTTCTCTGTCTAGTTCTTACTGTTGCTTCTTGACCCGCATATAGGTTTCTCAAGAGACAAATAAGATGGTCTGGTACTCCCATCTCTTTAAGAACTTGCCACAATTTGTTGTGATCCACACAATCAAATGCTTTAGCATAGTCAATGAAGCAGAAGTAGATGCTTTTCTGGAACTCCCTAGTTTTCTCCATGATCCAGCATATATTGGCAATTTGATCTCTAGTTCCTCTGCCTCTTTGAAATCCTGCCTGTACTTCTGGTAGTTCTTGATCCACATACTGCTGGAGTCTAGCTTGTAGGATTTTAAGCATAATTTTACTAGCATGTGAAATGAGTGCAATGGTGCGATAGTTTGAACATTCTTTGGCACTGCCTTTCTTTGGAATTGGAATGTAAACTGATCTTTTCCAATCCTGTGGCCACTGTTGAATTGTCCAAATTTGCTGGCAAATTGAGTGTAGCACTTTTACTGCATCATCTTTTAAGATTTTGAATAGCTCAGCTGGAATACTGTCACCTCCACTAGCTTTGTTGTTGCTTAGCTTTCCTAAGGCCCATTTCACATTCTAGGATGTCTGGCTCGGGGTCAGTGACCACCTCATCATGGTTATCAGGGACGTTAAGCTCATTCTTGTATAGTTCTTCTGTGTAATATTGCCACCTCTTCTTAATCTCTTCTGCCTCTGTTAGGTCCCTGCCATTTTGGTCCTTTATCATGCCCATTTTTGTATGAAACGTTCCCTTTATCTTTCCAATTTTCTTGAAGAGATCTCTGGTTCTCCCTATTCTATTGTTTTCTTCTATTTCTTTGCACTGTTCATTTAATCTTTATGCTGTTAGTTAATTCATTTTGGCACTTTCAGAATTCTGACAGATTATTTTCTACCATGTGTTAGTCTCAATACATTTCTTAAATTTCATATGGTAAACTGAGCCACATAAATATATTGCATAAAGAATTATAAACAATACATTATATTGTAATTTTTTTCCCTTTCTTAACTTCAGATACATATGTATTCAATTATTTTAAACATTCTTTCTCATAACCTTCACCTTTATAAATGTACTTTTTTCAAAGCAGAATTTTCTAAACATATTATATCTGAAAATTTACATTCTTAACATTAATCTCTTCTTCGGAGGGTGGAGGAAGGTACAAGGGGACCAGCTGTCCTTGAATTTCATCAAGAGAGAAGCTTTTTGAGGAAGTAGCAAGAGTAGTGATCCATGTAAATCAGTTGTTCTTGATTTTTAAGGAAAATAAAACTGAACATAGTCAAACATGTGTCATGGATGTGAAGAAAGTGGATTTTAATTTGCTCAGAGGATGGTGAATAGGATCCCATACAGGAGAAACTATTGGAGAAAGGAGCTCAAGAAGGTAGTGGGGCTGAAATAATCGTGGTTCAATTTAAATCACCCGAGCAACCTCCCCCACCCACCCCTTTTTTTTGCTAATTCAGTTCATATAAATCAGATTGGTGTGTTTTGGATCCTGTTGATTAAACAATGCTATCTCTCAGGATCCAGGAAATGTCTTCCCTCTTGCAGCACTTTCCACCTGAAATAGCCTCTCCTCAGAGATCTGTGTGCTCCCATGTATGTTTGGAATTTTTAAAAACCTTGTCTCTTCTCCTGGCCTTGGAACTGTGGAGGCCCTAATTAATTGTGGTTTTTATAGTAGTTGTAGTGAATATTGTTAGACCATGCACAATCTGTTCTCTCATTTTATTATTTTTACTCTTTTAAAAGGTAATCTGCCCAGATGTTCTCTGTAGTTGGGTGGCTTTTGAATATAAATAAATACATTTAATCAAAATGTCAAACCAAACTGATTTTCAATTTGATTTGAACTATTACATTGATTTAATTATCTGAATTGGATCACTGAATTATCTGAACTGCTTCTTAATTAGGGAAGGCTTAATTGCAATACTTCTCTACACTGAAATAAAGTATTACCAGGCTTGAAAAAAAAACCACTGGCTGAACACTCACATTGTCTTTAATAAGTTGACACTTTAAAGCAGCTGCATCTTTTTTTTAAAATTCACATGGAAACCCCAAAGTCAAAATTCTTTAATGAACATCACAAGGACACTGGTTGCATACTTGCTGAAGTCCAAATCTCTACCAACTAATTTTTAAAATTTAGGGGTTTTCCCCACAGTTCGGATCAAGTGCTCTCCAGCCATAAAATTAATCTGGCAGAGAAATTGATATCTCTATTGTTAATCCCAGTTGCCACTATTCTGTTTCCCATGGAGTATGTGCTAAGCAAAGGGATCATTCAATCTCTTTGGTTTGATTGGCCTCTTCTTTTCTCAACGCTTGGAACTGGATGGCAACTAAATTAAACCCATTCACTAGTTGAACCACCCATCAGAATTCACCCTCTTTCTGTGTGCAAGAGAGAAAAAGTAGAAAGGGCTAAGTCTGTACTTGTCTTTGCCTGTGGGAATGGAGACCTGGAGCTAAAATCTCACTCCTCCCTTTACCTGTTGCCTCTCTCACCAGGTGGCAATTGAAAGAGAAAGTTGGCTCAGGTAATAACGGGGGAACTAAAAGATGACCAAGTCATAAAGATATGACAAAATAAGTCATTGGGAAATGTTTATCTTGGCTTTGGTCAGGTGAAGAAAGGCTCATATGTAACTCTAATAGTATTTTGTTTTTAGCTGTTTCTAGATGGTCATGCTCATCAAAACTATTCCATCAACCTGCTTTGCAAAGGTGCATTCAACTCATTTTCTCCTCTTTTGCAGCTTTACTGGTAGCAATATAGCTGAAATTGGTCTTTCAACATTTGCAAATTCTGCTGGCATCATTTGTGAAAATATAGTGTATGTATGTAGAACTTTGCAGTGTTATATAATGTTATTTTAAATAATATTACAACTTAGTCTATTCAAAAAAGAGTATGCCAATACGTATTTAAATATAACAAATGCTTTTGCATTTTTAAAAAGAATTATAGAAAGCAGTGGTTAGAATGCAGTACTTCAGGCTACTTCTGCTGACTGCTGGCTACCTGCAGTTCGGCAGTTTGATTCTCAGCGACTCAAGCTTGGCTCAGCCTTCCATCCTTCCGAGGTCAGTAAAATGAGGACCCAGATTGTTGGGGGCAATATGCCAACTCTGTAATTAGCTTAGAGAGGGCTGTAAAGCACTGTGAAGTGGAATATAAGTCTAAGTGCTATTGCTATACAGAACAAAGCACAGTATATTTGAAATGCAGAAAGTTGGTAGTCACAGTTTACACAAGATTTTAGCAAAATTACTTGAGATACCTCAGAGGAAAAAAAATACCCAATGCATGGAAAAATGCTAAAGTGATTCTTATATGCAAGAAAGGGGCCCAAGATGATTTAAAGAACTATTGCCTAATAAGCCTTCTTTCAATCATCTACAACAGGGGTGTCAAACTCAATTTCATTTAGGGACACATCAGCATTGCAGTTGCCCTCAGGGGGCTGGGTGGGTATGGACAGGGTGGGCGTGGCCTACTGGGTGGGCATGGCTAGAGTGCATATGGCCTACTGGGTGGGCGTGGCCAGCTCTACATCGTTGGCATCAAGGGTGCCTATGGGGGCCTGGGCAGGAGTGGGACAGATCTGAGGGTCTCTGGCAGAAGGAGGGTCTCTGGGCCAGGGACAAGGCAGTGGGGGCCGTTCCCTCACTGTTTCCAGGATGGCTTCGCGGGCCGCATGAAACCACTTTGCGGGCCGGATCCGGCCCCCGGGCCTTGTGTTTGACATGTCTGATCTACAAGGTTTTCACTGGGATAATAGCAAATAAGAATATTGAAAACATTAAATGATGCACAGCCAAAGGAGCAAGCAGGGTTCAGAAGTGGCTACAGCACAATGGATCACATCCAGGTTGTTCAGCAAGTCATTGAAAGATACAAGTACATCATGCCTCTGTGCATGGCTTTCATTAACTATGAAAAAGCATTTGAGTTAGTATTCCAGAAAGCAATAATTAATGCATTGCTCAACCAAGATGTAGACACTGCTTACATAAACTTACTACAATCAATATATGAAAAAACAATGGTGACAATTTACCTTAATGATCTTAAAGTGGAAGTCGACATAGAACGAGCTGTATGACAATGCGATACAATATCACCTATCCTTTTCTCAACCTGCCTCAAAGAAGTATTTTATAAACTTGATTGGGCAAAAGATGGAATAAAAATCAATAAAAGGTTCCCCCGCACATGCGTGCTAGTCGTTTCTGACTCTAGGGGCCGGTGCTCATCTCCGTTTGAAAGCCGAAGAGCCAGCGCTTGTCCGAGGACATTTCCGTGGTCATGTGGCCAGCATGACTAGATGCCAAAGGTGCACGGAACGCTTTTACCTTCCCACTATAGTGGTCCCTATTTTTCTACTTGCATTTTTATGTGCTTTCAAACTGCTAGGTTGGCAGAAGCTGGGATGAGTAACAGGCACTCACTCTGTTACATGGCACTTGGGATTTGACCGGCCAAACTGCTGACCTTCTGATCGATAAGCTCAGCGTCCTAAATCACTTGCTGTTTGCAAATGATGTTCTCTTCTCACAAGATGCAGAAAAGCTACTAAGACACATACAAGAGCTGCACGAAGCAGAAGAACCACTTGGCTTAAAAATAAACCTGAAAAAGAGCCAGGTTATGTTTAATAAATTCACTAAAGAAAGAAATAAAATATATCTGGAGAAAAACTAGACATAGTAGACCACTACATATACCTTAGCCAACAGATCTCAATGGAAGATGATACAATAAAGGAAACTGAACAGCATGTTAAATGTGGTTGGCAGGCATTCGGCAAGCTAAGCATAATTTTCAAGAACAATCTCCTGCTATGCTGGAATTGAAAAATTTTTGATCAATGTGTGCTATCTGTTCTAACCTAAGCATTGACACTCACCTCACAATCGATACAAAATCTACAAGTGGCTCAAAGAGCCATGGAAATATACATGCTCTGCATTACAAGACAAGATAGAAAGAACTGCACATGGTTTGGAGAAGAAACAAAAATATACAGTATCATCAAGAGAGTAAAAGAATTGAAATGGTCACATAGCAAGAAAAGCTGATGGCAGGTAGACCAAGGCAGTCATAGAATGGATCCCTCTTGATATAAAGTGTTGTGTACTGGGTTCGTTGCTTGAGAGAAGAGACGAGGCGAGTGAGTTCAGTCAGGAACATTCTTTATTGCTTGCAGGAACTGAACTGGGGAACAGGGCCGCGAATGTAGCTATTTATACCCTGGCCTCTAGGTGGCAACTAATAGGTTTAAAGCAACCTATTGCTGCCCTAGAGGCAGCCAATGGCAGCACTGGAGATGGGTTGTCTGAGGAGCTGGGAGCAGTTAGCCGGTTTCTTGCTTAAGCAACCTTCCAGCATTCAAACCCCCACATGGTACACTCAGTAAAACAAGGCCCAATACATTATATAAAGCATCTACAAAAGGGACCTAAAACAAGATGGAGCGACTATATGAGCAAGTATTGTCGACCCAATTGGCAAAAAAAAAGCTCAGGACTGTATTAGTTGGGAACATGCAGAAGAGACCTTCATCCTGCAGTGGATCAACAATGGCTAAAATGATGATGATGATGAACCTTAGCCAGGACATCTAAAATGTACATGAAATATACTTAGCATTACTTGTAGGGTAGGGAAAGAAATAAATTAGAAACTATGGTTCATAATTTTGGCTTGTCCCCTAAACCATGCTTAGTAATTGGTATTAATTGAAAACTGATACAAAGATATTTAGTCTTTGTTTTGTAGCTGCTGCAGAGGAGAGGAATTATATTGCTCAAATGTGTTCCTGTAGCACCATTATAGTTTATTGATAATTCTGAATAGAGTCAGTTTTAATAGAGCCCATAAATATATTCATTCTGTCTGCTGCTCTTTTATTAACCAGCCTTTCTTGACTTCCCCCTTCCCAGACACAATGTTCTTGATTCATATCAGGCTACTATGTGCTCACAATTCATACATTTAGAAAAAAAGAAAAAAGCAGGAAACCTGCAATTCAGTTTTTAGTTCATAAGTATTGATCTTGAGATTTTGGTCACAGCCCCAGGTAGCTCCAAACACTGTTAGTAATTGTATTGTTAATGGGCACAAAAGAGGTAATTATTATATACATCAGTGGAGAGCATCTTTAGTGTGTATCAGTATATTGCATGCTCCTTCTTCTAGATGGGATGCAGGCAATTGTATATTGGCATGCAAGATAGTCTCTAGATGGACTTTGTACTTGTGGCATACAAATTATAATGTGCTGGACTGAGTGCTACTGTCATTATTGTTATACATGTGAATGATATATGATCAAGGCTAGCAATTCAGATTACTAGACTTTAGTAAGACTTTCTGTCTCACTGAAAACCATGTTGATCAAAGCAATGATGGGTGGCAGAAGTGGATCCATCTAGCAATGATTAAGGCATATGGAAAATTATGACTTGGCAAGTAATGAGAATAAAGAGCCTGAGTAAACAAATGGAAAAAAATGCTGCTGTTTTATTTGTAGTCTGGACAGAGTCTTCAGAAAAAGTGATTGGGCTGAGTGGAGATTGAGTGACTAGAGAATACTTCCTTACACAAATGTTTGTGCTCCCACCCACCGTGTATTAAAGCATGCATGTACACATGGAAGAATGATTAAAAATGCATGATTGATTTTAACTGATATGATAAAACTTTGAGAGAATTAGAGTACAAGAATCATCTGAGGTCCTGAAAGTGAGTCAGACTATTATTTGGTAATGTCAAGAGTGGATCCTAGGGACAGTGAGCCTGGAAGTACAGTAAAAGAAAAAAAGTGAAAAAAAGCACCCACACCCCACAATCAAACTTTGAATGAAAGTTAGAAAGTCTTCATGCAGAAGAATTAAATGCATATGTGTTGTTGTACAACCAGCTGAAGCTATTCATATAGAAGAGATTATGTGCTTGCCATATGTCGGACACTTTCTTTCATGGTACCATGACATTCTCCCTCATCCCCCAGTTCATTTTTATGTGTGGGAGTCTTATCACAAAAAACAGAATAATAATAAGGGAAATACCATTTGCTGAGATGGCATTATCTATAAAGCTAGAAATATCTGCTCATGTATTGGAGAATGTGGCTTGGGCAGCTGAGAAGACATAAAATGAAGCAGGATGAATAAAGTGTCCCAAACAGAGTTTATTAAATGTGCATGTTTTTAAAAATGGTATAAGTTTAAGTTTATTGAATTTATATACAGCCCTTTTCCCGTAGGACTCAGGGCGGTTTACAAAGTATTTAGTTTAGTTTAGTTTTTTTTTAGTTTTTTATTAAATTTTTATTCCGCCCTTCTCCCAAGGGACTCAGGGCGGTGAACAGGGCATATGATAAAAGTACAGAACTACAAAAGTTAAAATAGAATTAAATTAATGCCCAAGATAAAACAATAAAATATACAAATATTTAAAACCCAAATTAACTCCCCATCAGGCCAGGCCAGCTTGTTCAAACAGGTGGGTCTTTAACCCGCGCCGGAAGGAGCTGAGATCCGGTGCCATCCGGAGCTCCACCGGCAGTTGATTCCACAAAGCCGGGGCGCCCACAGAGAAGGCCCTCCCCCTGGGGGCCACCAGCCGGCATTCTCTGACTGGAGGCACCCTGAGGAGGCCCTCTCTGTGGGAACGCACAGGGCGGAGGGGAGTTGACGCCGGCAGCAGGTGGTCCCCGAGGTATTCCGGACCCATGCCATGTAGGGACTTGAAAACCATCACTAAGACCTTGAACCTCACCCGGAAGACAACTGGTAACCAATGTAGCTCGCGGAGCAAAGGTGTAACATGGGAGTACCGGGAAACTCCCAAGACAACTCTCGCGGCCGCATTCTGTACCAGTTGGAGCCTCCGAGTGGTCTTCAAGGGAAGCCCCATGTAGAGAGCATTACAGTAGTCAAGGCGAGAGGTCACGAGCGCATGAGTGACCGTACACAGGGCATCCCGGTCCAGATAGGGCCACAACTGGCGCACCAGGCGAACCTGGGCGAAAGCCCCCCTAGTCACAGCTGCTACATGATCTTCCAAGGTAAGTAGTGAATCTAGGAGGACTCCCAAGTTGCGAGCCCTATCCACGGGGGGCAACAGCTCACCCCCCATAGAAAGGGATGGAACATTTTGAATGTCCCGGGATGCCGGAATGTACAGCCACTCAGTCTTGTCCGGGTTGAGTTGAAGTCTGTTCCTCCCCATCCAGACCCGAACCGCCTCCAGGCAACGGGACATCACAGCGAGGGCATCACTGGGGTGGTTTGGGGTAGAAATAAAAAGTTGGGTATCATCAGCATATTGATGATACCCAACTCCAAAACCACGAATGATCTCACCCAGCGGTTTCATGTAGATGTTGAACAGGAGAGGCGAGAGAACCGACCCCTGAGGAACTCCACAAACGAGAGACCTAGGGGCCAATCTCTGCCCCCCTGCCAACACCGACTGCGAACATCCCAGGAGATAGGAGGAGAACCACTGAAGAACTGTGCCTCCCACTCCCAATCCCCTGAGACGCCGCAGCAAGATACCATGGTCGATGGTATCGAAAGCCGCTGAGAGGTCTAATAGGACTAGGACAGAGGAACATCCCCTATCCCGAGCCCTCCAGAGATCATTCACCAGAGCGACCAATGCCGTCTCCGTGCTGTACCCGGGCCTGAAACCCGATTGGTACGGGTCCAGATAATCCGCTTCATCCAGGACCAGAGGGAGCTGATGCGCCACCACACTCTCAACAACCTTCGCAAGAAAGCGAAGGTTGGAGACTGGACGAAAGTTGTTCAACACAGCTGGGTCCAAGGCAGGCTTCTTGAGGAGGGGTCTCACCACCGCCTCCTTCAAGACGGTGGGGAAATTACCCTCACTCAAAGAAGCAGATATCACCGCCTGGAACCAGCCTCGTGTCCTCTCCCTAGCTGCATAAACCAGCCAGGAAGGGCACGGGTCCAATAAACATGTGGTGGAGCTCAGCCTCCCCATAATCCTGTCCACTTCATCAGGGGTCACAGAATCAAACTCCTCCCAGATAACATTGACAAGACCGCCCGTGTCCTGATCGTCAGACTCTGCCCAGCTGGAGTCCAAACCGGTCCGAATCCGAGCGATTTTGTCCGACAGATGCTGACCAAACTCCTCGGCACGACCCTGTAAGGGATCCCCCCTCACCTCCTGATTAAGAAGTAAGCGAGTCACCCTAAACATTTAAAAATGTATTGACATTTAAAAATGTCAATACAATACAAAAGTTAAAAACAGTTAAAAATAATTAAATTTGATCCCTGAAAAATATAAAACCCCAATTAAAAACTCTCAGCCTGGGCTGGAAAGTTGCGAGCCCTATCAACGGGGGGTAACACCTCACCCCCCATCGTTAAAGATGGAATAGTCTGGTTAACCCAAGATGCCGGTATGCACAGCCACTCAGTCTTGGCAGGATTGAGGCAAAGCCTGTTTCTCCCCATCCAGACCTGGACCGCCTCCAGGCAACAGGACATCACAGCAAGGGCATCACTGGGTTGGTTCGGGGTGGAGAAAAAAAGTTGGGTATCATCAGCATACTTATGATACCCCACCCCAAAACCACGAATGATCTCACCCAGTGGCTTCATATAGATGTTGAACAGGAGGGGAGAGAGAACCGACCCCTGAGGAACTCCATAAACGAGAGGCCTCAGGACGGATCTCTGCCCTCCCGTCAACACCGACTGCGAGCGGCCCAGGAGATAGGAGGAGAACCACCATAAAACGGTGCCTCCCACTCCCAACCCCCTGAGATGCCGCAGTAGGATACCATGGTCAATGGTATCAAAAGCCGCTGAGAGATCTAATAGGACTAGGACAGAGAAACAACCCCTGTCCCGAGCCCGCCAGAGATCATTCACCAGCGCGACCAATGCCGTCTCCGTGCTGTGACTGGGCCTGAAACCCGATTGGTACGGGTCCAGATAATCAGTTTCCTCCAGGAACAGAGGAAGCTGATGCGCCACCACACTCTCAACAACCTTCGCCAGAAAGCAAAGGTTGGAGACCGGACAATAGTTATTTAAAACAGCCGGGTCCAGGGCAGGCTTCTTGAGGAGGGGTCTCACCACTGCCTCCTTCAAGGAGGTGGGGAAGATACCCTCCTTCAAGGAAGCAGTTATTACTGCCTGGAACCAGCCTCGTGTCTCCTCCCGAGCCGTATAAACCAGCCAGGAGGGGCACGGGTCCAACAAACAGGTGGTGGAGCTCAGCTTCCCCATAATCCTGTCCACATCATCAGGGGAAACAGGATCAAACTCAGTCCAGATAACATGCTCAAGACTGTCCGACTCCTCCACGTCAGACTCCACCCAGTCAGAGTCTAAGCCGGCCTGGATCTGAGCGATTTTGTCCATCAGATGATGACTAAACTCCTCAGCCCATCCCTGTAAGGGGTCCTCCCTCATCTCCTGGTTAAGAAGGGAGTGAGTTACCCTAAACAGGGTGGCCAGGCGATTATCTGTGGACGCGATGAGGGCAGCAAAGTAGTTAGCCTTCACCGTCCTCATCGCCGCAAGATAAGACCTTATAAAGGTTCTTAGCTGCAATCGGTCAGATTCGGATCGGCTGGACCTCCAACTGCTCTCTAGACCCCGTCTCTGATGCTTCATCACCCGGAGCTCCACAGAAAACCATGGAGCCCAGCAGGATCTGCACCGAGTCAGGGGTCGCAAGGGTACAACACGGTCAAGTGCTTCGGTGGCTGCCCTTTCCCAGGCATCCACCAAGGCACTGGCCGGGTTGTGAGTGAGGGCAATGGGTATAGACCCAAGTGCCATCTGTAACCATTCTGGATCCATTAGGCGCCTGGGGCGGAACCATCTGGACACAGTAGTCAGAACTGGTAGCTAATTTTGTGTTGCCCAGGCCCAGAATGGACTTCCAGAGGTGGCATCCACACAGAGAACTGGTTGTTCACGTATTTGAATCCCACCACTGTATAGATATGTGCATAAGAGGGAAGTGAGGCATCTCCTGCACTTTGATAATCATATTATAGGAAATTAAGAATAGAAAAAGGATGGCATAAAGAGTACCGTACTGTAAAGAACAAAATGAAGCAGACAGAGAATATCCCAAAAGTGCTACAGATGCTGACCTTGTTTGCTTGACATTAAAGACTAGAAGAGACAATACATTAGCCATGAACAAAAGGCTGATCACAAAAGCCTTTGGCTTGTGGCACAGTGATAAATATAGGGAGCTGCTTTACAGAAAGGAGAGTTCCAATGCATCAGATGAAATCAATAGCAGCAGAGGAAAGTTGTAAGTTATGCATTTAAGCAGGAACTGTTTCAAGGTAATTCACACATTTGTGCCAATAAATTAGACCCAAAGTGATGCTAAACCTTTTGGCTGACAGTTTTCAGCCTTCTGTGCTGCTCATTTGTTTTCTGTAATGGGCATTTTGGATACATTTATTTGGGTAAAAGAATAGGTTTTGAGCAAAGATATAGTAAGGGATTCAAATTTATCCAGTCAATTTCATGATCAAAAAGATGTATTCCTGGTTTATCTGAGATTAAAATAGATATGCTGTTATTTGTGGTAACCCTTAATGGACTTTTGTTGATACCAGGACTGAAATTATGCTTTATGGATTTATTTTATTTATTTAATATCTCACCTTTCTTATTTTAATAAATAACTCAAGGTGGGAAATATATCTAATATTCCTTCTTCCTTCTGTTTTCCCCACAACAACTTTGGAAGGTGGGCTGGGCTGAGAATAACTGACCAGCTCAAATTACCCAGCCAGATTCATACCTAAAATAGGACTAGAACTCAGTTTCCTTTTTTTGTAGCCTGGTCTAACCACTAAACCAAATTTGCTGCTATTTAAAGGTAAAGGTTCCCCCGCACATGCGTGCTGGTCATTTCTGACTCTAGGGGCCGGTGCTCATCTCCGTTTGAAAGCCGAAGAGCCAGCGCTTGTCCGAGGACGTCTTTGTGGTCATGTGGCCGGCATGACTAGACGCCAAAGGTGCACAGAACGCTGTTACCTTCCCACCGGAGTGGTCCCTATTTTTCTACTTGCATTTTTACGTGCTTTCGAACTGCTAGGTTGGCAGAAGCTGGGACGAGTAACAGGCGCTCACTCTGTTACACGGCACTCAGGATTCGACCCGCCAAACTGCCGACCTTCTGATCGACAAGCTCAGCGTCCTAACCCACTGAGCCACCGCGTCCCTTTGCTGCTATTTAGATTAACCTTAATCTGTAATTAAATATTATCTTTATATATATAAGAGATGTGATGTGAAAAGAAGAGATCTTTTATTGTAATTTAAGAGCAAGTGAAAAATTACTAGTCACTTTCTATATATTTCTTCCTTTTTTCTATATTCTTAGTTTCCTTTCCTTTGTCTTTCTATCCTTTCTATTTTTTTTCTTTTTTTCTCTTGGCACCTTTTATTCTTTCCATTTTTCTAAATTTTGTTTAGGTTGTATTAGTTTTTACTACTGCAATTATAATTTTTAATAAAAATTACTTGAAAAAAAAACTAGCATCCAAAACATACGATGTGACTTACAAAATGAATTATAATCATTATCATGAAAACTTATGCTCGGGTGAGTGGCCTGTGATGTTTCATTGGATGGCTTTTCTATGGCTGATATTTTCTAAAATGAAAAATGACGAAAACAAATATTCTTTCTCAACCCTTTATGCAATACGATACTGGTAGAAGGGTGCGAACATGTTGCTGCCCTTGACAAGCAATTAATTTCAGGACATGAGCCTTGATTAACATCAGCCATAACATTTAATTACTTATATGATGAGATCATCCATCTCAGAGCCATTTCGTTCATACTGTAATGGGAAGACAAAAAAAAAATGATTGTACTGAAGTAGACCACAAGTGCATTATGTTTAGAGATAGTCGAGAATGTTTTTTTTTCTCCAGCTTTTGGTCTTACTGCTTTGTTTTCCTCAGTTGTCCCAAAAAAAAAAAGCAGTGGAATTAGTTGGGAAAGTTTTCTTGACTACCTCAAAGAAGCCATTTATAAAAAGAAACCACATGCTACAAATATATATTCTTCTTCTGCTTTTAGGAGATATAAGCATATAATAGTGCAGATTATTGTGAGTTAGAAATTCTTATTTTTTCATCAGATATAAATACATGTCCCCACTTTGAAACTCTTTCACCAGAGCCTGAAGACCTGTTTTGCTATCAGGTTTGGAGAACCCAGAGTGAGATGGAAACCATTTTATTTTTATTTTTATTTTTATTACATTTATATCCCGCCCTTCTCCGAAGACTCAGGGCAGCTTACAAGCTTAGCAGTAGCCTTCATTCTATGTATATGCCTGCTTGTTAGGGCTTTCACACACACTGCAAGCGGCATTATTACAAAGTCAGCTTATTGCCCCCAACAATCTGGGTCCTCATTTTACCTACCTCGGAAGGATGGAAGGCTGAGTCAACCTTGAGTCTGGTGGGACTCGAACCTGCACTAATTGCAGGCAGCTGGTGTTACTTAAGGAGGCATCAAGTGACATATCTGATTGACTGTTGTTGCCGGGGGGTGGGGGGGGTGGGGAGGGGAGTTTTTATTCTTTTTAGATTGGGTTTTTATATGAGCCCTGGTGGCACAGTGGTTAGAATGCAGTATTGCAGGCAAATTCTGCCCACAATTTGGAGTTCGATTCTGATGGAGCTCAGCCTTCCATCCTTCTGAAATCAATAAAATGAGGAGCCAGATTGTTGGGGGGTGGGGTGGGGGAAATATGCCGACATTGTAAACCTCACAGAGAATCCTATAAACACTATGGAGCAACATGTAAGTCTAAGTGCTATTGCTATTGTTTTTGTAAGTTGCCCAGAGTCCCTGAGAGTGGGTGGGTGGCCATACAAATGAAGGAAATAGCCTATCATAGAAATAGCTAGTCATCATATTCTGTACAGCTGGACAAGATCAAGCAAGCAAGAACTACAAAAATTTCAGGAAGGCATCTTTAGTTCTAATATTGGAGTAAATACAAAATCTTGTAAGAATTTCCCACCCTTATTTATTTGATTTCATTAAGGTAGAGTCTCTATAAATGATTTAAACTGCTGCTTTATAGGTTCATGAATGAGACAAACAGCCAAGCTATCTTTTAATGCTTATTTCTACTCTCCCTTCTTTTCCTTTCCCAGCTTCTTCACTTCAGCCAGTTTTCTCCCTGTCAGACATGTATTCTTTCTGCAAGAAAAATCAAATGGTGCATAGACAGGGAAAAAAAATCCCTTAAAGCTGTGATAGTGGTAATTAAAACAAAACAATAGCCTGTAATGATCACCTACACTGGCATAGTGGGAAAACTGTTACATGGTCATAAAGGTAATAATATGTTTGGTTGTCCCAAAGGTCTCCTTGACGGTTACGTCTTTCAGGAAAAAAGGTGGAGGCTATAAAATATATTGCTGAAGAAATGATGGCACCTACTGCTTGTTCTGTTTTTACAGTCCATGCAAAAAAGCAGCTTAAAATAAAGACCTATCTAAGACATTATCTATGGGATACACCTGATGGGACTGTTAATAAGTGATCATTATATTTTATTTATTTTTATTTATTTTAATTCCATTTATATCCCGCCCTTCTCCGAAGACTCAGGGCGGCTTACAAGCTTAGCAGTAGCCTTCATTCTATGTACCGTATATGCCTGCTTATTAGGGCTTTGGGGGGGGGGCTAAGCGGCATTATTACAAAGTCAGCTTATTGCCCCCAACAATCTGGGTCCTCATTTTACCTACGTCGGAAGGATGGAAGGCTGAGTCAACCTTGAGCCTGGTGGGACTCGAACCTGCACTAATTGCAGGCAGCTGGTGTTACTTAAGGAGGCATTAGCCCACTGCTCCACCAAGGCTCTAGTAGTAGATTTAGTAGTTCCCAGTGTTACCTCAGATGAACAGTTTGGAATACATAATTTGACCACTAGTCATATTTCTTCACAACATTTATCTGCGTCATTTTATCATTTCTGAAATTCTGAAATTTAAGATGTCATATTTGTCCCATTATTCATTTCATTTCAAATTTATTTTTATCACCCCTGTGTTATTATGAAAGAGAGCATATCTATCTGCATGAGCGGGCACCTGACTATACACCTTAATTGATAAAGCAATGTGAATTTCATAAACTCAGCAAACTGACAATACCTGAAACCATCAAAACACTGTTTATAAATTGTTTTACAGTTTTCTCAAACCTCTCTTAATGTCAACAAGGCATCTTCCCCAATGTTCTTTCTCATCAGCTTCAATGTTTTTTAAAGTCAACTTTTGAAAGGAAAAAGGGAGATGAAAATGATTTTAAGAAATGCTGCATTTTAGCATCTGGAAATCTTAACAGCCATCATTTAGCAGAATTCTGTGACTTTTTAGACCAAGGACTGGATTGCATCCATATGTCATATACGAGGTAAGATTCAGCCAGAAAAGAAAGAAAGAAAAGAAAAGAAAAGAAAAGAGAAAAGTTATATTCATGTTACTCTGGAAGTTAATGATTTCAATCATATGTAAAGGTAATGGAATCTTTCTTAATGTGAAGCAATATCCAAAATAAGAGTGAAGTTCCTTTTCCAAGCAGGTAATATGCAGTCAAAATTAACCATAGAGCAGAAAAGGTAAGATATTTAATAATTTTTCCTTTCAATGATACCAAATATTACCACTGGATGTCACATTATTCAGATGCCTTCCATAGTGGATGTCTACTATATTCTTTGGGAAGTCAAGTAAAAGTTATTTCGTGCTTCCAGTAGTGCTAGCACATGTTTTAATCTCCTTCCCAAAGGGTGGGGGGGAGGGACATACAAACACTTCTGGTCCTGCTCTTTTGATGACACTAGCATTTCATACTTGTGGACTATGACTGCAAATTAAGGAATAAAGTGGATGCCTGGGGGACTTATGGTGAATTGGAGATGGATCAGCAAAAGGGAGCCAATGATTTTGGCAAAGATCAAGGAAGTGGGCAATAGTCCCTGGAATCTCTTCAGATAAGGAGAGGATGGGAAATCACCCACAAGGAATCTGCTTTTTGTGAGGAGACACAGCAGTTTCCCACAAGTGTGACTACTGAGAGATGCTCGCAACTGTGGTGGAGCCTTTTAAGGACACCACATTTATAAATGTCATTTTCTAATTGCTTTTGGAAATTGCCTATTAGCCATCTTAAAGCTATTTGAGACATTCGGTATGTCAAGTTTTAAAAATCACTGGGTGATTTTATTTTCATCTTTGAAAAAAACATTTAACTTAAAGAATTTGAAATTAACAGCAAAAAGTGAAATAGGATTTTGATCAATTAATGGATTAAGGGCCTAGGTAAATTTGAAAATTTTGACTATAAGATGTGGGAATTAACCATAAAAAATAGTTTCTTGTGAGAAACATGCTTATTTTGGTTACCCTGGCTATTGTAAGCTATAACAAAGATACCTTATAATTTTAGAAACTGAACACTAGAGGGGACTAAAGTTTCTAAGCAGAAAGAAAAAAAATAAGCCTGCTCTTGATATTTACATTTATATTTCATACTTCTTAACTGTCCATTTCTCTTGGACTTAGTAAGGAGAAGAGTTAGCACAACTACCAACCTGCTGGCACAGTAGATAACCCCTGTCCTCTCTTTTCTGAGGGCAGGTATTTACATTTTATTATCAATATACATTACTGATGGGCAGAGAAATCCTACTTTTAGCTCTCATTCAATTTAACAAAAGGAGACTTGCATGAGAAATAATTTGAAAGGAGCAAAACATTTTGGGAAGAGTGTAATAGTTCTGTACTTATTTTGAGATGAAGCAGCCAAAGAATGTTTAGTCTTTCCCTATATAATCTGCTCTGTAAATAAATAAATAAATAAATAAATAAATAAATAAATAAACCTTTATTGTCAAAGTACAACATGTGTACATTGAGATTTGCTGAGCCTCCCCCCGTGCTCTCTGCCCCCAACACACAGTGACAACAAACCCTCCATCCTACCACGCCATCTGTAGTCTTGTCACCCAATTCACTTAAAGGATTTAAGTGGCTTTATCATTAATGGCAGAAGCTATAGTCACAACGTGCGAGGGAGAATTTTATCCTTGAGAAATGCCTGATTTCTTCTTTCACTATCACTATTTGGAGAATTCCCTCCTCGACTGCTCTACCCACAATTTGGGTGGAGAATCCTGAAACCCCCTCTTTGTCCACCTAAACTATATGAATATATCCTACTTAATCTATTCAAGGGGGGATGATAATGTATGTACAGTTTTAAAAACTTAAGAAAATTAATACTACAACATAAGAACAAACAAAAGCACATCAATACAAAAAGAAAACAATGACTTTAACTTTTTTTGTTTTAACAAGCAAAAATGCCAATATCCTGTCTTGAATAGTAATAAAAAAGTGTTTTTCTTGCTGGCTGAGAGACAACAGCAAATGCCTCCTTTGTCATTTATTTTATTACTATTCCATTTCATCAATTACTTTGCAGGATTTGGCTCTTTCCCAGACATGGCAATCCTAGCCAATTTCTCAGTTCATTGTTCTCAGAAGGTTCAAAATTCCTCAGGTCCTGCTAGGTGCTCTAGAATCTCTATTCCATTCTGTATATTTTCTTAAATAGATTTTTCTTAAATATCCCATTCCACTGCAAGCAACCCACTTACATTATGCATCACTCCATGTAACAACTGGGAAGTTTCCCATCCTTCATTTACCAAACTTTATTACAATTTTTCCCAGATGCACTAGTCCAGGGCTTTTCAACTGTTGGCATGCGTACATTGGCACCTGGCAGGTGGTACGTGGCCCTGCCCAGCCTAGCCAAGTGTAGTGGGGGAGGGAAGGAGCCAAAGAAGAACAGCACAGAACACCCTGAGAGAGAGTCCTCAGGGGCTGCAGGGCTGCTGGGACGAGACGAAGGCCCCAGGATCTGCACTTCTGACACACCTGGAAGAGAAAGCAGGAGGAGGGGGGGGCGGAGATAGTCAGAAGAGAAAAGGCTTTTGTCAGAGAAGCAGTGAGTGAAACAGAGACAGAGGAAAGGCTTTTGGGGGGAAGTGTGTATGTGTGTGTGTGAGAGAGAGAGAGGGGGAGAAGACTTTTGGGGGAAAGTGTGTGTGTGTGTGAGAGAGAGGGGGGATTTACGAGCAAAGGCTGAGGAGAAAGAGAGAGGAGAAAGAGAGGAAGCAGGGCCGATCAGCCAACTGACTATCAAGGTAGTGGTGCATAATAATAAATCTGGAGATATTCATCATACATTTGTCAGTGCAAAGGGAAAGTGATTCAGGAACTGCCACTGAAGAAATTAAAACCGGTACTTTTTTCCTTTCCCCACCCCTACAGTTTGTAAAATTTTATTAGATTACAGAATAAAATACAAAAATACAAAAGCAAACAGTAGGACACAGTGGGGAGGAAAAAGGGGGGAAAGTGAGGGGGAGAAGGGAAAAAGATAAGAAAAGGCATTGACTTCCGACTTCCTCTCTTGCAGTAGAAGGAAGCATTAACATTGAACCTCAACTTTTCACTTTTCCACAATATTACAAACTAGCCATTTCTATAAAAACAAATGAATCTAACCAGTAAAATCCAAAAATCCCTCCCCTTTTTTTAGTCAGCAAATTTTTGACACCTTGCAAAGCACTGGTAGTACTCAAATATTGTCATGTCCTAAAAGTGGTACAATCTGTGAAAAGGTTGAAAAGCCCTGCACTGGTCTTCTCTCTTGGAGAAGGATGGGACAGACTGAGTGGAGAAAAGTCTTCTTACAGAGCAAAGCTGTACATAGGAGGCACAAATTGTGAGGAAAATCAGATTAAATTCTGGTTAATGGGCTAAGGTGTAGCTAGATTTTACAAACCTGGCGTTCCTAAGCTAGAGAGCTATCCGTTTTGCAACTGATACAGTTTAAGAAAGACTAGACAAACCGTGGTCAACAGGTTCATCGTTTCAGAGATATTTTCTTATTTAAACAGAGAAACAGAACGAGCAAGGGCAGGCAAAAATTCAGTGGGAGCGGGTGTGAGTTTTGACTTCTTGCTGGTTCACCATTGTAGAAACCTAGCAGGGAACATTGGAAATGTGACCGTGATAGCCCAGAAGTGTCACAATACTGAAGTAGGAACAATTTTGCCAAATTTCAATCCCAAGGGAATCGTGGATCACATATTTGTAAGTTAGCCCATTTAAGGTAGATTGATTTAAAAAAAAACATTGCCCTATGATGTGCTGTTTGCCCAACTGAAGGTTAGAAACAATCAGATGCAAGATTTAAGAAAATTTATATGGGTACCCAACTCACTCTCAGTGACTCCTGGTGGCTTACAAAGATAAAAATGTAATACCAAAAACAATAAAACTTTCCTTTTAGTAGTTTATAGTTTTTGTTGTAAGAAAAAAAGTTTCTTTTGATCAATCAAAAGTCTAGAGTTTATTTAAGGAACAAATTGTACAAGAAAATAAAAATAATGTCATTGAAAGTAATTATTTTTAGAAATACATTGGAGAGTTCAATGTTGCACTCAGCTTTCTACATTTACCCATTTATATAGCACAGGCAAAAAAAAGCAAATCAATGTTTTTGATTAATCTTTGGTCATCTATGGAACTATTTTAAATAGCAAAGGTTTGTCTAGTGAAGAGAGCATACAAACTAACATGTCACATTCAAAGCTGTTGTTTGATCATTTTCCATTGAAATCATTGCCAATATGACTTTTCTTTTATATAGCTCATTGTTCAGTCATGCAAACAATTCCCCTTAGGGTCCGAGTAAGCTCACTGCAGGCTCCATGTATAATCCTGTTATTATTTTGAGTATCAAGGGAGAAAAATTACAATGTGACTTTATGTACTTTGAAACAGGAAACGAGCAGCTATTCTATTTATATATTTGATTTTTTAAAAAATCATATCTAATATTTCAGAGAAACATTGTATTATGCAATTGATATATCAGTTGGAATGCTTGAAGAGATGGACACACTCAGTTTTAAACTCTAAACCACAGTTTTAAATAATCATTAACAAATTCAGATAAACCATGTAAACCATGTAAATTAATTCTCTGGTTCTAAGAATCTAAACCATTTTAGTTTAAACATCTCAGGGGAATATACTTGTGACTTTACTTTTCTGGGTTAAACTATACAATGGGATTTCTCATTATAGTCTCTGTTCCCAGATTATATGCCATCTATATGACACATACAGGACACTATTGTGTCCAGTATAAATTGGTGACAATCTCCCAAAAGGATCATTTTATTGAAAAAAATGCAATTTTGTACTAGTTTTCCTGCTAGAGCTGTGAAAAGCATTTGAAGAGGCACTTTGCAAAGCATGTTGACATAAGCAAAGTGTAGCTCCTTAAAGCAAGGAGGCAGCTGTGCCCTCCAGGAATCTTGATGCAGCTACTTTGAGGCTTATTCAGTGCTGGTGAATGATTGCCTTTTGATGTGCAAAAGGCACATCACTGGGCAATTAAAGACCACACATATTAAAAGTTCTAAGGTTGAGAAATCCTAGGCTATTGCTGTATGTTTTGCAGTAGAACTTGAAGTAGTGTGGTCCATTAATCCATGGACAGTCCAACAGTGGAAGCCCTCAAAGCAACTGCATTGTACTTTTTGTAGGTTACAGCTATCCCAACTCCTCAAGAAGTTGTGTTTTATCCCACCAGTGTCCATTGAAAATGATCTCTTTCCATGAGCATTTCTCAGAGTTTAGAGAAAGGAACTCATTTTCAAAATGTGTTTCAAAATATATGATAACTGCAACAAATTGTATGCACAAAGATGGAAAGATTTGGCAATAACGAAAGTGGAGGAATGGTTAGTAAAGTTGATGGAATTACTGAGATGGCCAAACTGATCTGTTTGTTCAGAGAAAAGACAAAATCTATGTTTGTTGCTGACTGGAAACCACTTATAGAATTTTCCATAAAATAGATAAAAATGAACATATGATCTATGGGTTTGATGATTAGAGAGGATAGGTCACAGAGAGAAGAGAGCAGAACAGAATAACAGAGTTGGAAGGGACTTTGGAAGTCTTCTAGTCAAGCCCCTGCTCAAGCAGAAGACCATATACTATTGCAGAGAAATGACTGGGGAAACCCAGGTTCAAATCCGCCTTTAATCACAGCAGTCTTCCAGTTAAAGGTGCCCTCCTCCTTTCTCAGGCCAACCTACCTCACAAGGGTATTGTGGAGAACAGACTGAAGGAGTGGGTGCAATGTACACTATCTTAATTCCATGAGGCATTAAAGACATGAAGTAATTCTGCCAAACAGGAATGTCCTTTCCTCCAAGAAATACATTTTTTTAAAAAAAAAATATTTGTAAACAGTTCTTAAGGGGTTTGTGGGTCAGACACTATATTAAAATAGAACTAATTTAGTTATAATTAGTTATAACTAATTGTAACTAATTATAATTTTTATATATAATTATACTTATAAAGAATCATGATGTAACTTTAGAGAAAGAGATAAATCTACAATTGTCCTTATAACTGCTGAAAAGAAGATTGGAAGCCACTTCTTTTTTTTTCTTTTCTGTTTGTCTTCTTTTCTACCTTTTTTTTGCACTTTCACTTTCTCTTTTCAAAAACTTTTTTCTCCTCTTACTCTAGTTTGTGTTAACTTTTACTCCTGTTTTCAAACTTTTCAAGACAATCATGTTAAAAATAAATAAATGACACTAAACCTCATTTTCTAATAACTTTCAGAAATTGGTTATTAAATTATTTTAAAGCTATTAGTGTCAGGCCCAAAATCTAGAGTGAAATGTGGAAATTCTTCCAAGCTGAGTTCTTTATTGTTTCATGTCCATAGACAAAATCTTGCCAGATTGAAGAGTCTATCTGAATCTACAATAAACTCTATGAACTATAAAGGAGAGCCTGTCTTCACTCTCTTTCTCTCACACACAATACCTTTCAATGTTCCTGTAGCATAGAGGAACTACCAGCGGGATAACATCAAGAGCACAAGAAGTGATAATGCACTAATGAGGCCACACACTTGGAATACAGCACACAGTTCTGTCACGGCAAGACAAAAAAAAAATGCTCGACTTCCGGTAGCGCTGCCGCGCCGAATGGCGGCGTTCTGAAGCCGCCCGATCCTGGGAAGCGTCAAAAACGCCTGGAGGCAGCGAAAATCAGCTGTTCCGTGGCACCAGAGCTTCTTCCTCGGGAGAAGAGGGAGAGGCGAGCCTGCCTGGATAGAGGTAGAGCTCCCCTGTGATTCTCCCCAGCAGTTTGGGGGATAACAGGGTGAGCCCCCTCGGAGCCCAGGCTTTCTCTGCTCCCAGGACGTTTTTGCTCCAAAAAAAATGCTGACATAATTGTGCAGTAAAGAGCAAAGGTCTGGAAAAGGGTCTGGAGCCTAAATCGTATGATGAATGAGTGAGAGAGCTAGGTAAATCTAGCCTATTGAACAGAAGGATTAGGGGGAACAAAAATGTCTTGTAGTACTTGAGGGGCTATTACAGAGAAGATAGGATTGACGTAGTCTCTAAAGCACAGAAAGGCAGGATAAGAAATAATGGGTGGAAGCTTGTTAAGGAGAGATCCAACTAGAAGTAAGAAGAAATTTTCTGACAGTGAGAATAACTAATCAATGGAATAGCATGCCTCCTGGAGCTGTGGGTGCTCCATCACTGGAGGTTTTCAAGAGGGTGGACAGGCATACATCTGGAATGGTATAGGAATGCCTTGAACAGGTGGTTGGACTAGAAGCTTTGAGGTTCCTTCCAGCCCTATGAATCTATGTGCTATGAGTTGCCCATTACTCCTCTAGAATGCACCCTTCCCTCCTGGAGATGGACCTCCTCACCACCCCCCATCACAATTAGAGACCTGTTAAGTTTGTGGAGTTTCCTGGTTAGCTTACCTTTATTCTTGACAAAAAGAGAGAAAAATTAAACATAAGTTTAAGAATGTAAAGAATTGAAAATAAATAGCAAAATCTAAATAAGGCTTTGATCTAAGAAGTTATAAATGAAATAACAATCCAGACCATTTTTGGAATATTGAGACTTACTACAAGATTTTGGAAGTAATATGAAATATAGAGCTTTTTGTGGGAATTAAATTTTTTGTCTATCAAATCTCATAACACAAATTGGAGACTTTCTGACAGAGGGGATTAAAGACTCCAGACAGAACTGTAAACAAATGTGCAAACTTGTCTTTGATTTTCAAATAGTATGGGAATTTACAAAATGGCACAAAATGTTGTAACATTTAAAATACTCCAATACTCCAAAGAGTGAGACCAGAAATTAGCAACTACTAATATCGGTAATGTCAGCAATGAAGTCTATTTTTATGGATAGATTATGTCCAAAGTTGTTAAAGAAAGAATTACAATGTGAAACAAATTTAGCTGGATTCAGAAATATTAGAATTGTAAATATTGGATAATAAACAAGTGTGGATAATAAGACAGCTAAAGTGGAAACAAAAATGATAAGCGAAAAGAATGACTCCAATAACGACTTTCTACTCTCTCTATAAAAGAAGTTGTTAGTGCTTTGAAAATGAAAATGGAAATACCAATGATAAACCAAGAGAATGTCCTGAATAATAACTTTTTACTGGATTTAGAAAAGATGTTTACTAAAACCTCAAAGAAGCCTTTAGGATGTCAAAAAAAAAATTGAAGAGAGACCAAATCCTTTGCTAACGTTTGAAAAATTAAGGATCAAGACTGTCATAATTAAAATAGAAGGGATATAAAGTTGAATTGTTTGATCAAAGTTAAAATAAGAAATGTCTCTATAAAGCTCTGGTAATTCTTTACAGACTTTTGCTGACACCAGGACTGAAAAATTGATGATTTATAGATTTGCATGTAGATAAGAGACAGGTTATGGAAAGAGATATTTGTTTGTAACCTTATAGGGGGTGAAGAGCTATTAAGTTGATTTATACTTATAGTGAAGATTGGAAATCACTTCTTTACATATTTATTTTTAACAGTAGGCTTGTCAATGCTGCAAACATTGACATGTTTTTGCACTGACAATATAAGAGACAGCCTTTTATTTTGACTGCTGAAGGGAGGGGGAAAATATCAACAGGATGTTTGGAGAAGATAAGAAAAGTCCGTGCACAGAAAGGGAAGTGAAATTTCAGATGTAAAACTAATTGGATAATGTGATTATGACATGTGAATAGGGGTGAGAATTGTGCATGATACCATGGGTTTGGGGGGAGGAGATTTCAGATTCTGGCATCCCTCCATGAGTGCGATGCTTCCTTTCATTATTAAGATTTATTAGATAAACAATGCTTGAAATTTGTTTGAACTGTCTCATTTATCGGAACCATGACAAGGCTGTTATAGCACTGCTTTTATTTTTAAGTGGGAAAAACTCTATTTTTCCATCTTGAAATAACAGCAACTCAAAACTTAAGTAACTTAAATAATACTGCATAGAAATTTCATCTGTATTGTTTTGTTACTTCCCAATAGGGATGACTGTTGTCCCAGTTGCATTGAACTGTTTACAACAATAGCCACAGTCTGAAGAACAAATGCAAATCTGATGAGGTACAAAAGAGATTGTTCAGCATTATTTGGGAACTGCAGAGGCCCTCTTCCAGAAAATGATTCCTATGACATTTTCTCTCTGTGCTTACATTATTATTCCCCAGGTTTAGTAATTCTGTTTGGTAGATGAAATAAATTAAGATCAATCAGCAAATTCAGCAGCAAACCCTTATTCTGGATTAGTAGATGAGTAGCAACCATAGCACTGGGGAGGAAATAGGTCTCTATTTCCTTATAGAACCCATTCTTTCCTTGGGGTATTTTAATCAAGGGTTTCTCAGAAGTAGTCTATAAGTGAATGGGTTAAGACTGGAGACAAAGCTCTTCTGACCTCTCTGAATTTACTCTTGTTTTGAAAAGCTATTTTCCAGGTTAATGAAAACAGAACAAAGTCTACATACTCATTTCATGAAATTTACAACAACAGGTAATTGAACATACAGAAAAGGCAACACATGACTTGTTGACTATCCATGTCTCCAGCACTCACTGACAGCCATTGAGCTCAGTGGTGGGATTCAGCCAGTTCGCACCACTTTGGCAGAACCGGTAGCTATTTTTTTGTTGCCCAGGCCCAGAATGGACTTCTGGAAGCAGTATACACACAGACAACCGGTTGTTCACATATTTGAATCCCACCGCTGTTTGAGCTACAAATTTGGTCATTCAGCTGCCAATTTGCAATGATATGTTCTGCCCTTTTTTTAAAAGCTCCAAAGCCATTGTTTTTCTTTCTCTCTGTTATGCCACTATTAATAAATGACATTCTTATATTTGCATGGCATTGCTTGCCTGTGTTGGTAGACTGGTTTGAAATAATTCATTCAAATTTTACCAGTTTTCCCTGAATGATTCTCACCCCAAAGTAGAATGTTTTAGAATCTGATAGTAGAAGCATATGATCAAAATCAGAACCAAAGCATCACTAACAAATCTATGTTCTTTTGTTAGTCCACAGGAAGCAACTCTTCAGTGCCACCTAGTGAAACAGGACACTGAAATAAGGTCAATTTTATGCATCCAGTTTTCTCTGTTTTTCAGCTGTCTTAAATTTATTTATTTATTTTATTTTATTTTATTTTATTTTATTTTGACTAAGAATAATCATCATGGCTTATGTCAAACTATGAAAAATTACACATCATGTATAGTTAGCTAACTCCATGCATATTTAGTTAGCTCCTTGTTTTATTTATTAATGTAATTTGAAAAACTTAAATGAATTCACCTCCAGCATTTTATTTTTGTTTAAACAAGATAAGGTTACCATTTTTAAAGGTTGCAATGCTATGTACCCTTCGTTTAAAAGCAAGATGCACAGAGTCAGATAATGAGCTTGTCTGTGCTGTGAGGGAAGAGCATGTTGAGAGGTGAGCAACTACGGCAGTGATGGCAAACCTTTTAGAGACCAAGTGTCCAAACTGCAATCCAAAACCCAATTATGTATCGTCGGGTGCCGGGTGGGCATGGTCCATTGGGTGGGCATGGCTGTAGTGGTAACGGGAAACTGGGTGGGACTAAAAAGTTCAATCAATCAATTCCAATGAGATTTTTTTCCCATGAGAAGTTGAAATTGATTGATTGGTTGAACCTTTTTTTTTTGCACACAGCAGAGGCCTAAAGTGAAAAGGTTTTATAAAACCTAGCTGAAGGCCTAGAACTGGGGCAATGGTGCGCGTGCCCACAGAGAGAGCTCTGCATGCCACCTGTGGCATGCGTGCCATAGGTTCGCCACCATGGAACTAGGGTCAAAAGGGGCCCAAAGGAAAAAAAACTTATGAGATTCACTTGAAGATACTGGGTATCTTTAGCCTAGAGAAAAAAAGATTATGTGGAAACTTGATAGCTTTTTTCCTTTGTTCCTATATCTGAAGGACTGTCATGTAGTACATAAATAAGAATTGTTCCTTGTTATTCAAACATAGTGTCAAGGCTCAAGAATGACACATGAAGTTACTTTTGAGTAGCTTTCTTTATTTTTCTTCACCAAATAGACAGAGTCTTGCCAGACTAAAGCAACTATTTGCATAACTATAGATCAGGCATGTCAAACTGTTGGTTCATGGGTCAGATGCGTCACGCCGAAACCGCGCCCACCCTATTGCCAGCAATGGGGAAAAATTGCGATACATCATGCAATGTCACGTGACGTCACAAGTTTGACATGCCTGCTATAGATATACTCTGAGAAATCTAGGCAGGAGTCATTTTAACCCTTTTCCTGCTGACCAAACTTTCTAAGCTCTGCAGTCTCTTTGCCATTTGAATTGCAACTCCTTTCTTTGAGGAATCCAAATTACATTCTACCACATCAAAGACTAATAAGAATTAGAAATGATTAACAATGAAATAACTACTTCAGATGGTAGTAGAGTGTTCACTGATGGTGGAGCTGTTATAATAGTGGATTTTCTTGGATACAAATTCCCTTTTCAGTGTTCCAGATAAAAAAATATTTCATGTTTTACTATTTCTCCAGGAGGGAAGTGTTCTTGCATCACAGTTGTTCATAGAATTTTGATTTGGCAACATAGCATCTTGAAATGCCAGAGTTCTGTCCAGAACTTCTGGGGAAGCCTTATCAACTTTCAATAAAACACCAATGCTATCTCATGAAATTGTGGGATTCTTGCATAAAACAACCTGACAATGTGCATTCTGCTAAAATGGGATTTGTTTGGCTTTCGGCATTATAGCTCAGCTATTGTAGGTTGTGAACAGTTATTTATGGCTTGGTATTATGTGAATCTAGCCAATTGTGGCTCAATCAATGTACCATAATGAAACAAAAGCTAATATATAGTGTGAATGCACTTTGTTATTTGAAGAGATGTCTAAAGCTATTTTTAATGCATAACATAAGAGCCACAAAAATGTTCACTTATCTGCAGGGATGTATGAGTCAATTTATCTACATTTCAGTTTAATGTGCATTTAGTCATATATATGCTCTATCAAAATTTTGCCATTAAAAATACCATAAAAACTTCATCTTTTTTTCATTTATGCATAGTTTTCCCCAGCATTTATTTTTTGCATGCAACTTTCCTAACACATGGATTTTGTGATCAGTTATTTTACTTCTCTGGGGCATAATATATAGTCCCCCACCCACTAAGCTTTTTATTAATATTTAAATGCTCTGGAATGGTTTTACTTTAGACCTAGGCTTATCATGAATAATCCAAAAAAGTTTTGTGCTCATTAAAAGAGTATGCATTTGGACAAGAGAGATGTCATTTAGATCACCATCCCATCTCTTTCTAACTATCATCTGTTCCCTTCATTGTTGTCTGTAGGATAAGAACTATTTTGGCTTGGAGAGGATGGAAAGAAACATTTTTAAAAATATTCATATCCATGGAAAACATGATGCAAGTTATCTGTTAAATCTTAAAGCTTGATTTGGGATTAACAGGTTTATTGAATGGGTTTAATTTATTGTTTATGGATAAATCAAATGACCCAGGATTTATGATATGCTTAATTATACAGTATGACTTGTAAACTGAGAGCATCTATCCTTTTGCTTCATTTTTTGAAGCATGCAAATTCATAACTATGTAGTAACTATATAATAATGTATGTACAGATAACTGGCATATTTTGGAAGCAAGATCAGAGAAGCAAGGACTACATAGACTTCAGCAAGTGAACTTTAAAGCTATTTTAAAGTAAATATAGAAACTTGGAAACCACAACAGTTTTGCAGTCTCACTTATAGTGATTTCATTAAGTTAGTCTTCTTTGCTCTGAAATGTTTCTTCCCAGGTTTTCTGCACCCTGGACTGAGTTGCCATTTATAAGGTAAACTGCCAACTACTGTATATTGATTATTTCTACTCTGCCTTCCCTTCCCAGCTTCCTTACAATTTCTCACATTAGTTATAATAGAAAGAGTGTAGTTTTAGAGAAAACTTTGTCCCCCAAAGTAATTTCCATTGAATTCTGCAGCCAAGCTGTGCAGTGATTTGTATCTGAAGGCAAAAGTGTGCTTCAGAACATTTGGGAGCACACAGGAAAGTGTGAATGAGCAAACTCCTTGACAAAATTGCAGGCATCTGTGTTGCCTTTCACCTCCCATCTGAGCCTTTCCTCAAGCATCAGAATGGCAGATTTGTCAATAAAGCATCACCCTTGACACAGGTGTGGGATGAGGCATCTTTTGGAGCTCTGCAGCCATCACCAAACAACCCAGCACCCAAAAAAAGGAGAGAGTGAACGGTTGAAAGAAGTAAAAAAAAAGCATACAGGCAAAGCAAGATAAAGCACAACGTGGAAAGGTGTAAGAGGCATGCTGGCCATGACCAAGAAAACACAAGTAGAAGAAATTCCAAAGAGAAAAAATTAGGTTTTGTAAAAAGAAAACATCGATATATAATAGTAATAGTATAGGAGCCCTGGTGGTGCAGTGGTTAAAGGGCAGTATTGCAGGCAGACTCTGCCTGCAGCGTGGAGTTCAATCCTGGTGGGGCTCAAGGTTGATTCAATCTTCTATCTTTCTGAGGTCAGTAAAATGAGGACCCAGATTGTTGGGCGGTAATTTGCAAATAATGCTTCTACATTATAACCTGCCCAGAGTGCAGTAAAACACCATGGGGCAGTATATAAAGCAATAGCAATAGTATAAAGCATAGTATATAAGTAATAGTAATACTATAGAACACAGGAAAAATAATAGAAATTGTCGTAATATTATAGAATATATTATATTCTATAGTATAGAAATAACAACAATAGAATATAGGCTAAAGATAATAAAAACAAATATATTTGTAAGTTTCACATATCATTTTTACATCTTTATTTTGCAAACTAAAACATCTCCCTAATCCTTATATTCTGTCTAAACCTAATCCTTGGTCCAGTGCTTTTATGTCTTTCTTAAGTCTGGGTCAATCTAATTGGGTATGGTTTAAAAGAGACCCCATGATAATAAGCACCTGTCTTAAACCAACCCCATTTTTTTCCAGGGGCACAGCTGCTTTCCGGGGTTCTTATATAAAGTGAAGCCTACAAGGCTGGTGGAATAGCATTAATTCACTTGCAGAGAAACAATGTGAGAAAGTACATAAAGCCAGACAGCATTAAAGATGTATATTTCCTTTTTTAAAACCAGGATAGAATTGAACACAATTCAATGGCCTGGAAAAAAAGCAATCAATCTGCTGAGATGTCTTCCATCAGGAACAAATAAGAGTTTTTTAATGGATGACCCCCCCCCCTCACCATAAGATTACAGCAAGCTTGCTCTCCGAGAACTCTTCACAATAAGAATAATAATTCAGTGAAGATTGTCCTTACTGAAAGGGGAAAAAAAAGAAAAGAAAAGTAGAATCTGGCCCAAGTTATATTTCCTTCAGGATGCTCTTGCAGTTCATTCTGTTCTGGAAAGTTCTGCATCAGTTGCACAAATTTCCTCTCTCTTATGATAAACTATAAATAAGATGAAGTATTGATAAGAAGGGACGCTGTGGCTCAGTGGGTTAGGACGCTGAGCGTGTCGATCAGAAGATCGGCAGTTTGGCGGGTCGAATCCCGAGTGCTGTGTAACAGAGTGAGCACCTGTTACTCATCCCAGCTTCTGCCAACCTAGCAGTTCAAAAGCACATAAAGATGCAAGTAGAAAAATAGGGACCACTACGGTGGGAAGGTAACAGCATTCTGTGCGCCTTTGGCATCTAGTCATGCCAGCCACATGACCATGGAGACGTCCTCGGACAAGCGCTGGCTCTTCGGCTTTGAAACGGAGATGAGCACCAGCCCCTAGAGTTGGAAACGACTAGCATGCATGTGCAGGGGAACCTTTACCTTTACCTTTTATTGATAAGAAATATCCATTGGATTTTAAATATTTTTAAAAAATATAGATGTCCAGCCAAATTGCTAATCAGCTCATTGATAATATGCCCCAGGGATAAAGTTAAATCCTAAGATGAGCCATGATAGACAAGTTGCTTTAAACCAGCAATGAATAATATTAGACTACAGGGTTGTACCTGGCCCCTGGCTTCTTAATTTCCTAGGGTCATTTCTGCTGAAAATTGACAGCAATCATTTGCTCTAAGCAGGGTAAATTAATAGCCATTGTAATATATAAAATTTATATATAATTCTTTAACCTCCCCCCCCACACACACTGTCATTAGGAAGGTTTTCTTTTATCCTAACTTCATTATTTTTATAAATAACTCAAGGAGGCTAACATGCTTCATACTCCCTACTCCTATTTTCCCCACAACAACAACAACAACAACACTGTGAGGTGGGCAAGTGACTGACCGAAAGTCACCCAGCTAGTTTTATGTCTAAAGCAAGGGTAGAACTCACAGTCTTCTGGTTACTTGTCTGGTGCCTTAACCATTAAACCAAACATTATACATTATTTATTGTAAAACACAAAACAGTGAAGCAGAGAAATAAAACAATGGTTCCTTGAGTAAGGGGTTAGTCTAGAAGAACTCCAAGTCATTTCAAATGTTGTTATTCTATAACAACAAACCTCTGCCTTCAAAACATTGTGATTTTGGCCTTATGGTAAGTTTGTAGAGTTAACCTATGTTTGTAGGGCTAATCTGTCAGTCAGAAAACACCAGTCCCCCATTCCTTTACTTAGCTCCTTATCATGGCATTTTATATAAACAACGGAAGATCATTTTTATTATAATTTTCATGGCACTGCCTGCTATATATCCAAATTCCAAAGAAACAATGAAAAAAGAATCCCAAAGAATAAATTTCAGCCTCTTCTTTTCAGCCTGAACAATCTATAATAATTAGCTTTTTCCATTACTAGATACAGTATGGTTTACACTAGATCTAAAAACCTCTAGAAAGTATCGTATGTTAGAAAAAGTACAGACCAAAATGTACATATTCATGCACTTTTTCCCCCAAAATATTTTCAGGATTACAAAATGAATTTAAGATGTCAAACAATGAGAAACTGACCAAAATGAAACATGACAGATTTGCCCATTCTTCATTATGGTGGTGTTATATATAGCATACCAATTTTTGGTGGTTGATTGGGCCTGTAATACACGGAAGAAATATGTTGTGACAAGAGGAAGAACAGTGTGACGTTCATTATACATTTTAGGGACAGTCTAAGCAGCTCACTCATAGCTATTATGACATTTCAGCGTTCACTACAGTAGCACGTTCTGTAGATTTTGCTTATGCATAAGCAAATATTTGCTTGCATAAGCAAATAATATTAAAAACAAATATCCAGCAATTAGCATTTGTACTAAAACTGGACTCCATGTGTATACATAGCTTTTGTAGGCTCTGGGCTCTTATTCTTCTACAAAATCTTCTCTTGCTGATATCTAATGTTGTGGGATCTGGGCTGAGTAATCAGGATGACCACTAGAAGGAGCAAGAAATCCAGAAAGCTCTCTTTTCCGCCATCTTATGAAGAGTCATTTTTTTTTTTTGCAGCTTACATCTGGTAGCTCTGATATTGAAGAAATGAGCCTGTGATATTTTCATTTCTTTTCTTGGTGTCAAAATGGTCCGTTTTGAGGGACAAACAATTTAATTATTTTATCCAGATTTTTCACACTGCCTCATGGGACAGAAAATGGCGCAATTTTTAAAAAAAAGTTTTGAAGGTACAGCATTCTAATAGAAATGGGATTTTTTTTGCCTCTTAAATACCTCCTACTCAGGCTACACCTTTTAAAACCAAGGTGTTGGTTTTAATTATGATTATGTAATTATGAGCTAAAACAAATGGAGCTCTACCTCTTTTTAGTTTAGTTTAGTTTTAGTTTTATTTGATTTCTATACCGCCCTTCTCCCTAGGGACTCAGGGCGGTTCACAGGGCATATATAAATAACAATACAAAAGTTAAAAGGAAATTAAACCAGTGCCCGATTAAAAACAACAATAATAAATACTAAAAATCAATTTAAAAACCCATATTCCCCCATCAGGCCAGACCAGCTAATTCAAATAAGTGGGTCTTCAACCCGCGACGGAAGGATTGGAGGTCTGATGCCATCCGGAGCTCAACCGGCAGTTGGTTCCATAATGCCGGAGCGCCCACAGAGAAGGCCCTCCCCCTGGGGGCCACCAGTCGACATTCCCTGACCGGAGGCACCCTGAGGAGGCCCTCTCTGTGGGCACGTACTGGGCGGAGGGAAGTTGACACAGACACACCACTGAGTAACTGTTAAGCAGCATTTAAACAGATACGTGAATCAGTACAAGCAAAAACCCCAATACATTACACTTGCAGTGGCCTTTAGTTAGACAAATAAAAAGAGATATTGATTGAATAATTATGCTATTGATTGACAGTAATAATGATTTACTAAGGGACATACAGTATTCAGTGGTAAGTTTCCATCAGTGGAAACAGTTTCTACTGATGGACCAGAAAGGAAGCAATTTCCTTTTCCTCATTCATCTCCTATACTGCACTTTTTTTTCCCAAACAGGCCCCGACATTGGAGGAATGTATCCCCCATTCTGGCAACTCAGCTAGTTTTCTGGATCATGTTTGAAAGCATGTGGGAGACAGGACTGAGAGTTGGAGAAAAAGAAGAGGTAACCCCATTATGCCTGCAGAGATCCACTAGACTAGAGCAAAGAAAAATACCACATCTCAGCAATACAAAGGCAAGTTCCTTCATCACTTTGCTATTACACAAAGTCTAAGACTGTATGGGAAGTATGAAAGATCTGCTGCCTTTCCATTCTTTCCAAGCTACGACAAACTTTAACAGGAAGAAGTGGCTGAATAAAGCAGACTGAGTCCAACAAAGTCAAACTTTTCATACATAGGGCACAAACGGCAGCAGTCATTTTATTGTAAAATAACAATTTGAGTTGGGCATTAGTCATTAATCATTAGTCATTAGTTAAGCAATAGGGCATTCAAGCGTGGACTGTTAGAAGAAAGAAAAAAATTATTAGTCTCCACCGTCCCCCTCCAACCCACATGTGAGAACTCAGGTTAGAAGCAAAATGTATTTACAGTACCTCCAACCAGCTTATTTATTAAATTTATATGGCAGCCTATCTCACAAGTGGTCATTATGGGCATTGCACAGCAAAAAAAGGTACATAAATAACAAACTTTTTTTAAAAAAAAATCACATACAAGAGATTGCATCAGCAAATGGACCACCTGAAAACCTCTCCAATTATCTGAGAACCCCAGCCCTGATGACAAAACAAATTTTGAGGGACATCAGTAAAATAAAGAGGGACAGATAACAAACAACTGTTAATTAGTTCCCACCCAAGTGACCCTCGATACCTAATTCCTAGTTATTTTCAGGACAGAATTAATTGGCACCTTGCATACTCCTGATATTGCTATTCCATTAAATCAGTGCTGAGCATCCATTTGTATGCATCCCTAAATTGATCAAGCCATTTGCTCAATATATTCTCCAATTGCTGCCTTGATAGTAATGGAAGAGATAGCTTTGACCTTAATAAGAAAATAAGGTTCAGTTACTGATCTGGTCTATGTTTTTGCAGTGAGTGGTTTTGACCTGTTATAATAACAGTTAATGATCTTGAAGCTTTTCTACTGATGCCACAAAGGAAGACCAGACAACAAAAGATGTACTTTCATGTGTAAAAAAGTGACCCATAAACAGGATGCATTGTCCTCACAGCTATTGGCCTAAATTACACTAGCTGAAGGAAGAGCTATCAGTGAAAATACCATTTAGAATCAACATAATTAGATTCTATTTCTAGTTTTGAGATAGTGTTTTGATTGCAGGAAGGTGTGCCTTTCGATCTTTAGCACCTGCTTCCTCCTAAGGTTATGAAGAAGAATGCCTGCTGTGAATTTAATGTCTCATTTCTACCTGCTGTTGGGGATTGGGGAAGATTTCTCCTTCCCTGTGCAAAATGCTAATACTGCATATGCAAATTCTTGTCAGATGGCATCAGGTTACAAGATGACATGAAGGTGAGGATGGATAAGATGCATTTGCAAAGCAAATTCTACCCTGTTCTAGGTCAACACAGTTGGACTAATTATAGTATTAAGAAACTATGTGTATTCATTTTTAAAAAAATAAAATCTCCCACAAACTATGCTTATTTTTGTTTAGTTAGTCTCCTTTGAATGAAACCTGCAACTGAGGAAATCAAAAGTTTAATTATGTACATGGAAAAGCTTAAAGTACTCAGATACACAAATTGACTTAGAAGGGTAGAGTGGGAATAGTTGCTTGATATGAAGGGGTGTGAGTGGAGACATACATACAAACCAAGACTGATAAATTATAAAACATATTCAGGATTAACTTTTCTGGAAACAAGAATGGCTTAGCTTATTTAGGAAGCAGGATCAGCACATTTTTCTTCTTCTGACTAAATCTCCATCAAGTGTACAATAGATGAGTGGCAGATTGAAACCAACATAAGCTAATGTTTTCATACAAATTACTGAGAAACAAATACAGTGGATCAGTAAGAGGATTTTCTTTTAAATAGCTTCTCTGCATCTGAAAGCCCTCTAAAAAGTGAAAAAATATTTCTTTCTCTCTTTTTTTAGTTCAGTAATTAGAAGACAAAACCTATTTCAAACCACAAGATGAGTTTCAGAAGGCTGAAGGGGCTATTCTCAAAGGAATCATTTTACAATTCTGTTGAGATTATTATTTTTTAATCATCAGGAGACTTTGAGGATTGTGGTTTTCATCAGAATCCTCCAATGAATTAGGATACTCAACCTCTCCAGACTGAAGTGTTATATTAATTAAACTAAGATCCCTGAATCATTCAGGAACAGCCACAAACAAGTTCTTTCAGGTCAGAGAAGCAATATTTGAAAAAGCAGAGCATCATAACTTTTACAATCCAGTGAAAACTTATGGTAGATACCAATAACTTTAATGTTTATTTCTTTTTAGAAGAAAAATTAAAAAAGATAATAGAAGGGCTTTTGCTGCAGCAGTCAGGAATAACCCAGGGGAAATAAATGAGATACAAACTGAAAGTATAACAGATAGAATAGTTTTTATCAGGCTAATATTTTCTTTTCTGTCTCATCATAGAATCAGAGGCTCTAAAGTCAATTTGCATTTGAACTCAACTAGGGAAGGAGAACTTACCATATTCTTGGTTCATTGAGCTGCCCTTACTAGTAAAAAGTTGTCTCTTGCTTTCGGTAGAATCTGTCTTCCTATTAATCTAATATTCTATGTCATGCATTGAAATAGGCCTTGATTTTCTTTGGAATGTGCTTTCAGCTTTTTTAAGACTGAAAATATAATGCACAACCTCTGCTCAGGGATAAATATATTTAGCTCAATCAGTCTCTCATCATGTGGCTTAGTTTCTAGCCTCCTGATCATCTATATTGCCTAGCTCTAGTTTGTCTGCATTCTTCTTAAATCATGGTGTCTAAAACTGGAGATAGAGCTTGAAGAAAAGTCTAATTTTTTTAAAAAAAACAGGTTATTACCCCATTACATTCACACATTGATAATTTCAGATTCAACCTCTTCTCAGTCTCCACTATTGCTTAAATCCACTAACTTTCCACTTGTTTTTTATTACTTTTCCTGTCTTCTACTCTCTGAATTATTGTAAAGTCCTGTAATAACAAAAATACTATATGTATCTGATGAACTGAGCTATCACTCGTAAAACCTTACGGCCAAATAAAATTGCTAAGTCAAGGCTGTTTCAATATTCTCCATTCCACAGATGCAGTCATGTTTCTCTGATGGGTTCTTAAAGTGTTTTCAATATAGCAGTGCTGAAGGAATTGTAGCAATAGCAATATACTATTTCATAATGCTTTATGGCACTGTCTAAGTGGTTTACAGAGTCAGCATATTGCCCCCAACAATCTGAGTTTTCATTTTACCGATCTCAGAAGAATGGAAGGCTGAACCTGCAATTAGTGTAGGTTCGAGTCCCACCAGGCTCAAGGTTGACTCAGCCTTCCATCCTTCTGAGGTAGGTAAAATGAGGACCCAGATTGTTGGGGGCAATTAAGCTGACTTTGTAATAATGCCGCTTGGGGTGTGTGTGTGTGAAAGCCCTAATAAGCAGGCGCCTTCATAGAATGAAGGCTACTGCTAAGCTTGTAAGCCGCCCTGAGTCTTCAGAGAAGGGCGGGATATAAATGGAATTAAAATAAAAATAAATAAAAAATAAATAAACCAGCTGAGTTAACCAGTTGGCCAGGATCGAATTTCAGGCAGTGGGCAGAATCAATTTACAATACTGCATTCTAACCAGTGCGCCATCATGGCTCCTTATATTATATCTAATTCCAATCCTAATTATTTTCCATAGATTGGAAAATTTCAGTAATTAACCCGAGGAACCTTTTTTCAGCTGGTTCCTACTTCTCTGTGCCATACTATTTATCTTTAACTGATTCTAGATATCATTTAGTCTCTGTAGAAGTTTGCTTGGCACACTCCAAAGATCTAATGCTCTCTACGGATAACTTCATTCTCTTCAATTTTTGTTCAGTTAAATAATTCTAACTCAGAAAAACAGCTTAGCTGTTATTAATGAGAAGAGGACCAAGGGGAAGAACTTGAGCTATAATCAGTAATTTAACATTAATCTCTATGACCTAATTTATGGCATAGCAATTACTGATTTGTTATATAATCTTCTCACATTCAGATACCAGGTTAACTACTTTGTAGGTTCCAGATACTCCTTTTTGCTGTTTTGAAAGTTGAAAAGTTCTCCACAATTTTTCAAAGATAGCGCAATAAGTATTGTTAAATAGTTTCATTACATAGTTCTTTCAATACCATATAATATAACTGATATTAAGAGTAAGATATATTCCCTGATTATATTTCTATCAATCTCAGTCTTCAGCCCTGCTCATTGAATCTGTTTTTAAGAATAAGTATGCATAAATATTTTCTTGTTAGGAAAAAAACTGAACCAGAACTATATAATATAATATATAAAACTATATAACAATATATAAAATGCCATTAACCAGAACCAGAACTGGTTAATGGCATTATATATATTAATTATAATAACTAACTATAGTTAATAGCATTTTATATAGTGTACACAGAGACACAATTTGCATAAAATTTTATAAATAACTTCAGTGAACAACAGTATAGACAAGTAAACCCAAACCAATTAGCTGTTTACTTACTATTGCATTTATACCTTGCCTTGCTTTTTATAAACTTGCCACGTGGAGGGGAAAAAATCCAAATTCCTAATATAAAATATACAATATCAAGTATCATAAGGTGCAAGCTGCCTGTTGAAGTCTATGGGGTAATCCTTAAATTCCAAGATGTGGATGGTAAGTAGGCAAAGGCAAAGACCATGTGCTTGAAGGATTGTGGAAATTGAAGAGGATATACTTAAATATATAGAATCATAAATCAGAGGGTTGGAAGGGATATTGGAGGATTTCTAGTCCAACTCCTGCCAGTCCTCCTACTGTCCTGGGTATGGCTAGTCTAAAGAAAAGAAGAAATAGGGGTGATGTGATAGCAGTATGCCAATATTTGAGGGGCTGCCACAAAGAAGAGGGGGTCAACTTATTTTCCAAAGCACATGAAGGCAAGACAAGAAACAATGGATGGAAACTAATTAAGGAGAGAAGCAGCCTGGAATTAAGGAGAAACTTCCTAACAGTGAGAACAATTAACCAGTGGAACAGCTTGCCTTCAGACCTCGTGGTTGCTGCATCACTGGAGCTTTTAAAGAAAAGACTGGACATCCTCTTGTCTGAAATGGTATAGGGTCTCCCACTTGAGCACGGGATTGGACTAGAAGACTTCCAAGGTCCCTTCCAACTGCATTCTGATTAAGACTATCCAATCTTTAATTGAACACCTTCTTGGCTTTCACTCATGAAAGTCAGGCTGTTCCATTGCTTTATAGCTCTAACAGTCAGGAAATTTGTCTTTACTTCAAATTTGAATCTCCTTCTTGAGATCTTGGTTGATTCCTCTTTGCATTGTTTTTTGTTTCACTCTCTGGAGAATGTCCTAACTTTCACTCTGTGATATCCCTTCATAGATTAGAATATTAGTATTATAGTTTACTAGCCTTTTCTTCTTTAAGTTAAATATACCAGGTTTCTTTAACTGCTGTTTGTAGGATTTACCTTCTAAGCTCCTTATCATCTTTATTACTTTTCTCTGTACTCACTAATTCTTCAGCATCCTTTTTGTATTGTGATGCACAATACAATGTGCATCCGGATGTGGTCAGATCAGTACAGCACAGAGCAAAACTATCACTTCCTGTGATCTTGACAGGAACTACAACTCAAAGTCTCCTGATGTCTAGCCTGGTGCCTGAAACCACTGTATAAAACTAGCTTTTCCATGTGTTTGAATAATTGATTATGTACCATCAAATTTAAGCTCTTAGTTGCCACATAGACAGATTTTTCTCCACAATGATCTGTTATCTGATCCTTCAGGAGTGTAGTTATGATGTTTACTGCACTTACATAACACCACTAGTTACTGAGGGCTGATAAATAAAGTAATCATTCAAAAGGTTGTCCATGCTAAAACAGTCATAATAAACTGATTCCTAATCTTGCCCAATTGTCTGTGAATTCTTTAAACATAAAAAAATTATTTTATAGTCTCAAAAGTATTGATACACATCTTTGTTAAACCAATATATCTGTCTTTGTTAGAGGTTTTTCCCCCCTCACTACTGGCTTCAGTGGGGTATTTATCATTTTCAATCCAGGCATTGAAGATTAATTGCTTTGTGAATTGGCTTAGTGCAGTTGTGCCTAGCTGCAGGAACCAACTAACAATTATTCTGAACATGCAATAAAGAAGCTTGCTTTTGTGAGAGAGATAGACAATAGAAAATCTCTCTTTTTTTAGTGGTTGCATTTCTTTTGGTGGGGCCAAAGTGGGCAGACTGAATTAACAGGTGGGTAACCCTGAGACAGAAATTAGTGGGGCACTCATTGACTCTTTGACATAATCCCTTCCTCCTTATGAAACCTAATCTTTCCTCTCATTCCCTTGTGGAATGAATTCAAGAGCTATACAAGGTTATGCAGAAAGTCCATTTCTGGTTTAATAGCAAAGTTCAGACAATTCATTTCTGAAGAAATATAAGCACTATTGGAGGATGTGGTGAAAGAGAGGTTTAAGATAGGCATTCAGAATGGTGTTTACCTGCTCACTGAATTGCAACTGAATTCATACTGAGCATAAAAGATGGGGAACGTTTTGAATGTCAATATCAGAAGTTGCCAGCCATTGTAAAGGAAATGAAGGAAAAAAGAAATAGGACATGATTGGCCTGCAGCTTCAGAAAGACCTGGGTGAAACAGCTTATTTGGAGTTTTTTCGGTTATAGTGAAGTCCATATACAGAAGTGAGTCCACACTAAAATATCTTAAGGATAACTGTGCTAGGATCAGGATAGAAGGACTTGAAGCTTTTTGATCTGGCTAATTCTTTCAGTTGTTTTAAGGATCATCAGTCATGGTACCTTTCTGGACTATCTTCGGCACCCGAAGTGGAGGTCATTATTTTGCAGAAGTTCTCTTCCTTCCAGAGTGGACAGTTTCAGTTGGGGTGGGGCAGTGAGCTTCCATTGTGGGCATGTCACAGCATTCAATTCTCCCATTTCATATCTATATAAAGCCATTTTGGTTGGTCAGCCACTTCTACTTTTCTATGGAATGGTATTCTTTCAGAAATAAGAGTGACTCTGGCCCTTATATTCTGAAGACTATACAAAGCTAAGAAATAATTATAGGAGACTACTTTGTAGAACATCCATTTCCAATTTAATTTCGTTTTAATAACAAAAATCTTTTAAAAATAAGGGTTTGGAAGAGTGTGGTTTGTGAGGGAAGAAGATTTTGGGAACACCCTGGACTTTAATTTTCCTACCCTCAGATTTAGTGGATAGAGAATAAAGTTATTCCTGAGGGTAGAAGCCCATAAAAAAATAAAGCTGCTCAAAAATGACTGAAATTCCTCACTATTGGAGGAAAGGGAAATTGTTTGGATATTGTCTCAGAATTTCTCCAGGGAAAAGACGATTTGTCCCAAAAACTGGAATGAGAAACTGAAAAAGGCCCATTGCAGGAATTTCCTGTTCTGGATTTCATTAAAGCATAAGAAGCAGGGAGACTGCCAACCAATGAAGTACAATGAAAGACAGAACTCAAATCATTGGCTAACTCAAAACTGTAAATTTTTCTCTCCCTGGCAGTAGAAAAATTATTCTCTACCTTCTGACCAAGCAGAATGTAACCCTCTAATTTTGGGGCAGATGCCTCTTCCAGATCTACAGTACTTGAATAAGTGAAGATGGCCATGTTTGCATGGTAAACATATTGGATCATTCTGAATGGCCTCTCCCAAAGTTCAGGTTTATAACATTGCTAAGTGATAATATTCTGCTGAATTTCAGTGCAGTGACTGAAACTCCAGACAGTCTGGCCCTTCTTAGGACCCCTAATGGCACAGTGGTTAGAATGCAGGATTGCATTCTAACTCTATCCACTGCCAGCAATTCGATTCTGACCAGCTCATGGTTGACTCAACCTTCCATCCTTCCAAGGTTGGGAAAATGAGGACCCAGATTGTTGGGGGCAATATGCTGAATCTGTAAATCTCTTACAAAGGGCTGTAAAGCACTGTGAAGTAATAGATAAGTCTAGTGCTACTGTTAATTCTAACTATTAATCTTTTGGAGGACTATTCAAAACTTATATAGACTTTAAACTTACTGGTTGGATCTAGCAAGAGTCTTAGGATTTGATAAAAAGTCTGTAGTTTTTATATTTTACATTACATTCATTTTTTTGCTCCTATGTCTCCACTGAATGTTGAAAAGTTAATTTCTGTACTTGGTCACTTTTTTCAATTCTTTAGTACAACCAGCCATATCTACCACATGTAAATAGAGGGATTTTCAAAAGAAAAACATTTTTATAATAGGATAGGAGTTGCTATCCCACATAAGAAATGTTCATATCTTCTTTAAAACTCTCAGTACACAGTTAAAACTCTTATTTGGAAGTAGAACTGAAGCATATTTCAAGTAGAATGGCCCAAGAAGTGAACAAGTGGTTGCTTTCCTCAGAACTATGTTGGTTAAATGTTATTGCCTAATATTTCAGAGTAAAAAGACTATTCTGGGATGGTACATGACACATGGTCTAATACTTTTCATTATTATAATGTATTGGAGCGTTAGCTGTTTTTATGCTTAGAAATAAAACTGGGTAATTTTGAATGTTGTAAGAAGGTTAAGATTCTGTCTAGACAGTATTTTATTTATATATTTGCTTATTTATGAAACTTACTGTATATGGCTGCCCATTTCACAAAAAGTGACCCTGGATAGCAAACAACAATTAATTAAAACAATAAATATATAAACATTTATTAAAAATATAAATACAAAAAGCACAAAGCACAAGAGATAGTATTTAGAGGAAAATTGTGCAGATGTGTATACAATGTATATATGTGTATTCTAACCAGAATATCACACATAACGAAGAAGATCCCAGAGGTCCTCTTTACGATATGGGATACATTATCTTTATCCCATAATATCTTTATCTGGCCACTGAATAAACCTTGATAGTAGTGTCAGTATTTCACAGAACTAGCATTTCATTAACACATTGCTTGTTGAATAAGTACATAATGGCTGGGCTGAGACAGCGTATGAAGCTATCAGCTGTAGCTTGCAAGCCACAATGCCAAACCAGACTAAACAAGCTGCATATGAATTAATATGGCAAGTAAACCTGGGTACATAAATGTATGTAGTCCTGGTGATGCAGTGGCTAGAATGCAGTATTGCAGGGTAACTCTGTTCACAGTCTAGAGTTTAATCCTGACCAGCTCAAGGTTTATTCAGCCTTCCATCTTTCAGTAAAGTGAGGACCCAGATTGTTGGGGGGAATATGCTGAGTTTGTAAACTGCTCTAAGAGTGCTGTAAAGTAGTATGGAGTGGTATATAGGTTTAAGTGCTATTGCTATTATGACCAGTGGTTTTTATAAGAAAAAAGTGTCACCATATACTGTTGGTAATAGTTAACTGGCATGTTTTTTGTTTTTTGTTTATCCATTACTAGGCTGCATTGGTAGGCAAAAGCTAGGGATAGTTGAGATGTTTATGTCATTTATCTTCCCCACAGTCTAGGAAGGCAGGATAGAGTGAGATAGTAACTTATTTGATAATACCAATCCAACTTCATACTATTCTTCCAACACTCTTTCCAGTAAATTAGGCTGGGTACTATTGTGAATGGCATACATAAAACATGACATTCAGCCATGATGTTGGGGGAACAGGGAATGGCCTTGAGGGACAGAAGGAAGAGCTGCTATCAATACAATGGTCAGATAACAGAGGTCTGAGCCTGGGGCAAGAATGCAATATGGTGAAATGTCTCAGACAATCATCTTCCTAGTTTGCACAAAGATAAAAGGGGATAGGAGGGAAGTGCATTCAGACTTGCAAGAATCTGACTATAGCTTTAAAATAAAAGTAGTACTGACTTACATGGCAATGATGCCTAGTCTAATATACCTTGAAGGTTTGATATATTCCCAGCTGATAAAAAAAGTGTGTGTTTGTATGTGTGTGTGTGTGTGTGTGTGTGTGTGTGTAGAAAAAGATGGTGGGAAATCTCTTGTAATATGCCATTATCTGAATCTTTAGAATATCAGGTTATTATTACTCTATTTGTAGAATGCTTTTCTTTTTATTTTTTTCAAAGGCATTTGAAAACAATTTAATGACAACCCGTATTTAGTCAGATGCTGACATTTTATTTTATTGCATGTTAACATGTTCCAGGGGAAAGGATCCTCAGTAAAATAGACTTGGGAATTTAGGTACACAAAATAAAAAATGGAAATCAGTGTAAAAAAACCTGTTCTGTCCAGGGTTACTGGTGAGTAAGCCTCATGCAACCATTACCATTTATCTAAACAATCATACTCCTCAATTTATTCCTTATTTATGATGCAATGATGCCATTAGGAAATCATATTTAAAAGTTCTTATATCAAGAGATCTTTAAGATGCTAATTTCTAGCTAAAAGTTAATTAAAATGCATCTGGAAATAAGAATAACAGCAAATGTTAATCCAGTGATAACATGTCAAATCTACTTGTTACCCAGAGAAAATCCAGGGAAATTAAGTATATTTCACTTCCATTAAAATATTGTAAGTTTCAAATCTAAGATTCTACCAACAGATCAGTGAAATCAAAGTGAATCTCAGATCAATTTTGTTCCAATGTGACCTCAATGTGCTTTAATTTCTGAATTGCAATTCATGGGGATATTTTAGTGAAATGTAGCTTTGTGATTAACAGTACAATCAAATCCTACTGAATCCAATGATGTGCATTTGTTAGTAAAGGAGTATAGGGTTGCAGTCTCTACCAACTGAAGATAATAGATAAATTTGTCAACTCTTTGGCTGACATGAGATTCATATTGCAACCTCATAGATGCTCATGAAAAATTCTAATGAGACCATAACAGTAACTGCATATAGATTGATTATGTGCTATCAAGTCCCTGTTGACCCTTAGTGATCAGATAGATAGACTTTCTCTATGATGATGTGTCCCTAAGCTGGTCCTTCACGTCTTTCAACTACGCATCCATCACTATTGTAACTGAATCTATCCACTTTGTTGCTGGTCTGTTTCCTTCCATCTTTGTAACATTTCAGCCTTTTCGAAAAAGTTATGACTCTGCAATATATGTCTGAAGTAGAATTGTTTGAGCCTGATTGTGCCTTAAGTGAGAACACTGGGTTGTTCAATGACCTATGTTTTTGTTTACCTGGCTATCCAGTTTTCTCCAATATCAAATTTCAAAAGTGCAAGTACTCTTTCTCTTTTACTATTTCATTCAAATTTCACTTCTGTAAAGCATTACAGAGAATATCATTGCTTGCAATCTCATAATGTTTAACTGCATGTAGAACTGCAGTCTTATTTACACCTAACTTATTCTTAAAATATAAGCCATTAAAAATAATAGATCTGGGCTACACAAATCCAACTGATCTCTAGTTAGTAGTAAAGATTTATGAAACTCTTAACTCTTTACATTCATCTCTTGGTTCCTAGACTAGACCACATGGATTTTGTGGCTGAAATAATCTTTGCCCACAAATGACTAGTGGGGTGGAAATGAATTTTTCCTTCTTTCCCTGGCATAGATTGCTTTTATTTGTTAATTTAGTTTAATTAGTAATCCTTATTTCTATCAGCAATTGTATGTTAAGGCTTACATCACTATGAACAAGTACTATTTTTTTTTTAGATCTGCTACTTGGTTTTCTGTATTGGTAATCTGACCTTCAATACATGAAAATAAGAAATAGAAACTTACTTCATATATGAATATTCATATGGTGATGATTTACTTGTGTGAATTGGTTATTGTAACTGAAATTGTATGGATAGCACATTAATGTTTAGAATATATTATTCAAACATAATACTTTATAATAATATCCTTTTATGTATTCATCTACCTGTGATCAATCAGAAATCAAATTATGCATGAACCAAAGGGTTATCTCTGAGCAATTACTCCTGAGTATTCACAATTACAGAAATTTTATAAGTGGGTGAGCTAGTGATAGATGTATATATATCTTTAAAAAATAAACTTCCCAAGATGTTCCATATTTTTATTTTAAATAACTTATATTTCCCTCCAACATTTTGGATAGAATTTATTTAAAAACACATAAAAATTCTCTCAGGGAGATGGGCAGTAGTATGAAATATAGACAGACAGACAGACAGATCAATAGATAGATAGTTAGATAGATAGATAGATAGATAGATAGATAGATAGATAGATAGATAGATAGATAGATAGATAGACAGACAGACAGATAGACAGACAGATAGATATTTTTATGGCAACATGAAACATGTCATTCACACCCAACTGAATGAATTAAATATTCTGCAAAATTGTGAATGCATGGTAACGTTTGCCTCACATGAGGGGGGATGAAATTTGATAATCTCTTCAAAAATCACTGCTAAAAGAATAGTTTGATTATGCAGTAATAAAACTAGCTGCCCTAAAATTTATATGAGGAATTACCAGATCAAAATATATTTACTCTGTTCTACAGTCTTTTAGGATCAGATTTCAAATGAAAAGAGCCAGATCAATTTCCAGGGAGGATTCATTAAAAGAGAGATCACAGAGATATAGAACAATAGAACTTTACTGGCTGTCACCAACAGTTTATAATGTGTTATTAATAAGCTACAGCTCATAAGGTACAATGATGCTGCATTGTCTCAGTCACTGGGTGGAAGGGCCATATTTGCAAACTGATGACTACTCAGCCTGAAGTAGGTCCTCAGAAGCAATAAGAAGCAACAGGACAAAGATTGCAACTTAGGAACTAGCGGCTAGCCCCTGCAAAAAGTCCAGATTTCTACTTTACTGCCACATCTACTCCAAAAGCACTATCACCACACCTAATACAGTAAATGCAAACAGATTAGGGAATACTTCATCTATTCTTCACCCAGTGTGATATATGCCATCATCTGCCAGCAGTTCTACATAGGATAAGCTTTGGGCAAAAAGAATTTGTGGACACAAGTTTGACATCAGAATTTACAAGTACAGAATAATATCAGAGCAGTTCAACCTTCTAGGACACTCCATAGCACATCTCAAAGTGATGTTAATTGGGGGTAATTGCAGTCTCAAAAGGTCTAAAAAACACCATGTTTTTAATGCACTTGATATCATTACTTGATAATCTATTGTGTTCTGTCTCATATACAACCTGCATTTTCATAACCAACCTAGTTCCCCATTTCTGCTAGGGGAAATAGAAATTTTGCAATCATTTATCAAGAGCAAAACTTCCTTTTAGCAGTAGCAATGGCACTGCTGCTGAAAATGCTTTTCCTTCAAATTCTTTGGAACCAAACTAAAGAATCAAAAGTTGGGGAGGCTGCAGCCCCTTATATGTAAATGATTGTTTAGTGATACACAGAATAAAATCTTTGGGCTTTTAGCTAAATATGTAGAAGAATGCCAGACTCCACTGATGAGAATTTCTTTGTAATTCTCTTTTCCTTTGTAATGATTTCTCAACCAAATTATTTTTCTTCAGATGAAATGAGATGTGAACAAAAATGCAGGAATTTTTTTCTTATCTGGCACTAATTTACATACACCCTCACTTCAGAGGTAGTTTGGGGGCATAAGCAGTGGGGAAAGGCATAGTCTTTTTTTAAACCTCCCTTTAGACTTTTCACAAATATCTGCCAGTATAGAACTAGAAACAGAATTTTGCCTAGCAATAGTATTTTAATTATACATTCCTCTTATTTTTGCAACCTCAATCACCCTGGCTCCTTTCCATATTTCCCTCTATCATTATCCTGTCTTCTTGAGTGATCCTGCTTTCTGATTGAAAAATCTTCATAGAAGGCTTTAAATCCTTAGAAAGTAATTGTAGAAGTTATGGAAGCCACAGAAATTGAAGGCTTGATCATGCAATAAAAAATGGGACCTGCTTGCCTGCCTGCCTACCTATAGGTCATCTTATAACTAAGGCAGTCTTTGACTTACAACCATTCATTTAGCAACCACTCAAAGTTACAACAGTACTTAAAAAAGTAAGGACTCATTCTCACACTTATGACTATTTCAGCGTCCCCACGGTCATGTGATAAAAAATTTGAGAGCTTAGCAACAGGCATGAATTTATGATTTTTGCAGCTTCCCCAAGAAGCCAGATTTGCTTAATGACCATATGATTCACTTAACAACTGCAGTAACTCATTTAACAACTAGGATGGAAAAAAAAAGATTGTAAAATAGGTGCAACTTAATAACTGTCTTTGTTTAACAATGGAAATTCTGGTCCCAGGTGTGGTCAGTTATCTGTAAGTAGTGCAAGAATCTAAGCAGAGTTGTATTAATATTTCTCTTTTTTGGAAAATAACAACAACCCATGTCCTGTATAAGTAATGCCAGACTCCACTGATAAGAATTTCTTTGTAATTCTCTTTTCCTTTATAAGAAATGCTGAAAAATGCAGGGGATATTTTCTACACAGTACTGTGCCAATAATTCCCAGAGACAGATTTTCTTAATGTTCTACCTCTATTTATTTACCTGCACATCTAATGAAAAAGACTGCTGCCAATCAGAGCTCATGCACCATCAAACATGAAGAAAAAAACAACATGAAGGTGTTCTCATTTCTTTCTGTTCTTTCTTTGAGGTAAATTGAAAAGATTTCAAGGGGAAAAAAGATGCAATGGAACAGATATAATGAAATGCATTGACAGAGAATAGTTTGAAATTCTATAACATTTTAGCAGCACATGTAAAATATCTAAATAATTATCCACATGAATCTGGTGATAGATCTTTTTTATAAATGGTTACACCTGCTATATTCCTTGTCATGGTTGTTAGTACTAAGCCTTTAGCTCTCTAATGAGCTCTGCATACATATGAATATTCACATCTGCGACTGGACTACCACTTTCAAAAAAGGTACATTATTAATCTTCTCCCTGTTGTGATTGCCTTTTCCTGTTGTTTGCTGCCAAACAAATGTTTCAGTTCCACAAAGATCAAAGCACATGTTTGGCTAGGAGGTGTGGCAAACAGATTGACTATCCACTATTTGTTTCTTATATTTTCAAATTCCTGAAGCTCACTTAGAATAATTACATGAAAAACACAGAAAATCAACAACCAGATCTTCACTAGCTTATGTCCCAATTTTATAGGTTTAACCCTTAAAAACAGTGTCTGGCAGGTAAATACAATAGACCTCCACCCTCAGTAAATTTGTTGAGCTGCAGAAATCTATTATAAACTATAGATAATCCTTGACTTATGATCACAATTGAGCCCAAAATTTATGTTGTTAAGTGAGACATTTGTTAAGTGAGTTTTGCCCCATTTTACGATCTTTCTTGCCACAGTTGCTAAGTGATTCACTGCAGTTGATAAGTTGGTACCATGGTTGTTAAGTGAATCTGGCTTCCCCGTTGACTTTGCTTGTCAGTTGTGAAAGGTGATCACATGACCTTGGGACACAACAATGGACATAAGTATGAACCAGTTGCCAAGCATCTGAATTTTGATCACATGACCATGGGGATCCTACAAAGGTTGTAATTGTGAAAAATGGACATAATTCACTTTTTTCAGTGCCGTTGTAACTTTGGAAGGTCACTAAATGAACTTCTGCAATACCGCTTTACAATATCTTGGTAAGGCCACACTTGAAATACTGCATCCAGTTTTGGTCACCACGATGTAAAAAAGACATTGAGACTCTAGAAAGAGTACAGAGAAGAGCAACAAAGATGATTAGGGGACTGGAGGCTAAAACATATAAGGAATGGTTGCTGGAATTGGGTACATCTAGTTTAATGAAAAGAAGGACTAGGGGTGACATTATAGCAGTATTCCAATATCTCAGGGGTTGCCACAAAGAAGAGGGAGTCAAGCTATTCTTCAAACCACCTGAAGGCAGGACAAGAAGCAACGGATGGAACCTAGTCAAGGAGAGAAGCAACCTAGAACTAAGGAGAAACTTCCTGACTGTTAGAACAATTAACCAGTGGAACAACCTGCCTCCAGAAGTGGTGAATGCTCCAACATTGGGAAGTTTTTAAGAAGAGACTGGACAGCCATTTGTCTGAAACAGTATAGGGTTTCCTGCCTGAGCAGGGGGTTGGACTAGATGACCTCTAAGGTCCCTTTCAACTTTATTATTATTATTGTCTATTGTAAGTCAAGGACTTACATTCAACTTATGTGGCTTCTTTTTTATTGTTTCTTATAAACATTTCCCTGATTTAAAACCAGTTTGCCTACTAATTCTACAGAGAATGCAGTATGATTTATTCAGTTGATAATTTTCCCCCATCAACATTTCAAAACATTTGAAAGATTTTGACATTTTATGAAAATATTATGTAATTGTATAATGATTTGCACTTGTACAGCTATGTGATAAAACTGATAATGATAATGCCTCGGAAAAAAATGTATAGATTACAAATTAGTAGCAATGGCTCTTTCACCAAACAAAATATCAACTGATTCTAAAGGAACCAGCAACCTGATCATTTAAAATTATTTTTTGCCTATCTTTTCACCTCACTAGCTTACATAACATTAGCAAATGCCCACAAAAGCAACACATTTAGACCAATGAAGCCAATCAAGCATATGAAAAAAAAACAGTACCAAAGCTGGCACTTCAGTTATGTAGCTTTAATTTAATTTATTCAGTTTAACCACTGCTCAACTCTAAACTAACTCTGGCTGGCGTACAATAAAATGAAACAAAGTACAAAATACAAAGAATACAAAGGAAAGAAGAAAGGAAATAAAGAATTAGAACAGATGGTGAGTTGTGCAAATGAAAAAATAAACACTTTGATATCTGTTGTTGTTAGTTTGGTCTTTCTAGTTAATTTTAGTTCTATTTTTTCCAGTATGTTCCATCTCCTTCATTTACTAGAGTGTGCAGATCCTGTGCATTTTTCATTCTTGAGTTATGTTATCAACCTTGCTGATTGACTGAGCAGATGGGTATTGATGTTCCTTCCTCCAGTTTTAATCATACTCATCTTCTTCCAGTCCAAATTCCTTTAACACATATGCAGCATATAGGTTGAATAAATCAGGGCAGAGCATACAGCCTTGCTCTTATTCCTTTCTCAATCTGGACCCGGTCCGTTTCACCATATTCTTTTTTAAAATATAATTTTATTGAAAAAAAATTAATAAGATAAAAACAATGCAAATATTAGAAAAGAAACAAAGAGATAAGGAATAATAATAAGAAAGAAATAGAAAAGAAAAAGGAAGAGAGAAAAAAGAAAAGATTATAAAGAATGAGCTTTTGATCTTTTTGACAACAGTTATAAATGTATTTATTTTACCCTCTCTCTCTCGGGTTACATAATAACAAAAGGCAAAGATATGTGTCCAGGATAATGATGCAGGATCCAATATGGGTCAGTCATCTGGAAAGTTTGCGTTCCATAATAATTTACTTCTTTCCATGAGATATCCCTTTTGATTTCCAAAGTAAAAATTTCAAGTTCATTTGCCTTCTTTTTTTAAGGTCAGTGCCATTAGTACTCCAAACGATCCACAACTCATTAACAATGACAAACCATTGTCATTAAAGCAATCACCTGCCTCTGACATTTTCCTATATTGCTATTGCCCAATATAAGTGGCTGCTTGCTTTGGCTGGACAGCTGGGATGACCTGCCCAGTATGAGTGATTCTGCTCTGACTATATTCTCTTGTCATGCATTCCTTACATTCTTCACTCATCCTTTTAAGTACTCCTCTTGCACAAGAAGCTCATACATTGGGATTTGGTGGAAAAATAAAAAAAATAGCTGGAAAGAAAGCAGAAATATTTGTGATGATAAAAATGTCGAGATGACAACCATGACCATGAGTTTCTTTGTGCATGCATCATGACACACATAAAAAGAGGGCTGGGCTTCATGCAGTCACTACCACCATCGTAACTGTTTTATCCCCACAGGGGACATCCTTGAAAAAATATAAATAACGTGATAGGTGAGTCTTCCTGGGATCTTTTATAAACACAGTGCCAAAAATAACAAGGCTTGAGAGAGTTAGTGCAACAATCTGATTGATCCCATAGAACAGGGCTCTTCAAGTTTGAGGACCCCTGCCATAGAACATTGAAACTTATGATGCAGTAAAAATAGCAAGCAATAATAATTTCTTAAAACTAGGCTATGATCTTGTACGTATAAGATACAAGGTGCATGTATCCAGGCTGTGTGCTGAATGTATCTTGCTTTTTGCTGGGTTTTCCTTTATAGTCTGTTTCAATTTTCTTCTATGTCTTGAATATGTTTCCCTAATTTTCTCTTTTTTTCTCACAGCTTTTTTTTTGCTTTAACTTTGAAGACTCCCAAATTATAACCCCTTATTTTTGTTCTCTCTTCTTATTTCTTCTCCTTATCACTCTGTTTTATCAAAGCTCCCAGGGTTAAAATAAGAATAAGAGTTTAATTTTTTTGTTAAAAAATAGATTTCTTCCTTCCAGTTTTTGCCTCTGCATATTTCCACATCTAGACAGTGTAGGACTTAATTTGTACCAGTGCTCAGAATCAAAATGCTGCTATATTGTATATTCTGCTGTTTTGTTCCTCACAGAGCACTAAGTGCTCAGAATAATTAAACACAGTATGATGATTTTATTAGCTAAACATTTTTAAATGTGTTAGTATTCTACTGCCAAAGCATATATATTTCAGGCCCCGTCCGACCAGCCACCAAGAACAATGAATCCGGAACGGGAGCTGGTTCTCCTAAGCCACGTTTATTAGTCTCATAAACAGTTGCTCGAAGACAGACGAAGTCAGCGTTGATTTCACAGCACAATCAACGCTGTTAAGTAACCGGCAAAGCCGACACCCACCACCACACCCTTAATTGCTCCACCACGCCCTCACCCTACTTAACTACCGCCTCCCAAGGTTCCCTCCTTTTGGCTCCCGTCCCACCACCATTGCAGCCGGTAAGCTACCCCCCAGCCCAAATCACCCTCCCTTCCCCCAGAGCTCCGCCTATGCTCATCTTTCCCCTCGCCTCCCCAGACCGCCGCGAGTTGTGCCCTGAGCCCCTCCCCGGCCCACCGGTAGCCTCTGCCACCCCCTGGGCCACCCTGGTGCCCGTTCCTGTTCTGCCGCTCGGGCGCTGGGCAGCCACCGGCCACTCCGTCGTACGACCTCTTCCCGGCCTCCTGGTTGGTCCCAGAGGCTGCTGGGCCACGTCGGCTTCCCCGCCCTTCTCTCCGGTCCCTGGAGGCCAGCAGATCGCTCCGTGGCCGCGCTCGGCGGCCGCACTCCTTCCCGGCTTGTCGGTAGCTTCCGGGGGCAGGCAGGCTGGTCCGCGGCCTCTCCAACTGGCAGGCGGGCCGCCGCTGCACTGTTCCCACAGCTGCTCCTCCCCCCGGACTGTCGGGATGGCGTGGGCGCGGGCGGCTGTTTCCGGAGCCCAGCAGTTCATCGGAGAGGCGAGGAGGGCGGCGAACGTCCCTGGAGGCCGGTAGGTCGCTCCGTAGCGGGCGGGCGGTTGCTGGCATGCTGGGGGGGGCCGTGCGCTGTCCTGGCCCTCCGGGAGACCATGGGCACCGGCGGCAGGTTTCGGGGCCTGGCGGGTTGCCCCGCGGCCCTACTGAATGTCGGGCGTGCCAGGCCCGACATGCCGCCCCCCCTACCAAGGGTCCTCCTGCAGATGTAGAGAACAAAGTCACACAATCATTCACCCCGCATACACCACCGTTACCCCTACCTCCCGGTTTGTTAGGGTGAGCACGGTGGAATGCCCGGACTAAGCGTGGGGCATGGACGTCTCCCCGCGACACCCATGTTGCTTCCTCCACCGGGTACCCCTTCCACCGAAGGAGATACTGTATGGCGCCCCTCCGCACCCTGGAGTCCAACACCTCCTGCACCTCGTATTGATCAGCATGTACCGGCCCGGGACCCCCCTCCCCAGTCGCTGCAGTGGCCGCAGAAGCAGGCTTCAGCAGGCTACTGTGAAATACTGGGTGGACCTTACCCAAGAACTTCGGCAACCGCAATCGCACCGTCACTGGGTTTACCACCTGCACCACCCGGAACGGCCCGAGGTACTTAGGTCCCAGCTTGCGGCACGGGACCTGTAACCGTAAATACTTGGTGGACAAGTAGACCAGGTCCCCCACCCGTGGTGTAACAAAAGGCCTCCGTTTCTTGTCTGCCTGTGCCTTGGCTGCAGCAGCGGACCGATCTAACGCATCCTTTGCAGCCCCCCATGCGGCCTTGATTTGTCGCATCCATTCCTGCGGTGAGCGCGTAGGCCCCTCCTCCTGGGCGCAGTCAGCGAAGGGAACGAAGTCATGGCCGGCGACCACCCGATATGGAGAGAAGCCAGTACTGCTATGAACCGCATTATTGTACGCCACCTCGGCGAGCGGTAACAGGTCCACCCAGTCAGTTTGCTGGAAAGAAACGTAGCTCCGTAGATACTGTTCTACGGCGGTGTTGGCACATTCTGCGGCCCCGTTGGTGCTGGGGTGATAGGCCGTACTCAGCCCCTGCGATGAGCCGATATGACGCAGGAACTCTCTCCAGAACCGGGCTGTGAACTGCACCCCCCTGTCCGAGATCACACGCCGCGGCACTCCATGCAATCGGTACACTTGCGTGAGAAACAGCCATGCCAGCCGGCGAGCTGATGGCAACCCCTTACAAGTAACAAAGTGTGCCTGCTTGGAAAACAGGTCGACCACTGTCCAAATGACGGTGTGACCCTTGCTCTCTGGGAGGTCCACAACAAAGTCCATGGCGATGTCTTGCCATGGCCGAGTCGGGTCAGCCACCTGCTGCAACAGCCCCAAAGGCTTCCCAACTTGGGGTTTTGTGGTAGCACAAACATGGCAACGCCGTACATAATCCTCGATGTCACTCTTCATGTGGGGCCACCAGAATTGACGACGTGCTAGATGTAAAGTTTTCACGAACCCGAAATGTTCTGCCTGCTTGGTGTCGTGACAGCCATAAAGAACGCATGGCCGCACAGTTTCAGGTACATACAATCGTGTTCCATGCCATGCCAGGCCTTCCCGCATAGTCAATAGTCCCGGATTACTCCGTAACCAGGCGTCCTCGTGCAGGGCCCTTTGGATGGCCTGGTTCAAATCCTCCTCCATCACCTGTCCAACATTCCCTGAACCAACCCCCTCCTCCACCAGTGTCGGGACGAGCGCCTGCACCACCTCCTCCCTCTTGCTGTCAAATTGTGGCATGCGGGACAAAGCATCCACCAAAAAGTTCCGACCCCCCGGCACATACTTCAACAAGAACTGGAAGCGACGGAAGTATATTGCCCACCGGACGTGCTTAGGCGACAAGCGGCGAGGGGTCTGTAGGGCCTCCAAGTTTTTATGGTCCGTCCACAGTTCAAATGGATGGGAGGCCCCTTCCAGGAGGTGCCGCCAGGACTCCAAGGCCCAACGGACCGCAAAAGCCTCCTTCTCCCACACCGCCCAGGCCCGTTCAGTGGGAGTCAGTTTCTTGGAGGCATAAGCGCACGGCTGCAGGACCCCGGAACTGTTCCGCTGAAGGAGGACGGCCCCAAGAGCAACATCGCTCGCATCCGCCTGTACGACATAAGCCAGGTCGGGGTCGGGGTGTCGCAAAATGGGCTCTTTAGCGAAGAGGGACTTCAATTCCTCGAATGCCCGCTGACACGCTGTGGACCACTCCAATTTAAGCCCTGGTCGTGGGCGTGTCTTTAATTGTCGTGTGCGAAGAAGATCCGTTAATGGCAGGGCGATGGCCACGAAGCGTGGAATGAACTGTCTGTAGAAGTTGGCAAAGCCAAGGAAACTTTGCAACTGTCGACGGGTCCGCGGAGCCTGCCACTGTTGAATGGCGTGTACCTTTCTAGGATCCATCTCCACCCCTGCTGCCGATATACGATACCCGAGGTAGTCCAGCTGAGCCCTATGGAACTCACACTTGGACAGTTTAACATAGAGCTGCGCGTCCCGCAGTCTTGTCAATACTTGGCGCACAAGGAGTACATGCTCCTCCAAGGTGTCCGAGTAAATAAGGATGTCGTCCAAGTACACCAAAACTCCCCGGTACAGGAACTCATGCAAGACCTGGTTGATCAATTGCATGAATACAGCTGGGGCTCCCTGTAAGCCAAACGGCATCACTCGGAACTGGAAACTACCAAGGGGACAATTAAACGCAGTCTTCCACTCGTCCCCGGCTCTGACCCTCACCCGGTAGTAGGCCTCCCTCAGGTCCAACTTGGTGAATACCCGGCCTGTCGCCAAGTGGGCCAACAGGTCCTTCATCAAAGGAAAGGGATAGAGGTGCTCCACACACACCGCGTTAACCCCCCGGTAGTCCACACACAAGCGCAGGCCCCCATCCTTCTTCTCGCGAAAGAGCACCAGCGCCGCCACCTGAGACCGTGCTGGTTGGATAAACCCTCTCTCCAGGTTTTTATCTATGTACCGCCGTAACTCCTGCATCTCCTTCGGGGACATGGCGTACATACGGGGCTGAGGCAGTCTGGCATCAGGTTCGAACTCGATGGCACAATCCGTCGGCCGGTGGGGTGGTAACGAATCGCACTCCCGTTCATCGAAGACGTCCATTAAGTCAGAATAAACACGGGGTACGAGCACCTTCGGGTCATCCATGGCCCCGCAAGCCTTCTCCCGCGTCCCCGTGTCGTCCGGCCCCAGAAAGGAATGGTGGAGAGGGGGCTCGGGGCCCAGACCCAAATGAAGATGATGGCAACCCCCCTCCCACCAAATCGTGGGGCCCCATTTGTCAAGCCAGGTAAGGCCCAGGATAACAGCTTCAGTCATAGAGGGCACCACAACGAAGCGCAAAGTCTCCCAATGGGCCCCCAACTCCAGCCGGACTGGTTCGGTAACATGAGTGATAGGAGCCCCCCCAAGGAGCGACCCATCCACTTGCTGGAAGCGAAGGGGAGTCACCAAGCGTTGCAGCCGGATACCCACTGTAGCTGCTGTTTTCCGGTTGATAAGACACCGGGTGCTCCCTGAATCGATCAAAGCCTTAACCGCCCGTCTCTGCCCAGACACGGGGCTCACCAGTACCACTGGGAACACGAAGGGACACATCGGGGCGCTTACCATTGGATCCTCCTCCGGCTCCAGATCCTCAAGGTCTTCTGTCACTGTGGGCTGGGCGGTTACGGGTCCGGTCGCCAAGGGAGGAGTCGTCACCCAACGAGTGTCATCGGTTGCCTGATAAGCAGTTCGGGACCGCTCCGAGGTCTTCCTGGCAGGCAAAGCCCGTGTTGAGGTCGCAGGGGGAACCATTCGGGCCAGCGGAAGCGGGCATTCAGCCGCCCGATGACCCGGCTGGTCACACCGGAAACACCTAATACCAGGCCGCGGTGGCTGTACGGAGGGGGCTTTGGCCGCCGGCAAGCCAGGCCGCTCCTCCGCCTTCGCTTTTTCGGCCGGCCGCCGGGCTCCGGTCACCCCCTCAGACCTTCCTCGTGTATCCTGTAAGCCAATGTCCAACTCAACAGCCACCCAGAACCAGTCCTGCAGACGGGCCGGTACCCCCCTTACCACGCAAGCTCGCCGCAAGGCAATGTCCAGCCCAGCCTTGAAGTGATGCACAAGAAGACGTTCTGGCCAGGACCGAAGCCTCCCAGCCACCTTCCGGAGCTCCCCAACATAACGCACCGCCGATCTTCCTTGCTGGCACAGATCCAACACCTCGGCCTCGGCGCGGAGCACCCGTGAGATATCCTCAAAACGGGCCCGTAGAGCCTCCAGGAAAAGACCAAGGTCCCCGAGCTCATGGGCATGATCACCGTATTTGTCGGCCGCCTCTCCTTGTAGACACGCCGTCACGGCCACTACCATCGCCCAGTGGGACGTGTAGGCCGGCCCGTACTGGTCCATATGGTTAATCACCTGGCCCAGAAACATTGCCAGGCGGTCTGGATGACCATCATAGACCGCGGTCAGGGGCAGTGGGCCCCACGCCAGCCCTGGACCCCAAGGACCAAGCGGCATCCCCTGGACTGGAACCCCCCCATCTGATCGTAACGGCTGTTGTCTCGGTCTTCCGGGCACACTATCCCAGGGAGCCGTGCTGCTCGGTACTGCCGTTGTGGGAGCCGGGACCCCGGGACCCCCGTGGACATCAGGTTGACGGACCGGGCCCTGAAACCTCGGGCTGTCCATACGGAAGCGGGGCGGGCTAGACCGTCGAGTGGGAGCACCTGGGAGGGACCACTGCCCCTGGTCTGACTCATCTGGAACAGACCAGAACCCAGGCTCCCGACCCCTCACTTCCCCGAATCGCTCTCTGAGAACCTCCATGGTACGGCTGCCCGGGGCGGTGGAGTAGCTCCATTCTTCACCGCTGTCCTCCATGAAACACCGCTCCCTCCACTCTGTAGACGCACCTTTGGGCCGGGTCGTCTGGCCTTGGCCGAGCCTTTTGTGATCCCCATCAGAGTGTGTCCACCGATCGCTGCTGCGGCCCCGCACTCCAGCCTCCTGAGGCCCTGGACCAGGGCCGTCGAGAGGGGGAGGCCTTTCCTTCTGCCGCACCGAGGGCAATGCCTCCTCCCCCACCTCCACCGACTCCAGGAGCCCAGCCGCAGCTCCAGCTTCCTCCTGCTCCTCAGCCAGGGGTGCAGGATCTTCCGTACCTTCTGCCATAGCAAACTCCCAGGGAGCGCTCTTCAAAGAGTAAAGGAACGCTGACTTACTTTCAGGCCCCATCCGACGAGCCACCAAGAATAATGAATCCGGAACGGGAGCTGGTTCTCCTAAGCCACGTTTATTAGTCTCATAAACAGTTGCTCGAAGACAGACGAAGTCAGTGTTGATTTCACAGCACAATCAACGCTGTTAAGTAACCGGCAAAGCCGACACCCACCACCACACCCTTAATTGCTCCACCACGCCCTCACCCTACTTAACTACCGCCTCCCAAGGTTCCCTCCTTTTGGCTCCCGTCCCACCACCATTGCAGCCGGTAAGCTACCCCCCAGCCCAAATCACCCTCCCTTCCCCCAGAGCTCCGCCTATGCTCATCTTTCCCCTCGCCTCCCCAGACCGCCGCGAGTTGTGCCCTGAGCCCCTCCCCGGCCCACCGGTAGTCTCTGCCACCCCCTGGGCCACCCTGGCGCCCGTTCCTGTTCTGCCGCTCGGGCGCTGGGCAGCCACCGGCCACTCCGTCGTACGACCTCTTCCCGGCCTCCTGGTTGGTCCCAGAGGCTGCTGGGCCGCGTCGGCGTCCCCGCCCTTCTCTCCGGTCCCTGGAGGCCAGCAGATCGCTCCGTGGCCGCGCTCGGCGGCCGCACTCCTTCCCGGCTTGTCGGTAGCTTCCGGGGGCAGGCAGGCTGGTCCGCGGCCTCTCCAACTGACAGGCGGGCCGCCGCTGCGCTGTTCCCTCAGCTGCTCCTCCCCCCGGACTGTCGGGATGGCGTGGGTGCGGGCGGCCGTTTCCGGAGCCCGGCAGTTCATCGGAGAGGCGAGGAGGCCGGCGAATGTCCCTGGAGGCCATTAGGTCGCTCCGTAGCGGGCGGGTGGTTGCTGGGGTGCTGGGGGGGGCCGTGCACTGTCCCGGCCCTCCGGGAGACCACTGGCGCCGGCAGCAGGTTTCGGGGCCTGGCGGGTTGCCCCGCGGCCCCACTGAATATTGGGCGTGCCGGGCCCGACAATATAATTAATTGTGGACCCTCTCATCACCACTCTGGTCACCAGAGTCCTGCCCTATAGTACTAGGGTGGCAGTCTGGTGTAGTGGCTAGGGCATTGGATTAGGATTAGTGAGACCCTGGTTTAGTCTCTTCTTAGAAGTAGAAGCACACCTGGGAATTTTAGGCTTATTACTTTCTCTTCTCACAATATGTGACATATGGATATTATTTTAAGAGAAATAGGAGGAGGCCATATTTATTTTTTATTTAATTTCTATAGCCACCTATTTCAATCAAGCTACCAATAGAGGAGAATATTTGTAGCTCAGGATTGAAATGAGAGGTCCTTGGTGCTCTCTGAGCTTGGTTGTTTTCTTGCAGACATTTCATTAGCCAGTATTATGATGATGTTACATAATTTGGGTAATGAAATGTCTGCAAGAAAACAACCAAGCTCAGAGAGCACCAAGGACCCCTCAATCAAGTGACTTTGGGCAATTAACAGTCATTCAAGTGACTGGGTGGAACAAGTGATTCTGGACAGTGAACTCCTGAAGAAAAGGCAGAATAGAAAAGTAATAAATAAGCATAGCCAAAAAGTGAAGGTATCAACTGAAAAGGTGTATTACAGCCAAGTACTTAAAATACTGGGTTTGTTGACCAGAAGGTTAGCAGTTTGAGACTTAAATACCATGTGATGGAATGATCTTCCATTACTTGCCCTAGCTCCTACTGAAAACATGTACATGCAATTAGACAAATACGTACCACTTAGGTGGGACGATGCACTTTCAGCATACAGTCATATATAGCATATATCTGAGTACTGGTGGTCAGAATGCAGTATTGCAAGCTAACTCTACCCTCAGCATGGAGTTTGATCCTAACGGGGCTCAAGATTGACTCAGCCTTCCATCCTTCCATGGTTGGTAAAATGAGAACCCAGATTGTTGGGGGAAATATGCTGAGAGAGTTCACTATGGAGAGGTATAAAAGTCTAAGTGCTATTGCTATTGATATAGTCATGCTGGCCACATGACCATGGAAATGTCTTTGGACAAATGCTGGCACTTTAGCTATGAATTGGAGATGAGTACCATCCCCTACAGTCAGGCACAACTGGCAGGGGAAACCGTTACCTTTTACTCTTTTTTAAAAATCAACTATAAAAGTCCCATATCATAAGCAAAGTTATCCAAAGTTAACATTTAGTTTTTCTGTATTTCAAAATAAAGCTGAATATGGGTTTCACTATTTTTTTTAAGCCTATCATTTTCTATATGTATCGGAATTTCTATTTCCATGCTGGCTAGGTGTCAAAGTCACAAAGTAACTAGAGAAGGTCAGAGAAGTAGAAAACACAATTGGGGTATATATATTGAGTAAATTTTAGAGAAATGGCAATTCTCTCAGGTCAGAAAAATAAAAGATCTTTAAAGGATTCTTTGAACATTGGAAAGAATTGCTAAATGTTGTGTTGAATTCCTTTTGATCACTTTGATTGATATTCCTAGATGAGTTTTTTAAAGCAGTATTTTTCAAGTTGGCAGCATACTGGTTAGTGAATTCTGGGAGTTGAAGTCCATACATCTTAAGCATGCCAACTCTGAATGACACTGTTCTCAAGGGTTTGTAGGATTAGTAGATTTATGATGCAAGCAAAAAAGTATATATATTATTCTTTTCTTTCAAACTTTTTACATTATTTTTGTCAGATGTTAACTAATGACAGGTAGTATCTGCCAAATACAGTATTTGATTGATTTAGTAGAATTCTAGAACCCATCTGGTTAAGTGCTACCTGCCATTTTCTTTCCGCAAATATCCTTAAAGTATGCACATTTAAGGCATTCTGGTTCTAATTTCCTGTGGTGAAATGGCATCAGTCCTTTGGCTCTGATTTCTGTTCATAATTCCAAGCTCCTGATTCCCCGCTTGGTGCTGCCAAAAATATGTGTTTTATAGGTCTGGTATAATGAATACGATATCCTCATTATTGCACTGGGAGATAATTAGGAGAACTAGAATTAAAGTCCTAGAAAAGGAGACCGAAGGAAATGGGAATAATTTAGCCTTGGGGAGAGAAGACTGGGAGACGTGGATATGACAACATTTTCAAATACTTGAACACAGTCAAGATCTTTGAAGACAGTGAAGATTTATTCTCTACTATTTCAGAATTTAGGACATGAAATAATTCCATGTTTATGTTATAGGAAGGTACTGGAATTTTGGAAACTGGTTAGCCTGAGATGTTTTGCTGCCTGATCTGAAGTATGAGACATGTGTCCCCAAATCTCTGTATAGAAGCTGATTAGACATTATCATGAGGATAAAGTAGAAGACACACCAGTGTCTGAGAGGAATATGAAAAAGCTCAACAGAATATGTAGAAAGAGGGGATATAGCTCTGCTTCTGCTGCCTGAGACAGGTGTCTCTTTGGTCTGATGGCAGGCCCAACACTGCTGGGCAATCTAATACTTATTGCCTATAGCCATATTTCTCAATTTTAGCAACTACTGAGGAAATCCATATATTTAAAAGTTGCTGAGGATGAGAAACACTGGTTTATGAAAAGTTAATATGATTGGAAGAACATCATTGGTTGAGCTCCATCATTGGTTGAGCTCCATCATTGATTGAGCTCCATTGGTGGTATGAAAATTGATATGCATAACTTATGCTGACAGAGTTTTCCAAAGGTTGTTCCTAAATTAAATGTATTAATGTGAGTGAAGAAGAAAATTATTAAAAACATGATGGGAATATCATTATATTATGTATAATTAATTTTGATTACATGTAATAAATGAAGGAAATCAAATTTAGTTTGTTCCTGGTCCAAACTACTACTTTGATGCCTACTACCTGGTCCCTGGTATGGTCTGTAAATGAATGCAGCCCTTGGATTAGAAAAAGTTGTGCATTCCATTGTTCAATTTACTGCTTTTTCTGTTGGGGCTGGAGACTGGGAATCTGATTCCCCACGTGCGAGAATCTTTTTGATGTATAAGTATTAGATCAATGCCCTGTTCCCTGCCATGTCATTTATATATATATTGAAGAAGATTTTTGTCAGTTCTGGTTGCCTTATTGCACAGAGAGATGACCTTCTGGGAGACTGAATGGATTACTCTGAGGATTGGGAATAGTTAATTTGCAGAATACATGCTTATTATATTATATGTATAATATAATGTCTATTATATATTATATTATATCAATATAATATACTAGTGGCAGGCAGGATCCTGTCATAAAATACATTATGGTAGCAGAAGCAGAACACTGGTCTCTAGATTTTTGATGACAGATCAAGGTTAATTTCCCTTAGGATCAGATCATTTCTTCTCTTTCAAAAATGTATCTCTTTTAAGTAATATAAACAAGTATTAAGATTCAAATGTCATATTTAGAGGAGACCTGTTGAAACCAATGGCATTTTAGTTATAGTTAGTTATGGCCTCCTTCCTTGTTACCTTCTGGGAGGAGGCTCCGTGGTATCTGAAGCAGAATATCCAGATTCAGTCATAGTTTTGTGCCATACAGTATTAACATTATGAACTCTAAAGCTTCCTCCTTCCGTTATGTATTCAAGATGGACAGTGATTAATAGTTATATGTTACTTATATGTAAGGGCATAGGTGTATACATATGTTGTAAATAGTATGTTTAAATGTGTGTTATGTGTGTACAGTCTGAAGAGCAAGCAACTAAATTTCATTTTTAATGTGTGGCATTGTGCCCACAGTAAAAAATGACAATAAAGGTTATCTAATCTAATCAAAGTAATGTGTCATCAAATGGACATACTATTGGATGTACTGTTTTTCAGGCACAGAAATATTTCTAGATTTTGTATGCCTTCCGCATAACAAGAAAGTACTTTGTGTATACTGTTTGTGCATATACAAAAAGTAATGCATTGTTAAAGAAATGGGGGAATACTGTAGTGATTATCATTATGCTAGATTTGTGACAGTATGCATATATTTTCTGAATACATATTATTTTAAGCAGACACTTGCAATAAACAATCACTTAATGAGTTTTATGTGTGCTGCAAATTACTTTTTATGAGGCTTGTTTGAGATGTTTCAGGCTCCAGAGGAATCTACCAGAACTACTTGTGCTAACGTGTGTTGCAACTAGAGCCCAAGGCAAAGCAGACATCTGCCATCAACTGTCATAAAATATGCTTTGCAGTTATGAAAACACTACAACAGGGTTGGGAAGAACTAACAGTATACTAACCATCACACATTATTTATACCTTTTTAAGAGAATCAAAGCAATGTACTGTATCTTAGATCTTCTCAGACCAGGAATGGGAGCAACTGGAACAAACGGTGAACTTGTGCAAAGGCTGTCTTGGCCAAAGCTTCTGTATGCTTCTTGAGTAGGAACCATGAGTACAAATAGACTCCCAAATTAAGTAATACTCTGCATGAGGAAGTGCAACTAATTAAAGATTAAAGGTGAAAGATTCATAGAGATAGAGCCAAGCAAAGCCACCTGGTCTTCCTCCAGACACTGCATTGATATCACCATCCTGGTTCTGCTATACCTACACCCTACCCGTCATAGTTCCAGTGCTCCTGCCTACCTCCTCTCCTGCCCTCAGTACTTTGCCACCCCTCACATTTTCTTCAAGGCCAATGCATTCACTCACCCATACATATACCACACTTACCACACTTACCACCAAACACCCACTATACCATTCACCTTTATTTCAGATATGGCTAGTGGTGACCAGAAGATTGGAATTTACAGTAATTGTCCTTCCCTCTTGACAAAAGACTCATTGTTGTTGATTTAAAAACTACATATTTGCTATTTTTCCAAAATGGGTCTAAGAGTCTGTCTGACAAAACTGCTTTCAGCACTGATATTTTTTGTTGTTGAATTAATTTTTGTTAAGATTTGAATTATATTTTTACATAAACTTCTTTGACAACATCTAATCCTGACAGCTCCATTTTAGATGTAACTGATAGAAAAAAACCAATTATCCATCCATTAATCACTACCATTCCATAGATCCTATCATTCCATAGATAAGAAAATAATGGTGAAGACCACACATAATACTGAAGGGTAATACTAAAAAATCCCCTTCATGGATTACTGCCTTGTCATGGTGAAGGGGCTTGCGTAATTCAATGAAGATATGAGCTATGCCGTGCAGGGCTACCCAAGACAGAAAGGTCATAGCAGAGAGTTCTGACAAAATGTGATCCACTGGGGAAGGAAATGGCAAACCACTCCAGTATCTTTGCCATGAAAACCCTATGGACAGTACCAAAAGGCAATACGATATGACGCTGGAAGATGAGCCCCTCAGGTCGGAAGGCGTCCAATATGCTACTGGGGAAGAGCAGAGGGCTAGTACTAGTAGCGCCAGAAAGAATGAAGCGACTGGGCCAAAGCCGAAAGGACGCTCAGCTGTGGATGTGTCTGGTGGTGAAAGGAAAGTCCGATGCTGTAAAGATTTTTTCTCCATAGGAACCTGGAATGTAAGATCCATGAATCAAGGAAAGCTGGACGTGGTCAAACAAGAGATGACAAGACTAAACATCGACATCTTAGGTATCAGCGAACTCAAATGGACAGGAATGGGTGAATTTAATTCAGATGACCATCAGGTATACTACTGCGGGCAAGAATCCCTCAGAAGAAATGGAGTAGCCTTCATAGTCAATAAAAAAGTAGGAAAAAGTAATACTGGGATACAATCCTCAAAATGACAGAATGATCTCAGTTCGAATCCAAGGCAAACCATTCAATATCACAGTAGTCGAAGTCTATGCCCCAACCACCGGTGCTGAAGAGGATGAAATTGACCGGTTCTATGAAGCCCTACAGCACCTTATAGAACTAACACCCAAAAATGATGTCGTTATCATCATGGGGGATTGGAATGCTAAAGTAGGAAGCAAAAAGATAACCGGAATAACAGGCAAGTTTGGCCTTGGAGTACAAAATGAAGCAGGGCACAGGCTGATAGAATTTTGTCAAGAGAATACGATGGTCATAGCACATAGCCTAGGACTGGGGCAACGGTGCATTTGCCCACAGAGAGAGCTCTGCATGCCACCAGTGGTACGCGTGTCATAGGTTCACCACCATGGCTCTAGGGAAAACAAACACTTTTAATTTACAGGTGGAAGAAGAAAGAAAGTTACTTGAATTTCTAATATCCATGGGGACTTTGATGCAACTTGAGTTGTTTGTTGAACTTACCATTGCAATTTGAAGCTAAACACATAGACATTGATAAACTTAGCTGAGCTGATTTCAAAGAGAGAAGCAGGGTCAGTTCTGGTTTATTCTTGGATGAGAGACCAAGAGAAAATCCCAAGACTGACAAAATACATATGAAGAAGGGGGAAAAAACCTATTTTCATATTGTTGTCAAGAAAACTACCTGGATGTGGCCATTGAGGCACCAGGATTCTAGCTTTATTCATGAATCTCTTTGGATTTATATGCACCTTTTTATAAAAGTTAAAAATATAGGTATGAAGCAAAGCATTGAACAAATCATTCTGTCCCGGGTTTCTGTGTCAGTTTAAGTTCTATATTTCCACTATATTTGCTTTCTTTATCAGTAAATATCATTTATTTTTCATATACAGTTTTTCCTAATGGATGCACAGATATGTTTATAGTTCATTCTTTAGTAAATTACTTCGAAGCAATTTTCTCTAATATATGAATTTGAAAATAATAAAGTATTATCTTGTAAGCATGTTTGGAACTGAGAATTGGTTTGCAAAATTTGAAGCAGTTCGCTATCTAAAAGTTAATTTGAAGAAGCTTCAGTCTAAAAGTTAATTCACACATTAGTACAGTATATATAAATAAGATTGGCTTGCTTAAAAATAGATTTTATCTCTCCCCACTAAATCTAGCATTATTTCATGACAGAAGTGTGACTTACGTGGGTTGAATATTGAATGGGTGACCATGGTCATGAAGAAAGTGAAGTGGATAGTTCATATCGATAGAATGAAGAAGACAAATTGTAAAATACATATATGAAACCAGAGAGAGAGAATGAGGAGGCAATTGCCACCCCCAGGTATTCTGCTTCTTTATTGCTGGAATTATGGCTGCTTGGAAAGACAGAAGCCACAGTAACAGCTTCCCTACTAATTAAACAGGGAAGAATGAGATGAAGCCATGAGGAGGCTGACAGAGCTTGAGGATCACCCAAATAGTGGAAGTGGTGTGCTCTAATCTTTTGCCTGGGCTGCATGTCTTTCTTGGCTCTTTGTCTGCATCTTCTTTGGTGCAAGGAGGAGGTGCAAAGAGTGCAATTTTTTGATTCTCCTCTTCACACATTTCCTACTTCGTCTTTCGGGGGACAAAGGCATCATATGAAAGAGCAGCCTGGGCATGGAAGAGATGAACAGGAACCAAGAAGCCTCTCTTGGTAAAAGGGGTCCTGATCAGAAACTTTCTGTAGGAGAAGTAGTGGTGATGGTGGTCAGGAGATTAAATTTTTCTGCTAGATGGGTGTTGAGAAGAGTTTCTGTATGGTGCATAAGGACTCAAAAGATGGAGGTGGGGGAAGAAATCCTTCACTTGTTCCATTTTTGCTTCCAGTAGCAAGGGATTTGGAAGTGTGACCAGAGACAGTGTGTATTGCATACATGTATAAAGGGGCAGAATTTTGATCGCACAGTTACTTTGATTTTCTTGGCTTTTTGGATTCCCCCTGTGCATGCCCCTCTTTTTGTTGATTTTGTACCTGATGAATAATGTTTTTCCCTTCTGGAGAAACAGCTGACTTCAGTATTTTCTGCATATGCAACTGTGGGCAAAAGAAAAGCCTTCTTCTAGCCTTTATTGAGACTCATAAGGCCTTCAAACTTGATAAAGAATGAGGTGGCATATAAAACTTCATTCCTTCTGCTTGAGCCCTCAGCTATTCAGCTGTCTTGCCAGATTATTCCTTTCTTAGTAGCTGCTTACTACTGAAACCCTTGTTCTCAGAGTATTCTTCAACCAGATTTATTGAAAAGGAAATGCTTTCGGCTGTGGAAATCTTGGCAATTAGCATGTTTACTTTGCTACCCAATTCATCTTTAAGTTGATCATATATGTATGCATGTCAAAGGTTTCCTTCCCAAATGAGCAAGACCAAGGCCCGTCTTAGGTGGGAGTTTTAAATGGTGAAATCAATACCTGGAACATCTATTAGTTACAAAGAGCCTATTTTGCCCCTTAAAGCTTTCCAAAACTTCCAAAAGTGAAAAAAGGCCTGCATATTTATTCCCTGCATATTGTGTGATCTCTTGGATACCAAAGGGTTTTCACTTCAGTGTTCTCCTTAGCTTTGCAAGCCCTATATCTAATTTCTACTTTCTGTTGAGTTGATTCATCATTCTGGGCAGAGCTCTTTTGCATTTTGAGAAGGGTTTTTTTTTCATTCCACTTCAATGCATTTCAGAGGTCAGCTGCAGAATACTGCTCTCTTCTATCATCCCATTCAGCAGATTACTCTCTTGGCAAAGATCGTATTTTATAGTCAACAGAGAGAATCAAGGTCGGGGAATGAGACAGAACAAACAATGACTATTATTTTCTTTTGATGGTGGCTGGTGGATTTGTAGGCAAAGATTTGATTTCTTGCTTATTTCCCAAATCTTTTTTCAAAGTGTGCAGAATAACAGAGTTGTGTGCACGTGGTGTAAGAGGGACGTAGAAGGGAAAACAGGGAATTGTAATGGTCAGTCTATTTTCAACTCAGGCAGGAAGCCCAAACTGTTTCAGACAAATGGCTGTCCAGTATCTTCTTTAAAACTTCCAGTGTTGGAGCATTCACAGCTTCTGGAGGCAGGTTGTTCCACTGATTAATTGTTCTCACTGTCAGGAAATTTCTCCTTAGTTCTAGGTTGCTTCTCTCTTTGGTTAGTTTCCATCCGTTGCTTCTTGTCTGGCCTTCAGGTGCTTTGGAGAATAGCTTGACTCCCTCTTCTTTGTGGCAGCCCCTGAGATACTGGAAGACTGCTATCATGTCATCCCTCGTCCTTCTCTTCATCTCTGGTCCTGGTGATTTGAACTTCTCTAGGCTGGACAGGGGCTCACTTACCTTTTTCACGCCTATTTTAACTTGTGTTTCTAATCTGTTTTTTACAGTACTGTTTTTGATAGGTTGGACTGTTTTTTCCTTTCTGTAAAGACGGATGCAAAAAATGACAAATAGTTCTGCTTTCTCTCTTCTTGCCACTTTTCCCACTAATGGACCAATCCTTTCTTTAACTTTTTTCTTGTTTTTTTTTACATGTTGAAAGAAGCTTTTTTGTTATTTTTGACTTTTATTGCAAGCCTTAGTTCATTTTGAGCCTTAGTGTTTGTTTTTAATGTGTTATTTCCAGAGGATTAGTTCCAGCTGAAAGAGATATTTATGTAGCCATGGCTTATGCTATTACATTAATGGAAATTTCCTTGATATAGTCATATCTAGGAATGAACACTAAAGACAGGCAATTTGGAAAATTCCTGAATTCTTTCCCCCTACCCTACATCTCATGAATTCCTAGAGTATTTTTTTAAATCATTGGATATATGGAAATATGGTTATATCTGTAAGCAAAAATTGGTAGCTAAATCTCTCTTTTGGTTCATGGAAGCATGATAATGAAAGGGATTTCTTTTCATCTTCTATTCATTTAAATGGAAATTATTTTCAAGTGAGTTTGTGTTTGAAAATTGGACTTTAACTATTCAAAAATTGACTTCGACGCTTTGACATTCTGCTATCAGACAAGAATTAAATGTATTTTTGTCTTTTTTGCTTCCTACCAGTATATTTAGTTTAAAGGTGTGTTATCCTCATGACTACAAATATTGAAAATAAGAAAGATAAGGTGAAAATAGATGAAGATAAACAAGGCAAGACTGATTCAGGACTAAGAAAAGTAAGTGATTAAAAATTAAACATGTTTGTGTGCACATATACATACACACTCCATTCCATAACACTTTGATAAATGGTTCCTCGTAGATCTGTTTTCCAGTAAATGCAGGTTGTTTATTAAATTACACTCTAATAGCATTGTTCCAACATCCTGTTTGAAATTTTTAAAACAATGCAGCCATTCTCACAGTAGAAGCACTAGAGATAGAATGGTGAAGTCTAATTTGAAATCATCATCATCATCGTCATCATCATCATTTAAAACTAGACTCAATACCACATTTGGCTGTAAGTATAATTGTGAAGTAAAATTGCATTTTTTGGGGGGGGATTTCACATCTCCTTAATAGAACTTATGGAAACATATTCTCACTGTTTTATCTTTAAAGTAGTTATATAAGATAAGTGTAGCCAGAGATCTATAAGGAAAGCCTTCTGCCCCCAAGGCAAACTTCTTGTGCATCTTTGCACCTTCTCTTTCCTCTGGCTTGAGCAATTGAGGGTGGCAAGAGAAAGAGAGGTGGGGGTCACCTGGTCACTTCTCCTTCGCTGCAATAGAAGGTGTGAGTCCTGTGAAAAGGTAAAAAGAAAAAGAGAATAATCAGCAGCAAGCAACAGAGAAGTCATGAGGACTTCTGAGGGTTCTGCATTCAATACCTGGCTTGGCCACTGTTTGCCCTACTCCAGTTGAGAAGAAGAGGAAGTTGACTATATTGGGTGTCTTTTAATACAAATATATTGTCAGTAATACATTGTGTCCATTGGCTTTGGATTTGGATTTCCCCCTCTAACATCAGAAGGAGCATTATTATAATGGACTATCAGAATAGCCTTGAGGAAGAGGAGGAAAAGCTACATCCAAGGCAATGGTCAGATAAGAGAAATCTGAGTCCAAAGCAGAAATGTAATTTGAGAAAGGGTCTCAGAATTGACTCTCCCTAGTTCACTTGAAGATAAAGGCAGGGCACTGGAAGACACTTTCAGATTTGCAAGATTCTACTACTGTAACTCTATAATAAAAGTACTTTTAGTATTCATAACTTTGGTTTTCATACCCACCTCAATCTCCATTTCCACCTGCATTACATTTACCAGTCATCAGCAGTGACACAAGGCTGTCAAAATACCTTGGGGAGCACCTGCGGCCGGCGTCAACTTCCCTCCGCCCAGTACGCTCCCACAGAGAGGGCCTCCTCAGGGTGCCACCGGTCAAAGAATGCCGACTGGTGGCCCCCAGGGGGAGGGTGTTCTCTGTGGGCGCGCAGGATTTATGGAAACATCTTCCGGTTGAGCTCCGGATGGCGCCTGATCTCCGCTCCTTCCGGCACGATCTTAAAACCTACCTCTTTGAACAAGCTGGCCTGGCCTGATGGGATGGGGTCGGGTTTTATAAATTGATCTTAACCTTTTAATCTGTATTAATTTATTACGGGCATTGCTGTTTAATTACTTTTTAATTTTTGTACCTTGTTTTTTATTATGTATTGCCCTGTTCACCGCCCTGAGTCCTTCGGGAGAAGGGCGGTATACAAATTAAATTAATAAATAAAAAAAGAAATAATAAAAAGAAATCAAGAGGGTGACCATGACTCTGTGACACATCTACAAAAGGAGTTGACCTCTGATTTCAAGTCCATGGCAGCCATCTTAATAGTTCCTCCCCACTGAGGTTCCTTGCTAACCTCTTCCGCTGCTTTATGCTTTATGCTTAGAAAGGGTATAAATGACATGTATCAGGAAATAGTTGGATTATATGAGTATAGACGTCTAGGAAAAGTTCAAAATGTCTGAGCTTGTTTCCCCAATTTAATATAGTTTCCTGTCCTCAAATAAATAGGTCCTGAAGTGAGCTGGGGGATACTCTTATAGTTTTCATCATTCAGAAATCTTTCCATTTCCTTCTAAATGTCAGCAATGGAACTTCAGATATTTGGGAGTTCTCATTTTACATACAAATAGAAGGTTTTATGGATTTTAAAGTTTGCCTCTTTTGTTTACTCCTTTGTTTCTTGCTCTTTTTCTTTTTAATTTTTTAAAATATTTTTTGGTATTGTAACCTACTTAGTGCTCTTTCCTCAAAATATTGGTCATGATGTATATTAGAAGCTCAAGGTAAGAAGACATAAAATATAGTCATGTTCTTCTACCAAAAAATCAAATTGTTTTATGATGTTCCTGACGTTACCCAGAGCAGTTCACAACTAATTTCTCGGAAGAATTTAAGGCAATGAAACTACAAATCTTAGTGCCTAAGTTTTAGAGCCTGGAAAGCAATTTTCCATCTTTTTTAGTGACCTTTAGCTAAATATTACAAATGCTCTCCAAGAGCCACAACTTGTTTTCTACAGAAGCTCTTCTAACCTTTCAAAGCATTCTTTCAATGAATATAATATTTTTCAAATAAAGATTTGCTATAAAAACAATGGAAGATGAGAAAGAAGTAGGCTGAAGAGAGGAAAACCTTGCATCCTAAAAGGAAATCCCTTTCTCACCAGTCAGCCAAGTATTTGTCCTCATTAGGTAAAGGTAAAGGTTCCCCACACATGCGTGCTAGTCGTTTCCAACTCTAGGGGCTGGTGCTCATCTCTGTTTCAAAGCCGAAGAGCCAGCGCTTGTCCGAGGACGTCTCCATGGTCATGTGGCCAGCATGACCAGACGCCAAAGGCACACGGAACGCTGTTACCTTCCCACCGTAGTGGTCCCTATTTTTCTACTTGCATTTTTACGTGCTTTCGAACTGCTAGGTTGGACGAGTAACAGGCACTCACTCTGTTACGCGGCACTCGGGATTCGACCCGCCAAACTGCCGACCATCTGATCGACAAGCTCAGCGTCCTAACCCACTGAGCCACCACGTCCCTCTATTTGTCCTCATTAGTAGCTTATTATTTTCATTAATAGATTATAGACAACATAAAATGGTAATAAAGAAAACAAATACATATTATGTGTCCAGCAGTGAACATTTAGCTAAGTGGATTCTTTTATATTGCCAATATTTTTCTTTGCACCACAGAAACAGATGCTTGCATTGAAGCAGAGGTCTTTCTTTGTTTCCTCTGTCTCTAGGAAACCTATTTAGATAAAGACAAGCAGGTAAGGGGCCAGTGAATGGAAGTTCTTTATACAATCAGTTTGCAAAACTTACGGGAAAGATACACTCCACACCGATGCAATATAGAGCACGGTGATCTTGATCAACAGGGTATTATATACTCTGATTCACCTGAATGGATTGTTGGTGGAAAAATGACAGTCTGGATGTGAGAAAAGACTGTAACAAGTTAGGACAGCAAGTGGTGAAGAGTATTTGGGCACAGAATTGGGGTAGCAAAGGATTTGGAGGGAAATGTGATATGCTTGGGGTTGCCATTTCTCCCTGCTGGCTCATCATGTATCCAGACATCTATGTTGTAATCCAAACAAATATTTTGAAGCTTGTCTGCGTCAGCTTTAGTGATAAAAAGAAGCTGAGGGAAGTATTAATTTATATTCCCATAGGAAAGCTTCTCTCCTAGGAATAGAAGGAAGAGCTGTTGGACTAAACTGCCATCAAGGATAAAATTGTAGAAAACTGCAGACATAATTCTTGGGTAGGAATTGAAGTAGAAGCTTGAAAAATGGCTGGCAAGTAAAATAGAGTAGATATAAGTTGGATGTTGGAGACGTACTATTAGTTTTAAGACAAAGAGAGTTTAGCTTGTGATCTTCAAATGGACTGAATAGTTTTTATACTTCTGAAGGCTTGTTAGTTCCAGAGTAATCCAAAGTCCTTGAAGTAGAGTTAGTTACAATATAGACAAGATCAGTATGGCATGAAGAGCACTGAGAAACAATCACAAACAGAGAGCATGGAACGAGTATCAGAAGGTACCAATCAATGCCATTTTGAATTATGATTTTTGTACTGTAAAGTACTAACCAGATCTCCTTGCTTTGTGCCAGCAAGCTTGGAATCTTGCTTGGTTCCATTCCATTATGTACGGTGATGGGATTCAAATATGTGAACAACCAGTTCTCTGTGTGGATGATGCTTCTGGAAGTTCATTCTGGGCCTGGGCAACAAAAAATTAGCTATGGTTCTGCTGAACAGGTGCCAACCAGCTGAATACCACCACTGATTATGTAGTTTAAGACAGCAACAAAAAAGAACTCAACAAAGAGTTTCAGAGAGCTATTAAAAGAGACCAGAACTGGTGTTGCAACACCCTTTGTAAAGAGTTTGAAGATGGAAATAGACAGGGAGAAGCAGAGAAAAACAAAAGATCTGTGGCTGCCACTGCCTTATAGAACACTCTTCTCCCCCATCACTCTGGCAGGGCCCACCCTGTTAGACTTCTAGAAGGCCATTAAAACCTGACTCTTCTACCCAAACACTGGAGTAAAGGGGTGGAACCTGTGGAGGATTGTTTCACATATCTTGGTAGGTTGACTGATAATAAAAGAAACAAAGAAAAGAGACATTCCCAAGGATGGGCTCCAGCACGAGTTTGAAAGCTTGGAAGAGAAAACTCTGGTCCCAGTGCCTGACCCAGATTCGATCTTGCAACATTATCCTGAGATACGTATATTTGTCTTTATTTGTAAAGGATCTCTGAACTAGAAGGTCTCAAGCAAAATTGTTAGGCTAAAGGACACAATTAAGGAGCATGAGACGCTATTGCTGATGAACACTGGATAATTGAAAAGGCCCAGGAATACCCTAAAATGGGCAGTTTCATCTAGTAGTTAAAGCACCAGGTTAGAAACCAGAAGCCTATGAATTCTAATCATGAACCTAGACATGAAAGCCAGTTGGGTGACTTAGGCCAATTACTCATGCTCAGCCCAAGTTACCTCTTAGGAGGAGAAAGTAGTACTAGGTATGCTCACTGCCTTGAGTTATTTATAAAAATATTAAATAAAATTTAGGATTTCATTTAGGATATTTTAGGATAAAAAAATCTTAAAAAGGAAGCACTGGCTATTTTATTTTTAATTTTTTTAAAGATTTGTATTGCTGCCCATCTTAAAACAACACTGTATGGCTCATAACTTTAAAAACCATAAAAATATATAACAAAAACTAAAATCCTGCCCCGTTAGTCAACCTACTAAGATATCCCAACAACCCTCCACAGGTTCCACCCCTTTACTCCAGTGTTTGGGTAGAAGAGTCAGGTTTTAATGATCTTCTGGAAGTTTAACATTGATCTGTGGGGCGGGGGGAAGGGTGTTCTATAAGGCAGGGGCAGCCACAGAAATGGCATGCTTTCTAGGTCCCATTAGATGCAATATTTCAGAGAAGGGACCTGGAACATGCCCACCCTAACTGATCTAGTACGATGGGCAGAACATGGGGAAACAGACTGGCACCAGTTTAATAAAGTCACAAGACAAGGCCGCACATCCTCCCCTTTTTTATTTAATCTGCAGTATATGATGAATATACTTTAAGGGAAGTGGATTAGAAGATGAGCCACAGTTTTCAATTAGAGGAATAGTGATCAATAACCTGCATTATACTGTGTATTCAGTCAGTTCGCACCACTTCGGCAGAACCAGTAGCTAATTTTTTTGTTGCCCAGGCCCAGAACAGACTTCTGGAAGCAGCATCCACACAGAGAAATGGTTGTTCACATATTTGAATCCCATCACTACTGAAAATGCAAAGGATCTGCAAGCTCCAGTAATGAAAGACAAGGCAGACAGTAAAAATTGGTCTAATATTACATATTAGAAAGCTAAATTAATGACAAAAGCCAGTTTTAGAAATGCCAATGGAGATTTCAAAGTAGTAAATGGCTTCCTCCCTTTAGGAGCCACCATCAACAGTAAAGGAACAAGTAATCAAGAAATATGTCATGGATTAACACTTGGTAGAGAAACCATAAAGACCTTGGAAAAGATATTCAGATATTGTGAAGTGTCTATACCTGTAAAGCAGACATGTCAAACTCGCGATGTTACGTGACGTCACGCAATGTATCGGGACGATTTTGCCATTGCCGGCAATGGGATGGGCAGGGCTTCCGCATGACGCATCCAGCCCGTGGGACGGCAGTTTGACACCCCTGCTATAAAGTTTAACATAGTGCAAGCAATGTAACATAAATGGAAGTGAAAGTTGGACTTTGAAGAAGTAAGATAGAAAGCATATCGATGCTTTTGAACTTAACATCAAGAAATGAGAATACCATGGACGTGCAAGAAAAAAATTATATCATTGAACAAATCAATTCAGCACTCTCACTTGAGGCACAATTGACCAGGCTCTTAGAATTCATGGGTTTTTCTTTGGGTTAGATTTCTATCTGAATAAGAGATATTCTATTCCACTTGACCTCCTGCTCAGTGTAGATGGATAATGTAATATGATTCCATTTTTAAAATGTAACTTAGCTAAATCAGACATAGAATACTAAATAGAAGAGAATGAACTTGGAATTCTCTATTTTAATGAATTTGAGAGACAATTAAAGTAACAGATTTGCTTCCTTAGACAAAGAAAGATTCAGCTCCCAGATTTGTTCCTTATATTTTGTAGATATGTTACCCACCACTAAATCCTTTTTTTAACTGTTAGGCTACATGGTGTGCAAATAATGTTTCTTAGAGACAATGATGCCATTCAAAATGCATAGGAAGGGCAGATAGTTTTATGGTACTATGTTATGTTTTGTAAGTATGTGTGAGATAGTAAAATGCAAACAATACACTTAAATATATGTTTATTTTTGGCCTTCGAATATTGCTGTGAAATCTCTTTTCCTTCCATCCCAACATTAAATGCCAGCTGTTCCTGGACAATGTAATAGGATTGTATATGTGTTAGATTAAACAAGCCAAGGAACAGAAGGAATTTGGTTTGGTTGTAATTGTTCATGTAATTTAACTTGCCAGCAATTCTGGCCAAATGAATTAACCTGCCCCGCTAATAGGTAATCACCACCTGCCTTTAAGAAGCACTACCATTCTTCTAATAATAAAATGGTAGTAAATATACCCAAGCATTTTATTGAATTGTACTGTATATAAAGCTAAAGCACAGTATTTATCTTAAGGCTTCAAGAAATCATTTGTATTAAAATGGGAAGAGTTGCATTTGACTTTAATGACAACATACATGCAATTGAGAATACTATATATATGAAATATGTATTGAGGGGGTTAAATAAAATTACTTGGCCCGAGGCATTAGGATAACAAATCTGTGAAAATAGAAAGCAAGCAATGCTTGGTTGATCTCAGTAGGGAAGAAACATTTTAAACAGTTTATTTTAAGAATCTTAGGAAGCAATAGGGACATTGATTCTTAGCATATAAACTATGGGGGAAACAAAAAGGTCTTTTGGGTGCCTTTCTGAAGTAACAAGCTTTATACAAGAATGCTGATCCAGGTAAATTACTTTTTCTGGCATTGTTCTAGAGAAATATCCTAGATTATCATTGTACCCTTGGGCATGCTTTATTAAAATGCATCTTCCTCAAGGAATTAAATGCTTTTTACACAGGCAATATGTGCAGATAAATTAGATAATCTAAAATGGGATTGTTTCAATGAGAGAAATACATTATATGTTTTTCAAACTTTCAGTTTTATATCTGGACAGTTAAATTTGTAATTACAGATAATCCTCGACTTACGACCGCAATTGAGCCAAAATTTATGTTGTTAAGTGAGACATTTGTTAAGTGAGTTTTGTCCCATTTTATGACCTTTCTTGTCACAGTTGTTAAGTGAATCATTGCAGTTGTTTAGTTAATAACATAGTTGTTGTGAATCTGGCTTCCCCATTGACTTTGCTTGCCAGAAGGTCACAAAAGGTGATCTGATGACCCCAGGACATTGCAACCATCATAAATATGAGTCAGTTGCCAAACATCTGAATTTTGATCATGTGACCATGGGGATGCTGCAATGGTCGTAAGTGAGAAAAACGGTCATAAATCACTTTTTCACTTTGAACTGTCACTAAACGAGCTGTTGTAAATCAAAGACTATCTGTTTATTAAGTGATTGTAGTTATCCTAGAAGACCTGGTCCTACAAAATAATTGATAAAAAATTAAATGCATGCTCCATTAGAATAGATATATCAATTTAAGCCTGGCCTACATTTAAGCCTTCTGCCCAGTAGTATTTGCTCATGAATGAGGTCTCAGTCTTTCTGAATGGGATTATCAAATCTACATTTCTACAGAGCTGGCCTGCTTAGTTTGTTTGGGGCTATTAAGAAAAACTGAGCCTGCTTTTCTGCCTTTAAGATCCTTTGGGGAAATATAATATTCTGTCTTTTTAATATTCCCCAAAGTATTTCCCTCTCTTGGAGGGGGGGAGCTTCCTACAATACAGTGCAGTCGCTGACCAATTAATACCAATTAGATTTTCCATACAAGCCTTTATTATGGTGGTTATTGAAGTTTATTCTTCAACCACTGATGCAGAAGAAGAAAAGGCTGATGAATTGTAGGATCAAGTTCAATGAAATCAGAAGAATGTGTAAGATGTGCTGCTTGTAATTGGAGATTGGAGTGTCAAATTTGGAAACATTAAGGAGAACATGTAATTAGACTGTATGGCCAAGGAAACCCAAATGAAGCAGGCAGTATACACAGTTTTCAAACAACCAAATATTCAAACAACGAAAATGATATACTGTATATATGGAATATATATTGTAGAAAACTGTACTGGAAGAAGATTAATGTGGTTTTAAAAGTGGAGGAAGAAAAATCAATAACCTGTGCTATGCTGATCATATTATTCCGACAGCTATTTCATAAGCTCTAATAATGAAAGTCAAGGAACACAGTGAAAATATGGAGCTAAAATTATATAAATAAAGAAAACCAAACTAATGAAAACAGATACAATGACTTGCCTTAGAATCAACAATGAAGATATTGAAATAGTGAGTAGCGTCTGCCTTTTAGGATCAATCAATCAATCAACAGGAACAAGCAGTTTAGAAATATGCTACACACTAGCACTTAATAGAGTTGCAATGAGGACCTTGGAAAGAATATTCAAATGTGATGCAACTATAATGTATCTACAAAGATCAGAATAGCACAAACAATGGTGTTCCCTGTGATACCCTATGGAAGCAAAAGTTGGACTTTTGAAGAAGTAGGATAGAAAGTAATAATGCTTTTGAATTTTTTAATTGAAAAAAAAAAACAACGGCTGAAAATGGCATGGACAGGCAAAACAAACAAATTTGATAAATCAACCCAGAGTTTCAGTTCAGCTCCAATGATTAGGTACAAATTATCCTACTTTAGACACATTATGTAAAGACCTAGCTTTCTAGAGATGCCTCTACCATTGGGAAAGATAGAAAAAGAAAAAAAGGATTGTCATGGGAAAAAATATCTATATGGTTGCCAAGACTTAACAATGATTTGAAGGTACGAATCCCAAGTGCCGCATAACAGAGTGAGTGCCTGTTACTCATCCCAGCTTTTGCCAACCTAGCAGTTCGAAAGCATGTAAAAATGCAAGTAGAAAAATAGGGACCACTACAGTGGGAAGGTAACAGCGTTCCGTGTGCCTTTGGCATCTAGTCATGCTGGCCACATAACCACAGAGATGTCCTCGGACAAGTGCTGGCTCTTCGGCTTTGAAACGGAGATGAGCACCGGCCCCTAGAGTTGGAAACGACTAGCACGCATGTGCAGGGGAACCTTTAGCTTTACTTTTACATCATCAATCATCAATCATAACTGTGTATAGATACATTTATTACTTTGAGAATTAGATTACTAGGAATTTCACTTTATCTTCTGTCTACCTATCATCTAACCAAATAAAAATTGTGGAGTCCTTGTCCTGAAGATATTACCTAGTTTGGTAGCAAAACATCTGTAAGCAAACCAAGCTTAGAGAGTACTAAGGACTCTGTTCAACCCTGAGCTACAAGTATTCTCTTATAAAATTAGTACATCTAATTATTAGGAATCAGGCTTAAGTCAAAGAAGACTTTGCCTTTATAAAGCTTGAATGCTCACACCATCATCAGTTTGCCTAACAACATATTAAGATCTTAAATCAGGTAATAGTTCATTCAAATTCAGTGCACAGCATGAATGACAAAGTTCAGTTCCTGCAAATAATAGACCTGTTCCATAACACCTTTAGCCCAATCATCACCAACTCAGTCAAATCTCCTTACAACTGTTAAAAATAATGATTTGAGAGAACATAGAATCCTTGTTACAGGCAGGATTTTGAACAGGCAGGATTTCGAAGAGGCAGAGGAACTAGAGATCAAATTGCCAACATACGCTGGATCATGGAGAAAGCTAGGGAGTTCCAGAAAAACATCTACTTCTGCTTCATTGACTATGCTAAAGCCTTTGATTGTGTGGATCATAACAAACTCTGGCAAGTTCTTAAAGAGATGGGAGTACCAGACCATTTTATTTGTCTCTTGAGAAACCTATATGCGGGTCAAGAAGCAACAGTGAGAACTGGACATGGAACCACTGATTGGTTCAAAATTGGGAAAGGAGTCCGGCAAGGCTGTATACTGTCGCCCTGCCTATTTAACTTATATGCAGAGCACATCATGAGAAAGGCAGGGCTAGATGAATCAAAAGTTGGAATTAAGATTGCCGGAAGAAATATCAACAACCTAAGATACGCAGATGATACCACTCTAATGGCAGAAAGTGAAGAAGAACTAAAGAGCCTCTTGTTGCGGGTGAAGAAGGAGAGTGCAAAACTTGGGTTGAAACTTAACATTAAGAAAACCAAGATCATGGCATCTGGCCTTCTCAATTCCTGGCAAATAGATGGGGAAGAAATGGAGGTAGTGACAGATTTTATTTTCCTGGGCTCCAAGATCACTGCAGATGGGGACTGTAGTCAAGAAATTAAAAGACACTTGCTCCTCCGGAGGAAAGCCATGGCAAATCTAGACAGCACACTAAAAAGCAGAGACATTACCCTGTCAACAAAAGTGCGTATAGTCAAGGCTATGGTCTTCCCAGTTGCAATGTATGGCAATGAAAGTTGGACCATAAGAAAGGCTGAGCACCAAAGAATTGAGGCCTTTGAACTATGGTGCTGGAGAAGATTCCTGCGAGTCCCTTGGACTGCAAGGCGATCAAACCGGTCAGTCCTAGAGGAGATCAATCCCGACTGTTCTTTAGAAGGCCAGATCCTGAAGCTAAAACTCAAATACTTTGGCCACCTAATGAGAAGGAAGGACTCACTGGAGAAGAGCCTAATGCTGGGAAAGATCGAGGGCAATAGAAGAAGGGGACGACAGAGAATGAGGTGGCTGGATGGAGTTACTGAAGCAGTAGGCGTGAGCTTAAATGGACTCCAGAAGATGGTAGAGGACAGGAAGGCCTGGAGGAATGTTGTCCATAGGGTCGCGATGGGTCGGACACGACTTCGCAGCTAACAACAACAACAACAACAGAATCCTTGTTCAGTTTTTCAAGGAAGTGCCTAATGCAGTATATTGTAGTGTATAGTGTATACTAATCATAGAGCAGCATTACAAAATCAGTGAATATGTCCAAAAAAAGAACATATAAATGTACACTAAGAAATATAAAGTAAAAAAGTACTAAAATGCACAAATAAATGGCAAGTAGAATAAACTATTCTGTAGTATAGAAGGAGTATGTGTATACATTGGGAAGATTCTTGAGTGTAAACTATTAGTTTTTGTATGGTAACACCAATAGCAGGGAACCAAGTTGTGAGTTGAGAAGAGTGGCTATAGAAATAAATAAACAAACAAACCTGAGTTGCTTTTTTAAATGGTTTCTGTATGCTTGTGTGCCAAAAAGCAATAGCATTTCTCATCCTTTGCCCTTCCAGAATAACTTAACAGCAGGATGGCTATTAGGATTGAGTGCCAATTTATATAGAAAGGGACACACAATGAAACTTATGTAACTGATTTAGTTCACTTAAGCTGAGAGGGGCAAGATTTTGTTTTCCCAATAACATTAAAGGCAAAGTTTTGATCTTACCAAGAAAGCTCTAGCAGCAAACAGAAGACATTAGATAGCAAGTTAGATTGATGGATATTTGGCCTTCCTCCAGATTCATAGCAGGGTGTGTGTAAAATGGAATACCGATCATTTCAGTTCCAGATTTGTGTGTTCCCAATATATTTCTAGGAGGTAGGTAGGAAGGTAGGTAGGAAGGTAGATAGATAGATAGATAGATAGATAGATAGATAGATAGATAGATAGATAGATAGATAGATAGATAGATAGATAGATAGATAGGCAGGCAGGCAGGCAGGCAGGCAGGCAGGCAGGCAGTTTGGTTTAATGGTTAAGGGCATCAGGCTAGAAACTGGAGACTGTGAATTCTACTGCCTTAGGCACAAAGCCAACTTGAGCCACTCATTTGCTTTCAGCCGTAGGAAGGAGACAATGTCAAATCATCTCTGAAAATCCTTGCCAAGAAAACTGCACTGACATGTCCAGACAGTCTTCAAGAATTAGACACAATTGAATGGAAGACATTATTTTATTTTTAAAAAAATTAAAGAATAAAAACAATACAAATTTTGAAAGAGAAAATTAAGAGAAGGAAATAAGTAAGTGAAAAAAAGTACAAAGAAAGAGAGAAGAGAAAGAAAGGAAAGGAGGAGGAGAAGAAGAAAAAAGATAAGGACAAGGCAAGGCTTCTAGTTTTCTCAACAGCAGTTACAAAATATATGTATATTTTATCCTCTCTAAAGTTACAACATAATTCCCTTCTTTCCATAATTTACTCCTTCTAATCACTAAACCCATAAATCACAAATTATTATTTTCTTTTTCAGGAAAATGTCCACAGGGGTTTCTAGTCACTAATAAATGTAGTTATTGTCCCTTCTGTAGTCAAAGAAGTCATCGTTCCCATCTTTGCCAATTATTTGCTAATTGCAAACATAGCTGAAATTAAAAAAATACATTTGGAAAGCATATAGTATTTACTGTTCTGTCACTGGGTTCAGTCTATGTATTTTCGTATCAAAATCAAAAACACAGACATTTGTTAATTTTTAAGGAAATAGAGAAAGTTCTAGCAGAAATGTCGGGATATGTATATAACCTTGCAAAGCAAATATTGCAAGATAGAAATAAATTGATTTGGTTTTTTTGTTTGTTTTGTTTTTAGCAAAATCATCAAGTCTGGATGTACATCACTCATGTTGCTTTAGAAAGTTTATTAAGTTTTATTCTGTACAAACAATATGGGATGCATGTTAGTTCCCAAACCACTTTTATGGAAGATAAGGTGAGGAATAAAGAAGTCACATATGTCTTATACAGAGGACATACTCTCTCTTAAATACTTGTGGCTTCCTTTTGGGAAATGAAACTGAAACGTAAATCTTCATTTTAAAGGGAAAAAAATGACCTGAATTTAAAAGGTTCAAAAGAGTAACTTTATAGGACAAAACAAAACAAGTATAAAGTTGACAGATTCAAATTATCTTGGGGTAGACCTATTTAATGCAGAATGCAGCCGCGCGAGTTGTGCTGGGGGCTTCCCGATACTCCCATGCTACACCTTTGCTCCGCGAGCTGCATTGGCTGCCGGTTGCTCTCCGGGTGAGGTTCAAGGTGTTAGTGATGACTTACAAAGCCCTACAAGGCATGGGTCCGGATTACCTACGGCAACACCTGTGGCCGGTGTCAACTTCCCTCCGTCCAGCTCCCACAGAGAGGGCCTCCTCAGGGTGCCTCCGATCAAGGAATGTTGATTGGTGGCCCCCAGGGGGAGAGAGTTCTCTGTAGGCGCGCCAGACCTATGGAACCGCTTGCCGGTTGAGCTCCGGATGGCCCCCGACCTTCGCTCCTTCCGGCGCGATCTCAAAACCTTTCTTTTTGAACAAGCTGGCCTGGTCTGATGGGTTGGGGTTGGGTTTTATAATCGGTTTTAACTTTTAATAAGTATTAATTTATTACAGGCATTGTTGTTTAATTACTTTTTAATTTTTGTATCCTGTTTTTCATTATGTATTGCCCTGTTCACCGCCCTGAGTCCTTCGGGAGAAGGGCGGTATACAAATTAAATTATTAAATTAAATTAAATTAAATTAATTATTGTAAAAAAACATGCTAAATTAGAGAGATATGGCTGAAAATGTGTCAATCCCCACTTAAAATGTAGACTAAACTTCCAACATTTTGAATCCTATTCCTGTCTTAAATTGTTTCCTTTTGATTCCTTGTCTCTGCACTGGCTGAAATTTGCATGTACCAGATGAAGGTTCGAACATACAGGATTCATGGAACAACGGGTCTCTTCCTCACATAACTGTTGCTGAAGGGGTGACATGATAGCAGTGTTCCAATATCTCAGGGGTTGCCACAAAGAAGGGGGAGTTAAGCTATTCTCAAAAGCACCTGAGAGCAGGACAAGAAGGAATGCATGGAAACTAATCAAAGAGAGAAGTAACCTACAATTTCCTGACAGTTAGAACAATTAATCAGTGGAACGAGTTGCTTCCAGAGGTTGTGGGTGCTTCAACACTGGAAGTTTTTAAGAAGACTTTGGACAATTGTTTATCTGAAATGGTACAGGGATTCCAGCCTGAGCAGGGGGTTGGACTAGAAGACCTCCAAGGTCCTTTCCAACTCTATTATTCTGAATGTGAAAGAGATTTCCTCCATCTCACAGTTGCTTTACCTAAGATCCCCCTTTGAGAATAGAGTCTAGCTTAAAATGGTGAGAAGTTCCCTACCTCTAAACCTTGCAGTTTTCCAGGAGTTGCTATAATAGCTTCTTCTTTCTTCTGTACTTGCTCTTTTTGTCTCAGTGTTTCTTTTTCCTAGACTTTGCTGTTCTGTCCTTGGTTTTTGCTGCCATCTTTTATCCAACTTTTTCTACAGACCAACATTTAACTAATTACTGTCATAAATAGCAGTCAGCAGTTTAGATGGCAGTCTAAGATAGTCATATCCCCATAATCCCAATTTTCTGGGACAGCTTCCCCTTAGTTGAAAATGACAGGTTTCCAAAAGTCAAAATAAATAAATCCCTTCAGTTTGTTCTCTCTAGCCTCAGCACAATACCCTCTCAGTTGTTGACATCTGAAACAAATATTCTGATCTGATTACCAACTGAAGCAATGCTCATGGGAAAAATCATTCCTGTGACAGAAATATTGATTACATAAATACTCAATATACATAAAATCTCCATTGAAGGTTATGGACTATAGTCTACCAAGTTAATCCAACGCAGGTTGTTAGATAAATATTTTTCAGCTTTCCAGTTTAAAGGTGTGTGAGAATGATCCCTGTGAAAAACAGGGTTGTGTAATACCTATTTCAGCCCGTTAAACAATTAACCTACATGACCTCATATATATATATATATATATATATATATATATATATATATATATATATATATATATATATATATATATATATATATATATATATATATATATATATATATATATATATATATATATATATATATATATATATATATATACCGGTATATATATATATATATATATATGGATCTTTGGTCATTCGGGTTTTTCCCTGTGTAGAATTGAAGGTGTAGGAGCAATGTTGCTCCTACACCTTCAATTCTACACGGGGAAAAACCCGAATGACCAAAGATCCACATACAAACACCCGCGAAAACCTCAGAAAACTATATAGTTTTCTGAGGTTTTCGCGGGTGTTTGTATGTGGATCTTTGGTCATTCGGGTTTTTCCCCGTGTAGAATTGAAGGTGTAGGAGCAACATTGCTCCTACACCTTCAATTCTACACGGGGAAAAACCCGAATGACCAAAGATCCATATATATATATATATACCGGTATATATATATTTGGATCTTTGGTCATTCGGGTTTTTTCCCGTGTAGAATTAAAGGTGTTGGAGCAATGTTTCATATATATATGAAAACATACTTGTTCGAACAAGCCGGCCTGGCCTGAGGGGGGATTGGTGGGGTTTTTACTATCATTTTACTGGGGTTTTTATTATGTAGCAACTGTTTTTATGGGCATGTATTTAATTACCTTTTAACTTTTGTAACTCTGTGTTTTATTCTTGCCCTGTACACTGCCCTGAGTCCTTCGGGAGAAGGGCGGTATAGAAATATTAATAAATTAAATATAAATTAAATTAAATTAGGTTTCTGTTTTGTGGTTGTGCCTCGTTATCATTGTGGGTTCAGATTTGCTTTTTGAATGGTTGTGTGGTGGTGATCTCATGTGATGTTATCATGAGTTTGGGTCTGGTATCATTCTTGGTGGTTGGGCCTCGTCTGTCAATCAAGGCGGGTTTCCAAATGGCTGGTAGGTGAGAGGTATCATCTTGTTTATTCATGCTGTGGGGGCGTTTTTCTATCTCAATGGCTTCTCTGATTATTCTGTTGTTAAAATGTTCAATTTTGGCGATAGTTTTGGTTTTTTTAAAATCAATTTCATGTCCCGTGGCTTCAAAGTGTTGGACCAGGGATGAAGTTTGTTCTCCCTTTCTGAGTGAGTTTTTGTGCTCTTCAATGCGTGCACTTATTCTTCTGTTGGTCTGTCCGATGTATGTGGTGGGGCAGGTGGTGCATGGGATTTTGTATACTCCTTGGTTTTCTAACCCAATTATGTCCTTGGGGTTTCTTAGGATGGTGGATATTTTTCTGTCTGTGTAGAATGCTGTTTTGATGTTGTGTTTTTGGAGGACCTTGCTGATTCTGTCTGTGGTCCCTTTTAAGTATGGGAGGAGGGCTTTGCCATTTTCTTGTTCTCTGTCTTGGGTTTTTGTGGGTGTCTCTCTTCGGATTAAGTTGGTAATCGTGTTTCTTTGGAATCCATTGGCTGTTAGTACATTAGTGAGAGTGTGTAGTTCGGTTTTTAGGTGTTGTTCGTCAGCTAGGTGTTTTGTTCTGGAGATGAGTGTCTTGGCTACGGAGTTGATCTGTGCTGGGTGGTGGTGTGAGAGTGCGTTCAGATAGCGGTTTGTGTGTTTTTTTATGGTAGATAGTGTGTCCTAGGGAGCCGTTGGATTTCTTGTAGACTAAGACATCAAGGAAGGGAAGTTGATTGTTAGCTTCTGTTTCCATGGTGAATTGTAAAGAAAAACTGGATGACTTCCTCATACACCTCAATAGCCTTCACCCCAAAATACAATTCATATACATTCATATATATATATATATGGGATATGGTGGCTCAGTGGGTTAGGACGCTGAGCTTTAGACTTCCTATTGTATTTTAAAGCTGTATTTAAAGCTATATTATATATATATGTGTATGTGTGTGTGTGTGTTTGTGTGTGTGTGTAATCAGCATTTGGATTATATATATCATAAATGCCTATGACGTGTTGTTGATATAAAAAACATTTGTCTGCTTTTATAAATAAGGAACCCAAAAAGTACAGTAACAGCTTTAAAATACAATAGGAAGTCTAAAGGGAATTAAAATTGAATATTCAAAAAGATACTTTGTCAAGTCATTTGGATATGCAGTGTACAATAATTGCTAAGCATTTTAATACTTAGTGATATGTCTGTATTACTGCAAGAAGAGCACAATGAATAGTTAAGCTTATTGTAGATAATATTTCTTAAAGCTCTACACAATGATTCAGATAAACTGTGTAAAACTACTCAACCCCCTTCTATGCACAAATACATGAGACTGTGACACTGAACAGGACGTGTAGATATGGGTAAGTTTTGTATGTGTCAGATTCTGGAAGAGGCACATCATAAACTAAGATAACAAATATTAGGAATTGGATCTCAGAGTGTTTGGTAGTAAGTCAAATAGTTAATAATTTAGCTAAAAACAAGGCTATATGGGTCTGGCTTTTTCTCTTATCATTTTCTTAAAGAATGGCATTTCCATCTAGGGGTGAACATTCTAGGGTATTTTTAAATTTTCCCCTAGGAGCAAATATTAAGTTTGGGGAGAGGATATTCTGTAGTTTTCATTAGAATGCCATGGTTTTAACTAGAGATGTATTATCAACATCAGCATCATGACTCACTGAGCTTCCCAGGAGCTGATGAATATCTTTAGTCTGAACAAAGCATGGCAGGATGATTGCTAGCAGAAAGGAAATTCATTTAGCATGTGTCCTTCTTAGTTAAAAGACCCATTTCTTAAAGTATTTCAGGATAGGCTCTTGATTCCCCCCACCCTTCTTTTCACAACAACATTGCCCTCAGAGATTTTCCACTAATTTCCTCCTTTGTGGTATCAGTAGGAAGAGCCACTATATTTCTAGTTTCTTGCCCAGGGTCTACACTGAAAGACAATAAAATGATTTATAAAGAGCCCATGATTTTGTAGCATAGAGGTTTCTGGAAAAAAACCTCCCACCTAATTTATGTCACAGCAATAGAAGCATTACGGAGAGTTCCCAGAAGGAAACTTTGGCTGCCAAGTATAACCTCTGACTGAGCCTGAAGCTCCAAATGTTAACAATTGCTAGCTGTTTGATCCATAAATCATTTATAACATATTTTATTGTATATTAGTTTGTACTTTAGTCTCCCTTTGAAAGCTAAACTAGATGATACATAAATTGTGCCCTGTTTTGCTCCAGTTCTGAATCACTGCAAAGGGATCCTTCTCTCTGCCCTCAATTTTTTTGGAGGAAAATTCAGGAATGAGAATATTATGCTGTCACTTTCTTTCTTTGTTACTGCAATACCAGTAATATTTATTATTTGTAAAATGCCACAGACATCAGACATTAAATTATAGAACAGATACAGACCTTAGAAATCTGGTTTTGTTATTTGATCATCATTTATTTAATGATGAATACTATGTGACATTCTAGAATGTAAACTATCCTTGGGACTGTGCTCTTGCAATATAAATTTATTTATTATCAGACTTCTTAACCATCCATCTCCCTCACAAATTTCTTTAAGTGCTTTCCGTTTTTAAAAAATAATCATCTGCAATAATGAGGAATTATGTACTGTTATTAAGAGCCATGGTGATACAGAGGTTAGAATGCAATATTGCAGGCTAATTCTGCTGACTGCTGACTGCCAGCAGTTCAGCAGTTTGATTCTGACTGGCTCAAGGTTGACTCAGCTTTCCATCCTTCTGAGATTGGTAAAATGAGGGCCCAGATTGTTGGGGTAATATGCTGACTCTGTAAACTGTTTAGAGAGAGCTGTAAAGCACTATGAAGTGGTATATAAGTCTAATTGCTATTGCTATTGCACCATTAAGAATAAATATGTTTTATCATGTTTTCAGAAATGAAAGTGGGAAGAAGAAAAACTTAAGCAGTAGCAATTTGGAGGAAATATAAGCTATGTGAAATACATTTCTTAATTCCCTTACAATTTAAACAGGCAGCAGAAATTGAAGGTTGATATACTGATTAATCAAATGTAAATTGGCCACATAACTTGGTACCACCCCAGTGTTTCATTAAATTAAAAGTTCTTTTATTAGCAAAGAAAACAAACCCATTGATTATTGAACAAATCAACTCAGAGTTCTCAGAGATCTCACTCAAAGCACAAGTGATCAGACTCAAATTATCCTACTTCAGACACATTTCCAGCTCTATGGAAAAGACTGTAATGACAGGAAAGGTGGAAAAAAAGAGAAGACGATGACAAGGAAAAAGGTTACAGTGGTACTAGGTGCACCACTAGAACACCTAACCTGGTCTTTTAGGTTTTCTAGTGCTAGGTGCACCACTAGAAAACCTGAAAGGCCAGGTTAGCTTTAATTATCATGGAGGAAAATCTATGAGGTTGCTAAGAGTCAACAATGACCTAATGGGATATAATCAATTACTTTAGGATCATCAGAATAGGCAGACGTCAATATATAAACTTAATCTGTAAATCCATCAGTATAATTTATATTACTAAATATAATATAATAGTTATGATCCGTAGGGTCATTGGTGCTCTCTGAGCTTGGCTGTTTTCTTGCAAACATTTCATTACCCAACTAGCTAACACTGTCAGTGCCAGAAGGGAGAGGATTTGTTCTCTGTTTATATAGAAGTGGCTTACCCTGTTAGTGTTGGTGGGGATGTTCTTGTGATTCCTTGATTAGACTGTTTTCAAATTGTTTGATTGTTTGTCTGAGTTGATAATTCCTGGATCGAGTTATTATTTACTGCTTGTTAATCTAGCATTAATTTTAGTGTTACTTTCTGCTAATTTGGGTGTTGATTATAGGTGAGGGGGTGTTTTGGTCCTTTTGTTTCCTTTCTAGTTTTTTGATTGTCTCTTTGGAGTGCTTTGTAAATGTAGTTTATCTCCATTTGCCTGTTGATGGCTGATTTGTCTGAATACCAGTTTTTCAGGTATTCTTTAGCTTTTACACGTCTAGGCCTGTAAATAGGCCATTTTGAGACATTTCAAAAAGAAATAAGCCTGTAGGATGCAATGCTCACACATTGGAAACTGTATCTTGGTGGTTCCACACTGTATCCCCCCCCCCACTTTTGCTCACTTAACTGCCACAGACATATTTCTGCCTCCTGGGTAGACAGGATGGCTTTACTGAGAGAAGAGGTGGGGGTAATAGGTGAAGTGGACTAGGAATCAGCTTTGAGCCAGTTCCAGTGGTGGGATTCCAATATGTGAATAACTGGTTCTCTGTGTGGATGCCGCTTCTGGAAGTCCATTCTGGGCCTGGCTATCAATTCTGCCAAACTGGTGCAAACTGGCTAAATCCCACCACTGGCCAGTTATCTTTTGTAGCCCAACCTATCTCACAGAGTGATTATTGTGGAGAAACAAAGGAGAGACAACTATTTTTATGTTACTAATTAAATAACAATTTTATTTAAATTTAATATCCTCTATATTCATTTTTATGAACAATTGCAGGCATAACATACCTAACACTCTTTCCTCCTCCTATTTTCTCCACTTCAACAATCCTGTGAGACAGGTTGAGTTGTATGTTACCTTGAACTCCTCGATGAAAGGCAGACTATGAGCCTAATAAATAAACAAGACCATAAAGTGACAGTTTTTCATATCCAGGATAGAATAAAAAATAAATGAGCTGGCAACACGAATCAATTTGATTACACAAATGAAAAGCATGAAGTGCTTGCAATTCCAGAAGTGCGCCTTAGTCATATTTATCCTATTGAAAACATCACTGATCTACTATGTATAATTTTTGTCATCTCTTCTAATTCAAATGGATCCCTGTTCGGCATCGTTGTGAAGGAGAAAGACTTATAGGCTAATGGCATAGAACATTTAATACGAGTTTGATTACATTAGCAACTCAGCACTCTCTGAGAAACTCGTGACCCTAACTGTGGAGTTGCTCCATTACAATCAATTTCTGATAATACTGTATCAGGATGAAATGAAAGATAATGACTTGCTCCAATTCTTCTTATAAATGAGTTCATCAGAAAAAGAACAGTCACTCCTCACCCTTTCTGACTAAATTTTGCTTCCTTCCCCCCCTCCCCCCCAGAGACCGGCAGTACCTGGACTGCTGTCTTTTAGAAAAAATCTAAATCTTTAAAAAGCTTTAAGAAACCTGTCTCTTTCAGTAGAGTCTGGGCCAGGCAATTGGCAAATGTGTGATTTTATAATTCTTTTTTGCATATTTATTTATATTTATATTATTTATATTTATATTTATTATAATATCATTATTGTTTATAAATAACTCAAGATGACAAACATAGCTAATATTCTTTTCATTTGTTATTTTGGAATTTAATATGCTTTTATGGACTGTGATGATGAATCTCTTCAGCAAGATAAGAATTTAGTTTATGCTGGAATTTAAACATGAAAGATGAAAAAAACAACTAGTGAAATAAAGAACAGACTATAAATTGTTAAGAAAACTTTTTTAGACATAAAGAATATTCTGACCTCAGGGGAATTGGATTTAAAACTAAGAATGTGAATGATAAATATTATGTTTGTTCAACTATCCTTTGTAACTGAGAAGTATGGAAGTATACAAGGAAATGAAGAATTGGCTATAGCCTTTAAAATGTGGTTTTAAGGAGAAAATTGAGAATATCATAGAGTCACAAAAAATCAAATCTACAAGATGACACAGGAGAAAAGAAGCCTCACAAAAGGCCATCAAGCAAAGACAACTTGGATAAAACTGAGACACAACTCTATGCAAAAAAGAATCCTGTTGGAAGGAACAGTGAAAGAAAACACGTAGGGAATCACAAAGAGAAGCCTGGAATGGCAAAAGATAATCAGTGGATGGGTATAAATTCTGGGCAATGTGCCACTGTGGCACAATGATGAACAATGGAGACTCGTGGTCATCCTCTTTCTTGAAGAAGACACTTGAAATGAAGTGATGGACTGAGAATCACTGTCAGAGCCCATTTCTTTGGTGTGGGGGAGCTTTTTTCTCTTTCTCTTTCCTTCTATGGGTTCTGCCATACTCCTGGGGGGAGGGGGGAGGCCTATGGGGAATTGCATGTGAATTATCCTTTTGCTTAACTGCTACAGTGTATGCTTTCCACTTTCTCTATCTGCTTGCTCTTTGAACTATTCTCAACCTGGGATGAGACAGGAATGTGCCTCTGGCCAGCTGGCTTATCTCTCGCTGAGGAAGAGAAGGTGCAAAGGCCCGACACCATTTTCACAGCCTTGGGAATGGAGCCTTATCAGTCTCATTCCCACAGTGGACTTAACACCTGGGGATTGGCCTGTTTGAACTGACCGGATGAACTGACCGGTGGGCTTTGCTTTTTGCTCCTTTAACCTATTGATTTTTAGCGGGAAACCCTCAGATCCTGCCTTCTATGCCTGCTGTCTACTTCTAATAAAAGTTCCTTTTGGGATGAATCTGTTCTAAGAGTTCTGCTTTCTTGGAAGAGGTCTTGAAGCAGGCCCTTACAATCACCCAGAATCTGGTGAATGAGGGTAAAACATCACTGAAAACATCAGTGCAATCATTGAATAATTTTGAGTCAGTTTCTATCTCTCTCAGCCCAACTAAGCTCTTGGGATTAAGAATATAAGAACAGGAGAAAAGCATGGGATAATAGGAAAATTATGCTTTTCCCCTAAAGAAAATTCCATTTGGCCAAAAGGGAGCTAAACATAAGAGAATCTTTTTAATGCAAGAACTTGGGCTGATCTTTTTGACTCAGCCCTTTCTTATAAATTCAAACAAATGCTCATTATCACATAAAGCTGTAATCTTAAAAAATGCCTTTTGAAGTGTGAACCCAGGAAGCATCATTAAGACTTCAGTACACAAATAGCTTGTCACATTTTGCCTTCAAGCATGCGTGCACCTGCAGTACTGGAAAATAAAACAAAGCACTTCAGTGTTTCAGAGTACAAGCACTCAAAAGTAGAATACCATAGGTTGGTACATCCAGGAAACATTGATTTGGTGTGAAAGATATAAAGGGAGGGAGGGCTACTGAGTTTTCAGTAGCTCATTATCAGTTTATAGCTGAGATGATGAGTACATGAGAATAGCGAAGAATAAAAATGTTCTTTGAATGAAATAATGTTCTTTTCATATGCAGATGCCTCTGCCTTGCTTGGCCTTCTAATTAGGTTTGATTATAAGAAGCAACAGAGTGGCAATGCTTGGTCATTCTAATTAAAATGACCCATATCCATATTGTAAGCCATTTTGTGCAACAACAGCAGAACAATATAATGGTACATTTTCATGAAAACATTTGCCTAGGTTCACCTACTCAATATTTGGGAAATAAAGGCTCTAGATTGTTCTTTTGGCAAATTTCCACAAGCAAACCATGCAAATTTTAGTTCCAAAGAAATGTTTTCATAAGGTGGATACCATGGCAACAAATTACACCATCCACAAATTCTGACTCTATAATACAGAGTCCCAGCTGGAACACACTTGTATTACTATTGATTGAAAAGTGGATTAAAGTTTTATTCTGAAAGTTGGGTGATGTGGAGAAATACCCTAAAAACGAGTCACCTGAAGCCAGTGAAAAAATATAAATGAACTGGGATGCTCTAACTATAACACAGAGTTTGGTAAAGATAAAATACTTAAGACAGAGTAGAAGATAGAGTGTTCGATTTGGCCCAGGAGAACCGTGGATCAACCCCCAGTTGTGTGTGAAACTTACTGAATGGACTTTATGAGATCATTATTATGAAAATAATATGATAGCAGTCTCATAAATGTTTCCCTGAGTTCCTTCAAACCAAACACACACTGTAAATACACTGAATCTTTCTCTTTCTTTCTTTCTTTCTTTCTTTCTTTCTTTCTTTCTTTCTTTCTTTCTTTCTTTCTTTCTTTTTCTTTCCTTCCTTCCTTCCTTCCTTCCTTCCTTCCTTCCTTCCTTCCTTCTTTTGTTTCCTCCCTCCCTCCCTCCCTCCCAACAGTTGCTGGAATAATTGCCAGGGAACACCCTAACCCCTGCCAGTATCTACTGGAATAGAAATATAAAGAATTGGCCTAGAACCTGAAAACAAAACATTTCTTCACTGTGTTATAGAATTAGTTTTACTCTGAAATTGAAAGGGATCACTTGTAATGTAATGCTAACTTCAGAGCAAAGGAAATGACATAAAATTGCCTAAAGTTGTGGTTAACCAATCCTCCACAAAGAAGTTGCTTTTGGCTCCAATGTGAATTAATCCATTCCTTTTATGACATTTCATAGTGTTTTTATTACCATTTTTCCTTATATTTTCTCACATGCTCAGCCAGCATGATTGGAAAGTCCTTCACTTGTTTCTCTCTTTTTTGCCTGCATTTCTGTTAATTTTGCACTTGTTTCTATACCTTTTGAATCAAGCATCAGTATGCTTTCTACAATAATATTCTTGTTAGATACTGGGTTCGTTGCTTGATTGACGAGACAAGGCCAGTGAGTTCAGCAAGAATCATTCTTTATTTGCTTACAGGAACTGAACTGGGAAACAGGGCTGCGAATGCAGCCTATTTATACCCTGGCCTCTAGGTGGTGGCCAATAGGTTTAAAGCAACCTACTGCCACCCTAGAAGCAGCCAATGGCGGCGCTGGAGACGGGTTGTCTGAGAAGCTGGGAGCCGTTAGCCAGCTTCCCTGTGTAAACAACCTTCCAGCAATTAACCCCACATGATACTCTTTAGTAAGACAAAACCCAATACATTACAATTCTTATTTTACTTTTGATGGGCAATCTTTCCCAAACTGAAAGACCTTGTGGAAGGATTCAGAAAACAATTGTCTCCTAGCTGCCATCTTTTTCTTCCTTGTGGTGCTTGGTGAATATAATATGCCACTGGAGGGACAAGTTACAAGACTACTCCTGGCTCTGCATCATTATCCCATCAAGAAAGGTAGACAAGCCACTACTGAAATCTTAGCTGAATTGCAATAAATATTTCAATATAAAGCAAATATGTTGCCTTCCTCCAGCTTATGATCTACAGTATTTGTGTGGGAATCCTAAAAGCTGTCACTCATGAGTGTCTTTGGCCCATAAAACACTGTGGCTATGGTTCTTTTCCTTTTTTTTTCTAATTCTTATTCCCAGTGCTTTTTTTGTAAAAGAAAAAGGTGCCGGAACTCACACATGTCATACAACCCGCCTTGCCTACCCTACAAGGTTCCATCCAAAAAAGGTGCCGGAACTCCGTTCTGAGCATTCTATGAGAAAAAAAGCCCTGCTTATTCCTACATTATATGAAATACTCAGAACAGCAAGTTGCAAATCCTTATAATAGTTACTTTCCATTTACTTCTATTTATATAAGAATAATCACCCTTACAATTTTAAAAGACATATTTAATTGTCTTAATTCATAGTGATGAACACAGTAAGAATTAAGAATTACTTAAACCAGATGCTGGTGAAGAAAGTGCTGTTGGCTAGTGATCTCTTCAGCTTTCAACCTACTGTAAGTGTTGTTTAGAAAATGGCAGCTAGTAGTAGAAAATGTCAAATATGAAGGTGGGTGAGCCACAGTGAATTATTGTATTGCTTTTTCCTGTGCTTATCCTTTTCTGTATCAGTCTTTATTATTATGAGCACCAGCTTGCTTAGCAGAAGATACTAAAACATATCTATAATGGGTCTCCCTAATGGTAACACATGCCTTTCTCTTTATCTCATTGAGAAAGCAATATGATAGACCCTGGATTTTGGAAGTTTGTACTGAAACTGAAAAGTGCACAAAAGGGGTAAATGTATTGTAACTTGGAATAGTTACTGATTATCTCCTATTGACCAAAGCGAGAGCTGCTACTACATAAAGACCCTACCATCATTAACAATTGCATAAGTATGTTCAATGGTAGGGTCATCTCTTAAATCATACACATTGCTCTTATTCTCCACTGACAAAACCAGTTTAGAGGCTGGTTTTAGAACACAAAGGCTACTCCTTCATTTCCTAGTTGCAATTGCTCCTCAAAATTTCCTCTCTATTCTCTTTCACATGACAACAAAGCTTTGGTATTTTTAATGTTATGGACTTTTTAAAACCCTGTTGGCTTTCAATATCTTGAAAGTTTGAAGTTTGAAAAGCTTCCTTTGAGAGCTCAAGGTGTTTAAGGGCTTGGAAGTATAAAAAGAAATCTTGCATCTGAACTCATGAAAATTCATAAATTATTGCCTATTTTTATGCTAAATAATATCATTGAACCTCTTGCCATTTAAGTCCATTAGATGACCTACATTTCTAGCAATGTTTGTCACTAACCAATTTTCTATACCTTACAGAATTGTGTAAGAATCTACTATGCCTGGTTCTTATCTTTTCCTAATAGCCCCAAACGTATTTTTTCCTAGTAAGTCTGAGTTGCTCCTTTCTGAGTTATTTCCAGTTATTCTATTTCTATTTTTCAAAATGCAGCAATGGGATATATATCAATATATTAAATGCAGGTTTGCTATATACTTCTGGATTATGGTAGTGTAAGTGGATTTCATCATACACTCTGAAATCAAAATTGGTTCTGTATTGCATGTCCTCCATCAGAACTATGCTTCTGTTGTTATGGACAAAGTACTGAAAGTGAGATTCAGAATCATTGAGAGTCAAAACCTTTCCAGAGACTAATGAAATCTTGATGACGGTTTAGGAATGTTTCAGTCAATATCACACACTTCTGTTGAGGCTTGGTTCAGCATAGGAATAGTTGATCTCTGCAATGAGAAAATGGACAATGAGGTTTAAATAAGAAAACTTGGTGCTTAGACAGATTTACAGTCAAACGTCTCCAACTTTGAAGCATTCTTCAGGATTTGCCTTTTCATTTATAAAAATATAGGTTATTTTTTTTTTTGGGGGGGGGGAAATTACTTGAACAACAAAAATTAGTAGAATGAATAGAGGAAAGAAAAGCTTCTAGTGTGGAATGGAAAAATCAATTCCATTTCTTTTTATAGCTTAGCACAACTGAGGAGGAGATTGTAACAAGGATGCATTTTGCACTGTTTGAAATACCATTCTCTGATTTTCTTTGCTAGGAAATTGTAAATTCAGATGCATACTATGAGCCCAAGAGAAATTCAGCATTTCTCTTGAGATTATTCTTTATCTCTCAAATTCCAACTTAAATTCCGTTTGAGGCATAAATGGCTAACAAAAGCCTCTGCCTCTACTTTCATGCCTTATGAAACTTTGTTTTGAGATTGTAAGTATCTTGGGAGAAATTAACCAGCCTGTTTTAAAGAAAAATAAAATCTCTGTGTCTTGCAAAGACACTGATTATGTTCCCAGGCTAGAAAAGACATATGCTGTTACACTTATACACATTTGTGTGTGTGTATGTGTACGCCTTTCTTCAAGTGAACTTTGCTAAGAAGCATTCCTTCCCAGAAAAGTATAATCTTCTGTTTAATTAGTGGAAAAGTCACAAAGAGGGCGACAAAGTGGGGGTATGTATGTATGTATGTATGTACATAAGTATTTGTTTAACCAACTTATACAGGCACCCATCTCACAAATTACTCTGGGCAGCATACAAAAGGACCAGAAAAAATATTAGCATCTTTAGACTCCCTAATCTCCAGGAAATAATAAAGGAAGAGAGAACACCACTGAACTCGCTAGTGGCAAATAATAAAGGCACAGGAAAGGGGTAAAAAACTGGGCAAAATGCTGTAGTAAGATTCACTGAGAAGAAAAATGTGGTTGACAGTGTTACAGGAGATGGCAGTGAAATCAGTGTCACGAAATGGTGCGATATTCTGTAGAAACACTTGAACAATTTGAGAGGCAAGCGAGGCAATTCCTGGAAAAGGGTCTGTTTTACGGTTATGGGAGGCAAGGTACAGAGCTTATTCTGAAGAGTAACTACCTTAACAAAATCACTTGCCCTTCAGCTAGCAGAAAGAGTTAAAATAATGCAAGGATCTTTGGTGCCCAGACCATGATTGATCACAGAGTTTTTCATCTTTCCTAAGCACAAACAGAAAGCAGGAGGGTCACTGTGGCATAGACATCAGTGTCCATGGAGCAGGAATTGGAGATTAAAAACAAACACAAAAATGCAAGACGGCAGTCACAGCAGTAAAATTGTACAAGGCTTGGATCATATTATTGCAACCACCATCTTTCCTTGTTTGTCCCCTACAGATGTTGGGTAGATTTCCACAAACAATTGACTAGGTGCAGCAAGACCTGCCCCTCACAGAAGTCCTGAAAAGGCAGGTCTTTCATTGTGATAATAATACATATTTTATCTTCCCATATATAGATCTCTTATGTATACAAACGATCTCCTACTTTCTGTGATCACCCATTTACATTTATTTGGCTTGTCCTTCCTCATACTTGCCCATCCTGCATTAACTACAGCTGTGTCTTTAGCAGTTTCTAATCACGTTTAATATGTTGCTACTCTGACAAGATGAAAGAGAAATATTGATGTATTCACCAAAGACTTCAACTGGAAGGTATCCTGGCTTGTTTCATGAAGCACTTGGAGTGCAAATAGCTTTTAATGTTACCATTCATGCTGCTCTTACTTTAGAAAGAGTACAGAAAAGAGCAACAAAGATGATTAGGGGACTGGAGGCTAAAACAAATAAGGAAAGGCTGCTGGAATTGGGTATGTGTAGTCTAATAAAGAGAAGGACGAGGGGGGACATGATAGCAGTGTTCCAATATCTCAGGGGCCGCCACAAAGAAGAGGGAGTCAGGCTATTCTCCAAAGCACCTGAAGGCAGGACAAGAAGCAACGGATGGAAACTAATCAAGGAGAGAAGCAACCTAGAACTAAGGAGAAATTTCCTGACAGTTAGAACAATTAACCAATGGAACAACCTGCCTCCAGAAGTTGTGAATTCTCCAACACTGGAAGTTTTTAAGAAGACACTGGACAACTATTTGTCTGAAATAGTATAGGGTTTCTTGCCTGAGCAGGGGGTTGCCTAGAAGACTTCAGAGGTCCCTTCCAACTCTATTATTATCATTGTTATTGTTTACTGTAAACATCCTGTGTGCCACAGAAATCATGGATTACATACAATAAAAGGACTCTGTGTATAACAATGATCAGGCTGTTGGAACAGTGTCCCAAAATTGTCAAAAACTCCTTACAGGTATGTGAAACAGCAAAGCCACGATGCATAACGGCATAACCACTTGAAGTGAAAGGAGCATGGGTCACTTGAATTGCCTTTGCACTCCTCTAGAACCTGGGATTTTTTTCCCCTAGGATACCATGACTTCAGTTTTCCAAATACATGTGGATGGATTCATAGTCTCAATCTTCTTATACCATTCTGATATTGCACTCTTGGGGCAAAACAATGGAAAACCCATTTTTTTTCCAGGGAAAGGGGGTGCTGCTGCTTGCTTTCTTCTCTTGGCTTGGCCTTTTCTGTGATGGGTATCTTCCTCCTTGCCAGACTTGCACTTGGGCAATAACTTTCTGACTTTTGTCCCTGGATCTTAGTTCATAGATAGTCTCCTAAGTGACAAGCAGAACAAGAAGAAGAGATTAGAAAAGCAACATAAGGAGAAAAATAGTTTTTTGTTGTGAAGAAACTTCATAGAAGATGTTTCGCTCTCAGGGGGATCTATATTTCAGTTTAATAGCTGTGGTTAATTTGTCAGCAAATAAATCCTTAAAACTCATATTGTCCCATAACTATACATATAACAAAAAAAAAACCAACCCAAACATTTTTTCCCAAATGAAACCAGTCAAAATAATGCTGCACCATCAGGTACAATTCTGGTAATAATATGTTAGAATCAGAGAGAGATCCACATTGTGTCTAGCTGGACATTTTTGTATTATCGGTTAAAAGAACAGCCTTCTTTCCTTTTCACACAGGAACTATGAGAAAATCTCTGCCTTAGGAACCTGAGAGATAATTGAATTCTAAAGGATAAAAATGATTCAGTCTCTGTGACATTATCCTACCCTCTTTCAAAAAAATCTTGTAAAGAAATTCTGAAAGAATTTTGCTTTCTGAGCAGCGGGATGGCCAAGAACAGTTAGAAAATGGCAGAACTGTTGGGAAAGACCTATGCTGATCTAGAACAGCCAAAGGTCAGGAGGAGTCTACTAGATCCATTTCAAACTCCTATATCAAATGTGATTAAAAGGTGTATTTTATTTATTTATTTGAAAAATTTATATGGTCATCTAACTCACTTTCAGTGACTCCTGGTGGCTTTCAAAGATAAAAACCCAATACAAAAACAATAACGCTCAGCTCCTTGGCAATAACAGTCAAATGGGGGTCCATCCCATTTTGGGGTCCCCAGGTCTGTTGGCAAAGCCAGGTCCTCAGGACCTTGTACAAGTGTGTCAAATATGATTTCATGAATTATTTAGCATACTGTGGCCTGAGTATCTTCTTCGTGTTTCATGTGCTTGTGTACTTGCTCATTGGTGTACCATGCAACAAATTTTCTGAAAGACTTTGCATTAATTAGTTATCATTTTTGTATCATTCAGGATTAAAAGATCAGCTAAAAGTTAATCTACATTGGTAGGATGAAATGGCAGATTCTGGAATAATTAGAAGCAAATTGTTAGCACAAACAAGGATTATCCACCCCAGAAACTACATGCATTAGATGAATCATTATGTCCTATGACAGCGATAGTGGCTTGGAGTCACATTCCTTTGTACAGTATAATAAATCAATATAATTCTAAGTTAATATTTGAGATTTTGGAACTAACTCTGGAGCTCATATGTATGTGCCTCAACACAGGAGCAGTCCTTATAGCAAAATAATTTGGTTTGAGAAGAATAAACCTTTAATCTTCCTAATATGGGCAACTGCAGTCTTGGGATTTTTCTGAATGAGAGTAAGGGAGATCAATCTAGGCAGCATAACCAACTTAAGCACACAGCTGAGAGCAAGAGGAATATTTTAGGCAATCAACATTTTGTATTGAATGCTATACTGCCTGAAGAGTTTCCTTTCCCTGACCTAATGCAAATGGCAATACCGTACATTATTTTTTTGTCAGATGGAGGAGAAGGAAAATGATTGAATGGTAGAAACTGGGGATTTTTTTCTTTCTTTCTTCACATTCCACTTTACTACTTCAAAACTGAAGCTCAAGAGCGAGTAAGAGAGAGAACATACTTAAGATAACATGGGTTTGGAAATATGGATACTGCCTGAGAAGAAGGCCATCAGATATGTTCATCAGTTACAGGAGCAGAAAATCCAATCAAATTGAGTATCCCCTATACTGTGTTAAACATGCAGAATTTCTCCCTGTTCCCCACAGAAGGGAGATAACATTCTGTAAAACAGAAGGATACAATAAGTTAACATCCATATCTCTTTGATTTTTGACCTTAAGGCAGGGGTCTCTAACACCAGTCTGTGGACTGGTACCACTCCCCCTTCCCCATGGACCTGTCCATGGCCCATTCCTCACACTTGCACAAATTCAGCTTTGCACACTCACCCCCAGCTAACGTGGAATGCTTGAAAATATGTTTGAAACAGGGATATATGCTACATATTACAAATACGCATTTTCCCCAACTTTTATATACCATAGGTAGATTTGAATCATTAATAATCTGATTAAATTGGGCAAGCATAGTTATGCAGCTGAACTCCACACTTTTTCTAGTATTTGCTTAACAATGAATGTTCCATTGATTTTCATTGTGTTATTTGTTACAAAGTAGATAGATACATAGAAGTTTACTGATTTTGAAAGCAAGCATATTTACTCTAAGCGGCATACACTGATTTAACATTGTAAGTAGTTGGTAACAACTTTGGGTCATTTTTTGTAGTTTGTAACAACTTTGGGTCAGTTTTGATTCATGTTTTATACTATATAATACACTACATATTTTCATGTTATTGTATTAATTGTATTGAATTGGGCTGTAATATTTAATATTTTTTAAATTTTTGTATGTTGTATTTTATTGTATTGCCCTGTACACCGCCCTGAGTCCTTCGGGAGAAGGGCGGTATAGAAATTAAATTATTATTAAATTATTATTATATTATATTAGATTTCTCAGGAGAGAACAGTCCTTTGCATGAAAGAAAACCTATCCAAAGATGACACGATGTTGGTATTTACAGTGCAATGGAACTGAAAATAACTGGCAAAACTGGTTTGAATTAAATTACAGTGGAATTGCCCTTTGAAGAATAGCAAGAAATAGCAAATTTAATCACCCATCCTTAGCACAACAATGTGGCTCTCTTTGCAATGTCTCAAATTAAAAAATGGAAGTTCAAGGTCCATTGCATATGGAAAGCTTCTTCCTCTGAGACTTTGCAATTAAAAAGAAAAAAGAGAAATACAATGGAAGTAATTACTAAATCGTGCATACAAATAAATGCTACCATTTAATCTAAAGATCAAAATATTTCTAGATCCCATTATACGGTATACAATGCCCTGGTGAGAATTAAACTGTGTTACTGAATAATTACCAGAACATGTCTACTGTGTACAAAAGACATTCAGCTGATAGAGCAGAAAGTAATGGCCATCATCTATATACTGTTAAACTCTTAGTGTCTATTTGATTGTTTTTAACTTTCAATTGGGTGAAACAATGTATCACAGAGAAATAATTTTTGAATCAACATACCTTAAAATTCTAACTTAAAGAATGTAATCAGTAAGAGACTTCGCCAATCAGTCTCTGGCACTTCAGAGCCCAGTATGAATGCACTATGGTTTTTCAAGAATTGACACTAAGCAGAGGAATCTCAGAGCTGTGACATAAATATCAGTGAAAGCTAAGTCCACAGTCCTAAGCCTTATGGAAATGTTAAATATTTTGGATGGTTCAACTGGAACAGAATGGTTCCATCACTCAAGGAGGAAGATGTAATGTGAGCATTGATACATGGCATCCTTTGGTAATGCAAAAACCCTATTTGGAAGTACAACAGGCTTCTTAGTTTTGTAAAATGACAGTCACAAAGAGGATTTTCCTAGCAAGAAAAGAGCACACATATCATTATCTCTTCATTCTTATTGCTGGGGAGAAGTTTGTATTTAATAGCTTATATTTACAGGCTTCACATACTGTATAAACCTGCTATTACTGTATACAAAGCTGAGTGACCATTTCAGATCACTATGAGCAGATTATGATTACTATAATTTTTAATAAAAAAGATCCAAGAAAGTTTGCTACTGTTATACAATAAGGGCAGGTGGAGTTCCTTATGGTCTGTTTTCTGTTCAAACTCTCCTGGAGCTGCTATTTTACTCATGGAGAAAACAGAGAAGGACTTAAATATTTTGTCGAGAATAACATTTATAATACTAATATTGGAATAACATTTGAAGCAGAGATGTGAAATTGTTCCCCCCTGTTCTTTCACTTTCACTTTTGTTCACAACTTTCTAATGCTTTTTTTGATGACAATTTTTAGGCCTACACTGTCTCCCCTAGGGGGCAGTAAAAAGACACAAAACTCCTTTGGCACCATCTAGTGGCATATAAATTTAATAAATTCAATTCAATTCAATTCAATTCAATTTTAATTTTTACAGCATTTACAGCATTTTACAGGACCCAGATTGTTGGGGGCAATTAAACTGACTTTGTAATAATGCCGCTTGGAGGGGGTGTGAAAGCCCTAATAAGCAGACATATACATAGAATGAAGGCTACTGCTAAGCTTGTAAGCTGCCCTGAGTCTTCGGAGAAGGGCGGGATATAAATGGAATTTAAATAAAAATAAAAATAAATATAATAAGCCTAATGGTGAGTTTGTACCTGATGTCTAACATTTAGCTGATCCCTGAATGTGAATTCTAATTTTGAAAATAATATTGGGATAGAAATATAAAAAGGAAAAGCTAGTTTTCTTGAGCAGTTGAGCACTGGGCAGAATTAGGCAGAGTAGAAGTTAAAGTTAGTCCTTTCAGAAATAAATAAAAAAGGAACCAGTAAAAGGAAGGGAGCTAAATGTAAGGATGACTTAAAATGCATGAATGCATAAAATGCACTTTGAGAAGTGAGCAGGAAAGGTAAGGAGTTAGACAATTAGGGCCTAATGAAAGCCTTGCAAGCACAGCTATTGATAAATCTCAGTTAAAGAATTATCTAAGAAATGCACACAGTCTTAATTATGTCTAAGTGCCATGATTAATGGTGAATACATGTGGAAATGAAGAAATTGGAAACTATTTCCTAGTAATAGGGTCTTTTTGATTTCCTGGGGATTCAAATTAGGATGGAAAAGGTGGCAGGGTTTTTATACCTGTAACAGCTTCTGGGGGAAAAAGGGAAATCTTTTGCTTGCTTTCTCCTATATAACTGTGAAAATATTTGCCTCATTCTATTTCATCCAGCCTCAATTGCAAGCTATCGTCCCAGAAAAGAATACTGAGAAGCAGTGCTTTTTTTGTAAAAGAAAAAGGTGCCGGAACTCACACATGTCATACAACCTGTCTTGCCTAGCCTACAAGGTTCCATCCAAAAAAGGTGCCGGAACTCCGTTCTGAGCGTTCTATGACAAAAAAAGCCCTGCTGAGAAGAATAGCAGGTTAAGCATCGATACTTGAGCTCCTTGCAGTAAATATAATTCACAGGCTTTCCACAAACAGCTAGTCATGAACTGTGGTTCATCTTAGAATGAAAAATATTTAGCCACAGTCTTTTAGGTAAGTTCCTTACTTTCAGTCAAGATCCACATAGTTTGCCAAGCCAAGATGTGGCTTGTTTGCAACTTACTCTGCTTTATGAAACTAGCTAAGGCAATTTGGGAATGATTGATTGTTTTAGTGCAGGCATGTCAAACTGCTGGCCTGCGGGCCAGATGCGTCATGCTGAAACTGCGCCCACCCCATTGCCGGCAATGTTGAAAAAGTTCCGATATGTTGCATGACGTCACATGACATCGCAAGTTTGACATGCCTGTTTTAGTGTGTTTGAAACAAGCAAATATTACTTCTATAAATAAGTAGGTTTAGCATATTGTATACCCAGTTGTTTATGAAAACAATTTATGTCAAAAGATGAATTTTGAGGTTAGCAGCAGCTCAAAAGTCATTTGTTTCCCTATATCAGACATGTCAAACACAAGGCCCGGGGGCCGGATCCGGCCCGCGAAGTGGTTTCATGCGGCCCGCGAAGCCATCCTGGAAACAGTGAGGGAACGGCCCCCACTGCCTTGGCCCTGGCCCAGAGACCCTCCTCCTGCCAGAGACCCTCAGATCTGTCCCACTCCTGCCCAGGCCCCCATAGGCACCCTTGATGCCAACAATGTAGAGCTGGCCACGCCCACCCAGTAGGCCATACGCACTCTAGCCACGCCCACCCAGTAGGCCACGCCCACCCTGGCCACACCCACCCAGCCCCCTGAGGGCAACCGCAATGCTGATGCGGCCCTCAATGAAATTAAGTTTGACACCCCTGCCCTATATGCAATGAATCTGACATGGAGAACTATGTTTTTAATACAATAATGCAGCTCCAACACAGATAAGAACGCAAGTTTGTTGTGAGCACTATTTCAAAGGCAAAGATCAAAGGAGATCTATATGTGAGAAGTCACCTACGGTAGGTTTCAGACAGCAGCATATTTATTTATTTCATTGAATTTTTATAGCCACTCAGATTCTGGACAGCTTACAAAATCCAATAAAAAAATTAAAATTACAAACATAAAACAAGACAACTTGGACCAAAAGCAGCCAATAAAATATGCAATGACAGGGATATTTGGTTGCCAGACACATTAACCCCAGTCTAGACAACAGCCTTACTACACCACTAAGGACTAGGAGACAGAGAACCCACCTTCTAGAGTAGGGTATCCAATCTTAGCAACTTTGAGAGTTATGGACTTCAACTCCCAGAATTTCTCAACCAGCATATCTGGCTGGGGAATTTTGTGAGTTGAAGTGCATAAGTTGCCAAAATTGGACATCCTGTTCAGCAGTTCTTTGAGCCTCAACATATCCCCAAGGCTAAGCTGCTGCCTCTTGCAAGTTTGTGCAGGATTTCTATATCTGAGGAGGGAGGAGCAGCAGGAATCCTGCTTTTAGCTTCATAAATTGTCATGTCTTTCCTGGAAGCTAGTGCTTCATCAAATTGACCAAAGATTCCTTGCCCATCTTGGGAGCAGAAGAAGCCTTCTCTACAAACCCAGGAGGAGCTATGGCAAGATCTTTTTGGCAAGGTGGGTTATCTGGTTCATTTTTATTTTTGAACCTTCTTACTCTAAGAGGGGAATGAAAACCACTTGGAGATCTCTTGGGTAAAAGCAACATACATATCCCAGTACAGAAATTTTAAAGAATGCAAAATGTATGATCACTTCTGCCATAATGAAAATATTTCCTTTAACATTTACAAGAAGAAGTTATTATATATAAGTATATCAATCGAAATATTCTTGGTTTGCTCTCAAGAGGAGGAAAAAAATATTGCAGTTTCTAAATGTAATAAAACTCTGAATCCTATTGATTTTTAAAACATTTATAATTATTTTTGAACACTTTCCCATTTTCTTACCATAATGTTCTCACGATTATCTTCTGTTTCGGCTCCCTCTCTTGATATCTACAATTATTACATTAGTATGATTTTCTTTGTAAAGAAAATTGTGTCTGTATAAATTGTTTGGGAGCTAATATTCAAACCTCACTAATAAAATCTGTACAAATTATACATTTTCTTTGTATGGGGATTTGTATAATGAAGTTAATGATTTTCTTTCTGCCAAAATTCTTTCAAATGCATTGCTAAAAACATCTGCTTGTAAGATTTTTCTTGCTTTGTAATTTTGCATTTTTGTTAGTAAACAAAACTTTGTTGCTTTCTGATATTCTTATTTATTGAGTTATTTGTTACATTTATTTAGCCATCTGTGTTAAATCTGGGTGGCATATAAAATAAAACAATTGAAACAGAGCCAAACTAAATTCAAACGATTTTTTAAAAAATGACCCCTAAACCTTCCATACAGAAAGTGCATCCCAACTCACCATTGTGTAACCATCTAGCAGGCTTTACTCTAGCATGGGATCCTCAGGCCAGTTGACTAAACCATGTTTTAAGAGTTTTAAATCCAATATATTTGAACTGAAACTGGTTTCTCCCTCTTCCTAATACTCCAATGCCTGACTTTCTTCCAAATAATTTTTGTTTTTTGTTTTCCAGAACTGTAAATATTGTTTCAGTCCCTTGTGTCTAAGTAACAGTTCTGCATATTTCCATCAATGTCTAGAAATATCTGTTTAAAGAATAGATTATCTCTATGGAGTAGGTAACAAGCTATCATGGAAATTGTGTTAGATATTTATTTTTCTGTTAGATATTTATTTTCCCTGACTCTTTATTTTGTGATTTTGGGACAGTAGAGACAGTAGACATTAGAGAAAGTAGAGAAGCTCATTGTAGCCAATCAACTCTCTCAACAAAGCAGCTGTTTTATTAAGACAGATCTGTATTTCTCTTGTTCAACAGGTAAAGATTACAAGTTAATCTCTTAAATAAAAATGGGGATTATAATTGACCTTTTTCTTTTTAATAAAACTTTATTGTGCTCTGCTCTTGTGAAATTCACCTATTGTCCCAGGAAGGGGCTAGACCTTTGGGTCACACATATCTTTATATTCTATGACTAGGAATTGACAGTATTGAAATCAATTCACTTTCTATATCTTTTTTTTAACTACCAGAAAGGTGGCACAAATTGTGGAAAGTGCTAACTTGTCCACACACACCAAGATTCCAGGGAGAACACCAAATAAGGTGCCCTCGGAAGACAGATATTGGGAATAACTGATGCTTTAAACCAGGAGTCCCCAACCCCCAGGCTGTGGCCTGTTTGGAACTGGGCCACACAAGCAGTGGGCGCACATTTGCACATCTCTGCTCGCATGCAAAGCTCCATTTGGGTGAGTGGCAGGAGCGTGCATCCACCACTTGCACAAATGGAGCTGCATATGCAAGTGTGTGTTCCTGCTGCTCACACAGAATCATCCCCTCTTCCCCGCACCAGTCCACCAGTCAGAAAGTTTGGGGACCGCTGCTCTAAACAAGCAGATGAGACCAGTATATAAAGACCAAGAGGGCTTTTCTGAAAGGGGATCCCACCTATTTGTAAATATAAAACTAGGGGAATCATATGTCAATCCCTTTCAGTCATGAAAGAGAGTTAAATTTTACCTCTTGCAGCGGGCACAATAGCATTTTACCAATGACCATTAATTTTCAGCACCATTTCTTATTTGATAGTGAGATATTGTCACACAGAAGAATTAACTGACAGGGAAGGGGATGAAACTTCTAATAACACTTCCTCAGTTCCAAAATTCAAGATGATGATTATTAAAGTAGAATTTTGACTGAAATAATTACATTGGTCTGATGTAGCAAAAGTACCATAGTTTTTGATGGCATTTTAAAGACTGTTATTACTTAAGATTTGTGTACTGTGAAGAGAGTCTCACTTTTCTCTTAAAATAAAAAGTAATGGTTCTTTTTTTCTTGGAGGTAAGCACTTCCCTTTTAAAATTGCTATTAAAATTAAGCTCTTAACCATGCTTTTCAGTCCACAACAGCTGAGTTCCCACATCATGCTATATCCAACCCAAACAATATTGTAATATGAGCTATGTGAACCTAGCATAAATACATATCAATTTTTATAGCCACCTTTGAATGCAAAAAAATTGTACACATGTATTCAAGAAGCTCTCTGTACAAACTCTTTAGGTTGGATTTAACTTTGAATCTACAATGCACTCCATTACCAAATTTCTTGCTGAAAATATTCTTCATTGTCTGAAAACCTTTTTTTATTTTTTATTTTTTTGTAATTGGTTAGCAATGCAAAACAAAAAAATTCTTGTAATAAATCTGCAGCTTTATAAAGACTGAATTCTTTGATGAGCAGTAGTTATAGCTTCCTAAACAAAAGCTGATGATGAGAATGAAATATATAGTTAACAAAAGGACTGCAGCTGACAACTTAATCTATGCAACCAGTTCAGTTAAAGTGTTCAGTTTAATAGCTCTTGATTTTTCGTGCACTGGCATTTTACGTTTACGTTTTACGTTTTATTTAATTTGTATACCGCCCTTCTCCCTAGGGACTCAGGGCGGTTCACAGGGCATATAAATAGCAATACAATACAATACAAAAGTTAAAACAAAGATTAAATCAGTGCCCAGTTAAAAACAATAATACTATTCTAAAACAACAATTTAAAACCCAACTCCCCCGTCAGGCCAGACCAGCTAATTCAAATAAATGGGTCTTCAGGCCACGACGGAAAGTTCGGAGGTCTGATGCCATCCGGAGCTCCACTGGCAGTTGGTTCCACAAAGCCAGGGCACCCACAGAGAATGCTCTCCCCCTGGGGGCCGCCAGTCGGCATTCCCTGACCGGAGGCACCCTGAGGAGGCCCTCTCTGTGGGAACGCACAGGGTGGAGGGGAGTTGACGCTGGCAGCAGGTGGTCCCCGAGGTAACCCGGACCCATGCCATGTAGGGACTTAAAGATCATAACCAAAACCTTGAACCTCACCCGGAAGACAACTGGTAACCAATGCAGCTCGCGGAGCAAAGGTGTAACATGGGAGTACTGGGAAACTCCCAAGACAACTCTCGCAGCCGCATTCTGTACCAGTTGGAGCCTCCGAGTGGTCTTCAAGGGAAGCCCCATGTAGAGAGCATTACAGTAGTCAAGGCGAGAGGTCACGAGCGCATGAGTGACCGTGCACAGGGCATCCCGGTCCAGATAGGGCCGCAACTGGCACACCAGGCGAACCTGGGCGAAAGCCCCCCTAGTCACGGCCACCACATGATCTTCCAGGGTAAGCCGTGAATCTAGGAGGACTCCCAAGTTGCGAGCCCTATCCACGGGGGGTAAGAGCTCACCCCCCATAGAAAGAGATGGAACATTTTGAATGTCCCGGGATGCCGGAATGCACAGCCACTCAGTCTTGTCAGGGTTGAGTTGAAGTCTGTTCCTCCCCATCCAGACCCGAACCGCCTCCAGGCAACGGGACATCACAGCGAGGGCATCACTGGGGTGGTTTGGGGTCGAAAAGAAAAGTTGGGTATCATCGGCATATTGATGATACCCAACTCCAAAACCACGAATGATCTCACCCAGCGGTTTCATATAGATGTTGAACAGGAGAGGCGAGAGAACCGACCCCTGAGGAACTCCACAAACGAGAGACCTAGGGGCCGATCTCTGCCCATTTCTTATACATTCTTGCCTTGGGTGTAGATCAGGGGTGTCAAACTGCCGGGCTGTGGGCTGGATGCATCTTAGTGAAACTGTGCCCACCCCATTGCTGGCTATGGCAAAAAAAGTCACGATACGTCGCGACATGTCACGTGATGTTGCAAGTTTGACACCCCTTTGGGCTACAAGCTCTACTAATATTAGCTGTCTTAACTAAACTTACTAATCTTCAACATTTATCTTTTTGCCTCCACCTTTCTCAATCAATTAATAATTCAGTCAATTCAGTTGGTTTTACTGTAATTACTCAAGGAAAATTTTGAACATATCAGTAAAAAAATAAAATGTGTGGAAATGATTCTGCACGATGCAGACAGAGTTTCCATTGTTTATTTGATTGAGTGGTTGAGATGTTTCTGATGGTAGCTAAGAGCCAAGCCCTGCAGGGCTTAATAGAGTAATACTGGCACTTTGAACTGGACCTGAAACCTATTGATAACTAATGCAGGATCTCAAGGATTATTGTTATACTCACTTCTGTTAGCAACTAGCATGCTGCATTTTGGACCAACTGCAGCTTTCAAGTTGTCTTCAAAGCCAGCCTCATGCACAATATGTTGGAACAATCTAATGGCACAGTAAAAAAGGCACGAGTCACTCTTGTAAGGGCTTCCTAGTCCAGAAAAACCTACAAGTAGTAAATTGGCTGATAGTAAGATATCCAGCAGTAAGAGAGGATAAGACTATGTGGGCTAAAGTTTATTTGCATTAGGTTATGGCAATTTCAAGTCAAAGGAAACTAGGGTGCTAAGAAAACTAAGCATTTTGAAAAAGAGCTAAAAGTATTTAATTTATGTTTAGTCTGGAGGATTATTTTCCAAGATCTGAAGACCTGTCATATAGAAAATGGATATGATTATTTTCTTTGCCTATAAAGATAGGACTAGGATGAATGAGTAGATCTGGCAATGGATTCTGCTAAACATAAGGAAAAAATGTAAAGAGCTAAATCACAGTGGAACAGATTGTTCAGGAGGTGAGGGATTTTTCTTAATTGAAGTATTTCAATATATTTAGAAGGATTGCTCTTTGCAAATAGTAAATTGTCAGTGATCACTGGCTGTTCATCTGGATGACCCACAATATTTCTTCAGATTCCAAGTTTTATAGTCCTAAACTTAATCTTGTTAATAAATATATTCACTCTATCTTCTCTTGGGGTTCACTGACATTTCAATAGGGCAGCTGTAACTTAATATACTGTATATCCAGCAACAGCCAAAATAATGGAGCTTTTTTTTGGTCTGAGTATTTGTAGCTAATTCAGTAATTTGAAAATATTAGACAAAAATGTTGATGCTAATGAGGTAGAAGTATAAAATAATGTATATATTATTGAGTGTAATTCTCCATTCCACACCTTCAACTAATTCACAGTGGCAATTCTCTACCAATAAGTTATAAAATGTAATAATTTTCTCTAAAGAGTTTGTTTCAAAACATCTTTTAACCACTGCCACCATAAACAATTAAGATTAAGGAAATTAAGAAAATTAAGGAAATACAGGTTAACTCACCTAATTCCTGAGAGCAGAACCTTGTTCAAACAGTTTTTTAGCAACCTGGTAATATTTCCCCGAGGACACATATAAAACCAAAGGCCTACAGGCAGACCTTTAGCTGCACAGTAACAATCACCATATTAAGTTTTCTTACACATACAGAGACATCCTTATATGCCTGTGTATTTAACAGAAAGGCCATGTGAAAATTCAGTAGATCATTACACTTCTTTGAAACATTATTTTTTTTTCAAGATCTGATGTATCGGTTGGATTTTAGCCCTGCAAGTAACAGAGGCCAAATATATTTTTAGAAAATACTGATGTGTAGTCATACTGGTCTGATGGTACATGCTTTTTATCTAGTATCAAATGACTTGTAGCTGGTGCCAGCAGCTGTATACAATATGGGGAGAATGGAATGAGTGTTTCAGAAGCAAGTAGGTAATCAATTTTACCCCTTTCCAGTTCTATGTTTTTATAACACTTATCAAAGGTTCGCCTGTGCATCCTTTGTGAATGCTCTTTTTTCTCTTATCTTTAGATGTTTCATATCAAAATTTTAAATTTACTATTATTTCATTCTAATAGTGTCCTTTAATTACATATTCTCATTAACACTGAATTATGACAAAAATCTACTTAGTACATTCAGCAAATATAAAACCTTTCTTTGAGTACATTCTTAAAAGATCTCAGGAAAAGAAGTGCTATTGCGATGTTATCTTATTGTTTATAGAAAATACACAGGAGAAAAGAAGCAACAATTTGGGGGAAATTACTGGAAAGCAGCAGCAGAAGCCTGAAAAAACAATGACATCAGACAGAACAAGTGAATACACACTATATATTCAGAAAACAAAGTAGTACAGGAACTATTTCTCCCCTGCTGAAATCTCATTTGCAAGAGTGATAAACTGAGAAATTAAAATAAAGGTTATAAAGAAAATTAATCCTAGCTAAGAATTTGAATTGTGTGTTTGGAAATGGTGCAAACAAATCAATCAGAGGGGAATCTCAGTCATCATAGCATTCTAAAAATCTTTCAGATATGGTATTCTAATCCTTTTGAAATAGATATTAGGATAAATAGATATCTCGAGCATATTGTGTATGGTAGATAGAAAATATGCTCAAAATTATTTTTCTGCTGTATGTCCTCTGAATTGATGGGAAGCAAGTGGAAGGACTTGTAAGGAAGTCTCCAGATTAGAGTTCCTACCTTGCATAGACTTTGGTGATCATGCTTAAGGTAAAACTGGCTTTGATTATGCTTGTGGCATATTGCTCAAAATTTGCTAAGTAACACTGATTTACATTCTCCTTGTAATTACCAGAAAATGTTTCAGGTGACATGGGAATTATGAAGGCTGGTATGCCAGTCAATGACTTTTTTATCTTATTAAAAATAGGACTGGGTATAATGTAGTAGTCTCAAGCATAGATCTTGGGGAAAAATGGATATGGAAGAAAAGGAAAGAAGTGGAAGATATGAAACTGAAAGTAGAATGACTGCAGGAAAAGAATATAATGAGTTTATGAAGAAATATTAGAAGGCAGGCTAATCTCCCAACAAAATGAATGGAATGAGGTTGTAAGGGTAGAGGATGTGGAGGCTGCTTGGAACACAATAAAAATAATTATATTACAAAGTAGTATGTGGAATAATATTAATGGGACGAATGAAAACAGGATGTTTGGTGGAATGATGAAGTGAAAAAGACTATGGATGAGGAAAACATTAAAGGAAATGCTGCAGGAATGAAAATATTGTATGATGTTTGTGTGTTATATATGTAAACAATCCCCTGAGAGAGATGTATATATGTTAACTGTTCAAATAATACGGCAGCAGCAAGCGTATAAACTAAAAGCAGCCTGACAAGAAAACACGCGGGAACTTTGACAGCTGTCAAAGTTCCCCGCACCGCGCAGGCGCCACCACTGACAGCTCGCGGCTGTCAAACGCCGGACTACGAAGAAGCCTGAGCTGTCAAAGCGTCCACCGTACAGCGCACGCGCAACCACTGACAGCTCGCGGCTGTCAAAACACCAAGACACGCGGAAGCCGGAGCTGTCAACAAAAGACGACGCGGATTGGTCCCTGCCTGACAGGGCGCCAAAATGAACACCGCTGATTGGTCCTCACTACCAGCTGCCGGCTATAAAAGCCGGACAAGTTATTCTATGTTTGCCTTTGCTCTTAAATAAATCTGTTGTTACTAGCCTGTCGTCCTGAGTGGTCCTTCGGCTACTTCAGTTTATATGCAGAAAAAGATAAAAACAAGAAGGAGTCAAAAAGAAGCAACAGTTTTGATTAAAACTGACAGGGAAAATGCAGAACAACGTTGGCGGAGATACATAATTTGGGGGGACTTCAGTGAAGAGGGCTAAATAAGGAGGCTCCAGAGTAAATAGAATTAAAAATAAAAGTAATAAAATAATTTTGGATGAAAGTGAAGGGGCGGGATGATGAAAGATATACTATAGAGTTTTGAATAAGAATGGTGATGATCATTGAAGAGTAGAATTAAAACAAATACTAACGTTAATATTCTTCGAGTTGTCATAAGAAAAAATAGGAAGAGGTAATAGTCAGTTAATTACTCAACATTGAGTAGTGATTGATACAATGATGTATGAAGTCCCCTTGATTGTTATGATATTTCAGGATAAATCCATAGAACATTCTTGTGATTCTAGAGGAATGCTGTTGGGGATATGAATGTACACTTCATATTGTTAACAAATTATGCTGTGCTTTGGGGTGAGATTCTTTTTTTATTTTTTTATTTTTTGCAACAAGCAACCATGGGAACATACCAGGAATAAGATACTCTAAAAATGTGCCTGGGGAAACAAGAAAAGGTAGGATCAAGACTGAACATTGCTGAATAGAGAAATAAAAATCTTGAAGTGATTTGGCTACACAAGGAGAACAATAAGGAACAAATATACAAATGAAGAGTGAGTGAGCTTAGGGGAAAATCATCGTTGGCTGGAGCTGATGAAATCCTAATATGAAAGTTGAAAAATGAAAGCAATGTATGAAACTCTGTAGGGACATGGTGGAGGATAGAATCATTTGGCAGAGAAAAAATATGGAGAGATGTAGCAAATCATATTGATAGTAACTAGATTTAGCAGTATTGCCTTCTAGTTTTGGGGCTTACTATTTCTTACTTTCAGTCTGCACTGTGCATAATGTTGCTTACCTTAAAAGGGAATACTGTGATAGGTAATGAATATAGTTATGCATGTTGTCTTATATATTCTTATTCACAATATTAATACAGCTACAGCTAAAAGGGGACCTAAAAATTATTTATCTTGGCTATATAATGTGATTGTTAATGATTGTGCATTTCTAGTGCTTATGGCTTTTAATATCTACTTTAAAGGTAAAGGTAAATGTTCCCCCGCACATGCGTGCTAGTCATTTCCAACTCTAGGGGCCGATGCTCATCTCCGTTTCAAAGCCGAAGAGCCAGTGCTTGTCTGAGGACGTCTCCGTGGTCATGTGGCTGGCATGACTAGATGCCAAAGGTGCACGGAACGCTGTTACCTTCCCACCGTAGTGGTCCCTATTTTTCTACTTGCATTTTTACGTGCTTTCGAACTGCTAGGTTGGCAGAAGCTGGGACGAGTAACAGGCGCTCACTCTGTTACGCGGCACTCGGGATTCGACCCGCCAAACTGCTGACCTTCTGATCAACAAGCTCAGCATCCTAACCCACTGAGCCTAACCCACCGCATGCCTCCTAATATCTACTTTACGTATGTTTTAATATAATCTACCTTGATGTATATAGAGAATGGACACTAAATAAATAAAAAGCAATTCTTGATAATATAAAAAGAAAGCAAAATCATATAGAATAATTGTATATAACCTCTACTAAGTTTGGGAGTATTTCTTCTCAAAACTATATAATTGGAATTCACCCTGAGCTATACACCTGCATTTAATGGTATTGCTCACAGCAGTACATAACATATTTAACAAAAGGCAAATGAAAAGTTCACTTCTTCAGCCATATATAATAAGACATTTACATGACTGGAATTTTCATTGTATTTATTTCTAAACAGTAAAGTAGCATCCATTACATCCATGGTGAGCAAAAGATCCAACTCTTAACTATATAAAAAGAATTATGTAATTTTCTTAGTAAATGGTTTATTGTTGCTTTTTTGCAAGATGTTTTTTCAACTTTCTAGTTTAACCCCCCCCCCCCTTCACTCCTTTGAAGGTAGGGCTACAGAGCTGTAAAGCATAGCATAATCACAAAATGCCAGCAAAGAAATATAGAAAAATTTAACTATTCATGTATTGTCAATCTTTTGCAGCCTGGATTTGAGGGCTCTTCATGATAGTTGTCAATTAGACTCTGCTTTGCTTTCAAGACTAGATCAGGGCACTGCTGATGCACTGCTACCAAGGCACTTCCTATATAGCATTTTTAAAATATTACAATAGTTTTTTATATAAAGGACTATTCTGTTATTATACTCTGCAATAAAGATCATTTCTGCAGTCCTTGTGGTGTCTGCTTTTGCAATATTTCCCTTCATTTAGTGTCCTAAGAAAATAATTGCAGTCTTAGCAACTGCTAGTATTTTTCTCTGTAAGAAAAGAAGCATTTTTATACAGAGTAAACTCAGTGGTAAAAATTTTTGAGTGAAACAATTAAGCTTGCATTACAGGCAGAACATTGATAAAATTATATTAGCACTTGATCAGGCCAAATGTGTTGTTTATATGTACTCCAAATCTTTGTTGGCATTAATGGAACAAGATTAGGAAGAATAAAAAAGGCATAGTAAATTGGACAGTTTATTGAAGTGCAGATCTGGACTTTTGAACTGTCCAGAATTCTAGAAGTAGAATTATGGATATATGGTTTTTATTGTTATTACCTGCTCTAATTTGACAGCAGAAGCTAACAATTTCCTTATCAGGCCAATTTATAAAAGTAATATTATAGGTAGTAAACCATCTGCATTTTCTATCAAAACACCTCTATGTAGATTGAGTCAACAATAGACATTGTTGATCATTGTATCTTTTGTCTTATAATTACCTCTGATCAAAGCTTTACAAACATTGCTATTTATTTATTTATTTATTTATTTATTAGTTTTTATAAACCGCCCTTCTCCCGAGGGACTCGGGGCGGTGTACAGAGGAAGGGAAGGTATACAGACCGAACAATAAAATAATAAGAAACACTAATGCACACAAACTGGGACCCCAATTAACGCTATCATGCCAGGCCAGCCTGCTGGAACAAAAAAGTTTTTAAGTCGCGACGGAAGGTACGGAGGTCAGGGGCCATCCGGATTTCGGTAGGTAAGGTGTTCCAGAGGGCTGGCGCACCCACTGAGAATGCCCTCCCCCTGGGGGCCACCAGCCGACATTCCTTGAGCGGTGGCACCCTGAGGAGGCCCTCTCTGTGGGAGCGCACAGGACGGTGGGGTGCTGACATCGGCAGAAGGTGCTCCCGTAGGTAGTCCGGACCCATGCCATGTAGGGCTTTGAATGTCATTGTTAGCACCTTGAACTTCACACGGAAGGCAACCGGAAGCCAGTGCAGCGCACGGAGGAGAGGTGTGATATGGGAGTATCGGGAGGCTCCCAAGAGTGTCCGTGCCGCCGCACTTTGCACCAGTTGAAGCTTCCGAGTGGATCTCAAGGGCAGCCCCATGTAGAGAGCGTTACAATAGTCTAGGCGAGATGTCACAAGGGCATGGGTGACTGTACGTAAGGAATCCAGGTCTAGATAAGGCCGTAGTTGGCGAACTAGTCGAACCCGGGAGAAGGCCCCCTTGGTCACAGCTCCAATGTGGTCTTCCAGGGAGAGCTGCGAGTCTAGGAGGACACCCAGGTTGCGGGCCCTATCAGCCGGGGGAAGTAACTTGTCCCCAATGTTAAGCAGTGGGACGTTCTGACTCTCCTGGCTTGCCGGTACGTACAGCCATTCAGTCTTGTCCGGGTTCAGTTGAAGCCTGTTTCTCCCCATCCATTCCCGGACCGCTTTCAGGCAGCGGGACATCACGTCTAGGGCATCACTGATATTGTTAGGAGTTGAGATAAAAAGCTGGGTGTCATCAGCATACTGATGGTACCCTACTCCAAAACTGCGAATGATCTCACCCAGCGGTTTCATGTAGATGCTGAACAGGAGAGGCGAGAGGACCGACCCCTGAGGGACTCCGCAAGCGAGAGGCCTCGGGGTCGACCTCTGTCCCCCTGTCAGCACCGACTGCGAGCGACCCTGGAGAAAGGAGGAGAACCAACGTAGAACCGTGCCTCCCACTCCCAGTCCCCTGAGGCGTCGCAGCAAGATACCATGGTCGATGGTATCGAAAGCCGCCGAGAGGTCTAATAAGACTAGGACAGAGGAATGGCCCCTGTCCCGGGCTCTCCAGAGATCATTCATCAGAGCGACCAATGCCGTCTCCGTGCTGTAGCCCGGCCTGAAACCCGATTGGTACGGGTCTAGATAAACCGCTTCATCCAGGATCTGAGGAAGTTGGTGCGCCACCACGCTCTCAACAACCTTCGCAAGGAAGCGAAGATTGGAGACTTGTTTTTTTTAACTTGGGAAATATAATGAGTGTATATGCCATGGAAATAACATTTCTGTCTACTATTTATTTATTTCATGGTTTTCTAATATGTTTTTCTATTTCCATTGGACTCAAGGTTGTTTATGAAATGAAGCATAAATACAGTAAAAATAAAAATGGGCAGCATTTAACTAATTACCTAAATTGCAAGATGTATATCAATGGGAAGAGCCAGTCTAGTTTTAGTGGTTAAGGCTTGAGTCTGGAACCTAGGAGATCCTGAGTTCAACTGAATAATTTTGAGCCAACTTTGACTAAATTCTTTGCAGAATAGCCAGGTCTTGAACAGTTTTCAAAAGGCAGGAAAGTTTGTGGTATTTCATATCTCAGGAGATGAGGTGTTCTCCAGCAACAACAGAATAGGCATTCAGTAGCCACCTGTCCCTTGACTTCATGTGGAGTGGTTACCCTCAGTAATCCCCCCTTGTAAAAAATTCATTGGGAAGAACAAATCTTGGCGTTTCTGTTAACTTTTATCTCTTTTAGGTTTTTTCACAACCTAAGGGTTAAACAGATAGCAGGTAAAGATGGAAGCAAATTTGTGTTAATTGATAAACACAATGTTTTTTTAAAAATGGGGAAGAACAACTAATTGTTGATCTTTTCCCCCATACCCGATTGCAACTTAGCAACAGTCTGCATCTGATCAGAATAATGTGCATGTCTGTAGTCACCAGAGGTATTTTAACTGATGCAAACATGCTGTAAATACCAACCATTTTCCTATTTGTTCCACTACTTTCTCTGCTTTTTTAACCAATATGACACTCAAAAGCTTTCACATTGTTTGAGAATCTTAATATGGTAGATTGTGAAAACAACTAATCTTCTTAAGATAGTCTTTATAACACTACTACCATTGGCTGGGTTTTATAGCATCTGAGCAAGCATTAAGACCCACTGTTTCTATCTGAAATGTTTAATCTTGATTTTATAACCTTAATTTAGTTTGTTCCTAGTGAATAGCTAAAGCTCAACAACCATTTTTGCACCTGTAATTCTATGAGTAGAATTTTGAATAATACAAGGGAGGTGTTTTTTTCATAATTATAAGCGACACATAAAAGAAGGAAAAAGCAAAATTTAGGCACATTTCTAATTCTAGTTTGCACCTGGAAACATTTCTTCACCAGGGGTTTACCAGATGTTTGGGACACTGGATTTGGGGCAGCTATTATAATTATACAAATTAAAAGATGTTTATTCATTTTCATGCTAAAATATGCTGGAAGATAAGCCAGGGAATTAAAATAATGTTAGAAAAGGCTGCTTCATTCAGTATTTTTAAGATAAACTTATGAAAAGCTTTATTTGCATTCCAGTGGGACAAAATGGGATTCTAAGAAAGATATTTTTGTAAGTATATATGTATACACACAAGTGGTGAAAACAAATGGATTTGATGTAAGATAAATACTTTGGAAATTTGGATTTCCAGAGCATTTAATCTACATTTTAGAATAAAACATACAGGATATAATATGCTTACTCCTTCATAAGAATTGGGCAATTCTCCATGAAGAATTGGGCAACCAAATATAGAAGAGTCCACTGGGCACAAAAGGTAGGGAGACAGACTTGCATAGTAGCCATTCTAAGTTTATTTCCTACCTTCAGAGGAAGCCTATTTATTTTGTAGATGCTTACTTAGTCCAGTTTCATGTTTAAATCCCTAAATGGCTTGAACATATGTATGCATTTAACAGCACATATAAACAGTCCCAATCCTAAAGGTTTCTGAGTAGTGTACACCAACACAGAAAACAAAATATCACATAAAAACATAAAGAATATCTAAATTAGTTCATCTTTATTTCCAGCTCTCTCAAGTTTTTGGACAGTGAGCTTCAATGCTAGTGGTCAATTCTGAAGTTCAACCACTACCAACTATGAAAGCCTACACCAGTATATTTCAAGATTTTCTTCTGTGTTCCAGGTCTAATGGCATATTTGCATTTGTTCAGCTGATTCCATGCTATACCATGGTGACTTGACTTCGAGTTAGCTTTTTAAAAAAACCTGTCAGGGCTGAAACACTTTTCTTGCAAGGTCTTTCATCCAGACTGCAGGCTACCACATCTTCCCATTGGACGATTTCTCTGCTGCTATACCTTCCAAATTTCTCTTCCATGAAAACAACAGGTAGTCACTGTCCTTTTGGTGGGCAGCTTGACCACAGTTGCCATAGGCTTTCTGAAGTTGAGTACATTTACTGGAAGTAAACTAGTGACAGCTGGTGTCCTAATATCCGTTTACTTCCCCCCACCCCCGGAGATATTTTTCTTTCTACTGAAAATTCTTAGATCAGGATGGCGTCAATGGATGGAGATTGGAAGAGAAGTTAGAGAGTCTTGAAAGTCCAAAGAATATTCATCATTCTCATTCTCAGCCTGAAATATGATAGAATTTAGACCAGTTTAAGAACTAACCTAAATGTAATCTCTTTTTCAAACGGACCTCTAGGATTGAAACCATTTGTGAAAAAGATAAAAATGTTATTGCAACATCACAATGTGAGCTTTGTTTTTTGTACATGTATGCTGTATAAAGGGATGTGGTGGCTCAGTGGGTTAGGATGCTGAGCTTGTTGATCAGATGGTCGGCAGTTTGGCGGGTCGAATCCTGAGCGCCGCATAACAGAGTGAGCGCCTGTTACTCGTCCCAGCTTCTGCCAACCTAGCAGTTCGAAAGCACGTAAAAATGCAAGTAGAAAAATAGGGACCACTACGGTGGAAAGGTAACAGCGTTCCATGCGCCTTTGGCGTCTAGTCATGCCAGCCACATGACCACAGAGACGTCCTCGGACAAGCGTTGGCTCTTTGGCTTTGAAACGGAGATGAGCACCAGCCCCTAGAGTTGGAAACGACTAGCATGCATGTGCAGGGGAACCTTTACCTTTACCTTATGCAGTATCATATCATAAGTACAAAGTAGTGGCACTTGCATCAGATATCTTTACTAAATGAGACTGCTTGTGTCATTTTCACTGTGTCAATTACATCTCTGTGAACACCTCTGATTTTTCTTTGTGTGCAATAGGAAGGAAACTTTTTAAATTCAGTTATAGGTTGTCAGAAAATTTTAAAAAAGCATGAAGAGTCCTAGCCATAGAAATGGAAGTCCATGTACTAAAACCACTGATAAGAGGACATCCCTTCATTTGTTTAAAATTGCCATATGTAAATGAAATCAAATCTGTAACTGTATACATTTTACCTAGAAATAATTCTCATTATACGCAGTAATAGTCAGTCCAACAAGAAATAGTAAGGACACATTCTCTTATCACCAGAATAACTTTGGAAAACAAGAACAACAGAAGTCAGAAAGTTAGCCTATCTTTAACAATAATATCAGGGAACAGATATTCCCTTTAAAACAGGATAAGAAATATCCCAGGTTTCTAAATATTTGATTATTAAAAATGTTTTTCAACTTGACTTTGTCATGCCACAGATTAGTAAGCATTTAATATACCTTAATCTTTTTGTTCACATAGTAAGATAATTAAAGTTAACAAATTTTTATTGCTTCCTTGATCCTCCCTGAGTTCCGGGATTAAATGAAAAACCAGATTTTTTTTACTCTTATTTTCAAGAGAAATTAAATCAAAATCTATCATTCAACCTGTAAACCTCTTCCTTTCTTTTCATATGCATACCAATCTCCTGCTCCTCTTGGGATTGTGATGAGCAAGATGGAGTGAGGTATCACTTATTTTTCTCAAGCAGCCAATTAAAAACTATAGGTTTCTGAGGCTACTACAATGAATGGGCCTTTGGAAAGCTGGATTTCTCAGGAGAAACGGTCTGACATTCTATTATAACTGCTAATGGAAAAATGTCAGTAGCCAAGCGGGGTGGGGGGTGGGGGGTTGTAATCTCACTGAATTATAAGAAAGTGTGGAAACCTATTCTGTTGGTTGACTGACTGTTCTTGAAGTAGGAAAAATTAACAGAGACCAGGCCAAGCTCTTCAATGTAGGAAAGAGTTTATTTGCACAGGTTCAAACTGCACCAAGCATTAAAATGTCTGAACCCCGAAAGGTTCAATGCAGCATACATTTATCCAGTTACAAGTATTTAGTATTCATACGTCATAATATAGGCGTTACATGGGGAGGAATAATATATGGTAATGTAGATAACATCATATAGAGAAGTGAAATATGCTTAGTACAGATAAGCAACAGAAAAAGGAGTTTTCAGAAAAAGGAGTTTACATGTGATATATGGTTGCCTCAGAGGAAAACAACAGGATGCATATGTCTGGGTCAAGATAAAAATACTAACAGCTGAGCACAGCTGTTGGCTGACAAGTAGAGGGAAGTACGACATGGGTCAGAGGCCTAGGCCTCAAAAGCTCTACCACAGCCTGAACCAAAGTTTCATACTTTCTTCAGGAATATGTTACACCTGAGTTGGTACCTGGGCTTGCACCATCTCATTCTGGGAGCCTAGGAGATTCTTCTCTTTCATGCATCATTTCATATCTTATCTCATTTACTTACGTTTTATTCCATTTCTTTTGCTAATACTGCATTATCTTCCATGTGGCTAAAACATGAAGCCATGGTAGATGGCTTCTGCCTTTTAGGATTAACTGTGGAGTCCTTGGTGCTTTCTGAATTTGGTTGTTTTTGTGCAGACATTTTGTTACCTCACTAGGTAACATCTTCAGTGCTAGAAGGAAGTGGTGTTTGCTTTCTGTTTATATACTATAGCTTGCCTGTCAGAGTGGGTGTGGGGGTCGTTTTTCTCCTTGATAATTACTTGATTAGGCTGCTATTTACTGCTTGATTGTCTGAGTTGCAGTTGTTTGATTAGGGTATTGTTTACTACTTGACTGGCTGGTATTAATTCTGGTGTGAATTCCTGCTTATCTGACTATTCATTGCTAGTGTGGAGGGATTCTGGTCTTTTTGTTTCATTTTTTTATTCCCTCTTTTGAATGGTGTGTAAATATTGTTTATGTTTATGTGCCTGTTGATGGCTGATTTGTGTTGAGTGCCAAGCTTCTAGGGATTCTTGTGTTGGTTATCCTGTAGTGCTTTGAGTGGCCAGGCACATTTGATAAAGTTGTGTATCCATTTTGTTGGAAGATTTTATATATATAAAAGGTAAAGGTTGCCCCACACATGTGTGCTAGTCATTTCCAACTCTAGGGGCTGGTGCTCATCTCCATTTCAAAGCCAAAGAGCCAGTGCTTGTCCAAGGACATCTCCGTCGTCATGTGGCCGGCATGACTAGATGCCAAAGGCGCACGGAACGCTGTTACCTTCCCACCATAGTGGTCCCTATTTTTCTACTTGCATTTTTACGTGCTTTCGAACTGCTAGGTTGGCAGAAGCTGGGACAAGTAACAGGCGCTCACTCTCATATGCAATCAGCCCTGGTTCGAATCTCAGATGGGTATAGCTGGCTGATGACGACTAACAAGTCAGAAATGCATCTCAGTTTCCCTTTAATTCTTTGTTAGTAATTTACACAAATATATGAATTGTCTGGTGTGACTACTGCCTGTTCGATAGCCTTCAAGATAGGCTGAAAACAGGAAATAAAGATTTGCCCCATGTTTGGGGCCTAGCAAGGTAATCTAAATAGTTAACATTTGAAACATATCTTCCCTTGCAGAAAAAAAAAGCTAACAGAGCGAGAGAGACCTTGTGGCTTAGAGGCAAATAACACTGCCTCATATGCAATCAGCCCTGGTTCGAATCTCAGATGGGTATAGCTGGCTGATGACGACTAACAAGTCAGAAATGCATCTCAGTTTCCCTTTAATTCTTTGTTAGTAATTTACACAAATATATGAATTGTCCGGTGTGACTACTGCCTGTTCGATAGCCTTCAAGATAGGCTGAAAACAGGAAATAAAGATTTGCCCCATGTTTGGGGCCTAGCAAGGTAATCTAAATAGTTAACATTTGAAACATATCTTCCCTTGCAGAAAAAAAGCTAACAGAGCGAGAGAGACCTTGTGGCTTAGAGGCAAATAACACTGCCTCATATGCAATCAGCCCTGGTTCGAATCTCAGATGGGTATAGCTGGCTGATGACGACTAACAAGTCAGAAATGCATCTCAGTTTCCCTTTAATTCTTTGTTAGTAATTTACACACACACACACACACACACACACACACACACACACACACACACATATATATATATATATATATATATATATATATATATATATATATATATATATATACTTAATTTATGCTTTAATGTTTTGAGCTGCTGCAATGTATTGGTGCTCATCTCAATGATGTTCTTACACAAATCGTCTTGTAGGAGGTTAGTAATGGACACTTGGTTAATTTCTATCAAGAAATTAAGAAATATACTGCAGAGTAGCCCTTGGTAGAGCAACATGAAAAAGATATTTGAAAAGATATTCAGATGCATGATATCTATACATACAAATATCAAAATAATGTTTTCCCTGTCATAGTCAATGGAAAGGAAAATTGAAGAAGCAGGATAGAAAGAGAATACCTCAGTTAGTCAAGAAAACCAACTAATGAATCATAGTACAAATCAAATTAAATTTCTTATTCAAGGCATAAATAACCAAATTCAATTTATCATATTTTGGACATGCTATATCTTTCATGAGAAGTATATAATGCTAGTAAAAGTGGCAGGGAAAAAAAGAAAACAGACAGTATCAAGATGGATACAATTGCTTCATCTCTTGAAAATTATTTTCTCACGTTTTAGAACAGCTAAGCAAAAAACCTCAATTTTTTCCTTTTTGTCCAGGCAGAGTGGGAGAAAATGTGTCTTTGGGACATAATTTTAATTGTATTGAAAATGCTGGAATTTAAGTGCCTAATGAATAATTTAGTTTCTATCCATTCCTTTTTTTAATAGAACTTTATGTGCATAATTGTGGTTTATGGATGAAAATTTCTTCCAATTTTTATATCCATATATATCCATTAAATTCACTAAGACTCTAGGCACAAACAGAAACCAGAGACTTTAGTATTGCAATCATAACCCTTAAATCATACAATGTTTTAAATGTTGTAATTATCTACATGTCCAGCATTGCAAGGATATTTTTGAGAAAATAAAACTTTTCTAATATTCATATTTTCATCATCTACATTCAAATGGGTATCAAGCTACTTTCTCTTATGTCTTTGGTTCTTTGACGGTGAGTTAATTGATACAGAACGTTCCTGTCCCCGGCAATCTAAAAATTATAAGGTTATCAGTACATGTGTGTGTGGACAAGAATATCAACCTTACTGTAGGAAACCTGTCATATTTCCACCTTAGGCTCACATAAAATGGCGCAGGTCTGGCTCAGGGCAGAGATAAGTTTCATTTCTGTTCATAAGTTGTGTTTTACCAAAAATCAGATGACCTTGCTACGTGCAGACGGACACCCCCGTTGGAACACGTACAAGAAAGTAAGAAGAACAAAGACATTCCATACAGATATGTAGCTGATTTATAACCTTGAGATAATTGCTTAGTGCATGGCTGAGATGTAACCATTCGCAACCTTAAGATAACGGTTTTCATGGATAGCTGAACGCTGAGATAATTGTTTGTTGCTAATTGCTTGTTGCTTATGCGCTGCTGGTATCTCAATAAAAGAGAGCTTGGGACTTCGGTCTGGGCCCTCATCCCGAGAAAGCTCAGACACGTGTCTTCATTCATCAGCAAGTTCATGAGGAGCCCGCCGGGTGCGAAAAAACCCACAACTGGTGACCCCGACGTGATCTGCTGCGAGTGGATACGTCTCTGACGGTCTCCATACTCATCGCCTGGAATAGGCTGTGCACACGATCTCGCCTCGTGAAGACGACGATCCATTCGTGAGTATGGGGAACAAATTTTCTAAGCAACAGGCAGCGCACCTGAAAGAGCTTGAGGAAATAGTCAGAACTTCTAATATTTTACTTAAAAGTAGTGGCAAACAATTACCAGCAGTGTCAAAAAAGGAGTTGATTGCTTTAATGGAATATATTTGGGAAAAGACTCCGGCTTATCCGGAAAAGGGCTCGTTGAAAACAGGGACTTGGAGAAAAATTGGAGAATGGCTCCACAAACCTCCTCGAGCACCTCCAGAAATGTTAACAGCCTGGCGAGTCTTAATGGAAAGTTTGTGGATTCACGAAAAGGGACTTAAAGAAGCCTTTTCCGTTTCTCCGGCTCCCCCTCCTTATGAGGAACCTATTCAGCCGCGAGAAACTCAGCAGGGCACCTCAGCTGCGGCTCCCAGTGCCCCTCAGGCTCAGCCAGAAGTAATTAACAATTATCCTAAGAAGGAATGGTGGCAAATTCTGTTAGACAAGCCGCCTGATCAGGACAGCTAACATTGGGAGATTTGTCTTGCTATCCAGTAAACATCTAACCAGCTCCGGCAGCTGGAGGAACTAGAAGTCCATTGCACACATGATATTGACACCTTCACAATATGTAGTTTGGGAATCTGAATATAAATAAAACAGAAATAGAGAAAAAATTCTTGCTGGATTACCTCAAGGGGTAAATAGGGATCAATTATTTGGCACAGGACAATTCATTACTAATGACCAACAGGCTCAAAGCCCAAGGGAGGCTTTTAATTTGATACAGGAAGGTTTTGCAAAGGTTTATCAAGGTCCCAATCAGGCTTATTCAGACTTTGTGGATAGACTGCAGGAAGAAATAACAAGGCAAATAGACAATGAATATGCCCGAAATGAACTCCTGTTAAAATTGGCTTATGTGGGGCTTGAAAGAGCCTCTTGGGGCGAGCTGTTCTCAGTAAAGTCCAGGGGCGCGCCTGTTGATTTCAACAGCCTGGAGTTTTCTGGGGTCTAGCTTCCCATTGTAGGCTCCCAGCCAAACTAATTTGACAATTCTGGTCTATCAAATCAAAGAATAGGAAGTAGTTGTTGTTGTAAAAAGAAAAATCAAAGAAATAAAACCAAGTTTTTCTTCTATCTTTTTCTTTTAATCTAGCTTTTTGGACTATTGTTTTGGCCTAAACCCCAAATTGATATGTGTGTTTTGTTTTGTTTTATGTGTATGTATATATATATATATATATATATGGACATTTGGAACATTAAGCTTGGACTTGGAATGGTGGGAAAAATAGGAGACGGTTAAAGGGCCCTATAGAAACCATGTTCGGTTGGAATCAACTCATGATTTTTCTCACCTCTCGTAGGACAAGCCATATGTCTAAATAAATGTTGTTTTAATAGTATCTGTGTATATATGTCTGTCTGTGTTGTTCTGTGTTCTTTCCAAGACTTATAAGAGGGTCAAAATCCTCTCTGATAACACCAAACAAAAAGGCCTTATTTAACAATGTATGGTTTGTCTGGAGAAAGTATGAAATGAAATTTTTGTATGAGAAATTGTTTATGCAGGCAGTTGGAATGGAAGTGAATGAGTTAATTTGCTGATATGTAAATGTGTGTGTTAGTCTTCAAACATCACTCACCCCCACCAGTCCCTGGTGTGAAAGGAATAGTAAATTGCAGAAAGTAATTGAAAAAACAAAAAAACCAATGAGACAAGTTTCATGGACAATGTGTGTGAGAATTTATAGAAAATGCATATAAAGGAGAGCAAACTATTTTTTTTAGTGGTGAGATTTTTGTAAAGTTTCTTTTACTCCCCCCAACCCTGCTCTGTTACTTTAAGAGTGAGAAAGGGAGAGACAGCCAGAAGAGGGGGGGGGGGGCTGGTCCTTTTAACCATTTTTTTTTCTCTGCTTAGAATTCCAGTCTGAGAAAGGGGGGTGGATGTGAAACTTAATGCCCACTCTTGCAGTTTCAGCTTGCAATTTTTTTTACTCGAAAGAGGAGAGATTAATTTTTGGACAAATTTTTTTGGAAATTGAGTTTTAGTTAGACATATATATTCATCAACCAAAAGAAATTATTTTGAATTGTTTTGCTTAGATTTGTAAGTTTTAACCTACTTGATGGAAATTTGTTTCCATCTGATTGGAATAGGATTAAATTGGAATTTGACTATCTTTATATTAAAAGCAATATTAAAGTTTAATATAGGACTATTTCAGTAACTCAAAAAAAAATCTTATTAAGTTTATTTATTTATTTTTGTAGAGTTGCTTTTTGTTGTTGTTTTTATTTTTATGTTTTTATGTCTGTGTGCAGGACACACTGATAGAAAATAATACCTAAGAGAAATTGAACAGTGTAAAAAGGACATTGAAAATTTTCCCTTTGATAAACATCCAAATATATCAGCCTTCCCCTTAAGGGAGGTGCCAAATGGGGTAGATGGGAACAATGTCCCAAGGATACATTTTGTCCAAGAGCCATTAAAGGCATCTGAAGTAAGGACATTTAAAAAAGAATTGAGAAATCTAATTGAGGACCCGCTGGGGGCTGCTGAACAGTTGGATAATTTATTAGGACCAAACATTTATACCTGGGATGAACTGACGGCTATTTTAAATTCTTTATTTTCGGCTGAAGAAAGACAATTAATTCCAACTGCAGCAGCAGCAATTTGGACTAGGGAACATCCAAATGGTGGGGTAGTGGCAGATGTAAAGCTTCCTCTTGCCAGACCAAACTGGGATAACAATGATTTGGCTGGAAGACAAAATATGGAAGATATGAGAAATCTTATAATTAGGGGAATGAAAGAAGCAATACCAAAGGCTCAAAATATGACCAAGGCATTGCAGATAGAACAAGAGAAGGACGAATCCCCAGCTGCCTTTTTGCAAAGACTAAAAGATGGTATGCGTAAATATACAGGGATGGATCCAGATGATGATGCCAATGTACCACTGGTCAGAGTTCAATTTGTTACTAAATCCTGGCCTGATATAAATAAGAAGCTACAGAAATTGGATGATTGGACAGCCAAACCAATCAATGATTTATTGAAAGAGGCTCAGAAGTGTATGTTCAGAGGGATACAGAGAAAGTAAGGCAGAAAAGTAAGATGATGGTAGCAACAGGTACAGCAAGTGATAAGCAGGAAAAACCTCCTAGAAGAGAGTTTGGGAACAAGCAGAGTTCCTTTGAGACAAGATATAGGAGGGGTGAAAGGAACCAGTATGTTAATGAGAGCAGAGGAAGAGGATTTGGAGGATTTTGGAGTGGATTCATTTATCCCACACGCCCAAAGTTTCTGTTTTAACCAAAGAAGCACAATTGGCTCAATTGATTTTTAAAATTCGTCACCGAACAAAAGCCTTGATTGGGCTGGAGATAGACACTCTTTTTGTGCCTATGTCTTTGCGGATTTGGGAATCATTTTTTTAAAAAAAAAACCTCGAGTGAATTGCAATTTTCCTTAGCTGATTGGCATGGCAAGGTTTCTTGCCACCCACCACCCGATTATCGTTTGCAAATTGTTCACACTAAAATGGTCAATGGAGAACCAAGCAAACAACACCCCAGCGGTCAGCTCAAAAAGCTGAACTGGCTGCTTCAATTTTGGCTCGTCACCTTTTTTCCTTTCAACCTTTGAATCTTATTGTGGATAGCTTTTATGTTTATCACACAATTCAAGTGATTTATGGATCTTATTTATCCCCCTCCATTCAACCAGATTTGTTACAACTTTTTTTAACCTTGCAAAATTTGCTTTTTGAACGCCAACATCCTATTTTTGTTGCTCACATTCCTAGTCATCAGCCTTTTCCAGGTTTTTTGCAAGAGGGAAACAATGTTGCAGATCAGGCTGCCTCCAGACCTTCAGCCTGTTCCTTGCAACCCCTCACCCCCTGGGAAAGTCATTCATATTTTCATCAAAATTCCAAAGCTTTGCAGAAGCAGTTTGGCATCTCCGCTGCAGAAGCTATTGCTATTTGCCAGCAGTGTCCAACCTGCAGTAAACAAGCCACTGCAATCCCTATGGGTGTCAATCCAAGGGGATTGGAGCCTTGCCAAATTTGGCAAATGGATGTCACACAATATGCACCATTTGCCCCATGGAAGTATTTGCATGTTTCAATTGATACCTTTTCAGGATTCATCATGGCCACCCCCCAAAGGGGAGAAGCCACCAAACATGTAATTAATCATTGTATTCGGACCTTTGCAGTGCTGGGATGTCCAAAAGAACTCAAAACAGATAATGGCCCTGCTTATAGCAGTCAAGCCATGGCAGAATTTTGTCATCATTGGCAAATCACACACAAATTTGGAATTCCATATAATAGCCAAGGCCAAGCCTTGGTGGAAAGAGCTAACCAAACCTTGAAACATGCTTTAGATCGCTATAAAAATCAGAACGGGGGAAAACGAAATCCCAACCTCCCAGCAATGCAAGAAATTCTTAACCTTTGCCTCTACACTCTGAACTTTTCAAACTTGACTGGCCATTCCTTAACCACAGCTGCAGAGCAGCATTTTTCTTCTTCTTCTTCTTCAGATCTCCCTAAGCCACAGGTTTGGTACCGACAACTTCCAGACCTGACTTGGCAAGGCCCCGCAGACCTTATCACCTGGGGCAGAGGCTACGCAGCTGTTCAACTGCCAGACAAAGTGCTGTGGATCCCCGGTCGTCATGTTCGCCCATATCACGCCTCCACAAAAACAGCTACGGACCCCGCTAAAGACGACAATATGGTTTGTGACTCTTATCGGTTTTTCATTAACATTACCAACTCACACGACCACGGTGCTTCAGACTAAAGGACAATGTGAACTTTGCATGGCAACCACCAAACAAGGCACCCTCATAACTAGAACATTGATTTTTCACACTCACCTATCTTGCAAAACCAAACTTTCACATCAATGCACCTATAATGGTACATCATATTCCATCTGTACTGATGCTGGTAAGATTCAATGTTTCAATCCAAAGGGACCCACTCATCGATACACAATTAAAATTGAAGCAGGGTCAGCTCTCCTGGTTAGTCATGATTTTTATAACAAAGAGGTTTCTCAATCTGTCATCTTTGATGCGTGCAGAGCCATGGACGAAGGGGCCAGTACATGCGGATCCTTAGAATGGCGGCAAACTTACTCCAACAACGAAAAGTATCTATGCGCCCGACGATCCGACTACCGTGACTCTTGCGGCAGAGGCACCTATTGTGGGGACTGGAAATGTGTGGATTTTCAGTCCCGAGGAATGACTGTTCATCCAGATACCATACCCAGGTATAATCAGCATAAAACACTTTATATTACCAGGTTGCCAGCAAACTCCTCCTGCCACCGGCATAATTGCAACCTAATAAATTTGACATTCCCGGTCCCACAAAATTGGTTGGGATCGCATTCCTGGAAAGGGGTCAACAATCAATATGGGCTGGGTATCGACGGAACAGGCTCAGACCCCAGTGTAATCTTAACAATCCAGATTATTCAGCACAATTTAGATCCCCTTAGTCAGTCACTTTTTCATTCTTATTATCAAGAAAGCCAACAAATGGAGGGGTTGGTACTTCCCCCTAGAGCTCACAACATGTTTTTGGCCTTGGCAGAAACTATTGCTAAGGAGCTCACGGTACAAAATTGTTTTGTGTGTGGGGGCACTAACATGGGTGATCAATGGCCATGGGAAGCCCATGAACTCAATTACACTCAAATGTTAGAAAATCAGGCCAATTACACCTTTAATCAGAAAGGACAAGAAATTTGGGCTATAACTACCAAATTGGTAGGCAACGTTTGTTACCAACGCAAAAAGACTGATTTTCGCCATAGTAACGTGGGCTCATTAAGATGCAAAGGGACTTGGGAGAACATTACTTGGTGGTCAGGTTCTTCGGACGCACAGCCCAACAACGCATTGGCACAAATGACAAACATGGCCTTCCTGTTAGATCCAGAAAACAACACCTTGCAATGGAAAGCTCCTACCGGCCTATATTGGATTTGTGGACGTTTTGCTTATAATTTTCTTCCCAAGGACTGGTATGGTTCTTGTGTTCTAGGAGCCATCAGGCCTAGCTTTTTCCTTTTGCCCCTCCAACAGCGACAAGTGTTGGGTGTTCCAGTTTATGAAGAAATTGGTAACATCCGTAGTGAAAGAGACACAAAAAACATTCATCGGGGTGTTTGGAAGGACAATGAATGGCCCCCCGACCGTATAATCCATTATTATGGACCTGCAACTTGGGCAGAAGATGGGACCTATGGCTATAGGACCCCAATTTACTTACTCAATCGTCTGATTCGGCTGCAAGCAGTTGTAGAAATTGTCACTAATGAAACAGTTTCAGCCATGACCCATTTAGCAAAAGAAAGTGCTAAATCAAGAACTTATATTATGCAAAATCGATTGGCCCTGGACTATCTCTTAGCTAAAGAAGGGGGGGTATGTGGAAAATTTAATCTTACAAATTGTTGTATTGAAATTGATGACAGTGGGAAAGTGATTCAGGAGATCACAGATAGAATGGTTAAAGTAGCTCATGTTCCTGTTCAAACATGGAATGGTTTTAACTTTCAGGAATTATTTGGCTCCTGGTTTCCCAAATTACCTGGTTTGCAAGCTATTGTAGCTTTAATTAGTATGATTGCTTTAGGATGTATTATTTTGCCTTGTATTTTACCTATTTTTGTTAGAACTATCTCTAATAGCATTTCATTTATAGCAGAGCAACGTGCCATCAAGCATGTAAATGCCTTGTGGGAAAAGAAATATCAGTTATTGCCTCAAGAAGACCTTGAGTCAAATACAACGGACCGCGCCATTGAAAAGGCCTCCTTCGTATTAGACACAGATGGCGAGGAGGGCCGAATGAAAGCCTTATGCTTATCACCGGAATGCACCACATCTCTGTCCTACTGAGCCCTTTGGGTCAAAAAACAAAAAGGGAGGAGATGTAGGAAACCTGTCATATTTCCACCTTAGGCTCACATAAAATGGCGCAGGTCTGGCTCAGGGCAGAGATAAGTTTCATTTCTGTTCATAAGTTGTGTTTTACCAAAAATCAGATGACCTTGCTACGTGCAGACGGACACCCCCGTTGGAACACGTACAAGAAAGTAAGAAGAACAAAGACATTCCATACAGATATGTAGCTGATTTATAACCTTGAGATAATTGCTTAGTGCATGGCTGAGATGTAACCATTCGCAACCTTAAGATAACGGTTTTCATGGATAGCTGAACGCTGAGATAATTGTTTGTTGCTAATTGCTTGTTGCTTATGCGCTGCTGGTATCTCAATAAAAGAGAGCTTGGGACTTCGGTCTGGGCCCTCATCCCGAGAAAGCTCAGACACGTGTCTTCATTCATCAGCAAGTTCATGAGGAGCCCGCCGGGTGCGAAAAAACCCACACCTTACTGTCAAGCAAAATCAAGCTTTTAATAGTGAGTGCCACACAATGTGCACTAATCAAACAGGTGATAAGAAAATATGGGAACTCAGGCACCACACAGGTTATGTAGAAAGTAAACACAGGGTTAGTCATAAAGGACTCAAATGTCTATATAGCAACACACAGAGCATGAGCAACAAACAGAGTGAATTAGAAATTCAGGTAAATGAGGGCAGATATGATATTGTTGTCATTATGGAAACTTGGTGGGATGAAACCCACAAATGGAACATACAACTAGAGGGATTTAAATTATTTAAAAGAAACAGACCAAATAAAAGAGGAGGTGAAGTTGCTCTCTATATAAGAAATAACTATGTCTCTACAAAAATAGAGCCCAAGAATGAGGAAAGCTGTCTTGAAAGCATTGGGTCAATAGGTGTATACTATAGGCCATGGCTTTTCAACCTTTTCAGAGATTGTACCGCATTTAGCACATGACAATTTTCAAGTACCACCAGTACTTAGTAAGGTGTCAAAAATTTGATGACTAAAAAAAAGGGGGGGGGATTTGGGGTTTTACTGTTAGATTCATTTGTTGTTATAGAAATGGCTAGTTTATAATATTATAGAAAAGTAAAAAGTTGAGGTTCAATGTTAATGCTTCCTTCTACTGCAACAGAGAAAGTCAGAAGTCAATGCCTTTTATTTTTCCCTTCTCCCCCTCACTTTTTTCCTTTTTTCTTTCACCCTTCACTTGCAAAGGTCCCTCATTCTCTCTCACACACTTCTCCCAGAAAACCTTTCCTCCGTCTCTCTCACACATTCTCCCAGAAAGCCTTTCCGCTGCCTTTCTCACACTTCTCCCAGAAAGAATCCCCCCCTTTCTCTTCACTGCTTCTCTGACAAAAGCCTTTTCTCTTATGTCTCTTTCTCTGGAGTCTTTTTTTCCTCTCTCTCTCCAGCCAAAACTGCCTTCTTTCATAGCCTCTCCTGTCTGTGCCCCCCCCTCCTCCTTTCTCTTTTGGGTGAGCCGGAAATGCCGATCCTGGGGCCTTTGTCTCGGCCCAATAGCCCTGCAACTCCTGAGGGCTCTCTCATGGCAAATCCTGCCTTGTGCTGCTTTACCTTGTTCCCTCTCCTGCTACTCTTTTCTAGGCTAGGCAGGGCCATGTACCATCTGCCAGGTGCCAATATACCACTGGAGGTACGTATACCACCAGTTGGAAAGCCCTGCTATAGGTCACCCAACCAAACAGAGGTAATAGATGAACTTTTTGCTAGTCAGTTAACTAAGATATGTAGGAAGCACATCACAATAGTAATGGGGGACTTTAATTACCCTGACATCAACTGGGAGACAAACTTTGCACCAAGTAGAAGATCAAACAGATTTCTCACAAACCTAGCAGACAACTTTGTCTCCCAAAAAGTAGAGAAGGGAACTAGGGGATCAGCCATATTGGACTTAATTCTCATTAACAGAGATGAAATGATAGAAGGTGTTGAAACCACAGGGGAGTAGTGACCATGCAATATTGGAATTCAACATTATGCAAGCACAAGCAATAGAACACAATCAAACTAGAGTCTTGGACTTTAAGAGAGCTAATGTCAACAAACTTAGAGAGAGCTTGGGAAGGATTCAATGGATGAGAATCCTCAAGGGAAAACAACTCAAGAAGCTTGGGAAATTTTGAAAAGTGAGATTATAAAAGCCCAGTCTAGCACAATACCAACGAAGAAGAAAAATAACAGCTGTCAAAAGAAACCAGCATGGCTGCATAAAAAACTCTCTGATAAATTGAAATACAAAAAAGACAAGTATAAAAAGTGGAGAAAGGGGCTCATAATTAAGGCAGAATATCAGCAAATAGCCCGAGCCTACAAAGATGAAGTGAGGAAAGCTCAAAATGAACTAAGTCTTGCAACAAAAGTCAAAAATAACAACAAAAAAGCTTCTTTCAACATGTAAAAAACAATAAAAAAGCTAAGAAAATGATTGGTCCATTAGTGGGAGAAAGTGGCAAGAAGGTGACAAGCCACAGGGAGAAAGCAGAACTACTTAATTCATTTTTTGTACCTGTATTTACACAAAGGAAAAAAAAAGACCAACCTATCAAAAATAGTGTCATAAAAAACAGAATAGAAACACAAGTTAAGATAAGCAAGAAATTGTAAGAGAGCACCTGTCCAGCCTAGATGAGCCCAAATTACCAGGACCAGATGAACTACACCCAAGGTTCTGAAGGAACTGGCAGATGTAATCTCGGAACCATTGAACTGTATCTTTCAAAGATCCTGGAGCACTGGGGAACTACCAGAGGACTGGAAAAGAACTGAAGTAGTTCCCATCTTCAAAAAAGAAAAAAATGGATCCAGGAAACTACAGACCTATCAGCCTTACCTCAATATCTGGGAAGATCTTAGAAAAGATAATCAAGCAACAAATCAGCAAACATCTAGAGGCAAACAAAATTATTACCAAAAGCCAACATGGGTTTGTCAAAAACAGATCATGCCAGACAAATCTTAGTGCATTCTTTGACCAAGTGACAAAATTAGTGGACGAGAGGAATGCTGTATATATAATTTACTTGGACTTCAGTAAGGCATTTGATAAAGTAGACCACAACCTACTACTTGATAAGATAGAAAAATGTGGGTTAGACAGCATCACAACCAGATGGATTCGTAGCTGGCTGACCGGCCGTACTCAGCGTGTGGTCCTCTACATGAAGGGAAGTGTGTAGTGGGATGCCCAGGGCTCTGTTCTGGGCCCAGTGCTCTTCAACATTCTCATCAATGATTTGGAGGAGGGGATAGATGGGGAACCCATCAAATTTGCAGATGACACCAAGCTGGAAGGAATAGCCAGCACTCCAGAAGATAGGCTTAAGATACAGAAGGATCTGGACAGACTTGAACACTGAGCACTATCTAACAAAATGAAATTCAATGGTTAAAAAAGTACATTTAGGCAAGAAAAACCAAATGTACAGGTATAGTATAGGTGGTACCTCGCTCAATAGTAGCAACTATGAGAGGGATCTCAGAGTCCTAGTGGACAATCACTTAAATATGAGCCAGCAGTGTGCTGCAGCTGCCAAAAAAGTCAACACAGTGCTAGGCTGCATTAACAGAGGGATAGAATCAAGAACACGTGAAATCTTTATACCACTTTACAAGGCCTTGGTAAGGCCACATGTGGAATACTGCATCCAGTTTTGGTCACCATGATGTAAAAAAGATGTTAAGACTCTAGAAAGAGTACAGAGAAGAACAACAAAGATGAACAGGGGACTGGAAGCTAACAACATATAAGGAATGGTTGCTGGAATTGGGTATGTCTAATTTAATGAAGAGAAGGATGAGGGGGGACATGATAGTAGTGTTCCAATATCTCAAGGGCTGCCACAAAGAAGAGGGAGTCAGGCTATTCTCCAAAGCACCCGAATGCAGGACAAGAAGCAGTGGATGGAAACTGATCAAGGAGAGAAGCAACCTGGAACTAAGGAGAAACTTCCTGACAGTTAGAACAATTAACCAGTGGAACAACCTGCTTCCAGAAGCTGTGAATGCTCCAACACTGGAAGTTTTTAAGAAGAGACTGGACAACCATTTGTCTGAGATGGTATAGGGTTTCCTGCCTAAGCAAGGTTTAGACGAGGTGACCTCCAAGGTCCCTTCCAACTTTATTATTATTGTTGTTATTGTTATTGTTGTTGTTGTTGTTGTTGTTGTTATTATTATTATTATTATTATTATTATTATTATTATTATTATTATTATTATTATTATTATATTGTTTAGGTACAATTCCTTATGAGGTTTCCTTCCTGAGCAGGGGGTTGGACTAGATGACCTCAAAGGTTCCTTCCAAATTATTATTATTATTATTATTATTATTATTATTATTATTATTATTATTATTGTTGTTGTTGTTGTTGCTGTTGTTGTTAGTTAGAAGGATAAATATCACTTCCTAATTAATTGTGTTTGATGGGCAAAATTAATATAACTGCTGATACTAAATTCTGGTTAAATTATCATCTTAAAACCAAGCAGTGGATAGTTATAATGTGGGCATAGACGTCAAATATAGATTCCATCTGTAATAGTGGCTTGATATACAGTAATAAATTGTTTTAGTTTGCAGATCTGTCATGTAATAATGTAATGTGAATAATCTTTATTTTTCTAATCTCACATGAATTGTTATGAGGATTAATTAGTTCAAGAGGAATTCTGAGAGACTTTGAAGATTTAAATGCCTAAATGAATCTCAGAGTTAAAGCAATAAAACAATAACTGCTCAGAATGGAGCCATCCCCAATATATTGCTGCCATGTAAAGCAATAGGATTGATGAATGAAGTGGAATGCCCTTGAGAATGAATTGCGGATTTTGTTGAAAAAGCAGTGCAAACTTATGCATTCAATATTTTTTATACGGAATTTTGGTAGCCTGGGTTAGAATGACTTCAAGAATCAATAATCTAAGGTAGAAAACTGATTTTCAGAGCTTTCACAGCATATAATTTTATTAGTTTCTAAGCTGCATATATTATAAAATTTTCCTCCTTTGAAAAGCTTTTAGGAAGAAGACTATTTTTTGTTGTTGTTTTTGTAATTAGTTTGTTCTATCTACTGGTAATCTGCTTTTCCAACCAAATATATTTTACCCAACTTTTGACTCATGTACTGTATATTCCACAGTGGAATATTTGGCAGCATTATAAATATAATATATCTTCATCACCATCATCTGTGGAATTGCATAAGCTTTGTGAATGTTATAATACTCTGCATCTTACCATTCTCACTTCTTTTCAGAGCAGCTCCTATGAATTATCACAGTTCAATAACTGTTGTTTGCTCTCCCCAATTTTTTCTTCTTTTTTTAATTCTTGAAATCTGGGGAAAGAGAATGGAATAGCAGCCGAAGCATCCACTAGGAAAATTCATCTTCTAATTTATAGATTTTATTGATTATTTTGAAAACCAGAACCCTTGTTACTAAGTTACTACTAGTATTTCATTCCAATCTACTCCAAAATGGCTTCAAGTGGCTTAGATTGCCTATTTTTTGTTTATAGTAAGTTGGTTTAGTTGGTTTTTAAGGACAACCTAAACCAGATAATAAATTGCAATTTTACAACAGATTTTGAATGAAAAATAAATGACCAGACAAAAATCTGCTATCATTAACTTGTCTGTTTAGTTCATAACATATATTAAACCTTGATAACATGCCATATTTAAGATGTACAATTCTCACAGTTTTCTTAGAAATGGTTTTTGGATCCATGTTCCTATCAAGAATGAACTGGGCAAAAAAAATATTCCTTCACTTTTTTCCTTACCAGTACTCATTCACTTTGATTCAAGAGGCTTTGCTTTAGAAATGCTTTCAAAAGAAAAACAAATTTCCCAGAAAATATTATGAAGAGCATGTTTACATATGAGGGTGAAAGTTCGTTCTCCGAGCTTGTGGGTTAGTTTCTGAATGTTTCGTTACCAGGCTAGGTAATATCTTCAGCAGAACATTTTTTCATGTTTACATATCCTATCTTTTATTGTATGATTCATTCTACAACCCCCAGAAGTTACCTGGCTTGCTATCTCTCGATTAAAAGAGCTTTTGAAGATAATTTATTTTTGGTGTTGGAAGATCCATTAAAAGGAATGGAAATATTAATGAATTTTTTTTAAAAAATGGTGCATTAGCCAACTTTAAGGTTAATAAACAGAAGACAAAAATGGTAACAAAAATATCAAGACCAAGCAGAATTAATTAACATTATGTTTTTTAAGCTTGAAAAAAAGGGAAATACTTGGGTATTAATTTGACAAATTTGAATTATATGTGATTTAAAAATAATTATTTTAAGACATGGAATGAAGTTAAAAAAGATATGTCAAAATGGGAAAAATTACTATTGTCATTGCTGGAAAGAATTTTTATGAATAGATGAATGTTTTATCTAGAATCTTAGTTTTGTTTCAGACAATATCTGTTTTGACAGCTGATAGTGACAGATAGACATATTTAAATTTGTGTGCCAAGATAAAAAACTGCAAGTTAAGTATAAGGCGCTACAAGACACTAAAGGAAGATGAGGTTTAGGTCTACCTGATTTGAAATGTATTTTGCAGCTTGTTTAGTTTGGCTGAAACAGAAGGTTATTGGCAACTAAAGGGGCAAGAAGCACATTATAGAAGAGAAATGATAACTAAGCATACATTACCATGAATTTATGGTAATGTATTGAAATTCTTCTAGGGCTATTTTAAAATAAAATCAAGAAATTTTATTTTAAAATTTTAATAAAGATATAAAAATAGTCATATGAAAAGATCTCTTCTTGTTATTAAATGCAAGCTTAGTAGCAATGCGTAGATATTAAGCAAGGGATTTCATTTTGCACCTCTGGTTTTCAGTTTTAATCCACAGTGTGTAAGCTATGAGATCACCCATTTCTGGAATTTTCACATCCCTCAAAACCTAAGGAGTAAACATTCGTGTGTGTGTGTGTGTGTGTGTGTGTGTGTTATACTATATATCTGAGGACATTTTAAGAAAATGTTAAACTCGATTGATAATGCTGATGTCTGTTTTTCTTTCAAGATAGCATGACTGCATCCTTCTTTACAGTGAGATGTAAACTAATGAAAATATAGAGGATGTTTTTATGTTTGCTAGCTGAAAACTTCCTCTAGAGAATCTCTGCTATTTTTATGATTTAGCAAGAACTACCAGCAAGATTTTTCTATAGCTAATATAAATCCAATATATTAAATCAAAGAAGATGCTAGACTTCCTGCAAAACAACTAGAGACATTAGCAGGAAGTGAATTGTTGAGAGAAGCCAACCTACTAAGAAAGCTTCATTGGTGCTATTATTTTGGGATCTTTGGATACATTTCCTTATTACTTTAGAACATTGTCCCTGAGAAGGGAAGTAGGATCTATGTGGTCCTCTGCACCATGAACACCAAACCAATATGTTCTTTTCTACAATATACATCAGTTCAGCAGTTACCTGAACAGTTCATAAAAAATACCATTAGTTTGTTGGAATAGGCTCAAGCTCCACCTACATTGGGGTCCCCAATCCCCAATCCATGGACTGGCACCAGTCCACGGCATGCCAGAAACTGGTCCATGCAAACAAGTGAACCCCCATCCACAGGATGCAGGCAGCACATGAAACCACATCCCATCCGGTCCACAAAAAAACTTCTCTCCATGGAACCAGTCCCTGATGCCCAAAAGGTTGGGGACCTCTGACCTACATGACCACTGATTTTGAATAATAATAATAATAATAATAATAATAATAATAATAATAATAATAATAATAATAGTAGTAGTAATAGTAATAATAATGAAGTTGGAAGAGATCTTGGAACCAGGGGTTGGAACCTTAAGCACTCAAAGAGCCATTTGTACCCATTTCCCACAGAAAAGAGAACTCCGGGAGCCACAAAACCCTTTTGACATCTAAAATGAAGATAACACTACATATATAGTTTTTTTTACCTTTATGCTATGTATAAAAAAACAGAGGGCCACAGCAGAGGGGTGAAAGAGCCACATGGGTTGCTGACCCCTGATCTAGTCCAACCCCCTGCTCAGAAAGGAAACCCTTCAGCCATTTCAGACAAATGGCTGTCCAGTCTCTTCTTAAAACCTTCCAGTGTTGGAGCATTCACAGCTTCTGGAGGCAGTCTGTTCCACTGATTAATTGTTCTAACTGTCAGGAAATTTCTCCTTAGTTTTCATTTGGTAATGGATCTTCCTTCTCTCCTTCACGGTCATTTCCTATAACCTCTAGAACTATACACAATACTTAACAATCACTAAAACCAAGTTGTATATTTGTATATTTCTGGTTTGTACTTTTGTTCCAGAATATTAAAATGTCCTCATATGTTTCAAAGTTGTACACATGGGAGATGATTCCTGCTCCTCCAAACCACTTGCTGAGGGAATACATATGTGAAGGGGAAGAAGCATATCCCTTTAATGGTGTCATCATCATTTGTTCTTTAGCCATTATATAGCCTGCTATATCACCTAAACGTATACCAAATCAAAGCGGCTTTTTAGGAAGTGGATTGAAAAGTGTCATAGTAGATCCCCTCATCTGGTTTGTCCTTTGTGCTTCAGGCACCACAGGACTGCTACTTCTAGGCATTACCTTAATTTCCATAAAAATTAGATCAGGAGTTTTGCAGGACTTTTAGTGTCTGCGGCTCCGTTCAAGCATCTGTGCTGGTTGGAATATCAGATCATGTGTCTGCCAGACATCAGTAAGGATCCCTCCACGTTTATTCTGGGCCTAATGGAAAAAGAACTGGGGAAAATGTTTCTGGAACTCTGACTTAAAGATGGTGATGGCAGCAAGATTGCTTTATGCACAAAAATGGAAGGATGCCTCGATCTGGATGGCCAGATTGACTGTGCTGATAAAAGAAAAGAATATAAGCACTTTTGTTTCCACTTGGAAACCACTTCTGGACTTTGTGCTTGAGGTGGAAAAAAATGATATCACGATTTTGGCTTTTACCAATTAGACTGATTTGCTGATACAAAAATGGCTAGTGCGTATTACTATGGAAATGTAAAAAGTTGAGATTTGGCTTTAATGTCTGATTTTACAGAGAGAGTCGGAAGCAAATGCCTTTTGTTTCTTCCCCTCCCTTTTATTTATTTATTTATTTATTTATTTATTCATTTTATATACCGCCCTTCTCCCGGAGGACTCAGGGCGGTGTACAGAGCAAAGTAAGTATACAATAAACCAACAATAAAACAAATAAAACCCCAGATCTACAAATAAAACCCTAAATCTATCAGGCCAGGCCGGCTTGCTGGAATAGATAGGTTTTTAAATCTCGCCGAAAGGTGCGAAGGTCGGGGGCCATCCGGATTTCGGCTGGTAAGCGGTTTCTTCACACCTTTCTTGTTTTCCCTTTTTCTACTGTTGTCCCCTACTATTTGCTTTTGTATTTTCACATTTTATGTTATAAATGAATAAAAGTTATTTTAAAAAGAGTAAGGATTCCTACCAAGTTTTCTATGTCTGGCAGTTGTCCAAGTAGTGAGGCAGATCCTAAATCCAGGTCAGATTGTATAATATCAACATATTTGAAAATGAAACATTTATTTTGGCTCCTAATAAAGTAGTTTTAATCTTTAGCAATATGTTCTTTAGTGTTAACTCTGCTAAGGCACCTTTGCTTAGCAGGATACATTTTTAGTGTGTCATTTTTAGTCGTTATATTTTTAATGTGAGTAATTTGGAGGCATCACTGGGAAGTAAAATGGAATGTTGTTGCTTAAATCATGACTCTTTTCGCCTAGGCTGAGCAGCTTTTGGAAATTCATGCTGTTTTCTGCTTTTGAACACAGTTGCAATTCTCAGAAGGAACTTGATGGAAAAATTATTATTAAGCTTTGATACACCTTTTAATCCCTTTCCAATGACCTCAATTAATAGCAAACTTAACCTCTCCATAGAAGAAGCTAAATTATATTTCTAAGACCATGTTATCCCACATGGCATTTTATTACCTACTACATAATTAAAAAGCAAACGAGCAGAACTTGACTGACATAATCTTGAACTGACAATGGAGAACAAAAAACATGTAACTATGTACTGTAGAATGTATGTATTTTCCACTAATAACAAGTTCCCAAAGCAAAAATGCAATACTTTAAAATATTTTTGCTAAAACAATTTTATAATAAAAGCCCATAAACAATTTTTTTCCATATTAAAAACCACAAAGCGGCTTAAAATTTTGTCACACAGGCTAGAAATACCAGAATATCAATAGCAAAACAGAAAAGGCAAACTCATAAATTTAACCAACAACCTGCATAAAATAAATGTGTCTTGAGGTTGTCACTGAACAATTACACAGCTGGAAGCAACCATGTATTTTAACTAATTAAATCAAAGTGATACTCATCACTCAAGCCCAGCAGAAAGAACTAGGAAAAAATACAAAGAAGACTGAACTAAGAAATATAGGGCATGCTACTCCACAATTTTCCTCTTAATTTACTCTTGACAATATGTAGTACATTAATAGTTTGGGAGAATTAAGATATACTATGGATTGGAAAGTCAAAAAACATGCTACATAGGCTTAATCAGATGTTTTTAGTGGAAGGAAAACTAAAATAAGCTCCTTTCTCTTTTCTCTCATTTGTTCAGTCAAATTTAATGCAAATTATTGCATAGAAGACAGATGCAAGGAAGTAGCCATGCACAAGATTTTGAATGGAGATGGTACATCAACTGCTGGCCACACATCTGGCATCTGAACTGTTCAGCCATATTAATTATATAGCTAATTGGGGTTCAGGGGCTGAACCCAAAATATATCTCCATTATTTATTTGACATTTTCTATTGTTGTACTAGATCCCTCTTCTCTATTTTTTATTCCCTTGTCTTCATCTATGCTTCTCACTTCTTAAAATTAGTGTCACAGTCCTAAATCAGATAGCATCAGCACAGCAAAGTACTAGGAATGCAAAATGTATGCAATGCATTTGTGTAAAAAGTGGAATATAAATCTAATAAATCAACAAATAAATATTGCATAGAACACAGTATTAGGGAACATAAGAAAAAACATTACAGCAGAATCTTGGCCCATCTAGCTTAGCGTTGCAAGCACTACATGTGGGTTTCAAGTAAATATTAAATTCTCTTTAGCCATTGTTGCGCATGGCAGGGGATCAAATCTGGGACATTTTGCCTGCAAAGCATGTACTCTGCAACTCTACCCCTCTTTTCTGAGACATGGGTCTTCTCATTGAATAAATTTAAGTTGCTACTTTTCAGAGACATTCCAATATTATGGAATCAGCCATGACATTAAATTTCAGTTGCTACTTTTCAGAGGCATTCCAACATTATGGAATCAGCCATGACATTACTTCCTTCTTGACCTGGCTCCTTATGGATGACATCACATCAATAAAAGGACCTGTGTAAAAAAAGATGTTTTCTCACCAAACACTTTTTCCTTAAATGCAGCTTGAACATTGGAAGATAAATCTCAGCAAAAGTCTCTTTTGAAACTAGAAAATCAACTCCTTCAAAAGCTAATGGGAGAGAATTGTTACTTTTATTTTTTGCATGCTCGTTTTTTCAGAGACATTTAATTAGCAATTGAAGGAATTAGCATGCAGAAATGGATTGACCCTTTGTCAGATCCAGCAATTTATGTTCTTAAATTGTGACAAAGTCCTAATGTTTGTACATTTCCCCCTATTTGTAAAATGTACAGTATGTTGTGTATAAACACAGATGTTGCTTCTATGGCAATATATGAAAAATATCTGATGAATAGCATTAAATTCTGATTACGTGTACATTCCCTTTAAAGCAAAAACAGCCTTAGTGCATCTGCAGCAATTTATAGTTGTTTACAGCTTGTTGGTAATTTCCCTTTTCACCTGGATCTCTTCCCTAGGAGTTTAGGAGATAAAAACACATACTGATTGATGTCAAATGAAAAATATTATTAGCGCAGGGCGGGGGGGGGGGAGGGAACCCAGCTGGAATGTGAATATTAGTCATTTTCATTTTTCACTTATAATTAGCCAAGGAATGTTTTTTTAAAATGAAAAAGACAGAAAAAAGCATAAAAACTCGCAGTCATTAACTGTAGTGGATTTTTAGTTTTTTTTATTCTTCATTTGTAAAACCTGCCCTTTATCGTATTCATTTAAAGAAGTGTTATGCTGTCATTTGGTCTTAAAAGGAAGATATTTCTATCAAAACTCTTCCAATGAAATGTTAAATTTACCCAGGCTCAAAATTTAAGAGAAATTTTTTATAAAATGTTTTATAGATGGCATCTGGATCCCAAGAAGCTGTCCAACATGTATCATAATTTACAGTCTAAATGTTGGAGATGTGGTAGTTTAGAAGCTACCTATTTTCACATGTGGTGGACTTGTAGAAATATAAAAGCTTTTTGGATTAAAATTTGGTGGAACATTCAAAAGATTTTTAAGAGAAAGATAAAGTTTTCCCCGCAATTGTTTTTATTGGGCATTGTTGTAGATTGTGATGTTAAAGAAACTAACTTGATGTTGAACATGATAACGGCAGCACGATTACTGGTGGGACAATATTGGAAGAAGGATAGTTTGCCCACTGTAGAACAATGGGTGTTTAAAGTTTCAAATCTTGCAGAAATGTCTAAGATTTCTGCTTATCTCAAGGATCATTCACAGGAAAGATATATTTCAGTTTGGAGGAGATGGATAAATTATATTCAAAACAAATATGGGACTAAAAAGTACCATTTAGCTTATGAGTAGATTTTAGTGGGATATTGTTATTGGTACGTTGTTTGTAGTTATGTTAAAAGAGAGTTAAAGCGCATTATGAATTTGGTTAATTGTATATTATGCATAATTTTTATTTAGAATATGATTATTGTAACTATAATCCTGTATTTAGCTCTGGGAAGTGGGGGGGGAAGTGGGGGGGGGTTTGGGGTGGGAGGGATTTGGGGATATATTGTAAAATTTTGTTTTTGTAAAACTCTTTAATAAAAAAAAGTGTTTCATAGGATACCATTGAGGATTTGTCAAGCAGCTGAAAATGAAATCCACGGTAGCAGTTTTTTTAAATAAAAGAAAGTTATCTTGAACTTCTAAGTGGAGGTATTTTTCAATTAGAACTACAGTACATGGAGAGGGAGGTGATAAGCCCCTCCCTTTTTTATTTTCCCAGTGAAGGGTTATCTTGTCAAAATATTGTCCTGTTAGAATACTCCACTTCTTGACAAATTTTAACCAGAAAAGTCAATATTTGTCTCGCAGTATAAGAATATAAGCAGTAGTCTACTGGATTGGAGGCCTGGCCATCTAGCCCAGCAGGCAGTTCTCCTAGTGGCCAACCAACTGCACAAGGAAGCTGGTTGGCCCAGTGGGTGGGCTTCAGAGGTTGTCACTCTGCCATCATGGTACGTGATCCTGGTAGCTTCCAAGCTGGTAATCAGCCACATCTCATAGTCATGAATTCTGGATTCAGTTATGCTTTGTGTAGAAACAAATTCTTTTTGTCTGTTCTGCTTTATTTACTACTGGTGGTCCTCAACTTACAACAGTTCATTTAATGACCATTCAAAGCATAACACCCTGAAAAAGTGACATTTTCACACTTAGAACAATTGTAGCATCCCCATGGTCATGTGATCAAAATTCAACGACTTGCAACTGACTCATATTTATCATGGTTACAGTGTCCTGGGGTCATTTGATCACTTTTTCTAAACTTCTGGCAAGCTAAGGCAATGGTGAAGCCAGATTCACTCAACAACTCTGCTATTAACTTCACAACTGCAATGATTCACTTAACAACTCTGGCAAGAAAGGTCATAAAAACGAGACAAAACTCATTTAACAAATGTCTCATTTACCATCAGAAATGTGAGGCTCAATTGTGGTTGTAAGTTGAGGATTATCTGTATTGCATTTCATTGGCTGACCTCTGTTTCTAGTATTTCGGGAAAGGGAAAATAGCTTCTCCTTGTCTGCTTTATCTGTACTATGTATAATTTTGTATACCTCTTGGTCTTTCTAGATTCTAGAAAGCACCAAATGTTGCAACCTTTCCTCGTGGGAAATTGTCCCAACCCTTTGACCATCATAGGCCAAGTCTGAGCCTAGAACTACACACCATATTGCAGATTTGACTGTGCCATTGATCTATATAAAAGCATTATGATATTGGCATTTTTATCTTCATTGCCATTTCTTACATGCTGTTGACCTTTTCTTACAGTGGATGTGCACTCTGTCAGCAAAGATGATTGGGGGACTGGAGGCTAAAGCATATAGGGAACGGTTGCTGGAATTGGGCATGTGTAGTTTAATGAAGAGAAGGGTGAGGGGTGACATGATAGCAGTGTTCCAATATCTCAGGGGCTGCCACAAAGAAGAGGGAGCCAGGCTGTTCTCCAGAGCACCTGAGAGCAGGACAAGAAGCAACGGATGGAAACTAGTCAAGGAGAGAAGCAACCTAGAACTAAGGAGAAACTTCCTGGCAGGTAGAACAACTAACCAGTGGAACAACCTGCCTCCAGAAGTGGTGAATGCTCCAACACTGGAAGTTTTTAAGAAGAGACTGGACAGCCATTTGTCTGAAATTGTATAGGGTTTCCTGCCTTAGCAGTGGGTTGGATTAGATGACGTCCAAGGTCCCTTCCAACAACAACAACAACTTCTTCTTCTTCTTCTTCCTCTTCTTCTTCTTCTTCTTCTTCTTCTTCTTATTATTATTATTATTATTATTACTATTATTATTATTATTATTATTATTATTATTATTATTATTATTATTATTATTACTATTATTATTATTATTATTATTATTATTATTATTATTATTATTATCACCTTTTTTGAGCTGCTTACCCTACTCCAAGACCTCTTTCTACTAGTCACATCCAGTCATTTATAAATATATTAAAAAGCAGCAGTCCTATTATAGAACCCTGGAGGATCTCAATAGTAACATTCCATCATTGTAGGAAAAATCCATTTACTTCTCCTTGTTTTCTATTCTTTAGCTATCATTTCTAGCACTTGCTTGTGGTAGAGTAACAAAAGAGAATAATAGAAGGAAATATGGTAGTGTGGTGTAGTGGTTAAGGGGAGATCTAGATTCAAGTCCACCTCAGCCAGAGATACTCACTGTACCACTCTCTCTCTTAATTGTCACTGTGAGGAGAAATCCCTATATAAGGTATGCCAGGCTCCTGGTGGGATATAAATATAATTTTTGTTTATTGTTCAGGTGTATCTCAAAACCTCTGATTTTTTTTTGTCTTCCAGATGGACTAGGATCAGTGAGATCTTCAAATAAAGGCTGCCTTCAGTATAACAACTATCCTTTAACAACTCTTCAGAAACAACTGTCCTGTGTCAGGTAAGAAATATGGCTACTAACTGGACATGGTAGATATATAATTATTGTATGAATGTTATTAATCCCTTCCAGAGAGGATGGGGACAAACATACAAACATACACTCTGCTAGAGAAAAGTTCCAAAAGCTCTGAAGATAAAACCCCTGGTCCTGGTGACCGGTGACCAACTCAGATTGGATCCTGCAACAAACATACATATTCAGGTGGTCTATAATAGCAGGGGAAGATGAATGTGCCTGAAATCAAAATAAAGCTGGCCAGAGATAAAGCCAGTGACAGTCCACACATAAATATATCTTCTCCAATATTTCCCCATTTTAAAGCTATTTCCTTAGCTTGGATTGTCCAGTTGCTACAGATAACATCAGTAAGCTTAGACCATTTCAATTACTTTTTTCTAAATGAAGTCATCAGAGAGTCTAGTTAAGTATTAGTCAAAAAAAATTTTATTGGTATTAATTTAAGGAAGATATTTGAGCACAAAAGGCTTTTAGCTTTTTCAAGCACTTGACCATTGCCTGCGAATGTCAGTGAATGCCCACATTCTTTTCCCTTTTCTGAACAGACTGAGTTAAAATCTGGGATGAACAATGAGAGACCTCTACAATAGGAGAAATTATTGCAGCGAGCTTGTCATGGCTTTTGTGACAGAAGGAGATACAGTGGAAATTTGTTTTAATGCTACTAGGAATATTTTACAAAATATGAGGAAAATGTAAATTGCAGAAATTGGAGGAAATCATTACTGATAAAGCATTTATAGTTGCCTTCTAGATTATGTCTTCATTGTATGCAAAAAAAGAAATTTCAGAATTACAGTCTACCTTTTGGATAACTGCACTCTAACTTTCCCTAATTCATGTCTTTGACATATGTTAATGAATCTCATATAATTACAAAGTATGACAGTGACTTTACTCAGAAAAACTGAAAAGGTGTAGCATTGGGAAAACAACCAATGAACCTATAGATCAGGGGTGCCATGGCCAGATGCGTCATGCCAAACCGCGTCCACCCTATTGCCGGCAATGGAAAAAAAGTCACGATACGTTGTGACATGTCATGTGACATTGCAAATTTGACACCCCTGCCATAGATGATACATTAAATCCCTGACATCTTTCTTTCCATGAATTTCCATAATGAGAGAGAACATTTAGGAAGGCAGATTTCAATATGTTGTAGAAAGCTACAATCTTCAGTAATCCCATACTAGAACAATGTGCTATGAGTAAAAAAGGAATTATAAATATGTGCATAGTTAGTAACACAAACACCCAACCACCTCAAGAGGTTAATTCTATTTATTAGGTCAGTGTTTCTCAGTATTAACAACTGGAGATGTGGACTTCAGTTCTGGAGTTGAAGTCCACATCTCTTCAGGTGGCCAAGATTGAGAAACACTGCCTTAAGTCAATAACAACAGCTGCACCCAACAATATATAAAAAAACTAAACTTTATTCTTTTCTTCACCTGTGATATGGAAGCTAAGAACAAAGCCTATGTAGAATGTGTAGTAATTAACCTTGATAATATAGTACATTAATTCAAGCTGTGCATTTTGTGTGTGATGTGCCAGTACTGAGAACTTATCACAAGTAAATGGGTCTCTAAGAGACAAGTGCTAATCTTTTTTTCATCTGACTCTAATTTGAATTCACAATTACAGGTAAATGTCCTTATAAAATAGTTGAAGTTCTATGAAAATTGTTGTGACATTGTACAGTCAGACAAGTTGTAGGAAAAGAAGTGGATAGCAATACAGCAGTAGTTATTCTATTTTGTGATGAAAAAAGCCGCCATATGCTTAAAATCCATTACAGCAGTACAAATATCTTATACATATTTAGTATGTTTCAGTTATTTTTGGAAAGCAATCTCCTTCCATTTGAACAATAATAAAACATGCAGTTGCTTTTTTCCAGACTTCTCTTAAGTTTTTCTCCATAATGAATTTGAAGAGTTTGTATAGCAAGAGGTTCTGAAATAAGTTGCTTTATATTATCTCCTTAAAGTGAATGTAAAATCCAGCAGAAAATTATTACAAAATGGCTTATAAAAAGAGTTATAAATATAATGTGTAATGCAGAATAATCTGCAAAGTTTTTTTCTTTCTAGGCTACGTATCTTGATTATCAAGAGTTTTTAATGAAGCTCTTAACACTTCATGAGGACAGCTGTGCTAGTTAGTTTCCTTACAGTAAATCTTTGGGAGTTGTAACCCCAACACATCTGAAGAATGCCAGGTTTGGGAAAGCTGCCTTAGGAAATGTCACCATTCATATATCTGAAATGAAGCTGCGTATTATAAAATTTGAGTGGATTTCAATTTCCTCATTTTATATTTGTCATCTCCACCAAGATATTGTCTTTTTGTGTTCAGTTTTTACAACATTATTTCACTTTAGTTCTTAAAGCCTGTTTTGTCTATTTTTACCAGATTTATATCTCATAAAAACAACTGTTATGAATTATTTTATCCATCCCTTTAATAATTCAGAGACATACACCTTGTTTGGAGAAAAGCTGAGTAATTCTTTGAATAGTAAATGTTCCATTTTTAAAAATTATAGGAGCTTGGAAAAAAACAGCAGTAAGCAGGCTTATTATAAGAATCTTCAGTTTGGGTTTGCTCAAACATTTTGTTAAATAATCTTATTGTAAACCAACAGTGTGCAATTTTTTCTCTTGAGGCTCTTATTCCCTTGGGCATAAGCTATGAAAGCAATGTGGAGTAGAACTCAAGGGAGAGGTACTTTTTCTAGACTGCCATCCTTTTTTATTGCCTTTCTGTCTTATCTTTTCTCTTCCTTTCCTTCTTGTTCCTGCTAGAAGCTTGAACAGAGAGCTAGTAGAGGTCTTCTGAAATTAGGCCAAAGTTGCCCACCCTGTCCTCCTTTTCTTATACTTAAGATGAACCATATTCTACAATAGTCCAGGTGCAGAAACAATCTTATCCCTTCTCAGACTATTTAACACTGTGAGCTTCAGGTTTTGGAAACTGTGTGCATTCCCAAAGCCTATCAAGTGGTAAGGAGAAACCACCCACCTATATTTCTACCAACAACTGAGAGTATACAGAAGTGAACTGAAGAAAACACAGAGTGATGTTCCATTCAGCTGAAGTTGTCACTTTGTACAATAACAATATCTGGATGAAGATAGTGTGATTGCATCATATGTTTAGTTTATGAAATACCCAGATTATTTGGCAGTTGAGCAGCCTAAAAGTGTGATAAATAAATAGATAAGCAAGCAAACAGTGTTCCATGTGCCTTTGGTGTCTAGTCATGCCGTCCTCATGACCACGGAGACGTCCTCGGACAAGCGCTGGCTCTTCGGCTTTGAAACTGAGATGAGCACTGGCCCCTAGAGTTGGAAACGACTAGCACGCATGTGCGGGGGAACCTTTACCTTTACCTTTTTAAGCAAGCAAACACTTTCCTTGGAAAGGGAAGGCTGGAGAGAGGTCAATAATGCATAGCATATCTGGGCTGAGTGATGGTTTCTTGAGGGGAGGATGCACCATTGTGTTTTGTAGCAATAATACCTCTCTCTCCAGGATGCATTCAACCTCCACAGATTCCTCTCACCTCCCTGAACTCCATCATCCAGGAAGGGCAGGAATCCCACAAGTTGGCTGAGCTGAGACTAAAGAACATTCTGTCTACTTTCTCAGGATCCACATGATCAAACTCATGCCAGATATCCAAGAGTTCATTTTACAAGCTTATCTGTTTTGGATGTGTCCAGCTAGTACCAAGTCCAAATGATTCTCGCTTCTCTCTTTGTATTTTATCTTCCAGATTTTGGGAAATCTACACCAGTCCCCTTAGAACAGGCATGTCAAACTGATGGCCTGTGGGCCGGATGTATCACGCTGAAACTGCACCCACCCCATTGCCAGCAATGGAGAAAAAGTCCCAATACATCATGGGACGTCACATGACATTGCGAGTTCAACATGCCTGCCTTAGAAGGTCCTCTTTTCCACCTGTATCCAAAAAGGTCCAGGTCTCTTTAAAAATAGCTGCTGAATGGCAATCTGTGGATGCAATAACAGTGGAGAAATAACATTTTTCTGCTCTTATCACTAAGCTACAGACTCAGATATTGGCTCTTGTCAATGCTCTATTGGACTCACTCCTTGTTTTATACCAGAGGCTTAATTCCCCAGAGCTACTTGGAATGCCATGGAATTCCCTGGGTAAAATTTTTATTGCATTCTTTGACCAAGTGACAAAATTAGTGGATCAGAGGAATACTGTGGATATAATTTACTTGGACTTCAGTAAGGCATTTGATAAAGTAGATCACAACCTACTACTTGATAAGATAGAAAAATGTGGGTTAGACAGCATCACTACCAGATGGATTCGTAGCTGGCTGACAGGCCGTACTCAGGAAATTCAATTGTGAAAAAAGTAAGGTTCTACATTTAGGCAGGAAAAATCAAATGCACAGGCATAGTATAGGTGGTACCTCGCTCAATAATAGCAACTGTGAGAGAGATCTCGGAGTCCTAGTGGACAATCGCTTAAATATGAGCCAGCAGTGTGCTGCAGCTGCCAAAAAAGCCAACACAGTGCTAGGCTGCATTAACAGAGGGATAGAATCAAGATCACATGAAGTGTTTATACCACTTTACAAGGCCTGGGTAAGGCCACATGTGGAATACTGCATCCATTTTTGGTCACCATGATGTAAAAAAGATGTTGAGACTCTAGAAAGAGTACAGAGAAGAGCAACAAAGATGATTGGGGGACTGGAGACTAAAACTTATAGGAAACGGTTGCTGGAATTGGGTATGTGTAGTTTAATGAAGAGAAGGGTGAGGGGTGACATGATAGCAGTGTTCCAATATCTCAGGGGCTGCCACAAAGAAGAGGAAGTCAGGCTATTCTCCAAACCACCCGAACGCAGGACAAGAAGCAACGGATGGAAACTAGTCAAGGAGAGAAGCAACCTAGAACTAAGGAGAAACTTCCTGACAGTTAGAACAATTAACCAGTGGAACAACCTGCTTCCAGAAGCTGTGAATGCTCCAACACTGGAAGTTTTTAAGAAGAGACTGAACAACCATTTGTCTGAAATGGTGTAGGGTTTCCTGCCTGAGCAGTGGGTTGGACTAGGTGACCTCCAAGGTCCCTTCCAACTTTATTATTATTATTGTTGTTGTTGTTATTGTTGTTGTTATGATGATAATGGTTATTATTATTATTATTATTATTATTATTATTATTATTATATTGTTTAGATACAATTCCTTATGAGGTTAGTGCCAATTACATATTTTAGTAGGTGGCTAAGACCACAAAAGAACCATCAATTCAGACAATTTGCTAAATGTACTGTGGAAGCCAAGCAGTTCTGTTTAAATTTTGATTAATCAAATTGTTCTATTTTTTTTCCATTGATATCAGACAACTCTAAAATGATTAGGGAATAATCAGACAACTCTAAAGTGATCAGGGAATAATCTGACCATCCAAAGGACAGATGTTAATATTAGATTAACAAATCTTAGTTTCCAAATCTTAGTACCCATCACAACTACCTCAGGATTTAAAGAAAACAGCTCTAGTGTGCCATTCACCTATGACTTGGGACAGTTGTACACCTGTCATGGTCACCATAGTCATCTCCAAGCCCCTTCTGACAGATAAATTAAAATCTCTCAGAAGAATCAACTTTGGAAACTCCACCATGATATTTCCAGAAGCTCAGGCAAAGAAGCTGGCCTGCCACATGGCAGATAGTACATGAACAGCATCTCTACCTTGTCCCTAGAACCCAGCTTTTACAGTAAAGTCTCACATCCAGTTGCCTGCAGGATGATGCCCTCGAGGCTCGCAGGCTCTTCAGGATGACAGTACTCATCCATTTTCCAACCTTGACTCATAGTTGGTGCAAAAACTGAATCCCAAACCTTCTCACTTTTGAGCTAGGTAAGTAGTAGTATAGAAATATGTTGTTTTTGGTACTAGAGTGACTACAGTACATCTGGAGAGCAGGCAATAAAGTGTTACTGTTTCTTTATCTTGATTATAAAGATGTTTGTTCACCCACTATAAGATCTTCTGTTTCCCTAACCTGATTTTTGTTTCAGCTAAATAATTTAAGTGAATATAACATATGGAAATTGGCTGCTACAGCATTGTTACCAGCTGATGTTTGCCAAAATATTTTGGAAAGCAAAGCAAATAAAATAAGCTATGTAGCTTATTTGTTTTAATTTAGCAATGTGACAGGATTTATGATAATCTAAAGTGTTTTCCGTTCTACATTTTTTTTTCTGCATTGTTTGGATAAGTGGTTAAGACAATAGGCTAGATCCACACTTTATGATACTTACATTGATTTAAATGGATGTTAAGAAACCCTGTTATTATTTTTTTAAAAGTAATATTTAGAAGATTGAATATCTCATTTAGGTGACAGAAGGAATCACACTCCCATCACTGATGCAGTATCACTGGAAACATGGTACATAATTAATCTTTTCAAACAATAGAAAATTATGGTATGAATGATATGTCTTGTTTCAAATGTATTGCTATTCATATATTTTTTACCTTGCAAAATCATAGTTGGTTATCACTTTTTCTTGATAAGGGGAATATACTTGAAAAATTGCTTAGAATCTCAACAAAGAATGGAACTAAAAGTGCAAGTTGATTGAGTATATTTTACATTCTTAAAATACATTAGTTAGTGCAGTTAATGTGCTTTGTGTGTCTGTGTGTTTGTGCCTTCGAAAGACTTTTAATTTCTGCCAACTTCTTGAGCAAGTCCATGCAGTTTTCTTGACAACATTTTGCCAATGCTTTCTTTTTAGGACTCAGAGAGAGTGAGGGGCCAAAATCACCTAGCTGGCTTTCTGCCTAAAGCAAGACTAAAACTCAGTTTCCAAGTTTTTAGCGTGGTGTTTTAACTACTATAACAAACATGTGTTTTCTCATATTTAATAACTATTCCCTTCCATTAACATTAACAAGTGCAGTTTGGTGGTGAGTTTTGAAGTGAATCTACAAGCAACTTTCAAGACTGTACAGAGTTCTATGTAGATGTCTAATTACAGACAAGCCTCCCCCAACTTGATGCCCATCCAGCTAGGAATTCCGGGAGTTGAAATCTGAAATATTGACAAAACTATCCTAGTCATACAAAGGCAAGAAAATCTCTCTCTCTCTCTGTCTCTCTCTGTCTCTCTCTCTCTGTCTCTCTCTCTCTCTGTCTCCCTCTCTCTCTCTCTCTCTCTCTCTCTCCCTCTCCCTCTCCCTCTCCCTCTCTCCCTCTCCCTCTCCCTCTCCCTCTCCCTCTCTCTCTCTCTCTCTCCCTCTCCCCCTCTCCCTCCCCCTCTCCCTCTGTCCCTCCCTCTAATCTATTAACAGTCACTGGCTAACATGATTCCTGAGCAAACTTTTCACTGTCAATGTGACAGTGCTAAACATTTTATAATGTGTTCCTTTCACCTTGTATTCAGCTTTATCCTAATGTATTCTACCACCACCATTCTTGCTATTTTAGGACAAAGCATTCTATTCATTTTCATGCAAGTTTAGTCTTCATTTCAGCAGAATTTTTAATTCGCCATTTAACCTTCTTCTTTCTTATCTCTGTTGTCCCTGGCATTTCCATTAGGTTAAAGCAAGCACTGATAGTCTGACACTTGACATTATATCATTTAGGGAGAAGATATGAATGATACTACCAACTATATATTCTCAGTGACATTAAGACCAAAGGCATAGTCCAGTATCAAAGAAGAAGTGTTCTCAGAGGAAGCTGTTTATTGTTCTCCTTCCATAATAAGCAACTATTTTATATGGATTAGCTCTCCCATTTCCTTTGTTGACCTCCAGGCCACAGCAATTAACTAGAGTATTAATAAGGGAAAAGATAATGATGTGAAGATCGATGCCTGCATCCATATCAAGGTGATTTAAAACCAAATACAAGAGCTGTAAAGAAAATGATCGTGCCCCCAGTTGGATTAATAGCCCAAGATTGAGAAAGCTAAATCTCAAATGTTAAGTGCTTCAAAATTTATACGACATAGGATTTTAAAGTCCCCACTCTCAACAGGTGAATTAGTCTTTCAGAGCACTCTAAATGATCTAAAGTTTGGCATTTAACAAGAAAAGAAATGGAAACACACTCCAACATGAACTAAATTAAAATGAATCAGAAACTTTGGTTCTATACATTTGGGTGGGAAAAGAAACAGTAGATCCTTAAGCCATTATAGGTCTGAAATAACAAAGTAAAATTATGATAAATAAGCACTGGAACACTGAGCTGAGAAGAGGCATACCTTTTGCTCTAGCATTTCTCATAAGTCCAGGGACCATGAGAAAAATGTGCTGTTTCCCAGGGCTAAAATCATAGCAAGATGGAGCTCAAACTTCTGTCCTCACCATTAGCAAAGGGAGGGTCATGCAAATTCAGCAATGTGAATTTGGAGGTACTTGGGAGGAGAACTTAAAACAATGAGTTGCTTGTGAAAAGCTTGCAACTCCAAACCTTGCTTTTTTTCTTTTCCTTTACTAGTTGCTGTTCTGTTTTCTGTTTGCTTGCAGGGAATATATCTTTCCATCTTCTTTTTATTTATCTTTACTTCCTTTACTTCCTCTTAAGGAAAGAGAATGTTTTATGCATCTGATAACGTTACCTCTATCCAATTTTAAAAAACCTTTATAAATGTGTTAAGTTTTAAAGGTTCCACTTATCTTTGCTCCTTTCTCTTAGCCATTTCTCAATGGTCTCAATTTGTTGAACTGAGAATTCAACATGGCTTCAGTCTGTATGTCCCACCTGTCAAAATGGGAGAGAAAATCATGACTTTTCTACCAACAGAGACATTTCTGCTTTCCTTCTGTGCAATTTCAGCCCTCAGGCATCATGCTGAGTACCTGTCAAGTTAATAAATTGGCAATCTGTAAATTTTAGCCTTTTATATAGGCTAGAATGTATAGTACAATGTTTTGTATTGCTGAAACATTTTGTGGCAGTAACTGGTAGAATTTACTCTTGTCACATTCTGTGCTATAAAGAACATGTACATTTTTTCCAATATGTAAGCCCTGGAGTCTGCAATGTATTTCATAGTTGCAAGTTCACATAACTGTGAATTGCCAAGTAGCAAAAAAGTTGGTTTTTTATTATTCAAATTGTCCTAGGAATGTCCCAGACAAGGAAGCAAGTGGGCTGTCCTGAAAGAGTCTCATGGTTTTAAGAAGCCAAAGCATTTTCTCCCAATTTTCTTTTCCAGCTAAAGAAAGACATTTCAGCCTCTCCACAGCTATGTTGGAGGATTTGCCTTTCTGCGCTTCTGCAAGATGGATGGGGCGGGGGATGTTGGATTCCTGTTATTCCTAGTTGGCTGCATTTTTAATTCATCTACTGAAAATTTATTGCAGTTCCACAACTAAATGGGATTGCAGTGGACTTGAATTTTATTTCAGTCAGACAATTCATCCATGGTGATAGGAACACGACTTAGTTAACAACTGTATTGATAATTTATTAAATTTATATGTTTTCCCACAGCAATTTGTATTGGCTATGGATTGATATCCAATTCTTGGAATAGCTTGCCTCTCTAGTTGGAGGTGCTCCATCTTTGGAGGTTAGCAAAAATAGACTGGACAACCATTTGACCAGGATGATATAAGCCTATAAGGTCTTTTGTCTTGATCAGGGGATTGGAATAGAAGACCTCCAAGGTTCCTTCCAGCCCTATGTTCGGTGTTTGGGATGTTTATTTCCACAATCTTTACATTTTATTGTAAAACTACCATGGATCTTACTTTTCTCCATATAGAGATTATCTTGAAACTGCACTTGTGTTGTTCTGGGCATTTAGTACATGTTAATATTGCTGTCTGGCTTGTTTTAAGCAAGATTCATTGTCTGTTTTTCATTTTCTGTTGTGATTTTACTGGATTATTTTACTGCTGATTTAAATTGCACATCAGTTTATAGCCTCAGGTAGGAAAGCACTTCTTAAGTAAGAAATAGTAAAGACAAGTGCAAAACAGGCAATATTTAAAGGTAATGATTTATTTTTACTGATTTTTTAAAAAAATAAGAGAACAATGTACTTTTTGGAAGAGTTATCAGTTTAAATGACCCATAGTAAATGCAGACTTTAAGACATACAGAGAAGTCCAAAATAACACCATAGAGAATGCAAACACTGGCACTGCTCTGAAGGATCAGGAATTGTAGATCAATATCATGGTGGCAGGGAAAGAAACAAGTATGTCTTTATTACAAAATCAAAAGATGAACAGAAATTGGAAGGATAGGAAAGTAGATATGCTCTCCTGTCATAGTTTCTATGGAAACCAGTTTAATTGGGTTTCCTGTGCCTGTGCTTCTTGGAGATGTAGATTTTATATCTAAAAGTGAATTACAATTTTAAAAGTTGTGTTCAGACAAAAAACAGGGAACTAGGTCAAAGTTGCAGACATTATTACAGAGTTGTAATAATTCTGAATGCAAAGTGTGGTCAGGGGCCATGCACATCTTAGCAGTAGTCTTTTTGTGTTCCCCAAGCTTCCATGTTGGAATAGGCTCCTGTACTGGCAAATTTTCTATGTTAGGAGAAGATTTTAAGTGAAATGGATTAAGTCTCACAGAGACTGAAATAATCCATTTCATTGTTAGGGAAAAAGCACAGCTTCTCAAAACTGTGGAATCTGTTTCCCAACATACTGTGCAAATCCCAAAGAAGCTCTCAATCTACCAGAAGCTGTACATCCATGCATCAATTGAATAGAAACCTGCTAGAAATTGGGAAGGTGCATTTGTTTCAAGCATAAATGTTCTAGAAGGAAAGCTTCTAATGTGATAAAAAGTGTAAATGGAGAAAATGGAGGTGTTACAGCTTTGTTCAGAATACAGAATAATAGAGTTGGAAGGGACCTTGGAGGTCTTCTAGTCCAACCCCCTGCTCAAGCAGGGAGACCCTATACCATTTCGGACAAATGGTTGTCCACTCTCTTCTTAAAGCCTCCAATGATGAAGCACCCAAAACATCTGAAGACAAGCTCTTCCAAAGGTTAATTGTTATCACTGTTAGGAAGTTTCTCCTTAGTTGTAGGTTCCCTGATTAGTTTCTATCCATTGTTTCTTGTCTTGCCTTTTGGTGCTTTGACCTCCTCTTCTTTGTGGCAGCCCCCCACATATTTGAAATTAATTAATTCCAATATTTCAATTAATTCTGTGCATAAATCTGCTTTAATTTTTTTATTCCCCCTGAGAAAGAAGCTTTCTATTATTAGGATAATGAGACTTTCTTTCTTATTTCTCTTGATATATTTGAGCTTATCTATTTGTTTGAAATAGAGGACAGTACTAAAATACAGTTGTTTTCTGCACAGTCTTCCTAAACTGAAAAATGAGTTTCCTCATGGTTTGCTTGTTCCTTCCCTGGGATTCCACAGAAGTGTGCAAACCGGATCATAGGAGAGATGATTGTTTATGATAAACATATATACAGGCACACCTTGGCTATGCTGCTTGCAGATAAGTGCAAGGATCACACTTCACCTATGATAATTTAACATAATTTTCCTTTTTCTTAAAAGAATTTTTGAAAGTCAATTCTCTTTCATCAAATAGAAAAATGTTCAAAAAAATGTAAGAAAAATGGTCTTCAAGATACTGATAAACCATAAGGTGAGAGCAGCTGTTCCCTTTTTACAGTTTTTCACTTTTAGGGACAGGTCAGGAGTAGTGATGTCATGGATTCCCCCCACCCCAACTAAGTGGGCCTGTGCCTTCTGGGAAGTGGTTTTATAGGGAAGGGAGAAATTTTCTGGTATTAAACCTAAAAGAAACTAATTGTATCACCACTTTTAAGGAATTTATTAGTGCATTTTAGTGGCATGATTTATGAAGGCTCTGAAAAACTAGAAAACAGATGTTCAAAGCTTCTAAATGGAAATATACAGTACATCTGTATTCTTCTGTGCTCTTATATACTTTGGGTGACAACCATCCCAGTCAGGTGGAGGGCTCAAGCACAGAATTAGCCTGGACTCATAGCATAAACACAAGAGGGCAAGGTCTCTCTCTCACACACACACAGTGCCCCAATGCCTCTGAGCCTTATCTAATCTTTCGCAGGTGAAAGCTGCCAGATGAGATTCCAGGGAAATGGACATAGAATAAAGTAGCTGTTTTGAACTCTACATGTGTGGGCTTGATTGTTTGCACTTGACATACATTCTGAAAGAAAAATATGGAAAGATACTTAGTCAGTTTATTATTATTTTTTGCATGAAAGAGAAAAAAGGAAAAATATGTTGGACAAACGTTTATGCAGGGGCTGTTCATCTGTAAATTCTTTACCCTTCATTAAGCATTCTGAGCTTAAAGACAAATCCCTCTCTCCTCTAATTCTAATCCAAATTCTATATTTTATGGATTTAGGTAGCAATTTTGTAACTTCTATGCTGAAGACTCAAGTAGCAGACTCTTCCTGTTCTTTTAAAGGAAAAAAAAAGCCCTGATGGAGATGATTAGAAAACTGTAGAACTGCTGCCTTTTCATGGACCACAAAGTTAGTTCTCCTGACACAATCTAAGGGGGAGGTTTGAGACTTTAATCACTGCAAAAGAGAGGTTTTATTAAGTGCAAATCAGCTTCTGACTAATCAACCAGCAGCAATTGAGGTCCTCAAGGTTTCCTCCTCAATCTAAATGGAGATTACTGAGACAGGAGAAACTCTTTCTATTTCTATTTAAATTACACTCTGCATCTAAGAAAGGGTCATTCATGAAAATGAGAGCTTGGACATTTAGAAAACAATAAGATTTCTGATTTCCATGGACATTTATGAAGTTTTATTTCTCTGTAGTTTATTTCTCTGTAGTCCAGCTAGTCCAATGCTTTTCTGACTTTTTATCTAATCTCTAGCCTAGCAGAAAACTCTCCAAGTTCATAAATATGCCAATAACTATGTCATCTGGAGATGATGGAAGTTAAAGTTCAGCCCTTCAGGATTGGGTGAGGTTGGGAACAGTTGATTTACAACACCAATAAATAAATGTGGCATGTAGAAGTCATTCTGAGCTTTGTTTCTAATCTCTTTCCTGAAGTCTTAGTCTACTATTTGGATTACAAGTAGCCTTCAGGCTACAATCCTGACTGAGACTGGAATTTCCATTGCTAAATGAACTGGTCATGATGCTTCAAGTGACCAGATAGCTTAGCAGCTACAGTTTCAATAGTTCCGGTTGTGGGGACTAGCCAAAAGTTACCCAAAGGATTTTTGTCTAAGGCAAATCTCCCGGTTTCTAGGGTGGTGCCTTAACCACTATACTAAACTGGCTCTCCCTACCTCAAAATGGTCTTTTCCTGGCAATTGTTTCTGGAAAATGTTCCATTGCCACACACACACAAAAAACAAAACCCAACACCTCACGTGCCTGGTTAGGAATCATTTGTGATCCTGGAGTCTCAGTTTGCCCATGACAATAAAGAGCTTACTTGGAAGGAATATATGGTACTATTTTATGCTTCTTTTCTTCTTGCAGGAACAAGCCTCTGCAGAAAGGAAAATACAAGAGCAAGAAAATAAATGTTTGTCATCTCCTCAGAAGTGAGCGGGAGGGTGGGCACAGTGTTGATCTAAGGGTGAGGCATTTACCTTCCTAAAGCTCCACCCACTGGAGAGCTGAATTCAACCTTGACTGGATTTTCCAAAATGCATCAAAGCATCTAGGTAATGTTTGCACAGTTAGTCCTTGTTTCATGACCACCATTGGAACTAAAGTGGTCACTAAGTGAAACCACAACTGTGTTTATCATCTTATTTCAACTTTCCTTTACTTTACAGCTTCCGCTTTAGCTGCATTGGTGAAAGTCAGATGCAAAGAAATCTTTAATGATATGCGGGCAGCTTCCAGAAAGGCTGGTGAATGGAATATTTTGAAAGTAGTTCTGCCATTCAAAGCATGGTTTATAGATCAATTGTCTATTCACTCATTTATATTACTCATTCAGATAAATTCCCTGGCATATTTTATTCAGGATGGAATTACTCATGATAATATTTATGGCCTGAAAATGTAATGAGAAGGATGATGATGATGACGACGACGATGATAATGATAATAATAACAACAACTTTATTGTCATTTTGAATGTATACCAATCAACATACATCAAAATGAAATTTCGTTGCATACCACTCTCAAAGGATCACTACCTCCAATATACACTCCTTGTTCATGGCTAGCTCAAGTTTCAGATCATCCATTTTAGTCTCTAGGGAGCAAACGATGACAAACAGGACAGATGGAAACAGAGCTCCATGTGGATTAGCCCTCAGATTAGCTTGTATTCCTGCACATCATTCTGTCTCTTCCACCTTTTCCTTAAAGGGGCCTCACTCCTTTTCGCCCCTGGAGCATGCTGCCATCACCTCCAACTCCTCCAAAAGCCTCTCTCTTCCTCTGGAGCTGCTGACAGCTTCATCCAGTTAATTTGCTCCATAAGCCCCAGGACATCTCCTCCTCTGCCTTCTTTGGAAACAGCCCTGATTTGCAAAGAAAATGTCAGATCTTGCTGCCGGCAGAACAATTTCAAACAGTGCAAATGACTTTTAACAGTCTCACCAACAGTTCCAAAACAGCTAAAAACTCGCCATGCCAGCAAAGATTGTTGGTCATATGTTAGCTTAGTCCCACTACATTGCTCAAACACATTAAAACCTTCCCAATCATGTGCCCTATATTCCTTATATCCCTCCAAAAACTTTTCACTTTCGAGAGCCAATGCAACCACAGCCGATCCAGGCCACCATCTTAACTAAGGAGGAGGAGGAGTTCAAGAAAGAGTTGAGGGATATTTGAGCTTAGTTGTTTTCTGGTAGATGTTTTATTATCTATACTAGGTAATACCATCAGTGCTGGTCTACAATGATAACTCCAGTTTAAATAACTGCAGTGAGAAACATGATGGATAATATTATAGTCAAGGCCATCTTCACATCTCATCAAAATGTGAAGTAAGGGCTTTAAAAAGGACCATCACAGATTAAGTTGTTATAGCACAGAAGTGTCCCACTTCCAAAGCCAGGGTCAACAGTGTCTGCAGGGGGGAGCAACTGGGTGGGGAGGCAAAAATAGTTTTGTGTCAGTGCAGTTCAAGCTTCTCCTCTGTTGTATGTGCATTTATATGCTACATGCACATATAAAAGGATGGCATTTGGATCACAACAGTTCACTAATGTTTTCAGCATTTTCACAAAAATGGTGGATCCCATGTACATGTTAGACTAGAACACCAATGTTCCCTGTCTTGTCAAGCTATGGCTTAAGGACAGGCAATGAAATACCTGCTTCAGAAATGAGATAAATTTCACACACACACACACACACACACACACACACACACACACACACTTCAGACTGACAGTAGAATTGGGCTTTCTTTATTCTTCTTTATTCTTACCTGTATTATCTAACAGTATCTGTATAAATAAAGATTCCTTTTGGATCATCACATTCTTTACATTAACCTTAATTGGCTAGGCTGGATGAATTTCTTAAACAAGATGAGAAATAGCCATTCCTAAACTGTGAGCCTTTTTGTTTGAATGGAACAATTTTAATTTAATTTTATTTTTTAAAACACACACACACACATATGCACTAGGCAATGTATATACCACAATTATTCTTATAAGGCTGTATTAATGAAGATGAATAATTCATGAATTCAAAAAGTCATTTCTTTTTCATCTGAGACAGTTTATTTGATCAAGACAACTAAGCAAAGATCAGACAAATAAGTATCTGTCAGGAACACTTTATGTATTGGGGATTTTGTCTTGGAGCAATCTGTTCATGCACCCTGAAAATCCAATTTGCAATATTTTCCTTGAAATATATGTAAAAATAAGTTTGTACATAAATGGAATTAAAATGTTTAGTTGGCCAGTGCATGCTATGGGCTACATGTCTATTCCTTAAGAGGGGTTCCAAGTAATGAATACATTGGACAAGAAAATCGATGTCTATTATTATTATTATTATTATTATTATTATTATTATTATTATTATTATTATTATTATTATTATTATTATTATTATTATTCAATGGTGAAAAAAGTAAGGTTCTACATTTAGGCAGGAAAAATCAAATGCACAGGTATAGTATAGGTGGTACCTTTCTCAATAGTAATAACTGTGAGAGGGATCTCAGAGTCCTAGTAGACAATCACTTCAATATGAGCCAGCAGTGTGCTGCAGCTGCCAAAAAAGCCAACACAGTGTTAGGCTGCATTAACAGAGGGATAGAATTGAGCTTCCGGGTGGCGCTTCAGTGTCGTGGACAGTCGGGATCGACTGCCAACCTTCCGATTTTGTGAAAGCCGTGGAGCAGCCGACGATCAGCTGTTCCGCAGCTTAAAAACCCTTCCCCTCGGGTGAAGAGGGGAAGGGGAGTCTCTGGGTAGGGGTAGAGCTTCCCTAGAGCCCCAGAATATACATTCTGGGGCTTGAAGGGTGAGAGCTCCCCCGAAGCCCGGAAACACTCCAGATCGGAGGATTTTTCTGCTTTTAAGCAGAACAAGACGCTGAATCCACTCCTGCTGGATTTGGTTGTTTTTGGAGTAATTGATGCAGGCGGAGCGGATGCGAGAGCATTATAAACAGCATGTATAAGACTTTAACTCTGGATCTTTAACTTTTTTTCTGTTTCAACGATCATTTTAAAAAGGACAGAAAGATGGTGCCTGAGTGATTCTTTGTAACAAGCATTGAAAGTGTCTTTTTTCTCTCTCTCTCAAAGTGAAAGTGATTGTTTGGATATTGAGGAGGAATATTTAAAGTGGATTTTCAGAACTTTAAGATTTTGTTAAATTTTGGAGCTGTTTAAAAGTGACTATAAGACTTGGATATTTAACATTTAAACTACAACTGCAAGTGGGGCGGAAAAGTGAAAGTGTGTAAAGAAAGTTAATTAGGTGCTAAAATGGCTTCCAAACTGCCTAGAATTCCTGTTTCTAAAAGTCCAGGGGCATCACCTTTTCAGCAATTTGGAATTCAATCTTTGGTGTTACCTGCTGTAGCTGATGCACCTCCACTGACTTTAAAAGACTTACAAGATTTTTTAAAAGATGCTTTAAAACTTCAGTCTGAAAAAATATCTGAGTAGGTGGCAGAACTTGCTGATGTGTTCTGTCCCGTAGGCCGCAGATGAGCCGGTCTCGTAGTTGCTCCTCTAAATTTGAAAACTTGCATAGGTGTGCAGCCTGCCTTAGGCCCACAATGAACTCCGATGCTGACTCCCCGGGAAGCTGTACTCTTTGGTCAAACTTGAACCGCCAAACCATCTCAGACATCTTGGGCTAGAAGTGCCCAGTTAGCCTCTTTTTGAGATCTGTGTAAGAGACTGCTTCGATTGGTGTTGGCGTGAAAAGGTTCTCAGCTAAATCAAAGGTAGCAGGGCCGCACACGCAGATTAGCATTGCGGCCTTCAGTCCTTCTTCCACGATCTAATTGGCTCTAAGGTAGTTTTCTACTTGCAAAAGATATGATGGCCATTCGTCCAGGTGTTTCAAGTCAAATTCTCTCAACTTGCCAACCTTCGGCATTCTTTCTTCCTGGTTCCTGCGTTCTCCGGATCCTGCTTCAGGCTCAGGGAATGAGTCCACTGAGCACAAGGTCGCTAGCGTAGCTTCCTAGCCAAACTTGAAGGGGGGGAAATGCCTCTTCCCTCTGGTGTGTGCTGCCTTTCCCTTGTAGACTTCAGCTCTTTATTCAGTGAAGCGGAATCCCACCTTCGTCGCCACTGTTAAATAGCGGGTTCTTTGGTGCAGGAATGAAGATGCAAAGCTGAGTACAGGATAACTCATTGTTTATTTTGTGCTGGAATTGTACTGGGCAAAATGTCTGCAACTAGCCACAATATATAGTCTAGCCCCTAGGTGGCAGCCAATAGGCTTGAATCAACTATTGCCACCTGAAGATAGCCAATTGCAGTGCAGGAGACTTGTAGTCTGGGTTGCTGGAGAGCCATTAGCTGCTCCAGCAACCCTTGTGGTGTTTTACAAGAGCCCAGTACATAACACCACCTACAGGTTAACTAGAGTTTAAGTTTTGGAGAACATCCCAGGTTTTTTCTTTGGTAAACTTCTCACCTCCAATTCTATTTATTCATGATGTTGGAATAGCAGCTGCCTTTTAAAACTTTCTGTACATGTTGTGCCTGTGATTACAGTCATTATGACTGGAAATGCCTACATCTTTCACCACTAGTTGCTACAAGGAAGGTTATTGCAGTGTTCAGTCTTCCCATATTTGCCAGAGTAGGTGTTTTAATGATAACAGCAACATTTAATTATTCCCAAATGGTTCCAGTACCCCTCAGCTATGCTTCAAATACACAGTGCTAAAACAGGCAGCCTTCTTTCTTGAACTACATATTTAAAACTATGGGGTATTCGGTTCAGAATGCTTTTTATAAACTTAACCATTTCAAACAATGGGAGACTGCTTCCCACACGTAAGTCTAATTTTACAAAGTTGCATTTTAATCGCAAATTACTTCTCTCAGGAGATTCAAGATAAGTTATATATATATATATGTTTTCTGAAAACAAAAGGAATGTGGGTTAGAATAGGGCAATTTTCATCTCCCACAACAAGTTTTAACAACAAAGACTGCAGTTATTCACATGGGAATGTCTAGGAATACATAGTCTGCACATTGTACACATTTTACACACTTTGCTAGAGAGATGTTTCCTGAGGCTCCATCACAGATCCAAAAGGTTGGAAGACTAAACCTTTTGTCCTGGTGAACAACCCAGATTGGATCCTGCAACATTATCCTGCAACAATATACATACAGTATATTTGCCTTCATTCATGTCTAGGAATAGCCATGTCATGATTATATACTATAGCAGTATCCAGCCAACTTGGTCAGAAGTTAAGAAACCTAAGTGGGCATTGTATGGAAGTCTAGCAAGAAATCCCACAGCTGTAGGCTAGACTGGAAAATTAATAAGACATTCTGGAAGAGGGCAGTGGCAAACAATTTTTTTAAAAAAATGACATGAAGAGGTCAATGAAGTCACTAGGAGTCAAACTCACCTCGAGGAGGACTTATATTTAACTATATCACTGGTAGCATTTCCCCTGGCAGGAAACTACCAAATAGGTTCCTTTGGATTATCCAGTTCTAAACTCTCCATTCCCTGTATATTGTAACCCCTAGCTCAGCTAATTTTTACTTGGAGGGAGATTGCCCAGTTTCACTGACAAGAAAATTGAACTGTCTCATTTATCAGAACCATGACATAGAAGATGTTTATTCCAAATCCAGATGTTTATTAAAAATTAAGCATATTTCTAAAGAGATTTTTGCAACCTTACAGTATGTTGAGCCCAAGAGATAAATTCTGAACTGTGCCATGTTCCATTTTTTTGCTGTTAGTTACAGTGAGTAGCTCCCTAAAATTTGTGGAGAAAAAGACTTACTAAGATAAGGCAGCAGATTTATCTGAGCTCTAAAGGTATTGGCTCAGTTGAGAGATGAGACGATTGATTTTCTTTTTCCTAAGGATTGGTCCTGTTAGTCTTTTGCAGCAAAGCCAACAAGGACCTTTTCTGGCATAGAGGTCCAAAGCTAGCTGGAATAAATAAAAATAAGATATATATAGTGGTGAAATGATGAAAGCAAGACCTTTTGATACTTGTATCCCGATACAAGTATGCAGGTCACAGGATTTGCATTATGATGTTATTATGTTCCATCACCCCTTCCCCTCTTTGTCCCGGGGCACCTATACTTTATGATACTTTATAGATAAACCAGTTGCATATTGCCTACTATGTTTTTCTGAGATGCATTCTATATCATCAGTTGCACAGAACAGTGGCCTGAAAAACTGCATAGGCACCAAGAAAGAAAAAGGGAAAGTGCTTAAAAACAGAACTGTAAAAATATTCAGGTTGGAGAATCAATTCAAATCATTTAAATTGACTTGGCCAGTCAGCTTTCCAGATAGAATCAGGAAATTGATTTGAATCACTGTACTGAATGGAACCCCTTCATGGATTACTGCCTTGTCGTGGTGAAGGGGCTTGCGTAATTCAATGAAGCTATGAGCTATGCCGTGCAGGGCCACCCAAGACGGACAGGTCATAGCTGAGAGTTCTGACAAAACGTGATCCACTGGAGAAGGAAATAGCAAACCACTCCAGTATCTTTGCCATGAAAACCCTATGGACAGTACCAAAAGGCAAAACGATATGACGCTGGAAGATGAGCCCCTCAGGTCGGAAGGCGTCCAATATGCTACTGGGGAAGAGCAGAGGGCTAGTACTAGTAGCGCCAGAAAGAATGAAGCGACTGGGCCAAAGCCGAAAGGACGCTCAGCTGTGGATATGTCTGGTGGTGAAAGGAAAGTCCAATGCTGTAAAGATTTTTTCTCCATAGGAACCTGGAATGTAAGATCCATGAATCAAGGAAAGCTGGACGTGGTCAAACAAGAGATGACAAGACTGAACATCGACATCTTAGGTATCAGCGAACTAAAATGGACAGGAATGGGTGAATTTAATTCAGATGACCATCAGGTATACTACTGTGGGCAAGAATCCCTCAGAAGAAATGGAGTAGCCTTCATAGTCAATAAAAGAGTAGGAAAATCAATACTGGGATACAATCCTCAAAATGACAGAATGATCTCAGTTCGAATCCAAGGCAAACCATTCAATATCACAGTAGTCCAAGTCTATGCCCCAACCACCAGTGCTGAAGAGGATGAAATTGACCGGTTCTATGAAGCCCTACAGCACCTTATAGAACTAACACCCAAAAATGATGTCCTTATCATCATGGGGGATTGGAATGCTAAAGTAGGAAGCCAAAAGATAACTGGAATAACAGGCAAGTTTGGCCTTGGAGTACAAAATGAAGCAGGGCACAGGCTGATAGAATTTTGTCAAGAGAATACGATGGTCATAGCAAACACTCTTTTCCAACAACCCAAGAGACGGCTCTACACATGGACATCACCAGACGGTCAACACAGAAATCAGATTGACTATATGCTCTGCAGCCAAAGATGGAGAAGCTCTATACAGTCGGTAAAAACAAGACCAGGAGCTGACTGTGGCTCAGACCATGAGCTTCTCCTTGCAAAGTTTAGGCTTAAACTGAAGAAAGTAGGGAAAAGCACTAGGCCAGTCAGGTATGAATTAAATCATATCCCTGTTGAATATACAGTAGAGGTGACAAATAGATTTAAGGAATTAGATCTGATAGACAGAGTGCCTGAAGAACTATGGACAGAGGTTCGCGACATTGTACAACAGGTAGCAACCAAAACCATCCCAAAGAAAAAGAAATGCAAGAAAGCAAAATGGCTGTCTGAGGAAGCTTTGCAAATAGCTGAGGAAAGGAGGGAAGTGAAAGGCAAGGGAGAAAAACATAGATATGCCCAATTGAATGCAGAATTCCAGAGAATAGCTAGAAGAGATAAGAATGCCTTCTTAAATGAACAGTGCAAAGAAATAGAAGAAAACAATAGAATAGGGAGGACCAGAGATCTTTTCAAGAAAATTGGAGAGATGAAGGGAACGTTTCATGCAAAAATGGGCATGATAAAGGACCAAAATGGCAGGGACCTAACAGAGGCAGAAGAGATTAAGAAGAGGTGGCAAAATTACACAGAAGAACTATACAAGAATGAGCTTAACGTCCCAGATAATCACAATGAGGTGGTCACTGACCTCGAGCCAGACATCCTAGAATGTGAGGTGAAGTGGGCCTTAGAAAAGCTGAGCAACAACAAAGCTAGTGGAGGTGACAGTATTCCAGCTGAGCTATTCAAAATCTTAAAAGACAGTGCAGTAAAAGTGCTACACTCAATTTGCCAGCAAATTTGGAAAACTCAACAGTGGCCACAGGATTGGAAAAGATCAGTTTACATTCCAATTCCAAAGAAAGGCAGTGCCAAAGAATGTTCAAACTATCGCACCATTGCACTCATTTCTCATGCTAGTAAAGTCATGCTTAAAATCCTACAAGCTAGACTTCAGCAGTATGTGGATCGAGAACTACCAGAAGTACAGGCAGGATTTCGAAGAGGCAGAGGAACTAGAGATCAAATTGCCAACATACGCTGGATCATGGAGAAAGCTAGGGAGTTCCAGAAAAACATCTACTTCTGCTTCATTGACTATGCTAAAGCCTTTGATTGTGTGGATCATAACAAACTCTGGCAAGTTCTTAAAGAGATGGGAGTACCAGACCATTTTATTTGTCTCTTGAGAAACCTATATGCGGGTCAAGAAGCAACAGTGAGAACTGGACATGGAACCACTGATTGGTTCAAAATTGGGAAAGGAGTCCGGCAAGGCTGTATACTGTCGCCCTGCCTATTTAACTTATATGCAGAGCACATCATGAGAAAGGCAGGGATAGATGAATCAAAAGTTGGAATTAAGATTGCCGGAAGAAATATCAACAACCTAAGATACGCAGATGATACCACTCTAATGGCAGAAAGTGAAGAAGAACTAAAGAGCCTCTTGTTGCGAGTGAAGAAGGAGAGTGCAAAACTTGGGTTGAAACCTAACATTAAGAAAACCAAGATCATGGCATCTGGCCCTCTCAATTCTTGGCAAATAGATGGGGAAGAAATGGAGGTAGTGACAGATTTTATTTTCCTGGGCTCCAAGATCACTGCAGATGGGGACTGTAGCCAAGAAATTAAAAGACGCTTGCTCCTGGGGAGGAAAGCCATGGCAAATCTAGACAGCACACTAAAAAGCAGAGACATCACCCTGTCAACAAAATTGCGTATAGTCAAGGCTATGGTCTTCCCAGTTGCAATGTATGGCAGTGAAAGTTGGACCATAAGAAAGGCTGAGCACCAAAGAATTGAGGCCTTTGAACTATGGTGCTGGAGAAGACTCCTGCGCGTCCCTTGGACTGCAAGGCGATCAAACTGGTCAGTCCTAGAGGAGATCAATTCTGACTGCTCTTTAGAAGGCCAGATCCTGAAGCTAAAACTCAAATACTTTGGCCACCTAATGAGAAGGAAGGACTCACTGGAGAAGAGCCTAATGCTGGGAAAGATTGAGGGCAATAGAAGAAGGGGACGACAGAGAATGAGGTGGCTGGATGGAGTCACTGAAGCAGTAGGTGTGAGCTTAAATGGACTCCAGAAGATGGTAGAAGACAGGAAGGCCTGGAGGAATGTTGTCCATAGGGTCGCGATGGGTCGGACACGACTTTGCAGCTAACAACAACAACAACAACAACTGAATGGAATGTTTCTGAATTAATCTGAACAGTTCACATTTCAGCATATGTGCAGAAAGAGCTTTTTCCAAAGCAGTTTGATCATTTGAACTGAATGCACTCAAGCCAGATATTTGATCTGAACTTCCAAGTTTAATCAATGATTTAAACTGCATTTGAACTGATTTGCACATAATTATTTGAAAGAAAAAAGGAAAGAGTGAGAATTTCCTATGGACAGTGACTGTGAGCAAAACAGTTATTACTACTGGAAAATTAAATTAGTCATTTGGGAACTTTTTAATATTGGCATCAAAGTAACAATTCAGCTTTAAGTAGTAACAATATAATTTCATACACATAAATGCTGGTATAGTACACAAGATGTCAATCACATCTTTCCCAGTAGCAATAATTTCAAGCTTATAAATCTACATTTAGCTAAGCGAATAAATAAAGCAATTGCTGGATGTGAAATATATATTTTACTGAACATTCTATTTACGCTACCTATACATAATTCATATAGTCTCTCATACCTTCTTTTATCCCTGTATATCTTTCTTGGCACCCTTCAAGTTTCTATGCCAAGAAATTTAATGTTTTAAGAAGGATAATTGTACTAAAAATGGGAAACTGTCATTTCAAGCAAAGCAGCACCACAATCTCCATCTACAACAAGGCCTTTGAGACCCACACCGGCCCCACAGGCATTCTTTAAAAATTGCAGTGATGCATGGCTGTGGTCCAGTGCTTTCTTTGGCAATATGCTTAGGTGTCCATGAGAAGACAATGACAAATATGTGTGCGAGTTTGAATGAGATTTAGTGAGAGATTGTTGAATGGTAAATGACTTTTTGTGACTGTCTATGGTCCTCAGCAACCTTTTTGTGAATGCATAATAAACACAGAAACATATCATCAGTCCTTTGTGTGTGTGTGTGTGTGTGTGTCTAAGTTTAGGTGTATCCACCAACCCATTTAACTCTTTCTGATATGCGCAATTAAGCAAAAGGTGAAATGTATGATCAATACCCATGTTTTATTCCATGTTTCCTGCCTCCCTAGAGCATTTGGGGATCCCCTCTGCTGAAACCCAATAATTCATCTGCTGTAAAAAAAAAGACTTTTGAAATGGCTATGCTCCAGCCATTCTTTATTTCTCTAGGAACTGGCAATATATTTCCATTATCTCTGCTGAATGTTAAAGCAACCTTCTCCCTGCAGGTTTTATTAGGAGTTTATAAGCTGTTGAGAAAAATAAAAAGCATTGCCTGAGCTAGTCCAATGCATCTCCATTTACTCCCAATTCATTTGTCTCCTGGCATTTCTTAAACCTTACTGCCATATTATAAAAGGTAGAGATAGATTGAATAAACAGGTATACTGCTGATGAATTGAACCTTATCAGTGAGGAGTCTTACGTAATGAAGATTCAAGGGTTATACTGAAAGGCAATTTCACTCAAACTCAGTTGATAATCCAAAGAATATGAAACTGCAGAATAGTCTTTCTATCCGAGAAATTTGAAATGGGAGGAGAATTATTGATTGATTGATTGAATCAATGAATCAGTGAATTGATTGAAGGGTAATTGAATGGACAACTGCAAGATATCAGAGCTTGGTTTATCAGGCCAAAGGCCAATCTGGTCGGGTATTTTGAATCAGGCCAGATATTTTTGAGAAACTAGTAAAAAGAGAAGGGTAATATAGCACTTTCCCCCTGTTCTAATCAATAATTAGTATTTTTCTCCATGATTTAGGAAGGAGCATACAGACATCAGGATGGATATCTATTGATAGCCTAATATTCCATTAATTTTTCAACCCTTTTTTAAAACCTTCTAAATTGGTAGTTATCATCATTATGTAATTAAGACCTTCCTTTTGTCATTCCCGAATGTCCCTGAATATACAACCAGAGGGCATAATTCAAATCCATTTACATGACAGACTTTGGTGAGTCCCCATTCAGAGCCCCATCAAATATGTTTTTTTCTTGAGGAAAAGTAGTTTAAAAGTAATTTATTTTATTTCAGGACTGTCTGAAGCCCAGGAATGCCCTTCTTTCCACGTGGAAAGAATATACATTTCTTCCTCCAATCTATATATTTGCAAGGAATTTTTTTCAAGGTACATTGAAATCAAATGTGGAAAATAGAATGAAATAATAATTTAAAAGATTAGAAATTCAGGGAGAACAACAATGGGAGAATGGAACTTTAAACTTCCCTATAATTGCTACATAGTTGTGATAGATTAGCACCTGAGGATGTGTTTGCCCCCCTTGCTCTTGGCATTTGAAAAAACTAAAAGCTCATCTTCTTAAACAGGATATGACATTTAAATGGAATGGTGGTTAGGCAGCTTTAGGTGATGTGATCATTACTGGGAGATTGCAAGGTTGCTTCTTGTTGTGGGGCGGGGTAAAGCTAATTAGGAAAGGCTGGAGATTTTCAAAACTGCATCTTCAGTGTTGTTTCAGGAAAGCATTACAGGAATGGTGGAAAGAAATAGAATGTTTATGTGTGTGCATACATATTTTAAAGAAAAACATACAGAAAAAGAAAATAAGGACTACAGAAGATGGACTTCCCACTGTGTTGTGAAGAAGTGTTCAAGCAGGTGACAAGAGTGTGCTCCTGATACATTGGCAGTGGACAATAATAAATGTGTTATAACTGAAGACTCTCAAGAGCCTTAATTAAACATCTTTTCAGCAAGAGATAACTTGTAGCCTTTTGTACATAATCAGAAAAACAAGATTCAGTAGTGTCTTGTGTGTTCTCCTCCAACACCAGAGTTCAATTTACTGATTTCCAAAGTTGTTAAATCCTGGCAACCCATATCTAAATTACCAATTTAGACTGGTGTGTGTGTATACACAAACAGGAAGGAAGTATAGATTTATGTTATGTCTTTTGTGGTTCATTATTGATAAAAAAAACAACCAAAAAACTTTCCTGAGACCCAAGGATATACAATGTCAAGGAACATATTGATTCAATCAGTTCTGCCCTTCTGCCTTCCCCTGAATACACCCAAAGAATATATTTAGTACTGCACTTTTAAGGTGCACCTTTCCTGTGCTGGTGTTTGCTTGACTATAAGCTCAAGAAAATACTAACCCCAGGTATTAGATGTGCTTTTCAAATTGCAAGAACTTTTTTTTTAAAAAAAATCAACTTTCTGTTTAAAAAATAGATATTACTAGTCACAAAATTTATTTAGTCTTACAGAAAGATAGAATTTTGAATGTCTATTGTTTATTCATACTAAAAAGCAATACTCACAAACTGTCTTAGACTGCTAAACAATATTGCAGTGACTGAAGTCAAAAGAAATTGCCTTCACTTTTTAAAAAGCTAATATAGTTGAAAACAAATTTTAAATGCCGAAGCTTTGATCTTTTTGATCTTTTTTTGTAAATCTGAATTCTAAACATCTTAATACGAATACTTTGAAACACTAGTATTATTAAGGACTTGGTTTATGACATTATTTAACTTAAAAGTAGGCACATGAATAAACATTTTAAAATGCAACTATAATGCACTATTGATATACAGTACTGTTAAATATTACATCAAAGGTATACTACTGTCCTATGTCAGTTTGCATGAAATACATCCTTGTTTTTCCTTTCTCAACTTTTTCACTCCGAGCAAGTAGCCCAAAGAGGACTATACTTTATCTTTTTTGCACATAGCACCCCAGTAATTATAAATTGCAGTCAAAATCAGTTTATCATATTCATGGGAATAGAGAGAATCACATTGTGTGATGTTGTCTTTATGCAAATACTGCAAGAGAAGAAAATATTTGTAGTTCAGGGTTGAAGTGTGGAGTCCTTGGCACTTTCTGAGCTTTGTTTTTTCTTTCGGATGTTTCATTACCCAATTAAGTAACATCTTAAATAACTAGAAAGGAGTGGGGTTTGCTCTTTTTAAAATATATATAATAGTTGGCCCTGTCAGTGCTGCTGGAAGTGTTGCTTTCTTCTTGGTAGTTCCTTGATTACATGGTTCCTTGATTAGCAGGAAGTAATGCCCCAGTCAAGGAACTACCAACTCAGCAAACCATCATATAGTAAACAGCAACCTAATCAAGGAACTACTAAGAATAAAACAACATTCCTACTAACAGTGACAGAGCAAGCCACAAGCAAAGAGCAAATCCCACTCCCTTCTAGCATTGAAGATCTTATTGAGGAGGAGAACGCGGACCTGGCCTGCATCACGGAGACCTGGTTGGGCCAAGAGGGGGGTGTCCCCCTCTCGGAACTATGCCCACCAGGCCTCCGGGTGCTTCACCAGCCGCGGGCCCAGGGCAGGGGTGGGGGGGGTGGCGGTTATTATTATGGAGAGTCTTTGTCCGTGAGTGGCCACTGTCCCTCAGATAGGCGGGTGTGAGTCTTAGAGTTCAGTTGGGCCTATTGATTACGTACCTGTCTCCCAGCTGCGTGTCATCGGCCCTGCCAAAGCTCCTCAATGTCTTGCCTGGGTAGGCGATTGAGTTCCCCAGGCTTATAGTTCAATTTCAATCTGCCTTCCGTGGGTGAGGTGTCTGAGTTGGCCCGGGAGTTCATGGCTTCCATGACGGCCATGGACCTGACTCAAATAATTCAAGACCTGACCCATAATGGAGGGCACACACTCGACCTAGTTTTTATCTCTGGGCAGTGGATTAATGATCTAGGTAAGGGGGATTTAACTATCCATCCCCTATCATGATCCGATCATTTCCTTCTCCAGCTAGACTTTCAGTATGCCACCCCCCGCCGCTGGGAGGTGGAAACAACCAGGTGGTTCCACCCCAGATGCCTGATGGACCCTGAGAGGTTCCGGACGGAGAATGGGACATTTCCTGCTTCCCTTGCCCACGACTCTGCCGAGGCCCTAGTGGTAGCCTGGGAGAGGGCTGCTGCTGAGGCCTTGGATCGAGTTGTGCCCTTGTGGCCTCTGACCCAGCGCAGATACCGGGTGGCCCCCTGGTTTACCGAAGGACTCTGAGAGATGAAGCACCGAAAAAGATGCCTAGAGAGCTGTTGGAGGTCCAGCAGATGCAAATCTGATCGAACATGGTTAAGAACTTGTCTTAAGTTTTACCTAGTGGTGATGGAAGCAGCAAAGCGTGTTTACTTTTCCGCTCTCATTGCGTCTGCAGATAATCGCCCAGCTGCCCTGTTTAGAGTGACCCACTCACTGCTTAACCAGTGACCGAGGGATGACCCCTTGCAGGGTAGGGCTGAGGAATTTGTTCAGTATCTGCAGGACAAAATCGCTCAGATCCGGACTGATTTGGACTGCAACTGGGCGGAATCTGACGAAGTGGAGAGGGCAGGTCTTGGTCATACCATTTGGGGTGAATTTGACCCTGTGACTTTGGATGATGTGGACAGGATTATGCGTAAGCTAAGTGCTGCAACTTGTTTATTAGACCCATGTCCCTTCTGGCTGGTTTCGGCCGCTAGGGAAGTAACAGGGGGCTGGCTCCAGGCAGTTGTCAATGCTTCATTGATGGAGGGTGTCTTCCCCTCCGCCTTAAAAGAGGCGGTGGTAAGGCCCCTCTTCAAGAAGCCTGCTCTGGACCCAGCCTCGTTGAATAACTATTGTCCTGTCTCCAACCTTTGCTTTGTAGTGAAGGTTGTCGAGAGTGTTGTGGCACGTCAGCTTCCGCAATTCCTGGATGAAGCGGACTATCTGGACCCGTAACAGTCCGGTTTCAGACCCGGTTACAGCATGGAAATGACATTGGTCGCGCTGGTAGATGATCTCTGGCGGGCCCAGGACAGGGGTTGCTCCTCTGTCCTGGTCCTACTTGACCTCTCAGCGGCTTTTGATACCATTGACCATGGTATCCTGCTGTGATGGCTTGAGGGGTTGGGAGTGGGAGGCACTGTTTTACAGTGGTTCTCCTCCTACTTCTCGGGCCATTCGCAGTTTGTAGTGGCAGGGGGGCAGAGATCTACCCTGAGGCCCCTCACTTGTGGGGTACCTCAGGGGTCGGTTCTCTCCCCCCTCCTGTTCAACATCTATATGAAGCCACTGGGTGAGATCATCTGTGGCTTTGGGGTGAGGTATCACCAATATGCCGATGATACCCAGTTGTTTATCTCCACCCCGAGCCAACCCAGTGATGCCCTTGACGTGATGTCCCGGTGCCTGGAGGTGGTGCGGGTCTGGATGGGAAGGAACAGGCTCAGGCTGAACCCCTCCAAGACCGAGTGGCTGTGGATATTGGCATCTTGTACTGTCCAACAGGTTCCATCTCTTCTGATGGGGGGAGCTATTGCCCCCCTCAGAAAGGGCCCACAACTTGGGTGTCCTCCTGGATTCATGGCTTAATTTGGAAGATCATCTAACTGCCATGACCACGGGGGCTTTTGCACAGGTTCGCCTGGTACGCCAGTTGCGCCCCTTTTTGGACCAAGATGCCCTATGCATGGTCACCCATGCCCTTGTCACCTCTCACCTGGATTACTGCAATGCTCTCTACATGGGGCTGCCCTTGAAGTATGCCCGAAGGCTTCAACTGGTGCAAAATGCAGCTGCGCGGGTGCTTATGGGAGTATCTCCTGTGCGAGCTGCATTGGCTTCCGGTTACCCTCCAGGTGCGATTCAAGGTGCTGATAATCACCTTTAAAGCCCTACATTTATTTATTTTATTTATTTATTTTATTGGATTTATATACCGCCCTTTCCCGAAGGACTCAGGGCTGTTTACAGGGTATTTAAAACAAAGATTGATACAAAAGTTAAAAACAATTAAAAAAGATTAAATCAATCCCTGAAAAAATATAAAAACCCCAATTAAAATTAAAATTCTCAGCCTGGGCCGGAGACCTCGAAGAGCCAGGTCTTCAGGTCCCGGCGAAATGAACGAAGGTTGGGGGCAGTCCTAAGCTCCAAGGCAGCTGGTTCCAGAGGGCAGGCACACCCACTGAGAAGGCCCTCCCCCTGGGTGTTATCCACCGCCAATCTTTTACCGGTGGCACCCTGAGAGAGCGCACTGGACGAAGGGAACTTGATGCTGGCAGCAGGTGTTCTCTCAGATATCCCGGACCCAAGCCATTTAGGACTTTATAGGTCATCACCAGCAGCTTGAATTTCACCCAGAGGGCAACCAGGAGCCAATGCAGCTCACGGAGTAGAGGTGTTACATAGGAGTATCGGGAAACACGCATCACAACTCGCGCGGCTGCATTCTGCACCAGCTGAAGCCTCCAAGTGGTCCTCAAGGGCAGCCCCATGTAGAGAGTGTTGCAGTAGTCTAAATGGGAGGTCACGAGCACATGAGTGACTGTGCGTAGGGCATCTCGGTCCAGATAGGGTCACAACTGGTGCACCAGGCGAACCTGGGCAAAAGCCCCCCTGGTCACGGCTCCTATATGGTCTTCAAAATTGAGCCGTGAATCCAGGAGGATGCCCATGTTGCGAGCCCTATCAACAAGGGGGGGAGTAACACCTCACCCCCCATCGTTAAAGGTGGAATAGTCTGGTTAACCCGAGATGCCAGTATGCACAGCCACTCAGTCTTGGCAGGATTGAGACAAAGCCTGTTTCTCCCCATCCAGACCTGGACCGCCTCCAGGCAATGGGACATCACGGCGAGGGCATCGCTGGGTTGGTTCGGGGTGGAGAGAAAAAGTTGGGTATCATCAGCGTACTGATGATACCCCACCCCGAAACCATGAATGATCTCACCCAGCGGCTTCATATAGATGTTGAACAGGAGGGGCGAGAGAACCGACCCCTGAGGAACTCCACAAACGAGAGGCCTCGGGGTGGATCTCTGCCCTCCCATCAACACCGACTGCGAACAGCCCAGGAGATAGGAGGAGAATCACCGTAAAACAGTGCCTCCCACTCCCAACCCCCTGAGACGCTGCAGTAGGATACCATGGTCGATGGTATCAAAAGCCGCTGAGAGATCTAATAGGATTAGGACAGAGGAACAACCCCTGTCCCAAGCCTGCCAGAGATCATTCACCAGCGCGACCAATGCCATCTCCATGCTGTGTCCAGGCCTGAAACCCGATTGGTACGGGTCCAGATAATCATTTTCCTCCAGGAACAGAGGAAGCTGATGCACCACCACACTCTCAACAACCTTCGCCAAAAAGTGAAGTTTGTAGACTGGACGATAGTTATTTAGAACAGCCAGGTGCAGGACAGGCTTTTTGAGGAGGGGTCTCACCACCGCCTCCTTCAAGGTGGCAGGGAAGACACCCTCCTTCAAAGAAGCAGTTATTGCTGCCTGGAACCAGCCTCGTGTCTCCTCCCGGGCCGCATAAACCAGCCAGGAGGGGCACGGATCCAACAAACAGGTGGTGGAGCTCAGCCTCCCCATGATCCTGTCCACATCATCAGGGGAAACAGGATCGAACTCAGTCCAGATAACATGCTCAAGACCGTCTGATTCCTCCAGTTCAGACTCCGCCCGGTCAGAGTCTAAGCCGGCCTGGATCTGAGCGATTTTGTCCATCAGATGATGACTAAACTCCTCGGCCCGTCCCTGTAAGGGATCCTCCCTCACTGTTCTGTACCAGCCTGCTACCGGCCCTGCAGAAAAAGCAGGGACAACCCCCTTTACAAACAGCAAGAGGCTGGAATAAAGCCTGCCAAATTTATTAACATAAAACAGAGCAAAACAAGACACCAACCATGAAACAGGAGCTATGAAACAGGAACTATTCAAGCGGTTGCCTTCAGCAAACCAGCCCTCCCACACATTCCCCTTTTATACAGTTCAGGGCATGGCTTCTCTCTGCCTCCTTCTGAGGTGCCCCATTGCCTTCCTCTGTTTACTCCTGATTGACTGCCTCCTGCGTCGAGCGTCCTTGAACAGGGCCAGCTGTGGGTCATCTTCATCCACGCTGTCAGGCTGTAAGTGAGGGTGATGGGTATAGAACCAAGCGCCATCTGGAACCGTTCCGGGTCCATTAGGTGCCTGGGGTGGAACCAGACAGGAACAACAGGTCGAGAGTGTGACCCCCCCACATGAATTACTTGGGTCAGGCCCATGGCCATCATGGAACCCATGAACTCCCGAGCTAACTCAGACGACCCTCCCAGTGAAGACAAGTTGAAGTCCCCCAGAACTATAAGCCTGGGGAACTCCACCGCCAACCCTGAGAGGGTGTCGAGCAGCTCGGGCAGGGCTGTTTCCACACAGCTGGGCACCAGGTATGTGAGCAACAAGCCCAACTGAGCCCGAGGGCCACATCTCAGGAGGAGGGACTCACTCCCGGCCATCTGGACAATGGTGGTTTCCCGTGGGCATAAAGTCTCCCAGACAACCACCGCCACCCTACCACCCCTGCCCTGAGCCCGTGGCTGGTGTAGCACAAGAAAACCTGGCGGGCATAACTCAGTCAGAGGAACCCCTCCCTCCGAGCCCAACCAAGTCTCCGTGATGCACGCCAGATCCGCACATTCCTCCTCAAATAAACCAGCCTAAGCTCAGGGGCCTGATCACCCTCATCCCTGGGCAAAAGGGTGCTAACCGGAGGGTCAGAGCACACCACCGCTTGAAGACAGTGGGGGCGCGATCCCAGATGTTGATGTGGCCCTCCGTGCAACCACCTGCTGCCATTCCGTATCGTCGTGGGGATTTGAAGCCCCACCCCAGCATTCACAGAACCAGCAGCCTCCACCCTCAACCCCATCTCGTCAGGACCCCTAACAGGTCCAGTTAATAATTCCCTCCCCACCCTACTATCCCTCCCTCCCCCTCCCTAACATTTTAAAATAACCGGCTAAAAATGTATCAGGGGCCTCTTAACACATCTCAACCCGAGGCCCAGGGTACTTGTGAGACCACCTGCTGCCAATGTCAACCTCCCATCACCCGGTTCACTCCCACAGAGTCGGCCTCCTCAGGGTGCCGTCGGCCAGGCAATGCCAGCTGGCGACCCCCAGGGGGAGAGCCTTCTCTGTGGGTGCACTGACCCTCTGGAACAAACTGCCCCCAGAGCTGCGGATGGCCCCTGACCTTCAGTCCTTCCGCTGTGACCTAAAGACCTGGTTATTCCAACAAGCGGGCCTGGACTGATCATAGTTTTAAAATTTGGTTTTTTATTGGTTTAAATTGTTCTTATTTCTTATATTGTTTAATCCTCTTTTAATTTTTGCATTTATATCTTTTAACTTTTTATTGTTGTGAGCCACCCTGAGTCCTCAGGGAGAAATATAAATTTAATAATTATTTATTTATTTATTTATATTTATTAAATATAAATTTAATAACCCTTAACCTTAACCTAGTTGGGTAATGTCTGCAAGGTAAAAATAACAAGTTTATGTACTTGCATTAGATATTAGGATGTAAATAAATAATGATGGCATTTATGTGATGCCACTGCATACACATAATTTTGACACCATCATAATGATGGTAAGTGAACACCTGTCCAGCCTAGATGAGTTCAAATCACCAGGACCAGATGGATTACACCCCAAAGTTCTCAAGGAACTGGCAGACGTGATCTCAGAACCACTGAACTATATTTTTCATAGATCCTGGACCACTGGGGAACTACCAGAGGACTGGAAGAGAGCTGATGTAGTTCCCATCTTCAAAAAGGGAAAAAATAGATCCAGGAAACTACAGACCTATCAGCCTGACCTCAATACCTGGGAAGATTCTGGAAAAGATAATCAAACAAGAAATCAGCGAACACCTTGATGCAAACAAAGTGATCACTAAAAGTCAACATGGGTTTGTCAAAAACAGATCATGCCAGACAAATCTTATTACATTCTTTGACCAAGTGACAAAACTAGTGGACCAGAGGAATGCTGTAGATATAATTTACTTGGACTTCAGTAAGGCATTTGATAAAGTAGATCACAACCTACTACTTGATAAGATAGAAAAATGTGGGTTAGACAGCATCACCACCAGATGGATTCACAGCTGGCTGACAGGCCGTACTCAGCGTGTGGTCCTCAATGGAACTGCATCTACATGGAAGGAAGTGTGTAGTGGGGTGCCCCAGGGCTCTGTTCTGGGCCCAGTGCTCTTCAATATCTTCATCAACAATTTGGATGAGGGGATAGATGGGGAACTCATCAAATTTGCAGACGACACCAAGCTGGCAGGAATAGCCAATACTCCAGAAGATAGGCTTAACATACAGAAGGATCTAGACAGACTCGAACACTGGGCACTATCTAACAAAATGAAATTCAATGGTGAAAAAAGTAAGGTTCTACATTTAGGCAGGAAAAATCAAATGCACAGGTATAGTATAGGTGGTACCTCGCTCAATAGTAGTAACTGTGAGAGGGATCTCAGAGTCCTAGTAGACAATCACTTCAATATGAGCCAGCAGTGTGCTGCAGCTGCCAAAAAAGCTAAGACAGTGCTAGGCTGCATTAACAGAGGGATAGAATCAAGATCAAGTGAAGTACTAATACCACTTTACAATGCTTTGGTAAGGCCACACCTGGAATACTGCATCCAGTTTTGGTCACCACGATGTATAAAAGATGTCGAGACACAGAAGAGTGATGAGACAATTGCTAGCTGAACAAAGAAGCTACTCCTTTTTGGTTACTTTCTCATTTTTGCATGGGTTTCTCAAGCTTAATGCCACAGAATAGCAATCTGCAAGTATATGCACATTTCTATGTCAAGCTGCCAGAACAGGGATTGATGTTGTTCTTTTATTTTATTGCCAAAATTGCAGCCAGCAGTTTGCAGATGGAGAGCATGTAATCAGAGTTTAAATTGGCTAACTTTAACAACTGTTTAGGTATCATTGTGACCATTTGGGAGTGGGCTTAATGTTGGCAGAAATCTTGTTTGATATGCATACAGGCAATCTTGAAGTAGAAATACAAGCTGTATTGTAAGAAAATTCTTGTTTGATATTAGGATAAAGCAATACTAGGTACAACAAATAGCTATCCCCAAAAATTGAAATTACAAAAATAAAAAGACTATTTGAGATGGTGATTTGCAACATCTCATGTTTATCAAATTAAAGTCTCAAAGAAGGGAGCATCTGAAATATGGTTTCTTTCTCAATGTTTATTAATTTTAAGTATGAGGGGATAATAAAAAAATGAAGAGGAGGAAATCCTTTTTGCTTAATACTTTTGGTTGGCATAAAAGTAAGTTCTGAGATTGCCATCTGTCTAGAACACAGGTATCAAACTCGCCGCGTCACATGATGTATCATGATGTATCGTGATTTTTTTCGCATTGCTGGAGCTGGGGTGGGCACGGCCTCTGCATGATGTAACTGGCCTGTGGGCTGGCAGTTTGACACCCCTGGTCTAGAATGAGAAGGGAAAAGTTTTTCAGTGTAGCTAGTCAGATTGCCTATATGTACTGTAAATATAGCTGCAGTCCAGTAGAAGGCTGCCAACTTAAGTTGAAAGAGGCTAGATATGTTGGAAGTAACCTATATGTAACATTGTTGTTTTCAGTGAAAACAACATATGTTACATATGTAACATATGTAACATATGTTACATATTCTGCAATATACATAAAGTTTTGCATTACATCCACTGTAGCTCTGTGCCATGAGCTATAATTTCATAGGGATTATAGCATTTTGGTCAAAATACTTGAAGGGTACCAAGTTGCTAAGCACTAATGAATGCAATGGCTGTGTGTAAAAGCAGGGTGCAGTCATCCCTTCTTAATTTGATGCCCTGCAGATGACTGACAATTATCATCAACTTGCATGACTTTCAGTCTAAGTCGGAAGGGCTAGCATAGAAACTGCAGGATCATTGTTGTTGTGGCTGTAGTTGTTTTGATTCTGTTAGATCTGCCTGATTCCAAAAGACCTTTGGGCAACTCATAATATAAAGAAAATAAGATAAAAAAATATAATCGGGCAAATGAAAATACAATAAAGGAAATAAATAAGTTTCAAAATCTTGACAACCATTCTCAAAACCCTTGCATCATATCATAAAGGCATTTAATGGGTTTCACCCCGCTCCAAACTTTGGGACAGCAGCCTGACCTTTAAGGTCTTCTGGAATGCCATTAGCGTGAGCAATTGCAGATCTCAGGGAGACCGTCATTCTTCTGAGAAAATGTCAACTATGCATGGATTATAGACTGAATATTTATCTCACTATATTTGGAAATGCTGTGCCTGGAAATAGACGTTGAGAAAGAACACTGCAGAAGATTCAAACAAAAATAACTGCATGGAAATGTTCAGTAGCTTTGTAAGCTCTTTGTATCATCACTGTTTTTTTATATTTGATTGATATATATCCTTTTTAGGGAAGATGGCTGACATGCAACTTGATTGTAAGATTTAAGTTATTTAAAAGATATTTTAGTTAGTAGACCAAGTGGATTTATGGAAAATTGTTTCCATCTGTTGCAGAGCTATGTAGGAAAAGAAACACGGGTAAAGGAGAACATCTGTGAACTTTTGGGTCACCAAAAACTCATCCTTGAAGGTGTCAATTCAGGGATGTGTGAGGAGATAAAACATTCTTCTGGGATGAATTTCTCACCTATTTAGATTCATAGGTTTGTGACTCAAAATATTTGCTCAAGGCCTGGTAATAAGGAAAGTACAGTATCATATTACTTTCAGTACTTGCAGTGGAAGAGGACATTGCCTGCTGCTTCTTTGTAGCCCACAAGATTGTTTCTTCTTGACTGAGAAAGAGCAGCTTCTAATGACCTCTCACTTTGCAAGCTGTGCTTTTTTCCATCTCAAAATACCAATCATTGCACACTGGGTACATTGGACTGAAATGAACAGATGAAATATAACAGGAGAAATATAAAGATCTGCATCTGAGCAGGGGGAGAAAAGATGCAGATATGGGATAAGAGAAAGTTTCCTACTTATTCAAAATTGATATTTCTTTTACATTGGTCAGTAAGGTCCCTGTAGCAATTTACAGAACAGTAAAATTAAAGTTAGAAGCACCTCTTTTCTTTAAAGAATTATTTTCAACATTGATCTTATTGTATGTGAGCCACAAAAATGAACATTTGTTCAGAGAAAAGGTGGAATGGCAAAAAGTTTACTGAGTTAACATTATAAAGTGTTAAAATATACAGAGGAATGTACTGTAATATGTTTAATCAAATTAATAATAGTAGTTATGTCAGGAATTTACAAAAATTAATTTACAGTGTAAGACATTTGTTCTTCAAGGTAAGTTCAACCAGGTTCACAATTTCTCCAGTTCACAATTTATAGCTGAGATGTGAAATCTCTAAATTACTGGCCTAATCAGTCCCACCAGGCTGGATTTCCCAGCTTGCATGGCTACAGTTTTATTCTTAAATCCTTTCCATTGGTCTCTGTTTTGCCATTCAGGAGAATAAGAAAAATACAGGATAGAGAAAGCTGTTAGAAGTTGATCTTGCCAGCAATGAGTATCAGAAAGATCAGCACCACCTTCTCTGGGCCCCAGTTCTGAGTGCAGAAGCCACTTTGGTGTAGTGGTTAAGGCATAAGGCTACAAAGTGGGAGACTGGGAGTTCTAGTCCCACCTTAGGCATGAGTCATCTGGGTGACCATGAGATGACTCTCAGCCCTAGGAAATAGGCAATGGCAAACTACTTCTGAAATTCTCACCAAAAGAATTGCAGGGATCCTCCAGATAATTCCTTGGAATCAAGATTGATTTGAACATACCAAGGAGGAAATAAAGTAGACATAAGGATAATGCCTCTGTGCAGAAGTAAATGAGGAAGAGCATGGAATTTATTTTCAGATTTATATAGACAACCATCTCAAAAATGTAACTCTGGATGATGTACAATAACAGTCAAACAATTAAAACAGTCAAACCAATTAAATTTACAAATAATATTAGAATAAGAACAAAACCATGGGAGAACAGATCAATATCCATCCTACATACTAATGTAACCATCTCATGGGTTTACTATTTCTCTGGGATGCCCAAGCCTGCTGAAAAAAAGTTTTCAGGGATTTCATAAATGCTAGTAAGTCAAGGCTAATCTCACCTTGGGCAGAATGATGTTTCAAAGCTGCCATTGCAGAAAAGGCCAGCGTCCTGGTTCCCATCAAATAAAGCTCTTTAGTAGATGGGATCCATAAAATGCTTGTCTTGCCAGATTTGATGAGACAGATAGATGTAATTGGGAGATTACCTGATAACCTAGCAATTAATGTAGCTCACAAAAAACCATTATAGCATGTGCCACCATCACCGTTTGCACCAGTTGACGCTTCTGAATGTTCTTCAAGGGCAGCCTCATGTAGAGTGCATACAATAGTCCCTTTGAGAGATAGCCAGGGCATGAGTAATTATAAGAAGTACCTTATGATCCAGCAATGGGAGCAACTGGTGCACAACATGAAGCTATGCAAAGGTCCTCTGTTCTTCAAGCGGGAGATTTGAGTCCAGAAGGTCATGCACAGATGATAAACCCCAGGAGTTTCATGCAGATGTTGATCAGGAGTGAAGTGAGTACCAAACCCTGTGGCATCCCACATAATAGGATGAGACTTCTCTCCCCCAATTAACACTGATATATCTGTCCCTTAGAAAGGAAGAAAACCAGCCCAATACAGTGCTTAGAACCAATCCAGAAGGCTACCTTGGTCCATAGTATCAACGGCTGAGAATTCAAGTAGAACCATGATGGATGCACTATCCTTATCCCATTCCAACCAGAAATTATCCAGTGCCATTTCCATCACAAACCCAGGCCTGAAACTTGACTTAAAAGAATATGGATAATCCACTTGACCCAGGATCCACTGAAGTGGATGCATAACCACTATCTCTGCTAAGAAAGGGACATCGAAAACTGGACTGAAATATTTTCTTGAGGAAAAGGCAAACTATTGCTTCCTTAAAAGGAAGAGGAACAACTTCCTCTCTCAAGGATGAATTCACCATTGTTAGAGCTCACCCACATAAGCTTTAGCTAGCCAGCAGGGACATGTATCTAATGAGCAAAGGGCCAAGCTTGCCGTCACAGGAACCTTGTCCACTTCCTCAGGCCCAACAGGTTGAAATTGTTCCCATAAAACAGAGGAAGACTCTGAGGAATCTTCATCAGACCTGCCTCATATCGGAATATATTTGAGTGACTTTTGTCCAACAGATACTCTGAAAATTCTTCTACACAGCCTTCCACCCTCTTTTCCTCCTCACTCTCCTCTCTGTTAAGAATACAGATATGATGGAAGAGCAAAACCGCCTGCCCTGCAATCCTGCACTTACCTTCAGCTGGCTCACCCTTGTTGAATTCATTCTGATTGAACAAGCTGAAGTATTTGGACCAGGAAACCTATGCCAACCACTTAATAAGCATACTTAAATGAATAAATAGTATTCATCAATTTATATTTCCAAGAACATTAAAAGTCATCCAAGCATTCCATTTCCCATTATGGCCAAGCAGGAAACCATAAGTAGACATGAGTATGAAATATTACTATTCTGCTAATGTTTCCCAGAAGCTAGTATTGCACAGCACACTGCCTTTGCTACTCTCAGTAAAATGTAGATATCAGCCATAGGTTGCCTTAGATAGCTATAAAACAGTTATGGCCTTAAATTGCTTTAAATCTCCCATAAACCATCTGGTGGTTGTGTACATTACTACATCTTCTGGAAGCAAATCCCACAATTTAACTATAGAATAGGTGAAGAAGTTTTTTTTTTCATTTTTATGTGTCTCTCAGAATGTAGATTGGATTTGTTTGTCTATCAGTTTTTGGCCTTACTAATACTAGTTATATCTTCCTCTCAGGGCATTTTGGTATGCCTTATTTTATGCTTGCATATCTTTTGTGTAGGGTTGTGTTCCTTCTCCTGCCTAATATTTCCATAGAAATTCAATTTTCTTAAAGAAAGCGTCTTTCTTTTTCCTTCTCTCTCTCTCTCTCCCCCCCCTCCTCCCCCCCAGATTTCTTGATGTCACTCAATGCTGGAAACCTTCTGGACTTGATATGTTTCTTGACCTGTAATACATGCTGTAGCTAAACTTCTCTTATTGTAGTTTTGAGTCATCCTCAAGAGTCCTAGAAAGGTTTGATCTCTTTTCTCTATCAAAGATATTGATGAAGCAACTAACAAATAAAAAATAGGAATGCATTTATTTTTTTAAAAAAATCAACAAAATGTTACAGAGTAAAATAAATAGAAGGGTAAAAGGGCACATCTTCACAAATGGCTTATGACTTTCAAACTTTGATTCTGTGTTTATGGAGTGGCAGAGCGTATCTACAAGATTTTTGGACATCAGAATATAAAACTTTGCTATGAAAACCTGAAATAACATCATATTCATTTCTCTATTACTAGAAAAATTGTCCTAGCTAGCCACTGAAAGCTTTTACTCCGTACCTTGGGTCCTGACAGTCCAAGTATTCCACGATTCTTTTAACCATGTTCCTATTTCTTTGTAAATTGACTGTTGCCATTGGAGCTACCCTAAACTTTTCTCTTTAAAATAAAGCAATTTCTTCTGGTTCCCACATGTAAAATCATTAACCACACTTGTAATCCAAAATCAACAAAAACTGGTACAGCATCATCTCTTGCAGCTGAAGATAGCAGACTAGCTTATGAAGTGGAGCTGAAAAGGTAGGCACAAATCACATCAATTACTGTAGGTGAATATGCTCCACCTTAGTGATTCATGAAGACAAGATTCTTTTCTTCATTGAAATAGTTTGTAATACATGAAATGCCATTTCTGCTGTCTTTGTGAGTTGGAAAAAATATCCACTTCCTCTAGTAGTTAGAAATCATATTTGGAACTGTTGGTGAGACCGTTAAAAGTCATTGGCGCTGTTTGAATTTGTTCTACCAGCAGCAAGATCTGACTGCTGGCCCAGTGATGGATTCTATTGCAAATCAGGGCTGTTTCCAGAGGAGGCAGAGGAGGAGAGGACCTGGAGCTTATGGAGCGAAGGAACTGAATGAGGCTGTCGGCAGGCCCAGAGGAAGAGAGAGAGGCTTTTGGGGGAGTTGGTGGGGGCAGCAGCGTGCTCCAGGGGCGAAAAGAAGCAAGGCCTCTTTAAGGAAAGGGTGGAAGAGTCAGGATCAGAAAAAGGAAAGAAGGTGAGGTTGTCAGAATACAAGCTAACTTGAGGGCTAATCCACATGGAGCCCCATTTCCATCTGTCCTGTTTGCCATCGTTCACTCCCTAGAGACTAAAATGGACAATGTGAAATTTGAACGGGCCCCGAACAAGGAGTATATATCGGAGGTGGTGACCCTTTGAGAGCTGTATGCAACAAAATTTCATTTTGATGTATGCCGATTGGTGTACATTCAAAGTGACAACAAAGTTATCATCAAATGAAATGGGCCACTCTCCTCAGCTGTTTAAAAGGAAGATGGGATGCATGACCAGTAGGTTTCTTTGTCTTTATACACATCTTCATTGAATTGCTCTCTTCAAAAATTTCCATAGTCCTATAAATATTGCATGGTATGCAATGTGTCTCATTGCAAAGAGTAAAAAGGATGATCTTTGTAACTGAAGCAATGAGAAGGGAACCACTGCTTATCTCCATATGATGAGACAGAATTATGAAATATCTCAGACACACACCCTTCTTACTCATGTGAATATAAAAGAAGAGAAACACAACAAGATTTGGTCTGCTTTGTGGGACTGACACACATGGAGGTCTTTTCACCAATATTTTGCTGAATTTCTTGCTCCGAGCTGTTTATAGTCTACCACTTGAATTCCCTCACTCTTGCTTTTCTGATCCTAATAATAGGACCAGCCTTTCTTGCTGTTATCATTGCCTGCATGTGAAATATTGCAGAATCAGCAGACAAAAAGATGTAGTCCTATAGCAACATTAACATCTGGTTTTTAAACTTTCCAGCTGAAACATGTGTTTGTACCAGGACATGAACCCTATGTATAAAACATGTACAATGCCAGTACAGTAAATAGCTATCAGAGTAAAAAAAAAAGTTAAACTAAAGGGCTAGGGAAAAATGTGAGTGCTTTCTTGGGGATCTAAATGTAACTTTTAATCTAGCTCCTTTCAGATGTTTTGGGTTACAATTTTAAGCAAACTTGCATTGGACTGGATTGATGGATATTGTCTGGAGACACCAGATTTGAGAAGGCCAGATGGGTTACATATAATCCAAATTTGTTAGTTAGCTGCCATCAAATAGGTTCAGCTCTTGGTAACTGCAGGAAGTAAAGCTTGTCATATTGACCCATCTTTATTAATAATTCATTGCTTTTCCAAGGACAACACAATTATTTCTTTGATCATCTTCTTCCATCTTATCCATTATTTTCTCCTTCTATTTCTGACAGCCTTAGCGAATATAATTGTTTTTTTTCTAATCCATCATCCTTTCAAATCACAAGCTTGTTGATCATACCTCAAGGGATCAGTCAGTCTTTGTTTGGTTCAGGACTGATTGATTGATTTTTGCACTCTTAATAACTGTCTCCAAATCCATAATTCAAAGGCATCTATCTTTTTCTCTTACCCTTTTCCTATGTCCAGCTTTAACAGCAATGCTTTACTATTAAAAAGACCATTGTTTTAAGTTTTCTTATTTGTGTTGGCATTGAGATGTCCTTATTCTTCAAGCTCTTGTTTAAGAGTGACATTGCCTTTCTTGCTAGGATTAATTAACTTCTCCAGCATATTGTCCTTCTTGATGTATTCTTAAACCTAATAAAACAAAACTTTCTACCAGGACCTTTCTGCACAAGGTCTCTAGGTGGTTTACAATAAAACATAAAATTAAATTACAATTGATAAATATTAAAATGTATTAACAACAACTATTAAAAAACTGTTTTAGGAGTATGTTTCAACAGTTGCTTTATATCTTTTTAATAGCCAATCCAACTTAGCAAAGAGCGCATTCCAAAAAAAAAGAACAAAAATGTAGTGACTATTCTTCAGTTGCACTTCAGTTGATTTTAATGAGCAAGGAAATAAATAAAAAATTAATCATAGGTTCAATTCCTCCATGCTGGGTGGGTTCCAGATATTAAGAGCACACTTAATGATAGGTTGCTACAAATGATGGGACCTTATACATTGTATCCTGAAATCCCAATTTTGCCTGGTTTGCTTCAATTTCTTAACTTTTGCCTATATCCCAAGAAGGGACGCGGTGGCTCAGTGGGTTAGGATGCTGAGCTTGTTGATCAGATGGTCGGCAGTTTGGTGGGTTGAATCCCGAGCGCCGTGTAACAGAGTGAGCGCCTGTTACTTGTCCCAGCTTCTGCCAACCTAGTAGTTCGAAAGCACGTAAAAATGCAAGTAGAAAAATAGGGACCACTGCGGTGGGAAGGTAACAGCGTTCCATGCGCCTTTGGCATCTGGTCATGCCGGCCACATGACCACGGAGATGTCCTCAGACAAGCGCTGGCTCTTCGGCTTTGAAACGGAGATGAGCACCTAGAGTTGGAAACGACTAGCACGCATGTGCGGGGGAACCTTTACCTTTACCTTTACCTATATCCCAATCATGTTTTTCACTGACTTCATCATCTTGGCTATAGAATTATCTTTTGTTCTTGACTTATAGACTAGATTAGACCTTCTATGGGCTATCAGCCTTGTAGAAAATGATTTGCACTCTCTATCTCAATAGGCAGTTTATTGCCCATCACCAGTGTTTTGAGTATAACAGATAGAACCTGTAGACCAAGATTCAAATCATTATCTGAAGCTTAATTAATGTCATGTGATGCAGCCTAAACCACATCATAATTTTACTGCAGGGGGTATTATTCAGAACCCCACAAAGCTTCCTAAAGAAAAGATATATACATTTACCAATCAATCAATACAAACTGAGGATAAAGTTATCCTCTCTTTCTGCACAAAAAACCCACATATTTTAAAGTTTCAATTGATTTAAATAGAAGAACAATAAGTATGTGTAATAAAATTCAGTAATAAAATTACTGAAATTAATAGTTATTACCTTTAAGTAGTTTGTCCCTTTTTTGTTTGTCACCAATGCAACATTTAGAATTCATGTCAAAACATAAAATACTATTAAAATGAACCAAAAGTCATAGAAAATGTAATTTGAGAATTATACCTATTGTTATAACTCAATTCATCAGAAGTTGATGTGCATGCAATAAATTAACTTGTGATTGAAGGAGAGAAGATTTTTCGTTTTTTTTACTTGACATATCGACCTTTGATTAAGGTAATCTGATGTAACAGGATTTTCAAGTGCATATAATTTTATTTATTTATTTATTAATTTAATTTATATACCGCCCTTCTCCCTAGGGACTCAGGGCGGTGAACAGGGCAATACATAAAAAACTAGATACAAAAATTAAGATTATTAAAACATAATTAAACAATGCCCATAAATTAATACAAATTTAAGATTAAAATTCATTAATTAAAAATCCCACCCCGTCCTATCAGGCCAGGCCAGCTTGTTTAAAGAGATGGGTTTTAAGATCGCGCCGGAAGGAGCGGAGATCGGGCGCCATCCGGAGCTCAACCGGAAGATGGTTCCATAAATCCGGTGCACCCACAGAGAACGCCCTCCCCCTGGGGGCCACCAGTCGGCATTCTTTGACCGGTGGCACCCTGAGGAGGCCCTCTCTGTGGGAGCGTACTGGGCGGAGGGAAGTTGACGCCGGCTGCAGGTGCTCCCCAAGTTATTCCGGACCCATGCCATGAAGGGCTTTGTAGGTCATTACCAACACCTTGAACCTCACCCGGAAGACAACTGGTAGCCAATGCAGCTCGTGGAGCAAAGGTGTGACATGGGAGTATCGGGAAACTCCCAGTACAACTCTCGCGGCTGCATTCTGTACCAGTTGGAGCCTCCGAGTGGTCTTCAAGGGTAGCCCCATGTAGAGAGCGTTGCAGTAATCAAGACGAGAGGTCACGAGCGCATGAGTGACCGTACGTAAGGCATCCTGGTCTAGATAGGGTCGCAACTGGTGCACCAGGCGAACCTGGGCGAAGGCCCCCCTAGTCACAGCTACAATATGGTCTTCTAAGGAGAGTTGTGAATCTAGGAGGACTCCCAAGTTGCGAGCCCTATCTACAGGAGGTAATGACTCACCCCCCATAGTGAGGGGTGGGATATCCTGAATATCCCAAGATGCCGGTACGCACAGCCACTCAGTCTTGTCAGGGTTGAGTCGAAGCCTGTTCCTCACCATCCAGACCCGGACCGCCTCCAGGCACCGGGACATCACGTCGAGGGCATCACTGGGGTGGTTTGGGGTCGAAATGAAAAGTTGGGTATCATCGGCATACTGATGATACCCAACTCCAAAACCACGAATGATCTCACCCAGCGGTTTCATGTAGATGTTGAACAGGAGAGGCGAGAGGACCGACCCCTGAGGGACTCCACAAACGAGAGGCCTCACAGAGGGAAGGAAGTCCTTGTAAAGAAGTCTATCTTCTACCACTTCTATTCTTAATATATTGGTTAGAAGAAAATTATTTCCAGAAGTTGTGAATAATAAAGTTATTTCAAACTTAACAAGTTTTCATCCTAAGTAGCCAAAGTTACAAGGGAACAACAAATGCTTCATTACAGCTGAAGCCATACCTCTCTTCAGCTGCCAACTAGGCGGAAGATGCTACTGTTATCCTAGCTTAGTAGTCCAGGATACAGTTCATGATGATACCATCCACTCAGGACAACATGTGAATCAACATGTAGAGGCTTAGTTAGGCTATCAGAAACCAATTTATTCATTAGTAGTGATAAAAATGTAATAATAGAATTCCTCAATAGTGCTATTACATTATTGCCCAATCAACCAGTGACCATTTCAGGAGTACCTGGATTTGGATCAATCAGAGATTGGACTAATAGATATGCTTAGTAATGGCTTTTCAGGATTTTAGTGCCAGAGGAGAAAAAACATCAAGCAGTTTCTTAATATCTGATCATTCTGCTGCAGTAGAATGCTGTGCAAATCTGTTAACCTCAAAATTCAAACACAGCTCAAATGTCTCAAGATGAAATATGTAAACTTGGTCTATGTAGGTAGTTTTCACTTAACTACCACAATTGGGATTGTCAACACTGTTACTAAACAATGCAACTGTTAAGCAAAATATTACGTGAATGTGATTTATTTATTTATGTTATTGCCACTTTGTCCCTTGACTCTGTTTGCCAGTCAACTGTGAAGCATGCAAATAATGATTACATAACTGCAGGATGCCACAACAATTGTAAATGCTCGCTGGTTGCAAAGCGCCCAAATCTCAATTGCATGACTATGGAAATGATGAAATGGTCATAAGTGCAAGAACTGATTGTAATGTTCCTTTTTCAGTACTGTTGCAACTTTAAACATTGCTAAACAGGGCAGTCATTAAGCAAGGACTATCTGTTTCTCATGAGACTGTGAGTAGGCTTTAAAAGCCTATTGTGAATATATGGGTATATCAAAATTCAGAAGAGGTACACATATTTCATTTCATCTAAACCTGGATTTTCACTGAATTTTCAGGCAATTTCATTCAAGCCAGCATTCAGTTCATTCAGCACATCCACATGTTGCTCATATTCACACCCATCTATATTGTAATTCTATCTGATTGAGGTAGGTAGAATGTGCAAGCTTTGAAAGCCAAAAGGTCCACATGAAGTAATTTACAAGTTAAGCTATATACAAAGCAACAAAATACAAATTTAAAACATAATAAATAATAATAAACAATTATCTTAAAATAGAATTCAGTTATAAAAACTTTCCAAATCAAAAATCCTTCACAGAAAGGGAGGTTAGGTCAGTCTTGGGATCTTAACTAAAGTTGTACGAATAATAGATTGCTTGATCATGTGCACATTTCATTTGCACATGATCATTCGCAAATGATTTACAAATGATTTTGAAAAATGTAAGTGGTAATAAAAAGGTCATTTTGCAATATAAGGCAGTGCTTGTGTCGTCAAGATTATTAGAATAAGCAAATTTGATTAAGACATAATAAAGCAGCTACCAGAAATTTTTGATCCAGTGGATAGGTTAATTTGAAATCAGGAGGAGGAGGAGGAGGAGGAGGAGGAGGAGGAGGAGGAGGAGGAGGAGGAGGAAGAGGAATTTAATAGAAGATGAAAAGCAATTTGTATATTGTATATTAGCAACTGATTATAGCATTAGTGATAAAAGGTTAAATATTTAGAAATCTAGTTTATTTATTCCAGAATAATTATTCACTAATTGAAACATATAATGACAGATGCTTTCAAAATGAAAAAAATTCAATATGTCTTGATTAGGAAGAATTGCACAGTCAAAATAAATGTTTCACCAAATACTTCACTATTTCAAATTATTCAAATTATTCCAGTTCTTATTGAGAATAAGATATTAAAGACTTGGCATATAACAAATAATAAATTATATATGGTCTAATAAAAGACCAAGGATTAAATTCAAGAACTTGCAAAACAACAAGGTGGCTCTGTGGCCCTGAAATTCAAATTAGATTATTATGGAAGTTGACTGTCAATGGATTACAGAATGGATGATATTACTTTATTTTCTATCTCCTTATTTATTTATTTATTTTATTTTAATTCCATTTATATCCCGCCCTTCTCCGAAGACTCAGGGCGGCTTACAAGCTTAGCAGTAGCTAAGACACCGTTTAATATTAAGCAACTTACTGAATGTTAGAAATAAATACATGATCATATGATCATAATAGTAAAGTTGGAAGGGACCTTGAAGATCATCTAGTCCAACCCCCTGCTCAGGCAGGAAACCCTATACCATTTCAGACAAATGGCTGTCCAGTCTCTTCTTAAAAACTTCATTGTATTTTGAATAATTGTATGGTGAGCTTTAATAAAAATATCTCACAATGAAATGGTATTACGACTTTCAAAATTTGTTCCATTCTACAGTAAATTAATTCCCCATATTGCTGAACTTTTCAACATTGTCCCTACCTATGGAAGAAAGATTAAATGTTGGAGCATTCATAGCTTCTGTAGGCAGGTTGTTCCACTGGTTAGTTGTTCTAACTGTCAAGAAGTTTCTCCTTAGTTCTAGGTTGCTTCTCTTATTGATTAATATAGGAAAAGAGTAAATCCAGATGTTGCTTTTCTCGTCTCTCTCCTGAATGACTAGTTTTGTGATAAAGAATATATTAAGAAATTTGTTCAAAGAAAGGATGGTAATACAAGATTTTATTATTAATAAGACAAAATTAAGATCACCTGCATTTTTTGCTACACTATTCTCTTCCACATTCAGTTAGTTCCAATACTCTCAAGTAAGAAGCACAAGAACATACAGAAATCAGCGGGGAATATTGAGAAATTTGATTGAATTTTAAAATCTTATAACACAATACTGAACATTTCCTGGGCACAATTTATAATCTATTAGTTATATAGGATTCAGAGCATGTCAAAGATTGCATCATTAAATAGATATAAAATTTGAATACAGAGATGGAACAGTGGGAATTTCAGTGGAAAAAGAATTTTAAACTTATCTTAAATATTATACTTAGAAAGTACTGGAATAAGCTTTTTATTGCTGGTATATTACTCCAATTATGATTAGTAAAATAATTAATTTCTTTTTCTCAAAATGCCATGAACAGATTTAATCTTTCTTCCATAGGTAGGGACAATGTTGAAAAGTTCAGCAATATGGGGAATTAATTTACTGTAGAATGGAACAAATTTTGAAAGTCGTAATACCATTTCATTGTGAGATATTTTTATTAAAGCTCACCATACAATTATTCAAAATACAATGAATTAGTATTATATGTTATAATAGCTGTAGTGACTTTATACAGTCCTTATTCGAAAAGATTTCTGATCTCTTCTATGGAAGAATGGTTAATTAAATTGTGTCAATATGTTACAATCAATAAGTAATAACTCATTAAGAATAATTAGAAAATAAATCTGATGTACAATTTGGTCTTTTTGAAAATAATTTCTGCATTATAATTTTATACAAGGAATGTGCCAGATCTGAGTTTGAGAGTCCATATGTTAATCTTATATATACCATAGTCAACACATTATTTATAGTAATTTCTGAATGTATGTTTTATTACTCATAGTTTTGCTTTTTCCTGCTATTAATTTTAGTTGTCCTAGCCACATGCCCTAATTAGAAATTTGGCATTAAATGTTTATAACACTCTTAAGTTGTAATAGTGCATTGGAATATATTAGCTATTTGATATTTTAAATTTGCTCATTATTCAAGTCTTATTTTATTGCTTATATTATTTTTTCCTCTCTCTCCTTTACTATATTTTCTATAGAAATTAAATTCTGCATTTGTATCAGTATTATTTATTTTATTTTTCTTTCACTTTATATAAAAAGAAATAATGAAGAAGTAGAATGTCAAGCAGCCTAACATAACTACAGGTTTGATGGGGAAAGTGTGTAAAACAATGGCAGTATATTCAGGCAAAAGTATATTCATAGAAGAACAAGCTAAAATTCAATTTACCCTCCTGGTAAAGTAGATTATGAACAATGGGTAGGTAGTATCCTTTTATAACTGCTATCAAAGAGCATTCTTGTCTATGTTCTTTTAAGGTTAAAACAGAAAAACAAAGCATGTCCTAAATGTCAGTTCTCTGATTGGATGCTCTAACAAATATAGTTGTTTTCAGATTAACAAAGCAAGACATGATGGTTTGATGGATGCTGCTTCAATTTTGTCTAAGGGATTCATATTCTTGCCTGAAGCAGAATTGCAGAACTTTTGATCAGAATGTTCGTAGACTGTTTTTGTCTTTATCATTCTTATGGAAAGGAGGAAAACTGATATAATCAAATCAGAAGATTAGGGAAGGGTTTGAAAGAGTTCCAGAACAGAAGTTTGCTAAAACTTAATTCTGCATCATTTGACTATTTTCATAAGATGGGAAGCATTCAAACTTCCCCCTCCAAGAATAGAGTTTCAGAAAAATACTTGTTGATAAGATTTATTGTTTTATGCTCAGATGCCTGTGGTCTATCTTTGGAAAATGCCAGCCACATTTCCTGGTGAAATATGAGGAAATCTGTTGCCAAGACCATTGTCACTGTTATGTACTGGGTTTGGTGATAAACCACGTGGGTTGCTGGAGTAGCTAATGGCTCTCCAGCAACCCAGACTAACTGTCTCCTGTCCTGCAATTGGCTAGCCCTATATTTATATTTATATTTATTTGATTTATATACCGCCCTTCTCCCGAAGGACTCAGGGCGGTGTACAGGGCAATAAATATCAAAAATACAAGATACAAAAGTTTTAAAAAAATAAATAATTGTGCCTGATGCAATAAATAAATTAATTAAACAAATAAATTTAATTAATTAATTAATTAAAATCAATGTTAAAACCCCAAACCCATCAGATCAGGTCAGCTTGTTTGAATAAATAAGTTTTTAGATCACGGTGGAAGGAGCGAAGGTCGGGAGCCATCCGAAGCTCAACCGGTAAGCGGTTCCAAAGGTCTGGCATGCCCACAGAGAATGCCCTCCCCCTCTTACCGGTGGCATCCTGAGGAGGCCCTCTCTGTGGGAGTGCACTGGACGAAGGGAAGTTGACTCCGGCCACAGGTGCTCCCATAGGTAATCCGGACCCATGCCATGTAGGGCTTTATAGGTCATCACCAGCACCTTGAATCTCACCTGGAGGGCAACTGGAAGCCAATGCAGCTCACAGAGCAGAGGTGTAACATGGGAGTATCGGGAGACCCCCAACACAACTCACGCGGCTGCATTCTGCACCAGCTGAAGCCTCCGAGTGGTCCTCAAGGGCAGCCCCATGTAGAGAGCATTGCAGTAGTCTAAACAAGAGGTCACGAGCACATAAGTGACTGTACACAAGGCATCCCGGTCCAGATAGGACCGCAACTGGCGCACTAGGCAAACCTGGGCAAAGGCCCCCCTAGTCACAGCTCCTATATGATCTTCTAAGGAGAGCTGTGAATCTAGGAGGACACCCAAGTTGCGAGCCCTATCTACGACAAGTGTTGGTTTAAACCTATTGGCTGCCGCCTAGGGGCTAGACTATATATTGCGACTGGTTGCAGCCCATGCTTCAGTACAGTCCTAGCAAGAAATAAAGTATGAGTTATCCTGTACTCAGCCTCTTGTCATCAGTCCTGCACCAAAGAGCCCACTATTTAACAGCGGCGACACAGGTGGGATCCTGCTTCGTTGATTAGAGCTGAAGTCCTCGAGGGGTTGGCAGCGCATTTTTTTCCCTCTCAAGGCCGGCTGGTAAGCTACACTAGCAGCCTCGCACTCAGTGGACACATTCCCTGAGCCTTGAAGCTGGATCCGAAGATTGCAGGAACCAGAGTGAAGAATGCCAAAAGTTGGCAAATTAAGAGAATTTGATGTGAAACATCTGGAGGAATAGCCATCTTACCTTTCGCAAGTAGAAAACTATCTCAGAGCCAACCAGATAGCGGAAGAAGGACTGAAGGCTGCAACACTGCTTTGTGTGTGCGGCCCAGCAACCTTTGATTTGGCTGAGAATCTTTTCACGCCGACACCCATTAAAGCTGTCTCCTATGCAGATCTAAAATAGAAGCTAACTGGGCACTTCCAGCCCAAGATGTCGGAGGTGGCGTGGCGATTCAAATTTGACCAAAGAGTGCAACTACCCGGGGAGACAGCTTTGGAGTTCATCACAGGCCTAAGACAGGCGCACGCCTATGCAAGTTCTCAAATTTGGAAGAATGACTAAGAGACCGGCTCGTCTGTGGCCTTCGGGAGAGAATGCTTCAACAGAGACTATTTGCTAGACCCAATTTAATGTTTTTCGAAGCACAGGACAAAGTGATGGTCGACGAAGCTGCCGGGGGCACAGTGCAGACAGTTCAGCCCACCAAACTTTCAAAAGTTCAAGAATCGGTCCATCTTGAGGTCGCCAAATGCACCGGAGAATCGTCAGAGGAAGAAGAACCTGAAATCAACCAACTCCAAAAGCAACTCAACGTGCAACACCACAAGAGCCACCAGCAAGAGGACGGTTACAAGGCAGTTCTCTTACCGAGATGTAAGGGGTGCAGCAGCAACCATATTTGCACCAATTGCAGATTTCGTTTGGCCACGTGTAGAGCTTGTGGAAGAACAGGCCACATTGCGGTGGTTTGCAGAGCCCTCCAGAGAGACCGGCCACCCAAACACCAGTCGGAGGAACCGACTAGGAGAGGTACTGGGGCCCAGGGTCCAGTTAGTGTGGGATTCTTCAGAAGCTATAGAAGCGTATGCCACACTGGGGCTCAACACCCTCTCAAACCCAAACTTAAGCTCTTGGTAGAGCTATAAGGAGTTCCATATAAGATGGAATTGGACTCCGGCTCTGCAGTCTCAATCATTTTGCAAGACACATTCTGGTAATGACTGATAAAGCTCTAAATGGCTTGGGTCCGGATTATCTAAGGGAACACCTGCTGCCGGCATCAACTTCCCATCGTCCTGTGCGCTCCCACAGGGAGGGCCTTCTCAGGGTGCTGGCGGTTAAGGAGTGCCGGCGGGTGATCCCCAGGGGGAGGGCATTCTTTGTGGGCGTGCCTGCCCTTTGGAATGACTTACCGGTGGAACTTCGGACCGCCCCCGATCTGCATTCATTTCGCTGGGACCTGAAAACCTGGTGTTTTGATCTATCAGGCCTGGACTGAAGGGGTTTTAGCTTTTAATATTGTTTTAATGGTTGGGCTTAATTAAATTAATCTATTTTAATTTTATACTATTTTTATATCGTGTTTTATGCTGCCCTGTAAACCGCCCTGAGTCCTTCGGGAATAGGGCGGTATAAAAATTTACTAAATAAATAAATAAAAATAATCTTCATGTGTAAGCGCAGTAACAATTGGGCCAAACTAAGACCCTCAGATATCATTTTAACAGATTTTCAAAATGCTCAGGTAAAAGTTAAGGGAGAAGCCACTGTATTGGTAAAATTTAAAGGGTTTTTGTGGCACCAGGATGTAATAGTAGTAGGGGGCCAGAGAATGAGTCTCATTGGACTTGATTGGTTTGATGCCTTAGGTATTCAGATTACTGGCATAAACCAGACACAAACTGCAGACCTCATGTCAGTGTGTGAAGAATACGTGGATGTTTTTGATTCAACCTAAGGGACATACACAGGCCCACCTATTTCTTTTCAGTTAGATCCTAACATTGTCCCAATCAGGGTTAAACCTCGCAGGGTCCCCTTTGCTTTAAAACATAAAATTGATTCCGAAATTGATAAGCTCGTATAACCAGGCGTGTTACTGCCTGTTGATGGTGGGGAGTGGGAGACCCCTATTGTCACTCCACTTAAGGCCAACAGGGAAATTCACATTTGTGCTGATTATAAATGCATGTTAAATAAGCCCTCAAGCAGCATGTTTATCCGGTTCCAGTGGTCAACCATATTTTAGCCTCTTTGCAAGGGGGGACTATTTTTGCTAAACTTGATTTAACACAGGCCTATCAGCAATTGCTGGTTGACGAGGCCACAGCTGCAGCTCAAACGATCGTGACTGACAGAGGGGCATTCAAAGTTAAATGCTTACAGTTTGGAGTCAGTGTTGCACTGGGAATTTTCCAAGGGATTATGGAACGTACACTTAAGGGTATCCAGGGTGTCTGCCCTTATTTTGATGATGTTCTTATTGCTGGGGAATCCCCAGAAATGTTGGTCAGAAGGCTCAGGGCTGTTTTGCAGAGGCTTCGTGAAGCAGGCCTCAAATTAAAAAAGAACAAGTGTAGTATTGGGGTTTCATCAACAGATTTCTTGGGTTTCCACATTGATGCTAATGGCATTCACCCTGCTGATTCTAAAGTGAAGGCCATTAAAATGGCTCCTAGGCCCAAATCAAAAGGAGAGCTGCAAGCATTTTTGGGTCTCCTAAATTTTTATCACACATTCCTACCTCATTAGGCAGCAATAGCAGATCCCCTCCACAGGCTGCTTGACAAAAAAGCTCCTTGAAAATGGACTAACTTACATGAAAAAAGTTTCCAGGATTTGAAAGCACTCCTGTCAGAAAAGTCCACTTTAACTCATTACATAGAGTCTAAACTTGTATGTCTTGCATGTGACGCATCTCCCTATGGAGTGAGGGCTATCTTAAGCCCCATAGGAAAAAAATGGGAAACAGATTCCTATTGCATTTTACTCAAGGACCTTGTCCTCTGCTGAGTGCAACTATGCCCAGATTGACAAGGAGGCCCTGGCCATAGTTGCAGGAATTAAAACATTTCATGATTATTTATATGGCAAAGATTTCACTGTCTACACTGACCACAAACCTCTGTTGAGACTGTTCACAACAGACAAACAAACCCCCCACATACTATCTCTAAGAATGTTGAGATGGTCTACCGTTTGGACTACTGTAACGCTCTCTACATGGGGCTGCCCTTGAAGACCACTCGGAGGCTTCAACTGGTGCAGAATGCGGCCGCGCGAGTTGTAATGGGGGTTTCCCGATACTCCCATGTAACACCTCTACTCCGCGAGCTGCATTGGCTTCCGGTTGCCCTCCGGGTGAAATTCAAGGTGCTGGTTATCACCTATAAAGCCCTACATGGCCTGGGTCCGGGATATTTGAGGGAACACTTGCTGCCGGCATCAAACGCCCTTCGCCCAGTGCGCTCCCACAGGGAGGGTCTGCTCAGGGTTCCGCCGGTGAGAGATTGCCGGCGGGTGACACCCAGGGATAGGGCCTTCTCAGTGGGAGCGCCTGCCCTCTGGAACCAGCTGCCGGTGGAGCTGAGGACTGCCCCCGACCTCCGATCATTCCGCCGGGGCCTGAAGACCTGGCTTTTTCAGCTCTCGGGCCCAGACTGAGGAAGAATTTTTAATTTGGGGTTTTTTAACTGACTACAGGGTTAATTTAATACTTTTTAATTTGTTCTTAATTTTTGTATCTTGGATTTTTAATTCCCTGTAAACCGCCCTGAGTCCTCAGGGAATAGGGCGGTATATAAATATAACTAAATAAATAAATATTTTTCTGTCTGCATACAATTTTAAATTAATTCACAAACCAGGAAAGGAAATGGGCCATGCTGAGGGCCTCAGCAGACTACCACTGCCATTAATGGATCCAGAACCAGCTCCTGCTGCTAGAATACTGTCCATACAGGACATACCTGAGTTTCCCCTCCATGCAGGGCACATTGCTGCTGAAACTGCCACAGATAAAATACTTAGCAGAGTGTTGTCATGGGTATATACAGGCTGGTTGGAGAAAAGTCCAGGCTGTGAATTTCAAAGTTATTTTGTCAGGAGACATGTGCTGTCTGCACATAAGGGGTGCATTTTATTTATTTATTTATTATTTTAATTCCATTTATATCCCACCCTTCTCCGAAGACTCAGGGCGGCTTACAAGCTTAGCAGTAGCCTTCATTCTATGTATATGCCTGCTTATTAGGGTTTTCACACACACCCCAAGCAGCATTATTACAAAGTCAGCTTAATTGCCCCCAACAATCTGGGTCCTCATTTTACCTACCTTGGAAGGATGGAAGGCTGAGTCAACCTTGAGCCTGGTGGGATGCGAACCTGCACTAATTGCAGGCAGCTGGTGTTACTTAAGGAGGCATTAGCCCACTGCTCCACCAAGGCTCTTTTATGGGGAAACAGTGTCATAATTCCAACTTCCCTAAGAGACACTCATTATATGAAGGCCATCCAGGCATTGTCAGAATGAAAGCCTTAGCTAGAAGTTACCTTCGGTGGCCTGGCCTTGATAAAGCCATCGAGGGTCAAGTCCATGGTTGTTATACATGCCAGCAATCTAGGCCTGAAATGCCATAGGCTCCAGTTCACAAGTGGGAGGAAACGCATACTCCCTGGTCTAGGATTCACATAGACTACACTGGGCCTTTTCAGGGGCAGCTCTTCCTGATAGTAGTGGATAGCCACTCAAAATGGCTGGAAGTAATTCCAGTTCCTAACATGACTACTGCTAGGACCATCCAGGTGCTAAGAAAACTCTTTGAAACACATGGGTTGCCTGATGTCTTAGTTTCTGGCAATGGGGCCCAATTTACTGCTGTTGAATTTCAGGCTTTCGTTAGAGCTAATCTCATCAGACATGCAACATCTGCACCATTTCATCCATCTTCTAATGGTCAAGCCGAACGCATGGTGAGGACAACGAAGGAGGCACTCAAGCGCATTGTCACTGGTGACTGGCATCACAGATTGGCAGATTTCTTACTCTGCCAGCATTTTACGCCCTGCACGGCCACAGGTAAAATCCTGCAGAACTACGTTGGGGGAGGCATTTGATTACTAAACAGGTTTCCAGAACAGCCACTAAGCGAGGACTGCATCATAAGTCACTCCCAAGGTCCTCAAACTTGCAGCCAAGCCAGCCCTCACTTGGACTACCAGGACTTTTCCTTCTCAGTGGAGATTGAACTAGAGGGAGAACTGGGGAGCATGGGAGTGCAACATGGACCCCCTGACGAAGCGAGCCATCTGAGCTTCAGCAAACGCTGTGCTTACTCTGAAGAGACTGACTCTGGGGTGGGCCAACCTGGGGAGGCCAGCCAGAGCATTTCAAATCCCCTTGACTTAGGAGCAAAAAGGGACACGAATCTACCCAGCCCACTGGGTAAGCTGGTAGACCACAAAGTGATGGGAACTCCAAGACATTCCTCTAGGCCACACAAGCCACCTACATACCTCACAGATTACATCGTAAAATAAAGTGATGTATATTGTTGTAAAACATGTTGCCACTCAACTACAGAAACTAGTGTTTGTGTAACTGCTTATTACTGCATTGGAAGCCTGATCATTGAGACATTGTTTAATCTCATTGTTGTTGTTATCTGCGAAGTCGTGTCCGACTCATAGCGACCGTATGGACAACATTCCTCCAGGCCTTCCTGTCCTCTACCATCTTCTGGAGTCCATTTAAGCTCACGCCTACTGCTTCAGTGACTCCATCCAGCCACCTCATTCTCTGTCGTCCCCTTCTTTTATTGCCCTCAATTTTTCCCACCATTAGGCTCTTCTCCAGTGAGTCCTTCCTTCTCATTAGGTGGCCAAAGTATTTGAGTTTTAGCTTCAGGATCTGGCCTTCTAAAGGGCAGTCAGGGTTGAGCACCTCTAGGACTGACCGGTTTGATCACCTTGCAGTCCAAGGGACTCGCAGGAGTCTTCTCCAGCACCATAGTTCAAAGGCCTCAATTCTTTGGTGCTCAGCCTTTTCATGGTCCAACTTTCACTGCCATACATTGCAACTGGGAAGACCCTAGCCTTGACTATACGCACTTTTGTTGAAAGGGTGATGTCTCTGCTTTTTAGTGTGCTGTCTAGATTTGCCATGGCTTTCCTCCCCAGGAGCAAGCATCTTTTAATTTCTTGGCTGCAGTCCCCATCTGCGGAGATCTTGGGGCCCAGGAAAATAAAATCTGTCACTACCTCCATTTCTTCCCCAAAGAGCCTTGGTGGAACAGTGGGCTAATGCCTCCTTAAGTAACACCAGCTGCCTGCAATTAGTGCAGGTTCGCATCCCACCAGGCTCAAGGTTAACTCAGCCTTCAATCCTTCCGAGGTAGGTAAAATGAGGACCCAGATTGTTGGGGGCAATTAAGCTGACTTTGTAATAATGCCGCTTCGGGGTGTGTGAAAGCCCTAATAAGCAGGCATATACATAGAATGAAGGCTACTGCTAAGCTTGTAAGCCGCCCTGAGTCTTCGGAGAAGGGCGGGATATAAATGGAATTAAAATAAAATAAAATAAATAAATCTATTTGCCAGGAATTGAGAAGGCTGGATGCCATGATCTTCATTTTCTTAATGTTTAGTTTCAACCCAACTTTTGCACTCTCCTTCTTCACCCGCAACAAGAGGCTCTTTAGTTCTTCTTCACTTTCTGCCATTAGAGTGGTATCATCTGCATATCTTAGGTTGTTGATATTTCTTCCGGCAATCTTAATTCCAACTTTTGATTCATCTAACCCTGCCTTTCTCATGATGTGCTCTGCATATAAGTTAAATAGGCAGGACAACAGTATACAGCCTTGCCGGACTCCTTTCCCAATTTTGAACCAATCAGTGGTTCCGTGTCCAGTTCTCAATCTCATTGTAGTACACAGTGATTATATTATTTTATTATTTTTTATTATTTATCACTTATTTGTGTGTGCATTGATTAATAAGTCTTGACAACTGTCAAGACTAATTGGGGTTGTCATAGTTTGATCCAATAGGGGAGGGGTGTTATGTACTGGGTTTTGGTGATACACCATGTGGGTTGCTGGAGTAGCTAACGGCTCTCCAGCAATCCAGACTGACTGTCTCCTGTCCTGCAATTGGCTAGCTCCAGGCAGCAAGTGTTGGTTCAAACCTATTGGCTGCCACCTAGGGGCTAGACTATATATTGCGGCTGGTTGCAGCCCATGTTTCAGTACAGTTCTAGTAAGAAATAAAGTATAAGTTATCCTGTACTCAGCCTGATGTCGTCATTCCTGCACCAAAGATCCTACTATTTAACAGTCACCATACCCTGAAGCCCAACATTACTTCCTCCATTGCTGGAAGGGAAGGGAAGAGTGAAGTGACGTGAAGGGAAGGGAAGGGAAGGGAAGGGAAAGGGGGATGCAAGGAGAGGTGAGACAAGGCGAGGTGAGGTCAGGTGAGACAAGGTGAGTCAATTGCAATTTTGGAATATAAACCTGACACCAATCTTTATTATGATGGTTTAAATATAAACATCCCAATACAATTGAAAGAAGAGTTCCAAGAAAATCTGCAACTTACAAAAGGACAAATATGGGACTTTTTCTTTATGGACACTAACAAGGTTGAGAAATCCTTGAGAAAAAGAGAAGCTTATAACTACTTGATAAACATTCCAGAGAAGAAAAAAGTTTTTATTCTATGAAGACAAGCTGAAAGGAATGACTTAAATGTAATGAATTGGAAATTAGGATGGATTTTTATTGGTCTGATATTTTTAACTGAAAGTATGTTTTAATATACAGTGAGTCTGAAAATGCATTTTTTTCTTCATATATAATGCTTAAGTAATTTTTCAAGCTTGTAAAATATTACTGAAAATGTATTTGAAAGTATCTATGTTAAGGGAAACTTAAAGAAAAAGATGTATTAGCCAAAAGAAAAGTTTAGGGTTTTCAAAAGGATTACAAGAAGAAAAAAAATTATTTTATGAGGGTAACTTGGAGTGATTTAAATTTAATGAGTTAATTGGAGTTAGTTGGGACTTTATTGGTCTAACTGAAAGTAAACTTTAAAAGAGGGGGAAAAAAGATGTATTGAAATTTTTTGATTTTGGTCTTAGAAATATTTTTAAAGAAAAGTTTAGTGTTTTAAAATAGATGAAAAAATTATTTTTCTATTTAAGATTAAAGAATCTGAAAGAATACAGTAAATTTTGTTAATATTAATGGTGAGAATTTATAAAGATTATTAAGTGCAAACAGAAACATATTATTTCCACAGCAAGGAAGAAAAAGCACTAATAGTTAAACTGATTGCTTTAGTCAAAGTGGAGAATACATTTAATTATGTTTTCTATTTGGAAATTACTTGTGGATTTTTTGCTTAGTTACCTGCTCTCAAAGTGAAACACATACACGACACACACCTAAACATACTACATACAACATATGTATGGACCCACACCCTACATATACCTATACCAAATAAATATTAAATGCTGTCCATCTTGAATATATAATAGAAGGAGGAAGCTTGAGAGATTTATTTGCACTGTTAGTCTGACCTCACTCTAAATGCTCAGTTCTCAATGACTGTTATTGTATGATTAAAAAAACCTGATACATTGACTTTGGTTTTGCCACTTAGATAGATTTGTTGTTATAGAAATGGCTAGTATATACTAATGTGCAAAAGTAAAATGTTGAGGCTTTAATGTTATTTTCTACTGTGCTAAAAAGAGATGGAAGTCAACACTTTTTTTCCTTGTACCCCATATTTTCTTTCCCCCTTTCTTTTTCCTTCCCCTAATTTCCTATTTCTATTTTCCTTTAAAACAATAAATGTTGGAGTTGAAAATAAAAAAGACCTTATTGAATTCTCCAAGCGAAGATTAACATAAATATTTTGATTTACTCAAGTACCTTACTGAATTTAATTTATGGATAAGATATTAATCTTAAAACATGCTTCACAATTTCATATTTCTATTTTTTCAGTTGGTTCAAAGAATTGGTAAAAGAAAGAGATTTCTCCCAATCTTTCTCATACATAGTATGTAAAAGGCATATCTAAATGTTTTTGCTCCTTGTGCAATTAGAATAATCCAAGTTTCTAAATCACAGAGGGCACTGTAAGATTAAAAGGTAAGGAGGCTGTCCAGATTTTTCTGAGACTGAGACATCAAGCCTCAAATTCTCTCCCCTTTTTCCTCTCCTATTGCTTTTTCTGTATCTTCCCCCTGTCTTGTACAGTATATATTTTCTATCTTCATTCATTGGGCATTAGAAGATTATGAGTTCAGGTCAAAGCAAAAAGGATCTAACCTTTTCTGTTGCACTTGCAAAGTATTGTGTCAGCGAGAAACTTCTATTTGTAAGCACCGAGAGCAAATGTCATTGCAGAAGGAAAAGTGAATCACAATATTGTCTGCCATAGGCTGGCTGGCTCACTTCATTCTCAACTCCCCTTCTCTTGCTACTGTAGAAAGTTATCATGGCTACCTAAATGAATCTCCAGATGGTTGTGAAAAAAATTATGCTACCATGTTCAATAGATAGAAGGCTTACATTTTATCCCTTTTCATTCAGGAGGAATTTATTTTTCAGCACCAGATTTAGGGTCAGGATAATGCAATCAAACTGCTGTCCAAGAACAGAAAATTTATTAGGTGAGGCATCTCCATGTTCATCTTTCAACCACTAACAGAGCTACAGATTCCCAATGAATTGAGCACCTCATTCCTGCAGCATTTTGGAAAGTTAAATCATTCACATGGTTTTCACTCAATTCCAATTTCATTTCAATTGTCAGTTCACAAGGCTTGGGTAAAAGAAAGGATAATTTCTTTTATAGGGCACCTATTTCCTCCCTTTTCCCCTTCATGGATTACTGCCTTGTCGTGGCAAAGGGGCTTGCGTAATTCAATGAAGCTATGAGCTATGCCGTGCAGGGCCACCCAAGATGGAAAGGTCATAGCAGAGAGTTCTGACAAAACGTGATCCACTGGAGAAGGAAATGGCAACCCACTCCAGTAGCTTTGCCATGAAAACCCTATGGACAGTACCAAAAGGCAATACAATATGACGCCGGAAGATGAGCCCCTCAGGTCGGAAGGTGTCCAATATGCTACTGGGGAAGAGCAGAGGGCTAGTACTAGTAGTGCCAGAAAGAATGAAGCGACTGGGCCAAAGCCGAAAGGACGCTCAGCTGTGGATGTGTCTGGTGGTGAAAGGAAAGTCCAATGCTGTACAGATTTTTTTCTCCATAGGAACCTGGAATGTAAGATCCATGAATCAAGGAAAGCTGGACGTAGTCAAACAAGAGCTGATAAGACTGAACATCGACATCTTAGGTATCAGCAAACTAAAATGGATAGGAATGGGTGAATTTAATTCAGATGACCATCAGGTATACTACTGCGGGCAAGTATCCCTCAGAAGAAATGGAGTAGCCTTCATAGTCAGTAAAAGAGTAGGAAAAGCAATACTGGGATACAATCCTCAAAATGACAGAATGATCTCACTTCAAATCCAAGGCAAACGATTCAATATCACAGTAGTCCAAGTCTATTCCCCAACCACAAATGCTGAAGAGGATGAAATTGACTGGTTCTATGAAGCCCTACAGCACCTTATAGAACTAACACTAAAAATTGATGTCCTTATCATCATGGAGGATTGGAATGCTAAAGTAGGAAGCCAAAAGATAACTGGAATAACAGGCAAGTTTGGCTTTGGGGTACAAAATGAAGCAGGGCACAGGCTGATAGAATTTTGTCAAGAGAATACGATGGTCATAGCAAACACTCTTTTCTAACAACCCAAGAGATGGCTCTACACATGGACATCACCAGACGGTCAACACAGAAATCAGATTGACTATATGCTCTGCAGCCAAAGATGAAGAAGCTCTATACAGTCAGTAAAAACAAGACCAGGAGCTGACTGTGGCTCAGACCATGAGCTTCTCATTGCAAAGTTTAGGCTTAAACTGAAGAAAGTAGGGAAAAGCACTAGGCCACTCAGGTATGAATTAAATCATATCCCTGTTGAATATACAGTAGAGGTGACAAATAGATTTAAGGAATTAGATCTGATAGACAGAGTGCCTGAAGAACTATGGACAGAGGTTCACAACATTGTACAACAGGTAGCAACCAAAACCATCCCAAAGAAAAAGAAATGCAAGAAAGCAAAATGGCTGTCTGAGGAAGCTTTGCAAATAGCTGAGGAAAGGAGGGAAGCGAAAGGCAAGGGAGAAAAAGAAAGATATGCCCAATTGAATGCAGAATTCCAGAGAATAGCTAGAAGAGATAAGAATGCCTTCTTAAATGAACAGTGTGAAGAAATAGAAGAAAACAATAGAATAGGGAGGACCAGAGATCTTTTCAAGAAAATTGGAGAGATGAAGGAAACATTTCATGCAAAAATGGGCATGATAAAGGACCAAAATGGCAGGGACCTAACAGAGGCAGAAGAGATTAAGAAGAGGTGGCAAAATTACACAGAAGAACTATACAAGAATGAGCTTAACGTCCCTGATAATCACAATGAGGTGGTCACTGACCTCGAGCCAGACATCCTAGAATGTGAAGTGAAGTTGGCCTTAGAAAAGCTGAGCAACAACAAAGATAGTGGAGGTGACAGTATTCCAGATGAGCTATTCAAAATCTTAAAAGACGATACAGTAAAAGTGGTACACTCAATTTGCCAGCAAGTTTGGAAAACTCAACAGTGGCCACAGGATTGGAAAAGATCAGTTTACATTCCAATTCCAAAGAAAGGCAGTGGCAAAGAATGTTCAAACTATCGCACCATTGCACTCATTTCTCATGCTAGTAAAGTTATGCTTAAAATCCTACAAGCCAGACTCCAACAGTATGTGGATCGAGAACTACCAGAATTACAGGCAGGATTTCGAAGAGGCAGAGGAACCAGAGATCAAATTGCCAACATACGCTGGATCATGGAGAAAACTAGAGAGTTCCCGAAAAACATCTACTTCTGCTTCATTGACTATGCTAAAGCCTTTGATTGTGTGGATCATAACAAACTGTGGCAAGTTCTTAAAGAGATGGCCATACCAGACCATCTTATTTGTCTCTTGAGAAACCTATATGTGGGCCAAGAAGCAACAGTGAGAACTGAACACGGAACCACTGATTGGTTCAAAATTGGGAAAGGAGTCCGGCAAGGCTGTATACTGTCGCCCTGCCTATTTAACTTATATGCAGAGCACATCATGAGAAAGGCAGGGATAGATGAATCAAAAGTTGGAATTTAGATTGCCGGAAGAAATATCAACAACCTAAGATATGCAGATGATACCACTCTAATGGCAGAAAGTGAAGAGGAACTAAAGAGCCTCTTGATGTGGGTAAAGAAGGAGAGTGCAAAAGTTGGGTTGAAACTAAACATTAAAAAAAACCAAGATCATGGCATCCAGCCCCCTCAATTCCTGGCAAATAGATGGGGAAGAAATGGAGGTAGTGACAGATTTTATTTTCCTGGGCTCCAAGCTCACTGCACATGGGCACTGCAGCCAAGAAATTAAAAGATGCTTGCTCCTGGGGAGGAAAGCCATGGCAAATCTAGACAGCACACTAAAAAGCAGAGACATCACCCTTTCAACAAAAGTGCGTATAGTCAAGGCTATGGTCTTCCCAGTTGCAATGTATGGCAGTGAAAGTTGGACCATAAAAAAGGCTGAGCACCAAAGAATCGAGGCCTTTGAACTATGGTGCTGGAGAAGACTCCTGCGAGTCCCTTGGACTGCAAGGCGATCAAACTGGTCAGTCCTAGAGGAGATCAACCCTGACTGCTCTTTAGAAGGCCAGATGCTAAAGCTAAAACTCAAATACTTTGGCCACCTAATGAGAAGGAAGGACTCACTGGAGAAGAGCCTAATGCTGGGAAAGATTGAGGGCAATAGAAGAAGGGGACGACAGAGAATGAGGTGGCTGGATGGAGTCACTGAAGCAGTAGGCGTGAGCTTAAATGGACTCCAGAAGATGGTAGAGGACAAGAAGGCCTGGAGGAACGTTGTCCATAGGGTCGCGATGGGTCGGACACGACTTCGCAGCTAACAACAACAACAATTTCCTCCCTTTTAGATTTTGAAACAGTTTCAGTGCACAGCTATGGTAAGTTCTATAAACTTTGGTAAGAACAGAATCACAATTGAAGAAACTTAAAAGGAAAAATATATTGAAATCTGATTATTAGGGAATTCAAACACAATTATGGGCTGTTATTGAATATACATTGAACTGATCGATGTGCTTTACTAATGTTTAGGGTGATTGGTAATCAATATTTTTATCCCTAATAGATAAGAGATAGGTAAGGTATCCTTTATTGTCATTTTTTTTACTGTGGGCACAACACAGTAAATGAAATTTAGTTACCTGCTCTCAAAGTGAAACACATACACGACACACAGCTAAACATACTATATACAACATATGTATGGACCCACACCTCTACATATACATAACAAATAAATATTAAATGCTGTCCATCTTGAATATATAATAGAAGGAGGAAGCTTGAGAGATTTATTTGCACTGTTAGTCTGACCTCACTCTCTAAACGCTCAGCTCTCAATGACTGTTATTGTATGAGTTGTACCAAGAGCAGTCAGTGTAGTATTCGGTATCTTGATGAAAACAATGCATTTGGACTGGTTGGCTGTAAGCAAGAATTTTTTTGTCCCTCTTGGGCTAAAGATTTCTCTTTTGAACTATATGGATTGTCTCTTTTGTGCGGCTTTGCTGAATTGTACACAGTGTAGTTCGAAGTAAAGAAAAACTAAATCTTTGCAAGTTTTATTTTCATCCAGCCCCATAGAGACTCCATATGATATCTGCTAGATCTGCTATGATGGTAATAATGGTAATGATATGTACATGCATTTGGAAGCTCTGCAGACTAGGACCTTGATCATTTGCCCAGTGGCCAAGTCCTAGCGGCACAGCTCTGCATATTCTGCAAAATGCATGAAGAATTTAAAGCCTGATTAGGTCTTGCAATCCTGGTGCCAGATTGTTAAACATTTCAGAATTGTTCTCAGAAGCCTATTAAAAGCTAAGGAAAATGGTTAGAAAATGTTATGTGAGTTTAAAATTGGACTCACATCAGCAGCTCAGCTATTGCTTTCTGAACCAGTGAGCAAACAACATCTTGTCTGAAGGCAGCCTCACATGAAATATATTAAAATAATCTAATCTGATTATAAGCAAAATGGAATATCATTGTGTTAAGGTCTAAGGATGCTTGAAAACATTAACATTGGAAAATTCGGGTAATAACTGACCTAAGTAGCATTGTTGGTACTAATATTTCTTCAGTTTTTGTTTTGCATTTCTTGGTATTCTGATAGTAATTCTGACCAAAACCAACAATAACTACCCACATATGAATGTATGAAATGCAAAACATTTAATCAACTTCAGATGATTTCAGAGAAGCTGAGTTGTTAAAAATGACAAGGTTACAACAAAATATGTTACCATATGGAGCTCAAAAGATTAATGCTGGACTCATTGTTCACAGAAAACATCTTTTGCTTTTCTCAGAAACCATTCTATTAGCTTGGTGCAACCTGTAGCTTCATTAAAATAATTAAGATAATAATTAGATTATAGGCATCAGTTAACATGTTAACTTGAATACCTCCCAATAAGAGGATAAGAACTTTAATTATAAAGTGGAGAATTTAGTGTTAAAAAGGGATATTTTATTTACTGAACTATCAGCTAAATTATAAAGTGAAAGCTAGCATGTGAAAATTAATGTTAATTGTTAATGTTAATCAGATACCATATAGATACTATGCATATTACCTAAGTCAAATCACATACAATTTCATTTGAGAGCATGTGAATTGTTTGCAGACAGTTGTCAGTTGACTGCTGAAGAAATCTAGGAAAATCTATTTTTGAGGACAGCAGAAAGATACAGTGGCTGTTTTGTAGAATCTGCAAGGAAATTGGTTAACTCTCTTTTCAGGTCAGTATATTAAATACACACAATTGTTAGGACAATAGTCTTTTGCAGGTGAAAAAATATTCTTCTCTTTTAATGTCCACTTTAAGCTGTTTTGAAGGCAGCTGCTGTCTTGTTTATAAATTAATTTTATTAAAAATTACAATCAGATAACAACCCATACAAACTAAAGAAAAAAAAAAAAGAAACACTAAATGGTACATAAAAGAAATAAGGAGTGGAAAGAAAAATAGAAAAGAAATAAAAAATTAAAATACAGTAAACAAAAAGAAAATAAATATATAAAGAAATGACTTCCTCCTTTATCACAAAAATATAAACAATTTAGGAGTTTATCACATTCTCTTAAAATAAACAACTAATCTTTCTTTTACATATCCCATCTCTTACCTTTAAACAAATCCTTAAAGCTGATGTCAGCAAAAGTCCATTAAGAGTTACCAGAGATAACAACATATCAATTTTAATCTTGATCAAATAAACCAATTTTATGTTCCTTCCTTTTACCTCTAACAATCTTTATCCCTTTCAAATAATGCCCTAGAATTTGATTTTTTAAAATCATTTTTTCTTTCTCCCTTCTGACATTAATAAACTTTAACAAAGATCATTTGTAAATCCAACATAGGTTGAATTATTTTTATTTAGAAAATTTGTGTTGCTGCCTACTCACACATGGTGACTCAAGGTGGCTTACATCAATAGAAAAACAACCTATAAAAATAAAATAAGAGGAAAAATAAAATAATATAACAATCTCCCACTCCCCAAATTCCCTTTTTCAGGTAGGTTATAAATTCAAACAGTCATTACTCAACCAATTGTAAGTTGAAGGGTACCTATGTGGGCACTGCCCTGTTTAATAACACAGTGCCAGTTTTATAAATGATAAATTAAGACAGGAACTCACGAAAAGGTTTCTTCATAATTATACTGCATTTTTAATTATTATACTGTCTTTTTTAATATGATTAACTGGGCTTGATGTGATTTCATTTTTTACCTATAGGATACTTTTTATGAATTTATTCTTAACTAATTATTTTTATTTGAAATAACATAGCACTGTTTCATTCAGAGATCTTAAAATTAACTACCCTCAGAAGAGGAGTTTACTGACATGATCAGAAAAAAAACAATGATGCCTTTGTGGGCTGCATATGCAGCAGCAAGCCAGCCAATGGTTCATAAACCACATCAAAACACAGCTCTTAAAGCAGAATTGTTGCCCAGAGCTCAAAATCTGCTATTTAATTTAAGCAATAAATCTTAAATCTACTTGTGCTATCTTCAGTATTCTGAAAAATGCAGTTTGCTTTTGAGGAGAAAATGAGGTAACGGTTTTATACAAAAAAAACCCTAGTTTTTCACTGATAGGCTGGAAAAAGAAAATTGGACATCATGCTTATGCTGAATTAAAGATGTGGTCTTAGGACTGCTTGATTCCTTTCATGGATGGACGGTGTCTTTCCTAAGTTAAATCTTTGGATACAAAATTCTACATTTGAATAAGATGAAAGGATTTATAATATTCCTGTTTATCAAACAAATTATGTTTATTACACATGGTAGATTTTTGTCATTGTGATATTAAAAACCAGCTGAGAAATAAGTTGGATGTCATACAGCTCTACTAGTGCTAAGAATCCTATATTGTATTTTAATTTGGTCTGGAAAAGCTAGTACCATTACTGTTATAATTACCAATAAGCAAAACTATCAAAGCATGCACTTAAGATATCTGATCTGCACATTCTCCATTCTACATTTGCAAATCTCTCCTATTTTTCATGAATGAATTATGGGCACAAAGATTTCATGGTAGTATAAATTTGATTGGCTTTGCTTGATAATTATCTATCTAGGTTATTTTGGGTAGCAAATGATATAAATAGCTTCATCTGGTTAAGGCATCAGGCTAGAAACTGGGAGTTTTAGTCCTGCTTCAGTCATGAAACCAGACATGTGACTTTGGGTCAATCTTTTTTTCTCAGCCCATGATGTTAGGCTCAGGTGACAAGCTGTTTGGTCAATCCCTGTTGCAACCAATGGATCAACATTTGGTTGATGGGAAAAGAAGCAGAGCCTAGGCTTGCAGGTAAAATACTAGTGTAACCTCATCACTTCCCTTAACGCTAATCGACTTTCCTGTATGTTACAACCAAAGAGAAAGTGTTTATACTCATTGCTAGATTGTCTCTTCAGTGAATAAAATTTATGATAATGTTGAGATGTGGGTTTTGGGATGAATATTTTGTATCCTAGATTTTACCTTGTTTTAGTTCCATCAATCATCTCCTAGCAAGTGATATTTTGGTATCACCTGAACAGAACACCCAAAAACATAAAAGTGCATGAAAGCACTATTTTGGGCTAGTAACTCTCTTTCAGCCCAACCTCCATCCCAGGGTTGTTGTTGTTGTTGTTAAATGCACTTATACATTTTAAAATTATTTTTCTACCCATCATGATATTAGGAAACAAAATATTTTATCTATTCATATGGAAGGTTTTTTAATTTTAGTTTTAATGAACAGAAAAAATAAAAAGATGTATTAATTTTCAAATATAGCAAATGGGAGATTTATAGGTGTGAATCTCAGTCAGATGGAGATCAGGGCATCAATTCAATTCTGAGGGAAGTCTCAAAATCACACTATCCTGCACTGAGTTCACAATTTGACATTCAGTGTTGCATAACTCTGTTGTGTTGCAGTTCAAATATCTAGGAACAACATTTGCCGAAGATGGTAAAATGGACAAAGAGATGCAGTAAGCCAAACCAAGTATTGGGACAGCTAGCTCCACTCCTACAACATAAGGCAGTACTGATTAGTACAAAGAAGGATCTCATACAAAGCATATTCATCCCCAAACACAGATACTTACACTAAAACATAAATGAAAGTTAGTCACCATGGAAATGTTTGAGGAAAGCTGCTGGAGTCACCAGAACACATAGAATCAGAAATGAGATCATAAGAGAAAGAATTGACATAGAATCAATCTTAAATTACATACAAAAACAACAAAGTGTTTTGCCTACCTGGAGAGGATGTCTTTGGATTACAGACCATATGTATACAAAAAGAGAAGAATGTCAAAGAACATGAGTCAGACCCAGGAGAAGATGTAGTGACGTCAAATACAACTAAAAAGGTAAAGGTTCCCCCACACATGCATGCTAGTTGTTTCCGACTCTAGGGGCCGGTGCTCATCTCTGTTTCATAGCCGAAGAGCCAGCGCTTGTCCGAGGACGTCTCCATGGTCATGTGGCCGGCATGACTAGACACCAAAGGCACATGGAACGCTGTTACCTTCCCACCGTTGTGGTCCCTATTTTTCTACTTGCATTTTTTTTATTGAAAAGTTTTACAATACATTTTTAAGATAGAAAAAGAAACAAAAAAATAAAAAACCCTCCTCTCCCTCCCCTCATTAGTAATTAATACAAAATCAATCCTTAAGAAAGGATTTTTCAATCCTTGAAAAAGATTGATCCCTATCAGAGAAAAAAGTAAAGTCTTTTTCTTGCAAGTTCCTTTCTCTCCACACATCTCTCAATTCCAAGTCATCCTTCATCTCAAAAAATGATTTAGGCAGTCTAGCATGACTTGGTGTACTTCTAAAAAGGCCTCTTTTGTCCATTTGTACAACCAAAACACTATTCCAATCTCCCATAAAAATACAAGATTTGTAATCCCACTGGATAATCTTACTGTGTAATAATTTGTAGAAATCTTCTTGCTGTTGGTTAGGAGCATATAATCCAACCAGAAGTATTTTCTTGCCTTCTGTTAATAGTTCAATTATAACATATCTTCCTTGTTTATCTGCTTCAAGTAAAGTAGCTGTTAAAGTATTCTTAACATAAATAACAACTCCATTTTTCTTGTCAGGAGCAGAGGCAATAAACTGTGTGCCCAACCTAAAGTTTGTCAGGTACTTTTGATCAGCTGCTCGAATATGTGTTTCCTGTAGCAGATAACATCATTTTTAAATTGCTTTAGATATTGAAATACTTTCTTTCTTTTGTGTGGTGAATTTAAGCCATTAACATTCCAGGTTAGAAGCTTTGTCGCCATCTTTTGCGACCTGAAGCTTTTGGAGCGCCTCTTCCAAAATCACCTGCATTCTCTTCGGCTTCGCTCCTCCCACTGCTTCACTATAAGTAAGTTTTTGAGATGTAGTCATGACTCTCTGTTGTTCTTGCTCTTGTCTCATTTGTCTAGCTGCAGAACATGTCATTCTTTGGTCTCTGACCTCCTCCATTGGTACTGAAATCTGATCCACTCCTGTAGTTTGCTGGGATTCTCCATCTTTCAACTGCATTCCTTCAGCACCTTGTATACTCTCCCTTTGTAGCTGACGCTCTCCTTCACCATTCCTCCTTTTAGATTCTGTGGAGGGGGGGCTGCCTTCAAAATATTAGCATAAAAATCTCGTGCCTGTAAAACTGTATTAAGGCGATAACTCGTGCTTCCGTGCATCACCACCATGCCTACTGGAATCTCCCATCTGAACTGGATATCCCGTTTCCTTAATTCTTCTGCCAAAAAAGCAAATTCTTTCCTTTTCCTTAAAATTCTTGGAGGGATCTCCTTCAAAATTAAAACTTCTTGCTCTGCAACTGTAAATTTGTTATTATAAAAAGCTTGAATAACCTCATTTCTAATTGCTCTTTTCATAAAATACACCACCACATCTCTAGGTAGCTTCCTTTGTCTTGCAATCCAGGAATTAACACAGAATATTTTATCTATATCCACCATAATATATTCTGCTGAATGCCCCAGAATCTGTTCAAGAGCTTCTGAGAGTACTTTTTTTTTAATTTTCCTTAGGATCTTCTTTCAAACCTCTGATTCTCACAGCGAACTCCATCTCTCGGTACTGCACCAATGTTAAATCATCATCAATCTTATCCATCACAGTTTCAGCATCCATCATTTTGGCATCCAATCTCATATTATTTTGGCTAAGTTCTTCCACTCTCTCATCCAAACGTTCAATGCAAACAGCGAGCCCTTGAAATGCAATCAAAATATCTGCCCTTATTTCTGTATTCTTCTCCTCAATAAGCTCAGCTATTTGTTGAGATTGTTTTTTCAAAGCCTCTTGCAAAGCATCCTGCAAATCTTTTATTGTTAAAGCTGGTGCGGGTGTGGGGGCTGGGGGAGGAGGCATCAAAGCCTGTAATGAAGATTGCTGAACTGGCGAAGCCCCCGTACTTCTAGGAACTTTAGTTGATTTAGTACCCATTTTGACACCACCTAATTCTATTGCACACTTTCACTTTCTGCACCGTTTGCAACTTTTCCACAAAGTAGTCTGAGTTAAAGTTCAAATACTTGCTATTACAGCATTCTCCTGCACAGCTCTGCCTGCATCCAAGTAATCCCCAATTCCCTCTTGATGGCAGGGATGGTTGCAGTGTCCTGCTCTGCTCCAAAGCCTTGGAGCAGAGGCGTCCCGGAGTCCGGAGCAAACTCAGGCTTCGGGGGAGGGCTCACACCCTTCAACCACCAGAGTTTAAACTCTGGCGGTCTAGGGGAGCTCTACCCCTGCCTGGGCGCTCATCCCCTCCTCTTCTCCCGAGGAGCGGGTTTCCGAGCCACCAAACAGCTTATCGTCGCTGTTTTTGGCGGCTCTATGGAGACAACGGGGCTGACAGCCGAAATGGCTGCCTTCAACGGAGCCTTGCCACCCGGAAGCCTCTACTTGCATTTTTTACATGCTTTCGAACTGCTAGGTTTGCAGAAGCTGGGACGAGTAACAGGCGCTCACTCTGTTACGCGGCACTCGGGGTTCGAGCCACTAAACTGCCGACCTTCTGATCAACAAGCTCAGCATCCTAACCCACTGAGCCACCGCGTCCCCCAAATACAACTACTACAACATTAAATAACAATAGTTGAGGCTGCAAGAAGAGCAAGAACCAAAACTTTGTATCTCCCTTGACAGAAGAAGAAGAAAGAGGAGGACGGGAGGTAGAGGAGGGGGAAGGAGATAACCATTTATTTAAAATGCTTAATGTTGCCTGTCAATGCAAAAATCTTTCAAGGCAGTTTACTTAGCTTAAGGGGAAACAGCATTTTTAGAATATGTGTGTTGACCTTGAAGCACTAAAAATAAATAAATAAGGGGATTATAAACAGCTTGCTTAAACTGTACAAAGAAAGTACAAAATAATCTGCATATAAGTACCATTAACAAAAGATGAACTGTATTTATATTAATATAGTTACATTTATTTGATAGACTAGTGTCAGATGACCATATAATGAAAAAAGATAAATATTTTAGCAGTGCATAGATTTAATTCATTAAATCAGTTTGAAGGATATTTAACCAAATTGCTGAATGACTAAATCAGCTTTCCAAACTAGATAGTGGATTTAGATTGAATACTTAAATAAATTATTCTATTAATTTGATGATTCAATGGCTGTCTGCATATCCATTGAAATGGATTCCATTTTCCACAATAAATCAAGTCAATACAATGATTCACTATGAAAATTCAAACTGAATTAAACCTTCAAATAAGATCACTTTGATTATTTGAATGGATGGTTTGAATTGGTTCTCAGTGTAATCCTCTCTTCTCTAATAAATGTTAGTGGTGGAATTTGCAATTAGTGTAGAATTCATGGTCCCAAGTGTATGTATGTAAGATCATTATGTAGAGAAATTAAACTTGCTTAGCTGCACCATTGGGTATTTTTTCAAAAAGTTCTATAATAGAAAATCCTGCTAACTATCTTTATCCGTTGGTGTTGAAATGCTTAATACTAACTTTAATGAACCAAGACACTGCCTTACTATTTCCCTAAAGCTTCTGCTTACAGATTTGATGAATTTATGGTTTCACAGACTGGCTCTGTTAAATCATCTTGTTATAAAAATCTCAGAATAGCATTACATTCAATAGCATGTCTTTGTTCCTTAGGTCAATTCTGTTTTTCCTCTAGTGTATGAAAAGTTGTACATAATGCCCGTGCATTGGAGGATGGTACTTTCCCAATAATAAGTAGAATTAGACATTTATTTCCTTGTAACTACAGCAGATAATTTGGTTATTGGTTATTCTTCATTGTGCTATATTTTAATGCGACACAATAAGAGTTCTATCTCATTAAAATAAACATTTCACACCTAATTCTATGTAAATATGACCAGCTCAAAGTTTCAAGGGCTATAAATATGTATTGCATTTGTTATTTTTACATAACAAAATTTATCATTTTCTGACATCTAGATTAAAAAAAAAGAGGGAGTAAATCCTTATAGAAAAATATAACTTTCAGACTGCTGCATTAAAGTCACCCTACTTTCTGAAACATTTCTAAATAGTAGTCTTATTAGCATGGGTACTTAATAACTTGTACTCGTTTCAGCTTATTTATGTGTTTTTTATTTCTTTTACTTAATTATTTCTTTAAGCAAGCAGCTCAAAAGACAAATCTGAAGTTTTCATTTCTTAACATTTTTTTAGACTATAATGAAGAGGTTGGTTATGGTACATTAAACTCAAAATTTTTGTAAATTAAAAATCATTCTGTATAACAACATTTTCTAAAAACTGTAAATACAGTACATATTTAGTATGTCAGGAAAGACAACTAATATAGTGGTAACTAATAGACTGTGGTAGGAATGTGAGACAGTAAAAAGCTGATGTACGGGTAGTGACCTTCTTGATCCTCAAATCCTGTTTCCATTCTTAATCACATGTATAACAAACAAGAGGTGCTTTCTTCTCAAAATTGCAATCACCACTTTGACCTTTCTGACCATACTCTCCAGATGCCTCTGCTTAACTATTTTATTTATTTATTTATTTATTTATTTATTTTTTATTGAAAAGTTTTAACATACAATTTTTCCCTTAAAAAAAAAATCCCCCCTCCCCCTCCCTTCTCCCTCCCCCCCTTCCTCTCCCCCCTCCCCCCCTCCCCCCCGACTTCCCAGAGCTAAATACAAGGTATATATAAAAAAACAATCATAAACAACCATATACTAACAATCATAAACTCTAAAATCTATCACTCTCTAGCTTATATAGGATAAAACAAACCTTAGTAGTATTAAATATATATATATATAAAATAATAATAATAATATAAAAAAGAAACAAAGAAAGAAGACTTATTCAAATATGAAACTTCTTAACCCTATACTTATTCTAGATAAACTCAAGCCATATTCTCCCTTCCATAATATAACGTTCTTGCAAGTAATCTTTCAAATAGGCCGAAATCTTCGCCATTTCAACCAGGTCGGAAACCTTTAAAGTCCACTCTTCTATAGTCGGCAGTTCCTCTTTCCAGTACTAACCTATCAAAAGTCTTACTGCCGTAGTTAAATTCAACAACAACTTAGTGTGTTCCACCAGACTTTTATCCAAAAAGCCTTAACCTTTTTGCAAGTCCACCATATATGAAAATATATTGCGTCTTCATCACTGCACCTCCAACTTTTAGGCTAATAATTCAGATACATACTTAGCTTTTTAAAATCTAAATACCATCTATAAAACATTTTGTAAAAATTCTCTCTTAGATTTCAAACTTGTGTAAATTTTTCATTCCTCACCCAAATCTTTTCCCACCTCCCACTACTTGGCTGTAAGTACGTTGTGAAAGTTCCATAGACTTCTGCTGATCTTGTTCTTTTATCTTTTTTGATCGTTTTAAAGCAGCACGCGTCACCCTCTGTTCTCTGGGATCATCCAAAGGTGTTATATCTTGATCTCCTCCAGCACCATTCTCCTCTGTCTGTCCATCTTCAGCCTCTTGATATTCTCCTTCTCCAGATCCCTTTGCAGCTTCCAGAAGTGTTAATGGGGTTGCTTTTAAAACATTATTGTAAAAATCACGTGCTTGCATCACAGTAACCAGATGGTACCTTTTACCTTCATGCATCACCATCAACCCAGCTGGGATCTCCCATCTGAACCTTATATCTCGTTGCTTGAGCTCTTGCACAAGAAATGTAAAATCCTTCCTTCTCCTTAAAATCTTTGGAGGAATTTCTTTTAGAACCAGAACTTCTTGACCAGCAATCACGACTTTAGTATCATAGGCAGCTCGTATAACTTCATCTCTAATTTCCCTTTTTGCAAAATAAACCACCACATCTCTAGGCAACTTTCTCTGTCTAGCAATCCATGAGTTCACATGAAACACTTTATCCATGCCTCCTTTTATTTCAGATGCTGGCTGGTTCAATACCACTTCGAGAGCCTCAGAAACCAGCTGCTTTAGATCTTCCTTAATATTCTCCTTTAAACCTCTGATTCTAATGGCAAACTGCATCTGGAAATATTGAGCAAGACTCAATTATCTATCCAATTTGTCTCTTAAATCTTCATTCTCCAATACTTTTGCTTCTAATATAGCATTCTTTTGAGTCAAATCTTCCACTTTTTCCTCCAAATCTTCCACACATTCAGCCACTTTATACACTGAAGACAAAATGTCTACCTTCATCACACTGAACTTCTGTTCCATCCTCTCCTCCATTCTCTCCTCCAACTTCTTCAATTTCTCCTCCATCTGTGCAAATTTATCACCCATTGCTTCCAAAATTACCTGGGCATGTTTTTCCAGAGCATCTCGTAAGTCCTTCGGTGTCAATACATCAGGAGGATGCAACGCCTGTAATGAAGATTGTTGCACCGGAGAAGTTCCAGCACTCCGAAGAGTTTTAGGGGGAGGTTTAGCCGCCATCTTTTACTTTCAATTGTGATGCACTTTCACTTTAAGTTTAAAAAAACCATCAAGCTCGAGAGTAAAATAAAATAATCCTCTTCACCTTTTCCTCTTGTACCGCTCTGCCTGCTCTTATTGCTCCATAGTCCTTCCTTCAGGCAGGGGTGGTCGCAGACGCCTGGCTCCGCTCCATGAAGTCAGGAGCAGAGGCGCTGGCCAGCTGGGAGCGACCCAGGCTACGGGGGAGTTCGATCCTTCGGCCGCCCAAGCTGCAAGCTCAGGCGGCCCCGGAGAACTCGACCCCTACCTGGGGCCTCACCCCCTCCTCTTCTCCCGAGGAGGGGGCTTCAAATTCTCCCGAACAGCTGATCGGCGCTGTTTCGGGCGAAAATCACACAGCTGAGCCGCGGGCAGCCCAGGAAGGCTGTCTCTGGCGCCGCGGAGCCACCGGAAGTCCTATTTATTTATTTATTTTAATTCCATTTATATCCCGCCCTTCTCCGAAGACTCAGGGCGGCTTACAAGCTTAGCAGTAGCCTTCATTCTATGTATATGCCTGCTTATTAGGGCTTTCACACACACACCCAAGCGGCATTATTACAAAGTCAGCTTAATTGCCCCCAACAATCTGGGTCCTCATTTTACCTACCTCGGAAGGATGGAAGGCTGAGTCAACCTTGAGCCTGGTGGGATGCGAACCTGCACTAATTGCAGGCAGCTGGTGTTCCTTAAGGAGGCATCAGCGCACTGCTCCACCAAGGCTCTAGTAGACTATCACTAAGATTAAACAATCTCTATTGTTTAATTCCAAAAAGAATAAAACAGAATGCAGGGAGAAGAAGCAACTTGGAAAGGAGCATGGCTGGAAAGCAGTTCAAAGAGTAAATCCAATGTAACTAGAGAGGGATAACTGAAGAATATAGAAATATGGAGTTAGAAAAAGAAGCTGCCAATGACTGAATAGAGTTACTTCAAGCCACAGAGAATATTGAACTGTTGTGAGGTGATCAGTGGCTCAGAAAATGGAGAAACTTCATATACTCTCTAAGTGTATGTACCAGCTTTCACACTGATAGCTTCTGATATGAACAGAAAAGTTATCAGGATACTTTAAAATAGTAGGTATTAATAAATATCAATAGAGAGCCAGTTTGATGTAGTGGTTAAGATGTTGGCTTAGAAGCAAGCAAAGTCTGAGTTCTAGGTCTCCCTTAGACATGAAAGCCAGGTGACTTTGGGTCAGTCCGGCTCACGGGTTGTTATTGTAGGGAAGCCACACTGAATTATGTATTTTTTAAAAATACATAAATACAAAATACAAAAATACAAAATACCAAGACTTGCAGATTGAAGTTTGCTTATGGAAAAACAAATTTGCTATTATACCAATCATGAGCACTATACAATTGGAGCTACTGTACAAGCTTCATGATAAGTACAGAATCAGGTCTAATCCTTCGGCAGTACAGGCACCTTAAAATATGCTCTCTTAATGAGCCTGGAATAAATGTTGTCTGAAAACCCTATAAATACCAAATTGAAACAGTGTGTCTCTGGTTCATCCTGGCAGCATGTGTGTTGTTTGATTATTGGCTATAGATTTTATTTCTTTGCATATTGTTTAGTTTTAATCAGTTCTTGTTTTTTTTACTGAATGTCCACTTATTTTAAGTGTAATGAAAGTGAAATGAACTTAAATAAATATTAAAATTGAACAGACTCATGTATTGTATATCAGCCTACTATATATGTATAGTCATTGTCAGAACCTACCCCAATCCACATCTTAGGAAAGAAGAACTCTTGGAGACAAGATTGTCCAAACAGGAACTTTTACTAAAACTTGGTTGACAGTGGATAATATAGACAGGATCTGAAGCTGTTTCACAGATCGATACTTTTAAAGTGTCCCTGAGAAATAACCCCACCCCTCAGTCCATTTAGTCAATCCTGGATCAGTCGAGTCTCAGGTATTAAACCCCTCGTGGGGAAAAAGGAGAATCACCAGTACATTTGCAACATTATTACTTCCTCCCTTTCACATTCCATTCAGAGATGCAAACCAGAATTCCCTCCCCACCCCCTTTCTTTGTTGTACGGTCTTTTGTGATGGCCACCAAACATTACTTCTAAGGGATAGAGAGGGGCAATTAGCACCCCGTCTTCTCTTTCCTACTTGGAATGGCAGAATCCAGTAAGGGGGGGTGAGATTTATGTTTGCACAGATAGGGAGTTAGAAATGAAATATAAATGGATTCTGACAGTCATCTTATAGGAAAAAAGAATGTGACAGACAAATGCATCTGGAAATGAAGACTTGCAATAGTTCCAAAGTTCAACATGTGTTGACTTCCTTGAATTATAATAGGAAAGAAAAGAGGAATTTATCCAAATTAGCTTAAACTAGATTCCCATTCATATTTGTATCAATCTGGCAATGTGCAAATCTGGACCACCTGCTTCCCTGCACACAGATGTGAGATTAGATTGATGACAATGCTACAGCCCATGCCTCTTCTCCAGTGGGAAGGAGCTCATTTCAAATTATCTTTTTTATTTCCTTCATTCATGGCCCAATAGCTTGAGTTGTACAAAAGGGTGGTAGCAAATAGCATCACAAAGTGGGAACACAGTCAATCCAATGTGGAAATATTTTTATTCTGTGTCATGCTTCATCTTTAATGTTTGGTCTTGTCCCTTCTGGAATAAATTGTTTGCAGCTTGTGGGGAATTAGAAAAGATTGTGCCAGCACAGCATTGATGAGTAACCATGAGAAAATAGTTAAAACAGCTGAAAAAGATCAACACAGAAATTGGAATTGGCTTTGCATAAAAGTGGTTATGTGATGGAATATCCTAATTTTGGAACTTGTCTCCATGTTATAATCAATTTAACACTGAAATTTTCAAGGTTTCTTTTTAAATAATATATTGGATCACCTTGCACATGCTTAGTGGTACTGAGAATGCTCAGGTGTAACAAACATTAGGTAATGGGCTGCATCACAAATTTTAAAAATTACATATATTTTCTTAAAATATCCTTTCTAAGGATTTCTTGCTAGAAATTTTTTATCTAAGCTGAGCTTTGAGCATGAAACTTCTTCCAATGATATTTTCTAGTGGATTCCGTATCATGAGGAACCTTCATGAGAAACATAGATTGTTTACCAGGTCCCAAGATTATAGAACATTTTCTACAACTGTCTGTTTGTGTGATATGTGTTGGTGCATTATAACCAAATTTTCTGAAATGCATGCTTTGTTTATATGTATGCTTACTACAGATTTTGAGCATAGAAATATGTTGAGGAAAATACTTGCAGATTCTGCAAGTAATATGCTTATTCACAGTAATAGAAAATTGTTTTTTGCAGATCATACAATTCCATTTTTTTTTTTAAAAGGTGGTGATTTTGCATCCCCGGTGGATTTATTTGACATTCTCAATTCAACATATGTCAAAGAAACATGATGAGGTTCTGGGTCAAAATGTTGCCTTTATATTTGAATCAGAAGTGAAAGAAGGAAAAGAAGAAGCTTAAAAAGTAAGCTACAAAGAGCAGGGGAAGAATTTATATTTGCCAACATTTTTCTTTAGTAAAGATTTTTGTATGTCCATCAGTGACCTTGAACAATAACACTCTGCTATAGATGTCAATAAATCAGATACTCTTTCTTATCCCTTTCATTTTATCTTTATTGTACATATACAATGTTTAAATGTTAAATATATATGAAGGAGCTTTTTTGCTCAGCCACAAATTTAACCAAGCCAAGGGAAGAAACATATGCTTACTAATCTGTGATTGGAATAGGAATATGCAAAAAAAATCCATTTTTGTATACAGCTAAGAAAAATATATACCTTGCATAGGATGGATCCCATCTTTCTTTTGACATTCAAAAAAGTTGGAGAAATGATCATTCAGCCCTTAAGGTCTTCCATTTGCAAATATGGAACTCTTTTTCAAAGGTGTTCTGTAAGAGTCTGGGAGAAGCCAAGAGAACTATTCTTTTTTTTTTAATTGAAAAGTTTTACAATACATTTTGAATAAAAAAACTCCCTCCTCCCCCTCCCCTCTCCCCAACCCTCCCCTCTCCTCCCCTCCCCCCTCCCAAACTTCCCAGAGCTGAATACAGGGTATAATAATACAAACATAAGCTAAAATATGCTAACAACAAAAGTAAAACATTAAATTCTGTCGCACTTTAACTCTCCGTAATCATAATATTAATAAAATAACAACAAACTAATTATACATCATAAAAATCCACTACTTATTCAAATGCTAAGTGAAACTTTTTAGTCCCATATTTATTCTGAATATATTCAATCCATCTTCTCCATTCCACAATATGTCTCTGCTGCGATTGGTCTTTCAAATATGCTGAAATCGTTGCCATTTCCGCCAGGTTAGAGACTTTCAAAGTCCACTCTTCTATAGTTGGCAGTTCCTCCTTCTTCCAATATTGCGCTACTAAAAGTCTCGCTGCCGTAATTAGATTCAACATCAACTTTGTGTCTATAACAATAGTATCTGTAACAATACCCAATAAAAACAATTGCGGAGAAAACTTTATTCTTTTCTTAAATATCTTTTGCATATTCCACCAAATTTTAATCCAAAAAGCTTTAACCTTTTTACAAGTCCACCATATATGAAAATACATTGCATCCTCACAGCCACACCTCCAACATTTGGGCTGGCAATTCGGATACATACTTGCTAATTTTTTAGGATCTAAGTGCCACCTATAAAACATTTTAGAAAAATTCTCTCTTAAATTTTGGGTCTGTGTAAATTTTACATTTCTAACCCAAATCTTTTCCCAAGTATCCATTGTTATAACTTCTTGAAAATTCTGGGCCCACTTTATCATACAATCTTTAACAAGTTCCGTTTCTGAGTCAATTTCTATCAATGCATTATATATCCTTTTTATATGTGCTTGACCTTGATCTCTAATTTGTTTTACCAAATTTTCATCCGTCATCGAAAAGCCAACTTTCTGGTCCTCTTTCCATCTTGCCTGCAATTGCCCATACTGGAACTAAGTTTGTACAATCTTTTCTTCTTTTAAAATATTATATGGCTTTAATTGCCATAAATTCCTTTCTAAACTTAATTCCTTCTAAACTTATACGTAGTCTCATCATGTTTAAATCCCACATTTATATTTTCTATTGCATGTTTAGGTATTGCCCAAATTGGTATCTTATAATTTAATTTATGTCTATACTTTTTCCAAACTCGCAACAGAGCATACCTTAAAATATGTATCTTAAACACATTATCCACCTTCTTATCATACAATAAAAATGCATGCCAACCAAATAACAAATCATGACCCTCAAGATTTAATAATCTCCCTTGTGTTAAATTAAACCAGTCACGTATTGATGACAAAGCAGCAGCCTCATAATATAATTTAAAATTAGGCATTTTAAGACCACCTCTTTCACGCGTATCTTGCATTATCTTAAATTTAACTCGTGGCTTTTTCCCTTTACAAACAAATTTATTAATACCTTTTTGCTATTCCTCCACATTTAAATCCTTTTTAAGTATAGGTATCATTTGAAATAAAAATAAAAAATTTGGCAAAACATTCATTTTCACAATTCTTCCCAGTAAAGATTATTGTAGTTTTTTCCAGCTATCTAATTCTTTTTGTATTTTTTCCCCATGTTGTTGTTGTTGTTAGTTGCGAAGTCACGTCCGACCCATCGCGACCTTATGGACAATGTTCCTCCAGGCCTTCCTGTCCTCTACCATCTTCTGGAGTCCATTTAAGCTCACGCCTACTGCTTCAGTGACTCCATCCAGCCACCTCATTCTCTGTCGTCCCCTTCTTCTATTGCCCTCAATCTTTCCCAGCATTAGGCTCTTCTCCAGTGAGTCCTTCCTTCTCATTAGGTGGCCAAAGTATTTGAGTTTTAGCTTTAGGATCTCGCCTTCTAAAGAGCAGTCAGGGTTGATCTCCTCTAGGACTGACCAGTTTGATCGCCTTGCAGTCCAAGGAACTCACAGGAGTCTTCTCCAGCACCATAGTTCAAAGGCTTCAATTCTTTGGCGCTCAGCCTTTCTTATGGTCCAACTTTCACTGCCATACATTGCAACTGGGAAGACCATAGCCTTGACTATACGCACTTTTGTTGACAGGGTGATGTCTCTGCTTTTTAGTGTGCTGTCTAGATTTGCCATGGCTTTCCTCCCAAGGAGCAAGCGTCTTTTAATTTCTTGGCTACAGTCCCCATCTGCAGTGATCTTGGAGCCCAGAAAAATAAAATCTGTCACTACCTCCATTTCTTCCCCATCTATTTGCCAGGAATTGAGAGGGCCAGATGCCATGATCTTGGTTTTCTTAATGTTTAGTTTCAACCCAACTTTTGCACTCTCCTTCTTCACTCGCAACAAAGAGGCTCTTTAGTTCCTCTTCACTTTCTGCCATTAGAGTGGTATAATCTGCATATCTTAGGTTGTTGATGTTTCTTCCGGCAATCTAAATTCCAACTTTTGATTCATCTATCCCTGCCTTTCTCATGATGTGCTCTGCATATAAGTTAAATAGGCAAGGCGACAGTATACAGCCTTGCCGGACTCCTTTCCCAATTTTGAACCAATCAGTGGTTCTGTGTCCAGTTCTCACTGTTGCTTCTTGGCCTGCATATAGGTTTCTCAAGAGACAAATAAGATGGTCTGGTATGCCCATCTCTTTAAGGACTTGCCACAGTTTGTTATGATCCACACAATCAAAGGCTTTAGCATAGTCAATGAAGCAGAAGTAGATGTTTTTCTGGAACTCTCTAGCTTTCTCCATGATCCAGCGTATGTTAGCAATTTGATCTCTAGTTCCTTTGAAATCCTACCTGTTCTTCTGGTAGTTCTTGATCCACATACTGCTGGAGTCTAGCTTGTAGAATTTAAAGCATAACTTCACTAGCATGAGAAATGAGTGCAATGGTGCGATAGTTTGAACATTCTTTGGCACTGTCTTTCTTTGGAATTGGAATGTAAACTGATCTTTTCCAATCCTGTGGCCACTGTTGAGTTTTCCAAATTTGCTGGCAAATTGAGTGTAGCACTTTTACTGCATCGTCTTTTAAGATTTTGAATAGCTCAGCTGGAATACTGTCACCTCCACTAGCTTTGTTGTTGCTCAGCTTTTCTAAGGCCAACTTCACTTCACATTCTAGGATGTCTGGCTTGAGGTCAGTGACCACCTCATTGTGATTATCAGGGACGTTAAGCTCATTCTTGTATAGTTCTTCTGTGTAATTTTGCCACCTCTTCTTAATCTCTTCTGCCTCTGTTAGGTCCCTGCCATTTTGGTCCTTTATCATGCCCATAACATTCCCCATAACATTTCATAATTATTTTTATATAACTTCACATTTGAGGCTGACAGATATATCCCCAAATATTTAATCTTTTTAACTCTTTCAAATCCCATTAGCTCTTCTAAAACAGCCTTTTGTAATACAGTCATATTCTTAGACAATATTTTAGTTTTTTGTATGTTTATCTTAAATCCAAAAACTTTCTCATATAGCATTATTATCTCCATCAATTCTACAACTGAATAATCCGGCTGAGTTACTGTAATAACCAGGTCGTCCGCAAACGCCCTTAGTCTATAATCCTGATCTCTTATTTGAATTCCCCTAATTTTATTTGAATCTCGTATTTTAATCAGTAATATTTCCAATGTTAAAACAAACAATAAAGGTGACAGTGGACACCCCTGTCTTGTACCCTTTTGAATATTGCATGATTCTGTCAAACTGTTATTTACTATTATATGGGCTGTTTGCTTCTGATATATTGCCCTAATACATTGTAAAAAAATTTCCCCAAATTCCATTTTCTCTAATACTTTCGTCAAAAATTGCCAATCCAATTGATCAAAGGCTTTTTTAGCATCCAAAAAGATCAACGCTGCGGGGATCTGATTATTTCTTTCCAAAAATTCCAATAGATCTACAATGTGTCTCACATTATTCTTCATTTGTCTACCACTTATAAATCCAGTTTGATCACTATGAATCACTTGCTGCATTACCTTCATTAATGTAGTAGCTAAAATTTTTGCAAATATCTTATAATCAGTATTTAAAAGCGATATTGGTCTGTAGTTTTTGGCTTGGGTGGCATCCTGATCTTCCTTCAGGATGAACGAAATAAAGGCAGTTTTCCACGATGGAGGTATCCCTCCTCCCAATTGAATTGTCTTAAACAGTTCCCTTAAAGGTTCCACCATTTCTAACTGTAAATTTTTATAATAAATGGCAGTCAAACCGTCAGTTCCCGGCTCTTTACCCACTTTTAATTGTTTAATTGCTAGAAAAATTTCTTCATCAGTTATCAGTTGGTTCATCCCTTCCTTTTGTTCTTGCGTAAGAACAGGAATATTGGCTTTTATCAAATATTCATCTATATCTACATCTCTAATCTTATCTCTAGCATACAACAGAATAAAAATCAACAAAAGTCATTTTAATAAGATTCTGCTGATACACTACTTTACCCTTATGTTCTATTCTATCTATATTACAAGCTCTTTGCTTCTTCCTTAACAAGTAAGCTAACCATCTACCCGGTTTATTAGCATTACAAAAAGTGTTATGTCTAGCGTACCGTAAGTTAGTTGCCACTTGATCTGCCATTAACATATCAAACTGACCCCTTAATAAAGTAATTACCTCTTTGATCTTCCATCAGATGGATTCAGAATTCTTTGTCCTTAATTTCATCCTCTAATTCTTTCCTCTTAAATTCCAGTTTACGTCTATGTTTATTATTCAAATATATTAATACACCTCTCATATAAGCTTTACTTGCATCCCAAACCATCTCAATAGAAGTACCTTTGTGCATATTAATTTTAAAAAATTATTTCATCTGTTTTTTATACTCTTCCACATTTTCCTGGTATCTAAACAAATTTTCATTTAAACGCCAAGACCATTTATCTCCATTATCTTTTTCTATCTCCAACCATACTGGACTATGATCAGATATAGTTCTTGGACAAATCTTGATCTTCTTAATCCTAGGAAAAAAATTATTAGTAATTAATACAAAATCGATCCTGGAGAAAGATTGATGCCTGTTGGAGAAAAAAGTAAAGTCTTTTTCTTGCAAGTTCCTTTCTCTCCAAACATCTCTCAATTCCAAGTCATCCTTCATCTCAAAAAAAGATTTAGGCAGTTTAGCATGACTTGGCGTGCTTTTAAAAAGGCCTCCCTTGTCCATTTGTACATCCAAGACGCCATTCCAATCTCCTATAAAAATACAAGATTTATAATCCCACTGAATAATCTTGCTGTGTAATAAATTGTAAATATCTCATTGCTGTTGATTAGGAGCATATAATCCAACCAAAAGCGTTTTCTTGCCTTCTATTAATAATTCAATTATAACATATCTTCCTTGTTTGTCTGCTTCAATTAAACTCGCTGTTAAAGTATTCTTGACATAAATAACAACTCCATTTTTCTTATCAGGCGGGGAAGCAATAAACTGTGTGCCCAACCTCAAGTTTACCAAGTACTTTTGATCAGCCGCTCTAATATGTGTTTCCTGTAAGCAAATAACATCGTTTTTAAATTGCTTTAGATATTGAAATACTTTCTTTTTCTTATGTGGTGAATTTAAACCATTAAACATTCCTGGTTAGAAGCTTTGTCACCATCTTTTGCGACCTGAAGCTTTTGGAGCGCCTCTTCCAAAATCACCTGCACTCTCTTTGGCCTCGCTCCTCCCACTGCTTCACTGTAAGTAAGTTTTTGAGATGCAGTCATGACTCTCTGTTGTTCTTGCTCTTGTCTCATTCGTCTAGCTGCAGCGCGTGTCATTCTTTGGTTTCTGACCTCCTCCGTTGGTACTGAAATCTGATCCACTCCTGTAACTTTCTGGAATTCTCCATCTTTCAACTGCGTAGCTCCTTCAGCACCTTGTGTACTCTCACTTTGTGATTGATGCTCTCCTTCACCATTTTTCCCTTTGGATTCCAGAAGTGGTATGTGGACTGCCTTCAAAATATTGGCATAAAAATCACGTGCATGTAACACTGTGAGAAGACAATATCTCGTGCCTGCATACATCACCACCATACCTACTGGGATCTCCCATCTGAACTGGATATCCCATCTTAATTCTTCTGCCAAAAAAGCAAACTCTTTCCTTCTCCTTAGAATTCTTGGAGGGATCTCTTTTAAAATTAAAACTTCTTGCTCTGCAACTGCAAATTTGCTATTATAAAAGGCTTGAATAACCTCATTTCTAATTGCTCTCTTTGTAAAATAAACCACCACATCTCTAGGTAGTTTCCTTTGTCTTGCAATCCAGGAATTAACACAAAATATTTTATCTATATCCACCATAATATCTTCTGCTGAGCGCCCCAGAACCTCTTTGAGGGCTTCTGAAACTACTCTTTTCAAATTTTCCTTAGGATCTTCCTTCATCCCTCTAATTCTCACAGCAAACTCCATCTCTCTATGCTGAACCAATAATAAATCGTCATCAATCTTTTCCATCACCGTTTCAGCATCTGTCATTTTGGCATCTAATCTCACGTTATTTTGGCTAAGTTCTTCCACTCTCTCATCCAAATGTTCAATACAAAGAGCCATGCCTTAAAGTGCAAGTAAAATGTCTGCCCTTATTTCTGTGTTCTTCTCCTCAATAAGTTCAGCTAATTGCTGAGACTGCTTTTTCAAAGCCTCTTGCAAAACATCCTGCAGATCTTTTATTGTCAAGGCTGCTGCGGGTGCAGGTGCCGGGGGGCCATTAAAGCCTGTAATGAAGATTGCTGGACCGGTGAAGCCTCCGCGCTTCTAGGAACTTTAGATGATTTGGCAGCCATTTTCAGCCACTTAATCCTGTTGCACACTTTCACTTTAAAAAGTCTCCATAAAGTCTACTGAGTTAAAGTTCATATACTTGCTCTGACAACGTTCTCCTGTACAGCTCTGTCTGCATCCAAGTAATCAAAAGTTCACTCTCACTGGCAGGGATGGTTGCAGCATCCTGCTCTGCTCCAAAGCCTTGGAGCAGAGGTGTCCCGGAGTCTGGAGCCAACTCAGGCTTTGGGGGGGCTCAACCCTTCAACCACCAGAGTTTCAACTCTGGCAGTCTGGGGGAGATCTACCCCTGCCTGGGCGCTCACCCCCTCCTCTTCTCCCAAGGAGCAGGCTTCTGAGCCGCCAAACAGCTGATCGTCACTGTTTTTGGCGGCTCTACGGAAACAATGGGGCTGACAGCTGAAATGGCTGCCGTCAATGGAGCCTTGCCACCCGGAAGTCCAAGAGAACTATTCTTATGCTGCCATTAACAATGTCAGAAAAGCAAGATGGTAAAGATGACAACTGTGATACTTTTTTGGCACCTTCTGAAGAACTAAAAGTCCCTCCTAACAGTTTTGCCAGCAGTGCTTATGTTGAATTCTTTTCTTCACTTCTCTTCTATACCAAAATATATTATATAGAAAATGGGAAGTGTTGCTGGTCTCAGCTTCCTAATCTAGCCCAACTGATATATTTGTTCCTGACCTTAGCAACTGACTTATAAATAAAAACGCAGGCTGAATACACTTCCAATACCAAGAATTTCATATCTGAATCCTTCGAGAGATTTTTAAAAATAAGTTACAAGAAAAGAATGCTGTGTCCCTCTTCTGTTTGTTCTTTTGAACTTCATTATTTTGTCAGTTTTTGGCACAAAAGAATTTCAAACTTTTCAGATCTTCAGCAGACCTGAAATAAATTGAATTGGTATTTCAGAAACTCTGTCCAAATTTAAGATCATCCCTTCTAGTTCAACTGGAGGGTAATTTGTGATCATCCCCCTCTTTTAGATATAGTCTATTCAGCCATTCTGATTCCCAGAAGATTTAAAAAATGTGAAAGATCACAGAAACAGATATAATAGAGTGGTGGGGGGTTATGGGACTAATATATGCAGCTAGCCTGTCTCCATTTTCTTTTATGCAACTAATTGTAAAAGAAAGTTTGGAACACCTGAATAATGGCTATTATACATGAGTAAATCACATTCTGCCAATTGATGGGCGTCAGATTCAGAACAGAGAAAATTACTTTACACACTAGAACTTGCTGCCACAATGATGACATGGCTGTTAATTTAGATGGCTTTCAAAGATTCATCAAAGCCAGATGAAAGATCCTTATCCAGAGGCCTCTGAATATGAATTGCTAGAGCGAGTGAGGGAGGCAGTATCTTCTAGTTCTGCTTGGCTACACAGATAGACAGACATTTAACATGGCACAGCAGGGTCTTTCTTAGCTCAATAGAAAGTAGGCTTCTGAGCATTTTCCTTGTATCTGCCATTTCCTAAATATTATATCCATACTACTTGTTTCTGGAAAAGAGTCTTAAAGTTAACTGTTTCAAGCAGCTCTCAGCTAGTTAAGCAAGTCACCACGGCTGAGCCTAATGAAGCTCTCAGGTTAGCTGGGAAGATAAAATGAGCTAATCCTTTGAATTCCTCTGTTCATTCTCTGGGCAAAGAATAGAGAAAAAATGTAACAAAGAAATATTGGAAGAAGCTTAATCTGAATTAAAATAAGGTAAAAGGTAAAGGTTCCCCCGCACATGCGTGCTAGTAGTTTCCGACTCTAGGAGCCGGTGCTCATCTCCGTTTCAAAGCTGAAGAGCCAGAGCTTGTCCGAGGACGTCTCCATGGTCATGTGGTCAGCATGACTAGATGCCAAAGGCGCATGGAACACTGTTACCTTCCCACAGTAGTGGTCCCTATTTTTCTACTTGCATTTTTATGTGCTTTCGAACTGCTAGGTTGGCAGAAGCTGGGACGAGTAACAAGCACTCCCTCTGTTATGCAGCACTCATTATTTGACCCGCCAAACTGCCGACCTTCTGATCAACAAGCTCAGCGTCCTAACCCACTGAGCCACTGCATCCCTGAATTAAAGTAAAAGTATCCTTAAATTATGTGTCAACACTGCAAACATTGGATGTTTTTGCTTTGACAATAGAAGAGGCAGCCTTTTCCTTTAAATTGTTTTGCTCTTAGAATTAGATGAAGCTGGGGGGAGGAGAATGCGTCCCCTGGTTGTTTTTAATAAGATAAGAAATGGCTCGTTAATAGTGGAAATTTATAATTCCAAGCAGGGAGTGTAGCCTGTTTAGAACTTAAGAACTGTGTTAGTGTATTTAGCATTTACAGGATTAATGTTGTTTCATTGAGAGAACTGTATGTTAGAACGCTTAGCATTTAAAGCTATTTCCTTAAGAGATGGCTTTTGGGAGACGTAGTCTAGTTCTTAGTAAATCTCATACTTATCTAGTTAAGAGGGTGGAGCTTCAAAGTTTATTGTAGGACGTCCTGGCTGTGTGCCAGGTCTATTGGTCTCTCTGCATGTACCCTAGCCATGTGGCTGGGGGACAACAAGCTCCATGCCAGCATATAACCTTTACACAGGATGGAGAAGTCCATTATTCTTTTACCTAATGAGATGGGTTCAGATTATGATCTACATTCTGGAAGAACTTCTGCTCTAAGTGTGAGTTATTGATTGAGGATGCCTGTGAATAAATCCATTTGAGTTTTTATTCTGGCTGTCTCATGTGGAACCAGCAACCCCATCTGCTTGGGATAGCATAGTACAGAATGGAAGGGAAGCTTTGCCCTTCAGACTGATTGGAGAATGTGATTTATGACTGCTAATTGGAGGAGGGAACTGTGCCAGATATTAGGTGCTAAAGGGAGGGGAATTCAGATCTTGGCATCCAAACATGCCGTGCCAACACTTTGTTCTCATTATTATAGAATTTTTAGAATAAACAATGCCTGAAAGTTCTTTGAAGTGTTTCATTAGTCAGAACCATGACATTATGTTAATATAATTAAAACATTCATTCCATATGTAGGCAAGGCTTTTTTCAATTATCCATTGAACCTGAACTAGGAATGGGGCTTTCTTCCACTAGCCATTTTCTGGGCTTACCTCTTTCTTTTCTGGATGTGTATGGGTGGGGCAGAGGGAGGAATAAACCTCTCATATTCTTGGTAAAGGAAGGGTGAGGAGAGAGACATTTTTTTCCATTGCACCTTATATCAGAATTAGAGGCCACTCAATGATACAGATTTGTTTGTTTGTGAAATTTTTGCTGCCTCATCATAGGGCTACTCTAGGCAGCTTACAACAATAAAAAGGAAGAAATGAAAAGAGAGTAAACAAACAGAAACAAAATAATAGCACAATGAAGTTAACAATGAAAAAGAAAACAACAAGAACACATCAATATGATAATAAAAAGATGGAGCTCTAAATCATCCTGTGGAACATGTTATCAAGATGTGGTGTTAGTCACTTATTTACATCGCTTCAAAGGAAGACCAGGCAAATTTCTAGAAGGCCCATCTATTAATGGTTAGTAGACTTGGTGACTGGAAGTTGACTCCAGATACAAGCACAATAGTCTGCATAGAGTGCATGTGTCAGGCCTAAAAACCAAGCATGATATGTGGTAATTCTTCCAAGGTGATTTCTTATTTTTTCCATGCCTATAGACAGAATTGTGCCAGACTAAACCCTCTACCAACTACATCTACCATATACTTTGAGAACTATTAGAAAGGAGCTGTCCTCACTTACTTTCTCTCACACAAAATATCTGCACTGAGTTGTTTCTTATCCCTTTGGAGTACACTCCCTCCCTCCTGGGGAATTCAGTCTACTACAGTCCATCACAACATGAGACCAAGGAAGGGAGAAAACTGGTGCTTTAATCTCCATTTGTGGGCTTACAAGATGCATCTACTTGGTGGCTATGTGAGAGGAAATGCTGGCTAAATGGCCAGCATTATCCAGTGGGGCTAAACTTGTGATCTCAGATATTGTAGGGCTTGCCTGCTTTACTTCAGCCCTCTCTGACGAAGGTTCATATCCTATTGCCAAGGGCTATTTACATCATGGCTATGAATGTTGGGCAGACTTTTAGCAAGCAATGAACATTTATAATTGGGAGCATTACCTGATCATCAATTTAAAAAGTCTCCCTCAAGTCCTGGTGACTTTGTTGAAATATTGATGTTATTCTCTTGATAGAATATGAAAGCAGTTTGCTACTGTCTTCTACTCAAGATTTCTTTTTTACTTCCCAGTCTAGTTTAAGCTCTAGTATTCCATAGAGGTCTTCCCCACAAGTATCCACAAAAATAGGCTCTTAAGGCAAGAGGACAACCGGGTTTAATTATCTGTTGTGACAATCTCTAAGTCAGACATGTCAAACACAAGGCCCGGGGGCCAGATCCGGCCCGCGAAGTGGTTTCATGTGGCCCGCAAAGCCATCCTGGAAACAGTGAGGGAACGGCCCCCACTGCCTTGGCCCTGGCCCAGAGACCCTTCTTCTGCCAGAGACCCTCAGATCTGTCCCACTCCTGCCCAGGCCCCCATAGGCACCCTTGATGCGAACGATGTAGAGCTTGCCACGCCCACCCAGTAGGCCACACCCACCCTGGCCATACCCACCCGGCCCCCTGAGGGCAACTGCAATGCTGATGCGGCCCTCAATGAAATTGAGTTTGACACCCCTGCTCTAAGTGGTTTACAGTGTCAGCATATTGCCCCCAACTATCTGGGTCCTCAGTTTACTGACTTTTACTGGAAGGCTGAGTTACCTTGAGCCAGTCAGAATCAAATTCCTGGCAGTGAGTAGTGAGTTAGCCTGCAATAATGCATTTTAACTGCATTCATGCAGTGGTGATGCAGTAGTTAGAATGTTAGTCACAGGATATCATCAGAATGAGGGGGGGCAGGTTGTAGAAATGTTTTGTGCATGCTTACATACATGAGCATGTGTGAGGGATGAGCTCTGCTACTAGCAACAGTTAATCATATATCCCTGGGCACTGGTGGATTATATGGTGGAAGGAGGTTGTCTGTTTCTAATCTGGTAAGATGTTCAGAGTCACTTGTATGAGATGGGTGGCGAGAAACAAGGAGACTGAGGGTTCTAGTCCCACTTTAGCCGTAAAGGCCAACTGGGCAACTTTGGGCCAGTCATTGTCTCTTGGCCCAATCCACCTCACAGAACTAGGGGACTAGCCATATTGGATTTAATTCTCACTAACAGAGATGAAATGATAGAAGGTGTCGAAGCCACAGGAACCTTGGGGGGAAGTGATCATGCAATATTGGAATTCAACATTCTGGAGGCACAAGCAATAGAACACAGCCAAACTAGAGTCTTGGACTTTAAAAGAGCTAATTTCAATAAACTTAGAGAGACCATGGGAAGAATTCTATGGATGAGAATCCTAAAGGGAAAAACAACTCAAGAAGCTTGGGAAATTTTGAAAAGTGAGATAATAAAGGCCCAGTCTATTACAATACCAACAAAGAAGAAAAATAACAGCTCTCAAAAGAAACCAGCATGGCTGCATAAAGAACTCTCTGATAAATTGAAAGATAAAAAGGACAAGTATAAGAATTGGAAAGAGGGGCACATAACTAAGTCAGAATATCAGCAAATAGCCCGTGCCTGCAAAGATGAAGTGAGGAAAGCTAAGGCTCAAAATGAACTAAGGCTTGCGACCAAAGTCAAAAACAACAAAAAATGCTTCTTTCAACATATAAAAAACAAGAAAAAAGTTAAGGAAATGATTGGTCCATTAGTGGGGGAAAGTGGCATGGTGACAAGCAATAGGGAGAAAGCAGAACTATTTAACTCGTTTTTTGCATCTGTCTTTACACAAAGGGGAAAAACAGTCCAACCTACCAAAACCAGTGCCATAAAAAACAGAATAGAAACGCAAGTTAAGATAGGCAAGAAAATGGTAAGTGAGCACCTGTCCAGCCTAGACGAGTTCAAATCACCAGGACCAGATGGATTACACCCCAAAGTTCTCAAGGAACTGGCAGACGTGATCTCAGAACCACTGAACTATATTTTTCATAGATCCTGGAGCACTGGGGAACTACCAGAGGACTGGAAGAGAGCTGATGTAGTTCCCATCTTCAAAAAAGGGAAAAAAATAGATCCAGGAAACTACAGACCTATCAGCCTGACCTCAATACCTGGGAAGATTCCAGAAAAGATAATCAAACAACAAATCAGCGAACACCTTGATGCAAACAAAGTCATCACTAAAAGTCAACATAGGTTTGTTAAAAACAGATCATGCCAGACAAATCTTATTACATTCTTTGACCAAGTGACAAAACTAGTGGACCAGAGGAATGCTGTAGATATAATTTACTTGGACTTCAGTAAGGCATTTGATAAAGTAGATCACAACCTACTACTTGATAAGATAGAAAAATGTGGGTTAGATAGCATCACCATCAGATGGATTTGTAGCTGGCTGACAGGCCATACTCAGCGTGTGGTCCTCAATGGAACTGCATCTACATGGAAGGAAGTGTGTAGTGGGGTGGCCCAGGGCTATGTTCTGGGCCCAGTGCTCTTCAATATCTTCATTAACAATTTGGATGAGGGGATAGATGGGGAACTCATCAAATTTGCAGATGACACCAAGCTGGCAGGAATAGCCAATACTCCAGAAGATAGGCTTAAGATACAGAAGGATCTGGACAGACTCGAACACTGGGCACTATCTAACAAAATGAAATTCAATGGTGAAAAAAGTAAGGTTCTACATTTAGGCAGGAAAAATCAAATACACAGGTATAGTATAGGTGGTACCTTGCTCAATAGTAGTAACTGTGAGTGGGATCTCGGAGTCCTAGTAGACAATCACTTAAATATGAGCCAGCAGTGTGCTGCAGCTGCCAAAAAAGCCAACACAGAGCTAGGCTGCATTAACAGAGGGATAGAATCAAGATCAAGTGAAGTACTAATACCACTTTACAATGCTTTGGTAAGGACACACCTGGAATACTGCATCCAGTTTTGGTCACCACGATGTATAAAAGATGTCGAGATTCTAGAAAGGGTACAGAGAAGAGCAACAAAGCTGATTAGGGGGCTGGAGGCTAAAACATATAGGGAACGGTTGCTGGAATTGGGTATATGTAGTTTAACGAAGAGAAGAGTGAGGGGTGACATGATAGCAGTGTTCCAATATCTCAGGGACTACCACAAAGAAGAGGGAGTCAAGCTATTCTCCAAAGCACCTGAAAGCAGGACAAGAAGCAACAGATGGAAACTAGTCAAGGAGAGAAGCAACCTAGAACTAAGGAGAAACTTCCTGACAGTTAGAAGAATTAACCAGTGGAACAACCTGCCTCCAGAGGTGGTGAATGCTCCAACACTGGAAGTTTTTAAGAAGAGACTGGACAGCCATTTGCCTGAAATGGTATAAGGTTTCCTGCCTGAGCAGGGGGTTGAACTAGATGACCTCCAAGCTCCCTTCCAACTTTTTTTATTATTATTATTATTATTATTATTATTATTATTATTATTATTATTATTATTATTATTATTATTATTATTATTATTGGGAAAGAAGGAGGAAGAAGAAGTATTTGGTTTGTTTGTTGGCTTGAGTTATAAAAACAATAAAGGTAGGATATAAAACACACACACACACACACACACACACACACATTTAGGGACAATCCATTTTTAGGCTATGACACTTTTACATATATCCATCCACAACTGGATTAATCTCCTTTCCACATTTAAAAAGTGCTCCTAAATTTTCATTCAGATATTGCTTTTTAACTTTTTTTATGTAAGTGAACTTTCCTAGATATATTTTCTCTGAAAAAGTATTTTTAAACATACTGTAATATGTTTTCTGTATTCAAGAGAGGCATTTGAACATTTGAGAAATTTAAAAGCTGATGCATAACTAAATGCAAATATATACAATATTTTGAAAACATGGATCAGAACAGTTAAAATTAATGAAGATTGATTTTTATTCTCAAACATTCCTAGTCCTAGTGAAAAATATGTAATCACCAATACCATTGAGTTGACAAAATCTGGCAATATAAAGATATCTGTTCCCAAAAATACCTGTGCCATTCCTTTTATCAATATATATTCAGTAGATGGGAAAGTATGGTTCCCTTTTCTTCTTAAAAATAAACACACTTCCAGAAATCTGACAGGCATATAATTACAGTAGATAATCAATGCTGCTGATCATCAAGATATAAAAATATATTCTGCATAGACAGGAGAAAATGCAATATTCTATAAAATGTATTTTGATTTTTTTAATCTTAATTTCCACAATTTATATCCAACAGCTCCATAGACCCGTGTTGCATTTGCACTTTTATTGCTTGGCTTCGTTATTAATTCATCTGTCATTTCCTGATGTTCCTAGATGTACATCGAAGATATCATGTCAGAGAACATTTCTTTAATATCATCTTACTACAGTACCAATATGCCCAAGCAACTTCTGGTTTTGCTGCGTCCTCATGGTGCTCCCTTCATCTGATTGCCCTACCCCTTTTAATCTCTGTTGCTTCACAACACTCATTTCCATACCTGTCAATTCATGTTCAGGCTGATTTTGAACAGAACTAAGCTACAATGATACACGGGTTTAGCATTCACTCAAAATATCTGCCAATATCAGCTGATAATTGGGCTTCCTTTAAACACCCTTGTGCAAACTCAGAGAAACTCTGACTCAATCTCCTCCATTTTCAGCCCCAGCTCACACCGAGAAAAATGCTTGGACCATGTTTTCTTGCCAAAATTTCCTGGTGAAATTTTGTGAGAGGGGAAGGAAACAAAAAACGAGGAAATTCACTAATCACTGCTCACAATATGCTTTTTAGTTCATAAGCAAACACATATGCCTGTAGTAAGAATAGGGATTATCATGTGTGTGTTAATGATGTGCAAGTCTAGTTTTCTGCCAACTGGAGAATTGGGGGAAAGCAATTTAACTTACCTTGTTAGCAAAAAAAACTTTACTATTCTCATCATTGGGGGAAAAATGAAGTACGGAAAAAATGTTGTATAGCAGAATGTAATTTGAAGATATTTTACTCTAGCGTTCTCAAAATTAAAATCTGAATAGATTTATACATGAATTTATAAAAGTGTGAATCATTTAGCTAATATAGCTCATGTAACAGTTATTTTTATTTTAACTATCATTGATTCCACTATATATTATCATTTTATTTTTTAAGGTCTTGGTACATCGAGGAGAAGAGAATGTAAGTTTTACTTCATTATCATGATTAAACTGTATTAATCTTAGTATTAATCAAATAAATCATTGTTTTCATTCAATCAATATTTTTGTTAAATTATATTTCTGCTCATTCTCTGTCTATATCCATCTAATGCTAATGGAATATAGCTTAGCAGGATTTATTTCAATAACACTTCTCAAGATTTCAGAATAAGAAACCAACCAGCAATAAGGACTGAAGGACATCTCAGAGAGCACAAAGAATAACCATGAATATATAAACATTACATAATATACAAAAAAAGGAGTATTTCTACAATAAGTTGAAGCTGAATACAAAGCTTTTTATATTCTTCCCTATCCTTTGCCTGTACATTTTTTCATATTATTACTCAGGCTTTTTGTGTGTTTTGTTTTCATTTTTGTAAAAAGACCTGGAGGAGTAAAAGTACCAAGAACAAATATGGAATTAATTTTCCATATGGTCCATGAATATATTTTACCTTTGATATTCAAGAATGCAAATCCTTGGTTATCTTCACTTTTCTGAAGTTGCATGGGGCCTGAAACATAACAATACATACATTTATAGGATGCTTAAGAGAAGCAGTGTGGTGTAGCAATTAAGTAGCCACAGGGAAGCCCAAGTTGTAGTCTTACTGTAGGCATGGAAACCAGCTAAGTGGTTTTAAGTCAGTAACACTCTCTCAGCCACAAAAATCAATTCAGGCTCTGGCACCCTCTGTCTGAAGGACAGACCCCTTGTCACAACATGCGATGATGCAAGCAAGGAGACCTATAACCAAATGGGATCAATAAAAATAAAATATAAAAGGATACCCATCATTTACTGATGGTAGCAAATACTGAATGGTCATTTTCAAAAATGCAGGTCTAAAGATCTATCTAAGAAATACTCTAATACTTTCTTTTATCCCACCTTTATTATTTCGGTAAATAACTTGAAGCAGTGTATAATAGTTACAGAGTGTGTGGCATTTGCTATATAAGATGAAAGTACTAGAAAAAATATATTTGGGCTTCCTCTAAAAGAAACACATAATTAGGGTTAGATAGATGAGAAGTGAATTTCATTACTGTGCACTATTAGATAAAATATTAAATATGGTAACTTTCTTGGTAACTAAGAATGCCTATACTTAGAAATTCCTTAATCAATGTATATAAAAGTGGTGGGCACACACAAATAGTAGTGTGCCAACTTATTATTTATACTCTTTCAGAAGAAAAGAATTATGGATTAAAATGTAGCACTAGAGTGTGCTTAAATCACAAATCAATGATAGTTAGTCCTGTTTGGGTTATGGCCATTTATCTCCATCCATGCACTTTGTATGATTTTAAAGAAAATCATTCATCAGCTGTTATTGCTTAACCTGTTTGGATGAAACTTGTTTCACCTGCAGCAGTTAAAGGCTCTCAGTAAGTCAGGCATCCAATTCTCTTGGCACCCATGTTTCTTCTATTTGCTGGTGGTTATTTCTACATGATGTATCTTAGAAGCAAAAGTCAGTATTTGGAAAATTGCTTTGTGATGGATAGAAAACTTTAGTCTAATATGATATACACTACTTTGACCAGTTCAGCCCCTGGTGACTTTAAGAACAGTTTCACTAATGAAGGTAAACATACATGTCCCAAGATAATGTTGCAGGATCCAATCTGAGACGGTTCAACTTAATAGCCAGCCATCAACACTCTAATTAACAATTAATAGCTACATACAGCCAGGAACCATATAAACACAATGAGTAGAAGAAGCCCAATGCACATATTCTGAAGAGAGAGAAGTTCCCCGATAATGGACTCCAGCCTGAGCCCAAAAGCTTGGAAGAATAAACCTTTAATCCCACTGATCAACTCAGAATAGTTCCTTCCAGTTTCTTTACAGTAGTACAGAAGTGATTTGGAAGTGCCATTTTCCATCTTTGGTTTTCCAGTCTACTCTGCAGTGCTAGTATTTCCTGGTTGGCTCCCATCAAAGTACTAACCAGGTCTAGCCCTCTTTATCTTTTTGAAATCATTTAAGATTTGCCATCTCAACATGTTTTGGGAATATCCTAGGAATATTAGCATTGTAATGAATTCTTCTGCACGTTTATATTTATTCTCTGACGTAAAAGAAACTATTTTCAAAATCATGTTTCAAATAACACTTTTGTGAAATTCAGTATGATCTATCTATCTATCTATCTATCTATCTATCTATCTATCTATCTATCTATCATCTATCTATCATCTATCTATCTATCTATCTATCTATCTATCATCTATCTATCTATCTATCTATCTATCTATCTATCTATCTATCTATCATTATCTATCTATTGGATTTATTCTCAGTGATTCTGGGTGACCTACAAACAATACAAAACCCAATATAAAGAGGGTAAAAACAATAAAAACAATAACTCCCCACCCCACTGGTGACAACAAATGATCAAATGAGCCACTTGATGAGCTCCATCCAATTCTGGGTTTCCCAGGCTTGCTGACAAAACCAAGTCTTCAGGGCCTCGTGAAAGGGTGTCAAAGCAGGTGCCGTTATAATTTCTGTGGGGATGATGTTTCAAATGGAGGGAGTCACCACTGAGAAGGACCTTCTTTTGGGTTCTGCCAGATATAGCTCCTTAGGAGAGGGGATCCGCAACATTCCTTGCCTTCCTGCTCTGGAGGGTCAGGTGGATGTAACCAGGAAGAGACAGTCCTGTGGCCAGTCTTACAGTTACCTTATAAGGTTGAGAAAAGGATGTGAGAGTCTTTGAGTCCTGTACTTATCACTCTTTCCAATGACAGGTCCTGGGCTTTGATTAAATCAGAAAGGAAGACTTAGTGAGGAACTTTTTTCATGAGACTTTTATTCAATGGAATTCAGGAGGGGAAAATATAAAGAGCATAAATTAACATATTAAACAAAAGAAAGAATAAGACATATATATATATATATATATATATATATATATATATATATATATATATATATATATGTGTGTGTGTGTGTGTGTGTGTGTGTAAAACTAAGGGAAATAATGTAACATATGAAGATACTTTGACCTTGAGGAGAAAAGCTGATGAAAGGGAAATTATGGTATAGTTTAATTAGGAATGAAACAGTTAAAATGTATAAAATGTAAGTCAGGTATAATCTAAGTTGCTATGGGTATATAGGACACTGAGAATTGGTGGTGCCTGTTATGCTTCAGTTAGTTATAATAATGGGAAAAAGAGGGGATTTTGAGAAATCTTCTGAAGGAATGTGATCCAAGAGAAATAATTAGTCTATATACTGATCAGTGGAACTAGATGAATAAGTATAGAAAAGAATGATTAAACCATTTGAACATTCAAAAGTGATTCAGAATGTCAATTATTTGATGAGTAGAAAAAGTACTTTCTCTGCTGATTGGAAACACCTTACTGACTTTTTGCGTCAAACAGAAAAAATGATGTATGGTTTTAATGATTAGGAAAAAATATTATATAAAAATGTAAGTAATGCTTAATCATAGAGTAAGAGGTTAATTTACATTTGTACTTATAACTTGTAAAAGAAATTTGGAAGTCATCTCTTTATTTTTTTCCTTTCTCTTTTTTTCCTAAACTTTTGTCTTTGTCTTTTGCTTGTCTCTCCCCCCCCCTTTATTCTAAAGATTAGGTCTTATAACATAAAGCATAAATTTCCATTCAAACTATAAAAACATCCTTCCTATAACGACTACTCCCAGCACCATGATAGATCATATTGTTCTTTGAACAATTTTTCAGCCAATTTCCTAAAGCCATCAAGGAGGATGCGGTTTAGATGTCTGGGGTTGAGATATATATATCTAAGTATTATCAGCATATTGATAATGCATCATTTTGTATCTCCAGATGAGATCTCTCTGAGTTTCCATGTAGATCAGACATGTCAAACACAAGGCCCGGGGGCCGCATCTGGCACACGAAGTGGTTTCATGTGGTCCATGAATCCATCCTGGAAACAGTGAGGAAACGGCCCCCACTGCCTTGGCCCTGGCCCAGAGACCCTCCTTCTGCCAGAGACCCTCAGATCTGTCCCACTCCTGCCCAGGCCCCCATAGGCACCCTTGATGCGAACCATGTAGAGCTGGCCACGCCCACCCAGTAGGCCATACGCACTCTAGCCACGCCCACCCAGTAGGCCACAACCACCCAGGCCATACCCACCCGGCTCCTTGAGGGCAACCACAATGCTGATGCAGCCCTCAATGAAATTGAGTTTGACACCCCTGAAGTAGATATTGAAAAACAGGGTTAGAAAGTTGAGCCTTCTGGTATCCCATGAGTGCCAGATCAATGTCCTCAACTTTAACTGGGACAATTCATATTGAAAAGAATGGAACCGCTGAAGAACAGCGCTCCTAATTCCCAATTTTTCTAGTGGCCCAAAAGGTTATCATAAAATGTCATCCTACATATTTATTTTCAGTTCCTTGGGATGGCAAAGAAAGAATGCTCCAAATGCACATAAATATAAAACAGATTCAGAAATGCTTCTGAATATAAAGCAGTCTTTAAATGGTTTGCTGCATCTATTTTGTGATAAGCAGGAAAGAATTGTTGGAATAACAAAACTGTATCTTGAATCTACGAGGCAGGATGAAGGAATGGTAGTAAGATCCAGCAAGTTCCATCTTAACCAGTGAAGAAATAATCCCATTTTAGTAACTCAAGCAGAAGGGATAAAATAATAAATTTAAACTCAAGAAATTAATATATAAATAACATATTCCAAAAATTTAATTTGTGCTATATAAATTATTTTGTTTTGGTCATAGATCAGCAACTAATTACTTAGTAGTATTGATTAGTAATATTGTTGATAGCATGTTGCATAATCTACACATTAAAGTTGCAATTAGTGACAATTCATAGAATTTTGACATACCCACCTCTTGACATATCCTGCTTTTCCTTCCATATAAAAACAAAAAAGCAGTCTCTTACATGGATTACTTAAGTAGGAAAACAAGAAGAGATAGGATCAGAAATGACTGAGTGCAAAATGAATGCTTATGAAACAGAAAAATGACCTACTCATTAAAGAAGCACGCTGAGGTGGGTTGGAAAAAATGAAACATAATCAAATTACCAAAAAATTATGTGTGTTATTAAGTGGAAATGAAAAACTAGAATGTTGTCATTGGATTGGGCTGATGAAATCTTCAGAAAGAAATAAGTGAGAAAATCAGAGAGCACATGGTGGTAGAAAGGCATGGAGGAGCAGAGTGAATGTGTGGGTATAAATTAGATTTAGCTATTTCCCCTTTTTTCTTATCTCTTGTCCCATTAATTTATTTGGCTTACTATATTTAATTTTCTTTTTCTGCGTTATATAATTTTATTACCTCAAATGGATATGCATATCTGCATGCAAGTATACTCATTTAGTCGTGTGTGTGTGTGTGTGTGTGTGTGTGTGTGTGTGTGTGTGTAAAAGACATCCATTGACTGAATTAATTGATTTTGGTATTCACCATGATGGTATGCTTTGAAGATCTGAAATATAGTACAGAAAGCAGAAATATATTATGTTTACTAATATATTTTAATAAAAAGTATGTTGTAATAAATTAGCCCTATCAGCAGTTTGCAGAAAGAGAAATTGAATATGTGGGAGGGAAAAATACAAGGACACTTCCACACAACCAGTATTTTCATCTCAAAGCTCACAGAAGTGCATGCAAGTATTCACCCCACTATTAATGGAAAATTGACCGGTGCCTCCAGGTGACCCACAAAGTGTGTAAAATCTAGTGCTCCAAGTTATTCAATCAATAACCTTTTTGACAATCTCTGGAATTGATTGTACTGCGTGATTTCTCTGCTGTGATCATATAGTCAGAGCAATCTTTTAGGTATGATAGTTCAAAACATAAGTGATATGATGCCAAGTGAAATCAGAAAGACAGTGCCAGGCCAACTCAATAGTCATAGGTTTGTCAGTACGGAAACAAACTTAGTCCAAAACTACAGAAAAAGTATACACCTGAGATGTTTCTATTGCTATTGGAAGAGACTTCATTCACACAACACACTAGTTTGAGTTTAGCAATGATACTGTTTCTAACATATGTAGTTTGGAAATTATGTTTTATGTGGTATAGATATCTTAATACATTATTGTTAGAAAATATGGTTTATTGCTTAGCAGCTATTGAACTCAACCAAATGTAGTTTGTTTAACAAAATATGGTTAAGCATATATGGCTTGATATGATACATTAACCTGGTTACTGAGTTTTTAAGGTAGAGTCCAAAAACCTAACCTGGTGCTGATGGTAGTCAATTCTTGGTCTCTGTAACATATTACTCTACTGTAGGTAACACCATTGTCCTGATTAATTCTTTACTCCTATAAGATAAAGGTAAAGGTTTCCCCTGTCCAGTCATGGCCAACTCTAGAGGGTAGTGCTCATCTCTGATTCACAGCCAAAGAGGCAGCATTGTCCAAAGACCTTCCCATGGTCATATGGCCAGCATGATTATACTCTGATGTGCATGGAACACTGTTACCTTTCCCCCAAAGTGGCACCTATTTATCTACTTGCATTTGCATGCTTTCAAAGAGCTAGGTGGACAGCAGGTGGAGCAAGTAATGGGAGTTCACCATGTTGCACGGTGCTTAGATCTCAAACCCGGTCTATCAGCTTTCCAACTGACAAGCTCAGTATCTTTAACTACTGAGCCATCATGTCCCCTCTCACACCTATGAGGACTTGTTCTTCAGTTGAGTTCTTCTGGGACTGAACTTGGATACTGACTATTGGGAGTCAATAATAGAATATGGCTTGGTAGGTGTGGAGGGTTTGTTGTCACTGTGTGTTGGGGGGAGAGAGCATGGGGGGAGGCTCAGTTAATCTCAATGTACACATGTTGTACTTTGACAATAAAGGTTTATTTATTTATTTATTTATTTATTTATTTATTTATTTATTTATTTATTTATTTAATATGTTCAATCCAAGTTTGCATGCAGTTAGGTATAGCTTGATGCATGTATGTGTGTTTCTAATGTTCTCAACTTTTATCTGTCTATGTTTTTGAGAGTAAATTGATGCTTCAGTAAAAACCTTTGAATCAGATATGGACCACTTGGTTGTCTAAGGAACAGTAATAGAATTGTTGCTTCTGAAATCTCCTGGTTCAACTTTGAGTTGAAGCTTAACCTTTTCTGGGATTTTAAGTTGCTGCAAAATAATAGGGAATCTAATTTTTCTCAAACCTCACCAACTGATGCCTTACAAATAGCTGAGTAAAGACAAAGCATTAAGAAAAAAAACTCATGGATTTGTTTTCAGATTAATGAAAACAAGGCTGACTTAGCCTTCCATCCTTCTGAGGTTGATAAAATGAGGATCCAGATTGTTGGGGGCAATAATGCTGAGTGTAAACTGCTCAGAGAGAGCTGTAAAGCACTGTGAGTCAATATACTGCATGTCTAAGTGCTACTGCTAAATAGGTGCATATATTAAAATCAACTATGTTACTTTCAGGTCCATCATTAATATTTTTCAAATAGAAGGAATGTTTGGAGAAAAGTATACTTTGGATATAGCAGGTATAATAAACCTCAATTGAGGAAAGGATTTTTGCAGCAAAATAGCTTTAAACACGTGATTTATAAATAATTGCACAGCATTGTTGTGATTTATCAGCCTTGTTGTTATTACAATATGTATTATTATTTTAGTGAGATAGCTGATGATCAGGGTGGGGTAGAAGGAAAATCTTATCAAGTTAATGCTGAATCTCTTTAGGCTTCATCATCAAGAAGGCGTAAAGTTGTTTTCAATCTTCATGGGTTCTCTCATGCACAATATATTGGTAGAGAATTCATCCGAAAATTCTCCCAAGCAACCTGAGGGTAATTTCAGTCAGATAATACTTTGGACATATAATACGACCTAGCATGAACTACAAAGAAAGGAAAACCCATCATGAAGCAAAACAGATGCAGTAGACAGGTATATGGCCACACCAGCAGTTAGTGCAACAACAGTCATTAGAACTCTATCTGGCACTTTATGGACTGAGTTGTTCTCAGCATTTTTCTTTGTATATTTATTTACTTTTTTAGAATAGCCCCACCATCATTTTGTTGATCTCAATATAAAGAAGACATTTTCTTTACCTTTTTTATGTATAGATGTTAGAAACTGCATTTGAAATTATTTATATGAAAAGCAATGCTTTCACTGAACTACAACTATTTCTTAAATCTCTTTATTATACATCCATTTCTTTCTTTTGGCAACTGCACTGGGAATTAATTTGAGTTTATCTATGAAAAGACAGGTGATATTTTAGTGAATTTAACTTTCAGTATATTGAGGCATAATATGTTTGGCTCAGCCAATCTCAATGTATACATGGTTGTACTTTGACCATAAAGGTTCATTCATTCTGAGTTTCAGCCCCATTAGCCAAGGGATTTCTTGTTTGCTTGCTGTGATTTAAAAAATTGGGACTGCGTATGTTTATTCCCACTTTATGGATACAGGCTTTTGGTGCACAAGTGAGAAAGAAAGAAAGTGGCACATATTATTTACATGAAATGCTTCTCTTGGAGATGGGGTTAATAACTCTAAATGTTTCAGCTTCATTTTCTTAGTGACTTCCTTGTAACATTGATTCTTCCATGTAATTGTCAAAAAAGTAAGAGTACTTTGAATTAGTGCTTCTCTGCTGAATTCCTTATAATATTTTATGGGTTTTATTCATATTTTATAAAAAGCTTTATTTCACATTTTAATTTTTATCTGTTTCTATCTATGGACATTACCAAGATCATTTTCTATTTACATTGTTTAAAAGCTATTTGAAATATCATCAAGAGTTCTAAATATACCATGTAATTTATAATAAAAATTCAACAAACTATAACATTGTTGGGGAGCCAATGGCCTTCCAGATGTTGACAACTAACAGTATATTTCAGCAGTAGCCAGGGTTGGCCCAGATTGTTTTAAAATTGTAGTTAATAGCATCTAAATCAGAGTGGTCAAAACCCTACCCCTTTTTACATGCATGTAATATGTCACAGATGTATAAAAAAGGGATGGATTGTAATTATATGATCACCTCTACCATTGTTACTTTTGGTATCTCTTCTGTAGAACCTTTTTATTTACATGAATCTAAGTCCCCCAATCCTATATTCAAACAAAATTTATAACATAGCAATGTGAACGAATTAATTAATATTTTCAATTTTAAAATCCTCAGACTAAAAAAACTATCAGCATTTGCAAAGATACAACATTCATAGATCATGAATAACGATTCTTCAGTTTATTTATACTTTACAGATTTAGAGAGGAAAAGAATACTAAGCTGCATTTTTTCAGAGTTGTTGATTAATAATAATTGCTAAAAGACCTGCATTACAAACTGGAAGCACAGCAGACACTGCAAACATATCTGACCAAAGATTTACCTCTAACTTTCTTGTTTACTGCAGTGTAATCAAAGAGAAAATATGCACACAGGGAGCTGCAGCTATTATTGCACAATTAATTAGATGCTTCTTCTGATTTGTCCCCTAATTATTTTATGGTCCTAGATACTCAAATGAATATTTTTCAAAGGTCAGTTGCCCTTTTCATTTTCTCTGTTATATTTAATCACACTCCAGGAAGATACTTAATTTACTGAAAGCCCACAGTCAAGCTTCAGAATGCATCATGGGAAATGTTGTGATTTTTACATATAATAAAATACCTGCTGGCCAATTATTTTTAGACAATATATCAATTAGGGAAAAAAAGTATTAATCTTACACACTGAGCTGACTATACATCTGGATTTGTATTCATAACCAAAACCATTGTAAGTAGATTGGGATAGTAGGGAAAAGCATATACCTACCAGTTTATGTATAATCTTGCTAACACAAGATGTGCTAAATGTGTTCTTTGCTTTTTAAGAGGATGGAAGAGTTCTGAATTTCCTGAATAAGAAAGTTTTGGTCTCAGCATTTGTGCTGTGGTAACATTTAGAGTGATCTGTAATATAGTCTATTGAAGCTATCATTGAGAAGTGGATATCTGAAAGAAGGACCTCAATCATTTTAGCCTACCTATTCATCATCTGGGATTCTGCTCTGTATCATGACATATAGGAATGATTGGCTAGACAAAACAGGTTTTTTATGGTGATAATGTATTATGCAACTGTTTTTGCAAGGAAATTCGCTCATCTCATTTTATAGGACTGTTGGGACAATAGATAAATTGCCCCTTAATGCTCAAAATAATGTGTTGCTGTATTACTTGGGAAACAAGAGAGCTCTTCAGATCCCTGTAACTATTTGAGGCAAGGTCCAAAGTCCCAATTGTAATCTTGAGCTTTTTGTACAAATGTTAATTTGGTCTGTGCCTAAACACAGAGCCGTACCTTCTTTACAACCAGTGCAAGTTATAAATGGAAGATTTCTCAGCTGAAGATGGCAAAGGTTACTTAGGTCTTTAATTAAAAGCTATAGAAAACTGGACTTGGAGAAGAAATGGTGAGCTAAAAGCAAAGCCGATGACCATGGCAAAATGAAGAGGCAGCAAGTAGACAGAAAGAGGATTTGAGATTGCCCACAAGTGTTCCACACAGTTGCCTCTTGCAAAGACACCTCAAGACAGTGGATTTAAAGCTCTGGGAGAAGAGGGGGGTTGCTTATATGTTATTGTTTTTAATATAGCAAAAGGGTGACTATAACATTGATTCTCGAAAATTACAAACAGACTAAGGTACAGATGGATTTGAAATATTATTTTGAATTAATTATAAGGATCCTTCTAATGAGAAAATGCTGTTTTGAATTCTTTAAAAAAGAAAAATATAGGATGGGATAGAATTTTGAAAACTGGACACTAGAATGAACCACCAGGAGTTAAAATTACAATTAAAGAAGAGCAATAAAATTTGAGGTACTAATACAAAATGGAGCATACTTTAACTACGGAGGTATTGAATGATATATGTTAACAAAGGAGCCAGAAGTTAATTTTAAGAGGGTCTGCCATTATAGATAGACTATATTTAAAATATGTTATTAAAGAGGACCCCTTCATGGATTACTGCCTTGTCGTGGCAAAGGGGCTTGTGTAATTCAATGAAGCTATGAGCTATGCCGTGCAGGGCCACCCAAGACGGAAAGGTCATAGCAGAGAGTTCTGACAAAATATGATCCACTGGAGAAGGAAATGGCAACCCACTCCAGTATCTTTGCCATGAAAACCCTATGGACAGTACCAAAAGGCAAAACGATATGACACTGGAAGATGAGCCCCTCAGGTCGGAAGGCATCCAATATGCTACTGGGGAAGAGCAGAGGGCTAGTACTAGTAGTGCCAGAAAGAATGAAGCGACTGGGCCAAAGCCGAAAGGACGCTCAGCTGTGGATGTGTCTGGTGGTGAAAGGAAAGTCCGGTGCTGTACAGATTTTTTCTCCATAGGAACCTGGAATGTAAGATCCATGAATCAAGGAAAGCTGGACGTGGTCAAACAAGAGAAGACAAGACTGAACATTGACATCTTAGGCATCAGTGAATTAAAATGGACAGGAATGGGTGAATTTAATTCAGATGACCATCAGGTATACTACTGCGGGCAAGAATCCCTCAGAGGAAATGGAGTAGCCTTCATAGACAATAAAAGAGTAGGAAAAGCAATACTGGGATACAATCCCCAAAATGACAAAATGATCTCGAATCCAAGGCAAACCATTCAATATCATAGTAGTCCAAGTCTATGCCCCAACCACTGGTGCTGAAGAGGATGAAATTGACCGGTTCTATGAAGCCCTACAGCACCTTATAGAACTAACACCCAACATGATGTCCTTATCATCATGGGGGATTGGAATGCTAAAGTAGGAAGCCAAAAGATAATTGGAATAACAGGCAAGTTTGGCCTTGGAGTACAAAATGAAGCAGGGCACAGGCTGATAGAATTTTGTCAAGAGAATACGATGGTCATAGCAAACACTCTTTTCCAACAACCCAAGAGACGGCTCTACACATGGACATCACCAGACGGTCAACACAGAAATCAGATTGACTATATCCTCTGCAGCCAAAGATGAAGAAGCTCTATACAGTCAGTAAAAACAAGACCAGGAGCTGACTGTGGCTCAGACCATGAGCTTCTCATTGCAAAGTTTAGGCTTAAACTGAAGAAAGTAGGGAAAAGCACTAGGCCACTCAGGTATGAATTAAATCATATCCCTGTTGAATATACAGTAGAGGTGACAAATAGATTTAAGAAATTAGATCTGATAGACAGAGTGCCTGAAGAACTATGGACAGAGGTTTGCAACATTGTACAAGAGGTAGCAACTAAAACCATCCCAAAGAAAAAGAAATGCAAGAAAGCAAAATGGCTGTCTCAGGAAGCTTTGCAAATAGCTGAGGAAAGGAAGGAAGCAAAAGGCAAGGGAGAAAAAGAAAGATACGCCCAATTGAATGCAGAATTCCAGAGAATAGGTAAAAGAGATAAGAATGCCTTCTTAAATGAACAGTGCAAAGAAATAGAAGAAAACAATAGAATAGGGAGGACCAGAGATCTTTTCAAGAAAATTGGAGAGATGAAGGGAACGTTTAATGCAAAAATGGACATGATAAAGGACCAAAATGGCAGGGACCTAACAGAGGCAGAAGAGATTAAGAAGAGATGGCAAAATTACACAGAAGAACTATACAAGAATGAGCTTAATGTCCCTGATAATCACAATGAGGTGGTCACTGACCTCGAGCCAGACGTCCTAGAATGTGAAGTGAAGTTGGCCTTAGAAAAACTGAGCAACAACAAAGCTAGTGGAGGTGACAGTATTCCAGCTGAGCTATTCAAAATCTTAAAAGACGATGCAATAAAAGTGCTACACTCAATTTGCCAGCAAATTTGGAAAACTCAACAGTGGCCACAGGATTGGAAAAGATCAGTTTACATTCCAATTCCAAAGAAAGGCAGTGCCAAAGAATGTTCAAACTATCGCACCATTGCACTCATTTCACATGCTAGTAAAGTTATGCTTAAAATCCTACAAGCTAGACTCCAGCAGTATGTGGATCGAGAACTACCAGAAGTGCAGGCAGGATTTCGAAGAGGCAGAGGAAATAGAGATCAAATTGCCAACATACGCTGGATCATGGAGAAAGCTAGAGAGTTCCCGAAAAACATCTGCTTTTGCTTCATTGACTATGCTAAAGCCTTTGATTGTGTGGATCATAACAAACTGTGGCAAGTTCTTAAAGAGATGGGCGTACCAGACCATCTTTTTTGTCTCTTGGGAAACCTATATGTGAGCCAAGAAGCAACAGTGAGAACTGGACACGGAACCACTGATTGGTTCAAAATTGGGAAAGAAGTCCGGCAAGGCTGTATACTGTCACCCTGCCTATTTAACTTAGATGCAGAGCACATCATGAGAAAGGCAGGGCTAGATGAATCAAAAATTGGAATTAAGATTGCCGGAAGAAATATCAACAACCTAAGATATGCAGATGATACCACTCTAATGGCAGAAAGTGAAGAAGAACTAAAGAGCCTTGTGTTGCAGGTGAAGAAGGAGTGCAAAACTTGGGTTGAAACTTAACATTAAGAAAACCAAGATCTTGGCATCCGGCCCTCTCAATTCCTGGCAAATAGATGGGGAAGAAATGGAGGTAGTGACAGATTTTATTTTCCTGGGCTCCAAGATCACTGCAGATGGGGACTGTAGCCAAGAAATTAAAAGATGCTTGCTCCTGGGGAGGAAAGCCATGGCAAATCTAGACAGCACACTAAAAAGTAGAGACATCACCCTGTCAACAAAAGTGCATATAGTCAAGGCTATGGTCTTCCCAGTTGCAATGTATGGAAGTGAAAGCTGGACCATAAGAAAGGCTGAGCACCAAAGAATTGAGGCCTTTGAACTATGGTGCTGGAGAAGACTCCTGCGAGTCCCTTGGACTGCAAGGCGTTCAAACCAGTCAGTCCTAGAGGAGATCAACCCTGACTGCTCTTTAGAAGGTCAGATCCTGAAGCTAAAACTCAAATACTTTGGCCACCTAATGAGAAGGAAGGACTCACTGGAGAAGAGCCTAATGCTGGGAAAGATTGAGGGCAAGAGAAGAAGGGGACAATAGAGAATGAGGTGGCTGGATGGAGTCACTGAAGCAGTAGGCATGAGCTTAAATGGACTCCAGAAGATGGTAGAGGACAGGAAGGCCTGGAAGAACATTGTCCATAGGGTCGCGATTGGTCAGACACGACTTCACAGCTAACAACAACAACAATTAAAGAGGAACAAGTTTTACCAGACAAGAGTGAGATTGATCTGAAAGTGGATTTTAAAATGGCAAGCTACAAGAATGTTATGGGGGAAAAATGCTACACTGATATGCAAATTAAACCAGTTGATGTCTTAATAAATAAAAGGGATATATACAAATAAACTAAAGGGGTATCCTGGATAACTTTCCTATATTGGATTTACAAAAGAGACTTGTTACAGTTTTGAAGAATTTTGTGACAAATGTCAAAAAAAAAGATAAATCAAGTTCTAGGACATTATTTTAAGGAATTAAGTCTAATACTGTTATAAGCAAAAAGAAGGAATGCAAAGTTCATTTATCTCATCAAGGTTAAAATAGATATGTTGTTATCTCAATAGATTTTGCCTTTTAATATTGCAGCAATGTTAAAGAAACCAGCAGTAAGAAATACATTACCATGGATGGTGAAGAAATCAAACAGATCATAGAACAAATTAATCCATAGTTCTTACTCAAGGCACAAATAACCAGGTTCAAATTATATTTTGGACACACTATACCCTTGAGAAGGGTACAATGCTGGGAAAAGTGGTGAGAAAGAGAAGAAAGGCATAACCAGCATCAAGGTAGATGGAGTGGCAATGAATCAAAGGTTGGAAGACTAATAGGCAACGTTGGGGATAGATCAGGCATGTCAAACTCATAATGTCACGTGTGACGTATCATGACCTTTTCCCCATTGCCGGCAATGGGGAGGGTGCGGTTTCGTCATGATGCATCCAGCCTGCAGGCCGGCAGTTTGACATGCTTGGGATAGATCATGCTGGAGAAGATTTGTCTTTGCTGTTGCTAAAAGGTGTCACAGACCTAAGAACACATAAACAATCAATCAAATCAATCTAGCTGACATAAGACAATTGCTGATATAGATCAGTGCCAGATACTAATAGTGTATCACATGCTGTCATGAGGTACCTATCACCATAATAGCCTTTGAAGTCATCATTAAACAGTAATAATGTATATATACCTATTCTTTGTACTTTCAGCTTGGTAGTCAGAACAAGAATGTTTCAAAGTCTGGTATCTAATTTCATAAATTAGACTCTGACAAATTTCAAAAGACACCATCAAATTAATTTTACAGAAAATAAAATTCCAAAAAGTGAATGGAGCCCATGCATATATATACATATTTATATGCACACATCTCTGCAATTTATTATGTCTCAATAGTGAATGATATATTCACATATTAAGGAAAGAAAACTATATACAAAGAAAAAAGCTCTAATTCATTTTGCAGTCCAAAAGATAATATATTTCATTAATACAGTGAGATTTATTTCTGAATAAACCTGCAGAAGACAATGCAGTTTGAATATTGCTATACCTAAGTGCATATAAAATAGCTTATTTTCAGAGGCTCTTTAGAAATCACAAAAAAATGCCATTCCATTTCATCATAACTTATAAATAGCTTTTGAAGGAAACACAAGTGCTTAACGATATTCTCCATCTTACAGCAAATCCTGTCATTTGATTAGCTAATTCAGTAATTTCAATAGAAGCTCTTTTCCTTAGAAAACAGTAGCTTTTAATAGATGCACATGGGGAAAAGCATTTTTGTATCATTAGTGTAGGTTTCCTATCTATTCTTTATTGAAGATGGATGGAAAATGACTGTCAGAATAATTAGCTATTCTGCAAGTCAAGCTCTAACGCTAACTTATTATCTTGACATTGATGATTAGCATTCAAAGTGAGGCTATTTCACAAAAGAGCAAATTTAACTGAAGGAACAATGTAAAAATAAAGCATGTGTTGTTGAAAGAATGAAATCAGTCATAGGTGAGGAAATACTGAGGAAATTCATTGTAACTATTTAGGGTTTTTTAATTTTTCTTTTAAGTCTATTATTTCAGTTTTCAGGTAGTTTCTATGCCAAACATTTCTCCTTTGAATTGTTCTCATTTAACTTGATGAAAAGTTTAAACAATAGTGAAATGTTCATGAATAAAGTGACAAGTTCTTATGTTTAATTAAGGGTTGCATGAAAGAAGTGCATTATAGTTCTATGGCTCATTGCCTAGATGAGGAATTCCCAGTCTTGGCAACTTTAAGCCACATGGACTTCAACTCCCAGAATTCCCCAGCCAGCATGACTGGCTGGGAAATTTTGGAAATTAAAGTCCGAGAGTAACTTCCCGGCTTCCAATCCTTTGGTTGAATCCCAAGTAAAAATTCATGAGGGAATTTTTCCCACCATCTTTTTTTTGCTTCAGGAATTGTTCAGGTATTCACAACTAATTGTTAATATTATCCCAATCACATCAACACTGTTATCAAAAATATCTTATTTTCTTTACATTGATTTTTCCCCCTACCCATTACTTTTATATCATTTTAATTCCGGTCTCCTATTTATATTAGTATTCTTATAGAAATCTCTGAATATTCCATTTCTTCCATGGCAGTGTTTTCCAAGATCCATTTTTTCCCTATTTCATCATAAACAATTCTTTCTTTCTCTACACCTGAATAATCCTATGCCCAACCACATGTTCAAAACATAGAGATCTTTTTATAATTATATACTCTCCAGTCACGCTTCTCTTTCATTCCTGAGATTCCAATAGTCCAATCCTTTTTTTTGTATTCTTTCATTCTGTTCCTATCTATACATTTATATTACCTAACACTATATTTCCCTTTGTAATACATTTATTCAAATGTTGCATACTCAGCATATGCATCCATAAGTTAAATGCTACCAACTCATACTTTTTGACATACATTTTAGCCTTTTCATTCATAATGAAATCTATAACTTCACTTCCCTAAATATATTTATTTACTCTATTCCATAATATTATCTCTGTTCAGATCTGTTACATCATTCATTTTCCTCTTGATTAGACTGACATATGTTGTGCAAAAACCAACGGGAAAAGACAAGAGACAGCAACACAAAACAATAATTCTTACTTTAAGATTTAGAGGTTTATTTTGCTAATGATCTGGAACATAGCAAGCATAATAACACAACATCACTTACATTAATAACCCATTGCAATGAGGTCCACTGGTATAGCAAATTCCAAAGGACAGTTATAGGCCAATGGCAAATCAATCAGGTCCAGACCCAACTCTTTATACCCTTTCTCATTCTAAGACTGTAGTCAGATGGTCCACTGACTTTTGCTAACTTCTGCTGACTTTTGCTGACTTCTTACTGATCTCCTGCTGACCTTCTGCTGAACATAACTTTCCACATATGCCCATGTACATTGGAACCCGCATCCATCAGTTACTTTCAGTTCCCTGTTTCTTACTGTTCCAGTCCTTATGTTCTAAATATATTTGAAACAAGCAAGCTTAGCAAAATCATATTAAATAAAATACAATTGCAAACTGCAAAATTAAGCATAGCGCAAACTTTGGTTCAATACTTTATCCATGAGGCCTGATTCAGTTTACCTGGGCCTAAATCTTGCATAAAAGAACAATAACCAATATTTTTGTTTTCCATGCATACATCACATAATCACATGTCCTGTAATTTCCTTCATTAATTCATTGCCTTTATTAAGACATGTTCTTTGCTATTTATTCTCCTTACATTCCAAGTGGCAACCTTCCATATTCATGATAAACAGCAGATGAGTCCCATCTGCCCACTGGCGTGGCCAATCAAAATGTTACATAACATTTTTAAGCTATGTAGAGCAGGCATAGAGTAAAAACCCATCTCTAAACATATTTGCTCCACATGTAACATCTTCTACTTATGGTAACTCAGATTTGGTAAATCATGACTAGAATGCCATAAATGCAATCAAAACCTAATTTTACCTCAGACATGTTCTATGTAAGTTAATTTAGTGGTTACCTTGTAAGTCAACATGATATTGCCAGGATCCCATCATCTGCTGAGTACATATAGTGTACTTCAGGGGTCTTCGAACTTGGCCCCTTTATGACTTGTGGACTTCAACTCCCAGAATTCCTCAGCCAGACACACTGAGGGGTTTATCAAAAACACCCCAACAGAACTGCTTCAAAAGTGTGAGGGTGAGCCAACACCACACCAGACATGGTGCCATAAAAAATCCCACCAAATGTGAAGATGCAAAAGGGGTACTGCTAGGGAAATTCATGGAGTGTGGTTTGACCATCAATTCAGGAGTTACTGTGAAACATTATGAAAACTCAGATGAGTCATCCATGACAAGTGTCAGGGCATGCTGACTTCTGGTGTGGTATTGGTTCACGATAATGCTCGCCCACACACCACTAGACACCTAAGAACTTTTCAAGCAGTTCCGTTGGGATGTTTTTGATCATCCCCCCATAGCCTAGATTTGGCGACGAGCAACTACTACTAAGGAATTTCAAGACATTATGTCGAATACCTCAATTTAAATGATGATTATGTCAAAAAGTAATGTAATGTTGTAGTTTTCTAATGTGTATAATAAAAGTTCCATATCTGCGAGTGTCTGTAATTGATAATGAAACAGAGGTTTATTTCTGAATTGCCCTCTTATTTTACATGAGTTATTGTAGTTTAATATAGGATACTGAGACTCAGTTGTGGTTTGTCTCTCCTTGTCCATCTTACAGGAATTGTTCACTGTGCACTTCTGTGTGTTTTTTGGTCTGTAACTATTTATAGCAAAGGAAATTAGGTATTATTGTGCATAGCACATAACAATCTACACAGGGGATTCACTTAACCGCAGCAACTAGAATGGCCACAACTGCCTTTGTGCGACTACTACTAAGGAATTTCAAACCTTGTAAGACCTTATGACATGTGCCTCAGTTTGAATGGTGATTATGTTAAAAAGTAATGTAATGTTATAGTTTTCTAATGTGTGTAATAATGTGTATCTGCGAGCGTCTGTCATTGATAACCAAATGGAGGTTTATTTCTGAATTGCCCTCGTATATTCTCCAACAGGATGCAGCTAAACAACGTACATAGATAAGGCGATATCTGGATTATAATCACCACTATCCTGTTACACATAATTATGACCAGACAATGTTTATGATCAGTTTGCAAATAATGGGCTTAACCTTGAATGTGTTCAGAAAAAAAGTAATTCCTTTTTCTGATGAATTCAATATGTTCAGCCAAAAAGGACACAAGAAAATTTCACTTCCCATTTAGCTTGCTAACTCTGGTGATTGTTAGTATCTTAGATGAAAGAGGAAACACAAAAGCATGTTTCTATAGTAAAGATGCAACTTATGGAAATGATTAATAACAAATGAAAATTTGGTTAGAATATAAACCTTCATCACAAGAACGTTGATAATAGGGTCTGTGTATTTGTGTAGTATTAGGGCCGTGATAAGATATAAAGAAAATAAACATTTATAAGTCCCTGAACACAGATTGATATAGTCCCAAAACATAGAAAAATTGAACATGTTAGACCACAGGAACAAACAATTTCAACATTTTATAGAACAAAGGATAAAGGTAGCCTTGAGCAAAGCACCTAAGAAATGTGGTAGGCTTTAAGCTAAGCTAAAGAAGCAAGATCACAAAGTTATGTCAAGATGACTATTTGGTTACTTAGAGACCTATCTATTTCACAAAGGTATAGATCATTGACTTCTATATAAATAGTCCTTCAGTTTCAACCATTTATAGACAAAGTTATGTCAAGATGACTATTTGGTTACTTAGAGATCTATCTATTTCACAAAGGTATAGATCATTGACTTCTATATAAATAGTCCTTCAGTTTCAACCATTTATAGACTTTTGAAAGGTCGTGGAGTTCAGCCATTGCAGCATCTCTGCGGTCATGTGATTGCAATCCAGTTAACATGTTAAGAAAGTTGTGTTTAAAATGTCACAGATCTACAGTTTTCAACATCAGCTATAGGGAGAATAACTTTTAAACCAATGAGGTTTGGTTTCGGTGAAGATATAACATGAAACCAACACACACACACCCAATAATAAGCACCACTGGAAATATTTTAGTTAATCATCTATTTGATTTTTAACTTTATGCAGTGAAGGTAGCATTATTTCCAACCCAAGAAAAAAATATATATTTCCTTCGATGGCTCATCCAATATGTAGACATATTTTACAGCTCTTTTAGGTATTGTTATTGAGGATGATTTAGCTAATGCACAGATCTGCAAGTTGAAGCCTGATTTGTAATTAATCTTGATAGATCATTCTGACTTTAACTACCTTGTATAATTCAGAAATTATCCAGATAATCAGCAAATTTTCTGTTCACTCAATATACCCATAACACATATTCTTTTGAAGTATCACTTTATGCTTTTATCTGTAATACTACCAAAAAAGGGAGATGGGGTGGGGAAAAAAGGAGTTTTGAAGAGGTTCATACCATAAGGCTATGCAGATCATGAATTATACTACACAATATATTACGGAATTTCTTCTTGGCATAAAAGAAGAATTATATCAGATTGAGAATTAGACAGAGAAGTGTAAGGAACAGAGACTGATTTCTCTAAGCTTGTCCACCCTTCTCTCATTGATCAAACTCTACGGAGGGACTACATGGACAGTTTCACTGGGGAGTATCCCCTGTGGATCCCATGATACAGCTTGTGTGCCAAGACAAGAGACTTTTACAAGACGGAACCACAACTATAATGCCTCATTAGATACTGCAGAAAGCTGATGGGGCTCTACCTGATGAAGCATGCAAAAATCATCTGTTTTATTATGTAGAACTACATGCAAACACTTGGGGGTTAACTAGCTTAGGACCAGGTTTTGATAGAATATCTCCTTGTGATTGGCAGTTGTTTTTTCTGCTTGTAGGTGACAGTAGGGAGATCCACTAATAACTTCCCTTCCATGATCTTGCACTGAATCTGAGGATAGACTTAGCTGTCACCAAAGTAAGGCTCAGAAACAGAATAGGACTTAGTAATGAGGAGCACACAGCATATGGAGGATGCTTTTTGGCCACTTCTTGGACTGGAGAAAAGCACTCTATGACTGCCATTAGGATTTTTAAAAGATAATGGAACACCTGCCCCACTGCCAGGCAATACAATATGGGCTTAAAATGTCTTTCTTTATCATTCATGAGACTTATGCTCTGCTTAAGGAACTCAAAGCAGCTTACATATGACTCCCATCTCCAAATACTGCTTCAGCTTCTTGCCTCTATATAAGACAGTGAACCAAACTGCAACAAGATTTAAAAAAAAGCTAGGCATTTATATATACTCAATTTGTGTCCTCACTTCTCCACTCCACAGGCTTAATAACATCAACAGTATACCCAGCTTTTCAACTTTAATGCAACCCTGTGACCTTCCAAAGAAAATGTATACATGGATCTATATATTGTGCATCTGCTCTTCTTAGGAAAACATTCTATAGATATAATATTTCAATATCTGAATACAATCCATCAAATTCATAGAATAGGTGAATAACATCCTTTTTAAATTCCACTGATTTGAATGGATGTTAAACATGTATTTAACAATTTGGTCCTATATAGGTTTACTTAAAGTAAATTTCATTCCTATTCAGTATGTTTAGGATTTCAGCCAAATATTCCTAATTTTTTTTTTTAAAAAAAGGTTCGAAACAAATAGCCGTCCAGTCTCTTCTTAAAAACCTCGAGTGATGAAGCACCCACAACGTCTGAAGGCAAGCTGTTCCACTGGTTAATTGTCCTCACTGTTATGAAGTTTCTCCTTAGTTCTAGGTTGCTTCTCTCCTTCATTAGTTTCCATCTGTTGCTTCTTGTCTTGCCTTCCAGTGCTTTGGAAAATAAATTAATAACATTAATAAAAATAAATAAATCTAATCAAATATTTGATTAGATGATGCTAGGGAATAAAAGATGGTGATGAGCCATAAGTCTTAATTTATAAAGATAAGTTGGGGGACATCAGGTCTCACATTTTGTGCCCCACTGTATGCATTCAAGCACAACTAGCAGGACACCAGCAAACTTTTTCCCAACAGTTGCCTATATATTAAAAGTGTTGCCTCTGCAACAATCTATTCTAGTAGCCTCCACCTTCCTTTCTCTGTGCATTTCTTTTCTTTCTTATTGCTTAAGCGAAGTCCAGCTAACTTTTAAGGTCAAGAAAATCTTTTGCGTCTCTGAGGTTTGTAATCAGTAACTTTGGATGTTGTGAATAGTGCATTTAATGCCATCTACTTAATTACTGCTGTGTTGATAAGTTCAGAAAACTTCATTAAATTTTAAGACCTAACTCCTCATCAACAAATGTTACTGCTTGTGCAGATTGCTATCACTAAATGGAATAAAACAGAGTCTGGGGCATTTGAAAGGATGCTGATAAATTTAAGGTGATTTCAGTCTGACTGTTTACAGAATTATTTTTAATAAATTACTGAGATTGGTTATCATCATCAGCTTCCTAAGGCACACCATGACAAGTCAGAATCTCTAAAGGACTCCTTTGCTTTGGGAGCCATTTTAATCTGTTTAATAACTAAAAACACCAACAGCAACTGAAAGTTAATTAAAAGAGAAAACAAACAGCATCAAATTCCTGAACATTTTCATGTGATTATTAGCAAACCCAGCAGGGCCACTGTCTTCCTTTTGAAAAGGCAGCTACACAGTTGTAAGAGGCAGCTAAGCTCTGAAAGATGATAACAATTTTTGAGGCCAAGCAAGAAAAGGTTTAAAAATCTATCTTTCAATATATCATAAGAGCCTGATGAACAAAACTTTTTTGCCTTATCTGAAAAGTCTTCTATCTCTGACTTGTTCAACAGAGGAACTAGCCTTGAATCAGGATGATGTAGTTTAAGAGCACTGCTCAAATAACAGACCTTTACAGATAAATCTCTTTAGAGTTATGAGTGCACATAGCCAGTTGATTTCCTACTAGAGTTGTATATATACATGAGTAGTTGGTCAAGTTGTAAGATCCATCTCCTGCAGAAATTACAGGAATTGGAACTTAAATGTTTAAATCGGGTGGACTTGTCCTTTGCTAAAATCCTTCTTCAGTGGGTTTATGTGTATCAATTACTATCTTCCACATTACTGAATTTCTAAAAAGTTTAAATAGTTTCTAAAGGAGCATCTTTGCTGAATGCTTCCACACTACTTTTGAGATCACCTCGATGAACTGTTCTCTGGGTGCTTTCCCCTATAATGAAGTACCTGAACCCTAAAATGGCAAGATTTAGGAAGGGCAGGAGAGTGATTGGCCTAAGGTCACCCAGCTAGCCTCAGGCCAAAAGCAAGATTAGAACTCTCAGCCTTCCAATATTTAGCAGTTATAGCCATCCTTAATCTGTATTAATTTTAGTAGGACTTATATATCCCTTTTTACAAAACAGCATCTCTACATAGTGGGAACAGTGTGAAATAGCATTATTTCCATGAGAAAGAAGGAAATTGCTTCCTTCTTTGTTTCAATGAAATTGCTAAAAGCTCTGGGTTTGTAAAACAAGGAAAGCATCATTATGAAACAAAACCTTTAACACTAATATACTTTATAATATGTTATATAATGAGATGAAAATTACTTGACAACAGCTAGTAATCATAGCATAAATATGAATAAAACATTTATATAACAGCACATTAATTTAAGCATTACCAATCTGCTTTTAAAAGCTATTTTATGAATAATAATGATTTTTTAAAAAGTAGGGAAGCCTCTAACCCACAAAAAATGTTGCATATAATAGAAATAAAATAGAATTCAATATGCAATTACTATGTGTTACATATTTTAATATGTGTTATATTTATTTCTTGCTCAACCTTAACCCTTTCCTGAAGTGGCTACATACATTCATTTATCATTGTAGAGTTTTATAGTATTGCAAGTTTGAGGATCTCTTTGTTAGATTATCAGAAACATATGCCATTTTTAGGAAATGATGAAGGATTTTCAAATTCTGTGAGGTTTTTTTTTAACTATAGCATTCTAAAAATTGCCTTTGCTTGTCAGATTTGAATGAGCTTTTCTTCCTGGCTCTGTTAGCAACACTGCCTAATCGTATTAATATTTACATGACTACTAGACTTCAAAGCATTGTTCTTTTTAAATAAAATAAATTCTAGTAATATAATTTAATTTTATCTTATTTTATTAAATTTATATACCGCCCTTTCCCAAAGGACTCAGGGCGGTTTACAGGGTATTTAAAATCAAACAGTACAAAATACAAAAGTTAAAAAACAATTTAAAAAGATTAAATTATCCCTTAACTAAAAACCTCAGTTAAAAATTCTCAGCCTGGGCCGGAGAGCTCAAAGAGCCAGGTCTTCAGGTCCCAGCAGAATGAACAAAGGTCAGGGGCAGTCCTAAGCTCCAGGGCAGCTGGTTCCAGAGGGCAGGAACACCCACAGAGAAGGCCCTCCCCCTGGGTGTTATCTGCCGGCAATCTTTTACCGGCGGCACCCTGAGAAGACCCTCCCTGTGTGAGCGCACTGGACGAAGGGAGTTTGATGCTGGCAGGAGGTGTTCCCTCAAATATCCCAGACCCAAGCCATTTAGGGCTTTATAGGTCATCACCAGCACCTTGAATCTCACCCAAAGGGCAACTGGAAGCCAATGCAGCTCGCGGAGTAGAGGTGTTACATGGGAGTATCGGGAGGCCCCCATCACTACTCGCGCGGCCGCATTCTGCACCAGTTGAAGCCTCCGGGTGGTCCTCAAGGGCAGCCCCATGTAGACAGCGTAGCAGTAGTCTAAATGGGAGGTCACGAGCACATGAGTGACTGTGCATAGGGCATCTTGGTCCAGGTAGGGTCGCAACTGGCGCACCAGGCGAACCTGGGCAAAAGCCCCCCTGGTCACAGCTCCTATATGATCTTCAAAATTGAGCCGCGAATCCAGGAGGACGCCCAAGTTGCAAGCCCTATCAACGGGGGGTAACACAATGTTGTGAAAGGAAGAAAAAAAAGGAAAGGAGAGGAGAGGGAAAGAGAAAGTTGAATATAGATAGAGGTGGAAGAAATGAGAATGGGAATAACTGCTTCTTTGAGGGAGGGTACCTTCCCTGCCGCCTTGAAGGAGGCAGTGATGAGGCCCCTCCTCAAGAAGACCGAGGCCTCTCATTTGTGGAGTTTCTCAGGGGTCGGTCCTCTCTCCCCTCTTGTTCAACATCTATATGAAGCAGCTGGGTGAGCTCATTCGTGGTTTTGGGGTGGGGTATCATCAGTATGCTGATGATACCCAGCTTTTTCTTTCCACCCCGAACCAACCCAGTGATGCCCTCGACGTGATGGCCCGTTGCCTGGAAGCGGTCCGGGTTTGGATGGGGAGAAACAGGCTTCGTCTCAATCCTGCCAAGACTGAGTGGCTGTGCATACCGGCATCTCAGACTAACCAATCTTTTCCATCGTTAACTGTGGGGGGTGAGGTGTTACCCCCCGTTGATAGGGCTCGCAACTTGGGTGTCCTCCTGGATTCACGGCTCAGTTTGGAAGATCATATAGGAGCCGTGGCCAGGGGGGCTTTTGCCCAGGTTTGCCTGGTGCACCAGTTACTGTATTATATATGTAAACAACATTAATAATAAGTTAAACAGTTATTCCGTTATTACTGTGAGGGGGAAACAAATCTGACAGGAGAACACGCGGGAACTTTGACAGCTGTCAAAGTTCCCCGCACGGCGCAGGCGCAGCCACTGACAGCTCGCGGCTGTCAAAACACCAAGCCATGCGGAAACAAGAGCTGTCAAGAGAAGACGGCGTGGATTGGTTCGGTTAGACGCGGCGCCAAAAGGGACGTTCCTGATTGGTCCTCACTGACAGCTGCCGGCTATAAAAGCCGGACGAGTTATTCTGTTTTTGCCTTGCTCTAAATAAACCTCTAGTTAATTAGCCTGTCGTCCCGAGTGGTCCTTCGGCTACTTCACTGGCGACGAGGATGGGATCGCTCCTGAGCTGAAGTCATGGCCGAGGAAGAGAGTTCCCGGCCAGAGCTGTCACTGGAAGTTTTAACTTCCAACGGAGCAAGACCTAGGACCGGACGACATGGCCAACTTCGGGCGTGTGAGGGAATTCGATACCCGCCATCCGGAGAGATGGCAATCACACCTGGGGCAAGTCGAGGGATTTCTCCTCGTCAGCAAAATCACCGACGACAGAGCAAAGGCCGCCGCTCTCCTGTACATCAGCGGGCCCCCGGTATACGACGCTGCCGTCGGGCTGTTCAGCCCAATACCCATCACCGAAGTCTCCTACGCAGACCTGGTAGACCAACTTAACAAACATTACATGCCAGCACGCTCAGAACTGTATTGGCGAGTACAATTCACCCAGAAGAAACAGCGACCGGACGAACCCGCAAATAACTTCATCGCCGGGGTCAGGCACGCCGCGCGGAACTGCTGTTTCCCCGACCTGGAAGACCGCATCAGAGACCAGGTGGTGATTGGGTTGAGGGATGAGCGGCTTCAGAAAAAACTGACATCTAAACCCGACATGAGTCTAGCCGAATTGACCCGAGAAATAATGGCCTACGAGTATAACCACAAGAAGAAATCGACCACCACAACTCCAGAGAGTCCAGCAACCGTATACCAAGAGAGCGCAACCCTCAGTGACAGCGACGAATCGGTGGACTTCACAGACGGTGAGGCCCTTCAGCGCAGAATGGAACGGAGGCAACAGCGAAGAAGCGACACGTCAGATCGCCAAAGAACCAGAAACCCCCCACCACCACGATACGAGCAACGGGCCACCTGCGCCAGCTGCGGGGGCAACCATGCCCGGGGAAGCTGCCGGTTCAGAAACGCAAAATGCCACAATTGCGGAAAAACCGGCCACATCAAACCGGTGTGCCAGAGCCGGGCCAGCGACAACGTGCATGATCTGGAGGCCAATTCCCCAGGTAGGCCAAACACCCAGGCCAACATAGGAAAAACGCCAGGGGCCCTAGTGGAAACAATTGATAAGGTACACAGCCTGAGTTCAAAAGTGAGGATCAGGGTAAAAATTCAGGGAGTCACCTGCCTTATGGAGGTGGACTCCGGGTCAGCAGTCTCCTTAATTTCATTCAAAACATATCAGGAGATCTGCCAGCAAAGCAATAGGGAAATTCCCCTTAGGAAAACCCAGGTCCACCTAGCAGATTTCCAAAAAACCCCCATTCCTCTGGAAGGGAAGGCTAAGGTTGCTGTAGAATACAAAAAATTCAAGGGACCCCTAGAAGTTCTAGTGACTCCAGGGAACCGCACCAACCTAATCGGGCTGAACTGGTTCAGCCCTCTGGGCATCGCCATTACTGGGGTAAACACAGTCCAACCCTCCAGCCTCGAAGCCGTTTGCAACAAGTATGCAGACGTCTTTGATGGCACTCTGGGGAAATACAATGCCCCCCCCATCTCCTTACAGTTAAACCCAGCCATCCAGCCCATAAAGATAAGAGCTAGGAGGGTCCCATTTGCCCTTAAAGAAAAAATAGAAAATAAGCTAGAACGCCTCGTAGGACTAGGGGTCCTGGAACCTACGGAAGGGGGAAGCTGGGAGACCCCAATTGTCACCCCAGTAAAACCTAACGGAGAAATTAGACTCTGTGCAGACTATAAGGCGACCCTCAACGTAGCACTCAGCCCCCATGCTTACCCGGTGCCAGCGGTAAGGGACGTATTTGCTTCCATCCGCTCCGGCGCCATTTTCGCAAAACTTGATCTGACGCAGGCGTACTTGCAACTGCCTGTCACAGATGACACCGCGGAAGCTCAAACAATTGTCACCCACCGCGGTGCCTTTAAAGTGAAAAGACTCCAATTTGGCATTTCGGCAGCCCCGGGTATCTTCCAAGGTATTATGGAGAAAACCCTGAAAGGAATACCCGGGGTCTGCCCCTATTTTGACGATGTTCTCATCGCCGGAGAAAACGAAGCAAACTTAGCTGACAGACTGTCAGCTGTACTGAGCCGGCTCAGAGAAGCCGGTCTCAAACTTAAACGCGAAAAGTGCTCCATCGGAGTCACTTCCACAGAATTCCTAGGGTACAAAATAGACGGCCAAGGCATTCACCCCACCACAGAAAAACTAAGGGCTATTCAGACAGCGCCCAGCCCAAAGAATAAACAAGAACTCCAAGCCTTTTTAGGGTTATTAAACTTCTATCACGCTTTCCTTCCCCACAAAGCCACCATAGCTGAGCCTCTCCATAGGCTCCTAGACAAGGGAACTGCCTGGTCCTGGACCAAAACACATGAAAATAGCTTCCAGTCATTAAAAAAAATTATTTGTAACAGTTCTACAATCACCCTTTTCCGAGAAGACACACCAATATGCATCGCTTGCGATGCATCTCCCTATGGAATAGGGGCAGTATTAAGTCACCTATACAGGGATGGCACCCAAAGACCCATAGCTTTTTATTCGCGCACTCTGTCAAAAGCAGAAAGGAACTACGCACAAATCGACAGAGAAGCACTAGCAATAGTCGCAGGGGTAAAAAAGTTCCATGACTATCTCTATGGGAGACCCTTTACCATATTCACAGATCACAAACCCTTACTAGGAATATTCACTTGGAATAAAACAACACCGCAGATTCTTTCACCAAGAATTCTGCGTTGGTCCACTTTCCTATCAGCATATTCTTATAAATTAATACATGAACCAGGAAAGGAATTAGGACACGCAGACTGCCTCAGCAGGCTGCCAATTCAAGGCAAGGACCCAGACCCAGACCCAGCAGGGCTAATTCTAGCAATCTCCCAACTTCCTAACTGCCCCCTCTCTGCAAAGATTATAGCTAACAATTCAGCTAAAGACAAAATACTCAGCAGAATCCTCAGGTGGACAACAACAGGATGGCCAGCAAAAAACCCACACCCTCAATTCCAGCCATTCTATAACAGGAAAAATGAAATGTCTTCACATATGGGATGCCTTTTATGGGGGAACAGGGTGGTAATACCCAACAGGAACACAGCCCAAACATTAGACATCTTACACGAAGGACATCCTGGCATAGTCAAGATGAAAGCTCTGGCCAGAAGTTATGTCTGGTGGCCTGGCATAGATAAAGAGATAGAGAAATATGTGGGAGGGTGCTACACCTGTCAAGCAACACGAAGCGAGCCACCCCAAGCCCCAATTCACAAATGGGAAACTACAAAAAACCCATGGTCACGCATACATCTAGACTTCGCAGGACCAATCCAAGGGCAGAGTTTCCTAATAGTAGTGGACAGCTACTCTAAATGGTTAGAAGTCATTCCCCTTAGAAAAACAACTTCAGGAGCCACTATACAAGCCCTTAGGAAAATATTTGCCACCCACGGCATCCCAGACACCATGGTTTCAGACAATGGACCTCAATTCACCTCTCGTGAATTTCAGATGTTCGCTATGAAGAACTTTATTAGACTGGTCACGTCTGCACCGTTCCACCCATCGACAAACGGGATGGCTGAAATTATGGTGCGCTCCACCAAAGAAGCTTTGAAAAAATTCGTAAGAGGGAACTGGCAGCGGCGACTCAGCCAGTTCCTAATGTCACAACACACAACTCCATGCACAACAATGGGCAAATCACCTGCGGAACTAAGATGGGGGAGGAGGCTGAAAACGCGGCTCGACAGACTACATCCAGACACGTACACCGCAGAAAATGATCACCCCCCACCCCGCACATTCAAACCTGGTCAAATGATATGGGCACGGTCATACACAAACAAAAACAAATGGGTCCAAGGGACAGTGCTACAACAAACAGGACCCATTTCTTATCTAATATCTACACATAGTGACGGCAATCTACGACGACATATCGATCAACTCAGGCCAAGACAACCACAGCACAGCCCAGAACCCCAACCAGGGGACCACCAACTTCAAGCCCCCGCAGAAATATTGCCGATACCAAACCAAGAGGAAGAGGAGCAAGAGAACTTACTACCACCGGAACCAGACATCGCCCCACCCCCAAGGCGCTCCAACAGGAACAGAAGAGCCCCCGCATATTTAAAGGACTACCAGTGGGCCGGCTCCAACAACCAACAAGGGGGAGGAAATGCTCCAGGGGAGGGGTAAGGGGTGTATTATATATGTAAACAACATTAATAATAAGTTAAACAGTTATTCCGTTATTACTGTGAGGGGAAAACAAATCTGACAGGAGAACACGCGGGAACTTTGACAGCTGTCAAAGTTCCCTGCACGGCGCAGGCGCAGCCACTGACAGCTCGCGGCTGTCAAAACACCGAGCCATGTGGAAACAAGAGCTGTCAAGAGAAGACGGCGCGGATTGGTTCGGTTAGACGCGGCGCCAAAAGGGACGTTCCTGATTGGTCCTCACTGACAGCTGCTGGCTATAAAAGCCGGATGAGTTATTCTGTTTTTGCCTTGCTCTAAATAAACCTCTAGTTAATTAGCCTGTCGTCCCGAGTGGTCCTTCGGCTACTTCAGTTACGGCCCTATCTGGACCGAGATGCCCTATGCACAGTCACCCATGTGCTCGTGACCTCCCGGCTAGACTACTGCAATGCTCTCTACATGGGGCTGCCCCTGAGGACCACTCGGAGGCTTCAGCTGGTGCAGAATGCAGCCGCGCGAGTTGTGATGGGAGTCTCCTGATACTCCCATGTAACACCTCTTCTCCGCGAGCTGCATTGGCTTCCAGTTGCCCTCCGGGTGAGATTCAAGGTGCTGGTGATGACCTATAAAGCCCTAAATGGATTATCTAAGGGAGCACCTGCTGCCAGCGTCAATTTCCCATCGTCCTGTGCGCTCCCACAGGGAGGGCCTCCTCAGGGTCAAGGATTGCCGACGGGCGATCCACAGGGGGAGGGCGTTCTCTGTGGGTGCACCTGCCCTATGGAATCAACTGCCAACGGAACTCTGGACTGCCCCCAACCTTCGTTCATTTCGCTGGGACCTAAAAACCTGGCTCTTTGAGCTATCTGGTCTGGACTGAGGGGTTTAATATTTTTAAATTGTGATTTAATTTTTGTGGCTAGACTTAATTAATTTATTTTAATTTTATATTGGATTGTTTTTAAATTTTGCCTTGTAAACTGCCCTGAGTCCTTTGGGAATAGGGCGGTATATAAACCAAACAAACAAACAAACAAACAAACAAACAAACAAATAAATAAATAAATATCCAATTAGTAATTTTAAAAAAAACTGATCCAAGGAATGCCCATATGCACGTTGTTGTGAAGAAGATTAAAAATTAAGTTTGGAGCAGCATTTTAATACTAGATTGAAGATTGAGAATAGATATAATTGTACTTAAGGAAATATTTTTAGATGCAATGTGGCAAACATTTGCTATCTATTTACTGTATATTTTTCTTTGAATATAATGATGATATTATCTATTCAGTTGTGTCCAATTCTTGGTGATTCTGTGGGCCCGATCTCCCCACCTATTGCGTTCTTGCGCTACTTCTTTGAGTTGCCAGCTTTTATAGTGTGCAGCCACTGTGTTCTTTGGCAGCCTACCTTCCTTTTACTGCTCACTGTTCCAAACATAATTGCTTTCTCCAGTGAATTCTTCTGCATGACATGGCCAAAAAATAAGACACAGTTTTGTGATTTTGCCTTCCAGTGACATGTCTTTCCTTATTAGTCACCTTTGCTGTCCAAGGAAGATGCAGGAGCCTTCTCCAGCACCCCTATTCAAACAAGCTCAAACAAGCTGATTTTCTTCTCCTCTTGTCTTTAAGTTATTAAAAAAAATTTTAATAAAAGCTATTTAAAAATATTTATTCTCAAGCAGACATGCATGGGACTTCATCATAGTTTTCAGCAGGCTCCAACATTTCATAAATTAATCATTTTACTTTCTCACCTTAAAAAAATACCTTTTAAAAATGTAGCTCATGTCCTTCATGGACCCACTTTGTAGGTCAGGTGGACTTGCATCTAAGCTTCATGGAAATAGTATTTCTTTACTTGTATTTTTTCTTGATTTGTGGGTTTCAAAAAAATCCTTTATGCCAAGATTTTCTTGCTGTTCTTCTGTATCTTTTCTAAATATCAGAGGTGGCCATTGCACATCACAATATTTATTTTATTTATCCATTTTAATTATTTACTTTTTCTCTTTTGCATCCACTTTAAAAGAAGATGCCTTGACATGCTATATAAGACTAGATGTCACCCTTGAATAATTAAGATGTAATAATTGTCAAGTTTCCAACGTATGAGCTTTTCAAGTAACTCTGAGGCATTGTTTACCTTAAAAGTCCTTTATTAGCCCAATACACCGGCAAATGCTTGCTCAAGGAAGCTAGAATCTGAATCCCTTCCCCCTTTCACGATATATTAAACACAATTCTCCACCTTTCTATTTTTGTCATGAATCACATTCTCCAATTAATTTGAAGAATCAATTTTTCTTCCATTAGACAACCTGCCAAGTTCTTATCTTCTTTTATTTTAGATGGCCTTGAGGTACAATCCTCCTCCTCCCTCCTCCCAGCCATGATCCTAGCTCTTAAAGTAATACACAAGTTTAACATATGAAATAGCTGCTTCTTCATCTCTTGTCAAACAAGAACATTAAATGTTAGCAGCATTGACAATAATATTAATAAACAATTAGGTCCATGGGTCATCACATTCAGTTATTTAATTATATTTTATTTATTTGCTGCTTTGTTATAAAGTTCACTATCTTTTATTGTGTTAGTAACTTTGTATGGCACATAGAAAGGTCTACTTAATGAGTAATTTAAATGGATGGATGGTATTCCTAATTTGACTAATTATTGGCATTGGAGCATCCATTAGGGGCTCAAAAAATTCAAGGTGAAGGTCATGGTCATGTGATCCAACCCCTCATCCCATTCAAGAAAATACAACTACCATCTTGACTTTTATGACCACTTTTGTGGATGCCCCAACTGGCACTAAGCAACTCCTGTCTTCATTGCAGTACCTCTTTGTCTTTCATAATGCTTTAATTAGCAGGTAAGGCAATCAAAGTTATACACAATAGGTATGTCTTTGTATTAGCCATTTATCGATGATGGTCATTTTTTCTTAATGACCAAAGCACCATATAGCAGGCCCTCAGTTCATAAGGGTGTATAGCTGATAGTGAACAGCTAGAGAAGCTTATTCACATGAATATGTATGTGAATCCTAAAATTCTTCCCATCAGCATGTGCATTATTTTAGGAATGTGCTATGATTATACAAATATTGTGCATTATTACTGAATAGAGCAATAGCAATAGTATTTAGACATATACCACTTCACAGTGCTTTACAGCCTTTTCTAAGCAGTTTACAGAGTCAGCATATTGCCCCCTCCCAACAATCTGGGTCCTCATTTTACCAACCTTGGGAGGATGGAAGGCTGAATCAACCTTGAGCAGCTCAGAATCAAACTGCTGAACTGCTGGCAGTCAGCAGCCAGCAGAATTAGCTTGCAGTGTTTGTGTGTGTATGTGTGTGTGTGTAAAATAAAAATGCTGTCAAGTCTGTTTATTGTTTATATTGTTTTAATTTAGAATAAGTGGTTATCTGTACTGAAGAAAGCTGGGAGTTAAATTTATTTTGTATTCTCTTCCAGGGGGGGTCAATTTTTAACTTCTTCCCCTGATTCCTTTCCTTCCTTTTTAATATTTTCTATTTTTGTTACTTTGTATTTTATATTTGTCTTTTTTAAGCAATGTGTCATCTCTGTTGACCCTTGGAAAGCATGCTTCAGGAGGATTTTCAGGAGATAATATTTAGTACTAGCACTTAGACTTAGATAGTGCTTCATGGTGCTTTACAGAACACTCTAAGCAGTTTACAGAGTCAGCATATTGCCCCCAACAAACTGGATCCTCATTTTACTGACCTCAGAAGGATGGAAGGCTGAGTCAACTTTGAGCCAGTCAGAATCGAACTGGCAGTGGGCAGAGTTAGCCTGCAATACTGCATTCTAACCATTGCATCACCACAGCTTCTGCCTATTTAAAAATTTAATTGTCTCTCTGAAAACATTTGCACAACTTAAACATTTAAACAACTAAAACCATCCCAAAGAAAAAGAAATGCAAGAAAGCAAAATGGCTGTCTCAGGAAGCTTTGCAAATAGCTGAGGAAAGGAGAGAAGCGAAAGGCAAGGGAGAAAGAGAAAGATACACCCAATTGAATGCAGAATTCCAGAAAATAGCTAGAAGAGATAAGAATGCTTTCTTAAATGAACAGTGCAAAGAAATAGAAGAAAACAATAGAATAGGGAGGACCAGAGATCTTTTCAAGAAAATTGGAGAGATGAAGGGAACGTTTAATGCAAAAATGGACATGATAAAGGACCAAAATGGCAGGGACCTAACAGAGGCAGAAGAGATTAAGAAGAGGTGGCAAAATTACACAGAAGAACTATACAAGAATGAGCTTAACATCCCTGATAACCACGATGAGGTGGTCACTGACCTCGAGTCAGACATTCTAAAATGTGAAGTGAAGTGGGCCTTAGAAAAACTGAGCAACAACAAAGCTAGTGGAGGTGACAGTATTCCAGCTGAACTATTCAAAATCTTAAAAGACGATGCAGTAAACATGCTACACTCAATTTGCCAGCAAATTTGGAAAACTCAACAGTGGCCACAGAATTGGAAAAGATCAGTTTACATTCCAATTCCAAAGAAAGGCAGTGCCAAAGAATGTTCAAACTATCACACCATTTTACTCATTTCACATGCTAATAAAGTTATGCTTAAAATCCTATAAGCTAGACTCCAGCAGTATGTGGATCAAGAACTACCAGAAGAACAGGTAGGATTTCAAAGGAACTAGAGATCAAATTGCCAACATACGCTGGATCATGGAGAAAGCTAGGTAGTTCTAGAAAAACATCTACTTCTGCTTCATTGACTATGCTAAAGCATTTGATTGTGTGGGTCACAACAAACTGTAGCAAGTTCTTAAAGAAATGGCAGTAACAGACCATCTTATTTGTCTCTTGAGAAACCTATATGCAGGTCAAGAAGCAACAGTGAGAACTGGACACGGAACCACTGATTGGTTCAAAATTGGGAAAGGAGTCCGGCAAGGCTATATACTGTCACTCTGCCTGTTTAACTTATATGCAGAGCTCATCATGAGAAAGGTGGGGCTAGATGAATCAAAAGGCAAGAGAAAAATGGGATGACAGAGAATGAGGTGGCTGGATGGAGTCACTGAAGCAGTAGGCATGAGCCAAAATGTACTCCAGAAGATGGTAGAGGACAAGAAGGCCTGGAAGAACATTGTCCATAGGGTCGCAATGGGTTGGACACAGCTTCGCAAGTAACAACAACAACAACCCTTCATCTTTGACATTATTAAACTCACAAATTCCTTGTTCTTACTCTCTGTAAACACTTGAAATGTCCCACCCATTTTATGAAACATCTTTGCACACAGTGAACATCAAAAAAGCAGCAATTAATCTTACTGTTAATATAATTCTATATTGGTTCCTCCTAGGCAGAAACTGCAGGACTTTTATGAGATCAGTTATTTGTCTTTGTGAATCTTGCACAAGAAGATTTGGTGTAAAGTGCTGCTTCTTGGAAAGGTACCAGTCAGTTTAACCCCCTATGTAAAAGCAAGAAATGTTTCCTGTCATTATATTTTCAAACATGTCAGTGACCAATATAACAAACTGGTGGGGGTGGGGATTGGCACTTCCATCATTTCCAAGAATTGTTTTGTTAGCTGATATCAGGAATCAGATTGCCTTTTAAAAGTATCCAAGTGAAATTTCACATTTGTCTGAAAATAACATTAAAACCATATTTGTTGTGCATTATTGATTTTTCCCAATCAAATTGCATTAGTTACTTTGGTAATAGGAAAAATGGTGAAAAATTTGTACTCTCTCTTTCTGTCTCTTTGGGTCTCTTTCTCTTCTCTCTTAACATCCTAAATAATTTGACAATATCTAGACACTGCTACAAAATGCTTTGTGCAATTTCCTGATCAACTGCACAAAAATTCAAAATACAACAGTTCTGTTTGCAGTTTGGGAACTTGAGTTCCACAGGATTAGGAGTGGATCTAATTAGGAGTTCTTAGCCAGTCAATGTCTACATCTTGGCAAGACCCACCTATATTCAGGTAACACAAAGCAAATGCCTTTTGTGGTAGACTTGAAACAATGACCAATAGGAGCCAGGCTCTACCATGCAACTCTCCTAACTTCCACTTCATTACACCAAAGGTACATAACTCTATGCAATCTTTTGCTGTCCTGTCTAGACCTTCTACTTCCTTCCTTCCTCCTCCTCTTCCTCTCCTCCTCCTCCTCCTCTCCTCCTCCTCCTCATTTTCTTCTTTTTGAAGTTCAAGTCATTTGCCTATGATGGTCCATGAGGCAATCATGTCACGTATATATTCTCCAAATTATGCCTGTAAAGACACTAACCAGCTTACTGGCTACAATGAAAGTGAGAAACAGTAGAAATAACAGCCAGTTTGCCAGAGAGGAAGGAGGGAACAAATCAATCTCAGGGAAACAACAACAATTTGCAGGTGATAAATAGTAAAAAAAATACATGAAAATAAAAATTGCAAGGAAACTGTTAAACCAACAGGCCATGAAACATCACAATAATGTGGCAATTTCCATGGGAATAGAGGTAAACAGAAAACAAGCTAATTGCAGATCTCTATCAACGTCTATGGTGAGAGCAGAAATGCAGTAAAAGATATGAGACCTAATGATTTATGACTGTATATTCCTTCAAGGGGACATGCTCCGTAAGAACTGTATTGAAATGAAACTCAGATTAAAATGGGCAACATTACTTTTGGAATTTATTCCTGAGCATCAATTATTCTGTACAGAATAAAGTTTTGCAAAAAATCTCTACATCTAAAGTAACTCAGCTGGGGAGCACATTAGGCTATGAAGCACCAGCATTCCTAGGACAACAGTTAACAGTGGAGAATCAGCTTCCACAGAGCCTAACCCTAATCATGGGGGTGTGTAAGTGTGTTTGTGTCCCAAGTCTTTTCTCCTGCCCTTTTGTCATTTTGTCATGATGAATGTGCCTCCTGTTTCTCAGGCTGCTGGGCTGCTGATGGCATCTACCCTATGCTTACGTAAGAGTCCTTGCTTCCCATCTTTGCAACTGCAGCACTTACAAGAGCATGTCCTGGTTATTCCTATAATGGGTATAATGCAAGTCTTTGAGGGAACTGTTATATTTTCTGATATTAGAAAAAAGTTCCTACATCCCTGGGCACACTTTATCATTGTACCTTTCCTGGAGATCAGAAAGGTTTTAACCAGTGACATACTGACATCATTTCAATGGTAAGCCAGATCTTTTTAATCATTTTGTAGGGTTTGGGGTTTTCAGGGGCATCATTGGTATTTTAAGTCAGAGTTCCTCAACCTTTGCAGCTTTGTGGACCAGCGGAAGGAGGGAGAGGGGGTATTTCCAATTGCAAGCACATATGCACATGCAGCTCCATTTCTGCAAGCGGCACACACACACACACACACACACACCATTTGTGCAAATGGAGCTGGTGTGCATGTACTCTCCCATTGCTTGCGCAAGTGGGGATGTGCATGCATGCATGCTTGCCACTGCTGTGGCCTGATTCTGAACAGCTCAAGGTCCAGTAGTGGGCTGTGGCCTGCAGGTTGGGGACCCATGCTTAGACCTATCAAAAGTCTAATTGTACATTATCTATTATTCTATTCTTACTGATACATGGTAGATGTATGAATGGCACCTCTTGGGCCATTCCACTTAGGGTTCCTCCCCAGTCCATCAGGACTGCAAATATGGAACTATCTTTATGCTGAAACCTGAAGCATTTCTTTTAGTTAAGAATATTGATGCTAATCCATAAGATTTTCAAAGCTCATCAGCAAAATCTAATGATTGGCTTAAGACACCATTGTGTCTCACATCCATCAATCTTTATTACAACTATAGCATACTAAGAGGCAATGGACCTTTCACAAATGGCCAGCATGAAACACATGATTGCCACATGATTCCCCTTGCTTTAAGATGTTAAATTTCACTATACATTCCAGTGTTCCAATATGGTAGTTCTCTGTCTCATTAAGTGCTAAAGAATATGTGAAATTAAAGCAGTAATGCTGAAATATTATAGATAATTCTCAAGGCTTAAGGATCTATTCCTTCCTTCCTTCCTTCCTTCCTTCCTTCCTTCCTTCCTTCCTTCCTTCCTTCCTTCCTTCCTTCCTTCCTTCTGAAGGAAAATGAAAATCGGTTTTCCATCAGGAAGACAGAAAAAGCATAAAATTAATGTATACATTGATGGAATATTTTTACTTTATAAAGTAAGAACTTTAAGAATATTACTAGGAAAACAGAGATTTCCCCCCCCCCCCATTTGCTTAAATAGCCAATACAGATTAAATCTCAAGAAAAACTCTCTAAATACAATCTGTTCTAAAGAGCCTCTAAAAATAAAAGATAAAAATCCCAATTTAGAGAACATATAAATCTGTTTGCACTACTTTCAAAGCAGCAGATACTTTATATTTGTTTCACAGTTTTAGGAAAATTATATTTCTTTCCAAGACAGTTTAAAATGGAAGGATTCTTTTATGTTTCTGCAGTGTTGAACAATAGAAATTATATGTGATTGCCTTTAACTCTGGAATTAAAAAAAGATATTTTTTCAGGACAGGTACTTGAATATGATACAAGGACAATACCTAAATATGAGTCCAAAAAATTTAGCAGCATTCAGTTTTTAATGGTCTTCTTGGAAAACCATCAAACCATTATGCTGAGCTTGATTTATTCTTACCTAGCCAATTCTAAGTGTCTAATTTGGCTAGGTATTTACCTAATTAAGTATACTCCTTGCTGGGGGGGAAATACAAATTCCTTTGTGTTTTCCCAGTCTGATATTCTCTAGAGATGTTAGAATTACCATTAGAAGTTTCACAACCTGTTACCAATATAGCTAATAGACAGGCTAGCCAAGAATTTGGGTAATGTAGTCTTAACATATCTGGAAACCATTAGGTTAGAGACAACCAATTTACTGCAATACCTGTCTTCAAAAGTTGCACCTCTATAGAGAAATAAAGCATTTATCAGGCTAGCTTGAAGATATACAAGCTTCCAAGATCTCCAGGCCTTTTTCTCATACAAGATATTACAAACAGGAACTGGAAGAGAAGGGGCAGAAAAAGGAGGGTTGATCTTAGGTTCTGCATAGGTCGTCTTAATGTCTCCATCTTGGCAAGACCCACCTATCTTCAGGTAACAGAAAGTAAGTACTTTTTGTTATACACTTGAAACAGTGACCAACAGGAGAAGGGTCTATCATGTGACTCTCTTGACTTCCACTTCACTACACCAAAGGCATAAAACTCTCTGTAATGTTTTGCTGCCTTTATCCTTCGCCTTCTTTTTCCTGAAGTTCATGGCATTTGCTCATGATGGTCCATGTGCATATTCACCAGCCTTGACTATCTTGCAATGTATCATTGTGAAAGCCCTCCAAATTATGCCTGTAAAGTAACTGGCCAGCTGAATGGCTGTAAGGAAAATGAGAAACAGGAGACACAAGCATACAAAAGACAGAGTACAGAAGCTCTGAGGAAGCAGTAGTAAGACTTATCCCAGTCAGGCAGTGGATTCTTTTTTTCCCATTTGGGTTAATGGATCTTTCTGGGCCCTATCAGATAGCAGTCATTCAATTTAATGATCTCAAAATGCTTTTAGGTTGCAATCTAATGGCTTCTAAGGTTGCTAGGATGAAGAAATTAAACACATGATAAATCTGCTGTATATGGAAATATAAAGTACAACGATTAAACAAAGATGTCCTTTGGTAAATATTTTGAAGATGATAAATGATAAACGTTTACCTCCTGCCTTTCACTCTTCATTACGGTATATGTCTAAAGGTCTTCAATCTCCTTGTGTTTTCACACTTTCATTCTAATTCAAGGGGAGGCATCTTGTAAGAGTTCTTCCCATGGCACCTTTTCAGATCAAGAAATTGGGGTTCCCACGCAGCTGTGGAACACAGGATAGATGTACAAAGACTAGCAACTCCTTATGATAATCAAATAACTTCAAAAAATACCATGCAAATAAATTCCTGAGCCTCAGATATTAAAAGAGAAACAACAGTCAGAGGAGGTAAAAATACCGAGATACTCCCATAAGCACCTGCGCATTTTGCACCAGTTGAAGCCTCCGGGTGCTCTTCAAGGATAAACTGACAATGCAAGAGCATCTTTAATATTGTGCATGCATTTACTAGATTTTATCTGAAAATGTAGAACTTCTTAGACCTGAATATTTCAGAACAGTGATCACAGCAATGTTTCCTCTATTGTTTGGAGAAGTCTCTCTCTCCCTCCCTCTCCATCTTCCTCTCTCTCCCTCTCTCCAAGTTACTTTTCTAGAGCAATTTATTAAAAAGCAGTTTAAGAACAATTTAAACAGTTGCTTACATTATGGCAAAATAATAAAAGCACTTCAGTGACAATCACCCATGCTTCTTTTTATTTAATCTTTATTCTTTTGTATGCCCTTGAATTCTTCCTTACTTGTATACACTCAGTGGATATTAGTCCATCAAGCATGATTAGTCACACAATACTTAATGAGCTGATGGTGCAGATATTCCAAAACTTCAACATCTATTCTTTTGTTTACAGTGTGTTGCTGTCATGCTATGCTTTGATCTGCCTAGAGGAAGCCAAGATTATAATTGTTTATACTGCCAGAGAAATTGTTCCTTTGTGATGTTTGATTCTTCCGTGCCTCTCCAGAGCTTTTGCCATTTGTCTTTCAATATGAGAGAAGTAATTTTATGTTGTTGTGAAATTTATTATTAGAAAAGTCACTCTAAAGTTTGTTTGTTTGTTTTCATCAAAACTTTCCTAATTTAATTTAATCTATTTTTAACTTTTGTATGTCATATTTTAATTGCCCTGTACACTGCCCTGAGTCCCTCGGGAGAAGGGCAGTATATAAATTTAATAAATAATAATAAATAGTAATAATAATTATTGTTTCTATTTTTTTCCAATATTTATTTAGTTCCCTTTTGGTCTCTATTTAGTTTCTTATTTGTAGTCTAAGCAATCTTTACCACCCAAAAAGTGTTCGGCTCCAATTTCCAAAAGTTATCAAAACAGGGAAGACTACTCTTTTAAAAATATATCTCTGGATGATGTCCAAAGAAATGATTTCATAGTTCTTTAGCTTTATATTTTAGCTCTAAAATATAACAATATTAAAACTGTCACAACCTCTAGGTTTATTGCTGTAATCTCTTCCTCCTGGAGATCCAGCAAATTTCCTGAAAATTCAGTAGGTCATATATCTTGTTTTATAGAGAATAATCCTAGATGTGATATTTCCAGGAAATAGTTCTGCATTTTGGTTTGAAGTACAATAGAAGCCTAAATTAAAGGTTTGCAAGAATGGAGAGTAGGAGCCTTGAAGTTACTGGATAAAATTGGCCCCAACACTGAGGTTCAGCAGGCAGGCAGGCGACCTGCTTCCCAGCTAGAGTGTGATTTGTTTTGTCTTTCTATTTCAGCTTCAGTAATTGAAGGCAAAGGTAAATCAATTTCATATTGTCTCCTAGAAATATGTTATGAACACAGACATGTAGCCACCAAGGGCTACGTTCAATTTAAGTAGATTTTATTTTATCTAAATAAGCATTCACAATATCATCCAAATATTTCCCCTTTCTTCTCTTTTGGGGACAGATATTTTCTCTTGGGGGGGGAGCATGGATCCTGTTGTATAGAAGACAATTTAATTCCAATATCACCATAGGCCACAAAACCATAAATGCCAGGGGACCCAATCATTTAGGAACAGATGAACAGATGGAACAGATGGAATTTTGAGAATATCTTGTGGTAGATATTCTTGAAATATAAGTTTGGCAATGTCTCCCAGGAAGATATATAATTGATTATAAAGTACCAATTTACAAATATGATCTCTTTATTTCTATTTTAATTTGCCCTTTTTAGGGTTAGTGATATATTTCCAAGTATTAGATTTCCGGATCCAATCTGGGTTGGTTACCGGGACCAGAAATACTAGATTGCCATTGTTCATCACCTGTATTTTGTAGGAAAATTGGGACACAGAAACATTCTTGGAAATACAATCCATGCTGAAAGTTTAGCTTTGCCTTACATTGTGAGAGTCTCCTGTTTTTCTAACTTAAAGATATAACCATTTAGTGGCCCAGGGACCTTGGTAGACTGCAAACCAGGTTTCCTAAGGCTCATGGGCATCCGAGTTGCTACAGTCCTATGTGTGCAGGTTTCTTTATGGGGTTATTTACTATATATATATTTGATTTATACTTCCCATCTTTCTGTTTAGATGAGCACTCCAGGTGGTTAGTATTTTAATAATTCAATCAAAATATTAAAAATGTAATATTTCTATTAATAAAATCAAGGCTTGGTGCAAGGAATACATATACATATTTTATTTTAGTTTTATGTCTGATTGATGTGTATGGTTGCCCACTCACTGTGTGACTTTGGACAGTCAACAGGGGCTCTTTTACTGTTTTGTTCACATAATTCTAGTCCAGACTTAGAAGAACTGTCCTCAAAGAAAACTCACAGCCAATCTTTCCTAATTTTTATTCAAAATTTAACCAAGTCTGCTTCTACCTTTTCAATGAAGAAGGTGTCTAAGGTGGGTTTTCCTGATCTCTTCTCCTGATCCAACAAGATGCAGCTACATTTCCACTTTTATCTAGTTACTCTGTTATTTTGCATTCAAAAGCAAAACTTGAAAGCCACTCTAATTTCCTTGCAGTAAATTATAGTCATACAGATCTACTGATAGATTTACACAGATGTATAAACATGCAAGAATAACAGCTCTTTAAACAAAGATGATAAAAAGCACAGACACAGGATAATTCCTTCCTACTCCCTGCTTACAAATTTAGCAGCCTTGCAAAAGGCTCATGGAACAGTTGGCACTTTTCTCCTTCACACTCAGCTCAATTTCATTTGCAGCATCTTCTCACTGTCCCTTAGACAAATCTGGATCAGCTGCTCATCAGCTGTAAGGCTTTTCCAGGTCTAGTGGGCACTCCCAATCATCACACACAAAGTGCCTTTACCCTCTTAGTCTCAATCCTCCTCAAGTGTACGTGATTCTCTGTGGGAAACTGACATATCCCTCAATCCCCAAGTTACAGATATGTACACATACCAATAGGGCACAGCATTGTAGGAGGCAAAGCCTTGGGGATTCTCTCTTACTCTCAAAGACAACATATATAACTCAGGGTTAACCTATGGAGTTCTTGATGTTCTCTGAGCTTGGTTATTTCAGGACTCCTTGGTGCTATCTGAGTTTGATTTTTTTCTTGCAGATATTTCATTACCCAAACTAGGTGACATCATCAGTGCTAGAAGCTGTTCATTACCAAACTAAGTAACATAATCACTGCTCATTGGTATGGGTCTTGTTCTCTATTTTTATGCAGTAGCTTACTATGCCAATTTTAATTCAGATAAGGTTTCCTTCTTGACAGGAGCTTAAGTGTTGTTTCCTTTAGATTGTTTGTCTTGTATTAATCCCTACTTATCTGGGTTTTGGTTAACAACAACAACAACAACAACAACAACAACAACAACAACAACGATGATGATGATGATGATGATGATGATGATGATGATGATGATGATGGAAGGGACCTTGGAGGTCATCTAGTCCAACCCCCTGCTCAGGCAGGAAACCCTATACCATTTCAGACAAATGGTTGTCCAGTCTCTTCTTAAAAACCTCCAGTGTTGGAGCATTCACAGCTTCTGGAGGCAGGTTGTTCCACTGGTTAATTGTTCTAACTGTCAGAAAGTTTCTCCTTAGTTCTAGGTTGCTTCGCTCCTTGATTAGTTTCCATCCATTGCTTCTTGTCCTGCCTTTGGGTGCTTTGGAGAATAGCTTGAGTCCCTCTTGTTTGTGGTAGCCCCTGAGATATTGGAACACTGCTATCATGTCCCCCCTCGTCCTTCTCTTCATTAAACTAGATATACCCAATTCCAGCAGCTGTTCCTTATATGTTTTAGTCTCCAGTCCCCTAATCATCTTTGTTGCTCTTCTCTGTATTCTTTCTAGAGTCTGAACATCTTTTACACATCGTGGTGACCAAAACTGGATGCAGTATTCCAAGTGTGGCCTTACCAAGGCACTGTAAAGTAGTATTAATACTTCACGTGATCTTGATTCTATCCCTCTGTTAATGCAGCCTAGCACTGTGTTGGCTTTTTTGGCAGCTGCAGTATACTGCTGGCTCATATTTAAGTGATTGTCCACTAGGACTCTGAGATCCCTCTCACAGTTACTACTATTGAGCAAGGTACCCCCTATACTATACCTGTACATTTGGTTTTTCTTGACTAAATGTAGAACCTTACTTTTTTCACCATTGAATTTCATTTTGTTAGATAGTGCCCAGTGTTCAAGTCTGTCCAGATCCTCCTGTATCTTAAGCCTATCTTCTGGAGCGTTGGCTATTCCAGCCAGCTTGGTGTCGTCTGCAAATTTGATGAGTTCCCCATTTATCCCTTCATCCAAATCGTTGATGAAGATATTGAAGAGCACTGGGCCCAGAACAGAGCCCTGGGGCACCCCACTACATACTTCCCTCCATGTAGATGCGGATCCATTGAGGACCACACGCTGAGTACGGTTGGTCAGCCAGCTACGAATCCATCTGGTGGTGATTCTGTCTAACCCACATTTTTGTATCTTATCTGGTTGATGGAAAGGATGTGTTCTGACCTTTTCATTTCCTTCTTAGCTTTTTTTATTTTGTCTTTGAATAGTGTGTAAATGTGATCTACTTCTATACGTCTATTAATGGCTCACTCTTTCTGTCTTACTATCACTTGTATTATCTGGAACATTTTCTTATCTCCCTTCCTTAAGTTCCCTTTTACCCACCAGTATTTTTTTAATTTCCTAATTCTCACATATTTCTGGGTTACATATTAATTGTCCTCACTGTTAGGAAATTTCTCCTTAGTTCCAGGCTACTTCTCTCCTTGATTAGTTTCTATCCATTGTTTCTTGTCTTGCCTTCAGGTGCTTTGGAAAATAAGTTGACTTCCCTTTTCTTTGTGGCAGCCTGAAAAATTCTGGAATACTGCTATCATGTCACCCTACTCCTTCTTCTCTATAGACTGGCTGTACCCAATTCCTGCAACCGTCTAGATAAACCAATCTTCGTCTAGATAACCAATTACATCTTTTTTTTCCTAGTCACCATTTCCAGATTTGGTCTTGCTGCTAGATCAGTATCCCTGCACTCATAACTCTCTCTCTCTTTTCTCCAAATGTTCCTTTAAGTTCTTTCATTATATTTTAAAATAACCCAGTGCCATCACTAAGGGCTTATTATTATATTTGATTATAATGAAGCGTGTGGTATTTTTTGTAAACACAAAGTAGCTATACTAACTGTAGTCCTTTAGTATTGTAATTTGTAATTTTTACAAATTTGTAAATTTATGTTTAAGGATTTGTGTGTTGGGGGGTCTCTTTTCTTCTCTTTTTCTATTTCTTAGATTGCTTGATTTTGTTACTGTTGTATGTTTTGGTACTCTGTATTGGTGGGGGGACAAATTCCTTCATTGCATCCTATGATTTAATTAATTAATTAAATTGTTTTCTCTGTATCCAAGGTTTAATCCTGCTAATTACAAACCCCAGGCAACGACATTCCTAGTATCCAACCTAATTTCTTGCTTTCTATGGCAAACGCCTTCCTGCATTCTTCAGCTTTATTCACTTTTCCAACACCACTGTATCTCCTCCAGGGGTCCACTGGAAATAAAAGTAAATCAGTGTTGCAAGAAGTCTCTTAGCTACAAGTACCAAAGTTGGTCTTGCAGTTGCTCAATTTTTTTCCCCTGCAAAAGAGGCTTCAGTTTGTGCCTTTAATTTTCAGAGTGCATCTGCATTTCTTTCAAGCTTTGTGGTGGTGATTATTGCTTATTTTCTTGCTGAATGTTGCTGAAGGAGTTGTTGCTGATATTATTTCCTGTCTATTTGCTTCCATGTCTCTGAACAGCCCCCTGGCTGACCAAGAACCCAATCTGGAAAAAACCCCAAGGAGGACTTCTGTTCTGATATATTGCTATGGAGTTTCAACAAAGTGTTAGAAATTAATCACACTTAATAAATTTAATAAATAAATTTCAAAAACAATCTTTATTCTGTTTGATGAAAACAATGGCTAGGAAGATATCCAGGAAAGAAATTTCTGCATCCTTCTAACATACAATACTGACCAGTGGGTCCTTCATACATATTCTTGGAGGTTTCCTATTTGCAATCCCTCAGTTCCAATATCTCTAAAACATGGAGAAATCTCTCCAAAAATGTTTTGACAGTTCTACCTTCTCTGTTAAAGGAAATTATATTTTATTTCAAGTGATACTTTAAAATGTTTAACTCCCGTACAGTAAAAAAAATCACCCAAACCTACTCTTATTACAAATAATCCAGGAATATATACATTTATTTATCTTTGCACCACACAGGGCTTGTTTGATGGTGATGACAAAGACAATACAGCTGGAATGGCTATTAAGCAGATTTCTAAACAATGAAACAATTAGAAGACTAGATCTGAGAACATACACTCAAATATTTGGCAACAGAATCATTTTATCAAAGCCCCACCTCCCTTTTGGATAATACGTAGCAATGGAACAGCACATTGGAGTGCAAATCTTCTTCTGATACAGAACCAGAACTTCTCTATAGACCAAACTGGTAAGGAATGGCTGCAATCAAAGATATTAAAATTATATACCAGTATCTATATAGGCTCTCTGACCGCCATCTACTGGACAAAAAACTAAAAACAGAACTCATTGCTGCATTATACACCAGGGGTCTCCAACCTTGGCAACTTTAATACTTGTGGACTTTGCTGGCTGATGAATTCTGGAAGTTCAAGTCCACAAGTCCTAAAGTTGCCAAGGTTGAGGACCCCTGTTATACACTATTCCAAAACACAAGAATCCTTCAAGAACATTAATAACTTGTCCCACCTTTGTAGACTATGGATTTTAATGTTAAAGATGCTTTTGCATTCAGATTTGTTTGGAGGCAATGTAATCACCACATTTTCTTAGAAAACTACCTTCACTTTCCTTGTCAGAGCTCATAGGCTTGTCAGAGCTCAAATGATACGATCTTCATAAATAAATAAATAAATATCTCCTCATCTTGGGAACAAAATCCTCAGGGAACATTCTCACCAAGCTACTAAAATTATTCTCCCATCTGTCACTGAGATTTATGATGCATTTCATTTACTCATCCAAATTACTTAAAAGATTTCTTGAATTGAAAGGTGTAAAATATACCTTGTTGTCTGGCATCTTTCTGCCTGTGCTATGCTTGTACTTCAGCACTAAGTATTTCTGATCTGTATATTTTCCAAAACAGATACTGCTTTGTTTCTTTACACTGTCAAAGTAACTAACTATACCCAGAAACAGCAATGTCTATACCCTTTGTATTCTATATAAAACTGATTATTCTGAGTATCCAACTATCCTGCTTATAGATTACTAATAAAGCAAAATTAAATTTAAAAGATACAAATAAAAGAAGATACTTAAATGAGTAATGCTATCTGTAGCAGTAACAGACAGATGGTTCTTTTTTTTAACCCAATACTGAAATCATGATGGTAAGTTGTAATCAAAGTCCTTATACATCTGTTGTGATGAGGAGATAGAGAGGGGTTTGTTTGAGGCCTATGATGGTAAGGCAAGAGATCAGTGTACATTGCTTAGAGGGATGCTTACATGTGACAGGGAAGAGCAGAAAACTGAGTATAAAGACTGAATCAATTTGTGATAAATTGCCTGTGAAATGTGACAGACAGCTCCAGGTTCAGAGAAAGAGAGATAGAACGAAATAAGAATTCCCACTAGAAATTTTCTAAGGCAAATACATGCGGTATCTCTGAACTGGTAACACACAAGGAACATATTACTATTTCACTGTCTACAACAACATTCTTTAAATATCCCCAGATAACTATTTTTCCTTCAGATGGGATTTTGCACATTGTGATAAAAATTAGCCACATTTTAATGGCAGCACCTTTAATTATCCTGTTACAGTTTATATACATTTCTAGTTATTAAGGAATTTAAATATCAATGGAATTGAATTCATGAAAGCTTTGATTCAGAGTGGTACAGATTATGCTTCTTGACAAATTTCACATTGTCTATTCAGTGCCTCATAGCTGTAACTATTTATTATTGAATATGAACAAAGAAGAGAAAATCAAAGAAGCAAAGACATGTATTCAAAAAATCTATTCAAAATAGAATTTCTAAAATATTTGAAAACTGAAACTTTTTTCAAAAAGATATAAGGATAATCTTTGTGTTTAGTGATAACTTTGGAGGTGGTTGAGTGAACTGAGCTAAAATCTTAAAATATATGCAGCAGAGTATACATTTTGCCCAAAGTTATACAACTATTGTTAATATTAGTAAGTACAATTCACTAAGCCAATCAAGAGTTAAAACTTATGAATCTTGATTTCCACTTTGAAAATGAACTTATAGACCTGCAGCCTACAAATTCTACTCTGATAACTATCAACAAGTGCATGCTTTATCAAAATTGATTTTTAGATCCCAAATGTGAATTAAATTTGGATGATCAGAACCAAAAACCATATAGAAATTCTATTAGACATCTTATAATATTAAGACTGACAATAGGATAATTAAGAACAGAAGTTATTTGCAGTTAATTCCAGAAAAGCTGTAGGAAAATTCATATGAATTTTCATAAACAAGACAAAATAAAATAAACTTGTTAATAGGCCAAATTTACAAGTCTAATTTAGTTTCACTAAATATGTTGTTATCTAAATTCTACCATCATACTCATGCTCTTTGACATATCTTCAAGTACTATAACTATGACCAGTAGAGACAGAGTAATCAACAAATTTACAAGTTAATATAGATTAGATTGGGCTGTTGGTTTGATCACCGGACTTGGTAATTAGGTTGCAAACATTTCGTCTCTGTTCGGGGGGGACATCTTCAGTGCGGTTTGAATTGTGTTCGGTTTGTTTGTAATGTTGCTTCTGGTATTTCAGTTGAAGTAGCTTTCTCACTCTCAGTGGGTGATAGGCGGGGTCGATGTCAATGTGTCTGTTCACTGATTGATTGGTGGAGAACCAAGCTTCGAGGAATTCTCTTTCTCTCCTTGACTTTGCTTGGGTTATAATTGTGGTCCGGTTAGATCAAACTTGTGTCCTTCTGAGTCCTCGTGGATGGACATTAGTTTATTAAATTAGTTTATACAGGTAGAAATAACAACCATTTATTGGTGCAGAAGATCCCCAAAAGTTACAAATAGTCTTATATTTAGGATATTTACAAAATTTAGGTTATTTACTGTGCATGGACTGATTACATGCATTTATAAATCAAAGAGGAGAAATGCAGGGAAAACGTATACCAAAAAGATCAAAAGCCAGGTTATTGTGGAATGAAGTTTCTACTAAGAATACCATGCTATGGACTGCAAGAGTACAATCTTTTGAGTAAGCAGATAGCTGGTCATTCTTTGGTTATATAAACATTTGTTCTTTTTTGTCATCTATACAATATTATTTTTTCTCTTATCACCTAACCCAGGGGTAGGCAACCTTGGCTCTTTTATGACTCATGGACTTCAACTCCCAGAATTCCTGAGCCAGCTTGGCTTGGCTGGCTCAGGAATTCTGGGAGTTGAAGTCCATGAATCATAAGAGAGCCAAGGTTGCCTACCCCTGACCTAACCGAAGAACAAAAGGGTGCCCCCCACCTATCATTGCTGAAACTTTTGGAACAACGGAGGGGAGAGTTTAAACAAGCTATGTTTGGCCAAGAAATAAAATGCAATATAGAAACTCACAATGTTCAGTTTTGAGATATTGCCCCTCTTGCTTCTTAATATGATCTTCGACTTAGCTTTCTGCCTAGAGGACATTCAAGGCACCTAGCAATAAAAAAATAGAACATAAGCATAGAACCTTTATAAAAACAGTTAAAAATCACTAAGTAAAACTGAAAAGAGAGTTGCTTCAGTTATCTTTGCTGCTTTGCCTTGCTCTTCACGCAGGCTCTTAGCACCCAGATCTAAGCTTGCCCCCACATGCAAAAAATTTTTCATTCTTTTACCATCAAATAAATGTCACATTGAAGAAAGTGCAATGCATCCTTGAAATGTTGATCAGAACCAAAGAGTCTGCAGTTGCTCTGTGTGGTTGGTCGTTATGGACTGCAGCAGTTTAATTGGGCTTTTGTGATGCTAAGCATTTTTATCCTTACCTATCATGTGACATTCCATTTCTGAGTTAATTAAAATTGAAAGGGGGGAAAAATCAATGAATTTATGATTCCTTTTACCAAGTGCAGAACACCCAAGAAGAAAAAATAGTTATTTGAAATGTTCCTTTTTCTTCCTTTTTCTTTTATATTTTTATGGATGATAAAGAAGGAAAGATTGCAGAACATTTAAAGCATAAACCAATACCACTGCTGGATTGGAAAGCCAGCATTAGATAAGATGAAAGAACAAGAAAATTTGGTCAATGACAAGCAAGGTTTTATTTCCACCTTTAATCACGTCTTCTGCTTCAATCAAACCTGTAATTAAATGATTTAATGCAATATTTATTCACTTCTCTGGAACATTACCCAAGAGAAAAATCTGTAGGTTGTTCGGATTGTACTTATAAATCTGCACAGTGAAGAGCAAAATAACTTTTGGGATTTTTATGCTTAGACAGATAATAGTCACAGCCCAGTAGAGCAATACAAAGAAGCATTATGTTTTTATAACATGTTGAAAACTACTTGATATTCTCTGCTTCCAGGATCTGCAACAGAACATATTAACTATCAAAAGTAAAGGTTCAGACAATGGAGGCAAGACAACAATCATTTAAAAAATAGAATAATACCAGCTCTACTCTCTGTCATTTACTTGATAAATATTCTTTCAAATCACATTTCAATGGAAAATGCACTGATTTCAGAGGACTGCACATTCTTTGCTGGTTGCTTTTTTGTAAAAGTTTCTTGTAAAACAGGGATTCACAATTGAGACAGGGTCAAAGAGTTGTCCTCAGTTTTTAAGCGGCATCCTCGTTCATTGGTTTAAGCAAAGGCAGAACAGAAAAGTAGAACAAAATTTTGTAAATTTTGTACCCTAGAGATTGATACAAAATCTCAACCTCAGATGAATCAAACGTTTTCAAAGTTCTCCGCTTCTCAGAAGGGTTCAATTTCTGTTCCTCCTTATTCTATTTCTGTGGCTCATTTGCCTGCCTTCTTCTTCAGGCACAGTTCGCTATCTGATTCCGGAGGATGAATATGGTATACATACATTATGTCCTCATCCCTGACATTGATCCTCAGTATGAGACCAAATAGTCAGGAGTGGTGAAGTCACAAAGTTTCAGGGATTGGTGGTGTGTCTTTTTAAGCCAAGCCCGACACATTTTTCTGGGTCAAAGATTACATTTGGCTTTTGATTGGCATGCTGAAGACTGTGCTCCTTAAAATAATGAGTGGATTCAGAGGACGAAAAAAGTATGAATTTCATGTATGTGAAAATAAATATATTTAATACAATTGCTCGCATGTACATAAAAAAATAGATCTTTTTTTCCTCCTGGGTACAGGCTGTAATAACACAGGGACCCTAGAATTGATAATTCTCACTTATTAAGAATTTATAAATCAAGGTATTCTGACAGAACTTTAAAGCAACTCATATTACATAAGGCAGAATAATTGAGTATCATTCCTATTTGCATAGACATATTAGGCTAGATGATTGTAAAATGAAAAGGTCAAAAGTATGATTACATTTTAACTGCAAAATCAGTCTGGTTGCTATAATTACTGTTCTTTAGTCTCACTCTAGAGCAGTGTCTCTGGCAACCTAATTCCCTATTTAGAGGAAAAAAGAGTTATCTCCTGATGAAAATTTAAGGTTATGGACAATAAATGAAGGATACCATAATGTTCATTCCTACCATACCATCAACCTCCACCGAAAGTCATTATTAAACAGCCAGATACACATACCTCACATAAACATCTGGCCCCAAGAAGTTTACCTTCTTGTGGCCAGATATTCAATAACTCAGTCTTTTTATTTTGGTCATTGACCAACACAAATAAGCTTGTCAGTCTTGCCACAAACCAACAAATACCATAGATTCTTCTGCTATAAAGTTTGTATTGGCCCTGATTTAGTTTTCTTATGATCAGCATATGAAATATACTGTATTATTTTCAAAAGAGCCTCCAGATAAGTCTTGTCTTATTTTCAAGGAATAATATCTACTAAAAATTCTGATGCTGTATTTATGTACCATCTGAAGAAAATTACCATGGAAAATCATTTTGCCCTCTGCAGATAAGCCTGATGAAGCTTAGCATCACAGAAATTGGATACATATGAGCAAAGTCATTAGAAACAGAAATAGCAGATGTTTATTTCACAAAGGCCACTATGTTTACTGCTTCTGAGAAATAGGCTTCTCCTGTTCAATGTAGGAGGAAGCAGCTTTTTACTCATTTTATGTTTAATTCTCAGCCATGAACCACTTTAGTAAAATCAATAAGAAAAATAAAGAATTAATTCCATTGACAAATTTTAGTAAAGTATTACAGCTAAAAAGACTTGCTCAGACACTATTCTGAAAACTATTCAGAAATTGTTTAGTTACTGGAACATATGAATGTATACTGCTCAAAAAAATAAAGGGAACACAAGATAAGACATCCTACTATTAAATACAGTACATTGTGTTGTTTAAGTGTTCCCTTTATTTTTTTGAGCAGTATACTTATAATCCATTCTCTGCTAGCGTTACTCAAATGATGCTGGTTCTCAAAGGAGTTATGTGTTTAGCATAAAGAAAATCAAAGCAGTAACCTTTCCTTTTGCAGTCATAAGGGACCCGATGGCTCAATAAGGGACGCGGTGGCTAAGTGGGTTAGGATGCTGAGCTTGTTGATCAGAAGGTCGGCAGTTTGGCGGGTTGAATCCCGAGTGCCGCGTAACAGAGTGAGCGCCTGTTACTTGTCCCAGCTTCTGCCAACCTAGCAGTTCAAAAGCACGTAAAAATGCAAGTAGAAAAATAGGGAAGGTAACAGCATTCCGTGTGCCTTTGGTGTCTAGTCATGCTGGCCACATGACCACGGAGACCTTCGGCTTTGAAATGGAGATGAGCACCGGCCCCTAGGAACCTTTACCTTTACCTTATGTGGGCATTTGCAGAAGACAATATCTCAAGGGTAATATCAACCATCAGTGAGTGGTGTTATGTGAAATGTCTCAATGGGATAGTCATGATTCTTTAAGTCAAAGTGATTTTTGAGGCTGGTTCCCCATTCAGTGTCCTTTCTAATGAAACAAATAGAATGTCAAGGAATTTAAAGTTGGCCTTGGGGAAGGTACCAGAGGGAAGAAAGGAATAAGTTGTTAAAGGAGAAGTTTCAGAAAGTAGTACACGGTCCTAAGATAGAGGGAAGTATTAAAAGGAAACACAAAGTAACCCACTGCAGGACATGACCAGGCCAAGTCGAAGGGAGGGGTCAAATGCATCATAAGTCATGAGTTCCTGCACCACCCCACCCACCCCCTGCAAGAGATCTAAGTCCAGCCCACTTTGAATGCCTCTCTTATCACCTGCTCATTTCTTTTGATTGTTAGTACGTCAGGTTCTTGTAGACAGCTTAAGCTTGCAATAAATCTTTATATTCATTTGAACTGCCTGAATCTCCTGACTTCCTCAGCATTTCTAAAACCAAAATAAGTAATAGCTTGGGGACCATATTACTTCTCCACAGCTTAATGGTTTGTGTTAACATAACTGTTTGTGGTTTCTGATCCATGGATTTATCCTTAGTATGTTCTGTGAACCTAGCCAATTGTAGCTTATTCATTAATCCATGGATTAGTGTAATACTGTATGTGAAGTTAGATGTGATTTTTATGAGCTTTTTAAAATAAAAATGCATTTTAGGTTGTTTTTTTCTAAGCACAGAGTGACAAAGTGCTTAGGTCTCCCACTTGAAGTCTGTCATCTGTGTAATGGCAGAGACAGAAGCCTCTTAGAAGATAAGGTGGTGAACAAAGCAGCTTACTCCTCCATCTCAGAAGTCACCAAATAGTCTTTGCCATGGCATAAACTATTGATATAATGCATGAACGAAATAGATCCAATGGCTCGAACTGTAGAAAATCTGAATTAAAAAATATGTCATTGCATCAAGAAAATGGAATAATACGGACAGGAATAAGAAATAATAAAAGAAACAAACAATTGAATTCTAAATAGCTTATGTAGAGCATCAGACATCCTCTGGAGGATGGTGATAGCAAAGAAATAGAGCCCCCCCTTCCCCTCTTTGTCTAGAGAGCAACAATCAAGACTATAAAACCGTATGTTTTTCTTTCTTGTAATTTGCAGTTAGAGTACATAAGCCTTCACATGACATCATACATATGCTCAAGTTAGTTTTGTTATTTAGAATTCACAAAGGATTCTTATACTGATTATATAAAAACATAATATTGAAATCTTTGTAATAACTCAGTTGCCTTCCTCCTGTAATACTCCTTAAGATTAATCAAGTTATGTTGTGATCTTGATTTTTTGCATATTATTACCTGTAACAAAATTAATGTGCTAGAGATGAAATGCCAATTAGTGTGAGAAATTTTTATGCTTTCCTAAATGATATGCATCTATAATATGATAATTAACAAGTTCATCTGAGGACTCATAGAGTGTTTTCTTTCTCTCTTTCTCTTCCCTTCTCTCCTTCCTTTCCAACAACTTATGTTGAACAAAACCAAGAACTTTCACTGTTTCCAATCAAGCAGGAAAAATCAGTGAAAAAAATCTAGAAAACAACTACTCCAAAAGGTGGAACTTCTGGCTTAAATAAGGGAAAGAGAGGTGACACTCACGATGCATCTAAAATATTTAATTGATATGGACCCCAACTGCAGTCATATTTTTGGCCAGGATATGGAATTGATACTCCTTTGCTCGTCTTGGTTGATGGCCCCCATGCCAAATAATCAAGATTACCTGGACTGTGTTTTAGAATACAGATTCTATTTGAGATTTGAACTCTAACTGAACTGAAGTTGAACTCAGAACATTAATTCTGGATTGGCACAGATTCTCTTCTTTTGTACTTTTTAAAAAATAAATTATTGGTGGTCTACATCAGGAGTCCCCAATCCCCGTTTTGTGGACTGGCAGTGGTCCACAGCATGCCAGCAACTGGGCCATGTAAACAAACAAAGCCCTATCTGTGGGATGCAGGCAGCACACATGCAAAACCCTTTCTCCATGGAACCAGTCCTGGTGCCCCAAAAGTTGGGGGGCACTGGTCTACATGCATATTCTAACCATGAACTTATTTAATTACCACAAACATGAAAACTGCTGATTCATTCAAATCAACACATTGCTCTTTCCCACAAATATTTCTGGTCTTTTTTTAATTTAACGTTATCCCTTCCTCCCACCCATCTCCACTCCCCATTCCTTTTCAAGCTCATTTTCAATTTTGTAGATTAATTTGAATTCTAACAAGATGGAGAAGCTGTGGGCAAATCATATGAATTTGCCTGTTGTAGCTGTGGTCGCACTCTTTCAAAATTAAAGGAAACAACAGCCAGATTTTTGAGTGAAGCATTTACTGATGCCCACTACATTTCTGTTTAGGCAATCTGTTTGCCAATTGGCTACCAAATTGAAATTGTGGCTTTGTGTGGTACTAAAATTAAATATAAAATAGCAGAACTAACTAATGACCACAGGGGGAGCAACGTACAATAAAGATATTTGAGTAGCAGTTAGTTTTTGACAGGAAGAGTGCAGGAAATATCTAGTGATGGGGAGCCTGGGCCTGCTGTTAAAGGCTGTGAATTTTCTCTTCTGAGATGTGAGACTGCTGGGCTTTTGCCTCTTCCTCAGAGGAAAGGGAAAAAATTAAAAACTAGACTGAACTGACCGAGAACACTACTACTTCTGCATCCCCTAAACAGGTAATTTTGGTTTTCAATAGCCAATATTTAATATCTATTACCAGGATGTTTTATTAAAAGACATACAGTTTTATGAGCTGCAACCTTTTAATATACATTGTTAGCTAGAAAAATTATTATCAGACTCCTGGTTATTTGCCACCGTTGACTAACATGGCTATCCTGCTACCATACTTATGATATTGGAGTTGTACTTTGAAATGCTCCATTTAGCCAGGAATTTGAGAACAGGCCTGCAAATTAAACCAAGTAAAATATTTATCGATAGAGGAAGATCTTTGGTCAAAGGATTTAGCTTGTTCCTGTAACATTTCATAGGAATAGCGTAAATTGAGTTTTAGCATTTGTGACAGATGATTACATGAGTAAAACATGTCTCTTTCATTTATCAATTCAACAGTTTGGTGCTTTGCCTCTTTTGGACTGAATCTGCTGGACAGCTACCCTTCCATTTTTCAAAATATTGCCATCAATTTTCATAGCAAGAGCAATTAGAACATTTGTGATTCATAGTTCTCTAGTGGCAGCAATAATTGATTGCTATTAATTTGAGTGGGTTTTAAAAAAAAGCCCAAACTCACAAAGGGGAGATCTGTGGAAAATGCAGCCTGCTTGAAAGCTCCTTTCTCTTCAGAGCAATGAAAGGCATTCATCTGGTTCTGTTTAGCCCTCATAACTTTATATAGTCTTGTTAATTTAATTAATTTAATTTAATTTATTGAGATTTCTATACCGCCCTTCTCCCAAAAGGGACTCAGGGCGGTTCACAGGGCATATATAAATAACAATACAAAAATTAAAAGAAAATTAAACCAATGCCCAATTAAAAACAAGAATGATAAAATAATAAAAAACTATAAAAACCCATATACCCCCATCAGGCCAGACCCGCTAGTTCAAATAAATGGGTCTTCAACCCGCGGCGGAAGGATCGGAGGGAAGGGAGATCTGTTATGAATACATAGCAAATACCTAATATAATTCTTACATTTTTCTTTGCAAGTATTTGTTGCCAGCTGTACTGACATTTCCAGTGCATGAAATAGTTACATATTTTGTTATCTGTAGCTAATTGCTGGGTAAATCACAGTCCTCCCTCTGTTTCTGTATCTTAGATGTGTTTCTTTCATGGGGTTGGATAACAGAATAATAGAGTTGGAAGGGACTTTGGAGATCCTCCATTCCCTACCACTTCCATATGTCTGACTGGTGAAAACATTTTCCTCTTTCCCTAATCATCAGGGAAAGCAATAATATCCTCAATACTGTAATTGATATTGATATCTTCCTTTTTGTAAGTATGAAAAACTCTTAGATGCACTTGCGTTGTCATCTTCAATGTTAGTTACCAATGTCATGTCCCCCCCTCCCCCTGTTTACAATTGCCAGGTGTTCACAACTAACATATTTTGGAAGTGTTGCTTTCAGTTAAAGAGTTAAAGAGTTCCAGATGTTTTACTTTTACCTCATAGAAAGCTGCACCACACATTAATTCATGATTATTACAGGTGACCATTCTGTATTCCTTTCATCTCTAAAATGTCTTTTTTCAGATGAGACAATCCAAACTGCACACTTTTTCCAGAAATGTCAGTATTATAATATTTTGTTGTTGTTGTTAGCTGCAAAGTCGTGTCCAACCCATCGCAAGCCTATGGACAATGTTCCTCTACGCCTTCCTGTCCTCTACCATCATCTGGAGTCCATTTAAGTGAGTCCTTCCTTCTCATTAGGTGGCCAAAGTATTTGAGTTTTAGCTTCAGGATCTGGCCTTCTAAAGAGCAGTCAGGGTTGAGCTCCTCTAGGACTGACTGGTTTGATTGCCTTGCAGTCCAAGGGACTCGCAGAAGTCTTCTCCAGCACCATAGTTCAAAGGCCTCAATTGATATTTCTTCCGGCAATCTTAATTCCAACTTTTGATTCCTCTAACCCTGCCTTTCTCATGATGTGCTCTGCATATAAGTTAAATAGGCAGGGTGACAGTATACAGCCTTGCCGGACTCCTTTCCCAATTTTGAACCAATCAGTGGTTCGGTGTCCAGTTCTCACTGTTGCTTCTTGGCCCACATATAGGTTTCTCAAGAGAAAAATAAGATGGTCTGGTACGTGCATCTGTTTAAGAACTTGCCACAGTTTGTTATGATCCACATAATCAAAGGCTTTAGCATAGTCAATGAAGCAGAAGTAGATGTTGTTCTGGAATTCTCTAGCTCTCTCCATGATCCAGCATATGTTGGCAATTTGATCTCTAGTTCCTCTGCCTCTTCGAAATCCTGCCTGTACTTCTGGTAGTGTTCGATCCACATACTGCTGGAGTCTAGCTTGTAGGATTTTAAGCCTAACTTTACTAGCATGAGAAATGAGTGCAATGGTGCGATAGTTTGAACATTCTTTGGCACTGCCTTTCTTTGGAATTGGAATGTAAACTGATCTTTTCTAATCCTGTGGACCCTGTAGAGTTTCCCAAATTTGCTGGCAAATTGAGTGTAGCACTTTTACTGCATCATCTCTTAAGATTTTGAATAGCTCAGCTGGAATACTGTCACCTCCACTAGCTTTGTTGTTGCTCAGCTTTTCTAAGGCCCACTTCACTTCACATTCTAGGAAGTCTGGCTCAAGGTCAGTGACCACCTCATTGTGATTATCAGGGACATTAAGCTCATTCTTGTATAGTTCTTCTGTGTAATTTTGCCATCTCTTCTTAATCTCTTCTGCCTCTGTTAGGTCCCTGCCATTTTGGTCCTTTATCATGCCCATTTTTGCATGAAACGTTCCTTTCATCTCTCCAATTTTCTTGAAAAGATCTCTGGTCCTCCCTATTCTATTGTTTTCTTCTATTTCTTTGCACTGTTCATTTAAGAAGGCATTCTTATCTCTTCTAGCTATTCTCTGGAATTCTGCATTCAGTTGGGTGTATCTTTCTTTTTCTCCCTTGCCTTTTGCTTCCCTCCTTTCCTCAGCTATTTGCAAAGCTTCCTCAGACAGCCATTTTGCTTTCTTGCATTTCTTTTTCTTTGGGATGGTTTTGGTTGCTACCTCTTGTACAATGTTGCGAACCTCTCTCCATAGTTCCTCAGGCACTCTGTCTATCAGATCTAATTCCTTAAATCTATTTGTCACCTCTACTGTATATTCAACAGGGATATGATTTAATTCATACCTGAGTGGCCTAGTGCTTTTCCCTACTTTCTTCAGTTTAAGCCTAAACTTTGCAATGAGAAGCTCATGGTCTGAGCCACAGTCAGCTCCTGGTCTTGCTTTTACTGACTGTATAGAGCTTCTCCATCTTTGGCTGCAGAGCATATAGTCAATCTGATTTCTGTGTTGACCATCTGGTGATGTCCATGTGTAGAGCCGTCTCTTGGTTTGTTGGGAAAGAGTGTTTGCTATGACCATTGTATTCTCTTGACAAAATTCTATCAGCCTGTGCCCTGCTTCATTTTGTACTCCAAGGCCAAACTTGCCTGTTATTCCAATTATCTTTTGGCTTCCTACTTTAGCATTCCAATCCCCCATGATGATAAGGACATCATTTTTTGGTGTCAGTTCTATAAGGTGCTGTAGGGCTTCATAGAACCGATCAATTTCATCCTCTTCAGCACTGGTGGTTGGGGCATAGACTTGGACTACTGTAATATTGAATGGTTTGCCTTGGATTCGAACTGAGATCATTCTGTCATTTTGAGGATTATATCCCAGTATTGCTTTTCCTACTCTTTTATTGACTACGAAGGCTACTCCATTTCTTCTGAGGGATTCTTACCCGCAGTAGTATACCTGATGGTCATCTGAATTAAATTCACCCATTCCTGTCCATTTTAATTCACTGATACCTAAGATGTCGATGTTCAGTCTTGTCATCTCTTGTTTAACCACGTCCAGCTTTCCTTGATTCATGGATCTTACATTCCAGGTTCCTATGGAGAAAAAATCTGTACAGCATCAGACTTTCCTTTCACCACCAGACACATCCACAGCTGAGCGTCCTTTCAGCTTTGGCCCAGTCGCTTCATTTTTTCTGTCACTACTAGTACTAGCCCTCTGCTCTTCCCCAGTAGCATATTGGACGCCTTCCGACCTGAGGGGCTCATCTTCCAGCGGCATATCGTTTTGCCTTTTGGTACTGTCCATAGGGTTTTCATGGCAAAGATACTGGAGTGGGTTGCCATTTCCTTCTCCAGTGGATCACGTTTTGTCAGAACTCTCTGCTATGACCTTTCTGTCTTGGGTAGCCCTGCACGGCATAGCTCATAGCTTCATTGAATTACGCAAGCCCCTTCGCCACGACAAGGCAGTAATCCATGAAGGGGATTATAATAGCCAAACAACTTTGTTGCAGGCCAGGCCTGGGTCTGACGGCGTTCGGGGGGAGCGGGTTGTGGTTACATCTGGGGCTCTTGAGCGGGTCGTGGGACTACCAATTCCCACGACGGGGAAAGGCAGCAGGCGGATAGACAGGGGGCCATATCGTTACCGGGAGGGCCGTCTCCGCTGTCTTCAAGCGGTGAGGCGCTCCGACCCTCTGGTTCTTCCCCGAGGTCCCGGGAGCGGGGATGTGCAGCCTCCTGAGCTCTGGCTGGTGTACCTGAATGCCAGGTCCGTGGTTAATAAAGCTCCCCTCGTTAGGGATTTAGTTGAGGGTGAGCATGCGGACCTGGCTTGCATCACGGAGACTTGGTTGGGCCCAGAGGGTGGGGTCCCTTTGGTTGACCTCTGCCCACCAGGTTTCCGGGTGCTACACCGGCCACGAGCTCAAGGTAGGGGTGGGGGAGTGGCGGTTACCATTAGGGAGACCTTATGTCCGCGGGAGGCCACCGTTTCTCAGATAGTCGGGTGTGAGTCTCTCTTCATGAGATTTGGTCCTGGGGCGCAGTTGGGCTTGCTGCTGGTGTACATTTCGCCTAGTCTCACAGCGGCAGCCCTGCCCGAGCTGCTCGATATCCTCTCGGGTTTGGTGGTTGAGTTTCCCAAACTTATAGTTTTGGGAGACTTCAATCTACCATCCCTGGGAGGTTCATCTGAGCTAGCTCGGGAGTTCATGGCTTCCATGGCGGCCATGGACCTGACGCAAGTAATTTCAGAGCCAACTCATGAGGGAGGCCACACCCTTGACCTGATTTTTTTATCTAGACAGTGGTTGGATGATCTAGGTGGGGGCTCTCCATTTATTATGCCCCTGTCATGGACCGATCATCATCTCCTGCGGCTGGTCTTCCGCTTTGCCACCCCCCGCCGTGGGGGTACGGAGCCAATTAGATGGTACCGCCCCAGACGCTTAATGGATCCTGATAGATTCCAAGCGGCGCTGGGGTCCCCACCTGCCTCCACTGCTCACAGCTCGGCTGATGCCTTAGTGGAAGCCTGGGGAAGGGCAGCCACTGAGGCACTTGACCGGGTTGTACCCTTGCGGCCCCTGACCCGGCGCAGATCCCAGCGAGCTCCATGGTTTTCCGCGGAGCTCCGGGAGATGAAGCGCCGGAAACGGGGCCTAGAGAGCTGCTGGAGGTCTAGCCGATCCGAACCCGACCGGTTGCGGTTAAGAACCTATATTAGGTCTTATCTCGCAGCGATGAGGGTGGCGAGGTGTAATTACTTCTCCACCCTCATCGCGTCCGCAGATAATCGCCCGGCCGCCTTGTTTAGGGTGACTCGCTCACTTCTCAATCAGGAGGTGAGGGAGGATCCCTTGCAAGGTCGTGCCGAGGAATTTAGTCATCATCTGTTGGATAAAATCGCTCGGATTCGGACCGGTTTGGACTCCAGCTGGGCAGAGTCAGGCGATCAGGACACGGGCGGTCTTGTCAATGTTATCTGGGAAGAGTTTGATTCTGTGACCCCTGATGAAGTGGACAGGATTATGGGGAGGCTGAGCTCCTCCACATGTTTGTTGGACCCGTGCCCTTCCTGGCTGGTTTATGCAGCTAGGGAGAGGACACGAGGCTGGCTCCAGGCGGTTATATCTGCTTCTTTGAGTGAGGGTTATTTCCCCACCGTCTTGAAGGAGGCGGTGGTGAGACCTCTCCTCAAGAAGCCTGCCCTGGACCCAGCCGTTTTGAACAACTTTCGTCCAGTCTCCAACCTTCGCTTTCTTGCGAAGGTTGTTGAGAGTGTGGTGGCGCATCAGCTCCCTCTGGTCCTGGATGAAGCGGATTATCTGGACCCCTACCAATCGGGTTTCAGGCCCGGGTACAGCACGGAGACGGCATTGGTCGCTCTGGTGAATGATCTCTGGAGGGCGCGGGATAGGGGACATTCCTCTGTCCTAGTCCTATTAGACCTCTCAGCGGCTTTCGATACCATCGACCATGGTATCTTGCTGCGGCGTCTCAGGGGATTGGGAGTGGGAGGCACAGTTCTTCAGTGGTTCTCCTCCTATCTCCTGGGACGCTCGGAGTCGGTGTTGGCAGGGGGGCAGAGATCGGCCCCTAGGTCTCTCGTTTGTGGAGTTCCTCAGGGGTCGGTTCTCTCGCCTCTCCTGTTCAACATCTATATGAAACCGCTGGGTGAGATCATTCGTGGTTTTGGAGTTGGGTATCATCAGTATGCCGATGATACCCAACTTTTCTTTTCGACCCCAAACCACCCCAGTGATGCCCTCGCCGTGATGTCCCGTTGCCTGGAGGCGGTTCGGGTCTGGATGGGGAGGAACAGACTTCAGCTCAACCCTGACAAGACTGAGTGGCTGTGCATTCCGGCATCCCGGGACATTCCAAATGTTCCATCTCTTTCTATGGGGGGTGAGCTCTTACCCCCCGTGGATAGGGCTCGCAACTTGGGAGTCCTTCTAGATTCACGGCTTACTTTGGAAGAGCATATAGTGGCCGTGACTAGGGGGGCTTTCGCCCAGGTTCGCCTGGTGCGCCAGTTGCGGCCCTATCTGAACCGGGATGCCCTGTGTACAGTCACTCATGCGCTCATGACCTCTCGCCTTGACTACTGTAATGCTCTCTACATGGGGCTTCCCTTGAAGACCACTCGGAGGCTCCAACTGGTACAGAATGCGGCCGCGAGAGTTGTCTTGGGAGTTTCCCGGTACTCCCATGTTACACCTTTGCTCCGCGAGCTGCATTGGTTACCAGTTGTCTTTCGGGTGAGGTTCAAGGTGTTGGTTACGATCTTTAAGGCCCTACATGGCATGGGTCCGGGTTACCTCAGGGACCACCTGCTGCCGGCATCGACTCCCCTCCGCCCTGTGCGTTCCCACAGAGAGGGCCTCCTCAGGGTGCCGCCAGTCAGGGAATGTCGACTGGTGGCCCCCAGGGGGAGGGCCTTCTCTGTGGGGGCTCCGGCTTTATGGAATCAATTGCCGGTGGAGCTCCGGATGGCACCAGACCTTCGAACTTTCCGTCGGGGCCTGAAGACCCATCTGTTCGAATTAGCTGGTCTGGCCTGATGGGGGATTATGGGCTTTTAATTGTTTTTAATCTGTACTTTTGTTTTTAATTGGGCATGGATTTAATTCTTTTTTAATTTTTGTATAGTGTTTCTTATGTATGCCCTGTGAACCGCCCTGAGTCCCACCAAGGAGAAGGGCGGTATATAAATCAAATAAACTATAACTAAACTAAACTATAATATTTACCTAAGTACATTTTTTGCTGGTTTTAGCATTTTATTTATTTATTTATTTATTTGATTTATATACCGCCCTTCTCCTGAAGGACTCAGGGCGGTGTACAGGGCAATACAATAAGAATACAGGTTACAAGATTTAAAGTTGAATGATTCTGCCCAATGTTGTAGGTTAGTTAAAATAATGTTAAAACCCAAACCCATCAGGCCAGGCCAGCTTGTTCGAATAGATAAGTTTTTAGATCACGCCGGAAGGAGCGAAGGTCGGGGGCCATCCGGAGTTCAGCCGGTATCTTTACCACAACAGAAAATGTAGCCTGTTTCAACATCACTGTATACAGAGCAATTGTATTGAATTCTGTATCCACAGGATAATATAAAAACAGAAAAACAGAGTTGGAAGGTACCTTGGAGGTCTTCTAGCCCAACACCCTGCTCAAGCAGGAGATCTATACCATTCCAGACAAGTGGCTGCCCAGTCTCTTCTTATAAGCCTCCAGTGATGGAGTACCCACAAATTCTGAAGGCAAGCCATTCCACTGGTTAATTGTTCTCACCGTTAGGACATTTCTTATTTGTTCTAGCTTCCTTCTCTCCTTGATTAGTGATTAGACTCACTACATGTGGCAGGAGTATCAAACTCACAACGTCACATGTCATGACATATCGTGACTTTTTTGCCATTGCTGGCATTGGGGTGGGCATGGTTTTGCTATGATTTCTATACAGGCATTGGTCCTTCAATTTTGTATCTACCAAAGACAATAAATTCATTCTGGATTAAGTTGGGGAATAATGATACTCAATTTATTACTTAACATCAGTGAGGGACTGATAAATAAATACAATTAGGTTAAATTCAGGGTAATTACCTGTAAAGCCAATTAACTGAAAATTAACAAGTGTTAAGAGAAATGACTAGGATCACATAATTACTAAAAAAAAATAGCATGGAAAGAGTCACTCTTAAGCAAAAAAAAGCAGTCTTCATTTGTTTAGTAATTAAATCAATTTCTTAGTAATTGTACAGGATGCATACAACTGTAGTCTTCAAAATATGTGAAATAAAGGGATCATTTTCAAATAAAAATACAACTAAATTATTACAGCTTTCAAGATTTGAAATGTAATTTATTTTTGCATTATTTATATTGGCCAAGTCATTTGATGTAGCTGCTTTTACATATAATTTAATCTTTCATATGGAGATATCACATTATGAAGGGTGAAGTAAAAGGAGTAAGGTTCTACCCTGTGGTAGCATGTATTCAGGGCTTTATACAAGAAAAATATCAGAATAATGGATGTTTATTACAGAGGGTGTATGTGGGGGGGGGAATTCTGAAATGTGGTAAACCCTGATCGAACAGGGTTTAATCCATACTAGAGTACTAAGGTTGAAGAGCATCAAATGGCCACTATATGGAAGGCAATGTGTCTTCTTTATCCCATTGCTGCCATCTAATAGACATCCAGAAAGTCCAGATCTTACCTTAATCTAATCAAAGGCTGGTAGCTAAACAGGTGGCTGATTGGAACTCTAGTCAACAGAACCTTTGACTTCAGAAGACTCAGTGGTCCTATCTACAAGTGTACATTAGATTATACCAATTACAGGAAAATGGTTTTCCCTAAAGAATCCTAAAAACTACATCATCTCTTGAATTATTTTTTCATTCATGTTTCTGCTCTGACAATTTGTTCAGACACCTATAGACATTCTGAAAAAGTAATGCAGAAATGTTAATTAAATGAATTAACACCTGAGCTTACTATCAACATCCAACCCTAACAAGAAGTCCTTATTTGGTGAATGTGTTTTCTTGTATTAACCTTTAAAATGTATGTTATGGTGTTCTGTATGTTTTTTAAAAAGGCATTGAAATGGGACACCCTTCTTGAGATATCATGACTTTCCTGATCTCAGGAAGATCACTGGTACAAACTATACAATATATGATGCTTGTTATTTATTATCCATTCTTGCTTAGATTAAGGTATTTTATTTTTGATGCTGCTTGATTTTTGTTTTATTGTTATTTGTGTTTGTTAGCTGCCTATAAAAAAAATCTTGTTTATATTATGTCCATGTAATTTGCTTGGCAACACTACAAGAAGCCATTGGCTTCTAAGTTTTTTTTTTAACTTCACAATCTCATTCTGATCTCCTGAGAGGTTTTCTATCCTATTTCTAACCAGATACAATCCTTGTTTAGCCCAAAGTGCACAGGGTTATTAAAAGTGAAGAAATAGACAGCAGAGAATAAAAGATATCATGAAACAGAAACGAACAAAAGCAGTGAAACAAGATGAAATTGTTGACAATAACACTAAAGAACTTTATTAAACCTTAAGGAATCCAATTGAAAATCCTTCAGTTTTTAACATTTTCACTATAACCTTCTTTAAGAAACAGACATATTTTCATGAATTGAATTGACGAGAAACTATTGTACCTAATCATAATTATACCTTTATTAGGCTGTATATAATGGGGTTTTAATTAATTAATATTAAAAGAATCACAGTAGGCAAAAGCACTTAGCCAGTAAACGAGGAACAGAACTACTTAGTAATTAGATGGGAGACTAATACAAAATTTGAGTGATGCAGATTGACTATGGATTCAGAAAAACATCCTGGAAGAAAGATAGTTCATATTAATACCATATATGATATTTTAGGGATAAATCCTGCTTTTTTCTCCAAGATTCAAGATGGGAGGAAAAGATAAAGATATCTTCATTTTATCACCACAACAGCAAACCTCTGAGGTAGTTTAGACTGAAATGGAATGGCTGCCTCAAAGAGTTTCTGTGCCTAAAAATAGACTGAAACCTGGGTCTGTTATAACTGCCAGATCCCTCAGTTTGCAGGATTCCTTATGTATTTTATCCATAGCAAAATAAAAGAGAGAAAAATGAAAGGGGGCTTAGAAAGATGATGTGAAAAGGAAAGATCTTTATTCAATAAATAATCTGAAATCACCTTCTTTATTTAAGAAAGAAATTCATTTGTTCGTTCATTCATTCATTCATTCCAAGTGCTTTTATGGTCCTTCAGGCAAATGAATCTAAGTGGCTTATAAAAGCTATAAAAATATATCACAATATAAAAGATTATATATGCATTTCAGTTTCATAGTGATCATAATAACAAACAACCATAAACAGTGCCTACACATCTCTCAGCATGTACTTCATAAGATGTACAATATGTACTCACTGTTTGCTTGCTGAATGAAAATATTTGTCAACTCTTTAGTTTGGATCTAAAAACATATGTAGGATTGCATTTATTTATTTTTTCTCTCCAAATGTTTCTTCCCCCACTGGTCTTTTTCCTGCGATGAACTCTGGCACTACAAAAAAAAAAAAAGCAATGACTATTGGTGATTAGGAACAAGATGACATTTCAGTCACACACACTGCCATTATTCTGAATTAAGGCAGATTCCCCCTGTTTGGAAAATATTTATTTATTTATTTATTTATTTATTTATTTATTTATTTATTTATTTATTTATTTAATTGGATTTATATACCGCCCTTTCCCGAAGGACTCAGGGCAGTTTACAGGGTATTTAAAACAAGAAATACAAAAGTTAAAAAAAATTAAAAAAATTTACAACAGTCCCTGAAAAAGTAAAAAACCCCAATTAAAATTAAAATTAAAATTCTCAGCCTGGGCCAGAGAGCTCGAAGAGCCAGGTCTTCAGGTCCCGGCGGAATGAACGGAGGTCGGGGGCAATCCTAAGCTCCACGGGCAGCTGGTTCCATAGGGCAGGTGCACCCACTGAGAAGGCCCTCCCCCTGGGTGTTACCCGCCGGCAATCTTTTACTGGCGGCACCCTGAGAAGTCCCTCCCTGAGGGAGCGCACTGGATGAAAGGAACCTGATGCTGGCAGGAGGTGTTCCCTCAGATATCCCGGACCCAAGCCATTTAGGGCTTTATAGGTCATCACCAGCACCTTGAATCTCACCCGGATTCAAAATAAAGACTGAGAACTGTAAGGATGAAACAAGATTTTCAAACTCATTGACATACAATGTCACATTGATTTTTACTCCAAACCTGTCACATAGGGTTGTTATTATTAACTGCTCCATTTTACAGATTCTGAAAGACCATTGGAGCTGAGTGATATCCACTTGTCCAGGGCTGTTGAAAGAAATGAATAAGTGTACTGAAATTTCTTTTGGAAGCACAAGAATCCTGCTACATTAGACCAATGCTTATATCTCTGTGTATCAATCTTGTTCCCTAGAATGATCAATCAGCTGTAGACTACATAAAAGGTTCAGAAGCATTATACAATGTGGTGACATATTCAGAGACATGTCCTTTAGAATAGGAAGGTGCAATACAATTATCATCTCAATTAATAATATGCCAGAGATTATTTTAAAAACTATTGTATTATAATTTGTAACAACAAATTCCATGATTTAAATCCACCTTTTCTTGTACTTAACTGCTACATTTCTTGTCAACTCATGAAATAATGTCTATTTTCTTAGGGCATCTCCATCTGCAATATACTGTGAAGAAAATGAGGATTGTCTGGTATTCCGTGAGCCATATATAAAGCCAATATGTAACCCCTATCAGCCAATTACCCAGAATTTAATATTTTTGTCTTCGTGAACAGCTGTACTGGCATTTGCAGCCATAATGCCATCAAGCAAACAAAGTTTTTTTTCACCAAAAGGATTATTCTTTCATTCGTTTGTATTCAAAACAAGCAAAGCAGGGAATTTCACTCCCAGATCTGCTCCATTATTTTGTAGAAAAAGATGGTTGATTTATGCATTATTAAATACATATCTTTAGAATCTCTATTTGCTTTTATCTTATACTGCAATCAATTTTGGTCACCATACTACAAACAAGATGTTGAAACTTTGAAAAAAAATTCATAGAAGAGCAACTAAGGTGATCAAAGACCTGGAGACCACAACATATGAAGAATGGCTTCAGGAATTGGGTTTGGCTAGTCTAAAGAAAAGAAGAAATAGGGGTGACATGATAGCAGCATTCCAGTATTTGAGGGGCTGCCACTAAGAAGAGGTGGTGAAATAATTCAGAAGGTAGGACAAGAAACAATAGTTGGAAACTGATCAAAGAGAGAAGCAACCTGGAATTAAGGAGAAACTTCCTAACCATGAGGACAATTAACCAGTGGAACAGCTTCCCTCAGAAATCATAGGCGCTCCATCACTGGAGACTTTTAAGAAGAGACTAGACAGTCACTTATCTGAAATGGTATAGGCTCTCCTGTTTGAGCAAGGGGCTGGACTAGAAGACCTCCAAGATTCTATTCTATTCTATTCTATTCTATTCTATTCTATTCTATTCTATTCTATTCTATTCTATTCTATTCTATTCTATTCTATTCTATTCTATTCTATTCTATTCTATTCTATTCTATTCTATTCTATTCTTACCTTATTTTACACCATATAGTTTAGGTAATAAAGAATAAGTCAATGCCCTTTAATGCTACTGCTATTTTCATTGGGAGTGACTGTTTCACTAGGATTCTTTTTCTACCATTGTCAGCTTCAGTCTAAATGGGTATTCATAATGAATCTAGATGCCTGAGTTGGAGAAGATAAGGTTACTATTGTTAAATGCACGCAGGCTTAATCTTGCTCCAATGGCTTCATTGAAAGGAAGAGATTTCAGAAAAAATTATACAAGGGGTGCAATCTGGCTGCAAGCCAAAGCGTGAATACTCAAAAGTAAAATGGATAAAGGACTATATGTAATACAAAGAAGCATAGCTCAGTTTTATTGCACATGTTTTGCATTCAAAGAGTCCACGTTTCACGCCTTGACATTTCTTGTTAAAATATTTTGATGGCAGGTGATAGAAAGTCAATAGAAGTTGAAAAGAAGGAAGGGGATGAAATAATCTGAACTATCTGAGGTAGCATTCCTATCCTCCTATTTTTCATAATCTATTCTTTCTGATTAAATAACTGTTCCAGATATCTAAAATATCTGACAAGGTGCCCTGTTACCAAAAATTCAAGTTTGTGCAGCGTTTAATTTGTTCACAAAAGCAATGTGGGGAATAATCCTAAATTTTGGGATAAATTTGAATAAAACATGGAAGTTTAGATTTCACAGCATTTTTCCTTAACAGTATATGATCACAGGTCAAGGATCCCTGCCTCCAAAAACTTTGACTACATGTTCCTGGGTCCCATTAAAAGTTGCCTTCAAATTGTAATTTTGAATGAGACAAAAGAGAAAAATTGCTCCATTCTTCAACACAAGGAAATTAATTATTAATGAATGAAGTGGTATTAAATTGAGAAATACTTAACTCTTGAAGGAGGTTATCACTTGAATCATTTTCCTGGTGAATCATTTTATACTCTCTATATGGCTATAATACGACTACCATATCTGGATCAAAGAAAAAGAAAAACAGAAAATGACTAAAATGCAGGAAAGAGATACAGAAAAAAATTATCTCTATGGTTATCTAGTGATCATCTGGATTTTGGCAGTTTAGCACTAGTAGCTCTGTTAGTCATTTGCTAGAATGTATGGGAAATCCAAAGTGGGAGAGAAAGATTAAAGGTATCTATGGGAATTGTACCCACTCTGGCTAAAATGTGAATATAGTTCCAGACTCTAGAAAAGCAGGGCTCTGAATCATAGTGATGGGTTTACTCTCAATAAAGCAAATAGAAGTACAGCTTCCCTTTGGACATCCAATTTGAAAAAAATAGAAGCTGGAAAGAGGCAGGAGCCATGCCATGAAATGCACATGCCCTTCTTTTCTCTTCTTCACTTGTTTGGGTTTTTTTTTTTTTTGGTGTGGGAGGGGTTGCCTTCAAGTCAGAGTGGCCCCTGGCAACCTAAAGTTTTCTTGCAAGATTTTTGGAAGTGGTTTGCCCTTGACTTCTCCCTGGAACTGAGAGAGAGGTATTGATCCAAGGTCATCCAGCTGGCTTTATGCCTAAGGCAGAACTAGAATTCACTGTCTGCAATTCTAGTGCAATAGTAATAGTACTTAGACTTACAGAGGTAGTCCTTAACCTATGATCACAACTGAGCCCAAAATTTATATTACTAAGTAAGAAATTAATGAACTTTGACCCATTTTACGACTTTACTTGCCACAGTTGTTAAGTGAATCACTGCAATTGTTAAATTAATGACAGGGTTGTTGAGTGAATCTGGCTTCCCCATTGACTTTGCTTGTCAGAAGATTGCAGAAGGTGATCACGTAACCTTAGGACACTGCAACAGTCGTAAATGTAAATCAGTTGTCAAGCATCTAAATTTTGAGCATGTGACAGTGCACCTATCATTAGTGTGAAAAATGGTCATAAGTCACTTTTCCAGTGCTGTTGTAACTTTGAATAGTCACTAAGTGAACTGTTGTAAATCAAGGACTACCTATATACTGCTCCATAGTGCTTTACACTTACTCTCTAAGCAGTTTCCAGAGTCAGCATATTTCCCCCAACTATCTGGGTCCTCATTTTACCAACCTTGGAAGGTTGGAAAGCTGAGTCAACTTCGATGCTGTCAGGATCGAACTCCTGGCTGTGGACAGAGTTAGCCTGCAATATTACATTCTAACCATTGCACCACCATGGCCCCTAATCACTGAAGCCTAACATCCAAGCAAGGGAAACCATTAGAGTTATTAACACATAATTTGTTTGTTTTTCATCTTGGTAGATAAGGGGCACACAGAGTTTGTATTCCCATGCTGCATCCAGTTGTAAGGATAGATCTGATTGCTCTTGTGAAAGATATAAATTGATCATTTTTGCACGATTTTGGACATTAAGACTACAAATATCCTGGCACCCACCGATTTGCTACTCCTTATTTAAAAATAGCACTCAGAACTTAGAAAGAAAAAAAGTGATGCTAACAGAATTGGGTCTAACTTGTTTTGAATGCTTTCAGATCATTAATATAATATACTTCTCTGATTCTGTGTGGCTTTCTTTTGGTTTGATGCTAAAGATATAAGCAGCCTTCTCACAAGTGTTTAACTAACCTTGCATACTGTGATGAGAGAAGTTTCAGAAATTAAATTAGTGTGAAAGAAACTCTTCAACTCCTATTAACACTTCAATTTAATGTCATCGTGTAATAGTAACAGTTCATTAAGTCTCCACCTGTTCAGTTTAGGATTTTATCTATTTCATTTTACAAGTATTGAGTGATGATCTGTTTATGTTGAATCTACATCAAAGAAGTTAGTGAGTAAGGAATTGGACAGAAAAAGGAAAAAAATAGTATGAAACCAGCTTGAATTTTGGAACTAAATGAAGCCTGTCCAAAAAATTGAACTTTATTACACAAGTACATTGAGAAATGAAAACCAGAGAAATAGATAGATCAGAAACAGGAGGAACAAAATAAAACACCTCTCTTTGGGACAGAAACAAATACATTACTACAATAAAGATATTACGTAGCAATTTGCCAAGTATTTCTTGAAATCTTTGTTTGTTTGTTTGTTTATTATTTTTTTATGTTGCCCATGTCCCCTATAAGGTAACAGTAATCTCATCCAACAAAAATCTAAATAGAATATTCCTTATAATTGAGATTGTAATAGACCAATAAAAAGAGGTTCTTAAAAAAAGCAACTTATGTACCAACTTGCTGACTTTAATAGAATTAAGAAGGTAAAAATAAATAATAAAATAAAATAAAAAGATCTATTTAAGAATAATTATTTACCAGTTTGGAAAGATACAACAGATATTTCTAGATAAAAAATTATTTCAAATGATTACACCTTTTAATGAAAAATCTGGTACATTTATTTAATAATTTTATTAAAGTATAAAACCATTGATGCAAACAAGTAATGAATTATTATAGTCTAATTTCAAAAATTTGCAGCTTCAAAGGAACAAGGTGGTATAGCTGTTCTGAACTTCAGATTGTATTACCATGCTAGTTTCATGGATTATATTTTCTTAGAGTTTCACCTCTTCCATGAAAGGAGTAGGTCTTGCAAGGTTGCATAGATATACAGTATATAGGTTGATGGACAGGTTGATGCCTTTTTGCTTTGTTCATCTCATTTTATAAAGATGAAATACATGGCAACCATATTTAAAACTCAGCACACTGGAAAGTAAGCTATTATAGAATGGAAAAAAATCTGAAAGTTGTAATCCCATTTCTTCCTGAAATATTATTATTAAATTGTAGTAAACCATATATTCTTTCAAAATATACTGAACTGGCATTGTATCTTTTAGTGGCTGCAAGGATTTTATATGCTTATTATTGGAAGAGATATTTGACCCAAATATTTCCCTATTTGGGAATCATTTAGCGTATAATTTTAGATATGGAATTGTGCTACATCTAAAATGCATGTTTTAGTATATGTTGCAATGTGACACAACTCCTACAATTTACAGCATTATCTTAATGTATTGTTAATCTATTTTGCAGGGCCATCTTCAATTTGCCAAACCTCCTCTTGAAGTCTAATAATTGTCTTCTTAAGCTGCAAAATATGTAATAATATGTAATGAGAACTATGATCTAAGTATTATCAGAACAAAGATTTCAAAAAGAGGCTTAATGGGACTTCACTAGAGTGTAATATTTAGCATTAAACATTTTATATGCTTAACACTGCAGTCATTCCTGCAAGACAAGCTACCAATACTTTATTTCAAAGGAAATCCCACCACACTTTTCATAGTAGGACTTTCAAAACATAAGGATTTGTAAAGCAACTAGCAATAAAATAAATCTGTAATATATAATTAAACACCAATAAAGCAAAGTAACATAACTGCAACATAAAACTGGTTTGCTTTCAATTACCTTTGGAGAAGCAAATTTTTCAGGATTATCTAACATGGAAATGATGGAATCACCTATAATTTCCTTGAAATAGGGCTCTAACCCCTCAAAGTAGAACTCAGAGAGGTAGTGTGGATACTTATATTTTCAGCTGTAGGAACTTTACTCTACAATCCTCTCAACAAAGAAGCTCAACAAGCAGCAATTTTTGTTCAAAAATTTATTAAGAGGACAATTTGATAAGTTGATGGCTGATCAAGTGGCAACCAATTTACGGTTTGCCAGGCATAATACTTTTTGCAATGCTAATAAGCCAGGTAGATGGCTAGCTTACAGACTGAGGAAAAAGCAAAGGGCTTCAAATATAGATAAAATTGAATATAAGGGAAAAGTTGTGTTTCAACAGGATCTTATTAAGGAAGCCTTTGTGGATTTTTATTCTAAATTATATGCTAAGGAGAAGATTAATGAAAAAGATATTGATGTATACTTGAAGAATGCTAGCATCCCGGTTCTTACGGAAGCACAAAAGGAGGAGATTAATCAATACAGAAGAAGAAATTCTTATAGCAATTAAGGAACTGAAGGTGGATAAAGCGCCAGGTACGGATGGCTTGACTGCGGCTTACTACAAAAATTTACAATTGGAGCTGATAAAGCCGTTAAAGGAACTGTTCCAGAGAATTCAGAGAGGGGGAAAGGTGCCTCTGTCTTGGAGAACTGCTTTTATTTCTTTGATTCCGAAGGAAGATCAAGATGCTACTCAAGTAAAGAACTATAGACCGATATCACTTTTAAATACAGATTACAAGATATTTGCCAAGGTGTTAGCTAACAGATTGATGAGGGTCCTGCAACAGGTGATTCATGGGGATCAAACTGGGTTTATTAGTGGTAGACAAATGAAAAATAATGTGAGGCATATAGTTGATGTGGTGGAGTTTTTGGAAAGGAACAACCAGATCCCTGCGGCGCTAATTTTTCTAGAGGCTGAAAAAGCTTTTGATCAATTGAATTGGCAATTTTTGATGAAAGTTTTAGATAAAATGAATTTTGGGGATAAATTTTTGCAACCAATTAGGGCATTATATCAAAAACAAACTGCCCGAATAATAGTTAACAATAGTTTGACTGAAGTATGTAATATTGAGAAGGGCACAAGACAAGGGTGTCCGTTATCACCTTTATTATTTGTCTTAACATTGGAGATATTATTGGTAAAAATACGGAATTCGGAAAGAATTAAGGGTATACAAATTAGAGATCAGGATTATAGACTGAGAGCGTTCGCAGATGATCTGGTTGTTACGGTGACCCAGCCAGAAAATTCTGTTGTGGACCTGATGGATAATAATGCAATATGAGAAGGTTTCTGTATTTAAAGTTAATGCACAAAAAACTAAAATTTTGGCCAAAAATATGACGGTATCGCAAAAGGCCCTTTTAGAAGGATTAACTGGATTTGAGATTGCTAATAGGGTCAAATATTTGGGGGTGTTTTTGTCACCCACTAATACAAAGTTATATAAAAATAACTATGAAAAGTTATGGGGAAAAATTCAAAAAGAATTGGAGAGCTGGGGAAAATTGCAATTGTCTTTGCTGGGAAGAATTGCAGCAGTGAAAATGAATGTCCTGCCTAAATTTTTATTTTTATTTCAAATGATACCGGTCTTTAAAAAAGACTCTAATTTGGAAGAATGGCAACGGGGTATCAATAAATTTGTTTGGGCAGGGAAAAGGCCACGAGTTAAACTTAAGATTATGCAGGATACTCGTGAAAGAGGTGGTCTTAAAATGCCTAATCTTAAATTATATTATGAAGCTGCTGCGTTATCAGGAATAAGTGATTGGATTAATTTGACACAAGAGAGATTATTAAATCTTGAGGGCCATGACTTGTTATTTGGCTGGCATGCATATTTGTTGTATGATAAGAAGGTAGATAATGTGTTTAAAGTGCATATTTTAAGACAGGCATTGTTGAGAGTTTGGAAGAAGTACAGACATAAGCTAGATTACAAGATGCCGTTGTGGACAATTCCAAAACACGCAATAGAAAACATAAATGTTGGCTTCAAACATGATGTGACTAGGTATAAGGAGATTTTAAGCTTGGAAGGAAATGTTTGGTGTTTAAAGCCGTATAACCTTTTGTGAGATGAGAAGATTGTTCAAACTTGGTTTCAATATACTCAGTTACGGGTCAGGTGGAAAGAAGATCAGAAAATTGGTTTTGCAATGACTGACGAAAATTTGATGAAGCAAATTAGAAATCAGGGTCCAGCATATATTAAACGGATATATCTTGCATTGATAGAAATTGACTCAGAAACAGAACTTGTTAAAGATTGTATGATAAAATGGGCCCAGAATATCCAAGAAGTTATTACAATGGACACGTGGGAAAAGATATGGGTGAGGAACGTAAAATTCACACAAGCCCAAAACTTAAGAGAGAACTTTTATAAAATGTTTTATAGATGGCATTTAGATCCTAAAAAGCTTGCAAGTATGTATCGGAACTATCAGCCAAAATGTTGGAGGTGTGGTGGCGAAGATGCAACATATTTTCATATATGGTAGACCTGCAAAAAGGTTAAGGCTTTTTGGATAAAAATTTGGTGGAATATGCAGAAGATCTTCAAGCAAAGGATAAAGTTTTGTCCGCAATTGTTTTTGTTGGGCATTATTACAGATGCTACTGTTGTGGACACTAAGTTGATGTTGAATTTAATTACAGCAGCAAGACTTTTAATAGGTCAATATTGGAAGAAGGAGGAATTGCCGACTATAGAAGAGTGGACTTTAAAGGTTTCTGACCTGGCGGAAATGGCAAAGATCTCGGCTTACTTGAAAGATTATTCGCAAGAACGTTATATTATCGAGTGGAAAAAATGGATTGATTATATCCAGAACAAATATGGGACTAAAAAGTTTCATTTAGCATTTGAATAAGTCTTCCTTTCTTTTTTCTTTTTCTTTTTTTCTTTTTATATGTAATATCAATATTGCTTGTAGTTATCTTATATGAGCTAGAGAGCGATAGATTTAATAGTTTATTGTTGTTAGTATATGGATGTTTATGATTGTTCTTTGTTTTTATACCTTGTACTTAGCTCTGGGAAGTCGGGGGGGAGGGGGAAATGGGGGGAGGGACAGGGAGGGTTAGGTAGGGGTGGGGGGAGGGGGGATTGTTAAAGATAAAATGTACTGTAAAACTTTTCAAAAAAAATTGTGAGAGAGTTTGTGGAAAACATCAAAATTATTATTCTGCCATCACAAACATTTTTGGGCATTTTAGGTAAAAAAATAAATCTCTAATGCTGGTGGGTAAATTTAGAAATTCAGGACTGCCTCCTGTTCCTCCATTTTGGAGCAATCTCAGTTTCATTCATGCTCCACAGGTATTTGAAGGAAACCATTTTATATTCATGGTTCATCCAAAGCCAATACCAAGGCCTCCTATGAAGGGCTTCCTAAGGGAAGAGTTAAGCACAGACCCTAACTCCTATTCTTGACCATCACAGCATGATTCAACATATTTCTTTTTGGTTAACCATCAGAACCTCACAGGACAGGACAGGACATGGCAGGGCATGGCATGGCAGGGCAGAGCAGGGCAAAACCTTGAAAGAGCTTCCATTAAGATCACAAGTACAAATAAAATTCTCCAAACCATTTTGGAAGCTAAAGTAAGAATAAATTAGTATAAGTTAACGAGAATGATAAGTGGATAGGAATACATCAAATCTACAATAGATGTTTAAGAATTATGTTTTCCCCAACCTCAAGACATTTCAAGCAATAGAAATTATTCATAGTTCTGTTACTTTTGCGATGCTGAGTTCAATTGGCCCCCAAATGTCAAAGCAATTCTCCAAGGAGTCTTTTGCTTCAATCCTCTGCTCCTTTCAAAGAACAGCTTAATTTCTTCTTCTTACAGCCTAAGTCCAATCAAATATAAGAGCTGTTTATATGGATTTGATTGCTATAAAAAAGAGCTGCCTTCCTCTTCCCATTGCCTTTGCTGAATGTAAAACTGATATTTTAATATAACGTGACATTTCAACGAATCCCACTGTACATTTTAGGTATTTCTGCCAAGACATTTTTGTAATGATTCTTTGCTGACAGGTGCATGGAAGGATTATTAGATTAGATTGCCTGCTTTTGCTTTCCTCTGGGATTTGGACTGGATGGTTTCAAACGTATTTTGTTAAAAGGAATGCCTCATGAGATCAGATTTGATTGAAAATGCAGGACATCTTTTCAGTTCTCTAAGGCAGGGGTGTCTGTGGGCCGGATGCATCATGGTGAAACCATGCCTACCCCATTGCCGGCAATGGGAAAAAAGTCAGCCCTTCTGTGGCAATAGTTTTAAGGTACCAGGATCCTGAATTTTACAGCACCACTGTATATGAAAGCTTAGAATCGGAGAGTGGGAGAGGATAGGGCAAAGGAGGGCATTGGGACACACTCATTGCAGTCTATGACTTTTTAACTTTCACTTTAAGCCTGTAGCAAAATAAAATCACCACTCCTACAAGTGATTGGATTCATTATCAAAATGCCATGAAGCTTCTCCTGATCTCTAACTGAAGCCTACCATTATGTCACTTAACCCACCCACTCTGTAGTGAGAATATGAGAGAGAATATGCCTTCACACACTTCAGAGTAACAGAAAGCCTCTGAAGAATGAGTTCTCTAGGTATACATCTCAAATTCCTTCACTGTTTTCTACCCTCTTCTGGATCTGTTCTATGCTATAAAGCCAATATATATAGCCTGTCGCCTAGAGGTTAAAACAACTGCCTAATGTGCAATTAGCCCAGGTTCGAATCTCAGTGTGGCTGACTGATAAGAACAAATAAATTTGAAATAGCTATATCTTTGTTAGCAATCCAAAAATTTAGGCAAATATATACACACATACAGGCAGTTACTTACAATTACTGCTAGACAAAGAATTTGCATTTTTATCTACGAATTCTTATTCAACTTGATGAAAGAGAAATTGCTTAATAATGTTTTTCAAAATAAGGATGATCATGGAGATATTTTCATGGGGAAAATATCTGCAGCCTTTTTTTGCTTCTTATGCAACTTTTTTGCTTCTTATGTAACTCCTCTTGTAAGTCATTTTTAGGAGTGGTGCTTCTGTCATTGCTTAAGAAAAATTTATAGGAAAATTTCTCCTCCCTCTGGAAGAAAATGGAGAATCGTTCAGCAAATTTCCCTGTCTTCCAATTGGATGGAGAATTTTGAAAGGCTGTTTGTACCCCATTTTCCTGGCACACCAAAACAAAAATAAATAAAAACCAACTTCAGATCACTAGAAAGGACAAAAATGTTATCAGCTCATTAGAAAGAACAATAATGTTACCCAAGAATATTAATGAAATCCTGGGGCCAATAAATATGGTGCCTCTCCGTCCATACAGTCCTTTTTTATTTCTCCCTCTTTTTGGGGTAGGGGTACAAATATTTGTCATCAAACACATCCACACTCCCATATTTAAAAGTCAAAAGTGGGTTGAGTTTTGGTGCCTTTTTAAAATTAAGCCTGAAATAAAATATGTGCAAATAATCTTTTGTTGGTCAATGCAATTAAAATATATAAACAACAAAGAGATTAAGCATATAGCTCTCGGATTTCACTGTGCTGTTAAAAAAGATTGAATTTAACTAAATTGATCTTACAGCTGTTCTGAAAATTTTCCATTTCAGTTGATGACATTGTACCACGGTTATATTAAAATACAAATTAACTACAAGAATTTTATTCTTTGGAATAAAATACTCCAACCTTAAACTTCTTTATGGCAAAAAAACCTTGAAAAATATTTGTCAATACCAAAACATTTTATCAAAATAACAAAAAGGTTTTTGATCAGCTGGCTATGCTTTCTTCATTGTCAAAGGAATATGTTTGCTAACAGTTTTTAAAGTAAGGTAAAAATATTTTTTTTTTCCTGCAGTTGTAAAACAATCAATGTAAAACACACAGAATGAAGTAGACAGACAATCTAATGGGAAAACTGACAAAACTGGGGCTGGGGGGAGTCTCTAAATTCCTGGTAGGTGTGAACTTGTGTTTTAGGTGTTGATAACTTGATACATTGCACTAACGTTAGATGTGTTGATTACAATTTTCATGATTCCAGGTAGCATATCAAGTCAGCATGATAAATTATGATACACACAAAGAGAGATATTCTGTACTGCAAAGTCCAGATAATATTTTATCCATGGAATTGTAAAGAGTATAGCTCTCTGTAAGGTCTGAAAATATAATACAGTAAATTCAAATCCCAGATGGCACAAACAAATGAACTTAGATTAAACAAATACCTGTGCAACTGTCCCCCAGATTTTCTGGTTGAATGAATTAAGATCAGAAAGAATAAGTGGGGCTTACATAGCTATTCAATGTACACATCCTCTCCCCATTTTCTAAGTCATCTCATGGTCATACAACTGTCCATGCAGGAACTTACAGTATTGGGTTCTGCCAGGGACATATGTCTCTGGAGAAGGCTCTAATGCTGGGAAAGGTGAAAGGATAGCCAGCAGCAAGGTGAATGGACCCACTTACAGCTGCAATGGGTGCACCATTGGGAGACCTGGAAAATCCCATTTTATATATATAGTTACTATGTAGTCAACAATGTCTTGATGGCACATAGTCAATCAAAAGGGTCATGTGCAGTTAGACTCTGGGTAAATTCAAAGAAATTAAACTAAAAGGTAAATCCTTATATATACAAGTATATAACTACAGAAAGCTTAGCAGATAAAAGATACGAGATTCCCTCAAATATAAAATGAACCAGATTTTTTACCATAGTCAGGGTTCTCAGAGGCACTGCCGATGCTGCTGTCAAATTTTGATTTTTAATTTGATATCATAAATATATGATAAGAATGTTAACTGAAATGTAATATTAATTACATCATATCAAACCCTGGCCCTGTCAAGGTACCCTCTGGCTTTTAACTCCAAAATATATTTAGACTGTGTGAGACACTTTTGGCTTATTGTTTTTCCAGTATTTACATTCTTAATTTGTTGCCTACAAGAATTTAGCAGCCAAAACATGTTACATTAGCAGCCAATAAAAATTTTCCAGTCAATTCACAGCATCATGCACAAGATTATTGATCTGTACCTTGTACATGTTCAATAGATTGGTAGGGGAGGTTTTCTTTCTTTTGCCTCTGCAGTACCAGATTGATTTGTTATAGAAAAGCTGCTAATTGCAATAAAATGCCTCTTTTCATGAATTGCCTGCCCCAGCATGTTTGATCAATGAAAGCATTAAGCGGTGAGTATGCCATCTCCTATTTGTACGGCTTGATTACAATGTATAGTCAAATTGCTAATAACGTTCCCAGAAAATATTTATTATTAAACAATACTGAATGTGCTAAACCATTAAGGGCCAAATTAAATATTCTTGCTGGATTTTCCTTCCTTCCTTCCTTCCTTCCTTCCTTCCTTCCTTCCTTCCTTCCTTCCTTCCTTCTGTCCCTCCCTCTCTCCCTCCTTTCTCCCCTCCTTTCTCTCACTCCCATATGCAATGCAACTCTAATGCTTTTCTGTTCAGTTCAGACATCATGTGACTTTATGACTACATGCAGCACAAGACCACATTCACATGTGATTTGAATTTCCAAACATAGCATAGGAAAATAATGGCTTACAGCTGTTGGTTTTAAAAAATTTATTTGCATGGATCAGTGTTGTAGTTATATTATGTAGTAGCCCCTTGAAGTAAAGAGCTGACAATAAATGCAATTTGCAGACCAGTTCCAAATTATGCTTTGATAGTCTTGTTTGGGAAATCTTTTCAAATTATGTTTCATAACCTAGCATGGGTTCAACAATATACCAAATCATGATTTGGTGTCATATCTGAATGCAACCTGTAGATTTCCTTGACATAAGGATGTAAAATAGGAGAAGGAAGCTTAATTATTACAAATTAGAAAACTGTAGCCATTAAGCAGACTTCTGTTTGCAGATTTGGTTTCTGATCAGTTTCTTTCTGGCTCTCAACTGCAGAATTTTCCTTGAAATGGGTGAGAATCAACCAATCCTCCAGAAAATCCCCTACAGGTAATCCCAACTTATGACCATTCAAAGTTATCATGGCCTTGGAAAAAGTGGCTTGAAATTTGTACTCACAACAGTTGCACCATCTGTGCAATCACATGAACACATATAGGGCTGGTTGCAGGGGCTTGCAATCATGTGATCATGATTTGTGACCTTTTTTCTCATTTCCAGCAAAAAACATCACTGGGGAAGCTGAATTCACTTAATGACCCTGTGGTTCATTTAACAACTGTCATAAAAATTGTTATAAAGATGGCTCTGACTTGACCATGACATACAATGGAAATTCCAGTCCTAATTGTGATCATAAGCCAAGGACTACCTATAATAGTTTCTTAGTGACATGTACAAAAGCATGTAATAACTCTAGTTTTCAATCAGACCATGCTTAATTCATGAAGTGAGGTCATAAACATGCATGGCAACATCAAATTATCATCAAATAAGCATCATCAGCTTTTTTTCCACGGTGTTACCAAAATAGATCTTTAGAGTTTACCAGTCTTATATTACATATTATTCACCTGTAGGTGATGTCATGTTGAAGCAAGAGCAGAAATGGCCACTGGAGCCCCCAAGTAACCCTGCCACTTGTCAAAGTCAAATCTCATATAATTCTCTTGGCAACAGTGCAAAAATTATTTGTTGCTGCTTTTTTTGGCTATCCTGTAGGGTTTTTTTAATCCGTGAATGTTGCTCAGAGTCAGTGTTGTGAGGTTGACAGCCAGATAAATCATTTAAATAAACAAATGAATAAATAAAGTATATTTTTTGTTTTCCAATTTAGACAGCAGACTAAGGTTTCCTTCTCATCTCCCATCCCAAAATTAACCAGATCTGAGATTGGTGAGATAGTGCTGTACTTGATTTGGAGATTCAAAGATTAAGCTATTTCTTCAGCCGATAGTATTTATTGTTGAACCTGACAGATAGTGTTATTGGCGCCTTTCACTGCTTCTTTGAAATGGGGAAAGCCAGAGAGCCTGCAGATTGCTGGAGAAAAATTTAATAAATAAAACATGCACCCAGACACTTTGGCTTTGTCATAATGAAACAAATGATAAAATACCACAATTCATTCATGAAAAAAATTTCAACAGCTAATTCTCTGTCTACAAACTGATTAAGAATTGGTAGGAGAAAAAAATCAGGAGATATTTCCACACTTTTCTAATATTAAGCCACATAAAATATCATTAATTTTCATGCAATGGAACAAGATACAAAGAAGGAATGCAAGAAAATAATTACACATTATATATTTTCAAAACTTCAGGAACACAGCCTTCCCTTTTGCTTCAATTTATGGAATTGAAGAGTGGCTTCAAGTTGGGGGCTGACGTGATTGTGCCTGCAAAACAAAATTGTCAACCTAAGATGTAATTCAATAATTCATCAAATTGTGCATTATCCATCAAAAATGGAGATTGTAACATATAAATATAAAATTGTATTCTACTGCCAAGCAAATTATTTGTTTCTTGAGAATGTAACAGCAAGCAAACCTGGCCAGGATGCAGTATAACTTCCTAGTAATGGAGCCACACAATGAACTAAAGCAGAATTTATGGGATTTTGTTACCAATCTATCCTCTGTGAGAAAATGGATTTGAAGAGCCACATAATTACAGCAATGAATTGTGCTCGAGGGAGGGAGGGAGGAAGAAGCAGAAGGAGAGACAAATAAGCGATTTGAAAAGTTGCTTGAAAGCAACAGTTATGGATATTGAAAGTCTATTTCTCATTTTGCAGTCTTAGGAAATATTTTGCATCACAGCATAATCTTTGCAGGGCATTCAACTATACATTGGTTTTAAATATATTTTTAGTAGGGGCAGAACTTGACCAGGGTTGAATAGTAGAAAGATAAAAGGCCTTGCAGGTCAACTAGGGTTGGAAAAAAAAGCCCATCCTTCTAGGAGTATTGCGCTTTTGTTTGTAGCTTTGAGCAACGTCAAACAGATGTTGGGAAAGCATTGTTTTCTTTCTGACAGTCCCTTATTTGTAACTAAGACTTAATTATGGAATATCAAGAGCCCACATGATTCAGTGCCAAGCTATTACTCATTTTCCTCATTTCACTGCTTTATGAATGAGCAATAGAATATCATCCAACTTCATTGTGACACTTGCTATTCAGAAAGAAAACAGGGCACTAAAAACCTTCTGTATTCCTTCCTGCCAAGTAGAGATTTCTCAACTCAGTGAATTTATAAACAAAAGGCTAAGAGCAAACGGAGCTTGTCATTTAACTTGATTTGCGCTTCTACTTTCAAAATTAATTTGAAATGCTTCCTTTGTGGAACAAGGCAGAGAGACAACTTTTGTTTTACACTTGTTATGATGTTCTAGAGTCAAACACTGGAGAGATTTCTTTGTTTTACCTGGAAGAAATGTATTTATCTATTCATTAGATGTGTGAGGCGCTGTAGAAGGTAGACAAGCTGAACAAGTTTCCTCCTCTAATAGCAGCTCAGGGGCTAATTTAATTGGAGTCACGGCACTGAAAGGAAAGACTACAATCCATCATTGTTGTGTCCTGGTCCCAGTCCAACACTGTGTACTCCCACACACATCTCTACCCTCAAATTCTGCAAGAAGCTTTTTGAAGCAAAGCTCTCATTAGGCATTCTAATCACACAGCTATTTAAAAAAAAAGCAAACACAATTTTAGGCTATGTCAACAAAGTTATCCTGACTCAGAACTCATCTCAAGGACTGTATCTGCTTTTGGGGATCTCAGCTTAGGTAGGATGTGGACAAATGGAAACAACTGCAAGGAACAAGAGTAATATGATCAGACGATAGAAAACTAAGTTTTATGAGCAGGTATTCAGGGAACTGTATATTGTTTAGCCTTGCCATTAAAAAGAAAATATAATTTTCTCTCACAATCTGAATAAACGTTAATGTAATAAGCCACAGACTATTCCCTATGGTTCCAAAATGTAGGATACAGAGTAATGGTCTTTAACAGATATTGGTAGAAAAACTTCCAAGCAATCAAAGTAGGACAAATGGGGAACCAATCATTTAGGAAAAATGTAGACTTCCTTTTTCTGGATGTGTTCAATCAAGGGTTGGTTATAGATTCCATGATTGTGTGAGAAATGCAGGGAAATAATAGGTTTGGGGGTTTTTGGGATTGTAACTCACATCAGTTTAGATTCATATCCTGTATTTAACTACTTCAGTACACATGTTATTAAACACAATTAAACTTACTTTGGCATAGACATGAATAGAATCCAATGAACATTATGGAATTGCAGCTATTGAGTTTCTGGTGGTTTTTTTTGTTGTTGTTCACTTGAGTTTATACATCACACTGTATTCCACTTTACATTACATTAATTTACATTAGTTTTAATTTGCTGTCTAGTACCATTGGCATCAGAGCCCTGATCAGAAAATTACCCAGATATATTTTCCAACTTGTTCTCAGAATCTCAACTAGAAGACCTTCGTTTCTCCAGCTGAATACTTCTTGTTTCCCATAGCAGTGAAGCTTTAGCTTGCTATAGAACTCTCTCTTCTCATGGATGAGTAAGACAGCAATCATCAATTATGTCATATGGTAGAGAGCAATAAAGCAAAACAATTTATTTGATTGTTTCACATTGCAGTAATTTGCATTATAATGTTGATTATACTTTTACAATGGAAAGGCATGAATTTCATGTTAATAATCATGCACATTAAACACAATGGACTGGTCAGCTAGTGCAACTGACTGATTCATCTCATTTACAGTGAAACAGACTGGACAACAATATCATTGCAAGAGAATGAAATAATTATTATTCCAATTAAGAGCAAGTGTGAGCTTGAAGGTGTGGATATAAAATAAGCTATTGTTCTTCATTGCCATTGTATAGTAACATACCATTTTGTAACACAGTGGGTGCAGGGGAGCTGAGGACTTTTGAAATTTAACCATGTAGAAGGTAGAACAAAACTTCTGTTAACATATTGTGATAAATTTTCAAAATATTTCCAAAAAAACAGATTACTGCATGATTTGCATGCCAGAATTAATGCAAATCCTGAAGGGAAAACAAAGCATCCTTGATTTTAATTTATTAAATAACATTCATTTATAAATCCATAGATGTAGACAAGGGACATGGACAAATCTATCATGAAACTCGACCCTGGGTTCTTTGGCTTGACACACAGAAACATGAGAGATAAATGAGAATGAACAGCTATATGTCTAGGCACAAGTGGTTTCTGGTTAGCTGATCAATTCTTTCTACAGAAAGAAATAGCATTGCAAAATAAATATATTTATATAGCATGCTTGGATCTCCTTATAAATTAATTATTTACAAAGGGAAGGCAAGATTTAAAAAATCAGAAATACAATATTGTCACAATATTAAGTCAATTAAAAAGGTTTACATATACAGTATCCTTGCATACTGGAGGTTGATTGCAGAAACTTACTGTGTTCTATTTTCATGAATTGACATTACACCATTTGCGGCTGTGCAATTCCCTTATTCCCAAGAACTGGAGACAGGAAAGTTAGAAGTAAAAAAAGATGAAACAAATCTTGAAGAGAAAGGTTTAAGTGACTTTTCTTTCTCTCTTTTCTTTCTTTTTGGAGGAAAAGTGCTAAATTGAGAGCAAGCAAATGCACTACACTGATATAATTCAAAATGAAACAAAATAAGTAGATTAAAAATTAATATTATTGGTTATTTCATTTTCTTCATATTCATTCCCTTTTCCTTTCAAAGAGAAAGCATCTGCTGCCTATAACACTGAAGTTTTCTAATCAATTGACATGACATTTTCAAACTAATTACTGTAATGGCCTCCCCAAAATTCATACCTGATCAATATTAAACATAGAAAACCATTTAGCAACTAAGAAGGCATAAAGACATATCAAGTCTTCACATGCTTAATCTCTTTCTTTCTTGAAACAGTTTTGCAACCTGTACAGGTTTTTCACCCAATAAAAATCCAATAAGGTGTACATGAAACTAATAGATCTTTTACTTTGAAACTCATCAGTTGACTTCCCATTGATTTAAATAATAACCAATGAAAACAAATTCCTTTACTTTAGTCTAGGATTTTTGTGTCTGTCTGTGTTCATTTGCTTTAAGGGAAAACATACAGTAGCTATGAGATGGTGAAAGAATAACGGCACAAGGACAGGCAACCCACAGCTGATAGGAAAGATGCAGTCATTAAACCTCCAATGTAAGATCTCCAGAGCCCCATGTTTGGCTGCTAAATTTCAGCATCCAATCATGGCAAGATTTCCTGCTGCTTTTTAGTGGGAAACTAAGGAAGGGAGATATTTTAATTCTTTTTATTGGCTTAGTACTCTGAAAAGAACAAAAAATAAACAGTTTTTGAGAATGCTAAATAAATAGTCTTGTTATTGGTACAATGTTTGGCATTACTGTATGTCAAAAATAATTGTAAAGAGGAAAGTGAAGAACTGGTGCCCAAAGGTTGCCCACAGCTAGTGAGCTCTGTTTTGATATCATCAATTAATCAATCAAAATAGACCTGGAAGGGACCTTGGAGGTCTTCTAGTCCAACCCCTTGCTCAAGCAGGAGACCCTATACAATTTCAGACAAATGACTGTCCAGTCTCTTCTTAAAAACTTCCAATGATGAAGCATCCATAATATCTGAAGGCAAGCTATTCCAGTGGTTCTCCTTAATTCTAGGTTGCTTCTCTCCTTGTTTAGTTTCCATCCATTGTTTCTTGTTCTGCCCTCAGGTGCTTTGGAAAATAAGTTGACCCCCTCCTCTTTGTGGCAACCTCTCAAATGCTCTCATGCTCCCCCACACCCAGTTCTTCTTTTCTCTATACTAGCCAAACCCAAATCCTGCAACCATTCTTCATATGTTTTAGTCTCCAGGCCTATAATTTATTTATTTATTTATTTATTTATTTATTTATTTATTTATTTATTTATTTATTTAATTTGTATACCGCCCTTCTCCCAAAGGACTCAGGGTGGTGGACAGGGCAATACATATTAAAAAACAAGATACAAAAATTAAAAATGATTAAACAACAATGCCCATGAATAAATTAGTACACATTAAAAAGTTAAAACCGATTTATAAAACTCAACCCCATCCCATCAGGCCAGGCCAGCTTGTTCAAAAAGGTAGGTTTTGAGATCGCGCCGGAAGGAGTGGAGGTCAGGCGCCATCCGGAGCTTGGCCGGAAGATGGTTCCATAAATCCGGCGCGCCCACAGAGAACGCCCTCCCCCTGGGGGCCACCAGTCAGCATTCTTTGACCGGTGGCACCCTGAGGAGGCCCTCTCTGTGGGAGCATACTGGGCGGAGGGAAGTTGACGCCGGCCGCAGGTGCTCTCCAAGGTATTCCGGACCCATGCCATGTAGGGCTTTGTAGGTCATTACTAACACCTTGAATCTCACCCGGAAGACAACTGGAAGCCAATGCAGCTCGCGGAGCAGAGGTGTAACATGGGAGTGTCGGGAAACTCCCAACACAACTCTCGCGGCTGCATTCTGTACCAGTTGGAGCCTCCGAGTGGTCTTCAAGGGTAGCCCCATGTAGAAAGCGTTGCAGTAGTCCAGACGAGAGGTCACGAGCGCGTGAGTGACCGTACGTAAGGCATCCCGGTCTAGATAGGGCCGCAACTAATCATCTTAGTTGCTCTTCTTTATGCTTTTTCCAAAGTCTCAACATCTTTTTTTGAAATGTGGTGACCAAAACTGGATACAGTATTCCAGGTGTGGCATTACTAAGGCTTTATAAAGTGGTACTAATACTATGCTTCTGTTTATACAACAAAGGACTGTATTAGCTTTTTTGGCTGCTGCCACACACTGCTAACTCATATTTAATTGATATGGACTCTAAGGTCCCTCGCACAGTTACTGTTTTTGAGCCAGGTTTCACCTAATCTGTACATAAACCTTTGGTTTTTCCTGCATAAGTGTAAAACCTTGCTTTTCTCCACATTAAATTTCATGTTGTTGGATAGAATTGTTCAAGTCTGTAAAGATCTTTTTGGATCCTGAGCTTGTCTTCTGGGGTGTTTGTTATTCCTGCCAGTTTAATGTCATCTGCAAATTTGATGAGTTCTCTTTCTATTCTCTCATCTAAGATTTTTGAAGATATTGAAGAGTACTGGGCCTAAGACAGAACCTTGTGGTACCCCACTGCTTACTTCCCTCCATGTAGATGTAGTGCCATTAAGGATGACTCGTTGAGTATTTTCAGACAGTTATAAATCTATCTGGTGATAATGTTGTTTAGCCCACATTTTTTTAGCTTACTATATTAGATCTTCTGTTAGAAGCTGAGAGCAAGTATACATCACTCTGCTCTCAAAAGAGAAATGAAATTGTGTAATGCACTAATCAGAGCATTTCAGATTAACAGAATTATTAAACAATTAGTCCTTTATGTACAAATTAATTTATCTTAACAGATTGACTGGCGAGAAATTGAAACAAGGAACTAGCTAAGTTCTGCTTAAAATGATGATCTTTAGATTTATTTGTGCTGTAATTTTTTTAGTTTTACTGCTCTTGTCATGGCCCCCAGCATATAATTTGTGTATATACTGTTGTAGTTTGGCCCCATATAGTAGCCGGGGCCAAATTGTTTGGAAATTGATCCAGCCCTTTAAGATATCCATCTTCCCATCAATCCTTATTCCAAAAACAAGTGAATCCTGGGAAGCCAGACTCCATTTTTTTTAGCATTCTGAAGAAGCAGAAGCACTGGGAAGAATCCAGTCTAATCCATGACACACATTCATCTGAAGATAAAATTCCATGTCTCATATACACAGCATCACTGGTGAGATTTAGATTTATTTGTACTTGTTAATTGTTAGCTCACCAGCAACTCAGCACTGCTTATTTTGTATTTGGGTTCTCACTGTATGTATTTTTATTTTTCCCAGTTTCACCCATCCTGCGTCCTTAATGAAGAACCCAGATCTACGCACACAGTCTGGTTGATTAGAGTATAGGTGGACTTAGCTGCATGTCAAGCTGAACACAGAGTAATGTGTAGCAGGATCGAACAGCTATAATACATAAAAAAGTAAAAGACAATTGATAGCAAAATTCAAAACAAATTCATTCAAGTGACAGATTTTGACATCTCTTGTCCTCTAATTTAAAATTAAATCTTGGCCACACTGATTATCTGATCTTTACATTTTATTAATAAAGAACTAATTCAAAAGCTCATAAGTTGCACATATATAATTCTAGTATCACCATATATCTAAGGCAACACTAAGTTGAGAAAAGCCCATCTTCCTTCCCCTGTCCTGGCCACTTTCTACAGGGGAATAATCGAGAGCATCCTGTCATACAGCATCAAAGTCTGGTTTGGAAGCATCACTGCTTCAGATAGGAAGGCTGTGCAGAGAGTGGTGAGGATGACCGAAAAGATCATTGTTCAGTTCCCTCCCCTCCATCCAGGACATAGCACAGAACCATTGCTTGAGCAAGGTACATAAGATTATCTGGGACACTACACATCCTCTTCATGACCTGCTTTCCTTGTTACCTTCTGGGAGGAGGCTTTGTGGTATCTGTAGCAGAACATTCAGATTCAGCCATAGTTTCATTCCATACAGCATTAACCTTGTGAACTCTCAAGCTTCCTCCTTCCATTATATATTCAAGATGGACAGTGCTTAATATTTATTTGTTATGTATATGTAGGGGTGTGGGTCTATACATATGTGTATATAGTATGGTTAGGTATGTGTCATGTATGTATTCCAATTTGAAAGCGGGCAACTAAATTTCATTTTTGATGTGTGCCATTGTGCCCACAGAAAAAAATGACAAAGATTATCTTGTCTTGTCTTGTCTTGTCTTGTCTTGTCTTGTCTCACCTCACCTCACCTCACCTTAACCTTACCTTACCTTACCTTACCTTACCCTACCTTATCTTACCTTACCTTACCTTATCTTATCTTATCTTATCTTATCTTATCTTATCTTATCTTATCTTATCTTATCTTATCTTATCTTATCTTATCTTATCTTATCTTATCTTATCTTATCTTATCTTATCTTATCTTATCTTAGTTAGCTCAAAGAACCTATTCCAGGCTATCATTTTAGCTTCAGAGCAAACATTTATTTTAATCATTCCAATTTTCTCAGTCATTTAAAAGTGATGAATTGGATTTGACAAGATTAAACCATCATTATCAATTCTTCTATAAGAGGGAACAGTATTTTCTCTTAAAGTTATCTAAGATCCACCGCTATATATAATCACTATATTTTAGCCCACAAGATCTTTATGTAGATAAAACAGTCTAAATATTTAAAGAAATTCCTCAAGGAAACTTGAGATACAAATATCCTTGTATTCTTTGAGGAAAAGTTGAGATACAAATTGTTAAGTAGCGGGTTCTTCGCGCAGGAAAGGAGACAAGGCAAGTGAGTTCAACAAAGCTCATGGCTTATTGCTTGCAGGATCTGAACTGGGAATTGGACTGCAACTAGCAGCAATTTATAGCCCCTAGGCGGCAGCCAATAGGTTTAAAGCAACCATTGCCACCTAGGGACAGCCAATAGCAGCACTGGAGACCTGGAGTCTAGGTTGCTGGAGAGCCGTTAGCTGCTCCAGCTAACCACATGGTATTACAATTGAGCCCAATACATAACACAAATAATACAAAAAATGCCACACACATGTAAATAGAAGTTATGTCCTTTTCTGATGGTTAAGCACAAGCATTTGTAAGGATTTTTTTTTTTGCCTTCCCCTTTTCTGTATTCTTCCTTTTAAAACTTAATTTAGATGCATTTCTGAAAATATATCATACGTATAAATATATTTTATAAATGCTGAAGCTTGGAGATCAAACAGTTAAATCTTTTTTTTTTTTTTGTAAAATAGTTAAAATGTCTAACAGGCACTTCCAACAGATGAAAGCCAAATTTTCACAGGTGACATCAAGGGCTTTTATTCTAAATGGCAATTTGCACTACAAAGTAGACTATAAGGGATTTATTTCTCTTCCCTCAGCCCTTGGTTTGGGTTTGTCATGGCTTCTTCTCATGGCTTATTAGAACTGCCCAAATAGCTTCTTGTCACACTGCTTGCCAAGAGAAGCCACAAAGGCCATGCTTGGCAACAGCCATGCTATGTTAATACATTCATTTTGCATTTATCTAAAAATCTTGATCTCACTAAAAAGAAGATGGTTTGGCATACAATATGAATCCCAAGTAAGTTAGTCCCTTCAGCAATGTCCTCAGCAAGTTTAAGATGGGTGGAGTTCAACCCACAGAATTCCCCAGTCAGTGAGATTGAGAAACACTCTCCTAGTGGATCAGAATAAATCATTATATCGGGTTATATAACAAAATTTGAAAAAGTATTCAGAAGTCACATCAAAGAATAAAACTGATTTTGATAAGGATTCAAATTAATAATTGTAAAGTAGAGAAAACAGGAGAAAAACTAATATTTCCTTTCTGTCTCTCTCCAAACTTTTTAAAGCATGCATTTCTGCTTAGTCAAAGCTAACCGAAAGGGCAGACTTTACAAGATTAAATATTTTTCTCTAAAGCAATATATTTAGGGGGATTTGATGGTGTTTGATAAGGAGAGAAGCTAAAAAGAGAAATGAAGTCACTGATCTATATTTTCTATTGTAAGATACACTTTAATAAAGCCCCCTAAATGTGCCACTTTAACAAAGGTATTTAATCTTATAAATTACAGTAGCAATAGAATCCTTAGTGTTCCCTGAGTTTGGTTGTTTGGTTGCAGACATTTCATTAAGAACTGTGGTGACGCAGTGGTTAGAGTGCAGTATTGCAGCCTAATTCATTGCTCACTGCCAGGAGTTCAGTTCTGACCAGCTCAAGGTCGATTCAGCTTCCATCCTTCCAAGACTGGTAAAATTAAGACCCAGATTGTTGGGGGCAATGTGCTGATTCTGTAAACTGCTTAGAGAGGGCTGTAAAGAGTGGTGGGATTCAGCCAGTTTGCCCAGTTCGGTAGAACTGGTAGCTAAATTTTGCTGCTGTGGGAAGTCAGCCCCCCAGAGAAGGAAATATTAAAAGGGCAGAAAAATATATATCCTCAAAGGATCTTAAAAAGGCAGAAAAGGATGCCCAGTTTTTCTTAATAGCCCCAAGTCTCCCTCCCCCAAGCAGAAACCAGCTCTGTAGAAATGAAGATGTAAATTCAGGAAGGTTGAAGGTAGAAGATTAAGAAGACAAAGACACCTAAAATCTACGTACCTCACCCAAAGACTAAGACAGGACATAATAGGATTAACTCACAGATGCCAAAGGGCACACCCAGACTCAGGTCAGAATACATGACACAGGAAATACAAAGCCTCAAACAGGAACAGGAAACAACTCCAAACAAAAGGCTCTAGAGGGTATAAAAACCCACTCCCTACATGTGCTCACCCCCTTTTTTCTTCCAGAGCCATATTTCTGTCTGGCTCTCCTCTTCAATAAACTGCAACTTTCTTTCTAAAGCAGTGGCCATGTTGTTTATTCCCGGCTTGGACTGAACCATGATGAAGACTTTTCCTTCAACACTACATTCAGAGAACCGGCTGGCTTCCAAAGTCCAGTTTAGGCCTTGGATGCCTGGAGGAGGCCTCCCAGGCCTAGAACGGCCCACTGGAAGTGCATGGATACCATTTCCGGAAATCTGTTCTAGGCCTCAGAGGCCTGGAGGAGGCATCCCAGGCCTAGAATGGCCCACCGGAAGTACGTGGATGCCACTTCCGGAAGTCTGTTCTAGGCCTTGGAGGCCCAGGCCTACAAAGAATAAGAGAACTAGTTGTTCAGGTATTTGAATTCCATCACTGGCTGTAAAGCACTGTGAAGTGATATATAAGTCTAAGTACTATCGCTATTGCTATTATCCAACTATAATAAGTAACATCATCAGTGCTATTGTAGGATTTACTCCTTGTTAATATACAGTAGCTTGTCTTGCCAGTTTTGGTGTGAGTGGGGGTATGATTTTCTCCTTGTTACTTCCTTGTTTAGGGTATTGTTTTCTCATTGTTTGTCTGGTTTTTAATCCTTGCTTATCTTGGTGTAGGTTGCTGGAGAGACTGTATTGTGCTCTTTTGGATTACTTTATTATTTTCTTTTTTGAGTGGTTTGTACTGCTGTACTAAGATTTTTTTATATTAAAGATGTAATATAAAAATTTTATAAAAATTTATATTGCCAGTATCTTTTAAGAGGTCACATATTTAAACATTGTTTCTGCTCTTGTGTATCCTGGTATATTTGTGTATAAATTGAATAGTTTTGTAATATAAACATTCCCTTTACAACTCTTATATTCAGTAAATTAATCCAAAGTTTTTTTTTACTGTACTCCAGCTTGGAAAATTAATAATAATATAAAAATAAATATGTTATTTCTATCTCATGGATCTTTCCCAAGAAATCAATCTAGCATCTCAAAGTATTGCGCCTTATTTTTCTATTGGGCTATTTTTCATATTATAGAAAATAAAAACATGCCAAAAAATAGCCACTGCCCCTTTTCTCTTTCTTTTAAGAGTAAGGATATCAAGATCCCAGATAGACATAACAATACAATATTGTTCTAAGAAAATTATACAAACAAGCTGCAAAAAATCTAGGTAAATGACCAGTATTTTGGTCCATTTAGTAAAGTTATAGAGTGCATATGGGAGTATAAGGTGTGGTACTTTACCTTGAATTATTTTCCACGTTCATTATTGAATAACATCAACTAATCAGAAAAGAGGTGGAAGGGATCTTGAAGGTCTTCTAGTGCAACCTCCTGCTCAAGCAGGAGACCCTAAACCATTTTGGACAGGTGGCTGTCCAGTCTTTTCTTAAAGCCTCCACTGATGAAGCACCTACAACTTCTGAAGGCAAGCAGTTCCTCTGATTAATTGTCCTCACTGTTAGGAAGTTTCTCCTTAATTCATATATATTACATCTTTTGTGAAAAGTTCCAAAGAAATGTATTTAAAAAAATTAACAGTGCAATATTAAGTGATTGGAAACGGTCATCTTATTACTTTGGTGAGTCAGAATAAAGGGCCATTCTCTCAGAAATCTGCCTTCTGATTAGCACTCCAATTGCACTTAAGTATTTGTCACATCTCTAAAAAATAATTTAAACATTGCTATTTGCAGAATGTATAAGATTGTGGTGCTGGATTCAAGAAGTAGTAAACAGTGCTACTGAGATCATAGAAAGGTATACGTTGCCTTATTGAGACTTCAACTGAAGAGGCCAAACAAAGCCATCGAGTGAAGAGGCAGCCTTTTCATTAAGCTGAAGTAGCTGTTCAGTCAGTAATAGGAGTTTTTTGCTTTTGGCATTGCTATGAGTCTTATTTGATTCTAGGCTGATAAAGCTGGGAATATCATCAAGGCAGACTGTGGTTTAATCACCCATCAAGGCTAGTAGCCATACAGTCCTATCCTCCAAGAATTTACCCAATCTCTTTTTAAATGTGTGGCCATTATAGACATACCACAACATATTCTATACTTTAACCACAGGTATCCAAAAGAAAATGTAGAAAGAGAACTTTATTTATTTCTTAAATATCAGAACTACATGATCCTAAGTTCTGATATTTAAGAAAGAAATAAAGTTCTCTTTCTACATTTTCATTGCCATGTATGAAATTATTTTTTCATAAAAGATGCATGCTTTATTCTCTAATCATTTTTGGCCTTGTTGGCATGTCATCCATAGCTATATCACCTTTCTAGAAACACAATAACCTGATTCACACACACATACAGTGTTCAAAGTCTAATCACATCATAGATATATTATTAACATTACAAATTATTATTTTATTTTCAATCCTACTACTATTGATTCTTCCATAAAAAGTACTCCTCTACCCCCAATGGTTTCTCATGGGGTTAACCATTTCTCATGGTCATTAGAAGTTTCCTGTCAGGTCAGTTATTGTCTTTAAGTTTCAACAATCAGATTTTTGCTCTAGTTTCAATATTTTGCAGTTTTTACACTGAATAAATGTCAGTAGCAAGATCCTTTTAAAGTTTCTTGAAAACTCTTTTAAACTTTATCATTTAGAGATTTGGTGTTATCAGCAAACATCACCATTCAGTGTTCATCTCTAACTCCAAGTAATTTTTGAAAAGATAAAAACAGTATTCTCAGCACAAAACTGTGAGGGAATTCAATTTACACATTTTTCTGTTGTGGGGAAAAAAATTGCTCAGGAACCCTTAGTAACAGATTACATCACAAACCTTTTGAAAGTATTCCAATCTACATCTGCCCAACTGACATGAGACATGATGGTTAAGTTTGCATAGTACTTTTTGGTTAAAAAAAATAAAATACAGCAATAGTTCATCATTACCTAGAGATGGAGATAGATAGTGATAGAAAGATAGAGACAGATCAAGAGGGGGAGAGGGAGGGAGGGAGGAAGAGAGAGAGAAAGATCAATGTAAACCTGGATACAGTTATAAATATGCAGTATACAGCTTCCCAGTGTAATCTGTAACCCTATAACCTGAGATAACACATGCAAGTATCACGCACTTTGGTTCAACACTCCAAATGTAATGCTATTTAATCATGGAAGGCCTCATCTACATAGTTTTCGAATGAATGAATGAACCTTTATTATCAAAGTACATGTACAGTGAGATTGGCTGAGCCCCCCTTCGTGCCCCCCACAACTCACAGTGACAACAAACCCAACATCTTGTTACACCATGTGAACTAATTGCACAACACACCAACCTTGTAAGTCAATCATACATAGAGTTATTTCCCGTTCAGGAGCCTGACAGCCCATGGATAAAAGCTGTTCTTCAGCCTGTTGATACGGCTGGCTATACTTCTGTATCTCCTACCCGATGATAGGAGAGTAAAGAGGTACCGACCAGGGTGTGAGTCACTCTTCCAAGGCAGCGAGCCCTGGCGATGTCATCCACGATGTTTTGTGCTGTGCTTACCACCCTGTGTAATATCTTCCTATCCATGGCTGTCAGGCCAGCATACCAAACCATTCTTCAAGGGAGAATGACTGAAGAAAGAAAGAAAGAAAGAAAGAAAGAAAGAAAGAAAGAAAGAAAGAAAGAAAGAAAGAAAGAAAGAAAGAAAGAAAGAAAGAAAAAGAAAGAAAGGAAGAAAGAAAGAAAGAAAGAAAGAAAGAAAGAAAGAAAGAAAGAAAGAAAGAAAGAAAGAAAGAGAAAGAAAGGAAGGAAGGAAGGAAGGAAGGAAGGAAGGAAGGAAGGAAGGAAGGAAGGAAGGAAGGAAGAAGTGTGTGGTTGGAGCCTAATCAATATTTGTAAATGTGAGGAGTGTATTGCATTAGGGAAATATTGGTTTTATATTTTTATTGATTTTATTATTGTTGTAAGCCACCCAGAGTTATGTTACATAAGATGGGCAGCTATATAAATCTTTAAAATAAATAAATAGAAGAATTTAAAGAATGAGGTAGAGATGTTTGTTTACTATTTCAGACAGTTTAGTAAGGCTCCAATGTCATACAATTCAGTTTTACAACATTCCTTCTGTTTGTAAATAACTTTTTGTAACAAGGGAAAAACCCTGTTATCCTTTGTTTTTGTTTTTGAGGAAAAGCACATCTATGAGTGGAATTCAAATTTAACTTATTTTAATTGATCTTAGCTTATTTGTTAAACTGGAAAATTGAAAAGGTTTTCTTTTAAAATTTGTAATTGTATTAGTATCTTTAAAGAATAATTTTCTCAGCCAAGAAAATAAAAAATAAAATAATGAGCAAACATATTCTTTTCTTCTATTCTCATTAAAGCTCATTTGACTGAGTTTTCTTTTATTCATAATTTGCAGAATCTATGATTAGAACAGCTTAAGTTAAGTCAGCCTAGGCAATCCATTAAAACATGTCAAAAGATTGAATCAATCCAAGATCCCTATTCCCTCAGGCTAGAATAAAGTATCAAATATATTTGTTTTTCAAGGTAGAAGGACAAATGGAATCCTTACCTCAGGTCAAAATTAAAATTATTTTGACATCTGAGATAGGAAAAATTGAAAAGCATAGTTCTTTGGCAATATTTGTATTAATCTGGATCCCTTTTTATGCTGTCTTCTCTGTGGCCTGTCTGGTTTTCATCACAGTGAAATCCAGTGTGCTATAATATCTGCACTCTGTACCATGTCAGGTGCTCAGGCTATGAATGGGGATAACTCTGAGGCAGATAACCTGTAGGCAACATGTGCAAAAGACCTCAAGGTGGAGAAGATGTGAAATAGCCTGGAACTTGTATGAAGAGAAAGTGTAGCTGTCTAACTGAAAGGTGGAAATTGCAAGGTAGAGAAAGAAAGCAAATCACTATCCTTTCAATATCCTGTCAGCAGAGTGGTAAGCATTATATTGATAACATCTAAGTGTATCTTCAGAATCATATATAACTTGCCAGGTCAGGAGGACTGTAACCTTTTATAAATGATTTGCAGACTAAAATGTTTCACTGAAACCCCACATTTCCTATTTTAGAGAGAGCCTTCTTATTTCAAGAGTTGCCCAGTCCAAAACCAGTTTAAAGAAAGGAGAAAGGAAGTATTTAAGCATGATAGTCATCTTATCAATAATTTGGAGAGGTAGTATTTGGTGAGATTTAGTTTATTTGTTTATTAGGCCATCAACTCTAATGGTTTATATATTTTTGTGGGGAAAATGTAACCTAACAAAGGGCAGGTTGTTTCATTTATTCATTATTCTCTGACCTTCAGGAATCGTTATTTTTCTGTATATTCTCTGTCAATGTGTTCTGGAACACTTGTGATGATTAATGACTCAGTGTATCGCACTATAACCTATACTTTGTCCTTTTTCCTTCTCTGAAAGTATACAGTATGCAGGAACTCTTACAGTATGCAAAACTCTTGGAAATAAGTGATGAGTTCAAATTATACATTCAACAGATTTCTAATTACTCAACTTCATCAAGGATTCTGAAATTAACAGAAATTACAATTTCTCTTTGTTTTCCATCCAGAACAAAATACAGTGGGAAGAAATTAGAGATGTTGATTGTTTTAACTCCCACACTTTTCAAAAACATTTCAAGCAAATTTTTTGTATGCTCCATCTGGATGGTTATTGTCTCTACAGAATCCAAGGAAGATTTTTGCAATAACTTCCATTTTCATTTCAAGGAATTTTCTCCATAATCAATGCGTAGCATTATAGATCATCAGAGTTGCCCTGTTCCTTTCTTTTCCCTCCTGCTGCAGAACTTGTCATTCTTCCATGAAGGAAGAAAACATGCTGCAATTTGTGGGCAAGCTTAGTTTCTATTCAGATGTTAGAAAATTGCAATTGTGCAGTCTTCAAACATAATTCCGGCTCCACTGGTTTACATGAAAGGTAATCTGACCTGAAGATAAACTTCCTAAAAAATTCTGCGCTTACAATTTTCTCTGCAAAAGTTTCAGTTTGCTAGAGGGAATCAGGACTGAAGTAAACATGTTCTTAGTTTAGAGAAATCAAAATACAACGTGGGCCTATTGGAAGCCTGTCTTCGTCAAATGATTCTTTACATTTGGATTTCAAAACTAAATATTACTGATTGTTGACATTAATTATTGCACTGCATTTCTTACTACTAAAATGAATTCCTAAAAGGACAATAACTAAATGGACAACACTGCATAAAAACAATCTCCTCTACAAATAAGAGTCAAGTTGTGTACTGGACTAAAGACCAGAGGCTCTGAGTTCTAATTCTGCCTTAGGCCTAAAGCCAACTGAGTGACCTTGGACCAGTCATATTTCTCAGCTAGAGAAAGGAGGCAATGACAAGCCACTTCTGAAAAGTGTTGCCAAAAAAACTGCAGGGACTTGTCCCAGAAGTCATCAGGAGTCATTGTTGACTTGAAGGCATATACAGTATATGCGCATGCACACACATACACACACCTGTACAATGTAATGCTAGTATATTAACATAAAATATATCACAATAGTGTTTATTTTCACCCTTTTCAATGTTTTTCTTTTAATATTGTTTCAGTAAACAAATTGCATGATTCCATGCTTTTTTTGTCTTTTGAACAGTTTCTGTGGACCCAAATTTATCTCTGATTTCCCAGACTAGAGGGAACACCTTTTATCAACTTCATCTAATACAACACTTGCATTTTTTTTCTGGAGGATCATGACCTTAAAAGATTGGGACATACAATGGACATTTAAAGTAATGGACATGGCTGAAATGGCAAAAGTTTCAGCATATTTGAAAGAGCAATTGCAAGAAAAATATATTTTGGAATGGAGAAGATGGATTGATTATATTCAACATAAATATGGGACTAAAAAGTTCCAAATAGCTTATGAATAATCTCTAGCAATTAAAAAGATGTGTTATTATAGTTATTATAGTTTTGTTATAAGGGAGTTAAAGAGTGGAAGGTTTGTTAATGTTTTAACAGATATTTAGCATATGTTTGTATAAGATTGTTATACATAATACCCTGTATTCTGCTTTGGGAAGTCGGGGGGGGGAGGGAAGGGGGGAGGGGTGATGGGGAGGGGGGTTCAATTTATATGTTTCTTAAACTTTGTTAAACTTTTCAATAAAAAAAAGACTGGGACATGTTCTGGTAATTTCCAGCCTTTACTTAACAGTGCCATCCGTGCAGGGCTATCTTTGAGTTTAATCTAGAAACTTCAGTTGATACAAGTTGATACCAAGCTGTTTGTGGAAAGAATATTAAAAGATGATATTTAGACTTAAATTGTCTAATTCATTTTCAGACAAAGTACAAAAGGTTTAATTTTAAAGCCTTATATAGCTTAGGGTTTAAGCTTTATATGGCTTAAGGGTTTAATTTTAAAGCCTTATATGGCTTAGATCAGCCTATTTGAGAGAATCTCTTTTATATGTACAGCCATACTACTTTAATAGTTTTAAGATCTCAGTTGGAAAGTTGTTTCTTATTCTTAACCTGTGAGATGCTTCAATACACAGTAGAATATAAATAAATCATTAAAATGTTTTTCAAAGATATAATGAGAGATCAAGCATGACAAAATTGGTTCTGTTGTCACTATAATCTGAGCCTATTTATGCATACTTTAAAAAAATACAAAAAAAATAAGCAAAGCAGGAGATCCCTTTTACCCAAAACTTAGCTATACAATGTTTAAATATGGTATTTTATTTGCTTAGATGAAATGCTTTGAATTTTAAAAAATTATTAACTTAGAAAAATAATTCTTAAGCAGCATTTTCTGCTTTTTCTGTAAAAAAAACCCCATCATCATCCCTTCTTTTTCCTTTTTTAGGAATATAATTTTTGGAATATAATTTTTGAAACTTCTTTCTGCTCCTCTTTAAAGCCTTTCCTGAGTTTGAGGGAATTGTAGAGCAAGTACCCCCCATCCGCTCCTGCCAAAGATTATCAGAAAGCATTTCCATCCCATATCCAACCCTGACTGGAAAGGGTCTAGATCAGGGGTCAGCAACCTAAAACAGTGAAAGAGCCACTCGGAACCGGTTCCCTCACAAAAGGAAAAACTGGGAGCCACAAAAAAAATGTGCATACATGCGCGCATGCGCAGAACAGGGTTTGACTGAATAGTGGAGCCAAGGCGAGATATGCACCTACCCTGCATATTTGAATTGATTGGTTGAACTTTTTTAGTCCCACTTTTTTTTTTTTTTTGGACTGCACATGGCAGAGGACTGGGAGCCGCAGGAGATGGCTGAAAGAGCCGCAAGCGGCTCCAGAGCCGCGGGTTGCAGACCTGTGGTCTAGATAATCATTTCAAGGCTAATTTTATCAGAAGATTATTGTTAAAAGACAATTGTTAAAAGACAATTATATCAGCTAATGTTAGGGAGAGTGAAGTAATTAGTGCAAAAGATTTAATAACGCAATTAGCCTAAACAATTTCATAGATTTGTATTATCAATAACAGCTATGGATGTTTCTGATAAATAATGGTAGGAATGAGTCATAATTTAGAGAAGTACTTTTCAAACAGAAACCAGAGCTTTCCCTGATTATAGTTTGATTCAGGAGCTTTGCTAGCAAGTCTTCTGAAGACGTTTTGAACAGACACCTCCCCCCATCCCCCCTAGTATGTTCTGGTTAGACCTCCTGAAGATGTTTTATGGTTATCTGTGTAGGCAACGTTTTGAAAGAATCTTTGTAGTTAATCAATGGACACAGCTTTTAATGACTCTTTGTGATCAACATCTAGCAAAATGTTTGTATAAATTGCATCATATATAGAACTCCTAAATAAGTATAAAGTATCAGCCTTCCATCCTTCCGAGGTAGGTAAAATGAGGACCCAGATTGTTGGGGGCAATTAAGCTGACTTTGTAATAATGCCGCTTGGGGTGTGTGTGAAAGTCCTAATAAGCAGGCATATACATAGAATGAAGGCTACTGCTAAGCTTGTAAGCCGCCCTGAGTCTTCGGAGAAGGGCGGGCTATAAATGGAATTAAAATAAAAAATAAAATAAAAAGTATTTCCTCGGGTCTCCAAACTGCCAAGGATGACCAGGCCCCTCTCATTGTCCTCAAAATCAAAATTATTTTACAGCCTATGTTGAAAAATAATTCAGTATTAAAATCCCACCCAACAATTGTGAGAAGAGGCAGCAGTAGAGAATGCATTATTTTTCATATTGTAAACATTGATGTATATGACCCATAGAAACCAAAGTTCTTTTGGAGTCCTCCATAATTTTTAAAAATTGGAAGTGTCCTAAGAGAAAAAAAGGTTAAGAAATCCTGAGACTAATTGAATTACAATACATTCAAGAATTATATAAATAAAAAAGAGAAATGGGACAATAAAATAAACCTTGTTGAAACATTCAGCATTATTTACTGAACTAAGCATTTGCCAATACAGTATAAAATAATGCAGTCAGCTTATATTTAAACAGGAAAACCAATTTCCCCCTGAATCCATCGTTCTAAGTTTGGAGCACAAAGGCACTAAATATTTGTCATACTAATTTTGCACATCTATTACTCCTTGTTTACATTTATTAACAGCTAGCAATTTTGTTACTTGCAACAACTGTATTTTTTTTAAAAAAGGCTGTTGCCTAATCTAATATGCAGTCAGGAGAAAATAATGCATTTATTTTGTAATAATATTGATTTGATTTGATTTGATTAAATTTATATGCCGCACTTTTCCCTGAGGACTCAGGGCGGCTGTCGGGCCCGGCACGCCCGACACCCGGCGAGGCTGCGGATCAACTCACCGAGCCCTGTAACCAGCTGCTGCCGTCTGCATTCAGCTCTCCCGGCGCCACAGCTTTCCAGCGGCCCGGGGGAGAGCGCGGCCGCCGAGATGGCCAAGCAGCCACCAGGGACTTCTGGCAGGCTGGTGAGGGGCCGAGGACGCCCGCAACCGGCCGCCACGTTTCCGCACCTTCTCAGCGGCCCGCGGAAGAGCGTCAGAATGTCCCAGCAGCCACCAGGGCCTCCTGGCAGGCCGGGGAGGAGCCGGGGACGTCCGCAGCCTGTCAGCAGCCAGGGGAGGTGCGCGGCTGCCAGGACTCCCAAACAGCCATCGGCCCGGTTGGTTTCCGGCGGCCTGGGGAACAGCGCACCAACATAACACTCCCCTGGGACCCTTCCCCCGCCGACTGACTGCTCTGAGGCATTTCCTGCTTCTTTGCCTGCCGAGGGGCTGCAAGACAAGCACCGACAGAGGACGGCCCGAGCTGTGCGGTTCGTGGTGGTTTGGGGACCTGTGGGGGGTGACGGGGGTGTGGGGGCTCAAGGATGTAAGGGGGCCTGTCTGGGCTGGGGGGTGGCTTGCTGGCTGCAGTGGTGGTGGGATGGGGACGGGGAGGGTACGTACCTGGCGAGCAGGATCCAAAGGGCGGAGGCCAAGGGGGGCGGTGTTTAAGTAGGGCGAGGGTTAATTAGGCTGTTAAGGGTGTGGTGATGGGTGTCAGCATCGCCGGCTATTTAGCAGCGTTGGTTGTGCTGTGCAATCAACGCTGACTTCATTTGTCTTCGGGTGAATGTTTATGAAGCGGAATAAACGTTGCTCAGGAGAACCAGATCTCGTTCCAGATGCATTCTTTCGTTTGCCTCGGTGGACAGGGCTGACAGCGGCTCACAACCATAAAAATTAAAACACATAAAGCAAAAAATTTAAAAAAAGAATTAAACAATAGATGTAATGATACAAGACAATTTAACCCAGTAAAAAGCCTAATTAAAAACCGTAGTCAGTCCAGGCCTGCTTGTTGGAACAACCAGGTCTTCAGGTCATGGCGGAAGGACCGAAGGTCAGGGGCCGTCCGCAGCTCCAGAGGGTCGGCGCGCCCACAGAGAAGGCTGTCCTCCTGGGGGTCGCCAGCTGGCATTGTCTGGCCGACGGCACCCTGAGGAGGCCAACTCTGTGGGAGCGAACCGGGCGATGGGAGGTTGACAATGGCAGCAGGTGGTCTCGCAAATACCCCAGGCCTAAGCCATGTAGGGCTTTAAAGGTTATTACCAGCACCTTGAATCACACTCAGAGGGTAACCGGAAGCCAATGCAGCTCATGCAGGAGTGGTGTAACATGAGAGTACCGAGATACTCCCATAAGCACCCACGCAGCTGCATTTTGCACCAGTTGAAGCCTCCGGGTGCTCTTCAAGGATAAACTGACAATGCAAGAGCATCTTCAATATTGTGCATGTATTTACTAGATTTTATCTGAAAATGTAGAACTTCTTAGACCTGAATATTTCAGAACAGTGATCACAGCAATGTTTCCTCTATTGTTTGGAGAAGTCAATTTTAAATTGTTCTTAAACTGCTTTTTAATTTATTTATTTATTTTATTACATTTATATACCGCCCTTTCCCAAAGGACTCAGGGCGGTTTACAGGGTGATTAAAAACAAAATAATAATAATAATAATAATAATAATAATAATAATAATAATAATAATAATAATAATAATAATAAACAACCTTTATTGTCAAAGTACAACATGTGTACATTGAGATTAGCTGAGCCTCCCCCCCCCCGTGCTCTCTCCCCCCAACACACAGCGACAACAAACCCTCCATCCTACCACACCATGTGAACCAACTACACCACACACCGGCCTCCCAAGTCAATTCTGCATAAGATTATGTCCCATTTAAAAGCCTAACAGCCCACAGATAAAAGCTATTTTTCAGCCTGTTGGTACGGCTGGCTATATTCCTATATCTCCTACCGGATGGTAGGAGAGTAAAGAGATACCGTCCAGGGTGTGATTCATCCCTGAGAATCTTCCTCACTCTTCCAAGGCAACGAGCCCTGGCGATGTCATCCAGTGGTGTCAGGGAACAGCCCACAATGTCTTGTGCTGTGCTCGCTACCCTCTGTAATACTTTCCTATCCGCGGCTGTCAGACCAGCATACCAAACCACAATACCATACGAGAGGACGCTCTCTATGGTAGACCGGTAAAAGAGGGTCATTAGCTGTTGTTCTACCCTGTTCTTCCGCAAGACGCTAAGAAAGTGAAGCCTCTGTTGGGCCTTTCTAGCCACCTGAGTTGTGTTAACTTTCCAGGTCAGATCTTCACAGAGGTAGACTCCCAGAAATTTAAAGGAGGAAACTCTCTCTACACAGTTCTCTCTAATAAATTGCTCTAGAAAAGTAACTTGGAGAGAGGGAGAGAGAGGGAGATGGAGAGGGAGGGAGAGGGAGGGAGGGAGAGAGAGAGATGTATAAGAGAGGAGTAAAAGACTCTAGAAACTACACTGCTAATTTTCATCAATTACATATAATTTTCTTTCATACCAATCAGATTTACTGAATTCATTTGATCAGGAAACTTTGTAGAACCATATTTCCAAATGTTATTATCAACAACAAATAAAGGCACGCTGTGATTAAACAATGCAACTGACTAAACAAAGAAATGCCAGGAATAATCTAAGAGTTGATCCTACCATTAAGCAGAGTGAAGCAGGTGCCATGGATAATACATGGTGAGTTGCAGCACTGCCAGATCCCCAACTGTTCCTCTAGAGACCCTGGACCATTCACCTCTTTTGACTGATTGTGAATCCTGAATCCCCTAACCTAGCCTACAAGAGATGGACAATCCCGATCCATTCCCAGCTGATAAAGAGAAATGATATCTATGATGAGTCTTACATAAACTCTGTGAACATGCACATTTTCTGACCAGTCAAAGGTTTCTATAGATGGTTAATTATAAGGAAATCTTGAAAATTTGAAGGACTGGGAAGCTGCTTTGCCAAAGTAGAGAATGAAACAGCCTGGAGTTTTGATATCCCTGTCCCTGAATGCCTTAACATTCAGAGCAAAATCTATCATGCTTGCAGTAGAAAATGGAATGATCAAGTCACTTATTATGCCCTCACATACAGTAATATGTATTCCAACATATCCCAAGGTGGGTTTTGTTTATAGAACTGGTGATTCAGTTACACATCAGAGAGAGTCTGAAAAACTCCACCAAGTAATTTAAAAGGTACTCCAGATGTCTTTTAAAAACTAGTCTCTGCCATTTCCCTGACTTGTATTTTCCTTGCTACAAAGGCTTCAATAGGCTATTGAAGGTGATAGTTAGGATCAGGCTTGTTCAGAGAGTATTACTTACAACATCCCCTCCCCTCCTGAGAATATGCTATTTGGATTATGAGCAGCTTAAGACACCTGGGTTGTTTATGTTAAAAGTGCCTTAACAGCAGACTTAATTGAAGCAGATAAGCATGGACGATATGTTATGATTGAGCTGTTGTTAGAAGGTAAAAAGACGCTTTTAGTTGGATTATATGCACCTAACCAACAACAAGCTGATTTTTTTAGCTTACTTCACACAAAGCTTACCCAGTTGGATTATAAATCTTTTATTTTTATGGGAGATTGGAATGGTGTTTTGGATGTACAGCTGGATAAGGCTGGAGCTTTTAAGCGCATTCCAAGTCATGCAAGACTGCCTAAATCTTTTTTTGAAATGAAGGATGACTTGGAATTACGAGATATTTGGCGTGAGAGACACTTCCAAGAGAAGGATTATACCTTTTATTCTGACAGACACCAATCTTTTTCGAGGATTGATTTTATTTTGTTGACTAATGACTTTTTTTTGAGAACTAAAAAGGTGAAGATTTGTGCTAGAACTATCTCTGACCACAGTCCAGTTTGGTTGGAGATTGATAAGGAGAAAAGAGACAGACGCTCGTGGCGTGTAAATGAGAATTTGTTTAGAAATCAGAAAAATGTGGAAGAATGTAAACAGCGGATGAAGGATTTTTTTGAGATTAATATGAATAAGGGTACCTCTATGGACATGGTTTGGGATGCTAGCAAGGCCTATATGAGAGGGGTGTTGATATATATGAACAATAGACATAGACGTGCAGTGGAAATTAGAAGGAAACAACTGGAGAATGAAATAAAGGAAAAAGAAAAGGCTTTGATTTTGAATCCAGAGGATGTGAAGATCAAGGAGGCTATTAGATTGCTAAGAGGACAATTTGATAAATTAATGGCAGATCAAGTGGCAACCAATCTGCGGTTTGCTAGGCACAATACTTTTTGCAACGCTAATAAACCAGGCAGATGGTTAGCTTATAGACTGAGGAAAAAGCAAAGGGCCTCTAATATAGATAAGATTGAGTATAAAGGAAGGGTTGTGTTTCAACAGAATCTTATTAAGGATGCTTTTGTGGATTTTTATTCGAAATTATATACTAAGGAGGAAATTAATATAAAAGATATTGATATATATTTGGAGAATGCTAGCATCCCGGTTCTTACGCAAGTACAAAAAGAGGGGATTAATCAACTGATTACAGAAGAAGAAATTTTTACAGCTATTAAGGAACTGAAGGTGGATAAAGCACCAGGCACTGATGGCTTGACTGCGGCCTATTATAAAAACTTGCAATTAGAGATGATAAAACCGTTAAAGGAATTGTTCCAGACAATCCAGAGGGGGGGAGAGGTGCCCCCGTCTTGGAGAACAGCTTTTATTTCTTTGATTCCGAAGGTAGACCAGGATGCTACTCAAGTTAAAAATTATAGACCGATATCGCTTTTAAATACAGACTATAAGATATTTGCTAAGGTCTTGGCTAATAGACTGATGAGGGTCCTGCAACAGGTGATTCATGGGGATCAAACGGGGTTTATTAGTGGTAGGCAAATGAAAAATAATGTGAGACATATAGTTGATGTGTTAGAGTTTTTGGAAAGGCACAACCAGATCTCTGCAGCGCTAATCTTTTTAGATGCTGAAAAGGCTTTTGATCAATTGAATTGGCAATTTTTGTTGAAAGTTTTAGATAAAATGGATTTTGGGGAAAATTTTCTGCAGCCGATTAGGGCATTATATCAAAAACAAACTGCCCGAATCATAGTTAACAATAGCTTGACAGCAGCATGTAATATTGAGAAGGGCACAAGGCAAGGGTGTCCGTTATCGCCCTTGTTATTTGTGTTAACGTTAGAGATACTATTGACCAAGATTCGGAATTCAGAAAAAATTAAGGGAATTCAAGTTGGAGATCAGGACTATAGATTGAGAGCATTTGCCGATGATCTGGTTGTTACAGTGACCCAGCCAGAGAACTCTGTTGTGGACCTGATGGAGATAATAACACAATATGGGAAAGTTTCTGGATTTAAAGTAAATATACAGAAAACTAAAATTTTGGCTAGAAATATGACAGTTTCACAGAAGGCTCTCTTAGAAGGATTAACTGGATTTTAGATTGTTAAAAGGGTTAAATATCTGGGGGTGATCTTGTCGCCCTCTAATACAAAGCTATATAAAAATAACTATGAAAAATTATGGGGGAAAATTCAAAAAGAATTGGAGAGTTGGCAAAAATTGCAATTGTCTTTGCTGGGACGGATTGCAGCAGTGAAAATGAATGTCCTGCCCAAATTTTTATTTTTATTTCAAATGATACCGATTCTTAAGAAAGATTCTAATTTGGAGGAATGACAGCGTGGTATCAATAAATTTGTCTGGGCAGGGAAAAAGCCACGAGTTAAACTTAAGATTATGCAGGATACTCGTGAGAGAGGTGGCCTTAAGCTGCCTAATTTGAAATTATATTATGAAGCTGCTGCATTAGTAGGAATAAGCGATTGGATTAATTTGACGCAATTGAGGTTATTAAATCTTGAGGGCCATGATCTGTTGTTTGGCTGGCATGCATATTTGTTGTATGATAAGAAGGTAGATACTGTGTTCAGGATGCATATTTTAAGACAGGCATTGCTGAGAGTTTGGAAGAAGTATAGGCATAAGTTAAGCAGCAAGATACCATTGTGGGCAATTCCAAAACACGCAATAGAAAATATACATGCTGGCTTTAAACATGATGTGACTACGTACAAGGAGATTTTAAGTTTGGAAAGGAATATTTGGTGCTTGAAATCATATAGCCTGTTGCGAGAAGAGAAGGTTGTCCAAACTTGGTTTCAATATATTCAGTTACGGGCCAGGTGGAAAGAAGACCAGAAAAATGGATTTACAATGACTGATGAAAATCTGATAAAGCAAATTAGAAACCAGGGACCAGCACATATTAAACGGATATATCTTGCATTGATAGAGATTGATTCAGAAACGGAGCTTGTTAAGGATTGCATGATAAAATGGGCCCAAAACATTCAGGAAGTTATTACAATGGACACGTGGGAGAAGATTTGGGTGAGGAATGTAAAATTTACTCAAGCTCAAAATTTAAGAGAGAACTTTTACAAAATGTTTTATAGATGGCATTTAGATCCCAAAAAGCTTGCAAGTATGTATCCGAAATACCAGCCTAAATGTTGGAGGTGTGGCGATGAAGATGCAACATATTTTCATATATGGTGGACATGTAAGAAGGTTAAGGCTTTTTGGATAAAAGTCTGGTGGAATATGCAGAAGATTTTTAAACGGAGGATAAAGTTTTGTCCGCAATTTTTTTTGTTGGGAATAATTGTTGACGCTACAGTTGTGGACTCTAAGCTGATGTTGAACTTAGTTACGGCAGCAAGACTTTTGATAGGTCAATATTGGAAGAAAGAGGAACTGCCGACTATAGAAGAATGGACTTTAAAGGTTTCCGACCTGGCAGAGATGGCGAAGATTTCAGCCTATTTGAAAGATCATTCGCAAGAACGTTATATTATGGAATGGAGAAAATGGATTGAGTTTATCCAGAATAAGTATAGGGTCAAGAAGTTTTATGTAGCATTCGAATGAGTCTTCTTTCGTTTCTCCTTCTTTTTTATTCTAGTTTTTTTATATATATTTATTATGGTTAAGGTGTGTTTTATCCTATATAAGCTAGAGAGTGATGGATTTTAGAATCTATAGTCTTTAGTATATGGTTGTTTATGATTGCTTTTTTATATACATATACCTTGTATTTAGCTCTGGGAAGTCGGGGGGGGGAGGGGGGGAGGGAGGAGGGGAGGGAGGGAGGTTGGGGGGAGGTAGGGGGGGTATAGGGAGGGGAAGGGGTTTTTTTTTTTTAACGGAAAACTGTACTTTAAAACTTTTCAATAAAAAAAAAAAAGACACCTGGGTCCCTCTGTGAGGGAGCTGGCTATTTTCCAAATGTGATAAATGAATAAAAATAAATATTTTGCAGATTGGCACATTTTATCTTTCCATATACAGAAATCAATGGAACATACCAGCCACCAGATACCAGAATGTTGTATGATTACAATGGACCAACAACAAGCTTATACTGAAGAGACATATGTTGCTATAGTAACAAATTCGGTTCGAATACTATTTTATTAGGATATCAGTAATAAAAGCTGGTTCTTTACCCTTTCAGAAAGCCTCACATCCCTGAATATATGAAGCATTTTAAAACAGGAGATTGAAGATCCCACCTTATATTTGGGGGTTGCCTTTATGAAAACATGAATTCCAACCCTAGTTTCTAGTGAGAATGGCATAAATAGATTCACTTCCAGTAAAGGTTGTGGTGAGATTATTTTATATACTACCCATCATCTACCTGAGCACTTAAGAAGTCCATGTATCTGCCTCAGGCCTATGTGGATCAGTCGCAATCTGCATCAGCTTGATGTCTTGTTCACCAAGGAGAGCCATTCTGTCTTAACAAAGAACCAACAGGACCCCAATTTATCTAAACTAGCCAAGAGGACCAGAAGCCTGTTTCCTATGCAAGGGAAGCAGCATGTCTGATATGTTCCAAACAAAAAAACTAAGATGCTGCTTTAGGAGACTTCGGTTAAATTTCCAGTCAAGCAAAAAATCCTATAAATCATTCACTTTTCAAATTTTCTGGCACATATATAAGCAAAGTCATTAAATTCAAATGAGCAAGAACACTAATCCTGACTTAGAGTTCCTAATTCAGCAACAGAACAAGCTACATTCATACTTTTTCAGAAGATCAGAGCACACCTTGTCTTAGAATCATAAATCCATTTATCTGAGAATAAGCTGGAGTGACATTAATACATATGCATGGGGTTGCATTGCTAATAACTCATGACCTAATAGCTGTAACAGAATTTTCTTTATGTGATATATGGTCTTTATTATTTTTATTATACCAGAGCCTTAAGCCCCAGACATATAAGTATTCTAATTTCCTAAGTATTGCATGAATATATCTGTCAATGACCAAAATTAAATAAAAAGTATGATAGTTTGAATGTGTAGTGCCAATAACATTTGCTTCAAACATTTTGATTTTTTAGCAGTTATACAGTAGATCTTCTCAGGTGAATATATATTTCTCACTAACTAAAGCAAATCTCCATAGCATTCATTTTCCACTAGGACAGGCTGTTAAGCTTGTTAAAACATAACTCAATCTGTCTCTCAAAAGTGACTCTTATAGCGCACTTTCTGCCTCTAACCAAGACCCATTGGATTTAGCTGTGTCCTATTAACTCTCCAATTCAGCAGTCACAATCCAGGATCATTCTGATGTTTGAGAGGGAAATCTGACATTGTATTTTCTTTCTCACATTCCTGAAAAGTTAGTGGCTTTTTGACATCAAGTTATTATGACTTTGAAAAGCCTTAAAAGCAGGCATGGTGAAGATTGGGTAAAAGTCAAAGTCAGGGAGATGTATTTTTTAAAAAAATAGAAAGACAATGCCACTTTCCCTTCTTCTGCATCCTTTCCCAATAGTAATTCCTTGTTTCTTACATTTCTCCCCTTCTTGTCACATTCCACCCTTAGCATTTCCATAGCCTGAATTTTTAGGAGCCACTCCGGATCACACCACTCAATAAACCAGCCTGCATAGCTGTGGTGCTAAAATTGAATTAGAAATCATAAATCACATGCATGAGGAAACATGTCACAGAGGTAACAGTTTGAAGTGACCTTGAAAATGAAGTTCGAGAATAACGAGCTATTTAATATTTGGATTTTAAAGGACTGACAAACCCTTTTTTAATTGCCACTGTTTTAGGTGAATTATATCATTCTGCTTCCAATAACCATAATGGGGGAACAACAAAGATTTATATCACTGTGATTTAGGTGGAAAAATTGCTGCTGAAGGTACATTGTCTTCCAGATAGTAAACAACAGCAGATTGGAAAATGCTAAAAAGATTTTTTTAAAATGTTTTATTTAAAAATGGTATAAAGGTAAAGGTAAAGGTTCCCCCGCACATGCGTGCTAGTTGTTTCCGACTCTAGGGGCCGGTGCTCATCTCTGTTTCAGAGCCGAAGAGCCAGCGCTTGTCCTAGTCATGCCGGCCACAAGAGCGAGCGCTTGTGGCCGGCATGACTAGACGCCAAAGGCGCACGGAACGCTGTTACCTTCCCACCGGAGTGGTCCCTATTTTTCTACTTGCATTTTTACGTGCTTTCGAACTGCTAGGTGGGCAGAAGCTGGGACGAGTAACAGGTGCTCACTCTGCTACGCGGCACTCGGGATTCGACCCGCCAAACTGCCGACCTTCTGATCGACAAGTTCAGCATCCTAACCCACTGAGCCACCGCGTCCCTGGTATACATTATTTTAAATTGACCACATAGTTAACTATAAAGCCTATTATTTAGAGTTAAAAATTGTTGCTTTCTTGCATTTAATTCCTGAAATGAATTCAAGAAGGAAGTTAATGGCCATCTGCCATAGAAGCTGGTTATCTGTTGCCTTCCTTCTCAGTGCTTTAGAACATGGTCACACTTATTTAGCTAACTTTGTGGGCTAAATTAATTAAGCCATTGCCTAAAATCTAATTATATTCTATAGCTCATGCCAGATCATCAGAGGAATTCTAACATCTATTCCAGTGGCTAGAAAATCAAAAGGAGCCTAGTACTACCTTTTTCAAATAACATATTTTTATTAAAGGCATAAGCTTAAGTAAAGTGGACTTATCCAATACATAATACACCTGATGGTGTGAGTTGCCACTTGCAAAATGTTTTGCCTTTTATTAAAATTTGTTAGTCAGAAATGGAGACTCCTCCTGATTTTGGGCTATCATAAGCTAACATGGCTTTCCTCCTACAACAGCTGGAAGGAATGGCTCTCCTCTGTTAGCACAGAGAGGCCCATTGTGAGAAGACCAACCTCCCTGGTAACCCCAGTTCTTACATAGGAAGTCCCATTAATCTAGATCTAGCACTGACAATGTTGTCAGAGGTGATGAACCCGTAGAATGTGGCCTTCTGGGGAGGATTGGTGGGACCTAGAAACCTTAAGAGTTGAAATAATTATTGCACAGTAAAATACATGTCTTCATGAATGTGTGCTTTATTTCATTTCAAGCTTCTGGTATCCTGAAATGGTTATGCTAGTTAAGAATACAAAAGGACAGAGTGTAGAACTGCAGTAATAATATTATACATGGTCTAGCTTAGGAGATTGGCTGCCACTATCAAGGGAAATAAACATGTTATAGAACTTTCAGAATGGTTTATTTGTCCATGTGGTGTAATGGCATCCACTCAAAGTATCTAGACCATGTGTGGTCACTAAACAATGGTCCACTCACAAGTGGAGGGGGAGAGGAAGGGTGTGTGTGTGCAGGGAGAGGAAATGTAGCAGCCCATATGGTGGAAATTATTTTATTTTCCTTGGCTTGTCTAATGTTAATAATTCTTGGTATTGTTAATAAAAGAAGGATATTCATAGGTGTGTTTGCACAACTCATCCAGGTTAGTGGAATATCTAGCAAATATATTTTTTCATAGGATGCAGAGTTTAGTTAATATTGACCTCACAGCTTAACATGTCCAGTCAACCTGGTTAGTGTACAGCTCTATGTATTATGAACATTATGAACATAAGTCTCTTCTCATAGAACTGATAGACCTGATCTAACAAAAACATCAAATTCAAAAGGCATAGCCTTTCCACTTTTATAATAAGTAAAGCTCATACCCTTTTCCAAATCATTATTAAAATCTTGGCTTGATGTTCTCTATATCAGCAGCAGTCTCATCTATAGGATAAAGAGAGAAAGAGAAAATAAAAAAGAGAATTATAAAAGATTGTAAACTTAGAACATATTCACTTGATGACGGACATAAAAGACATCTCCTATTATTTGACATCTTATAAAGTATTGGAGATATCTAAGATATCTTAGATATCTTACGAACAAAAGCAGCACAACTCATCAGCTCAGTTCTGGAGCTGGCAGCTGAGACCAGCCCATCCACTCAGAACACCCCCCCACCCAATCAGAACACACCCACCATTCAAAACACACTCCCACCCAATCAGAACACACTTGGTCCCCTACCCAATCAGAGCACACCTCCACAGAACACACCCCCTCTGGCAGTTTAAAAAAGAGGAACTAACAGCCACATGCTTCTCCCAGAAGAAGGAAGCTAAAGCCTGATGATGATGGATGAGACTCCGTCGAAACGTTGCGCCTACACCTTTAGTTCTACGCGGGGGAAAACCCGAAAAACCAAGGATCCACATACAGGCACCCGCGAAAACCTCAGAAAACATATATATATACATATATATATATATATATATATATTCAAAAATCTGTGTATGTGTGTGCATATAATCACACATAGTGATTTCATACACACATACATACATATATTTGTGTATGTGCATTCATTTTCCAATATTTTTCAAGATAGACTCAAATGCATGCAATGGATATATGTGTGCATATGTGTATGTGTACACACACATATATACATACATATAGACACACATATTTCCATTGCACACATATGATTCCATCTCAGGTGAAATATTACAGGGCAATATTTAGAAATATGTCATAGAAATAAAATAAACAATCTTTTTATTTATTATTTTGTTCAGGTATTGCTTTCATCTGGTAATCCAGTGGTTTTCAAACATCTTAATAATAAAATTATGTTTTTATTCTTCTTTTTTGTTACTCTACATATCATCTAAAACAGAGAATTTTTCCACCAATAGCATCTCAGCAATCTATCAATAATTTGGAATCTACTCATAAGCCCAAAGCAGCAAGAATGAGAACTTGTGAATGGAATTTTGCAGGCCCACTTTTGAGATGTCTGAGTGTTGTTGCAGCCAGAAGAATTTGTAATAGTAAAAACAGTGACAGCATAAAAGACAGAGGTGAACAAAGTGAACTGCCTTTTAATATTTCACTTTTAGTATCAATAGCAGCACTGCCTCAGAAGTTTCTCAGAAAATTCTGCTCGTCTGCATCTAGTTTGTTTTCCACAGCAATAACAGAGATGGATGGCAAGGGTCTAGAGGACCTCTTTTAATTAAAAAATAGTGCAGCAGGGTCTCTCCAAGGATCTATAAATATATTGTGGATAACACTTGGCTTTATGTGATGGAGACCATATCCTGTTATTTCAAAACTGAACTTTCAGATCATTCACTCTCCGTAAAGCTTCCCAAGGTTAAAAAAAAGGAAAAAGGATGATGCAGTATAGGATATTTTAAGGACAACTAAACTGCTCAGAGCATTATGAGAGGTTTAATACATTGTGGTAGATGCCTTAAATATTACTACAGAACAATTTTGGATTTTAACACATCAATTTTTTGAGAACCACAATTAATCATTGTAAAGAAGCTTTACAGAAAGCTTGGCAATGATGCAAACTTAGTGAAAACATATCAAATAAAAGTGTGAGAGCCAGGATTCTAGATTTTTCTCCCCCTTCAGAGAATTCAGTGAAGACTGCAGATTTTCTTAACTTTTCTTTAAAAAAAACCCTCTCACATAAATTTAGAGGTTTGAATACTTCTGCCTCAAAATAATAAATAAATAATTTTGGTGGTTGTAATTGGAGGGAGCTCTAGAGATTACAGAAAGTGGGATTCCACTTGTTAGTTACATACCTCTACCATAGAAATTATATTAGTTAGGATACTTTCATTCTAAATTTTATCTTAGATGGAACATAATAACTAAAGATTAATTGTATCTAACAAGTTATATCCAACAATATCTGGGGATTCAAGGTTGGCTAAGACTTTCTTAAGCCATATTTGCAAAATGAAATTTTATTGCCATCTTCGTGTGTGTGTGTGTGTGTGTGTGTGTGTGTGTTTGTTTGTGTCTGTGTGTGTCTGTGTGTCTGTGTATCTCTGTGTGTGTGCCTTCAAGTCATTGTTGATTTTTGGTTATGATCCTGGACTAATCACTGCAATTTTATTGGCAAGAGTCTGGAAGTTGTTTACCATTGTCTCCTTTGTAGGGCTGAAAGATTGACTTGACCCCAAATCACCCAATTGGCTTTGAGCCTAAAGGGGAATTAGAATGCCTAGTCTCCTGGTTTCTAGCCTTAACTTTTTTTAAAAAAATCTTCTAAGTATTATATAAGATGTAAGATACTGCACAGAATTTATCTACTGGAAGCATTTGATGCCCAAATATTAAGTAGAACAATATCCTGTGCCAAGAGGATAGCTTCAGGATGGCCATCATTACTGATTTTAACTTTATCAACTTGAAAACTTATCTTCTATTAGTGACATAGAACAACACTAAACTGCTATTATAAATAGTGGGAAGAGTTAAGCTGATAATGACTTGGTCAAGTGGTTTTGTAATTTAACTTAAACACTGTGGACAATCGGCAGAATTACTTGCGTGTGCTTATTATGCATTTTGATGTTTCACCACAGCCAAGGTCATTCTGTAAGTGACCAATGGCAGAAATACTTCAACAGTAATATGATTCCAGCTAGTACCGATACTTAACCTTCTTATTTAACTAGAAAACACCATGTCAACTGAAAATATATTGATGAAACATGTTGGGTTGGGGGAAAATGCCTTGAGGAGGAGTGGGGAGGGGAAAAGTCATCACTATATTCCCTTAATCAAAGATTTCATCCAAAGCATTTTGCTCAAATAAATCATGGCATTAGGATTTAGTTACACTAAAGAGTTATATTAGTTAATTAGTTAATATAACTAAGTAGTTACATTAATTAATACAAAGCCAATGGAAATTTTTTACAAAATGCATTATCTTCAGCCATTTCATCACAGCTTGAGGAACTACTCATCTAAGAAGAGTTAGAAGTGCTGATGGATTGAAGCCTACATAGAGTGATCATGACAGGAGAAAATGCCAATTTTATGCAGACACACATATCCTTCATTTCAGATTACTCACTAGTTCTAATGAAGAATGCATATATAAAAGGAGCAAGGCTTCAATCATGCAGCCATGGATGTGATCTTGACTTTTTGACACCTCCTCTCCCCAATGTTCTCATGCATGGGCTTAGCCCTATTATATACTCATACAGTAGGTCAGCATATACACATACTGTTTTGAAGGTAACATATTGTATACTAGATTACTACATCATGACAACATAATAGTATTCCTGAATTATAGAAGATAGGATACCTAAAACTAAGGTGGGGAAAATGAACTTTTTGCTCTTTCTTTGAATATCCTGTTCCATTGCTAAACTGATTTTAGAGTTTACTAGACAATCCATGACCACTTGGGCCATCGTTTCAGAGATATTTCCTCATAGGCAGGCAAAATATCAGTGGAGGTGGGAGCAACTACCAACTTCCTGCTGGCTTCCATATTGAATTTCCTTGTGGGAAACTGGCAATGAGCATTAGAAATCTCCCTTTCCCTTCCCCTCCTCTTTCCTTCCCTTACCAGCAGGCGGATACATGGCTGCTGTTGTATGTGCAAGGGAGCAAAGGATCGTGCAAATGACCAGGAAGCTGTCAGGGAATGTTGAAAATGAGAATCATAATGACTGCAGCAACCCGGCAGCAGTGAAACAATCATAACTTTCCCAAATATTCCCTCGGTGGCAATGGGATCCTATAAGTTAGCCCACTTGTGGTTGAAAACATTTTGCTCTATGGTGCACCATTTTGCAAGTTAAATGTTATAGATGTGAGAGTTTTAATGGTAGATAAGTTGGTTATAGACATTCAGGGACACTTATATAAACCTGGTGATTGTAGTAAGAGCAGAAGAATCTGGGAATATTAATCTGTGTTTTTCAATAACTATTTTTTGCTTGTTTTCAGTTATGTTTTTAAAATATCATTTGACAAGGGCTCTAGGCCAAAATAAATGCACTATAGGAATCAGCCACTTAAATTCATTGGGGTTAATCTGTCTCATTTATTTTATGGCAGCACTTCAGGATTAGTTATAAACTATAGCTTCCTCCATATTCCACAAAGACAATTTTAAGAAGGCAGTTTCAGTTTCAGTTTTATTAAATTTTTATACCGCCCTTCTCCCTAGGGACTCAGGGCGGTGAACAGGGCAAATGATAAAAGTACAAAACTACAAAAGTTAAAATAGAATTAAATTAATGCCCAAGATAAAACAGTAAAATATACAAATATTTAAAAACCCAAATTAACTCCCCATCAGGCCAGGCCAGCTTGTTCAAACAGGTGGGTCTTTAACCCGCGCCGGAAGGAGCGGAGATCTGGTGCCATCCGGAGCTCCACCGGCAGTTGATTCCATAAGGCCGGGGCGCCCACAGAGAAGGCCCTCCCCCTGGGGGCCACCAGCCGGCATTCTCTGACTGGAGGCACCCTGAGGAGGCCCTCTCTGTGGGAACGCACAGGGCGGAGGGGGGTTGACGCCGGCAGCAGGTGGTCCCCGAGGTATTCCGGACCCATGCCATGTAGGGACTTAAAAACCATCACTAAGACCTTGAACCTCACCCGGAAGACAACTGGTAACCAATGTAGCTCGCGGAGTAAAGGTGTAACATGGGAGTACCGGGAAACTCCCAAGACAACTCTCGCGGCCGCATTCTGTACCAGTTGGAGCTTCCGAGTGGTCTTCAAGGGAAGCCCCATGTAGAGAGCATTACAGTAGTCAAGGCGAGAGGTCACGAGCGCATGAGTGACCGTACACAGGGCATCCCGGTCCAGATAGGGCCGCAACTGGCGCACCAGGCGAACCTGGGCGAAAGCCCCCCTAGTCACAGCTGCTACATGATCTTCCAAGGTAAGTCGTGAATCTAGGAGGACTCCCAAGTTGCGAGCCCTATCCACGGGGGGTAACAACTCACCCCCCATAGAAAGGGATGGAACAATTTGAATGTCCCGGGATGCCGGAATGTACAGCCACTCAGTCTTGTCCGGGTTGAGTTGAAGTCTGTTCCTCCCCATCCAGACCCGAACCGCCTCCAGGCAACGGGACATCACAGCGAGGGCATCACTGGGGTGGTTTGGGGTAGAAATAAAAAGTTGAGTATCATCAGCATATTGATGATACCCAACTCCAAAACCACGAATGATCTCACCCAGCGGTTTCATGTAGATGTTGAACAGGAGAGGCGAGAGAACCGACCCCTGAGGAACTCCACAAACGAGAGACCTAGGGGCCGATCTCTGCCCACCTGCCAACACCGACTGCGAACGTCCCAGGAGATAGGAGGAGAACCACCGAAAAACTGTGCCTCCCACTCCCAATCCCCTGAGACGCCGCAGCAGGATACCATGGTCGATGGTATCGAAAGCCGCTGAGAGGTCTAATAGGACTAGGACAGAGGAACATCCCCTATCCCGAGCCCTCCAGAGATCATTCACCAGAGCGACCAATGCCGTCTCCGTGCTGTACCCGGGCCTGAAACCCGATTGGTACGGGTCCAGATAATCCGCTTCATCCAGGACCAGAGGGAGCTGATGCGCCACCACACTCTCAACAACCTTCGCAAGAAAGCGAAGGTTGGAGACTGGACGAAAGTTGTTCAACACAGCTGGGTCCAAGGCAGGCTTCTTGAGGAGGGGTCTCACCACCGCCTCCTTCAAGACGGTGGGGAAATTACCCTCACTCAAAGAAGCAGATATCACCGCCTGGAACCAGCCTCGTGTCCTCTCCCTAGCTGCATAAACCAGCCAGGAAGGGCACGGGTCCAATAAACATGTGGTGGAGCTCAGCCTCCCCATAATCCTGTCCACTTCATCAGGGGTCACAGAATCAAACTCCTCCCAGATAACATTGACAAGACCGCCCGTGTCCTGATCGTCAGACTCTGCCCAGCTGGAGTCCAAACCGGTCCGAATCCGAGCGATTTTGTCCGACAGATGCTGACCAAACTCCTCGGCACGACCCTGTAAGGGATCCCCCCTCACCTCCTGATTAAGAAGTGAGCGAGTCACCCTAAACAGGGCGGCCGGGCGATTATCTGCGGACGCGATGAGGGTGGAGAAGTAATTACACCTCGCCACCCTCATCGCAGCGAGATAAGACCTAATATAGGTTCTTAACCGCAATCGGTCGGATTCGGATCGGCTGGACCTCCAGCAGCTCTCTAGGCCCCGTTTCCGACGCTTCATCTCCCGGAGCTCCGCGGAGAACCATGGAGCTCGTTGGGATCTGCGCCGGGTCAGGGGCCGCAAGGGTACAACTCGGTCCAGTGCCTCAGTGGCTGCCCTTTCCCAGGCTTCCACTAAGGCATCCGCCGAGTTGTGAGCGACGGAAGCAGGTGGGGATCCCAGCGCTGCCTGGAACCCATCAGGGTCCATTAAGCGCCTGGGGCGGTACCATCTAATTGGTTCCGTATCCCCACGGCGGGGGGTGGTAAAACGGAAGACCAGCCGCAGGAGGTGATGATCCGTCCATGACAGGGGCATGATAAATGGAGAGCCCCCACCAAGATCATCCAGCCATCGTCCAGATAAAAAAACTAGGTCCAGGGTGTGGCCTCCCTCATGAGTTGGTTCAGAAATTACCTGCGTCAGGTCCATGGCCGTCATGGAAGCCATGAACTCCCGAGCCAACTCAGATGACCCTCCCAGGGATGGTAGATTGAAGTCACCCAAAACTAAAAGTTTGGGGAACTCAATCACCAAACCGGAGAGGACATCGAGTAGCTCAGGCAGGGCTGCCGCTGTGTGACTAGGCGAAACGTACACCAGCAGCAAGCCCAACTGCGCCCCCGAACCAAACCTCAAAAAGAGAGACTCACACCCGACTATCTGAGGGACGGTGGTCTCCCGCGGACATAAGGTCTCCCTGATAACTACCGCCACTCCCCCACCCCTACCATGAGCCCGGGGCCGGTGTAACGCTCGAAAACCTGGTGGGCAAAGATCAACCAAAGGGACCCCACCCTCTGGGCCCAACCAGGTTTCGGTAATACAAGCCAGGTCCGCATGCTCACCCTCCACCAGATCCCGCACAAGGGGAGCCTTATTAACCACGGACCTGGCATTCAGGTACACCAGCCGGAGCTCAGGAGGCTGCGCATCCTCGCTCCCGGCACCTCGGGGAAGAAACAGAGGGTCGGAGCGCCTCACAAGGAGGAGAAGAAAAGGAGGAGAAGAAAAAAAGAAAGAACAGTATGGAGGATTTAAGAAAGAATGGCTGTACATTTAATTCTCTGTACATTATTATGCATAGGATATGTGTTTTCAATATGACCACCATTAAAAAAAAATCTTGCACTGACTTCCTACCCTGAGTGTTATGCATGCTGGTGTATTTTGTGCATTACTCTATGGGGATAGCCTTGAGAAATACCTCGTTTCTGTTGTCCATAAAGTGGAATACAGCTAGCAGAGGAAAAATTGTTATTTCAAAAATACTTTGTGAGAGTTTCTATTTCTCTAATCTCCATGGAGGAAAAGGCGTAAGAATAGTTCTGCAGCTATTACCTTAAGCACAAATGTGAGAACACTGAAAACAGCAGTGTGAAATGTTAAAACAAAATCCCATGACACCATATGGAATGTCAACATTCTTCACTGAGTATATGAGATTAATTGAAGGCCAGATTATCTGGGATGAATTCTAGATCGCATCTTTCAGAAGGATAGTCAAGCTGCTTCAGCTTCTCAGGCCTATTTTGCCATATTAACAGTTTAAACACATCCAGATTTTTTGTTCTTTTCATTCACTTACTTGTGTACTTTTAATATTAAAGAGACTGATTTAATGTGTTCAGGAAAGAGTCTTATAGCTCTGGATTGGAAGTCTCTGATATACCATGAAATCCTATAATGGCCTTTATATATATCTTTCAACATTTTATAGGCAACATGACTACTTGACCCAATTGAGTGGAGTGGGTTGAGAGGGGGTTCCAGTTTTGGTTGATATCCTTTTAACAAATTCTTTGTGATGCTTTTCACGATGCAAGTATAGGACTGTAGCCTTAAATTAGCATTCATTGTCTTATTGATTGTAAAACCTTTCCATCTACAAAGGTTGCTATACAGTGACAGGTTGCAGTGATAGGTATGGACAAACAGCTGTAGTAGCAGTAATTAAGCTATGAGCGCAAGGATGGTAATCATCGTCCTCTCCCTCACTCATAAGCTACATGTTCACAAAGTCTTCATCCCTGTAACTCTTCCCTCAGACAGACTTATATCCCCCCATCTGCAGAAGGAAATATACTTTCTTTCCTTCTTCGCTCTTATGGGTGGTCAGCATTTTGTCTGTAAAGCAACGGAGGTAATAAATTGTCACTACTACTACTATTATTATTATAACATTCCCTTGGGAGATCAAGGAAGCCAGTCCTAATTTTATTCCCACCATGTAACCCCAATATTCTCCTTTCAGTGTCTCCTTCCCTTTCCAAAACAGCCACATATATACGATTTTGCTGAATTTTTCATTATTAGTGCCTCTTTAATGTTTATTGTACTTTACATAAAATTTTAATTCCCCTGGCTGATTAACATCCTCATGTTAGTGAATGATTGCAGTTCCACTGATGCATGTTCTGAATTTTTTTTAGTTCTTTAATAAGCAAGCTACTATCTTTCAGAACATTGTTTGTGGATTTTCAAGGATATTTAATTCTCCTTAAGCACCCATGGTTCAAAATCACAAGATCCTACATGTGTGGGATCAATTTACTTACATGTGATGCATATTCATCTATTGCACATAAAATATAATTTTTGTAACAAAAGCATTCCTGCTTGAAAAGATCCAGTCAGTGGAAACTCATGATCAATAATGGTTCCTCCTGTTCAACTGTTCTTAAGAACAATTAAGTTTTTCCCCCCTTAACATTAAATAAGCAACTACTTTCCTGTAACATCCTTTGTTATCTTATCCTCTTTCTTAAGCACTCCTTTTATCACATCTTTTTGTTTTTTTAATCTTAGAAATCTTTAGACTCCCCTATAAAATGAAATGCGGTCACTTCCTTCTCCAACCTTCTTACTTTTTCTTCAAGCACCACTACACAGATGCACTTTCTGAAAATATATGGTAGGTTGTTTTCGGGCAAGAATTACAAACATTATAAGTCATGACTATAGAATCATTTCAGTGCATCTTCACTTTGGTTTCTTAAGGTATCACTAACAGAAGCACTTTTATTTCTGTTTCAAGTCATCAGGTTTTCCAAGTTCTTATGTTAGAGAGGAAATTTGATAGAAATCCTCTGTCTTCTTCTTCTCTAGACTCTGCTGTGAGAAGAGTTCTCATAAGACACAGTAGTCTCTGCCAAAATCATTACTAAAAGCCAACATGGGTTTGTCAAAAACAGATCATGCCAGACAAATCTTATTGCATTCTTTGACCAAGTGACAAAATTAGTGGATCAGAGGAATGCTGTGGTTGTAATTTACTTGGACTTCAGTAAGGCATTTGATAAAGTAGATCACAAACTACTACTTGATAAGATAGAAAAATGAGGGTTAGACAGCATCACCACCAGATGGATTTGTAGCTGGCTGACAGGCCGTACCCAGCGTGTGGTCCTCAATGGAACTGCATCTACATGGAGGGAAGTGTGTAGTGGGGTGCCCCAGGGCTCTGTTCTGGGCCCAGTGCTCTTCAACATCTTCATTAACAATTTGGATGAAGGGATAGATGGGGAACTCATCAAATTTGCAGACGACACCAAGCTGGCAGGAATAGCCAATACTCCAGAAGACAGGTTTAAGATACAGGAGGATCTGGACAGACTTGAACACTGGGCGCTATCTAACAAAATGAAATTCAATGGTGAAAAAAATAAGGTTCTACATTTAGTCAAGAAAAAATAAATGTACAGGTATAGTATAGGGGTACCCTGCTCAATAGTAGTAACTGTGAGAGGGATCTCGGAGTCCTAGTAGACAATCACTTCACTATGAGCCAGCAGTGTGCTGCAGCTGCCAAAAAAGCCAACACAGTGCTAGGCTACATTAACAGAGGGATAGAATCAAGATCACGTGAAGTATTAATACCACTTTACAATGCCTTGGTAAGGCCACACTTGGAATACTGCATCCAGTTTTGGTCACCATGATGTAAAAAAGATGTTGAGACTCTGGAAAGAGTACAGAGAAGAACAACAAAGATGACTAGGGGACTGGAGGCTAAAACATATAAGGAACGGCTACTGGAATTGGGTATGTCTAGTTTAATGAAGAGAAGTACTAGGGGTGACATGATAGCAGTGTTACAATATCTCAGGGGCTGCCACAAAGAAGAGGGAGTCAAGCTATTCTCCAAAGCGCCCGAAGGCAGGACAAGAAGCAATGGATGGAAACTAATCAAGGAGAGAAGCAACCTAGAACTAAGGAGAAACTTCCTGACAGTTAGAACAACTAACCAGTGGAACAACCTGCCTCCAGAAGCTGTGAATGCTCCAACACTGGAAGTTTTTAAGAAGAAACTGGACAGCCACTTGTCTGAAATGGTATAGGGTTTCCTGCCTGAGCAGGGGGCTGGACTAGATGAGCTCCAAGGTCCCTTTCAACTTTACTATTATGATTATGTTGATAAAGATCACCACCAATAATTTGAATTGTGCCCAGAACTGACAACCATTGAAGTCTTTGCTACAAAAGATAAAAAGTGGTCCCATAAGCATGAGCTGGCATAATTGCCACAGCCTGGAACAAATGCACATCACATATTATCATGTCCCAGGATAATGAGTATGAAATGTTGCCACAGATCTCTAAATCCCCCACTAGGAATAATTGGGTATATTCAGCCAGCTATGGTTGGCATTATAGAATGATTGAAAGGAAACAATTCAATGTTAGAATACACATTGATCTCTTGTGCCCATGTTTAAAAATGCTTCTAATCAACATAAATAATTATTCCTTAATTATGAAAATTAATTGCAGAAAAATCTCCACAATTACTAACCTAATTTGATTAACCCATCACTGAAAAAGCATGCCATTTTTCTAAGGTTTGAAGTCTTTTCTTAGAGGAATAGATGCGTAGATATTGTTGCAGAAGAAATGCAAGAACACTTAAGGCAAAATAAGAGACAGTTCAGGGTAGAGAAAGGAGAAGAAGGCCCAAGAAGAGAGTCAACCAATTTTGAGTCTATTTAGTGTAATAGGGGTCAGAGGGAATCTGTCAAGCTTTCAAGATTCTGTTATTACTATATCCCACAACAGTGTCTGTAAACCTTGGTAACTTTTAAGAGGTGTGAACTTCATCTCCTAGAATTCCCCAGCCAGAATTCTGGAGAATTCTGGAAGCCTAAGTTCATACATCTTAAAGTTGCCAAAGTTCAGAAACACAGCCCTACCATAAAGTAGCATGCCTGTAATCCTTGCAATGTTTTCTGACTTGGCTTACTTTGAAGACCTGACTGGCAGCAATGACTTGTTGATATGGGTGGATTGCCAGCCTTTGACTTAATCTTTGCACAACAAGTACTTTCAAGCAATATAGTCCAGGTTTTTACAATAGCTATATTTATAACTTCACTTCCAGAGGCTCTTCTCCTCTGTTTCCCCTTTTTCATTGCGATGCTTTCAATTTTAAGGTTAGGTAGATCCTTTAATGCTCTTAAATGTATTTGTATTTTTTATTTTGTTCCTTAGTTTAGCCTAATACTATAAATAATGTTTTAAAAGGCACTTATAGGCTGATTTAGATGGAAAACCTAGCCAAATCTTTACTATGAATGTATTTATTCATTAAAATATTTTAGACCACTTTTAATGATAAAATTTATTATTAGTCATATACGTCTAACTGTTTTAAGTGAGCTTCTTAAATATTAGCTGTCATTTGTTATTAAATTAATTTTAGCTATATTATGGCATTTCTGAATTGAAATTTGATTATACCATGCAAATTCACTCTTTTCATTCTTTGGAAAATTCTTTTTCACAGAGCCCTTCCAGTCTGATGTACTCAGTTTTCTATTTAACTAATTTTTAGATGTATGGACTATTAGCCAATGAATTCAGTCATCAACTGCTAAGTGCTACCAGAGCTTCTAAAGAGCATCCACTTTGCTCCTGGCTTGACATTTCGAATCATTCAGAGTCACCTTCAAAGGAAAATAAACCACCACAATGCAAATTATTCAAACTATCACTTTAGATTCGTCCTGCACCTGATATAGATTTTCCAAGATCAGAACACCAAATATATGGCTCAGCCAAACTGAAGGTCAAATATCACATTTGGCTGAAAGAGGAAATCTTTTTTGGACTGAAAGTGTTTGGCATTTTGAGAACATGCAGTAGGAATATTCTCAAAACAGTTGCCAAATAATTTAATTTAGTTATAGTTAACTTATTCTAATTGATGCTCATCAACACTGGAAATAACTTGCTTGGGAAGAAAATGGATAAATGTATTAAATAAAAAATGGAATACTTTGATGGACTAATTAATATTCTTCATCATTTGAAACATGGAAGTCTTACAATATATTCCTAATTTTGAAATTTCAAGAACTAAGATTAATCACATGAAATATTAATACCACTCTATCATGCCTTGGTAAGACCACACTTGGAATATTGCATCCAGTTTTGGTCACTACAATGTAAAAAGGATGTTGAGACTCTAGAACAGGGGTAGGCAACTTTGGCTCTTTTATGACTCATGGACTTCAACTCCCAAAATTCCTGAGCCAGCATGGCTCAGCATGGAAACTTCTTCCTTTCTCCTCAGTATGGCTGGCTCAGGAATTCTGGGAGTTGAAGTCCACGAGTCATAAAAGAGCCAAGGTTGCCTACCCCTGCTCTAGAAAGAGTAGAGAGAAGAAAAACAATGATTAGAGACTAAAACATATAAAGAATGGTTGCTGGAATTGTCTAATTTAATGAAGAGAAGGATGAGGGGTGATATGATAGCAGTGTTCCAATATCTCAGGGGTTGCCGCAAAGAAGAGGGTGTCAAGCCATTCTCCAAATCATCTGAAGGCAGGACAAGAAGGAATGGATGGAAACTAATCAAGGAGAGAAGCAACCTAGAACTAAGGAGAATTTTCATGACAGTAAGAACAATTAATCAGTGGAACAAGTTGCCTGCAGAAGCTCCAAGACTGAAAGTTTTAAGAAGAGATTGGACAACCTTTATCTGAAATGGTATAGAGTTTCCTGCCTGAGCAGGGGGTTGGACTAGAAGACCTCCAAGGTTCCTTCCAACTGTTATTCGGTAAATCTAGAGAATTTTCTAATTATTTTAGCATTAATCTAAGGTATGAACACATAAGGGATGCGGTGGCTCAGTGGGTTAGGACGCTGAGCTTGTCAATCAGATGGTCAGCAGTTTGGCGGGTTGAATCCCGAGTGCCGAATAACAGAGTGAGCGCCTGTTACTCGTCCCAGCTTCTGCCAACCTAGCAGTTTGAAAGCACATAAAAATGCAAGTAGAAAAATAGGGACCACTACGGTGGGAAGGTAACAGCGTTCCGTGTGCCTTTGGTGTCTAGTCATCCCGGCCACATGACCACGGAGACGTCCTCAGAGAAGCACTGGATCTTCGGCTTTGAAATGGAGATGAGCACCGACCCCTAGAGTTGGAAACGACTAGCACGCATGTGCGGGGGAACCTTTACCTTTACCTTTTTAAGGTATGAACAAAATTAAAAGGATGGCCTAATCCAGCCATCTATCACACTGCACCAAAGACAGTATATTAATAGACACTGTCCCAAAGATGCTTTTTCATGAGGTAAGTGGACTTTCTTGCTTTTTAAATGTCTTCAAAGAAACACAAGAAAGTCCAGTTGCCTTCTGAAAAAACATCTTTGGGACAACTATGACTTGGATGACTGAGAATCTCCATGGATATTAATAGACACTCATAGACAAAGGGATCATCAAGAAAAGTTTTTGCCCAGGACCTCTTCAAAACTGGGAACCTAGTTTACATGAGGACTAAAGAAACAATTGAATTCAAATGCTTCACAATAGTCTATCAGACTAAGCTATAATGTATTTGGTTGTCCAAAGTCTTTGGTTGTGCATAACTTAATTCATAATTAACAATGTGAACTAAGTCCCTATGTTATGTGATTTGGTAAATGGCTTGCCATTATGAATAAATCTAGCTATGTGTATAAACAAATTATAGCTTTAAACACTGACTTAGTACAGGCAGTATTACAGATAGCAGTCTACAAGGTCTTTCAATAGAGGCAAGGCAATCAAATGTGCCCACCTTATTTCCAAAGGAATATGTACGACATGTATATGTAGGGTTGTTTCATCTTTTCACAACCTAAATATCATAAAATCCAACAAGACTCCAAAGAAATAACCCCACTGGAGGCTACTGAACAAGTGGAAATGAAAATAGATATTCTATGTGCATTTTAAATTAAAGTATGGAGAGTTTTAAAAATGATCAAATCTCATAAACTCAAAGTAGCCACAGTAATATTTCTTTAATCAAGAAATTATTTAAGGAATATGAAATATCTTCAAAGCAGTGACTTCAGGTTTAATAAATATTAAGATGAAAAGCTTACAAAAATATCCTTAGCAATTAGATTATCTGCATGGGAAGTTTTCTTTAATAGAGAAATTATTCGCCTGGTTTCAAATGTGTTAAAAAGTCGAAAGAAGTTTTGAGAATGAAGTTTCTGAACAGAATGCAGTCTTGAAAATAATTGAATAAATCATTTTTTCAATAAACCCATCTAATATTTCATAATAGCAATAGCATTGAGACTTATATACCACTTCATAGTGCTTTGCAGCCCTCTCTTAGCAGTTTAAAGAGTCAGCATATTGCCCCCAATAATCTGGGTCGTCATTTTACCAACCTCAGACTTATGGAAGGCTGAGTCAACCTTGAGCTGGTTAGAACTGAACTGCCAAACCACAGTCAGGTAGCAGTCAGCAGAAGTAGCCACCCATAGGAGCTGTTCCAACTAATTGTAGAAAAGTGTATCTATAATTACTGCAAGATTCAAACTGAACTGGAAATCATATGATTTGATTAAAATCTGAATTTTATTTATTTTTACTATCACAATTTCTTTAGAGTTATAGCAAAATTGTTGAATTTATTTTTTAAAAGAATTTGATGAAGTGTAGATGCTTTCCATGAGGTGAAACTTACAACAAAAAAAGATGAATAATGTTTTGTGAAAAAGCATTAAAAAAGACTATGCTTATTTTCTTAGTTCTTTTGAGGAGAAAATTGAATGAAAACTATAATATCTATATCCTAGAGGAAGTCCTAGACACTTGTAAGGTAGTCAGATGAAAATTACATTCAATGAAACCCAATTCCTGGTGACTTGTAGTGAAATATAGTCCAGAGACGCCGGAGGGAGGGGCTCCCTCACAGAAAGCAAGGTAGACACACACACATACCCAAGCAGTTCGCAGGTTATGTAATAGTTATGCAGATTGTTGCTTTAGTTTGACTTTAGTGTAATTGTCTTGACAACGATACTAAGTGAATTGCTGCGACCTCCTCCTCCCTCTCCCCTCCCTCCTCCTCTTCCTCCTCTTCCTCCTCCTCTTCCTCTTCCTCTTCCTCTTCCTCTTCTCCTGCCTCCACCTCCGCCTCTGCCTTTCTTGAGTAGTCTAAACTCCTAGAATTTTCTGGTCATCTCCATCCAAGAACTGATCAAATTCTGCTTGACTTTGGATGAATTGACACTACTCAAACCATAGTTTGGATCAATAAATACAGCAACTTTTAGGGATGGAGAGTGCTCACATTCTTGAAAAAGACGGATAATTTCCTCTTCTTCCTTTGCATTTTATGCATATGTACAATGTACATATAAAATAATAATAATAATAATAAAGTTGGAAGGTACCTTAGAGGTCATCTAGTCCAACCCCCTGCTCAGGCAGGAAACCCTATACCATTTCGGACAAATGGCTGTCCAGTCTCTTCTTAAAAACTTCCAGTGTTGGAGCATTCACAGCTTCTGGAGGCAGGTTGTTCCACTGGTTAATTGTTCTAACTGTCGGGAAGTTTCTCCTTAGTTCTAGGTTGCTTCTCTCCTTGATTAATGGCATACATTATAGAAATGTTGCTAGACAAGAAACATTTAAGCTTCCTAATAAATTACCAATGGCTCTTTTCAATCTCAATTGCTTTTCCCCCCTCAAATTGCAATGTGAGTTTGTAGCTTTATGCATTTGAAATAACTCCATTTTTATAAGTAACAACAGCAAGTTTGCAGAAATATTCATGCAGATCTATAATAGTTCACAACAGTTAAATAGGCTTGACTGGACTTCATTTGCTGCAATCTACAGAAGTAGCCAACTAATATATAATGTCACAGAAACAAAGAACCCCCTGAAGGTTTAGCAAAACAAGCAAGCCTGACTTGCTTATCTTTTATTATACTTCTGATTTTCCAGTGCTTGATCTCCTTTCTTTGCCTTGATGCTACATTGCCTTGTCTTTGAAATTTTATTTCCCCTGTCATTAAATGATAAAGAGAAGCTTCAGCAAATCTAACAAGACACAGGAAACAGGACTGTGCTGGGCTTTTTCTTCATTATATCCATTTTAAGTTATAGGGTTTTCTTAATACATTAATCACCAATATTTGTATATTATTTATAATAAAGTAATTCTTTATGTCTCTCCATGTACAGAAAATAAAAAGTATACATGAAGATGTCAAAAAAGTACAGTAAGAATGATTGTTGGGGGCAATAAGCTGACTTTGTAATAATGCCGCTTGGGGAGGGGGGCGAAAGCCCTAATAAGCAGGCATATACATAGAATGAAGGCTATTGCTAAGCACATTGATTTGTGCTTCTTAGATTGCAAGCTGCCCTTAGTCTTCGGAGAAGGGCGGGATATAAATGGGATTAAAATTAAAAAAAAAGAATGATCAAGTGCTTGATATAAAATCTCATGAAAAGAGAAAGAAATGATTTAGCCTTTAGAATAGAATTACTTGATATGGTAATATTTTTCAAATAAAGTATAGTATAGAATAAAAAAATCTATTTTCCATCATTCAAAAGAGCAGGACATGAAACAAAGAGTTCAAGTATAGGGAAATGGGGTCTGATTGACTATTGTGGAAAAATTCTAATAATAACAGTTCAACAGTGGAACCAATTACCAAGAGCAGTGATAGGTTCGCCTTTGCTGGTTATGTTCAGGTGTAAGCTATAATTTGGATTCCAGCACTAGAGTGGGAGTTGGAGTTCATATTTTATTGGCAGTAGTACCACCACTTCTATCCATTTCTCAGACTTGAATATATTAGGGCTTTCTCATATCTATTATGGGATAAACATGCTCCAACCACCTGTATTTTCCCCCATATCCTCAAAATTTTGCTTTTAGCAAGGCCTCATCCATAGCTTAACCTTAACTCATCCTTAGCTGATCCAGAATTATGCCAAAATTGTACTGAAAACAAGCCTGAACAACAGCTGACCAGCAAGGGGATGTTCTGCCTTCTCTTGCTGCTTCACCATGCAGACCCTCCATCCACCCAGCTCCCAAAAATTAAGAGAGGTCATTTGTTAGGCTCCTTTACAAGTAAAATGGGAAAAACACTAGCGGAAAGCCAGGAGTGAGTGTTGACAATTGGCTAAACCTGCTCATTAAACCATTAGCAAAACATGTCTCGTTTTTAAGGTAAGTGATTGCTAGATGCTTTCTGGTTAGTTAGTTAGTTAGATATTCGAGGAGAGGGAAGCCATCAGAAATAAAACTTGCTGTTAATCCACTAATTCCTGTGCTTAGCATGTACTGCATGCAGTAAATAAGGATACCCTTATTTGGCAGCATTCTTCTTAACAGGAAGGATAATTAGGACGGGAAATTTTATGTACTAGTATACAGGTGAAACTCAAAATTTAGAATATCATGCAAAAGTTCATTTATTTCAGTAATGCAACTTAAAAGGGGAAACTAATATATAAGATAGACTCATTACATGCAAAGCAAGATAGTTCAAGCCCTGATTTGTCATAATTGTGGTGATTATGGCTTACAGCTCATGAAAACCCCAAATCCACAATCTCAGAAAATTAGAATATTGTGAAAAGGTGCAATATTCTAGGCTCAAAGTGTCCCACTCTAATCAGCTAATTAAGCCATAACACCTGCAAAGGGTTCCTGAGCCTTTAAATGGTCTCTCAGTCTGGTTCAGTAGGAATCACAATCATGGGGAAGACTGCTGACCTGACAGTTGTGCAGAAAACCATCATTGACACCCTCCATAAGGAGGGAAACCCTCAAAAGGTAATTGCAAAAGAAGTTGGATGTTCCCAAAGTGCTGTATCAAAGCACATTAATAGAAAGTTATGTGGAAGGGAAAAGTGTGGAAGAAAAAGGTGCACAAACAGCAGGGATGACCGCAGCCTGGAGAGGATTGTCAGGAAAAGGCCATTCAAAAGTGTTGGGGACTTTCACAAGGAGAGGACTGAGGCTGGAGTCAGTGCATCAAGAGCCACCACACACAGACGGATCCTGGACATGGGCTTCAAATGCCGTATTCCTCTTGTCAAGCCGCTCCTGAACAACAAACAACGCCAGAAGCGTCTTACCTGGGCTAAAGAAAAACAGACCTGGTCTGTTGCTCAGTGGTCCAAAGTCCTCTTTTCTGATGAGAGCAACTTTTGCATCTCATTTGGAAACCAAGGACCCAGAGTCTGGAGGAAGAATGGAGAGGCACACACTGCAAGATGCTTGAAGTCCAGTGTGAAGTTTCCACAGTCTGTGTTGATTTGGGGTGCCATGTCATCTGCTGGTGTTGGTCCACTGTGCTTCATTAAGTCCAGGGTCAATGCAGCCGTCTACCAGGAGATTTTGGAGCACTTCATGCTTCCTTCCGCGGACGAACTTTATGGGGATGCTGACTTCATTTTCCAGCAGGACTTGGCACCTGCCCCCACTGCCAAAAGCACCAAAACCTGGTTCAATGACCATGGGATTACTGTGCTTGATTGGCCAGCAAACTCGCCTGAACTGAACCCCATAAAGAATTTAATTACGGCAGCAAGACTTTTGATAGGTCAGTACTGGAAGAAAGAGGAACTGCCGACCATAGAAGAGTGGACTTTAAAGGTTTCTGACCTGGCTGAGATGGCGAAGATTTCGGCCTATTTGAAAGATCACTCGCAAGAACGCTATATTATGGAATGGAGAAAATGGATCGAGTTTATCCAGAACAAGTATAGGGTTAAGAAATTTCATGTAGCATTTGAATAAGTCTTCTTTCTTTTTCTCTTTTTCTCTTTTGGTTTTTCTATATATATTTAATATTACTAAGGTTTGTTTTATCCTATATAAGCTAGAGAGTGTTGGATTTTAGAGTTTATGGTTGTTAGTATATGGTTGTTTATGATTGTTTTTTTTATATATACCTTGTATTTAGCTCTGGGAAGTCGGGGGGGAGGGGGGGAGGGGGAGAGGTAGGGGGGGAGGGAGAAGGGAGGGGGGAGGGGGGATTTTTAAAGAAAAAACTGTATGTTAAAACTTTTCAATAAAAAAAAGAAAGAATCTATGGGGCATTGCCAAGAGAAAGATGAGAGACATGAGACCGAACAATGCAGAAGAGCTGAAGGCCGCTATTGAAGCATCCTGGTCTTCCATAACACCTCAGCAGTGCCACAGGCTGATCGCTTCCATGCCATGCTGCATTGAAGCAGTAATTGCTGCAAAAGGGGACCAAACCAAGTACTGAGTACATATGCATGCTTAAACTTTTCAGAGGTCCGATATTGTTCTATGTACACTCCTTGTTTTATTGATTGCATGTAATATTCTGATTTTCTGAGATTGCGGATTTGGGGTTTTCATGAGCTGTACGCCATAATCATCATAATTATGACAAATCACGCTTGAACTATCTTGCTTTGCATGTAATGAGTCTATCTCATATATTAGTTTCCCCTTTTAAGTTGCATTACTGAAATAAATGAACTTTTGCACGATATTCTAATTTTTCGAGTTTCACCTGTAGTTTTCTATCAGTTCACAAGCAAGCAAATAGCACTTTATCTCAGGTATGGGGAAAAGGTCTCTAAAAATGATGATTGTTTAAGAGAGAAGGTCAGCTAATTACAAGGCACTATATATATATACTGAAGAAAGTTGGAGAAACTACAGTGGGATTTGGTTGCTGAAAATATGTATAGGATTGGGATCTGTAAGTCATGGAACCAGAGTGAGTAACTGGCTTTTATGGAAAAATGAATTTTTATGGGTAAAAAGCAACAGAATACATGAGAACAGAAACTGTATGTCTGAATACTGTAACAATGGAGGCATGGTGGCTAAGTTGCTTAATGACACTGAAGATGGTCTTTGTTCCAGCACTTTGAGTCCTAGCCCTGTGTGGTGGAGTAAGCTCCCGTCACTTGCCTTAACTTCTGCCCACCTAGCAGTTCAAAAACATGATCTATGCAAGTACATAGATATAGGTGCCCCTTCAGTGGGCAGACAGGCCGGTGTTTCATCCTGTTGATGCTGGACCTTCCCAATTGTGACGCCCATTTGCAAGGCAGCTTCAGTGGAGGACCTTGGGTGATGCTGCAGAAAAGCTGCTTCTTTTTCTTTCAGGTGTAGAGCTAGGTCACCCCTGTGTTGGACCTTGGAGAGCGGGAGAGTATGAACCAAACAGGGCTAGCAGTCTTAAGCAGCCAAACTACCATATTGGCACTGTAGTTTCCTGGCTAATGTAACATTGCCATACACTAAATAAATAAATAAACTGCAACAATGTGGGACCATTTAGATTTTGTGCTATAGAAGTGGCACTGTCATATGCATTAGCCCTCACTTGTCTTTTCTTTATATTAATAAACCTCAGAAATGGCTAATCAAGTAATGTCAGTAAAAATCATAGACAACAAAAAAACAGATAATTCATCCATAAAAATAAATTATAGAATCTAATAAAGAGAATGGAAATCAAAATCCCTCTTTAGCAGCACATATTTATTTATTGAATTTTTAATTCACCCAGCAACAGATGTTCTTATGAATCACATAAAAAGAGAAAGAAAATACTTTGAAACAGTTTGATCACAGATTAGTAAGCGCAGGGAAAAGGTAGTAATGGATGCTGGAAGAGGATCAAGATGGCAGCCACCTTTGGGGAAAAAAAAAACCTCTGGGCATGACAGCATTGCTTTTCAGATTCCAGTTAGTGTTGTGACAGTTCTGTTGTGTCTGTGCATTCTATAAGTTAATTATGTGTAAAGAATTACCCCATTTACCCCAATCAAATTTTGGAGTGATTTTAATTGGTTTGTATATTAAATGTCAGCCTGAATAAAAAATGAAAAAGTGACAGAACATTTCACAATTGTCAGCTAATTACAATTAACTTTGGCAGAAATAATCACATCATACTGACTTTTAAGATGTCACTCTGGTATGGAAAAAAATTTTCAGGACAGGCTTTAAACATGTAGGCCATGAAGAGCTTTCACGTGGTGGCTAAAGGTTCACTCATCGTTATTTTTTAAAAAAATTGATAGTGAGAGTAGAAAGAAAGACATTAGTCTCCATCTTCAATAATCTTAGAATTAAGTATATTTGGTGTAATTTTAAGGTAGGAAGGAGTTTGGTTAAGGCAGAAATGCTGTGATTTTGAGAGAAAGTCCTATCTAGTAAGACATAAAAATAGTTTTTCTCCAGTCTCAGAATGAATTAATTTGATTTTTTTCTGCCTTTACTACTTTATAAGTAAGTCAAGCAGCAAACATATATAATACTCCTATTTTCTCCACAACAAGGACTACTCCCTATAGAAGTGATCATCATTTTAACACCAATTATTATTTTAAAATTGTATAATTTTTCATATCTTATATGCAGCCTTTCAGTACAGTTAGAATTTCAAAAATGTAAGGAGGCTTAATGAAATGGATTCAGGAAGAGACTTACATCCCTAGAATGGGAAGAAAATGCTTACCTTTACCTGACATTGTTTATATCTCTCTTGGTTGGAGCAAACATTTTTTAAAAATAAAAAGACTGACTGACAGGAATCTCTTTATGTTCTGTGAGAGAACACTGGAAGCATTGATTCAGCCATTGGAAAAATCTCTCTCATTTAATTTTATTTATTTATTATTAATAAATTTATTTATTAAATGTGTGTGCCACTCCTCTCACTAACACAGCAAAGCTGTTATTTCTGCTACCTTGCTCTGTCGCTATTGAAATGGGGATGGAAAATTGACTCTAGGCTAGAGTACATATCCAGTCTATCACCTATGAGTGGAGATCCTCTATTAGAATCCAGTTCCAGTTTTCCACTAAAGAAGGGGAGGACACAAGTTTTCTTCTTATTTTCTGCATGAAAGAAAGATAAAAAAGATAAAAAAGAAGATGAATGGAGATGAGCTGCCCTGCAATGTCTTCCACTGGGCAAAGTGCAAAGTGGCTTCAAGACATTTCAAAGCTTCATCCATGTTCTACCATTTTTTCCCCAAAGGAGAAAAATGAGATTGAGGAGCATTAGAAATTCTGTTTTATATAAAGCACCACATAGAGCAAAGAAAGAGAACAGTCAGCATTGCCTTACTGCTCAACTGTATAACTGTAGCAGGAAACAGGAAACAGGAAACTCTACTCAGAACAAAGAGCATAGATTATATACCAGGGGTGTCAAACTGCCAGCCCATGGGCTGGATGCATCACAGTGAAACTGCGTCCACCTCATTGCCGGCAAAGGCAAAAAAGTCACGATACATTACGACACGTCATGTGACATTGTGAGTTCGATACCCCTGCTATATACCATAGATCCAAACTTATAAATACTGCCATCTACTGGCTGAATACTACTGTCATTGTTGCATAAAAATACAGGTAGTCCTCGGCTTACAACAGTTTGGTTAGTGACTGTTCAAAGTTATAACGGCACTGGAAAATGTGACTTATGACAATTTTTCATAGTTACAGCCTTTGCAGCATTTCCGTGATCATGTGATTAAAATTCAGATGCTAGGCAACTGGTTTATATTTATGACATTTGCCGTGTCCTAGGATCATGTGATCACCTTTTGCGACCTTCTGACAAGCAAAGTCAGTGGGGAAGACAGATTCACTTAACAACTAGGCTACTAACTTATTAACTGCAGTGATTCACTTAACAACTGTGGCAAAAAAAGTCGTAAAATAGGGCAAAACTCACTTAACAAATGTCTCACTGAACAACATAAATGTTGGGCTCAATTGTGGTCATAAGTCGAGGACTACCTGTACATTCCAACAATGAATTCCAACAAGGAGACCTAAAGCTGATCTGGTTAGTATTTTTGGAAAAGCGCTGGTAAGAACAGCTTCTGCCAAGCTTCTGCCTTTCCTCCTTGATGGGTACACACTGAGCAAAAATGGTAGGGCAACAATTGTGGCAAGGAAGAGTTTTCCAGAAGGGTTATTTAATTTTCAGTTCTATGAGCTGGGTTAAACTCGCAAGCTGGGGTATGTCATTCCTAAATGACAAGATGGGATGAGAGCCATAAATATTTCTTAAAAACCTCATTGGCTTATCAGAATAACTCAGGAGTATAATAGAATATTTATCAATGCCCATAATGACCAAATAGAACTTCTGCGTACAAGATAAAGGTAATTCTCATTCAAAAATGAAAATAATGGCTGTTATCTCCTCTGTTAGCAAAAGCCTGTAATCAAGTATATGAAACTTTAATCTGCACAAATGTTTGCAATAGAGTTATATTTGAAAATAAAATTAATCTGAAAATTGGATACATTTATAGAGAGATAATTGCAGAAAATGATTGTGTGGGTATCTCTATAATTCTGTAAAACAGATGTTTATTTTCTGCTTTTGAGTTAGTTTTGATTCCTGGCAATTACATGGACAAATCCCTGTAGTTTTCTTGGCATGATTTTTAGAAATAGTTTGCTATTGCTTCCTTCCTGGGCCTAGAGGGAATGCCCCAACCAGCTGACCTTCTGTCAAACGCAGAACTAGAACTCACATTCTTCCAGTTTTGATTGCAATACCTGTTGCCACTACACCAAACTGGCTGTCATTATTAAAGTATACAATATGCCAATGAAATTCCTTCTTGAATTATTAAATTAAAATTTATTATTAATTGTCTCTGCCCCAGGTTTTGATTCTGGAGCTTTAAACATTTTCTATATATGAATTTAAAAATTTGATTAAAATTGGAACAAGTTCTTCTGCATCATTTTGAATGTGTATAAAAAGGCAGTCTTTCTGGTCCAACTTAGCCAACCTAGGAATTCTGTCCCTCACCATTACCTTAGAATCACCAAAAGCACAAAGTAGGCTCATTGTCATGTTTCTCCTCAGCTCCTCAGTCCGCCAAAACGTTATCAATTCATCCTTGGGTTCCCACAAAGCAGCATTTATTATTATGGCTAGCTGAGCTCAGCATTCATCCCAACCACCACCACCCTTCTGCACCTGATCTCTAAATAGAAGAAAAAGCATGTTAAAAGCAAAAAGAAAATGGCTGTGATTTTCATCAGTTGTCAGAGAGAGAACATCCAATGTTTACAGCGTTGACATCCATATTTTGGAGGATTTCAATATCACCCCATTTGACAAGAACAACTTTTAGAGAAGTCATCCTTCAAAAACAGCCCAGTGCAATTAGCACCTAGAACTTCAGTTCCAGCTATTGCTTTCTTGTAGTAGTAGCAGACTACTTGGAGGAAGCAGGTTTCCAAAACATCAGTTGTTATTCTGGCATGACAGAATGCAAGGAGAATGAATTTTCACATGCTAAGAAAAATGGAACTTGTATGCAAACATAGCCAGAATTCCTAATAACATCTTAGCCTTTGGCTATTCATTTGCTATCTTGGAGATTGCTACAGTGTTTTAATTTAGGCCAAGCTTAAAATCCTTAATGCTATATCCATACCTCTTGTTCAGAGAGGGTCATGTGATGGGTCAGGAAGTTTGTCATTGCATGCTTATATTAATATTTCTTTCTCTGAATGTCACATAGGATAGACAGCAATGTGGTTGTTACCTTGTATCACTTTCAGGAGAAACCATTGTGATCTTTGGAGTTAGAGTTGGAACTAGTTCCAATCTGTTCTCAGACAATCTCTTGGAGAACCTGAAGTGGAGAAGTGGAAAAAGTATTGAATTCCATCTCAGCTTCTGATCAGAGCTCAAATACTAAAGCAACCACTTTCTTTCTAACTTTTTCCAGAACCCAAATATGTAATGGTAGTTACTTTACAGCTTAACTGAACTCCAGTAAGGAGTAAACAGGTTGATCATAAATCATCTGGACCCCTACTGTTTTAGTTGCTTGGTATGCCATAAATTACACAGCAATCTTTTCTCAGAAGGAGCCAGGAAGTAGAAGTCAGATCAAATCAGAGCAAATCAGACCAAGAATTAAAGCAGTTGACAGCCAATGCTCAAGCTCTAACCGAAGACAACCACAGACACTGGCTCTGATTTTAAGGTCAGGAATTCATGCTCATAATTTTCAGATAGAACTGTCAGAAGAAGAAAAATCTTTTAGTTGAGAAATGCCCCATTACTTCATACCCAGACATAAGTGAAGCTGAAAAGATTCTATAATGCCTCAGCTACCATTAGTTCTCTTCTCTTGAAGTAATCACTCTTTTGCCTTGTCTTTTTCCTCCCTTCAAGATAGCATTGACTCCTGGTAACTGCCTGGATTAATCCCTAGATCTTTCTTGTCAAGGTCTGGAAGTAGCTTGCCAATGCCTCTGTCAACTCTACAATGAACTTGGCTGAAGCCATCTTTCTCTTCATTCTAGGTTGCCACATAGAACAGAGGGAGGGGGGCTTTCCCAAGTGCTTCACTAGTCAAAATAATTTTCTGTCCCATGGGAACCAATGTTATCTACTGTTCCCGCGATCAGGGACTGGGCATTGCATAAGAAAGCCTGCCAAATGAATATATTGGGGAACATAGTGATGGCATAGTTTTGTGGATGTGACATTATACTTTGTAACTGGGAAATTTTTAGTGGGAATTTCAGACTTGGTTTCACTTTTGATTGTGCCAATACTTTGTAACTAATAAAGGAATTGAGGAATTTCCAAGCCTTGGAGTTCTGCTTTATTTGTCTCTTTCTGTCGGAACCATGACAGCCTCCTTCCTAGGCCTGAAACAGAGAGAGACTGGCCCAAGGTCACCACGCTGGCTTTGTATCAAAACCAGGACTTGAACTCCTGGTATCCCAGTTTTTAGTCTGGTGCCTAAACCACAATATCAAATTGGCTTGCTACTTTTGAGATACCAGACATTTAAGTAAAATACTAAATCAAATTCTCAGTTCAGGTTCTCAGAATAAAGGATTTCCCTCTACAGTATCTCCTCTTGATTATGTGTAAGAGAAAATAGAGACAATTAAGTGGCCTGACTGGGACCCACTGCCATTTGGCCTGTCTTTTCCAAATTGTCTTCTGTACTTCTCAGTGTAGAGCCTGATATTCATTATGCTATTTTATTATACCACAATATGCAAATACGTTTCTTTCCTCTTCCCTCTCATTCCATTAATTTTTTTTAAGGAAAAGTGGAGCAGTGGGCTAATGCCTCCTTAAGTAACACCAGCTGCCTGCAATTAGTGCAGGTTCGCGTCCCACCAGGCTCAAGGTTGACTCAGCCTTCCATCCTTCCAAGGTAGGTAAAATGAGGACCCAGATTGTTGGGGGCAATTAAGCTGACTTTGTAATAATGCCGCTTGGGGTGTGTGTGAAAGCCCTAATAAGCAGGCATATGCGTAGAATGAAGGCTACTGCTAAGCTTGTAAGCCGCCCTGAGTCTTCGGAGAAGGGCAGGATATAAATGGGATTAAAATAAAAAAAATAAAAAATAGTGAAAATTATTATCATAAAATCAACACTATCTTCAGAGCTTTGGAAGACTGTCAATAAAAAATTATATGTGGTCAACATTTGGTGCATAAGTATAATGTGCCTGAGTTTCTGAAGAGAATGTGGGCTCCGTGTGTGTGTGTGTGTGTGTGTGTGTGTGTGTGTGTGTGTGTGTTTATAGGGGGAGGGTGTACTGTAGTGATTTTTTCAGACATTGTAGTTGTGGTCCTGGGATTTCAGGAGGTCTATCCCTGATCTAAATTAAAGGAATGAAGACTTGCCAGATACACCCTTTGATATGTTCCCAAAGCTTCTGGAAAGTAAAGATCCTAAGCCAGAACAGCATCCTTTATTTATGTACCAGAAGGATGAAAGAGACTTTGCAGTGAGATTTTGTAAATAAATTATCTCCAAACAATTCTAACAAAATGATAAAATGCATTAGCAAAGCAGCCAAGAAGTGACAAATGCATTCCTCTTTTACTCCTTTGAATGATTTTTGGGTGTTACACAGCAATGCAATTCCCTTACTTTGGCTTAGAAAGAATATGCAATATATTTCTTAGATGATGTTGAAAAGGAGCATTTCCAAGGCTATGCATGATTTGCATTACCTAAGAGATCATTATTCTTAATGATGTCTGTTTATTTTCAAGGTGTTTGTTAATATTCTAAATGGGCTAGGAGAAGTTTGAAGTTAAAGTAAGGGAAGCATTTTGTTTATGTTTTTTAATAAACATTATCAGAAGAGTTTGTTAAAATAATGAAAAGATTATTACTGTATAGCGACACCCACAGGTATGCAGTTAAAACATTTAGTTTACATTTCTTTTATTTAATTTAATCTGAAGATCAATATCTGAGCATGAGTTCAAGAGGAATTCTTGTCTACAACTTCTTCAGTCACTGAAAAATCCTAAGCAATGTCTTGAATTCTCTAGAGCTTAATATAGATAATACAGAAGGAAAAACAAAGGATGAGTAGCTGTGGAGAACATTTACTGATGGTGAAGTTGTGAAATCTCTGTTTAATTTCAACAGTAAACTAAAATCTGATTGTGTATCTTTGTTTTTGTGCGTGTGTTAGGTGGCAAGGTTGACTGAAGATTGTTTTAGATATTTTCTGAAATGACTGTCATGCTTAGCAGAGCAAAAAGCAGTCCCTTGAGGTCAATGAACACATTTTGAAATTTGAAAACACATTCTGAGCATTCTCATAAAAACTCCTTCTCATGATACATGGTCAATGACATAAACCATTTACCATAAAGAAACAAAATTCTACTATAATCTGTAGCCAACCACTATTTTGTTTTTTAAGAATATATCTGAACAAATACATACCAGGAGAGGCACAGATGGAGTATTATGTGGGTTCACACACCATTCTGATTGGTTTGGCTTAATATGTGGTTTTGTAAACTATGGTTTATAGTTTACTGTTGTTTTAAACAAATCATTTTTTTAAAACAGAGCTTAGAATTAATCTAGTTTGTAACTAATTTGAATATGAGATAGGCTTATCTACAGACTAGTGTTTATAGAATGCAGAATGGCTGGCTGGGGAATTCCCGCAGTTGAAGTACACACATGTTAAAGTCAGAATAGCAGAGAATTGGAAGGGATCTTAGAGATCTGCTAATCCAACTCTCTGCTTAAGCAGGGGACCCTATAACAGTGGCCCCAAAACTTTCTGGTGCCGGGGACTGGTTTCAGAAGAAAAATTGTCTTCCACAGACTAGGGTGGATTGGTTTCATGTACAAACTAGATCCTGCACATGCGCAGATGCTCATTCACTTGCTGCTGGCGCAGCCCGGTTCCTAACAGCTGTGGACCGGTAACTAACAGGCCCTACACCACTTCAGACAAATGGCTGTCTAATCTATTCTTAAAAACCTCCAGTGATGCGGCACCCACAACTTCTGGAGGCAAGCCATTCCACTGATTAATTGCTCTAACTGTTAGGAAGTTTCTCATTAGTTCTAGGTTGGTTCCTTGCTTTTTGTTCTGCCTTCAGGTGTTGCCAAAGTTGACAAAAGGGATGACCTGTTTTCTTCCCTTCCTTTTTCAGCTCTGTCCTGGTATGTTTTATTTACTAATCTATCTGTTCTAGAATACTCAAAAGCTTGCATTATATTTATGATTCTCCAATTTTTTATCTTTTAAAATCCATTTTAATATATTGGTGTTTGATGATGATGCATACAAATTTCTGGTAAAAATAATCCTCCTTCAGCTTAATCCTTGGAACAGAGAAAAAAGAGTGGAAGAAAGAGATGAAAGAAGGTAGGGGGAGAACTGATTATTCTCAAGGGGGGTCCAGGGGGCAAGGGAATGTCAAAAACAGAGGTTTGATCATGTGATCATAACCACCATCTCAACTCTTTGTACTCGCGGCCACAGTGACCCTTTTTTCTTTCTACCTGTGACATTTGTCTCTATGTCCCCCACCATCATTGTACATTCTTCAGTATTTACTTCATCCTCATATGGTCTTCAGAAGATTGTCCCAATAAAAGTAGTCTTTGAATTGGGGGGAAAACCCTGAGTTCTGATGTTTAGCACCTGTCCATTTCTGTTGCAGCATTTAGTTGCACTTGAATGAGAAATACAGATTGGGTTGGATTCTATTTTTATTTTATTTTCATACAACGCAGCACAACAATTGGCCTTCTTTGCTGCTGAATCACTGTAAAATGATATTGGTAAAGAAAATGATCTGCCACTTAGCATGCTGAAAACAGCCAGAGAGATTAGTGCTCTCATAATGGAATACAATTGGCTAATCGAGTTCCATTTCATTTCCTGATAATGCAGTAGTTTAAACCTTATTCTATGTCTTCTGCGTTTCAAAAAGAGAACAGACTTTATGCTTCCATTCCTGGGCCTGTCTTCTCTATGGATGATCTAATCAAATGTTCAATTATGCATTTTTCAATTTTTCAGAGATATATAGAAGCTTCAGGAGACATGTAGATATTTGACTAAAGTTAATAATTTAACTTGCATGCAACACCTCAAATGTAACAGCACAGAGGGTATTATTTACATCAGAGTGCAAGGGTCTGGTGGAGGCAAAGCTTCACCCTTTCCTGGCTGATGTGGGCCAATGCAAGCCTGCAAAGTTTACGGTATTTTCTCCCTTCATTGCGGTAATTTTCTCCCTTCATTCTATTTTCTCCCTTCATTCTAAGATTGGACTGGCTGTAATGTAGTGGGTCCGACGCAAGGAAGAGACGCCAGCCGGAGTACGTGTTCAGCTCTTTATTGGGGGGGGTAGCGTACTGGAGGATGAGGGTTACCTGGCCTCCTTAAATACCTAGCCAGATAGGCAGACAGCCAATGGGGTTGGCCCTAGGTTTCCCACCGAAACTAGGTTTCCCGCCAAAACCGTTCAGGCCAACGCCCCCTGGTGGCTGTTGCTATGCAGGTGCCTGCATACATAACACCCTTCCCCCCTTAGAGAAGAACCACATAACAACTATAGAACAATATTATAACTATATACACTGTGTGTTAATACAAGGCAACTGTGGGGTGGTCACTTGCACACATAGTCCGCTAAATAGGCAGGTGTCCTTTGGGGCTGGGTGGACTGTCTGGTTGTGGCTTGTCCCTGGACTTGGACAGCCGGTTCATGAAACCTCTGTGCTGGGTTGAGCAAAACTGGTTGCAGGAGGCCCTCCTCCTCTGGTTCCAGCTCAGAGTTGTTCCCGGTTGGGCTGGCCTCCCCTGGGGTGTGGCTATCCAGTGGGGCATGTGTGGTGTATTCAGGGACCCTTCCTCTGAGCTGGTCGATGTGTCGCCTTATGTGTCTGTCCCCCTCCACCCCCTCGATGTAAGAGAGGGGTCCAGTTTTCTCAACCACTGTCCCCGGAATCCAGGGATGCCCTGCCCCATAGTTCCTTGCCCAGACCAGGTCCCCCATGTTGAGAGCCCTGTGTGCTGGTGATGATGATGCTGATGGTGGCCTATCCATCTCGGCTGCTACTCGGTCTGGGTGTAAACAGTCCAGCTTGGTGATGAGACGCCGTCCCCATCAAAGTTCTGCTGGGCTCTTTCCGGTAGCAACGCATGGTGTAGTGCGTTGGGCAAGTAGAAATTTTGCCAGTCTGTGATGCCAGTCCCTGCTGATGATGCGCCTTGGTCGTCCTTACCATCCGTTCAGCTTGCCCGTTAGTCGATGGATGAAAGGGCGCAGAGGTGGCGTGCCTAATCCAATTCGTCTTCAAGAACGCCTGGAAATCAGTAGCGGTAAACTGAGGCCCATTATCTGATACAAGGACATCGGGGAGGCCATGTGTGGCAAAGAGAGCTCTGAGCACCTGGATTGTCCTACCCGAGGTCATGTTGGGAACAGGGACTACCTCCAGCCACTTGGAGTGGCTGTCCACTTCCACTAAGAACAGTTGGCCCTGAAATGGCCCTGCATAGTCAATGTGGATGCGGGACCAGGGTGTGTGTGTGGCCTCCCACCTGTGTACTGGTGCATGGGGCATTTCTGGCCTGGAACTCTGGCACGTGTAACAGGCCTTGACCCGTTCCTCAATGTCCTTGTCCAGCCCTGGCCACCAGAGGTAGCTTCTGGCCAGTGCCTTCATCCTGACCACCACCGGATGTCCCTCGTGTAAGGATTCCAATACCCTGCCCCTAACTGCGGTGGGAATGATGACCATGCTTCCCCAAAGGAGGCAACCCCAGTGCGTGGAGAGTTCATGTCGCCTGGTGAAATAGGCCTGGAAATCAGGCCCCGGAGACTTGTCCTGCCACCCCGTGCAAACCCATGAGAGTACCCTGCTCATGATGTTGTCAGCAGCTGTGCTGGTTGCAATGTCCTTGACATGTACTGGGCATTCTGATAGTTCCTGCAGGGCTAGGATTTGTGTTGCTGGTGCTGCGTCTGGCTCAGTAGTGTTTATGGGTAGCCTACTTAGGCCGTCTGCGTGGCCCATCTCCTTCCCTGGCTTGTGCACCAGCTTGCAATTGTAAGCTGCAAGGAAGATGGACCACCGGAGCATTCTGGGGGACAGTATTTGGGGGGTCTGCTTGTCCGTGGTGAATAGGCCTAGCAGGGGCTTGTGATCTGTGTAGACAGTGAACTCCCTGCCATACAGATAATCGTGGAACTTCTTGATTCTGGCCACGATTGCCAGGGCTTCCCTGTCAATTTGGGCGTAGTTCCTCTCTGCTCCAGACAGCATCCTGGAATAGTAGGCTATGAGGATTTGAGCCCCATTAGGCTCGAGGTGACTGAGTACTGCGCCCACACCATAAGGGGATGCATCGCATGCGATGCATATGGGCTTTGTCTCGATGAAGTGGGTTACTGTGGACTTATCCAACAGTAGTGCTTTTAATGCCCTAAAGCTTTGCTCATGGATGGAAGTCCAGGCCCATGCTGCCTTTTTATTCAGTAACCTCTGAAGTGGCTCTGCAATGGCTGCCTTGTGTGGGAGGAATGTATGATAGAAATTTAGCAGGCCCAGGAATGCCTGTAGCTCTGCCTTGTTCTTGGGTGTGGGTGCCAGTTTGATTGCCCTCACCTTGGATTCTGTGGGGTGGATTCCCTTGGCATCTACCCTGAATCCCAAGAATTCTGTGGAGGGAACACCTATGCTGCATTTCTCCCTCTTTAGTTTGAGGCCAGCTGTGCGCAGCCTGGATAGTACCTCCCTCAGCCTACCTGCCAACTATTCTGCTGATGCTCTTGCAATCAGGACGTCATCAAAATAAGGGCAGACTCCTGGGATGCCCCTGAGTGTTTTCTCCATAATTTCCTGGAAAATGCCAGGGGCTATGCTGATCCCAAACTGCAGCCTGTTCACCCGGAACGCTCCCATGTGTGTTACTATAGTCTGAATGTCAGCTGTTGCCCTAGTAACCATGAGTTGCTGGTACGCCTGCGCAAGATCGAGCCTTGCAAAAATGGCGCTGCCTTGGAGGGAAGCGAGAACATGGCTGACCGTGGGGACCGGGTAAGCGTGCGGGTTTAGGGCATGGTTCACCGAGCACTTGTAGTCAGCGCAGATCCTTATTTCCCCATTGGATTTGAGCGGGGTGACGATTGGGGTTTCCCACTCCCCCCATCTACGGGCTCTAACATTCCCTGGGCCACCAGCTTGTCCAGCTCGCACTCAATTTTGTGTTTGAGTGCGAAGGGGACTCACCGCGGCTGGACCCTAACAGGGGGAATGTTCGAGTTAAGCTTGAACGAGACGGGGGGCCCTGTGTACCTGCCCAGCGTCCCATCGAAGACGTCTGTGAACTCCTTGCAGACAGCCTCGATGGAGTCTCCCTGGATCCGGTGGATCCCGGAGACTGTGATTCCCAGGGCCTCAAACCAGTCTAGACCGACCAGGCTGGCTCTCTGGCCCTCTACCACTACAACCTCCAGGTGCTCTTCGTGACCCTTAAACCCCACTAAAACGGTAGCCTCCCCCCTTACCTTGACCGGCGAATTCTGGAAGTCGGTCAGGGTTAAATTTGTAAGCCATAATTTAATCCGCTGCTTGCTCCGGCTATTAATATAGTTAAGGGTCTCATCCGAAATGATGGAGAACGTGGATCCAGACTCAAGCTCCATGCTGCAAGGGATGCCTTGCAAGCAGATTGTTAATCTAATTTTGGGTTTGAGCAGCTGACGGTGTTGTGACTCGGGGCCAGCCTGTGGGTCCGGCAGCCGGCTCAGATGTATCGGATGACTCAGATGAGGGGGAGGAGGAGTGTGTGGGAGACGAACCGGCTGATGATGGTTTGGAGGCTTCGCAGAGCCCTCAGCCGGGGCCCTCTTCTCAGCTGCGTGAGCCCGATAGTGCGGAGGATGATGACCCACAGCTGGCCCTGTTCAAGGACGCCCGACGCAGGAGGCAGTCGAGCAGGACCAAACAGAGAAAGGCTGTGGGACTCCTCAGGAGGAGGCACAGGGAGACCACACCCTGAGCTCTAAATAAAAGGAGTGTTTGGGGAGGGGCTGGTTGCTGAAAGCAACCCTTCTGCTTGAGGATTCAAGTTCCAGTGTTTTTGTTTCTTGTTCTGTTAATTGAGTAATAAATCTTGGCAGACGCTTTTCAGCCTTGGACGCTCTCCAGTCTCTACTGTTTGAATAGGGGTTTGCCTTATTACAAGGCCGGTAGAAGGCTGGTTCAGAACAGACGGCTACCCATGTGGTTAATGGCCAGCCGGCTCTCAACATAGCCAATTCGCGTTTTGGTCGGGGCCCCAGTATCTTTGAACGGCAATTCCTCCGGTTGTAGCTCGTGGATCTCTTCTTGGGGGCAGCGGCTATGTGGCCTGTTTTCTTGCAGGCCTGACACATGGCCAACCGGAACTTACAGAGGCTGTGCACATGGTTTCCACCACACCCTGCGCACTTCTGCGGGTTGGTGGCGTTGCTAGATGGCCTGGGTTTGTCTGGGCATCTGCCTCGCTGGTCGGGGGTCGACTTCCACTGGAGGAGGTCGATGCTCTGCTCGTCCTCGGCTGTGGTGACCTGCCGGTGGATGCTGGCCGCCTGGCTGTTGGTTCTGGTCTTCTGGACTGCTTGGACGGCCCCACAGGACGCTTCGTGGGCCAGGATGACATCTTCGGCTTCCTGGAGCGAAACCTCCTCTCTTTCGAACAGGCGCTCTTGCAGCCACCTGTCTCGTAGTCCGCAAACCAGCCGGTCCCGTAGCCGCTTCTCCAAGTTCGAAAACTTGCAGGTAATGATGGCTTCTTGTAGGGTGGTGAGGAATTCGGCATCGGACTCGTTGGGGCGCTGGTCCCTTTTTTCGAACTGCAACCTCACAGCCAATTTGGACTGCCGGGAATGGAAGTTGGCGTTGAGCTTGGCAACAATGTCCCGGTATGCGATGGTGTTGATGGCCTCTGGGGCGAACAGGTTCGTGGCGATCTTTAGGAGTGCGGGTCCCCCCATGCAGAGCAGGGCTGCCGCCTTCGCGCCATCCTCTGAGATCTGGTTGAACCGCATGTACAGTTCGGTGTGAGCCGGGTACCGGGCCCATGTCTCGGGGTGGCGGGTGTTGAATTCACGGGGTTGTCCAGCCCTTGCCATTGCAGTGTTGGTTTTGGGGCTTGGGTCGCGGATGCAGTGATCGGTGTGGTCCGGTGGCTGGCGGTCGTGTTGGGGGGGGACGGAGGAGAGGGAAAATGCCTTTCCCCTTCAGCTCGCAATGCGTTCCCCTAGTGACTTCAGGTCTTCTCTCGGCAGAATCCCACCTTCGTCGCCACTGTAATGTAGTGGGTCTAACGCAAGGAAGAGACGCCAGCTGAAGTACGTGTTCAGCTCTTTATTTGGGGGGTAGCATACTGGAGGATGAGGGTTACCTGGCCTCCTTAAATACCTAGCCAGGTAGGCGGACAGCCAATGGGGTTGGCCCTAGGTTTCCCGCCAAAACTAGGTTTCCCACCAAAACCGTTCAGGCCAATGCCCCCTGGTTGCTGTTGCTATGCAGGTGCCTGCATACATAACACTGGCTATTAAATCTTGCTTCAATTTCACCATCTGTGCCAGAGGAAAGCCAGCTTCCCTCTGTGGAATAAGACAGGTTGTGTATAGCATGCATAGCTCTATTCTTCAAAAGAGTACTATTTTGCAGAGGTGGGGGAGAGTGGAGATAATGGGGTGACTGGGTGATCAAAGTCACAGCCTTTTTTAATGTGCCACCTGTAATGTCATCATTCCAGAAATTTTCTGGAAGAGCGATAGAATAAAAAAAAAACACTTGGCACATGCAAACTCCTAGCCCCACAGGATACTTGTTACTGCTGCGAACTATGTCTTAATTTCACTGCTTTGCACCATTGGAATCTGAACATTTATTGCTTGGCTCACAAATTATAATCCATTAGGAATCTGCTTCTTTGATTAAATGTTTGGCTGGATGCATACTCTCTAACAGCTAAGTCCAAGAGTATAAATGCTGACTGCTAGAGATACAGTATATCTCATATTAAGAAATAGGAAGCATGCAATTCGGAAGCAAAAGAATGTTGCCATCTAAAGTTCGTCACTTAGATCTCTAATCTGGATGAGAAAAATGTACGCTTCTGGGGAAATTATATATTACATATAGATGTGCGTTCTGATCCTGATCCTGTTGTTTTTTTGTACTCATACTTAAGACTTAGATAATAAGACTAGAACTGAACAGAATAGAATTCTTTATTGGCCAAGTGTGATTGGACACACAAGGAATTTATTTCTGGTGCATAAGCTCTCAGAGTACATACAAGCAACATGTGATAAATCATGATCATAAACATAAAATACAATCATCATAAATCTAGGTGGTTTGACATCCCAGGGCATGTTGTGGGAATTAGTTGTTTAGCAGAGTGATAGCATGGGGGGGGGGAACACTGTGTCTGGTTGTTTTGGTGTGCAATGCCTTATAGCATTATCTTGAGAGAAGAAGTTGAAACAGTTTATGTGCAGGATGTAAGGGATCTGTAGATATTTTCACAGCCCTCTTTCTGGCTCGTGCAGTATACAGGTCCTCAGTGGAAGACAGGCTGTTGCAATTATTTTTTTCTGCATTTCTAACTATCCACTGAAGTCTGTGTCTGTCTTGTTTGGTTGCTGTGCTAAACCAGACAATTATAGAGGTGCAAATGACAGACTCAATATTTTTTGTAGGACTGTATCAGCACCTCCTTGAGCAATCTGAGCTTTCTGAGTTGGCGCAGGAGGAACATTATTTGTTGTGTTTTTTTATGATGTTTTTGGAGTTAGGTGTCCATTTTAAGTCCTGAGATATTATAGAACCTAGAAACATGAAGGTCTCTAGTGTTGATACTATGTTGCCTAGTATTGTAAGAGGTGGTAGAATAGGAGGGCTTTTCCTAAAATCTACTATCATCTCTACAGTTTTGAGTGTGTTCAGTTCAAGATTGTTCTGGCTACACTACAGGGACAGTTGTCCAACTTCCTGTCTGTTTGAAGATTCGTTGTTATCTTGAATGAGACCAATCACTGTTATATCATCTGCAAACTTCAGTACTTTAACCGAGGGATCCCTTGAGTTCCATTCATTGGTATAGAGAGAAAAGAGTAATGGAAATAGCACACACCCCTGGGGGCTCCTGTGCTAATCGAATGGGTGTTCAGTGTGATTTCCCCTAACTTCACCTGCTGCTTACTATCTGTTAGAAAACTTATGATCCACTTACAAGTGTGGTCAGGCATAGCTACAGTAGCTGAGCCAGTTTAGTGAGAAGAATATGAAGATACTGAATGCCAAGCTGAAGTCCACAAAAAGGACCTCTCCATAGGTCCTTGGAAAATAAAGATGTTGTAAGATGTAGTGCAGTGCTCTATTAACAGCATCATCTGCTGAACTATTTGCTTGGCAGGCAAATTGCAAGGGGAATGATAGTAGAGTGTCTGAAGCAAGAAGGAACCTAACACGTCTCTAGTGATTTATTAAAGATGCGGGTGAAGATGGGGCCAATTGGTCAGCATAAACTTTCAGAAGAGCTAAGTATTGTGATAAGAGATAAAAATATTGTGATGTCACTGATTCAACTTGCATAAAGGTAAAGTTAAAGGTTTCCCCGCACATGCGTGCTAGTCGTTTCCAACTCTAGGGGCCGGTGCTCATCTCCGTTTCAAAGCCGAAGAGCCAGCGCTTGTCCGAGGACATCTCTGTGGTCATGTGGCCGGCATGACTAGACGCCAAAAGCACACAGAACGCTGTTTACCTTCCCACCGTAGTGGTCCCTATTTTTCTACTTGCATTTTTACGTGCTTTCAAACTGCTAGGTTGGCAGAAGTTGGGACGAGTAACAGCTGCTCACTCTGTTACGCGGCACTCGAAGCAGCTCAAAAACAACATCAATGAGGCCATGATTTGCAGTGGTGAAAAAGTATAATTTATCTTGAGGGCAGAGGATTTACAGCAGACAAGCAGGTCTATTTCTTGAAATCATGTATAATTAGCTTGCAAAACTCATAGCCACAAGACATTGGTGGTCCTAAAGCTACCAAAGGAAATCAGGGATTACTAATCCTGATTCCACTCAGACATATCTGTAACCTTTGTACCATGCCTTTATGGTGACAGATTTGTTTTTATTTTGTTTTGTTTCGCAAAGGATGTTAAGGGCTCTTATGATTTGCATGTAATACTGCCCCAATTTAATCTGGATCTGGAAAAAGCAGTTACAGCCTAGCCATGAACATACATTTTAGTGTCATTGTGTAATGGAGTTCTTTTATTAAATAAATCAACCCTGAGTTCTTAATGACTTAGTATAAATTATAGCCTTTGGAATCAGCCAAAGAAGGAAAATTGTTCAATAGCATTATTCGCAAATGCAGAATAATTTAACTTATTTTCCTCTATATTAGAATAGAACTGAGAAATGTTCTATTCCCCATTACTTGAAATATTCTGCTTACAGCTTACTCTCAAGAGAATATATATATATATATATATATATATATATATATATATATATATATATATATATATATTAACATAGATAATACAAACCACACATACACAGTGTAACATGTCATGTATTATTATTCATCTGAAGTTGTATTTACCTAATTTTAAGAATTGCTAAGAACCAGATGATTTTTTATTATGTCTTCATATGTAAAACCATAGAATCCAAAGAGAATGTACTTACTTTTTCACATGACTATACATGCATGTATGTTCCAGTGCTCTCTATACACAACTGGACCTTCCTCAACTCCATCTGGACCTAAATTTCCACAACTTGAACACCTTTCGAACATGCTGATGCCAAATCCCAAAATTGTCATGCTGGTTGAGAATTCCGGGCATTGAAATTTGTGCATCTGGAGGGTTCCTTCTTGGGGAAGACTAATATAGGGCTAACATAGGAACAAATAGCCTTCCATCTGTGCCTGTGTATGGCAGAAGGAAACTTTTAATTATTTTGTTATAGTTCTGCTCTTACAATAAGCTGGTTCAGGAATGTAACTGAATAGGACAGCACCATCTTGTAAATCTGGAACCTTTTTGTTAACATCTGCAAGCATATCATAAATATATTTTGTATGAGAGATTTAAAAATAATGTTTGTAGTGCACCATAAAATTGAAGATGCTTCCAGCTGGATGGATGCCAAAACTATCAGTCAAAAGATTCGTTTCCTCCTCTCCTTTAATGGATTTTCTGAGGAAAGCAGAAAGAAGACACAGAAGGTAATTAAAAATAGGAGATAGTATTATCTGTCCAATTGTCCTGTCATACAGATGAGAGAAAACAACTGGACAATGAAACTCTAGTCAGGAATTGGGAAGAAGTATTTATTGGGTTCACATTTTACTGCAAAATCTATATATCCCAAATCATATTAGCCTGTTGGAGGACCTAAAAACTCTGATTCTGCCAAGATCTTTGACTAGAAGGTTGAAGCGCTTCTGGGATAGTGGGTCTGGGTCTTGTTTATTTATTTATTTATTTATTTTATTTTATTTATTTGATTTATATACCGCCCTTCTCCCGAAGGACTCAGGGCGGTGTACAGGGCAATAAAAATAAGAATACAGGCTACAAGATTTAAAGTTAAATGATTGTGCCCAATGTAGTAAGTTAGTTAAAAATAATGTTAAAACCCCAAACCTATCAGACCAGGCCGGCTTGTTCGAATAGATAAGTTTTTAGATCACGCTGGAAGAAGCGAAGGTCGGGGGCCATCTGTAGTTCAGCCGGTAAGCGGTTCCAAAGGATTGGTGCGCCCACCGAGAATGCTCTCCCCCTGGGGGTCACGAGCCGACATTCTCTGACCGGTGGTACCCTGAGGAGGCCCCCTCTGTGGGAGCGTACAGGACGGAGAGAAGTTGACGCCGGCAGTAGGTGCTCCCGTAGGTAATCCAGACCCATGCCATGTAGGGCTTTGTATGTCATCACCAGCACCTTGAATTTCACCCGGAAGGCAACTGGAAGCCAATGCAGCTCACGGAGCAGAGGTGTAACATGGGAGTATCGGGAGACCCCCCAAAAGAACTCGCGCGGCTGCATTCTGTACCAGCTGAAGCTTCTGAGGGCAGCCCCATGTAGAGAGCATTGCAGTAGTCTAAACGAGAGGTCACAAGTGCATGAGTGACTGTACGCAAGACATCCAGGTCCAGATAGGGTCGCAACTGGCGCACCAGACGAACCTGGGCAAAGGTTGTTGTTGTTGTTGTTGCCTAGTTTTTTGTATCTTTTGTTCCTATTGTATTGTTACATTATTGTATTGTGGTGTGTATGTGTGTGAGTGAGTGAGAGAGAGAGAGGGTGCTTTTATTCTGTGAAGTGCCCAGAGTCACTAGAAATTGAGTTGGATATAAACCATCAATACCATCATCATCATTATTGCAAATAGATATAGCAACTTTTCTGACTTTTGAAATAGTTCACCACATAGGCTCCTAAAAGTGGTAAGTGGTTACAGTAAGGGAATATTGCACATAAAGGAATGCATTGATTTTTAAAAAATAATCTAACAAACTTAGAAATATTAAGAAAAATGGGTGGAAAAATATACCAAGAAAATATGCACGTGAGATTGCCTATTGTAGAATAAATGTGTGGGGATATGTCCATATACATTGCCATGTGGTGTTGTTTTTTTAGCAGGCTAATGTGAAATTGGACAAAATGAACTTAAGGCTGAAAAAACAGAGCAAAACGGAAAAGGACAGATTTCCACTATTAGTAGGGAATCAGCCTGAAGCAATGTATGTATAAAGCATTGCTGAAAATAAATGAGAGGTTAGCTAAAACTTTTTACCACAAATCCACAGAAATAAAAAGCAATCCTCAGAATTTGGTTATAAAGCATAGCAGGATGTGCTGTTGCATACATTTCAAAAGTTAGGATTATATTCTGGAAGCAATCACAAAATTTCCATTTATCAGAAAACAAATGTTTAAGTTTTCTGTTCTCCTTGCTTTCAGGATTCATTCATTCATTTGATATATAAATTGTTCCAATCAGTTAAGACTCTGGACAGTGAATAACAAAGTAAGAATGATTTCAACCATAATAAAATATTCAAAAAATTAGAAACTTCCATACTTACATAAGATGAATACTTGCAAAGGAGCAATAGAAACATACAGTTTTAGCCACCTTGTGAAAATTATGGAAGAGAAAGAAACAAGCATAGCTCCTGCAGAAACATGCTCCAAAAATTTGAATGCTCCAGAGAAGTCTTGTTAGTCATCCATATACTTTCCAAGAAGTGGTAAGGATTTTAAGATCTTCCAAAATTATGGGATCAGAGAGTAATCCCAGTGTAAAACTATAAAGAGCTTTATAGGTACTGTAATAACCAAAGCTCTGAACGGGCTCCCGAAGATCATTGTAACCAATACAGTGATGAAAGTAAAGGCAGGATTTTCTGCAGGAACTGATACCTCATTAGCAGCATGGCTGTCATAGTTATGTCCAAGAGGACTCAACCAATAATTCAATGCTTCCAGGAGAGCATAACACCATCCAGAATACTTAGAGGACTGATGTTCATGGATTACTAAGATATTTATTACCAAATAGCAATACATTTCTACAGGAGCTTGTTTCATCCCACTCAATGTCCATCTGGTAGAATTGTCAGTATAAAGAATGGGAAGATATGATGGCAAATGCCCACTTGTCCTTATATTAGGATCATGTCTCCTGAAACTATTCATTTGTCATTCTCCATGCAATATGTGAAAACAATACAATATAGCTGGGTTTTCAAAAGCAAAGTGCATATTTTTGCAAGCATAATTATTATAGAGGATGGAGATATTTGTAGAACAGAAATATCAGCTAAAAGTGTCTTATTAACCTGACAAAAAATCTTCCCATTAATATACTACCTGAAGTAATTTAAAATTCTATGCTTGTGGATATATTCTCAGAAGATTTCACACATAGTGAAATCTCCTAAGAGAGGATTAAAGGTATAGGCTTAAAGAATGTAATGCCACAACTTCACTTAAGAATTTCTCAAATCAAGATCAATGCTCAGAATTTTCATTTAACTTAAATGGATTTCTGGGGATATAAATATCTTTATTGATCAATGAGATGGAAAATTTATTTTATTTCCTTTAATTATTCACAAAGAAGCTAAACTATAGTACTCATCCATCATTCAAATTTTTGGATTCATAAATAAAAAATATCTATATATCTGCTTATTCTGTGCATGCTATTTATCCATACTCTGTACATCTCATGACTAAATGCTTTGGATTCTGATGAATTAATTGCACTTAAATTAAATGCATTGAAATCAGTGTGAAAAGATTCATTGATTCTAGAAATAATTTTGAATCATAGATATATTAACAGCTGTAATCCTGTATATGTCATCTCACAAATAATTTTGCAATCTGTTATTTATTTACAAATGAACCCCACTGCATTCAGCAGGATATACTACTAAGTAGACATATAAAAGATTGCATTGAAAATTCTAGATAAGTACATGCAAGGACTCATAAAACTGGCATATTTTAAAAGAAATAGTAGTACTACATAGAAAAATCCATATTCTCACCCTAGATACATATAATGAGTGTTTTAAAATGTTCTGGTAATATTGCTGCATATTTTCATACACTTGAAAATAAGTCCTAATTGGTCTTACTTTCCACTATTAAGCTCACATTAGCCTGGCTTCTACCAGTAGAAGCATAGCCTCCAAAAACCAAGTTAAAGAGAATTATATTAAGGATAAAGATCACAGAACTTAATAATCTGTGAATAACAAATTTTTTAAGATAGCAAGGATCTTTATTAAACAACAGTAAAAAGAATATATGTTCAATAAATAGTTTTCTGCACAGATTGTTCTCAGGGAGTAATGATTTCCTCATCATCTTTTCCTTCTCCGATCCTTCCATTTTGAGATAATAAATTTCTGCTATGAAGGCTCAACATTTATTAGCTGTCTCACCACTAGTTTTATTGGCACCCAATGTCAGATGTTGCCAAAGAAAGAAATAATTAAAAAACTGTTTTGTAAACTTACATTTTGAACTCTAAAAGTCCCCAACCTTTCCAGCTGCATGGACCAGCAGTGGCGGTGGTGGCAGGGGCAGGGAAAGGAATGGTTTTGCATGCACACCCACCACTTGCATGGCCCAGTTCCTAACAGGCCACAGACTGGTTCCGGTCCACAGATCAGGGGTTGGGGAACCCTGCTCTAAAGTTTAAATCAGTGTTTCCCAACCTTGGCAGCTTTAAGATATATGGACTTCAACTCTCAAAATCCTCCAGCCAACCATGCTGGCTGGGAATTACGGGAGTTGAAGTCCACACTTCTTAAAGTTGCCATGACTATGAAACACTAGTCTAAACTATAAAAGACCTATTCTCAAAATAATGGATCTGTATGGAAAGTCACATTTTAATTGAATATTACATCCAGCTTCCTGACAGTCTGATAGTGGACTCAGTTGAAAAAAGTAGTGAATGGGCTGTCGTGGTTCTGACAGATGAAACTCTTCAAAAGAACTTCAAGGCATTGTTTACCTTAAAGAATTTTTTATTCGAGAAACAAAGTATCAGCACTACATAGTTAAAACCAAAACCTGAATTCACCTATCCTGGACACAAAGTAGCAAAGCACAATTCCCTCCTCCAACTAACAGTCATAAATCACATTCCCCAATTAGCTTGAAGCACAGGATTTCTCCCCAGCTCTCCAGCCCGCCAAATCTTTATCAACTCTGGGGGTAATAACCTTGGATTCCCATAGCTATTATTGTTATGACTAACTGGACTGTCATCCAATTCCCTCCTAACTAACTAACTCTAATAGCGAAAGAGTAAAATGGCTTCTGTTTCCATCTGTTACCAAAGCAAGAACATCCAATGTTAGCAGCATTGACATGGGCCTCCCCTTCACTGATTGTATTCAAGAGGAAGCTGGATTGCCAGCTGTTGAAGTTGTGTTTAATCAGATTCATGCACTAAACTGGAAGTTGAATTTGTTTGTTCCAATATTTTCTTCTAATTTCATGATTTTGTAAGGTTATCATTCTCAGATAGCAGTTAAATAGTTGTAGACTTCCACAAATATTAGCTAGGAATTTTTTTAAAAAAAATGGAATATGTCAAAGCCAAAGATCCAATCGGTATAAATCTTGCAAGATCCAGATTCAAAGATCTCCCAAACTTTTGTGAGAGAATGGTCTGGTGCAGAATGTCAGCATTTTACAATGTGGGACCACAATCTGAAGAGTTCTCGTGAAGTTGGTGGTCTTATTTTAGAGCTTGCAAAAGGTTGGTAACATTTCACAAATGTTTTTATTCATCATCTCCAACTCATGCTTCAAAACATCTGTTCCAAAACTGTTCCAAAGTTTTGAGAGATATCTAGGAATAGAGAGATTAATTCTTCTCTTCAGTTGGTGGCATGGCATCCATCTGTAGAATAACACCATAGGATAAAACCTTCTTTCTTTTCATAAAAAATAAAACCTCAACAGTAAAAAAAACTGATTGATTGACCAAACAACTTTAATCATGTGGCAAGTCTTGTGTTCAGTTATGTTCACAGTTTCTCCAAAAGGGGAAAGAAAGTTGTGCAATTTGTATTTAATTGATATAGCAGTTAAAGTAATTCTATATTTCCATACCAGCTTCATAATGGTTATTTTTTTATTCTTTATTATGGGCAGATCTGGCTTTCTGATAATATGATGATATTTGTTATAAACAGCATAAAACCAAGTAGGTCTTCCATTAAAACAAATAAAGAATGAATAAAATATTAGGGCTGGGAAAATCCTTGAAAAGAGAATTAAAGGAGCCATGTCTTTTTCTAGGCTGGTGCAACTATTTCAGCTGTCTTTGCATATGAGAGCTCCTTCACATGCACAGATAGCTTTCAAAGCAGCTGATAAGCTTGGAAAAATAGGCACCTTCCTTAAAAATCAAGAAAGATGTACATAGGCATTCTTGCATACTCCAAAGTACTTTTGAAGGCTAAATGCAACCCTATTCAATAATGTGCATGTCAATGAATATACTACCTTTTTTTTTTTAAAAAAAACACATATTATTTGGACTGCCTATCAAGCAGCCATACATAAATCTTGAAACAAGAAGTAGTTTAGAAGCAAATTACTGAAACTTTCAAGCACACCCAGAAGTGTGTCCATCCTCTGCTGGCAATTTGGGTACAGAACATACTGTTGAGTTCTAATAGAGAAAATTGAAATGGTGCTTAAGAGAATAGCATGAATAAAAGTGATTAAGGAGAGTTTTCTCAGCATGACGTATGGATTGGCAAAAAGATTTGTAACATGCTGAAATACTAGACAAAGATGAAAGCTTTTGGAATTTAATTGAACATCAGTCAAAATGTATTATTTCTGAGCTGTTCTGTAGAGAATTTCCATTTTCAGTTGGATTTTTTTTTCTTGGGTCTTTAAGACCAAATGAAAAGTCTTCCTAAAAATACTCCTTTGAAGGCTGTATTATCTGTGCCCTACAGTCATCCAAAATATACACATATGATCATTCAAGTCAGATTGACCAGCTGTGCCACATTAATCATTTGTCTTGAACTCAACCCTTCCCTCATTGGTACCTGGCTTATGATCACTCACACCTGGGATCTTTATAGACTTGTCTCTTCTCTTTCTGACCAATGTCATTACAGGAGTTTGGATACAAGTGATTTCTGGTGCTGGACAACAGTAGCAACAATGCAATAGCTTAGACCAGTGGTGGCGAACCTATGGCACTCATGCCACAGGTGGCACACAAAGCCCTCTCTGTGGGCATGTGCACCATCACCCCAGTCCTAGGCCTTCAGCTGGGTTTTATAAAACTTTTTCGCTTTAGGCCTCCGCTGCTGTGTGCAAAAAAAAAAAAAGTTCAATTGATTCGATTTCAACTTCTTGCGGGGAAAAAAAAAGATCTGGCAAAGTTGGAATTAATTGATTGAACTTTTTAGTCCCACCCAGTCTGCTGTTACCACCACAGCCATGCCCACCCAATGGGCCACACCCACCCAATTGGCCATGCCCACCCAGTGGGCCACGCCCACCCGGCACCCGACAACACATAATGGTTCATAATGGGTTTTTTTATTCTTTATTATGGGAAGATCTGGCTTTCTGATAATATGATGATATTTGTTATAAACAGCATAAAACCAAGTAGGTCTTCCATTAAAACAAATAAAGAATGAATAAAATATTAGGGCTGGGAAAATCCTTGAAAAGAGAATTAAAGGAGCCATGTCTTGCAGTTTGGGCACTCGGTCTCTAAAAGGTTTGCCATCACTGGCTTAGACTGTAGAATGGAACTCTTTTTAGATTGGAGAATGGCACACATTTGAACTAAGTCCCAGGATAGATGGCACATCTATCTGTAGTGACAACAATCCATCATTCTTCTGCACCTAAAACACAAACCTGTATTACCTAGAATGAAAGTGAAGGAATTTGGCTTCAACTGGGCAAACAGAGATGTTCCAATAGAATATCTGTGCCTCAGGTTTGAACTGTGGAGTCCTCTCTGAGTTTGGTTGTTTGCTTGAAGATGTTTCATTACCCAGAAAGGCATTGATGATGCTACTTAGTCAGGTAATAAAATATTCGCAAGCAAATAACAACACTTGGAGAGCACCAAGGACTCCACAAATAGAGATATGTTATCTATTAGCTTTGCTTATAAATTATTCATCATTCACCCTGTTGGTGTGATGCTCTGCAGAGGACATGGTGAACATTGCTGAAGAAAAAATCTTTGGGATAACAGTTCATGGAAATCAGTAGATTAGATCAGACACCATGTTGCAATTCTGTTCCCAATGTATCCATCTCCAAAAGATTACTTCAGTAAAGGAAAATAATATTTTAAAGTCTGCTTTAAATGAACCTCTTAAAATATCTTAGAATCGGTACATGTTTTCTGCTCTATAGATTATTGATTCCTATTCCATTGATTTTTTCAGACCCCGTCTGATTTGATGTACAACTGTGAGAACTGAAAGAAAGTGTGATATTTTATTTAGAATTGCCCCAAGCATGTTAAGGGTTCCATTTCGCGGCTATATTAGCATTCCTGGCACTGGTTTTGCTTGGCTACCATATTTTTTTTTGTATTGTTTTAATTGTTTTTATGTTGTATGCCACCCTGAGTCATTTATTGAGATGGAAGCTATAGAAATCAAATAAACAATAAGTGAATAAAATATATGTATACCTGAATAAGAGTTAGACCATACCATTTCTGATAACATTCTGCTATCATGATAATGATCAGGGCTTTTTTGTCATAGAACGCTCAGAACGGAGTTCCGGCACCTTTTTTGGATAGAACCTTGTAGGGTAGGCAAAACGGGTTGTATGACATGTGTGAGTTCCGGCACCTTTTTCTTTTACAAAAAAAGCACTGATAATGATAATAAGAGATATTGCATTAGACTAGGGGTAGGCAACCTTGGCTCTTTTATTACTGGCTCAGGAATTCTGGGAGTTGAAATCCACGAGTCATAAAAGAGCCAAGGTTGCCTACCCCTGCGTTAGACCTTGCCTTCTTCTCTTCTGTTTTCTTCGGTTCAGCAAGCCAACTACCACCATCTTTACCACCACCGAAATTTGAATTGACATAAGCTGTTCACTTCCTTTCAGCTCATTCTGTTTCAGACATCAAGCCAGCCATGTGGTACAACTGAGTGAGGGATGGAGAAATAGTTTCCATATCTGGAGCAAAATCGTTATTTTAAAAAACTCAATAATAGTCTCATATCCTATTTTAGATCATTTTGTTATTAAATTTCTAGCCAATCTTTCAATAAGAGCCCCATCCATAAAATAAGATTAAAACATTAAAAAACAGCTAATTGAAACAAATAAATAAAATAATTTAATTACATTCACCAGTTAAAACCACTTCACCAAAAAAAGTCAAGTTAAAACTGAAGAAGCCTGTCTGAATAAAACAACACAGCCTATCTACAACAGAACAACAGAGAAGGAGCGACCTTACTTCTCTTGGCCATATATTGTAATCCAGAAAATATTTCTCATGTGAACAAAATACAAAACTCTAGATAATTTTTAAAAAATGATAGAGGTGGCATTTTTTAATAGCTGCTGATAGCAAGTGGCTATTTCCACATGAATTCAGTTTCCTCTAACATGCAGGTGATGGTTAGGTATCAGAAATGGAAGGTACTAGAACATTCAAGCATAAAAGACCAGTTTTAATAAAAAATGTTGACCTGTTTCAATCACCAGAATTTCCTCCTTTGGTATGTGGCAGCTGCAATACAATTCCCTGTTTATTGTGTCAGTGAAACTCATATCTCACCAAAGAAGAGATTTTTATGAAACCATGACACCAAAATAAAGATTATTTCAAGATAATTTACAACAGTCAGAATAAATAGTATTAGTTTGCATGTTTTATTGCAAGCATAACATTTTTTTCTGATGTTTTGGAAATTGCACCCAAGGCACCTATTACCATTGCACCCAAGGCACCTATTACTATGGGTGGAATATAATTGTGGTTGGTTGCACGGTCAGCCAGATTATGTAAACTGGATTTGGCATTTTTTTTCCACCCTTCAGGTTCTTCCCAAGGACATGGGCTGATATTGTTTGATAATGTTAGAGGTATTGTTGCAGAATGGAAGTTGTTCCAAGTTCTTATTGTTACTATTTCCCACCTTTTTTATACATAACTTTCTCCTCCTATTTTCTCCACAATAACAATCCTGGGAGGTGGGTTGAGATGGGAGAAGTGACTGGCCCAAAGTCACCCAGCTGGCTTTCATGCCTAAGGGTGGCCTAGAACTCAGAGTCTACTCTACGCTAAACTGGCTCAGCTTTTATGGACCCCTTTTGCAGAGCACCCGAGGGACATTAAAGAGAGCAAAAACTTAACACGTAGGCAGCAAGATTGTTAGGCTCTTCTTTCTTACTTTGCTCTTGAAAATACATTATTACAAATTGAAAAGGCTATTTCTTTTATATTGCCAACTGCACTTCCATGAAAAGGGCCTCTTAAAATCAATTCAATATCTGAACCAATTCCTAAAAGAAAATGTTGTTCTTCAGGTATCAAGTATCTCCAAAAGTTCATAATTGGGTTTCCACTAAATTGCAATATTTCATGGATCATCAAATCAGATGGATGGCCCTTGTAAGAACCTGGCAGTGTCATTAATCAAGGAACACAGGTTTCTGAAGGCAATTTACAATATAAAAAACAAGTGAACCGACGAAGATAATACACACGCAGTACTATAATGACAATAAGCAACATGAGTGACAATTTCAAAAACTTCAGATTAAGTGCAGAGTTCCATTGTGGTTGGCCAAATGATTCAGAAAGGCTTACATCATGCTTGATGTGGGATGTGCTACATTAGACTGAAAGTTGCATGTTGAAGTCCACATTTCATTTTCAAGTTGTGTGCATGGGGTCATACTCCAAAAAATGTTTAAAGGTCAAAGGTTAAAACTAAACTTGATTTAATCTAATATGGATTTAAAATAAATGAATATAATTATTCCCCATGGGTTTTATAATCATTTTCTTTTACTGTTGTGATGCAAATTACAATTTGGCAAAAATTTTAAAAGAGATGGGAAAGGAGAGGAAACACAATGCCATACATGTAAGTTATTTTAGCAATTCAGAAGGGCCTTTTTATGCAGCTTAAAACTATTTAGCACTGTCTATATAGCACCTAGCAGTTCGAAAGCACGTACAAAATGCAAGTAGAAAAATAGGGACCACTATGGTGGAAAGGTAACAGCGTTCCGTGGGCCTTTGGTGTCTAGTCATGCCGGCCACATGACCACAGAGACATCCTTGGACAAGCGCTGGCTCTTCGGCTTTGAAACGGAAATGACTAGCATGCATGTGCGGGGGAACCTCTACCTTTACCTCTACCTTTACCTCTACCTTTAGCACACAGCTCTGCTCCTAAGGCAATTATTCCAAGGCAGAAGCTATGCAAACTAAATGTTTGCGAAATATCCCCAATATTGTTCTCCACTGTGAGGTGAGAAAATTTAAACTAAACTCTGGCTAGTTTTCATTGCATATTGGGTAAAGGTAATTTTCTACCCACAGGATTGGCCTAACTCATCAGGAAGGCTTTAAACTAAAATTGAGTGGGAGGGTGACCAATTTTTAGAACCTCTAGAACCCAAAACCAATCATAAATCCCCCAAAAACAAATCAAACAATGAGGTAGGCAGAGACAAGAAAAAAAGAAAAACCCAAACAACAATCAGGAGATGTAGGAAACATGCCCACGAACAAGCATAAAAGTCTTAAATGCTTATATACAAATGCTCAAAGCTTGAGGAACAAACAGGGTGAACTAGAAGCAATAGTACACGAGGGAGGGTATAATATAGTTGGTAGGACGAAACCCATGAATAGAATGGACCGATGGATGGATACAAATTGTTCCAAAGAAACAGGTCTATAAAAAGAGGAGGGAGAGTGGCACTATATGTAAGAGAACACTACATATCTACAAAAATTCACATGATCCAAGAATGCATATGGGTCAATATAAAAGAGAAAAAAAGTGACATTACCACAGATGTATATTACAGGCCACCCAACCAATCAGAAGAAATAGATGAACTCTTTGCCAACCAGCTAACAAATGTATGTAGGAAGCATACCACAGTAGTAATGGGAGACTTCAACTATCCAGATATCAACTGGGGGACAAACTCTGCAGCGAGCGGGAGATCAGACAGATTCCTAACCTATGTAGCCAACAACTTTGTCATCCAAAAGATGGAGGAGGGAATTAGACATAAAGCCATACTGGACTTAATTTTAACCAATAGAGAAGAAGTGATAGAAGGAGTTGAAGTTGCCGGAACCTTGGGTGAAAGTGACCATGTCATACTGGAATTTAATATAACACAAACACTAGCAACAGAAAACAATCCAACCGGTATCTTGAACTTCAAAAGAGCTGACTTTAACAAACTCAGAGAAGCTGGGAAAGATCCCATGGATGAAAATCCTAAAGGGGAAAACAATCCAAGAAGTATGGGAAACTCTGAAAAATGTGATCACAAAAGCCCAGACCAGCACAATAGCACTGAAAAAGAAAAACAAGAAATTCAAGAAGAAACCAGCATGGCTGCACAACGATCTCTCTGACAAACTGAAAGACAAAAAGGACAAATACAAAAAAATGGAAAGAGGGGCACATATCTAAGGCCAATTATCAGCAGACAGCCAGAACATGCAAAAATGAAGTCAGGAAAACAAAAGCTCAGAACAGAAAAAAGACTTGCAACAGAAATCCTGGATAATAAAAAAAGTTTCTTCCAACATAATAAAAACAAGAAAAAAGTCAAGGAAACTGTAGGTCCACTAAAGAGAGAAGATGGCAAGGAAATAACAGGCAACAGAGAGAAAACAGAACTGCTTAACTTATACTTTGCATCAGTCTTCACACAAAAAGAACTATAGCCCAACATACCAAAAAATATAAATTAGAAACAAAAATTAAAATAAGCAAGAAAATAGTAAGAGAACAACTATCCGACCTTGATGAATATAAATCACTGAGGCCTGACAGATTACATCCCAGAGTTCTGAGGGAGCTGGCAGATGTTGTCTCAGAAAGAGTTGCACAGACAAGGAAGGGTACTGAGAGCAGCAAGAGTCACACAGTAAGAGTACACTGAGTTATAAAAACAAAAGGTATTTTACTTTTAAGGTGGTGTAAGAACAAAAATGCACAGTCAAAAAATAAACAGTCCAGGTCATAAACAATAGCAACAGTCCAAGGAGTAATCCAAACTACAAAATCTTCTTACCGGTCCAGAGGTCAATACACAGTTCAGGTTACAACAGTAGTAAACCAGTAAACCATCACCACCAGATATATCTGTACCTGGCTGGCAAATCTTTCAAAAATCCGAGGATTGGAAAAGGACTGATCTGGTTCCCATCTTCAAGAAACAAAAAAACAAAACGGACCCAGGAAACTACAGACCAATTAGTTTAACATCAATACCTGGGAAGATCCTAGAAAACATAATCAAAAAACAGATCTGTGAACATGTAGATGCAAACAAAGTTATAAGTGGTAGCCAGCATGGGTTTGTTAAAAACAGTTCATGCCAAACCAATCATTTCATTCTTTCATAAAGTGACCAAATTAGTACACCAGTGAAATACTGTGGATGTAGTATACTTAGACTTCAGTAAGGCATTTGATAAAGTAGACCACAACCTACTCCTTGGTACACTAGAAAAAGGTGGAATAGACAACATCACCACCAGATATATCTGTACCTGGCTGGCAAACCGTACTCAACAAGTAGTCCTCAATGGCACTACATCCACATGGAGAGAAGTAAGGAGTGGGGTACCACAAAGTTCTGTCTTAGGCACAATACTCTTCAATATCTTCATCAATGACTTAGATGAGGGAATTGAACGGGAACTCATCAAATTTGCAGATGACACCAAAGTGGCAGGAGTAGCCAACACCCCAGAAGACAAACTCAGGATCCAAAAAGATCTTGACAAACTTGAACAATGGGCCCAATCCAACAAAATGAATTTCAATGTGGAGAAAAGCAGATTTTTTACATTTAGGCAGGAAAAATCAAAGGTACAAGTATAGATTGGGCGAGACCTGACTTAAAAACAGTAACTGTGAGAGGGACCTTGGAGTCTAGTGGACGATCACTTAATCATGAACCAGCAGTGTGCAGCAGCTGCCAAAAAGTCTAATACAATCCTGGGTTGTATAAACAGAGGCATAGAATCAAGATCACGTAAGGTATTAGTACTGCTTTATAAAACCCTAGTAAGACCACACCTGGAATACTGCAGCCAGTTTTGGTCACCATATCAGAAAAAAGATGTTGAGAGTTTGGAAAAAATTCAGATAAAAGCAACTGAGATGATCAAAAACCTGGAGACTAGAACATATGAAGAATGGCTGCAGGACTTCGGTTTGGCTAGTCTAAAGAAAAGAAAAAATAGGGGAGACATGATAGCAGTATTCCAGTATTTGAGGGGCTGCCACAAAGAAGAGGGGGTCACATTATTCACCAAAGCACCAGAGGGCAGGGCAAGAAACAATGGTTGGAAACTGATCAAAGGGAGAAGCAACCTGGAATTAAGCAGAAACTTCTTGACAGTGAGGACAATTAACCAGTGGAACAGCTTGCCTTCAGAAACCGTGGGTGCTCCATCACTGGAGATTTTAAAAAAGAGTCTAGAGCAGGGGTGTCAAACTGTCAGCCCACGGGCCGGAGCGTCACGGAGAAACTTCGCCCGTCCCATTTTTGGCAATGGGAAAAAGTTCCGATACGTCGTGATATGTCACGTGACGTCGTGAGTTTGGCATGCCTGGTCTAGAGAGTCACTTGTCTGAGATGGTATAGGTTCTCCTGCTTGAGCAGGGGCTGGACTAGAAGACCTCCAAGGTCCCTTCTAGCTCTATTCTATTCTACTTTATACCCTTTGATACTAACCTATTCTAGGTTGAAGAGATATCTTAAAGAAAATATGCATTTTTATGGTTTCTCTCAAGAAACTCTTCTGCCTCTGGGGTATGAAGAAGATTGTTTTAGCCTGAACATATAAAAGACATATTCTGGACATAGATAGCAAAATCAGTCCTGCCAGCCCAGGAACATTTTTTTTGGAGCAGCTAAATCTTCTCTGATAAGACCTGTAAGATGCTTATATTTCATCACAATTTTCAAACTGAGGAGAGACTTTGAGGCTTAATTTAATGCTTTATCCTCAGCTGTCCTGGAAAGAAGATATAAGTGCCATACGCTCTTTAATTATGTCCATATGATACAGTAGAAACTACTGTTCATTGGTTAATGTATTGTTGATTTTATAGGGACATTACAGCTGGTTAGAGCAGGCATCAAGGGAGATATCCATGAATCCCATGCTTGAAGCCTGTCTTAGAGCGCTTGTTTCTTTTCTGTTGGTCCAACTGTTCCATGTAAATTGTCAGCTATATATCATGTATGTACATAGATCAATGTTTCTGGATGAACAGTTATTTAGCATGATCTTCATATATTGATTAGACAGGCTAATGAATAGGCCAAAACTGCTCTTCTCTTAAAGGTCTTGACAGGAAGGCAAAACCCACTAATCCTACCAAGATGATGAACACAGTTTATTTAAGTACACACAGTTGCCCTGTGACACCAACAAAAGAGGAATTGCTTAATTATCAAAATTAATGTTGGCAGTCTTACACTCTGTACTATAGATGGCAGCTATTTCATCATTTCCATTTCAGCAATAGATGCTGAGGAACATACTCAAATTAATTACTCAATTAACTTTGTCCAGAGATGGAAAATCACAGGAAACCTTTAATAACCTCTCAGAATACTGCTCTGACAATAAAGTATAGAAATCTCAGGAGTGGAATCGGGCATGCTGAACCTATGGGCCTTAGAAGAAAACTATTGAAGACTGATGATTATTAAACTTGCATTGCTTAACCATGTATATAAAAAAATCTAAAGCATAGATTTCCATTGCTTCTTGGGCTTTTATTTATTGACTCTTGACAAGATATAATGAAAAACTTGTGAACTGTTTTAGAATGAAAGTTCTGCATTTAAAGTGGCATTGGGTTATATTCATTCTTTATTTCTATTTATATGGCATTAATTTCTTAAGCTAATTAGATTGATTAGGTTAAACAGTATGTTCATATATGTATACTTGTTCCTTCGAGTCAATGTTGACTTCATAAGTACCTACAGTTTTCTTGGTAAGATTTCAGTGGTTTTTCATTGCCTCCTTCCTAGGGCTAAGAGAGAGTGATTGGCCCAAAAGGTCACCCAGCTGACTTTGTGCCTATAGCAGAACTAGAAGTCATGGTCTCCCAGTTTCTTAGCCTGATATGCCTTAACCACTGCTCCCCACTGGCTCTCACCAAAGGTATAGTATTATAATATAGTGTTGTCATAAGGCACTCCAAGGCATTGCCTGAGGAACAAAAAGCAGAAAAGATGGTCAAAATCTTAAACTGGACTACCTACAGAAAATGTTTTTAAATTAGATATTTCAGCTTATCCCTAAATCAATTAATATTTTTTCTCTTAAAATTATCGCAACAGAATCAACTTCAATTTTGTATGCTCTTTTCCTGAAGATTGTATAATTGGAGATGATCCCTCTCTAAGACTGTTTAAAGCCTGTTTATGTAGTAACTGTGAGAGGGATCTTGGAATCCCAGTTGACAATTACTTCAACATGAGCCAGCAGAGTGCTGCAGCTGCCCAAAAAAAAAAAAAAAGCCAATGCAGATCCCTAGGCTGCATTAACAGAGAGATAGGATCAAGATCATGTGAAGTGTTAATACCACTTTATAATGGTTTGGTAAGATCATACTAGAAATATTGCATTCAGTTTTGGTCGCCACGATAGAAAAAAGATGTTGAGACTATAGAAAGAGAAGAGCAACAAAGATTATTAGGAGACTGGAGGCTAAAATATACAAAGAACAATTGCAGGAATGGGGTGTGTCTAGTTTAATGAAAAGAAGGACTAGGGATAATATGATAGCTGTGTTCCAATATCTAAGGGGCTGCCACAAAGAAGAAGGGGTTAATCTATTCTCCAAAGCATCTGAAGGCAGGACAAGAAGCAATGGATGGAAACTACAGTAATCAAGGAGTGAAGCAAGCTAGAACAAAGGAGAAATTTCCTGACAATTGGAACAATTAATCAGTGGAACAATTTGCCTCTAGAAGTTGTGGGTGCTTCAACAGTGGAGGTTTTTGAGAAGAGATTGAATAACAATTTGTCTAAAATGGTATAGGGTTTCCTGCTTGAGTAGGGGGTTGAACTAGAATATCTCCAAGGCCTTCTAATCCTGTTATTCTGTTATTGTATTTCACATACTGTATATCTCTGAAAAAAAGCTTTAAGTTCATTCATGTGAATTGAGATGGTTGAAAGAAAGGAAAAAGCAAATTTCTTCATACATGTTTTACCTCCAGTTTATTTTAGTTTACAGAAATTTGTCTAAAGTTACATTCAACTCATTATCCTGCAAGTAGATCAACCTTATCTCCAATTAACTTCATCATTCAATCAAAATCTCAGTCTGGTTCATTCTCATCTTAATTCTGTAACACGACCACTTCCAACTTTCTAATAAAGATAAAGGTAAAGGTTCCCCCGCACATGCATGCTAGTCGTTTCCAACTCTAGGGGCCGGTGCTCATCTCCGTTTCAAAGCCGAAGAGCCAGCGCTTGTCCGAGGATGTCTCCGTGGTCATGTGGCCGGCATGACTAGACGCCAAAGGCGCACGGAACACTGTTACCTTCCCACCGTAGTGGTCCTTATTTTTCTACTTGCATTTTGACGGGCTTTCGAACTGCTAGGTTGGCAGAAGCTGGGACGAGTAACAGGCGCTCACTCTGCTACGTGGCACTCGGGATTCAACCCGCCAAACTGCCGACCTTCTGATCGACAAGCTCAGTGTCCTAACCCACTGAGCCACCGCATCCCTTTCTAATACAATCCAACAAATGGACATTGAGCAGTTTTTTTTCTTATAAATTCTCTGGTAATAGTCAGTGATAAACACAGCATACTCCTGGAACTACTGCTAATTAAAAGAAAGAGGTAACTGAGTGGAAAGAGAAACTTGCCTCATTATCCTGAAACAACCACTACATAATTCTATCCCAATAAACCTTTGTTGATTATGATACCTAATCAACAGCTGAACTTAATTCTTGCTTTGTGATTATGAACACTGCTTAGTAGACATCTATTCTGCTTTCCACCAAATTATGATTTCTTTAGGAGGAGAACTGTATTAATCTTTGATGGCAAAAATCAGGACTCTGGTAGGATCTTTTTCAAGTAACACATTTTATTAAAAAGCATACACTTTCATGAAACTTAGTGAAGTTCACAGAAACTTATGCTTTTCATAAAATTCATTAGTTGAAAAAGCTGCTACTAGATTCCAGATTTAATGAATCTGTATATGCCTCACAGGATAGAAGCAGATATTTATTGTCAATTTTTACTGTGGGCACATTGGCACCCATTAAAAATGAAATTTAGTTGCTTGCTCTCAAAGTGTACACATACATAAGTCACATTTAAACATGCTATATACAACATATGTATAAACCTACAGTCTTACTTAGAAATAAGAGATAAATATTATTCACTGTCCATCTTGAATACATAATGGAAAGAGGAAGCTTTAGAGTTCACAAGGTTAACACTGTATGGAATGAAACTATGATTGAATATGGATGTTCTGCTTTGGATACCATGAAGCCTCCTCCTAAAAGGTTGTGAAGAGGGTGTGCAGTGTCCCAAACAATCTTGTGGACCCTGCTCAAGCATCACTTATATGCTACAGTATGTCCTGGATGGAAGGGAGGGAACTGCCAATAATTTTTTCTGCCATCCTCACCACTCTCTGCACCGCCTTTCTGTCCGAAGCAGTGATGCTTCCAAACCAGACAGTAAAGCCATATGATAGGATGCTCTCGATCGTCCCTCTGTAGAAAGTGGTAAGGACAGGGGAAGGAAGATGTACTTTTCTCATGTGACACAGAAATTGCAGGTGCTGCTGTGCCCTTTTTACCAGTGTCCTGCTGTTGAGCGACCAAGCCAGCCTACTCATTAACTGCACACACAGGAATCTGCTGCTTGTAACCATTTCCACAGGTGAGATGAGTCTGTCAGCTTTTACATCACTAGATTTTACCCAGGTGGCTTCAGAAAACGGATACCCTTGCCATTGCACTAAGTACTGTAGCTTCCCTTTAAAAAGTCTAGAATCAAGAAATTCTGTAGCCAAGATAATCTAGTCATGTCTGGTGAAACTCACACTTTGATAGTTTAACATAAAGTTTGGCATTCAGCAGTTTCTTTAGTACTTCTCTCACTAGTTTTACGTGGTCAGCCATATTTGTGCTGTATATCAGGATATCATCAAAATACACCAAAACCCCTTTGTATAAATGGTCATGTAGTACCTGACTGATCAGCTGCATGAAAACAGCCAGAGTTCCCTGTAGTCCAAACGGCATGACTTTAAATTGATAGCTCCCCATGGGACAGTTAAAAGCAATCTTCCACTCATCTCCCTCTTTTATCTTCACTGAGTAATATGCCTCTTTCAGATCCAATTTAGTGAAGACCCTCTTTGCCAGGTGGCTTAGTAAGTCCTTCAGGAGGGGGAGGGGGTATTTGTTTTCCATGCTCACAGCATTTAACCCTTTATGTCCATGCAGAGATGAAGCGACCCATTTTTTTTTCTTGAAATAATACCGGAGCTCCCACCTGAGATTTGGCTCATTCAATAAATCCTCTCGCTAGGTTCTTGTTCACATACTGCTGTAATTCCTACATCTCAATGGGGGTCATGGCGTACATCCTTGGTCATGGGAGTTTAGCTCTCACTAACCGTTCAATGGAGCAATCATTAAGCCGGTGGGGAGGCAGGGTGTCTCATTCTTTCTCACTAAACACCTCAGATAGGTCCGGGTACTTGCTGAGGATGGGTGGCTCACCTGGTTGAAACAGAGAAGCTATCTTTGCTAGCTCGTTAGATGGGTTACTAAACTCTCTGGTAATGTCAGTCGAGTTAAGGGGGGGCTTGGTCCTATAGGTAATCTCACAGTTCTCATTCCCTTCTCCCACCAGATAAACAGCTTACATTTGTCTAACCAGGCTAGTCCCAGGATCATGGCCTCAGTCATTTTCAGAGCCACCAAGAAATAAATGAACTCCCAGTGTTCACCTATTTCTAAGTGTATGGGTTCAGTTAATTGCGTGACTAAAGTTCCTCCCATTAGGGAGCCATTGGCTTGCTCAAACCTCATGGGTTTGGAGAACAGCCTTGCTCGTATGCCCATTTTCAGGCAAGCTAATAATGCACCGGGAGCATCCTGAGTCCCCTAGTACTTTCAGATCTACCTGTGGATGGGGAAGCCGCTTGCCCTGCACTTGTGGGACTGGGGCTTTCCCTTGGCAGGAGTTGGTGACTGCCCCATTGATCATCATGATTGCTTGTATGGTGAATGGGAAGGTTGTTCCCCACTTCTCATCTCTATCCCCTAGAATCTCTCCACCAACTTCTCCACTGATTGACTACCGACTGCGGACAGGTACTTCCATTCACCAGAGTCCTCAGCAGTAGTTGATTTTGCGACTCTCTATTGGTCCAGGGAACGTGACTTGCAAGAAGGCCCTCATTGCAGCTCAATTTCATCTGCCTTTGAAGCACTTGATTGTGGCAAAGCCGCCTCGAGGTGTCTGAAGTCTCTACTGAGTAGGGTCCAGTCCGATGACCAGATCAGTTGTCCTTGTGGCTAGGGTCTTGCCCCCATCTGGGAGACTTGAAAAGACTCCTGCCAGCATGCTGGCCTGTGGTCCCTCCTCTGAGGCAGCAGCCATGGCCAGGTTGCTGGTCTCAGGTGCCCCTTCCTTTTCCATGTTGAAATCATCTCCGAATCTTTGTCAGTCTATCCCTTAACTTTAGGGACAGTGACTGGAGCTCGGGACCCCAGGATGGATAGGTAAAAATTGTAGTTTTGGGGTTAATGTCATGGTTCTGACAGATGAAACCCTTCAAAAGAATTTTGAGGCATTGTTTACCTTAAAGAATCTTTTATTCGGGGGACAAAGTATTGGCACTGTTAGGCATATGATTAAGCCTACCTGGTTGGGTTGGAAATATATAAGCCATGATGTATGATATCACTTTAAATGTGATGATTGGCCAAGGGTGTGTTTGCCTCCCAATGGCCATAAGAGGGAGCTAGGGACGTAGTTTCTCTCTCTCTGCTCTCACTGTTTTTTCACTGTTACTCTGTTACTGCTATTGTTGGTTTGCTACTGTGTTAAACCTGAACAACTGTGCTTTGATCTTTGGACCGGTAAGAAGACTTTGTATTTGGAATACACCTTGGACTGTTACTATCGTTTAACTGTTCTTTACACGTGTATGACCTGGACTGTTTATTTTTGACTGTGCTTTGTATTACACCACAAAGTAAGGTATTCTGTTTTTCACACCTCAGTGTATCTGTGTGGTTACTGTGTGAACTTTGCTGCTCTCAGTACCCTTTTTTGTCTGTGCAACTTCTTGTTAGCTCAAGGAGAGCTCTGTACAATTCCTGACAGGCACTACATAGTTGAACCCCAAAATTAAACTCCCCTCCCCTGGACACAAAGTAACTAAGTACAATTCCCACCCCCAATAAACAGTCATAAATCACATTCCCCAATTAGCATGAAATGCGGGGTTTCTTCCCAGCTCTCCAGCCCACCAAATGTTATCAGCTCTGGACCCAGTTTCTCCTTGGTTACCCATGGCAGAGTTATTATTATTATGGCTAACTGAACTCTCATCCCAATCCCCCTCCTAGCACCAACTGATTCTTAAAGCACAGAGAAAATAGCTGCATTTTCATCTGTTGTCAAAGCAAGAACATCCAATGTTAGTAGCATTGACACAATGATCTCTTTGATTTTCCAGTATTTAAAATAGGCTGTTTTTCTTATACCAGTTCACCAAACCATTCCTTGCCCCAGTTCCTGCTCACCCAGCAATTTGAAAGCATGTAAATGTGAGTAGACTAATGGGTACCATTTCAGTGGGAAGATAACAGTGTTCCATGCAACTTGGGTGTATAGCCATGATGGCCACATGACCACAGAAAATTTCTTCAAACTATGCTTGTTCCCTTGGCCAAGAAACAGAGATGAGCACTGCGCCCTAGAGTTGGACACAACGGGGCAAGGAAAACTTCACCTTTTTTGTATCAATTGTATGCAATGAGTATCCAATAGATATTTGTCTTGAAAAGACAAGTTAGGATATACAATATGGTATTCTAAAGAAACTTTGTAGTTCTCCAATCAAATCCCAGTCAGCGTGACCAGTATCCACAGATTCCTAGTTGTGTCTCCAAAATCTTGGATGGCAATAATTTGCGCTTCCTGAATATAAACAATAACTTCATGCTATCTTGAAATTCAGCTAAAAGCATCTTATTAGGAGCTAGGGGAATTTGCAAGGGGAACTAACTGTGACTATGATCAAAACTCTAACCCATTTTTAATCCACATTGCAAGCTCCTGTTAGAATCTATCAAGTTCTTAATTCCTCCAAAAATGCTTTAAGTGAACTGGCATGTGATGACAAATGTACTACAAAAATACTAAAGTGAGAATTGAGGAATTAGATGATGGGGTGTATCAGAGGGAATATTTAAAAAATAAATACTTGTTTAAATATGGCTGAAGAAATAGAAAGATTTTAGTTTAAGAGGGATCAACCCTCCAAGTAAGACAGTATTTTTTCTTTTCTCTTTTTTCGTTTTTTGATATGAGAAATGTAAAAATGTTTGGGATGATCAATATAAAGAAATGTTTTAGATATTTAAATGCAATTGATTTTAAGAAAATTCCAATGGATAACTAAAAAGAGGAAAATGTTCTGAATAGAATTAAAAGATTAGATGATTGGATTTATTAAATGGGACATTTAAAAATTAAACATACGGTAGGTTTAATTATGGGTAAAAAAACAAAAAAATATGGAAATAATGGAAATAATGGAAACAACAACAATCATCATCATCATCATCATCATCTTTATTGTCACTTTGAATGTACACCAATTGGCATACATCAAAAGAAATTGCATACAGCTCTCAAAGGGTCACCTCCGATATATACTCCTTTGTGGCCAGCTCAAGTTTCAAATCGTCCATTTTAGTCTCTGGGGAACAAATGATGGCAAACAGGACACATAGAAATGGAGCTCCATGTGGATTAGCCCTCAAATTAGCTGGTATTCCTGCACAACAACCTTGCCTCCTTTGCTTTTTCTGATCCTGTCTTTTCCGCCTTTTCCTTAAAGATGCCTTGCTTCTTTTTGCCCCTGGAGAACACTGCTGCTGCTGCCACCGCCTCCAAAAGCCTCTCTCTCTTCTTCTGGGCCTGCTGACAGCCTCATCCAGTTCTTTTACTCCATAAGCCCCGGGAACTCTCCTCCTCTGCCTCCTTTGGAAATAGCCCTGATTTGCAATAGAATCCGTCACTGGGCCAGCAGTCAGATCTTGCTACCGGCAGCACAATTGCAAACAACACCAATGACTTTAAACAGTCTCACCAACAGTCCCGAAACAGTTAGAAACTCACCATGCCAGCAAAGATTGTCGGTCGTATGGTACCTTAGTTCCACCATGTTGCTCAAACACATTTAAACCTTCCCAATCATGTGGCCTATATCCCTTATATCCCTCCCAAAACTTTTCACCTTCGAGAGCCAATGCAGCCGCTGCCGATCCAGGTGCTGCCATCTTAGAACACTTAGAAATAAGTGTATACTAGTTCAAGAGGGAAATGTATTTTAAGTAGTATATTATTTTCTTTTTTTCTCCTTTTTTCTTTTTCTCTCTCACATCTTTTCTTTTTCTATGTTTTTCTTTTGTGTCTTTTTCCTACTTATTTTTTAAGACATGAAAATAGATTTAAATACTTTAAGTTAATTAACTCTGGGAAAATTTTAATCAGTAGAAATGTTTTGAACATTGTAGGGAAAATAAATTTAATTAAGAATTGTAAACAGGATTCATGATGAGGCAACCAAGATGACCAAATAGAAAAGAAGCATGATATTGATGTGATTATTATTGGTAGAAATTTTAGAAAAATCTTTATATTTAATTGTTACCTATCAAATTAATAAGAATTGTATTAATTTAAGGTTGCAAACAGAATATTATTAGAAGAAGAAAAAATCAAGCAAAGCTATTATGTTGACTTTGGAATATAGAAACTAACTGTTAGTGTTTACTTTGTAAACATAAACCCAGAAAACATGCTGTTTACCAAATATCAAGGTGTTTATGTTAAAAAATCAAAATATATTTTTTAAAAATGCTATCGGCTTTATCATATAAAAATATACAAACTAATGCAGTTACAAAATAGTAATAACTACTAGTAGTAACATGATCATCAACAAGCAAAACTGAATTATATGCTAGCTGGACAAGGGTATTCAAAATTCCAAAGAAGCTTGTCTGCTTTTGTTGTACATCATAGTCTCACACGTCTTTAATTGTTCAATGGCAGCTTAAGACCATTATATAGTTTTATAAAAACAGTTATATATTTTTAAAAGTAATAATAAATAAGATGCTTGAGAAGCTATATAACAATAATTTGCTCAGAATCACATCAGGACCTACTTCTTTCGGCCTTTTGTAGATAATCTATAATGGGGATGTCAAACTCGCAACATCATGTGATATTGCCAGCAATGTGGTGGGCACGGTTTCGCCATGACTCATCCGACCTGCGGGCTGGCAATTTGACACCCCTGATCTACAATATCTTTTTTCATCCTGACATTTTGAGGAAGTATTGCTGCCAAAGAATATTAAAAAATGATATATTTTAGAAACACTCAGCAATCATAATAGTAATTAAGACAAGTATAATGGAGTGTATGCTTCCACAAAGACATATAGTGAGTTGGCTACTCTAGCACCCTTAAGCAGGATATTAAGATTACAAGAATAAACAGGAATTGAAAATAACAGGAGAAAAAGAAAAGTTAATGAATCCTGCAACTTTATTCAGAGGCTACTCTTCTGGACATTATAGGTAGAAAAAAATAGATCACAATCTACAAGATCTATGATCTAATTAGTATCAGTACATATTTTTGTGGCTATTTTCTCCAGATTCTCCGATCCTTTTGCAGGTTGGTAGTGGAGTTGGTGGGTTGTATCCGATTGAAGCTTCTCTGTCATCTCCCTATGATTGAAGGCAAAGAGACAAAGGCCAATCAGTTTCCCCATCCACTTTATAAAGCCCACTCAAGTGTTGAATTTTCTTGCTACTGATTGGCTGTTCAGAGTTTGATTTTCCAGATAGTCACTGCCCATTATCTAGCTTGATAGGTTTAAGTCTGATTAGTTCTTTCATGTTTGAATCTTTTGGAGTGGAATTTTCCTCCATCCTTTACTACAGGAATTACAGTGATTGATACAGAAAAGGTCTCAGAATGTGGACAGAAGAAAGCAATCCTTGGAGGTAGAAACATACAAGCATAGCACTGAAAGAGGCTTTCCACTTTATTCTTTAGCGATCCACCCCAATTGCATACTGTTCCCATTCTAGGTTCTACACTTTAAGAAAGAAACTAAGTCCTGTGATGAGAAATTGAGAAAAAAAGATTGAATAAGAATATGAGAGCACTCTCAAAATATCTGAAAGGATGTCACATAAATTTCTTCTCTTACATGCTCTAATGGCTTTAAATTATAAGAAGACAAATTTTCCCTGAATGCTAGAAAGTTTCCTAACAGTTAGAAGGGTTTGACAATGCAATTAATTATCCAGGTAAGTTATAGTTTCTTATTTTTTAAGTTATATTCTAGTGGAGGCTAGACAGCCATCTCCATGGAATAACTTGTTTTATATTACTGCATAGTGCAGAAGATTGAATTTAAACGTGTGAAGTGACTTCCAGCTACATAATGTTGTATTATTTTAAACAAAAAGGCTAGAATTGCACAGCACACTAAGCTTTAAAAATATTTAGGAAAGGTTAAGACTGAAATTTCTGAAACATGGTGCCCTGATCCCAAAGCCCTTTGTTAGTTCCATGAGGATACGGCGATTGATGGGTGTTCAAAACCATTGAGAGGTCTCCAAGAAACATGGAGGATGCACTCCCTACATCCAGGTCTGAGAGGGGCCATCTACTGGAATGATCAATGCCATTTCTGCTTTTTGACTGGGACTGAATTTAGAGTAAAATCACTTCCTTGAAAGTGCTCTGTATCGGATAACACACTGCTTTCTCAACAAGAGTCAGTAATCCAAAACTTCTTCTTCTTAAGAAACCAGCCTTATTATGATGGTCTCAACATTAATGGAAAGTTCCAGCAAGGCATATCTCAGCAGTCCATTTTGATTTTCCTAATAGTTTGCTTCCATGCTTTCCTACAGCCATCACTGTTGCTATTGATATCCACCCATGCTTTTCTCCCTTTTCACTTCTGCCCAGATCACGCTCTGGTTCTTGTCTGAAACACTCTATATCAGGGCTTTTCAACCTTTTCACCCATTGTACCACTTTTAGGATATGGCAACATCCGAGTACCACTAGTCGCCTAGCAAGGTGTCAAAAACTTGATGACCAAAAAAAAAAAAATGAAAAGAAAAAAGTGATGAAATACAGGTAGTCCTCGACTTACAACAGTTCGCTTGGTGACTGTTTGAAGTTACAATGGCACTGAAAAAAGTGCCCAAGCCACAGCTGAGCAAGGCACCTTCCTGCCTGCCCAGCGGCGCTCTTCCTCCCCAGGTTTTCATTGTGAGCATTTCTGTTGAGGATTGGCAGTGGGGGTGGGGGGTGTTTGGTTTTTATTCCCCCCATCTGCTAGGTAGTTGCAGCAGGTTTTGGTCACTTCACCTGACCCTGGGACACTGTGACCATCATAAATATAAATCAGTTGCCAAGCATCTGATTGTAAATCAAAAGACCCTGGAGATGCTGCAACATTCCAGCTGATCAGCGCTTCTTCTGGGTTCAGCAGAAACGCCAGCATCAGCGTCGAGCTAAAGCTGGAGCCTGGCACTGATCCTAGCGCTTCCACTGAGCCCTGACAGCCCTGAAGAAGCGCTGATCCTGGTGCTTCCACTGAGCCCTGACAGCCCTGTAGCTCCAGCCATCTCTTGCCCAGGCTTGTGCGGTGCTGCCACTGGTTCAGCTAATTCCCCTCCTCCACTACTTTTCTAGGATGGTCGTGTACCACCTGCCAGGTGCCAATGCACAGGTGGTACCTGTACCACTGGTTGAAAAGCCCTGCTCTATATGTTATAGAATCAGTGTTTGTTGAAATAAGTGAATATGCCTTACAGAATAGCATCTATCTGTTATATGGAATTCAAAGCTGTGTGTATCAGTAGGAACATAAAAGGGTAAATAGAACAAAAAACTAAAATGAATAAGTGTAAAATAGATTTGCGTTCCTTCACTCCTAAGGTTTGCCCCTATTCAGACCTTGATATTTTTCTCCTTTTTTCATTTTAATATATTTAATTATTATTCACTTAAAAAGCATTATTTGTGGTGACTTGATTCATTATTCTCTTTCTACTCAATTGGAGCATTCAAGATGGCTAGAAAGCAATAAAATGCAAATACAAAATATAAAAATTCATGTACACACAAATTAATGCTGAATGCATTAGTTGCAGGATGAGTGCCTGGAGTTTAGCAAAAATAATAAACTTCCATAGAAAAAATAGCAACTACACTTATTGTTCTTAACCCACCTAGTGAATTTAGTGAGACCTATTTGGTCAAGAATTGAACACACATAGTCTGTGCTTTCAGTGTGTGGTATTTATTATCTAATCATATGAATTTCTCTAATTTAATGAAGAACATTAACTATAAAGTAGATATGGCATGGAATAAGTTTCAATAAATTACTTCACCAGTTAGCTTTCAGACCAATGGCAGCCACTTTCTCTCCATTGTACCCATTTTTTAAGAGCATCTATGTTATAGCCACTATGTTGAAGACTCAAAAATGTTGAAGACTCAAAATGTTGAAGACTCTCTAGATCAAAGAATGCACCTGTTTCTGTCCTACATTCATTCAATAGTAGTTTCTCACTGAAGCAATTTTCAGGATCAGAGATGTTCAGGTACATCAGTAGCAATCTTCAAATAGTTCTCTTAACAGACCGCAGGCTTTCTTCTCATGTGTTTTCCTCTAGTTTTCAGATGTATATTACAGTATTAACACTCTAAGGCATACAGTGAATTAATGACAAATTATGTTTCAAAATAGTTTAGACAGAAAAATTTTTCATTAGAAGCTGTGATTGTGCTAAATAACTTATTCAGTACAGACATTTCAGATAACACTGATATATTATCACTACATTGGCTTTTCTCCCTTTAGCATTTAAAAACGGTTAGAATCATTTTTCTGAAGTGGTTATCTATGCAGTCACAAATCAGGGTTGTATTTCTGTAAAGTAGAATTATTTTAGCCTTTTCTTAGTTGAAAGTAGTTGCATTTTCAATATGCATGACTGAAATATGTTCTTTAGCTTCTGAAAAGCATGCAGTGAACATCCCTAGTTAAAAGAAAGAAAAAGGAGATTGGCTGTATAACTATACTGACTACCACTAAAAACAAATCCTCTTCATGGACTCAACTTCAAGATAACAACAAGGGGAGGTGACTACATGTCAGAAACATAGAAATATCATCTATAGCTCCCTGCTTGTGTATTGGATAATACAACCCAGTCAATTTTTAGCACAGCAACAAAGCTGGGATGAGACTGGATGGCACTGCTTTGAACATTAGCAATATATGCAATATCTGAATATAAAAAAGGTAGGCCATTCAGTTAACACAAAAGAGAACCCAATCAACATTTAGAAAATGAATCATATTGATATACTCTAGAAGAACGATAATGCCATGATAAACTCAGAACTCAGACATCTTTTTTTTTAAAAAAATATCCAGTCCATGTACTGAGTAATATTTAGGTCTATACAGACAATACAAAGATTATTGATATCATCTGAAGCTATAATATTAAGGTCTGGTCTAAAATATTAGCAATATTTTAGATTTTATTGATTTGGAATACAATACATCATTATGGTCTTAATCCTGCAATATTTTCACAGACATATCCAAGGTGATGGGATTTGTAATACAAAATACTGAATGACAATTTTACTATTTAAATATGCATTGCACTGCCATTCTTTATATCTGCAACAAGTGTATTAAATGAAGCACTGATTCTCAATTACTGATATGCCCTTTGTGTGTTTAGAAAAGAACACAAAATGAATCAAAAGATATTTGTTTCTGGAAAATTTAATTGAAATGTTTAGTTTTATAATTTGAAAATGTTAGAATTTAGTATACTACTTAACCTGCAGTTTACAGATCTTCACTTCTTCAATAAGCAATCTTCAATTACTTATAGTTGTCATATTGTATTATACAATCTTATTAGTATTTTTTTAAATGTACCTTAAAAAATCCTTACAACGAAAGTTAGACAGGCATAAGAAGCCTTGCCTAAAAATAAAAAAGTGCCTCTCCTTAAAATAGGAAACATGAGAGAAACATGTGAAATGGGGCAGGGAACATATAGAAAGAGAAAGTTGCATATTTTATTCATTTTTATTTTATTTTTTTACAATATTTCAACTCAAAATCTTTTTCAACCTGCCTCATTGATCTGCAATCTTTATGTTCTTTTCTGAAATTTTTAATATTTTAGCTTTAGCATTATCCTAGAATAATTCAGTAAGACATAAAAATAGTACAGGTTCGCTATTCTTAACCTTTTGAAGAGAACATCTTTATACAATAAAAATTTTATTCAAATCATATTGTAAATTCATCTTGCAAAGAGATCAGAGATCAATTGGGTTATCAAAGGAAAAAAGCATTGATCAAAACAGTTCTTGGATCTAAAATCAAATCAAACCAAATTAATTTCTTGTAAATGGTTCAGCAAAGTAATTTTAAAACAACAGAATGACTTCATTACTTCTTTTCATGCAAAAGACTAGTATTCAACTCCCCATAGAGGAAATCACAGTAATACTTTCCACTATTTATACAGCTGAATTGCTTGTGGAGCATATGTCTGTTAGACTGCTTGACATCCTTTCCTACTACAAAATTTAATTTAAAATCTTACAATTTATTGCAGTTTTAACAGTTAGCAATAGTATAAGGCAACCTAAGTAAGCTAACATCCTTACAGAAAAATATGTGTAGATATTATTAAGAAGAATTCATAATTCTGAGTTCAAAGTCATCATCATTCCGCTAATGGTAAATTAAAAACCTAGTTTTAGAGAATCTGTTTTTGCAAGTTTTTAAATTATAGGTTACTGTATGTAGGAAAAAGACAGTAAAACTATCAGAAATAGTATATATTATCTCAACTGTGTTTTAATTTATAAAAGCTGAGCCATCTCTTAGTTTCAAACTCTCTAAGCGATTTTGTAATGAGGTGGAAAGCTGCTCAGTTTGCTTCTATGTTGAAGATACAGGCTTTGTCTCCACTTATTCAGAATCCTTGTAAGAAGTCTTGTAGTTGAGCAACTATTTCTGTATCTACAGTTTCCATAAGAGCTTGAAAGCTTTGTTCTCCCAGCAATTCCTGCTGTGCTTTTAGTTTCTCATATACAAATTGCTGCAGTGACACAGAGTGTACTGGATCCTTTAGTGCAAGCTGCAGGAAAAAGATAAGAAAAATATATAATTTAACAAAACAGGCAAACCTGTAATGATCAGTCTTACAATCTTAATGGCAGTGAAAAGGGCTTTTGTTTCCTGTACTGCTTACACTGAAAACATACTTTACCAGTTGAATCCTTGAAAAGGAAATTTCTGCTAGTTCATCAATTGAAATGAATACGCTTAGCTTCAGTGCCTATTGTGTAACGTAATTATGTACTGTGAACTTCATTTCTGTATTTTTTGTCATTAGTTATTCAAGGCAGATGTTAACAGTTTAACAGACCAATAAACATTTGCGATGTTTTTACTCATATACAAAAATATTTGTAACATTATCTTTAAGCTTTATGATACTATATATTTTATAGGAAATTCCTTCTTAGTAATGCTATTAAAAAATTAGGTTATAGGAGTCTTGTGCCCTTGGAGGCAGCAGTCCTCAAAGAGTTATCCATTCTTACTCTGTTTTAAAAACAACAAAAATTATAAGAGACGAAAATGATCTTTTTATTTAGCCCATGAACAAGTATACCTAGATAGCAAATTGAAAATTCTTGTATGCAGGTTATCATCCTTCCCTATAGTGATATGACGAATGTCAATTTAGCTTACTTTATTTCTTAAATTTGTCAGTAAAAGAGTGCCCCCTCTCTGTAATTACTCTTTTTTGATAACATACAAGTAAGCAATTTATTTGCTAATAACATCAAGACCTCAGCTATGTATCCAATTTTCTATGAAAAATGAACAAAAATGAGCTCCACAATTGTCAGAAAAGTATCTTTAACCCAAAGCAAAAAAACAAAACTAGGCAATACCTCACCCCCACAGTCTACTGCAAAAAGGTTTTCTGAGAAATTTATGGTGACATTTGTAGAATGAACAAAGAACTGAAACTGAAAATTAAAAATAGACAAGAGTTCCTGATAATAATATTGTAAGTGCTAATGTTGAGTTTTTTAAAGTTGCATCTTTAACAAAAGTATATATTTTACAAAAAATAAAATTATATACAGCTCAGGATGACATAAAAAAAACTAAAGCAGTAATTTATACCTACAAACAGAATCTCTATAAAGTGGCTAAGTACAGGTAGTCCTCAATTTAGCCTGCCCCTTACAGTTCTAAGTTGTGATGGTCATAAAACAGATCACTCATGTGACTAATCTGATTTTACAACTTTTTTGTGGCAGTCATTAAGTGAACATGTGACTGTTAAGGGAACCAATGGTTTGCTATTGGCTAGTTTTGTTGAGAACTGTAAGTAAATGCTGGTTTTTGGCAAAATGTTGAAAATGTGGTCAAACAACTGAAGGACACTGCAAACAGCCATAAATGTGGGCCAGTTGCTAAGCTCCCAATATGTAGCTAGGAGGGCCCAGTTCATTGGAACTTCAGAATCTGGTCATAAGTACCTCCAGAGAAATCCGTTGTAACTTTGACTAACTGCTAATAACTGGTCATTAAGTCAAGGGCTATCAGTATATTATTATATATCCAATTCCTGAGCTTAAAATAGTGAAAGAAAAGTCTTCTTTGCAAAGACATTAATTTCATATGTGGGAATTTCCTATTCAAATACTGTTTTTAATTTCAGGCTTTTTACCTTATTCTACCCTACCATTTAACTCAGTGCCTTCAGATATATTGATTTATACTCAAATTAGTATTGGCATATTGAAATAGTAAGCAGTCTTTGAACTTTTCTTCCATGAATCTTTATGGGTGAAAAAACCTGAATTATGTTCATCTCATTGTTAATTTATAGCTAATACGGTGTAAGAGTGAACTCTGTGATAATATGATTCTTGAAGAGCATTGAAGAATTACTGTACAACTTGCTAAATTCTCCACTTTTCTCCCTCAAATTACTTTAACAATTCAGTGCTGTATGCCTGCCATAGTATTGTTATTTGAACAAAGACATATAAAGGGATAACACATTACGTACTGTTTAACTGTCAAATTATTAATAGCATCAAATCTCCTTAGGCAACAATAAGAAGCCACTTTTTCTGTCAAATTAATTTATTCACTGTCAGCAATTTTGTAATTATCAGTTTCTCTAAAATATTTCTAGATTGCCATCACTTTTACAGAATATTTTAAAAGCATGTGGAATAGACGCTAATAATATGGATGTTTTTTTAAAAAAATATTGGTAGATATAAAAAGTCCCAAATTAAAGATCTGATTTAGCTAAAAGCAGTCATTTTTAATTATGCAAAGAAGTACATTGGATACATGAGTTTACACAATTTGTAAACTGAGAAGAAAGTAATACCACTGTCTCTGCAAGAACTATCTTGGCCCTCTCTCAACTGGTATCCAGCAACTACCACTTCATCAGTCTATTGAACGGCTTCCAACCCAGCTGGTTCTTATTGAATTCTCAGTATCTGTGCTGAGCTTGCTTTTATCTTCCCTTTACCATCACACTTGTTTTGCTATCTAATGAGTTTTAGATTGTAATCCTGGAGGCAAGTATTGTATTATCACAGATTTGTATAAGGTCCTATGAAAAATGCTTTAAGTAGCATTTTGAATAATTAGGAGAAAAAACAACCTTCTTTATGGGAGAGATTTTCTGTCATGGAGACAGCAGTAGAAAGCAACAGGGCACCTCAGAATTAAGGTAAAATAGTGTTCCACAGGTGTTTCAGATTACATTTCTCAATACCTTGACAATGACTAAGACTTGTAAGTCTGGGACATGGCAGAAATAGTCCAAAACATTTGGAAATCACGAAATTGCTTAGCTTTAAATCAATGGATTCCAATTGATAGACTGTATATGCTTTTCTGCCAAAGTAAGAGTTTATGGGTGAATAGAAAAGCTTATAGTAATTTTAACCTATTGCATTTGTGCGTGGTTTGCTTGCTGCAGAGTAGCAGATAGGAAAGTGCTCCAGAGGGTCATTATCATCACCCACAGAATTATTGGCTGCCCTCTCCTCCCCCCCCAGACGAACTGTACAGTTCCTGTTTTCTTAGGAAAGCTCAAAATATTCTTAAAGACTCATCACATCCCGGAGATTCTTTTTTGAAACTATTACCATCTGGCAGATGGTACAGGATAATAAAAACAAAGACAAATAGGCTGAAAAATAGTTTTCATTCTAGAGCTGTAACCATATTCAATAGCACAGTATAGTGCAACACTGAAGTGCAATATTAGGGGCAGTGCAATGGTGAATAGAATGTGAAGGATGTGTGTATATAATGTATGTATTTGTTTTCTGAGGTTTTCGCGGGTGCCTGTATGTGGATCCTTGGTTTTTCGGGTTTTTCCCCGCGTAGAATTAAAGGAATTCTAATTCATATAAAGAATTAGAAGCCACATGCTTCTCCCAGAAGAAGGAAGCAGAAGCCTGATGATGATGGATGGGATTCCGTCGAAACGTTGCGCCTACACCTTTAATTCTACGCGGGGAAAAACCCGAAAAACCAAGGATCCAATGTATGTATTTATTTGTGGTTTTTGCTTGTGTATAATATGCACTGTGGACAGCACTTAATTTTGTTGTGAGTTACACAATGACAATAAAGATATTCTATTCTATTCTATTCTATTCTATTCTATTCTATTCTATTCTATTCTATTCTATTCTATTCTATTCTATTCTATTCTATTCTATTCTATTCTATTCCATTCCATTCCATTCCATTCCATAGGAATTTGGAATGCTCAGGCATACATCTATAGGTACGTACAAAATATTTTAAGACTAAAATATTCTGATCCAAAACTGTTCCATTTTGACCTCATTGAAAGTGTTTTGCTGTTGGAAGTCAGCCATTCTGTGGTCAGAATGAAAAGGGACTTTTTGGATTGGAAAGCTTCAACTTTGGAATGATTTGCACCTCTCTTTATATTAGTACCAAAAAGTACTAAATAGCCTAGCATTATCAGATGAAATTAGTGTTGTTTCTCATTTGATTTTTCAAAATGAGATGAACCAGTAACTGCATATTATTGATCTACAGATGTAAAATACTTAAGAGAAGTACAATCTCAACAGAAACTTCTAGAACAATATGAAGAAACACTGCTCCCATCTATACTATTAAGTAATAATATTTTTGCATAGAAAACTAATGTGCATATCAGCGTATTTTTCCTTGGATTTTACAATAAAATATCTTTTACAACATATTTTTCTGCTTCCCAGTTTAGCTTATAGTCAGGTTTTCCCACTCAAAATAAAAGTCCAATCCTGCTTAGCTTCATCCTGATCCTGTCTCCTTCTGAAACTTTAAATATATACTTGTTAAATATGGAAATATTTTTTAAAAACCCACATAACTCTATACAGCTTATATAAATTAATGAAACACGATTTTATATTCTAACAACTTTACTGCTAAGTAGTAAAGTAGTATAACATCCTATAGTGTAAAGAAATTGAACTGATATTTTAATTGTTTCTGTTATATAATCGGTTAAAATCTTATGTGAAAATGTTGCCAACATTTTAGAATTTACCTTTCATAGTATCTGAATAGAGTTTTAGATTATAGTTGTACTGTGCAATGAGAGTCTATTGTTTTCCAGAGTGAAACCTGACCTTCTGGAGATCTGCTTCTGGTTGGGGATGGATAGAATTTTCCTATTTTTATTTTCATATAACTCTTTTATCACAACACAACTACAGATTAAGAGTCAGTTTAGTGTAGTAATTAAAAGACAGACTAGAATCCCTAGTCTCATCTTAGCCATAAGTCCAACTGAGTGATCTTGGGTCAGTCACTTCTTTCAGCTCTCAAGACAATGGCAAGCCACTTCTAAAAAATGCTGCCAAGAAAACTGCAGGAGAATTTACCAGGAGTAAAAATCAACTTAAAAGTACAAATTTGAATTTTGAACCACAGATTATTTTTCTCTTATTATTTTCCTTGCTGATTTTTTATTATTTTCCTTGTTTGATTTGCTTGTTGATTTTAATGTGCAATTATTATTTTGTCTATTTTAATATCTCCCCCTATCTCAAAATTCCATGTCCGCGGGGTTCAATATTTCATCAACTGTTTCTCTGAGAATAATTATACAACTGAGGGGAGGAAAAACTTAACTTACAAACTGCTGAAATTTAATTAAAATTATTTAATATAGTTGAATTTGACTGTACCATCTTTTTTCTTTTGTCCTGTTCTGTGGGTGGCTCTTCTTCTTCTATCACTTTTGGTTCTTCAAAACTAGACATCAACATGCAACTAAAAAAAAACCCCAAAATGCAAATATATTAACTTCCAATCATCCTAAGAAGGATTTTAAGGAATTGTATAACTGTATGTTGTTCAGAGCTAAAGACTTATACAGAAGTATGCATAGAGTATTTTGCAAAATGAACAATAATTAAAACTTGAAATAAAAAACTTGCAAATGCATTTAAAATATTATCTATCTTTATTAGCCAATCTAAGAATAATATATAATCACATTTACTATTTCCATATAAGAATATCAAAACACATCTACTCCCTCTAGTGACAAACTAGGCTAAAATGAGTTACTTATTCTGGTAGCTTCATTGCAGTATGCATATGCAAAGTAATATTCTACTTACTCTTTGAATGTTCTTGTTTCTATATCTTCAGTCATAACATCATGCAACCCTTCAACTGAAATATTTATGATACCACAAAATTTATCTTGGACAATACTAGAAAAGACATGGAAATTATTTAAATCATTTTGTTAAATACAAAACAAGTTTAGCATTGCTTTTACTATATCTTTTGAGTTTTCTTTTTTTTTTGTTTAATGCTTAGCTGATCACTCATGTTTATCCCAAAACTAAGAATATTCTGATTTCAAAATATTGTGTAACAACTAATGTTATATACTGTAGTTTCTACATGGAAGACAGTAGCAAATCAGAGAGAAAGAGAGGTAGAGCACACATGCTAGTTAGACTACAATCTAAGTATGCAATTGTTTCCTTGTTATACAAGTGTAATACAATCTATCTTGACAACCGAGTCACATTGGTGTTCGTATGTTTAATAACATTTTTTGTTTAACCAGTGAATGTGACCCTGTTCAATTCTTCCCTATGCAACCCATAAAGCTAAGGACTTCCCAAGTCTCAAATATATATTCCATTTTGACAGCATAACCTGACAATACTTAGGAATATTAAAATTTAAATCAGTGTATAAACACAGCAACAGACATTTACCAGAAGTTATTTGCCATCTCTCTATGACTCCTGAACGTCCTTTACCTTTACAATTTACCAATTTTTTTTGTTCTTGGAATAGGAGCACACTTTTAAATCATTAAGATGCAATATGAATCCTTTTATTTTCTAAAAATTTATAACTAGGACTATATAGAGCCAAGTCACTGTAGTATTTAAAGATGCTTGCTTTGCACCATGAAAGCTAGTTCTTTTGTTTTCTAAATTAAGCATCTTTTAAAAGGAGAAAAAATGAAACCTAGTGGCCTAAGGGAAGATTCCTTGGACATATTAGTGCTCTCCAAAAGAGCTAGTGAGGCGTGCAGCTTCAAAGTTAAATGTAACTCATCTGTTATATAACTAATATCAGAATGGATTCACAGGTTGGCAACACATTTCCAGCCAGAAACTATAATGCTTAGTTAGAAAGATCCTGGGTTTATGAAAAGCAAACTATGAATTGTACTTAATAACGTTAATAAAATGTGTGGCATTTTAAAATCTCTCACTCCAGTATTTACTAGCAATATTTCCTACAAAACAGGACACCAAAAGCAGAGGAAATACAATGTGGTTCATATACATTGTCCGGACTGTATATATTATGCATATATTAGTAGATGTATACACATTATTATACATTTTATTTTCAAAAAAGATATTAGTAGAGTTCCTAGAACATTATAATTATCCCATGTACCACATCTAGATTTCCCCCCACTTCTTTGAGTCAGATGCTTCTTTATGTGCTTTGAAAAAGGCTGAAATTCAAACTAAACCTATTTTCTCTTTCTGCTTTCTGCAGTTCTGATGCCATACATTACACTCCTATCACACCACACTGACAGGGCAAGTCACATGTATATAAAAAGATAACAAATCCCACTTCCTTCTAACTCTGATGTTGAGTAATAAAAAGTCTGCAAGAAAACAAGCTCAAAGAGCACCAAGAAGTCCACAACCCCCAGTCCATGGACCAGTACCAGGCTGTGGAATGCCAGCAACCGATCCGCACAAAAAAGCAAAGCTCCATCTGCGAGATACAGGCAGCACACAAAACTATGCACACTCTGGTCCACGGAAACACCTTTCTCCACAGAACTGGTCCCTAGTGCCCAAAAGGTTGGGAACCTCTGCCCAAAAGGCTGGCCTCCACCACCAGAGTGTTTTTTCAAAGGGCAAACCCCTACCCCTATATCAGAATAAATTGGTAAAATCTGCTTCTCTAGCAGAAGTGCTATGCACTATTGTTTTTGTTTTTTAAAAAAGCCTCCAAAATACAAAGTGCTTCCATTGGAACTTCTATCATGGGGAAATGGGGATTGAAACCAAATAAATTTTCTTGTAAATGCTCTCTTTAATTATTCTAGTTAATGTAATTATTATCTATGAATTAAAACCGATATGCAATCTCTTTAAAACTGTCCTTTGCTACAGTGCTAATGTTTTCATGCAATAATTTCATAATAAAAGCTGTTTTATCCAACAAATATTACAGAGCTTCATGATGGTGTCCAAAATAGCTGGTAGCATGAAAATAACAGAAATTATTTCTAGGAATTTATCAACAGTAATGAGCAGTTAAACAATCCTGTTCTTATTAATATAACATCAAATTTATGCAGAATACCAAACATAAAATAACATTAATGATATATAATTGCTACAGGCAAGTCAAATAAAATTGAATAATTATAGCTAAAATATAGTTAAAATCAATAAAATGCAGATATTAAAATTAGAACAAAATGTAAATGTTAAAAAAAAATATTAGCTGCATTTCAACCTCCCACCCCAACCTCAGTGGTTAAACTTGCATTTATAAGTCACATAGTGTTGCCTTTTATAGACATGAAAAGTGTGTTGAACGTATTACAGTGCTGAATGTTCAAATAAGATAACCTGTGCTTGGTTTTCAAGGGCTGTTGATTTAGAAAGTTCAGCAGGACCCAATTCAGAACTTCCCAGTGGGTTCTGAGGTACGGTAACATTGTAACTACCAGCCTGATAAAAGCCATAGTATTCTATTGTATTGTCAGAGTTCTTTTGTAGATTGTACTTCTGCTTCAATTTAATGATTTTGTAGAACAAAAAGAAGATCATAGCACAGGCCAAAATGAAAAAGGTTAATAAAATGTCAAAAGCCTGCTTTAGTTTCTCTACTTGCTGTGTACAAATTAGTGATGTTTTAAACGATACAGAAACAGCTTCCGGAGATAGTACTTTGTTTTCTTTCATGGTCAAATTAGCAGGTATCTTCTGTGTTCCTATTTGTTCCTGTTTTGAATTCCTACTAGAATTTTCATCACTGAGATTTTGATAAGCAGATGTATAAGATACTTTTACCAATGATGTAACTGTATTTGCATTAAAGTTCAACTGTTCTTTAACTGTATTACTTGTGAGGTACATATTCTGTGCCACTAATGAACTAGTAAAGCTCTGCTGGATTCCTGCAGATTTACTGTTCTTGAAAATTTCGGGACTTGTACTGTTGAAACAATTTTTGAACAAATGCAAGCTAGCATAATTCATATATCTTCCGTGCAGACTGGAAGGACTTTGGCAAAGGAGTTTCACGGAGACAGAAGAAGAAGCTAGCCAATTCATCAATCTGTGTAATTTGCAGCTACAATCCCAAGGATTGTAATTTGCCTGTAAGTGAGTTAAAAAAACCAAAGGCTTGAGCACAATAGGCTGTAAAAATGTAAGATTATTGAAAGATAGATCAAGTATTTTCAAAGCGGATCCCATTCCTTCAAAAGTATTACCTGCAATATCAATTATTTTGTTTCTGTCAAGATGCAAAAACTTTAAATGATCCAACAATGAGAAAGTATGGGAATTGATGTTCACTAAATTATTATCGCTCAAAACTAGCTTTTTAAGATTAACTAAACCTGAAAATCCGTTTGCATTAATAGTGTTTATTTTAGCACTTTTTAAAAATAGATATTCAAGCTTGCTAAGTCCTTTAAATGCAAAAGGAGGAATTGACCCAACAGGGTTTCGTGACAATGAAAGTTTTTGAAGTTTGCTCAGTACTAGAAACGCAGTGGATGGCACACATGTTAAATTATTTCCTTCGAGGTGCAAGCCTGTAAGATTATCAAGGTGCTGGAATGCTCTGTCTGATATTTGTGAAATCTTATTGTTTGCTAGGTTAAGAATTCGAAGATCAATCATGCCAAAGAAAACGCGGCTACCAAGGATCCTGAGGCGATTGTTTTGCAGCATTAGATAATGAACTGAAGTGAGGTTACCAAATAATCCTTCAGAAACAAAGTCAATTTCATTATTCTGAAGATATAAAGAATGAAGATTTGAAAGTCCTTCAAATGTTCCAGGATACAAATGTTTTATATGATTATTATTCAGCTGTAGATAGCATAATTTTTTCAATTCAGCAAATATATTTGGATATACATATAAAATGCCAGAATTGTCCAAGTGTAGTACAATAAGCTGCTGGAGACTTATCAGTGTATTTGGAGTTATGTGTGATATATTGTTGCCACTTAAGTAGAGAAATAAAGTATTCTGTGGAAAATTGTTTGGAATAAAAGAAAGACTTGAATTACGGCAGTCAACTTGTCTGCCTATACACTGCTGGCAAACTGATGGACAACAAAATATATCCTTTTGGATCATCATCAGCAGAAGACAATTAAAAATATGTTGAAATGACTCAAAGTGATGAAGTTGATACATATCCCAGGCTTTGACTGTCCAAGTCACCTTTGACTGCGCTATCAGGAAAAAAGTTAAAAAAAAAATGTTTATTCAAAATTCTTGTAGCTCACTATTTTTATCAGTATTACCTATACAGTTATTTAGAAGTGCTTTATAGATAGTCCTCAATTTACGACCACAAATGACCCAAAATTTCTGTTGCTAAGTGACACATTTATCAAGTGAGTTTTGCCACACTTTAACGACCTTTCTTGCTACATTTGTTAACTGAATCCCTGCAGTTAATAAATTAGTAACTTGGTTAAGTGAATTTGGCTTCCCCCATTGACTTTGCTTGTCAGAAGGTCGCAAAAGGGGATCACATGACCCTGGGACACTGCAGTCACTTTTTTCAGTTGCATTTTAACTTGGAACAGTCACTAAACAAACTGTTGTAGGTCAAGGAATACCTGTATCTATTTTATTCCAACATTTATAGTTAAAATTAAATTTACATTTACTATATTGGAAGATTGTTAACGATAAAAAATAAATGCTTACATTATTTAAACAGAATGTAAAAGTTCTGTTACAAAATTGCCAGGTAAATTATATTTTAAGCTATAAATTACATTCTTCAACCTTTAATGGCTCATCCTGTATAGCTGCACATAGCTTATATTAACAACATTTCTACTGTTCTAAGTTTAAAATATATTAAAATTGTTCTCACCCAGAACATGAAGCTCATTTTATCAGTTAAATGTTTTCCTTCTGTTGAAGTTTCTCACACTTTGCCTACCAGTTCTGCAACTGTTCCTACAGGAAACACTACTCTTCCCATCGGCTCCTCTACAATGACTGGCTGAAATCAAGTTACCATGGATACAGGAAACTGAGAGACAGGAAGTCATTTTATCTGCAGTTCTGAAATGCTGATGGAAAAAATCTCTCACTTGATTTAAACTAACCTTGATTTATTTTTCTTCTCTAACTACTGAATATGTTGAAGCAAATCTAAATATAAGAGCAATTTAATATGTAAGGTGCTTGTAAATGGTGAAAGCAATTGCTTATAAGCAGAGAAGGAAATATTTCACTGTATTCAAACTTAAAAATTCCCCAATCAAATTACCATTAAAATTAGTGTTATGGTCCATACAGAACGCCTGAGTGCACATAGAAGGAAGTTATAGGTGGCAAAAATGATAGTATATGGTTATAAAAGAATCAGTTGCTAATTTGTGGCCACTTCCATAATGCCCTTGTCTTTGCTTCACTGCCACCAGATTTTTTTTGTAAAGCTGGCTTTTTTTCCCCCTTCAGCCAGCCAGCACACCTTCTATTTGGCCACTATGACAGCATTATAAACCACAGAGGCTTTCCACTTTTCCTTATTCTTTGTTTGCTGCATTTGCTTTTTCACAGCAAGGGAGAATGAAGTAAAAATAAATAAGTGTCCACTTTCTGGAGGCACAGCAAAGCACTTCCCCAAGGCATCCAGAAAATAATTACACTGCTTTAGAAGAAGGCAGAATTTTCCACTAAGAAAAGCATGCCAACATAACTATAAACGATCAGAGCTGTCTCCAATGTGTTTCCTCTGGAGCAACAGAACTAAATAACTTCAGAAGTTAACTGCTTGAAGTTCCACAAGACTAGTGGTACTGATCTCAGACTGGTGCTATTTTTGAATATGAAGTAGTCCTAACAAATGCTACTGAATAGATAAGACATCTGATTTCTCAAAGTTCTCTTTTAAGAGAAAACGTTGTGCTTCAATAGGAAAAAAGGGTCCTCTAATTGGCCTGATCTAGTCAATTATCACTCAATGTATTAACATTTATTTTATATATAAAGAGTCCCATCTTCTGAAAGGAGGTGCTTCCAAGACCCTTGCTTAAGAAGTCATCTTTGGTTGGACAATTTTAACAAATGCTCTGATGCCAATAATTTATTTTCATTTCATTTTCATTGAAACTTATCATAATGGTTGCCTTTCCAAATTCTTTTGATATCTATACTGGGTATAAAACAAAAAATGGCTGTGGCTGTTCTGACAAGATGCTTATTACCAAGAGAAAGACAAGGGAAATAAAATCTTCCTGATATTCCTGGATGTAGTGATATTGTTGACCATGGTATCTTGATGGTATTAAACCACCTATCATGTTTAATATCATTTAGCATGTTGTTTTAATTAGAAGATTTAGATCTGGATTTGGTTTATAGGTACCACTTTAAAATATTTCCACTCCCCTTTTCCTGCACCATTATTAAAGATCTTGAGAGGCATCTATTAAACCTTCTAGGAGTTTTCCTAAGGAGTCTAGCAAGGCTTTTCTTCACTCTTCTTTGTGTTATTTTCTATCTATATGAAGGTTCATTCACAGATTAGGAACATGTTACCAATATGTTGAATAGAATCCTTTCCTTGAAGTTGGGTAAATTCAGGGTTTCTAAATGGGTCCAAACAGTAAAGAATGGAAATAGATATGGAAGAACAATCTAAAACTAAATATGGGCAAAATATTACTGATTCCAGGACAGGATTTTAGGATTCAGGAAATATAAATGTTCTGGTTGGGGGTGTACTTAGACAATAGAGAGACACAGAAAGATGACCAATGAGGCATTAAATCCAGGATTAAATCTAATCAGAACAGGAATCCAAATTAAAGCGCAGACAGAGCTGTTTACACTTCATTTGAATGCATCCCATCACTTCATGGAGGGGGAAAGTGAAACACTCTTTTTTTTCTAGCGTTTAGTCAGACTTTACCTCCTATGGTTAAGTTAATTATTCCATTGATTCTGGAATAAGAGAGAACATACCTTTATTTCATTTTCTTGACATGTTTTCTAATATTTGAAAAGTGCTATTGTATTTCTTTTCAGCTGACTTTTTAAAAGGCTAAATATAACTAGATCAGTCATTCTCTTTTCGCTGATAATTTCCTAATCTGCTGATCATCCTTGTTGCTGTTCTCTGAAGTTGTTCCAATTTCTCTGACTTCTTCTTGTAGCGTGGCCTTCAGAACTGGATTTAGTAATTGAAATGGGGTGTGGCCAAAATAGAGTACGAACAATTATTTCCTGTGATTTGTCAATTATGATGTTGATGCAGTCCAAAACTTCATTTGCCTTTCTGGCAGTAATATTATGCTGATGGCTCATATTCAGTTTGCAATCAACTGCTATTCTGAGTGGTTTTTTTTCCTCAAGCGTCATTACCAACCAGATATTCCCACCCCTACCCATACATTTGATTTTTGCTTCCTAAGTAACTTCTCTATTAAATTTTATTTTGTTACTTTCAGTGCAGTTCTGCACCATACCAACATATTTTGAATGTTATTTCCCTCTTTTAGGATATTAGTTATCTAATTATAGGGATTCATGATGATGATCTTGGAGAAAGTAAAGCAACAACAGGCAGAGAAGCATGCATTAAGCTCAGGGAGATGAGAGAATATTTAATACTTAATATTAACTCTTTTTAATGTTTCTTGTTTTTTATGAAGCTTTAATTTTTTACTGTATTTTTCTAAGTTACCCAGAGCTGTTAATTAAGTTGGAAGCACATTTTCTAAATTTTTAAAAAATGAAATTAGACATTTACTAAACTTTTTTGGAGGGTTGATCAGTTTTCTTATTTGTACCAATTGCCATTATTTATATAAATCCAGTAAATTAAACTTTGGGTTTAACTGACCAAATCTCATAACTACTATTCAATCTGTAAAATCTGAGAATATGAAGAGGATCCTTAAATAGCTGCCCATATGGGACTATTCTGCCTGCCAGCCCTGGAATGCAGTCGTCTTCTCCAGTTGGGTCTAAGATTTGTTCTGAAGGCCTTCTCAGAAAAAATATTAAATCTATTAACCTTTAAATCATGAAATTTTTATTTATTTTTGATTTACATTAATTTTTTTTCCAGGTTTGCCTCTTCCTCAGTAGCTGCTTAAGCCCTCCAACATTTTATTTATTTATTTCAATTTATATACCGCCCTTTTCCTGAGGGACTCAGGGCGGTTTACAGGGCAAATTAAAACAGTACAATATATACAGGTTAAAATAAAATTTAATTAAACAGCCCCAAAATAATTAAAATTAAAACCTTAACCCAAAACCCTCAGTCCAGGCTGGCAAGCTCGAATAGCCAAGTTTTTAGGTCCCGGCGAAACGAGCAAAGGTCGGGGGTCATCCGGAGTTCCACAGGCAGCTGATTCCAAAGGGCAGGCGCACCCACCGAGAACACTCTCCCCCTGGGGGCCACCAGCCGGCACTCCCTGACTGGCGGCACCCTGAGGAGGCCCTCCCTGTGGGAGCGCACAGGACGATGGGAAGTTGATGCTGGCAGCAGGTGCTCCCGAAGATAGTCCAGACCCATGTCATTTAGGGCTCTATAGGTCATCACCAGCACCTTGAATCTCACCCGGAGGGCAACTGGAAGCCAATGCAGCTCACAGAGAAGAGGCGTTACATGGGAGTATCGGGAAACCCCCATCACAACTCGCGTGGCCGCATTCTGCACCAGCTGAAGCCTCCGAGTGGTCCTCAAGGGCAGCCCCATGTAGAGAGCATTGCAGTAGTCTATCCGGGAGGTCACAAGTGCATGAGTGACTGTATGTAGGGCGTCTCGGTCCAGATAGGGGCGCAACTGGCGCACCAGGCGAACTTGGGCAAAAGCCCCCCTGGCCACGGCTCCTATATTATCTTCCAAACTGAGCCGTGAGTCCAGGAGGACGCCCAAGTTGCGGGCCCTATCTACGGGAGGTAACACCTCACCCCCCCATAATTAACGATGGAATAGACTGGTTAATCCGAGATGCCGGTATGCACAGCCACTCAGTCTTGGCGGGATTAAGTCGAAGCCTGTTTCTCCCCATCCAGACCCGGACCGCCTCCAGGCAACGGGACATCACGTCGAGGGCATCACTGGGTTGGTTCGGGGTGGAGAGAAAAAGCTGGGTATCATCAGCGTACTGATGATAACCCACCCGAAAACCACGGCTTCATATAGATGTTGAACAAGTGGGGAGAAAGGACTGACCCCTGAGGAACTCCACAAACGAGAGGACTCGGGGCCAACCTCTGCCCTCCTGCCAACACCAAGTGCGAGCGGCCCAGGAGGTAGGAGAACCACGCCCCCCCACTCCCAACCCCGAGACGCTGCAGCAAGATACCATGGTCGATGGTATCGAAAGCCGCTGAGAGGTCTAATAGGACTAGGACAGAGGAACAACCCCTGTCCCGAGCCTGCCAGAGATCATTCACCAGCGTGACCAATGCCATCTCTGTGCTGTACCCAGGCCTGAAGCCTGATTGGTACGGGTCCAGATAGTCAGTTTCCTCCAGGAACAGAGGGAGCTGATGTGCCACCACGTTCTCAACAACCTTCGCTACAAAGCAAAGGTTGGAGACAGGACGATAGTTGTTCAAAACAGCTGGATCCAGGGCAGGCTTCTTGAGGAGGGGCCTCACCACCGCCTCCTTCAAGGGGGCAGGGAAGCTACCCTCCCTCAAGGAAGCAGTTATTACTGCATGGATCCAGCCTCGTGTCCCCTCCCAAGCTGCATACACCAGCCAGGAGGGGCACAGGTCCAACAAACACGTGGTGGAACTCAGCCTCCCCATGATCCTGTCCACCTCTTCCGGAGTCACAGGATCAAATTCATCCCAGATAATATTTCCAAGACCGCTCGTCTCCCCCCCGTCCAACTCTGCCCAGTCGGAGTCCAGACCGGCCCAGATCTGAGCGATTTTATCCGTCAGATGCTGACTAAGCTCCTTAGCCCGCCCCCTGCAAGGGCTTCTCCCTCACCTCCTGATTAAGGAGGGAGCGAGTCACACTAAACAGGGCGGCCGGGCGATTATCTGCAGAAGCGATGAGGGCAGCGAAGTAGTTAGACCGCCGCCTCCATTGTGGCGAGATAAGACCTCGTTGAGGTTCTTAACCGCAATCGATCAGATTCAGACCGGCTGGATCTCCAACAGCTCTCCAGACCCCATCTCCGGCGCTTCATCTCCCGGAGCTCCACAGAAAACCATGGAGCCCAATGGGATCTGTGCTGGGTCAGAGGTCGCAAGGGTACAACACGGTCGAGCCCCTCGGTGGCCGCCCTTTCCCAGGCATCCACCAAGGTGTCGGCCAGGCTGTGAGTGAGATAGGTATAGACCCAAGCGCCGTCTGGAACCGTTCCAGATCCATTAGGTGCCTGGGGCGGAACCACCTGGTCGGCTCCGCAGCCCAGCGGCGAAGGGTGGCAAAGCGGAAGACCAACCACAGGAGATAATGATCGGTCCATGACGGGGACAATAGTTGGCGAACCCCCTCCCAGATCATCAAACCACTGTCCAGATAAGAAGACAAGGTAGAGTGTGTGACCCCCTCCATGAGTCGGACCCTGAATTACTTGGGTCAGGTCCATGGCCGTCATGAACTCCCGAGCCAACTCTGATGCCCCCCCCAGGGAAGGCAGGTTAAAGTCCCCCAGAACTATAAGTCTGGGAAACGCAACCGCCAACCCTGAGAGGGCGTCAAGAAGCTCGGGCAAGGCTGTTGCCATGCAGCTGGGCGCCTGGTACGTTAGCAACAGGCCCAACTGAGCCCCAGGGCCGCACCTCAGGAGTGACTCACACCCAACTATCTGTACGACAGTGGCCTCCCGCGGACATAAGGTCTCCCGTATAACCACCGCCACACCCCCGCCCCTGCCCTGAGCCCGAGGCCGGTGAAGCACACGGAAACCTTGAGGGCAAAGTTCAGTCAGAGGGACACCTCCCTCTGGGCCCAACCAGGTTTCCGTAATGCATGCCAGGTCCGCACATTCCTCCTCGATCAGATCCCGAACAAGGGGAGCCTTATTCACAACGGACCTGGCATTAAAGTACACTAGCCTGAGCTCAGGGGCCTTGATCTGGAAGGATGGGTATATCTCTTGAGCAAAAGTATATCTCCTTTATTTCCACCAGAATGTCTGTACTAGATGAAACATCTTTATGGATGAAAAAATGATGTATCTGGGTTCAACGCTATTGCTGGTATCCAATACTACAATAATCAAACTGACTTTCATAGTTAAGAAGTTGTTTTCCTTAAGCTCAACAGAAGCATCCATAATGTCAATGAATTCAGTAGTTTTCATTTTGTTTTGTATTATCTTGTTTAACTGTTTATTCCTATGGCCAACAAATAAAAGATGAAACTAAAACATTCACATATTATCAGTCAGGAGCCAGAATCCAAAGCACTGTGCAAATAACTATACGTAGAGGATGTATATTTAAATTCATAGAACAAATTTGTGAGGATTTGAATCAAAGAAAATTCAAAAATGAAAGTTGCACTTTGACAAGGCTAACTGCTCACTGTATTTTGTAGCCAATAAATCTAAAGTGTTGCTTACCTATTGTCTGATGGCAGTAATGAAAGCAAAGCCAAAGCTGAAAGCTTTCTTCTCTCTGGCTGTGTTATATTATCCATGCGATCAACCCACATTTCAATTATGTGTCCAAGGAGATGGTCTGGCTAGATAAAAACAATGTTAGTTAAAATCTCATTCATAAACATGATAAACAACCTAGCTATTTGCAGCACAAAATTTTTTTTTACATGTTATAGGTTTTGTTATTCTGCCAATAGAATAATCAATTAATTTGGACTCCAAAATACAAAACAATAATTTTGAACACTATAAAGAAAACATGCATATGGCTGCGGACAAAACTATGTATGGCATATGTGAAAATAAACTACATAAGAGATCTAAATTCAAGATAAAAATGAATGTGTCAACATACATTTCATGAAGCTACATATTACCGTAATCCTTTCTAAAATTATTTGTGAAATCTCTTAAAAACAAAGCCTGATATCTGATGCTGTTTCTTTAATCATAATTGCTAAGCAGGATTTATCTTCTAAAGTATCCTTGCTGAATAAAGTGAATTTCCCTTGATAGAAACATTAAATAAATTAAATAGTTTGTTATTATTTAATGACTGAACATTATACAGAAAATGACTGCTTTGAGACAATTTTTTATGTATTCAATTAATTTAAGCCCACTGGGAAATACAAACTGGAAGGTGGATAATTAAAAGATAGCTCAATGAATATTTGAGGCAGAATAAACAAATTGTAATTACTTATGAACATATAAAAGAATGAATACAGATACCAATATTACTAGCAAATGTAAGACCTCAAAACATAGTAAATGATAAGAAACTCAGATAACAATAGCAAATATAGCAGCTGATATGAACTACAGATAACATAGAAGACGTAATAACAACAAAAACCCAGCAAAAGGGGCAACACCAAGAAATTATAGGCCAATGACAAGCTTATCTATGTTTAAATTACACATGGGAATAATAGCAGACTATATCCAAGACTATTTATAAGAAAAACCATCCTTCCAGCAGAACAGAAAGGAAATAAAAGGAAAATCAGAGGTACAAAATATCAACATCTAATTGACAAAGGAGTTCTGAAGAATTACAAACATCAATCTTCATATAGTTTTGATTGACTATAAAAAAGGTGTTTGATTCAATACTGCATAGTTGGATCATCAAATATTTGGAAACAACTGCTGTCAGTAAAAACATTTCACTGTTTATAGAAAAAAATAATGAAACAGTGAAAGACAGAATTAATGATAGGAAATAAAAAATATTGGCTTGTCAGCATTAGGAGAGGGTGACTCATTGTCATCCTTATCATTTGTCATTGCTATGATTCCACTTTCAGTGATTTTGAAGAAACAACATCTTTACTACCAAACAGCAAAAAGTTGCTAATAAAATCTCACATTTGCTTTATAGTGATGATCTGAAGCTTTTGGAAAATCAGAAATCGAATTACAGACATTGACAAAAAATGTAAGAATTTATAGCACATATATACAACTGGAGTTTGGCCTACAGAAACGTCCTATATTAGCAATCAACCAACCAATCAATTTGGTCAAACAATAATGAAATTTAAATACAAATGGCCAAATCATCAGGAATATAGGATGAAGCCTATGAATATATTTTTACAGTTGGATAATATCAAGCATGGACAAGTTAAAAATATGATTAGTAAAAATACATCCAAAGAGTGACAAAATTGTTAAAAACAAAATTGATCTGTGGAAATGCCATCAATACCTGGGCTACAGCTGTGATACGATACATTGCTGAAATTAACTGGACACAAGTTGAAATGGACCAAAAAATTTAAAAAAGTGATGTATAAATCAAAAAATAAAAAAGTGATTAATGTTCACTATGCATTACATCCTCATAGAGATATTGATAGATTATACTCTGCCCAAATAGAAGCAGGGGTTTATTGTTTAAGAAAAGCATATGTTGGCTGATTGTGTAAAAGACAGCCAAGGACAAGCACTGATTCAATTACAAATTGGAATTTACTAAATGTAAAGGAAAAACAAAGTAAATATCAAAAATAATGTAGTAAAAACACAGAAAGAATGCTGACAAGGAAAAACATTACACGGTAAATTTCTACCAAAGACTAAGGGGAAAGTGGATAAAGATAAAATGGCGTACAACATTAAAACTATGGATTGACTTTGGGTATGAAGGAGCAAGTTATCTGAACTAATGCAATCAAGAGCATTATTGAAAAAAATCATCAAATGATTCAAAGTTCAGATTTGTGCAAAGGAGCAGAAAAAACAGCACATCATAGATTCAGTTCATGCAAGATCACACAAATTGATTATAAGTGAAATAATACAGTGGCTTAAATGATTTATCATGAGCCAGTAATGAAAAATTAATGAAAGATTTTTGAAATGAGATACTGAAGTTGTTCATTAACAAATCAGCTGAGGCAAATGGTCTTCAATCTGGACCAATGCCAGAACTGCAACTACTGTGACAATATTTTTTTAAAAAATGTGCTGATTCAGTTCCTCACTAATTTCCTCTGGCCCTAAATAAATAGATAATTAGCTAATAGGTCATGCTATCCAAGATCAACACCATGCCTTTTTATGAATTGAATGAAAAGCCAATGAATAAAGCAAAGAAGTCAAAAATCCTCTGAAAAGGTATACACACGGATACACACACACACATACACATTTTTAAAAAAATATTATAGTAGTAATATCTAATATAAACTAAACTTAAAAAAGAATAAAAGTGAAAAGTGCAAAAGAAAAAAAGAGAAGGCAATGTATCATATGTATGACTAAGACAACAAACATTAAAGTGAACAAAAAAGAAAATGAATCAGTGAAGATAATAAATTGATCTGCTCGAAACTGCTACTATAATTTCAACTAACAAGCTAAATGTTAGCTCAAATGCACTATAATGAAGAAAAAGATTTCCAGTGACAAAAAATTTGCTCTGACAGGAATATTTTAAATGTTGGTCAATTTATGTCTTTCATAAACAAAAGGCGTAAAATATAAATCACTTACTTCTTGGTTAAATTCACAAGCCATCTGGTTTAGAAGCAATGAGAAAAAACTTTTATTTTGCAACAAGACTCTACCAATGACTCCCAAGTAAGTTGACATTACAACTGGGTATCTCTGAAATGAAAAAGGTCATTTTAGCTTTTTATCAGAGGGAGCATGACAAAAGCATGCTGGACTGATTAAATTAGGTTATTCCATATGTCCTACTGTATTACCAATTTTGCAGTACTATATATTTACTATATGTGGGCATTTGGAAGGTGTACTTATAAGAATATCAAGAAGAAATGAATCTTATTTTTTCTCTGGCTCCCATTCTTTCCAAGGATTTACAGTAATAATTCTATGAATGTCTGCTCAAAATAAGTGCCACTGAGTTCAATTTGCGAGCAAAGGAGCCAAAGATTGTACAACAATTCTTAAAAAGCAAGTTAATACATATAAGGTTACATGACGTGGAGGGATTTGCTTTAAAATGTGCTATTAATCTAGAAACAAGTAGCTCATTGTTGTAATTCCCAATGGCAACACTCTTCAGTGCAAAGATTTAATGGTACATTATTGTGAAATGATACAAGTGGATGAATAAGTGTTAAATATTGTTATTGTAACACTTCGCATTATAAAACACCAGCTATTTGAAGTAAAAAAAACTTTTAAAAGATCTATGAAATTTAATAAAATAATGAATTCTTCTACATTCAAAATAAAATAAATGCTAGAACATAATCTCTGGGATGCTCTAATCAGTTTCTGCACCTGAGGCAAACAGGAGAAACCAATGAATTTGGAATTGATCTTGTCTCCCACAAGGCAGAGGTGTATTTTGAAAGTGTCAATTTTCACTATCCTACTCCACAGCAAAAAACATATGTGGTTAATTGAAAATCTTGGGTTCAGGATATCATTTTATCAAGATATTAATATTGTATCTCATGCATCCCCCAGTGTCTTAAGTAGGTGATTTGAAACTGAAGAATTTGAGAGGGATTGAAAGATAATAGTCAATTTCTAGGGGGAAAATATTAAAATTTCCAACAATAAAACTGTATAATTAATTATCTAAATAATTCACTATTCTGAGAAGTAATATAGAAATGGCAATATACTCGTTCTATAAATGTGCACTACATATTTAACTCTGATTTTAAAAGTCATAAAAAAGTATTATAATACCAGTATACAGAGCCATTCTATAAACTGCATTAACTCACTTTGTCATAGTATTAGAAAAGAAAAAAAATGGAGCTAGCAGTAATTAACACTGAAGACAAATTTATACAGGAAGCATTTAAAATTTTTCAGTAGTTCCCTATTAAGGTTTTTTTAATTCCTGACTAAGTAACACATTATGGCTAAGAAGCCCTTACTTCCCCCTGTACAATTCCACGAACCACAGATGGCAAAAGAGATTGAAACATTTCAGGACCCAGCACTGGATTCACTTTGAAAACATTTTCAACAACCTGAAAGATATTAATCAGATTAATTATTCAAACAGTCTCTTTGTTTCAATCAGCAGAGAAGTGTACTATAATATATATGGCATAAAACAATACTGATACACTTGAGTTAAGCTTGACTTCTGGTGACTAGATAAACTTGCTGTATTCTTGGCAACACTACTATCTATCTATCTATCTATCTATCTATCTATCTATCTATCTATCTATCTATCTATCTATCTATCTATTTATTTTTGGGACTTATATGCCGCCCTATCTCCCGAAGGACTCAGGGTAGCTAACAACAATAAAAATAAAATAATACAAAAGTTAAAAAAGAATTAAACTAGCAGCCCCAATAATAAGTTAAAAACATTTTAAAAATCCCTGTCAGTCCAGGTCAGCCTGATGGAAAAGGAATGTTTTAAGGCCGCGGCGAAAGGACCGGAGATCCAGGGCCATCTGGAGCTCAAGGGGAAGTTGGTTCCACAGGGCTGGTGCTCCCACAGAGAATGCCCTCCCCCTGGGGGTCGCCAGCCGACATTGTCTAGCCGACGGCACCCTAAGGAGGCCCTCCCTGTGTGAGCGCACTGGGCGATGGGAAGTCGTTCCCGGCAGTAGACGGTCCTGCAAATATCCCGGGCCTAGGCCATGTAGGGCTTTAAAGGTAAGAACCAACACCTTAAATCTCACCCGGAGGGCAACCGGTAACCAATGCAGCTCACGCAGGAGGGGTGTAATATGGGAGTATCGGGATGCTCCCATCACTACCCGCGTGGCCGCATTCTGCACCAGCTGGAGCCTCCGGGTGGTCTTCAAGGGCAGCACCATGTAGAGAGCATTGCAGTAATCTATACGGGAGGTAACGAGTGTGTGAGTGACCATACGTCGGGCATCTCGGTCCAGATAGGGGCGCAACTGGCGCACCAGGCGAACCTGGGCAAATGCCCCCCTGGCCACAACTCCTATATGATCTTCAAAACTGAGTTGTGTATCCAGGAGGACGCCTAAGTTGCGCGCCCTATCAACGGGAGGTAACACCTCTCCTCCCATAACCAAAGATGGAACCTCTTGGTCTAAACGAGATGCCGGTACGTAAAACCACTCAGTCTTGGCCGGGTTGAGCTGGAGCCTGTTCTTCTCCATCCAGATCCGTACCACTTCCAAGGCAACAAGACATCACGTCGAGGGCATCGCTGGAGTAATTGCCATTACTTTCCTTGATCATTCTTTTCATTTCCCTGTGTAGCCTACAAATTTGGTATTCTCTAATGTTCTATATCAGGGGTGTCAAACTGCCAGCCAGAGGGCAGGATGCGTCATGAAGAAACTGCCTACTCCATTGCCAGCAATAGGGAAAAAGCTCTGATATGTCGTGCGACGCCACAAGACATCACGAGTTTGACATGTCTGTTCTATATTATGCTTTTATTCATTTGAACATATTGGTATTTTTTCAACTACTGTGTTGAGCTTTGTCTCTTGTTCCCATTTACCAAGTTTAATGCTGTTATGTTAGAATTAGAACCAAAAAATCCGGCTTTCTTATAAAGTGGAGAGACATTACAGCAATACTCATTTTCGATGCCTTGAACCAAAAGATGGATTGATTGAATGTCATTGATGTTATATATTCTTTATGATCACTTCATGGGAAGCAATTCTCTCTCACAACAAATATTATAAAGATTTTTTAAAAAAACAGATTGCTGAAATGATATCAGTAAGGTTATAACAAGTGGTGTGTGGCATTATTCAAACAAAACGTTTAGTTCAGGTAACTGAATGTTAAATGATAATTTGTCTCTCCTTCAATTTTCAAAAGTAAGAATAAAGAAAGATTCAAAAAAATGTTTGACAACAATTCCTGAAAACTGCTTACTGATATAATTGTTTCTACTGCAATGCTCTCTACATGGGGCTGCCCTTGAGGACCACTCGGAGGCTTCAGCTGGTGCAGAATGCGGCCGCGCGAGTTGTGATGGGGGTTTCCCGATACTCCCATGTAACGCCTCTTCTCCGTGAGCTGCATTGGCTTCCAGTTGCCCTCCGGGTGAGATTCAAGGTGCTGGTGATGACCTATAGAGCCCTAAATGGCATGGGTCTGGACTATCTTCGGGAGCACCTGCTGCCAGCATCAACTTCCCATCGTCCTGTGCGCTCCCACAGGGAGGGCCTCCTCAGGGTGCCGCCGGTCAGGGAGCGCCAGCTGGCGGCCCCCAGGGGAACAGCGTTCTTGGTGGGCGCGCCTGCCCTTTGGAATAAGCTGCCTGTGGAACTCTGGATGGCCCCCAACCTTCACTCGTTTCGCCGGGACCTAAAAACTTGGCTATTTGAGCTTGCCAGCCTGGACCGAGGGTTTTGGGTTAAGGTTTTAATTTTTAATTATTTTGGGGCTATTTAATTTTATTTTATTTTAACCTGTATATATTGTACTGTTTTAATTTGCCCTGTAAACCGCCCTGAGTCCCTCGGGAAAAGGGCGGTATATAAATCTACATAGATAGATAGATAGATAGATAGATAGATAGATAGATAGATAGATAGATAGATAGATAGATAAATATCATCAATTCCCTTATGTATTTTATGAAGGGCATTTTAAATGATATGGTTAATCTAAGATATATAACTACAATTTTCTAAATTTTTGCTTTCTTATTCAAAATGCCAACTTCCTAAAAAAACAAGCTTGTCTATACGTTTTATATACTCTTTTCATCTATTTCTCTTCAACTTCATCTCTTCCTATTATTCAATCGCACATTTGTTTCTCTGGAATTTTCTTCAAAAGTTCCACTCTTCAATAAATCTTTTCCTACTACCCTTGATTTGAAATTAAATTGTTTCAGTACACAAACTATTTCAAACTATCATATATTATTTTAAAGGACAGATAAAAATAGTAAAATGCCTTTTAAGTGCTTTATTTATAAACTATATTTAATAAAATAAATTTGATTGGAAGTGAAGAGAGTGTAATATTTATCAGCAATGTTTATTTATTTTCAATTTCACAGTACAACAACACTTTGGAGATTATGAGTTCTAGTTCTGCTTTAGGCATGAAAGCCAGGTGGATGACTTTGGGATAGTAATTCTCAGCCCAACCAATTTCACAGATTTGTTGTTGGAGGGAAAATAGAAGGAGGAAGATTATGTATGTTTGCCACCTGAGTTATTTATGAAAATAATAAAGCCAGGATACAAATAAATAAATATAATCTAGTAATAATAATAATTTGACTAAGTAGTTAATTGAATAAGGAGTGTTAGTACCATTTTACAAAATCTGCAATGCTTGTTTGATAACAGACAATGAAATGCAAGCAAGTTTATAACTGCATTTAATTTAAAAATCTAGACATTAATAAATTAAATTAACAATAAATTAAAGATCAATTCTTTACCTTCAGAACTTGAACTTGACCTTCAGTAGTTACATCTTTTAAGATCTGGCAAAATGATCTGCAGAGATCAGATGAATAGATCTAGAATAAAAATTAATGTATAATTCCATTGTCAATTTGCTTATAAAAATTTATTGAAAGTCATGACATAATTTGCAAAGATGTGCATTAAACCAATAATTATAATTTTTAATATCATTCTATATAGCTGAAGCTGTTTTGTTTTCTAGCTTTAATGTCCAATATAAGCTTATAATATAATCTTTACTTTCATTAGCTTTAAAAGAATTATTTTTAAATTGTTCCTCCTCCAACATTTCTCTGCCTGTAACAGGTGGATACAATAAAACTAGGCTTATGCATTGCTGCATATGAACTCATTGAAAGACCATTCATTCATTATCACTTCAACTGCATCCAGAAACAACTTTTCCAAAAAGGCAAAAGCCCAGGGAAGAAACAGGGACATAAAATTCATAGTCAAAATTCTAATTTGTCTCATCTATTCTAATAATGCTAACAGGACAGGCAATGAGGCATACATAAGCAAAAATAAGATAGTAAGAAGTTCTATTATAACTGTTAAAATGACTTTCAGTTTTTACTTTGGAGGTGAGTACATGAGATTGTCATTAGCACTTACAGTAATTTGCATACAAAAATTAAGTAGGTTAAAAGCCTTATATTTCACTTTTAATTTTGCTAAATGAAGCTAGTTTATGAACCTGAAAGGTGTCACCCATAAAACCAAAACATTTAACTGATTCTTAGCCACAGTGTACTATAATAAAAGAAACAAATCCAAATACTAAGAATGCTGAAACTGAAGGTACAGAGACCTTAATAATAAAAAAATCCACTTTCAAGTTAACACAGTAATAACACAAAAAAAGATATTAACTATAATCAGTGCCCAGAAATTTAATTATATAATTGACTAAACTGTACAGTGCTATCCTTTTTTACTGACTTCGTTTTTTTAAATCACATGTATATCTCAAGGACTGTATTCAAAATGTATCTACACATAATCCTTGTAAGGCATGTAAGCAGCTGTGAGGTTCGTCATAATTTAACAGTTACTAAGAAACTAGTCATAAGCTGAAGACTACTTGTGCTTTGAATCAAGAACTGTTGAGGGAAGCAGATGCAATAAAACAATTTTGATCACATTTGATTTGCTTTTTCCAATATACTCTCCAATATATAGGACTGGCTACAAATTTGCTAAGTAAGCCATTTATCCATGCAAAGTAGAACTGTAAAAAAACTTGCTGCTCTAATTAACCACCAATAGGTAGAATTTGAGGAAGATAGCAATTGGCTATCATAATGGATAAATTTATTTATTTATTTTTGATGTTTATTCTTTATCATATTTCTACAATAAAATATTGGCACAAAGTTATTTCTCATCCTGTTACCGTAAAGCACACAAAGAAAAAAGTAGAGCCAATTAATTATTACAATGCTACATGAACTAATTATTCATAGAATGGACAAAAGATTAACTCAAGAAAATTCAAGCTTCATGAAATATATAATATTGAATTTGATTTGATACATACCTGAAGAAATTCAGATGAAGATAAAAAAAGATAAGCGTTGATGATCTTAAAGCAAGTTCGCAGGTTTTCTGAACTTAATTCTAGAAAATGAGCATCAGATGATTTTAGCTTTTTTGCTACAGTTTAATACCACTTAAGTAAACCGAATTCTAGGTAATATTCTGTAACACAGATAGTTCTTGACGTACAACCACAAGGAAGCCCAAAATTTCTGTTGCTAAGTGAGACACTTGTTAAGTGAGCTTGCCCAATTTTATAAAATTTCTTGCCATAGTTATTAAGTGAATCACACTGCAATTGTTAAGTTAGTAACATGTTTGTTAAATGAATCTGGCTTCCCCATTGACTTTGCTTGTCAGGTCACAAAAGGTGATCACATGACCCCAGGAGACTGCAAAGATCATAAATATGAGTCAGTTGTCAAGCACTGAATTTTGGTTATGTGAACATGGGGTTGCTGCAATAGCCATAAGTGTGAAAAGCAGTCATAAGTCCCTTTTTTCAGTCCTTTTCAGTTCAGTGTAAGTTTGAACAGTCACTAAATGAACTATTTTAAGTCAAGTACTACCTGTATATCCATTTTTTTCTTATAAATTATTGTAAAATCATCTAAATATCCATTTATACTATCTGGAAATTACTCCTGAAAACCATGGTTTTAATTTCTGATTACTGATTATTGAGAAGGCTATTACAATGTCATTAGAAGTACAATGGAATCTGTATGTTTGCATATATAATTCATTCAAACATTTATATACTGCCCATTTCAAAAGTCAGTTACTTCTCATTTTAGATAAAACCACCTCCATAGCAAAATATTGGTTCGCTTAATGACTGTAGCATTCATTTTATAACCATGGTGTTCACTCAATGACTGCCATAAAAAAAAATAATGTAAAATCGACTGTTGGGTTCAGATTGGAATTGGATTTGTTGAGATTCAGTGTTTTGTTTTTAATTTAAAATAAAACTTTTTTTTCATTTTTGGGACACTCTTATACTAGAAACTTCCTCATATAGTTCTACACAGACAAAGATTGCAGTATGATTCACAGATGGGGAAGAAATGGAGGTAGTGACAGATTTTATTTTCCTGGGTTCCAAGATCACCACAGACGGGGACTGCAGCCAAGAAATTAAAAGACTCTTGCTCCTAGGGAGGAAAGCCATGGCAAACCTAGACAGCACACTAAAAAGCAGAGACATCACCCTGCCAACAAAAGTGCAGGCTATGGTCTTCCCAGTTGCAATGTATGGCTGTGAAAGTTGGACCATAAGAAAGGCTGAGCGCCAAAGAATTGAGGCCTTTGAACTATAGTGCTGGAGAAGACTCCTGCGAGTCCTTTGGACTGCAAGGCGATCAAACCGTTCAGTCCTGGTAAATGTAAAAACAGTGAATTTCTTTCGGCTTTCGATAAAGAATATTATAAGAATAAAGTATATTAAAAATAAAAGAATTGAGGCCTTTGAACTCTGGTGCTGGAGAAGATTCCTGCGAGTCCCTTGGACTGCAAGGCGTTCAAACCGGTCAGTCCTAGAGGAGATCAACCCTGACTGCTCTTTAGAAGGCCAGATCCTGAAGTTGAAACTCAGATACTTTGGCCACCTAATGAGAAGGACGGACTCACTGTAGATGAGCCTAATGCTGGGAAAGATTGAGGGCAATAGAAGAAGGGGACGACGGAGAATGAGGTGGCTGGATGGAGTCACTGAAGCAGTAGACATGAGCTTAAATGGACTTCTAGAAGATGGTAGAGAACAGGAAGGCCTGGAGGAACGTTGTCCATGGGGTCGCGATGGGTCGGACACGACTTCACAATTAACAACAACAATTACAAAATCAACGTTCCAAAGTTGTCACTGTTCAATCACATTTTGCACCCTAAAGTGTCTTAATCACATACAATTACACAAGAAAATAATTTTCCTTTCAATTTGAGATTTGATAGAAAAGGACTACAGGTAGTCCTTGATTTATGACTACAACTGAGTCCACCATTTTCTGTTGTTAAGCAAGGTAGTTGTTACATGAACTTTGCTCCATTTTATGACTTTCCTGCCACAGTTGTTAAGTGAATCACTGCAATTGCAGTTGTTAAGTTAGTAGCACAGTCATTAAGTGAATCTGGCTTCACCTTGACTTTGTCAGAAATTCGCAAAAGGTGATCATATGACTCCAGGATGCTGCACCTGTCATAAATACATGCCAGTTGCCAAAAGTCCATATTTTAATCACATGACCATGGGGATGCTGCAATGGTCATAAGTATGAAAACTCGTAAGTCATTTTTTCAGTGTTGTTGTAAATCGAGTGATTGCTAAATGAATGGTTGTAAGTCGAGGATTATTGTGTAAAGATACAATATTGAATTGTAGTAATCAGAAGCCAAAATAAAAAATATTATGCTAATCTCCTGGCAAACCCTGCTTTATCTGCAGGAACTTGTGATGAAAGCAAATCACATTTCTCCTTAACTAGAAACATGGAACCCAAATAATCTAGCTATAACTGCATATACAAGTAGAGTGGTTTTTAAAATATTATCTATGAAAGAAGATAAATTACACACAAGACTAAAAAAATGACATCTTAAAAAGGTCAAAGATATACATACATTCTGGAAAAAAATCTCCAAAATACTTTTTATTTAATATTTATAAGATAAGAACAGAGATCACAGCTCAATAATGCTTATAGAACAAGTGATCACATTTAAGGTAACTTATCAACAACTCTACCTGGTAAATATAAAAACAGTGAATATACCACTCCTCTTGATAAATCTACATATTGTAGTGAATGGAGTATTTATTGTACAATTAGACACTCTGCAATAACAGATGCAATGGAACATGCAACATAAACAGAATTTAAATTTTTCAGAAGGATTGGTTTACAATATCTTATATCATTCATTCTTCAGTTATTTAGATGAATTTTTTTTAAAAAACCCAATTTTGTATAGAAGAAAAATATTATACAATTTTTGAATCCGAATACATTAAATTCAAATACTGATGGCTTACCAAGAAGAGCTGACATGTTCTGGAATATTCGCAACAGCTCTGCAGTTAGGCAAGGACTATTCTCTAACGTTACTAGCCTAGACAAACAAATAAAATAACATTAAATAATAGAATATTTCCTAGAAACTAGAGTATGTCACAATATTTTGAACAGTTTTTAAGTTCACATACTAATGTGGTAATGTGAATAGATAAAAGGAAGTGAGATATTTTCTTTTACAAATATAGTGTTTTAGTAATTTGGTAACATATTACTTTATACTGTAACTTAAAATTTTTTATATAGGTAGTCCTTGAATTGTGACCATTCATTCAGTGACCATTCAAAGTTACTATGGCACTGAATGAATGTGGTTAAGACTAGCCCCTGGAGTTCTGACCATCCCAGAACCAGTGGTCATGTAATGGCAATCTGGGTGCTTGGCAACCCATTTCCACTGACAACTGCTTGACATGTAATCATGATCACCATTTGCAATCTTCCAGGCTAGCTTCCCCACTCAGTCAAAGGGAAGCTAGAAGGAAAGATTGAAGTTGCAGTGCTCTTCTCCACCCACATACCTCCCCCCAGCCATTGCACTCATGTCTTGTCAGCCACTCATGCATTACTGCATACTCTGCCTGACCCTCTTCCATTCTCCACCCATCTCTTCACTGCTTTCCTCACTCAGCAGCAGTAGCTACTTACCTGACTGTGTGCATGGGAATTACAACTTCCTGCCGGCTTCCCCACTGATTGGTTGCAAAAAGACAGCAGGAAGTTGCCTTTTCTAACAGCCAGGGGATTCAGTTAACAACAATATCCCCAGACTGCAGAAATTGCTGTTGTAAGAGATGTGATAATGTTTTAAGATTGCATTGCTTTGTTATGCAAATTCTGTAAAACAAGATGTATATGGTAGTAATGAAGAGAGAAACTAATAATAGAATGAGATGCAGAAACCATAGAAAGTAAAGGTATATCTATAGTTTCTGTCTCTCATTCTAATATTAGTATCCCTTTTCACTGCTACCATATACATCTTAAGAAAACTGTGAGACTTTGGATCTGTATATCAATTTACAAAAACAGATATTGAATAGTACAGTTGCAAGAAAAAGTATGTGAACCCTTTGGGATTACGTGGAGTTTTGCATGAATTGGCCATAAAATGCGCTCTAAATGTCATGTAAGTCACAACAATAGAAAAACAGTCTGCTTAAAATAATACTACACAAACATTAGCTGTTGTCATGTTTTAATTGAACATAACATGTAAACATTCACAGTGCAGGATGGAAAAAGTATGTGAACCCCTAGCCTAATGACTTCTCCAAGAGCTAATTGGAGCCAGGAGTGAGCCAACCTTGACTCCAATCAGTGTGATGATATTGGATGTGTTGCTGACAGCTGTCCTGGACCTGATCTTTCTGGACCTGACTGTGTATGTGTATATATATGTGTGTGTGTGTGTATATATATATGTATATGTACATATATATGTATGTATATGTATATATATATGTATGTATGTATGTATATATGTATATATGTGTATATATGTATATATGTATATATGTATATATGTATATATGTATATATGTATGTATGTATGTATATATATATAAGCATATATCATATATACATGAAATCAAGTATATGCAAGGATATAAATGATCTAAAACCTCAACATAGATTCATATCACTCAGTTTTGTCCCCAAATACAAATAACCTTCAAGTTACATGCTTACTACTGTGGGTTGTATAAAAACACTTTTCACACAGGCTTGTAGCACAGTGTTTCTGCTGCCTCCTTGTGCCTCCTTCTTTTATTAATCTGACTGTACATGACAGAGGGTACCTTTTATACTCAAGACCGGAACAGGTTAGCTCCAAGCTCTTCTACCCAAAGGTTACTCAAATGTAGTCTGTGCTGTGGTTTCTAAATTAATCCATCACTCTGGATTTTTCTATACCCATTTCTTTATGCTCTAGCTGGGCAGCTCACTGAGCAGTGATACATTGTTTCTGTCCCCTTTGGTTTCCTGCTGTATTTCCCTTATGGCCATATCCTTCTCATTTCATTTTGCTCTTGTTCTCAGCTGCTAAACTTCCTGTTTATTCCTTTTCATGCAAAAGCAAGGAAGGAAAGAGCTAGGCAGACTTTTTAATGGCAAACAGGTTATACTGGAACAATGAGTGTCATACCAGCCAAATCCCAATATAAAACAATCTGGTTTTTTTTCCTGGTAATAACACAAAAGGAAGATAGACCTGCACATGTTCTTACGTGGAAAACAATAAGTTGTTTTAAAAATACTAAAATCAGTAAGTAAAAACAATATTAAGTTCTTGATTCTCTCCCACTGAACCCAAATGGTGATTGCATCAAATTATTTATAAACTTTAAGACTACTACTGGTACATCAAATATTTTCTCCTTAAAACTGTACTCTAGGTCAGGGGTCCCCAACCCCTGGGGTGTGCAAGCAACAGGCAAGCGTGCGGAACTCCATTTATGCAAATGAAGCTTTGTGGGCTCGGCTGCTTTTGCAGAACCATCCCCTGCCCACTGCTGTTGCTAGCCCACAGAACCAGAAAGGTTGAGGACCGCTGCTCTACGCATCCAAGCTCTCCAGGTTGACTCAGCCTTCCATCCTTCCGAGGTAGGTAAAATGAGGACCCAGATTGTTGGGGGCAATTAAGCTGACTTTGTAATAATGCCGCTTGGTGTGTGTGTGAAAGCCCTAATAAGCAGGCATATACATAGAATGAAGGCTACTGCTAAGCTTGTAAGCCGCCCTGAGTCTTTGGAAAAGGGCGGGATATAAATGGAATTAAAATAAAAAATAAAAATAAAAACATTTATTCTGGGTATATACTGTTAATTTGCCATTGCTGCGTATTCCCCAAACGACTGATATAGGCCATTAACTATCACTTTTCTATTATTGGGCCAAATTTGTCCTTGTAACGATTAGCATATATCTTAATAGATTATGATATTTTTATTTACTTGTTTTGAAAAGATTTCTAATAGAAAAAACAGATTTCAATTTAAGTTTTGTTTATAGTGACAGTGGTGGTATCAATATAAATAGTAATGTTTAGAATTTCACAGTGTTATAATTTCCCAAAATGATGTTTAGTTTTATATATTCAATTAATTATTTAATCAATGAAAAATGAAATAGCGAATTTTATACTTTATGGCAATTGTATGTTCTTTTTATTTACTGATATTTTGTATTGCATCTACTACATCTTTTCTCATTTTCTTCTTTTTATTTAATCATTTATGGCACGAGTGCCAAACTCGCGACATCATGTGACCTGTCGTGATGTATCGTGACTTTTTTCCCACTGCTGGCAATGGGGTGGGCGCAGTTTTGGCATGACACATCCGGTCCGCGAGCTGGCAGTTTGACACCCGATTTATGCTCTTCATGTATTATATTCTGTAAATGTTTTGAAAAGGAATAAAACTTACCATAATTCTAATCCATCTTCTAGGAGATACACATGAGGAGGCTGGCTAACATCAGTACTTAGCTGAATAACTGGCAGCAGAAAACTGTAAAGATTCTTGCTTTCTGCTCCTAGACCCTGCATAAAAAAATAATCAAAAGAAACAAAAAACTCCTATGGTCAAATTATGCATGTAATTGTTCCTATTTCGTTTGTAACAATGTGAAGTGATGGACTACCTACACCAGACATGTCAAACTCGCGACGTCACATGATGTTGCGCGATGTATCGGAACTTTTTCCCCATTGCCGGCAATGGGGTGGGTGCGTTTTCTTGTGACGTGTCCATTCTGTGGGCCGGCAGTTTGACACCCCTGACCTACGCTATATGGCTCTTCTTATGTTTTGGTGTCTGAACTTTAGCATGGGCAAGCTTCTGTCTCAGTGTGTTAGTGCAGCAGTCCCCAATCTTTGCGGCTTGATGGCCCGGATTGGGGGGGGGGAGGAGAGGGAAAGTGGCCACATGAACAGCAGCTCAACACATGCACATGCATGCATGTGCATGCAGCTCTACTCATGCAGGAGAGAAGAAAATCCTTTGGGGCACGGTTGAGGAGTGTTCAGAACTCTACACTGGAGAAACCAAGCAGAGAAACTTTACACAAAAGGAGGGCCCAGCACAGGAAAAGCAGCACTACAGGACCAGAATCAGGATATAGAGTACCTTCATTTTAAAGAAAAAGGACACTGTTTTGAGGACAATAATGTTCATATTTTGGACAGGCAGATGCTTTGAGAGAGGAGTAAAGTATCCACTTATGCCAAATAAATAATGATAAATAATAAAATGTGTTAGCAAGTTATTGGAGAAGAATCAACTAATAGGCTGATTCTAATGGAATACAAGTTCCATTAAAATGCTCCCAATTAAATTGTTATCAAATGAATTAACTATTATTAAGGGATGCAGCATCATTACCTTTAAACTTTAGATAGCAGAACATATCTTCCACTGATCAAGAACTAGAAATATTAAGTAGTTCAGATTTTATTCTGTTTATAATGATCTACATTTTTCCATAATAGAGATCAACTCTTCTACTTCAGAATAAAAAAGGCAGCCTTTTCTATCAAGATTATATCAAATATGCATTGAGATAAATGTAGAAAGCTTAGCAATGGAGGATTTATGAAAGAATTCAAAATTGCTCTCATCTTGCAGGATGAACCTTGTTGAGATTAAGAAGAGTTGAAATACAAGGCATAAGAATGTGAAGTGAAAGCAAAAGAAAAAAACCCTACAGAATAAGAAAAAAGGTGAAGTAGTTTGCAGAATCCTCCAAAATATGTATATAAAGAGGGAAGTAAGACTAGGGAGGAAATAAGAGGTGAAGTTAAAACAAATTCCCTTCTCTGAATTATAAACAACATTTTAAGAGCAACAAAAGGGAATCTTTCCACCATTTCTTTTTTCAAAACAAAGGTTTTAGCCATGATTTGGCCAGTAAAGATATTCTAGACATGTTGTATTGCTTTTTTGTTTCTTGTTAAAGTAATCTGTATAGTCTTGAGGAATTCCTGAGTTTTCATCTTGAACAAGGGTGCACAATCTGCATGTGATCCGAGAGATTCTTTTCTCTGCCTTTGTGGCCTTCTATCATGTATGCTAAAATTCACAGCACGTTTTCCTAGGATTTTAGTGTGGGAAACTCATAAACTATAGTGCACTCCCTAGGAGATTATCACAATTAAAAACAATTCAAATGTCTCTTTAAATGCCAATCACTACCCATATATGAACTAACCTTACCTACTTAATGACCTTCTGACCTTATCCACTCATTACTTATGTTCCTTTGCCACAGAAATGTTGCCTGTGCCTATTATAATGTAATAAAATGTGCATAGTAATATTTAATATGGTATTAAATTTTACTAGGATACAATATTATGTGAGTTAAAAATTCATGGAGAAAAAAAGAGAAGAATTTACCTGAATAAGATGAATTAGGGTAGTAAGAATAGCACATCTCAGCATATTGTGTTTTTCACTTTGTTTCCAAAGTAGAGGTAAATACTGAACCAAGCATGCTACATAAGGTTTTATCTGTAATCAAAAGCAATGTAATATTATTTTTAAGAGTGAAGTAAATCTCAACAGTTACATCTATAAAAATAAGAAATGAGCTAACTTATTGTATTAACATATCTATGTCTTAATTCCATGACTGCATATGTTCACAAAAATAAACACATTCATACTTTTTTTAAAAAAAATTACAAAATCAAGTGATAACAAAATATAGATGCAAACAGCTTTGATGAAGAATTAGCACCATTATTACAACAAGCCTTGGTGGAGCAGTGGGCTAATGCCTCCTTAAGTAACACCAGCTGCCTGCAATTAGTGCAGGTTCACACCCCACCAGGCTCAAGGTTGACTCAGCCTTCCATCCTTCCGAGGTGGGTAAAATGAGGACCCAGATTGTTGGGGGCAATAAGCTGACTTTGTAATAATGCCGCTTGGGGGGCCCCCGAAAGCCCTAATAAGCAGGCATATACATAGAATGAAGGCTATTGCTAAGCACATTGGTTTGTGCTTAAATTGTAAGCCGCCCTGAGTCTTCAGAGAAGGGCGGGATATAAATGGGATTAAAAAAACCAAACTACAGTATAAGAGAAGTTCTAGAAAAAAAAATCATATTTTCTTTCAGGTTCTAAATTATGTTATAAATACTATACGTGAATTATGTATAAAACAAATCAGTGCTGGATTTTATTACTGAGAATTAAGTACTGTTTTGAGGATGGTTAACAGGCATAGGAGGGACGCGGTGGCTCAGTGGGTTAGGACGCTGAGCTTGTCAATCAGAAGGTCGGCAGTTTGGCGGGTCGAATCCCAAGTGAGCGCCTGTTACTCATCCCAGCTTCTGCCAACCTAGCAGTTCGAAAGCACATAAAAATGCAAGTAGAAAAATAGGGACCACTATGGTGGGAAGGTAACAGCGTTCCGTGCGCCTTTGGCGTCTAGTCATGCCGGCCACATGACCACGGAGACGTCCTCGGACAAGCGCTGGCTCTTCGGCTTTGAAACGGAGATGAGCACTGGCCCCTAGAGTTGGAAACGACTAGCACGCATGTGCGGGGGAACCTTTACCTTTTACCTAACAGGCATAGATATCTATTAGGAAATATTTCAGGCAAGGCAATTATTTCCAGTGGTACTTTCTTCAGACAACAACAGCAAGGTAGAGGGTGTTCCTGACAGAAAACATTTAAACCAATTATCTATCATAACTCCTATTCAACAGCTCTTTAAAGAACAGGAAAGGAGTTCCGGATAAATCCACAGGAAGCATATGATATTATAAAGCATGTATTCAATCCTTAGACTAGAAGTTTCTTATCCTAAGTTATGTACTGTATTTGTAAGACAGAATTGTATCCTTTTAACTTGAGGCTGGCAGATCTTGGAAATGGTACTTGGAAATGGTTCTGCCATGAAAGCTGGGTAAAATACCTGGAGATTTGGACTGGAATGCCATTAAAGTTTTGCAGATATTCCAGGATCTTATTCTATGTTTTGTCAGAGGTTAAGGGAGCAATGAAAATTCAGTCTATGGAACTCGAGCTCATGAACATCCAAATACAGGTTTTCAACCCAAATAGGAATAGCATATCCTTTAGGATATTTGAATATTTTTAATGTAGTGTGGCTACTAATATATAGTAATCCTTTGGTTCCCCAATTTGCTAATATATTTTTGAAGAAATTTATTTTTATTGCATTTTATTTTTAATGTATTAGCTTAGCAATTTTATAAAGCAGGCTAAAATAGAAAGTGGCATACTATTTTAGTGAAAAAAACACACAAACCAAATTCGGCATTAGCATTAATGTGCTCAAATAAGTTGTAAACCTCAAACTTATTTTTTGGAAATCACTCAAAACCTGGCTTTGTCATCAGACCTAGGAATCTTAGAGGACCAGTGAGATCCATTGGTGATGTGGTTCCATTGCTGATCGAATCTCCTGCATATGTTCCATTTTAAAAAATGACTGTTTGACATCTTGTTTTTATACATTTTTGCTGTACTATTTTCTCATTCAATAACTTTTTGTGAAATGGGCAGTCATATAAACTTGATAAATAAATAAATAGCTTGATATAACTTCTTTTGTTTACTTATTTAGGAAAGAGAACAGAAGTCATAATTATGAAAAAATTCTAACAGTTACAGAACTTTAATGGCTGGATAATGCTTTTTTATTTAAAAATTCAACAAATTAAAATAATATGTAGTTCAACATGTTCAAGGAAATGTACTCCAATTTCTTTTTTAAAGTTTTATATGAATTTAAAAGTGAGATAAAAATGAAATTTACCTGCATATTGACTCTTTCAATTACACAGGAGAGAACATGGAGGACATGCATCTTTGTATCACATTCTCTAACTTCTTGAAGAAGTTTAAAGAGCAATGTAAACATAGATTCCAAGTACTACAGGAAAAAAAAGGTGTTAATAAGAATTGTTTTGGTTACTGATCCAAAATATTTAATAAGAGTAAATTTTACATCTGAAATATCTGGTCTATCTTTGCCTCGAACCCATTCCAATAAATCTTATTAAGCACTACTAAGATTCATTCAGTCCCTTCCTATTTCCAAATGAGTTTTTCTCCTTTTCTTTTTTATTCTCTATCCCTCATACATTTTCTATGAATCATATTTCCTCATACTCAGTTTTAAGATACCTGAAATGATAACAGCTCATTAAATATACTATATCTTATCAGAAATAACACAGGCCTGGCCTGATGGGATGGGGTGGGTTTGTTATTATGACTTTAATTTTAAATTTGTACTATGGGCATTGTTTAATCATGTTTTAATAATTTTAACTTTTGTATCTGTCTTTTACGTATTGCCCTGTTAACCGCCCTGAGTCTCTTGAGAGAAGGGCGGTATATAAATTAAATAAATAAATAAAATAAATAAACTAAAATATGTTTCTTTTATGAATCAGCAAGATAGAAACTCTAAAAAACATAGAAGTTGAGGACAACAAAAGGACTTTTAAATATTCCAAATGACAATTTTGCTAACATTTCATAATAATTACATAGTGATAATGAATTAATACAGTTTGCTGCAAGTTAATCTGCAGTTTGTTGCAGAATAAGAGCACTCTTTGGAGAATAATTGGATTGTTCACTGAACAATCTGGAAGATAATTATCATAAATAGCTTGCGAAATATTAAATACTAATTTTAACTTATTTCTTTTATAAAGCACTCTTTACATTTTAACTATGCCATAAGGAAGGATTGTTTTCCAAATTACATTTTTTCCCCTTGCTTTTCATTTATACACATTGCATACTACTACATCAACTTTTATAATTAAAATACCCCCACATTTCAACTGAAACATTACATATAAAATACTTACTGGTAAGAACTGGTCAGTCCTAAATTCAAAATCATCCACTGGTAAAATTGAGTTAAGAAAAACCAAACCCTGTATCTTATGATTTAAAACAAAACCCAAACCCAATCCAATCATTTTCAGCATTCTGTTATATCACAATGATTTACACAAAGAAAAGGATATCAAGTTTTAATGTTGTTGCTGTTTCAATACGGACCTGAGTGAAAACAATTGAATCAAAACATGTATTGCCCTGAGTGTTTATAAAATAATTTTAAAACATTATATTCCAATTCTTCTACTTAAGTTGATGCTAAACAACAGATTATAAATACAAATCATTTATTTATAGTCCCAGGCCAATAATACACAAATATAAATTTTAAAATGCAGGAAAACCAAACATGAAACATTTAAAAATGAGAAGAAATATCAAGGAATTTTTGAAAGCTATAGCTATTCCTAGAAACTTGCCAACCTTTATATACTGGCTACTCAAGATGGGTCTTACAGAAGCAAGACTGTAGTTTCTTGATCATAGAGGAATTAATGTTCCTAACATTTGGGATTATGAATGCCAGGTGAAATGGATGGTACAATGGGAAGCCTTAATAATACATAGTTAACTGACAATGTCTATAACTGATCAGACTTACTCATTTGTCTATAATTTCCATAAAAGGTACTGTGCCAATTCAAGACAACATTTCCTATACAGGGAGTGCAGAATTATTAGGCAAATGAGTATTTTGACCACATCATCCTCTTTATGCATGTTGTCTTACTCCAAGCTGTATAGGCTCGAAAGCCTACTACCAATTAAGCATATTAGGTGATGTGCATCTCTGTAATGAGAAGGGGTGTGGTCTAATGACATCAACACCCTGTATCAGGTGTGCATAATTATTAGGCAACTTCCTTTCCTTTGGCAAAATGGGTCAAAAGAAGGACTTGACAGGCTCAGAAAAGTCAAAAATAGTGAGATATCTTGCAGAGGGATGCAGCACTCTTAAAATTGCAAAGCTTCTGAAGCGTGATCATCGAACAATCAAGCGTTTCATTCAAAATAGTCAACAGGGTCGCAAGAAGCGTGTGGAGAAACCAAGGCGCAAAATAACTGCCCATGAACTGAGAAAAGTCAAGCGTGCAGCTGCCAAGATGCCACTTGCCACCAGTTTGGCCATATTTCAGAGCTGCAACATCACTGGAGTGCCCAAAAGCACAAGGTGTGCAATACTCAGAGACATGGCCAAGGTAAGAAAGGCTGAAAGACGACCACCACTGAACAAGACACACAAGCTGAAACGGCAAGACTGGGCCAAGAAATATCTCAAGACTGATTTTTCTAAGGTTTTATGGACTGATGAAATGAGAGTGAGTCTTGATGGGCCAGATGGATGGGCCCGTGGCTGGATTGGTAAAGGGCAGAGAGCTCCAGTCCGACTCAGACGCCAGCAAGGTGGAGGTGGAGTACTGGTTTGGGCTGGAATCATCAAAGATGAGCTTGTGGGGCCTTTTCGGGTTGAGGATGGAGTCAAGCTCAACTCCCAGTCCTACTGCCAGTTTCTGGAAGACACCTTCTTCAAGCAGTGGTACAGGAAGACGTCTGCATCCTTCAAGAAAAACATGATTTTTATGCAGGACAATGCTCCATCACACGCGTCCAAGTACTCCACAGCGTGGCTGGCAAGAAAGGGTATAAAAGCAGGAAATCTAATGACATGGCCTCCTTGTTCACCTGATCTGAACCCCATTGAGAACCTGTGGTCCATCATCAAATGTGAGATTTACAAGATGGGAAAACAGTACACCTCTCTGAACAGTGTCTGGGAGGCTGTGGTTGCTGCTGCACGCAATGTTGATGGTGAACAGATCAAAACACTGACAGAATCCATGGATGGCAGGCTTTTGAGTGTCCTTGCAAAGAAAGGTGGCTGATTTGTTTTTGTTGGTCACTGATTTGTTTTTGTTATGTTTTTGAATGTCAGAAATGTATATTTGTGAATGTTGAGATGTTATATTGGTTTCACTGGTAACAATAAATAATTGAAATGGGTATATATTTGTTTTTTGTTAAGTTGCCTAATAATTATGCACAGTAATAGTCACCTGCACACACAGATATCCCCCTAAAATAGCTATAACTAAAAACAAACTAAAAACTACTTCCAAAAATATTCAGCTTTGATATTAATGAGTTTTTTGGGTTCATTGAGAACATGGTTGTTGTTCAATAATAAAATTAATCCTCAAAAATACAACTTGCCTAATAATTCTGCACTCCCTGTATGAAATATACAGAATCTTATAAAGATATATAGGAATCATTCATGGCATATGCAGCTATGCCATAATTGGGATGGATAATTTTGGCGTTCTCACTTTGAGGTTCTAAATCCCAAATATTTTGTGTAAGTTTGATTAAGATTTTAACCAGGTCAAGTGATAATATTTCCGCAAGGTGAATCAGAGAGGGACAGGAAATATGACTTTAAGAAATTTAGACTGAAGAGCTTCTAAAGCAGGGCTATCCTTATAAACAGAGTTGTGCACTAGAACCTTAGTTGTTGCATAACTGAGGGAACTTAAAGAACTAAGAATTTCTCTAGAACAACAGGGCAATAAAAAAGAAGGGCCTTCTCCATGGTAGCTCCCTCCCTGTGGAACATCATCCATTTCAAAAGGCCCTGAAGGTATGATTTTGCTAGCTGGCCTCAGGACCCCAGGGCGATACAGGGCCCATCAAGTGGTTTCTTTGATTATCACTGGGGGGGAGATTTGGTTTGTTATTTGGAGGGTTTTTTTTTCCTCTAAGCCACTTGGAGTTGCGATGAGTTGCATAACTACTTAAATTTTCTTAATAAATGAAGTAAAATTAAAAAATTAAAAATTGAAATTAACTCTGAATAGTTGGCACGATTTTGCTATCACCTTTCTTGTGTATGGGGAAAGTGACAGAATTAAGCCACTCTTTCAGAAATGACAGTCTTATTAATCATAGTAGTATCTAACACAGAAGTCTGGCAATAAGGATTTATTTTCAGTAATTCTGACAAAATCATCTTTACCTGAGGTTTTGCCACTTTTAAATGAGAAATTAGTTTTTTGACTTCTAATTCTAAAATTGGGACCAAGCAGGGTAAGGATCAAAATCATCATCATCATTATTATATTCCCTTTTTTAGTAAATAGAAAATTTCACAAAAGAGAGATTCATTATAAAAATGAGAACAGCAGATTTAAATGTCATGATTACTTTAAAAATTGTATATTTAAAAAAATCTACAGAACAGTTTTCAATAAATATTTTATAAGAAAGTAAAAGTCTTTGAAAAAATCCTCCTAGGCTAATATATTTTTCGTACTTGCAAGGATCTGAAATGATACAATATAAATTAATAACATTCACATTTGAGAATAACTTTTGAGGTTGAAGACAAGAGGAAAGAGTGTACAAACTTTATTTTCTTTCTTTGTTATTGACAATATTCTCAATGAGAATATATAAAAAAATAATATTCTGCAAGGAGTCTGAACTAGAAACTACTATATGGAATATTGGTTTGCTGCAGACTGGCATGCCTGACACTGTCTTATCTTTTTTATTAAAAATGTTAGCTTTCTGCAAGGTTTTTCTTCCTGCTACCTGAATTCTCTGCCAGTCAGAATTATCAATGAATCTGAATTATACTCCATTAAGAGAAAAAAACACGTGAAGGTAGGATGCCCACACATAAATCCTATTGAATATTGAATAAATAAATCAATAACTACAGTCTAAAAATGATGGATAACTAGTGCAAATACATCTTCAGACTTTCTCTGTGATAGATACACTGTTCCATTACCCACAGCAAATTTTTGGATCAAAGACTTCCTTGATATCGTACAAAGCAAACACACCTTTGGGACATACAAAGTCGACCTCCTTAAGGTTTTCTATGATAGGTTTGCTGTATTTTGCAGCATATCCGTACTGAGGTTTTTGACAATCAAAGAGGAATGTAGTTCACATGAGATGTACTCAGGGCAAAGAAGCTGCATTTTAATTTAGGTAAGAGAGAGGCACTCCCAGAAAGAGAACCAGATAAAATTGACAAAGGCTTACAAATGAGTTACAACTGTTATAGTTAGGAGTACTTTGCATGAAATCCTAACTAAAACTGGGGAAAGAGATTTTGCTTAGTCAATGACATTCTGTTTAAACTACCATAATATGGGATAGTTAGAGCCACCTTAATGATTATTAAAAACAACTGAAGCAAAAAAACCCAGATGTCTGTATATAGATGGAACCAGAAGACAGAGCATTTGATTTTTATAGCTTAGCAGCTGCTGTTATTAATGCAAGCAGTACTTGTCTAGCGACCACAATTAGTACTGGCACACTGGCTGTTAAGTGGAGTACTCAGTAAATGAAATCAAGGCTATACTTATATCTTACTACACCTTTGCTTTGCTTTAGATTTGCAAAAGTCATATATATAAGGATTGGTTTCAAAGTTACTTTTTTATCAGTCGCAACTTAGAACTACTTACTAAATGAAGTAGTCATTAAATGAAGACTATATATACAGTCATGTGAAAAAGTAAGTATGTATCAATGTTTTATCTTTATTAAAACAGTATATGAAGATAAAGATGATATACAGATATCTATCCCATTAACGCAATACTAAAACTAGACAACTGGATTAAGAGAACTGTCGGTGACTCACTTAGAAAGGCCAAACTACCAAAGATAAACAGTGGCAGATAAGAAGCAGCGGATCCATCCTTCCACAATTCTACCGACGCCCCCAAATGCCTGAGATACCTCTCTGTCAAATCATATCATTATCAAGGACCCTTACCTACAACTTCGCAAAAGAATTAACAAAAAAGCTTGGCACTTCACAAGATGAAGCAAATACTCCATCAACTCTTCAATATAGGGTTTTCAAACAATCAGAGACCTGACTACAGAGGACGAAATCATGGTCTCATTTGATGCCACAGCTGTGTTCACATCCATAGATCTGGAGTTAGCCAAGGAATCCATGACCACATTGCTCCCCTCAGGACTATGGATTTCACCATACGCTTCCATTTTGATGGACAAACTTACCAAAAAATTAAAGGCACACCTATGGGATCACCACTTTCAGGACTTATAGTGGAGGTTGTTATGCAACGTCTAGAGACATAACACTTCCACAGTTACAACCCAAAAGCGATATGCAGACAACACCTTTACCATAATAAACAAGGAACAATTAGAAAACACCCACAGAACCATCAACAACATTTTCAAAGGAATCCAGTTTACCAGAAAAGAAGAAAAAAAACAACTCATTACTCATCGTGGACATCCTGATAAGCAGAGACCACAATGGCAAACTAAAAATACAAGTATATAGGAAAATCACCCACACCTATCAAGTGTTCCAATACCAAAGCAGCAACCAGCCTCCAACAAGGAGAGCTGCATAAGAACGTTATTATGCAAGGACAAACTCACTGCAGGAAGCCTGGCACTCTGATAAATTAGCCATCAGTAGACACATAGACATAAACAATATCTATATACTATGCAAAAAAGATAACCAACAAGACAAAAAGGGAACAAAAAGATCAAAGCACCTCCCCATCAGCATCCAGATGAGCACCGATTTAACTCCAAGACTAACATCAGACAAACAGTGAAGTAAACAATACCCCAATCAAGGAACTGCCAAACAAGTTAACAGTAAACAGCCCAACCTCTAAGACCACTCCCACCAATACTGACAGGGAAAGCCACTAGAATATAAACTGAGAGCAAACTCCATTCTTTCCTAGCACTGATAATGTTACCTAGTTTGGGTAATGAAACATCTGCAAGAAAACAACTAAGCTCAGAGAACAAGAAGAATGTCTCACAGATATCTTTGGCATTTGATCAATTGCTTAATGACCATTTGAAACTATGACGGGTCCAAAACAGGGGCTTTATAATCTGTAAAGCACATCTGGGCATCATAACATGTTGTGCCACCTTTCCCCTGATCATGTGACTTCATTTCTGGTTATTGGCAACCATGTTGCCTTTAAGATTGGTTGCAATGATTTGTGATCATATGACTGTGATTTGTGACTTTTTTACCGGATTGTGGCACTTTTTGCCAGTTTCCAGAAAAATGTTCCCATTTGGGAAAAATGGGTTTGCATTTAAGACTGTGAGTTTGCTTAATGACTGTGATTCTCTTAATGACTGCCACAAAAAGATGTAACATTGGGTCCAGTCATGTGAATGCCTTGATTTATGACCGTAAAGATTTATGGCCTGAAATCCAGTCCCAATTGCAGCTGAAAGTCAAGGGCTATCTGTAACTGAACAACAAAGGAAAGGGTATTAAAAACTGACTTTGAAATCTTTTTAATTAAATAGATATGCTACTTCCTTCTGTGGAAAAAATAAGTATGCTGTCAGCTTGAAAAAATTCTGGGGGTTTTAGAGACCTCTTTCACCATCTTGTGTCCTGCTCTGAGGCTGAACTTGCTGGGACAGCCTAGCCTAGGCTAGTTGACAGTTGTTTGAAATTCTTTTCACTTGTAGACGATCTTTCCAGACTCTATCAACCATCATTCTAAATGCCTCAGAGAGCTCTTTTAATCTAGGCATCATGATACACACAGTTTAAAAACAAAGAGCAAATCAAACTAAAATCTGAGATTTAAAATAGACAGGTGCCTTCCAGATACTCCTTAATGATGTTCTAATCATTTGAACCTGATTTGGTGCACCTGATTCTAATTTTAGGTATATCTAGAGTGGCAAATGAGGGGTATGCTTACTTTTTCCACATGCAAAATTTACATTTATGTTTATTTAAATTACACAATGGAGAACAAAATGTAAATGGTGCATGATTACTCTGAGATCAAACCACTGATCTGGCTTGGATCTAAAATAGATTATTTTAATTGGCTTAGCATAGATATGTTGTTCTGAACACTGAATACATCTTCACTTAGATATGATACTGGGGGGAAAAACTTTTTCAGATTTTCTGAATTATATAAAGAACATTTCAAAATCCATAGAGACATCCCTAACAAAAGAATGTGACAAGAAGCAAATATCAGTAAACTGAACATGAAAGGCTAGAAATATGACAAAGAAAAGCTACTTGTTAAAAAAAATCTAGACATACCACTAAATCTTCATCTTGAAGCAAATTACAGATTGTTTCATACAATATAGGTCTCAAATCAGACTTGAATTTCACAGAAATCCATTGTCCAATTAGCCAGATCACTCGCCGCCGTATTGGTTTATACCTATAAACAGAAAAAATATTTTTTGAAGTCACGGTTATTAAAATTGGTTACTAAAAGGCTCAATATCAAAACATTTTCAGTAATTTTATTCTGCCTACAATGTCTGAACATTTGCAGGGTTTTTTTAAACAATATTTGAATCTGGTGTTAGTTGATTGCAATTACTGTGTTTCCCCGAAAATAAGACCCGGTCTTATAATTTTTTTGCCTCCAAAAGAGGCATCAGTCTTATTTTCAGGGGATGTCTTTTGCACTGTCTCATCTTGTGGCGGCAGCACCAACAGGCCCATCCAGAAGGAGCCCGCATGGCCACCAGCCCACTTCTTCTGCAACTGCTTGCCACTGCTCGTGTGCGTCGTACCCCCAGCCTCCGTTTTGCCAGCACAGGCCTTCAGGAAAGACCTCTGCAGCTGAAAATGGAGCTCTGGGATGATGCCCACCCCTCTGTTCTAGCTTGATTTTTATGCGTATGCCTCGGCTTACCTCATGCAACCAGATGGTGGGACTGAGTGAGTGGGGTCTTAACTAGGGCTTATTTTGGGGGTAGGGCTTATATTAGGCACAAACGTAAAAATCAAGCTAGGGCTTATTTTCGGGATAGATCTTATTTTCGGGGAAACACTTTATTTAATTTTCTATAAAAATAAATAAAAATGAGTTGACAGTAATTTCAAAGAAAAAGGATTACAATAAAATATTTAATATTGAATACAGACATTCAAGGAGTAAAGTTAATTGACTTTTTTCTTTTTACAACCCTGAAATCCCTTTTATTGGGGTGGAATCAGAGTGATTGGAGCTGAGCGTTTACTGGTCAGATGCCCTTCCTGATACCTACACAGAGTTCACAGCAAGATATTTTCTCTTTGTGCTCTGATAGAGAAATATCTGTCACTGCCTAGGATTATACTTTCAACTTTCCAAGTGGGAGGCTCAGTAAAGTTAACTATTTCAGCGATATATCTTTTTTGTAATCTCTGTATCTCCAGTGCATTTGGAATCTACAAGAACCACAATTCATAATATTTATTATTTCCAATGAATACCATTCTGACTGGGAACAGACAATTTTTTTCCAGATACTGATAAATTATAATTTTCAGTAGGAAGACTAGAGGTTTCATGAAGAATGTCATTGCTTTTCTGACAGTTTTTTTAAATTCAAAACATATCTATGATATGACTGGTTCCAATAATGTTTCAAGAATTATATTAAAGAAAAATGAAGTCTTCCTTCAGTTCAGTTCAAATTCTAGTAAAAATACTGAAGTGATTTGCTATCATCTTTTTCTGGGTTCTGTCTAGGTTGCACCCTGAGATTTCCCACTAATCACTTACCATTTGCTTTTTTCCCCCTCAAGATCAACTATGGTTGCTAAGTGTTCTCACAACATGTTAAGGCAAACTACCTTATAATGCAAAATACAAACTATACAAAATATTTAGTGTCCTGTATTACTATAATCCAAAGAGTATTAAGATCCAAATTGCAGCCTATGTATGGAGTTGCCACTGTAGCAATTCTTTATTTTCTAATGTTATCAAAACTTTATGTAGCTATTGTAGAAGTATGGAAAAAAGTAACAGTGGCTTGACCAGTCCAATGCCAGCAATTGTGTCAGATTCCAAGTTTAGTACAAGGGAAGAAAGCAACAGAGATTGATAAAATTCAACATCTGCATACTTATATTTGCCAATAATCTATAGTACCTACAATATTTTTAATTGAATGCAGAGAGAACAACTTTGCAAAAATTGCATTATTTATACTGAATTTGCATGAACAGCTAGCTAAAAATAGTACATACCTGTTATGAGTAACTTGCAATTCTGCTAGTAGCTGGGTTTTAAACCACTGATCAAAATCCACACTATCAAAGAGTTCATATGCCGCTAGTCCAACTGCATTGTACACTGAACAAAAAAAATTTAAATGTGGGAATTTAAAAAAAGCTATAAAATGTACTGGTTTACAAGGAATACAATTTACAAAACATATTAACATGTAAGATTATTAAAATGGTCATTTTGAGCTGTAACACAAAAGGGACACTGCTGGGTCACATCAAAGATTTACCTAATCTATTATTCTGCACACAAAGTAAGAGATTGTGGAATGCCTTTGGGATCCCCACAGAATGATACAAGCAATCCAACTCTCCATATAAAAAAGTGTAAGTAGATCTATCATTATCTTTCATGGATGTCTAAAGATAAAAAGATAATCTAGCTCTTTCTAGGAAACTTAAAATTTCTTGCTTTACATATATATCTATATCTGCCTATCAATCTAATACATGCCTAATTATAATTCTTCTGAATTCAATGTAAGCTCATTTGTCCTTTATGGTCTGTGTATATACAGCATTTATTAGAGAAGCTGTTTAAATGCAAAACTGTGCATGTCCATGTCAGAGATTTCCATTTAATTTTTCCTTTTATCTGATATGGATATTTCTTAAAAAAATATCCTCCTGGCCACTTTTTTTGTATGTTGTATGGTAGTCTGGCTTTGGCATCAAATAATCTTTTTCTCTGACCCTAGGACTTAAATGAATGAAGGGATTTTGTTTCCCATGACATTCCAAAATTTCAAAAATGTTCTGCTGGAAATATCTAAATCAAGAAGAATTGGAAATGTTCCATATCAAGTTCAGAATACATTTTTAATTCATTCCTGTGCAGAACCTAATTTTTTAAACTCTATATTAATTACCCGCATTGTTTATTCTGATAATTGTTTTTAAAACTTCTGACAATGTTATACTGTCATTTATTAAAAGACATTAGAAAACAAGCAACATCCCACATGTTAATTTAAGGTATATATATATTTAAAAAACTGAATTTACCAGCATCTTTAATCAGAAGAGCATGAGTATCATCCACGTTGGTGGGCCCTGAAGTAATAAATGTAACAGAAAAACAAGAGTTAGAAATTCTTCTTATTCGTTGACATATGAAGAAATAAATTGTTTTTGTGTGAAGTAGAGAAATATTGAGTTATTTATAAAAAAATAATAAAGGCAGGATAGAAATAAATATGCATTTGTTTGACAGTTATAATCCCATCTAAATTGGAAGTAGCCGTAATGAAGGGAAAGCATTTAGGGAAAGTAGATATTTATGCATGGTAACTGCTTATCAACATTATAATGAAATTGTCTTATATGAAGGCAATTCATATAAGGCAATTGCAGAATATCCTAGAACTTAGGAAAACATTGTGGTTCTCATCATTTTCCTCAACCGCTTATAAAAATTGAAACCTATAAATAACATCTATACAGTTAAGAGTGAAGTTTTTATATATTTCTAGATTACCATTGAAAAACTAGATCTACTGGTGAATAATTAGTTCTTTTTCTTTGTGGCTATTAATTGGTAACAATTCAAAAAGTTAAGTACATCAGGATTCTTCTATCTGGATGGAGCACTGCATCAAGATCAAACACTTGGTGTATACTATTTTATGAACTGGAAGACTGGGCTTAAATCAAAGCAGTACTTGAATATTCTGAATATTTTGCAACAGGGAAGACTGGCCAGTTGGCAGGGAAGACTGACACTCCAAATTGGAATAATATGTTTAACAGGAGGGTATGAGAGCAGAAACTCTTCAAGAAGTGTTTCCAATGTATAGCTTATCCAATATATCTTCTGGTTTTTATTCCAATTATTTTACAGTTCCTGAGCGGTATGGGGGAATCAGGGATACATTAGATTTGGTGGGAGTAAATTCCTATTTTGCTTTCCCTGGGTTTTGTGTATGGTTACTTTTCAAATCATTCAGACTCTACCCTACTTGTTCACAGCCATAAATTTGAAGGTGCATATTTCTAACATTGCTATCGTTATTTATCATCATTGTTCCTTCTGTTTCTGCATAGGATATAATAACTTGCATTCAGAGCCTTGTACCTTGGCCCACTTAAAGCTCATTAGGTTTTAATGCTTGATAGCTATAGTAGAACTATTGCATCTTATAGGGATGCCAGTATAGCTATCAATATAACAGTATATGACCTCCTCTAAAACTATCCCACTTATGATACCTTTTTTACTCTGGGTGTCAAACCCTGTGATGAGAGCATGATTGAGGAAACAATCAAGAAACACACAGAAGAAGCACACGGAATTCGGGATATGCACCAAAACATCACTAATTGCTATCTACGTATCTAGGTTTCTTCTGATCCTCCAAATTCTGATTTCAAAAGCTCAAGATATATAGTACCTTCCCAAAGTGAGAGAAAACAAGCTAAGTAACCCTTATTACAAAATACAAGAAGTCCTCATTTAGCGAATGAATAAATAATAATAATAATAATAATAATAATAATAATAATAATAATAATAATAATAATAATAATAATAATAATAATAAAGTTGGAAGGGACCTTGGAGGTCATCTAGTCCAACCCCCTGCTCAGGCAGGAAACCTTATACCATTTCAGGCAAATGACTGTCCAGTCTCTTCTTAAAAACCTCCAGTGTTGGAGCATTCACCACCTCTGGAGGCAGGTTGTTCCACTGGTTAATTGTTCTGTCAGGAAGTTTCTCCTTAATTCTAGGTTGCTTCTCTCCTTGACTAGTTTCCATCCGTTGCTTCTTGTCCTGCTTTCAGGTGCTTTGGAGAATAGCTTGACTCCCTCTTCTTTGTGGTAGCCCCTGAGATATTGGAACACTGCTATCATGTCACCCGTCACCCTTCTCTTCATTAAACTACACATACCCAATTCCAGCAACTGTTCCCTATATGTTTTAGCCTCCAGCCCCCTAATCATCTTTGTTGCTTTTCTCTGTACCCTTTCTAGAGTCTCAACATCTTTTTTACATCGTGGTGACCAATACTGGATGCAGTATTCCAGGTGTGGCCTTACCAAAGCATTGTAAAGTGGTATTAGTACTTCACTTGATCTTGATTCTATCCCTCTGTTAATACAGCCTAGCCCTGTGTTGGCTTTTTTGGCAGCTGCAGCACACTGCTGGTTCATATTGAAGTGATTGTCTACTAAGACTCCGAGATCCCTCTCATAGTTACTACTATTGAGCAAGGTACCACCTATACTATACCTATGCATTTGATTTTTCCTGCCTAAATGTAGAACCTTACTTTTTTCACCATTGAATTACATTTTGTTAGATAGTGCCCAGTGTTCCAGTCTGTCCAGATCCTTCTGTATCTTAAGCCTATCTTCTGGCGTATTGGCTATTCCTGCCAGCTTGGTGTAGTCTGCAAATTTGATGAGTTCCCCATCTATCCCCTCATCCAAATCATTAATGAAGATATTGAAGAGCACTGGGTACAGGGACCCTTCGAAACTGTGATGGTGCTGGACATGAAGACTTACAACCAACCCTCATAGTTGCAGCATTATAGCATCCCCACGGTCAGGCAATCGCAATTCAGACACTTGGAAACCGGCTCACAATTACAGTGGTTGCAGTGTCCCGCAGTCACATGACCATAATTTGCAACCTTCGCCACCACTTCTAATAAGCAAAGTCAAGTCCTGCCAGCAGGTCACAAATAGTGATGACATGATGCTATGCTGAACAACCATGTGGAATTTGCTTAACTGTGGCAACTGGAACTGCATTTGTAAGTCAACATGTTCACATGACATTGTCCTTTACAACCATGTCATTTAGCAACAGAGTTGCCGGTCACAATTACCATTAAGTGAGGACTACTTGTACATATGAAGTTTGCATTGTTTACATTTAATATAAAATTTCTGCTTTTGTAAAAAAAACTTCCCAGGAAACACAAAACAACAATATTACAGCTTTTAGCAGAATGTTAACACGGATGAAAGTTGCTGACCTGAGCTGAATCTGAATTTTCAGGCCAACTTCTCTAGTGTTATTTCAACTATAGTAAAAATCCCAACATACTATGCACTTAAGATGTTTAAGAGGTCTTTCAACTAACACGAGACAGGACAATTCAACATATGTTAGGATCAACACTGGGTATGAATGAACTTCAATAATTCATTTAACAAAAGCAAAACAAACTTTCCATCTCAACTCTAATCTTATTCATAAATTTTAACTACCCCTAAATAATCCCATGTTAAAAGTTCATTAAGCCAATAAATATCCTAGTGTTCTATTAGTTCCTAAAGTTCTGGTAGTTTTAATTAGAACCCAACAGTACCTGGTAAAAATATTTATATTACTTAATGAAATATATATTCTAGTATTGTATACTATTAAACATATTTTATTAAAAATACCTTGTAAGGAATGAACCATTTCTAGAAGAACTGGAGTAAGCGTTTGATTATATTCATGAAAAACATCAATGAAAAGCACTTCCGTGCATGGCTGAAAATAAATTAAAATGGCTTATTATAGAAACCAAACAACAATGAAACAAATTAGCTTCAAGTACTAAGAGACCTAACTAGGACATGAAAGCAGATGCGCAAAGTGGTTAGATTAGTTCTATAACTTACAGACATTATAATTAGTGAATTTGTCCAATTACATTATCACCTGCCTTAAGCATATATTCCTGTCTGCAACACTGTTTTATCCCTGTATTACAGTTTTTCCCATTACTTTTGACTCCTCCATTTGTTATTTTCTTATTACAGTGCTTGCCATTTCAGAAGCATCACTTCACTGCCCAGTATACTAAACTCTACTTTTACAACCGAGTTCTGAAATGCAGGAAAATGCATTTAAATATAGCTTAGGCTAGCACTACTTCACATTCCCAGTTAAATTATTGTTTTAGATACCCCCATGTAAACTATATGTTATTGTTGCTAAGTGTGAAGCAATTACTCCAACAGTAATTTATAAGCAAGGTTTTATTCAAGTTGGAAAATCTTCAAACTGCTGTCAACATTAATGAAGTTCTATACTATGTAAAAAGTAAACAAATAACAATCCCCCCCTCCCCGCCAACAGACATTGCAGTCTTTAGATTCGGGGCAATTTTCAACATACAAATATAATGGAACCTGGAATCATGGTCGTAAATTGTGGGGGGTCATTAAGTGGGAAACCATGCTACCGTAACCAATTTTACCCTTTTTAAAGTGGTCATTAGTGAATTCTGCAGTCATTAAATGAATCCATTATACCCAATGAGCATTTTTTGGCCAGAAACCAAAAATAAACATTGGAAACTGGCAAAAAATGCAGCCAGGTAATTGTAGGATGCTGCAAATGGTCATAAAGCCAGCTACTAAGTACCCAAAATGTGATTACTTGGGGCACTGGAACTTCAAAAAAGGTCATCAATAGCTCTATGGAGATCCACTATAACCTCAACGATTGCTAAGTGATTGTTATACACAAAACTCCGCTCTCCTGGTTTTGTCAGAACGTGGACTTTAGCATGTAGTCAGAAAGTTTTCACTAATTTTCATATTTAAAAAAGTTTTAAGTTAAATTACATGCCATATACTTACCCGAATACTGTATTTCCAAGAATCACCTCCTGTTTCTTCAACAGCTATATAATATGAAAAAAAATATATTAAATTTTTACTTATCTAATATTTATCCTTTTGGTGTCACATCTTGAGTACAAGTATGAAATTTATATTTAAACAATAGCTTTTTATAAGCAAAATCTTATGGAAATCATAATTATATATCAATATACACTGTTTACTATTTATATTATTTGTGGGTAATTGGAAAACCAGAATGCTATTCATTGAAGTAAAATTAAACTGAAAGAATAAAATTTCTTACTAAAGCCTTCAGGATCCTCTTCCCACATTGTTAGTTCTTCCTCAGTTAACAAGAAGTACTGAGTAACTAGCCTCCTGCATATCTCCATTAATGTTGGAAATGTAAAGAATAATGCCTTTATTTTATGAGCTTCAAGAGTTTCAGGACTGCTATCTGCAGCAAAATAGTTCACAAAAAAGAAAATATGTATTCTACTCATATATTAGAGAGGGCCAAGCAATTATGAATAGCACTGAACTAAAAAAAACAAATTACCTTCTATATTTTTGGAAGGCTTATAAGCATAATTTTTGACAATCAACTTAATCAGATTCATGCACTGGACAATGAAACGCTCAAAAGCAACTCCTTCGCCAGCCTCTGTAAAAACGTAGCTTACAGAAAATTCCAATGATCTCTGAATTAGAGACGTGAATGAAAATGGATGTTGGTCCAAGAAGTCTAAAAGCTAAAAATTGAAAATATATATGTATGCATGAGAATACCAATACAAAAATAATGATAATAATAATAATAATAATAATAATAATAATAATAATAATAATAACAACAACAGTAGTAGTAGTAGTAGTAGTAGTAGTAGTAGGTCAAAGTAATATAGGTAACTCTCAGAATAACAAATGGTTTATTTTAAAATACACTAGGCATATTTGGCATTTAATGTTTAACAGATTATTAAGATTTAACAGAATTATTAAACTTAATAATTTCAATTTCCAATTTTCATTTGAAAGTTTCTGCAGCTTATACAAAGATTCACCCATTTTAGATCAAGGATGGTTTTCCATGTATTCTTTTTCCAGACTATGAAGAAAACCAAGTAATACCCTGAGTATTCTTTGTTGGGTGGCATATGCAACTTTCCTAATAAGATATTTATGGATTGCTGATCTGCAGTTTCTCTTCCTTAAGTGGTTTGGGTGATAAGACAAAGTAATTCTGAAGGATTCTGGAGAATTCTACATTGGAGATTTGACCCAGAATTCATGAAATTCATGATGTAGGCCTAAGTATATCAGTGCTGTTTGTATTCAACCTCCCTTTCTGGGCTTTAGGCAAATATTAACACTCAAAAAGCTAAGCAAGATAAGGAAGCAAGAACTATAGACTTCAGTAAGATATTTCTAATATTAGTCTTGTGGTAGATACAGAATCTGGGGACCTGCAAGGGAATTCACAAACTTCATTTGTAATGAATTCACTGGAGTCTCTAATTTTAATTATTCCCCAATTACTTTCTCTTCAATGAACCTTTATGTTATTTATGCAAACCACATTTTGTAAGACAGCATTTTCTACTAATACTGATTATTATTAATATAATAGCATAATTGTTACATTAGAAGTTGCTAAAAATCTTAAGAATTTATTTAGGTAAAAAAATTCAAAAGATTAACAGCTACAGAGACTTACCACTTTAGTGAAAAGAATTATAGTCTTTTCTAGCCGATCCTTACAGGCATTATCTGTTCCTATGTTTTTACCTGATAAATAAAATTAATTTATACTATTAAGCACAAGAATATCAGTCATGCTTAGACAGACCTATGAGTTTAATTCAAATGAATCAGTATTTGTTAAAGGCTGCTGCCAAAAAAATTCAGATTTATGTAATATAGCAAAATCCATAATTAAGAAACAAAGAAACAGGAGAATGATATACCGTATTTTTCGGACCATAAGACGCACTTTGTTTCCCCAAAAGGGGGGGGGGAACGAGGGTGCGTCTTATGGTCTGAAGGTGATCCTGAGAAACGCCGATCTCACACTCCTGCAATCTGCCTCACTCGGTTTCAGCTTCCCTTGCTACAACAGAAAGCAGGCTGAAACGGAGTGAGGGAGATTGCCAGGAATGTGAATCGGCTGATCTCGCGCTGCTGCAATCTCCCTCATTTCAGCCTGCTTTCTGTTGTAGCAAGAGAAGCTGAAACCGAGCGAGGGAGTTTGCAGGAGCGCGAGATCGGCCGATTCGCATTTCTGGCAATCTCCCTCGCTCCGTTTCAGCTTGCTTTCTGCAAGAGAAAGCCGGGCCGCAGGGCCGCCTCCGTGGGTACTGCTCTAATGCAGAGAGGGAAGGACAAAGAGGGAGGGAAGAAAGGAAGGAAGGAAGGGACAATGGGAGAGGGAGGGAGAGAGAGAGAGAGAGAGAGAGAGAGAAGGAGAAAGAAATAGGGAGGGAGAGAAAGAGGGAGAGAGGAGAAAGAAAGGGAGAGAAATAGAGGGAGAGAAAGAGGGAGAGGGAAAGAGAGGGAGAGAAAGAAAGGGAGAGAGAAAGGGAGAGAGAGAAGGAGAAGGAAAGAGGGAGGGAAATAGAGGGAGAGAGAGAAAGGGAGAAATAGAGGGAAAGAGAAAAACAGAGAGGGAGAGAAAGAGGGAGAGAGAAGGAGAAAGAAAGGGAGGGAAATAAGAGGGAGAGAGAGAAAGGGAGAGATAAAGAGAAAAATAGGGAGAGAAAGAGGGAGATGGAGAGAAAGGGAGAGAGAGAGAGGAGAGAGAAAGAAAGAGGGAGGGGGAGAGAGGGAGAGAAAGAGGAGAGAGAGAAATTAAATTAGTAACATGATTGTTAAGTGAATCTGGTTTCCCCACTAACTTTGCTTCTCAGAAGGTTGCAAAAGGCGATCACATGACCCTGGAACAATGTGACCATCATAAATATGAATCGATTGCCAAGCATCCAAATGTAAATCACATGACCCTGGGGATGCTGCAACAGTCATAAGTGTGAAAAATGGTCATAAGTCACTTTTTCCAGTGCCGTCGTAACTTTGAACAGTCACTAAGTGAATCATTGTAAGTCAAGGACTACCTTTACTATCATTTTTTTCCCTTTTTTGGTGGGGGGTCAAGTTTTTGACACCTTGCTGGGCGACTGGTGGTACTCGGACATTGCCTTGTCCTAAAAGTGGTACAATGGATGAAAAGGTTGAAAAGCCCTGTTTTAGTACTATTTGGTTCAGAATTTTTTTTTCTTGTTTGCCTGCTCTAAAAACTGGGTGCGTCTTATGGTCAGGTGCATCTTATGGTCCGAAAAATATGGTACTTAGAGCTAACATCAACTCCTCAGGATCCTGGATGAGAAAGATTATCTGGACCTCTTCTAATCAGGTTTCAGGACTTCTTCCAGTCATGTGTCAGGTCCAGATATGGGACAGAAACAGCATTGGTCACACTTTTGGATGACCTCTGATAGGATAACCAATTCAAAGTGTTAGTTATCATCTTTAAAGTCCTTCATGGCATGTGACCAGGTTACCTGAGGAACTGTTTCACCTCAATCACATTGTCTCATCCCATCCAGTCAGTCAGAGGGTATACTGAGGAATCCTGTCAGTGAAAGAAGAAAGTCTTCTCTGCCATTGCCCCCCATGGTCTAGAACACCATATCCTCAGAGATGAGGCAGGATCCCTCCTTCCAGCCTTGCAAAAGAGTATTAAGACTTGACTTGGTCAATTAGAATGGGGGTTGAAGAGTGGGAAGCGACCTTGGGGGGGAGGTCGGTGACATGAGGAGTCTCCCTCTGTCTTTGACTACTTTTAACTTTGTTCTTAACTTTTGTTTTAACTCTGTTCTTATTAATGCTTTTAGATTATTTTTATGTTTCTATTGTAAACTGTCCAGAATCACTGAGGTGAGATAGGCAACATAGAAATGTGATAAATACATAAATAAAATCAATAAATCATCTGTATTATTTAAGACCTAAGTGAAATTGCCAGGAGTGAATTTTCAATTAAATCTTAATTTAAACTTAGGATTTAAAGCCACCATTCTTCAAATATTAATGGAAGGCAAGGAAGTATAAATACAACCAGAAAATAAAATGCACTTATGTTTAACAAGAAATTCCCAGATTTATTTATTTTAATATATAGTAGGATTATATCTGAATTATTGTATCTTTTTTACAACATGAAAACAAACCAGTTAAATTATGTCACAACTTTTGCCAATAATAAAGTATTTCATTAAGAGATGGTTTGTACAAAAAGTTTAATCAAATCTGTAAAATCAACAAACTGACTGTTCCTAACATACACACACAGAATTTTATCCCGGTCTTAAAATACTTACTACATTCCAAAAATTGTTTTAATCGTACAAATACTGCATGAAGAAATTCCTTGAGGAGGCAAAAGCAAAAAATGCAAATTGTGTTACATTTGCTTTAAAGAATAATTGTATTTGTCACACTAAAGCATCTAAAGCAAGAGGTAAGGGAACAAGAACAGGATATCTTGAACAAAGCACATATAGATCATTCTTAAAATTATCAGCTAGATATTCTCATCCTTTTCTACAGCATAACACTCCCAAATATCTTGAATGTTACTGGTTCCAATTTTGTTACACTAATAAGGCATAATTGTTTATAATTTTAGCTGTCAAACAAATGAATAAGCCTATGTCTCTTTATAGTAGGAGTACACAAAGTACAAACCAAATATTTGAGTGAAGTGCAGGAGCCCTTCCTAGACAATGTAGAAGGAGAGTCACATTAATCTATGGTAACAACAAATCAAGAGTCTGGTAAAATGTTTTCCAACTACGGTAACACATCTTATTAAAAGCATAAGCTTTTCTGAGCTGCAGCTTACTTGATCAGTTGCAGAGTGACTCTTAGTCTACAATACATCTGATGAATACTGCTCAGGAGTTTGTCTTTTTTATTAAATGCGTTACTTGGAAAAGGTGTTACTGACACACTCTTTTAGATTTTTTAAAAGCCCCTCATGAAATTGTTATCAAAGTAATATTTTTAATGTGACAAAAGGAGAACATTATTAACTATACAATGTATATTTCTTTTCCCTGTCCCTGTCTATCTTTGGAGTGCAATTCTAGCACAATGTTCAAAGGCCAAAGGCCCAAGAAAGATTGCACCTGAAGAAGGATCTCTTTCTTTTCTTCTAACAAGACAGAATTTGAATTCTACCATATTGTTGTACAAGCCATAGGAGGAAAAATTCTTCCAGTTTTAACCTCTCGTGCAGCAAGAAAATACAAGCAGAAGCTCTTTATCAGTATGAGTTTGGTGTTATCATTATGCTAAAACACAGCTTTAGACATCTAAGAATATTCAGTATTTTACACTTTTTGAATAGCTACTTTATTTACAAAAAATAAAACACTTACCATCACTTCTATGTTTTTATGAGGCTCCACAAACCCATGAACTGTCAATTTGCGAAGCACTGAAAATTAAAACATTTTTTAAAACATCACAAAAGTTATTCATTGGCCTAGTTTTATTTTTAATATACTTTATCAAATTTCTTTCAGCTTTCGATCAAGTATATTAAAAATAAAAGAATTGAGGCCTTTGAACTATGGTGCTGGAGAGGATTCCTGCGAGTCCCTTGGACTGCAAGGCGTTCAAACCGGTCAGTCCTAGAGATCAACCCTGACTGCTCTTTAGAAGGCCAGCTCCTGAAGTTGAAACACTTTGGCCACCTAATGAGAAGGAAGGACTCACTGGAGAAGAGCCTAATGCTGGGAAAGATTGAGGGCAATAGAAGAATGGGATGACAGAGAATGAGGTGGCTGGATGGAGTCACTGAAGCAGTAGGCGTGAGCTTAAATGGACTCCAGAAGATGGTAGAGGACAGGAAGGCCTGGAGGAACGTTGTCTATGGGGTCGCGACGGGTCGGACACGACTTCGCAACTAAGAACAACAATCGAATTTCCATAAGAATTAAAATATAAAAAGCAACAACAAAAAATAATTTAAAAGGAAAAAATGGGAAGGGAAAGATGAAAAAATAAGGAAAAAATAAGAAAAGGATAACTTTCAATTTTTGATACACTTACAAATATAAAATGCATTAGCTTTTTGATCTAAAATTCAATAGTACAAAATATTTCTATAATAATAAACAATGCTAATCATCAAATCCCAATTATTGGCTTGTAATGAAGCATTCTTTAGCCGTGATGGCACAGTAGTTAGAATGCAGTATTGCAGGCTAATTCTGCTGACTGCCAGCAGCTTGGCAGTTTGAATCTCACTGGTCAAGGTTGACTCAACCTTCCATCCTTCCAAGGTTGGTAAAATGAGGCCCCAGATCTTTGGGGGCAACATGATGACTCTGTAAACCGCTTAGAGAGGGCTGTAAAGCACTGTGAAGCTATTGCTATTACTATGTCTTATTCTGAACAAGGAAAGGAAGCAGCTAGTAATCTCACTCAAACACTAACTTTAGCTTTTCCTCTGAGAGGAGAAACTTAGCAACCATGAAGCATACCCAAGAATAAGAATACTGCTTATTCACATTAGGAAAGTTTTTGGAAGGATAACTTTAATATCTAAATATGATCATCATTCACAACATTCTCTTACAACTTTAGTTTTTCAGTATCAAATAACTTCAAAGCTTTTGACATTTATCAGGACAATTTTAGCACTGTAGTTTATATATAAAGAACTAGTAAAAAATAAAATCCGTTAATCTTAATAATTCAGGAGGTTTTTAATGTCATTGTTATGAGAGTACAGAATTCTTTCACAAATTTATCCTTGTCTGACAACTCAACAGGACTAATCAAAGCATTTGGAAAAAATATTGTTATTATTATTAAGTTTCTACAGTCCTCAACTTGTAACTGGACCAGAATTTCCATTGTGAAGTGATGGGGTTGCAAAGCAAGAGAACATGTGACTGCATTACTTAGTGACCACAATCGCAGCACTCTCCATTGCCAGTTAACTGAGAATCATGGGTTATTAAGTGAGTGCCCACCAATTCAAGCCATTCCGGCCTTGGTCTCTCTCAGCCCAAGGGACTGCCAAACCCACCTGTCTCCCCCCATCTCTGTCCTTTGCAATATACTCTTTCAAATACTCTAGAAAGCGGCAGGCTTTAAAATGTATCAGCTATATATCAGTTCCAGCCAAAATACGTAAGTAAGTTAGAACAAAGAATACTAGTAATTTGGTGGATAAACAATTTGAAACAGAGCTTGGATATATTGCAGATATAAATCTTGAAAAATCATAACACTATATTATACTTATTTTGTTTAAATGAGAAGTTTACATAATGCCATTAAAAATCTGAGTGATCATGTCAAGTTTAAAAAGAAGTTCAGTATAATTTTAGCAATAGACTTATATACCACTCCATAGTGTTTTACAGCACTCTCTGGGCAATTTACAATAATCTGGGTCTTCATTTTACCAACACCAGAAGGATGGAAGGCTCAGTTCACCCTGAGAGCCTTCAGGATCAAACTCCAGACTGCGGGCAGTTAGCCTGCAATACTCTATTCTAACTATTGTGCCACCAGGGCTCCTATTTTGAGATAACTTTGATGATCAAATGATAATTTAAGAGAAATGGAAGATGCTTTTTTTTAACCTGAGAAACTGATCAGTTCTTTAAACTAATCTCCTCCAAGAAAGTATATGTCTTATGCTAAAGATAAAAACCTGAGACTGTATTTCACATGATACTATATTTTAAATATAACATTTTTGTCAATTACCTTTCAATGATAAGAGAGTTCTTTCTAATGAATTACTCATAGATGTTTCATCTCTAACACAAATCTGTTGAAGGAATGTATCTGTATGATGATTCCACAAGGAACAGGTAAAACTATAAATTCCAGAAGCTAACTGCAGAAATATAATTAAAAAACCTTCAGTTAAAATAAATATAGATGCAACAGGTTTCAGTAAGTTAACTATAATCCAACTGTTCCTAAATTATAAACTTAGCTTTGTAATTTGATCTGTTTGTCAGGACACATAAGCATATTTACCCAGAGCAAGTCTTATTTAGTAAGCTGTTCATGTTTTAAATAAGTGCAATCAGGACTGCAATTTTATTAATGAGTAAAATTAAATTGGATACAACCAAGCATCAAAACAGCTACATGAGCTCTTACACAAGAGCTCTTACAAAAAAACCAATGCATGGCACTGATTTTTCATATTGTATCTCTCACAACTGATTTTCTCTGCCACATCTTTTTATATTCTCTCAGCATCCAAAAATATTTGCCAAGTTAGACAAATCAGAAATCTGAAATGCTAGTAAGTATAAAATACCAAATTTTTCATTCCCCTCAAAAAGGAAGATTCTTAAACCAACCTAAAATCATAGCCTTAAAAATTGTCATTTACTGAGCATTGTCTACAGTTTAGAATTACTGATATCTCTGGAATATATCATCATGATCTCTAAATTCCACCTTTAGATGAAAAGTGTAGTGCATAAATCAAATAAGTAAATAAATAAATAAATCATCCTCAGAATGACAGATTTTGTCAATGTGCCTCATCAGCTATAATTAAAGGTTTTTTAAAAATATTTTAAATTTGAAGATTTGAGCACTAAGTTTTTGTTCTTTTTTGAGGACCAGAAAAAATAAGCAGGAATAAGTAAAATGTTTTGAATTTGAATTATTTTTAGCTTGAAATTACAATCTTCGATTTTGAAGCAAGCTGCTCTGACCTCACCAGAAGCATTTTCAGATTAAAATGGCCAAATAGAATTAGAAACAGAACCATTTCAAGGTAAAAACTAACCCTAAGAGGCCAAGTCATCTTATTCCAGAGGGGCATTTTGAATTCAAAATTATTCAACTTTGAATTATGTCCACCTTTAGCAATCAAACAATATACCTGATAAAGCAAAGTTTCATACTTACATCATAGAAAAGTTTTCTATCTGCAGCAAGCCGTTTAGATGCTAAAGTCTTTGTAACATGATAGAAGGTAAGTAAAGCTCTATGCTGGCGAAGGTCATCTTGAATTTTAACAGATTCTACAAGGGTAGGAATAAGTTCTGGCCATTGTCTAGGACAATCCAGCCTAGCAACTTTTGCAATCAGTACAGAAATTTGTGTGGCAATCTGCAAAGACAATCAAACAAAATATTCAACATTAAGCTAGCAGGCATACTGAGCTATAATCAAAAGAGAGTCACATCTAGTGAAAATTCAGCAATACTGTCACACATTGCAGAAAAAATGACATTAATTGTCCCAGGGCTGGGGAGAGAGCATATAAAATGCACACTATGCAGCTAAAATATTTTTCTGATTTTTACTCTGACAGTGAAATTTATGATCTACATATCAAAAATAAAAGAAGACACAACTACAAAATATACTGTATATGTAGTAAAAGAAAGAGAAGGATAATGTACATTTCTGTATTTGGCACACAGAAATCTTATCCTACTTTTTATGAAGTACTATTATTGTTGATGAAATTGAGTTTGATGATAGGATGTTACTGCAACATTTTAATGATCAATGTTTCTTCATATATATTTATTTTTTTTATTTTTTTTATTTTATTGCATTTATATACCGCCCTTTCCCTGAGGACTCAGGGCGGTTTACAGGGAGTGAAATATAAATGGGTTTTTTTCTCCAAATAATTATAGGACTTGAGTAACTGATACAGTTGGTGGCATAGGAGTGACAAATCTCAGAATTAGAAAGTTTCAAGATTAATTTACAGATTTTTTTCAGATTGAGTTAGATATGTTTAGCACTAAATCCCTGAAAAGTTCCTTCCAGTTAATACTGATATTATTACTGGGCTAGATGGGCCTATTCAATGATTAAACATAAAGTAATTTCCTTGCCTATCTTTTTCCAAATAAAGCCTTATTACTATTTTTTTAAAAAAAAAAATTTCAATATGCTATAAACACATAATGCAAAGTGGAAGTATACTTTTGTTCTAGAGATTTTTTTTATACTATCAATAATTTTTAAAGTGCCTCAAGATTGTGTGTTTTGTTATAAATAATCCTGTTTTGAGCTCTAAACAGTTATTTTTTGAGTTTGAAATGGTTATACTCAAAATCTATTGCGTGCTTCAAAATATCTTCTCACAACAGCTAATTCCAAAATGGCAAAGTAGGGCTCAATATGCCCTTATCTAGTGTGATCATATTTTGTGGAAAAAACATAAAGGAAAAACCTAAAAAAGGAATAAATCGGTTTATAAAGATTAAAAAGTGCTCATGCTTTACAAGGGAAAATTCAAGAGCAAACCCAAAGAAAAATAATTAAATAAACCTGAAATAATTGACTGTCCTTTATAATAAAGGATTTATGATTACGAATGACGGTAAATGGTCACTCTACCAATGTCACACTTTTCTTTCAAAAGTGCATACATAATTACAATCAAAGCCCAGAAGATTAGAGTTTATATACCCTCTAGAAATGACACATAAAACTTACATTAAAAGTGTACATTATGACTTGACTTTGATTCAGGAACACTGGATCTGATAACAATATGGGGTAACCTTCTCTGGGCTGACCTAGTGCCTCTACATTATATTCTAGACTCCAAGCCTATCCTGATACCAGAACTTCTACTACCTTTCTTGTACCCATATGCTGACTATACACAACATGAAAAAAATAACCTGAGTTTTGTTAGTTGTTTCCTTCCCCTACATAGTCATCAGGAAGTCACAATTCACCCACTCTGCCCAGAATGCACTTCAGCATCATTTATACAGGAAGAATATCACTGTCCCAAACATAGTATTACTGACTGTTTTTAATCTGATTTATAAAGATGGAAATTGTGTATCGCCCTGCTTCAATTGGAGCAACTTATAACACTTACAAAATAATAGTTTTCAAATAATGCCATGAATCAGACAGAGTAAAATGTTTGATGATTATGCTAATAAACTTTTAAATCTATTCTTAGAAACACATAAAACTGAACCCATTTAATTTAAAAAAAAATTCACAAAAAGAATGCAGCCTCAGAGAAAGCATCAATAGATCCAATTTTCATATTAGCACTAACCTGATTTACTGGTTCATTGAAATTAGCAATAAGTCCTGCACGCAGAGTAGATTTCTCTTCTTCTGACAGAGCACTGTTTATAGGAAAATTAAAACCTATATTAGAAATGACCATGCAAATTTTAGAGACGTTTCTATGATGAGCAAGAATAATGCAATACTGTAGAATATTTTACAGTAAAGCATTTCTAACTATAAAGGTAATCCTCAAGTTACAATCCTCATTCAGTGACCGTTCAAAATTATGATGGTGCTGAACTAGGGGGCCTTACAACAACTTTAATATATGCAAAGAGCATGTAGTATATTTAGACCCAAATATATAAATTCAAAAGAGAAATATCTTAATCAACCTTAGCTCATTAAATTCCAAATAAGAACAAAAAATAGTAGCTGAAAACTTTAAATTTTAACAATATCTATAGTACAGGGGAATCTAATTAAAAGTTCTTTTACTAAGAACACAGATCTGGATTCAAAAACTATTTGCTCCTTCTTAGTACAATACTTGTCTCTGTTTTATTAATACTTCAAATGAACTTGGAAACAAGATAACAAGTACCTCTTAGTGTATGTTGTTGTAAAAACAAATTTCCCTTCTAGATTATATTTTTCAGGATTTCACACAACTGCTATATTTGTGAAAAATCTTCAAAGACTTGTCACTTTTTAAGCAAAGAGAACATTTGCTCGACAAAATGTGTAACAAGATAAAAATAGTGAAAAAAGATGAATTAATATTACAAATATAAGCAGGGATAAAGTTTTCTCCCCTTCATGGATTACTGCCTTGTCGTGGCGAAGGGGCTTGCGTAATTCAATGAAGCTATGGGCTATGCCGTGCAGGGCCACCCAAGACGGACAGGTCATAGCAGAGAGTTCTGACAAAACGTGATCCACTGGAGAAGGAAATGGCAACCCACTCCAGTATCTTTGCCATGAAAACCCTATGGACAGTACCAAAAGGCAAAACGATATGACGCTGGAAGATGAGCCCCTCAGGTCGGAAGGCGTCCAACATGCTACTGGGGAAGAGCAGAGGGCTAGTACTAGTAGCGCCAGAAAGAATGAAGCGACTGGGCCAAAGCCGAAAGGACGCTCAGCTGTGGATATGTCTGGTGGTGAAAGGAAAGTCCGATGCTGTAAAGATTTTTTCTCCATAGGAACCTGGAATGTAAGATCCATGAATCAAGGAAAGCTGGACGTGGTCAAACAAGAGATGATAAGACTAAACATTGACATCTTAGGTATCAGCGAACTAAAATGGACAAGAATGGGTGAATTTAATTCAGATGACCATCAGGTATACTACTGTGGGCAAGAATCCCTCAGAAGAAATGGAGTAGCCTTCATAGTCAATAAAAAAATAGGAAAAGCAATACTTGGATACAATCCTCAAAATGACAGAATGATCTCAGTTCGAATCCAAGGCAAACCATTCAATATCACAGTAGTCCAAGTCTATGCCCCAACCACCAGTGCTGAAGAGGATGAAATTGACCGGTTCTATGAAGCCCTACAGCACCTTATAGAACTAACACCCAGAAATGATGTCCTTATCATCATGGGGGATTGGAATGCTAAAGTAGGAAGCCAAAAGATAACTGGAATAACAGGCAAGTTTGGCCTTGGAGTACAAAATGAAGCAGGGCACAGGCTGATAGAATTTTGTCAACAGAATACGATGGTCATAGCAAACACTCTTTTCCAACAACCCAAGAGACGGCTTTACACATGGACATCACCAGACGGTCAACACAGAAATCAGATTGACTATATGCTCTGCAGCCAAAGATGGAGAAGCTCTATACAGTCAGTAAAAACAAGACCAGGAGCTGACTGTGGCTCAGACCATGAGCTTCTTGTTGCAAAGTTTAGGCTTAAATTAAAGAAAGTAGGGAAAAGCGCTAGGCCAGTCAGGTATGAATTAAATCATATTCCTGTTGAATATACAGTAGAGGTGACAAATAGATTTAAGGAATTAGATCTGATAGACAGAGTGCCTGAAGAACTATGGACAGAGGTTCGCAACATTGTACAACAGGTAACAACCAAAACCATCCCAAAGAAAAAGAAATGCAAGAAAGCAAAATGGCTGTCTGAGGAAGCTTTGCAAATAGCTGAGGAAAGGAGGGAAGCGAAAGGCAAGGGAGAAAAAGAAAGATATGCCCAATTGAATGCAGAATTCCAAACAATAGCTAGAAGAGATAAGAATGCCTTCTTAAATGAACAATGCAAAGAAATAGAAGAAAACAATAGAATAGGGAGGACCAGAGATCTTTTCAAGAAAATTGGAGAGATGAAAGGAACGTTTCATGCAAAAATGGGCATGATAAAGGACCAAAATGGCAGGGACCTAACAGAGGCAGAAGAGATTAAGAAGAGGTGGCAAAATTACACAGAAGAATTATACAAGAATGAGCTTAACGTCCCTGATAATCACAATGAGGTGGTCACTGACCTCGAGCCAGACATCCTAGAATGTGAAGTGAAGTGGGCCTTAGAAAAGCTGAGCAACAACAAAGCTAGTGGAGGTGACAGTATTCCAGCTGAGCTATTCAAAATCTTAAAAGACGATGCAGTAAAAGTGCTACACTCAATTTGCCAGCAAATTTGGAAAACTCAACAGTGGCCACAGGATTGGAAAAGATCAGTTTACATTCCAATTCCAAAGAAAGGCAGTGCCAAAGAATGTTCAAACTATCGCACCATTGCACTCATTTCTCATGCTAGTAAAGTTATGCTTAAAATTCTACAAGCTAGACTCCAGCAGTATGTGGATCGAGAACTACCAGAAGTACAGGCAAGATTTCGAAGAGGCAGAGGAACTAGAGATCAAATTGCTAACATACGCTGGATCATGGAGAAAGCTAGAGAGTTCCAGAAAAACATCTACTTCTGCTTCATTGACTATGCTAAAGCCTTTGATTGTGTGGATCATAACAAACTGTGGCAAGTCCTTAAAGAGATGGGCATACCAGACCATCTTATTTGTCTCTTGAGAAATCTATATGCGGGCCAAGAAGCAACAGTGAGAACTGGACACGGAACCACTGATTGGTTCAAAATTGGGAAAGGAGTCCGGCAAGGCTGTATACTGTCACCTTGCCTATTTAACTTATATGCAGAGCACATCATGAGAAAGGCAGCGCTAGATGAATCAAAAGTTGGAATTAAGATTGCCGGAAGAAACATCAACAACCTAAGATATGCAGATGATACCACTCTAATGGCAGAAAGTGAAGAAGAACTAAAGAGCCTGGTGTTGCGGGTGAAGAAGGAGAGTGCAAAACTTGGGTTGAAACTAAACATTAAGAAAACCAAGATCATGGCATCTGGCCCTCTCAATTCCTGGCAAATAGATGGGGAAGAAATGGAGGTAGTGACAGATTTTATTTTCCTTGGCTCCAAGATCACTGCAGATGGGGACTGTAGCCAAGAAATTAAAAGACGCTTGCTCCTTGGGAGGAAAGCCATGGCAAATCTAGACAGCACACTAAAAAGCAGAGACATCACCCTGTCAACAAAAATCCGTATAGTCAAGGCTATGGTCTTCCCAGTTGCAATGTATGGCAGTGAAAGCTGGACCATAAGAAAGGCTGAGCGCCAAAGAATTGAAGCCTTTGAACTATGGTGCTGGAGAAGACTCCTGCGAGTTCCTTGGACTGCAAGGCGATCAAACCGGTCAGTCCTAGAGGAGATCAACCCTGACTGCTCTTTAGAAGGCCAGATCCTGAAGCTAAAACTCAAATACTTTGGCCACCTAATGAGAAGGAAGGACTCACTGGAGAAGAGCCTAATGCTGGGAAAGATTGAGGGCAATAGAAGAAGGGGACGACAGAGAATGAGGTGGCTGGATGGAGTCACTGAAGCAGTAGGCGTGAGCTTAGATGGACTCCAGAAGATGGTAGAGGACAGGAAGGCCTGGAGGAACATTGTCCATAGGGTCGCGATGGGTCGGACACGACTTCGCAACTAACAACAACAACAAAGTTTTCTAATGTGATTTAAACATATGAATATAGTGAATATTAAAAATGAATAAGACCTTTTATAAAATTCATATGTTGCAACACTGACATCTACAGGATAATAGAAATTACATTCAATAATTCTGTACATTCAATGGCAATCTTATTATTTAACTATTTTCCTTATTACTATTATTTAACTATTTCCTTTTGAAATTTTGGGTGTCTGTGAAGTTCATTAAAACTTGAAGTAAACTAATTTAAAAATACTAATCAGAATCAAAATAAACTAAATTAAAAAGAAAAACAAACAGCTAATATTTACAGAAATTATAATTTTTACTATATTATTTTTTAATTTCACTTGTATATATCAAAGAGTTTAAGAGTAGAAAATGAGAGTTGAAGCTTTCAGGGGCAGAAAAAAGTGATAAAGCAGATGAGAAGAAAAGACAATATATCTCTGAAATACAGATGATGAACTGGGCAAAACTACAAGAAAAGAAGAGAGTTAATTTGTGACTTTCTGCCATGAGGAGCTGAAATAAATTTACAGACATTAGTTAGGAAGTCTGCTGTTTGCTAAATGCAGGGATCAGGATAACCCAAACATTTATCCCTTTCTGCTTATATATGTGGAGACAGATGTAACTGAAAACAACTACTATCATATTATAATAACCTTGAAGATCTAAGAAAGAAGCTCAGAGCTTCTTTGTTCAGTGGAAAAAAGAAGACAACTGCAAGTGAACTACTGACTGCAGGATCTAATCTGAGTCAGTCTCCGGGACAAGAGGTTTGTTCTTCCAAGCTTTTGGACTCGTGCTGAAGTCATCTTCAGGAAATTTCTCAATCTACAAGATGGGTGCACTGGGTTATTCTCACATCCTGGAGATGAGATGTTCCCTGAGGATGGGCTCCAGCATGAGTCTGAAAGCTTGGAAGAACCTCTGGTCCCAGTGACTGATTCAGATTGGATCCTGCAATATTATCCTGGGACACGTATATTCACCTTCATTCATGAACTACTGACTGCACAAATTATGTTTAAGGAAGAGATCTGGTTTCCGAGATCATAGTTATCTGGGTTATCAATTGCTAGCACTGCTTGCTTCAAATCAGAAAATCAATGTTATTTTTAAAAGTACAACTGCAGGGATGACAGAGAAGATTAGAAAGGTATTTCTTACTGTATTGCCGTTCGTCTCCAATAGCGGTCAATTCCATTTTTGAAGTACAGAACAGCCAACCACCTCACATTTATGTCCAAACTGTGGTTGGTGAATATATTCTGTAAGAAATGAATAACAGTTTAGTATAACTATATATATATGGTGTGTCTTAGAATTAGGCATTGTACAAAGTTGCAAGAATCTATATCAAAAATTTTGTGGTAGCAGATGACGTACAAAGAAAAATTGTAGTTTAGCAAATCCTATAATTGTTGGCTAATAAAATATATAGCATAGGTTTAAGGGTCACATTACTACTGAGTAATGTTCTGACTTTGATTCCCAAAAATATGTTGACATATCCAAGGCACAAACATCTGTTCTGTAATACGGGTCTATTGAGGAACTACGATAGATACAAAAAATATATTTCTTATAGGAAAATAGCGAAAGTGTGAGAAAAAAAAGTAAGATAGATTAAGAGGTACTTGAAAAAATGTAACTTCATTGTTTTAACTTACCAACAAAACTGAATAGAAACCTGGTTGTGTCTCCCACTGTTTCAGTTGTTCCTCTGCTGGTTTTAATACAGAAGTATCTTGACTAGTAGCTTGGGTCAAGACTTGAAGAACAACATTACTGGCACTATGGAGATCCATGAAAATCTATTCAAAACATAAAAAAGGTCCTATTACTTATTTTGTACTGATTCCAGTATTTACTAAATGAAAATTGGAAACATACAAATTTACAAATGTTTCAATTTGTTTCTACAATTATTAGCAATAAACCTCATAAAGAAGTACAGATCACAATAAAGAATTTGCATATTACTGAACTTATCTCACATAATAAAGTACTGAAATACTATGTTTGACCATGTATAATGCAGTGTAATCTGGCATTATATAAAAACTTTATCCTTTCTTCTAATACTATACTCACACACTAAATATCAGTGACTTCAAGTACTGAAAATATAAACATGTGTAACTGTAATCATAATGGTTACTGATTTTTAAAAAATACATTTTAAGTTATGCTCAAGGTGCAGCAGAAAGTACTAATTTACTTTGTTTCATATTAGTTCCCATATCAGACAAATGTGAAAGCTAATAGTTGAGAATATATTGAAAATATTGAAATACTTTAAGAGAGTGGACATTAATGCACTACTTTCCCAAAATAGAAATAAAAGATGCCCAATGATTCATTAGCATAATTGTCCAAGAGCAACTTACAGTAGCCAAATTAAAAAAAAACACCTTCAATATAATTCCAATTTACAGGAAGCAAATAAAACTGTCCTATAAAGCTCAGACTTACACAAGAGGCACACATTTACAGAGTTAATTTTTCTGAAAATGTATGCAATCGTTCATGCATGCTTAAACTGCAAGTAGAAGGAAGATTTTTATAATTGAAATGGCATGGGGGGAAAAACCTGAATAATAAAAGTGACACTACATTGACTCTACCTTGCATTTTGCTAATTTTCAGACTGCACTCTTTGTTCCTAAAACAATACTAAGATCAAAAACAACTCATAAGAATATTAAAGACCAGGCTAGGTCAGGTCAAGAACTACTTTAGTTCAACATCTTGTCTCTCTTAAAGGCCAACCAAATGTCTATGAAGTGCCTGAAAGCTGGAGACAGAGACAGAGACAGAGACATACCATTCTTTCACCATTATTACTCTGCAGCTGATATTTGGAGGCCTGCTGCTCTAGGTTGAAGGCAACACTGCCAGGGCTCTCCTTCATGCATTTATACAACCCTCTTTTAAAGCCATTCAAATTAGTGGCCATCATGCCAGTTTTAGCAATGAATTCGACAGATTAATTACATGTTGGGAAAAGAACTTTCTTTTGTCTGTTCCTTGCATTCAGCTTTATTAGATGCCTGGAAGCAAGCTTCATATTAGAAGTGCCAACGTAACTTGTTTGCAGGGTAGTTTTGTGAGAAAAAAAATCTAGATCAGTACATATTTGACCTTTGTACTGAGAAGACTTACTGAGCCTTCTAGAAATAAAACCTTCCAGAAAATCAACATCAGCTGAACAATGAAACAACAGAAGAGGGCAGAAAAAGAGTGCACAGACAAGAGGTTCTGGTGAGCATACAAATTAATAGTTTTATATATTCTTAGGCATATCTGAGTGCACAAAAATAGATCCCCAATCATCACACTTTAAAGCAGTGCCTCTCAATAAGTAATAATCATCCCACTAATGGTACATAGCAGCCTTCTAACTGGATACTAGGATACTAGGTGAGTCCATTTAAATTTCCTCCTGATAGCACTTCTTAACACATATGAAAAAGTGATATACAGCTGTTCCAATATCACAAAGATCTGCTAAACCTGCCTTCTGCTTCCCATAGATCTCATCCTTTCTATGTTCTGTTGGTTTAGTGCAGGGGTCAGCAACCTGAAACAGTGAAAGAGCCACTCGGAACCGGTTCCCTCACAAAAGGAAAAACTGGGAGCCGCAAAAAATGTGTGCGCCTGTTACATACATGCGCGCATGCGCAGAACAGGGTTTGACTGAAGAGTGGAGCCAAGGCGAGATATGCACCTACCCTGCATATTTGAATTGATTGGTTCAACTTTTTTAGTTCCTTTTTTTTTGGACTGCACATGGCAGAGGACTGGGAGCCGCAGGAGACGGCTGAAAGAGCCACATGTGGCTCCGGAGCCACAGGTTGCAGACCTGTGGTTTAGTGGATGCTTCCCTCCTGGGCTTTTATACATGCCACCTCAGGAGCCAGGTATAGCAGTTGAAGTTTATCTTGGTGAAGCCAGGAATTCCTATCCATAATGGATCAAGGAAATGCTGGGAGAGCACCTTTCGAAGAGGAAAAAGTTGCAGCAGCAACTGACACATCGTTAGATTCCTCACCAAATTTATCACTTGGCACTATCAAGAATGACCCAAGGGCTCCTCCTTTCCCCCAATGTTTCAGAAGCTACCTCATCCACCTCATTTTTCTTTATTCAAGCAGAAGGGCATTATGTTATTTTTCTAGCAAACACATACAAAATAGGGGGAGTTCTGGAATACTTTAGAACAGAGGGTCCCCAACCTTTTGGGCACCAGGAACTGGTTTTGTGGAGAGAGGTTTTTCCGCAGACTGGAGGGTGTGTGGTTTTGCATGCTGCCTGCATCTCGCGGGTGGGGCTTTGTTTGTGCGGCCCGATTTCTGGCATGCCATGGCCCGATACTGGTCCACGGGCCGGGGGTTAGGGACCCCTGCTTTAGAACCCACTCAAATTTCAGCTCAAACCTGGATATAAAAGTACTTTCTGGAAAGGAGAGTTGTTGTTTCCAGACACTTTTAAAGAATAAGGTGAAAGGTTGGAAATATATTGTACTAAAATATGTGCTCTGTACTAAAACAGCAGAATCCATAAGCATCACCCTTAACTTACTCTCAGTGATGCATTATTATTCTGCATAATTATTTTTCTCCTTGTAAGATTACATTTTTATACTGTTCCAAAACATGGATGCCTGCCTGTTGGTTTTAGTCTCCTAAACTTAAAAGAGAAGATGACTGGGGTTCTTAATAGTGAATTATATGAATTAAGTTACTTGACTGAGCGGAGTACACTATTGCAATTGCCTTTACCATTATAACTTAATGTTCATGTATTCCTCCTTTTAATAAATCAGGTGCAACAATTAATTAGGCTATCGTTACCAAGAAAGAGTTCCACCCGTGACAACTTTTCTTCGTATTCCAGGAGAAGCGACCTTTGTGGGTGCTACACTTTGGCGAGACGTTCAGTAATCGGGCAGTTACGTGTTCGTTAGCCAAGGCTTCGGGTCACGAGAAAGAAAAATAGCGTCGATTAAGGCAAAGCATCTCCCGTGAGAAAGGCAAGCCTCCACAGGCCGCCGGTCCTCCCTCAGCAGTGCCCAAGCAAGCGCATCCACATTTCAGGGCTCCAGCCCTTTCGCAACTAGCGGCCGAACATTGCTCCCTCGGCTTATTTCGGTCCCGACAGGCCGCCCTACCGCCTCAGGGTGCGGGGCCTTCGCTGGCTCGCAGCCTCATCCGACGGGAAGGAGGGACGGGGCGGACACAGCCAGGCGCGTTCTCGTCCTCTCCCCTCCCTCACTTACCGGTCAAGTTGGATCTCCTTCTCGGACGTCGTCAGCCTGGCGCACGCGCCTCCCGCCGCTTCCGAAGCTCGCGCCACCAGCCTCGGCTCACCCGCCACCGTGCCGCGGCAGTTCGGCGCTCTACCAACGTCATCGCTCGGCGCTCCTCTTCCTCCAATTGCCCTCTTTCCCTCCTCCCGCCGTCTTTCGTCCTGCGGGCCCTCCCGTTTCTCTTTTCGGGACGATTCCAGCGCCTGAGGAGGGGAGAAGACAAGTTTTTTCTCCCCCCCAACAGAAAAACAGGCTAAAATCGTATTGAAAAGGAAAGGTGGGCAGGAACTTTTGTTGTTGTTGGCTGATGAGGGAGAAGAACGCATTTTCCACCTTTTTGTGGCTCTCAATCTGCTTCCCTCCCGATTCTTCCTTTTCCAATAGTGATCCTTAGTTATAAAAGGGTCACGACCGACAGCGTTGCTCAACTCCCCTTTGCGCCCTCACGAAGTACTAAAACACTTTCCGAAACTCACTACTCTGACTCGTCCCTTGGGTCGAGGTGCTTTGCGGAAAATTGAGTCCTCGAGCGTTTTCGCCGCGCGCGCTGCCGAAGGAACGGCGGAACTACTCGTCCCAGCAGCACCCGCGCGTGCGATTGACCTTCGCCGCCTTTCTCTTCCGAACTTCGCGTGCTGGAAGGCCGGTAGAGCCATGCCGAAGGTGAAGACGAAATCGCGCTCTCGACAGCAGCGTGGAGAAGGGAAAAACCCTGGTGAGAGGAAGTTCTCGGGCTAGGGAGGACAGGCTGCAACGGACGGCAGCTTTGCATCATTTGCCATACAGCGGGTGTGTGGGGGGAGGGGGAAAGATTGGGTTGCAATGGTAATAGTAATTTGAAGGGGTACCAAGTACTTGGGCTTCGCTTTAGAAGTGGTTTCGGATCTTTCCCCTAGAAGCAGTGCTCTTTTTTTGTGGGGGAAAAAGGTACCGGAATTCACACACGTCATACAACCCACCTTGCCTACCCTACAAGGTTTACCTTTATACTTGGGGAAAAAAAACCTTCAATTTTTAGTGTATCTAAAAGACTAGGATTTTGTTCAAGGCAACTCTGAAAATCCGTCGAAAAAAGGTGCCGGAACTCTGTTCCGGTGCGTTCTAGGATAAAAAAAGCCCTGTCTAGAAGTTCAGCGGCTGAAAAGTTTAGCTGATTCTGTAGTAGTTGTCCATAATAAAGCCTAGGTTATAGATCGGTGATTTTCATGGGACGTTTATCAGGAAAAACACCCTTTCCTCCGACCTCATCGCAAAGAATCATAATCTAAAGTACGCAAAACAAAATCTTGTACTTCATATGAGGAAACAAAACTAGAACAATTTGATCACAACCAAGTAAGCTACATTTAAAGAAAGAATAGTAAAGCTTTTGAAGAAAGAGCATTGCAGACCACTAAATATGGAGATGTCCTGAATTCTTTAGGGATTGCAGTTAGTAGTTCAGAAAACATTGAGCAGGTGGGAGAAAACAAATTCAACTAAATATTAATATATATTAAAAACTAATGTTCCAGAGATTGAATTTGAAAAGAGATTGGCTATTTCAACAAGACAATCACTTAATCGGAGCATGATTGAAAGTTTGTAGAAAGATTTCTAATGTGTAAGCCATGACCCGTCCAATGTGGAAGCATATTTCTGAGTTAGAAGAACTTTATAAGGAAAAATGAGAAAATATTTTTTAAAAAATAGTACAGAAGAATGCTTAACTGGCTACACAGCTGTTTTTTTTCTGCCAAAGGAGGTTTTTTACACATTATTGATTGAAACAATATCCGATTTTTTTCACTGCAATATTCACTGTTTTCTTATTTTGAATCTAAAACAACTGCACTTAAATAATAAGTACAAATTTAAAATTTGAAAAAACTTGTTACGTTTAGCTTCCTACTGTACTACAGTATGTAGAGGTTTGTTCAGCTTCTGTTTATATAGGAATTCTTTGCAATATATAATTTGACTAGAGATGTATACAACAGTGTATCACTCCAATGATTTCTAATCTGTAGTCTGCCAGCCTTTGATGGTTCATGGAAGATGGCAAGTATTCTGTAGGATGAATGGCAAAATAAAAATGAAAATATTTTTAAATGAGCAAACTCTTGTGAACTAAAACTTGTTAAATTTGTGAACCTCATGATAAGATTGTTACTTGTCATAAGATTTTGGTTGTTATCATTTTTTTTTAGTTGAGAATTTTTAGTGGTGTAAGGCCTTACATGGCCTTGTCCCTGCAGATGCTGCACTGCTTGTCTTTCATCTGCAGAACATTTTTACAATAATGTAATGAACTATATAAAGATAAAGCTTGGAAACTTCAACCATACCTCATTGTTTTGATGTGACGTTTTGTGATAAGGGTACCAGATTCTGAATTGGGTGCTTTATTAGAGAAGGCATCATCCCATTATTTAAGACTTGTATAAAGAACTATTGGAGAGTTTGATACAGAACTAAGGAGAGTTCGATACAAAATAAGTTGTTATAACTGTGTTTCTTAAAATTTATTTGTATTAGTAGGCATTAGGTTCAATACTGGACTTGGTCAGCATATTTTGAAAAATCCCCTGATTGTTAACAGCATTATAGAAAAGGTAAGTGATAATCACAATCATCCAGTATAAGAAAATAATCTGTCATTCACATACAATATTGTTAAACTGGTGGTATTTGAAACTACTAATGTATACCTGTTTAATTAGAAAGCCTCATTAAAATCAATGGATCTGTTTCTTACTAAACAAACAGGATTTTGTCAGAAAATATGATAGTTGATTAGGAAATAAAATGTGAAATTTTGAAAAAAGTTCAATACCTATACACAATACAGATTTCCTTGTACAATTTTTAAAATATAAAAAGTATCAGAATGGTTGTATCTGGTGCTCAGCTATTACATCAGAGAAAAATAAGTTAAATAGTTTGTACACATTTAATAGATGGATCTTTTTGACTTGATAGAATTCTGCTTTAGTAAGTCATTTCTCAGTATATTTCAGCCTTTCCAGGTAGGCTACACTAGGAAACCAAATAATTCAATATTATTTTGTGAAGCTATAGTAACAGAATCTTGCAAGTCTGAATGCATTTCCCCCCACCCCTAGACTTTATTTTCATGAGAACCAGGGAGGGTCTTATTGGAGATGTTTATTCATGCTATATTCTCGTTCTGGACTCTAACCATTGCTTTGGTACAGCTCTTTTTCCTGTCCCTCAAGGCCATTCCCTTTCTCCTGTACATAATGTTGTAAATCAATAAAGTTTGTTTATATGCAGAGCTATCAAGACTAGGTTTTTGTGTAATTACATTTTATTCATTCTTTCAGGCTTCCTTATACCCTACAGATGTTGTTTTAGAAATTGGTCCTGGAACTGGCAACATGACAGTGAAAATGTTAGAAAAGGTGAAAAAGGTAAATCTAAAAGTAAAGAAATGCTTTTCTTTTCTTTTGCTGCTTGGCCACAATGAGATAACACAAAATAGGAAAAGGTAATCAAACAAAAATGGATTTATCATGTAAAAGAACTAAGAGAAAGAATCGAAGCCTAACAACAGGCTATGTTTTATCTCTCCCTGTTCAACCCTCTCTCTTTTTTTTTTATTGAAAAGTTTTAACATACAATTTTTCTTTAAGAATCCCCCCTCCCCCTCCCTCCTCCCTCCCCCCTCAGTATCCAATTACAAAGCTTAAAAAAAGAACCTTAATACTTACAGTTAAACCACAAGTTTGTTTAAAATTCTATAATAATATAAAGCAATTTTGGGATTTGTTATGTATGATATGTCCACAAAGACATATTATATATGATTCTCTTTCAGGTAATTGCTTGTGAACTTGATGTAAAGCTTGCTGGTGAACTTCAGAAAAGAGTCCAGGGAACGTAAGTGCTCTGTGCGGTGGAAAAGTCATAGTGGTTTTTAAACTAGAACCCTCTTGGAAATGTATTAACGATACATTATTATTTTCATTCCAGACATTTGGCTAACAAACTTGAAATAAAAATTGGAGATGTATTGAAAAGCGACCTCCCTTTTTTTGATGCTTGTGTGGCTAATTTGCCTTACCAAGTAAGTATAAAACAAGACTTTTGAAAAATACGGCAAAGACATTGTTTTATATTACTCTTGTAGTAATCATTCTTTTTTATTTAATCTCTCCACCTTCAGATTTCTTCTCCCTTTGTTTTTAAGCTATTGCTGCATCGGCCTTTCTTTAGGTATGTGGAAAAATGTTTAGTTGTTTAATGTAATTTAAATGCTCTTGGAGATAATATCTAACTTATTATGATTAACTTTACAGATTAGGATTAGCACATTTATCTAGAAAAGAATTAGCAGTGTGTAAAAACTAAACCTTATAAGAAATCAAGTACTATATATCTACTTTTCAGTGGAAGTATCTATGCTTGAATCACATCACCACACCAAACTGGCTGTCTCTCTAAACCTATTGTTAGAGTCCCTAGACAAACTCTGAAATGCCTATAAATATTGTCAGATAAGATTAAAGAAATATTCATCCTGGAATGGGTTGAAACAAAATATGTTGTTTATCAGTCTTTGATCTGTAAACATCAGTCCTCTCAAAGTGTGACCATTAGTCTCTTGTAAGAATAACATCTTATTTTAAGAGCATTGTGTGGTTCAAAATATTTGAAATCTTTGAATAATAATAATAATATAATAATAATAATAAAATAATAATAATAATAATAATAATAATAATAATAATAATAATAATAATAATAATAATAATAATAATAATACTGCATTTAACAGCTAGGTCCTCACAATATCTACAACTCATTTACTAAGCTACCCAGTAGTGGTGCATGACTTAATCTAGCCTATAGCATTTACTGGATATTCATGGAGTTCAAAACAGTAAGCGGGCTTAAAACCTATAAAACAGTATACATATTTATTTATTTATTTATTTTTATTCCATTTATATCCCGCCCTTCTCCGAAGACTCAGGGCGGCTTACAAGCTTAGCAGTAGCCTTCATTCTATGTATATGCCTGCATATTAGGGCTTTCACACACACACACCCCAAGCGGCATTATTACAAAGTCAGCTTAATTGCCCCCAACAATCTGGGTCCTCATTTTACCTACCTCGGAAGGATGGAAGGCTGAGTCAACCTTGAACATATAAACATATAAACATTGTTGAACAAATGTCAAGGTTTTAATCTTTTCCAGGACAGCGCTAATTCAGAGTAATATTAAATTTGCATCTCATGTTTATTTTTCAGGTGTGCAGTACTCATGTTTCAAAGAGAATTTGCTCTTCGCCTAGTTGCAAAACCAGGCTCTCATCTATATTGTAGGCTGTCTGTTAATACTCAGCTGTTAGCTCGTGTTGATCATCTAATGAAAGTAAGCAAAATAATAGGTAATTTTATCTTGAGTTTTTGACATTTTAGATATTAGGCAGGTAGCGTGTAAAGTTGTGGCAGTTTTAATGTGATGAAAATAAGTTTATTTGTTTTATTATTAAATGACCTGGCAGTTCACGTCACTCAAAATAAAGAAATTACAACAAAATAAATTAAAAGGCAGAAAGATAAAAATATTCTTTCTTTGACAGTTGACTTTATTATGTTTAACAGGTAGGAAAAAATAATTTTAAACCACCACCAAAAGTTGAATCCAGTGTTGTAAGGATAGAACCAAAGAACCCTCCACCTCCAATTAACTTTCAGGTGAGATTTATTAGCATTATCTGAAATCCATGAAAACAACCTAATATCCCCTAGTTGTATATTACCTTTAGATATTTGGACAACTGTGCTTGAGTGCCATATTTTGTTGGAATCTTTCTAATGCTTCATATTTGTTGTTCACTGATGATAACTAAGTATATAGGATAAGAAGTGGAAACAACCATAGCTTGATTTGGGGGAGATAGCTTCAGGAAATCAATATATTACTCATTAGTAAGGAAAAAGATGAAATAATATTGTCAATCATATTAGTAAATAGGCTTTTAATCAAAATGTTCTATATATTACCCTTTAAAACTATGTTTAGTTTTACAACTAAAACTTGTAATGAGATTCAAAGGAATACAGTTTTTTCATGTCTATGCCAATATCTACCCTAACTTTGAAAATGAATGTTTCATGTAACCTCATCAGTGCAAAAATTTATCAAATTATCCTTATCACGCTTTCCATGGAATTGCCACTCATAGAACCACAGCATGTTTTCAGCTAAGATTAAAGTACAAATGAGAAAAAAGGGAAGACAATGAAAGATGTCAGAGGATACCTTAATAGTGACCAACAGAAACAGCCTTCATGTGTGACACAAGATATACAGTACTTGCAATGACACATGCAATAGGACAATATGTTTAATCTCTAACATATTTGTTTAGGAGTGGGATGGTCTACTAAGGATAGTGTTTGTCAGGAAAAACAAGACACTTGCTGCAGTTTTCAAGTAAGTTACATTTTTTAAATGTTGAATTGCTTGCAGCTTTGAACTTTCCTCTTCCCAGATTGCTGATTGACCCTTCAGTGTTTTGCTTCTTGTAATTTATTGTTGCTAAGAGATGAAATATTGTTTTCTTGGACCACAGAAATCTTAGAGTGTGTATTTCTATGTGAATACCAGGCAAAAGTGTATACTGCTTAGATTTTGTGTTGGCCATTAAATAAGAGCGGAGATTAGAAGAATGTGGTTGATTTGATTTATACCCGGTTCTGTCTGGTAATTCTTGAGAAAGAGAACTAAGCCTTTATTCAGGAATCACCAAAACAAACGGCAAAGCAAACACCAAGACTCCCATGAACTACTAAGCTAGAAAAGCTCCAGAGATATAATATCAGATTGTTTATCTATAATTGCTGTTGATCATGAAAGGAAATGAGGAACAGCACCATGTAGGTGCCTAAAGATGACCTTGTATTCTTGTTTCCCTCTTGTCTTTTGGTTATTCTTACAGACTCTTTTAGATTTGTGTTCTTGTTAACATAATTTAACTTAACAGGATATGAATAATGAATATGTAGCTAAAATTTCCTTGTTCCTTTAGTACTTACATTTGTTAACTAGGCTCATCTCGTCTTGCTTTTCTTTTGCATATTATTCTGCCTAATAATCTGACAATTATTTTGACAATGGTAATAGCAAAATGGCAAACATTCCTTTCCATTAGTTTTCGATCCTGCATGTGTCCAGGGTAATTTTAACACAACTTCTCCTTTCCATTCTGTATCAATTGTGTAAACAATTTTTCCCTAACCTTTAGTTTTTTTAAAAAAAGTCTCCCAAAGTAATTTATAAAAATCAGTATAGTTCTTGCCCTATCAAAGATACATTGATGAATGAAAGGAACTGAGGAGAAGGAGAAAAAGTATAACAGTGGTTGATCAATCTGTCCAGATAATCTTTTTCTGCTTTTTATTACTCTCAGAGCCTTCTAAGTATGTATCATTTCATTGAATGTATATTCCTATGTGTGCGATGCAAACAATAGTATGTTAAATTCAACACAATCTCTAAGCTTTAGAGACCTCACTTGCATAGAATAATGTGAGCAGTTAAAGTGAGTTTTTTTTAAAAAAAACTGAAGCTATGTTTGGACATGGTATAAGCAAGGTTAGTTCATAAGGATATTAAAGTCTTAAGAGATGTGCATGTTGGTGCAAATTAATGTTAAAGAAATAATTGAAAAGAAAGACATTTGCAAAGGAACAATTTCCAATTCAAACTTTTCGAAAAAGAATTTCTATAACTATGCGTCTCCCTTTTTCATTATTGCAGTTCAAATGTTGTGAAACAGCTGCTGGAACAGAATTACCGAATTCACTGTTCGCAAAATAATTTGGTAAGTCTTTTGGATCTATTTACAGTCTTTTAAAAAGCATCTTTGTCTTGAACTATGTTACATAATTTTCTATTTTACCAACAGCAAATTCCTGAAAATTTCAATATTGCTGAACTTATACATGAAATCCTAAAAAATACAGGTTATTCAGAAAAACGTGCTCGAATAATGGATATTGATGATTTTATAAGGTAAAAAATTTATTTACATCAAGATTACGCTTCATGTTTTAAATAGATATTACTGGAATGAAAGCAAAAATAAATGTGCGATTTATGAGATTTTTATCCAACTTAATGTTTTTGTTGTTGCTGCTGCAGCATCAGGAAAAGTAATGGTTTATGCCAGCAAAATTATGCCTGCATAGTAATGTTCTCTTTGATTATGTTGTGGTATATTGTACCTGGAATATTGTAGGATAGCATTACACCTGCTAAATATTGTTTCGAACATCTTAATACGACCCTCTGGCCATTAGTATGTAAAATGGGGCCTCCCATAGATTAATCCTGCTGAAATGTTGCCTTTGACAGAAGAACGATGACCCTCCCTTAAAGAGACAGTCCAGGGGATATGGCCACCTTTTTCAGCCTAAACCTGTATAGGACCTTAGAGCAGGGTTAGAGCATAGCTGGTTGAGGAATTCTAGAAGTCCACAAGTCATAAAAGGGCCAAGTTTGAAGACCCCTGCCTTAGAGGGACATTCCAGAAACCATGATTACAGTGAGCAGGACCAGAATTTTTAAAAAGCGGGTGGAGACTGGAGACTGGACAGCCATTTGTCTGAAATGGTATAAGGTTTCCTGCCTGAGCAGGGGGTTGGACTAGATGACCTCCAAGGTCCCTTCCAACTTTATTATTATTATTATAAATATTGGATTTTATTTAAATTTAGAATTATAATTAGATTTTAATTAAAATGTATTGTAATGTGTATAATTTCCTCTTAAAAATTAAGTTCACCAGCAACTTCCGTATGTCCCCAAAAGTGGCAAAGCACAAGTTGTATACCTTAATCTTTTTTGCTACTATTTTGTTTAATTAACATTGTCACTTTAAACAGTGGCACTAATGATTCTATCTAGTGATTTTGCTCAGAACAAAACTATAGGAAAAGAATGCTCCATGGTAAAAACAGAGGTAGAGGTGTGAACATTATCTGAGTGGAAGAAACTAGTAAATATACCGCCCGGGAGAAGGGCGGTATACAAATTAAATTAATAATAATAATAATAATAATAATAATAATAATAATAATAATAATAATAATAAATATAATATTATTGTCTTCAAGATGAAGTGTAATGTGAAGCACAGGAAATCAGGTTCAAAGCAGTTCAAATGAATACAGGTTTATTGTATGCCAACAATCTTTACAGTGATTAAAGCAAATTAGCAGTAAATAAGAGTCAACGGAATTCAAGGTGGGCTAGATAGACTGAGACATCTTGTGGGTGCAAAGGGACTTGAGACTGATGACACGCTTGACAGTTCCTGTGGGCTCAGCCTGGTCATCTACATGTAGAGAGAAAGGACATTGTTCCTCCTGCATGGGAGATTAAACGGTGTGACCATTTGGAAGTAACATCCATTATGCTTCATAAAGACTAAGACCACAATATTTTCATTTTTCAGTGTTCTTCATGGCTTCAATGCAAAAGGAATTCACTTTTCCTGAAGGGATTACACGAAAGCTGCTGCAAAGATTGAACTAATTTATAATAAATAAATGTTACAATTGATTTTATTCACAATGAATGTAAATTTTTGTCTTTTTAAGGGCTAAATGTTCTTTATATTGTGGATTGCAATAATTAAGTATCAAAGTGATGGCTTCTAGTAATATCTGTATTTACAAGACTACAATGTATTTAATATTGTACAATAATTTTCTCCATACTCTGTATTTTATGTCATGGTTGTATTTGTGTGTATATGCACATACAGTATGCATGTGTATTGGGTCAGTTTTTGACTACAGGCAATTCTCTGGACTAGTCCATGGATTTTTTTGGCAAAGTTTTTTGAAAGTGGATTGCTATTGCCTCCTTCCTAGGGCTGAGACAATGACTGACCCAAGGCCATCCAGGCGGGCTAGGATTCATGGTCACCTGGTGGTTTCTAATCTGATGCCTTAATTGCTACATCAAAATTCTTCAGATGAGTGCAGTGAATCCATACCTTTGCTTAAAAGAGCAAAGTCTCTAATTCTTAAATTATACATAACACTCTTATCCCCATTATTAAGATACTGTGTACCTAATCCTTTTGTAATTTAAATTATTAAGCAGATGACAACACACTAGTCACAATGCAGCAGCATAATTAGGATAATTGGCAACAAATGTAGACATTCGTTCTAATTTCAATTTGTTCATCTAAATTCAGTCACTTGGAAAAGAAAGGTTTTAATTTTTTTTAATTACAAACTACAGTATTTCCTCTGGCAGCAATAAACCTTGAGGGCAGACAACTGTGCCTGGTTGGGTAGAAGATAAAGTGCTGATTTTGTACGTTTGCCCAGTGAAAGAAATGTCCAGCCTATAATTTTAATGGTAGGCTTATTTTAACAGCGAGAGGCAGAATAAAAAAGAAAAAGCATTTCAAAAGAGTTATAAATCAATTTGCATTTTAATAAGTGAAATAAGTAATCCCCTATTTCTGACTCCCAGGTTAACAATATGAGATTAGGAGCACTCTCTTAAAGGGAGCGCTCCTAATGTCAGCTTGTTGCCTGTATAAAAGACACCTGTCCACAGAAGCAATCAATCTGTCAAATTCCAAACTCTCCACCATGGCCAAGACCAAACAGCTGTCCAAGGATGTCAGGGACAAGATCGTAAACCTACACAAGGCTGGAATGGGCTACAAGACTATTGCCAAGCAGCCTGATAATGAGAAGGTGACAACGGTGTGATTATTTGCAAATGGAAGAAACACAAAATAACACTCAATCTCCCTCATTCTGAGGCTCCATGCAAGATCTCACCTCATGGAGTTTCAATGATCATAAGAACGGTGAGGTATCAGCCCAGAGCTACACTGGAGAATCTTGTCAATGATCTCGAGCTGGGACCATAGTCACCAAGAAAACAATTGGTAACACTACACCATGAAGGACTGAAATCCTGCAGTGCCCACAAGGTCCCCTTGCTCAAGAAAGCACATGTACAGGCCCGTCTGAAGTTTGCCAATGAACATCTGAATGATTCGGAGAACTGGGTGAAAGTGTCGTGGTCAGATGAGACCAAAGTTGAGTTGTTAGGCATCAACTCAACTTGCCGTTTTAGGAGGAGGAGGAATGCTGCCTGTAACCCCAATAACACCATCCCCACCATCAAACATGGAGGTGGAAACATCATGCTTTTGGGGTGTTTTTCTCCTAAGGGTACAGGACAACTTCACCATATCAAGGAGACTATGGCCATGTACCATCAAATCTTGGGTGAAAACCACCTTCCCTCAGCCAGGGCATTGAAAATGGGTCATGGATGGGTATTCCAGCATGACAATTACCCAAAACACAAGCCGAGGCAACAAAGGAGTGGCTCAAGAAGAAGCACATTAAGATTCTTGGAGTGACCTACCCAGTCTTCAGACCTTAATCCCATAGAAAATCTGTGGAGGGAGCTGAAGGTTCGAGCTGCCAAACATCATCCTAGAAACCTTAATGATTTGGAGAGGATCTGCAAAGAGGAGTGGGACAAAATCCCTCCTGAGATATGAGCAAACATGGTGGCCAACTACAAGAAATGTCTGACCTCTGTGATTGCCAACAAGAGTTTTGCCACCAAGTACTAAGTCATGTTTTGCAAAGCGGTCAAATACTTATTTCACTCATTAAAATTCAAATCAATTTATAACTTTTTTGAAATGCGTTTTTCTGGATTATTATTTTTTGGTTGTTATTCTGTCTCTCACTGTTAAAATAAACCTACCATTAAAATTATAGACTGATCACTTGTTTGTGGGCAAACGTACAAAATCAGCAAGGGATCAAATACTTTCCCCCCCCCACACTGTATATTACTCTGAGGCAGATCCTTTATAAAGAAGCAGTGCAACAGAACAAAGGCTTGGGCTTCAAATTCATCAGCTTCTCATGGGCAGAAGCTTCCATTGAACAGTGTTTTTATATCTGTCTTAAAGAATTATTGAAAGGAGCATTAGAACACATGAAGGTTGATAGTGTGATAATTTATGATGTTGAGCCAAGTGGGGATCATGTAACCAATGTCCAGCTAACATGCTAGCAAACAGTACACCTTTCTCGCATGCTCATGTGTATAAGACGGATTCGATATTTTCCCCACCCAGCCATATCCCATTCTTTCAGCCACTGGGAGGAAATATACACTGCTGCAGTTTCTGTTCTACCTTCAGTTTCCAAGGAGCATGGAAAGAAGCTGCTAATTGGTTCAGACGTTGGGAATGAAGAATTCACCTTAGTGAAATATTAAATGCAGTCATTCACACTCCAATTTCAACCTTTTTAGGCCCATCAATAAATGGAATGCACTGGAATCACAATTCTTGGAAGTTTCCTCATAAACATTGACCAAGTCCCATCTCAGCTGGAATGCTCCTTTCATATGGAAAGGGATAAAAAATAAAAACTGAAATGCTTCTTTGGGCCATTTGGGCTACATGTAGAACAGGAGTCCCCAATCCCGGGTCTGTGGACCAGTACCGGGCCATGCCGTGCCAGCAACCAGTCTGCACAAACAAGGAAAGCCCCATCTGCGGGATGCAGGTAGCACACACACATACACACCCTATTCCACGGAAAAACCTCTTCACGGGACCCGTCCCTGGTGCCCAAAAGGTTCAAGACCTCTGATGTAGAAGACAGGCTTTCCAATACTCAGATGAGGAGTATCAGCCATCATAAAATTTACCCACCTGCTCAAGCTTATGCCCTCTAATAATCCTGTTAATTATTCTGACCTTTGTTGTGTATAGTTCCTTGAAGAAGAAAAAGATCAAAGTGTTTCACTGTTACCAAACAGCATTAGTAACAGGATTACAGCATCATCTGCATACAATATCACTGTGCTATATGCCTACCAGTAATATTTGAGGTATGGAATTTGTCCTGAAATAATTAGCCATGCAGATAATAGGGCAATAATGCAGCCTTATTTTATTCCTTCTCATAGTCTATAAGCTGAACTGCTTTTTAGAAGCGTTTGTCAAGTTTTTGACACCTTGCTAGGCAACTGGTGCTACTCGGATGTTGCCATATCCTAAAAGTGATATAATGAGTGAAAAGGTTGAAAAGCCCTGGCTTAGGTTACACTACAGCAATGGAGGTCCCCCCATCTAATCTTGGGATAACAATATATATTTTCTTTTCAGGTGAATCAAATGGACATTACTTAGCATACAAAAGAAGACTGTGTATGTTGTTATGTATACAATTAAAAAGAAAATATGGCTTCTCATAGCCCTTATAAGATGTGCCCTCTAGAAGGGAAGATATCCTGCAGATTTCCTGTTTCCATGCAGATGACATATAACCAACAGAATCAAAAGTGACAGTGACCCATTTTTGTATATCAGTTTTACCTTCCTGGTTGATGTACTTCAGCCAAAATTAATTCAAATATTCCTTAATTCAAAGCTCTGCCACAGAATAAATTATGTCAAAAATAGCAAATGGGCTGTTAATTGGTCTATGTCCACCATATGTCAGTGATACAGCTTTGTCAAGAAAACATGTAATTATTTCACTCAGCAAAAAATGGTTCTTATTAGAAAAGAGTGCATCATTTCTCAGTCTCAGACTTACAGTTCTTTTATAGAAGCAAGATTCTCATTTCTAATTTCTATTTCATAATTAAATTTATTAAACACAATTGTGTAAAATCTACATTGCTATTTCAGGTTCATGTTTACAGGTGCTTTGTCATCAAGATAATGCCAAGGGATTTCCACAGCCTACCTTCTTATGGGAATTACCTATGCTGAATACTGAAAACATTGGGTTATTTACACTCTCTTGTCATTGCTTTCCCTGTATTTCCCTCAGCCACAGCACAGATGGATTATGTTCCAGAAACAAAACATGAAAGTTTCAAGTAATATTTGTTGCTGAAGTGAATGCCTGGAATATAACTTGGGAACAGAGTTAACTCCTAGAGAGTCTGAATAAACCCTGACTTTAAAGAAAACACAATTCTTTTGGACAGCAATTTGGAAAAAATTATTAAAGTGACACCACCTTAAAAGTACTGGACACACAGTGCCATTTATGAAGGCTTTAGGCTTCATGGATTTTTTTTCAGCATGTGGAGTATATATTGTGCCAATCCTCAAATGATACTAATTCACTCCACCTTTCAGATGATGGCACAACTGGAGGATACATATTAGGTACTTTCTTTTAAAGCAACAGTACTAACTACTTGCAAACTACAATTAATGCACATGTAAACTGTCATGCATCAAAAAGCCAATTTCAATAGGAAGAAAAAGGGTTATTTTGATATCCTATTTTTGGATACCTCTTCTATTCTTATGTAGAGATCAGGTTGCATCTTACTTGGACAACCCTCTAGCACACATATTGTAAATCTGCACTACTCTAGATATAACTCTCCTTCATAAACCAGAACCTTTTTATTACATATTCACTAATTTATAATTTTCTTCTTTACAAAGAAGATGTTAGATTCACTCTTTATGGCATTGAAAGAAACCATGATTCCCGATTTATACAGAGAAAAAAAATGAAATGGCTCACTGTCAATCCACACTGACAGTTTTTAATTCCAGATCAATGATATGGCACATAACTATGAAATGAAGAACTACTCACAAAAAGAAAAACAAAACAACATACATTAAAATGTACAAATAGTAAAAGTAATTTACAATGACAAATAAGGAGTGGCATTTATTAAGGCTGTGCTTTAGAGAGGACATTTAAGATCAGGTTGCCTTGATCAAGGCACAAAACACATAGAGGTAAGCACAGCTGTTTAGAAGAAGAGGTATATACAATCACTGATGAGGTGGGCATGCATACAAATACAAAACTGCACAGTTGTTCTTTGCAACAATTTGACTAAATGAAACAAAAGTCTGTGAAGTTTTTACAAGTCCACCATTGTACTTCATTATTTAAAAAAAATTGGCAAAGATTTCCAAAACATAAAAGATTCACAATTTGAGTACGTTAAAACATTTGAAATAAAAGTGCTTCCCAGCTCCCAAACGTGCCTGGTTGTACTATCTGGTCTAGATGCATTTTCCAGACATTCAGGAGCGATCCACACAACTGAAATGTTGGCTGGGGGAGGAAGAAATGGAACATTTCTACAGACACTTCAAAAGTTTTAGATCTTTCAAGTAGATGAGACTTCTTACTACTTCATTTCCAACCAGCTGCATGGTATAGCAATGAAGATTCAGGCATCTTTTAGCAGCAGAGGTTTGCCTCAAAGAGCACGTGGTCTCTTCGGATTGATTTGTTTACTAGCCTGTTCTTCTTCTTGTAGTGCTGTACGAAAGGACTTCACTTTATCTAAAAAAAATAAAGTAGGTAAAAACATTTAACAAGGAATGTTTGGCAATGCTAATCTTTGTACTGCTGCACCGCACAAAAATCTCCTATCTTTCTTTTCTCTGAATAAATTAGAGAAGTGTATTCATGAAGTTATACCATTTCAACAAAATCTTGAATTATAAAGCATAACTCCAATGCTTTAAAGTGGGCAAGGTCTGTTTCTAACAGACCAATGTCATTCTGCAGTCTGTCTTATTTCAGACATGTTTTTTTTCTTTATTTTTAAATAAAGTTTGCTTTTGCTTATCTCTAGTAAAGACTAACCTGAGGAGGAAGGGCTAAAACCTTTAATCATATATTTCTAAGTTACAGTTAGGAAATTACATTATAGAAAATATTTTCTTTAAAAATATTTTTATCTTTTAATTGTCAGAAAAATTGTAAGGGGCCTCTCACAAACTAGGGTTGAGAATGCCTGATGAAGTACCTCTTAACGAAAACTGGCATTGAAGGTGGGGGTAACCCCCCCCCCCAAGGCTTCTGAGAGCTGATACAAGACTTTCTATCTTACAAGCTCAGCCACTCTGCTACAAGGTCATAATATTCTGATTATGTCTAGCCCTAACTAGCCTATTTCTCAGTATATGCCTGCCAAGTACACAAGTTTGCAGAAGACTTTTCAGAATATCATTCAAGTGCCTGTAGCTTGACAGTCATTTTACATTTTCCCTGAAGAATTTCATGAGGAAGACAGCATTGCTTTCAATAGTTGCATTGTTTGAAAAAAACCCAGTGGAACAAGAAAAAATTGTATTCACTGAAATTGTAATAAAAAAATTGCCATATATTGAGACAGAAAAAAATAGTTACTATGTACCACTACATGGTATGTGTCTGTATGTTATCCTCTAATCTTCAATAATAACCAAAATGAGATATTATACTACAATATGATTTTAACTGAAAAATCTTGTCTGTACCATCTAGAATTTCATTTACATGTATGTTTATGGATCTATTGATCCTAATAAGATTTTCCTATTTTTTTATTGTGCTGAGGAAGAAAGAGTCATTTAATGATTAACAATTACTATCTAAATTCCAAAACAAGGTAGCTGTAAATCTAATATTCTCATATATACAAAAAGCATTCCAAAATAATAAAAGCTTCTACCTCGAAGTTCCGTCAAAATGTATATTTTTTGTTCTAGAATTGCTTCAAGTTGTGTAGCATATGAATCTACATCATAGTCTACTTCTTCTGTCATTTCCAGGAGCGCCTTTTCATCTTCTAACCATCTAATTGATTCCTAAAAGCATCAAAGAAGAGAGAGAAATACAATAATTGGTTCACGGAAAAGAATTATCAGATATAAAGCTGAAGTGGTTTATCACCTCTCTTAATTACCAGATTTGTTTTGAAAAAGGTAATTAAAATAATCAGAGAATTTTAAATCGATTTAAATGATAATATCAAACTAATCATCTCAAAAATGATTTTTAAAATTCTAGTATTCTTTTTAAAAAGCGTATATTTTTAAAGAAGTGGCCAAAAATAATAATATTAGCTTGGTGATATTAAGCTCATAAAAAGCAATAAAGAAAAAACATGATGTAATTCATCTACAGGTAGTCCTCGACTTACGACCACAATACAGCCAAACATTTCTGTAGCTATGTGAGACATCCGTTGAGTTTTGCCTCATTTTACAACCTTTCTTTCCACAGTTGTTAAGTGAATCACTTCGGTTGTTAAGTTAGTAACATGGTTGTTAAGTGAATCTGGCTTCCCCATTGATTTTGCTTGTCAGAAGGTCACAAATATGATCACATAATCCCAGCACACTGCAGCGGTCATAAATATCAGTCAGTTGCCAAGCATCTGATTTTTGATCACGTGACCATGGAGATGCTACAAGAGTCATAAGCGGGAAAAACAGAAGTCACTTTTTTCAGTGCTGTTATAACTTCGAACAGTCACTAAATGAACTGTTGTAAATTGAGGACTACCTGTACTTTAGTTGGTTCACGTATCTTGAATTAAAACCAAAACAAAATTCTCTATACAATAGTAACTTTTTAATCCATAACTCCTTATAATTCCAAGCTTCCCCTTATGTCACAAAAACTTAGTAACTATTTGAAAAAGCCAAATCAAGTATATCAGGCTACCTTGGATAAAGAAATAATCCTAGTGCCAACTTTCTTTGTAATTACCAAATACTGAAACTAGTTTTCCAGGTTAAAAATATGCAGTAAGCTTCGCTGTTTTTTAAACAAGAACTGGCAAATTAAACAATTCTCATTTTGTAAACTGCTATGAAAAAAAAAATCCAATTCAGGTACTTTGGAAACTACACACAAATGTAAAAAGAAAATAACTGTTTCTAGTTCAGGTCTAGTTTTCAAATATTTCAGGGGTGACTTCAAAATACATTTTAGCATTGTTGAGGAGAAAAGCATGCCAATGAATTTTACATCCATAAGCTCTTTCATTAGTTATTTCTGAAAGTTCTATCACTTCAAATCTAAGATAATGGAATTGTTTATTTAGAAAGCTATTCCACTGGATTTCTGGGATGTTACTGTGTTAAAACACTCAGTAACGCCAATTACCTCCAACAGTGTCTCAAAGCAGACATACATCCCATTCCAAGCACTCCCTTCTCACCAAATTGGCAGGGGCATACAATCTGCTACACCAATTATAAGGCAATTCAGTTCCACTATTATGCTTAGTGCAGGAGATTATTTTATATTGTGCAATCTCTCATGTAGCATTTACCTGGAAGACAGCTCTGTGGTCTTCTACTACTTGCTCTTCCATTTCCACCATCTGTGACACTGCTTCATGAAAAGTGAATAACTGTGGTGAAACTTCTTCCTCCTTTAAGAAACAATAAACGTGACTGTAATGTGTTTCAAAATGGAAAGCAGAGGAAAGGACATTTTGAAGAGAGAAATGGATGAGTGTATTTTGAAACTTACTACTCTTTCATCAACCTGAAGCTATACAATGATAAACCTATCCTATAATAATTTGCCAACCATGGTTTGGTGGTACAGATAGCCAGCAGGTAGAATGAATATCAAAGAGATGGCTGCAGCAATTTTGCACTTCCTTAAATATTCCCAGAGTCAATCAAATGCTAAAAACCTAAATGGATTTTTCTGAGGCAAGATTTGAGATGTTAGTCCCAGAAAGTTTGAAGCAATGGGGAGAGGGGAAAACTTTTACCTAGAAAAAAAAAGATATTGTAGATACATATTTATCTATAACATAATTAAATACCTTATGTAGAGCCTGATTGGTTTATAAAGGTGTAATTGAGCTATATCGTTAAAAAGCAATATGTTAGTTAATATTTGTAAATGTATTGCTCGAAAGATTTTTAAAACATTGTTTTAAACAGAATGAGCCACAAGTAGCTGAACTCTTAAGAAATGCAGCCTTCATTTTAGTCTGTTTAGAGCACACAGGAAAAAAAGTTGAAAACAATTAATAATCACCTTTGTACTAAAACCAAGAGGTCTAAATATTATCTACTGTATCAAAAAGCAGACATTTTCTGAAAGAAAATGAAGGAAGACTAAGAGCATATATTTTGCAATATGAAAAACTGTCTCATCAACTTCATTTCCCAAATTTAAGCTATTTAGCTTAAAGCTATTTGCTTAATTTAAAATTCCTATCACTATCAACTTTTCTCTTGATATCTTATTTAATCATCTGATCTGTTTCATGGTCTTGTGAAAGAAAGATTTCTTTAAATGAAACATTTTTTCCATTCTTTCCCATGTTAGCTTACAGCTTAAACTGATCTATGATATCCATATGGAGATTAATTTATTTAACAACAATTATCATTTATGAAAGAGTAATACTATATAACCATTTGTTTCCCATTTTTTGGGTGGGGGGGAAGTCCTCAGAGAAAAAAAATATGATAAAGAGTTTCAGTTTCTTTACATTTTTTCTGGGTCTCTGCATTCCACAACAAGGAATTCAGTCCAATTTTTGATATATTTTAATTGTAAAAAAAAGAATCAATTGTGAAAAAGAACATTCTGAAGAAACAATGAGGAAAGAAGCAATGAAGTTGACACGTGAGAGGAGACTGTGCTGCTTTTGGAGGTTCTCACCCACTCCCTGCTTAACAAGCTATAAAGTATGGGGAGAGGGAATTCCTTCTTTCCTATCACTGAAATTCTGCAGGATCCAGCTGACTGTCATCTGGTATTGTTTCCTTCCTTGACTGATTCTACATCATGAATCTGGCACTAATGCTCTTCTCTAAAAATACAGGATTCAAAACTTAAGGGAGATTTCCTACCAGGTTCATTTGCTCATACCTTCCTATCTGAAGAATTAACTTTTTTATGTCGGCTCCATCAATACTTCCATGTTAGCTAGACTGATCTGGTGAACAAAAATAATCATAATAGCAGATACTAGAATGCTCCAGTGTTCATTGTTTACTGACTCAATTCTTTGTTTTATACTGATGAACAAAATCTAAGAATGTTGGGGGGGAGAGTTTACCCCAAAAGGTCTAATCAAAGACAATTTGGACTTTGGCAGTCAATGAAGACTCTCAGTCATCTAGGCAAATGTGTCAGAACGTTGAATCATGGCAACTGGACAAACTTTGAATGTACTTTACAAGTACATAGACTTTAAAAACTCAAACGGGAATATAAAAAAACTGTTTTGCTAGCCACACAAACTCAAAAATATCTAAGCTTGATTGGGAAGAATGTATGCTAAACAAGATTGTAATTTGATGTTTACACAATTTGACCAAAACTAATTAACTAAAATGTGTACTTCTAGAGCTATGATATCTGAGATACTCACATTTTGTTCACAAAGTAGTTTAAGATCATCCCTCTGAGGTGAGCTCCCAACACCCCACTGTGCATCCAAGTCATCAATCTGATTTGGAGTGTGATGCATGATGGGACGGATGTCACCAGCAGCAATGGGGTCAACTGTTAGTTCCTTGACTCTACATTTTTAAGATAATGTTCATTTTAAAATTAATATAATCTGAATTTAAGCAGGGGGGGGGGAAATCATTTCATCAATTTACAGGAAATTTACATAAACGGTGGTGATGTCAACTTCATGAGCATGTACATCTGTATTATTACGACTCAATCACAATATATTAATTAGAAAATTGCAGTCAAGCACAACATTGAATTATAGTTATTTCTTACCTCTCACACACACCTGCACACACAAAATATCCATATATAAAATGAATCAGTATTGTACACCTATTAATCAGATGAGGAACTACTAGCACAAAAAGATGACATCACCACCTCTTACACACTGAGATAAACAAAAAAAACTTTGGTATGAAATGTTTAGAACAGGTGAATGCTAATTCGGAAGATGATTTGCGGGCCATGCAGTTTTACCATCTGTCAAACTGAATGAAAACCAAAAAATAAAAATAAAAAATGAAGATGATTCAGGGGAGAAAAGAAGTGGAAGGATGTCTGTAAAATTACACATCAGAATAGAAAAATAAACCACTAAAATTAACATTCCATGTAAAGAATGAAGTAGACCTGGTGATTGAAGGAGAAAAGTCGTCATACTCATAGGAAGGAGAGAGATCAGAGCGACTGCCACTACCCTGTGAGAAGGGAATGTCCGAAGGACTAATTCCAAATTCCTTTACTCTGCAGCAAGCAGCAAGATACAGCAGAGAAATTAAAAGAAAGTGTTCTTGTAAAAACAATGAAAATTATGTTTGCAACTGCACAAAACACTTCACAATTGATCTAGACTTAACTCTCTGCTAAACCTCTAGGAGAGGAAAAAAACTAGTAGGAAATTGTAGTGGATGGAGACTTGAAGATCTTAAAGGCTGGAACTGAATAAAGATCTTATCTCCCCACTAATGGCCTACGAAGTACCTCTGAACATAAGATTCGTTTATATAACTTCATCAAGCGAAACAAAAATAGCAGGTTTGACTGCCTATATTGTGTCCACCAGTATTCTCTAACTACACATGCTTGGAACATGCTTCATTGAAAACTAGAATTTATATATTAAACATAAGTCAAGTCTCTTTCCAGTCAGGCTCCAATCCAGATATATCCATGTAGTTTTCTGGGAAGTAGTTCACAAGTTTTTGTATCACCTTCTTCCTGCAATTTTCTAACCTGTCCATAGGCCTGATATTGCCTGGCAGTTCTCTTCCAACTAGATACTCCCTACTTTGTTTCTGAGCCCTGAACAGTTGCCATCTGTAGAACCTAAGAACATTAATAGACAGTCAAACCTCAATTTAAAGAGGCTAATAGTTCAGCATATACAGGTACACAAAGTGACTTGAATCTTAAACTTCTATTTTAAAAAAGTTGTTAATTGAAAAACTTTCTTCATAGTTTATCTGTACTTTTATTATTATTTTTTACTTCCATGTTAAATCTGAATTTTCTAACTACATAGATTATGTATGTCTAACAATATGATACTGAAAGCAAAGCACAAGAATTAAAGTTTCATGTAAATATTTTAAACAAATACTCCTCTTACCTATTTGCATATCTTAGTGTATTTAGAGTGTTTTCACAAGATGCCATCCCTGGAGAAATAGTAGCAATCTGAGAGTAAAAAGATGCCAGAAGTTATTTTCTTGAAGGATAACAAATGTATACACTTACACTGATTGGAATTAATACTTTAAAAAAAAAGAATACTTGGTTTTAAGGAACATGTGACGGTTAAAATGTATAGTATAAGCTTTACCGAAATTTGAAACAGGAGAAGAAAAAGTTAAAGAATGCATGATAAAATGGGCTAAGCATTTTAATTATAACAAACAGAGGAAGCAATGGGAGAGGTGGTTAAAAGGACTGAAATTTATATTTTCTAAAAACTTAAGCAAGAAGGTTGCATTATCTTGTAACTTAAGTGAGTTTTTTTATATATAAATTAATATACCACTGGTATATTTTCTGGTATACTACCAGAAAAATTGTCCAGGATAAAGATATTCCAGTAACATCTTCATAAATCACACAATAACTATGCTTTAGTTTAAGGAAATGAAATCCTTCCCATTCAGGCACTTACTGAGTTCCAACAAGTATATATAACTTATTTGTATACAATCCCCAAGAGTGATCTTTCATGCAGTGAAAACACTGGGCAACATGCCTAACTTACCATACAGGTGCGAGAATTTTCTCCAATGAATGAATCTCTTAAGACCTGAGTAAGTTTACTTGCTCTAAATGGAGTATGAGGTTTATTTCGGCCTAAGGCTCTGATGCACTCCTGTAAGAATAAAGATGTTTATGTTTTTTCCTCAGAACCAATGCAAAATTTATTTTAAAACAACTGCAAACTTGAATAACAAATAATGGATGACAAGCTGCATATTCCCCTATGTTCTTCTTAAAATATTACAGTATATGTTCAATTAAGAAAATATGAATTATACATTAAAGATAGAATTGTGATTATGTACTGTTCACATTCAAATGTTAAGACTGAAATTCCATTTGATTCTGGTCCAATATAGAGACATGGGCATATACTTTTAATTGCTACTGCACCTTGTGATCAATAGAGCACTCCACCCTGCAGTATTAAAATCATTTCAACCAGAAATTGAAGAAGACTTGACATATTATTTGCTGTTGCAATCACTGTTAACAGTTCTGCAAACAGGATCTCTTTTTAAAGAAAGCTGACACTTCCTCAAGATTAATCTTTTGCTATATAAAATGTTTACCAAGTGAAATTAGAAGTTAAGGAAATCTCTACCACTGTTTCTGTCTGTGTCTGTCCGTCCGTCCGTCCGTCCGTCCGTCCGTCCGTCCATCCATCCATCCATCCATCCATCCATACCTTATCCTATCCACCAAGGTTTTCTAGTTTTGCAAGAATACCAATAACTCATATACAATCTCATAAATAATAAACAAATTAAATCTAACAGTCAAACCTCAGCCAGCTTCAATGACAATAGAAAAGAAGATGGGCTTGCTCATCTTTGAATCTAACCAATTAAAATATTTATTTTAAATAGCTGGCTTTTATCAGGAAATAAACTCAGTATGGGCAAATCTGGTCTAGTACAGACAGGTATAGAGGGGATATTTCTTTTGAAATGGATGAAAATATATTGGCCCCGGTCAGTTCATTCACTGGCAAAATATATCAATGTTTGAAGAATCTATATATTCAACTTTAAACAATTAAAACAATTATAGATTGTTAATTATTTTAATAATAGGAGAAATGTTTCAGGACACTTCAAATGAGATGTAGTTTATATCTAAAAAGATTTAAATGCCTGAAGAACAGATTGAGGAATGTTTAATTAACTGACCTGATTGTTTTATTTTTGAATTATTTACAAAGACTGCTGGAAAAAAATGAAGGCTTATTTTTAATTTCAAATGTCAGGGGTCCCCAATCCCTGGTCCACTATCAGGTCATGGACTATTTGTAACTGGCCCGCGGACCAGTGCACATGCACACACAGCTCGACTTGCGCAAGCAGTGGGCCTGCACACACATGCCAGGCAGCTAGACTTGTGTGTGTTGGACCGGCATACACAGGCATGTAGCTCAACCTGCAGTTGAGCTGCATGTGCATGCATGTACATATGCCGGCCCACCGCTCGCATGAGTTGAGCTGTGTGCGCTGGCCTGACACTCATGCGGCCCAGTTCTCCTCCCCGGCTGGGCCGTCAAGCTGCAAAGGTTGGGGTCTGCTGTCTACGTTATTAACATCATTTAGAAGATGACAAAGTACAGCAACAATTCAATAATTTAGTGTTTTCGTGTACATATGCAAGCTGAAAAGACATATACATTCAAATACAACATGACTACTTCATATTTATGTAGGGGTAACAGCAAGTAATAAAGAGCAGAGGTTCATGTTTGCAAACTAATTATAGTCTTTTTCTTTGAGAGAAATATGTGATTAAAACAATTTGTAACTGGACTGATACTGATTTGAATGAATACAATCAGCACCTTCCTTTAAAGTCCAAAACAATATAATATTATGCTTCCAGCATAATGCAGATTACTCATAACCACTGTTTTCACAGTGAATCATTCATAAACTGTATTTTGTTAGCACAAATCAGTGTAGACTCCATTGCTCTTTTGGGGGTTAACAAAGTAAATAAAAGATCTATATTATAAACTAACAAATACAATGCTCTAAAACAAAAGGAAAGCTCTTCCCAGCCAACCTTTGGATGCTTTTATTTATCTATATTATTATAGAATGCCCCTCCTCTTCACCTTCTATATATGAAAATACAATTTCAATAAAGTTGTGTACAGAAAATATTTACAAAACCTGGCTCAACAAGTGTGTGTGTGTGGGGGGGGGGGAATTGTCTCTAAGTTTAGAATTCTGGAACAATCCTGCCCATTGTCTCAGTTCACACAGAGAGAATGTTTTTGCCTCATTTTGGGTAGTCTTCAGTAATTTTTTCCTCTGATAAGAATAGGTACATCAAATATGTGCCCTAAGCTTTCTTACTTTTTGATATTACACTCCTTTTACATTAATGAAGCCTGGCAAACAGAAGACATACTGAAAGTAGAATAAGGAAACAGAGAACAGCATTTGAAGCTTATTATTTTATTTTCTTCTAATTTAGGCCCAAAAAGTATCAACAAAAAAATAGTATTTGAAGCTTTTTTAAAACTAAATTCAAAGACAGCATAAGCCTATCAAAGAAAGATGTAAGAATGAATAAAAAAACAGCTCTTTGTGTTCTGTACATGCCTGCATTGATTCACAAACAGACACTGAATAATACTCATTCAACTATGCTGCAAACCCTGTTTTTTTAGGCATCGGGGCATGTCAGATCAAAGACATCTCAATTTACTTCTGTACTTTATCTTTAAATGCAAAAAAATGTATTTCTTGTTTCTTAAAGAGACAGAAACATAAATGGCAAGTTCATCTCTCAACCTTCCGACCCTACCCCTCATTAGTATCATAGCGAAGTCCAACCCCTTTTTGCTAGATGCCAACAGAAGGGATAAGTAGTATTTCTCTATGAGTGTAAAAGCCAACTGTTGCTGGACAAAGAAACAGAGGCAGGAATCCTGAAGCACAGCTCACGTTAGAATTTGAAGATTCAGTGAAACTCAACATACCTGATGCTCAAAAGGCTACCCAAGCAAGAAAAAACAAACAAAACAAATACCAATTCACTAAGTGGCCAAGTTGGGGAGTCTGGTGTCAGCCAGCTACTGAACAGACAGCAGCGAGACATCATTTCCCAGCCATTCTTGGAAGACACAAAGGCCCTACGTGTTAGCCCCTGCTAGAACAGGCAGTCAATTATGAGCAATGAGCAGAGAAATCACTCTAAAAGCTTTCAAGGTCCCTCCAAAAACTTTTGACCAAAAATCAGAAATGTCTATCATAAAATTGTACATCTTCTTCCACCCACTGAAATCTAGTATCCTTTTCATCTTGCAGAATTTGGGCTGAAAAACCTCCAGTATCAAGGCAAAAAAATATATATTGCTTCAAACTTGTCTAAGTAGACCATTATTTAAGGCTTAACATAACACAGAAATAGAATATCCATTTCAGTCCCCTTCATGTTCATGTATTTTTTTTTCTTTTGTCTACTGAAATCAACCCAATAAAGTAAATGGGTATTGTCAGAATCCATTTATATCATATTCATAAATGTATGTTTAAAACGTTGTTCCTGGATTCTGCCATCTCCTGAGGAGGAAGGAACGAAAAAGGAAAAGGCATTTCAAAGGAAAAGAGAAGCCTTTTGAACTAGGGGAACAAAAGGGAGGGCTAGGGTAGGTAGCATCTGGCTTGTGTCAAGGAAGAGAGCAATAAACATAAAAGATCCTAAGTTCCTTTTTCCCACAAGAGGGATGATACGAGGTAAATGATGGGGGGCTGACCAAATGGGGTTAGGGGGGGTTGAACTGGGAACTCCAAGCATGTCATAGTAAAGATTCCTTTTGGACTAGATTTGGCTCCAAGAGTTTTGTCTTCCTAAGATGTGGTTTGGGGTGGGTCCTGACAGGTATATATAAGCACCCCAATATACTGAAATAATTGTCAGGAATATATAATAATAGATTTTTGTACTATTGTAGATGAAAAATACTTATCCATCTGATCATTTCAAATATTCAGCTAAACTTAGGTGTTCTATGTACAATTATTCTAAAGCTTATTTACCTTTCCATATTAATTAGAAGAATATGGTGAGAAAGAGCAGGAGGGTATATGACTATGCTCTATTTTTTCACCCATCTTATGTTTTCTCTTATCTGGCTCTAACAACATTTACAATATGCAGAAAATAATACAACTACAATTACATATTTAACTTGAAGAAGTACCAATTGAATTAAATAAAACATTTTAAAGAAGAATACTGGATTGACAAAAACAGGCAAAAAATAAAAACCTATAGGGACTAAACATTCAGGTTTAAGCAGCTGGCAACTGGTATAAAAGCTCAAGTGGTTAGTAGTCCATCATTTTCTTGCTTTCAGCCTTTTTTCAAACAATGTACAAGTTCTATTTTTCCAATGTTCCTTGATAAACTAAGGAACCAAATTAGTTTCATAATTAATCAAATCTGTTTAGATGTTCCAGCATCAACTTTGTATCTATTCTTAGCAATGAAGTAAACAACTTGAAATGACATAATCAATTCACAGTACTTATCGTTTATACTTATGTTGGCGTGTACCATATACAGTGGCTATATGTAAGCATTTAAAATGGAATAACCATCATCTATACTAAACCATTAATGTAATAAATGTTTTTGAAAAGTTTGCATTTGATATAAGGTGGAAAGTTAACAAGTTTAGCTGACAAGCATTTCTTTTACCTTGAGTGCTAAAAGGCTCTTGTTAATTTCAGCACCTTCTAGTCGGGTTTGCCTATCTGCACTGGAAGTATCAGCTCCTCTTTCATTTCCAGCCAAGTCAATTAGGGAAAATTTACCATGTAGTTTCCCTTTCCTCCGGAGGATGATCTGAAACACTGCATGACTTCGAGATGAGTGTGCATTTGCTGATGTTTGGCCAGATGTTCTTTAACAAAGAGGTGGGAAAGACAGAATGAAATGTCACTGAATGTTATTAACAAGATTAGTGTATTCAATACTGTTAGAATTTCTGTTAAAAATCATCAAAGTAAGAAACATTTGAAAGATATCTATTACAATTATGCTGTCCTCTTCAATTACAATTTTGGTTGAGACACATTACTAGCATGTTTTCCATTTATACTACAAATTGTACAATATCTCTAAATTCCGTAATTCTTTAAAAAATATATTAACATGTGAACATAAAATGGGACAATGCTTAAAATAATTGTTAATACATTTGAAAACACCAAGTTGAATATATTAAAAATGCTTCCTATACAAAGAGGAAAAATCTATGTTGATAAATTCTGTGAAACAAAAACTTTTTTTCTAAAATACAGGCAATTCTGAAACTTCATTTAGGTTGTACTCCAAGAAAATACATTTAAAAAAAAATCAAACTATTTAATTTTTTAAATCTTATCTACTGTAAGTTCATAATGTGAAAGAGGGGGAAAAAAGAATACCTGCAACTGTTGCCTATCTCAATAAGTTTTAGTACATCTTCAACACATTTAACCTCTCGCTCCTGTAATCCCACCACCTGGACTTGCTGTTTACCATCTTCTAAAACTCTTAATTTGGTCTTCCTGTTCAGTAAGTCGAAAACCTTATGGGGGAGTGGGAGGGAGGGAGAAGAGATGTGTATGTTAGCTAGCGAATTTCTGGAGCATTAATATAGTTCTGTCTGTTGAAACAGCTGTTTATATAAAACAGAAAATAAGCATAAACACAGAAGATAAAGATTCAGAAGTTATATACGTTTATATTTTAGAAATAAATCACGTACCTTTCCACTGTAAATCTCAAAAAACGTTGCATATACTTGAAGTTCCAGTTTTTTATAGTTTGGCTTCTTCAACATTAAAAAGACATCTCTAGCTGCAAATAGATTAGAATTACAGGAAATGGCAAACAGAAAAACTTCAGAAATGCACAACAGTTCACATATGGATATATTTATTAACTATACTGAGTGATCAGCTAAAAAAAATGCTGGAATTTATAAAACGCTTTCTGTGTTCATTATGCTTTATCTACAAATTGAGAGTCCACAAGTAATATGGAACTGGATGCTAAAGGCACAAACAGAATGAAACATAAATAACAGGCTTGAGCTATTCCAACTCCCATCCCTCTTCCTTCAGAATTGCTTGAAGAAGGTCTGTAACATCAGTGGCACATGACCCAATTCCCAGCTTGCATTGTATGTGCATCTGAAATTGTAATTTAAACCAGGAATCATAACTTAGTTATTTTAAAAAGTCCAAAGTCCTGAACTGCTGAGCTATTAACTAGAGTTTAATTTTCTTGATTCACATATCATAAGCTAGGTAATCAGATGAACTAGATATTGGTTATTTCCCTTCCAGAAAAATAAAATGAAAGGGATAACTTTTCACGTAAACATGTAGCATAAAACAAATGTGGGCTCTGTATACATTTTATATGTCCCATTTGTTGTCCCCCCCCAAACTCTGCATGGATTCTAAAACCAAATTAAGAATGTTGCAATTAGCACTTATTTTGGAATAAAGTTTCAAATTACAATGTAAAACAACATGTTTTACCCTAAGGCAGGGGTGTCAAACTGCTGGCCCATGGGCCTGATGCATCATGGCAAAATCCCCCCAAAATATGTTCCCACCTCTTTAACTCATGACAGACCTTTAACTCTATCCAAAAGCAATTTTCAGAATTGGGAGAGGACAGAAAAACTATTTTCCCCTCTTTCTGTCTACACAGATATAGCTGTAGTATGTAATGAATGTAAAATGTTACCTAAGATGTATGAATATTGCTTAGATTGATTCACCAAGAAAGATCCATTATTGTGTGAAATCTGCTACATCTGATATCAAATGAATCAAAATCTATGCAATTGTTTATTATTATTAAGCCAATATTTCTAGATGAATTAGCATCTTGAGAAATTAAATGTTACTGAAACATTTTTAAAGCCCTAGTAAAACAATGAAAATACTAGAGTATGAGAAAGTGTGACTGTAAATATAGAGGTAACTGAAGCCTCTGTCCTAGCCCACTTGAATGAAGAAAGACTTTTATTTTCCATTTTAAGTTAAAAGGCTCCTCTAATGTAGTAGAGCAGTTTAGGAGGTGTACATACTTATATATATTTCATTCATACTTCATTTTAGGGCATAATGTGATTTATTTATTTAACTGCCTTATTTAGTAACTGTTCAGTTATAAGGATGATGAAAAAGTAATTTTATGACCAGTCCCTGAATTTGTGGCCTTTGCAGATCTGTAAAGCAAAGCAAAGCTGAATTCAAACCATAAGCAAGTTATGATTTCACTTAGTGACTGCTTCACTTAATGACCAAGCTGCAGGTCTCAGTTGTGGTCACTACAGGAAGACTACCTGTAAGCTTTATTTTATTTTTTACCAAAAGTTACGGAAATAGGGAAAATTGGGGGGAAAGGTAGTAAGGTAGTATAAAATAAAACATTTTTAAAGGGCAGGGACATGAGATAGAGAGATGGAAAAAGAGAAAGAAAAGGATCAACACTGCAGTCCACATAGCTTTCATAGCAAACAACATGAAAGTGATTTTGTTTTATCTGTTTCTGTTTTTTAAAAAACTTTCTAGTCTAGCCTATGTAGCTCTGATAAAATATGGTGAGCATCCATCTGATTATTAATCAGACCCACATATGCTTAGCTTTTCAGAATTAAAATTCAAGATCAGCATGCAACCCATATACCTAGCAATTCATTTAAATTGACGGGTGTTATCCATAAGCCACAAATGGTCACATTTTGAAAAACCTGTATACTAGAATCAACTAATTATAAGAAAAAGAAATACAGTAATGGGCACCATGTTGAGGAAATACAGGCTTGTACTTACTCTGAAAGTTTACTGGGGGATTAATCCATACTTAGTGTCCTTGTGGCAAAAAATGGATTAAGTCCTATGTATGCTGCTTTGGGTTATCAATCCCTCTATCCCAATAAAAAGCCTCAGCAGCCTCTCAAACACCACCTTAGAGGATTGCTGTGGCCATGGAAAGGCTGAGACATTTTACCGATGGTTCAGTAACTTTTAAGGAAAAAGGGAAGTAGCAATGGGGAGAAATCATAAAAACTTCCTTCTACAAATGTTCATTTGCTAAGATTGTTCCAAGGTCCACCCCAAAGTGATCCATAATACACAGCTAGTGTTTCTTTTCAATTTTGATGGCATGTTTACAGCAATTTCAACTATAACCACAGATTTTCTCAGTAGTATTAAAATTTCTTACCAGCAAGGGCATAAATTCCTTTTGAACAGTCTTGGTTCTTTCCTGAAAAGTCACCACCCATAGTCTAAGGCAAAAATGAAATGAGAAATATTAGAGGGACAATTATGTAAATTCACAGTCTTGTTGATAAAGAAGCATGACTATCGTTTTCACTGAGCAGACTCGTGTAAAATAACAAATTTGTTCTCTAAAGATGCTAAAGTTCCCTCTATAGTGCCGATAAGTAAATATTCCCCCCAAATGAAATAAAATTTAAGGTAACTATGGATGTTTTTAATTTAATAGCAACCCATCTCTGAATGCTTTAGGGCAGGGGTGTCAAACTCAATTTCATTGAGGGCCGCATCAGCACTGTGGTTGCCCTCAGGGGGCCAGGTAGGTATGGCCAGGGTGGGCGTGGTCTACTGGGTAGGCGTGGCTAGAGTGCGTATGGCCTACTGGGTGGGCATGGCCAGCTCTACATTGTTCGCATCAAGGGTGCCTATGGGGGCCTGGGCAGGAGTGGGACAGATCTGAGGGTCTCTGGCAGAAGGAGGGTCTCTGGGCCAGGGCCAAGGCAGTGGGGGCCGTTCCCTCACTGTTTCCAGGATGGCTTTGCGGGCCACATGAAACCACTTCATGGGCCGGATCCGGCCCCCGGGCCTTGTGTTTGACATGTCTGCTTTAGGGTCTAAGTAGACCTCTTTGTCTGCAAGGATCTGTACCACACTGGTGTAATCCTAGGACAAGACCTCCCTAACCTGAAGTTGCTCTTGAAGGTAATTCCTGCTCTCATCACTCAAACACAATAGTTGTGGGATGAGTTGCCTGATCCCCAGAGAATTCCTGACTGAGGCCCCAAAGAAAATGAGGAAATCTAAAGCTCAAAAACAGAAGAGGGGCTCTCCATATCAGAATTCAGATTAACAAACCTAGAGAGGAATTATAATATGAATGGGAACTCCCTGAAAATACAGGAGTGCTACAAGTATCTGATCATTCTCTACAGAAGATATATTCACACTGAGGAACCTACTGCCAGATGCTATAAGGGTAATAATAATAAAGTTGTAAGGGACCTTGGAGGTCATCTACTCCAACCCCCTGCCCAGGCAGGAAACCCTATACCATTTCAGACAAATGGCTGTCCAATCTCTTCTTAAAGACTTCCAGTGTTGGAGTATTCACAGCTTCTGGAGGCAGGTTGTTCCACTGATTAATTGTTCTAATTGTCAGGAAGTTTCTCCTTAGTTCTAGGTTGCATCTCTCTTTGGTTAGTTTCCATCCATTGTTGCTTGTCCTGCCCTCAGGTGCTTTGGAGACTAGCTTGACTCCCTCTTCTTTGTGGCAGCCCCTGAGATATTGGAACACTGCTATCATGGCCCCCTTTCGTCCTTCTCTTCATTAAACCAAGTAAAGGTGAAGGTTCTCCCGCACATGCGTGCTAGTCGTTTCCGACTCTAGGGGCCGGTGCTCATCTCCGTTTCAAAGATGAAGAGCCAGCGCTTGTCCAAGGACGTCTCCGTGGTCATGTGGCCAGCATGACTAGATGCCAAAGGCGCACGGAATGCTGTTACCTTCCCACCGTAGTGGTCCCTATTTTTCTACTTGCATTTTTACGTGCTTTCCAACTGCTAGGTTGGCAGAAGCTGGGACAAGTAACAGGCGCTCACTCTGTTACGCAGCACTCGGGATTCGACCGGCCAAACTGCCGACCTTCTGATCGACAAGCTCAGCATCCTAACCCACTGAGCCACCGCGTCCCCTTCATTAAACTAAGGTAAAGGTAAAGGTTCCCCCGCACATTCTAGGGGCCGGTGCTCATCTCCGTTTCAAAGCCGAAGAGCCAGCACTTGTCCAAGGACGTCTCCGTGGTCATGTGGCTGGCATGACTAGACGCCAAAGGCGCACGGAACGCTGTTACCTTCACACTGTAGTGGTCCCTATTTTTCTACTTGCATTTTTACGTGCTTTCCAACTGCTAGGTTGGCAGAAGCTGGGACGAGTAACAGGCGCTCACTCTGTTATGCGGCACTCGGGATTCAACCTGCCAAACTGCCAACCTTCTGATCGACAAGCTCAGCGTCCTAACTCACTGAGCCACCGCGTCATTAAAATAGACATACCCAATTCCAGCAACAGTTCCTTATATGTTTTAGTCTCCAGCCCTCTAATCATCTTTATTGCTCTTCTGTGTACTCTTTCTAGAGTCTCGACGTCTTTTTTACATCCTGGTGACCAAAACTGGATGCAGTATTCCAAGTGTGGCCTTACCAAGGCATTGTAAGGTGGTATTAACACTTCAAGTGATATTGATTCTATCCCTCTATTAATGCAGCTTAGCACTGTGTTGGCTATTCTGGCAGCTGCAGCACACTGCTTGCTCATATTTAAGTGATTGTCCACTAAGACTCCGAGTCAGTCAAAGAATGTTGAAATTAGCAGGAAAACTTACATGGGTTTTTCCACTGCCTGTTTGCCCATATGCAAAACATGTAGCCATTCCTCTTTCAAATATAGTTTCCACTAGTGGTCTTGCAGTAAACCTTCAGCAAAAAAGAAAATAACATTCAACTATATTTAATATTTAATTCAAAGCTAGTGAAGTTCCGTACAGTCCACATTTTGCTACAATTCTTCTTCAATTCTTACACAAGATTTCAATAGCTGAGTTTAAGAGAATCAGTTATGATCAGAAATTATTTTTGAAAAACTAAACAACCACTGAATACAACAGGCTCTTATTCTACCATCTATACACATCTTTTCAATTAGCTTAAAATTCCAAAAATTGTTAAGTTATGTGTATATTAGAGAGTTTATATTCAGAGCAGAAAAGTGACATAAATAAAAGCTTCTGGCCACAAATTCTTCCATGCCAAATTCATTGTCCTATAAGAAACTTTGTTCCAGACCTTATCAATAAGATTAAGGCAATGCAGGATATTGAAATGCTCCTTCCAGAATTCTGTGAGGATCAACTGGATGTCAGAGATGATCTCAAAATATTTCTGGAAAAGCACCTTGGTGTACAATTCAAAATGACCTGCTGATCCATGGGCTGAATAAGAGTACTAGTGTTGGAAGGCAGGAATCTTACAATGATGAAGCTGAACTCCTCCAGTAAGTCATCCTCCAAACCTGGAGGGTAGCAGGCGCATTGTCCAAAAGTAGGAGAGCTTTCAGAGGCAAATCTTTAACCAGCAAATATTTTTTCACTGAGGGACCAAACACTTCATTTATCCACTCAGTGAAATTTTTCTCTGTGATCCAAGCTTTGCTGTTTGCCCTCCACATAACATGGAGTTTGCTTTTTGTGACATTATGCTTCTTGAAAAGTCATGATTTTTCATTATGATAGAATAGCAGAAGTTTAATTTTTAAGTCCTCACCTGCATTCCCACACAACAACCTGTCCTTCATTGGTTTTGAGCCTTCTCCTTCTAATGCCTTTTCCTCTTTTGTTATGTAAGTTCTATTTATCGTTTGTTTGTTGTTGTTTTTTCAAAAAAAGCCCGGTCTCATCACAGTGAAAAACTTTGTGGGGAATAAAATCCTCAACTTCTATAGTCATGAAATCCACAGACAAATTTTGTCAGCAGCCTTTTTATTAGCACCCTCTGCCTTGTCATGCCTTATGACACTATGGATACCTGGTCCTCTTTTTAAAATTACCTTAGCATGTAACTGTTTCGCTTTTTGACATATCATGTCTTCTGACACACTGTTGCCCACTAACTGCTTACCCAAATTAATAATAGCCTTTCAACTCCATTGAATGTTTGGGAATGCTGCTTTAATATTGCTTTAACTTCTTTGGCAACATCAGCCTTTTTTTATCATTTCTTTATTCTTAATGACAGTGGAGGCTCTTGCTATTCCCTAGCATTATCAGTAATGTGAATACTGCTTTCACATTTGTCTATTCTTTTTTTTTTTGCTCAATGTGCAATGTAATTTTTTCTGCTCAGCGGTGTCACTGCTCATTTTCTTAGGACCCATGATCAGAAGTGCAAAAATACACAAAATGCCCAGAAAAGCTAAGATAAGACCACAAGGGGATGTGCATAGGCAAGACGTATCACATTACTAATACATGACCCTTTGTTTTGGCTGGAAAGAGCAGTGAGTCACGAGGCAGCGGATAAAAAAAAGTTCTAGCTTACGCTTCAAGTACCAAACAAACCGTGAGGATCGGGACAAAATTTTCATGTTATCATGCCTCGAATACCAAATTCAATGACTTTCAAAGCAATCAAGTACCGAGGTACCACTGTATGTCTGTCTAAAACTTTCCTTGCTAGTTTGGAATCAATACCACTTTCATTTTTAGCTTTCTCTGTACTAGCTGCAGACCCAGAACTCAAGGAAGGTTACATGAAATAAAACATCCATTGTGAAAAATTAAAAAAAATCATTGTGACATGCCTGGAGCTTCCAGGGCTTTTTGCCAGCTTATCATATAGCATATTTTCCTGCAGACTCTCAAACAATTGCTCTGTTAGTTTGTAATAGCTTAACAGATGATACTGAAAAGAGATATCAATATCAATGACAATACATTGAGTCAGATATCCAAACTGGACAGTAACATGAACTTGCAGAATATGAAAGCATCAGGTTTTACAGTGCACACAAACAATACATACCTGTAGACCATTTCATTAGGGGCACTGTCATCAAAGGCATAATCAAATCGGAATGTTTGGTTTTCTAAGTACCTTGTTAAATCTACTTTTTGCTTAGGTTCATGTACCATCACAACATCTTTGCTTGGAATTGTTATGACATCAAGGTCTTTCATTACAGTTTCTAGAGAGGAAGTGAAACACTGCATTAATCTTCAGAATATCTGAATTTAACAACTGAAACATTCATATGACAGTAAAATTTGACATGTAAAAAGGTACTGTAGCCCATATGGAAATAGGCTATAGTATCTTTTTATATAAAGATCATTCTGTGAATTTTTGATAAAAATTATGTATGTTTCTCGGGCCTCATTCCAAATAAGAATTTCCTTAGAAATTAAACTATGCAGAAAAATTTGCACAAATTATACAATGCTGCCATTTTGCCATTTGTTTCACCTTTATGCAAAGACATCTACAAATTATAATTTAATATATTATTTATTACACTTAATGGATACATTGTTTAGAAATATAAATAATTAAAAACCACAAGGTTTGAATGAAAACAAGAATTCTAAGGAATTTACGAAATTGAACCTAAAATATGTCTGGCTTTTTTCCAGATCCAAAGTAGTCATCGCCTAGGTATCCATTCTTTATTTTTTGCTCAGTATTTCTACATTCTAATCCAGAGGTCAGCAAACTATGGCCCCAAGATCAAATCTGTAAATGTCCAGGCAGGCAGCAGATTGCCAGGGCTAAGGCTCAATCAACTTTCTGGGGCAAGAGGTAGATTTTCCTGGACAGTGGTGGCAGCCTTCATGCTAGCAGGCCAGCACTGTCCAATGGCCGTCACACGTATTGGTCTGCAGACCTGCCAGCTGCACCTGCAGAGGTGAAGTGGATCTGATCCTTTAGAGAAACAAGTCTGCCAACCTTGTTCTACTGGTCTGTGATTGAAACAAAATCAAATCAGTGCCTTGCACCAAGTTTAGAAATGAACAGCACTGAGCACAAACCACTGAGAATGAATTTCATACAGTAATCCTCAAGGCAGAACCATTTGTTCAGTGACCATTCAAAATTATGATGGCACTGAACAAAGGGACATACAACCAGTCCTCGAAGTTATGACCACTGCAGTACATCCATGGACTTGTGAACAAAATTGAGGCATTTAGCAACCAGCTTGTACTTATGACGCATTGCAGGATCTTGCAAATTATGTGGTCACCATTTGCAACTTTCCCTGCTGGTTTCCCACAAGTCAATGGGGAAGCTGGCAAGGAAGGTTTCAAGGTTTCAAGCCTTGGTGGAGCAGTGGGCTAATGCCTCCTAAGTAACACCAGCTGCCTGCAATTAGTGCAGGTTCGAGTCCCACCAGGCTCAAGGTTGACTCAGCCTTCCATCCTTCTGAGGTAGGTAAAATGAGGACCCAGATTGTTGAGGGCAATAAGCTTTGTAATAATGCCACTTGTGGGGAGGTGAAAGCCCTAATAAGCATAATATACATAGAATGAAGGCTATTGCTAAGCACATTGATTTGTGCTTCTTAGATTGCAAGCTGCCCTGAGTCTTCAGAGAAGGGCAGGATATAAATGGGATTTTTTTAAAAAAGTCGGTTGGGTAAGTTACCCCAAAGCCTCCAGTCTCTCTTTGCTTATACATACTGCACCTTCCTTTTCCTGTTTGCTCACAAGCTGTCAGGCCTAGTCCAAGAGTGATGCAATATGGTCCAGTTTTTTATCTGCTCACACCATACAGACAGCCTCTTGCCTGACTAAACTTATACTATCCTAGATATAATGGATATAGTCTGGGAGATTCAAGGGAGTAGCTATCCTAAATCTCTTCCCCTTTCCAGAATCCAGCTCTGGACTCTGCTATTTAATGAAAAGAAGGACTAGGGGTGACATGATAGCAGTATTCCAATATCTCAGGGGCTGCCACAAAGAAGAGGGAGTCAAGCTATTCTCCAAAGCACCTGAAGGCAGGACAAGAAGCAACGGATAGAAACTAATCAAGGAGAGAAGCAACCTAGAACTAAGGAGAAATTTCCTGACAGTTAGAACAATTAATCAGTGGAACAACCTGACTCCAGAGGTGGTGAATGCTCCAACACTGGAAGTTTTTAAGAAGAGACTGGACAACCATTTGTCTGAAATAGGGTTTCCTGCCAGACCAGGGGGTTGGACTAGAAGACCTCCAAGGTCCCTTCCAATCCAACTGTTATTTTGTTTTTGGGCTTGCCCCCCTCCTTGGAATGGGCTCCCTCCTTCCAAGGACCCTATAATTGTGTTAGTGTAGTTTATTACATATTTATGTACCCACCAATGTCCTTCTTCCCAAGCCTCCTTTGGGCCACGCACCCCAGATCTTTTTTCCCCAGCCTTCCTGCACTCACACACATTTATGGAGCCACCAGAGGTCCACACCTCTTTCCCTTGCCTCCCTGTGCTTGTACACACCCACCAGCACCCTCCTTCCCTGGCCTTCCTGCACTCATGCCATGCAACACACTTCTCCACGGATCATTCCAAACTGCACAACTACTTCATCATGATGAATGTACCCGCCTAAAATAACCATCTTCTCTATTTTAAAACTGGACACCAATGGTTAGGTGGGATTCATTATCAATACTTTGGTCCCTATTCTTATTGGTTTGTAAACTTACATTCTGGTAAATTACATTTATTATTTTTCACTGGTAAAATTTGTGTGTGTGTGTGTGTGTGTGTGTGTGTGTAGCACGCACACATGTGTGTCTTCAAATCTTTGTTAATTCCAGGTTGACTCCCAGACTACTCTGCAGTTTTCTTAGTAAGGTTTTGGAAGTGGCTTGCCACTGCTTTCTTCCTAGGGCTGAAAGAAAATGACTGCCAAAGGTCAGGCAGCTAGCTTTGTGTGCTAGAACTCAGCCCCTCCCTTTGTAACTTAATGCCTTAACTACCACATCAAACTGGTCTTTATGCCTTTTGAGCAGTGTAATCTTTAAAATCTTTAAAACATTATCAGCCACAGGAATGAAGGCGAGTATATCCTACATTATCAGACATAGTTCAATTTAATCCTGATCCATTTATAATGCAATATTCTAAAAAGTGTGTTTAACAATGTATGAATCAGTAACATATTTCAGAAAATGAAAACTATCCCTCATGATTTTATCAAAATCTAGTGCTGTACAATTCTTAACACCAATTGTTAACTGTATGAAATGTCTGGCTCAGCAAAAACATGGAAAAAGCCCAGTGTACCAAAAGAAATGCAAACAAAAGATGCTTTGTACCATCAAATACATTCATATATCCTTTTTCTGTGGGAAGATATTGCTCTAGGCATAAAAGTAAACACACTGAAGGTTCTTTCATACAAAATACATTGTTTTACAATAAATATTCCAACTATGCTCTTTTGATATTATATGAAATTGAAGCAACTGAAGTTTAGTTTCAAATGATGTATATGTGTTCAGTTTTTTATTACAGTTACTAAACAATAAAACTAATTCTAGTGGTCAATATTTGCAAATTAAGTACACAGGAATATCACCAAAGGAAATAGCTAATGGTAAGGAAAACCTTGCTCTTTAAATTTTTTAAAAATAAAATAAAATGTAAAATAAATAAATAAAATTTAAAAATTATAAAATCTACAGCTTTTACTAATGGTTTTTAGTGAATTTATCTAGAGCAACATTCTCTAGAATGATTAGAATAATTTCATTAAATGTTGCATGCCAAACATTTAAAGCATATGTTAATATTTGCTAAAAGAACCATTTATAATTTATATAGCCACTCAATTAACACTGTCATTTTATTTAACATTTTTAAACACCCACTATCCACTCAAGAAAAATCTGATGATTGGAGACAAATGGTCTTGCAGATAACCTGGACCTGTACAATGTAGATTTATAGATAATAATTATTTATTATTTGTAGATAATAAAGGTCCAGTCTAGCACAATACCAACAAAGAAGAAAAATAACAGCTCTCAAAAGAAACCAGCAGGGCTGCTTAAAGAACTCTCTGATAAATTGAAAGATAAAAAGGACAAGTATAAGAAGTGGAAAGAGGGGTACATAACTAAGGCAGAATATCAGCAAATAGCCCGTGCCTGCAAAGATGAAGTGAGGGAATCTAAGGCTCAAAATGAACTAAGGCTTGCGACCAAAGTCAAAAATAACAAAAAAAGCTTCTTTCAACATATAAAATACAAGAAAAAAGTTAAGGAAATGATTGGTCCATTAGTGGGGGAAAGTGGCAAGAAGGTGACAAGCAAAAGGGAGAAAGCAGAACTATTTAACTCATTTTTTGCATCTGTCTTTACACAAAGAGAAAAAACAGTCCAACCTACCCAAACCAGTGCCATAAAAAACAGAATAGAAACGCAAGTTAAGATAGGCAAGAAAATGGTGAGCACCTGTCCAGCCTAGACAAGTTCAAATCACCAGGACCAGATGGATTATACCCCAAAGTTCTCAAGGAACTTGGCAGACATGATCTCAGAACCACTGAACTATATTTTTCAAAGATCCTGGAGCACTGGGGAACTACCAGAGGACTGGAAGAGAGCTGATGTAGTTCCCATCTTCAAAAAAGACAAAAAAATAGATCCAGGAAACTACAGACCTATCAGCCTGACCTCAATACCTGGGAAGATTCTGGAAAAGATAATCAAACAACAAATCAGCGAACACCTTGATGCGAACAAAGTCATCACTAAAAGTCAATATGGGTTTGTCAAAAACAGATCATGCCAGACAAATCTTATTGCATTCTTTGACCAAGTGACAAAATTAGTGGACCAGAGGAATGCTGTAGATATAATTTACTTGGACTTCAGTAAGGCATTTGATAAAGTAGATCACAACCTACTACTTGATAAGATAGAAAAATGTGGGTTAGACAGCATCACCACCAGATGGATTCGTAGCTGGCTGACAGGCCATACTCAGCGTGTGGTCCTCAATGGAACTGCATCTACATGGAAGGGTGTGTGTAGTGGGGTGCCCCAGGGCTCTGTTCTGGGCCCAGTGCTCTTCAACATCTTCATCAATGATTTGGATGAGGGGATAGATGGGGAACTCATCAAATTTGCAGACGACACCAAGCTGGCAGGAATAGCCAACACTACAGAATATAGGCTTAAAATACAGGAGGATCTGGACAGACTGGAACACTGGGCGCTATCTAACAAAATGAAATTCAATGGTGAAAAAAGTAAGGTTCTACATTTAGGCAGGAAAAATGCACAGGTATAGTATAGGTGGTACCTTGCTCAATAGTAGTAACTGTGAGAGGGATCTCGGAGTCCTAGTAGACAATCACTTCAATATGAGCCAGCAGTGTGCTGCAGCTGCCAAAAAAACCAGTGCTAGGCTGCATTAACAGAGGGATAGAATCAAGATCACGTGAAGTACTAATACCACTTTACAATGCCTTGGTAAGGCCACACGTAGAATACTACATCCAGTTTTGGTCACCACGATGTAAAAAAGATGTTGAGACTCTAGAAAGGGTACAGAGAAGAGCAACAAAGATGATTAGGGGACTGGAGGCTAAAACATATAGGGTTGCTGGAATTGGGTATGTGTAGTTTAACGAAGAGAAGGGTGAGGGGTGACATGATAGCAGTGTTCCAATATCTCAGGGGCTGCCACAAAGAAGAGGGAGTCAAGCTATTCTCCAAAGCACCCGAAGGCAGGACAAGAAGCAACGGATAGAAACTAATCAAGGAGAGAAGCAACCTAGAACTAAGGAGAAACTTCCTGACAGTCAGAACAATTAATCAGTGGAACAACCTGCCTCCAGAAGTGGTGAATGCTCCAACACTGGAAATTTTTAAGAAGAGACTGGACAGAAATTTGCCTGAAATGGTATAGGGTTTCCTGCCCTAGCAGGGGGTTGGACTAGATGACCTCCAAGGTCCCTTCCAACAACAACAACAACAACAACAACAACAACAACAACAACAACAACAACAATAATAATAATAATAATAATAATAATAATAATAATAATAATAATAATAAAATGCCTTAAATTGTACCCAGAACCCCACTAGGAACCAGTGCTATCTTTCTATTCTGTTAAAAGTTTTTATCTTTTCATTTTGTTTCTTCCTCACTGGGCTTCTTAATTCTAAATTTCTTCCAAACATTTACTCCATGGCTTGAACAATTTTCATACCAGTTTTGAGTGACAAAAATAAACACTTCTCGGTCTCCAGTTTTTTCAGTTGCTGCTTTCACTTTCTCTTTTTTTATCAGGGGAATTTATCTTTCAATTTGCTCTTTATTCATCTCCTGGGCTTTGGCTCAGTTTATTGAGCTTTTTTCTCGCAGGCAGCCATTTTGTCTTCCCTTCTTCTCACCTCCTGCCCAGCCTTGCAGTTTGATTGGCAACTGGGTCATCCTGATGATGGGGGAGCACCAAGAAGGGAGGGAGAGGGAAGAAGAAGCATAGGTGGATATCACCTGCTCAGGCAGTCTGTCCTCTACAGGGCCACACTCCAAAAATAGGTAGTGGCAGGACAAAAACTAGGATAAAATTAGTTGAACTAATGACTACTAATTGAAATCATAGTAAAAAAAGATATCCCGTTTTGAAAAATTGGTCCATCTGCTGATACACACACTATTTTTTCAGAGACAAAATTATAACCCATCCCATATATCACATACAAATATAGGAAGAATGAAAGAGTGAGAAACTGATGTAAGTAAGCAGAAGACAGATATTCATATCCCATTGACTTCATGAGCATAAGCATAAGAAAAATTCTGTCAAGTCAGTGTTGACTCTTAAAACCACATAAATATATCTTCTTTCGGATGATTTGTCCCCAAACAGGCTCTTCCAGTTTTCCAACTGCGAAGGCATCATTGCTGTAATTATGCCCATCCACCTTTGCTCCTGGCTGCCCTCCTCCTTTTTTCCTTCCACATTTTCCAAAATTATGGACTTCTCAGGAGAGCCAGGTCTGTGTATAACATATCAAAATATGATAATTGGACTCTAGTCATTTGTGCCTCAAGTGTTAATTTGTTTTATGATCTATTTGTGTTTTCATGGCTATCCATAGCGTTCTTGAAGACTTCTCCAACATCAACATTCAAAAGTATTGATACCTGTTCTATACTGTTTCTTCAAGTTCTAATGTTCACTTTCATAAAGTGCCAAGGGAAAAACAATGCTTGTACAATTCTGATCTTGTTGGTACATACAGGTATCTTTTCCAAGAATTCAATGCTACATTGCCCTCCAAGTAAACTTCTTGACTGCTAGTTCCTTTACTCTTTACTGTTGATTAGTTTGAGGAAGTGAAACTGGGATTTTTGTCTGCTGTTTGGAAAAAACAGTTGCAGCCAAACAAAGACAGTTCTCACCCTACTTCTCTAACAGCTCATGCTTCTGCCCAAAGAACTGTAAAGGTTTACAGCTCCCAAAACCTGAGAGATGGGCTCATACATTAATTCATTCATTCACTCATAAGTTTACTTACAAGCATCTGCCCTGGTGTTCCAGCTGCCTGGCTAAATGAACTACACCATGGCATTTTCAAGGATGTGCCAACTTCCAGAGGCAGCCTCAATCCACCCAGGCCCTTAAGCTTACAAAAGACAAAGTGTGTGGGGGCGTGTAGAACAAAAAGAGTTTTAAAAAATAGCAAGCAGACAGGGAAGCAGGAGGCGACCTTTGGAGATTGACAATAATTAGCAGTGAGGCAAAAGAGCTATCAAGCAAGCTACAGAACCACAAGCTATGGTAAATAGCATATCCTGGTGAGATTCCTGCCTGTAGGAGCTCAGCTGGAGTGCTTAAAAGCAACATATCTTTTACTGGGTAAAATATAAGTGTGGTTTATTAATGCTTTCTCCCATAGTGTGAAATGATGGCTCTTGCTATTGTAACTGAATTTATCATTTACCTCTAGTATCTTCCTATATTACATTGTGTGCACAATTATTAGGCAAATGAGTATTCTGACCATATCATTTTCATGCATATTTTCCACCTCCAAGCTGTATAAACTTGAATGTTTAGTGGAAATAAGCATATCAGATGATTTGTGTTTGTGTAATGAGGGAGGGTATGACCTAAGGAGATCAACACCCTATATCAAGTTTTGTATAATTATTAGGCAGCTTCTTTTCCTCACAGAAAATGGGCTAAAAAGAGATTGAACTGACTCTGAAAAGTCAAAAATTGTAAAAAAGTCTTTCAGAAGATTTGCTAAGACTGGGCCAAGAAATATCTGAAGACAGATTTTTGAAAGGTTTTATGGACTAATGAGATGAGTGACTCTTGATGGATCAGATGGATGGGTCTGTGGCTGGATCGGTAACGGTCACAGAGTTCGACTTAGACGCCAGCAAAATGGAAGTGGGGCATGGGCTAGTATTATTAAAAATGAACTAGTTGGACCTTTTGGGGTTGAAGATGGACTCAAAATCAACTCCAAACCTATTGCCCATTTTTAGAAGACCTTTTTTCAAGCAGTGGCATAGGAAAAAGTCTGCATCTTTCAAGAAGACTACGATTTGTATTCAGGCCAATGGTCTATCGCATGCATCAAAGTACTCCATTGCGTGGCTAGCCAGTAAAGACCTTAAAAGATAAAAGAATAATGACATGGCCCCCTTCTTCACCTGACCAAAACCCTATTGAAAACTTATGGGTCCTTCTTAAACGGGAAATTTATGATGAAGGAATACAGTACATCTCTCTGAACAGTGTCTGAGAGGCTGTGGTTGCTGCTGTACAAAATGTTGATCATCAACAGATCAAGAAACTGACAGACTCCATGAATGGAAGGCTTATGATTGTTATTGAAAAGAAAGGTGGCTGTATTAATCACTGATTTTGTGTGTGTGTGTGTGTGTGTGTGTGTGTGTGTGTGAAATGTCAGAAATGTTTATTTGTACATTTTGAGTTGTTTATTATTCTCACTTTAACAGATGCAAATAAATGAGATGGGCAAATTTTTCTTTTTCATTTAATTGCATGATAATTCCACACACTAATAGTTGCCCAATAACTGTGCATACATAGCTATTCTCCTAAGAAAGCCAAAACCTCACTTTTACTCTTAAATATTCAGATTTGAGGTTTATTAACATTTTGGATTGACCGAGAACACTGTAGCTGTTCAATAAGAAAATTAATCCTCCAAAATACAACTTGCCTACTAATTGTGTACACAGTGTACTGCTGCCCAATGGACAGACCAAAGTTCTAAGTATATTTTCCTGGCAAAATAGCTATTGAACTCTGTACAACTTGCTACAGAATAAGCATTTCTATATTTAACCAATAAAAGTTTCCTAAACCCAGTCCAAAATCCTTCAAAAGCACAGCCCGTTAACTTGTTCATACATACACATTCCAGAACTGATAAACAAGCAAAACGTATTCTCTATTATTAGTAGCTTAAATTCAAAAGTTTCAGGTAAATACAATTTTAGTTTGTCATCTATTTTGATTACAATTTTGAAGAGTTAATAAAAACAAGTTTTCTTATAAGGCTATTAATAAATTTATTTTCCCTCCCACCTTCAAATATCTTCTTTCTTTAAAACATTTTTTCATTTCACAATATAAACAATTCCAAAATTGTTTCCATTTTCTAATACCATAATTCAGCTTTTCTACAGATTACAGCTTGAGCTATCCCATCATTTATCTCAGAACTAAGATATGTCCTTTCTCGTTCTAGTATGGTGGTCAAATAAAAAAAAAGTCCAGTTACCAGTCTCAGATTTCAAATGTATATTTTCATTAACTTTAAAAAATTGAGCAAATGCATTTCTATGGCTACAATTATTACATTCTGTTTCTATAAAATTTTGATTACCTCATCTCTAAACAAATTTTAACTATTTAACTTCAAAAAGGCTGGGTTTTAACAAAAAACTTAAAATGTAACAACTTAAAACTTATTTACACATTCTAAAATCAAGTTCAGCTGTGTATATGGATTCAAAATTATACACATTTGAAAACTATCCTATGATCCCACTTAAAATCTGTATGTTAAAATGAGCCATACCTTTTTTATTGAGTGGTCGTTTTCGAACACATACACATATCCTGTGCTCATCAATCTTTTTGTTTTACAAAAAAAGAAACAAAGTGGAAATGAAATGAGTAAGTCAAAATTTTGAGTAAGTCAAAATGAGTAAGTTAAAACTCAAAGAGAAAGATATTCAAGCAATTGTAGATAAGGTTATATAATTGTCTACTTTTAAAAATACTGATGAGCTAAAAGTCATTGTTATGTATACATAACATTCCACAGTGAAATATGTTTAAATTAGTTACAGGTTCCTATAGGTTTTCAAGGTAAAACACTCCATGTAGTTTAGGCTAATTCTTTTGGACAATTTGAATACCTCATCCAACAAGGGTGAATGAGTGACATATTTTATTATTCATATTGCTGTAAAAACTACAACTCCAAAACAAAGATGTGGTAAGTTTTATCTCTAATACAAAAATATTTCTTAAGAGAGACATAATTTTATATTCTCTATTTAATTATCCTAATCTCAAATGTACATTGAAGTTCTTCTGTAAGCATAGGTTCCCATGGCTGAGATTTGCCAATTCCCCCCTCACAGCAGGTAACAACAATGAGACACAAAAATATCTTTAAGTAATATCTGAATTGGTTCCTAAACCTAGATGTGAATTGAAGGAAGGTGAAACTTTCTAATAACCTAAGCGTAAAGTTAATTTCAGAGTTAAGGGCAAAACTTTACTGCAAAGTTTTCTTAAAGAAGTTAACTGAAGAAAACTCTCAAATAGTAAAAAAATAACGTGAATTATCTCTTTGAAATGAAGTGTAAAAGTTTATTAAGTTTCAGTTCTCAGATTTGTTAGGAAAGAAATCACTAAAAGTGAACATTTGTTTAAATACTATTCCAATTTCACAACTTATTCCCTGTTGGCCATATGTTATTATTCAAAATGTATGTGAAACCTCTTTTAATGATTACATATTAACAAAACTTACAGGATCTGCAGTTGTTAGTGGTCTATAATCCAAACTTCCTCTGAAATCTCTGATCATACACATGATTTCATAATTTGGATTTGTGGCATCTACATCCTAAGAGAAAAAAATTATTACTAAAAGCATATTGTTCATGCCACTGTAAGACATAATTATAAATATTACAAGAGAATCCTGGAGATAATAGGCTTGTAAATATCCATTTTTCTTCTCAAATTTATATTAGATCCAATTCACAATTCAAATATATGTTTAATGAAAAATGAACAAACTTTTGGTGCCTGTTGCAATGAACATTTTTGGCAGTAGATGGGGTAATGATGCAAGTGGATAGCTCCATGTTGTGCATATGGTTAGCTATTATTACTCTGGAAAGAATGTAGGAGTAATAAAATTTATTGTTCAGGCTTTATTTTTATTTATATATTCATTCAGTCACCACATTTTTACAACATCTATCCCACTTCATGTGTGCTACCTGCTCTAAATCAAATAAATAAATAATAAATAAATAAATAACACATGCCAGCAAAACATGGGCACTAACCTCACTATCAACATGAAAGCTATGAGTGGCACAAAGAGCCATGGAAAGATACATGCTCGGCATCACAAGACAAGATAAAAAGACCTGCACACAGATTAGAGAACAAACAAAACTATACAATGCCATCAAAAGAGTAAAAGAATTAAAATGGAAATGGGCTGGTCACACAGCAAGAACTGATGGCAGGTGGACTAAGGGAGTCATAGAATGGATTCCACTTGATAAAAAGTGTCCACAAAAGAGACAACATCAGCAGGTATTGCTGGCCCAACTGGCAAAAGAAAGCTCAAGACTGTATTGGGTGGAAACATGGAGGCCTTCATCCTGCAGCGGACAGACAATGGCTAGAATGAAGATGATTCCACCTAAGTGATTCTGGCAAAACTACCCTAAGCAGCATACATTCCAATGTACTAAAATGGTTAGAATGTAGTACCATAAGCAGGTACTACTGCTCAGGGTCCCGCCGGTAAGAGATTGCCGGCGGGTGACACCCAGGGATAGGGCCTTCTCAGTGGGAGCGCCTGCCCTCTGGAACCAGCTGCCGGTGGAGCTGAGGACTGCCCCCGACCTCCAATCATTCCGTCGGGGCCTGAAGACCTGGCTCTTTGAGCTCTCGGGCCCAGCTGAGGAGAAATTTATTTTAATTGGGGTTTTTAATAGTACAGGGTTGATTTAATATTTTTTAAATTGGTTTTTAACTTTTGTATGGTTGATTTTTAACTCCCTGTAAACCGCCCTGAGTCCTCAGGGAAAGGGCAGTATATAAATGCAATAAAATAAATAAATAAATAAATAAATAAATAAATAAATAAATAAATAAATAAATAAATAAATAAATAAATAAAATAACAATATACATTTCATATGATATATTTCATCTCACACTGAGGAACAATCATATCCCAAAAAAATGATTATTCTTTGTGAGAGTGAGGAAACCCCTACTCTCAACTCAGATCCCCAAAGTTTCCTGGAAAAGGCAAATTACAGCGGCTTTATTAAATAGCAACTATGCCAGATTAGGTATTGACAATACTGGGGAAATGAGAAATGCTGTTTTTCATAAAAAAGTGCTAGTGACCAAAAAGCTTTGACTTCATGAACCTGATGGTTATGTAACATTTCACCACCCACATCCAATTATTTGGTTGCACATTTTGAAAGTAGTGAAATGAAGGAATGATTATGGATCTTCAGTTCAAACAAGCATCTGAAATATTGCTGTTTATTTTATTACACTGTAAACTTTTAAAGCCTCTAAACCAGGGCTTCCTAAACCTGAGTAAGTTATCTAGAATTGGGTATAAGTGGCTTTTCTTTGGATAATAACACATAAACATATTACCCAAACACACAGGGATATTTAAATTGCCTTAAAATGTTTTACCCACATTGGGTAAAAATGAATTTCTCATAAGTGGTTTGGGTAATGAAGCAAAATGTTTGGGAAGCATTGCTCTAAATCAGCAGCCCCCAGGCTTTTGGGCACCAGGGACCAGTTCCCTGGACCAGAGGGGGCATGGTTTTGTGTGCTGCCTGCATCTGGCGAATGGGGCTTCACTTGTTTGCACTGCCCGGTTCCTGGCATGCCACAATCCAGTGTCGGTCCACGGACCGGAGGTTGGGGACCCCTGCTCTAAACAGTTAATAAAACTATACAGCAATAATTAAAATTTAAAGTATAAAAGTCATCAACATTAAAACCCTGAGTTTATATCATAAAGACTTTCCAAAAACCAGACAAGGAAGTTTTGAATTCAACTCCCAAAGAATCAATCACTTCACTGCATTATGGGATATGGGCAACAATAAAAATATGTGATCTGCAAATAACCCTCTTTATCAGACTATCTTGAGATCCTGGCTTGGATCGAATGACAGGAGCATGCTAAAGCTCATCTTGGCTACAACTGCAAGATTATTAGCATTTATTTTTTATTAGAATGATCAACGGTGTCATCATTATGGTCAGGGAAAATAGTGCATGTGGCTTGGATTGGACTAAGCCTGATGACCTTTCCTATTCCTTCTTCATTTTAATAAAAAGCTTTATAAAAAAAAAGTCACGGTGAACAACAAAAGTCATTATCTTCACTATCAACCCATACAATGATGACCACAGTAAATGGAAAAAGAATAAAATGTTTAAAACTATGATTTAACAGTGAAATGACAGCAAGAAAACAACTATGTTGAATTTCTGTACAACTAACAGAAAGGGGAAGGCTATAATAGATCTGAACAAAGAAGACATGCTGGGAAGATTTAAATATCGGGGTGGAACCTCCAGCTAGGCTGGAGGGAGGTGTTAAGAGAGGGCCTGGCTTAGAGTCCTTGCACTGCAGGAAGTTGCAAGCCTGACCTCCCCCACAATCGCTAAAGCCTTATCTGACCAATCCCAAAGGAATGCGTTCAGCCTGGTGAGATTCTTATATCATGGCTGACTAATAATGAAACTTCTGCTTGAGATTGTTCGTGAATGGTTCTGGATGCTTGTGTCTGACAATTATGAAAGAATTAAGGGCTTGTACATATTACTATGAATAGGTGTAATCTAGGATGATATAGATCAGGGGTCTACAAACTTGGCCCTTTTATGACTTGTGGACTTCAACTCCCAGAATTCCTCAGCCAGGCACGCTGGCTGAGGAATTCTGGGAATTGAAGTCCACAAGTCAGAAAAGGGGCAAGTTTGAAGTCCCCTGATATAGATGCATATTGAACTAGCAATCCATGGGTGATTGATAGTTGTATATTATTCTCTAATTAATGATCATTACAGAAATTTATAATCAATGGGAAAATTTTATGAAAAAATGTCTTAATATTCTCAATGAATAAGATCCACATTATTCTGTTAAGGGAGATAAGAGATGGGTGAGGACCATTAAGTAATTTAAGAATGGTATGACTAGTATCATAATTACTGATAAAAACTGAGAAATTAATGAAGCTTATGAGAGTGAATGCGGGACAGACTGTTTTATGGTAGTCAAAACTGATCTAATAAAATATAGCCATAGAAGGATGGCAAGAAAGTAAGTACGACTCTTGCATTAAGATGCATTGTAAAATAGATTAATCTCCCAATTAGGGGAATGGAAAATGATGTGAAAATCATTTGGAAGCTGCTTGGAACAGAATAAAGATTCTGAAGAGGATTCAATTCAAAGCATTGTTTTAAATGGTTAGAAAAATATGAACTGTACACAGAAGTACTATTAATGAAAAAATTAAAACCTGTGCTCGTTTCTCTCTAATTTCCTGTTGCTGTAATCTTCGTTTTTCACGCTTTTCTTGCAATTTTTCAACTTCTTTCACACAATTTGATTTTCTACGTGCTTAAAAAAGAAAGACAACTTTTGTCATACAATGTATTTCAAGTGTTCTAATTAGTAAGTCTGAGAACTGTCCATGTTAATTTAATCCAATATCAATGGGTTTAAAAATTCCAAATATATAACCATCTTCTAAATAACCATTTTGAGTTGCGGGAGATGGTATGAAGAAATTGCTAGAGAGCTTGACAATGTATTGTTCACATAGCCAGCCTGTAATATAATCTGGTTGCTACTGAGCTGCACCATAGTTTGTACACCACCTGCAAATTAGCAAATTCTGCTGGCTGCTCTCTCAGCAACAGAACTTTAATATAGGCCAGAGAGTTTTTTTTTAACCAATCCTGGCTGAAAATAATCCTTCAACCAATGCTTTTTTTAACAGTCCCACCCTCTTCCCTTATTTTGTAATGTTAAGCAGTTATCTTATCATGGGCATGTTACATAATAGTTAACAAATACATCATAAATTTTTATTTGCAAATCTGTTGGCCTAGCTAAGGAACAGGGGACTCTCCAGTGAAATGTTTCAATACTTATTTTATACTGTTTTTGTCATAATCATTCTTGCTGGTCCTGGAGGAACAAGAGAAGATAGCATGACTGCTTAACAAGGAGAGCAGAGCCCCCCACTTCCCACAAGGAAGACTACTTGAATTCTCTTCTATTAAGACTACTTGACTTAGAGGTCTCACCTAAAGGGCTAGTTCAGCTTGAAGGTAGCGTGTCTACCTGTTTTACCTAGGCCAGCAGGAAACGGAAAATGAAAAGTGACAACACAGAAACAGTCACTTACTAATACATGTTACTCTCTTGGTTTGTCCTAATATAAGATCTGGCTGATTTTAAAATCAGCTTGTTAGTTAGAACAGAATTTTTAGTCTATTCTTACAGGACTATTGAAAAATAATCACAACGTATTACAAGATATAATAATGTTATAGTTAAATCTCTATTTAAGCATTATATAACCACCCAAGAGAGTCGACATGTAATGCCTAAAATAAATGAGTCCTTGATACATAGTTTACATACAAGGGGGTCCAAATTCCTTTTTTGCAGCTTGAACTGGAGATATATCTGAAACACTACCATTCTGTTGTGTAGATGACGACTGTTCAGGAAGCTGAGTAGGTCGTGCACGTGCAGAACCAATCACTGAAAAGATCAAAATAAAGTGTTTATAAAAAAGATTTACTAAGAACATGAGGCAAATGGAAAAGAAATAAGTGCAATTGTTTCATAATTCAGTGACTTGTTAATGATAATTATACAGCTTTATTAAATCTGATACTGTTTAAACATGAAGCAAATTATAGTTGAGAAAAATCAGCATACTTCTTGGTGACAAATTAAAACATAAGAATAGGTTACATAACAAATCAGTAGTTGAATTAATCTTTCACAAATGATTATCAATATTTATGTAAGAAGTAAAATTCATGTGTCACTCTGGCAGAACTGCATAAGAACTGTTAAGTTTCAGGGCCAGTAGACTTATTCTGGTGGATCTTCTCTTGTGACAATACAATCAACAAAAACAAATTACACCAATATAACTTTAAAAAGTCATAGATAAGATGTAATGGTAGATTACTCATATGTTCCATAAGAACCAGTTAGGCCCCATTGTCTACATATTAGCTCAAGCATTACAGATTACAGAAGTCCCACACCTTATTCCAATAAAAATATTCATACCAGTAATGGGAGGTGATCAGCCAATGAAGCAGAGGAGTATTAATCCTCTGGTAGAGATGGGGGGAAATGCAAGAATCATAAGCAGAAATGTACTACATAAAAGTTTAATTCCAGACCTTCAGATCATCCCTCACTGAACCACTTGTGCTCCTGAAACTGTTCAAGATTTTTAAAAATAAATAAGTATTCATTGCTCAACTTATATTCTACTCCAATTATAACTGTTTCTGTGCAGCTTGCTTATCTCCTATTGTATAAAATATTTTTTTTTAAAAAGCATAAAAATCAGCAAGTAACAAACAACTTACAATTGTATGCCAGAGAGAATATCCTAAGAGGGACCATCTGTTCCCAAGGCTTGCTAGAAAAGCCAGGTTTTAATGTTTTGCAGCCCAGTAAGCCTGGAGAGGCTGAATTGGGGAGGGGGGAAATCAATTGAAAAGACCTCCCTCTAAGGTCCCTGAAATGAAGAGGCTCCAAAGGAGCCTTATCTTATTTGAAAGCAGACATAACCAAATGACAGCAGTCCCCAAGCGACACAGGTTTTAAAGATGATATCTAGCACCTTGAATTACATCTAGAAGCAAACTCGGGCTGTTTAAGTAATGATGTTATGCGGGGAAATTATGACAAACACACAGATACTCAAACTACTGCATTCTAAATTAACTCCACAGGCATCTATAGAGATTCTCAGTCATCCAGGTCATACGTTATCCCAAAGATGCTTTTTCACGAGGCGACTGAACTTTCTTGTTTTTCTTTGAAGATGCTTCGCTTCTCATCCAAGAAGCTTCTTCATGAGAAGCGAAAGGTCTTCAAAGAAAAACAAAGAAGTCCAGTTGCCTCATGAAAAAGCATCTTTGGGAGCTGTACAGGTAGTGCTCAACTTGGACCCACAATTGAGTCAGGAATTTCAATAGTTGGGCAAAGTGATGTTAAGCAAGACATGTCACTACAGGATCAGATTTTCAGGATCTGAGCTATGTTTCTGCACCATGCCAGAGGAGATCAGTTCCCCTTAGCCAGCAGTTCTTTGTCTGACAAAATGAGAGGGAGTCTTTTAGCAGGTGGCAGTAGCCTGCAATCTTCCCTGTTGGCTTCTCCATTGATTTTCTGGGGAAACCTGCAGAGAAAATTACAATTGGCAATCGCATGATCGCAGAGTGCTTGGCAACCAGTTGTAAGTGCGAACAGGTTGCCAAGCTCCCAAATCCCATTTACATGACTGCAGGGGAGGCCATAATGTTTTATGGCAGCTAAAAGGGCTTTACGAGCCATAAAGCATCTTTTTCAAGGCTATTGTAACTTTGAACAGTTTTTAAATAAATAGTCATAAGTCGAGGACTACCTGTAGTTTCCAAGTGGTCTTCAAATGCAGGTAGTATACATTGCAACAGTCCAAACAAGAGGTAACCAATGCATGAGTGACTAAGTAGTGCCTTCTACTCAGAAAAGTCCAGAACTTAAGAGGGAATCACTCTGGAGTCAGATGGTTTCCTAAACCAAAATCACTCAATTTGGGATCTTGTCTAGCTTTATTCTGTGCATCCAGATCCTATAAACTTCTGACAATCAGGACAAGACTGCCTCATCTGTTTGACTAGGGGTGAAAATATAAAATTGGGTTACATCAGCATATTGATAACTGATCTCATATCAATAAATCAATCTCTAACATCCTTGTGTGCATGTTAAGTAGAAGTTGGGAAAACATCACTGAAATACCATAAGCCAGAAGTCTCAGCTCAAGTTCACCCCTTTACACCAACTGGAACCAGACCATCACTGCAATATAGTGCCTATCACTCCATGACCTCTGTCCAGGAAGGTACCAAAAACCAGCTAACTATAATTATATTGGGATCTGTATTACTTGGAATGTATTACTTGGAACGGAAAATAAAATTCGCATGCAAAGTTTTACAGAACAGTAAGGCAGATAGATTTTTTTAACCTGGAATTAAATAAAAAAAATATGCAAACTAACTTACCTCTGTTGTCTCTAGCAGGAGCTTCAATTTTAGAAGGAGCCACAGTCCTTCGATTCTAGAGAAAGGACAGACATTCTGTAATTTATTATCCACATCCAAACAAACTTGTTGGGAGATTTGCAGCCCTTCAGCAGGTAAAAGGAATAGCAAGTCAGCAAAACTTATAAATTTTGGGAAGTCCCTAAAGTATTCTCATAACCATCTACAAAAGAAGCTCTACGCTTCAGACAAATGCGTAACAGAATTCTCAACAACTTGTTAAGAACCCTAACGCGTAACAGAATTGCGAGATTGAATGTCAGTAAACGTAAAAATGAAGTATTTCCTAACTATAATCTCTTTCAGGGAGATGGGCAGTTCAGAAAAGTGAAAATTAAATAAACTATCCCATCCCAAATGTATCATATAATTACATGGGGATGACAACCAAATTATCAACACAATAATGAAGACTGTAGAGGTGAAATTCCATGTAAAAGTTATTAAAAATTAAAGACAAAATATACAGGTGAAACTCAAAAAATTAGAGTATCGTGCAAAAGTTCATTTATTTCAGTAATGCAACTTAAAAGGGGAAACTAATATATGAGATAGACTCATTACATGCAAAGCAAGATAGTTCAAGCCATGATTTGTCATAATTGTGATGATTATGGCGTACAGCTCATGAAAACCCCAAATCCACAATCTCAGAAAATTAGAATATTACATACAATCAATAAAACAAAGAGTGTACACAGAACAATATCGGACCTCTGAAAAGTATAAGCATGCATATGTACTCAGTACTTGGTTTGGGCTCCTTTTGCAGCAATTACTGCCTCAATGCGGCGTGGCATGGAAGCTATCAGCCTGTGGCACTGCTGAGGTGTTATGGAAGACCAGGATGCTTCAATAGCGGCCTTCAGCTCTTCTGCATTGTTCGGTCTCATGTCTCTCATCTTTCTCTTGGCAATGCCCCATAGATTCTCTATGGGGTTCAGGTCAGGTGAGTTTGCTGGCCGATCAAGCACAGTAATCCCACGGTCATTGAACCAGGTTTTGGTGCTTTTGGCAGTGTGGGAAGGTGCCAGGTCCTGCTGGAAAATGAAGTCAGCATCCCCATAAAGCTCGTCCATGGAAGGAAGCATGAAGTGCTCCAAAATCTCCTGGTAGACGGCTGCATTGACCCTGGACTTAATGAAGCACAGTGGACCAACACCAGCAGATGACATGGCTCCCCAAATCAACATAGACTGTGGAAACTTCACACTGGACTTCAAGCATCTTGCAGTGTGTGCCTCTCCATTCTTCCTCCAGACTCTGGGTCCTTGGTTTCCAAATGAGATGCAAAAGTTGCTCTCATCAGAAAAGAGGACTTTGGACCACTGAGCAACAGACCAGGTCTGTTTTTCTTTAGCCCAGGTAAGACGCTTCTGACTTTGTTTGTTGTTCAGGAGCGGCTTGACAAGAGGAATACCACATTTGAAGCCCATGTCCAGGATCCGTCTGTGTGTGGTGGCTCTCAATGCACTGACTCCAGCCTCAGTCCACTCCTTGTGAAAGTCCCCAACACTTTTCAATGGCCTTTTCCTGACAATCCTCTCCAGGCTGCGGTCATCCCTGCTGCTTGTGCACCTTTTTCTTCCACACTTTTCCCTTCCACATAACTTTCTATTAATGTGCTTTGATACAGCACTTTGGGAACATCCAACTTCTTTTGCAATTACCTTTTGAGGGTTTCCCTCCTTATGGAGGGTGTCAATGATGGTTTTCTGCACAACTGTCAGGTCAGCAGTCTTCCCCGTGATTGTGATTCCCCGTGATTGTGATTCCTACTGAACCAGACTGAGAGACCATTTAAAGGCTTTGCAGGTGTTATGGCTTAATTAGCTGATTAGAGTGGGACACTTTGAGCCTAGAATATTGCACCTTTTCACAATATTCTAATTTTCTGAGATTGTGGATTTGGGGTTTTCATGAGCTGTATGCCATAATCATCACAATTATGACAAATCATGGCTTCAACTATCTTGCTTTGCATTTAATGAGTCTATCTCATATATTAGTTTCCCCTTTTAAGTTGCATTACTGAAATAAATGAACTTTTGCACAATATTCTAATTTTTCGAGTTTCACCTGTATAACTTGCAAATTATTTTGGGTTCATGTATGTATGATGCAGCTGTATTTGGAATACCAGCACAATACAAGAGGTCAATACGGATTTAATATGAAAGCTCAATTAATTTTATATTAAATGCAAATAGGACAAGATATTAATGAGTATTTATCATTTTATACCTGTAAATAGCAATCACAAAGGAGTTCAACATTATAGGATTATTATTTTAGAGACATTTATTTGTTATACTTTTAATGTTTTAATGCTATAGAAGCTGCCCAGAGTTGTTGTTACAAATGGGTAGCAAATAAAATTCAATCAATAATAGGAGAGTTTAATTCTTGCCCTGCACTTGACCAGGGAAATATATATCTCTCTCTCTTCCCTACCAAAGAGAAGATGAAAAATCTACTCTTCATATCAATGAATTCATTAGCTGATAAGGTTATTTTTATTTAATAATATTTAATTTAGCCTTACAATTTGCTATGAACACATTGACACTACAATCCATATCAAAGTTACTTCCTGTTGTTCAACTTTTTACATAAAGAGTACTGCTACTATCTTCTGTAAGACTGGAATGATTTCAATATAGATGAACTTTTGACGTAAAATATCCCGGACAGCTTGATCATATTTTTCCACTTAGTAATTTGTTATAAAGCATAGTTGGTGAGCTTCCAGATGAGGTTCTATGGTGGACTAGATGTCTCTGAAGTAGCAAAGACAGCACTACAAAGTGAACAGCAGCCATAGCTAACAAAGGTTTTTTTCTGACTGTGAGATCACCCACCTGCATCCCAAATTGCAGTTTCTTGTGAGATTGTGGGATGGAAGTCTTACGGTCGTCTCATGAGTAGAGCGTTGGGGGGATGAGGGAGAAATGGCACACTTACATACACACTGCACTTGCACATACAATGCTAAAGGACATTAAGTTTGACCAAAGCCTCACTTTCTTAATCACTTTTGGATATGATCAATTTACAGTTGAAAAGAGGTCTTTGAAAACAGCCGGACAAAGAAAATAGTCTCTCGGAGAGCCAGCCTTTCTTCCAAATTACATAAAGTAAAACAAAGAGGAAATACTTTTAGAAAACATTAAAACAACAGCAAAGAGCTTAATAAGATTATGACTCTTTAAGAAAGTTATAGACAGTTAAACAGGACTGTATAAATTTGAAAGAGTAGTATTTTGATGAAAGTACTTTAGTACTGTTTGGAATTAATTAAATAAACAGGCCAGATCTTCCTCTGAATGCTGATTTTTAAAAAAAAAACATCAAAGGGAAAAGATAATTGATGGAATTTATAAAGCAAGGACACCAATGTAACATGAGATGGGCTGTGTTATTAAAACTATGGAAAGACTGGACTAAAGTTTTAAGAACAAAGAGAAGGCTAAAGGGTGGGGGAGAGACAGAAGTCTGCCTTTTACTTTCATCTTTGTAACAGACTTACTTTTAGTTTTGGATTATAAATAAGAGAATGGCAACCGCCAAAAAAGTTACAAAACATGGTAAGGGAAGGAGAAGATTGTTGCAGCAACTGTCAGAAAAGGGAATTATCCCAGAAATATTACAAAAATACTAAAAATGAGCAAGAATGTAAGATAGGTCTGTAAAGATGAAATAAATTATAAAAAAATCCTAAAGAATCTATAGTGGGAAAACAGCTGGTTGTAATGACTGACATTCACATTATGTTATGATCTAAAAGAAAATTTTAATAAAATAATGTATTGTTGCTATACAACTTCAGAAAAATTATCTGAAATACAAAAAGGTACTTCAGACTTCCGGTCTTGCGCAGTAGCGCAGCAGCCAAGGGATTTCGGGGCTCCGTGCCCTTTGGCTGAATTTCTTCCTGTTAGGGGACTCTAAATGAGCCAGAAGCCGCCCTGAAGAGGCAGCAAAGAAGGAAGTCCCGCAGACCACAGAGACAGCGGTCGATCCGATCGGTCCAGGAGAAGCCTTCCAGAAACCAAAAGGAGAAAGGCTAGCCTAACTTCAGAGTCTAGCCCAAGAAAAACACTATTTTAAGTTGATTGTGAACAGTACGTTTGAATCTGGGTAAGATCATCGATTTTCTCTATCCTACTTATTAACTTTCTTGGGGGGGGGGGAAATTCCCAAGAAGCAAAAAACCTCCGAACATGAAAATAACTTTCAAGAGGAGACATATGAGATGCTGCAACTAATTCAAACAACAATGACTTCAAACCACAAATAAATCCAAAATAACTTAGAAAACATAAACCAATTCATCTCCAATTTAACTTTACAACAAAAAAATTCCAGGAAATAACAAGAGAGAAGGAGCAGATAAAACAGATAACTGAACACAAATTCGAAGATACTCAAAAGATGGAACTTAACACAACAAAGAAGTATGATTTAACCCAAGTGGAAAATTTTTTACAAGAAATATTGATTTTGGAAAAGGCAACTTATACTTTAAGACCAGAAGACAAGTCCAGTTAAAGAAATCTTATTTCATTGTCTTTAACATTTATTTTTAAAAAATCAGAACATTGTTAAATTTTCAATTCTAAAACATCATAAACCAATAGACACAATGAAGAACAGTGACTTCAACTAAATAAATATTATATACATTACCAACCTTCACAATTTTATTTACTTTTGCTGAAGGTGTGGGAGGTGGAGGAGTCTCTGGGCTAGGATCATCTTCTTCAGGAGCTAGGTCTGGGTTAAGCGAAAATATACTCTCCAAATCAATCTTTTAAAAGAAAAAATATTTTAAAATAAATATATTGAAATATTTACTTGCCTTTTCTCAACAAACAAATCTTATATAATATTACTACCAAAATTAAAGTTTGTTTTATTTTGGTTCAATCATAAGGCATAAAGGTCTTCATTTTTTCTAAAACAGCAGAACCTTACAAATTAGGGCAAAATGCATTGCTGACATTCATTACTGACATAGAAAAGTGCTCTTTTGCTCAATTCTGAGCAAAAATTCAATTCTGAATTTTTTTCTGAATTCTGAATTTTAGACTGCTGTCTTCTGCCACACTTTTTTTAAAAAAATATTTTATTGATTTTCCAGTTTTGCATATAAGTATTTAGAAGGTAATGTGGTAATTGGGTTAAACAATAGTTCAATAATACAATCTTTGGTAAGTATCTCAGGTTACAACATCAAATATTTCTTCTCTGTTTCCCTTAACATTTGCTATTTCATATTTAAGCTAACAAATTTCTAATTGTATCAAAACTTAGTATAAACTTCATTATCGCAGTAATGCATTTTTTTTGCTAATACATATCTTGATAAATCTCGATAAACAATCATTGTCCCGTTATTAAACTTTACCTAATTTTTTAAATTATATATTTCCAGTTTGATCTTTAATATCTGCAGTATTTAGCTTTCAGGTGACCCAAATTTCCTTTATCTCATTTCATGAAAATTATAATATCTAAAATACACATATTAGTTACTTAACTATATTCTTATTCTATTCCATAAACATTTGCTACTTCCCATCCTAATACATCACCACCTTGATCATATTCTCTGGGCTAGTCAATAATTCAAACCTATTTTCTAATAGTTAGTTTACATGAGACTTGTACAACTAAATCTTCAATATTAAGCAGATTAATCCCTTATTTTTGCTATTTTCCAACTATTTTAAATCTAATAATCAAATTTCCCTTTATCTCAAAATCTCCCTTTTGCTTACTAGCTAACAAATTAAGGTCCACTGTAATAAATCAAAAGGCCCCAGTTTTTCAACCTAATTCTAGCTTTCTTCTTATGCCAACCAGGCTTCCATACCAGTGTTTTTAAATCATCAAATATATCTCCCTTCATTCTTGTATGTATTATTTGAGTTAAGGGAGACCATCTCATTGCCAATTTTCTGAAAAAGCTGGCCCATTTACATTCTTGATCAGCATAGTCTCATCAGAGATATAACATTGCCTGATATAACTCTTAACTTTTCTATTTTACTTTTTATTTAGTTGATATAGTGCCTTTCTACTCAAACAAATTACTATTTATCTTGATAATACAGGGGACTATATTTCTTCCCAACAGGTTCCAGGTCTTTTTCCTTGAATAAAGTAAATAACATTTCAGATAATCAAAAAAGAAACATGCTAATGTGGTAAATGGTTTTCAACTTACAGCCGTTCATTTAGTGACCGTTCAAAGTTACAATGGCACTGAAAAGTGTGACTTATGAATATTTTCAAAACTTATGACCACTGCAGCATCTCCATGGACAGGTGATCAAAATTCAGGCACTTGGCAACTGACTCTTATTTATGACTGTTGCAATGTCCTGTCCTTTGCTACTTTCTGGCAAGTAAAGGCAAAGTTGCTTAGCAACAGAAATAAAAGGATTGGGTCAAGCTATTTCTTGCAAATTCAACTGGTGATGAAATTTTAATTAATTCTTCCATGAGACTGATTTTTAAAAAGCATACATAATACCACTGAACCATACTGTTACAGTTTTCATGGAATGCAATTCATATTACATAACTTTAATACATCTACAAAGTGATACTGTATTTGTTTGAAAAAATTCATTTTTCATAACATTTAGATGGTTACAAAGACATACCTCTTTTCCTTTAGTATCACCATTTTCAATCCATTCTACAGTAACACTTTCATTATCCTCATTTAGAGATGTTACCATAGCTTCATGTATTCGACCTGGAAGGAAAGCATATTAAGTTTTAAAATATGATCAAATGATCCTTAAAAAGAGTCACAACATATTGCAATACAATGGTTCTTAATACCCAGGCTATTTTCTCTGACAAACGATAGAAGGTTGTGAAAGATTCATTCTTCAGCCAACTGAAGAAACCAAGCTGACCTTTAATTGCCATTATGCTCTATCTGGGAGACTTTTTCTCCCTAAACAGATATTAGAAAATAAAGTATCATTATATAGCATAACTACCACTCTCGTAATTACTCCACCTTCCATATATTTTCCCTGAAAATATTTTCTCTTTTGAATCCTTGTTCTTTTCTGAACTTGGGCTGTTTGCACACAGACATTTCATTACCTGACTAGACAACATCTTCAGTGTTAGTGACTGTGGGGTTTGCACCTTGTTTATATACAATAGCTTGCCCTGCCAATGTTGGTGGGTGTGGTTTTCTCCTTTGTAGTTCCTTGACTAGGGTAGTTTTCTGTTTGAATAGTTTGTGTGCTTTTCTGGCTGTAGGCTGCTAGAGAGCATGGGTTCTGGACTTCTTGTTTCCTTCTTAGCTTTTTATGGTCCTCTTTGAATAATGTATAAAGTACTTATCTCTATGTGTCTATGGGTAGCTGACCTGTCTGAATGCCAAGGTTCTAGGAATTCCGTAGCATTCTTGGATTTAGCTTAATCTAGGATGCTCACCGTTTCCCAGTTGAAATAATGGTTAATATCCATGGGGTATGAGATTACAGAGTTTTCATCAAGTCTTCTGACTGCTGGTTGGTGTTCATCAATGAGCCCTGCTAGGAAGAATGCTTCCAGTGAGCTGATGAACTGACACCCATGATTTGTGGGAGACATTGCAGTCAAAAGCAGCTGGATGTGGAATCCAGACTATCAATAATTCTCTCAGAATTAAAGTTCTTGAGATCACCTTTCTGTATTCCAGTCAATTGGAAGTGTTTTTGTGACTCAACAGCAGAAACTGGTATTTTTGCAGTCACTTGTGATCACTTGGGAGTTGTGGGGTTTCATCATACTGAGCCATTAATGTACCCATTTTAAAATTCAACCAAGTCCCATCTTTTTAATCACCTTGCGTTTTAATTTTCTTTTGACTTCAAGATTTAAAAGCCTTCAAAACTGCAAGTTCACTGAATGAGTCCCTCTTTAATCCACTTAAAAAGAAAGAAAAATATGTGTTTCCAGCTTGGTAAGCTTTTATTTCTTGTATTATACAGCAGAACGATTATAGTGTTGTTTCTTGAAAGTTTTTAAAAAACTAAGAATTTGGATGAAATTTATTTAAAGATATGGAAATTAACAAAACTATCCTCTCCTACAGGAAATAATTTGTTTATAAGCTACTGATAAGAAGGCTTTGAAATATATTATGTTTTAATATATGGAGCTGGAATACTATTTAAAAATCAACAGAGATACACAAATAAGATAACAAAAGAGCAATGTAGATTACTTATTTAAATTAGAATATGAGATTCAATATGTACTTTATGTATGGGATTTAAAGACTTCTGGGAAGAAAAAAGCAACATTGATTTGATTATAGTTAAATAATAGATTGCAAACTCTGATGCTGTTTAGACATTTTGATTGGATAGTTTTGTTTTTGGATGTAATGGTTGGTTTGCAATATATATCATTTCTCCTGATGTGTGTATGTGTGTGTATGTATTCCTTTTTTATATATGTACATACATACATATCCATATCTATCTATGTATCTATGTATCTATGTATTATCTATCTATCTATCTATCTATCTATCTATCTATCTATCTATCTATCTATCTATCTTCCTTCCTTGATAAGATTAAAAATACGAAACCCAGGCATATTAAAATTAACAAACTAAGCGAACACTGGGATGGAATAAGAAAAACTAAAACAGTTTTTATTGTTAAGATCAAGCTTTCATTGGCTAACTGCCAACGTCATCAGGATGGAAACGCTGGTGTGGGGAGATCGTGTTTCTACTGTTGGTGTATGCACTCCGCTCATGGAGCGCGTCACCGGTCTGTTTGTTGAGGCCGGCTGTATTCCTTTGAGTTGTTGCACATCCAATTTTGGGGGATGTAGTTGTCTCTGGGTGTCTGTTGTCAAAAGTAAATTGCTGACAGTTCTGTGTGTTATAGCCATAGCTCTAGTCATTGCCCATGTTCTTATACCAGAGGTTCTAAATAGTTGTTTCTCTTCTTCCCTGTGTTCTACAATGCAGGGTGGTGGTATGTTTGTGCGATCTTGATTTTGATACAATGAGGCGCTCTGTAAGTGCTTGCGCTGTTTGCCTCAATATCGTGCACGTCGTTCCTCTTCCCAATTCCTTAGTGCCTGGTATGCAGGGGGGAGGTCTATGTGCCAGTTGATAGAGGAGTGGTTTGAAAACCAAGCTTCCTTAAACAAGCGGCCGCCTTTAGTGTTGTCATTGGCAATTGCCTCAGTCCCTCTTAAAGACGTGGTTATGTGTAGCCATGTGTGCCCACACCTGTGAATGGTGTTCTTGTCTTCTAATAGCGAGCTTGTGTTTGTGCACTCTAGTCCTCAGTCGTTTTGCCATCTCCCCAATGTAATTGCAATTGCAATTCTGGCATGACATCTTGTACACAACCGAGGATTTTTCTTCATTGGGGAGTGGATCTTTAGGGTGCATGACACAAGCTCGTAAAGTCCGATCAGGTCTGTGGGCAACACCAACCTTGTGAGGGGCTAGTATGCGCGCTGTAGCCTCGGATACACTGTGGATATAAGGCAGTGTTATTTATGATGTTAAGGCGTTTTCACATTGATGGCGGGTAGGTTCACCTGGCCTGCTGTATTGTTTAATGAAGTTAGGTGGATACCCGTTGTTTCTGTAGACACGCATCTTTCTTCCCTTTTTGCCTTATTCGTGCTGCAATGCGTGTCTATACATCTAAAGAGGGTCCTAATACAGCTGGCCTTATGGGTTGTGGGGTGCTTACTTTCGTAATGAAGTATCCTGTCCGTATGGGTGGATTTACGGTAGACCGATGTGTGTAACGAGCCATCAGGTTGACGTCTAAACAACACATCTAAAAAGACCAAAGCCCTATTGGTCTCTTCTTCCGCAGTGAAGTGGATATCAGGATAGATGGAATTGAGCTTCCTCATCAGCCTGTCCTTGTCCTGCCTTTTGACGATCACGAAGGTGTCGTCCACGTATCTCACCCAAAACTTGGGGCAATACGTGGACAGGACTCCCTCTGCAATGACACCAGAGATGGGGGACCCCATGGGGGTACCTTTCACCTGTACAGTGCCTTGAAATGTCATATGCATACATACATACATACATACATACATACATATATGTATGTATATATATATGGAATTAGCTCTGGTAATGCTTAGTAATTTTGATTTTTTGTAATGTTTAATTCTTAATTAGAATTAGATTTTCATTATTAAAGAGAGGTATTTGGATTTGATTTTAAATAGAAAATGGGGCTATATATTTATGTTAGGTATTTTTGATAACTTATTGGATTTTTGTTGATTAGTAAGGCAAGTTAAAGATTAGGCATGAGTTTATAAAAAATGGGTGAGGTGTGTAATGAAGATGTATTTGGCTGGTGGTGGTTGTCAGCATTTTTGTGTGATTGGGGTCATGGTTTCAGTTCACATTGTTTCAGTTATTCCTTGAGGTTATATATGGTATGCTGATATTTGTTAATGGCTAATCCATGCCATTAGCTAATTAGCTTGAACATCAAGGGCAACTCTGTGTTAACAATATAAAGTAAAAGAGAATAATACTGTATAAATTGTCAAGGAATCAGTTTGAGGTTTTTCATCATTAACACAAATTGCACTTCAGGAACTGGCATCTTTGAAATCGCAAACTAAACATTGGCTAAGTATATAATTTCCTTGTCCTTACGTTGGCTTTTGGTATTAAAATCTATAAGAATATTTTTGCAATAGTGTATAAGCCAATAAAGCTTATACACTATTCCTCATATATTGTGCTAAGTATAAGAGAGAATAAGATTGAACATGCTTCAACACGTTAAAAAAAGTTACAGAATGCATGGAAGAATGCATGGAAGAATGAACACAACACCACTTTAAAATATCCAAAATTTTATTTTTAGACATGGCAGATTTAGTGAGTCAACTCATTAAAGCAGACAGATCTTTTTTCTGAATCACACGGATGCTTTAAAATTGCAGCTGTCAAACAATCCTAATACTGATTCTTGGAAAAAAATATGAGAGAATAATTTCCACCACCATTCAATTTAAAAAAACATGCTTGCTTGCTTCTTGAATGATAGGGATTGCTTGCCATCAGTAATTAATCAGGAACATTTACAAATCTATTAAAGTACATAAAAGAAACTGATATTTAAAAATAAAAGTATTTTTCCTTCAAAACTACTAAAAAAGTAAAAATATATATTTACATAAACATACACATACACATTCAGTATTTGGAACATTTGGCCAGACAGTAAAATTGGTTCTTTGATGATTTTAACAACTGCAGACTTTTTTTTCATGAACATTAATATAATTAAATTGTTTTACCCCATGGAATGGCTAACAAACATTCAATATTTATCTCTATAGGATTTACACTTAGCAAGAAAACACTATTAAGAACCATGATTCTTCCAAAGGAAGTGTTTGTACTTTCTTTTATTTCAGACACTAAGCAATCATACCTAATCATTTTCTAAATGACCCAATACACAAAGCTGAAACAGACAATCAAGCTCTGCTTTCCCATTTATCACATAAACAGCTGTTTTTCTTTGGGGAATTTTCTGTCCTTTGTACATGTTTACAGATTTATCTGGAGAAGTGTAAGGAAGCCAGGCTCATTTCCTCAGTTTGAATCTATTTCTTTGTTTCTCTGATACACTCATTCAAAATAACTACTGAAGACAAAACATATTTTTCTCTTGGTGAATGAACTTAGTTCAGTTGCTAAAGTCTAGCCAGAAATTTTAAGTTATGCCACTAACATAACCACAGAAGCTAGAACACTACGTTAAAACTGGGTGAAGTGACCTATTCTGAAATTCAAATAAGCATATGTAACAGAAAAGACAAATACCAATAAAATTTTAAAGTTGATTATTTTAGAATAACTGGCATTTTTGCCATAAGAATTAAGTAGTATGTTCTGTTGTCAGGAAAGCTAAGTATCCTATGTGAACTCTGTTATACAGGGGTCCCCAAACCTCAGGCCAAGGCCTACTTCTGGGCATTGAGCCATTTGGAACCAGGCCACGGAAGTAGTGGGAAAGTGGTGGTGTGCGCATCCCCACTTGCACAAACAGCAGGCAAGCCCAAAGCTCTAAAGGTTGGGGAACTCTGCTGCAATAGAATATTATTTTATTACAGTTTTTAGTATATACATATTAAGAACATAACTATTCATAAAGGTAAAAGGTAAAGGTTCCCCAGCAGATGCGTGCTAGTCGTTTCCGACTCTAGGGGCCGGTGCTCATCTCCGTTTCAAAGCCAAAGAGCCAGCGCTTGTCCGAGGACATCTCCGTGGTCATGTGGCCGGCATGACTAGACGCCAAAGGCGCAAGGAACGCTGTTACCTTCCCACCGGAGTGGTCCCTATTTTTCTACTTGCATTTTTACATGCTTTCGAACTGCTAGGTTGGCAGAAGCTGGGACAAGTAACAGGCGCTCACTCTGTTACGCGGCACTCAGGATTCGACCCGCCAAACTGCCGACCTTCTGATCGACAAGCTCAGCGTCCTAACCCACTGAGCCACCGCGTCCCTATTCATAAAAGACATTAAATAAAAGTTTAAAAGAATAACTTCCAGAACTTTCAAAATCAAGGTGGTTTATGGCGACTGCCCTATCACAAATTGAGAATTTCTTCTCCCAGTATCAACAATGCCTTTTCAGTTTAAAATTATCAGTTTCAAAAATGGACACATTAGACAGGAGAGGAACACCAATATTTTTGGCCCTCAACAATCCACACAGTGTAAGGAACTGAAAGAGATTCCATCACTTTGGATACATTTATCGTTTATACAGAGGAATTCAATGGAATTGATCACAAATGTAGAAATTAATATTTCTACATGGAAATGAATCTCAAACATCTAGGTCAGACATGTCAAACACAAGGCCCGGGGGCCAGATCTGGCCCGCGAAGTGGTTTCATGCGGCCCGCGAAGCCATCCTGGAAACAGTGAGGGAACGGCCCCCACTGCCTTGGCCCTGGCCCAGAGACCCTCCTCCTGCCAGAGACCCTCATATCTGTCCCACTCCTGCCCAGGCCCCCATAGGCAACCTTGATGCGAACGTTGTAAAGCTGGCCACGCCCACCCAGTAGGCCATACGCACTCTAGCCACACCCACCCAGTAGGCCATGCCCACCCTGGCCATACCCACCCGGCCCCCCGAGGGCAACCGCAATGCTGATGTGGCCCTCAATGAAATTGAGTTTGACACCCCTGATCTAGGTAATTGAAGCAAAACCAGAAAAGCAGCACATCACCAGTATAGATCAGGACTATGACAATTTTCCACGGCCAACTCACAATAGCCAACTTGTCATGGCCAAGTCACCACAGCCAACTCACCATGGCCAACTCACTATGGGATAACTCTCCAAGGCCAACTCACCACAGGACAACTTGTTGAGGGATGAAGTTACACTAATATCAAAGAAATTATGGGAAAGGATGCAAAAGGAAGAACAGAATGAAATGTAATGTAAATGGTACAAATTTAAATAATTTTTAATTTATTTTAAATAATTAAATAGAATAGTTAAATTGTTCTGCAGTGAGTTGTCCCACCGCAAGTTGGACATGGCGAGTTGTCCCATGGCAAATTGGATGTGGCGGGTTGGCTGTAGCGAGTTGCCCATGGCAACTTTGCCATGGCGAGTTGGCCACACTGAGTTGGCTGTAGCAAGTTGTCCCATTCGCAGTGTAGATCTGCCATTTGTAGGCACCTCAGGGATGCCAAGACAAACTTCTTTTAGATCAGATTTTCATTAAAATATGTTGATGATCATGCTTTTGTGTTGTTCTTTGGTAGGCAGAAGAATTTCTAAGAAATTATCAAACTAGGAAGTAACTTTTCATTGAGACTATCTCACAAAAGTCTATGTGAGAAAAGGGAAAAACTCCATCAAGTCTACCTTGATTCCTGATGACAACATGGATAGACCCATTTAGTGTTCTTGGCAGCAATAACGAAGTAGATTGCCAGTACCTTCCTTATAGGATCAGTTTTTTCATCTTCTCAATCTAGTCCATGGATTTCTTTATAATCCCTGTAAAGGCTGAAGTTGGCAAGGTAGGAACCAATTTTCAGGCCAGACAGAATAATTATGGAAACATTGACTAGATGTCTCTAACCCTCAAGTCTGGGGAAAAAGTAACCAAAAGTTTGATAGCCCAAAACTTCAGCAAGAAAAAACACCGGAAAACACACACACACACACACACACACACACACACACAAACACAGAGAGCTTAGTTTCTATAATAGGGCAAATTCTCTGTGCATTTATTACTACTTTTAAAAAACATTGTACCAACTATACAACTGCATTACTATTATATAAAATAAAGTTATACAATGAAATTTTTTTTTAAAATACCTAACAGAGATCAAAACAGGTGGGGGGAAGACTACCCCCATAGAAAATAAAAATAAGAAAACCAACTATCCAACACTAAGATTTCATAAAACCCTAACGTAAATTATTTCTTTTAAATGCATACTTTTAAAAAGAGAAAAATACATCAACCTATTAAATAGATATAAATTTATCCAATTTCATACTAAGATTCAACTTTAAAAAAACAAATCTAGACTATCTTGTCTGGTCATGTTTTTGGTTCAGTATAAATTAATAAGACAACCTTTAGAGCCCAAGACACAAGCATTTTTCCATGAATACACAACCATATTTTTTGTAACCTCGATTTTCTATCCAGTTACTGCTCACAACTGAATTGTGATCAAAAATATTCAGTAGCAAACAAGCTCTAAAGTGAGGCTTAAATTCATATAGCATAAAAGAATTAAACCAAGACCAATCAATCCTTATTTCTGTTAATATCATTAATATATTATGATACTATTATACCACCATTAATATATTATTGCATGAAATAAAAACAATAATTTATGTTAATACTTCTTTCTATAAATATAAATAAATTCAAATAGATAAAACATCCTCTGATAAATATCTTCACCACTATCTTTTATTGGACGTATACCACTCAATATAGCCATAAGGCTAAAAAATAATTCAGTTGTTCTAGAAGGGTCAAAAATGGTGACAAACCCCTAGAAAAATGTTACAGAAAAAAACCAACTTTTTTCTCTTATGAAACAGAAATATAGCGCTTCAATAGGTTCATCCATTAAGAACTACTAGACAGAGTAGCTTAGTTCTTTCATTTTATGCAAAAAGTGCCAAATAAAAATTAAGAAAATGGATTTTAAACTATAAACAGTAGTATTCTATTTCAGTAAATGTACAACTACTTAAACAATGGTGTTCATACTTTCTTCATAAATGAGTTACATCATCCTGGGATAAAATATCAAGTAGGACACCCTCCACTGCCAATACTATTCCCCATCCTTATAAATGACCTAGAGTTGGGGTGTCAAACTCGCAATGTCAATAAAATTGCTTATTAAATTTGCAGAGTTAAATTTGAAAGTTATGGCTTGTTGACAATGTATAAAAGAAAACCCTGGTGTACTAGTGGTGCACATTAAGCAAATCACTGCATCGAGATCAAAGAAAGTAATAAATACCACAATACTTTGTACAGGTTAGACCCATGTGTCTAAATCTTAGCAACTTTAAGATGTAAGACTAGTATGCTTAGAGTCTTAGACCAGGGCTTTTCAACCAGTGGTACAGGTACCACCTGTGGTACATTGGCACCTGACAGGTAGTACGCGACCATCCTAGAAAAGTGGTAGCGAGGGATGGGAATGAGCTGAACCGGTGGCAGCACTGCACAAGCCTGAGCGAGAGATGGCTGAAGCTTCAGGGCTGTCAGGACTCAATGGAAGCGCCAGGATCAGCGCCAGGCTCCAGCTGGAGCTCGGCGCTGATCCTGGCACTTTTGGTGAGTGCAGAAGAAGCACCGATCAGCTGGAATGTTGCAGCATCTCCAGGGTCTTGTGATTTACATTCAGATGCTCGGCAACTGATTCATATCTATGACGGTCACAGTGTCCCAGGGTCAGGTGAAGTGACCAAAACCTGCTGCAACCACCCAAGAGGGGGGGGAATAAAAACCAAACACCCCCCCACCCCACCCCCACTGCCAATCCTCAACAGAAATGCTCACAACAATGAAAACCTCGGACAGGTGGAAGAGCGCCGCTGGGCAGGCAGGCATGTGTCTTGCTTGGCTGTGGCTTGGGGGGCACTTTTTTCAGTGCCATTGTAACTTCAGTCACTAAGCGAACTGTTGTAAGTCGAGGGCTACCTGTACTTCATCACTTTTTTTCCTTATGGGGGGGTCATCCAGTTTTTGATACCTTGCTAGGCGACTCGTGGTACTCGGATGTTGCCATATCCTAAAAGTGGTACAATGGGTGAAAAGGTTGAAAAGCCCTGTCTTAGACTATGCTTGAAGAATTGATTAAAATAAGACGTATTAAAAAGTGAAGACTATAGTAGTACACATTAAAAAGTATTTTAACTGAATATTTTAATTTACCTTTGAGTCTTTTTCTAAACAAGTTTTTGCAAAATTTTAAATATATAAATGGACACAGAAAAGCTGGAAATGTTTGTAAGAACGGTGTTGGTTGACTAAACATACCTAACCTGCCAAAGAGAAGACTAAGAAAGGATACAGTAGCTATCCACAAATATCTAAAAGGCTGTCACAAAAAACAAGATCAGGGGTGTCAAACTGCCGGCCCGCAGACTGGATGCATCATAGCAAAATCGCACTCACCCCATTGCCGGCAATGGCAAAAAAATCAGGATAAATCGTGACACGTCACATGATGTTGCGAGTTTGACACCCCTGAACAAGATGAAGAACTGCCTCTCTACTGAAAGTGAGTGCAGGTCTAGAATCAAGAAATTGAAATTAAAAGAATTCAAGGTAAATACTAAGAGGAATTTCTCAATGGCAGTAACTGTTAAATACTGCAACTATCAGCTCAGAAAGCTTGACTGACTCACCTTCACTGGAAATTTTCAGGTGAAGGCTGGATAGCTTACTTGTAAGAGGATGATTTGGCCGATTCTTACACCGAGCAAAGAATTCTGCTAAATGACTTATACTATGTGACTTGGAAAAGATCTTAAGTTTCTACCAATACTTAGTGTGTTTGCATTTGAACAACAATTTTACAGGTCACAGAAAGCTGTAAAGTATATGGCTTTGATTAAAATAAGTATGGTAATCACTAAAACATTTCTGAGAAAAATATGACTCTTGATACCTAGCAAGTCTATTTCAGTTTTCATCCAATAATGAGGTTTCTAATGATACTTTAACACATCCAGATGCTTTTATCTAAGGAATATCTCCTTACAATATGGTCAATTCTTTCTACATTTAATTCCAAGCCTAGACTTATTATTCTGGTCACATCTTTATGAAGAAATATGGTATTTTTTTCCTTTTGGCAAGCATAAGACTTTTATAGTAATAATGAAATATTCCCCAAAGAACATTTTCAAAAATGAATGCTAAATCTGTTGCAATAGTGCCTGTGAAAAGATGCTTAAAGATCAAACCTATCTTTAGGCATTAATGTTTAAACAGAATGCTCACCATTGTTTCTAAGCTAAATATTGAAATGAGTCTAGGGCAGGGGTGTCAAACTGCTGGCCTCTGGGCCGGTCGCATCATGCAGAGGCAGCGACCACCCCAGCTTCGGCAATGTGAAAAAAGTCACAATACGTAGCAACACGTCACATGACACAGCGAGTTTGACACCCGTGATCTAGGGCATGATAATTTGTAAAAATAGTTCAAATGTCACAAACCTGAAACAAGAATACCATACATTGCAGTCAGGCTTTGCAATTTTATACTGCATTTGCTGGGAGGATTTATTATTTCTGAACTTTTTACTTGCCGAAAACCTTAACACATGCTCTGTGGGAATAAAGGAAGAGAGAATGCTAGGGATCTGGAGAGTCCCTAAATCACAGAAGAAAATTAAATAACAAATTGCTTCTATTCTCCAAAATGTCACTGTCGGATAATAAGAGGAGCTCTTTTGAAATATACCTGATGGTCCAAAGACAAAGCTGATCCAATCCCAAATGAAAATCCATAGCAAGCAATGGAGCACAGGAATCATCAGAGACTGGCAAAGAGGAACCTGTGGAAAGCAATCTAAATTTTGAGGAAATAAAGTATGTTGAAAATCTGCCAGTAATTTGAGAAATAATAGTGTGCTTTGCTTCTCTGACTTCAACTTTTTCCTTCAGTAACATATTCTAGTTTAGAGCATTTTCTAATTAATTTTCATCTTAATGGATGAAAATTTGACTGGCCATCATTTATACCTATACCTACATCTGGTTATATTATTTCATAGGCTCTGTTATTTTAGCAATTATTCAGTAGAGGCACCTAGACAGGAAAATCAGGTTTTATTATTTTGGATTTTCCTATAACTGTAGCTGAACAATCCAGCAAATCGAAGTAACTCTTAAAAGGCAGCACTTTTTCTAGGGCAAATGATCCATGAAAGGGAGCTGGAAGAGCTGAGAACCATCGTACTAATACTGGTAAGAGAACTAGAAACACTCATGAATTCTGGACATTAGGATTCTAGGATGATCTATCCAATTATGGACGCTATGTTTTAAGGGTTCAGAATACTATTAGAGAAAGAGCAAGGATGATGTTGAATAAGGAAGCTGAAAATAAGTCCTATAAGATATAGAAAGATCTTGGTTTAGTTAGCCACACAAAAAAAATCAGTTTTCAAATACACAAAATCATGCCACAAAGAAAGTCAAGACCTATTTTCTCTCATTCCAGACGCAGGACAATCAATTGATGTTACAGGATGACAGATTATGACTGGCCTACATCAGAGGTCCCCAACCATTTGGATACCAGGGACCAGGCTTTGCTTGTTTGTGCAGACTGGTTGGTGGCAATGCTGTGGCCCGGTACGGTCCTCCTTCCAATTCTAAGAGAGCTTAATAAACTTTTCTGCCATTTTGTATTGACAGGTACATTACATTTGACCTCAGAGATACAAATCATGGACTAAATAATTTACTAAATATCAAAAGATTAATCTTTCAAATGAAAGGAACTAGATGAAGAAATGGGAAACATGCACTCAGGAAAAAAACACACGCAAAGAAGGTAGTTTTTATTTACCAGTAGAAATACAATGCTTAAAGAGATTTCTATCCATTAAAGACAACTGAGAATTCTTATTTGGTTCACATCTTAGTTAATCTAACTTTTACTTCTCTGACTAAAATGTGTAATGAAATACCATTATTCTTTAGAATGCATATTTCTTCCATTTTTGCAATACAGCTTGCATTCAAAATTTGGGTGAAAAATATATGAGTATATTTGAAACTAACATTTTGAGAGTATAAATATGTTTCTCCAACTAAGTGCAAATGAAGTGTAACTGAGTCATAATCCCTGACTGCTTTGAGGGCCTTCCCAGTTCATATGTACATCCACAGAAGCAATTCAATTGGTTTTGGTACTGCAATGAATCAGCAAACACATGGCTTTGCTAAAATTCAGTGAAATTGTTCCTACAAAGCACTCCTCAATGATCTTTGCAGCCCTATTACTTAAAATTTTATAAAGAAATGCATACAATTTTGAGAGTTTTAATAGGATTCATTTCAACATAATTTTGAATCTATGTACATCTACAACTTCTACTGAAATTAACACAGCTTAAACCCAAATGTCAGTAGAGATGCAAAGCCATAATTTTGGTCCTGAACTCATGTCTCTGCATTGGCTCTTCACTCGAGGAGCAATGATACAGTATTCAGTAGAATAACAGTAGCACTGTATATAGACCTACTAGAATATTTTAAAAAATGGAAAAAGATTAGGCCAAAAGACTATCCAGTCAGATATTCTGTGCAAAAGCTATAGTGGCATTCTCTCCTATCCTCCTATTGTAGATGAGAGCTGTTTCCATAATTCCTTTTAAATAGGAAAAACTACTTCAAGAAAAGGATCAAAATCAGAGAATAAGGAGTGGAAATGAGTATTTAATTTAATCTTTTTCTCTGCCTGTCAGTTCTTTGCTATAAATAAACTTAAATTACCTGAATTCTAAATGTAAGTATTATATTTAGATGCTTTCTCAGAATCTCATCCTTTTTTATTTGATGGATGGCACGTTCATGTGGCACTGACCTATCAAGTGTGTGGTACAAAACTTAAGATCTTATTTGGTAAGCACCTTCAAGCATTTTCCTTGGTTTAAACATCAATTTCTTATACAAATGGTAACTTCACTGCATTACAAACTTTAGTCAATTTATGTCTGGAAGTATCTTAAAACAATGCAATAAGTTAAATAGGCTTAAACAATAAAAACTATTATTCAATTCTTTACCAATCTTTAATCAACATTTATACAGGTAATCCTCACCAAGCACAATGCAAATTGCCAGATGCTAAATGGCATGGTAGTTAAGAGTGATACCATGTGATATCAACTCAAGGGGTCAGTTCCCCATGCGGTCTTTAAGCAAATTATCACAAGTTACTAAGAGTGACATCACATGACTGTGATGAGTGACTTCCTTTAAGCTTCCGTTGATTTTGCCTGCCAAGTCAGCTGTGAATGTCACAATGGAAATCATGTAGCCATGGGATACTGTGACCGTTATAAATGTGAACTGATTGCCAAGGGCCCAGATTACAATCACGTGACCATGGGGATATATATGATAGCCACAACTTCAAACATCAACCGTAAGACTTGTTTTTCAGTGCCATTGTACATTATCTTCAAATAATCACTGAATAAGTGGTCAGCAAGTGAGGACTACCTGTAAACTATCATTGTTAGTGAAAAAAATCTTTTAAAATAAGTATGTGCTGTCTCTTATTACAAAGGGATATCAAAGGTCTGAATCTCACCAGCATATATATTTTACTATTTCTTAATTCCCTAAATGACTTAAAGCTGCAAGTCATAGTTATATTAGCAATGCATCCACATTGAGCTTGGCTGATGGTGAGTTCATCTATGTTAGGTGTGTCAAACTGCCTTCATGCTTAAACCACACCCACTCCATTGCCAGCACGATATGCCACAGTTTGATATCCCATCTATGTTTTCTTTGCAACAGAAAGGAAGTTGTTTGCTTCTACATTCTTTCAGGATGCTTTTTCAACTTCCCTGCTTAAAGTTAAATATTGTTGTTCCAATTCCTGCTTCATTATAGAATTAGAAGGAATGAAACCTACCGAAAGTTATATTTCTGAGCTAGCATTTATACTTTTTTCCAAACAGCAGGCAACAAGTCAACTAATTTTAAAAACAAATTCAAAAGATAAGCAGATGGCTGACAATGACCCTCCACAAAACAAGAAATATCTAAATCTAGGATTCCTTACAAAAATAAAATACTTAAAAGTATTTGATACTATAGATATTAAGCTATTTAAAGCCAGTCAGGAACTATCCAACCAAAGATACTCACAGATTTCCATTCATCCCACTTTCCACTGATGGTAGTAAGCAACTCTATAATTTTCTTTCTTATAATTAGTAGAATACAAGAATCTTTTTAAAAATTACAATGATCCCCAGACAGAAACATTTGTTAAGACATACTCATTTTTATCACCTGTGGTAAAGAACAAATTCCTTGAATCACTTTGAAAATATAACACAACCAAGAATTTTAAGCCAATTCATTTGTTTAAGCCTGATTAACTGGACAGGTTCCTCTGGCAAACTCTAACAATAAGTACCTGTAGTTAGAACTGCAGAGTAAAAAGTGTATTAAGTGCAAACAGAAATGCTGAAATAGAAAGCACAATTAATAATAGTATTTATTTCTTAGTCCTTTTAGACCAGGGGTCTTCAAACTTGGCCCTTTTGTGACTTGTGGACTTCAACTCCCAGAATTCCTCAGCCAGCATGGCTGGCTGAGGAATTCTGGGAGTTGAAGTCCACAAGTCACAAAAGGGCCAAGTTTGAAGACCCCTGTTTTAGACCAATCATGAAAACCTAATTTCTAGACATGTGATGAGCTCCTGAATTTCGCAAATATTAAGCAGTATCGGATAGGTACCCTTCTAGAACGAATTTAAAACTGACCTCATCCCAGCGTCATCAAAACTAACTAGGAACATCCAATGGCATTTCACTCATCATGGCTGAGCAAGAGATTCATTTTGCAACCCTCCACACGCAGTATCCACACTAGGCAAGTGTAATCTCACCCCAAGCTTCCCACGCCTACAAACTTCATCCGCATCGTTAGAAAGCTTTTCACACACGGTTGCCACGAGACCCAGGGCAGAAATGGAAAAATGCGGGATCGACTCAGGCCCTTCACCCTCCCCGGGGGGAGTAGTATGCAAACACGCGGGTATCCCAACGGGAGGTTAGCAATTACATTTATTTTAGCGAAATACCGCACTATGAGGCATTGTTCTCAATAGTGGGATGTCGCTCCATTTGCTTTTTTAAAAAAAAATAGAAGGAAAGCTACACGTACTCGGGCTTCAGAATACAGGCTTACACCTTGGAGAAGCCGCACGTGAGACTTGCCTGCATTCTCCTCGGGTCTCCGCACATGCTTCCCCATCGCCCGCCGAAAATACTCCTGTTGCTACCCCGAGTTTCCGCGTGGCAGCCCTTCCAACTGGCCGGCCGCGGCCTCCCTGGGCCCCGGCCACGCCCTTCCTGTGCCTCCCCAGCCCTGAGGCGGCTTCCCCTACAACTCCGCACCCCCGGAATCCTCCCCGCGGCTCCGCGCCCTCCCTTCCCCACGGCACTGCAGCAACCTCCCTCTTTCTCTGCCGTCCCCAGCGGCGACAGCGCAGCTCCGCCGCCCCGGCTGCCTCACCGCCCCATCCGCGCCGCAAGAGGCGACATAAAAATCTCCTTAACGACGGCGGCCGACGCCACAGGCCCCGACGCCGACACCGGTCCTTCTCGGGGCCCGCGCCCACTTTCGGCCCCGGCCGTCCCTGCTGCGGAGGGCGGCCGCTCCACTCAGCTTCCCCGGCGCCGCTTCCACCCATTCATCGATTTGCTATCCTCTGCCTCCACCCCTCCCCCTTCCCCGGCTCACCATCGCTGCGCTTGATCTCCACGTAGATCCCTATCTGGATCTTGCCGAAGTTGGCCGTTGCCATCGCGTCATCGAGTGAAAGGGAGGGGGGAGACACCGAAGATGAGGCGGGGGCCGCCCGGCTGAAGGAAAACGAGAAGCGGGAGGGGCGGCGGCGGCGGCGGCCACGGCAGTTTCTACGGGGAAAGGGGAGGGGGGAAAGGAAGGAAGGAAGGAGGAGGAGGAGAAAAAGGCGCCGGCCGGATACAACAGTCGCCGGGAGCCGGTGCCGCTGCGCACACAATGGAGGCGTCACGGCAGGATCGGTTGAGAGAGTGGGAGGAGCAGAGGCGGGCGGCGGGCTTTCAGAGTTTGGCGTGGGGCGCCGAGGAGGCCGCCGTCGCCGCCCGCCACCTTCCAGGCGCTTCCTCGGTGGTGCTTTCTGTTCTGACTACGGCGCCGCCGCGCTGAGCGGGGGGGGGGGGGACTCTGCTCTCCGCCTTCTGAACTCCAGCCCCTGCTTCGCTTCCTCGTCGGTAGCGTCTTATGGTTTACGAGGACGTCTATCCGACCGGGTGCATTTGGGCCTTGGGCCTTCGAACCGACTCCTGGGTTGCGGAGTTGAGGTTACTGCACTCCCCGTTTTGCAGAGGAGGCCGCGAGAGTGCGGACAGCCGGGCAGGAACCCGATAGGAAGACGGGTTCAGTTCTCGTCCTGTCCGTGGTTACCTCATGTGGGATTTTTTTAAAAAAATCCCATTTATATCCCGCCCTTCTCCGAAGACTCAGGGCGGCTTACAATCTAAAGCACAAATCAATGTGCTTAGCAATAGCCTTCATTCTATGTATATGCCTGCTTATTAGGGCTTTCGGGGTCCCCCCCCCAAGCGGCATTTTTACAAAGTCAGCTTATTGCCCCCAACAATCTGGGTCCTCATTTTACCTACATCGGAAGGATGGAAGGCTGAAGAAGCCCCTTCATTAAGGCATTTTCATCCCAACTCTTACTTGTCATTCTTCCAAAGGGTCGTATCAAGTTGAGCCTATTTATTATATTTAAAATGCTGAAACCTCACCCCACCTGCCCTCTTAATAGCATAAGCCTGTTACCTTCCCAGAAATTATGTGAGGTAGTTTGTTTTGAGACTAGTTCTGGGCTAAACCCCGTCTAGAGCCGCTGTTACAACTTTTAAATTGTGCTTGCTTGAGATGTCTGATCCCTCACATTTTCTCAAATCATTTTATCACCTCCAGACATCAATAGACTGTAGCTACTGTATTGAGTTAGACCTAGGCTTTATATGGAAAGCTGAAATGCTCCGAGGTTTTTTTTTTCCTTTTGGTTAAAATTGATTTTTTTCCCCAAAAATAAAATCCATGGGGGAATTGTCAGGATGTGCACCACACTGTCCAGGAATGTGTATTCACCCCAACACTGGCTTCCCATAAGGCTGCCACAAATGATAATGGCAACATTAGGACAAATTCCTGATGGAATTTGCTCTTTCTCAGAAAGAAAAGGGGCAGATTGATTAAAGCTCCCCCTCCCCTAATATGCTGTGTAGGTTATGCAAAAGGCTGGAAGAATTATTTTAATCTGGGGTATTGTGGAACCTTAATTTTGGAATTTAGGCACAGTACTGTATACACTGAAGTACTAGAATTAAAAAAAAGATAATTATATTAAATTCACAATCTTTCTGAGTCCATATTCTAAAATATAGCAAAAGTATAACATAGCAAGCTGAACTATATACTCATTTCTTCAGTGGATTATTTATTCTATTTATATGGCTCTTCTTATAGCAACTCTGGCCAGCAAGAACAATAAAAACATCAATATAAGAACAAACAATTTAAAAAAGCAGGAGCAAACAACAACAATTGATGATAAACTGTCAGCTGTAAGCTAATGGCACCTCACAGGCTCAATGACCTCCTGACCCTCATGCTTGAGGACAGCCAAATCTTAAGATCTTACTGAAAGGCCAGCAAGATTATGGTTAAACTAATCTCAGGTGGAATAGTGCTAAGGCACTACAGCAGAGAAGGCATACTTACTGGTTCACACTGGATGACACTCTAATCAATTTATTTTTATTTTTTTATTTTTTTATTTTTCCATCTTTGCAGTATTACAAATCTCTTTCTGATATAGCCATATACAATTCCAGAATTACTTTTAGAAATAAAAAATGGATCTGTGAAAACCATATGGATCTATATACACATTTTAAAGCAGTGCATTTAAGAGATTGAAGGGCAATAAATCTAATCCAAATTTACCTTTGATACTTATTCACTACTGCAACATACTGTATATGCAGTGTTTGCATTTCTTTCAAGGGAGAATAAGTGTGTGGTATTACAATATTTAAACATTTGGTATAACATTTGTATTCATATATGCATATATATAACACATTTATATAGTTGCCCAACTTATACAACATAGGTGACTCCTTTCTCTCTAGACTGTGGGATAGTCTCCCCCACACACTCCCCTCTAGACTGCCTCCTCACTCAGGGAAACGTTTCACAGGCCATTTGACAAAGTTAGGAGTGGGGGCATCCGGAACAGTTACTGTATACAAGCTTTTGGAATAGTTCTCAATTCTCTTCCTTCAAGATCTTTCTCACAGAACAGTTGGGTCGGAGGAGTGCAACTACTTTCTGGCTTCCTTGCTCTTCCTTCAAGGAAATTTTCTACAGGAAATTGGTGATAATGGTACTGTAAATGTAGGATAATCTATCTGGAATTGGATATGGCCAGGTTAGAGTATAGAAGGTCCTTTCACATTGGTGGGGATAGTGTAGAAGATTACCAGAATGAGCCTGATGGAGAGGTCAAATGCGTCATCAGTCTCAAGTCCCTTTGTGCCCACAAGAGATCTAAGTACAACCCACCTTGAATTCTATTGACTTATGGACAAATACAGTAGATCCATTCCTCTTGTAGATTGGCATGTGCAGAATGTGAAGACGTGATGTACACCATTTGGAAATATAAATCAAACTTTCTAACCCTATATTATGCTTTCAAAGCTTGCAGATCACTTCCCCACCACTCACAAAATCCCTTGCACATTTGAGTGTCTTTATTATATGTGTACTTTAATGTGGTGAATTTTATTTTCCATAGTTTTCTGTAAGTGTTCTATTGCTACAGCTTATGAAGGAAACAAATAAATTGAACTGAGCTGTATTATAGTGCAAAGCACAAGGGAAAATAATCCTGGCTTAATATAAAATAATTTCCAGCAATATGTGTTTAATAATCTCAATTATTACTGTATTTTCAATATTTTTGCTTTTTCAGTTAACTGTAGCCATGCAAAGTTTGCTATGTTAAGCATTCTGCTTTTAGAAACACAATAGCCTTTATGTATTTGAAAGTTCTAATTTTTTTAAAAATATATTTTATTGATTTTTTAATATAAACATCTTGATATTTGGTAAACAGTGTGTTGTCTGGGTTTATATTTACAAAGTAATCACAATTAATTTCTATATTCCAAAATCCACATTATAGCTTTGCTTGATTTTCTCTTCTTTCAATAGTATTCTCTTTGCAACCTAAATTAATACAATTCTTATTACGGTAATTTGATAAGAAACAAATATAAAGGTTTTTCTAAAATTTCTACCAATAATTCATCAATATCATGCTTCTTTTCTATCTGGTCATCTTGGTTGCCTCATCACAAATCCTGTTTACAATTCTTATTTAAATTTATTTTCCCTACAATGTTCAAAACATTTCTACTGGTTAAAATTTTCCCAGAATTAATTACCTTAAAGTATTTAAATCTGTTTTTACATCTTAAAAAGTAAGTAAGAAAAAGACACAAAAGAAAAACAGAAAAAGAAAAGACGTGAGAGAGGGAAAGAAGAAGAAAGAAAAAGAAAAAAATAATATACTACTTAAAATTAGTATACACTTATTTCCAAATTCTTTCTGTTCTTTTTACCCATAATTAAACTTATGTTTAATCTTTAAATGTTCCATTTAATAAATCCAATCATCTAATCTTTTAACTCTATTCAAAACATTTTCCCCATTTTTAGTTATCCATTGGAATTTTCTTAAAATCAATTACATTTAAATATCTAAAACATTTCCTTTATGTTAATCATCCCATACATTTTTATAGTTCTCATATTGAAAAACAAAAGAAAAAAAGATACCGTACTCTTACTTAGAGAGTTCATCCCTCTTAAACTAAAACGTTTCAATTTCTTCAGCTATATTCAAACAAGTGTTTAATTTTTAAATATTCTCTCTGATACACCTCATCATCTAATTCCTCGGTTCTCACTTTAGCCCACTTCTTTTGCCAAGCATCTCCCAAACAATATATTCCGTTGCATCAAAGAATCTTTCCATAATCTTGTAAATGTTGTGAATATAGTAGACAAATCAAACATCATGTCTTTGTAAAAAGATTTTGCCTCTTCATATTCATTGAAGATTTCTCTCATCATCCATTGACTCCCCATTTCTTGTGGTACTCCCAATGGCTCAGCAATCCATTTTGTCAAATCTTTTTCCTTATCCTCAAATATATTTTGTGATCTTAGAGTTATCTTTTCAATGTTCAATGATTCTTGTAAGTCCTTCTCCACGTGAATCTCCACTAGCTTATGTTCAGTTGTCTGCTTTACGTGATCTCTCTCATTTTTTGTATTCTGATCTTTTGATTGTTATGACGTTAAATTTAGAATACATTCATTTCAATTTTCAAATTCATTTTTAATTTCCTCATGGTTTGAGTTAATATCATTTGCATTTGTTGTAACAGAACAAACATTTCCTCCTGGCAAGTATTTATTTTTTCTTGTTATGTTCTTTCTGCAGATCTCTGATGCTCCATAATAACCAAAAGCCTTTTCTCTGCCAATCACTTTAAAGTCACAATTTAAAAAATATTTATAATCCAGGAAGGTCAATTTTTTCTAAGTTTTGTAGTTCTCAATTTGTAGATAGTCCAGCTGTTCTTTGTTTAATCAACACCTTGAAGGTCACAACAACAGGCTTCTATTTCTGGGCTGTATATTTAGGGCAGTAGTTTCATCCACAGCTAGATGTCAGCACCAGTCCATCTTTCAGTTTTTCCCCCTGTAAACTTAATTCCCTGCTTCAGTTTAGAGGAGGGTGGAACAAAGATGCTCCTCCCTCGCTTTCAGAGGATTTTTACTTCTGGGGTTTTTCTCTTTTTTTCAGGAAAACAGTCAGGTAGAAGAGAAAAAATCAATATTCTTACCCAGTTCAGTCATGCTGTTTACAATCACGCTTAGTTTAGTGCTTTTTGGCTTCGGCTGCATGTAGCTTGGGCTAGATCAGACATGTCAAACACAAGGCCCGGGGGCCGGATCCGGCCCGCAAAGTGGTTTCATGTGGCCCGCGAAGCCATCCTGGAAACAGTGAGGGAACGGCCCCCACTGCCTTGGCCCTGGCCCAGAGACCCTCCTCCTGCCAGAGACCCTCAGATCTGTCCCACTCCTGCCCAGGCCCCCATAGGCACCCTTGATGCGAACGATGTAGAGCTGGCCACGCCCACCCAGTAGGCCATACGCACTCTAGCCACACCCACCCATTAGGCCACGCCCACCCTGGCCATACCCACCTGGCCCCCTGAGGGCAACCGCAATGCTGATGCGGCCCTCAATGGAATTGAGTTTGACACCCCTGGGCTAGATTCATGAATGATGCTAGCCTTTCTTCTGTTGGTTTTTGGAGAGCTTTCCGCAGACGTCCAGATCAACCGCCGTCTCCCCAGGATCGAACGGAGCTTCCCTCCTTCCTTGCCACCTCTCTGGGGCAGCTTTTGGCCGATCTAGGGCCCCCAAACAGAGGGAAATCAGCCATAGGGTGCGGAGCCCACAACCCCTTGGCTTTTGCACTAAAATGTGCAGAACCGGAAGCCTGAAAGTTCTAATTTGATTTCTTGTTAGAAGAAAACAGGGTTCTAAAAGATTCATGTGGCTCCAGAAGCTTTGGTAATATCAGCAAATATTTTGATTACTTTTTCGAAGAAATAAATATCTTCATTACCAATTTCATTAATGAAACAAGTTTTTAAAAACAAGCTGAGAAAATATTAAAATCTATATACTTTAACTTGAAGCCCAATACTATAATTTATTCAAATTAATAATTTAATAATATTAGTATTAAAATCTTCCACCAGCTTTCTCCAACTTGTTGCTCCTAAAATCTGTTGATGCTAACGTTAGAGCCAATGAATCAATCTATATGCTCTCCGACAGTTTAGGAAGTCATAGTCCCAACACATTGGACACAGTCCAAATCTTTCTTCTGTCTGAGCATTAAAAATCATTGTGTGTTCCTGTTCAAACAGAAAAATGAACTTGAGAATAGGCCTGCTTCATAAAGCAATTATTTTTCAAAGTAAAGTATCAATTTTGTGATTGCTTTAAATCACTGGTTTTTCTAGCTATGAATTGCACTGGATTTAGACCCATGAACGTGTTCCAAAAATCTTTTAAAAAGTTAAGCAATTTAAAGTTACTTTTGAAGTTTTTAAAAAGAGCATCTATCATCTAAATGCATTAAATGCGTACCAGGCATGTTTATGAAATAGTGATTATTTGTGGAAATGTTTGGCTTATCTGTCCTTTTAATGTATCTTCCAATTTGGCTCACTGTTTGTCTCTGACCAAGCCATTAATAAAATATTAAATAGGACTAGGGAAGATCTTTCCAAAGAGGACATGACCTAAATTGTTTAAACCTCTGAGCCTCCCTATTTGGGAGAATGATTGTTGAATTTTAGCAAGATAATGGCAGCCTCAGCTGAAGAAAAATTATATTCAGTATGTCTAGAAAGTCCTTTTGACAATTTGACGATTTAGTAAGTAAGCAAATATCTACATTCTCTAGCACATCCATATTCCTTTGTTCCTATTTGGAAGAAAGACAGGATACAAATCTAACAAAAAGTTCAAACCTGACACTGAACTGAAATCTTGCATTTTCCATAATACTTAACAATTGTTTTCATGTACTAGGATATAATTTCATTTCCCTTCCTTCGAATCTTGATGTCTTAAAGAATTAGAAATTGAAGTACTATTATTGATCTTGTTGTTCAAGTATTAATCATATTTTACCCAGGCAGAAACAGCTTCTTATCTTTTTGGTGGAGAAAAGCATCCTGTTGCATTTCATCTATTATGTTAATCTTTGACCATTTATTGAGCCAGTCACTTTCTCAGCCCAATTCTCTTCACAGGGTAGCTGCTGTGGGAGAAATAAGAGGAGGAAGGTTGCTGCCTTGAGTTATTTCTAAAAATAATAAAGATGGGATATAAATAAAGTAAAATTAAATGCAATTGGTATGAGAGTATTGGCCCACTGGATATTACCACAGGGTACTTCAGAAGGAAAGGGAATTCTCAGGTAATTTTTGTCCAGGTAGGGCAATTGAAAAGAGTTTCTATTTCATTTTGTCAAAACCACAAGAAGAAACCTTTAACATTCAGGCAAGCTATCTCCAAGACCTGTATGTCAACTTGTGCAAACATTTCCAATCCACAGTGACCTTGTTTTCCATCCTGTGATTAAGGCTTATAAAATTGCAGATCTTGTCTGAAGGTAAGAAAAGGAGTACTTACCAAGTAAGAGTTATGCTAATTTGAACCTTCCTGTTCAAGCCAAAAGAGAAGGGTTGTTTTATTCACATACATACATGCATTTTATTGAGACATTTGATTAAGTGTTAATTCCAGTTTTTGTCATGCTGATGTTACTAAATCAGTACTGTAACACTTTTTATTAGAATAATTATTGACAATATCCTATCGCTAATCATTATGTTTAAAAATCTCCTCTTTTCTATTTTCCCTCAGACTAAGAAGAGAAAGTAGGGAAATCTTTCTTCTGTCTGATCTTTTACGGATAGTTGCCCAAATCCTGTAGTGAATATTTGTTTTTTTAATTTGCAAATTGCCTAGGGAATGTGTAAAAATTATCCAGCAGGTCAGAAGAGAAGAATTAGAATTCCTGCTCAGTTGAGCAAGTTTTTCTCATTCTATCCTGTTTTCTTTAGTGAAAAAGAAGCTAAGCCATTTTCTACTATATTAGCCAGCAAAAATGACCCAACACTGTTCATAACATTATTCTTTTTGTTTCTTTCTCTTGTTAACCAAAAATCATTTTTGCCTCTCTCATATAGAAAGCAGGCTTTATTCTCCTCCTAAGCTACATCCAGTGCCTCTGTTTTAGCATCGATATGTGTGAATGCTACATTTTAAAATTTCTTACCTTTGCTGTGGCAAGCAGCTTTAAAATTACATTTTTATTTTTCTGCTTTTCCTGTCAGTGGCTGAATTCTCTTCATATATTTCTATTAAAGTAAATCGTGTTAAAATCCTCTGCTTCCCATCTTTATTTAAACTTGCTCTTTCCCTCAATAAATGCAAAATGTTGAATCTCTCTTAAACTCTTAACTCAGTATGATATGCTACCAGTCTCAGCTATTGTTTAATACATATATACGGTAATACATTTATTATATTTCCAATTTGTGGTTGTTTTAGTGCTGCCATGCTGCCCAGCCACTGCCCAGAGTATCAGTAGACCAATCCTTTCCTAAGGCCAGGTAGACTGTCAGCCGGAGTCAAGCCAGCAAGAAATCAGAAGTCATTTCCACTGCTGCTGGGTTTTTTTCTTTTCTTTTTCTTTTCTTGTTGTTCTTGGTCATTCTGTTTCTGTTTAAAAAAGGAAATATTTCTGAAACATTGATCCAACAGGTCAAGGATTGTTAGGTACAGTAGAGCAGCTGTACGCAAGATAGTATGCAGAGCTTAATTCTATAGGGATGGTGTAAACTTGCTTTTTTCTTTCAATGAGATGAAAGTTGTAAACATAAATAGAAAAGAACGTAATGCTTTCATCTCACTTTGGACACTGACAGTAGAGCTTTGGACTTTTAAAGATGATATACTTTTTATTTGTTTTTTGTTTTTATCGCCCCTTCCTTTATTGTTTTTACAACTCAAGGAAATGAACACATACAACACACCTTCCTCCTCCTAATGTCACCACCACCACAACCTTGTGAGTTGAGATGGGTTGAGAGTGACTGGCCCAAGGACTCAGCTGGCTTTCATGGTAAAGACAGGAATAGCAAATTTATCCATAGATCAGAAACTATGTGACCCGGGTTCTGTGTTGTGCATGTTTGTACCTTCAAGTCAGCTTTTTTACTCCAGGCAGCTGCCTGGATGTCTCTGCAGTTTCCTTGGCAAGATTTCACACTAAAGATTGGGTTGGATTGGCTCTTTACAAGTGCAGGAGGTTAGACAAACTCTGTTGTTGATGAGATTTTATTATTGTTATGAATCATTTACTTTGGCATCATGGGCTAGTGTTTTTGTATTTGTATTTGTATTTGTATTGGATTTTCAATTTTGAATTCTGCCCAGTGTGTCATTTATTATTTGAATTGAATTGAATGAATGAATGTCACAGTATGACACAGTAGGACACCCTTTAAGGTGGCATGCTATGCTTTGCAACAGTCATGGAAATAATATCTGATTACTGATATTTGAACATGTTGAATCTAACACCATCATACATACACATTTTTAGTAGAAAGACTATGAGTTACAGTCTCTTTAACATAGCTACCATTTTTAATGTGTTTCCTCAATTGTTCCTTGTGACTTTAACATAAAGATTGGTCTGTAGCAGTAAACTTAGGTATGATTGTGACTACAGTTATTTCTTATGGCAACTGACAAGCCCTTGGAAAGGTTCATTTTTGGCAAACATGAATATGCTGCATTAAAATACTATAAACAATTGCATGTGTCAGTTACAATGGCATTGGAGGCTATACAGAAATGTTAAACTACAAGTTGGCAGCTATGCAATAGAAATTTCTGTTCAAACTAGCTTGGCACAAGGAATATTGTGATTGCTTTGAAATTTTGTAGATTCGTTTCTGCATCTGAATAATAATACAGAAGTATAATACAGTTGAAAGTAATGTCTTCCTTATTTATTAATAGTGGCAGTGAATGATTACCATAATTCCATTATCACTGACTTGGGCAAGTTGAAAAGCTCTTTGGAGCATAATGAGGAAGTTTATAATTCAACTCCAATATATTTCACTGTTTCCCTTTCTGGAATTTTGAAGTACATTAGTGATTCATGTGAATTAAGAGCATTAAAATGCAAAAGCTTATATGCCAGCAGTCTACCCAAAGTGTGTGAGTAGCATCACAGGGCCTGATTCATGCTTGGCAAGGACAGTTTATTTCTTTATTTGGGAGTAAGTATTTCTTTTGTAGAAAGTTTCCTTTAGATTTCTCATCTAGACAACTTCAGGAGAGTTGTCGTCCTCTAGCTATACTTTGAGATCTCTAGTTGTTGTGTAACTTCATCTCTCATTAGTTCAAGCCATAGCCAGTAATGTGCCATCTAGTGATACCAGGAGAACCACTGTGCCAATATACATGAATCTACATTTGAGTATGTCATACAACTTTCTCCAGTACAGGCATATGCAGTAAAATAACCGTCAATATTTAAAAATAAAAAATAACGTAAAACAATATTTTGAGGAAGTTTGTTCGGAATGCAGAAAATTCTAAGTTTAATCTGTGCCATCTCAAATAAAGGTTTCAGTACTGGAAACCAGAGGTACAATGTTATCAGAATAGGTAATACTGGGCTGGATAAATAATCTGCCCTTTTTGATTTCCTCATAAAAAAGCACACCTAATTGGCGAAGGGGCTTGTGTAACTCAATGAAGCTATGAGCTATGCCAGGCAGGGCCACCCAAGATGGACAGGTCATAACAGAGAGTTCTGACAAAATGTGTTCCGCTGAAGAAGGAAATGGCAATCCACTCCACTATCTCTGCCATGAAAACCCCATGGACTGTACCAAAAGGCAAAAAGATATGATGCTGGAAGATAAGCCCCTCAGGTAGGAAGATGTCCAATATGCTACTGGGGAAGAGCAGAGGGCTAGTACTAGTATTTATTTATTTATTATTTATTAATTTAATTTGTATACCGCCCTTCTCCCGAAGGACTCAGGGCGGTGAACAGGGCAATACATATTAAAAAACAAGATACAAAAATTAAAAGCGATTAAACAACAATGCCCATGAATAAATTAGTACACATTAAAAAGTTAAAACAGATTTATAAAACCCAACCCCATCCCATCAGGCCAGGCCAGCTTGTTCAAAGAGGTAGGTTTTGAGATCGCGCCGGAAAGTAGTACCGCCTGAAAGAGTGAAGCGACTGGGCCAAAGCTGAAAGGATGCTCAGCTGTGGATGCATCTGGTGGTGAAAGGAAAGTCCGATACTGTAAAGATCTATTCTCCATAAGAACCTGGAATGTAAGATCCATTAATCAAGGCAAGCTGGATGTGGTCAAACAAGAGATGACAAGACTGAACGTCGACATCTTAGGAATCAGTGAACTAAAATTGACAGGAATGGGTGAATTTAATTCAGATGACCATCAGGTATACTACTGTGGGCAAGAATCCCTCAGAAGAAATGTAGTAGCCTTCATAGTCAATAAAAGAGAAGGAAAAGCAATACTGGGATACAATCCCCAAAATGACAGAATGATCTCAGTGCGAATCCAAGGCAAACCATTCAATATCACAATAGTCTAAGTCTATGCCCCAACCACTGGTGCTGAAGAGGATGAAATTGACTGGTTGTATGAAGCCCTACAGCACCTTATAGAATCAACACCAAAAAACGATGTCCTTATCATCATGGGGGATTGGAATGTTAAAGTAGGAAGCCAAAAGATAACTGGAATAACAGGCAGGTTTGGCCTTGGAGTACAAAATGAAGCAGGGCACAGACTGATAGAATTCAGTCAAGAGAATACAATGGTCATAGCAAACACTGTTTTCCAACAACCCAAGAGACGGCTCTACACATGGACATCACCAGACATTCAACACAGAAATCAGATTGACTATGTGCTCTGCAGCCAAACATGGAGAAGCTTTATACAGTCAGTAAAAACAAGACCAGGAGCTGACTGTGGCTCAGATCATGAGCTTCTTGTTACAAAATTTAGGCTTAAATTGAAGAAAGTAGGAAAAAACACTAGGCTGCTCAGTTATGAACTAAATCATATCCCTGATGAATATACAGTAGAAGTGAAAAATAGATTTAAGGAATTAGATCTGATAGACAGAGTGCCTGAAGAACTATGGACGAAGGTTCGTAACATTGTACAAGAGGTAGCAACTAAAACCATCCTGAAGAAAAAGAAATGCAAGAAAGCAAAATGGCTGTCTGAGGAAGCTTTGTAAATAGATGAGGAAAGAAGGGAAGCGAAAGCCAAAGGACAAAGAGAAAGATACACCCAATTGAATGCAGAATTACAGAGAAAAGCTAGAAGAGATAAGAATGTCCTCTTAAATAAACAGTGCAAAGAAATAGAAGAAAACAATAGAATAGGGAGGACCAGAGATCTCTTCAAGAAAATTGAAGATATGAAGGGAACATTTCATGCAAAGATGGGCATGATAAAGGACCAAAATGGCAGGGCAGAAGAGATTAAGAAGAGGTGGCAAAATTACACAGAACTATACAAGAATGAGCTTAGCATCCCTGATAACCACCATGGGGTGGTCACTGACCTCGAGCCAGATATCCTAGAATGTAAAGTGAAATGGGTCTTAGGAAACAACAGAGCTAGTGGAGGTGACAGTATTCCAGCTGAGCTATTCAAAATCTTAAAAAATGATGCAGTAAAAATGATACACTCAATTTGCCAGCAAATTTGGAAAATTCAACAGTGGCCACAGGATTGGAAAAGGTCAGTTTACATTCCAATTCCAAAGAAAGGCAATGCCAAAGAATGTTCAAACCATCGCACCATTGCACTCATTTCACATGCTAATAAAGTTATGTTTGAAATCCTACAAGCCAGACTCGAGCAGTATGTGGATCAAAAACTACAGGCAGATTTCGAAGAGGCAGAGGAACTGGAGATCAAATTGCCAACATACACTGGATCATGGAGAAAGGTAGGGAGTTCCAGAAAAACATCTACTTCTGCTTCATTGACTATGCTAAAGCCTTTGATTGTGTGGATGACAACAAATTGTGGCAAGTTCTTAAAGAGTTGGGAGTACCAGATCATCTTATTTGTCTCTTCAGAAACCTATATGCAGGTCAAGAAGCAACAGTGAGAACTGGACATGGAACCACTGATTGGTTCAAAATTGGGAAAGGAGTCCGGCAAGGCTGTATACTGTTGCCCTTCCTGTTTAACTTATATGCAGAGCACATCATGAGAAAGGCAGGGCTAGATGAATCAAAAGTTGGAATTAAGATTGCCGGGAAAAATATCAACAACCTAAGATATGCAGATGATACCATTCTAATGGCAGAAAGTGAAAAGGAACTAAAGAGCCTCTTGATGCGGGTAAAGAAGGAGAGTGCAAAAGTTGGCTTGAAACTCAACATTAAGAAAACCAAGATCATAGATGGGGAAGAAATGGAGGTAGTGACAGATTTTATTTCCCTGGGCTCCAAGATCACTGCAGATGGGGACTGCAGTGAAGAAATTAAAAGACGCTTGCTCCTTGGGAGGAAAGCTATGGCAAATCTAGACAGCATACTAGAAAGCAGAGATGTCACCCTGCCAACAAAAGTGCGTATAATCAAGGCTATTTTTTTCCAAGTTGCAATGTATGGCTGTGAATGTTTGACCATAAGAAAGAGTGAGTGCCAAAGAGGCTTTGAACTATGGTGCTGGAGAAGACTCCTTTGAGTGTCCTGGACTGCAAGGCGATCAAACCGGTCAGTCCTAGAGGAAATCAACCCTGACTGCTCTTTACAAGGCCAGATCCTGAAGTTGAAACTCAAATACTTTGGCCATCTAATGAGAAGGAAAGACTCACTGGAGAAGAGCCTAATGCTGGGAAAGATTGAGGGCAATAGAAGAAAGGGACGACAGAATGAGGTGGCTGGATGGAGTCACTGAACCAGTAGGCGTGAGCTTAAATGGACTCCAGAAGATGGTAGAGGACAGGAAGGCTGGAGGAACATTGTCCATGGGGTCGCGATGGGTCAGATACGACTTCGCAACTAACAACAACAATTGCAGCTTCATCCTGGGCCTCTTTATTTGGAAATAAATCTCATTTGGTTTGTACTAGGGGACTTATCCCTAGTATGTGTGGACAGAATTCCAGATTTAAGGTAGCAGATTTCTTGAAGCAATTTTAGTGTATCTTTATAAATTATTTTATAAATAAGTCATTGTGTTATAGTTACAATAAAAGAGAACTCTACTCCCGAAAGTATTGTATTTATATTTTAGCCGATATAACTATAATATTGCAAACATCAGAAGGAATGAAGAATGAAAATTAGAAGCTGTGGAAGGGATTGTGGAATAAATAATATTAAAACATTTCCAAGAGGAAAAGCTTTTGGCTATGAAAGTTCTGTAGTAAAATTGAAATATTTTCAAATATTTATAATAAGGTCCTTAAGCCTTTGCCATGCAGATGTGATGATGTATAAACCCCCAGTGATTTGCAGCAGCATGGATATCTGGAGAGCACTAGTTTATGCAAGATAGATCTAAGACATCAACCCAGCAGTAGTTCAATAAATGCTTTGGTCTGTGACTGCCCAGCTTCTAAGAGCTACATTATAGGGGTTTTTTTTTATTAAAAAGATCGAACAGTATTTTCCTGTGGACAGTGTTGTACACTATTCAAAGATCACCATTAGTAAGTTTGTGGAAATTTTATAAATAACTATCATTTTCTGGTAGCAATTTAGATAATCCTATTATAAATAGTGGCTTTTCTCCCTTTCATATTGGAAATACAGTGGTGTTTGATTTATTGTTTTTTATTCTTTGATTCTTAATTTCAAGTCAGACTTAACTGCTTTACTACTTGAATATTTATGGCTAGATATCTTTGAAACTGTCTATTCCATGAAGATGCTATTTGTCTGGCCTGAGGGGATAGTAGAGTGCCATTAAAGGTCCTCACCTATCAAATGGTGTGACAAGAGGGGGCCCAACGCAGTTATTTTCCAATAGTTTTCTCGTCTGGAAAGCCTTTTCCCTGAGATGAAGTTATCTCCTCCTTTTGTGGCCTTTCAGAATCTTGGAAAGCCTTAGATGTCTGGAAGTGTTTGGGAACTTCAATGTTATGGAGCAGCTACCAACCAGGAATGAAGTAGTTACCAGTAACTGTGTTTAGTTTTATTGCTATAGTCTTCATATGTTGTACTATGTTATATTTATTGCATTGGTTCTGGCCGTTGCCCTTGTATACCTTTCACTGAAGTGAATCTATCTTAGATTAAAATCCAGAATCACTAATGAGACTTTTTATCTGTCGCAAAATTTATTGCATGTCATTTTGGCTGCAAAGGAGAATACTAAGAAATTAGAGACTATGCCTCTGTTCTCTATCCCCAGTCTACACATTTGACTCATTTTTAGATGTCATTATTTGTAAGTAGTTGGTATTTTCAGGGCCATAAAATAACTATACTGGCTTTCTTTTATTGTAAAAGATACAGCTTAGAGAAATAGTGATAACATGCAAAATTAATAAAATTTAGAAAAAAATGTATTAAACCTCCCTAACTTCATCTCCCTAAAACATTTGCCAATTCACCAGTTTGCGAGGGCTTGCCTATCACAGCTATAAATTGGTTTGTTTTGGGCTTTGCTGTTTTACTGTAATCTGGACATTGGTGTATAAAACACAGTTCATGACTTAGCATGTTGTGTTGTGGAAAACCAGCTTATTGTAAATTATTCAATAAAATATAGTTAAAAAGAAACTTCAAACGGTCAAGTAAGATATGAATCTGGCCATTTAGATGGGTGTGTGTCCCTTAAAGCTTAGTAAGTTTGAAATCATAAAACTGCACTTTAATTTCTGATTCTGCAGTGCCTTTCCTTCAAAGCAACAAACATAGGATTCCTTTCAAATAATACTGAAGGTTTGAAAAATACTCTTATTTTTTAAAAAAGCAAAGGTAAACAAAGGTTTTTCTTTTGTACTTTTGATTTTAAAATGGGGTTATAAGAATTGCACAATATGACTATATATTTAGAACGCCCTCCCCCTGGGGATCACCCACCAGCAATCCTTGACCGGCGGTACCCTGAGGAGGCCCTCCCTGTGGGAGCGCACAGGACGATGGGAAATTGACACTGGCAGCAGGTGCTCCCTCAGATAATCCGGGCCCATGCTATTTAGGACTTTATAGGTCATCACCAGCACCTTGAATCTCACCCGGAGGGCAACTGGAAGCCAATGCAGCTTGCAGAGAAGAGGTGTTACATGGGAGTATCGGGAGACTCCCATCACAACTTGCGCGGCTGCATTCTGCACCAGCTGAAGCCTCCAAGTGGTCCTAAAGGGCAGCCCCATGTAGAGAGCATTGCAGTAGTCTAGCCGGGAGGTCACAAGCACATGGGTGACTGTGCATAGGGCATCTCGGTCCAGATAGGGCCGCAACTGGCGCACCAGGCGAACCTGGGCAAAAGCCCCCCTGGCCACAGCTCCTATATGATCTTCCAAACTGAGCCGTGAATCCAGGAGGACGCCCAGGTTGCGGGACCTATCAACGGGGGGTAACACCTCACCCCCCCATAGTAAACAATGGAAAAGGTTGGTTAGTCCGAGATGCCGGTATGCACAGCCACTCAGTCTTGGCAGGATTGAGACGAAGCCTGTTTCTCCCCATCCAAACCCGGACCTCCTCCAGGCAATGGGACATCACGTCGAGGGCATCACTGGACATTTAGAACATGTTATTGAAAGATAAGCCTCCCTCAGGTCAGAATAAGCTACTGGAAAAGAGCCAAGTGGAAATCTTAGTAGTACTGGTTCTTATTAGATGGCTGGATTAAAGCCAAAAGGATGTCCTAATGTGTCCAGAATCAAAGAAAGTTACTGCAAAGTGCACCATGGTACATGGAGTATCAGAATCAAGACAAACGTGCTGCTGTGTGAACAAAAATATTAAACACTGATAACCTAGGAATCATGGAATGGGGCGGATCACTTAACATCAAAGGAGCATCAGATCTACTGAGTACAATGGGAAAAAATGGGGTAGCTGTCTTTACTAACAAAAAGGATGTCATAGTCATTATTAAATATAAGCCAGAAATGATAGAATATCAATTTGAATTCAAGGCAAGCATTTCAATGTATTGTTAATCCCACTCTATGTTCTAGTCAATGGTAAAGTGGAAGCAAAAGTCATAGTGGCCATCAGATTGAAGAGCTTAGTCTATGTACCAAAATCAAAGAAAGGAGACTCAACAGAGTGTGGAAACTATTGCACAATATCCTTCATTTCACCTGCTAGGGAAATAATGCTTGGGATTATCACACACCAAATTAGAACCTTGCATGGAGAGAGAAATACCAGATATAGAAGCTGGTTTTAGAAATGAGTGAGTAACAAATTTTTCTCATGGTCAATGGATAATTGAGAAGGCCAAAGAATTTAACTATACAAAGGCCTTTAATAATGTTGAATTGTGGAATGTGCTTAGAAAAATGAGTATCCCAGAACAACTCATTGTGTTCATGCGAATTCAGGTCAGGACAACACAGCATGAACCAAAGGTGACAAAATAGACTGGCTTCAGATTGGCAAATAAGCGAGACAAGGCTGTATCCATCCATTCATTCAACCTTGCAGAAAAACATCTGAGCATTGGCAAACTTGCATGCTACTTCCCTCGGTTCCCTTTGTCTTTTCCCAACTTTTTTTTCACAGACTGGCTGTGGGGGAAGTTGGAGAAGGATGATGTGTGTGCATATTAGTGTTTTGAACTGAGAATTCAGGAATCAAAATAACAGAACCTACCAAAAATAAGGCTGACTTCTCCAGAAAAGAATACTGTGCGACTAAACAGAATAAGATCCCAAAGGAAGCTGCACAAATTGAAATCTCTACTAAGTGACAGCTCCTGGGGATTTTCTGCAGGAAGCCTGGGGAAGTGTGTGTTGTGTTGTTTCTTTGTTTCTCCCACCATTCTTTCCTCTCAAAGGTAAATCTCTTCCAAATACAAAGGGAACTAAGTGGGAAGATTCAAGGACATTCCTGTGTGAGAGAAATCAGAAGGCAGAGGATGCTAAAAAAGACTCAGGAACACCATCTACTGGTCTCTATTGGGATGATAACGAGTTTAATAAAATTCAACAAGGCAAGACCACTAACAGTCAGATGATGAAGCAGATTCCAGGAGAAAGGGGGGGGGAGTCGGAAGGTGGAATCAAAGTAGAGCAGGAATAGGATATTAGCAGCATAGTGGCATAATATAGGGCTAAATAATATAATAGATTATGACTATAGCATAGGATTATAGCATATATAATATAAATATATAGGACATTGGGTTAGACAGAGATAGAAACTGCTACCCTCATTAGGTAGACCAGACAAATCAATCTAAGAAGGCTAAAACGCGCTGGTGAATGATCTCTGGAGGGCTCGGGACAGAGGACATTCCTCTGTTCTAGTCCTATTAGACCTCTCAGCGGCTTTCGATACCATCGACCATGGTATCTTGCTGCGGCATCTCAGGGGATTGGGAGTGGGAGGCACGGTCTTACAGTGGATCTCCTCCTATCTCCAGGGACGTTCGCAGTCGGTGTTGGCAGGAGGGCAGAGGTCGACCGCGAGGTCTCTCGTTTGTGGAGTTCCTCAGGGGTCGGTCCTCTCGCCTCTCCTGTTCAACATCTACATGAAACCGCTGGGTGAGATCATTTGTGGTTTTGGAGTTGGGTATCATCAGTATGCTGATGATACCCAGCTTTTCCTTTCGACCCCAAACCACTCCAGTGATGCCCTCAACGTGATGTCCTGTTGCCTGGAGGCGGTTCGGGTCTGGATGGGGAGGAACAGACTTCAACCCAACCCCGACAAGACTGAGTGGCTTTGCATACCTTCATCCCGGGTTTATTCGGACATTCCACCTCTTGCTATGGGGGGTGAACTATTACCCCCCGTGGATAGGGCTCGCAATTTGGGAGTCCTCCTAGATTCACAGCTCACCTTGGAAGACCATATAGGAGCTGTGACTAGGGGGGCTTTCGCCCAGGTTCGCCTGGTGCGCCAGTTGCGGCCCTATCTAAGCCGGGATGATTTATGCACGGTCACTCATGCGCTTGTGACCTCTCGTCTGGACTACTGCAACGCTCTCTACATGGGGCTGCCCTTGAGGACCACCCGGAAGCTCCAACTGGTACAGAATGCAGCCGCGAGAGTTGTGTTGGGAGTCTCCCGATACTCCCACGTTACACCTTTGCTCCGTGAGGTGCATTGGTTACCAGTTGCCTTCCAGGTGAGATTCAAGGTACTAGTAATGGTGTTCAAAGCCCTACATGGCAGGGGGCCGGAGTACTTCAGGGAACACCTGCTGCCGGCATCAATCTCCCTGCGCCCTGTGCGTTCCCACAGAGAGGGTCTCCTCAGGGTGCCACCGATCAGAGAATGTCGATTGGTGGCCCCCAGGGGGAGATCCTTCTCTGTGGGCGCTCCGGAACTATGGAATCAGTTACCGGTAGAGCTCCGGATGGCGCCCGATCTTCGCTCCTTTCGTCGCGATCTCAAGACGTTTTTGTTTGTACAAGCCGGCCTAGCCTGATGGGGGATTGGTGGGGTTTTTTATTCTTGTATTCTTAATATTATCTTTGGGGTTTTATAATTGTAATATATCAATTGTTTTAAAATCGGGCAATTATTTAATTTCCTTTTAATATTTGTAACTTTGTATTTTATTCTTGCCCTGTGAACCGCCCTGAGTCCTCAGGGAGAAGGGCGGTATAGAAATATTATTAAATTAAATTAAATTAAATTAAAATTAAAACAACCTTTATGAGGTTAGCTATAATAACAGAAACTTACAATCTAATTGTGCTGTACATCTTCCTTATAGTTCAGAGAATTAGAGAGGAGTCACTTCTGAACATTATCTTGATGTTCTGAACTTAAAAAATGTTTCAGTCCTTGTTTCCTTGACAACAGTGCACATTTCTATCAGGGTCATTCTCTAGTTTCTACACAGATCTAATTATTGTTTGTAATTTGTAATTTTGTTACTCCTTTGAAGTTCTGTGTAATACACATTGAGTATAACATGTCTTTTTGTTAGTAAACAAGAAAAAAAAAACTTACTGTGCCAAGTACTTATCAGGGCTTCACTGAGTCTAGGGTTAGTTTGATTGACAGAAGCAAAAGGAACCTCCCTAAAAACTGAATATAGATCTAAGGAAGCTGGATTAAAAGAAGATGAGCACAAACTGGAGAAAGAAACCAGTAACCTGCAATGTGCGTACCATACTTCTCTGATAGCTGGAAATGATCTGCAAGCTCTATAATTAAAGTCATAGACAAAAGTATAAAGTAAGATTAAGATTAAATATAAAAAGACCAAACCAATTGCAGCAATTACAGAAACCAGCTTTAGAATTAAAAGATATTGTAGCAGTGGCTATTTTCTGCCTTTTAAGATCGACTACTGACAGTAAAGAACCAACACTTTAGAATTTGGTAGAGTAGCAATGAAGACCTCAGAGAAGATATTCAGATGCCAGGATGTGCCTATACCTGCAAAGATTGTGCAGGCACCGATTGTTCTATGGAATTGAAAGAAATGTAACCCTTTCCCCAGCCACAAATAAAAATCAATCCAAAGGGCAACCATGCCCAATGTCCAGTAACGGAGTCATCCTGTGAGGGAGATGTTTAAAAATGAGATAAATAAGTGGGTAAATAAATAAAATAGCTGATCCCGCCCAGAATGGCATTTTGAACTATGGTAGCAGCACAGTCTTCACATATGTATTACAAGCCCAGTGGTGAGATAACTTTAATGAAGGAATGCGAGACACAATAAAAGTCAAAACAAACCAGTCCTGGTAAAGAAGATATGAGAAATTCAAAAGAATACCATCACAATACTGTCTTATGTCTATGGATATTTGCCCATGCAGTATGGCGAAGAGAAGGAAGGACTCCCTGGAGAAGAGCCTAATGCTGGGGAAGATCGAGGGCAATAGAAGAAGGGGACGACAGAGAATGAGGTGGCTGGATGGAGTCACTGAAGCAGTAGGCGTGAGCTTAAATGGACTCCAGAAGATGGTAGAGGACAGGAAGGCCTGGAGGAATGTTGTCCATAGGGTCGCGATGGGTCGGACACGACTTCGCAGCTAACAACAACAATGGCGGTATTACTATTATCTTTCTTGTCTTTTTCTCCTACCTTATTGGTATCATTATTATGATTATATTACTTTGCTGTTTGTATGTACACTGACAGCATCTGCACTGGAAACAAATTTCTTGGGTTCCAATTACACTAGACCAGGGGTAGGCAACCTCGCCTCTTTTATGACTCATGGACTTCAACTCCCAGAATTCCTGAGTCAGCACAGCTGACTCAGGAATTCTGGGAGTTGAAGTCCATGAGTCATAAAAGAGGCGAGGTTGCCTACCCCAGCACTAGACCAATAGAGCTATTCTATTCCTATTCCTATTCTATGAGGCAGGAGTTCATAATGGCAAGCTTTCAAAATTTTCTTATTTTATCCAACAACAGTAAAGAACCATTCATGAAATCCTTTCTCTTTTTTTTCTGACCTCTATATACCTCAAAGTGCCTAACTACTCTTTCACCCAAAGCACACAAGTACATGTAAGCAAGCACACACATTTTTCTTTCCTTCTAGTACAAATGGCAAAAAAGAAAAGAAAATTGAGAAATGGAAGCAGTGGCGTAGCGTGGGTTGTCAGCACCCGGGGCAAGGCAAGTAATTTGCGCCCCCTAACCCGTGGATTTTAGCACTCGAGTCTCTTCCACTAGCTCAGGAATTCTGGGAGTTGAAGTCCATGAGTCATAAAAGAGCCAAGGTTGCCTACCCTTGAGTTAGGTTCAAGGCAAAAAAGGGTCTCTGGAGAAGAGGGAAAATGCTAGTTTAAAACTGAAACAAGGCAACTTTAAGGTGCCTCAGCTGTGATTTAGGATGAGACAAAGAGAGGACATGGCGTTGAAAATGGTTAATGGGGCATGTTTGTTCCACTCTTAGTGGACGTCAGGATAAACCCCACGAGAGAATGACCTTACAACAGATGTGAATAGGCTTGGACTACGTTTGTAGATTGAGTGCATACATCACATGGAGCGATGATGGGCTTCATCAAGATTTATGATCCCACAATTGGCTAGTTTTCTCCATCTTGTCCTAAACCCTGGATACCAACCACGGTTTATGGCTTAGCATGTGGTGTGGGGTGACCCAACATGTTAGGCAACAAACAATGACTTCCAACTTACAATGCCTCAGCTTCCCAAGGTTATTCCAAATTGTCCATATTCCAGATTGTTGCCTCCTGCAGACCCACAGTCCAGGCTACCCCCTTCCTCCCCCTTTCCCCTCCCAACCCGCTCGATGTCCTGGATTTCAAGTCCCAGTCATCACCAATTCGTCCAGGGTCAATCAAGGATGAGGGATGCTGTAGTCGAACGTACTGGGAAGTCTCTGCTTACCTGGGAATGAATCTCACGGAACTTGCTTCGGCTACTTCTCAGCACGGAGGGGATTGGACTATAAAGTGACCTTATTAAATTCAACACGGATTCGAGAGTGGGTCTTGTCAATTTCTCGGACCTACCCCCCAAAGGGAAAACTCTGAAGTCCCGTTGACTAGTCAATTTCAGGCAGATTCCTCTTCCCAACTAGGACTAGGACAAGCGCCGTTCTCTTCCTTCCTTTTCTGGCAGAGATTTCAGGAACTTGGCGCTACCTGGACTTCCATCCGTCTCCAGTCACCTTCCTCCTCTCCTCAATACCTTCCGGACAAGGTACATTGCCCCCTCCCCCTCCTTACCCCACAATAGAAACCCAGTGAAACCAATTGCCCAAAGATAGCGGCTGTCTCAAAAGTGAACTTCCACGGCCGAGGGGAAGCTCCTCCGAATTCTCAACCTGGGAGCTCCCGTTTGTCTTGGTTAAGAGGAAGTTCAAGATCAGGGGCAGCCGCCGAGTGATTTTGAGAACCGCCTATCCGTTCCTCTTGCTTAAATGGAAGGTGATGGATTGGTTATTTAGATTTAACACCGACGCCTTCATTCAGGCCCCCACTCCCCGGCTAGCTGAATGGGGGGGGTCGGGCTTGGGCAAGAGCCTGGCGGTGCTTTTCGTGCCTTTTGGCTGTGCACCTCACCCGCATTTCGAAGGGAAACCATAAAACGAGACAGGAGAGAAAGCACCGCAGGAGAGAAACCTTCCAAGGGGAGAAGAGAGGCCTGGGGGTGGGGGTGGGGGGAGGGGTCTTGGGCATGACCCTTCCCTCATTAAGGCCCCATAAATTGGGGGTCCCAGCCTCCTGCAGGGGACTGGCCTTTGGCTGCCGACTCAGAGCAAAAGAGTGCGCGCAATGGACTCTGAACCCGTGGTCGGTTCTAGGTTTTTGCTGACAGAGCAAGAACGCTCTGCAGGTCAAGCCAGAGCAGATCCAATAGATTCGCAAAGAATGCAAGGACCGGACCTTTTGGAATGCAGATTGATTTCGTTTCTGGGGCCCCTGGATCGATGGACTGTAGCCCCGTGAAGACGGGCGCGACCTGGCGAGTTCACGACTTCAGCAACCGGGTCTTCTGAATCTAAGAGAGATGGGGGGATCTCATCTTTACCTTTACCTCCGGGAAAGGAGACGGGGGCGGGAGCTGGGTCGGGGGGGGCTGGGCTTGCAGGTTGAGAGCCAAGCGGAGGAGAGCCGCGGCGGGAGAAAGAGAGGGAGGCGAGACGCCGCCAAGCCTCCCCACCCCCACCCGAGAAAGGAGGCGATCCGCAGCCGCGAGAGGACGGGATCCCGCTCTGGCTGGGCGCAGCAAATGCGGTTGCTTTCTATGCTCCGCCCACTCGCTCGCTCCTCCGACCCTCGGCGAAGCAGAATCGTCCCCCTCCGGCGAGCTTAATGGGCGCCCCCCCAGATGTTGCGCCCGGTGCGGCCGGCCCCCCCTGCACCCCCCACGCTACGCCACTGAATGGAAGGTGTGGGTGTATAGAAAGGAAAAGAAAGAGGAAACAAAACCAAACCCAATTTTAGATGTTACAAAAAGGATTATGGTTTGATAGACAAACAGCCTCTCTTAAGTATAGGGAAGTCTTTAAATTGTTTCAGTGGTGAGGGTTGCAAACATTTAGATCTGTTTATTCACTTGTTTTAAAAAAAAGCATTAATTTTTTTTATAAATATGTAACACATATTTTTTCCAGAATATGTTCTATGCTGCCACTTACATACACAGCCAGTTTTTGATAACAAATCAGCATATTTCTTGCAATCATTTTTTTTTCACCAGAGTTAACACAAAACAAATGCAAAATCTTTGGCAATGCAAAGCAAAGCCTCTTAGGCACAATGCAAAACCTCTGGCATAGAAAAGAGGCATGAGAGCTTACTTTTTCAGAAAAGTCAGAGAGACTCTGGAAGAAGCAAGTATAATCTATATCAGGTCCAAGATTTCAAGTACAGTGAGCCAAGATGGTGGCCAGGCAGCAAAGGCTGTAAAGAGCTCCTCCAAAAGTAAAAGTACAGTAATCAAACAACAAAAGAACAGGCAGAGACAAAGGTAGAAGATGCAAATGTTACTTTGTAGAAAGAGCCAGTTACAAAAGCCATATGGTACTATCAACTTGACTAAATGCCTGAGTCATCCCTCTTTCAAGTGAATGTCTTACTTCCTGCTGTTGCTGGGCTTGGCCCTTGCTTCGCTCAGACTGGATACCTGTTTTCAGCTTTTAATCTGAAGACAGACGGATCCCTAACAGAATTGTTGGAGACAAAGATAAGCGTCTACTGACAATCATTTCCCATATGTCCAGATGGTGGCGCTGTAACTCTTCACAGAAAAAAAAAAGATTATTACAATCCCGAGAAATAAAATGTTTCGGTCCATTCCAATTTTGAATATCAGAAAGTAAATGCTTGAAAGTTTAAATTAGCACTGAAAATAAGCCATTTGGTCTCTATTGGAGTAACACTTTTATGAATGCAGAGAAAAAAAGGCGCTAGAACAGTGTTTTAATTAGGTGATACACCAAAATGACATTTTTCAAAGGCACCCAGTGGTGACAGAACATACTCTGGAAGAGTTTTGTAACACAAAAAAGGCCACTTTAATTTCCATCTATTATTTATTAGTTTATTACATTATTAATATGCTTATTAAATATTTTCTGTACAGACTACCGTAGTCTCTCAATGTTCTAGAATCAAATTTGCTTTTCACAAATAGATGTGGTTTTAGAGACTTTGCAAAAGGTACTACTACTACTACTACTACTATTACTACTACTGATAATGATGATGATGATGATGATGATGATGATGATGATGATGATATAGCAAGGCTTTTCAACCTTTTCACCCATTGTACCGCTTTTAGGATATGGCAACATCCAAGTACCACCAGTCGCCTAGCAAGGTGTCAAAAACTTGATGACCAAAAAAAAAGAAAGAAAGTGAAGTACAGGTAGTCCTCAAGTTACAACAGTTCACTTAGTGACTGTTCAAAGTTACAATGGCACTGAAAAAAGTGCCCCCCAAGTCACAGTTGAACAGTCTCTGGAATAATCAAATAGTAAAAGCCAACATATGCTTACCTCCACAGAATTCTTTGTTCCTTTCTTATTGTGCATACTAGCTATTTTATAACAAATTGAGAAATTGGTGATTCCCGTACCTTCTCATCATTAGTCTAAAAGATGGAGTTTGATGGTAAACAATGATCTAGCTCAATTAAGACCCCCTTATTTGATATTGATTTACTTTATTAAGAAAAATATCGCCATAGCAGTATTTCTTCATTGCTCTTTTTAAAAAAATATGCTAGGAATAGCAATTTTATCACATTTATAATTAACTAGAAATATAGCACTTCTGGTAATAGAACTTTAACAAAAGAGTTCATCTAAGGATGTGACTACATATAATGTATCTTCAGCAAACAATACGGATCTACAGAGAATTTAATAATACCAATTGATACAGTAATTGTTCATTTCTTGTTTGTTTGTTTATTTACTAATCACATTTATATAGCTGCCCATCTTATCCAAGGTGACTCTGAGTGGCATACAGCAGACAAAACCACATATTAAAAAAATCACAGGTACAAAAAATACAAAAATCACATTAATAGTAAAATTATAAAATAGAGATATTAACCCTAGACAAAGAGGGAATAAAAATAGCCAGCTGAACAATGGAGCCATCTAAGAACGTCTGTAGTTCACTGGGATCCCCAGGTTTGATAATAGAGTCAGGTCTTGGCTTACAATGTATTTTTAAAAACAAAACAAAAAAAACCCAAAAGCATTTTCCCACAGGAAGTATTCTTATAATTAATTCCAAAATCTCATATCAGGTTTATCTAGACCCTTAGTCCACAAATAGTTTTCTAACATCAAAGTTTTGTTCATCCTTTTGATATTAATTCAAAAATATTTTTAAAAGCCCTTAAACTCTCATTTAAAACGTCTTTCACTTAGGACTGAAGGAAACTCACCTGGTGTTGTAAAACATGTTGATTCCTAATAGCTGAAAAGCAATTAACAAACAATTTCCAAAAGTGATTAGAAAAGGAAATATGGAAGTCCATTGTCTTTTCAAAGATGCTAAACACAGTTTAAGCAAAATGTCTATTCCCTTGTCTTCCAAAGCTCTAAACTTGCCAAAGATTGTTGTCTTGCAACCTTTAAGAAGAGACTGGACAACCATTTGTCTGAAATGGAATAAGGTTTCCTGCCTGAGCAGGGGGTTGGACTAGAAGACCTCCAGGGTTCCTTTCAACATCATCATCAATAATAATAATAATAATAATAATAATAATAATAATAATAATAATAATAACAACAACAACAACAACAACAACAACAACAACAACACAGTCAGCCAAATGTTCAGAGTGGATTTGGAATATTTGTCTACCTTTCGAGTCCTTACCAAGGACTTGGGATAGGCAGATGTGGATGTCTGATGGTATTACAGATATCATCGCAGGATGGAAGCTGTTCCCAGTAAGGCCGCCTTTTGCAATTGACGGCAAATTTGTCAATGCTGATGGTGTTCAAGTGGTGCTCCAATTGTTTTAGGATTGTCCCCAAGGCTGTTGTTGTTGTTTTGTTGTTGTTGTTGTTGTTGTTGTTGTTGTTATTATTATTATTATTATTATTATTATTATTATTATTATTATTATTATTATTATAAAAGAATTATCAAATTATCAAAGACCTTGTTTACTCTTCCCATCTTCATTCCACTATGGTTGTCGTCTCCATTTTTCATGGAGCCATCTTCAAATCACCATTTCTTCCCCAGAAGTCCTCCAGTTGTTAACCAGTTCTGAAAGGCTTACAAGTCAACCATGCAAGTCAACCAAACAAGATTTAAATAACTAAGAAATAATACCAGATAAATAACACACTACCCACAAATTTCACACAATCATAGCAAAGTATTCCTAGGTTGAGGAATATACAATGAAGTCATATACAAAGAAAAAAATGTCTCTCAATTCATCTCCCCCTCAGAGACCTGCTAAAATAATTTTGATTGTTTTCTTAAATTTCCGTAATATTGGGGCAACTCAAATTTTCAGGAGAAATGTTTCAAAGAAGCAATCAAGAATTTACTATTAATCTCTTTAAAGTTGCTGATCCCACCTTGAACTTTAAGCACTCTCATTTATTAAATTCCCAGTTACCTCAATGGTTAGGATGTTCCCCAAAGTTCCTCTAAATGTAAGTGAGGATATATATTAAGAAGCTGCTCCATTTATTTGTCCTTTTTTATTTTAGAATAACAAAATACTTAATTCCAAGATAAAGATCTCCCAATTCACTGCCTAGGTACCAGAGGATGAATTTTGTTTGGGCTCAGAAGCTTGGATTTAGATATATTTGGATGGAGGATCACTTGGGAACACCAGACTTATAGGGTGGATAGGGAAGTTCACAATACATTCCATATTGTAAAATTACTTTTCTAAAAAACCTGCATAATTGAGTTTATGTACTCACTAGGAGTCAAGTTTGACTCCAGAGCTTCGCTACTTTTTTATATAAACATAATAATCAGTGAAATAATGCTGAATGTGCTTTATATTAGTAAGAAAAAGACAAGAAGGATGATTAAGGGATTGGAAAGGAAGTCCTAAATTAAAAGACTGGGAGAAGTGGATAAGTTTAGCATAAGGCAAATCTATCAGATGATAACTTGTAGCTCAAGGTTGAATTGTTGAGTCCTTGGTGCTCTTCAAACTTGGTTGTTTATTTGCAGATGTTTCATTACCCAATGAGGTATCATGATGTTATCTAGTTATGTAATAAAACATCTGCAAACAAATAATGAAGTTCAGAGAACAGCAAAAACTCCATAAGAGTAAAAGACTAGCTAGGATAGTGCTTCTGAACTATTGAAGGAGCATTTGAAAAAGTCATTGACTTATTCTGTATTATCACAAAATATAGGATGATATGTAGAATAATGTTTTTAAATTAATGGGTGGCAGACTCCAATTGACCACCAGGGAAACCTTGCTAATAATACAAACAATTCAACACAAGTCCAGTTACCTAGAGAAATGGTGGGCTTCCCTTTCCTAGCTATGTTCAGATAGAGGCTGGAGAAAGCTGTTTGAAAGATGCTTTAATTTGAATTCCTACCGTACATGAGAGAGAATGAATCTAATGATCCTTTCTTTGAATGATGCACCAATATTTCAAATTGGAGGGGATTGTGTTATCAGTTTTCCAGATTCTGTTGTGTGAAAATATTGACTCATCCCTCTACCAAACCATAACTCCTTTTTGGAGTCCCAAACTCATTGACCTCAGCTGGGTACAAGCTAGCTCAGCAAAAAAGCCAAACACAAGGAGACAGGGAGGGGAGTGGAGAGAGAGAGAGATGAAGCATCCAGTCTTTGTAATTCTCTAGGGCTGCCCTTCCTTTGTCCATAGTTCTTCCCAAGGAATAGAAGGCTTAATAAAGCCATTGCATATTCTAGATTTTCTCTTGTTTCTTGTGACTGAAAGCCTTTGTACTTTAGAACTTCAGAATGGGGACTGTGGTTTAAAATCTTCAGAGCATTAAAATCTATATTTCACATAAGAAGCAAGAACAAATCTCAGGATGTTTAAGTGAAATTCCTCATGTTTCTCCCTCCCTCCCTTGTTATTGATGTTTGCAGTTTCATTTTACTCTAATTATTCCCACTGGTGAGAAGCGGCAGATACTCAGTCACCACCGATGGCTGTGTAGCCGCCATGGCAGCTTTCCCTTGATTATGAAATTTAATGGTTCACATGGGGGAAAAATAATCCTTCTTTTAAAATAGAAGTTTTCAAAAGTGTTGACAGTATAAGAATTAGCACCGTAGCTAGTCTAACTACCAGTTCTTTAAGTTGTCACTTTAAACCTTTCACAGTACTATATCCTGCTTACTTCTCAGTAAATTCACTGGCTTTAAGTGGATTTATAGTCCTGTGGGGAAAGAGAAATAGATTTTTACTCACTGCTCCTGTAAAATGGACAAGTTATAATAAGCTGTTTTAATAGAGACCTCTAGTAGTTAGGAAGGATTTTTCTTTCCCCCATGTAAAACAGTTTTGAATTGATTTCCCTCCATTTTGGCCAAATGCTACTTTTTTTGTCCCAACTATTCAAAGAGTTGCACAGAGACTGAGAGAGCATGATAGAGATAGTTCTAGACTTATGACTGGTCACTTAGCCACTGTTCAAAGTTACAAAAGACCCCTCCCCCCAAAAAAAATACTTATGATCTTGTTCCGAAGTTCCGATGGCCACCTTCTCACATGACCACATTTTGGGTGCTCAGCAGTTGACCTGTATTTATGGCTGTACACAGTGTCCCTATGACTGCAATTTACGATGTTTTTTTCAGCAAAAATGTTCCATAGTAAACAAAGGGTTCACTTTATGGCCTTGGAGTTCATTTAATGACCACCATCACCACAAAAAAATAAAATAAAATTAGTGTTCATTTTATGACTGTCACATCCTAGATACATAATCGGCAGGTTCCATTATAGTCATAAGTCAAGGACTACCTTGAAGTATGTGGCTTTCAACTCTTAGGGGTAAAATAAGATAAGGTGACGATGTACAAACATTTTCCTGTAATCTCTTGCATTCCATCCATCCATTGTTATATTCTTTTTCTACTTCCCTCAATCTTGACAAGGATAATTTTTTTTTCTAGTCTACCGTATGTTTATCACCTCAATGGATCAGTCAGCCTTTATTTATTTTACATTGGTTCATTTGTCCTTTTTGCAAACCTGGGTATCTTAGTAACCATTGGGCTGTATGTCTATGGAGATTCTTAGTTATCCAGGTCATGGTTGTCCCAAATATGCCATTTTCACGAGGCAACTGGACTTTCTTGTTTTTCTTGAAGACATTTCGCTTCTCATCCAAGAAATAGGCTAAGTAGAATCCAAGAAAGAAGTTTCTTCAGCTCTGGCTGGATGGTTGGGAAAGGCAGGATTTATACTCCTTGCAGACAAGCTGGTCATTTGCATTCTTTTAGCAAGTCATCAAAGCCCCTGGAGGCTTATGTATTGTCAGGGTCACCTGAGTAGTGCAAATGGGTGACTGGAGAAATATGATGTCATATCCACCCCCCTCTGTTGACAGAGGGTTGATCAATTTTGACATCGATGGCCTCTTTGACCCCTCTTTCAAACCAGTGATCCTCTCTGTCCAAAATGTGGACTTTGCTGTCTTTGTGGCCTTTGTCTTTTAAATGCAGATGGACTGCTGACTCTTGTCTTGATGGGTTTGTTCTCCTATGTTGTGACATACACTTATGAAGTTGTTCTTTTGTTTCCCCAATGTACAGATCTGCACATGGCTCACTGCATTGTACTGCATATAACACGTTGCTCAGTTTGTTTCTGGGTGTTTTATCCTTGGGGTGGACAAGCTTCTCCCTTAGTGTATCCTTGGGTTTGAAAGAGGGGTCAAAGAGACCATCTATGTCAAAATTGAATAGCCCTCTCTCAACAGAAGGGGAGGGATGCACATCATCATTCTCCAGTCTACAACACAGTCCTTTCAACAGTTCCAAGAAGGCTCCACACCCATTTGCACTACTCAGATGACCCTGATGACACAGATAAGCCTCTAGGGGCTTCAATTACTTCAATGACTAAAAGAATGCAGATGATCAGCTGTCTGCAAGGAGAATAAATTTCCATTCCCCACCATCCAATCAAAGCTGAAGAAAATTCTTAGATGAGAAGCGAAACGTCTTCAAGAAAAACAAGAAAGTCCAGTTGCCTCATGAAAAAAGCACCTATGTGACATTGGGCCATATGTTTAATTGTATACATAGGAGCAACAGGTTTCTCTCACTTTTGTAAATAAACTGGAAATATGTATATTTTAGGGCAGGAAATTATTTATTAAGTAAATAATTGGGAAGAGAAGTGTCTATCTTACCCTCAGGTCCTGTGAGGAATGTTGAGGTAAAATTTAATCAAACAGGCTAGTAAAAACTGTTTCTTGGCCTAGAAAAATTGTTTGGAATGTGCCTTGAATTACTGAATAATCATTCTAGTAATGGAATAACTAACATCATGTTGTTTGAATGCAACAGCTAATGGAAAGGCACCAAAAGTAGCCAAAATAGGGGAGATATGACATTAAACTATTAAAAACAATAATCTGAAGCAAAACATTGACATATTATTCAGTTATAATAGAGATGTTACTGGGAAATAGGATAGGGAACCATGGTGAGAGTGGACTTTAAGGTAAAAAAATGTCAAGACAATGGATTTCATTGCATCTACTTGGAGACATAACAGAACAGTATGAGAACGATGCTGTTATGAAAACTAGGGAATCTCATCTCAGAAGAAGAGATCCTTGAAGAACAATAACACAAAAAGTATTCAAGATTGTATAGAGTCTAAGTTTTGAAAAATCAGAAATGAACAAAATGATTTAGCACATATCATTACATAGGAGCCGTAATGGCGCAGTGACTAGAATGCAGTATTGCAGGCTGATTCTGCCCACTGCCAGGAGTTTGATCCTGAATGGCTCAAGGTTGACTCATCCTTCCATCCTTTTGAGGTTGGTAAAATGAGGACTCAGATTGTTGGGGATAATATGCTGATTCTTTGAACCGCTTAGAGAAGTCTGTAAGGAACTGTGAAGTGGTATGTAGGTCTAACTGTGAGGTGGTATGTAAGTCTGTTGCTGTGGCTGTGGCTGTTACTATTGCTATTGCTAAGAAAGGACAAGGAGTCTGTTTCAAGATGCCTTCTTTTCTGAACAGGGTTTTAATGCTACTTTTGTATTTTATGAAGTCAATCCTTGCACAAGCATTACCAATATTGTCAGTAATTCTGTAACATTTGTTTTGCTTCCTTTTGCTACTTAGGGAATCTGCTGAATTTATTTTCAAACCACAGCTGCAAAGTGCTACTACAGAACCAATATGAGTTCAGAATAAAATGCTAACAGAACCCTGTTTCTGTTTAATCCTCATATTTACAAAGAGAATGCAAACATAAGGATTAAACAGAAATGCAAATCTCTATTTATCTATGAACTGTATTGGATTTCCTAAAGCAAGAGAGATGACCCAGTCTAGTCTACATCATAGGGCTGTTGTTAAGTCATTGGAGGACAAAATATTATAATTCAAATAAAATAGACTGTTCTTTTTTAAAAAAATACAAGTTGGCAATCCATTAGGAGCCAACAATAAAAAAACAATGAGTCAAATATACAAATGAGTCAAATATACAAGGTTAAGAATAAGTTAATTCCTTAACTCTATTTTTAACTCAAATTTGTATCTAAGTCAGAACAAATTATTGTACTTGCCCTTCTGTTTATCAGGGATGAACAATAACAGCAAGAATACAAAGTTATTTACAATGTTTTTATTTTATTTATTTATTTATTTGATTTGTATACCGCCCTTCTCCCTAAGGACTCAGGGCGGTGAACAGAGACATAAATAACAGAATGCACAAATACAGATATTGAAAACAAATTAAACCCTAATTCTGCATTTGGGCAAAATTTTGTAAGTTTAAACTTATAACATTTATACCTTAGGGGTTTTTTTCTGTAACTCTCTATGAAAGTGAAAGTTTGACCTTGAGGAAGATGGATAGGAGAGGCACTGATGGATTTAAACTTTGGTGTTGGAGATAGCCAAAGAAAAGAAACAAATGAATCACAGAATAAATCAACTGAGAAATCTCATTTGAGAGGAACAAATGATCAGGTACAAATTATCATATTTTGGACAAATTATCCAAAGACTTGGCTGTTTGGAAGGGAAAGCTGGAAGGAAAGAATGTTCAGTAGCAAAGTAGATGGACTTGATTACAGCTGCAATGAATACACCATTGGGAGACGTTAAGACCTTGATGGGGACAGAAAATCCTGGAAAAGGTCTGTCCATATGGTCTCTAAGAGTTAGCACTGACTTGATTTTGCATTAATAGGGGTACAATGGCCTAATGGTTAAGATATTGGGCTTGTCAACTGGAAGATTAACAGTTCAAGCCCAAGTACCATGCAATGGGGTGAGCTTGCCCCAGCTCCTACCAAGCTAGCAGTTCGAAAGCATGCAAATGCAAGTAGATAAATAGGTACCATTTAAGTGGGAGAATAGCAGCATTCCATGTGTATTGTCATGTGGGCCCCATAACTACAGATGCATCTTCAGACAACGTTGGCTCCCTCAGCTAAAAAAACGGAGATGAACGCTGCCCCCTAGTGTCAGACATGACTGGGCAGGGGAAACCTTTACCTTTAATTATTTTAATGTTGATTTCAATCTTGGATCTAATTAGCAATTTCAATTTTTACCTTTTTATTGGCCACCTTGAATACTCCCTAGAATGTAAAGGCAAGCTGTACATAAAAGCTTCCTAATAAAAATAACGTTTGGCACACACCTCTCCAATTCATGGATTATTTTTTCCTCAATGATTACAGCTTACATTTAAAAAGCTATATACTGTACACAGCTAATAATTGTATGAATTGCATGACATCTAGTTTGCTACACTAGCCAATAATTTCCAAAAAGGGGGATTTTGTTCCCTCCATTTATAGCTCTTGCTACAGTATTCTTTCAAATGCATAATTCTCAGACAGTGCTCTAGATATTTAACAAAAAAGCATCGACAGTTGTTCATTACTTGTTATTTCCAGTGGTAGGCTGAATTTCTTCTGCATTTTGACCATTAATTTTGATTTTGTTTGTTATATTCTAAAGGAGAATAATGTTTTAATGAAGCACTCAGGGGTGAGGTATTCCATTATTTATGAAATGGCTGAGTCTTATGTGCAAATGTCCTTTCTTTCACCATACCATCCTCTCTTCAACAGTTTACATCTTCCCAGATGTCTCATAATTTGATGAAATCCCATGAAAGACATAATTCCCATGAAATAAAAAGTCACTTTGGTGAGATGTGCAGTGTGGAAATGTGATAGATAAATAAAATAAATAATAGAGTTCTCTGGCATATTTTTATACTGGGAACCATGAGCAAAAAATGGTTACAAAGGAACAGAGATGTTTGTAATTGTGAATGCACCTGCAGCATTTTACATGATGCCACAGAATAAAGTTAATTGAAAAATACTATCAAAAGATGTTCTAAGGCAGCTAGATGACCAGATAAAAGAACAATGGTTTCTTTCATTAGAAATGAAATTTTAAGGATTACGGACACAGACTTCAGTAGTTCAATTAATTGTATGATAATGTCTCCATTTTAATTTAAATGGTTTATGAAGAGCCATGGTGGTGCAGTGGTTAGAATGCAGTATTGCAGACTAGCTCACTGCTTACTGCCAGGAGTTTGAATCTGACATGCTCAAGATTGACTCAGCCTTCTATTCTTCCAAGGTTGGTAAAATGAAGACCCAGAATGTTAGGGCCAATATGCTGACACTGTAAACCACTTAGAGAGTGCTGTAAAACACTATAAAGGGGTATATAAGTCTATTGTTTTTGCTATTGGTATTGCTACATTGAGACATTCCCCAAAGATATGAGAAATGATTGGTCCATAATTTCATCTTTTTCAAAACCTCTCACTTATTCAGTAACACTTGTATAGAGTATGTGGCATCAGGTAATTTCTTACCCAAGTTTCCTTAAAAATCATTCTCCAATACCATAACATACTTCACAGTTGTGCTGATAAGTTGGTTGTTCAATTTAGAATACATTACATTGGCAACCAGCGTGTATTAAAAGTTGGAAATTATTTATCAATCAATTATGTATTAATAATTTTGATTACAAACATCTGAAAACTGAGAATAAGATAGTTCTTTCCAAAATTCTGGTGAATGTCTTCCCCCACCTTTCACATGCTTGCCACAAAGATGAGGTAATGCTTTTTAAACACGAATTTCTATAATCCTATCCTTTCCCTCTCCCTTCCCTGGATGAATGCTGATTGATTACAAGTAGCAAACTGGAATATTGTCTATCTCCCTCCTATCCTTGTCTTCTTACAATATCATGGAATTACATTATTTGATTTTGTAATGCTTCCCTCCATGTTTTAATGTTGCTTTTGTGCTTACAGAACCAAACATTTCCTTGCAATTTGCCCTTATCAGACAATCCTTTCTGTAGAAGTCTGTTTAATGGCAGTCAGACAGAATTTCCATCTTTTAAGGTCAGGCTGATCTCTTCAAAGGTTAGAGGATATGCCAGTGTAAGGCTGTTTTCAGTAGTTATGCCATGGCTTTTAAAGCTAATCCTTGTGGGGAATAAGAGATGTCAGAGAAGTATTATACAGTAGTTACTAAATACACAAGTCCTATATATAGCTTTAAAGTGTTCTTAAAATTAATTTGTAAATTAATTGTTCAATGTTATGTTGAAAAATTAATATGGTAAAAATATCCACATGCATAATATGGTGATATAAAAGACAGCTAGAACATTAGGATTATCTTGCATAAAAAAGCTTTCTGTGCATATATTTTCCCCATGTGAAACTCAACTCCAAGTCTTGGATGTGCTTGAAATCTTGGACACTGATACCAGAGATGGATTAAGGTCAAGGTCACCCACAGGCAAGTAAAAAAAAGACAAGATGGCAGCCATGAGCATGGAACTGAAGCTTTTTCCTATTTTCATGTCACCATAATAGTCAGGGTTTCAATAGCATGGATGTGGCTGCTAGCTTGACGTTTTCTTTACCTCTGCAGCCACATATGCCCCTGATTAATACCATGGTACATTTAGCCTGGTAGGATGAAATTGGCTAAAAATTATACTCTACTTATTTGTAAACTTAACCACTTAATACTTGTGCATGTATGCACAGAGGATGTATAGTCAGAGAGACAGATTGGTATTTGAAAGTTCCAAGTCCAAAAGCTCCTAGCAAAAGACTGACATCATTTGATTGGCATCAGGAGGACCAGGGGCTCAATCAAAGTGCTCAAAAATAGGATACAAGAATAATATAAACTCAACAACAAAATATAGAACACAAAAGATTCAGTTCCTTAGCATTGTGCTCAGAATCACAGAATATAAAAATCAATACTTTCATCTGAGTTATGGGGGGGGAAATCCATGCCACTTTCTTTGCAAGGATGGATGGATGAATATGAACATATTTATGAAATATAAAATAAAAAAATATTAGAATGATGCCCAGGTTGAATTTTGACCAACTGATTTATTTTCAACTTTAGAACACTTTAAGATTGGGCTATTTTTCTAGCATTGGATACTTCCATGGATTAGTTTCCTGGATAGTGACTTTACAGCAGTCAAGTAGGCATTTTGCCATGCAACAGTTCCAGAGCAGGGGCCTCTTAATCAATGGAGGAAGCAACACCTAACTAACTTAATCAATCAAGGAAACAAACTTTTAGGACTTCTTTGCAAGCCTCCAGAGCGTTACTCGTATTCCTAGCAGCTTTCAAGATTCAGCTTTGCTGCATTTTCTTAGACAAAATGAATTCGTAAGTCAGTAAAAAAAAATAAAATACAAGGCTCAAGCAGCCCTCTTTAATTAAGGGAAAAAGTCTTAACACTCCATAACTAAATCAAAGGCAAAAGACAAGAACACTGAGAGTGTGACCTTGTGACTTCTCTAAGAATATAGGTGGAGCAGTGGGCTAATGCCTCCTTAAGTAACACCAGCTGCCTGCAATTAGTGCAGGTTCGCATCCCACCAGGCTCAAGGTTGACTCAGCCTTCCATCCTTCCGAGGTAGGTAAAATGAGGACCCAGGTTGTTGGGGGCAATTAAGCTGACTTTGTAATAATGCCGCTTGGGGTGTGTGTGAAAACCCTAATAAGCAGGCATATACATAGAATGAAGGCTACTGCTAAGCTTGTAAGCCGCCCTGAGTCTTCGGAGAAGGGCAGGATATAAATGGAATTAAAAAAATAAAATAAAAAATATTATCTTGCTTTGTCCCAATCTCCAAAATTCTGCTCCATCTATTTCTTTGAAAACAACTTCAGTGAGAGAAAAAAAAATATCTTCTAACTGACTGAAATATACAGGCTATGTTTTATTCATTTTTAAACTGCTATTTCTAAACTCCAATATCAGTAAAGACTCGTGGTGGCTTATAACCATATACAAAACCATACAATTAAAGTATCTGTGGTAAAAAAAATAATGATTACAGGAAATGTAAAATAAAAATAGAAATAATAAAATAAAACAAAACATGAGAATGTTTTGTGAAAAAAATAATGAATCAGTGGAAGTCAGAACTGGTGGATGGAAATGAAAAATTTGTACTTGTCAAAGGCTTCTTCCAGTGTGACAAAATTTCCATCTGTCAATTACAAAAGGCCACAGTGCTTAGGTCTGCACATGGACTATATGAATTCAGTGCAACATCCTAGCTTCATGGGAAGAAATTGATGGGTAGATTTAACATTTGCTGTTCTCTCTAAGTCTAAGACTTATGTTTTATTAAAGTTTTGTAATCATCATTATCATAATCATTTTATAGTTTAATTGATTTTTAGTCTTGCTGTCTACCATCCAGACTCCCAAAGGTTTTTTTGTGAGATGAGGTAGCCATATAAATTTGTTGAATAAATAAATAAAATCAAAATAATCAAGAATAATAGCTAAAAATTATACTGCCAAGCATAAAAGTGATCAGTTAATTTGAAAATAAAAATAGGATAAGATGACAATAGCAAAGTAAACTCCAGACACCCTGTAGAAACATTCTGTCTTCTGCAACATCCAGAAAGTCACAAGGGATAGGGCAAAACTTAATTCCAAGAGAAGAGTGTTTTGTGAGACTGAAATAGCAACCAAAAAACAGTGCCTCCTGGTCTCCATTTCTTTGTACTTTACAGAAGTGGGCTACAGTACTATATATAATCAAAAGCTTCTCTTTAGGTAATTTTTTTTTAAAAAAGCAATACTGTAATACCACTCCTGCAAGCCTAATTCACATTTGCTGAAACTAGATGGTTTCAAGTGGACCTTTTACTTAAGGACATTATAATATTGGAGCTCCTACTGTCAGTTATGCCACACCTAAAATGCTATCAGCTTAAACGTTTCCCAAGCATTTCTGCCACTGAGATCTAAGTAGACATTATCTGAAAAAAATGAACTAATTACAGGTTTGGTAGATGATTAACTTTTATCAGGATTGTAATGGAGGTGTGAGATGACTTCTCTTTTGCAATCTAAGTGAGATTGACCATCTGTATTTGCACTGGGAAATGAAATTGCCTGAAATAAGGATGGACAGCACGCAGTGCTCCAAATGTTAGTCAACTGATACTCTCACCATTTCTTACCAGTAACAGTGCCGGCACTCATGGATGTGCTATCTTGCTCAGCAACTTACAGAATTAACAGAAAGGCTGTTCAAAGCACGCGGGGGGAAAATGTCTGATGAAGTAGGATAGTGCAAGCAAAGCAATGGTATCTTTTGGAAGGCTGGCATGCATGAGCAGACCACACTTTAGTTGGGACTGCCAGAAAGCCTGTCACATGTGTAACACATATGTGCGGACAGCTATGTTTAGTCTAAGAGTATTATGTAGCCAGTTTGGTCCAGTTCTTGCAAATTGGTTCTTACATTTTATCGTGCAAGAAATGGGAGCAGAATAGTTCTCTCTTGTCCCCTCTCAGACATGTATACAATATATTTATATATTGTGCAATATATATTGTTATATATAATGATATAACAAAAAACAAAAACTGTTTGGTTTTTTTCACTGGCCCCCCTCACCGGAAAGACATTTGATCTTTCTTTTTTCACATTCACATTTGATTGTCATTTTTTTTTCCTACTCCTTCAGTGCCAGGGACTAAATCAGTCTGTCACAGCACAAAAGAGCTACTCAGCAAAGTGAACAAACATCTGAGCAATCCTATTTGTTTTTGATGGCTCTTCCACCCCATTGGTACTCTGGGAAATGTAGTCCTGATGCAGCTGGATTCAGAAAGGACATTTTTATTCCCCAGAGTATGGTTTCTTCTTTGCCCCTTCAACTTTCCATTGATAGCATCTCAAAAGAATTATTTATTTCTCAGGAAAAATACATACAATTTTTTCTGTTGATGACAATGCATGGCAAAAGAACCTATTTGAAAATGGGTTTTATTTTCATCCCCTGGCAAAAAGTAAGAAAATCCCTTGAAATAAAAATATACATTTTCCAACCAAAATAGCTTAAAATTGATAAAAAGTAGGGCAGTGAAAAATCAAAATACCAGAAAAATATACCAAAATCATGTTATAGTTGGTTTAGGACTCTAACTTCCCTAATCTCATATTTGTTGCTTTATCCACACAGAAAATGTGCATGCTTTAGTACATTTAAATACATTTACAGTAGAAACAAATGTTCTGGGGTTTTTTTTCTTTTCATTTTAGCATTTGTCTAAAAATAAAATGAGGGAATAACTCTAGCTAGTTCAAATCTGGATTTCAAATACAAGATATGTGACAAACTTAGGGGAGGATTAGAGGCTTTTACTTAATAAATATTACCAATTCTGAGCCATTAGAGCAGGCTTGCACAACTCATAAAGGGGAAAGGGCCATACTGCTGATTTAAAAATAACTGCAGGGACAAAAGAAATAGTTGGTGCATCAATTAAGTGCAGCGGCAAGATGGAGCTGATGGGGTGCTCAACAACACATTTTAGGGAGGTGGCAGTAACATATTTTTCCTGGAGGTGGCAATGTTTGGCAGTGGTGAATTTATTGAGTGTGCAAAAAAAAATGTCAGTGGACTGTATGTGGCACATTGAACATGTCTACATTAAAGACTCTTGTATCAATACAATGAAAAAGCTTCAGTGCTGCAATCTTGGACTAATGAACAAGCCCTCATGTGGTACTCAAAGTTTAAGGCCATTGGCATCTAGTAACAAACTAGATAAATATTTTGGTGCAGAAGCCATAAAATTGTACAAACAATTTTCTCCCTTCTTGATAACAAAAGCTCACTAATGCCTAAGAACTTCCTGCCCCGTTGTGGTGCTCAAAATCCTCTTTCCATTGTGTTTCTCTCTACCTAAGGGTAGAGCTTCCCTGTTGCATTAGATCTGACGGAGTATCAGTGTATTATTTTTAAAGAAAATAATCTGTTAATTTGTGCTAAAACAACCATTCAATTGTGTGTGTTTGTGTATACTACATTTGTCTAGTAAATATGTCTAGCACATTAGCTGCATTTCTCAGGCTTTCTAATAGGCACAGTTTTAGCATTCCCTCCTCCAGCTCTGCTGACTTTCTCTAAAGCACGTCAACTATTCCAGTTATTCCAAATACTAAAAATACTTTAAAAACTAATTTACATAATTGTGAAAAACTACTTACATAGTTCATCAGCAGTATGTACATCCCCACATTACATTCATCTTACACATGAAACATTTCCATACAGACAACCTTAAGATCACAGTTTCCTTGTGACTCTCAAATAAAAAAAAATAGAAAGCAGCCAGTTTGTCATCTCTGATAACTGCTATTAAAAATAGCTCCTTTCAACAGGAATCTCTCTATTGATGGACTAGCAGTTTCCAGCTCACCGGAGAAACAGAAAATCCTGCAAAACAAATCTACTCTCAATTTTATTATAATATTGTAGGATCACATGCATCCTAAAGCGGACTACTATGGCAACAGCTATTTAACCTTTTTAGCCATCACAATTTATTTATTTTTTTAAACTGTGTTAAAGTTCATCGATGCTTCTTTCCTTCATGGCCATTAGACAGTACATTTAGCACTACCATCTCAGTATGAAATCCCCAAAAAATATTTGGGAACAATCTCAGAAAGGGTTGCTTGGCATGGTAATGTTCTTGTTTTCGTTTGTGAAGTGTGGCTCTGACACATCTGATTTATGGTTAAATACAGAGCATTTGTCTGTGATTCTGTCATGTGTGAAAACATGTTTTAACTTTGTGTTCATCTCAACAGAGAATTCTGATTGTAATCTATCATGATTCTTATTGCCCCTGGATTTGGCTCCATGAAATAAGAAAGGTGGCAACTTGTATGATGTAATCATAGCTCAGCAACAGAGTGCTTGCACCCTGAAAGCAGATGGATTAGGTCAGGCATGTCAAACTCGCGACATCATGTGATGTCGTGTGACGTATCGGACTTTTCCCCCATTGCTGGCAATGGGGTGGGCACAGTTTTGGTATGATGCATCTGGCCCGTCGGCCAGGAGTTTGACATGCCTGGATTAGGTTATTCTGGAGATCAGGGGTCTTCAAATTTGGACCTCTTATGTGTCTGGCTGAGGAATTCTGGGATTGAAGTCCACGTCATAAAAGGGCCAAGTTTGAAGGTCCCTGCTGTAGATAGAGTGAAAAATGTCAACCCTTGCTAATTAAAACAGATAAAAAGGGATAGATAGACAAGACAAATAAAGCAGCATCTTTCTCCAATTGTAAGGCTGGGGAAACTTTGATTCTCCAGGTTCTCATGAACCTGAGCACCCAAAGGTAACAGCAGTATAGCCAATGCTGAGAAATGCCTGTCATTCAGCAAAATCTGGAGGACAAAGGTTTGTTACCCTACTTTTCTCATTACATAGCTACTGCATTTTGATTAGGAAAGATTGTTCTGTGTTTATAACTGCAAATTTGTGATCAGCAGCACCTACAACTTTCTTGAAACAAACACGTATTTGATAAATCTGCTGTCAAGTTTCCAACGCATGGGCTTTTCAAGTGTCTCTGAGGCATTGTTTACCTTAAAAGTCCTTTATTAGCCTAATACACTGGCAAATGCATGCTCAAAGGAAGCTGGAATCTGCACAATATATTAAAACACAATTCTCCACCTTTCTAATTTTGTCACTAATCATATACTCCAATTAATTTAAAGAATCAGTTTCCCTTCTGTTAGAAAACCCGCCAAGGTCTTATCTTCTGTAAATTCAGATGGCCTTGAAGGTACAATACTCCTCTTCCCCCTCCCAACCTTAAACTTACATCTCTTAAAGCAATACACAAGTTTAACATATGAAATGGCTACTTCTTCATTTCTTGTCAAGCAATAACATTCAATGTTAGCAGCATTGACATCTGCCCCTCCCTTACAAAGAGGACAGATCCTGTAATGTAAACAAAACACAAGTTAGGAACTGGCTTTTGGTTTGTTGGGGTGTTTCTCATAAAACCTTTTGATAAGTCTGCCAGCTTTCACATCAGTAGATTTCATCCACCTGGCTTCAGATAATGGGTATCCCTTCCATTGTACTAGGTATTGCAATTTTCCCTTAAAGATTCTAGAGTCAAGAATATGTTTCACTTCATAATGGGTCTTACCTGCTACCACAAGGGGTCCAGGTGCTTAGGAGGAGGTCTTAAAGTGGAGGTTCGAAAAGGTTTCAGCAAGCTACAATGGAACACCAGGTGAATTTTTCCCAAAAGTCTGGGTAGTTTCAATTTTACTGTGACCGGGTTGATGATTTACACAATGGGGAAAGGCCCCAAGAATTTTGGTCCCAATTTCTTATTGGGTAGTTTAAGGCATAAGTATTTGGTCGACAAATACACCTTTCCCCCAACTTGGAATGTTCTTTGGGGAGCTCTCTTTTTGTCAGCTTGCTTTTTGTAGGTCTCAAAAGTCTTTTTTAAGGCCACCTTTGTATTTTTCCAAACTTCTTCCCAACCCCTCACCCAATGATCAAGAGTCTGGGAAGCGGAGGGTAACAGGGTATTCCGGTATGGGGTTGAATTCTTTCCCTGTGGCTACACGGAAAGGAGTGTAGCCGGTGCTGCTATGTACTGAATTATTGTAAGCCACCTCTGCAAAAGGGAGGAGGTCGGTCCAGTTTGTTTGTTGGTAAGAGACGTAGCATCTAAGGTATTGTTCCACCATTTGTTGGCGGATTCTGTGGCTCTGTTAGTAGCCGGGTGAAAAGCAGTTGATAGGCCTTGAGCTGATCCAATTAATTTAAGAAAGTTTCTCCAAAATTTCGCTGTGAACTGCACCCCTCTGTCCGAAATTATTCGCTTAGGGGCGCCATGTAGTCGATAGATATGTTTTAGGAACAACTTAGGTGTTGAGCCGATGGAAGTCCTTTGCAGGAAGTCCTGTTTTGAAAATAGGTCTATCACAGTCCAAATGACAGTATTTCCTCTAGTGTCGGGTAGGTCTACTATAAAGTCCATAGCTATTTCTTCCCATGGTTGAGAAGGTTCAGCCACCGGTTGCAGTAACCCAGGGGTCTTTCCTGGGATTCTTTTCATGGTGGCACATACAGTACAGCTCTTGACATAGTTTTCTATGTCTCATGGCTGTGTTTGAGGGCATTAAGACGAAGAGCTTCAGGCAAATACAATTCCGCCCCCTCGTAACCCAGACCATCCCTGCATGTTAGGGATGTCTGATTGTCTTTAAACCATTGATCAGTGAGGAGTTCTCACTTTATTTTCTTTACCCTGGGGTCATCAGGATTAGGGGTCCTGCGAGGTATGAGTTGGGCCGCAGTTTGTGGACCGGGGATAATTGCCTCGTGAAATTCTTTGTGTTCGCTTTTGTACTGTGGCAATTGGGAGAGTGCATAAGTTAGCAAGTTTTTCCTTCCTGGTATGTACTTTAGAGTAAAGTTAAAACAGTTGAAGTACTATGCCCATCGTACTTGTTTTGGGGACAATTTGCGAGGAATTTTTAGTGCCTCTAAATTTTTGTGATCTGTCCATATTTTAAAAGGCACCTTGCTGGCCCCCTACTGGTTGTTGATTCATTGGCTGCCAGGGCCCCCACTGCTGCTGTTGGACTCCCAAATGCTGTCTACCCCATTGGTGCTGCTGTAGGCCCAGGGGTTGCACATTTGGGCCCTGCTGCTGCCTCCCCTGCTGTGGTTGTCTGAGGGGAGGGTGCTGTTGGTTGGTGGGACGTGTTGGCACCATCTGCTGTTGTAAGCCCCTCAATGGTTGTTGGATGGGCAGGGGTTGCTGTTGTCTACTCTGGATTTTGGCTGCAGGGAATGGTGGCGCCCTCTGCTGCTGATCTACTAACAGTCGTGTTAGTCTCAAAGGCTGTGGTGCCTCCCTCACTTGCGGCCCCCTCAGTGGTTGCTTGGCACTCAGGGGTGGTGACCAGTCTCCCTGGGATTGTCGTCCCCCAATTGGCTGTTGCTCTCCAGGCTTCTGCAACACCCCAATCTGCTGCAAGGCCTCTATCAACTGATTTAGGCTCAGAGGTTGCTGTCCCTCCTTCTGTGGGGGCTGCCACAGTGCCCACTGCTGAGGGGGCCCTAGTTCCTCTTCTTCTGTGGGACTGGAGGGCCTAGCAGGGAACTCCAGGAGTTGGAGGGCCATTAGCTCTGCGAAAAGGGGGCTGGGGGCCTCGTTTGGCAGGAGCTGTTCTGTGCTTCTCACTTCTAGTTCTTCAAACCTTTCTGCTAAATTGTCAATTGATTGGCTTTGGGCTGTGGACGGATATTTCCACTCGACCGAGTCTTCAATCTCAGCTGGCCTGGCTGCTCCCCACCAGTCTGGGGAATAAAATGTACAGGATTCTCTTTGTTGTCATCCTACCTCCTCTGCCTTTGAAGCCCTTGGGGATGGCAAGGCTGCTCCAAGGCTCCTGGAGTCTCCACTGGGCTTAATCCACTCTGACGACCAGACCAATTCTCCTGGTTGTTTGGGTCTAGCTCTCAGCTGGGAGGATTGCTGGAGCTCTTTCCCTGCCAGCTTCTTCGCTGGCCCTTCCCCCACAGGGGTGGCTGCCAGTGCTGGAGAGCTGGCTTCAGGCAATTTTTCTTCCTCCATTGTGGGATCTTTCCCAACTCTTTGCCAGACTGCCTCCCAAACTTGGAGACAGCGACGGGGAGGTCAGGACTCCCTAATTAGTTTAAAAAGTAGGTAGATTCCAGCTTGATGTCAAGTTTCTGACGTATGGGCTTTTCAAGTGACTCTGAGGCATTGTTTACCTTAAAAGTCCTTTATTAGCCTAATACACCAGCAAATGTTTGCTCGAAGGAAGCTGGAATCTGAAATCTCCGCCCCTTGCACAATATATTAAAACACAAGGAGACCAAAGATGATAAAATAGATTTGCATATCATTTGTACATCTACTTTAGGGAACATTGGACTTAAGTTCTGCTTCAGTCTACTGCTGATGCATTGTTGTCCCTTGTTATAATTCTTAACTTGCAAACCAGACTGTAATACAGATCCCTTCAGACAGAGGACACCTTCAAATAGTGTATTGTACTTTGAGAGATGTTCAAGGAGAGGACAGACTACTTAGTGAACACATGTAACTTGATCTGTATTTCATTTTTCAGCAGACAAAAAAGACAACCTCTCTTCCTTCCAGTGATTTGGTGCAACAAGCAATTTTATCTCTTCCTGTGGTTCCCCCCCCCACATTGTTTCCATGCTTTAGGTACTGTCTGCCATCACTTATATTAGAGAAGTAGTAGGATGATGATGATGATGATGAAGATGGAGGAGGTATTTTTTTACTTTATATTTTTTCTTTCTATTCTTTTTTTTCTGATTCCAGTTTTATTATCTTTTACTATTGTAAAACCCTTTAATAAAAAGTATTTAAAAATAGATCAGGTGTTTGCTCTGGGACATTTAAAGTAGATACAGCTTCTGCAGTATAAACTCAACCACCTGCCCTGGACCTTGCCTTGATCTATCAATTTTCTATAAGATATAATGAATGGAAGACATGAAAACCAATCCAGAGCAATGAAGTGATACTGATTTTCACATGAGACAGGACTCTAATAAAGCTGAATTGATTGATTGATTAGTTAATTAATTAATGACTACTTGGATGCTAATAACATTTGCGTGACATCAGGGGAAGATAGGGATTATTTAAACTGTTGCATTCTGCAACTTAGTAAAATTTGAAGGTGGCCAAATTTATTCAAAGAAATAACTTTTTGAAGTCTGGGAAATTAATAATAATAATAATAATAATAATAATAATAATAATAATAATAATAATAATAATAATAATAATAATAATAATTGGAAGGGACCTTGGAGGTCATCTAGTCCGACCCCTTACTCAGGCAGGAAACCCTATACCAGTGATGGTGAACCTTTTAGGCACCAAGTACCCAAACTGCAAGCCAAAACCCAATTATGTATTGTCGGGTGCCAGGTGGGCGTGGCCCACTGGGTGGGGGTGGCCCATTGGGTGGGCGTGGCTGCAGTGGTAATGGCAGACTGGGTGGGACTAAAAAGTTCAATCAATCAATTCCAACTTTTTGAGATCTTTTTTTTCCCACGAGAAGTTGAAATTGATTGATTGATTGATTAAACCTTTTTTTGCACACAATGGCAGAGGCCTAAAGTGAAAAGGTTTTATAAAACCCAGCTGAAGGCCTAGGACTGGGGTGATGGCGCGTGTGCCCACAGAGAGGGCTCTGTGAGCCACCTGTGGCACGCGTGCCATAGGTTCACCACCATGGTGCTGTCCAGTCTCTTCTTGTGTTGGAGCATTCACAATTTCTGGAGGCAGATTGTTCCACTGATTAATTGTTCTAACTGTCAGGAAATTTCTCCTTAGTTCTAGGTTGCTTCTTTCTTTGATTAGTCTTGTCCTGCCTTCAGGCGCTTTGGAAAATAGCTTGACTTCCTCTTTGTGCATTCTTTCTAGAGTCTCAACATCTTTTTTACATCGTGACCAAAACTGTATGCAGTATTCCAAGTGTGGCCTTACCAAAGATTGAATTAACATCACAGATTGAAGAGAAAGGGATAGATTTTATTTAATTTCTTTGAGAGCATACATTGTTAAGAATTTTATTTGAAATTGACCCTATCGAGGCAGGAAATGTCTCTCCATCCCACTCAATCTGGCACTATATGAATAAACAGCTCGAATGTACAACTGTTCAAGTAAGAGGATTTGTCCCACTAATAATTCTGTGAACCTTGTTGCTAACATGGTTAAGAAGGTGATCTCTTCCAGCTAGCATATCCATGAAAAATACTTTACCACCACTGACAACCATAGCAAAAAATTAATGGGAATAGCAGATATTCTTATTAAGTTCAAGAGCTGCTACTTTGAAATAGCTATCTGATGAAAAATGTATCATACATCTTTCCATGCTTCATCTCTTTCGGGCAGCAAACTGCAATTATTCTTTCCTTCCCAAGTCCTTCAAAGGATGCCATGCAAATCTATCTTCCATTACTACATTAGCTTTCAGAATATATTGCATCCCCCATACAATCCCTAGATATATACCAGCTAAAGCAGTTCATCCTAGAGCAGAAATACTAATTTCTTTCTGTCCATGGATGACTGGCCTCTATGAATTCCCTTCAGAGACCAAGGTCAAAAGTGCATCTTGAAAAGTGCAGGAAACCTATTACATTTTCTATGAGCCAGCAGTAGGAATGCTGTAACACTGAAGTACTAACTGGACTTGTATTATATTAACACATTTCAGATTACCACTGACCTGACCTGTAGCTGGGCAAATGGTCTTATTGAGATATTAGTTCAAAAGGGTCCTGCTTTTAGAGATGTATAAAAAATTAATATGACCTTATTGTGTGCTAATATAGTATAATAATATCAATTGATACTAAGTAAGATAAGCCCTTCAAATCAGTTGCAGGAGAAAAAAAAACCCTTTCTCCCAATGTTCAAATTATGACTAAAAATTACCATCCTGATCAGGTGGTTGTTAAACATACAAATCTCAAGCTAGTGATTTTAACACTACTGCCCAGAAATTATATTCTTTATGTGGCCACTATAGCAACTTGGAAGCAAAGGGATTTGCCAGCTCTTTACAATGCATGAAACTGCTAACATTGTAGATCTAGCCAAATCCAAACATTCTAGGAAATTCATGGAAACCTGGCATTCAGATCATACAGCCATTAATGGTCCTACAGAGATAAAAGATATACTTGAAAGCGTATGAAGAAAACAGTTTTTCTCTCCAGTAATGAACACCCAGATAAGCACAAAACAGTATCTAATAAACAAACAGAAAAGAAAAACAATACCTTAATCAAGAAACCATCAATAAGGCAATCTAGAATAGAGGGCAATCTTAATAGCAGGCAAACCCCACTTTTCCTCACACTGATGAAATAGGCTGGTAATGAAATATCTGCAAGAAAAGAGCCATGTCTGGAGAACACTAAAACCCAACATATTTAACTACCTCTGAACTGTCCAATCTGGCCAGTTTAACCTATTTGGGCAGTTTGTCAATTTTGTTCTTGCTGCAGAGGAAATAGTGATTGTGAGGTTTTGTGGTTCAAACAGAAGGGACTCCAACACTCTACATGTTACATCTAGATAAGAATACTGCATAGCAGGATAAACCCACTGAAAGCAGCTGATTGCCTTCTGTCAACATGAGGATGCAGCCACCAAAATGCACTACATTTTTAAACCTGATGCTACTTTTTCTGAAAAGACAGGCTGATTTGCTTTTTTTAGGCTTGGTGCTAGGTAGCAGTTAATTCTTGACATAATTGGTATCCCTGCCATGGAAAATTCTAGCTCCTAATATATCCTCGGTGCTGTCTGAGTTTGGTTGTTTTCTTTCAGATGTTTCATCACCCAAATTAGGTAACATCATCCAGACTAGTAGAGTGTATGCGGTGGTGGGATTCATATATGTGAACAACCGGTTCTCTGTGTGGATGCCACTTCCAGAAGTCCACTCTGGGCCTGGGCAACAAAAAATTAGCTACCGGTTCTGCCAAATTGGTGCGAACTGGCTGAATACCACCACTGAGTGTAGGGTTTGCTCTCATTTCATACTCTCGTGGCTTGCCCTGTCAATGTTGGTGGGATGGTCTTGGTGGTTCTTTGGTTGGCCTGCTTATTATTAGCTAAAGAACCACCAAGGCCACTCCCACCAACACTGACAGGGTTTAGATTTAAGCCTTTCAAGCCACCTTTTACCAACAGTGGAAATATTACTCCATATTTAATCAATAGTTTCATCTGATCTGAATTAGTTCTTGTTTTATTTCCTACACTGGTTGATCTTAGCCCTGCCACAATCCTCTTTTTCGTTTACTATATAAGATTATTGGGATGACAGGAGAGAACTCTGTACAATGCTCTAAGCATCCTACAAGGCGAGGGAGAATAAAAAAATGCAATACACGAATAATTAGGAATTAATTACTTGAGCTACATGGCTTAACAATCAAACCAGGAAAAAATATGATTTGTCAGAAAAATCACTTTCAAGACTAGCTTCACCATATAGCAGGCTAAGGTAATTATCTCCAGCATTTATTCTTTTGTGCTGTTGTTTTTAAATTTGTACGGAAGACGGTAATCTTATTTTTGTTTTTTAGATGCATTATTTTAGAATTCTTTTCTTTTTTTATGTAGCTGTAACTTTCCAGCAGCATTCAGAGAAAAGATGCCTTATGTTGTGATTCCGTGCCAGCCTGTGATCCCAGCAGCTGAGTCCGGGGAATCAGAGGAGGAGGGGCCTGGGGAGCCATCAGAGTCGGAGGAAGGCTCTGATGAGTTACAAGACTTACAAAGTGAGGAAGAACCTGGCCCCTCCACTTGTGATCAAGCTGAAAGCCAGCTGTGCTGGGAGGCTGAGGAAGCATGGCTGGAAGACCTCAGAGACGCACGTAAATGTAGACAGGTCACACAAGTAAATCAGAGGGAGGCAATGGGGCGACTCCAGGGGAGAAAGAAAAAGCAGTGAGAAGCCACGCCTTGGGGGCTGCGCAACAAAAAGGGAATGTGTGGGCAGGGCTGGTTGTTGGAGGCAACCGTTTGTAAAGAACTTCTGTGTCAAGAGATGATGGTCTGTTTATTTTACCAGTGAGTTATTTCCTGTTTTGGCTCATGATCCGTTTTGTTTGTGGACAAAGTAACTCGAATAAAAAAGGGTTTATTTTTCCAGCCTACTGTTACAAGAGGGGTTGCCTTGTGAAGTAACAAGGATGTACGTAGGCTGGGACAGAACACCTTATTTGTAATATATAACAATACTTTTCCTAAACTCAAATTAGATATTTCACAATTTAATAATTTAAAAAACTTCAGTAAAACTACAATGGGATCACATTTTAATCAATGAGATGAAAACTGATCAGGGTTTGTTAAAGCATAAATCTAAGAAAGAGGAACATGAGAGTGATCTTATCAGATTTCACAAATAGCTCTGTCAAGATTATTCAACCTTTTAATCAAAGAACATTATTTTCCAGGGAATGGAAAAATTCTCAGTCATCGAAGGAATGGAAAGAGGTGGGGGTTTCTATCCAAACCAAGTTTTTGTTTATTTTTATTTATCTCTATTGTCTGTGTAGTCATCTGAGTTACTGTTTGCAATGTTCACAATATATTTAGTTCTCATTGTTTCATAATTTTTTGGAAAGAAAGGGAAATGACATTTTTATATGCACACATTTTGCTGAATAATATGCTCGGATCTTCAGAGGAAATTGGTAAGGGAAGAAAGACAACACATTTTAGAAATATGGTTTTAAAAAAAATCTCAGAAATTTTAGCTCTAATTTAATAGGTGTATTGGCCAAAGCTTGGGTTTACCGTAATTTAAACTTATAACCATATCAAGAATAAAATCGATGACTTCCTATTCAAGCCAGAAATGCTGAAGAAGTGACTATTAGGCCCCAACTGATTGGAGACCCTTTCTGGACAGGAGAGAAATCATCCAGAATTCTTTTTGCCTCCAGAAGTTGTGAATGCTGCAACACTGGAAGTTTTTAAAAGAGACTGGACAACCAGTCTGAAATGGTATAGGGTTTCCTGCCTGAGCAGGGGGTTGGACTAGAAGACCTCCAAGGTCCCTTCCAACTCTGTTGTTGTTGTTGTTGTGATATGATAAATAATAATAATAATAATAATAATAATAATAATAATAATAATAATAATAATAATATGGAAGCAGCTGTTAATTAGTGGATATTTACTCAAAACAAAACTAGTAAAATAGAAAAGAGATGTAAATAGCAATAGCACTTAGCTTGAGTGCTTTGCAGCCCTTTCTAAATGGTTTACAGAGTGAACATATTGCCCCCAAGGTTGCTGAGTCAACCTTGGAACAGGTCAGAATCAAACTGCTGGCAGTTAACAGAATTAGCCTGCAATACTGAATTCTAATCACTGCGCCACCATGGCTCTTAAGAGACATGTTGACCTAAGGCCTTGCTTATAGGTATAAAATGCTTTTCTGGATGTCAAAGAACCATTTGTGGCATCTATAGAAAGGACTAAATCTTGCTGGTGAAAGACAGAAAGACAGGACTCACACTGCTTATTTAATTCAGAAAGAAAAAGTTCTTTGATACTGTTATGTACTGATACTAACAGTTAATGTGTTTGATTAAAATGTGTCTCCAACTGTTTTGGAGGGAAACTGAAGCTTGTATTTGAGCGGGAAACCAGCTTTCAATTTGATTGGTCGCCACCTAGTGGCAGCACGTATAAATAGCTGTCAGTCTGTCGATTGAGTTCAGTTTTGTTATTTTATTTATTTATTTATTTATTTTAATTGCATTTATATCCCGCCCTTCTCCGAAGACTCAGGGCGGCTTACAAGCTTAGCAGTAGCCTTCATTCTATGTATATGCCTGCTTGTTAGGGCTTTCCCCCCCCCAAGCGGCATTATTACAAAGTCAGCTTAATTGCCCCCAACAATCTGGGTCCTCATTTTACCTACCTCGGAAGGATGGAAGGCTGAGTCAACCTTGAGCCTGGTGGGACTCGAACCTGCACTAATTGCAGGCAGCTGATGTTACTTAAGGAGGCATTAGCCCACTGCTCCACCAAGGCTCTTCTGATGCTGCAAATGCTTTGTTATGCTGCAAATGCTTTGTTATGCTGCAAATAAACCTGTTGCATTAAATTGGTCTGGTTAATTTCTCCAAGAACCCACTACACAATAGATACCTTGCTTGAATCTTCACAGTGTTATTATGCAGATAATGCAGCTTCACACAGCATATTATGTGTGACCCTGAAATTGCATGTAAAATATTCTTTGGTTCAAAAAATGGCAGAGGGTCAAATGGAATGGCAAGAATTAGCTGCTTTCTCTGCACAAGTCTTTTTGTTGAAAAGTTATTATGCATAAAAAATTACACACACACACACACACACACACACACACACACACACACACTTGAAATATTAGCCAGTTCATTAAGCTAAAGCTCATGGAACTAGGATAATTCTACCAGCCAGGTGAAGGAGAACAAAGAGAGATAGAGGTGTGTTGAACAAAGGAAGCATTTTCTCTGTGCAAAGTAATATCTTCTATAATATAAGCAATCTTAATTACATTAAAGTCTTGGATATGTTGCCAATGACTTCTAAAAACCCTGTTTATTGTTTTGAAAACCATGTTATTTTGGAACATAAACATAATTACTGTGGAATAATAACTACATTTTCATAAGCTGAATAGTTCCCTCTATAGTTTTGATATATGTGGCTGCATCGAATTGACCTCATAGTATGTATGTAATGACACAATCCACTTCCATATCATTGCCCCAAACTTACTTGGATATATGTAGTCAAGAGGATTCATAGACAGCTTGAGGAAGTCCTTACATTACAATATTGGCAACTTTATTTTCAACTCTTTTTTCTAATGATGCCTTGTATGGATATTGACTTTTTCTTGCTGTTATATAGAGCAGGGCTTTTCAACCTTTTCAACCTTTTCACCCTTTGTACCACTTTTAGAATATGGCAACATCCGAGTACCACCAGTCAAGGTGTCAAAAACTTGATGACCAAAAAAAGAAAAAAGTGTTGAAGTACAGGTAGTCCTCAAGTTACAACAGTTCGCTTACAATGGAACTGAAAAAGTGCCCCCCAAGCCACAGCCGAGCAAGACACCTGCCTGCCCACCCAGCAGCACTCTGGGGTGTCCGAGGTTTCCATTGTTGTCAGCATTTCTGTTGAGGATTGGCAGTGGGGGTGGGGTGGGTGTTTGGTTTTTATTCCCCCCCCCCGTCTGCTGGGTAGTTGCAGCAGGTTTTGGTCACTTCACATGACCCTGGGACACTGACCATCATAAATATGAATCAGTTGCCAAGCATCTGAATGTAAATCACAAGACCTTGGAGATGCTGCAACATTCCAGTTGATTGGCGCTTCTTCTGGCCTCAGCAGACGTGCCGGGATCAGTGCTGAGCTCCAGCTGGAGACTGGCACTGATCCTGGTGCTTCCACTGAGCCCTGACAACCCTGAAGAAGTGCTGATACTGGTGCGTCCGCTGAGCTCTGACAGCCCTGCAGCTCCAGCTGTCTCTCACTCAGGCTTGTGTGGTGCTGCCACTGGTTCAGCTCATTCCCCTCCCCCGCTACCACTTTTCTAGGATGGATGCATACCACCTGCCACGTGGCAATGTACCACAGGTGGTACCCATACCACTGGTTGAAAAGCCCTGATATAGAGGGTCAACTGACCATTCCAACATTCTGTTCTGTTGTACTGGTTCCCATTATTCTATTTTATAGTATTTACCAATTAATATGTTATTCTTCTTTGGTATTTTTTGTCAACCAATCCATCTATTATCTTACTAGCCATTTTTTATTTTATATATTATGTGTGTGTACCTGTGCATGTATGTGTGTACTTACATATACACATGTATGCATGCATATGCACATGTACAAATGGTAGGTATATTTTTTTACTTGATGGTCATATGTTACTTTGGGTCATATATCTAGTTTTGGATTCCTTACATTTTTATTTATTATAAATTCACAGACATTTTTTTATTTTATTCATTACAATATGTTTTTAGTTTATGAACGACTTCCTGGTTTTAACTCTGCATATTAACCAATCTTGTTGGACTTTGTAGCCCTTTATGTGATAACAGACAGAGTTTCAAGAGCATTTTCTATATAAAGACTGACCTATGGTTTGTATATAGGCTGATACCTATAAATATGGAATATGTGCAGTGGTGGGATGCAGCTGGCTCACACCACTTCAGCAGAACTGGTACCTAATGTTTTGTTGCCCAGGCCCAGACTGGACTCCCGGAAGCGGCATCCACACAGAGAACCAATTGTTCACATATTTGAATCCCACCACTGGATATGTGTGTGTATAAATATCAGCTTTGGGCTGTATATTTCTGAAGTAGCACTGAGTTCTATCTCACTGTGCTAACTCCCATCTGTTAAAATTAATGTTCTAGTAATGCTATTCCCTCTGTATATTTAGATTTAGGAAAATGCTTTCCGCTTTAGACTCTATAATCTGGAACTTCCTTTTTAAAGAAGTTAAGTATTGCATATCCTACAGTTCAAAACAGTCCTATCCCAAGTCCGTCATGGTCAGCAGTAATGTTAGAATTTTTATCTCCTTTTTCAATTTACAACAGCAATAATGTACATTAAATGCATTTCGAGCAGCTCTAGATAGTTAAGTAGGAGAATCAGTTATTCCCATAAGGTTAATATATGCTTTCCTCCAAATGGAGTGCATTGGGTTGATGGTCTAGGATTATTTAACTTAATATACATTATAAATTATTTAATTTCAAAAGCTTTAACACTAGCTGAATATGATTGAAATAATTATTCCTGAGCACAACTGCTCCAATATTATTACATGATCTTTTGAAATCCCAAGACTGTTGTTTTACCTCGGCTATCTGCTGCTGTTCATAAACTTTTTATACCGTATAAATTGTTATTTTACATTATTTTACTATGTATTTTTAGCATTGCAAAATCAGTTTACTTGAAATGCGTCTTTGGATTTAGTAGAATACTATACGTTATATTAATTACATGAAAAATACTCCTATCAAAAAATGATAGCCTACAAATTTCATAAACTTCAAGTTCTCTTTTTTAAAATTGCAAACATAGAAAGAATTTTTCTTATCAAATCAAGGTTCATTTAGGCAGTAATGTTTCCAGCCATATCCAAGAGCTGACTTCACACATTATACTAAACCATAATGATTGGATTCACACGTTAGCCTAATCCACGATTTGTTGTAGTCAAAATGATTTGGTTCACATATAATAATAAGCAATATACTGTAATGACTGATGTGGCATATTCAATTAACAGACCTTGATTTAGCTTTGTATAGTTTGTGAATCTAGCCATCCAGATGTCCAAAGGAGGGTAATAGGGCAAAATGTTTTCATGCTGTTGCTATATGGTAACCGGCAATGATAAATCCAGCTTCAGGAATTTTTGTTTCCAGAACAAAGTCATATCATCTCCAAGAGCACCAAATTAATGGACAAACTTTGCATCTTATGACAAATGAACGCTTAGCACAATCTAAGTCTTTGGGTGAGGAAAATACCTAATCAGAAAGTATTTCTTTTCCTCCCCTTTCTTTGATGTCTTTCTTACTTCACATATAATTTCAATACATATTTTCCAGATTGTTTCTCTTTCGAGTTGAAAGTTAAAGATTGCATTTTAGTTTTGTTAAATCTCAAAGTGTTTTCAAAGTTGAACCAGTGCTGAATCCTAAAATGCCAGCTGGTGCTTCTTGAAGAAAAAATGGATTAACAGTGCACCACACAAATATTATACTAGCTTAGAGACCCATTGGCCTTATTTAAGGATCTCCATATATTTTTTCTGTTTTGAGGATCAAAAGTAACAGGCCTTTTTAAAAATTTCAGAATGGGGTATTCATTGTCATTCATTCATTCATTCAGCCTTCAAGTCAGTTCTTTCTTGCAGTTATCTTTGCAAGATTTTCAGAAGTTGTTTGCCAGTCCCTCCTTCCTAGGCCTGAGAGAATTTGACTGATTCAAGGTTATCTAGCTGGCTTTGTACCTCAGACAGGAGTAGCACTCATAGTCTCTCAGTTTCTAGACTGATGCTTTAACTACTACACCAAACTGTCGTCATTGTGGATTACCTGGACTCATTTGAATTGGGAAATAATATGATTAGACTTAAGCATATGAATTGTGAACCACAAAATGTTTAAGGGCACTTGCTGCAGTTAAGAATGAATGGTACATATCAGCTTTTCCCAAACTGCTATTTTTCAGATATATAAGAACTGTAACTCCCCAAATTTTCAGCCAACATAACCACAGCTTGCCTTACGGAATTGGTAGAAATGGTCTTGGAAATTGCGTTGAGAATCTCCAGCACAATTTTCTACAGTGACTTCAATTTGAGGTCATACTAAGTGGGCACTCTGAGATTTCACTAAGCCCAAGGCATTGAACAGGATATGTCCTTAATTTGTTTTTTACCTCATAAGCTTGGACATGAGTTGATAACCTTGATGTAGCTTGGTACTATTTTAGAAACTAAAATGAATAAAAATGTAGCAGAAACAATACTGATTAGATTGTCTTATTGTTCATATCTTGCATGTGTGCTTAAACTGAACTGAGATTAAAGTATTGGTATTCAACAGCCTAAATTTGGAACGATGATATTTTAAAGACCTTACTCAAGTTACACTAGCATATGATTATCAGGAGAACAGCTACTGTCCATGTTGTTTACTGATTGCTTCTAGGCATCAACGGGAAGAGGCCTTGGTCATGATGGTATCTATTTGCAGAATGATCTCCCCCTCAGCAGTATGCCAGGTTTCAATATTCATGCATTTAACTATTCTCTGGTAATGCATGTTTTTATTGTGCACTGTTGCAGCCATCAGTCTCCCACTATTTTGAAATGCACAGTGAATAAGAACATAATAGAATGTAATGTAATGGTACAGAACAGAATAGAATAGAAGCCCATTTCAATATTTCACCTAGTTGGGTTTTTTTTACAATTCTACAATTGATTCTACAATTTCACCTCTTATATCTATTTCTTTTTTCTCTTACTTTTGGTTCTTCATATTGAGGGGAACTGTGGTCTTAAATTACTTTACTGCTTCTAATGATTACCTTCCATCTAAAGAAATAGCTTCATGCTAAAAGCTACTCTGAAATGTCACTGGTCAAGTGTACAGATAATATCCCAGAGTAGACAGTTAATTTTTGTGTCTAATTTATTTCTGATCTACCTACAATAAAACTTCACATGTTCTAATACTTAGGTCCTGAAAAGCATTAGTATTATTATGTTTGGTCAGATAACCAGATGTTGAGAATGACATATTTTCCATCTGTTACATCTATTGTTGTTTATTGTTGTTAAATGTATAGTTGTAGGGTGTAAGTTATTTCAAATAAAGTTGCCTTGTGCAATTGACTGATGGTGATTTTGTCCTTTAATGGTGTTCAAGGGTTCCAGGTGTTTTGGGATTGCATCCATAGCATTCATTACTACTGCTACTGTCTTTGCTTTCTTTTGCCACTATTGTTCTACTTGTATTTCCAGATTTTTTTTTGAGTCAAGGAGCATATTTGGAATATTTAGAACACACACAAAATGCTGCTATAATGTGGTCAGTCCCCACAATTTATTAATTAAAAGTGAACTGATGAAGTGTTTTCAGATATGTCCCCTAGCTATTGAACTGAAATCTTTGAGTCAGCAGAAGACAAATACCAGCTTGACATTTCTTTTACTGCCAATCCTTATCCTGCCTTTATTGCCTCTGTTTCGAAGTGCTACAGGCACTTGACCTCCCACGAAGGTTACGATGGCAAAGTCTACCATATTATATATTTTGAGGCTACCTTTGATTATCTTCAAATAAGGAAGAAAATACTACTCTAACACTAATAATGTTAAGAATAACTCAGGCCCCTGTCTCATTTATAGGCTGGGAACAAAATGAACACATTGTCATGGGAATACAGCAGAACAAAAAGTTTTCCAGAAATGCTTGTGCCATTCCTGCTGTAAATTGAGACCAGCTTTGTTGTTGTTAGTTGCGAAGTCATGTCCGACCCATCGCGACCCTATGGACAATGTTCCTCCAGGCCTTCCTGTCCTCTACCATCTTCTGGAGTCTTCTGGAGACCAGCTTTAGAGGAGCTATAATGTGGTAAAGAGATAGAAATCAATAAATCTTGGTCATCCTCTTGCTTCCTGAAATGCAGAAAAGCTTCTTAGATCCTTTTTCTTCTTCTAAGGGTTCCTAAGCTGGAAGATACAACTTTTAGAATCTGGATACCACAAGCGACAGCCCCATTGAGACCACTATTACAAGCCTATGTTGCTTTTAGGTTAAGATATTCCACGCAAAGGTTAGATCTCACGATCATCTATCAGTGCAAATAAGGATGCTAAATTTCAGTCTTGTATGTTTTCTGTTTTTCAATGAAGAAATTCCCTTGGTTTAAACTTTGAACACTAAAGTTAGACCCCTTTAGTTTGAATTCAACTTGGTCCATCTCTACTATTAGTTCTTGGGGTCAATAAACAGACATGCACTTAATCAGACATAGAGAACATAAAACAGGTGTATCTGCAGCAGACCACTTTTTTAAGAAGAAAGCCAAATGTCTGATGAGAAGTAACAAGGTAAAAAATGTGTATAAATAAGCTGAACTGAATTTTTCTCATCCTTCAAAATGACAAAACTTCAGGATGTCATAGCTTTCCATGGAAGCTGTCTGTAACACTGTCTTCTGCAGCCAGACAATACGAATGTGCAATCTCAAACTAAGGTGCATGTTCCTTGCATGACCTGGATCTCCTCAAGGAATTGAGAGCATCCAGAGATTTACGAGCAAGATGAGGAACCACTGGGGGGCACTGTTGTTCAGTAAAAGCAGCGAGCTAAGGCCATTTATCTTTTCTTTAAAAAGGCAGTTTTTGCTATGACAGGTAATTTGGCACATTTCTTCCTGAAATCTGCCAAATGATTTGGCAGATATTTCATATATATCTGAAAATAGGAGCACCTGCTGCTGGCCTACAGGGAGAAGGGAGGGATTCTATTAGTTGCTAATTACAGAGCCTGTAACAAAATTCAAATGGAGGAGACATCACCCAGCCATTCTTCCAGGGCAATGGAGTCTTTTAAGGGGAGTGAAATATGCAGAAAACCCTCCTAAGAACACACAGTCATTTCCTTAACTTCATAGGGCAATGTACATCTTTGAGGGAGGGAAGATTTTGTTGATTTAGTTATGGCACGCTGACTGTCCCATGACTGCATGCATGTGACTGAAAGAGCTGATAAGTGATGGCAAAGAATCAAGAAGGGAGGAAACAATTCCCCAGAGAGATAGCCTCACACTTCAGAAGCTTGGATTTCAATTCTTTTTGCCACATCTGCTCAACCAGCATTGAGCAAAAGCATTTGCCCTGATGGTGGGGTGAGCAACTGTTAGAAATTGGGTTGTTCAGTGGGGTTTTTTTTTGTTGTTGTTCTTTTCAATTTTCTGAACAAGCTGGCTCCAAGAAGTGATTGGTGTCTCGTTGTGGAAGGGTATGGGGCCACCAGTCTTGAAAGAGTGGTGGGCCCCCTTCTCGAGAGGTCATCTTTGAACCCAACATAATTGGACAACTTTGTCTAGTCTCCATCTTTTCCTTTCTAGGTTGAGAGTGAGGTTGGCAGATAACTGCAGAAGGTCATGGATGAAGCAGATTATCTGGACCCATTTTCAGTCTGAGTTCAGGCCAGGTTCTAGTACTGAGTGGCCATTAGTTGTACGTGTTAATGACCTCCGGAGCGTTCAAGATGGGATAATGCAACAGTCTCTGTTTCTAATTAAAATAAATTGTTTTTACTTCTCCTGGATGGGAAAAAAGTTCTTTTCCTGATCTGATTTAAATGGTGGAGAAAGGCAAATACTGTACCAGTTGTAGAATGACTTACAGCCATTTTGCCTTTCCATATTTCATAGACATCCCTAAAAATATATATAGGAAATCTTCATTTTTGAAAACAAATACTTTTTATTAAGGATTTTAACAATAGTGAAAAATAACACAAACAAAAACCAAAGAGAAATAAAAGAGAAGAAAGGAAAAGGAAATATTTAAAGAAGCAACTTCCAATCTTCTCTTCAACAACTACAAGCAAGAGGTGATTTATTTAACATAATATTAAATACCCCCCCTTTGAAATTATGCTACCTAAGTCACTTCTTCCCACATCTCACCCACTATTCATCCACAAATCCGTAAATCATTAATATTTCTCTCCAGGATTAGCCAAAAAATCCATAAAGGGCTCCCAGATTTTATAAAAGTATTTCTTTTTTAAGCCTAATCAAACAGGTCAACTTTATATTCCTTTAGTTTGCTCTTAACTTTCTTAATCTTTTGCTTCATTAAGATGCTGTTGTAGGATTTGATCTCCATCCAAATTTTCTCTCTTTCCCTCTTTGGGAGTTTGTTTATGGTTCTAACAACCCTCTTTTGTATTTTCAATTATGAATCAGGTCATTTTTTCATCTCTTAGTTTATTGTTTGTATTGTTCGTGTTTTCACTCGGCAATGGCTTGCAACTGGAACACTGAAAAAAAAAAAGAAGAGAGAGATTTTTTTAAAAAATAGAAAATTAAAAGATAACCAGGAAAAACAAAATTGAAAAAAGGAAAAGCTCAGGAAAGAGAAATAGTGGAAGAAAGTAAAAAAAAAAAAGAAAGAGAAGAAAAAGATAAAGAGAAAAAGAATGACTTATGACTTTCTTTGGTGCACACATAAGTACAAAAATGCATCTAACTCTTACTCTAAGATTAACATTTCTCTACACATTATTTCCAAATATTCATTTTCTCAGTTTCTTGCAAAAAGTCCAAAAATGGTTTCCAAGTAGAAATAAAATTTGTCAGTTTTTTCTTTCTTTAAGGCTGTGTCAGTCTCATCATCTTTCCAATTCTACCAGCTTCACCATTGAAGGTATTTGTTAGTCCTTCCATATCTGAGCATATTAAAGTCTTGCTGCCATTATCATGTATAAAAACAAAGCTCTCTAAAATTTGTTTGTCCATTATGTGTGGAAAAAAGGCCTGTGGTTTCAATTATAAATTTACTTTTAAAATCTGCATCAAAATACATATTGTTCACAATATTTTCTAGTTTTGTCACATGCCCACCAAAGATGAAAAAAAATCCTTCAGTTTTCCAACAAATATTTGAAGTTCCCTTATATATATCTTTGACAATTTATCCAGTGTCGTGTACCAACTGTACATCATTTTATAACAATTGCCTTTGATTATAATTCAATATAAACTTCAACTATTTCTTCCACATACTCTCTGCCATACTCTTTCCAACTATGTGTTATACCCATTTTTTCCCCATTTTATCATACAACCGTTACCTTGTTCATCCATAGTTCAAGTTTATACATCTTAGCAATAATATGATAATCATTTCTACAAAACTATATCAGATTCAGGTTTACCCTTTTCAAATCCATAGTTCTTCTTATCCAACTTAAATCTTTTGATAAGCTGAGCATAAGGAAACAAGTATGTGTAAAACCTTCATCTCCAAGTTTTCTGTTGTTCTAAATTAAATTCTACTTGAAAAAAATACAGTAAGTCAGCATAAGTTAATCATGTTTGTTTAGCTATCATTTGTCTTCTAAAGAAGGCTTCTTGGGGTGACAACCATAAATGGATTTGAAGAGACAAATTAGCCGTAAATCTATTCCAAATTCTTAATATAGTGCATCTATTAAAATGATTTTTAAAATCTACATTTGTCTTAACTTTGCCATAGCACAAATAGCTGTGCCATCTTAATCTTAAATCATTTCCTTCCAATAGCATTCTGGTAAACTGAACTTTTATTTCTGATTGTTTTAAATAAGCCCACCAGCTCCTTACTTTAGAATTATCGAGAGAGATGTAAAATAGAAAATAACAGTAAGGATTGAACCATCTGCCACATAGCAGAAACAATGCTGCTTACAAAAAATAAAAAGCCAACATAAAATTTAAAAGACTGCAAGAATCAGAGAGAAAACCCGAAGTGACCTTTGCAAGAGAAGAAAAAATTCCAGATACCGAAGAACAATTTTTAATGCAATGTTCGTTTACTACCCAAATTTAGAAATGAAATACTAGAATACAATAACATAAATTTGAACTTGATTGTTTGCAGTAGCAATATTCAGCTACTGAGTTATGGGTCTTCTCCAAGAGACACAACTAACTCTATTCCTGTTGGTAAAGCTTGATGCTTTTATGCTAAGCAGAATTACTTTAGACTGAGGATAAAATTAGGAAAAATTGTCTTTGGTGTCCAATGAAATATTATTTTCTAGTAGATTGAATAAAACATTGGGCTGGATCTGGATTAAATTATCTGAACCTTGCTGAAGTCAGAAACAACTGATTTCATTAAAACCCTTCTGATTTTGGAAACTGAGTCTAGACTCAAGTGCTTATATTTGCACACATGCAATTTGAACTTGCTAATTGTGATTGACTGACATAGTTAGGATCATGTTATAAAGAACTACACAGTTTGGCATTGTACACTTGCTTCCAGTATGTCCATTTTTTCATACGTAACATTCGAAAATACAATACATATTCTTGAAAAGTATTCAGGAAATCCAAGTAGAGAAAGATACAATAGCTAGAGTTTTGTGAAGCATATGCTTTGTAAATTACCATACATCAGCCATGGAATAAGGTTGGTGATGAGGTTCATTCCTCCTCATTGGTGCTTCTGGAAACTGCTCTCCCATAAATATGATGCTCAGTTGAACATAGACAAACCACCATCAGGCTCCTGCAATAAGCCGGTCAATTCCTGTCACAATCAATGGATTAACAGCCACATATATTGTCGTGGCAGGACTCTGAAATGGCATTCATTGATCCAAAAAAAAGACCCTGCATTTGTGGGAAAAGGCAAAGGAGAAGGAGAATTGAACCAGGTTGACACTTCCCGAAACAATTCAAGGTGCCAGTTTTCACTCTGCTAATTCTTGGGATCAGGATATTCAAAGTACTTATATCGTATAAACCCCTATGTAATAATTAATTGTGCGGTGTATATTTGACTGGTAAGAAAATTTGAATAATCAGTGCCACAAACGGTTCCATTGAGAAGTAGCATTCCAACAATGCATTATCTTCTTGAGAATGCTGTGCTATTTATTTTCATTTTGACAAGTGATAAATTCTGCTATATATCAACATGCTTTTAATATTGTACAATTTGCTTTCTGATTTAAATGCTATTCTCACATTTTATTGTATGGTTTTAGCAGCTCTGTTTCTTATTTTTCTTTTTAAAAAATGTTAATAGATTTCATGGATATTTTATTATGTATCAGTCCACATATCTATTATGCAGAAAATGCAAACAAATAAAGTTTTTTTCTTATATCAACAATTTAGAAATATTCTCCTACATTGGAAAAGTGTAAGTAGGAAACACTAGAATTATCACAGAAAGCTGTTTCTTTAAGAAGACCTGAAGTGGATGACTTATTGAATCATATCATTCAGTATTATGTATTGCTGATACCAAGTGGCAGGTACTCTCTATGGCTTCAGACCCATGACATTGAGAGCTGACAACAATTGAATTGCAGATCCTTGACATGCAAAGCATTTACTTTCCATTCAGCTTCCCTTCAAAAACATTGCTAATTCTGTTATATTTTGGCTATCTATTAAACTTTTAAATTTTTAAACTTTTAAAATGTAGTCTTTACTCTGTGGTCTCTTCGGACCCCCTCTGGTTCTTCTGCAATTAGTTCAAGGCATTTAAACTGTCCTTTGAATGTAATTTCAATGCTGTTTCTTAAAATACTATTTATGAATTACATTTCTTCTGCAAATGTATCTAACACCTGAGATCCTAAAATATTTTGGGTAAAATGGAATGGCATGGTATTAAATTAATGTCAACAAATCCAGCCATTTATTAACAAGGTTTATGGTCCGTTGGGGAACGAATATTTAATGAAAGTCATAATGGTGTGCTGAACATAAGAGCAAAATTATGATCCTGAGATAGTCACAAGTGTTGGCTCAAGTCTTTCATTGTCTTCCTTCTTTAGCTTTGTCTCAAAAGCATCCAATCTTTTAATATAAATTTATACAACCACATATAACATTTTAAATATTCATCTCTTCCTCATCCCTTTTTTTGATGCAGCTTCATCGTGAGCTGAGAATAGTTTCCTACAAATGCCTGGCGGAGTTTCATAACTATTTTAGCTTTTATTCTTATGATAAAAAGGGAAAAGTGGCATTGAGTTAATCCATTCTTGAGAATACCTTAAAATTATAAAGAGGACAAGTGGAACAAAATATATTCATTCTCACGGTTTCTCTTCTGATTTTACCAGAATAGTAAATGGTAAAATATATTAATTCTTTATAATAAAAATGTAATGAGGACAGAAAATGGTGCAAAATGACTTAATTGCTAAAACAGAGACGGCGAATGAAATCTGTACAAAAGAAGGAATAATGTCAACTGAGAGTAAATTCTTGAACTCCTATAATTATCACTAACATGCTTAACTAAGCCAGTAATAAACATGTGATTTAGTACATTCTGTAAATACTGGAATTAATGGTTCTATGTATTATGCACCCAAAATTGAATAATTTGAGAAAGAGGCTAGGCATGTTATGTAACTAATCTCAATATTTGGCATCTGAGTGTAACAGAGCAACATTGTTGAGAAAGTTACAATATTTAGAGTTCTTCAGATGAGAAAAAAGATTAAGGCATTTGGGATATTAATGCTAGAGGAAATACTGTAGAATATGTAGTACGATGTAAGCCAGGTTGATAGAAGAAGGCTCTCCACATTATGATCCACTTCCAAATTATTTGCCTTTCAGAAATTTCAAAAATAGTCATATTTGCCAAGGATTTTGGAAACTGAAATGTACATATCTGGAGAGCCTCAGGCTGATGAAGACTGTGCTAGGTCCATATTCAGCTAATAAAGCTGAATGGTGAAATACCCTTCTAGAACTCCTTTATGGTAAAAATAATGGGTGGATGATTTATTTGAATTTATCTAAGGAAAAGAATTTCTTTGAAGCATAGACTATTCACCAAACAATGGTAGTATCAACACTGCTGAAAATCCCCAACGGGTGGAGTTCTCTTATATATTTTCCTTGAGATTCAGTGGAAGTGTGGGGAGCCAATGAGGCTATTGAATGCAGAAGAGATGAAAGTAAAAGGGAAATACAAGTGGCTCCCAGTTAGTTCTTGATTTTTTGAACTTAACAAAGACAAGAACACCATATTTCATCGGGGTTTCTGCAAAATTCTCCTTTATTTTGAAAGAATTTGTAAAGAACTTCAAAGTCAATAAAAAACTGACAGGGAGAAATATAAGAGAATTTTTCTGTCTTTCATAAGTTTGTTTTATCAAGTAGTATTTTTAGATAACAGAATGGTTTCCTATGTGGAATTACTCATTTTTTAAATTTATGCTGACTGCACATTCTTGGAGTTGTAGTACCAATATATCTGAAGGGTCTCAAATTGAGGAAGGCTATCTTACATCAGCAAACAAAGAACTATGATGGAGGATAAAATGCTCGTTCCAATATCAATGGAAAATTTATAAACAATCTAGTAGGCAAGTTGTATGTAGAAATGTCCACTGTAATCCATGGGAATTTCAAAACAGTTAGTAAAAAATGTAGCATAAATAACATAAATAAATGCATGAAAATATAGAATAACATAGTAAGTATTGGAACACAGATATACCATCTTTGGAAGCCATAAGAAAAAATAAATAAAAGGCATGTAAGAGCTCAGTAGGTTTAAAGCACATGCAAAACTTATTTCATCTTTCTAAAAGTGGCTGAAGATAGCACCTTCACCCCCTACATTTGTTTGGCAATACTCCAGTTGCAATCAACTCATAATCACCCAGGGTACTCTAAGTATGGTAGCAGTGTAGTTAGAAGGGAATTAATTTTCTCTTCTTGACAGTTGTTAGTGTAATTCATTCCCTTGTTTTTAATTGCTGCGTCAAATTGCTTTATGGAATACTTCTTGTCTCATCCCAAGAGAAATCCAGAGAATGTACCTTGCCTGGAGTAATTTGTACACATAACATACATCACACACACACACACACACACAGAGCCAGTTTTAAAAGGTTAACCTTATTAACCACATAAATATCTATGTATCCTATGAATATAAAACCCGAGGGACAGATGCAAGGTATGATGTGAACAGGTGTAACCTGATAGAGTTTCAGACCTTTGATGTTACACCCTTGTTTGGCCTTTTATACAAACAGATTTATAACAATTTAACTAGATATAATTGTAAGCCTTCTTCTCCACAATCTGTTGGGGTCCCTACTGAATTACGTAAATAATAAATGGCAGGCCCAGCTCCAGACCTAACAGTGCTGACTTTATACAAATTAATTAAGTAGTTAAAATTAAACTGGGGGAAATGCTACAATTTAATTAAACTTTTGGCACTTAACTGTTTACTGGAGGTAGAAAGCAAAGAGACCAGAATTCTATCACTGCTTGCGTTGCAAGTTCTTTGGAACATATATTTTGCAATTTCCCATGTTACTTTTCCCAGGTTTGCCAAAGGCATTTTCCTGCCTACCAATATACATATCTAGTTTTCATGACCCTAGCCTAATAATGATTTCTATGGCTTTACTGGAATGCCCATCCCACTTTGACATGGGTTTCCCAGATCTGATTTGCCTGTTTTCTCTTCAGTTAGCTCCTTGGCTTCAATCAGTTCTTTGGTTCCAGAAATAACCTGATCCGTCTTTTGTCACTGCAGGTTGAATGTGTTTTTACTGGGAAAAAACATCATTTCTAAAAAATTTTAAAAGGGGCTATATTTTTTTAAAAAAATCTGAAAAAAGCAATTGGGATTCAGGCACTGCAGTTTTATTCCTTATTCCTCAGCTAGGATTTTGCTACAGGAACTCAAAAATGGTCTCAGACCAGGAAACTGCAAGTCATTTCCATTCAATGACTTGCCAAGCTGTAGTTCTGGATCTCTGAGGAGAGATGATGCATATTGGTTATTTATGGAAAATGAGAAGGGAGAGAGGGATGAAATATTTATTACAAAGACCTCTTTGAATCCCCTCCAGGCTATCTCCACAGTGACCACAGTGACTCCCAACTTAGCTTACAACACTTAGTCTGAGTCCAGCATCACATATTTTTATCTTCCTATTTTTTAGACAATTTCGATGATCAGACCACTACAGTAATGTTTTAAAAGCTCCCAATAATCCCTAGAGGGTGCAGCTTGAATGAGAGCAGTTCTATATTCCCTGTCTTCAATTTTTTCCATTGCTTGCATGCCTTATTCTATTATAGTTGGCTTTTCAGAAGTTTTAGAGAAATTACGGAGAGTGGGAAAGAAAGAGAGAGAGAGAGAAAGAGATGTTGAAGCTCAATCACCAATCATAAGTCTACATCACATTCCAACTTTTGTGTTTCTTTCTCTCTAGAAGTGTGTAGTATTCCTTTTCATTTTAGTTAAATGTATTGCTTGTGTAGTTTAGTCAGGGGAATTTCAGCTTACTGTAGGTTGGAATCAAAAATGGTTTCACAGCAGAAGGTAGCTTATGCTATAGAAATTTAAAAGGAGTCATTAATCTTTAGTAAAACAAAACCCTTGCAAACAGACCGAGATACAAATGCTACCAGAACATAATTATCAGATGGTCACAATGCAATTTACACTGACTTCAGGAAAATAAAATAATATTTCATTTGAACTTAAATAGTAAATATATAGATGTCACCACTATCAAGAGTTTGTGTTACAATTGTGGCAGAGGATCAATCCAATACAGAAACAAATAAATTTGTGGGAAGGGTACCCCTTAAAAAAAGCACAGTCAAGTTATTGTATCCACTTGCCATAACTTCTGAAAACTGAGATTACCTGGTACAGTTGATGACATAAATGGCCTAGCTTATGCTGGAGAAATATCCTTTCTCAGACACCTTGGTCTACAAAGGGAGATAATTGTCCCTGAGCTCAGCTGTTTCAGCTCTGCACCAGAGCTGTCTTCTATGGGAAAAAAGCAGCTCAAGATCATTTTAAAAACCAGGGGAAAGGGTATGTGATATAATATTTCTTGCAAGCCAGTACTGTCCAATTATTAATTGAACTATGGAAGGGAATCCAATTAGGATGTTATGGCATCAGCAGTTACTTTAATTCAAATTATTATGAGTAATTGTATGCATTTATATTACTGTAAAAAGTTTGGAAGGCAAGACTGGTTTAGTAAATAACTATCTTAGTTAAGGGGAGGGGGAGGGAAGCTGAAGAGGATTTCACCTGCTACATGTTTTTGAAATTTCCACTGGTGTACTTCTTTAGCCTTTAAATTTAATTCATCTATGGATCAAATAGCCTTTGGACACTTTATTTAGTTGCTATTTACATTAGAGAATAATTGGTTCTTGTCCTCCTGCTCTTTGTGCAGTGTCAGGAATAAAACTAATAGCCATTCTTTTAAATTCCAGTGGCTTTGGATTTTTCTCTGGACTAAAAGAGGATGAAGACCCAGAGAGACAAATTCACATCACCTTACATTAAGAAGCTGCTTCGTGTTGTTCTTGTCATAGACAGGGGGGATGGAAAAGAACCCAAAGGAAAAGAGAGGCAGTGCAGAGAAGATAGGAATCAGATGAATAGCAGAGAGTCTGCAAAATTCCAAAAAAGTATTATAGGGCTAGAAGAGGATACTTACCCCTTTGAAAAGAGTCCACTGCTTGGTGAAGAATCCATATGTCCATGGCAGATGGCCCGGCAGTGTTTGGATGCATCCTACAATGGGGAGTAAGCCAGCTACTTAGATAATTGGTTTTATTGTCCCAGTGCCCTGAGCCATAGAAAACCTAGTTCCATCATAACCTACTTTATTGAAATCTGCATTTACAATTCAATTCATGGTGCTGATTATCACCTTTAAAGCCCGTCATGATAGGGACCAAGTTATCTGAAGCACAATCTCACTCCAAAGGGATTGGCCCACCCCACTCACACCAGCAGAAGAGTCCTTCTCCAAACCCCATTGGTCAAGGAATTTTGGCTAGTGGGGTCAAGGAGAAGAGTCTTCCCTACCATGGCCCCCATGCTCTGGAACACCTTGGCTCCTGATGTGAGATCCACTTCCAGCTTTCTGACCTTCCAAAAGAGCCTTAAAATCTAGCTCTCCCAGTTATCTTGGGCCCCCCAACAAGAGTCCACTATGTTGGAGGTGGTTGAGTGACTGAGAGACAAAAGTCCACCCCTCTACCATCCACACTTTTACTTTTAGCCTTCTATTTAATTGTTGCTAACATTATTGTTTTTATATCTATGCGTTTATACTGTTGTCCAGAGTCACTCAAGATAATGAGATCTTCATAAACTCTTTATTCTATATTCCACACTGTATCATATAGAGAGCAGTCTTTGACCTTCTTTTCTGTGACATCCCTATAGATATTTGAAGAGTTCTATCATATTGTCACCCCTTCTTTCTTTTTCTTCTGAAAGCTAAGTGAACCATTTTCTCAATCTTGTTTTGGAAGAATGAGCTACCAGTTTCTGGATAACCTTTAGAGCAAGCCCCTTGATGGATAAGGAGAGCTAACTCTGATGCAAGACATGCTCCAAATTAAGGCCATTTAAAAATAATAGGTCGAGCCCCTCTCTGCTTGCAAAGCAGTGCTTTTCTCATCTGTGTGTTTGTGTGTAATTTTCTTTCCAGAGGATAAGAAGGAGTAAAAAAAACCCAAAGTGAAGAAACTGATGAGTGGGAAGACTTACCCTTTCAGAAAAAGAAACTCAAAGGTGTAATTTATCCATCAAAAAGTAATTGAGGTAGAACTGAAGGAGGAACATGAAGATACTTTAAATGTAGTCTTGGTCTGATATAAATAGGAATGGAGAATAGTAGTATTAGCAAAGGAAGCCCACATGAAGATTCTGCATCAGGGTGAAAGCAGCTCTGCATCCCTGTGTTTCACTGCGTCAGCTGTACTGGACAACTAAAGTGATCTGTTCGCAATTCTATACTGCCAAACTGAGATTTTTGTTACTGTTGTTAGACATTAGAATTTTAGTCAATTGGTACTTTGACCTGGAACAACAAAAACTCCCCTACTCCCACATCATATGAAAAAGAAATAAAATACATTTACTGACAGCTGCTGGAGAGATCATAAACAAAAGTCGAGATGGCACATCTACATCTGCTTTGATACGCACTCCAGTGAAGGTTCCTCTTTACAAGCATTATTTGTCTGGTCATTTGCAGCACACACACACACACACACACACACACACACACACACACACACAGATTGCAAGCCATGAAAGTAAAATGACAATTGTGAAACCAAGAATTTCTCTTTGTACCTGCAACTATTAACTTATAGTGCTGCAGTTGGATTAATTCATAGAGAAGTAGTAGTTTTATTTATATGCTAAGTATTTATTTATTTATTTATTTATTTATTTATTTATTTATTTATTTATTCATTTATTTATTCAGTTTATATACCGCCCTACTCCCAAAGGACTCAGGGCGGTTTACAAGGCAAAATTTAAAAACAATACAATATAAAATTAAAATAAAATAAAATTAAGTCTAGCCCCCAAAAATTAAAATCACAATTTAAAAACATTAAAACCCCTCAGTGCAGACCAGATAGCTCAAAGAGCCAGGTTTTTAGGTCCCGGCGAAATGAATGAAGGTCAGGGGCAGTCTGGAGTTCCGTTGGCAGTTGATTCCATAGGGCAGGCGCGCCCACAGAGAACGCCCTCCCCCTGGGGATCACCCGCCGGCAATCCTTGACTGGCGGTACCCTGAGGAGGCCCTCCCTGTGGGAGCGCACAGGACGATGGGAAATTGACGCTGGCAGCAGGTGCTCCCTTAGATAATCTGGGCCCATGCCATTTAGGGCTTTATAGGTCATACTTGACTGTATATTAAACTCAAAGCTGCTGTGCTGAGAAAGGAAAAATTATTCACAAAATAATGCAAAACAATTGGCCAGGAAAATATTAGAATGTTCTGACAAGGCTTGACTGAAATAGCTTCTTACAGCTTCTGTTAAGAGTTTTGGGATTTTGTCTATCAGATCTGCCCAAGGATGTAGGATAGCTAAACATACTATTCTAAAATATACACTGTTTCAAGTAATGCAGACATTTTTTGTAACTGGTGAGTTGAGATTTTACCCCTTCCTATTGTGTTCAAGTGTTTTTCCTAATCTTTTGAGATCACATCGATTGAGATCCTTACTATCCCCCCCCCATATTTACTCAATCTCTATTTTGCTATTTTTCTCATTCTTTCTTAGTAACCTGTAGCTACTGCAATGAGAATTATCTTTGGATGTCTGGGATTGCACCTAAGGCACCTATTACTGTTGGTATTATCTTTGCTTTCTTTTTGTCATAGTTATCCTATTTCTATTTTTTAATTTATATTACATCTTTATTGTTTTTACAAATAACTCAAGGCAGTGAACATATCCAACACGCTTTCTTCCTCCTATTTTCCTCACAAGAGCAATATTGTGAGGTGGGCTGGATTGAGAGTGACAGTGAGCACAAAGTCACCCAGCTGACTTCATGGCTAAGGTGGGACTTGAACTCATACTTTCCTGCTTCCTCACCTGACACTTTAACTATTTGCAGGACTTTGTATTGTGTGATGTTCTTCAGTTCTTTCTCTTCTGTTCCACTGTCTCAGGTACTGTAATGTCCACTAACTAGATTTTTTTGTCTTTCTTATTGAAAATTGTTAAGTCTGGGGTATTATATTTAATTTAATTTAATTTATTAATATTTCTATACCGCCCTTCTCCTGAAGGACTCAGGGCGGTGTACAGGGCAAGAATAAAAAACACAGAATTACAAAAGTTAAAAAGTAATTAAATACATGCCCACTAAAAACAATTAATACATAATAAAACCCCCAATAAAATGACAGTAAAAACCCCACCAATCCCCCCTCAGGCCAGGCCGGCTTGTTCGAACAAGTATGTTTTTAGATCGCGGCGAAAGGAGCGAAGATCGGGCACCGTCCGGAGCTCAACCGGTAACTGGTTCCATAGTTCCGGGGTGCCCACAGAGAAGGATCTCCCCCTGGGGGCCACCAATCTACATTCTCTGACCCGTGGCACCCTGAGGAGGCCCTCTCTGTGGGAACGCACAGGGCGAAGTTGATGCCGGCAGCAGGTGTTCCCTAAGGTACTCCGTAAGGTCAGGTACTTGTTATCATTATTATTATTGTAAAATAGTATTACACTTATATGCTGTCCATCTCATTGTCTAGTGACCCTGGTCAGATTACAGCATATTAAAAGCATAAACTGATTAATAATAATTAATAATTTAATCATAATTTAATAAACATAAGATAATTAAATAATCTGAGTTAAGGAACCCTCAATTCTTTTTATAACACAAACACAAGAAATTTAATCTTTAAACTTTTTAAAATGATCATCATAATAAATGAGTGAACCCGTGGTAGGCAAAGTAGTGCTTACAGATCCCAAGATTCTATACTGCAACTCATTTTGGGCTTATCAAATTCCTGTCCTACCAGGGTTTTTTCCAAAAGTTCTTTTAAATAGAACCATTGCATGCTTATGTTTTATTTTAAAAGAAGCTGGCATGCTGTAAAACAGAATTACCTCTAGCATCATATTTAGCTACAGGGATGCTCTGAGCCCCCCAAAAGTTCCCATTTAGATGGGTAGAGATCATTCTAGCATTCAACTTTTATTAAATGGATGTCTTATGACAGTGCTCACCCTTATAGCCATTTTTAATAGGCAAATCGTCTATGGCACTGTGGGAGTGAGCCCACCACATGCCTTCAAATGTTCTCCAAAGACAGAATGAGTCATAGCTGAATTCAGCAATACCCATATCAATTACACCAGGTTGTTCAAGCTTTATTGGAATCTGACTAGTTGTAGACAAAAATCCTACAAAGAAATACAGTGGTACCTTAGTACTCATCGTTAATTGGTTCTGGGAGGTGTGATGAGTACCAAAAATGATGAATACCAAACAAATTTTTCCCATAAAGAGTAATGTAGTGAGTTACAAGGCAGCCAATGCTGACAAGTTCTAGCTTTTTGTGTTGAGTACCAAACAAATGATGAGTACCAAGGGAAAATTTTCACGTCAAAATGTGTTCAGTACCAAATTTGATGGCTGGATGGAGTCACTGAAGCAGTAGACATGAGCCTAAATGGACTCCAGAAGATGGTAGAGGACAGGAAGGCCTGGAGGAACATTGTCCATGGGGTCGCGATGGGTCAGACACGACTTCGCAACTAACAACAACAACCAAATTTGATGAGTTTCAAAGCAGTTGAGTACCAAGATACCACTGTACTGAAAAGGTTATAGCCATTTAAGTCATTGGATCTTTTTTCTGGAAAGCAGTTTTACTGAGAACTAGAGCAATATATGAAATTGTAACCTTATAGAGGTCCTAATGAAAAGTGTTTTGCTCAATGATGCACATAGCTAGTGTGTCTTTCTAGACAGAACAGAAAATAGCAATAGCAATAGCACTTAGACTTACAGTATATATTGCTTCATAGTGCTTTACTATGGACAAGATGGAGAGTGATTAATATATATATATATTAATCTAACAAAAAGCGAGAGAGACCTGGTGGCTTAGAGGCAAATAACACTGCCTTGTATGCAATCAGCCCAGGTTCGAATCTCAGAAGGGTATAGCTGACTGATGAAGACTAAAGAGTTAGAAATGCATCTCAGTTTCCCTTTAAATTCTTTGTTAGTAATTTACACACACACACACACACACACACACACACACACACACACACACATATATGTGTAAAGATGTAGGTTTATATGTATGTTGTATATAGCATGTTTAAATGTTTGTTATGTATGAGTACACCTTTGAGAGCAAGCAACAAAATTTCATCTTTAATGTGTGCCAATGTGCTCACAGTAAAAAATAAAAATAAAGGTTATCTATCTTACAACTTTCTCTAAGTGGATTACAGAGTTACTCCCAACAATCTGGGTCCTCATGAAAATTCTACAGGTTGACTATTTTCCCAATGGTCTTGTGGTAAAACCCATTAAAAAACTTTTCTCCTCCCTTCCATTCTTGCAATTTTGACTACACTTGTCAATACAGGCTGCTTTGCCTGCCCTATTCCATCTGAGAGAGGCTGATGGTCGTGGCTAGTGATAGAAGAGTCATGCCTCCACTGTGACAGACAGCTGCCTCATTACAGGTAGGCCTCAGTGACAATTGAGCCCAACAATTAATTGCTAAGCAAGACAATTAAGCGAGTTTTGCCTCATTTTATGACCTTTTGTGCCACATTTGTTAAGTGAATCACTGCAGTTGTTTACTTAGTGACACTGTTGTTAAATGAATCTGGCTTCCCCATTGATTTTGCTTGTCAGAAGGTCACAAAAGGAGATCACATGACCCTGGGAGATGCAAGCACCATAAATATGAGTCAGTTGCCAAACATCTTAATTTTGATTATGTGACCATGGGGATGCTGCAGTCATAAGAGTGAAAAACAGTCATACATCACTTTTTTTCAGTCCCATTGTAATTTCAAACAATCACTAAATGAGCTGTTGTAAGTGAAGGACTACCTGTACCCTAGCATGATTTGGCCCAGCTTTGTCTCTTGTGTTAAATGGAGGCTTGTTCATTTCTTTCAATCGGGGGAAAAGAAGGGAACGAAATACATATTAGGATAGAATCTACAGAATCGGGGATTTGCTACTGTGACCAATCATGAGGCAAATGGCAAGCATAATGAATTTAGGTATTAATTTACATATAGTTAATAGAGCGGTTCTTAATGTCTAAAATGACATTTGTTGTTATAAATAAATTCTTTATTGGGATTTTAGTTTTGATTTTTGTTTTTATCCCACATTCCATGAGCCTAGCTCCACACTAAACCTGCATTCCTTCTCAACCTTTTCTACAATTTTCATCTTGAGAACAACTTTTGCCAGTCGATCTAGAGGTACAGGCTTACCAGAAAAGACATACTATGTGAAATAATCTGTTCAAAAGTGCATACTGAAATAGAAATGATCATGGAGATATTTTGTCTGACATCCGAGAGTAATTCAGAAATGGGACAGGGAGGAGTTGTGAGTGAATCTATTCACAACTGACGCAGATTGTGAAAACAGTAATTTGCATTTGGAGATGGAATACAGTGGCTCGTTTTGTGATGCAGAGAAACAGGCTTTGTAGAGACTTTGCTTTTCACTTTGATTAGGGATGTCAGAAGAGGCCAGAGATCAGGTCCAGCCTTCTCTGACGTCCTTTTTCTCTCTCTCCATGAGTGGGTGCAGTGCAGGTATTGCCTACACTCGACTGGCCCTTGCAATCTTTTAGAAAGAATGCCCAGACTGATAGCTGGGAACTCAATGTGAAAATAATTAGTACTGCCAAGCAATTAGACAGGAACAAAGGAGAGGGCAATTTTGATTTCAGCGCCCAAATTATGGAACAGCTTCTGGGCAGAGGTGTGTTTAGCCTTTGTTGCCCATTTCAGGCACTTCAATATGTATTATGATTAGAGCGGGCATTTTTAATTAAGGCAATTTGGGATTTGTTGTTTTATTGCTTCTGCCTTATTTTAATTACTAGTTCTGTTATTGTATTTTATACTTTCTGGTTTTATGTTCTCACATTTTGATGTTTGAGTTCCCTTGCTCTGCCCTCTAGAGAAAGACTAGATAGAAATTATAATTAAATTTTCAAAAGGTGTTTTTATTTTTTTATTTTTTTTAACCTCAGGAGCACCTTTGGATTCAGCTGATTCTCAGTTAAATTGAGATATTCGAGTAGATTTCAGGGATCTGAGTCAAAGCAGGATTCCTCTGAAGCAGATCTAATGTGAAGTAACAAATAAGGGCTATTCTAGAATTCAATACTTTTTATTTTTCCAATGAGATCTGATCCAATATTACTTATGGTTATAGACCAGTATTCTGCATAAAACATCAAATACCAAAACATATGATAAACCAAAATATTTAAAGGATTAATTTACATCTTATTGCCTCATAATTTAGAAACAATTATCAACCTAAATTATACCTAGTTTTCCTTCCAGTGGTCATAATTGAACAACTAAACCTTTTGGAAAGTTTCTAAGGATTTATTGACTAATAGGAAAAATGTGTTGCATTGAACGGCTGAGCAATTTACAGCTCTGTTCCACAGAGCAGCTGAGAAAAGGACAGATTATATTAATTCAGAGCAACATAAATGTACAATAGGCAGTTCAACATCAGCAGTGATATTGATTCAATGACACCCTTCATGCAGGGAGAGATTCAATCCTAGAATGAACCTTTCAATCTGATGAAATGAGCTAGAGCTCATGAAAGCTTATGTCTTTCCTACCAGGTTCCTTCTGATTTTTTGTCAGCTTATGTAAACTCAATGGCTCTCTTCATATAGTGCAGGGGTCAGCAACCTGAAACATCAAAAGAGCCACTCAGAACCGGTTCCGTCACACACACAAAAAATTAGGAGCCGCAAAATGTGCGCGCACATGCGTGCACGCACGCTCATGTGCATAACAAGGCAATGGGCCCTTCCCTGGCTGAAGGAAGCCTTGTGAGCATCTCCCGCAGCGCGTCTCCCCCAAGCTGGGAGGCACCTGCACGGTGGTGGCAGTGGGTCTCCCTGGTGATGGGTGCTGGGTCTCAGCACTGCCTTCAGCCTGGGTGCTGCCGGAGCCACCCAAGTGCCCTGCCCCTCCCCCCAGGGCCTCCAAACCTCCACCGCCCCATTTGGAGAGTTGCCTAAGGCAGCAGCTCTCCAAACGGGGCCGTGGAGGTTTGGAGAGCTGCGCAGCTCTCCAAACCTCCGCCGCCCCGTTTGGAGAGCTGCTGCCTACCTCCGCATTTCTTTCGGCCCTGAAACAAATGCGGACAAAGGCAGCAGCTCTCCAAACCTCAGCTCTCCAAACCTCCGCCACAGCTCTCCAAACCTCAGCTTTCCAAACTTCCACCACAGCTCTCCAAACCTCAGCTCTCCAAACTTCTGCCGCAGCTCTCCAAACCTCTGCTGCCCCATTCTCTCAATGGGACTTTTTTACTCCCACTTTTTTTTCAGAACTGCACATGGCGGAGGAGGACTGGGAGCCGCAGGAGACGGCTTAAAGAGCCACATGTGGCTCCAGAGCCGCAGGTTGCAGACCCGTGATAGAGTGTCTTCAATGAATCTCTGTGAGTCAGGCAGTGGGGCAGTGCTACTCAATCTTAGCAACGTTAAGATATGTGGACCAACTCCCAGATTTCCCCAGCTACCATGCAGTGAGGCATTAGCTCAGAATGTTGCTGAATGTTGCATTGTAAGTCTTTATACCTTTTTTGGTCAGGAACTAGAAGATAGTTTGGAACTAGAAGATACTGTTTGTTCTCTCAGCATACACATATACAAGGATTCACAGATACAGTCTGTGGGATAAACAGAATTGTATACATATTGTCCCACAATACTTTGTACCACAGAAAAGAATAGAGAATTGCCTTTGGCCACTGTTGGAAAAAGAGTTATAATGAAGGATATGGATTGGATGCCACATAGCTGGAGGGAATTCCTGACTCTTTGGAAGATAGACTCAAGATTCAGAAGGATTTTGACAGACTTGAGCATTGACCCCTATCCAACAAGATGCAGTTCAGTGGTGAGAAAAGTAAGGTCCTGCACTTAGACAGAAAAAAATCAAATGCACAGGATAGACAGTACCTGGCTCAACAGTAATGCCTATGAGAGGGATCTACATGCTCTATTGCAGGGGTGTCAAACTGCTGGCCTGCGGGCCGGATGCATCATCCAGGAGCCATACCCACCCCATTGCCGGCAATGGCAAAAGCATCCTGATACGTTGCGCAACGTCATGTGACATCGTGAGTTTGACATATCTGCCCTATTGAATCTCTGCTTAAATATAAGTCAGTAGTGTGTTGCAGCTGCCAAAAAAGCCAATGCAGTCCTAAGCTGCATCAACAGAGGGATAGGATCAAGATCACAAGAAGTGATAATACCACTTTATACTACACAGGTGAGGCCAAGCTTGGAATACTGCATCCAGTTCTGGTCACCATGACAAAAAAAATCCTGACCTGAGGTCCTAGAAAGAATGCATAGAAAAACAATAAAGATGATAAGGGGTCTGGAGGCTAACCCATATGATGAATGGCTAAGGTAAGTAAGTATGTTTAGTTTAATGAATAAAAGGCTTAGGGGAGACATGACAGCAGTCTTCTTTACTTGAAGGGCTATCAGGGAAGCAGAGAAATATCCCACCTGGAAATATGGAGGAATTCCCTGACAGTGAGAATGATTAATCAGTGGAACAAGCTGCCTCCAGGAGTTTTGGGTACTCCGTTGCTGAAGGTTTTCAAGAAAAGATTGGACAATCATTTCTCCAGCAGGATATAAAGACTCCTTCCTTGAACTGGGATTTGGACTAAAAGACCTGCAAGGTCCATTCCAGCCCTATGACTATATGACTCAATAAAAGGAACCATTCTTGTCTGAATTTGGTTAGGCTTCTACAGTGAACATATTTATAGTCATTTTTTTTTCATTGACAGGTATTTGTCAGTTTTACTCTTCCAATTTTTTTTGTATATATATTTTATTGATTCAATAAAACTCAATAATTGGTAAACAGTGTGTTATCTGGGTTACATTTGTAGAACAGTCTTTAACAATTAATTTCTATAATCTATATTCCATATGTTAATTTTAGTTGATTTCCTCTTTCCCCAAAATATCCTTTTTTGCAAACATTAGGTTAATATAATTCTTATTATTTTAATAACTAACAGTTGAGTATATAGTTTTTCCAATATCCCTAAAGAATAATAATCATATTAGTATAATATTTCTTTTCTTATTAGTCATTTTGGCTGCCTTATCATAAATCCTAGTGACAATTTTCTCAACGATTAATTACATTTACATTGGCAGATTTAATTCTATTTTTTCCATATAAGCCCTCTCACATTTTTATACTTCTTGAGAAATAGATAAAAGAATGAGAAGAGTGGGGAAAAAGAGAAGGGGAAAAAAACAAAAGCAATGAGAAATAAGGAATAACATACTACTTAAAATATATATCCCTCCTAAGTTAATATATATTTATTTCCTCAATTTCTTATTCTTTTTAACCATAGCTAAGAATATATTTAACCTATTTAATCTTTAAGCATTCTATTCAATAGATCTAGTCATCTAATCCCTTAACTCTAATTCAAAACATTTTTTATACTTTTCTTAAATTCAGTCACATTTAAGTACCTAAAATTTGCTTTATTTAAGTCATTTCAGCTTCCCCCCCTTTATTTACAGAAAGGAAAGAAGCATAACATATTAGTTGGAAAATTCATCCCTCAAAATTTTTCTATTTTTTTAACCAGGGCTTTTTTTCTCATAGAACGCTCAGAATGGAGTTCCGGCACCTTTTTTTGAATGGAACCTTGTAGGATATGCAAGGTGGGTTGTATGACATGTGTGAGTTCCGGTACCTTTTTCTTTTACAAAAAAAGCACTGTTTTTAACCATATTCGAACAAATGCTTCTTTTTAAAGTATTCTTTCTGAAGTTAGGCTTGCCTTTCTTCTGTTGGTCTCTGGAAGGCTTCTCCTGGACCATTCGGGGAGACCACCATCTCTCCTAGGTCCCTGGGACTTCCTTCCTTCATTGCCACCTCTCCGAGGCAGCTCCTGGCCCATTTAGGGTCCCCAAACAGAAAGAAATTCAGCTGAAGGGCTCGGCATTCCGAATCCCTCAACTGCTTCGCTGCTCAACAGGAACCGGAAGTCTTAGTCTCCCAATTCTATATTGACAGCAAGGCTTCTCTTTTTCAGTCTTGTGTCAGACTGATTCTTGCTGCTGTTACCATATAGCTTAATAAATTATGATGCCTTTCATCAGTGCTTTTTTGTAAAAAAAAAAAGATGCCAGAACTCACACATGTCATACAACCCACCTTGCCTACACTACAAGGCTTACCTTTGTAGTTGAAAAAAAAACCCTTCAATTTTAGTGTATCTAAAAGACTAGGATTTTGTTCAAGGTAAATTTTCAAAAGCAAATGAAGATAGGAAGGACAACAATAGGAAAAGAACGCAACTCTGGAAAATCTGTCGAAAAAAGGTGCTGGAACTCTGTTCCGGTGTGTTCTATGACAAAAAAAGCCATGCCTTTCATTTAGAGTCTCTGGGATCGTACCTAATAAAAATATTTGTGTTTGGATTTGAAGTTTATTTTTGAATTAATTTATTTTCAAATGTAATTTTTCATTGCAGTGATCCATGAAACCATGGGAAGTTGTGTAGATCAACCCAAATGAAAGTATTATTGCCAAAAACAAAACAAAATAAAATAAAATAAAATAAAATAAAATGACAGACAGTATAATTATCTGTAGGTACATAATTTCAATCTTCAAGGGGTTGTTTCAAATTCAAGAGATTAATTTTTTCATCAGATTTCATCCAATTTTATCAATAAATTTTAAAAAAATATCCATAGTTTTATTTTAAAATGTAAACATTTAAGCACATCTAGATTACCCTCTACAGTTTTCTCTCTTATATTATGGAAATTTCATCTCCTAATAAGTTGCCATTATTGCTGAAAATGCTGTTTATGAATAGCATAAAATTACAATGTTTTGTAAGATTCAGATTGTTGAAGTGAGACTTGGATTCATACTTTCAGTTAACAGCTTTTTAATCAGTCTGAGGAAAGTTTGCAAATTGCCAAATTGGGATCCAAATTGGTGTTGGGTTGTTTGTTTGGTACATAGAATATTCCAAAACAATTAGAAGGTAGAAAATGCATATTTCTAACAAACAAAGATTTATCTACAATGCAAATTCCAATGCACAATAACACATAATAAAGTAGCATATTATCCCTAGTATTGATTAATTACAATCTAACATAACTAAATTGTTTCTAAAGAAACAACATTTTATCTTCCAGGATGCATTTTCTATTAAAAGCCCAAAAGAGACTTGGAAAATAAACTAAAGTGCTCAGAATACTTAACCCACATTTAATGCACACTATTGATTAAAATCCTCCCCAACTGTTTAGCTAAAATGTTAACTGATTAACATACCAATTAAGAAATAATTCGAACTTTAAATCTTGAAAGTAACCTTTTAACACTTGAAGAACATATCTTTATTTATTACAGGCAGCTTAAGGAGTTTACAAGATTCCCCTCCTATTAAATTCTCAAATATTTTTGAGCTTCATTGCTAAAATAAAATTTGAACGATATATGTATAACTATATTGCAATGATTCTCATCTGTATTTAGACAAGGGAATATGTAACTTTCATTCACCAAAGATTGTCAAGATGCAATCTGAATTAGATAGTGTTCTGGCTTGAATAAGTTAGAAAAAAGTACAAGTTGAATCTGCTAAGTGTAATTCACCTCTCAAGTCAATTTTTATTCCATCCAGTCCTAATTTCCATTAGGATTAGGTTGCTGAAATGTTGAGACAACCAAGGAGTTTTGATCAACCAAAACCAAGGAACTGAAGCAGAAGGAAACTGGAATATTGTGGGATTCCATGGGTGATGCCATGGAGTGGGCACACTTCATCTGTCAATGGATCTTCACTGAGGGAGACCCTGGAGCCACAGTACTCTCGTGGAGTCAAGAATGAGCACTTAACAGTTTCAGAGCAGTGTGCAAAAATAGATTTTAGCATGAAACACAGGCTGCGTTGGTAGCTTGTAAGAACTTGACAATTCTGTAAAATGCAATACAACATTTTCAAATCTCGCCTAAAGCATTTATTTATATAGTTGGTTATTTATTTATTTATTATCTTATTTCCAAGTTGTCCATCTCCCGCAGAGGAGATGTCATCCCTGAGACAAAGCAGAAAATGGTCTCCCTCCCTTATTTCAATGGTGACTGATTTAACCCTTGAATCTTATTTCAACACTAAAAACTATATGGTACAGATAATCCCTGATTTACAAAAAAATAGTTTAGTGACCATTCAAATTTGCAACAGCCCTGAAAAAAGTGACTTATGACCATTTTTCATACTTATGACCATCGCAGCATCCCCATGATCACATGATCAAAATTCAGATTCTTGGCAACTAACTCATATTTATGACGGATGCAGTGTCCCTGGGTCATGTGATCACCTTTTGCGACCCTCTGACAAGCAAAGTCAATGGGAAAGCCAAGTTCACTTAACAATCTAGTTACTAACTTAACAACTGCAGTGATTCACTTAACAACTGTAGTAAGAAAGGTTGTAAAATGGGGCAAAACTCATTTAACAGATGTCTTGCTTAACCACAGAAATTTTGGGCTCAATTGTGATTGTACATCATTACCTGTATTGTCTATCAAGCTAGACAGTATTTGGCTAGTTTAGAGACTGTAGTTCAGAACAATATTGCCCAGTCTGCCTTCCAAACAAATAGAATGACTGGGAATTGAAGATAAAAAGCTCAAGGATAACCACAGACTTAAAGTATCTGCTATGAAAGAGTAGAGTTAAAGTAAATATGAGCCAGCAGTGTGCTGCAGCTGCCAAAAAAGCCAACACAGTGCTAGGCTGCATTAACAGAGGGATAGAATCAAAATCACGTGAAGTATTAATACGACTTTACAATGCCTTGGTAAGGCCACACACAGTTTTGGTCACCACGATGTAAAAAAGATGTTGAGACTCTAGAAAGAGTACAGAGAAGGGGTGTTCCAATATCTCAGGGGCTACCACAAAGAAGAGGGAGTCAAGCTATTCTCCAAAGCGCCTGAAGGCAGGACAAGAAGCAACGGATGGAAACTAACCAAAGACAGAAGCAACCTAGAATTAAGGAGAAATGTTCTGACAGTTAGGACAATTAATCAGTGGAACAACCTGCCTCCAACACTGGAAGTTTTTAAGAAGATACTGGACAGCCATTTGTCTGAAATGGTATAGGGTTTCCTGCCTGAGCAAGGAGTTGGACTAGAGGTCCAAGGTCCCTTCCAACATTATTATTATTATTATTATTATTATTATTATTATTATTATTAGCTTTATTAGCTTTATTAGCTTTATTAGCTTTATTAGCATTTCTTGCATGATTTTCATGGTTGGAATACAAGAAGTCTAGATATGATAGAGAATGCAAAATGGAAATGAGACAGATGTAATTTAGGTTAGATTGGCTGATTACAGGGAAGGACTCGCAGAGCCTAGAACAAAAGCCATTCCTCTTCTTGCGGATGTTTAAAACTGTGCTGAGTAATACAAAATTATAAACTTAAAGACTATGAAATATAGTGGATAGAATATATGACCCAAATGAAGCCCTAGAAGGTTTATGGAAGCCAAGGCGGAACTTAAAACACAATTTTGCCGGCAAATAATAAATAATGGTGGTGTGTCCAGCAATAATCATCCTAACATAATTTTCATGTTCCTGTTCACCTGGAAGTAAGACTTATTTCCTCTGGTAAATAAGCAAACTCATTTTAATGTTCCCAAGAGAGCCCGACCAACTTCATCTTAGTTTTCCTTAAACAGCAAGCAAAAACATTAGCATTTCATCATGCTTTTTAGCATTAAACTGATTTACTGCTGAAATAGGGTTTAAACTGGCATATATTTCTTCTTCATTGATGTATTTTTAAAATTAATTTGTTTTTATGTTGTAATTATACTTTTACATTTTATTTTATTGTTGATGTATTCTCGCTTTTTTTTAATTATATGAAAATAATAGCCTAGGCTGCAATGAATTTGTATAAACAAAGAGAGGGGTTTACAGCCTTCATTCAGTCCATGAACCATAGACCTGATTCAGATCAAGTCTTCCTTTTCTTTAACCAACACTCCCCTCCCCCACTTAAAACAAGGATGGATGTTTGTTAATCTAATACTCATTTTACACATTTTGTAGTCTGCCCCTCAGAATCATAAATGAGCGTAGTTCAGGATGCTTTTAAAGCCCAGAAAATTAATGATCTTACACAAATTTTCCCCTGAACAGGACTGTGATCCTGGACTATATACAATAATTATGAATGTAGTCAATACATAATGTTCATCTACCCTTCAAGATCTTTGTGCATTCAGAACATTACATTGAGACAGTAAACAATTCGATTCTGTTTCCATTTGACAAATGCACATATTCACTCAGGGAGGTTTTTGTTTTTCCTTCTTTTTCCCCCCCTCTCGTCTGGGGAGCAAAAATGCCAATTTGCCCTGTATTCTCTTATCTCCCCAAGCCCTTATATACCTCCTGGCAGTGCTCCTCAGCATTTCACATTATAAAATCAATCTCTATTTAGGGAAAGAGGGGGAGATATTTATTTCTTAATTTTTTAATAATGTATTTTCTGAGTTGCAACTGCTCCTGGTGTTGTATTATTTATTTATTGTGCCTATGGGGTGCCCTGCCACATGGTAATAAGAGGAGCTGCAGAAATAAGAGACCTAAGCAAAACTGTGGCAAGCAATATTGCAACTCTGTAGGATCTATTCAGAAATTAAAAGAAGAGAAAAACTGCAATGTTATTACAATGAAGCAAGATTTTATTTCCTCTGTAATGTTCGCTACTGAAAGTAGATTAAAATGAAATAGGATAGTTAATCATTGAAGCTAGTGGGAAAAAAGCAACTTTCACATAAGCTTTGCTCTCTCTGTCACATACACATACTTTACTTACACATACAGTACACATAAACACAGGTCATTTAAAAAATACCTTTTGACACAAGTGTAAGTTTTTAAATGACAATGATGCTAAAATGACAAATTGTACATTGTGATGTCATGGCACAAGCTTCACCAATTTGTATTTGCATTATGACATTGCACAGAACCACACACTAATGTCATAATACATTTTCTGCAGCCACCTGTACCTTCTGACCAACTAGATCAACTAATACTTGACTGTGAGTCATGGAAATGCTTTCCTTTTTCCTTGCAAACTTCTGTAAGTGCCCACACTAATAAATCTAGGATACTGACTTCCAAGTGAGTTTATATACACAGACTTATATTCTTATCCATTCTTGATATGTGAAGGCATCTGGAATCTGGAAGTCGTATAGGTCATGCACCAAGGGAAGCAAAGAAGGCATCTAGCATTCTGATTCCATTAGATTTATAGCACATTTGTAGGAACAGAACTGCCATTGAGAAATAAAGTGATGTAGTAGTTAAGCTACTTTAAGATGTGTGGACTTCGATTCCCAGAATTTCCCTAGTCACCATGCTTGCTGAGGAATTCTGGGAGTTGAAGTCCACACAACTTAATGTGGCCAAGGTTGAGAAACACTTGGTTAAGATATTGGACTTCAAACCCCATCTCAGTTATTGAATTTGCTGGGTGAATTTGGCCAGTCTATTCCATCTATATCTATATACAGGGTGGTTGTGAGGATAAAATGATGAGAAAGTCCATGCATACCATTTAAACCTTAAGGTAGCATAGAAATATAAAAAAATAAAATGTTAAGTTTCCCGTTACTCCCATGTAACACCTCTGCTCCGCGAGCTGCATTGGCTTCCGGTTGCCCTCTGGGTGAGATTCAAGGTGCTGGTGATGACCTATAAAGCCCTAAATAGCTTGGGTCCAGGATATCTGAGGGAACACCTGCTGCCGGCATCAAGTTCCCTTCGTCCTGTGCGCTCCCACAGGGAGGGCCTTCTCAGGGTGCCGCCGGTAAAAGAATGCCGGTGGATAACACCCAGGGGGAGGGCCTTCTCTGTGGGGGCGCCTGCCCTTTGGAACCAGCTGCCCGTGGAGCTTAGGACCGCCCCCGACCTTCGATCATTTTGCCGAGACCTGAAGACCTGGCTCTTCAAGCTTTCTGGCCCAGGCTGAGTTTTAATTGGGGTTTTAACTGGGGTTTTATATTTTTTCAGGGATTTAGTTTAATCTTTTTTAATTGCTCTTAATTTTTGTATTGATGTTTTATATACCCTGTAAACCGCCCTGAGTCCTACGGGAATAGGGCGGTATATGAATTCAATAAAATTCAAATTCAAAATTCAAATTAAGTGGTGTTAATATCCCTGAGTGACAGATAGGCCTATATTCTAATCATAGGAAAGGGTTTGTCAGTGCTTGCAACAATGTCATCAAATATTTAATTTATCCCCAAACAAAAATAATAGACATTTTAGATTTTTTGAAATCAGAATTTGAAGGAGCCAATTAAAACATATCTGTTTCTATTAGAAGACCTGACTCATCAGCAAGATTTACAATGGCAAGGGAGCACTTTCTCCTAAGTCCTTTAGGAATAGAGCCACGTTAGTCTATGGTAGCAAAATGTGAGGAGTCTGTTAGCACCTTTTCCAATTAACAGATTTTTTAAAAGACTTCAGCTCAGGAAAGCTTATGTCTTTTAAGTATATTAATTGAAAAAGTCTTTGTCCTGGTCAATTACATTTGCCATTTTTAAAATAATGTATTGTCAGACAGTAGGAGAATTCATTTGTACTGTTATTACCCCACGTTATATTCTTGTTATTTTTGTTAACTTAAATATTTATTTAAATATTGTTCAGCCATGTCACAAATCCCTACTGAATACTGAAAGGGGAATTTTGTATTAAAAAGGAACGATCCCTAGAGCAACAATTTTAATTTTAGATATGCTTGGATAGTAACATATATGTAAATTTTACAGTGGTTCATCTTTGCCTCACTATTTTTCTTGGTAACAGAAGGTATTTTTCACCACTGAAGGTGTCATATCTGCTAGTGGCGACGGGGATGGCGGCGGCGGTGGCGTTGCGCCAGGGCCGCTCTGGGCCTCCCTTTCCATCGACTGCTTATTGTTCTCGGCTCCATCGGCGTCCTGGCGGCGGCAGCAATGGCGGCGGCGTCTGCAGCAACGCTTCGGTGGTGGCGGTGGCCCTGGCGGCTCAGCGGCGACGCTGGAATCAACTTATTGCTCCCTCTGCTTACTTTGTTCTTTCTAGATGGCCTGGTACTCTTACTGCTGTTGGTGGCCTCGAAGGTTCCTGGGCTAGCCGGTTAATGCCGGTGGATCCCAGTGGAGCCCAATGGTCCCTTGGAAGATCTATGTTTTCCGTGGCACCAGTTGTGGCTCTGGTTGGTGCCACTGGATTTGTGGACCTAAAAGAATTAGATAATTTGGAAGACCCCAATGACTGCAGAACTGGCCATGATCAACTTTTTCGAAGGACAGAGCAGCGGAGGATTTGGCCACCTAGTAGTGCAGACTTTGATGATGTAACACACTATCTCATCCCTTCTTTCGGACTGTTCCTTATTGCCATTCACATATCGGCCCCAAAGGATTCAGAGTCCCCTGGGTACTGGCCACAGTGAGAGGGTGGCCTGAACTTACATCTGCTGCCCCTAGAGGTGAGAGCTCTAGGGGACATGCTGTACCCAGGATGGATGTTTCGGACTATTCCCCCCTGGTATAGGCTCTCCAACTGTCGTGAGAGGGCGTTGGTTGGCCTGTCCTGGGGTGGCACCCAGCTGAGTGGCAGTGGCTGGGTGGAGGCTCGGGACATCTATTTGCTCTCTGTTTGGTTCCTCCTTAAATCAACTGACTATGGACTGCCTATATCTGGACTGCTTTTATGCCTTGTTTTAGGTACTCCTCTACGGACTTGCTCGCCCTCAGGGGTGCTCCCCCTTCCTGGAGGCGGCCCGCCTTTCCAGCCGAGTATAATCTCGAGGAAGGTCCCATTTATTGGGATCCTGAGAGATGGCCGGGCACGGTTATGGGCCTCCAACGTAAACCTAATAGGAGGTCCTTGATTTGTTTTTTGTCAAAATTTTTTTTGGGGGTTAGGGAGGAGGGAGGGTTCTTTTCTTGGTTGTTTGGACGAGGGGGGCAGTCCAACTACCTTTGTTCAGGCTAGTGCTGAGGCTGATCGCGGAGGGGAGGAGCGGGGGTCGGCTGCTTCTGGGGCTCCAGGGCCAGTCGTGGGATTATCTATTCCCACGACGATAGGGAATGGCAGCAGGTGTAGGAACAGAGGGCCGTATCGGTCTCAGGGAAGGCCTCTCCGCTGCTTACAAGCGGTGAGGCACTCCGACCCTCTGGTTCCGCCCCGAGGTCCCGGGAGTGAGGATGGGCAGCCTCCTGAGCTCCGGCTGGTGTATTTGAATGCCAGGTCGGTCGTTAACAAGGCCCCTCTCGTCCGAGACTTGGTCGAGGGGGAGCAGGCTGACCTGGCTTGCATCACGGAAACCTGGTTGGGCCCAGAGGGCGGTGTTCCTCTGGTTGATCTTTGCCCACCAGGTTTCCGGGTGCTGCACCGGCCTCGGGCTCAGGGTAGGGGTGGGGGAGTGGCTGTTGTTATGAGGGAGACCTTGTGTCCGCAGGAGGCCACCGTTCCCCAGATAGTCGGGTGTGAGTCTCTCTTTTTGAGATGCGGCCCTGGTGCGCAGTTGGGCTTGCTGCTGGTGTACCTTTCGCCTAGTCACGCAGCAGCAGCCCTGCCTGAGCTGCTCGATGCCCTCTCTGGGCTGGTGGTTGAGTTCCCGAAACTTATAGTTTTGGGGGATTTCAACCTACCATCTCTGGGAGGATCATCTGAGTTGGCTCGGGAGTTCATGGCTTCCATGACGGCCATGGACCTGACGCAAGTAATTTCGGGACCGACTCATGAGGGAGGCCACACCCTTGACCTTGTTTTCTTGTCTGGACGGTGGTTAGATGATCTTGGTGGGGGCTCTCCAATTATCATGCCCCTGTCATGGACCGATCATCATCTCCTGCGGCTGGTCTTCCGTTTTGCCACCCCCCGCCGTGGGTGTTTGGAACCACTCAAATGGTACCGCCCCAGACGCTTAATGGATCCCCAGAGGTTCCAGGCGGCGCTGGGGTCCCCACCTGCCTCCCTTGCTCACAGCTCGGCCGAGGCCTTAGTGGAAGCCTGGGAAAGGACGGCCACTGAGGCCCTTGACCGAGTTGTACCCCTGCGGCCCCTGACCCGGTGCAGATCCCGTCGAGCTCCATGGTTCTCTGCGGAGCTCCGGGAGATGAAGCGTCGGAGACGGGGCCTAGAGAGCGGTTGGAGGTCCAGCCGATCCGAACCCGACCGATTGCGACTAAGAGCCTATATTAGGTCTTATCTCGCTGCAATTAGGGAGGCGAGGTCCAACCACTTCGCCACCCTTATTGCGTCCGCAGATAATCGCCCGGCTGCCCTGTTTAGGGTGACTGGCTCCCTCCTAAATCAGGAGGTGAGGGAGGATCCCTTGCAGGGACGTGCCGAGGAGTTTAACCAACATCTGTCGGACAAAATCGCTCGGATTCGGACCGGTTTGGACTCTGACTGGGCAGAGTCTGACGATCAGGACACGGGTGGTCTTGTCGATATCACCTGGGAGGAGTTTGATTCTGTGACTCCGGAGGAAGTGGACAGGATCATGGGGAGGCTGAGCACCACCACATGTTTACTGGACCCGTGCCCTTCCTGGCTGGTCTATGCAGCCCGGGAGAGGACACGCAGCTGGTTCCAGGCAGTTATATCGGCTTCTTTGAGTGAGGGTATCTTCCCCGCCGTCTTGAAGGAGGCGGTGGTGAGGCCTCTCCTCAAGAAGCCTGCCCTGGACCCGGCTGTATTGAACAACTTTCGTCCTGTCTCCAACCTTCGCTTTCTTGCGAAGGTTGTTGAGAGTGTGGTGGCGCATCAGCTCCCTCTGGTCCTTGATGAAGCGGATTATCTAGACCCGTACCAATCGGGTTTCAGGCCCGGGCACAGCACGGAGACGGCATTGGTCGCGCTGGTGAATGATCTCTGGAGGGCTCGGGACAGGGGGCATTCCTCTGTCCTAGTCCTATTAGACCTCTCGGCGGCTTTCGATACCATCGACCATGGTATCTTGCTGCGGCGTCTCAGGGGACTGGGAGTGGGAGGCACAGTTTTACAGTGGTTCTCCTCCTATCTCTTGGGACGTTCGCAGTCGGTGTTGGCAGGGGGGCAGAGGTCGACCGCGAGGTCTCTCATTTGTGGAGTTCCTCAGGGGTCGGTCCTCTCGCCTCTCCTGTTCAACATCTACATGAAGCCGCTGGGTGAGATCATTCGTGGCTTTGGAGTTGGGTATCATCAGTATGCTGATGATACCCAACTTTTCTTTTCGACCCCAAACCACCCCAGTGATGCCCTCAACGTGATGTCCCGTTGCCTGGAGACGGTTCGGGTCTGGATGGGGAGGAACAGACTCCAGCTCAACCCCGACAAGACTGAGTGGCTTTGCATACCTTCATCCCGGGTTTATTCGGACATTCCACCTCTGGCTATGGGGGGTGAACTATTACCCCCCGTAGATAGGGCTCGCAACTTGGGGGTCCTCCTAGATTCACGGCTCACCTTGGAAGACCATATAGGAGCTGTGACTAGGGGGGCCTTCGCACAGGTTCGCCTGGTGCGTCAGTTGCGGCCCTATCTTAGCCGGGATGATCTATGCACGGTCACTCATGCGCTCGTGTCCTCTCGTCTGGACTACTGCAACGCTCTCTACATGGGGCTGCCCTTGAGGACCACCCGGAAGCTCCAACTGGTACAGAATGCAGCCGCGAGAGTGGTGTTGGGAGTCTCCCGATACTCCCACGTTACACCTCTGCTCCGTGAGCTGCATTGGTTGCCAGTTGTCTTCCGGGTGAGATTCAAGGTACTGGTAACGGTGTTCAAAGCACTCCATGGCATGGGGCCGGAGTACCTCAGGGAACATCTGCTGCCGGCATCAAGCTCCCTGCGCCCTGTGCGTTCCCACAGAGAGGGCCTCCTCAGGGTGCCACCGATCAGAGAATGTCGATTGGTGGCCCCCAGGGGGAGAGCCTTCTCTGTGGGCGCTCCGGAGCTGTGGAATCAGCTACCGGTAGAGCTCCGGATGGCGCCCGATCTTCGCTCCTTTCGTCGCGATCTTAAGACATTTCTGTTTGTACAAGCTGGCCTAGCCTGATGGGGATTGCTGGGGTTGTTTTATCTTTGGTCTTTTAATTTTTCTTGGGGTTTTTAGCGCTGTATTTCCATTGTTTTTAACTAGGGCAATTGTTTAATCTTTTTTTAATGTTTGTATTTGCTATTTTATTCTGCCCTGTGAACCGCCCTGAGTCCTCAGGGAGAAGGGCGGTATATAAATGTTATTAAATTAAATTAAATTAAATTATTCCTATTCCAAACATTTTTGTTATGCTATTATAACTGTAAATCCACTCTCAGCAATGAAAATTACAGTTAGTGTTTATGCATATTCTTTCCTTCATTCTTGATTTTCCTTTGTTCTTTGATTCATACAATCAAGACAATATGATAATGATATTAGGATGTATAGGCTCCTTATACCATTTAGAGCCCAGTGTGACTGAAATTCCTACAGGCATGGAGGATCTTTAAATGTGTACCTGTGCGCTCAACAGTCTGCTTACTAATTTATCTGTACAGTTTATCTGTATGAATAGCTCTTTATACATTGTTTAGTTCTTTCTTCTGTGCTATGTGCTGATCAGTTTTGCAAGAGACAAAATATGGTACTGTAAATCAGAATACCAGCATATATCTGTATATGCTATAACATTGCTTATTGAGATAGCTGTTGTGCTTTACTAATAAAACCTAAAATAAGGATTCGTTTAAAAGAAAACAAAAATTAAGCTTGTGACTAAGATAAGAGTAGTTAAAAATGGACTGGACTCCAGTTGTGACTGGAGTTTTTCAAAGGCTTTGATTTTCCATTTAAGCAGAGGTTGGATAGCTATCAGTCAGAGAATTCTAAACTTCTGTGCATTTTCTAGACTTTTTACTGGATAATCACCAAGGTCTCTTCATGCACTAAATATCACTGTTCTTGTATGTATTATTTGGGTGTAAGTACATTTCATCAGCTCTGCACTTTTACTCTCCACTTTCTGTAAAGGAAGTGAAGATGACTACGAAGTGTCTTCTCTGCAAACTTTACAAGCTTGAGAACAAGAAGCAAAAATTACAATGTACCAAGCTTCCACAGGTCCTGGAAAAAACAAAAATTTCCTAAAGTTTGCTTTCTGCAAAAGGGAAATAATGTTGGTGCTCTTGTCAGGTCAGATACAAAATAGTCTCAGCAGAAGGAGATGCAAAGCCTAATCCGCCTTTTTTTTCTCTTGAAAGTTCTTCTAAGAAAGCTGAGACCAAGAAGGCAAGAAAAAAGTGTGGCAAAGACTCCAGCAATTGGAGAAATGGACTGTCCATAAGCTCTGCAGAACTGCAGCTTGATTCAAAAGCAAGACTGCAAGTACAGGCTCTTGACTGGAAATGTCCTCTGTCTCATTACATTCCAAAGGACTTACTTCTGAATAGAATCTAAGATTGCAATGAAAGTTTTCTTTCTCCCCTAAGAATGGAGGTAATTGTTAACCTGTCTCACAAAGGTTATAGTGTGAATTAATCAGTGTTGGTAAAGGGCATTGAAATGAAAATGCCATCCAAGATGTAAGTGTTAGTAGTATCTTACATAGGTAGCAATTCTGGGAAGAGAGCCAACATGTTGCCTTGAGTATAAAATATTTCTGTATTGCTAAACCATTCAAGACAATATTCTTTTCTGAAAGTTGTTGTTGTTTGCCCCTGTGGCTTCATTTTATTTCTGTTGTTACAAAATTATGTAGCCACTGTCCCTAACTCAGCATTTTTGGCTTTGTTATAGAGCACCCGCCATCTGATCAACTGACCTCTGGCAGGGAAAATAAATGGGAAATCAGCACTCTTTGATTTTATTTTATTTTTAGGAAATTATAGTTCTAACTTCACTGCTTGTGATGCAGTTTGAAAATACTGATTCACCTCTTTATTGGCTCCTCTTGTATTTCAGAGAATTCATAAATGCTTGAAGTATTGTTATTCAGATTGCTTTCCCATGCATGGTTCATACATTTCCTTCCCAAAGGGATTTAGTTAGGCTTGTGGGGATAGGATCACTTGGGTGTTTGTTCATCCACTACTGTGCTCCTTGTGAATTCCTTTCTTGGAAAGAGCCACAGGGATGGCCATTCCTCAAACTCTGCTCTGAACTCAGAATATTGTTATTGCTTTGCCCTGACTCCTAGGCAAAGAAATGAGTTTTAAATCATTTTTTCAATGCTGAAAGAGTGGGCAATTTTCTGGTGTATTTTGTTGACAATTGAACCACTGTCCTATACCAGTAATTTTCAGTTTTTTGCTGAATTTGGGTGAGTCTGAAACTGAAACTAATCTATTAGTTCAAATGCTTATTAGGATTGTTCTGGGTGTCATCAGACAAATTTAGCACCATACATAACTGAAAACTACCATTGGTAAGTATTTTTGTGTGCATGGTGGGTTACTGGCACATATATGTTGCCCTATGTTTTTTATAGGATCTCTGCTTCTCAGAGTAATGGGAAGCTAGAGAGAAAATATTTATTGGGAAGTTTCCAGGGGGGCTATTTACTGTTTCCTTTAGAAGGAAGAGAAACTCTAGTTTCATATTTGTTATCCCAAATCTATTTTTGCCCTTTTTAAAAATTAAAGTGTACATAGAGTGATATCAGCACCAGCAAATCGAAAGAACTATTTCTTGCCTCTACAAGGCTTCCATGTAAATATGCTTCATCCAGATGTTGGCCTTATGTCTGTAAGGAATGCTCATATATTTCTAACTATTGCAACAATTTTTTTTTAAAAAAAGCATTTGATGAGCACTTCATGTTCAAAGATAAATCATTTAGCATAAGGATGCAACTATGCAAATTTGCTTCCCCATATGCATATGAATTACACCTGTAATATGCGGTGGGTTGACAGAAATGCACAATCTTTCACAATAATCCACAGTGCTATGCATGCAACCTGTCAAGAATAGCTCTAGAGCACATTTTATTCATTCAGTAGCTTTGCTTAGGAGGAGGTTTGCATACTGTGGTTTGGCTTCTAATTAGTAATTTGAGGGTGATTCTGATGTATAGCAAGGTTGCACCTGGAGGCTGATGTCCTTCATTTGTCTCTGCTAATCATTACTCAGAGATTCAAGAGAGGTTAAAGCAATTTCTCACAATGTGATATTGGCACCATTTTTAGAGGAAACCTTTTGCAGCACATTTCCAGGCTTTGATTGCTTGTTGCTGCTTCTAAATCCAAATATTAAATAATTCAAGACTAATTATTTTCACTTTACTCCTTTTTTCATTTTGCAGTTTTGCATGCCCAGTGCAATAGATCATTTGCAGATTATAACATTTGTTGTAGACAATCAACTCATAATTACCATGAGTACAGATCTTTCAAGGGTTATTTATTAAACTGTATTCCTCAAACCTTGATTACTATAGAGTTGAAAATTTGGGTAATGATCTGTCTCTGCTCTGAATGTGGGATGGTTCTGGCATTGTATAACATGTATTAGCACATATCTCCATCTTCAAAACCTAGGCAAGCAGGCAGGGTAAGGTAGTAGAAAAGGAATAATGTGAAAAACAACTGAATGAATGTCAGAAATGACCAACATACCTTGTTTTGGGAAGTCAATGGGGTGATATTGAAGTGTTCAACATAAGCATAGGACAAGTTATCTTTTTAGAGAATCAAGCATCTCTCCTATTATCTGATGGAGTTTCTATTTCATGGTAAGAGTAAGACTATATGAATTAATAAAAAAATGGTCTGTGTTAATGCTTGCTATAGAAAGATAGTATTTAAATTTAATATATTATTATTGTTGGTTGTAAATCAGCCAGATGCTTAGATTGGATTTGGCATTTTTACCTAGCTATCAAATCCTTCCCAATGATCTGGGATAGGCAGATATTGTTGTTTGATGGTGCTAAAGGTATCATAGGATGTAAGCTTTTCCAGGTAAAGTGCTGGTGTTGGCTTTCATATACATTGAGTTCTTCCCATGAACCTAGGATGTTGTATTTGACAATCGGGGAGGGCTTTGTATGGTATTTAATTTGGTACTTGAAACAGTGGAGCGGTGTTTGGTAAGTCCATGTTGGGAGGAAATTTTCATAACTGGAGTGTTCTTGCAGAAAAGAACCTGTTCCCAGTTGTCATCTGTAGCATCATTGTGATGGGACCATCTATTGAAGAGTTTCTGAAGCATAATTTAACAATTGATAGAAATGTAGTGAATGGTCTTATTTTGCAGCAATGCGCAATATTGAAGAGAAGATAAGAAGGTCCCCTCTCTTTTGCCTTTTGTTTTTACTATAAAATAGTACTTACTAGAACAATTGGCATTCCAATTATGCTAAAGAAACTGAATTCTAGGAGTTATAAAAAACACAAATTGAGAATATTTGCTGATGGAATTTTATTAACAAAAGTTCAACTTAAACTCTCTTTAATGACAATGATGGAACAGCTTCAACACTGGTAAAATGTTAAATATATAGAAATATTTTTATATTCAAGATTAATTATTTATCAACTTGGGAACATAATGACCAGATATTTCTAGATGAAAGAAATGGAAGAAAAGGTAATTAGAAAATGTGCAGGCACCTATGCTGCATTTTCATTTTAGCCTCTTCCCAACATCAGTATGGCAGGCCTGCCTATATATCTGCACTTTTAAACAGGTGTGGGAAGACACAGGAGGAGATGTGCATTTTGGAAGCTGTATAGCTGTGATAGATTCAAGAACTGGCAAGGTTCAAAAGAACAAGGTGGCCAGAATTTCAGATGAGATTATAAAGGCAGTTGGCTATCAATGGATTTCATAGTGGACCGTACTATATCCATCTTAATGGATACATCCGTCCATCTTAATGGAGAGGGCAAATCTTCCATAGAATCTGTTTATATACACACAAATAAATATTTTTGAAGAGAATCCTTAACATTAAGCAATTTATTGAATGTTTCATATAATTATAAGGAAAAGAATAAGTCCAGATTTCTTCCCTCTTGCTTCCTTACTAATGTCTACTTTTATGAAGAATACACAAAGAAATTTGCTTAGTAGAAAAGCAATGATCTGTTTAGATTATAAGATTGTTTTTAGCCGGTCAAAATTATGATGTCTTGTTAAACAGTATTCTTCCACATCCAATTGACTCCAATGCTCTCAAGTAAAGAACACAAAAAGAGAATTACAGAAACAAGGGGGGATATTGGGAAATTGGACTAAATTTGAAAATTTTATAACTCAGAATACTGAACATTTCCTGGGCACAAGTTGTAATCTATTGGTGAAATATGATTCAGAATCTGAGCAAGTCAAAGTTTGTATTACTAAATGGCTGCATCACTTGAGTACAGGTATAGTGATGGAACAATGGGAATTTCAATATAAAAAATATTAAGTGTACATCAAACATTATATTTAGGGAAAACTTATATAGTTTGCCACTAGTATATTACTGCAGTCATGACTGCTAAAATGAGTGAGCCCATTTCCCTGAAATGCTGGAAATGCAATTAAAAAACTGGATCATCTTTCCATATGTGATGGACAATGTGTGAAAACTCAAAATATTTGGAATTAAGTTATTGAAAAATGGAAGAGGTTTTGTAAGTAGTTTCTTAGTTAAAAATAAAATACATGTTATCAGCTATAATTATTTTATTTTCATTGTAAAGATCTCTAGCTCTTACTTGAAGTAGAACAGTCACACTTGTATTATTCTGATCATGTGTCTTTATGTTGCTTTTGTTTATTTATTGGATTTATTGACTTATACCCCATTTTTCCTCCAGGAACTCAAATTGGCAAACATAATTCCTCCTCTTCCAATTTTTCCTCATAGTAATATTTTTGCAAGGATATGTCTGGTTGCAGGATCACATGCAAGCATCAACTCACATTTCAAAAGCCCACTTCAAGCATTCAGTTCAAACTTGTGGCAAGAATAATATGTCCCAGCCTGCTCCATGGACATGGAAGGCAAGAAATGAAAAGAGTTGGTCAGAAAGAAAAAGAGAAACAAAAATGCTGGAGAAAGAATGGTTTTGCTAATTTGGGGCTTTATCTTGCCCTGTGCTTTGCTCAATTCATGTAGTTTTCCCAATAGATTCTTTTCAAAAGAATGTGATCCTCAAGAGACAATAAATTACCTATCCCGTGGTATTTATCTTATTCATTTATTAAATTTATTTGCTGCCTATCTCGCTATGGCACTACTCTAGGAGGCTTGCAACAATAAAAAAGAAATGAAAAGAGTGAAAACAGAACAAAAGTACAACGACAGAACAATGAAATAAACAATGAAAAAGAACACAAGAGAACACATCGATATGATTACCAAAAAAACAGAAAGATGGATGGGGAGAGAGCAGAGAACAAAGGGTGGGGGGGAGTCTGCCATCAATCCAGCAGCCATTTCAAGCATAGATCTCCCCCATTTGGACCCAGGCCAACTGGCAGAGCCAGGTCTTCAGGCTTTTGTGGAAGGATAGGAGGGTGGGGGTAGACCTTATCTTAGATTTCTCTGTACAACTGAAGGCTCTTCTTCTGGACCCCAGTAGTTGGGGTTTGCTGACCAATGGATCTAGGTAGGTTGTTCTTGTCCTAGTGGGACCTGGCAGTTCATTAGGTAGCCTGGACCTATGCCATTAAGGGATTTAAAGGTCACATAAAAGTACACCAATTATTATTATTTTTTAAATTCCATTTATATCCCGCCCTTCTCCGAAGACTCAGGGCGGCTTACAAGTTTAGCAGTAGCCTTCATTCTATGTATATGCCTGCTTATTAGGGCTTTCACACACACACACACAAGCGGCATTATTACAAAGTCTGCTTAATTGCCCCCAACAATCTGGGTCCTCATTTTACCTACCTCGGAAGGATGTTACACAGTAACAAACTGAATTGTGGCTCAACTGTTAAGATCTAAAAGCACATCTTCCTAAATTTTGATGTCTTTTCTCACACATTTTTATTCAAGAATTTATGTTGAAATACTGGAGTATACGTTATATAGGTCTTAGTATTATTTGGTAATTGATGTATTCACTGGGGCTCAAAGAGAGTACTTCAGTACATTCAGGGCTTCAAGGAAATCTTGCTGGCTATACTTCTATTCAAACCGATGGACTTAAAATTACAGTATATCACATTAGACTTGGCTCATTTTTATTCTTGCTGAAATAATCCTCTCTTCCACGTCCACATTATTTTTGTCTTTCTTTATATTTTGGGAAATTGATTCTCCATGTAGCAAGCTTTTTTTCAACTTGTCAATTTTCCAAATCACATTCAACATTACTTTAATGTTTACTAGAGCTTGTGAAGTTAATGCATCTGTGTGTTTCCTATTTTATTTTTATTTCTAGTGACAAAAAAGTGATTGCCTAACCAGTTGATACTCCTTCTCGCATCTTGATGTGAGCCATGTGATAAAAACAGCTGTTTCTCTCAATTATATGTTGATTGCTAATTAGCATCTACCTGTCACTACCAGTCAGTATTCTCCAAAATCATCCATTAGCTATTTGCTTCACCTGGTTTCCATGAAAACTGTCTCCGGATATCTTTATTCAGTCAAAGCTGCCATCATTTGGCTTGTCATTAGTGATGGAATTAGATCTATTATTCATATAACCTTCATTTGAGGGCTTCTGAAGTTCTCTCATATTCTGACTGCTGAAATGCCTCTCTTTTGACTTATATAACAACCTCTCTATTTCAAACAAACTCAGAGACCTTCTGCAGGTGTCTTTTTTATACAGCAGCTTCCCACGCTCCTTATTTTAACCCTGCCTTCACTTTGCCTCTGAAAGTAAATTCACCAAAAGCATCAGATCACCTTTAAAATTCTTTTGGAATACCCCTCTAATGAAACTAAGTGGTAGTTCAATTTGAGAGAAACAAAAATAATCAGGAATTCACACAATGCATCCATTTGGAAATGTAGTAATGGGAATATAATATATAAAACATTCTCTTCACATAGTTAATAGGTGTCTTCTAACCGATATCCTTCTTGTGTATTATGCTATTATTGTCATCACTTCCTTCATGGTCATCGCTGTGAATATCGTTATGTAATTTTCAAAAGCCAGTGAAAGATATAAATTACACAAAAAGGTGACTGGAAAACCTCTGGTAAAAATGATAAAAATTAACCAATGTCTAGCAGTCTCAAATATTTGTAGTGATCATTATGCTGCAGTTTTGAGTAACTGCTCATACTAGAAACTATGATGATGTTAATGAAGTATTTGAATGTTTAATTTATGTATACCTGCCAGTCTTAAATATTACCTTCATTTCTCTCAATCACCATTCCCAGATTTATCTCTGAATCATTTCACCTATTTTTTGGTTGGCCTTAAGTGATATCAGTAAAGGATCCAGAGGTAAGAAATATGCTGCAGACTAGGACTTCTTGGAAAGGATATTCAGATGTCATGAATGCACCATGGAGAGAGGTAAAAGCCAAATTGTAGACATCATGTTAAGAATCTATCACAGCTAAGAGTTGACACTGACTTGATAGTTCTTAATCAGATACCATTTTTTCATGGCCTGTGCCTCTTGAGACCTGGTCTCTCGATTTTCTATAAAATTTGGAAACAACTAGAAAGAATATATAAAGTAAAAACAAACTAGCTATAACCATAGAGGTGTATGGGCTGAATTCTAGGATTACAATGTAGGCTCAGAAAGCTCTAAGGGCAGCCCAGAGACCTTCCAAGAGTAGCTAAAGATTTTAATTAACCTTAAATCATCATCATCGTATCATCATCATATCACAAAAACAACAGAGTTGGACATGACCTTGGCGGTCTTCTAGTCCAACCCCCTGCTCAGACAGGAAGCCCTATTTCATTTCATACAAATGGTTCTCCAATCTCTTCTTAAAAACTTCCATTGTTGGAGCATCCACAACTTCTGGAGGCAGGTTGTTACACTGGTTAATTGTTCTAACTGTCAGGAAGTTTATCCTTAATTCTAGAGAAAATGATTGGACAGGAGAAAATAATTGAATAAGGACAGGAGAAAATGATTAAATTAATTCTATTTAAATTAAATGGAAATGAAAGCCAATTTACATTTTCCCTGTCCTTATGTAATGGGCCATAGGAATGGGATATTTGCATGTGAGCACTGTCTACTAAAAGAGTCCTGTATGCAACCACCCCTTCTCTGCTGCTCATTACATCTTAGCTACTTCTGTGGCCTTGGCACACTATTCACAGGGCAGCTGTGGATGTAGCCCATCAAAAGCAATGCACCAGTAGCCTTAAAAATGGAATTCTTAATGGCTAAGTGTGATTGGACACACAAGGAATTTGACTCTGGTGCATAAGTTCTCAGTGAACATAACAAGCAACAAGTGATAAAGCAACAAGTAATAAATCATAATCATAAAATACACTCATCATAAATCATAAGATACAACACTCAGTGATAGTCATAGGAGACTAAATAAGCAATCAACATACAGTAAATCATACTAGGATGCTAAATAAAACAATATAAACCATAAGATACAAGCAACAAAGTTATAGTCATAAGTAGATAAGGAAATAGGTAATAGGAAAATGAGAAGGGTAATAGTAATACAGCCTTGTTAAATAGTTTGACAGTGTTGTGGGAATTAATTGTTTAACAGAGTGATGGCATGGGGGGAAAAACTGTCCTTGTGTCTAGTTGTTTTGGCATGCAATGCCCTATAGTGTCATCTTGAGGGTTTTCTATTCAACTGGGGAAAAAAAGATATTTTGATCATTACAAATGGTGTGGCTTTTAACTTCATTTCAGCTAAGATTACAGTGTAATTTATAAATCACATTGCAGATGTACTGCTTTCTAGCAAATTTAATGTTTGTTGTTGTTAGCTGCGAAGTCGTGTCCGACTCATCGCGACCCTATGGACAACGTTCCTCCTGGCCTTCCTGTCCTCTACCATCTTATGGAGTCCATTTAAGCTCACGCCTACTGCTTCAGTGACTCCATCCAGCCACCTCATTCTCTGTCGTCCCCTTCTTCTATTGCCCTCAATCTTTCCCAGCATTAGGCTCTTCTCCAGTGAGTCTTTCCTTCTCATTAGGTGGCCAAAATATTTGAGTTTTAGCTTCAGGATCTGGCCTTCTAAAGAGCAGTCAGGGTTGATCTCCTCTAGGACTGACCGGTTTGATCGCCTTGCAGTCCAAGGGACTCGCAGGAGTCTTCTCCAGCACCAGAGTTCAAAGGCCTCAATTCTTTGGCGCTCAGCCTTTTTTATGGTCCAGCTTTCACTGCCATACATTGCAACTGGGAAGACCATAGCCTTGACTATACGCACTTTTGTTGAAAGGGTGATGTCTCTGCTTTTTAGTGTGCTGTCTAGATTTGCCATTGCTTTCCTCCCCAAGAGCAAGCGTCTTTTAATTTCTTGGCTACAGTCCCCATCTGCAGTGATCTTGGAGCCCAGGAAAATAAAATCTGTCACTACCTCCATTTCTTCCCCATATATTTGCCAGGAATTGAGAGGGCCGGATGCCATGATCTTGGTTTTCTTAATGTTAAGTTTCAACCCAAGTTTTGCACTCTCCTTCTTCACCTGCAACAAGAGGCTCTTTAGTTCTTCTTCACTTTCTGCCATTAGAGTGGTATCATCTGTTGGAGCATCTCTAATCTTGCATTCCTACAAACTTCAGATAAAATACAGGTCTTTTCAAAACAGCTCAACATTGCATTGTTAAAGCATTCTAAAGTGTATCACAGATTTGAGAGTAAGATGGTATATGAATGCTGTTATTAGTATTAGCCAGTAATTTTTTTTCCAAATTATATTTTTCACAATTCCAATTGTAAGTTTAAGGAACACATATTAGAAAATATTTGCATCTTCCTCCAGTAGCTTGTATAATCTGTTAATCCTACACTGAGATTTATAATTATTTATAGATAAATTGGTGGATGGCAGGGTTTGGTGTCCTAGTGAAACTTGGCAAATTCCTTGGCACATAGTAAAAATATGAACTCTTAAAGTTTAGAAGATAAATATTTTCAACTACTGGGCTGTTATGATCAGTTTAACTGTTAAACATATGGAAATCCTCAAGGGTTAGTTACTTTAAAATGTTGTAGATGAATAATATTAGATGTTGAGAGGGCAATACACATTGCTTCAAATGTTGCATCAAAACAAAAAGAAGTTTAAAAACCATGGACCTTCTTCTGAATTTAGGGCTTTGTTCTAAATAGATATTCATAACCTTTCTATAATATTCTTTCCTCCTCCAAACATCTTAGACTATAACTGTTGGCAAGACACAGATTAAATATTAGGACACCCCTTTCCTCCCCAACAAGTGAGGGAGAATCTACTGAGCACCTCATTAAAAATCATAAAATACAATCATGTTTATGAAGCTACCGTCAGGCCCAGTTAATCAAAAAGAGTTAGAAACTTCCATTTTTATTCATTTGTTCATGTGTGCTATTAAACTAGTTTTCACTTTGATCTGTGAAATGCTCAAACAGTAGTGACAAACCAAGCATGGTTTAATCAGATCTGACTCTTCTGATCTGGCTAATAACTCATGAAGATGGTGACTCTTGGAAATACACAGAACAATTGTAAATTCCATGAAAATGATATCTGACAACTGTTTTAACTTTCTGCATTCAGAATGATTCCATCTCCAAATAGCCTGCTGGATGGTATAAGGCAATGTGCTAGAGTTACAAAAAATATGCCATTTTATACCTAGCTAGTTCTGGCTAGTTCCATTAGATTCTAGGTATGGCATTGGAAAGTTTGTTTTTAGCCTCAAACAGCAAAATCTCTCTGGTCATCCCTGATACCTTCATCCCAGCAATGAAGCCAATTGGGATCTAACAAGTCCCTAATTTGTAAGTGAACTTCCATTTTGTGTGTAATATGCTACTGGCTATCATAAGAGGAAATGCAAGTAAGTCAAATGACAGAAAAGGTTTTGGGATTTTCCACTGAAAACCCTGCACTTCACTGAACATTTGCACACACAAAAGAAAATGGAAGCTTTTTGTCCAAGATTCTACTTATGTGGCAATACTATTTGTGAAGATTAGAATCATGGGTGAATCTACTCATGGGTGAATCTACCTATACGATTAAGAAAACAAAACCCATGGAATTTAATTTAGATCATTGTAAAGAAACTTACTGTGGAAACGTTATGTGAGCAGTTAATGGAACAGGGAAAATACCATATTTGTTAAGAGTGAGGGAAACAGAAGTGGATGGCAGTGGATAAGACCATGGGTGTCCAGCAGAGAGGACAAAGACAGAAATGTAATGATGCAAACATCTCTTATGCACTTCTTTGCCACCTTGTGACATAGGTACAAAATGGCAGTGATTACATCACAATATGTTTCTTCATTTTGAGAACCATTCTGACTAGCTGTGTATACCTCTGGATAAGGGAGACAGGCTCACAAAAATCAGTGGAATGTCCTTAAAAGAGCTATGGATTATCTTCAGAGATTGCATGGCAGGTGTTTGTTTATTCCGTCACCAGAGTTCCAAACCAGCAGAATGGCACCTAAGAACAGGGTCTATCATAGTTCTGTTGTATTCAGATGGTATGGAAGTTCCACACGACCCCTCCCCCTTTTTTCACAACATGGTATCTGTAACAGCAGAATAACTTTTCCCAATCTGCTGCCAGCAAGATATGGCAAGACTGGGACTTCCAGAATTCCAGTCTTCCTGAAAACTGTAGAAACCGCAGTCTCAGTATGGATTGAGGGCAGAAAGTTTGAGAAGTTTGGTTTTGAAGAGTTTTTCTTTTTTTTGTTATTCTACCTGACAATCAAGCAGCACTGAAAAAAACCCACTGCTTATCTATTCTGTGGTTTGTTTGTTTTTTTGAGAAAATAACAAAAACAATTCAAGATTTCTAAATGCATAACACAGTGAATTTTTATATTCATATCTAAGAAATATCTTGCTGCTAAGCTCAGTGCAATAATAAAACCTAACGAAATGAAATGGAAATCTTTTTTAAACAAAAGCAGACATTTTTATTTTTACATTTGCTGAAAATCAAGCATGAAAATCCATTCTGTATGTTAAAGGTGAAATGCCAACCGATTAATGATGAGCTGCAAAAATCAATTTTAATTAAAGTGGTTTGCAGTTTTAATGCAAATAAATACATTTTATGAAGCTTTTATCCCTTTGTCAGTGGCATTCCTTAGCACAGTCTGGAGCCTGCTAAACCAGAGGTAATTTTCACTGAGCTTGATGGAGCTTGCTCCTTTGTAAATGAGTTTATTGCAGTATAAGTAAAGAACCATTTTTATTTTTTAGTAATGCCATTTAGTTCTGATTTACGTTAATTGAAAAAGAATCTATCAGCAGAGAATGGGCTCACGTATTACCATATATGTTTAACAATTTTCTGTTGAACAAATCAGAGTAATACTTAGCACAAAATGAGAATTGGGCCATGGTCTTCACCATCCCAGGGCTGAATGTATATCTGATTTCTTTTGCAATGTGGAATTTCAGCTATTCATATCCATTCCTGGTTGTAATCAACTCCTTCTTTGCCTGCAGTGGAGCCAGTTTGATGTAGTAGTTAAGGCATCAGGGTAAAAATTGGAAGATTGTGAGTTTTAGTCCCACCTTAGGCCCAAAGCCAGCTAGATGAGCTTGACCCAGTCACTCTCTCTTAGCCCCAGGAAGCAAGCAATGGCAAACCACTTCTGAAACACCTTTCCAAGAAAACTGCAGAAGTAGTCCATGAAGTTACCAGGAGTCAAACTGACTTGAAGGAACAAAAAATGAAAAAAAAATTCTCAGCTTGCACTTATTCTCTTTAATTAAAATTTCTGCTTCCATAGCACTAATTGGGATTCTGCAGGTCATTGTTTAGTATGATCTTATATTAACATTTTAGTGATCTCCTTTCTGAAATGTATGAATAGATAGGGTAATAAGAAAGCTATTTCAAAATGATTTTTTAAAAAAAATATTACTTTTCCTCAGACATACAGTATTACATAGTGTCGTTAAAATGACACTTCCTATCTTTCCTGAATTATTTCCTTTGAAACAGGACTATTTTCAATTTATACCAAAGCTGTAATGAATGAATACCAATTTATACAGAAGCTGTAAAAACATGTTTATTTCTCTTTCATCTGTTCCTTCTCTAAATAATCCTTTTGTAAAAAAAAATCATTTATCATTTAATGAATGTGAAAATGGTTTTAATAGCCACTGATTAGGCTGATTTTCTTGCACTGTTTTATTATTATTATTATTATTTCATTATAAATTCAGCAAAGACTGCTGTCAAGTACAGAACTGGATCTGGAATGGCTTCAGCGAGGTAAAAAATGGAGAAAATATGATTTTAACGTTATTCCAGTGAGTCTCTAGTCATTTGATGAGGCTTACTATCTAGCAGACACATCCTTCTGAGAGGAAGTCCTAATAAAACTCTGCAGGACTTATTGCCAAACTGTATTTAACCGCACAAACATTATAGCACCTTAGAGGCCAATAGTTTTCTTAGTGCTATCAGATGTGAGTTGCAAAAATCTGAACCACCACTACACAGCAGCAAGGTGACAGCCAGGGATACCACAGGGGGTTCAAAAAAGTTAAGATTTTTTTAAAAAATATCCAGGCAATCATGTGAGACATACCCATCTTAATTATTTAGACATCTAACCCCACCCTACTCAGGATACCAAAACTTTCATTTTCTGCTGGTTGTCTGACTTTTTGCAGTACAGATTTCATAGTCTAAGGTGTATTTGGCATATTTATTCATGGGAATATGAACATTTTGTGAGGCAGTTGGGGTTTTTGTGTGCAAAGAGTAACTTAATTATGTAATACAGTACTGTAAATTGTCATGGAAGTAGGGGAGTTGAATAAGAAAAGCACTGTGTTCTTCAAAATGTCTCAAATTGCTATCACTGTGAATTCTACAAACTATGCAAACTATTATTTTATTTCAGTATGATTATCTGTTGTGTTTTAGTTTTAATTATAGTACAGTTTGGGCAGATCTTTTAGTTGCTCAGAGTTAAACCTGACTGGAACAATGAATAAACCTGATTAACCAAATAAATAAAGAAAGAGCAAAATCATTTTATGATATAATACAGTAGAGACATAGGCAATTTCATTATACAGTTGATACAAGTTGGTCCCACTAGCACTATACTACTTATGTAGATTAACAAAAACTCTTCAGACTCTCTGAAATAACTGAAGGCATCAAGGTTTGAACTTGAAACCTCTTGTGTATAAAACATGTTAAGACCCATAAGCTAAATGTTTTATCCTTCCTTCTTGCTCACTATCTCATTACTCCTTTCTTACTTTCACCCATCACTGTAAACACTGCACAACTGAAGTGACACTGTCAAATTTCAAAAGTGCTATATCATTGCATAATAAAGGAGAGGGAAATTGGGGCTGAATTCAGTTCCTCATCAAACATGGTTGAGTAGATACAATGTTTGTGGATATGCCTAGTGAAGTGTTTGCAAAAGTGACTTATGCCTTGGTCACCTCCCACATGAATTACTGCTACATGGGGCTCCCTTTGAATTCCACTCAGAAACTGCAGCTGGTCCAGAATAAGGTGATGCAGCAGTTTTCAGATGCACTTCTGTATATCCATGTTACACCTCTAATCTTTGATCTGCATTGGCTCCCAGTAGGTTTCCAGGTGCAATTAAAGGTGCTGGTTACCACCTATAGAGTGCTTCATGATATGGGAATTGGTTATTTTGATTGAGCCCAGTAGATCCAGGAACGTGGGGATGTTCTAGTCCCATCTATTAAACAATATCATTTAGAGGAACCCAGGAAGCGGGCCGCCTCTATTGTATTGCCTGTCCTTTGGAACACAGTGTTGCCTGCTAGCATTTGAAATACTTGAAGACCTGGACATTCCCTGGGGCATGAGACCTGTAGGATGGATGAAACCTATGAGTTTCTTCTGACTGGGATTATGAGGACTGAGTTAGATCGAGTATTATTGTACTATTATTTCTAATTATTCTTTATCACTTATTTTATTCTGTTCATTTTAATCTTATGTTCAGTGTCCATAGTCACAATTGTGAAACAGAAAATGATTTAAATAAACAAGCATGAGGGCTGTTTCCTCTTTTAGTCACCAGATGTAGAACACAGAGGGAAAGGTATTGAGAGATGGAAGGAAGAGTTAGTACCAAGGTAATGGTTAAATAAAAGAGCCCTGAGTCCAGAGAATACATCTCAGAAAAGTTGCCCCCCACCAGTCTCATGAAGGGTGGGAGGGAGGTCTTGCAAGAGTCTGTTTCTATAGTTTTACAAAGTGTTAAACTACATGACATTGATTTCCTAGCCTGGTCTGGTCTACCTTGAAGGACTGACATTATACAGTATACTTGACTCAATAGAAAGTATTTTAGCACGGTGATAACTAAAATGTGTATCATTTTACAATTTAAAATTATTGTCTTTTGTAATGTATACAGATCAGAAATGAGAATTGTCCCAACCTTATAGCAGAGGGTATCAAGAGTAAAGGTCTTAAAGATCAAGATGCTGGTCTTGTTCTTTAGACTTCCTCTGTATCAACTGAAAGCCACAATAGGATTGGCCAACTAGTACTAGAATGTTATTCCTTGCAAATCACAGTTGCACCTAAACCAGAAAGAATGAAATAGTAACAGGACAAATAAAATGGTACCAAAGGAGCAGCTGAGAGGGGAGAGGAGACAATAGTAGCAAAAAGTTTTCTTGTGCAATTAACTTTCAGTTATTAATACAAGTGAATATTCCAACAAATAATTTCAGGGAAATGCTTCCTTTCTCCAGAATCAGGAATCAAGATAGAAGGATAATCCAAACAGTTCTGTCCTCCCTATTTATAGAAATTAAATTGTATAAATTATTCAGTATTGTTAAGCACTGTTTAGAGAAGGGATATCCAACCCTGGCAACTTTCAGACTTGTAGACTTCAACTTCAAGAGCCTTGGTGGAGCAGTGGGCTAATGCCTCCTTAAGTAACACCAGCTGCCTGCAATTAGTGCAGGTTCAAGTCCCCACCAGGCTCATGGTTGACTCAGCCTTCCATCCTTCCGAGGTAGGTAAAATGAGGACCCAGATTGTTGGGGGCAATAAGCTGACTTTGTAAAAATGCCGCTTGGGGGGGTAGGGCGAAAATAAGCAGGCATATACATAGAATGAAGGCTATTGCTAAGCACATTGATTTGTGCTTCTTAGATTGTAAGCCGCCCTGAGTCTTCAAAGAAGGGCGGGATATAAATGGGATTAAAAAAAAAAAACCTCCCAGAATTCCAAGCCAGATTTGTAAGATTCCACAAATCTTACAATTGCCAAGGTTGATCAGTGATTAAAGTGCTGGCCAAAGGCAGGAAGAGGCATGTTCAAATACCCAATCGACTATGGAGCTGGAGGTTTTTAAGAAGACGACCTCCAAGGTCCCTTCCATCATCATCATCATCATCATCATCATCATCATTATTATTATTATTATTATTATTATTATTATTATTATTATTATTATAACAAGTTTATGGAATCTATCATATTAAAGCAGACATTCAATTAGGAAAAATGGCAGAATTGTTACATGGCTTGATTGCTGTTTTCTTTTACCAAATGAAGCTACTGCAGAATCCTGCTTTACTGCAGAATTGTTGATAGCAAGGCATGTATATTTTAAGTGTGTTGGGTCAATGACAGGTGAAGGCTGAACAGGTTTTAATGCAATCCATTTGACAGAAGCCCTTGGTAAATCAATGTATTCCTTCTCTTCTTCTCCCAGTGTTTTGCCTAACGTGCATTTTCAATCCAATTCTCATGCATACGCTCTAATTGCTGACTTCAGTGAATGTTATTTAATTGGCTACACAGCTGCTTCACATTACACCCTGTAAAGTATAAAACACTTTTTTCTATACAGAAATCAGCTTGCTTTGTAATTTTTCATAGTCAGACAGTATGTAGAGTTTGTTATATTATTATTTTTAATGAGTGCCAATACATTTACTGCACTCAAGTTAATTTATTTTCTAAAGCCTGTGAACGGGGGGGGGGAACTGTGTCTGGTTCACAACACGGTTGTCTATGCAATGAAGCCACCTCAAGCTGGGCCAGTGCTTGGCAGTGTGTTAGGGCCGAGAGTCAAACATCATTTTCCAACAACTGAATCTCATATAATCAATGCTTGGAGGACAGACTAGACGTAACCTGCACGCATTCCTTGAGAGTGTGTATTATTTAGATTTTTAAAAAATGAAACACTGAACTGAATGAAGCCCGCTTGGCTTACCTTTCCTTATGAAACTAATGCCATGAGTAATGAATATGAATGAGTACAGACTGATTCCTGATTATTCTCACTCTTAATTGTTATCAGGGGGATTCCAGTGTGTCTTTCTAATTTATAAGAGCTTTGGTGGCACAATGGTTAGAATGCAGTATTGCAGACTGACTGTGCTCACTGCCGGGAGTTTGCTCCTTACAGTTCAAGGTTGACTCAGCCTTCCATCCTTCCAAGGTCAGTAAAATGAGGACCTAGATTGATGGGGGCCATATGCTGACTCTGTAAAATGCTTAGAGAGGGCTGTGAAGCACTATGAAGTTGCATATGTTTAAGTGCTATTGCTAAATCGGGTTTAGTTTAGTTTTAGTGAACAAATTAAAATTGCTGAAGATCCTAAGGAACAGCAAATCACTACTCAGGACAAGTTTGCCTTTCAAATAAAAATTATTTTTTAGCATTGTTCAACTATATTATTTTAATATTGATCACTGTGCATTCTAGATTGTTTTACTGTTGGTTGTTTTATTAAATTCTTTTTTTTAAGATTTTTTTTGTTCCTTTTTCTGTGAACTGTTTTGGACTCCTCTAGGAATAACAGAGTGAGCACCTGTTACTGGTCCCAGCTTCTGCCAACTTAGCAGTTCGAAAGCACGTAAAAATGCAAGTAGAAAAATAGGGACCACTACCGTGGGAAGGTAACAGTGTTCCGTGCGCCTTTGGCGTCTAGTCATGCTGGCCACATGACCACGGAGACGTCCTCGGACAAACACTGGCTCTTCGGCTTTGAAACGGAGATGAGCACCGGCCCCTAGAGTTGGAAACGACTAGCACGCATGTGCGGGGGAAACTTTACCTTTAGGAATAACTATATAAAATGCAAATAGCCACAAAAACAATAAGAGAACAGGAAGATGTGAGAAAAAAGGGCTGATTAAGGATTCTTTTTAATCTCGCCTTCCGATTTCAAAAATCACGATTGAGGCTCAGAAATCAAAATCACAGAAATCCTGCTTTGCTTATTTCCCAAAAGCAAAATGGCAGGTTAGTCCCAAGTGAAGCAGCAGAAGGGACTATGTATCTCCTCCTCCACTCATTCCAGATGGGATTCTAACAAATTTCCAGCCAAGTTATCACTATTTCTCCTCTGCCACATAATTGGAATCTAAAATGGTGCTGGCTGCAGTAAAGCTCTTTGCTAGCACTGTGGTTATTGCAGATGGCTGCAGTAATAACAACAGTAATGAATAGAAACATAGATTTAAAAATCGCACACAACTTTAGAATTTATAGGGTTGTAAATATGATTGCTGCAAACATATATCCTGGGTGCATCTAAGAATTTTTGCATTGTTGGAAATTAAAATAAAATTATTAAAAAATAAGCTGCTTAGGTGGTTTTTTGTGGCTTTTTGTCTTCATTATTTAAAACAGAGTAGATTCTACAGATGTTTACAAAACAGTAATTCCCAGTATCCTCTCCACAGTGGTTAGTGGTGAGGGCTGCTGGAAGCTGTTATTCAGAAGCATCTGAGAAGCCACAAATCCCCCATCTACGATTTAGACTTAGGATAGAGATGACTTGTTTGTTTTTATTTGTGTTTTATTTTAGGTATTTTTAGAAATAACTGACACCCCATGACTCTTTGGGTCATCCTTTCAGAGATATTTCCTTACTTTACTAGAGGTGCAGGGGCCAGGGGGAGAAGAGAGAAAGGGCAGGAATACAGCCTTCCCTTGTGCCATCCAACTATAAGTAGTTGGAAGCAGCCACAACTTTTCCAAAGTTCATTCCTCCAGGAGTCATGGGCCCTGGCATTCTGTAAGTTAGCTCATTGTAATTACCTTGGTTTAATGGCTGTAACCCTGTATCTTTCAATTTCACCTACTGTATATGAAGGTTAGAAACACATGAGAAGCTCAGTAGTGTACAGTATAGACAGATTGATGAAGTGTTGATAACTGTTAAAATGCAAAACTGTATTATCTTTTGAAGGAAAATCATAGCTGAAAATAAGAACAGGAAGCTCTTAGTAGGAAATGACATGATCTCTCCTCCTACCCATAATGGTCCACCGCCCCCTCCCAAGGTTCTGAGTGTTTCAGAAATTTGCTGATTAACTTTCTCCAGTTACAAATGTATATTTCCAGATAAAATACAAGAACATTTAGCTTACTCATAGGTATTAGTTCCCTCATGAAAAGTTTCATATTATTAATTATTCCAGGCATGGCTCTGGCATGCCTAATAACTGGATGAATTCAGAGAAGCAATGTATCTTCAGATGATCAGCTGTGCTCCCAATAAAAGAGGCCAGTCTACTTTCTGCTAAAATCAGTATGAGGACAGAAGCCTTGGATGATCACAATGGAGCTGTCCCTCACCGAGGGGAGCACTTTAGTTCGCATCCAGCACCATGCTATATACACAGCTGTTTCCAAGAAATATTTTGGCTCTTGCTGTACAATTTATTTATTTGTTTGATTTATATGACTACCCATCTAAAGAAGCACAACTCTGGACAGCTCACATCAACCAGAAAAACCCCCAAACAATCCAAATAATGCAAGTTGACCATATTTAACAATTATTCATTCAATGTTATAATGGTGCTAAACAAGGAGACTTACAACGGCTCCTCAAGGCCATTGCAATTTCTCTCAGTCACAGAATCATGTTTCTGGTGCATGGCAACCAACAATTACAACAGTATCAGAATCCCACAGTCACATGATCACCATTTCCAACCTTTTCTTCTGGCTTTTGACAAGCAAAGTCAATGGGGAAGTCAGCAAATGGTGATCATGTGACATTGCTAAATCCAAAAACTCTAGGAAATTTCTGGAAATTTCCTTGGCATTCATACAAAACAGCCATCTACAGACACACAGAGATAAACCAAAACATTTACACACTATTCAAATGGGACAATAAAATAGCTAAGAAGAAAACAGACCAAAACACACCCTCTCCAACAGCCAATATCCAGATAAGCAGGGATTAAACCAGAGAAACAGACAGAAAACAATACCTAATCAAGGAATTACCAAAGAGAAAAATCAAACCCCACCAACAGTGGCATGGAAAGCTGCCCTGTATATAAAAAAGGAGCAAACTCATTAGCACTGATGATGTTACCTAGATAGGTAATGAAATATATGCAAGCAAATCACCAAATTCAGAGAGTACCTAGGACTTTATAGATAGCTATAATCCAGGATATTAAATGATGTATTTTTTTTTCTACTGCTCAGACAAAGGATACTAGAGATAGGAGTAGGCTTTTTGGGTGCTTTACTGAAATTTCTAGAAGAACTAGCTCCAGTGAAGTAGGCAGGAATTAAAACATACTGCATGCAGAAGCTGGCTTGAAATCACCCTTAGTATACCTTACAGACAAATCTGAGCTTCCCACATGGTATCAGGAACTCTATTATGCATAAATAGGAAGAGCATCACATTCAGTCTTGATTCTCTGTCTCTTTGTTCATTTTTGTAAAATTTGTAATGTCTTGGAGATGATCCAATTAGCTTTCATTCTGAAATGAAATGGAGACCTTGGATACTCGACTGAGTCAAATATTTTCTTCCTATTTGTTTTGCTGATTGCCACCTAGTGGCATTGATATTTATACAGTTAATGGCTCAGCTACAATGTAGTAGCCCCATTTAAATCTGATTGAAAGATGTCTTATTAACAGCTGAAGTTGGTATTAATCATTGTTACATCTTTTCAATAAACTTCATTCTCTGTAAATGTTTGTAGGATATTTATTTATATATAATAACATGCCAATATAATCTACATGTACACTGTCTTGAATGATGCAAACCAGTGAAAGCTTTTTCCTAGTGACTGGTTGAAATTCCCTACTGTGTTGGGAATGTAACAGTTATGAACTAACCTTTAAATGCAACTTCATCCCCTGAATTTGTCAGTGGACTTCATATGAGCTAGAATGTTTCTCTCCATGTGGATATGTGCATATATATGCAAGTGTGCATTTTTCTGTGCTTGTATTGAAGTCTCCTTATTGCAGCTTGGGAAAGCAAAATAATTGGTGAAATCACTGAAATCCTGTTGTCATACTAATGAATTCCCAACAGACAAAAAAGAGTAGATAGAAGAAACAAATTTCATCCCTCAGAGATCCGGAGGGCTTATGGAGGGTTATATCCATTTTTCTGGTTTAGAGCGAGTTCATTAATTCATACATTGTTTGCCAATAACCCATAGTACCAGAGTGAGAAAATATTATTTGCTGCCAATCGTGATATTTAATAGTTTCAATAAACACACTTCCTATTTTAGCAAAAGTAGTCTTTAAAAAGTTCCTGATTGTCACCAGGGAGATGAAACTATGACCACCACCAACTTCAGTTGTTAATACTTCATCCTTCAATCAAGCAAAATGTAGGGCAACATCCTCTTGCTTACTATTCTCCAGAGAAGGTGGGATTTGAAGTCCTAGAAACAGGGAAATGTGTATCTCCAAAATATCTGTAGAGAATCAAACTGGAGAAATTTGATGTATAATACTGTTGAATACCTATTTATGACCCAAGAGATAGATAACCTTTTGGTGGGCAAGAGTTATACCTAATGTTTTGGAGGAGGCTAAAAGCTACACCTGGCAAACAATGATGCAAAGTGGGCAGGGGTTTGTGGCACCCGGGCAAGTCAAGGATTTTCAGTGCTTTGGAAAGAGATTAAAGAGTTTCCCAGTTAGAGACCATATATTTCACAATAGGACTTATGCTTGTGCCATTGGTAGAAAGGACTCAAGGGTTTTGAGAGTGACTGTGGGTCTGTGTTTCAAGTTATCAAATCCAAGACTATTCCAAGGTATTTAGAGTGCTTTCCCAACTGGCAAGGCCAAAAACAGACAACATGGTCTATTCTCACTGTCTAGATGGAAGATTTATGTCTTCCACCACAGCTAAAGTAGTTCCCCTTCTTCTACCCTCTGACCAGAATTTTGCAATACATCCAGCCCCCCACCCCAATCTCCATCCAATTCAACTTATCTGCTGGTCAAAAAAATGGCTGAGGTCGCTTTGTCACACAATACCAGTGGTGGGATTCAGCCAGTTTGCACCACTTAGGCAGTACCGGTAGCTATTTTTTTGTTGCCCAGGCCCAGAATGGACTTCCAGAAGCAGCATCCACACAGAGAACTGGTTGTTCACATATTTGAATCCCACCATTGCACAATACCATATAGCTAGATCAGAATCTTTATTGGAAACTAAATCTGAACAATTGATTGCCCATTAAACACCTGAGGGTGCAATATGCCTTTCATTCTTCCAATACTTTGAAATATTGCTTCTTCTTTCAGCTTTTTCAGGATTTCAAAAGATTTTTTGTCCTGCACTTCATGCTCTTCCAGTGATTGCTGGCTATCAGTGTAATTGACATCAGTGTCCTGAACATCATTGACTCTTGGCTCAAAACCACAGGGGTCATGAGAATTAATTAGAAGACCATTACTGCTTCCACAGTTTCCCCATATTTGCCACCTGAGGTGCTTCCTTCATTCCTTAATAGTAGGGCTGCTCTAAATATTACTACTTATTTTGAAACAAGTTTTAGTAAAATAAATAGAATTTAATATGCTTAGAATCCAAATATTAAGTCAAATGTTGTAAATGAGTTTTATGAAATTGATGTTTTTACTTGAGAATGTATAATGATCAATGCAAACTTTTTGACAGAAGTCCCAAGAGTGCTTTTTGAAAAGGCAAGCGGACTCTGTTTTTCCTTGAAGATGTTTCATTTCTCATCCAAGAAGCTTCTTCTGAAGCTTCTGGATCACTGCAATATTCTGAATTTTATTCTTGTTCCTGATATAGACTCCATAGACTCTGCAGTAAAATACTTAAAAAGAGAACTTTAGAATATGGTGGGTAAATTTTCTTGTTCTTTAATTGTGATCACTACACTTTCACTAAAATAATCAGTGCAACTTCATTTTGGAAGATAACAATGGAGCAGTGGAGATTGAAAAACTGATATTAATGCTGTACTGGCAAATATTCTGTAATTTATTCCATTTCCTGATATAATAGATACTTCCAGATTCTATCCCTGCAATTGTTCCTTGCTGTCAAGCATTTTTGTAATTAAATCTTGATAAAGGTATGATTTAGTTAAAAGCATGGATTCAAAACAAACCATCCTTTGCTTAGAACTATAAGGATACCCAATTGATAGACTGGTCAATATTTTATAATAACTTTCTACAGTCTTCTGCTATCCAGGAACATTGGACTATAATTTCCATTAATTATGGTACATTTTATTAAACAAGTTAAAAGGTGTGATTGGTAATTTGTAACTATCTAGAATCCACAGAGAATAGAATGGATGTCAATATTTTTTATCAATTCGTTAATTTTGGAAATCATTCCAAAGTGAGTGTAAAAGGACACAAAGAAAAGACTCAACATGGACATAATAGAATAGTAGCCCTAGAAATAACTTCACCCATTTTCCCCCCAGAAAGTGTCAGTTGATCTTACCTCTAACCTTATGTTAAAACAAGTTCTACCCCTAAACTATTTCTACAATGATCTAATAGTTTTGAACAAATATAATTTGGGCATAGGAAGAACATCTTCTATTACTTTCACTGTTTGACAGCTGCAAATACTATTTAATGAAGCACTCAAATCTTTACAGAGCCATGCTACCTTCACCACTAAATTCATAATTAACCAACAAATCTAGCATTGGTATTAAACCCATGTTTCTAAGGATTCCAGAGAAGACATAACAATCATTATAGAAAGTATCAGTATACAGGGAGATACCTCCACAGAAGATGGATATTTGGTCTCCCCTGCAACTCAAGCCAGAAAGGAGGGGTGTGGGGTAGTCCCCATCTTCAAGAAGGAAGAAGGCAACCTAAACGTACTAGATAGGTCTATTTATTTAATCTATCAGCGAGTGTTAGTGAGCCAATGTCAGGATTCAGAAAATAAAAAAAGACATGTAGTGGTTCTTTGAAGCAGAATTCTTTATTGTTTTTATTTATTTATCATATTTTAAAACTGCCCATCTCCCTCACAGAAGGGACTCATAATAATAATAATAATAATAATAATAATAATAATAATAATAATAATAATAATAATAATAATAATAATAATAATATAAAGTTGGAAGGGACCTTGGAGGTCATCTAGTCCAACCCCCTGCTCAGGCAGGAAACCCTATACCATTTCAGGCAAATGGCTGTCCAGTCTCTTCTTAAAAACCTCCAGTGTTGGAGCATTCACCACCTCTGGAGGCAGGTTGTTCCACTGGTTAATTGTTCTAACTGTCAGGAAGTTTCTCCTTAGTTCTAGGTTGCTTCCCTCCTTGGTTAGTTTCCATCCGTTGCTTCTTGTCCTGCCTTCAGGTGCTTTGGAGAATAGCTTGACTCCCTCTTCTTTGTGGCAGCCCCTGAGATATTGGAACACTGCTATCATGTCACCCCTCACCCTTCTCTTCGTTAAACTACACATACCCAATTCCAGCAACCGTTCCCTATATGTTTTAGCCTCCAGCCCCCCTTGTTCTGCATCTATAGACAGAATCTTGCCAAACTGAAGCAGACTATTTCTTACATGAAGCAGATAGTCTGGGAACTAATAAGGAGGGGCTGTCTTCATCCTCTTTCTCTCATACAAACCATTTGAACTGAGTTGCCTCTTATTCCTCTGGAATGCACTCCCTCCCTCCTGGCAATCCAGGCTACATTCTATTACAGCCAGACTGCTATAGCAAAAAGAAATGCTACTTAACAAGTAGAATAGCTAAAGATGAGATACAGGAAATCTCACAAAGTCTTGGTAGGAAAAGACCTTGGGGTGTCTTTGTGCCAGGATTAGAGGCAAGTGAGGAAGCTCCCTTTCAGTATCAAAAAAAGAGCTCAGAACCTGGTTGGCCATCAGAGGATGGTTTCCAGACTAGGATTCCTCTCTTCTCAGCTTGAATACCTTTTCTCTGATCTCCAAAAGAGCAATCTTGGGCAATTTATGCTCTCACCATTACCATAAGATTGTAGTCTTAATTAATTAAAGGGTTGTTTTATTGTTTGTATTTTTGCTTTTGCCTCTCATTTTCAAAAGATATGTAGGGCTGAACGGTCAATGAAGGTGGCTCTAGAGATAATTGCAACTAAAAATTACTTGCCTGCAATGTTATAATGATGGCAAAACCGCAAATACTTTTTTTTGCAATCACAATCACTTAGTTTATTTTCAGTCTTTATACTAATGCACAATAAAAAAAATCAGAATCGCTTTGGCCATTCCTTTAAGGAACTGATGTGGTTGAACAGCTTTTCCCGTCCTTTCAGAATGTCTTTAAACAATGGCTAGGAAAGATGACAATGATTCAGTTGATGTGATGGCTTGTTTAGCTGGTGTGCAAGACTCAGACGTAGATTTGTATGCAAGTACTGCATTTTCTCCCCTTTGTTTTTCAAGTGGCATGGCCGTGCCCGAGGGGGTTTCTGACTAATGCAATTTGAATTTTCACACACTTCTGCCCAGGTTGCATGCCAATCAGTCATTCTGGAAACCTTTGGAGATAATCTGCTTTTGCGTAGGCCAAATAGAGGGAACCTCTCAGCCTTACGAACCAGTTTTATGTATACTGGGAATTAAATGCTTCCACAATGTGTACCTTGTTGGGGAAGAGGGCTTTCAGATGTTCAGATAAATGTAAATATTGGCATTAATATACAGTGCTGGGATATAAGAACAAGAGCGACATATTCTTGATATTGAGATGAGCATTGCTAAGAACCAAAAAAAGGAGCAGCAGCTATTATATTATATTATAGATAAAAGCAGATTGTGGACAAAAGTGTTAGCATTAGAAACAGGGACAAAAGGAGAGAACTTGGAAGCATTTTTTAAAGAGAAAATGGACTATAATCAGCATGTTGTTCAAAGAAGATCCTTTCTATAATAAGTGGATGGTATTTTTTTTCCAGCTCCAAAGGCAATCAGAGCTTTGTTACAAAAATTCAACCTAGGAGCCACTTCAGTTTTACTAGAGGAAAAGAAGAAAGATAATAGAAACAATCTAATAATATGCAAATTATTTACAAGCAGGCAAGTAAGATGATCTAATGAGTCACCTCACAAAGGTCAAATCTGAGAGCCACAATAATTCTGCACTGCGTAGAAAGGAGGCAAACAGCCTCTACTCCCAGCGCCAGGAACAAGGCTGAAGTTATACTGTCTATTCTATATGCTAAATTCACAACATCTCAGCATACAAAGCAGAAGGGTCAGACTAGCATCGCATCTGGGACACTACTTTTTTCCGTATTTATGGTTTTCGGATAAATCAGACTGAATAACAGCACCTTTTAATTTTCCTATAACGCAGGTTCTGTGCACTAATTCTTCTCAGGTCCAGTCGTGATTAATATTGCCTGCTGGCCAATGAAGAAGGTTTGCCAGCTAAGGAAACCATTTGAACGGCTACGGTTTGTTTGCATTTTCCAAGGACACTTCAGAAAGAAAAACTGTATCAGTGCACATTCAGTTTAATATGCAGCAGTAGCAGCAGCAAAACTGCTTTTCCTGCAGCTGCCATACAAAGAATGCCCTATTTTTGTCTCTCTCTCTCTAATCAAAATTGCACGAGAAAAATGTTTTGGATTAACCAGTCCTAATTTTAACTGACAAGCTTTATGCAATCATCATAGATTCAGTCTGCAGCAAACTTTATTTTGCAATCACTCTTATTAACTACTTTGGTGCTATAGGAGCTGTACAGAAACAAAGAAGGTTTCTGGACCAACATTTTTGCACACTGACAGTGCCCTATGTTGCTCCATTATTTCAGTGTGAATAATACTGATCCCCTTTACAGATCTCAAGACTTGGACTCCTGGGAGCTGATTACAGAAAGAGATTAAAAAGGCTGTCTTTCATACTCACGTTCAGAAGTGATGGATGACATCTGCAAGGCTCTGCCAGCACACATCGAGGGGAAAAATATCCCCAATTAGGCTGTTTTTTGCCAACTGTGTCTCAGTTCTCAATTTTAAAAGTTTATCTTATACTTTGCACAGTGCTACACATGCAATACTCAAAACAGGATTTAAATGCAATATTTGGATAAGATTTGAAAAGTATAAAACAGGTGAATCAGTTCAGCTACTTCCTAGTTCACTTTTGGCAAGCCCAAGCTTTTAAGACCAGAGATTGCTCTCTGAATAATTTCTTACATATATGATGACTTGGACAGCTGCTGTTAATTTGTATCTGCTTCTTATACTTTCTTATACTTATACTTTCACTGTGTAGAGAGAAGTGATAGAATCAGTCAAGTAATCCCTTCTGGAGAGTCCTCAATTTATGATCATAATTAGGAACAGAATTTCCTTTGCTAAACAAGGTGATTCTTAAACCATTTTTGCCATGGTTTTTAAGTGAATCATTGCAGTTGTTAGTGAATTGCAAAGTTGTTAAGTGAATCGGGTTTCTTCTATTGGAAGCTGACTGGGAGGGTTGCAAATGGCGATAAAATGAACCCAGGACTCTGCATGTCATATCTGAATTTTGATCAAATGACTGTGAAGATGTTGTGACTGTCATGAGGACTGGTTAGAAGTCACTTTTTTCAATGCTGTTGTAACTCTGAACTCTGAATTGTTGTGAAATGAATTGTTGTAAATTGAGGACTACCTGTAGTTTCTGAGTGTTCTGAGATCAGTACATATACGTATTTGAGAGGCATGGGAGGGCACTTCCTCCCTACAGGTGAAATCATTAAGAAGTGATTAAGGTAAAAATTGTCAGAACCATTAAAACTCAATTTTGACAAATAATTAAATAGAAACACATACCCTCAAACACAAATCCCCAGAACATGCACTCATGCACCTGCCCATATGCAACTATCAGCCCCAAACTGGGACATGTGAAGGAAGCTGCAGGAAGCATCATTCGCATTGCCAAATAGCACGGGGGCTTCCTATAGAATTTATTTATATGCTTTTTACTCTGTCCATAAAATGGAATCCCAGAAGTAGAAGTAGTTGTTGAAGCCTTTGAGTCCAGCCCCTTTCTCTATAAAAGGTAAAGGTAAAGTTTCCCCCACACATGTGTGCTAGTCGTTTCCAACTCTAGGGGCCGGTGCTTATCTCCGTTTCAAAGCTGAAGAGCCAGCACTTGTCCGAGGACGTCTCCGTGGTCATGTGGCCGGCATGACTAGACGCCAAAGGCGCACATAACACTGTTACCTTCCCACGGTAGTGGTCCCTATTTTTCTACTTGCATTTTTACGTGCTTTCGAACTGCTAGGTTGGCAGAAGCTGGGACGAGTAACAGGCACTCACTCTGTTACGTGGCACTCAGGATTTGACCCGCCAAACTGCTGACCTTCTGATCGACAAGCTCAGCATTCTAACCCACTGAGCCACTGCGTCCCTTTCTCTATACACAAATCTAAATGAAGGCATTCCAACAGATGACTGTATTTGTACTATCTGTGGAAAAGGACTCCAGATTACTGAACTATTCTTACTATTAAACCAAAATCTGCCTTCACGTAACTTAAACCATTATTCTACATCCTGAATTTTAGAATAATAAAGAACAGTGCTCAACCTTTATCCGCATCTCTTCAGTTACTTCAAAAGTCCTCAGTCCTCATCTTTTCTCAAGACCAAACATAGTAATTTCAGCTTGTAATCAATTAGCAATTTCACAATAATTCATATGCCTTCATGTCTGGTTCCTGAATTACACACAAGCAACCCTATATCTCCTTTAGAAGCAAAAATCATAATTTGAAAATGAGATTACCAAAAAGATTAAAATGATATGGAATATTTTCGTGACGGTTTATAAGTCACTTAAAAAAAACACAACCCAACCTACAATTCCAAAGAGATTGTATATGCCACAAGTAATTACATGTAGCCTAAGGGCCAAATATTATACAATCTGATTTTAGTTCCATGATTAATCAAAGCAACTAATTTAAAGATTATTCCAATACTCATTTGATCCATGCTTCTGTTCTAGGCTGAAAAAGTAGGATTCAATTTTCCCACCAGTTTATGTAAATATTTTTCACCAATGTTGTACTTAAAACTGAGCAGTTAATAAATTTTTATGAATGCTGATATGCCTGAGTGCTTAGAATGGCATACAGCATAAATGAAAAAAATTATAATAAATTGGCAAATCAGAGCAGTATCAAAACCAAACAAAATAAACTGCAAAAAGCAAGGGTTCAGCCAAATGAAGACCAAGAGCTTAAGTCACAGTCAGCCACCTGAGCCAAGAAGCACACTGAAATAAAGTAGGATCCAGAATGTTTCCAGAATTGTAGAAAACTGAGGGCTGTATGTGCTTCAGTGGGACATTGGTGTATGGAACTCCAACCAATAGGGCTGGGCAAAGTATTTGAAGGTTGTTGCATCCTTCTGAAATGCTCTCTTCCTTTCGGCAGTTGGATTGTGAGAAATAATTCTAAATGGTTGTAAAGTCACAGCAGAATTAGGGGATAAAGATTAATAAATGTTCTTAGAAGTCTGGGCAGATGCCTACAGTAACTACTAGGCTGGCTTGGATGGGTTTAGAAAAATGAAATATATGGAAGCTCTGTGATCAAAGGCTTTATACCTGTTAAAACTAAATATTATGGATAAACTGGGAGACAGAATCTTATAGATCTTAGGAGTTTCATAAAGGCACCTGGTCTTTAGAAAACATGTAAGACTAGATTACTCTAGACATATTGAAGTGGATGGTAAGTGTCCTCCAAAACAGCCATTTACCTTTGGAATTATGAAGAATTTCACTGTCTTTTTCATTGTAGGAAACTCTAGCTTGGCAATAGAAGCAATCATTTCTCTAATATCCAATCTCATTTCCACTCTGTTTTGTATGCTTAGCAGCCAACATATTTCATAGGATAGGGACACATCAGTTACAGCCATGCTTAACAAATCTGAAAGCAAAGGCTGAAGAACGTATGTGGCACATATCACAACAATTCACATCACTATTCTAAATACTTTTCCACCATTTGTGTCCTGCTTTCTAAATAGCACATGATATGGCTATATCTGCAACTATTTTTTAATGAAATGTTTTGCTAATGCGAACAGCAGTCCTTCCCGGCTTTCTACTTGTGTATAAATATTCTTGCAAACTCTGTTGCCTTAAATTTGCTGTCTGAGAAGTCAGTAATATAGTACATTACTACAGAGCCCCGTAGAAGTTCCAGACAAGCGTTTAAACTTCACTGGTCTGCCAGCTGTGTCATCACAACATCAGGAGAGGAACGTCAAAGGCCTGTGCGAGTTTGGGGCTCACAAAGAAATAATTCAATAACAGTGATATTGGCAGCGCATGCCAAATGGTTAAATCTAATGTAGCATACAGTTTCATTACGGTACAGCAATATTAATCTGCCCCTTCCCACCAGGAGGTTTTAGCAGAAATAATCAGGAAGGAGATGCAAGCAAAAAAACCAGCAAGTCATTAATGAAATGAAGACATGCAAAAATAATTAGGCTTATAACAATTGATTAGAGGACAAATTTAACCCTTTTGCAGTATTTTCTTCCCATTACTTGCAGCTGAAGCTTTGGGAAGTCTCAGGCTGTGCTGGAATTTGGCATGATCTTTATACCCTGTATCCCATATATTTATCTTTCCCACCAAAGCAACTGTTATCATTGTTTTCCTTTTCTTGTAAATTAATGAAGTTGCCATAGGAGGTGCAAATGAAAGAGTTAATTCAAAAAGAACAAGGAAAATAGAGTGCTGCTCTAAACTGTAAGCAGTAGCTTATGCAATTAATAATATTGGAAGTAAGGGACTCATCTAATTCAAAGAAAAATTAGACTTTCTTCTGTCTAAAGCTATAGACAAAAGGAGCAATTTCCTTTTAAAATATAAGCCGTGTCTTGTATATATATATATCTCCTGCTCCCTGTTGTATCAGCTAATTTAGGCTGCAAAATGAAATTTCGGGAAGACTGTTGGGAGTTACAGACCCTCTAAACTAAAGATGCATTAACATTTATTCTATTCATTTTTAAATACAGTCATAAAATACTCAAATCTCCCCCTCAATGGGCTGAAAAGTATTTATTATAAAAATCTGAACACAGGAGAAAGCAAAAGCATTCCAAAGAAGGTTTGAGTTCTGAACTTCTGAAAATCTGGGTTAGTATTTGCATTTAGCCAGGTTTGTGGTGCTGAATTCAGATTCCCTTCTCTTTGGATAGTCTTTCTAGCTTTAACTGCTACTGGCAGATTAGCAAAACTGTCTCCTCTACATTAAGAAAATCTGAATCAGCTAGATATTGCTCTATGCCATGAGTGAGAATGTCATTTACTTTGGTTAGGAACATTTGCAAAGTCCCTCATAAATAATACAAAAGCCATTTGATTCAAAAACAAATGGGGGGGGGGAAATAGAAGTGACAGGTTCTGCCATCATTTTTGTATGCTTGCCCAGGACTGATGTCACAAGTGGCAACTTAAAAGGACATAGTACAGCATAATTCAGAAACCCTTCCTGTTAATGGTTATGGAGATTCTCAATTACCCAGGTCATGATTATCCCAAATGTGCTTTTTCCAAAAGGCAACTGGGCTTTCTTGGTTTTTTTCCTTTGAAAACATTTTGCTTCTCATGCGGGAAACAGTTCTAACTGAAAAACTGAATAACTATTAAAACTGAAGAAGCTTCTTGGATGAGAAAGTAAAAGGTAAAGGTTTCCCTGTATGGTCGTGTCCAACTCTAGGGAGTAGTGCTCATCTCCATTTTTTTGGCCAAGGGAACCAGCATTGTCCAAACACATTTTCTGTGGTCATATGACTATATGCCAAAGGCGCATGGAAAACTGTTACCTTCCCACCGAAATGGTACCTATTAATCTACTCGCATTTTCATGCTTTCGAACTGCTAGGTGAGCAGGAGCTGGGGTAGAAATGGGAGCTCACCCCTTCGCACAGTACTTGGGTCTTGAACCTGGGCAGTCAGCTTTCCACCTGATAAACTCAGTGTCTTTAACTGCTGAGTCTTTGCCTCCCCTACCCCAAATGAGAAGTGAAATGTTTTCAAAAGAAAAAATCAAGGAAGTCTATTGCCTTTTGAAAAAAGCACATTTGGGATGTTGCTGTTAATATATTAAGAATATTGATAAATAAATATATAGCTAAAAGTGAACTTTCCTATTCCAACCAGATTCTTCCAAAATTCTCATTACCCCTTTTTCACTGTATTGGTTTCTTCTGACTTTTTCTTACCTTGGACCCTGATATCAAAGGAATTTGCAGCACTTAGCCAACTCAGGCTGATCTTGAGAAAAAAATAGGCAGGATTAGTCTTGGTGAATACTCAGATGAGAGACCACCAAAAAATCTCAAGGCTGTAAATAAACCTGCGAAATTGGAAAAAATATCCTGGTTATAGTTATAAAATTTATTCACTGTATAGCTAATGTTGAAATAGTAATTGCTGATATATTACAGAGATGAAGACATTATTACAAGTGTCCCCTGTATACTAGAAAAGATCAAGAGAATATCAAATGCCACACAGCTAGATTTCCCCAAAATATAGAAGTGAATCTGTATTTAGATTTTTTTTTTTAACCAGATAAAGAGATAGTTTGAAACTGATCCCGTTCTGACTGTTCATGACTTACTATTGACTAATTCATAGATGGATTCTCCTGAGAGACCACTTCCACTGTACCTCAGTCACAATTAGTACAACCACAGAATCACAAGCAGTGGAAAAAATCTTCAGCTAAGCCAATTTAGCACATTGATACCTGGAACATAAACTATTATGAATTCAAATTACAATAATCTTCACCTCCCTCTTGTTAACTGCCATTAATATTTTAATGTTTTTATAGTACCCTTCTGTACACCTTTTTTTCTAGAATACAATATGCAAAGGTTTGAGATTGCTGCCCTGTGGAATTTATGATGTCAATTTAGGATCTTTTCACAGGCAGCATTTGTAACAACACAGGATCAACACCACACTTGTATTATCTTGCGGTGTGGGAACTCTGTAGCAGCTCTTCTGCAACTGAGCTGATTAATTTCCAGCTCAGCTGAAGTTCAGGGGGAAAAGCTGAGCAGATAGTGGCGCAGTTTTCACTGGCAAGAATTCTTGCTCCATCTTTGTTTCTGAGCTCTTCTCCACTGCTAAAGTCAAGGCATTGTGGTGCCTTTTTAAATTGAGTGACAACAAAGCACAGATAAGAAGTGGGATAGAACACTAGCTGCATCAGTCACCTGGAGTGAGCACTGCTCGGTTTGTGAGGAATGCAGAGAAGTCTGAATATGACAACAGTGTGGACAGTTGCAGGAAATACTATGTGTGTGTGTGTGTGTGTGTGTACTGTATATATACACATGCATAGAACAAAGGAATATACATATACACATATACACATATACATATACATACACACACACACACACACACACACACATATATATAAAGGTAAAGGTTCCCCCGCACATGTGTGCTAGTCGTTTCCAACTCTAGTGGCTGGTGCTCATCTCCGTTTCAAAGCTGAAGAGCCAGCGCTTGTTCGAAGACGTCTCCGTGGTCATGTGGCCGGCATGACTAGACGCCAAAGGCGCACGGAATGCTGTTACCTTCCCACCGGAGTGGTCCCTATTTTTCTACTTGCATTTTTTACGTGCTTTCGAACTGTTAGGTTGGCAGAAACTGGGATGAGTAACAGGCGCTCACTCTGTTACGCGGCACTCAGGATTTGACCCGCCAAACTGCCGACCTTCTGATCGACAAACTCAGCGTCCTAACCCACTGAGCCACCGCGTCCCTTATATATATATATATATATATATATATATATATATATATATATATATATATATATATATATATATATATATATATATATATATATATATATATTTCAAGTGTTAACTATTTAGATTACCTTGCTAGGCCCCAAACATGGAGCAAATCTTTATTTCCTGTTTTCAGCCTATCTTGAAGGCCATCGAACAGGCTGTAGTCACACTGGACAGTTCATATATTTGTGTAAATTACTAACAAAGAATTTAAAGGGAAACTGAGATGCATTTCTGACTCTTTAGTCTTCATCAGTCAGCTATACCCTTCTGAGATTCGAACCTGGGCTGCCTAGTATGCAATCAGTCCAGGTTCGAATCTCAGAAGGGTATAGCTGACTGATGAAGACTAAAGAGTCAGAAATGCATCTCAGTTTCCCTTTAAATTCTTTGTTAGTAGAGGAGCAAATGCAGTGACATAAATTGACCTCAATTTCCATCTAAAACAATGCAGTCTGCCTTGACCATTGGCAACAGCTCTCAAGTCTTTTTTCTCCCTCACCGGATTCTATCTGGAGAAATCAACCATTGAAACTGAGATCTTTTCCTGCAATAAGAAGAGCAGGAATGTGCTCTAATGTTTGCTCACAAATGGAAAGATTTGACAATATCCACAATGGAGGAAAAGTTGATGAAGGTGATGGAACTTGCAGAGATGGGTAAATTAACTTATTGAATTAGAGGGAAAAAAACAATAGGATTATTTAGAGTTGGAAACCCTTTGTAGACTTTTTGCATAAAATGGAAGAAAATATCTTTATGATTTGTGGGTTTGATGATTAGAAAAAACTGGAAATATAAAAGAGAGGCCTTTTGTGCAATTATAGTAGGAGATAACTTAGTAATTGTGCTTAACAATATATCTGCTGCAAAGGAACTCAGAAACTTTCTTTCTTTCTTTCTTTCTTTCTTTCTTTCTTTCTTTCTTTCTTTCTTTCTCACTTACTCTTTACTCTTTTACTCTATTATTTTGTGTTAGAAGACTTTTAATAAAATAATTACTAAAAACAATCCCTGATATCTTTTCCAAAAGGCATATGGTTGATCACTCAGCTATATCTCCCTCTCTCCTTTGGCAGAAATGACAGAAAATGGCTGTTTAGAAAACAGTTCACTTTTTAAAGCAAATAGAAGAAAGTAACAGGGCAGAAAGGGGATATCCCATGAGCAGAACTTACAGAGGACACTGCATGACCAACTCAGGCTTGCTAGCTGATACGAGGCAAAATGCCAGAGGACAGGCCTGAAATTGATTAAAAGAGAGCAAGAAGCTCTTCTGGAAATATGATCCCGAGGAGTCACTATGCATCATAGAGAAGCTGTGTGGCTGTTCCTTTGAATCATATCCCTTGGTCCTGAGGCTAACTTGTACAAGAAACTGTGAATCAGTCAGTGGGAAATGCAATATTGAACAAACTGGCTTGACTTCTTGCTGACCCTGACCTGGCTGGTTGGCTGCTTTCAAGAAGAACTGCTTGAAATCTAAATCTTGTTAAATGCTTAAGTTGCATTTTGCTGAACAAAGAGATAATTATTGTGGTTAAGTGACTGTAACAAGGACAAAGGTTTATTAGGAACACTGATTATAATCCGTGGAAGGTCCTTGAAGAGTAACAGAAGTAGAATGAGGAAGGAGAAAGTCAACAGTCACTGTGTGTGATCCAAATAGAAGATGTTGAAGAAACTTAACACTGTTCATTAATTTTCCAGGAAGCTACATATGTAGACATATATATTCCAGAGCCATAGAACTTCAGGTTATTTCAGACACTGGTCTTTTCTAAAGCTCTTTATAGTATTTTAAGTAGATGTTTCATTTTATGTTATTTAAGATGCTATTGAATTCTTGGAGGTCATTGAGAAAGCCACTCTTTTCTTCAGAGGACAGAGAGCACCCTCAACTAGAGATGACTCTCAGGTGGAAAATTTGCTACCATGGGATTTATGAAAAGAGTTTGTTACTTAGTCCCACAATGCATACATATACTTTAGAGCATTTAGAACTTATGGTTAGGCATCTTAGGTTTATACCTTCAAGTCAGAGGAGAAGAGATGCACTCATATCAGAGGTCCATATGTCAGACTCATGGTAGGAGAGGACTTTCTACTATAATCTAAAAAAAAAAACCCTCTGGAGTTCTGTTCAACCACCACATTTACTGCTTTAATGCAAAGAATCTAGACTTCTTTTCAACCAAAGCTTTTCACCTAGAATTAATTGAGTTAGTGCCTATGATTGCTTTCCCCCAATTATTGTGGGATAGAAAAATAGGAACATGGAGGAGGCAAGGATCAGAGACTGAAAAGGCTGTAACTATTCCCATGTTAAAATATGATAATTTTTCTAAGAAATGAGGGATTTTCTAGGAATGCAGCATCCAAATAGGACAGTGATTTATAACACAGTGGTTTAGTATGTACACTCGATAGATTTAATTAATTTATTTGTAAAAATTATCTAACTGCCTGAAATTACCTGGACTTTAGGCAGGTTACACAAATTAAATTTTTGTTTAAAGGGCAAATTGAAAAGGAAATTATATTTAAAATACAAGCCTCAAAATTAGAAAATTGAGAAGTGATGTCATAATACATTAATCCCCAGATACCTTCAGCACAGCAATGTTTTCACCAGCTTCTGGAAAGTCATGAGAGTAGGGGCTAAGCAAGGTTTAGGGAGCTTTTCCATAAGCTGTTCCATAAGAGGGAAGCTCCTACAGAGAACACTTGCTGTTGGACCCCCTCCTGTTGTACCTCTTTGTAGATGGGCATTACCTAGCTATTTGGTTAACATGCGTAGAAAGTATTGGGGAAGGGATGTCGTTAAGACCCGCAGTCAATGGGAATGAGTTCTCTAAGACTCCAGCAAAGCTGGCTGAGGAATTCTGGGAGTTGAAGTCCACAAGTCTTAAAGTTGCCAGGTTGAGGAACTCTGCTCTAAGATACCTGAATGAGGTAAGGTTTAATAGGTAGCAATCATCATCCTCAGCTGTACTTGGAAACATGCTGGTAGTGACTATAACTAATGCAGAAATAGTGCAACAGGGCTGAGGTTTATGGGCAGACTACAAGAACAGTCTCCTGCCTGAAATAAAAGGCAACTATTTTGATTGGGATGTAGATCTTGATAATAAGAACAGTCCCCACAATGATGACAGAATAATGTCCATTTTGTGGGATAGTAGGATGGGACATTTTAGTGTATCTTGAAAATCATTAGTTAAATATGCTTTTTATCTCAAAACAAAACAAAATTGAAACTGGCTGATTGAAAGCCAGATAACTAGCAATTCTACTTAGTGACCAAGAGGAATGAGAGTCTTTTGAAATCTTGCCTAATTGATGTTTAAGTCGGTGGAATATGCAATGGAAGCAGTTAGGTCTTGAAAAATTGCTAAAACAATGTTATATAATCCCTGGGAAGAGCCTAAAGAGCTTGGCAGCAATCCATTGTTTTGGGTAACAGCAAGAAGTACAAAATTCCTATCCAGAAACAACAATCTGCCTGCCTTTGTTCTCAAGACATACAGAGCTGTCGGATGACAGCCAAGGAAATGTTGTTGTTGATAAATGTGAACAAAGAAGAATCAACAAAGCAGCAATTCTTCCTGAATGATGGCAAGGGAGGGACAGAGCATTAAATGGAGGGGCCCTTTTAGTAGTCTGCCCCCCTCCCTTTCTCACTCCTGGCATAGCTGTAACCAAGAATAAGCACTTGCTCACTCAGCATAGGAGGGAGGTGAAATGCAAAGAGCTACAAAAGCATAATTTCATACTGAGCGAATTCAATTTTCCACGTGCCTCCTTAATAGCATATTTTATGGAAATGAATGTTGGAGTCTTTCCCCATAGTCAAGTTAAAGGGCTATCCACTAGTCTTGAGCTGGCAGAAAACTATACCAGTGTAAAACTGCCTCCTCCATCAGTGATCCCTATCCTGCCATAGGCATGAGGTGGCAAATGGAACTGTCCTCGTGTACTCTGGACAAATCAAGTTAAGGAATGAATTGGTACCTTGTCCTTCTTTGTTTCCACTGTTAACAGCTGGTGAGAAAGCATTTGAGTGTCCTTCATGGCTTGGGGAGAGGCAGGTTTTGAGAGATGTCTAATCTGGCAGGTTTAGTCTTCAACACTTCACCCTGACTTTCCCAAGGACTTTGCACAGGACCATTCAAAAGAAGCCTCACTATCAACTGATGGTCAGACTTTTTTTTTGGATTAGAAAATGGGACTCTTCCAGGCCAGTGCCAAGTCTGTGTTGAAAAACAGCCTAATGGACATGTGGGGGAGGGGGAGAAGGGAAGGACAGTTTTGTAAAGATAGAGAAGTATGGCCAGGTATAGTGAATGACACCACCATAAATTAGACTTCTTTTCTTTCTTTTTTATTTCACGTATTTATTTTTTCTTGTTTAAAGTTTGCTACTCCTTTCCAATGCTTTGCATAGCATTGGTTACCTCAAAACAGAGTAGTATGATGGGTGTCTTACATACTGGTAGAACTTAGACTTCACTAACAGATGTAAACTCAGAGGAGGAATTTAGTTACCATTGGAATAACAGCTTTACTCCCACTGAGATAAATAGGGACAACCATGTCCTTACTGAAGGTTGTTAAAATCAGCAAGTGTGGGGTTGCTGTCCAGCTGTGAAATGTATGATACACCCCTCCATTTGTCTTGACTAATAAATATTTATTTTGCTGCATAAACTGTTGCAATTCACTGCTGTCATCCTCTAAACACAGCAAGGAACTCATGAAGGGAGGAACGGAGCTAAGAGAGGAGGCAAGGATCCAATCCAAACTCCCTGATAAACACTTGAACTGAACTAAATGGATTCAAGCTTTCAGTGGTCAGAAGTACTGCCTGAGTGACTTGCAGATAGCTCTTTTTTGGCAGCTGCTAAACAGTAGCACAGCTAGGTGGTTTAAAAGCAGAGACCATAAGCTAAAGTCTCATACCTCCTCCAAAACATGTCACCAAATTCTACTTACAAAGAGACAGGATGAAAGAGAAAATAAGTAAAATAGCAAGGCATTCATTGTATTTCATTGATTTAATTATAATTCATTGTACAGTTACATTGAATCAAATTGAGTCGACAGTTGGACACAACTATTAAGGGAAGTGTGGCTTCCAGCATGCTGTTCAAAGGTCAAAGGAGACCCTTGGCCTGAAGAAATATGGGCATCCATGGGGCTGATCTTGAACTTAATGGTCTTGCAAGGAGCTCCTTTGGAGGGCACTACTGTATGAAGCATGAAACTAATATTTCTCGTGTTCCTTTATTTCCATTTCAGCCACAGCATAGCAAAATATAAAATGGAGATTGATCTTCCTGCCTTGGAGAAAGAAAAGTGTGTGCACAAACACACGTGTGTATATCTGAGTGTATGTATGTATTAAAGAGGGGGAAACCCCCCCACACACACACACCAATCACTGTCCTTCAACCTGTGGTTTGCTGGGCTTGGGCAGATTAGGGGTAGGTACCTAGGATGGAGGTATAGTCACATTTCAAATTGCCCATGTTAACAATGAGGATAGTCTTCCTTCCTTCCTTCAATTTTCACCTATACCCTTGCTTTTGTGACACCTGTTGTTTTATGAGGAACAACCGGCAATCTCTGAAGCTTCATTCCATACCCACCTGCTGGTCCAGTGAAGTATCAACTTGGCTAAAATGGGAAGATAGAACTCAGTATCTGTCAATTTCATACCAATTCCCATATATCCCAAATTAATCCTTATTCAAGGAAATATGAATCCTGGCAGTGTGGCAAACAGCATCTAGTCCATGGAGTACTGAAAATGGCATTGGGGTAGGACAATGGTGTTTCACCTCAAAGTAATAAAAGTAGCAAGAAGTAATAGCACAAAGAACTTGTTATTATCAGAAGCAGTGGAAAATCATAATCTACTTATTGATGAGAGTACCACCATCATAGTCTACTTTCTTGGTTAAAACCAACTGCGGTAGACAGCCATTTCCCTTCCTCTCTCTTTTTTAAAGTCAGATCCAGATGTTTTTCAAAAGACTATTAAGTATGTATTTTAAAACAGGTCTAGCTTCCCTCCAATGTATATAAGGAGTCCAAATAGTAGTACTCAGATATTTCCTAGGCAGATGCATCTGTGGAAGTTTGGTCTTTTTGGCATTCCAAGCCAAAGTGGCCAATTGTTCTCTCTCTTAGCATTTAAAGTCATGCCAGTTATAAAAGAGGACCTATGATTGATCCTACAATTAGGCAAAATGAAATATCCAGTTGGGTGGTAGACTAAGACAAGATACAAATCTCTAATAAGCTTCACTCTGAAGAAGTCCTCAAAGCAACAGATCGTGAGATGGCTGATGAATTAAAAGTAGCTATCCATCCAAAGCAAAGGGGGTATGTTAAGTGGAATACTTGGCAGCATTCATGCATCGGGTTTTTCACTTTGCCTTCAATGAACTTTGAGAATCTCCATTTATTGGATATTTGTCTCACTGGGATCTTTCCTCAGTAGAAACACTCAAAGATTAGAAGCTGGATTGTCATCTTCAATATAACTCTGGAATTATGAATAAATGAGAACGAGGAACTATTCTATCCAATGAATGTGTCAATAATGAAAATGCCTGCTGTTGTATCAGATTGTTGAGTCTCATAATATAGAAATGAAAGCTGTAGGTATTGCCCCATGTCATCATTAATTCAAACTCTCTTGTACTCAAAAGATATAACTGGTGAAGGATTTGAGCAAAAAATTAATAATAACGATTTACTTTCCATGGCATTTTCTTATAGTTTTTTTCTAAAAATTTTTAATCCCCTAGGAATTCTTGTTGGTATCTTGTAGAAAATATAGTTGTGATTTGAAGACACATGGAAAGAAAACTGAAAGAGTCTTTGTGAATCCAAAATGTCTTTGTAATGATGTGTTTTACACAGTAGGCTTACAGACCTTATCTGAAAGTGAGAAAGAGTTAAATTAGGACAATAATATTTTGTACTGTAATGCAATCATCTCAATTTGTTACAAATCTGGGAAATGCCTCCATTTTGAAAGGAGGTATATTTGGACATTAAATGAGATTTGTGTGAAGTGAGTCAATGCTGAGAAAAATTGTCACAGGATAGTCATCTGGACTGTTTATGCACATTTTGGATTTAAATTGGTATTAAACTTTATTTATTTATTTATTTATTTATTTATTTATTTATTTATTTATTTATTAATTATTTCACTATTATATAAGAAAATATTTACGTTTTTCTCTTTTCCCAATATTCTGATATCTATATTACTTGTGATTAATCCAACTTCTCCAAATTCAATAATTTAATGAAATAGTTTCCCCAACTTTTCAGTGACTATTTATATGTTCACCCCATCAAATGTTGTTATCCAAATTTCTGGGGCTCTTCAAATTTTGGAGGCGAGAGGGAGGACCCAGTAATAATGCATCTACACATTCCTTCCAGTAAATGAGATGGAGACAGCAGATTTTTTCAAATCAGTCTCTAGTTTAGAAATATTAGAATAGTGTAAGCATCTTTGGGGTAAAACTGAGCTTTAGTTATGCTTGTAGCATGCTGGAAAAATGACTGTTACTGTCTTTAGTAGAGAAAATGACTGATACTGTCTTTAGTAGAGAACTTTGCATAGATCATAGATATAATTAAGGCTGTTATCCTAGTCAAAACCTTTTAATCTTACTACAAAGTATTGGTGGAAACCTTAACTCACCAATGCTATGGTGGATTAGCATTTATGTTCCTTTTGGTAATAACGTCCTTTATGGACAATTATAATTTTGAATGTAAGACAGTATGAATGCTAAGTAGCATGAATAAACAAGTGAAAAGGAATAAAGATTAATAAATTGTGTCTCTGCAAAAAAAAGAGAAAAGAAAATGAAATCATTGATTGATTAACTGATTGGTTGATTATGTGCCATCAAGCTGGCATCGACCTTTAACGACCACATAGATACATTTCTTTCATGATGAACTGTATCTAACCTAACCTTTTCGGTCATCCAACAAGGCATCCATTAACACTGTAATTGAGTCAATCTACCTTGCTACTGGCTATCCTCTTCTTTTCTTCCATCATTTCCAAAAATAGAGCTTTTTCTTGAGAAAACGAAATAGTACATCTTATTTAAAGTGGTCTGATCTGTAGAGGGGATATATTGATCAATCAATGTATGCAGTGCAGCAAAAGTGTTGGTTTAATTATGAATGTAAATATTGAAAGGTATGTTAGAAAGTCTGCTTTTTATCATCTATGGGGGTGCAATAAACTAGGAATTAATACGAATGGATTCCGGTGAATAGTGATAACAGAAGACCAAAAACAAGTTAGGAGGAAACTGTGCAACATTGTGAATGAATATAGTTCAGAAGAAAAAGTTCTGCTAAGTGACATTAATGGATGGGTGCAAGAAAAGAGAAAGTAAGGAGACTGGGCTATTCAGAGAACCAATAATGAATGAGAATAATGACCTATAAAAAGGTCTGTTAATTCTGAGCATGTGTTTTAAATGGCTTCAATATAAGTCAGCTCATATGAGTACACAGCAAAGGAATTAACAAGCAAATGAATATCTGAGTATGGACCAAACAATTTTTTTGGTAACGGAGTATTGCCTATTCCACTCCTAAGGGGAATAGAATATTGGAAAATAGATATGCAAGAAGAGGAAGAAAATGAAGGTTTCACGAGTAGAAATAGAATGCAGGAAAACAGAATGTTAGCCATACAGTATATGAAAAACATATTAAACTATCAAAAGAATGAAGCACTCATAAAGAAGGAGAATGCAGAAACTGATTGCAACCAAGTTGAAGGAATTATGTTTCAGGCTACCATGGAAGTAAATGGAGTTATGCTGACAGGATTTCTAAAAATGGAAGGCTGGTGGAATAATGAAGTGCAATGGATGATAAAAAGGCATGTAAGAGAATAAAGAGAATAAAGGCACATGAGAAAAAGCTACTATTGTATAATGCTTACATATTATATAGAAAGAAGATGATAGTTCAAAGAATTGAATCAAAAGACAGGAAAGAAAGTTAAGATCAAAAGAGTGAAAGAAAATACTTTTCATTTTATTTTTGCTTTGGAAATGGGTGAAGTGAGCAAAACAAGGAGCTTCCAGAAGAGTGAATGGAGTTAAAAATAAAAGTGACAAAATGTTTTGGCATGAAAATGAAGTGAAAGAATACTGGAAACAGTCTCTGGAATAACTGAGATAAGAACCAGTTTGGTCTAGTGGTTAAACACCCAACATGAAAGCAGGAGACTGAGAGATCTAGATCTGCCTTAGGCATAAAACTTGGTTGGGTGACTTTGGGTCAGTCACTCTCCCTCAGTCCAACTCTTCTTACAGTTTTGTTGTGCAGAAAATAGGAGGAGGAAGGAATATTAGGTATGTGAAGTAGCCGAAGGACCACTCGGGACGACAGGCTACTTAACTAAAGGTTTATTTAGAGCAAGACAAAAACAGGATAACTTGCCCGGCTTTTATAGCCGGCAGCTGTCAGTGAGGGCCAATCAGGAACGTTCCTTTTGGCGCCGCGTCTAACCGGACCAATCCGCGCCGTCTGTTCTTGACAGTTCTTGCTTCCGCATGGCTCGGTGTTTTGACAGCCGCGAGCTGTCAGTGGCTGCGCCTGCGCCGTGCGGGGAACTTTGACAGCTGTCAAAGTTCCCGCGTGTTCTCCTGTCAGATTGTTTTTTCCCTCACCGTATAACTGGAATGACTTGTTTCACTTATATTAATGTTGTTTACAGATATAATACACCCCTTACCCCTCCCCTGGAGCGTTCCCTCCCCCTTGGTCGTTGGAACCTGCCCACTGGTAGTCCTTTAAGTATGTGGGGGCTCTTCTGTTCCTGTTGGAGCGTCTTGGAAGTGGGGCGATGTCTGGTTCAGGTGGCAGTAAGTTTTCCTGCCCCTCTTCCTCTTGGTTTGGTATCGGCAGTATTTCTGCGGGGGCTTGCAGCTCGTGTTGGGGTTCTGGGTTGTGCGGTGGTTGTCTTGGTCTGAGTTGATCAATATGGCGGCGTAGATTGCCGTGAGTTTGTGTGGATATTAGATAAGAAATGGGTCCTGTTTGTTTTAGCACTGTCCCTTGGACCCATTTGTTTTTGTCTGTGTATGACCGTGCCCATATCATTTGCCCAGGTTTGAGGGTGCGGTTTGGGTGGGGGTGATCGTTTTCTTCCGGGTATGTGTCAGGATGTAGTCTGTCGAGCCGCGTTATCAGTCTCCTCCCCCATCTTAGTTCCGCGGGTGATTTGCCCGTTGTTGTACATGGAGTTGCGTGTTGTGACATTAGGAACTGGCTGAGTCGCCGCTGCCAGTTCCCCTTGACGAATTTTTTCAGAGCTTCTTTTGTGGAACGCACCATAATTTCAGCCATCCCGTTTGTCGATGGGTGGAACGGTGCAGACGTGACCAGCCTAATACAGTTCTTCATAGCGAACATCTGAAATTCACGAGAGGTGAATTGAGGTCCATTGTCTGAAACCATGGTGTCTGGGAGGCCATGTGTGGCGAATATTTTCCTTAGGGCCTGTATAGTGGCTCCTGACGTTGTTTTTCTAAGGGGAGTGACTTCTAACCATTTAGAATAGCTGTCCACAACTATTAGGAAACTTTGTCCCTGGATAGGTCCTGCGAAATCTAAATGTATGCGTGACCATGGGTTTTTTGTAGTTTCCCATTTGTGAATTGGTGCTTGGGGTGGCTCGCTTCGTGTTGCTTGACAGGTGTAGCACCCTCCTACATATTTTTCTATCTCTTTATCTATGCCAGGCCACCAGACATAACTTCTGTCCATAGCTTTCATCTTGACAATGCCTGGATGTCCTTCGTGTAAGATGTCTAATGTTTGATTTATGTTCCTATTAGGTATTATGACTCGATTCCCCCATAGAAGGCATCCCATATGTGAAGATATTTCATTTCTCCTGTTATAGAATGGCTGGAATTGGGGGTGTGGGTTTTGTGCTGGCCAACCTGTTGTTGCCCATCTGAGGATTCTGCTGAGTATTTTGTCTTTAGCTGAGTTGTTAGCTATAATCTTTGCAGAGAGGGGGCAGTCTGGAAGTTGAGAGATTGCTAGAATCAGTCCAGCTGGGTCTGGGTCTGGGTCCTTGCTTTGAATTGGCAGTCTGCTGAGGCAGTCTGCGTGTCCTAATTCCTTCCCTGGTTTATGTATTAATTGATAAGAATAGGCAGATAAGAAGGTGGACCACCGTAGTATTCTCGGTGAGAGAATCTGTGGTGTTGCTTTATTCCACGTGAATATTCCTAATAGGGGTTTGTGATCTGTGAATATGGTAAAGGGTCTCCCATAGAGGTAGTCATGGAATTTTTTAACCCCTGCGACTATTGCTAGGGCTTCTCTGTCTATTTGTGCGTAATTCCTTTCTGTTTTTGATAGAGTGCGTGAATAAAAGGCTATGGGTCTTTGGGTGCCGTCCTTGTATAAATGACTTAACACTGCCCCAATTCCATAGGGAGATGCATCGCAAGCGATGCATATTGGTGTGTCTTCTCGGAAAAGGGTGATCGTTGAACTGTTGCAAATAATCTTTTTAAATGATTGGAAGCTATTTTCATGTGTTTTGGTCCAGGACCAGGCAGTTCCCTTGTCCAGGAGCCTATGCAGAGGCTCCGCTATGGTGGCTTTGTGGGGAAGGAAAGCGTGATAAAAGTTTAATAATCCTAAAAAGGCTTGGAGTTCTTGTTTATTCTTTGGGCTAGGCGCTGTCTGAATAGCCCTTAGTTTTTCTGTGGTGGGGTGGATGCCTTGGCCGTCTATTTTGTACCCTAGGAATTCTATGGATGTGACTCCGATGGAGCACTTTTCCCGTTTAAGTTTGAGACCGGCTTCTCTGAGCCGGCTCAGTACAGCTGACAGTCTGTCAGCTAAGTTTGCTTCGTTTTCTCCGGCGATGAGAACATCGTCGAAATAGGGGCAGACCCCGGGTATTCCCTTCAGGGTTTTCTCCATGATACCCTGGAAGATACCCGGGGCTGCCGATATGCCGAATTGGAGCCTTTTCACTTTAAAGGCACCGCGGTGGGTGACAATTGTTTGGGCTTCCGTGGTGTCATTTGTGACAGGCAGTTGCAAATACGCCTGCGTCAGATCAAGTTTTGCAAAAATGGCGCCGGAGCGGATGGAAGCAAATACGTCCCTTACCGCTGGCACCGGGTAAGCATGGGGGCTGAGAGCTAGGTTGAGGGTCGCCTTATAGTCCGCGCATAATCTTATTTCACCGTTAGGTTTAACTGGGGTGACTATTGGGGTCTCCCAGCTTCCCCCTTCCGTAGGTTCTAGCACCCCAAGACCTACGAGGCGTTCTAGTTCATTTTCTATTTTTTCCTTAAGGGCAAATGGTACTCTCCTAGCTCTTATCTTTATGGGTTGGATTGCTGGGTTTAATTGTAAAGAGATGGGGGCACCGGTGAATTTCCCTAACGTGCCATCGAAGACGTCTGCATACTTGTTGCAAACGGCTTCGAGGCTAGAGGATTGGACTGTATTTACCCCAGTAATGGCGATCCCTAAAGGCCCGAACCAGTTCAGCCCTATCAGGTTGGTGCGGTTTCCTGGCGTCACTAGAACTTCTAGGGGCCCCTTGAATTTTTTGTACTCTACAGCAACCCTGGCCCTTCCTTCCAGAGGAATGGGGTTTTTTTGGAAATCTGCTAGGTGGACCTGAGTTTGCCTCAGAGGAATTTTTCCCTTGCTCTGTTGGCAGATCTCCTGATACGTTTTGAATGAAATTAAGGAGACTGCTGACCCGGAGTCCACCTCCATGGGGCAGGGGACTCCCTGAATTTTTACCCTGATCCTCACCTTTGAGCTTAGGCAGTGTACCTTATCAATTGTTTCTACTAGGGCCCCTGGCGTTTTTTCTATGTTGGCCCGGGTAGCTGGCCTACCTGGGGAATTGGCCTCCAGATCATTCACGTTGTCACGGCCCCGGCTTCGGCACACCGGTTTGATGTGGCTGGTCTTTCCGCAATTGTGGCACTTAGCGTTTCTGAACCGGCAGCTTCCACGGGCATGATTTCCCCCGCAGCTGGCGCAGGCGGCCCGTTGCTCGTAACGTGGTGGTGGTGGAGGGGGGTTCCTGGTTCTTCGGCGATCCGATGTGTCGCTTCTTCTCTGTTGTCTGCGTTCCATCCTGCGCTGAAGGGCTTCCCCATCAGTGAAGTCCACCGATTCGTCGCTGTCACTGAGAGTTGCGCTCTCTTGGTATACGGTCGCTGGGCTCTCTGGGGTCGTGGTAGTCGATTTCTTCTTGTGGTTATACTCGTAGGCCATAATTTCTCGGGTCAATTCTGCTAGACCTATGTCGGGTTTAGATGTCAGTTTCTTCTGAAGCCGCTCGTCCCTTAACCCAATCACCACCTGGTCTCTGATGCGGTCTTCCAGGTCGGGAAAGCAGCAGTTCCGCGCGGTGTGCCTGACCCCTGCGATGAAGTCATTCGCGGGTTCGTCTGGTCGCTGTTTCTTCTGGGCGAATTGTACTCGCCAGTACAGTTCTGAGCGTGCCGGCATATAATGCTTGTTCAGCCGGTCTACCAGGTCCGCGTAGGAGACTTCAGTGATGGGTACCGGGCTAAACAGCCCGACGGCAGCGTCGTACACCGGGGGTCCGCTGATGTATAGGAGAGCGGCGGCCTTTGCTCTGTCGTCGGTGATTTTGCTGACGAGGAGAAATCCTTCGACTTGTCCCAGGTGTGATTGCCACCTCTCGGGATGGCGGGTATCGAATTCCCTCACACGCCCGAAGTTTGCCATGTCGTCCGGTCCTAGGTCTCGCTCTGTTGGAAGTTAAAACTTCCAGTGTCAGCTCTGGCCGGGAACTCTCTTCCTCGGCTGTGACTTCAGCTCAGGAGCGATCCCACCTTCGTCGCCAGTGAAGTAGCCGAAGGACCACTCGGGACGACAGGCTACTTAACTAAAGGTTTATTTAGAGCAAGACAAAAACAGGATAACTTGCCCGGCTTTTATAGCCGGCAGCTGTCAGTGAGGGCCAATCAGGAACATTCCTTTTGGCGCCGCGTCTAACCGGACCAATCCGCGCCGTCTGTTCTTGACAGTTCTTGCTTCCGCATGGCTCGGTGTTTTGTCAGCCGCGAGCTGTCAGTGGCTGCGCCTGCGCCGTGCGGGGAACTTTGACAGCTGTCAAAGTTCCCGCGTGTTCTCCTGTCAGATTGTTTTTTCCCTCACCGTATAACTGGAATGACTTGTTTCACTTATATTAATGTTGTTTACAGATATAATACAGTATGTTCACTCCTTGAGTTATTTATAAAAATAATAAAAGCAGGATTAAAAAAATCTAAAATAAAAAATAAAAATTTGAAAGAGAAAATGAAATGAAGCTCTCAGATATGTTCAATAAAAATGAATGACAATGAAATAATAAATTGTATGAAAATCGTGAAAAATGATAAGGCTGCATGCATACATGGTGCCATTGGATAAATGTTAAAATATGGAATTAGTTGCTTATGGAGTGTCTGTGTCAATGAGTAATATATGAATGTGAGAAAGAAAGTTATTATAATAATAATAATAATAATAATAATAATAATAATAATAATAATAATAATAATAATAATAAGTTGGAAGGGACCTTGGAGGTCATCTAGTCCAACCCCCTGCTAAGGCAGGAAACCCTATACCATTTCAGACAAATGGCTGTCCAGTTTCTTCTTAAAAACTTCCAGTGTTGGAGCATTCACCACTTCTGGAGGCAGGTTGTTCCACTGTTTAGTTGTTCACTGAATACCTGTTGACTTAGAGAAAGAATGTGGTATGAATTGAGGATTGCCTAGAAATTATAGTTGGCTCAGTATGAAGTGACCTGCTTATTAGTTTCAAAGAACCACCACAGTCATGTAACACCTAAGAGCCAGTTTGATATGGTAGCTAAGATCCTGGGCCAGAAATCAGGAGACGGTCAGTTCTAGTCCTCATTTATACATGAAAAGTTCTCAGGGTGGTGGTTGAGGGGGAAATAGGAGGTAAAGGAATTGGGGAATGTCTGATATTGCACTGGCTACCAATAGGATTTGGTAATTTGGTTAATTTGGTTAATTAAAAGTGTTGGTTTTAATTTACAAATGTTATATGGTTGACTCCTACGGAGCAGTTTTTCTTTGGTGAGGCAAGGCCATTAAGAATGTTTCTTAGTTTTGGCTCCTGTTTTATGAACAAAGTCAGCAGCATTAAGTGTTAGAGTATTACTGTAGCCAGGGCTTTTTTTCTCATAGAACGCTCAGAACGGAGTTCCGGCACCTTTTTTGGATGGAACCTTGTAGGGTAGGCAAGGTGGGTTGTATAACATGAGTGAGTTCCGGCACCATTTTCTTTTACAAAAAAAGCACTGACTGTAGCAGTTACTGTGCTGGAATTTACTTACTTTCTTTCATTTATATTAACTTCCGGGAATCTTTGCTGATTATGGGAGCATATGAAATAATGAGGAGATAAAATGGCAGCCATGTGAACTAATGACAAATGACTAGTTTCCAGAATAGGTGTCCATTCTGGAGAAAACCATATAAAAATAATCCCTTTTAGTTTTTGTACATTGCTAGCTAAAGGTATTTTGGAACCAGCACCAATGACTTTCAGATGCTTGCTTAAATTAGCACTGATGATCTTTAATGGTTACCATCTAATGAACCTACCTTTATTTGCTAAGATTTGTGCCAAGAGAAACAGCTTGTAGTTGAACTGCAACCAACAGAAAAGACAGAAGGCTGAGTATTTGGAGCTGGTTAAAAAGAAAGAGCCTCAGGATGATCCAAGAGCATGCACTTGGCTTTTAGAGAAGGAAAAAGAGGGTAAAAGCCTTGCCTGGGTAATTACTGCCTATTACACTTTCTACAAAATTTATAAATAGCTGGAGGATCATTCACTATTATAAAAACAACATAGATTTACTGCTCCTTCATTACAAAAGAACTAAAGATTTAGCAGGAAACTCCCTACTCAGACATGTTTATCTGGAGAGCGCCAAACACTAAACTATAGTGCTAGGAAATCAGAGCCTTTTCATACAGGGTCTTCTGCCCATTAAGAACCAGACTCCTTCCAACGAGCTCAGAATTATATAACGGTAATGGTAGTTCTACCATCTTTTATATGCAAATCATTTCTATTTCTTTATATTTGCAATGTGTTCAAATCTCAAACAGTTCTGAATGGCATACAAAATAAGCAGCATACAGTAACATTCCAATCAAAATCCCAAGATAGGTGCCCTCAAGCATATGTATATGAGAGACAAGCCAACTCAACTGAATTGTTTTTGAAATGCTGGGGACTAGGTGTACTTCTTAAGAGACAGCATTTTATCACCTGTCCTCTTACACACATGCTACATCCTAGTGTGTGACCTCTAAACTGACCTTCTCTAAGTTAGCACCCTACCCTACCCTACTTTCATATATAGTAGGCCAAAATATAATGATAAAGTGATGAGATAAGCTACTCAGCTGAATAAAGATTTAAAGCTGGCTCTCCTAAATCTTAGTGTGACATCTTAACCACAATGCCACACTGGTTCTAAGTATTTTGATCAGCAAAAGTCAGGATTTAAAATTTGGAATTTATTTTTGATTTTAGGATTCCAATCTTCATACATCCACTTGAATCTCATGAGAGTTAATTCTGAGGAGACAAGAATGAACAGAACTGTCCTGTTCAGTCCATGTGCATGACAGAGGTTTTAAGGACTTTACTGATAGTCCAAGTCCTTGATGTTAATCCCCAGTCACCCCATTTGCACCCAGTGCAAAGTCCTATTGAGTTCAACACTGCTCAGTCGGGGCACAAGGTTACTGCGTCCAAAAGCAAAGGCAAAAGTCTACAAAATCCACAGTCCAAGTCCAGTCTGAAGTCCAAGATAGGAATCCAAAATCCACAAACAAATCCAAGGTCCATACACATGATAAAGTGCAGCACAATCCGGAATTGAGGAAACCAAAGTCATAAAGGTAAAGGACGTACATGGTAGGAGAATGGGTGGTTGTTTCCAACAACCCTGCTCCACTTGTCCAACTAAATAGGTATTCACCGGTGTAGTTCATTAGGAGGGGTGAGGCTGCCTCCTCATGAGTAGCCTCACTAACCTCCATTGAGTCTGTCTCCATTCTACCCTGCATGTCCGCAGATCAGGGCAGGAGGCAATTCCTCTTCATTCTCAATGGCCAGCTGTAGCTGTGTGCCTTCTCCACCCTGCACTTTCAATGTGGCCTCCGAACTCTCTGGCTACAGTTGCAACTCTCCTTTTTCTTTTTCTTCCACACTATAAATTATACATTTAAGGATAGAAAATCTAAGATCATTCTTTGTGAGGGAGTTGTGTTCAAAATTAGTATCAAAATTTATTATTGGGGGCTGAATCCTATAATTCAGTGTCTTCTGAATTACAGTTACGGTAGAATAAATAAAATAAAATGGATCTCACAAATTTGAAATCTGCAGATGGTATCATCATCGATTATTTTCTGCCTATGCGTTTTATGAACTGTGTTATCCTAATTTTCCCAGCTTCTTACTTTTCCATCAGACCAATATACAATTGCTGATCTGTTTAACCAGATTGAACCATAACATGTATTTTTTGAAATGTTTGTGTCTACTCAAGTCGTATCTTCATTGTTAACATCAGTCTAACTATTTACCCTTTTATAATAAATAGTTCATTTTGCTTGAAAAATGGATTACCATAGTTTAAGATGAATATTTGGGCCTTTCTTTCCCCACAAAAAATGATCTTCTTTTCTTGAAATACCATCTACTTAAATTGGATCTGATTGGGTTTCTCGCTTGGATGCTCCAACTTCTGGGAAAGTTACTACAATATTCTTCTGTTTAAGGAATTGCATTCACCAATTCAATATCACTGAAATGTGTAATATCAAACCTTGTACAAAGGCTTTTGAGGGATTGTGATAGGTCATAGGGATTAGGAAGAGACGAAAAGTCCCCCTGATGAACTTTCCTCATTATTTATCTTAGGAGCCATGTCTTTGTTCCTTTTACAAGAATAAGTAAAGCTTGTAAGGATGTGAAATATTTCATGAGAAGTGATGTTAAAAATGGAATTATTCTTTCTAATCCTTGCTTCCTTTCAAAATTAAAAAGCCACAATTGTTGGAATCTTTCCTAGTCGGAGATTTGCACAGCCCTTAATGGCTTTTGTTGCCCTTTCCTGCACCTTTTTAGCTTTAAAATACCCTTTTATTGTGCTGTGACCAAAAGTATGCACAGTACAATTCCATTACAGACTTACAGTATATAAAAGTATTATTATATCAACAGTTTATTGGTGTTTTCTCACATGTGCTTGCTCTCTTCTTGTCAGGTGTTATTGAAAATCTGGCAAAAGGTTTGTACTCTTCAGACATTTATGAGCTTTTTGTATCTTGTGCAAAACACAACAATCTGTTAATACATTTTCAAGAGTATCTTCATCATCCATTTTGCCTGAAATTAATTAGAATGCTACAGCCGCTATAGATCAGAGCAAAGTTTTATGTCTTTAGATGAGACACGTATATATTGAATATATATGAAATATATGCTGTTTGTGGTGATGTAAAATAAAGTCCTTGTTATTTTGAGTGATAGGCGGCATTAAATAAAATTTCATGAATAATAATGCTTTAAAGATAGAGAGGAACACTAGATTTCTATAATTAACTACATATCAAATTCATCTTTCTAAATATGTTTTCTAAAGGAAACACTGCTCTACGTAACATACTCATGCATTAAAGAGGAATTGTTCTATTTTATCTGAACACAATTATTCTGTGTATATTCTGAACACAGGGTTCATAAAATCTACACGATGTGACACAATGAGCCATGTTGCAAGACATCTATGATGCTCTTTTTGCAGTTTTCAATATGAGGTGAGAAAGCATCTGTCACTGCAATATATTCGGAAAAGCTCACTCATTATTTAAATTCTAAGACATGTAGTATAATCTTGTTAATGTACAAAAAAACTATCCCACTGATTTCAGTCCTCTGTTCTGCCTAGTAGGTCAATGCACATAAGATGGGGGAAGCCAATCAGCTTGAATCACAGCTAAACACAAGTGACATTTGCAAGAGTTAAGGCACAAGGGGGAAGGAATAGCTTTTCCCAAGAGTTTTTATTCAGCTCACTTTTCTCCCCCCCCCCCCGTTATGTGCAAACTATAGTATACAGAGTGGTACTACAAGGGTTCAAGGACTCTTGGTAAGATATACTCCTAGGTAGCTTGCATGCAAACTGATGGGTCTTCTTCACTTTCAATCTTCTGCTCCTGCCCATTGTCCTTCCTGATACCAGGAGATGCATTTGCACAACATGAGTAGGCTAACTAAAGGCCTAGTGGCTGAATTAATGCAACATGTTAAGCATAGCTAATTCAAACTTTGGGTATGTGGGAATCGGATTTACATATTGTATTAAATCAAGAATTTGGCTAATGGAGTAGTTATTTTGCAGGAGAAAGAAGTCCTCAGACATGGAGGATGGTAGTGCATTGAGTCATTATTATTATTATTTTTTAATTCCATTTATATCCCGCCCTTCTCCGAAGACTCAGGGCGGCTTACAAGCTTTGCAGTAGCCTTCATTCTATGTATATGCCTGCTTATTAGGGCTTTCACACACCCCCAAGCGGCATTATTACAAAGTCAGCTTAATTGCCCCCAACAATCTGGGTCCTCATTTTACCTACCTCGGAAGGATGGAAGGCTGAGTCAACCTTGAGCCTGGTGGGATGCGAACCTGCACTAATTGCAGGCAGCTGGTGTTACTTAAGGAGGCATTAGCCCACTGCTCCACCAAGGCTCTACCCCTACTTCCCAGTTCCCATGAGAACTCAGATGAAGATGAGAAGATGGAGGAAGGAGGGATTGTTTGGAGAGGGAGGTGATGTGTTGGAACATAGTCTGGAGTTGCCAAAAGGAAGGAGTCCTTCTTAGAGGGCAAAGGGAAAGCAGAGCTTGCAATGTCTGCTAGGCAGAAAGAGGCTGAAGGAGGACCCTCCCTAGAATTCCCAGAATATAGTTATAGTTATAGTTATAGTTTATTTGATTTATATACCGCCCTTCTCCTTGGTGGGACTCAGGGCGGTTCACAGGGCATACATAAAAAACACTATACAAAAATTAAAAAGAATTAAATCCATGCCCAATTAAAACAGAAGTACAGATTAAAAACAATTAAAAACCCATATATATCTATTAGTTATATGCATGGTTGCTTTAGTTTGGCAAGATTTAAAAAACCTGCCAGAAATAACCCCGCCTTTGTTCTTTGGGTCTGACATCCATACAGCAGCTTAACACATCCAGAGCACCAACCTTGGAAGGCTAACAGGCTAAACTACAAAGGGAGAATGCATTCCCCAGGGCAGAAGCTACAGCAGAGAAGGCCCATCTTTTAGTCCCCACCAGCGGAAAATCTTTGGCTGATGAGATCTACAGCATGGCCAACATATGCTAACCTAGTGAATGCCTTGAAACATCAATTTTAAAAATAATTTCATTTATTTGGTGCACTTCTGTTTCGGGTTGATTAGTTTGTACTTGATGAAGCAAGAGTTCTTGTTTTTCCCTTTGCCAGAATCTCAGTGACATGTATTTGTAAAGGTCATGCTTGCATGATGCCTGCCCAGCCCTGGAGACGTATATTAGAAATTGTGGTATTATTCTGTACATGACATAACAAGCTTTCAAAGTTCAAACCAACTGCAGCAACAAACATGCACAAATCATCTAGGGCTAAAGCACTTGCCTACTTGAATTCCTCATCAGAAGCCCGTACAGACACAAATAACCATGTTTTCTCAGAATATTCAGACACACATTTTAACTGCTTTTTGTTGATGCATTGTAATGGTATTTTAATGCAATTGTGTTTTCATATTAGAAAGGATCATGTTACATTTTATCCTGTTGATGAAGTCATTTCCTTAAATTATATTTAAGGATATATAATTTACAAAAAAAGAATTAATATTCTGTATTTAAACCCCAAGCAGATTTTGAAATGCATACTTAAATTGCAAGTTATATCTAGTGCAGACCTGGGCATCTTACGGTCCCCAGGCCACATCCGGCCCTTTGGTTGTCCCTGTCCAGGCCTGCGTGAGGTCAATCAATAATTAAACTGAGCTTTACTGCCAGAAATACCAACCAAGGGAAGTTAATTGACTTGGCAAGCCTGGCAGGTTAGCCCCTCTCGTGCTTCAAAAGACAGGTAGACTGGTGTCTCCTTGGGCTGCTGGAGGTGTGGTAGACTGGTCCTTCTATGCTATGCACACAATACCACTGCATTGCTTTTATTTTGAAGATTCCCCCCCCCAATTTATATATGTGTGTGCATGTGTGTCTATGCACCTTCACAACCCTATTGGTTCAGGCCTCCAAAACTGTCCAAGTATCTCATGTGATCCCTTGGGAAAATTAATTGCCCACCCCTGCTCTAGTGAAACATAAACTCTAAGGGCTGCATGGATGGAATGAAAGGTGAGGCAAGGAGGCCTTCTATTTTCTGGGGTGAGGTTTTAAAAACCAAATAGGAGCATGAAACATATCAAAGATCAGCAGCACTAAAGGGACTGGACAGCCATTGTCTGAAATAGTATAGGGCAGGGGTAGGCAACCTCGGCTCTTTTATGACTCGTGGACTTCAACTCCCAGAATTCCTGAGCCAGCTATGCTCTGGGAGTTGAAGTCCACGAGTCATAAAAGAGCCGAGGTTGCCTACCCCTGGTATAGGGTCTCCTGCTTGAGCGGGGGGGGGGGGGTTGGATTAGAAAACTTCCAAGGTCCCTTCCAACTCTGTTATTCTGTTAAATTTCTGCTGTTTAGACAACATGCCAATGCTAAGGTTGATAATAATGAGAAATAAAAGTGCCGTATTATGTGTTTGCATATAATACAAGATCCAAATTTTATTTAAACTAGTGTTTCTTTAAGCATGGTCCTAGGCCCCCAGGGGATCTACCAAAGATTCTTTGAGAGCTCTGCAAAATCAAATTTATTTGCCAGCCTACACTGCAAAATAATACAATATGAAAATCCTGTTAAACAATACTGTAAAGTGTTAGTGACAACAAAATTTGTATTTTCTTAAATTTTTAAATCAATAATTATCAATAAATATAATTCAAACTCAAACTCAAAGCTCTACATAATTATTAGAAGTAGAAAGGGGTCCAAAGAGGAAAAAAATTAAGAAACCCTTGTCTAATAGAATACATAATTTTAAATTGGTAGTTTAAATAAAATTATCAAGCATAGTGTAGGTGAAATGCAGATATCACTATCAATCATGCTAATATTTTCATTTCTTGGTATGTGTACGATATACTACAACATTATACCAAAGTAATGTTTGGAAAATTGCAGCACTCCTTTGGAGATAAGACAAGACTTGTCATATTGATAATCAATAAGAGGAGAGCTACTTCCTATGATGGTGGAGGAATCCCAGATGGCTGGCGGCAACACGTAAATATCAGTCAATGAATTCTATATATTCTATATGATGTGCATATAGAGTCCAATAATATATTTCATTATTTGTGTGATTATCCCCAAGGATCACAGAAGGTTTGATGGTATGTAATCAGAGAACTGAAATGCTTATCCTTTATGATTTATCATTTATCGCACAGTCAGCCAGATGTTCAGATTGGAGTTGGCATTTTTTGTTTGCCTATTGAGTCCTTCTCAAAGACTTGGGATAGGTAAATGTTGATGTTTGATGGTGTTATAGATACCATCCCAGGATGTAAGCTGTTCTGAGTAAAGCTGCCTTTTGCAATTGATGGTGAATTTATTATTATTATTTATTTATTTTTATGCTGCCCATCTCCTTTACAAGGTGATTCAGAGTGACTCTGGGCAGCAGATACAAATTTTATATGTGTATACTACACACACTTGAAGAGTGAGAGAGACAGAGAGAGAGACAGACTGAGTGTTTGTGGTTATCATCCATATATGTTGATGCTTATTACCCCGTCTTTTAATGGTGAATTGCATGTATTAATTACGCATTTTGCAAAGAAGTATTTTAGTTTTTCTGCTCTAAATGTCTAGCAGATACCATTATGTGACCCCAGGTATTAGCATTAGCAGTGATGTTTTACAAACATTTGCTATATCTCTCATTGGTCAATTTTTTTCTAAATGAAAGTAAAAGTCTTTTTAGAGCGTTTTTTTCTTAGGGGTAATAATTCACGGCTACATCCTATACATGTCTTTTTGGAAATAAATCCCAGTGAATGCGATGAGGTTTACTTCCAGCTAAATGAGTAGAGGACTCTCAATATTTTGGTTACGTTTTCTATAAGTTAGTATTAATGCTAAGATAAAATACAGTGGATTCAAGCATTATTCAACCTAATCTACTAAAGTATATTTCACAAAACGAGGAAAGGAATTGTCGGCAGAGTAAAAAAGTCTTTAAATTATAGATGTGTTAATTAATGCAAATAAAAACTCAATAGGAAAATAGTGCTATTATTTTGTTGCTGTTTATATTCAATTGTTCAATTTATACATGCATACATACGTACATAGAAATATATGTATGCATAACTGACAATCCATATGTCAGAATACCCTCAAAGATCTGTGCTATGTGCATAGCTGGACATTACCTTTTTTTAAAATAGACATGCTTTGCGATAGAAGTCACAATTCTGTGTTAAAAAGGAAAGAAAAGACAGCAGAATCCTCACAGATAAATCTAGGTAATTTACATTTAATTTATTCTTCTTCCTATGTAATGATATAGTCTTTAATAGTTTTATGATTATTGTACTGCATATTATATTAGAGTAAATGTTTAGTACACTGCAGTATACTCTCTGTAAGTCAATGAATAAAATAATTACATGCCAGTTTTTAATTTTGTTAACATTTTCATACATTGTTTAATTAAGAAGCGAATAAAAGGCCTAGGCACAAAAGCTTAATCAGAGATGGGCTTTATTCACAAGTATAGGAAATATTTAAAGAAGAAAAAGTGAGTTAAACATCTGGTCACAAACCAATAAGATAGGGTGGCATAACTATGCACTGAACTGCAGGAATTGTGAATGGAGGTGTTCATAAAGATGAGGACATTTATAATGCAACATACTGCACATGTGCTTTTATATTGCATTCATACATGCACAGACACAGTTAAATTAAATATTTAAAAGATCTATTAGGTCACAGCTGTATTGACTGTTTATTTTAAATTATGATCTTTTAAAACCAAGCAATAGCTTTAAATAAGAGGTTCTTTAAAATGATATAAATAATTAGAGAGAATGCACAACTCTAAAGATTGCTTTTTATTTTGCATTAGTAAGGATTAAATATCCAAGCCTAAGTTCTTTATTGCTGACTTCTAATATTAAACCAGCAACACATAAGCAGTGCTGATTGTAATATAAAGAATTATTCTCCTGGGTCCTACTTGTATTCATTCTCATTCTACACTTTAAAAATCCATTCATCAATTACCCTGCAATGGCACTGGAGCCTAGCACGTGCATATTATATTCTCATATTCCAGTGCAGTTTTCTGAAGAGAATAGAAAAGGCAGCTTCTGGGGTGACAGGAAGGGAGATGACAGAGGCAAGATGTGAATGTGAGCTTTGTATGCTGATGCACACAACATTCCTCTCTGATTATATATGCAGACTTCATTGCATCCAATAAATGCACGAGGCAGTTGTGGTTTTCTTTGTTTGTTTGTTTTAAATGTAAAGTAGCTATAAACATCTTCATGGTTGTTCTTCAAAAGGGGCCAAGGAGCTTAAACAGCTAGGTGAGTGGAAGCCTTTTGATATGCAGCAGGAGTAAGTAGCTGCATAATAAAAAATGATGGCACTATTAATCCTATAGCTCTGGTGATATGCCCAGCCCCCCTCCGCTACTGATACCGAACCATTGTCTCAGGCTTTAAACTTCATCAGTATGCAAACCGAGTGTCAGTATGATGGGTGGTAACTTGCTTGGATGCACTTTCTACATTTCTGGCAAATGAGTATAATTATTTTCAGAGCTGCGGGCAACTCATGCATGTTTTATCCCCCATCTGGACCTGCACGGTACACAATAGTGATAAAAGATTATTCCCCGCCCCCACTCCCTCGCCTATACCCGGATGTTGATAGGCCATCATGGGCAGAGAGTCCTGATGAAATGGTCATGTATCCCTTAGCACTTCTATATCTGCCACAGCTTGACAACAAAATTATTTCCCTATAGTACTAAAACACTTCAATATTCAAGTCCTCTATGCATATATTTGTGTTTTGAAGCATTCAGTGTTAACATAATGTGGTAATTTATAAACTGACAAATTAACCATGCAGAAGTGTAGCAGTCCCAGGTCTGCAAAGTACGGTAGAGCAGTGGGGCAAGGGAAGAAAACTGGAAATTGTACAATCCAAAATAGCAGTGGTAGTAGTAGCAGTAGTAGGTAGTAATCATTATGAAGTTTTAGACTGAGCATACACCATCCAAAGTAGTTTATGAAATATAGTACAATATTAGTTGGCTGTGCCAGCTTTTTGACTTTTACAAACTTAGCACAGTTACTAATACATAGTGAAGCTCACAGATGAGACAGGAATGTGTCAAAATGTAGAATGTTTGGAGAAATAAATTACAGAGAAAGGGGCTCAAGTAAAGTTTCCAAAATTAAATATTAAAATTTACAAGAGGAAATACACTGTCAGAGTAGATAAAATGAATATTGCATAAAAGAGGTTGATTCCCAAGGAGGGGAGGGAAAGGGTATGGAAGGAAAGTGGCCACTCCTTTGTTTCTTTGTTATAAAATCACTTTACTGATTAAAATTCATCTGGGTAAGAGCCCATCTTACTGAGCACTCCAGACGTATTGGCTTACTATTGATCTCTAAACAGCTTTTTGAAGGAAGGTAGGCCATTCTCACCAAATGATACTGAAGACAGCACTGACACTTCTAGGAGCTTAGCTCAATTCTGCTCCATGTATATGAAACAACTAATTTTCTGAGTCTCCCAAAGAAAACCTGCCCCCACTGCTTCATGTGCATATTTTGACTGTTTCTGTTTTGTGGAGGGAGAGAGTCATTTGCAATGCGCACACAGTAAGGAGGTCTGACATTCCTTCACCCTCTGCCAAATCAAGTCCCCTTCCTCCCTGACATATGCCCACATCTTCAGCCGGTGAATGTCTCTCCCCCTCACACCCTTTAAATGGTATGTGCCATGCTAAGGGGGCCTACCAAACATCAGACAGTCTTTATCAGCAGTTGTGCCAGGGTCTCCATGGCAACAGCATAATAGATTTGCCCTTATTCAATCCCAGAGGCCACATTGAAGCGCAATGCAAAATTTGCTGGAGCCTGAATTCCTTTCAAGTCATGGCTCATGTGTCAGGAAACAAGTCAATGCACAGACAGCAGTAAACATAAAGATTGAAAGGAACCTTTCCTCTCCAGTGCTGCTTGCTTACAGTGACATTAAAAAATGGATACTCCTTTCTAGATTATTTTCTTTTCTCTCTGTGTCTCTCTTTTTCCCCTTCTTCTTGTTTGGTCTCATTTTCTAGTTATGAATTCACTTCTTTGGTGAAGGGAGGTGGGTGGGCACCATGCATTGCAGGAATAAACCGGCATAGAAAGTGCAAAGCAAGCTGAATTGAAAAGAGGAAGTGTCTTTCAGGCCTCCAAGGTTACCCAACTCAATATGGCTAAGGTCCACCACAGCAAACAATATTTTAATGCTTACAGATGAACACAGCCAACAACCCAGCAACCACTTCTAACAAACGCCTCATGTTTGCTTTCTGGAAGACTGAATGGCTCTTTATCCAAAAGGGAGGAGGGGGAAAATATCAGCTTTAAAATGGGCAATATTCACATCCTTCCCACAGAAAACCATCACAGAGAAAAGGAGAAGAAATGTATTATTTTGAAAATATAAAAAAAGGGAGGAGTAAATCTTTAGGGCCTTGTCTGAATACAAGATAGATAGTCCTTGATTTACAACAGTTCCTTTAGTAACTGTTCAAAGTTACATCACTGAAAAAGTGACTTATGACCATTTTTCACAAATATGACTGCTGCAGCATGATCAAAATTCAGACACTTGCCAAATTACTCATATTTATGACAGTTGCAGTATCCCAAGGTCATGTGATCCCCTTTTGCAACCTTCTTACAAGCAAAGTCAATGGGGAAGCCAGATTAACTTAACAACCATGTTATTAACAACTGCAGTGATTCACTTAACAACTGTGGCAAGATGTCTATGGAGATTCTCAGACATCCAGGTCATAGTTATCCCAAAGACGCTTTTTCACGAGGCTATTGGACTTTCTTGTTTTTCTCTGAAGACATTTCGTTTCTTATCCAAGAAGCTTCTTCAGCTCTGACTGGATGGTGGGGAATGAAAAGATTTATATTTCCTTGCAGACAGCTGTTCATTTGCATTCTTTTAGCAAGTCGTTCATGCTACCTGGAGGCTTATCTACCTGGAGGCCACTCTGTCAAAGACAGCAAAGTCCATATTTTGGACAGAGAGGACTGCTGGTTTGAAAGAGGGGTCAAAGAGGCCATCTATGTCCTCTCTCAACAGAGGGAGAGGGATACATCATCATCTATCTCCAGTCTACAACACAGTCCTTTCAGCAGTTCCAGGAAGGCTTCAAATCCATTTGCACTACTCTGGTGATCCTGAAGACACAGATAAGCCTCCAGGTAGCACGAACGACTCACTAAAGAATGCAAATGAACAGCTGTCTGCAAGGAAATATAAATCCTTTCCATTCCCTGCCATCCAGTCAGAGCTGAAGAAGCTTCTTGGATGAGAAGCGAAACGTCTTCAATGAAAAAGAAGAAAGTCCAGTTGCCTCATGAAAAAGCATCTTTGGAATATCTGTGGCAAGAAAGATCATAAAGTGGGGCAAAATTCACTGAACAATTGTCTCACTTAGCAACTGAAACTTTGGGCTGAATGGTGGTCATAAGTTGAGGACTACCTATACACTAACAATTTGAGGATGACACAATGACTGTCCACTTTGTGGGTGATTTTCTCTGCTTTGTTTCCAAATGGAAATGTTCATCAACCAGAGATGGGCCGTTCCAATCACTCCAAGAACCCTTTTTATGTGTTTACTGAGTAAAAAAAATGCCTTGTGGTTATATTAACCACAAAAAAGCATTTTAACATTTTAATGCATTTTTGGTGGAAGTCTGCCTTTTCCCTCCCTCAGCTCCAATGGGTTTATCTCTTTGCTCTTATACCTTCATGCAGTAAAATCTTAGGTATCCTGTTCTAAACATCCATCTTTTTGTATCTTCTTTTCCCTTCTTTTCCTAGTAGGAAAACAAGACTGCATGCTCAAATATTAGGTATGGTTCTTTGACCATTCATTAATGATTCTTGAGCCAAACAAAGCTCACAGTACTCTTTCTCAGATACCAGAAAAATGCCTAAAGATAAATGAATGGAGATGGGGAGGGAGAATAACTGTGGATAAACCATGGGGAGAAGAGAGACAGCCTCCACACATAAGAATTAAAACATTAGTCAGGTCAATGAAGTGAAGACAAACTCAGTCCTCTTGATGAGGCAGGATTTCTCATTGTGGGAAATGAGTAGGCACATCTGTCTTACACAATTACAGATTTAGTGCTGACTTTAGCACTAAACATGCAGTGCCTGTAGACACTGGGAATAAGCCTTGTGAACACACCTGCACCATGTTTTTAACTCTCACTGATGCAGACTGAATGCCACCATTGGTATAAAGGCTATCCCATTTTCTCTGAAACAACCTACTCTGAACTTCTGTTAGAATGTCAGTTTACAGAACTCAAATAAAAAACTAAGAATGTAATTAAAACAGCAGCAAACAAATTTGCATAATTCTGAATCTAAACACCAGAAGTCTTAGCCACAGGAAGGGAACTGCAGTCCATTTCTTAAAGATGCAGTAGCATACAACACAGCCCCCTTTTTTCAGTTTGTGTCCAGTTGTGACAATTAGTCTCTTAGGGCTTGAAATTCTCCCCATTCCTATATAATATTTACACGAAGCCTCTGACATTGATCTAAATCTTTGCATCTCAACATCTCCACAATGAGCCAACAAACTGATGAAATGAACTTTCTGTCTCCAATATCAGGAGTCTGTAGAGATCTAGATGGGGAAGAACAAACATCAATCAAACCTTGCAAGAGTGGGTGGCTATGGATTTGGGAGGCTCTGGATCCAGAATTAGTCTACCTTTGGTTCTGGATGGGGTTGGATTATCTTCCAAAAAGCAGTGCACAATCAAGTGGTCTTCATGGCTCTTTTCAAAGATCAAGTGGCAGCTATAGCAGAAAGGCTTTTGTACAACTTCATTTTGTGCACCATTTGCACTCCTTCCTGTAACAGGAGGCACTGCTCACAGTTATGCATGCTTTAGTCTCCATGCCCAATGAGTTATGCTAATGTGCTTTAGAATGGGCTACCTTTGAAGACCACCCAGAAGCTGCAATCAGTCCACAATGTAGCATTACAGGCAGTAATTGGCACATCTAACTATGCCCATGTTACATTTCTGCTCCACAGCTGCCCTGGGTCCTAGTGTTTCTCTGAGTGGAATTCAAGATGCCACTCATCACTTACAAAGTCCTTTATAGCAATGGGCTGGGCTATCTGCAGGACTACCTCTCCCCAGTTGCTTGTCCTATTCTCAATTAAAGGTCTTTTTTTGCCATAGAACCTGCTCTCTGGAAGAGCTTACCATCGCCCCTGAGATTAGATTGGCCCCAGCCTTTTGCAAAACATGGAAGACCTAGATGTGCTTCAGAGCATTGTGGAGTGAGGGGGTCTGGTTATATGAACTATGGGGTGTTGTTTTGCTGAATGTTTTATGGGTTTATTAATGGCAACCATTATAATTTTTACATGTTTGTTTTTCCTATTGCTTTGAATGTGTTGTTAACCATTTAGAGTTACTTCTGCAGCATGTCCATATACATCAATCAAATATATAAATATCTCAGTACCAGTGCTCTAATTCAGGGGTCCCCAACCCCCGGTCTGTGGACCAGTACCGGTTTGTGGCATGCCAGCAACTGGTCCGCACAAACAGGCAAAGCCCTATCCGCGGGATGCAGGCAGCACACAAAACCAAGCACCCTCCGGTCTGTGGAAAAACCCCTCTCCACAGAACCGGTCCCTGGTACCCCAAAAACTGGGGACCTCTGCTCTAACATAAGAGTTTTTTACCTTGGATTATAGTGAAGAGAGGAAAGATGAGCTAAGAGAGTCAAGCACTGCTCAGCGTGGGCTTTCAGATAAACATCCCACAACTGTCCAATCTCTTCTCAGATACTTCCTGTGTCTTCAAAGGTGAGTTCAACTTGCGATAGATACTTCATATGATCTCTGTTGTTCTCTGATTACTGGATGCCATCCCTGTTTCAGACATATCCCTTTCCACACATATTCTCCCCTTCCAGAAAAACAGCATTGTCTTTTTTTATCCCTCCTTTACTATTTTTACAATTTTTTTTATAATGGTGGCATTGGTCATTTTGGAGTTATTTGTAATTGCCAATGTACTTCAGGCAAGACTAAATAGTAATGGTTGCTCGTAACAAGCAACAATTTTCTCAGAATCTTATGCAAAAGTGGGATAGTAATGCAATGCGTGTTTTCTATACTTCAGATTAGGGGTGTCAAACTGCCGGCCAGCGGGCCAGATGCATCATAGCAAAACTGTGCCCACCCCATTGCTGGCAATGGAAAAAAACTCATGATATGTTGCGACACATCACGTGACATTGCGAGTTTGACACCCCTGCTTTAGATCAACATCTCAACTTGATCATTCAGCTGAGTCTGAGTCTCCATTTTGTAGTTTACTTTTGTGGTTTACTTTTCAAGTTAAAAAAGATACATGATTAATCATAAACACTTTGTGTATACCGTGTCATGCAAATTCAGCTTTGAATTCATCGATGACTATAGAGGGTGCCTTATTTTTCAAGCACAGTACTTTAAGATATTTTGAAAAATAATCCACTACCACTAAATGTGTTTTTCATCTTGGCTAGGGCCTCTACCTGCTATTTATCTAGCTTCATACCATCTTTGCTGATTACATTTTCCATGAGGCTTACTTCACTGACCATAAACTGTATTTTGTTGCTAAAACAAATGTCACCTGCCACTCTCCAGTACCTTCTCTAGATGTCATTATGCTTCTGCTTTGTAGCAGCAGCAATTATGTCAATAAGTATGATATATGCTTTTTCAGCATCTTCAAAACATTGACAGTTGTTTTGTTGGAATACTTAATAGGTTAATTTGATGCTCCAAAATAATGCATTGAAGCAATACAGGTTCCAAGGGGAGTTAAAAGTCCACATTTCTCATCTAAAATGGTGATGATTTGTTTTCCTTCCTGGTTATCATCTGCTATCAGAGAAATGCTATAATCTGATTGCATTATTGAGATCCTATGAGCCGGAATCACTCTGAGCATCTTATTCTTCTCACGGTATCAATACATTGTTGACCCTTGATGTGGACCTTGTTATTTTTCTCTGTTCCAGTACCTCTTTCAGCTTGTCCATGGCACAGAGTATTGTCCTATGCAAGATGTATTTCAAGTTCTAAGTGAATCATGTAAACTTCTCTGGAATCAGCTAAATCTAGCTGTACCCAATGCTTTTGGGTAGCTGAATTAACCTTTCTTTGTGATGCAACTGTGATGCTCAAGTAACAATGGCTGATTGTCATTGGTTATGAATAAACAAAGTGGGGGATTTAAATGAAACCTCTAATATCAGATTATTTGAATCAATTATTTAGCAAGATTCTAGGGCATGGTCCTAGTTTGAGGAATGCAAATTAATCATCAGTTCTGAAATCTTTATATTATTGCTCACTGTCAGTCTGGAGAGTGTGTGCTTTCATTTACATACAGTGTCCATAAATGCTTAGTCTTTAGTCAATACAACATTCCCAATTTGGGTTGGGAGGGTCTTCAGATTTTGGCAAAATGTTTCAAGTCTTTATAGTTCCTAAATACTGTATAAAACCATACCTTGGCTTACTCTAGATTGGTGCCTTTGCCCACCACACCTACATACAATTTCATTTCATTGATGTGCATCTTGAACTTTACTGATTCATTTGTGTACTCAAACTTATATAACTACAAAATCACATATCAGGGAAACTTTAAAATTCATTACAAAACCATCCAGGCATGACAAGGAAGCAGAATCAGTTTTGCTCCAGGCCTGCTGAAAAAGATTTTCCAGATTTTATAAAGAATGAAAGAATTTGGGCTATACAGACTTCAGGGTAAATACTGTTCCAAAGGCCACAAAACAGTTGGTAAAAGTACATCCTACCAATCTGGGGTGACCTCAGTTAAAGGATTCACAGATCTCCTGCCATGGTTTGCAACAGATCTCAGCTATGACTTTAACGTTGCAGATCTTCATGGCCTGTTTCAATTTGACCTTGGGAAGATTTTCCTTCAATCTGCTATCCATGATATCAGACAGAATTTTATCACATGGCATCAGATATACTGTGTTCCAAATTCACAATCTCTGGCTCTCTTAATTGTGTTGCAAGCTTATCTATAACCATGCAATTTATCCAACTGTGGGACTGGGTGCCTTGCAAATACTGGTTCACAGTATGAATGATAACAAGGTTTTGTCAGAGTTCACCTGGTCAGATCTAATATAAATTCTGCATACAATTATAGATTTCTAAACCTTCATTACCTACAGTAGGCAACATGAAAATGATCTTCCTATCTTAAGGTTCCTTATGTGCTTTGGTTACTGTCAGGAAGTACCGTACTACCTCTGCTCCCACCTGCTGTCAATTTTCTTCTAGATTCCCAATAAATGTAACACAAGTTCTGAAGGGTATTTCAAATGCTCTGTATCACAAAGTCTTTTCATTGGGAAGATTGAATGACTAGGATACAGTTCTTGTCTCCTCTGTTCTGGGGGTATGTTTCAACCAAACTAATTTCCTCTCCCTGATGATCCAGCTGCCAGCTGCCTCCATTTCTAACATTATTACATGTCTTTTTTTTAAAAAAACAACCTTGAATCAGGAACTGCAGGTAGATAAACCATTTCATTAACACAACAATCAAGTTGCTTAACTTTAAGTCTATATTGCAGGCCAAAAGCTTCAAGTACGAGAAGTACAGTAGTGTATATTACTGAGTCACCTACCTAAAAGCTGTTGACAATGTGGGAAGGAAAGAACCAATGAACAGGCAGGGCACAGAGTAACAGGATGTCAACCAAATAATGTAAGTTATATAATGTGTGTTATATGCATCATGATGATGCACATAATTTGTAATACATGTCTGATGACATTGTGACATGTCTGATATCACTTAGGTGCGGCTGCTCAAGCATGTATAGAGACAAGTCAGTATGGGCTTTTGGCAGAAACCAAATTACTTTTCAGGAGTTAGGCCCAGGCTGTGTGGAACGTATCTAAACCCTCCTCCTCCTCCTCCTCCTCCTCCTCCTCCTCCTCCTCCTCCTCCTCCTTCTTCTTCCATATTCTTTAGACCTCATCAAAAAAGAAAGTACAGTTAATAATCATTCCCTTTCAAGGACTTCCTTTTCAGAGGACAATGGACTTTATGTGTGAAAGTATCTATATATGTGTGGGTGAGGGTATTAATCCACTTCTTCCAAAACCTTTATCACTTGTACTTCAAAAGATTACAACCAGAACGGGAATGCAGAAGGCATCTAATTATCAACATTCCATGTGTTTAATAACACAGCTAATCATAGTTGTGTTATTAAGAACATGTAATGTTGATAATATTTCATTTAATTCATTAATGTTTAATGAAACTATTAATCAGTGTAATGACTTTCCTTCAGAAGTTGTGGGTGTTCCAACACTGGATGTTTTAAAGAAGAAATTGGACAACCATTTGTCTGAAATGGTATAGGGTTATAGGGTTTCCTGCTTGACAAGGGGGTTGGAATAGAAGACCTCTAAGGTCCCTTCCAACTCTGTTATTCCTTTATTCTGTAGGTTGTATACAGCTTGTAAACTCTTAAACTTTTAAAGGTTGAGATTTCTGGCCTTGAGGACTTGTAATTCCCCACCTCTTCCAGTACAGTCTAAAGTTTTTTTCCTGTCTAATTCTAATATAACAGCAAGAACAAAAAAGAAATAAAAAAGCCAAACAGTGCAGCACCAAAAAGGAAGATCAGGCTGGAAAACAGTCAGATTGAAGAGCATAGCAGCAGCTGAGTATTTGTTCAGGAGCAACTGTTGATTTCTGTCTTTGTGCACCAGGAGTGCACAGCCATCAGCAAAGAGTGTTTCTTGAATGACTGTACGAAGGCATTTTGTCCATGCATTCAAGCAGTGAAGACCAAATCAGTACTGATGTACACATCCTGTTCCAGACCCTGGACACCATATGTCAACATGTAAGCAAAGAGCAGATTGAATAGGACTGGGGCTAGCACATAACCCAATTGGAAAAGCAGCCATATGCTCTAGAGATGTATCCACTTTGCTTAACCAGATGGCTAATGGTTGCATGGTGACAGGGAAGGGTCAGAAGCATCTTCCACGTGTGTCTCCTTTGGTGAGAATAAAAACTTTTACTCAGTTGAGGATGCCATTTTAATATGAGACTGTCAAGGATCAAATTGTTGGGGTTAGATCTGTTTGCATGCCTAGATCCTCTTATAACTTTAGCTCAAGCATGCTGAGCAGTTGTACTACTAGGTCAGTGATAGATATACAGTATTTAGTTGTACAGAAGTCTAGAGCCAAACTGGACCAACCATTTCCAGAAAGCATTTCTATAAAACTCACATGTGGAATAAAAATGAGAAATTTTCCCTTTGAGGATCAACCTCTCACATCTTAAGAAGTATTTTCTGTGGTGTAATGTAATCTTAAAGAGGGAGGAAGGGTAATAAGTTTGTTTGCAGCTGCTGAGAAGAAGATTGGAAGCAGCTTTTTAAACTTTTTTCTTTTTTTTTCTTTTTATAACAGTATTTTTGTACTTTTTCTTTTATGTTCTTTTATCTATTTTTCTTTAATGTCTATTTTTATCTGTGTACACTTTTCAATAAAAATTATGCATGTGTCTATGCATGTATGTATGTAATATAATTTCCAGCCATTTGGATTTTAGCCAAATTGTTCATGTGTATGTTTATAAAAGACTATATTTTAATGTTCATGTCAAGTCAGTGGAAAATTAATCTGTAAAATGTATTGTCTCTCTCATTGTCTTCTCCAATTTCCATGTGCTCCCATAGACATGCAGACTGACTTCATAAAAGTTAAATAATGTTATACGTAGGCTATAGACTGGAAGTAGATGCTAGAAGACAGGGAAGCATTAATATGAATTATTGCTCATATCTCCTGGACCCAAACATACACATAAAGAATGTTCGTTGATCAGGTTTTAAAATAGACCTTTTAAACAGCCGAAAGTTACATTGCTGAATATAATGTCATTTGAAATGGATATTATTTAATCTTATAAAATAGAAGCTGCTTGAGCAGACAGTAAAGCATAGGCAAAAAGTGAAATCAATAAACAAATAATAGGAGAACTAAAGTCATTTCAGTAAATCAGCTTTTGCCAATTCCTACACCTTCCCAATATATGAGGCTCAGCTTCCATTATCTCCAGCCAATGGGATATTGAGAATTTTAATCCAGCACATGTTGGGAACTAAGATAGTAGAAGATTTTGGTAGGGAAACCAAGGCATTAGTTACCCAATGGAAAATATTCCAAACTTGTGTTTGTTTGTTTATTTATTTATTTATTTATTTATTTATTTATTTATTTAATTTATATACCGCCCTTCTCCCGAAGGACTCAGGGCGGTGAACAGGGCAATACATAAAAACTAGATACAAAAATTAAAAATTATTAAAACGTGATTAAACAATGCCCATCAGGGACGCGGTGGCTCAGTGGGTTAGGACGCTGAACTTGACGATCGGAAGGTCGGCAGTTCGGCGGGTCGAATCCCGAGTGCCGCGTAGCAGAGTTGAGCGCCTGTTACTCGTCCCAGCTTCTGCCAACCTAGCAGTTCGAAAGCACGTAAAAATGCAAGTAGAAAAATAGGGACCACTACAGTGGGAAGGTAACAGCGTTCCGTGCGCCTTTGGCGTCTAGTCATGCCGGCCACATGACCACGGAGACGTCCTCGGACAAGCGCTGGCTCTTCGGCTTTGAAACGGAGATGAGCACCGGCCCCTAGAGTCGGACCGACTAGCATGCATGTGCGTGCGGGGGAACCTTTACCTTTACCTTTAAACAATGCCCATAATAAATTAATACAGATTAAAAATTGAAGTCCATTTATAAAAATCCCACCCCGTCCCATCAGGCCAGGCCAGCTTGTTTAAAGAGATGGGTTTTAAGATCGCGCCGGAAGGAGCGGAGATCGGGCGCCATCCGGAGCTCGACCGGAAGATGGTTCCATAAATCCAGTGCACCCACAGAGAACGGCCTCCCCCTGGGGGCCACCAGTCGGCATTCTTTGACCGGTGGCACCCTGAGGAGGCCCTCTCTGTGGGAGCGTACTGGGCGGAGGGAAGTTGAAACAAAATGTAGCTTTGGATGAAGACAAGAGGATCTTTCACTTTCAGTGGGGTAGCACTTCCCTGGAAAGGGCTGGTGTGTGATTTGGGGATTTTCTAGAGGAGGCAGGCCTTTGCACAGATCCATTTCAGGTGCCAATTTACCCATTCCTTTTACTAACACGCCTTGATCACACTCTCTCATTTGCTGGTCACTTTCTGGCTGAATTGCTGCACAGTGTTGTACATGGGTCTGGCTTTTTCCACAACCATTGGGATAGGGTAAGGCTGGAGTCCAGTGATTGTGGTGTTTTGTTTTGTTTTTAAATGTACTTGGCAATGTTGTTTTAGATGCTTGGAGATGGGTGGATCTGTCTGTCTGTTTCACTGTTTTTTACTGTTGTTATCAGTATTGCTATGAACCAACCAAAGATAATAAGAGGGACAGCATTTAAATCTATTAAATAAATACATGAATTGTTAACAACACAAAATAGAATATAGTAAGAATGAGGTAGCAGTTAGTAAATACAGTATCTAAAATTTTCTATTTTCTGAAATAATTTGGAATGAGGTGGCCATCCTCCAGTATAGTTCTATCACATATATCCTATTTTAAATTATTTTTCCACTGTGCACATGTCCTTAGAGACATATTATTTTCTATATAGTTGCGCTATTATCCTGGGCAATCTAAACACTTGCCATTGGCATTAGGAGCACCCTAGATTGCATGAATTGTTCAATAGCATACAAGAAGAGAGATGAAAAGTACTTCAGCTTTGTGACATTATTAGTGCACTAAACCTGTTCCTCAGCCAAAAACAACATAAGTTAAGGCTATGTTTTTAAGATCTTTACTTTCATACTAGTTAATATGAAACCATAAAATCTCATTCAGGTTTTCAGCTAAATGCTACTAAGAGTTCAAACAGCATATCATAAGGGATTCACACTTTTGGCCAGACACAACCGTGTTTGTCTGACCTAAGTGGACTTGATAGCGGTTTAAACAAATTTACCTTGTCTCTCAGCTGTTGAGGTTTAACTTTTTCCAATCAAACTCCATTTATTTCAAACATTTTTAGCATTTCCTTAGTCCTTCCATGTATATTATATTAAAGTATATCCCTCTTGGGCATAGAAGAAAAGAAAACGTCTGACAAATTTAGTGTGCCAGTCATTCCCCAGATTGGGAATCTTCTTTGGCTATTCCATTCTCTTTGTCTGCTTCTTCCCCTTCCTTCCTGTTTTTCTAGGTTTCTGATCCAATCAATCAGTTAATTCCTAACTATAAGCAATGGATGGGTAGAATACTCACCTAAAAATATATATTTAAAGTGTAAAAATTTAAGATACAATACTACAATCAGACAAAATTTTAAAGCACATTTAGCACTATAGAAACAGGCTTGCGTAAAAAAAAGAGCAAAAAATAAAAATAGTGGTTTTGTTGGGCTGTCTCCATAATAACAGCTAACATCAACCATGATAAATATTCATATGGGACTAAGAAAAGAGATTTGTGTAAGCTGTGAGATCTGTGCAAACCTTAACTATGGCTAAGTAGTACATGATCCTTGAATTCGTATGCTTCTCTGTTTTTTCTTGCATGACTGGGAGGAAAAAAGACTGGTGTTTGCAGCAAATCACAATGTTACCAATGTTGCACCAAGAATCCCATTCTTCCCATACTCCCATTGTATACTTGCATCTTGATCTCTTACACAAAAATGTAAGCTGTGGTATTTGCATGATGACATCACACACATCGCTGATCTAAGACATCAGAAGTTTTGCTTCCTCTTTTGTATCAATCAATATAAATTATAATATAACCGTTTTCCATTTATCTATAGGTAACGGGGATTTAAAGCAAAAAAGGAAGCAGAGTTTTCTAATTTTCTCTATCTTCTCATGTAAAAGGGAAAATACATGAATCTGTATTATAAAATTGATTGTTAGAGTTTTAAATCTAATCATTAAATCTTTTTTTTATTCAAGGTCATTGAACAGAAGACCATTCCTCTGGCTAGATCATCCAGTGATAAATGCCCTTGAAGATTCACACTCCAGAATTTGCTTGTTAGGACTTCTACTAATTGATTCAGGAGCAAACTGTCTTTAGAAATTGAGCTGCTGCATGTTATGAAAAAAACATATTCTATATTTCTTTTTAGACCATCGTTAAATAATATATAATTGTAGACAGAAACATAGGAATGTGAAACATGTTTGTGTTTACTGATCTAGAGATTAAATAATTTTCCCCTTTTATGGGGGAGATGCTTTATATATTAAGCAAATACTCCTTGAATGTTTGAGGTTAAATGGTGTTATCTAATAAAGCCCCTCATTCAGACATGCCAGGTAGACAGCCTTTGCATATTGTGACTAAATAAGATCAGGCTAATGTTTGTGTGTGTGCATGCATGCACATCCATGCATGCACATCCATGTGCATGAATGAACTGAATGAAAGCTTAAGAATTTGTCTAAGTTGGGCGCTACATTTTCTTCATTTTTTTTAAGAGCCCTTCTAGCTTTCATTTCTTTATATAAAAATTCCTTTATATAAAATTAGCTAACTACCAAAAGGGGTGAAGGTTTATATAAGTTCAACACTGCTGTTCTTAATAGCCGAAGAAATCTGAAATCAGTCAAGGCAATCTGAAGAATACATAAAATTGATTTCAAATACAGGAGAGTTAAGGAAAAGATCCCAAGTGTGAATCAAATAGTTTCTTGCTAGCTTAATCAGGAAAAATAATCATATCTCAGGGACCTAGGGAAATCATAGACTTTACTGATCATCTTTTCATTGATCTATAGCATTTATATTAAGCACATTTCCTTAATTGCATTTAATTTCTGCATAACAATTACAGGAACAATAATAATAATAATCTCTGGTTAGAGCAATCTTTTTAATCTGGTGCCTTTCTGATGGAGTGAGGGTATGACTCCCAGAATTATGAACCAGCATTCATTAGTTATGTTTGTTGTTGATTCTGGGAGTTTTATTTGTAACACATCTGTAAGTTACTAGATTGATAGGTCAGATCTGGAAATTGATCCAAAGTTACACATTGATTTTATAGTAAAGGGATGCCTTGGTCATACCACTTATTCTTTCTTGGCCAAGTTTATATGGCGTCATTATTTCTGTCTCAGAATGGCATACAAATAAAATACCAGGCATTCTTATTCTGCAGTATTGCCTAGTCTACTTTCGCCTCCATTACAGTTCCTTCAGCAAATATACTTTTCATTGCAATTCTCCATTAATTACAGTTTTTGCAAATAAAAGACAATCAATGTGAGTCACAGATACTGTATTTATGTTCATATAATGTTTCATATTATGTTAAAAATAGGATGTGTTGTTGAAATCATCAGGGGAATGTTCTGTAAGCTTATAAAAATGAAAGAAAAACCTAATGTGGTGCTGCAGAAAGAAATTATGTATTTTTAATGCATAACAGCAAGACCATGGAGCTTATTTCTAATTTGTAATAAAAAATTGGAATTGGTGAACAGTGGTTTGGGACATCACCAGATCTCAAAGCAGTAGCTAGATTTACACACAAGACATAGATGGTCATTTGCAGACTGGCTCATTTTACTTAAACACATAAATAGCTCCAAGAAACAGAATATTTTTGAAAACATAGAATTTCAGGGACTAGTTGCTCAAAGGTGAACCAAAATGTAATATTGTTCAGCAAAGGAAGGAAACTTCCTGATGCCTGCAGGCAATATGTTACTGGTGACTTTTTCAGCCAGAATGGGATTGGCTGTAGAAAATTTCTATTATTCTTAGGAAAAAGCACTCCATAAAGCACTTATTTAATTTTGGTCACTAAATTATTGTTTCAGTGAGTTTCATGATTTGCTTTTTTTTGGGGGGGGGAGGTTCAAGACAGATCAGCTGTTCAAACATGGCTGAAACTAAAATCTTGATCAATCTGACCCAGCATTTTCTTTTACAGTTGGAAGCTCACAAGCAAGATATATGTCCTATATAACATCTTTCCATCCCAGGCTTCAGCAGTTGACATTCAGAACTGCTTCTTTTTTTGGCAATAAATCCCCAAAGAAACAGAATTGTACTGCACAAAATTGTTTAATTCCTTGGGCATAACCTCTATCCATTAGAATGGACATATTGCAATATTCATGACATTGCCTTCATCTCATCCCAGAGCTATAGCCAACACTTAAAACTATTCTAGTCTTGAATATGTTTTCCTACCTTCCCAACTTTTTCCTGCTATAGATATAATCTAGCATACGTCATTGGCACAATGGCTCAGTGGTTAGAGATGGTCAGCTTGTCAGATGGAGTGCTGACAGCCCTGGTTTGAGATCTGAGCATCGTGTGGCTGGGTGAGCTCCTGTTATTTCCCCAGGCTCCTGCCCACCCAGCCGTTCAAAAGCATGCAAATGCAAGTAAATAAATAGGTACCACTTTGGTGGAAAGGTAATCACATTCTGTGTGCCTCAGCATATAGTTAAGTTGGTCACATGATTATGGAAGTGTCTTTGAACAACACTGTCTCCCTCAGCTAAGAAAGAAAAATGAGCATTGTCCCCTAAAGTCAGACACAACTGGGCAGAGGAAACCTTTACTGTTATCTTTACTTCATTGCAGTGTGGTTGATACTCTAGCAGGGTTTAGGTCAGCCCTGTATAGACTAAATATATTGTGCAACATATTCAGTCATTGTTTTCCAGGACCATTCTACTTTTGGCAAAGGAAAATTCCAGTTCTTTCAAACTGGGCTCTCTCCACCTCAAAACCAGACTATTGCCTTGGCTTAGAGAGCTGGATCAACTCAAATAGCAGGTGATTAATGGTGAAGACTTTTCCCCTTGAAACCAGGGGAAGGACAGTTAGTCTCTTTTTTCTGCTTCAGAGTACAATCCCACCACCATGTGGGTCAGCTCTTAATATTACTCTTAATTATTACTGTAAACTATTTGTTTACAAATAGTTCAAAAAATCAGTTGACAACTATAGTAGGCAGCAGTTGTACAGTGTGATGGGAAAGAGTTTCCTACTGCACCAAGGAACTGTCTCCTTATTAAAATTTTTCAAAATAGGATACACTTCAGCATTTTACAGTGGCATACATTTCTGCTGGCTCAAACACTGGCAATTGCACTTTAATATAGCTATTTGGATGGGGCTTCCGGTGGCGGCGCGGCGCCGAAGACAGCCTCCCCTGGCTGCCCGCGGCTCAGCTGTTTGTTTTTTCGCCCGAAACAGCGCCGATCAGCTGTTTGGGCGAAATTGAAGCCCCCTCCTCGGGAGAAGAGGAGGGGGTGAGGCCCCAGGTAGGGGTAGAGTTCTCCGAGGCCGCCTGAGCTTGGAGCTTGGGCGGCTGAAGGATCGAACTCCCCCGAAGCCTGGGTTGCTCCCAGCTGGCCGTAGTCTCTGCTCCGAACTTCCTGGAGCAGAGCCAGGCGTCTGCGAACCATCCCTGCCTGAAGAAAGGACTATGATTTAAAGGAGCAGGCAGAGCGGTACAAGAGGAAAAGGTGAAGAGGACTATTTTACTGTACTCTCGAACTTGTTGGACTTTTTAAACTTTAATTGAAAGTGCGTCATAATTGAGGATTAAAAGATGGCGGCTAAACCTCCCTCTAAAACTCTTCGGAGTGGAGGATCCTCGCCGGTGCAACAATCATCACTACAGGCATTGCACCCTCCTGAAGTGCTGACATCGAAGGATTTGCGAGATGCCTTGGATAAACATGCCCAGGTACTTTTGGAATCAATTAATCAATCAATTGCTGATAAATTTGCACAGATGGAGGAGAAATTGGAGAAATTTGAGGAAAGAATGGAAGAGAGGATGGAACAGAAGTACAGCGTGATGAAGGTAGACATTTTGACTTCAGTGCATAAAGTGGCGGAATGTGTGGAAGATTTAGATGAAAAAGTGGATGATTTGGCTCAAAGGAATGCTATACTAGAAGTAAAAGCGCGGGAGAATGAAATTGAAAGAGGCAAGTTGGAATATTACCAGATGCAGTTTGCTGTCAGAATTAGAGGCTTAAAAGAGAATGTTAAAGAAGATTTAAAGCAGCTGATCTCTGAGGCTCTCGAAGGGGTATTGAACCAGCCAGCATCTGAAATAAGAGCAGCTATGGATAAAGTGTTTCGGGTGAATTCATGGATTGCCAGACAGAGAAAGTTGCCTAGAGATGTGGTGGTTTATTTTGCAAAAAGAGAAATTAGAGATCAAGTTATACAAGCTGCCTATGATGCTAAGGTTGTGATTGCTGAACAAGAAGTCTTGGTTTTAAAAGAAATTCCTCCAAGGATTTTAAGGGGAAGAAAGGACTATACATTTCTTGTGCAAGAGCTCAAGCAAAGAGATATAAGGTTCAGATGGGAGATTCCAGATGGGCTGATGGTGATGTATGAAGATAAAAGGTATAGGCTGATTACTGTGAAACAAGCACGTGATTTCTACAATAATGTCTTAAAAGCAACCCCATTAACGCTCCTGGAAGCTGGAAAGGGATCTGGAGAAGAAGAACAACAAGAGGAGGAAACAGAGGAAAATGGTGCTGGAGGAGATCAAGCTACAATCTCTTTGGATGATCCTAGAGAGCAAAGAGTGATGCGTGCTGCTTTAAAACGAGCAAAGAAAATAAAAGAACAAGATCAGCAAAAGTCTTCAGATTCTTCACAACGCATTCATAGCCAAGCTGTGGGAGGAGCACGGCCTAAAGTAACCAGTCCTATCAAAGCTGTGGTCCAAGAGCTTTTCGGGGATATACATGGCAACTAAATTTTTAACCTGGAATGTTAATGGACTAAACTCACCGCAGAAGAGGAAGAAAGTTTTTCAATATTTAAAACAATTTAAGATAGATGTTATATGCCTGCAAGAAACGCATATTAGAGTTTTGGATCAAAAGTATTTATTGAACTCGAGGCTGGGTACGCAATTTGTTGCTTCTGCAGAGAATAAGAAAAATGGAGTGGTTGTTTATGTTAAAAGTGCCTTAACAGCGGACCTAATTGAAGCAGATAAGCATGGAAGATATGTTATGATCGAGCTGTTGTTTGAAGGTAAAAAGACGCTTTTAGTTGGATTATATGCACCAAATCAACAACAAGCTGACTTTTTTAGTTTACTTCATACAAAGCTTACCCAGTTGGATTATAAATCCTTTATTTTTATGGGGGACTGGAATGGAGTTATGGATGTACAGTTGGATAAGGCTGGAGCCTTTAAGCGCATTCCAAGTCACGCTAGACTGCCTAAATCTTTTTTTGAAATGAAGGATGACCTGGAATTGCGAGATACTTGGCGTGAGAGACATTTGCAGGAGAAGGATTATACATTTTATTCTGATAGACACCAATCTTTTTCGAGGATTGATTTTATTTTGTTGACTAACGATTTTCTTTTGAGAACTAAAAAGGTGAAAATCTGCACAAGAATTATCTCTGATCACAGTCCAGTGTGGTTGGAGATTGATAAGGAAAGAGGAGATAGACGCTCATGGCGCGTAAATGAGAATTTGTTTAGAAATCAGAGAAATGTGGAAGAATGCAAACAGCGGATGAAGGATTTTTTTGAGATGAATATGAATAAGGGTACCTCTATGGATATGGTTTGGGATGCTAGCAAGGCCTATATGAGAGGGGTGTTGATATATATGAATAATAGACATAGACGTGCCGTGGAAACTAGAAGGAAAGAACTGGAGAATGAAATAAAGGAAAAAGAAAAGGCTTTGATTTTGAACCCAGAGGAGGTGAAGATCAAGGAGGCTATTAGACTGTTAAGAGGACAATTTGATAAATTAATGGCTGATCAAGTGGCGACCAATCTGCGGTTTGCTAGGCATAATACTTTTTGCAATGCTAATAAACCAGGCAGATGGTTAGCTTATAGACTGAGGAAAAAACAAAGGGCATCTAATATAGATAAGATTGAGTATAAAGGAAGGGTTGTGTATCAACAGAAGCTTATTAAGGATGCCTTTGTGGATTTTTATTCGAAATTATATACTAAAGAGGACATTAATGCAAAAGATATTGATACGTATTTGGAGAAGGCTAGCATCCCGGTTCTTACGCAAGTACAAAAAGAGGGGATTAACCAACTGATTACAGAAGAAGAAATTTTTACAGCTATTAAGGAACTGAAGGTGGATAAAGCACCAGGCACTGATGGCTTGACTGCGGCCTATTATAAAAACTTGCAATTAGAGATGATAAAACCGTTAAAGGAACTGTTCCAGACAATCCAGAGGGGGGGAAAGGTGCCCCCGTCTTGGAGAACAGCTTTTATCTCTTTGATTCCGAAGGAAGACCAGGATGCTACTTTAGTTAAAAATTACAGACCGATATCGCTTTTAAATACAGATTATAAGATATTTGCTAAGGTTTTGGCTAATAGACTGATGAGGGTTCTGCAACAGGTGATTCATGGTGACCAAACGGGGTTTATTAGTGGAAGACAAATGAAAACTAATGTGAGACATATAGTTGATGTGTTAGAGTTTTTGGAAAGGCACAACCAGATCTCTGCTGCGCTAATCTTTTTAGATGCTGAAAAGGCTTTTGATCAATTGAACTGGCAATTTTTGTTGAAAGTTTTAGACAAAATGGATTTTGGGGAAAAATTTTTACAACCGATTAGGGCATTATACCAAAAACAAACTGCCCGAATTATAGTTAACAATAGTTTGACAACAGTATGTAATATTGAGAAGGGCACAAGGCAAGGGTGTCCGCTATCGCCCTTGTTATTTGTGTTAACATTAGAGATATTATTGGTTAAGATTCGGAATTCGGAAAAAATTAAGGGGATACAAGTTGGAGATCAGGATTACAGATTGAGAGCATTTGCAGATGATCTGGTTGTTACAGTGACCCAGCCAGAGAACTCTGTTGTGGACCTGATGGAGATAATAACACAATATGGGAAGGTTTCTGGATTTAAAGTAAATATACAGAAAACTAAAATTTTGGCTAGAAATATGACAGTTTCGCAGAAGGCTCTCCTAGAAGGATTAACTGGATTTGAGATTGTTAAAAGGGTTAAATATTTGGGGGTGATTTTGTCGCCCTCTAATACAAAGCTATATAAAAATAATTATGAAAAGTTATGGGGGAAAATTCAAAAAGAACTGGAGAGTTGGGAAAAATTGCAATTGTCTTTGTTGGGACGGATTGCAGCAGTGAAAATGAATGTCCTGCCCAAATTTTTATTCTTATTTCAAATGATACCGATTCTTAAGAAAGACTCTAATTTGGAGGAATGGCAGCGTGGTATCAATAAATTTGTGTGGGCAGGGAAAAAGCCACGAGTTAAACTTAAGATTATGCAGGATACTCGTGAGAGAGGTGGCCTTAAAATGCCTAATTTTAAATTATATTATGAAGCTGCTGCACTAATAGGAATAAGTGATTGGATTAATTTGACACAATCGAGGTTATTAAATCTTGAGGGCCATGATTTGTTGTTTGGCTGGCATGCATATTTGTTTTATGATAAGAAGGTAGATACTGTGTTTAGGATGCATATTTTAAGACAGGCATTGCTGAGAGTCTGGAAGAAGTATAGACATAAGTTAAGCAGCAAGATACCATTGTGGGCAATCCCAAAACACGCAATAGAAAATATACATGCTGGTTTCAAACATGATGAGACTACTTACAAGGAAATTTTAAGTTTGGAAAGGAATATTTGGTGCTTGAAATCATATAGCTTCTTGCGAGAAGAGAAGGTTGTTCAGACTTGGTTTCAATATATTCAGTTACAGGCCAGGTGGAAAGAAGACCAAAAAAATGGATTTGCAACGACTGATGAAAATTTGATAAAGCAAATTAGAAATCAAGGACCAGCACATATTAAACGGATATAGCTTGCATTGATAGAGATCGATTCAGAAACAGAGCTTGTTAAGGATTGTATGATAAAATGGGCCCAGAACATTCAGGAAGTTATTACAATGGACACGTGGGAAAAGATCTGGGTGAGGAATGTAAAATTCACTCAAGCTCAAAGTCTAAGAGAGAACTTTTACAAAATGTTTTATAGATGGCATCTAGATCCTAAAAAGCTTGCAAGTATGTATCCGAATTATCAGCCTAAATGTTGGAGGTGTGGTGATGAAGAGGCAACATATTTTCACATATGGTGGACATGTAAAAAGGTCAAGGCTTTTTGGATAAAAGTCTGGTGGAATATGCAGAAGATTTTTAAACGGAGGATAAAGTTTTGTCCGCAATTTTTTTTGTTGGGAATAATTGTTGACGCTACAGTTGTGGACTCTAAGTTGATGTTGAATTTAGTTACGGCAGCAAGACTTTTGATAGGTCAATATTGGAAGAAAGAGGAACTGCCGACTATACAAGAGTGGATTTTAAAGGTTTCCGACTTGGCAGAGATGGCGAAGATTTCGGCCTATTTGAAAGATTACTCGCAAGAACATTATATTATGGAATGGAGAAAATGGATTGAGTTTATCCAGAATAAGTATAGGGTTAAGAAGTTTTATCTAGCATTTGAATAAGTCTTCTTTCGTTTTCTTTTTTCTTTTTCTATTTTGTCTTCTATATATATTTAATAATGCTAAGTTTTGTTTGATCCTATATAAGTTAGAGAGTGATGGATTTTAGAATTTATAGTTGTTAGTATATGGTTGTTTATGATTGCTTTTTTATATATATATACCTTGTATTTAGCTCTGGGAAGTCCGGGGGGGGAGGGGGGTTGGGGGGAGGTGGGGGGGAGGAGGGAGGGGGGAGGGGGGGAAGGGGGGAGGTAGGGAGGGGAGGAGGGAGGGGGAAGGGGGTTTTTTAAAGGAAAACTGTATTTTTAAAACTTTTCAATAAAAAAAATAGCTATTTGGATGTGTCCTATGATTTTAATCATCTTGTTGTTGTTAGCTGCGAAGTCGTGTCCGACCCATCGCGACCCTATGGACAACATTCCTCCAGGCCTTCCTGTCCTCTACCATCTTCTGGAGTCCATTTAAGCTCACGCCTACTGCTTCAGTGACTCCATCCAGCCACCTCATTCTCTGTCGTCCCCTTCTTCTATTGCCCTCGATCTTCCCCAGCATTAGGCTCTTCTCCAGGGAGTCCTTCCTTCTCATTAGGTGGCCAAAGTACTTGAGTTTTAGCTTCAGGATCTGGCCTTCTAAAGAGCAGTCAGGATTGATCTCCTCTAGGACTGACCGGTTTGATCGCCTTGCAGTCCAAGGGACTCGCAGGAGTCTTCTCCAGCACCACAGTTCAAAGGCCTCAATTCTTTGGCGCTCAGCCTTTCTTATGGTCCAACTTTCACTACCATACATTGCAACTGGAAAGACCATAGCCTTGACTATACGCACTTTTGTTGACAGGGTGATGTCTCTGCTTTTTAGTGTGCTGTCTAGATTTGCCATGGCTTTCCTCCCCAGGAGCAAGCGTCTTTTAATTTCTTGGCTACAGTCCCCATCTGCAGTGATCTTGGAGCCCAGGAAAATAAAATCTGTCACTACCTCCATTTCTTCCCCATCTATTTGCCAGGAATTGAGAGGGCCAGATGCCATGATCTTGGTTTTCTTAATGTTAAGTTTCAACCCAAGTTTTGCACTCTCCTTCTTCACCTGCAACAAGAGGCTCTTTAATTCTTCTTCACTTTCTGCCATTAGAGTGGTATCTTAGGTTGTTGATATTTCTTCCGGCAATCATAATTCCAACTTTTGATTCATCTAGCCCTGCCTTTCTCATGATGTGCTCTGCATATAAGTTAAATAGGCAGGGCGACAGTATACAGCCTTGCCGGACTCCTTTCCCAATTTTGAACCAATGAGTGGTTCCGTGTCCAGTTCTCACTGTTGCTTCTTGACCCGCATATAGGTTTCTCAAGAGCCCAATAAGATGGTCTGGTACTCCCATCTCTTTAAGAACTTGCCACAGTTTGTTATGATCCACACAATCAAAGGCTTTAGCATAGTCAATGAAGCAGAAGTAGATGTTTTTCTGGAACTCCCTAGCTTTCTCCATGATCCAGCGTATGTTGGCAATTTGATCTCTAGTTCCTCTGCCTCTTCGAAATCCTGCCTGCACTTCTGGTAGTTCTCGATCCACATACTGCTGAAGTCTAGCTTGTAGGATTTTAAGCATGACTTTACTAGCATGAGAAATGAGTGCAATGGTGCGATAGTTTGAACATTCTTTGGCACTGCCTTTCTTAGGAATTGGAATGTAAACTGATCTTTTCCAATCCTGTGGCCACTGTTGAGTTTTCCAAATTTGCTGGCAAATTGAGTGTAGCACTTTTACTGCATTGTCTTTTAAGATTTTGAATAGCTCAGCTGGAATACTGTCACCTCCACTAGCTTTGTTGTTGCTCAGCTTTTCTAAGGCCCACTTCACTTCACATTCTAGGATGTCTGGCTCGAGGTCAGTGACCACCTCATTGTGATTATCAGGGACGTTAAGCTCATTCTTGTATAGTTCTTCTGTGTAATTTTGCCACCTCTTCTTAATCTCTTCTGCCTCTGTTAGGTCCCTGCCATTTTGGTCCTTTATCATGCCCATTTTTGCATTAAACGTTCCCTTCATTTCTCCAATTTTCTTGAAAAGATCTCTGGTCCTCCCTATTCTATTGTTTTCTTCTATTTCTTTGCACTGTTCATTTAAGAAGGCATTCTTATCTCTTCTAGCTATTCTCTGGAATTCTGCATTCAATTGGGTGTATCTTTCTTTTTCTCCCTTGCCTTTCGCTTCCCTCCTTTCCTCAGCTATTTGCAAAGCTTCCTCAGACAGCCATTTTGCTTTCTTGCATTTCTTTTTCTTTGGGATGGTTTTGGTTGCTACCTGTTGTACAATGTCACGAACCTCTGTCCATAGTTCTTCAGGCACTCTGTCTATCAGATCTAATTCCTTAAATCTATTTGTCACCTCTACTGTATATTCAACAGGGATATGATTTAATTCATACCTGACTGGCCTAGTGCTTTTCCCTACTTTCTTCAGTTTAAGCCTAAACTTTGCAAGGAGAAGCTCATGGTCTGAGCCACAGTCAGCTCCTGGTCTTGTTTTTACTGACTGTATAGAGCTTCTCCATCTTTGGCTGCAGAGCATATAGTCAATCTGATTTCTGTGTTGACCATCTGGTGATGTCCATGTGTAGAGCCGTCTCTTGGGTTGTTGGAAAAGAGTGTTTGCTATGACCATCGTATTCTCTTGACAGAATTCTATCAGCCTGTGCCCTGCTTCATTTTGCACTCCAAGGCCAAACTTGCCTGTTATTCCAGTTATCTTTTGGCTTCCTACTTTAGCATTCCAATCCCCCATGATGATAAGAACATCATTTTTTGGTGTTAGTTCTATAAGGTGCTGTAGTGCTTCATAGAACTGGTCAATTTCATCCTCTTCAGCACTGGTGGTTGGGGCATAGACTTGGACTACCGTGATATTGAATGGTTTGCCTTGGATTCGAACTGAGATCATTCTGTCATTTTGAGGATTGTATCCCAGTATTGCTTTTCCTACTCTTTTATTGACTATGAAGGCTACTCCATTTCTTCTGAAGGATTCTTGCCCACAGTAGTATACCTGATGGTCATCTGAATTAAATTCACCCATTCCTGTCCATTTTAGTTCGCTGATACCTAAGATGTCAATGTTCAGTCTTGTCATCTCTTGTTTGACCACGTCCAGTTTTCCTTGATTCATGGATCTTACATTCCAGGTTCCTATGGAGAAAAAATCTTTACAGCATCGGACTTTCCTTTCACCACCAGACACATCCACAGCTGAGCGTCCTTTTGGCTTTGGCCCAGTCGCTTCATTCTTTCTGGCGCTACTAGTACTAGCCCTCTGCTCTTCCCCAGTAGCATATTGGACGCCTTCCGACCTGAGGGGCTCATCTTCCAGCGTCATATCGTTTTGCCTTTTGGTACTGTCCATAGGGTTTTCATGGCAAAGATACTGGAGTGGGTTGCCATTTCCTTCTCCAGTGGATCACGTTTTGTCAGAACTCTCTGCTATGACCTGTCCGTCTTGGGTGGTCCTGCACGGCATAGCTCATAGCTTCATTGAATTACGCAAGCCCCTTCGCCACGACAAGGCAGTAATCCATGAAGGGGTTTAATCATCTTACTGTACTACAAACGAATACAAAAATAAAAAAAAATGAGAACAATTCATCTTGTGCTCAGCAATTTTTATCTCTGGTTTTCCAGAGATACTTAATTTGGTAAGAAAAACAAACTTTTTTGTACCCTGTTTTTTCTGTGGAACCAGAAGATATGGTGGTACACTGTGTTTTGAAACTTAAGGACTGAATTATTTTAATAAGATAGCTCATTTATAATTTTAGACTAGACCTGAGACCCTTCTTTGGTGGCCTGCAAGATTATTTTGTATCAGTTAAGGCAACAGTGTAAAAGAAGAAATCTTGCATGGTTAAGAACATAACTAGTATATGCCATAAAATGTCCTTCCTTCCTTCCTTCCTTCCTTCCTTCCTTCCTTCCTTCCTTCCTTCCTTCCTTCCTTCCAGCTAAAATGTGGTGATCTCATTTGTGGTTAAATGTGTTGTATAAACACAGCCTTATAGCCTATATTTTGAATAGAAAGCCTCAAAGAAAATTCAAGTCATGCTAATGCCTGTATCACTCTTTTACTGAGCTATCTCACACAATTATTATGAGAGTGAAATAGGAGGCTAACCACGTATACTGCATTGAGCACCACAAAAAAAGGCAAGATTAGAAATTCATCAGTGTAGTCTGTTCCAAGATCGGTTCACCCTAATGGATAAACCAAAATTGGCTGGGTTTGCCCAACATCATAAGCCATAAATCAGAATTAACAAAAGACAAGACCCCAGTTTACATTGCACACTTAAGCTACATTCAAACCTGCTCCATTACAGTTTAGCATAATGCATGAATCTAGTTCAGTGAACTTTATGTCCAAAATTAGGATCTTCTGGATGTTTCCTAACCTTAAAGGAGAGGAAACAAAGCAGGAGATGAGTCTGTGTTTTGATCTGCCTTCTATGAACAATAAAATATCATGGGAAAGACTGAATATATTAAGCTAAGCTCTGGGTTGCTTTAAATTATGTACCTTTTCACTTATGCAGAACATTGTTAGATGACTGTCTTGCTTTTGCTGCACTAACAATGGCCAGTCCCTGTAGACTTCCCTCAGCAGTCATCTACAATCACATTACACTGTTTTCCACATTAATATATGTTTAACATCACCTCAAAGCTCCATTTCACTTGCCCCCAAAAGCCATTCATAGGAGAGGCAAACAATGGCTTTCAACAGCATTTCATTCAAACATTCTAATATCACATTAACTGTTCAACCACAACATCGATTACACAGATGAGAATAAAACTGGTAACATAAAAATGGAATAACACAAAACAGAAACAATCGAGATTCAAAAGTGCAAACTTAAGCTAGGCGAGAACAGAGAAGTATTGAATCAACCAAATGTTGATTTGCTCAGGATCAATGAGCAAAATTAAGAAAATCAGGGTAAAAAAAAATCATGCCTTTTAAATTTATTTTATTTAATTTATAAACTGCATGTCTCATTTTGCAAAATGATTCTGGGTGGCTTATAATTAAAATCATAAACATAAAAATATTAAAATACTAACAATATTAGCTACATAAATAAAAAACAACTGGAAAAACATTACAGTGGTGACATGTTCCTTATTAATCCACTAGCCATTCCCAACATAGAGTGCCCCGTCATGACTCTAAACCAACTAACTGAGACAGGTTTAATGCTCTTAAAGGGGGAGGGGCAAGATATCATCTCAAACAGCAAGATATTCCATAGAACAGGGCAATAGCAGAAAAGGCTGAACATGCAATGGCATTTCTCAATGCTAATGTTGGCTAAGTTGCTTGCAGTATGATACATGTTATTTTATTTGCAAGATCTCAGAAAAAGGAGGTGTGCAAGAGGCTATAAAGACTGGAATACCCAGATCTGTTCATCACTAAGTCCTCAGTTTGGAAGAATCGGAGAAGAAGGGGTTAAACAGATTCTCCAACATGCACCAGGCATACAGCAAGCTATGCTAGTTTTCCCTAATTGGTTCACAGGTGGACACAACCCCCCCCAAAAGAAACAATGCAATCATGTGTTATGACTAATTAAAGAGAATCTGTTCAGAGGCATTTGGAAGCATGGAGTCAAAAACTCAAGATAGTGGCTACAACCACATTTTCTAAGCCATATCTTCTATACATTACTGAACCTCTCATGTCTCTAATCTTTAACGGGGCAAAATGGTGCATCATAGGGCAAGAATTTTGAACCGAGGTACTTCAAATGGGCTAACTTACATAATGCATCCAAAATCCAGGACCTATGAATCCTGTGTAATTGACATAAAACTTTTCAGACAGCATTTTATGACATAATACAAAACACTGTAAAACTGGCCATGATGTTAGGCTGTACTATACATTGACCTATATGTGCTGTATGAACTCTGCTATACAGTTTGATACAGGCTAATTTCAAAGCAGATCCATCTCTGAATTTCTCTCTGAATTTTAAAGAACTTTCCAAGTACATTAGAAACTGCCATTTTTGAGGGCATTGAAGAACCTGGTAAAGTAATACCTTTGAAACAATGACTCAAAAGTTTATGCTTTGTCTAGTTCTTTATAAAAGTGTGTGATATGCAGGTAAAAAGGAGCAAGGATTTGATCATATGGTTCTGGATGCCATCTTGATATTCTCTCTCTCTCTCTCTCTCTCTCTCTCTCTCTCTCTCTCTCTCTCTCTCTCTCTCTCTCTCTCTCTCTCTCTCTCTCTCTCTCTCTCTCTCTCTGACACACCCACACCGTTGATTCAGTTACAAAAACTGCTCTATCTTTATCTACAGAAAAAAAATCTGAGTTAGATATTTCTTATATAATCGTATATATAATATGTGTACATTTACGTGTGTAAGAGAAGCTTTAAAAGGCAACTGAGAATAAAACTTATTTCTTCAAAGCAATCACATTTGCAGCATACATACAGCTGATCTGAATGCCAGGTGTGCACAGAGAATACTTCCAGTGGATATATACATAGTGCTTTTTTTGTAAAAGAAAAAGGTGCCGGAACTCACACATGTCATACAAACCACCTTGCCTACCCTACAAGGTTCCATCCAAAAAAGGTGCCGGAACTCCGTTCTGAGCGTTCTATGAGAAAAAAAAGCCCTGTGTGTATATATATATGCATCTTGCCACATTTATTACATATATCTGAACATGGAATGTGTCTGAAAACATCAAACATAGCTTACATGCTAGTCACCATCTCATTCTGGTTGAAGAAGGAGATTTTGAAGACAGCAGTCACCAGGTTGAAGAGACAATATTCTTTTAGTAGAAAAAGTTATGGACCCATTCGTATTAGGAGTGGAGCTTCAAATAATTATTAGCCGGTATCGGTGTTGATTCTTTATAATGGCAGGCATAATTTCTTATTGCTGAAGCCAAACATTGTAGATAAGTCCTTATGAGTTCTACTCAATTCTGTGAATCAATCTGTTAACAGGCTGTATGGGGCCTCCTGCTTGAGGAGAAGGTTGGATTAGAAGAACTCCAAGATCCCTTCCAACTATGTTATTTTACTAATTCTATTTAACCCGCTGCTTTTGGTTTAAAATGTTGGTCATTATCTGTATAATCTTGGACCCAAGTATTTTTCTGCCCTTTGTGCCTCCCTCAGCTTCCGTCAAGAGATCATGATGTCTGTAGTTTATTGTAGCCTCCTTAAAATACATGCATCCACTTATTGATACCCAGACCAAACCTTTGGGATGGGGCAGGTGATATATGCAAGTTAATAATTAAATTCCTGCATGACATTTGCACATCTTAGTGGATAGAGAAGTCACTCTTGGGAGCCATTCTGGTATCTTTCAAATAAAATATGAGAAGCAGCTGTTAGGCCCAACTTATGTGAGTAGCTATTGGCAGGGAAAGGTTTTAGGCATAATCATAACTAGCAGCTCTGTGAAAGATTAGCATGAGATCTATAGAATTCTTTCTGAATATAAACCAAAAGGAAAATCATATTTATAGATTAGTCAAGGAAAATGGAGGCAGACTAATAAATGCAATATATTCTTCCGATTTTTGGATCTGTAGAAATTTTAGACAAAGTGAATGATCTAATAGATTTTAAATTTAGAAAAGCTGTACTTCAAAATCTGTACTAGAATAAATTTTGTGACAGAGTACTTTACTATTCCTAATAAAAGAAAATCAGATAAAAACTGGTATAACCTCTACCACAACTGATAATGTAAAATGTCCCTTGTATCATTATCTTTTTAACAGGCAGTATACACAAGGCATAGAACTGAGCCATTTGTGCCTAAACAAAGGGAAACTTGAAAGCAGATGATGCCAAATGTTTACACTAGACTGTTATTAAAAAGCTGATGAGCTTGGCTGATAAGATAGATCACTTTAGACTTAGAACCCTCAAAAGGCTTTTCTGTGGAAGGCCATATGGTTGGTTCCCATTTAGTTGTTTCTTTAATTGTCAAAATAGCAGTTGATCTAGATATGGCATAGAAAACTTGAAATATCCAAGTGCCATCAAGAGAAGTACAAGAGAATCTAGATGTGTAAAAATTACTGTATATGGTAACTCTGCCTTTCACTGACCAGCACTGAGAAAAGGTTGTTGTGGTCAACACTTGCATTTCTGGGGGATGGCAATGTTTGCTCAACATAAGCTTCTTTCTCTATCCAGAGTTGTTAAAAAAACCAGTGAATTTTCTTGCCTGGAAATTAGCAACACAATCTCGGTAGATCCAGTATTGAACCCAAGAATTTCCCTCCCCTTTGGTGAAAAAGTTAAACATCATTTTCTAGGTTCTGCATAGCAACCAATCTTTAATAAATGTAAACCATATTTGTAGAACAGTTTATGATCATCTATGCTTATTGAAACAGGGCAAGTGCGTTAATAAGATGCAAAGTTTGAAAACATGTATATGTATATAAGTAGTTCTCTGAAGAACTACTACTTATCATTGTAGAGAAAGATGAACCAGAAGAACCAAAGGTCTAATTCAGAGGCCTGGCTCATACATGTTCAGCTAAAATCAAGGAAACCATATTATGGCTGGACATACTTTGTGACCCAAATCAATAAAGTAAGTTCCTATGTTCCAAAAATTGTTTGAGAGATGTTTCACTCATTGATGTCCTTACTTTTCTTCTCATGTGCCAGAGGCTGAACGGGTAATAAAGATCCTTGAAATGTTCTTCTGCCACAAAGACCTGCCAAACTTCCAAGAGATGAAAATAAAAATGGTGAGTGTATATACAATTATTGAATCACTTTTAAAATCATATTTAATAGGAAGGAAGGAAGGAAGGAAGGAAGGAAGGAAGGAAGGAAGGAAGGAAGGAAGGAAGGAAGGAAGGAAGGAAGGAAGGAAGGAAGGACAGATGCCCATCTATCTCTAGCTGAGCTAAAGAAAAGTTTTGTATTCAACTATTTTCCAAAAGACAAATCAGGCAAAGATCTAGCAGTTGTGTTCACAGAATGTTAAGTTTGTTTTCAGTTAAATTTTAAGAGGTGTGGTGTGTAAGTGGGGGGAGTTGACCTTGTGTATAGTAGAAACTACCCCTCTGGTTATTTGATGGTTCAATGTATAGTCCAAACCCAGATAATTTATTAATTCTGTAACTGGGTTAAACATGTTGTTGTATGCAGTATTTGACAGGAAGTGCAAGAGACAGAAAATGAAAGGTTTTGAACAAGAGTCATCTTGAATGAAAAGCAATCTGGGAATGAAGAAGGATCAAAGAAACATTCATGGCAATGGGATTTACACACCTCTGACAAACTAATAAAAAGTCTACTGGAGACCATTGGGAGGTGTTTCTTTAGTAGCTTTCACTTGAATCTAAGTTTGAAACATGGGTTCCTTCAGGAATGTCACATCTTTTTATGTTCTCCATTTTAACCATTCTTATTCATTGCTGAGTTTACACCCTGTTCCAGCCAGAGGCAGCAGAAGAAAAAGTGCCTTAAGAAACAGAGAGAGCCTTGGGGATTCAGTAATGGGTACACAGCACGCATACCATAATCATTCTTTTGATTTGTGCTCAGATATGTTTTCTCCTTGCTTTGCTGAGAATGTGTGCTTTCCCTCTGGATTACAAATAATCTGAATCTGGATAAAGCCATTACAAAGTGCCCTTCAAAACACTTGCCTGCATCTGAAATGAATCTGTGATTGAAAGCCTAAACCAAGGTTTTAAAGCTTTGGGAATGCAGTGTTCATATGTCTGTACAAGTTTCTATCTATCTATCTGTCTGTCTGTCTGTCTATCTATCTATCTATCTATCTATCTATCTATCTATCTATCTATCTATCTATCTATCTATCTAACATCCTCCCTCCCTCCATCCATCTTAGTGCAGTATGAGGAACATAAACCAATTGCATATTTTTCATTTCAAATAATGCCAAACATTTCAAGCCTTTTATTTACACACACGTATATACCAAAAATAATTGCCACTATGTTTTATCAAGTTTAAAATTAAACAACAGGGTTCATAAAGACTAAATCAATTAGTGAGAGTCTCTTTACATTTAAGGACCATTTTTTTCCTATCCGTTGCATGTGCGGGTCCTTTCCAGAGATAAGAAGGACAAATTTCAATTTTCTGATTAAATACTTGCAGCCTCACATTCCTTTCACATATAATAGAATGAAAAGCATTCAAGGAAGTAGAAGAAACTGCTCTTTATCCTGATTGATACTTGGGGCCCTAATCTAGAAAAACTGTAGTTTCCAAAAACAGGGTAAAGTCAGAATAGTTTGAGATTTCAAAACACCTATAAGTCCTCCAGGAATGTAGTGCAACTTTAGAATAATACAACACCCTGCTTATCCCAAAATTAAGAAACCTAAAATGTGACAGATAATCAAAAAAATACCACAGGTGTGTGGGGGGGGGGCGGGAATTCAACCATTCAGTTGCTTAAAGGTTGCGATCAGATTGCAAATTTTTGTTGGCAGCTGTGCTTCTAAATCAAGGACCTTATTATATCAGTTCAGGACAGCAGTTTGCTAATTTAGAAAATACATGTTATTTTGAAACCTTTCCAATTATACCAGTCAAGGGCTTTTCTGATTTAGAGTAGAGATTTTATTTTTACCACGCTGCTTTTTAACTTCTGTCCAGGATTTTATCTGATTTTATAGTGAAGTGAAGGTCTTTACCTCAGTTAGTTAAAAAGAATGTGTTCCTAGGAATTCTTACTGGGAAGATTCAGGTCTATGATGGACCAAGAATCTTGGAGAAAAAGGAAAAAGGCATGAAATTGATTCTGGATCATTCAGTTAGGCTGCTCCACTCTTATCAAAATGGCCAGGCAGTAAAAGAGATAAGTAAATTGGGCTAAATAAGCAGTTGCCCTGAAATTTGGCTTAATATTGTTTATCTGACCAAAATGGGATTTTTCCCAAAAATTGAAGTTCAAAGATTTTTAAAGGATTCTCTTTTTCCTTTTGGGGGGAGAGGATCATATTGCTTAGTTAAAAATCACTAGGATTTCATAATTTGGTTGCTTCTTCTTTAATAAGAGGGTATTACATGTTTGGTTGAAATGGACATCACATGTTCTTTGACCTGTCTGGACACTTGAGCAATCAAAGAAATAAGAATGAAGCGAAGCATGTTGATCTTGTTTTCTGGTCCCTGGGTACCCTAATAGAATGTACGGCTTGGCTTCTTTCTGATTGGCTTCTTGTTCTGAGATCTGGGCCCTGGGAGTTAGAGCTAGCAGACTGATTGATTATGGGTTATCAAATCATTGTCCATTCCTAGGGATCACATAGATAGATTTTCTCCATGATGATCCTTTCCTCACCTGGTCTTTTAGGTCTCCCAGTGATATACTCACTGCCACTGTAACTGAGTCCATCCACTTTGCTTCTGGTCATCCTCATCTTCTGTTTCCTTCCACCAATTCTAGCATTAGAACCTTTTCTAAAGAGCAAAGTCTTTGCGTAATGTGTCTAATGTAGGGCAATTTGACTCTGTATTCTTGTCAGTCCATGGTATTCTCAGGAATCTTCTAAACACCAATGTTCAAAAGCATCAACACTTTTCCTAACTCGCTTCTTCAAAGCCCTCTTTTCACTTCCATATAGTGTCACAAAAAATGCCATGGCTTGCGTGATTTCCATCTTTGTTAGATATAGACACACTACAACATTTGAATGTATTTTCAAAGGCCTTCATGGCTGCCTTACCAAGTGCTAGTCTGCAATATATATTTATATATATTTATATTTATATATTTCCTTACTGATGGTGCTTTTACAGTTAATGGTAGATCATAAAAGACAGAAGCTGTCCACCACTTCAGTATCTTCATGGTCAATTCTAAAGCTGATTGAGCTTCCATTTCCAACTATCAGGGTAAGAGCTATCAGAGATGGATTATAAATTTCTGAATGACCACTAGACAAATGGCTGTCCAGTCTCTTCTTAAAAAATTTCCACTGTTGGAGCATTCACCACTTCTGGAGGCTGGTTCTTCCACTGGTTAATTGTTCTAACTGTCAGGAAGTTTCTCCTTAGTTCTAGGTTGCTTCTCTCCTTGACTAGTTTCCATCCATTGCTTCTTGTCCTGCCTTCAGGTGCTTTGGAGAGTAGCTTGACTCCCTCTTCTTTGTATCAGCCCCTAAGATACTGGAACACTGCTATCATGTCACCCCTCGTCCTTCTCTTCATTAAACTAGACATACCCAATTCCAGCAACTGTTCCTTATATGTTTTAGCCTCCAGTCCCCTAATCATTTTTGTTGTTCTTCTCTGTACTCTTTCTAGAGTCTCAACATCTTTTTACATTGTGGTGACCAAAAATGGATGCAGTATTCCAAGTGTGGCCTTACCAAGGCATTGTAAAGTTGTATTAATACTTCATGTGATCTTGATTCTATCGCTCTGTTAATGCAGCCTAGCACTGAGTTGGCTTTTTTGGCAGCTGGCTCATATTTAAGTGATTGTCCACTAGGACTCCAAGATACCTCTCACAGTTGCTACTATTGAGCAAGGTACCACCTATACTATACCTGTGCATTTGGGATTTTTTGCCTAAATGTAGAACCTTACTTTTTTCACCATTGAATTTCATTTTGTTAGATAGCGCCCAGTGTTCAAGTCTGTCCAGATCCTCCTGTATCTTAAGCCTGTCTTCTGGAGTGTTGGCTATTCCTGTCAGCTTGGTGTCATCTGCAAATTTGATGAGTTCCCCATCTATCCCCTCATCCAAATCGTTGATAAAGATGTTGAAGAGTACTGGGCCCTTTTTATACTTTATAAAAAGCAGTACAACATGAGTTAGGAGATATTGATAGAGGTACATGGTTACAAACTTCTCGAGAGTGTAGTCTCTGTAGAAAGTTCAAATATTATGTTCCTAACTTATGGTTGCTAACTATCTGTCATCAACCTCATTCTTCCCAATGCATAGACATAAATTCTTTGCCATCTGAACAACAAAAATGATTCTTGTCACATTTCAGACTGACTGCTAGGGATTTATTGATAATATTTATATTACATTATTCTGCCAATGAAGAACACTACGATAGTTAAAATATTAAATGAATATTATTTTTCAGTTATTAGTTTATGCTCTACCTTCTTACCCACAAAGTACTCACAATGGCAATCTAAAACAAAACATAATGAAAAAAAGCTGAAATAATTATCAATGCAATTAATCAAAGCTGAAAAACAGCTCTCTACCATCCAACACTGGACAAGAATACAGTCCATAACTTTTAGAAAAATCTTCCTGACGTAGATTGATTTGGAATAATAACAATAATAATAATAATACACATGTGCACATAAATACATGTGTATGTTTTCACCAGTGCAGAGAGGAAAGATATTTGGAAATTCTATGCAAGCAAGACAGGGAAGCTGGGCTTACAGAGGATTCTTATCTATACTTAATTTTTTTTCTGTGCAATGTTTTTTTTAATGTCAGATGTGGGGTGAATTATCTTAAATTCAAAGTTATTTCTTCTTGGGCAAATGCAGTATTGAGGTGCAGGCCTGTTTTAGTGAATATACAACACATTTTCATTTTTCCATTTCCATCTCCAATAAATCCAATTCTGCTCTTCTATAAATATATGCAGTCCATTGTAACTTCTGCCATACCCTCTTTGAAAGAATCAGCGATAATCTGCTGCTCTGCAAAATTCTATCTGCTAAACCCAAGCAACTAATATAAAATTCTTCCCTCGTGCATCCATTTCAAGATCTATTTATCTAAGTCCTGACTTTTTGAGCAGAATGCAGAAAACAGTTCAAAGCAGAGAGAAAGAGAAAAACAAAACTTCTATATAGTTGTTGCCCTCAAATCCTGAAGTAGTGTTTTCAATAAAAAGTACTGTACAAGGATTTCCTAGGATAAGCCCCTATGTTTTTATTCTAAGTCCCCTTCCAACTTAGCACGAATGCTTTTAAACCAGACTGAATGAATAATTTCAAGCCCGTTTTATTTATTTATGAAATATATAGGTTTGTCAACCTATCACTATCTAGGTGATTTACCAAGGGGAAAAACAAGTCTTGCCATTTTATTTCTTTGGAAAGTATCTGTTGTAGCATTTTTACATGGAGCAGTCTCGTCCTTCATTCTCATGGCTTAAAGTACTATATTGGCTTTTGCTATTCATGAATGAAACAGGAAAAAGTAGATCATCAGTTTAATGTGAGGATTAGCCGATAAAATATGGTGCGCCAAGAAGTTGATGGGAAAAGCAATGAGTCAGCGCTCCAAGAATGAAAGGCAGGGCCTTTGCTCAGTGGCTGAACATCTTTTACACAAACAGGTTCCAGATTCAATTTGGAAGTCCATAAGATGCACAAGGGAGATAGGCTCTATGTTTGTATAAAAGTGAGAGCAAGATGAATGAGTGGATTTTGTGGGAAGGAGGATGAAGAGGAAGAGAATCTAAGGGAATAAGCCTGAATGAGAGAGAAAATTAAAGACATCCTAAACATATATAAAAAAGCATGCAACAAATACAAGTATACAAGCTCTGATATATGATGGGTACACATATCTTGCTATACTATCAATTATTCATTTTAAAAAATGCTTCTGACTTAATTTGTGGTTAGAAGGAACTTGCAAACATTTATAAACCATGCTAGAAAAAACAGAATTAGTTTTTTTCATACAACATGGAAGACAATATAATTGATAGTTTATAGCACATTTCTGTATGGTTTCCCCCTCCTATCTGATAGTCATAATTAAATTTACCTTGCATATGACATTAATTTCCTAATACTAACAACATAGGAGATTACAAATTTCAGAATCACCTCACAAATTACTTGGATATATAATATGGGTTAGGGTTAGGGTTAGGGTTAGAGTCCTGGAGCACAGTGTCCATTCACATGTCAAATATGTATCTGCTAGATTGGCTGTCTTGTTGTGTTCATCTGGTCTAAGCAAAACAATGGGAAAATAGAAAAGTGTAATTAGTGTATGGATACCTTTAGCTAAGGTGACCTCTCTTCATTGTCCTTATGGAGCTAAAATTGTTAGGAAGAAAATCAGCTGAGATTTGCTATAGAATAAAGTCGTGGATGCAACCTTTCTTAATATTAAGGGAGGGCTGCCTAAAACGAACTTAATCTTAGAATGCTTAAGCAAGCATTTAGAAGAAATACACAGTCATAAACACTTCAGGAAAATATGCACGCAAAGCCCTTGAGAATGTTTGGGAAGGATCCAAGGATTCTAGAAAGCTGTGGTATTCCTAAATGGTTACCCTTAGTGAGGCCTTGACTAACTCTGGGCAGGAATGGAACATGTAATCTGTGATATCAGATGTATTTATTATTTATTGATACTGTCTAGAATATCTGAGGTGATGAGCAAACAAAGAAAACAAAAACAAAACCATTTCTGTGAGGAGAAATAAAAGGAGATACTCAATATTGGATATTTAGATATTTTTTAAAAATGTTGGTGCCTTCAAGTCATTGTTGACCCCTGGAGACTGCTTATACAGGTCACTGCAGGGGTTTTGGGCAACATATTAGAAGTATTTGACATTGTCTCCTTCCCAGACTGAGAGAGAGCATGACTGCCCCAAGGTGGCAGCTGGCTTTGTGCTTAAGGCAGGATTGGAACTCGTGGTTTCCCATTTTCTAGTCTGGTGCCTTAACATTAAACTAATTCTCATTTACATATTAGGCATGTGATATTTTATAGTATACAGTGGACATGTTATCTTTACTTTTAAGTTTCTTCTCATATTATCTATGTGGGACAACCAGAGATCAGAAATCTGTATATTATAGAAAATTATGGATATTTATTATCTAGTGAATTTTCATAGTTGAGAATGAACTTCAGTCTAGACCTCCTCAATGTAATTCAATAATTTACCTTTACACCATACCAAATTGTAAACATACAATGCTCAGCCTGTTGTACCACAGGTTTAACATGTTCCTACCTTCAGAATGGGAAGAAATTAATTTCTGGCAATAATGATTAGAAGAGTATCCAGGAGATGGGAAAAAATCTTATTTGGGGGCTCATATGGCAAAGAAAACAACACAACCATATTTTATTTCTAAATTATTAATTTTATTCCTAACAACAGTCAGAGTAATCTTTTATAAAGGAATCCTCTAAAACAGTGTTCAGCATGCTGGCTAGGTAATTGTAGAAGATGAAGCCAACACATCTTAAAGTTGCTGAGATTGAGAAAGTTGCTCTAAAATATAATGGACAGTTCAGGAAACCTTATTCCTATCACATCACTTCTTTATTAGTACCAATGTCTTTATAAGGCACTGAACTAATTGTGCAGGATCTTCATTATTAAAATGACAGTGAGATCTTTATTCTGTGTTGATAATTACAGTAAATGGTTTCTCTGGGTGAGGTCTGACAGAAGACATCAAGCTTGTATCAAGGTCTGAGCTGTGACCTTACAAACAATAACAAAATGAATCAAATTAATTTTCTCTGCCCCCCCCCAAAAAATAGAGATGTTTTCCCTCTCAACACATCCAGTTCTCCACTTGCAAGATCCATATGACAGCATTTGCTTCTCTAGGGAGGTGTCTTCATTAATGCATCCAAGAAATGCTTGGTGATCCTAGCACATAAGTGCCAACTATGAAAAATCCATCAATTTCTGCACACAACTCAAAGGCTGATCTGCTTCCCAGTAGTAAAACTTTTTTTATGACAATGTTCTCTATCCATCATTCTATAGATTAGAAAGTTGCTCAAAACAGCCACTATCAAAACCTAGCATCATAAAGCGATGAAAGGAAAGAAACACAACAGCAGCAATTTAAAAATGAAATAAAGTGTTAGAATAACAATCTGGTAACAGTTGACATAAGCAGCTACAAGATTACCCATTACAGATCATTCCTCTCAGAAGTGAATTCTAACAACCAAGTGTTGCTAAAGGTCCTCTCTCTGGCCTTAGTAGATAGTTTTCAAAAAGGAACTCAATAGAAAAGTAGGTTCATAAAAGAGAAGATGGTTCTTCAAATAGCCTGGTCCTGAAATAAACAGACTCAATATATCTATGACTCTGTTACTAAAATTACTATCCTAGTTTTCAGTAGTTGTATGGGTACATTTCCAAGTGCTAAGGATGCTTAGTAGTTCCAGTGTCAGAGTTATGGATATGTAAACTAATAGGCTGCTGTGCTCTGCTCATTCTTCTAAGGTAGCAATTTAGAACTCATTGTAATTAAACAATTAAATCATGGCCACCCTTTATTATATCAGTTAATCTTGCTTGTAAAGTACTTTCCACTTTAGGATTACTGTACTGATTGTCTTGCAATGCAGCCACATTAGATAACAAGATTGAATTCCACAATATTTTTTTAGTTATCATATTTAATTTTGTGCCATGGCACCACCACCCCACCGCATCCTCACCAAATAACACTGGCTGATCAGAATTCTTCAAGCGACGGATCCTTGAGGAATTATGCTGGTCTGAAAGAATATTTTCCTGCGACAGTCAAAAATCTGTTCCCATGATTGGCACATCTTGTACCACTGCCAGCTTCCTTTCTGCTAACACCATCTGTGGTCGGATTCTGATCAATAGGCACCGCCGCACACTCTGAAAATATGCTGTGCTGTTACTTTTACAAAGATGATCCAATCCCCTTCCCCCAGAAAGTCTACTCAATTCAGAATATTTCAATAATGGATAGAGACACTAGCAGGCAAATTACAGAATGCAGGTTTTGTACCAATAAACTTTTGAACTTTCATTGAACTTGCATATTAAGAATAAGCAGGGTTTTTTTTCCAAGAGAAAAATTCACTAGACAACCAGCAATTTTTCCTTCACATGTTTAAGGGAGATGTTCGATTTGGCTAAGGAAATAATAGTAATTTATGTCTTTGATAATTGAGAAGAATTATAGTTCTAAACACCGAAAAGAGCAACTGTCACCTGGCCTCTGTGAGTCACAGTCCTTTTAAAGTAGTAAATTCTACCTTAACCATAGGGAACTGTCAGTGTCTAAGAAGAGAGAGGATGGGAGAGGAAAAGGTAGAATGAGCAATCTTGCTTTTAGTGTGGAAATACTTTCATCTTTTGGGCTTTTGCTTAAATTAATATTCTCTTCAAAATTATTGCTACATCCTCCTTTAGACAGATTGCTCCCTCCCATTCGCTCTCTGGCAGAGTTTTCATAATATGCGTAACTGTATCATAGGTGGAGATAGGCATTGTGCAAACACCAGGGATCAGTCAGCTCCAGGGCCTGAGGGGTGTAGTTTAATGCAAATCAACTTGGGGGTTGTTTGGAACTAAACTAGCCTATCTAAGTCTTAAGCATTGCTGGAATAGGGACAAGAATGTTGAAGGGGAATTACTCTTCTTTTCCTGTGACTAGCACAGAGATGAAAGCCTAGAGTAGATGTATAATATAGGGCTGCTCTAGAAATTTCCTCCTTACTGCTCATTTTAATTTTCACTTCTTCCCATGGGAAAAAAAGAAGATGGGATAGGTAAATGACACCAATCTTGATTTGTAATTTGTGTAGGTGTGCAAAACAGGTTGGGTTGTTTTTTGTTTGTATTTTTTTTGGCAGAAGCTGTCTTGCAGCCTTCTTCATAGCAAATGAGTATCTGAGAAAGATGGTCACTCTCCACACAAATGTATTTACTTCAGAACAGTGGAATATTGGATGAGCTATGTTGTGTAAACAAAATCTTCTGCAAACCTCGCAAAGTGTACAAAAAGAAAATGAGGGCATCTCTTATGCAAAATTATGCTCATACACTGGTGTAAACTCAGAAATCACAACTATAAATAGAAATACACTTTATCTTCTTGCCATATTGGGGAACACTGTAACTAAGTGATATTTGTGATTGCTCAGATTGCTATCTAGGTCAGGGGTAAGTAAATGCAGCCCTGGGCCACGTCAACCTCAATTGCACATAACTTTCAGCCTCATTTCAAAAGCTGGCCTCTGCAAGTGATCTGCTTGGAACTCTTATAAGAGAATCCTGCTCCTTTCCTTACAGACAGCTGCTCGAGAGCTAAAGAAAATGTCAGAAAACAAAGGAAACACTCATGGAACCAGGACAGAGCAAAGTGACAGGTCCAAATAGAAGTGACAAAACCAGGGTCTCTTTTTCTGGAGATCCATCTGAGATGAATAAACCCAAACCAATATTCTTCAGGAACAAGGCTCTGCAGTTTTTCTAGATAGTTGTTGCAAGGCTAATGATAAAGGTTCTCCACTGGTATCTACTCATCATTGAAGGAGATCCTCTTCTGGATCAACTGAGCAATTTCCTGGTTAATTGGTTCTTTATCAGGTTCAGCATCTTCTTGGCCATGCTGGAAACAGGAGGATGCCTGAACAAAGAACCAGTAAAGGTGGCAATTTAATTTACTGTGAATAACCATTGAAAAAATTGATCTATAGCTGATTTGTAATAGTTGCCTGGTTAATGAAATCAGCCTAGGTTCCCCAGTCTATAAGTGACGTTGGTACAGGTAATCCTCGACTTACGACCACAACCGAGCCTAAAATTTCTGTTGCTAAACAAGACAGTTAAGTGAGTTTTACCCCATTTTACAACCTTTCTTGCCACAGTTGTTAAGTGAATCACTGCAGTTGTTAAGTGAATCTGGCTTCCCATTGAATTTGCTTGTCAGAAAGTTGCAGAAGGGGATCACACGATCCCAGGACATTGAAACCCTCATACATATGAGTCCGTTGCCAAGCATCTGCATTTTGATCACGTGATCACCAATTTTGATCACTTGGTCGTAAGTGTGAAAAATGGTCATAAGTCATTTTTTCCAGCACCATTTTAACTTCAAACTTCAAACTAAATGAATGACTTTAAGTTGAGGACTACTGGTAAATATAGTGCTTAATTACATTCATATAATTGCACAAGAATTCATAATAGTTAGACAATGCCCTTGGTGTAATTCTTTAACATGTGACCCATAGCTTTGATAGCATCACAATATGAATTTAAGGAAAAAATGGATAATAACATGCATGCTGTTTTCTGTACAGGGCAGGCAATATGCATGGAGAATTTCACACCAGCTTTTTTTTTAAAAAAAAAATGGAAATAAAAGCTATTGCCATTTTTTCCCTCTCTTTCTTTCTCTAAATCTTTTACCATTGATCTCTTTCATGGAAAAATGTATCAGATAAATACAGTGGCCCAGATGGCTGCTCATTTACCAACATGGATGCCGATGAATGTCATCTTGTATCAATGGACAAACAGTTTGGTTTGCCTCAAAAGCATCTGCAGAGTGCCAACAACAGTTTGTCTGGCACTGTTAATGCTAGTGTTAATTCTTCATTGGGCCATAGAAAATTTAAACAGAGGGAAAGAGTGGGAGGGAGGGAGGGAGGGAGGATCAGAAGCAAGATGTAACATTGCTCTTTCATTGATGGACCTGCCATTTTATGTATCTTTCGATTTCACTTCTTTATAGTTGACACTGAAGTACATGTCCTACTGGTCTTTAAATCAGCAAACTTCCCTGAGGCAAGGCTATTATGCACCAATGTGATGCAATGCTATTGGCTCTGGTTAGCAACTAAGTAATACTAGTTCAAAAGGGCCTGCTGTGGTTCATATGACCTCTTTGCAACGTTTATATGACTTAGACAACACAGCGGACTTTCTGTATAGAGATCCCCATATTATGGAACATACGCTTATAGGTATTTTATCTGGTGTCCCACTCCATTTAATTCCTCTGTGCATTTGTGCATTGGGCATATCGGTTTTCATCTCTTATTTTCTAAGGTATGGATTGTTTCTGATGTTCTTTTTGCATACAGAGTTGCACAGCTGGGGTGGTTAATGAATACAAAGCTATTGCCAAATAAATTGTAATTGAATTAAGGAATTATTTATTCTGCTTTAAGAGATTTTGACCATACAAAGTTAGCAAAGACTTTATTCACATTTTCACAATAGTTTCTTTGTGCATGCTACATTCAGGATCTTTCTGGGACAGGGATCAAAAGAGATGATAAGTAAGAAGTATGGTCCTATATGTGTCCTTTTATTTTTTGTTACATCTGCAGTTTGCATTCTGATTTTCTTATAAAAACACTTTGCCTGTGTCATCCATAGTAGAAGTGGTGAAGAAGAGAAATATACCAGGCAGCTATTATTTCACCCAGGCATTTATGGCCTGCTGCCATCAGAGCAGAATTTAGGGGGAAAGAGGGCTCTCCAAATGCTTCAGAGCTGGTTTACAGCATCGTGAAGGAAATGAACTAATACACCATGCCAATGAAAGACCTCTTCCTTTGTAAACCTTTAGACCTTTCAAAATGGCAGTTTGACAGCATTCATTTTGTGCTCTCCTCTACCCTCCTAAATTTGGTAAAAGAAACATTTGGGCTATTTTTGCATGGGGGAAAAGGAACCTTGAGCAGGCAAAATAGGAACATGGTTCCTTGCACATGTTTAAAGCACTCTTTAACCCCTTCAAATTCCAAAATGGACTTGATCCTACTTACCATTGGAATGGCTCCTTTGACATGCCAGTTTACAGTCAAAAATTAATTAACTGAACAACTTTCCCCCAAGATATATGAATGTCAAGTTCCTTAAGTACCAGCAAGTATACTCAATAGCCATGATTATGGCTAGGGTAATCCAAAACATCTGGAAGACATCAAGCTACCTACTCATTTTAGCCTTTCCAAAAGAGAGCCGTTAGCACATTTCCCCTAAAAAAAGCTCATCTAAGGCAGGGGTCCCCAACCCCCGGTCTGTGGATTGATACCGGGCTGCAGCATGCCAGCAATCAGTCCACACAAACAAGCAAAGTCCCATCTGTGGGATGCAGGCAGCACACAAAACCCCGCCCCCTCTGGTCTGCAGAAAAACCTCTCTCCATGGAACTGGTCCCTGGTGCTCAAAAGGTTGGGGACCTCTGATCTAAGGCAGTCTCCAACAGTCTTCCTAGCTACCTATTAACATGCTAGTTAACATTTTGCTTACCCGGTCTTTTTGACCTTTCAATTGCTCCTGCTTCCATTCATGTCTAGGCTGACAAACACTGAGAACTCTCTGATCTTGTCCTACAGGTTTGGGTGTTGTCTCCCTACAAGTGCCAAGTAAGACAGTCCCTGGAGCTGATTTAACTAGTGAATAACAGTGGAGCAATGAACTGCCTTGTTTTACTTTGTTTCCTAGGTGGGTGGGGTGGCTACGTAAAACTCTAACAGAGGAAAGGACTTCCTGAATTACATCCAACACTCTGAGTGGTAAAGGAAGACCTAATATCTTTTTTTAACTTAGACATTTTAGGCTCCAATAAAGTGAAAAACTAATGTTGTAGATCCGCTCATACTTTCTCTCCACTTGAATAGTATTTAGAATTAAATTTCAGAATCCTCTGTAATGCAGTAGATTTTCCACTTCTCTAATCCATAGGATTCTGAACAGATTAAGCTTCCATCATGCCCAGCTAGGATGGTCAATAAGAAGGAACTGAGACAGCTCAAGTCCAAAACATCAGAGTCAACAAATTGCTGATCTACCTTGATATCCTTGATCTTTTATATATTCAAGGCTTGTTTATGATTGGTTCCCAAGCTTCTAAAAACAGTTTTAACGGATGCAAGGTAGCAGTGGAAAGGAAAAAGGGAGAATGTCCATTAGTGCAGATTTATGTAATATGTAATAACATTAACAAAGAAAATGTTTCTGCAATATGGTCTAATGCACAAGCAAACACACACACACACACACACAAAGACACACATAACCGCAATCTCTGGACAGTGGTAAATCCAGAAGTTCAGTCAAGAACTTTATGAAGAATTCTGCACAAGTTTGTTATAGTGAGAAAAGACCAGTTTTGACATTCAGCCTATCTAAGCTGTACAATGGTGTGTCCTGTTCTTGCTTTGAATTGGGTTATCATATCTATTCTATGCAATTAAGGCTTTTAGAATGATGGGATGGCTCTTTTATTTTTTTTTAAAAAACAGGTTATTTTTTTTTTGAAGTATTAAAGTTGTTTCAGGGAAGGGGGGAGGTTTATAGAGTATGTTAGGCCCATTTCAATTAAGTTCCTCTGGTATAGTCACCCTTCTCAATTCAAGGTGACAAAACTCTTTGGAAAAGAGGAAGAGAGAACTGAATGTAATTCATTTGCTTGCTTGCTTGCTTGCTTGCTTTTTTTTTTTGAATAACCAATCAAATGGTAGAATTTTTCTTCTTTAAAAATAGCCAAACACACAAAGCCTTGGCTACCTTGTGGAAGCACTTTTAACTAGCACATCGTGTCCTGTTTGAAGGCAAGATGTCCTTTCAGCTGCAGAAACTCATTTTAGGACAGACTGCTTCATCCCAGTTTTCCTGTCCTAGCTATCTTTCTCTTACGGTAATTATTCTCCTTCAGTCTTGTACATACGGTAGCGTCTGTGTTTTCTCCCCTCTTTTCCCTTGCAAGAAATGGTACTGACTTCTCTTTCTCTTTCTTCCAAATACATTTCTGTACACTATGCAGACAAGCTGCAACTGTGCCTAGAATCTTAATTTCAGGGAGAAGGAAGAGGGGGCAGGACAAGAGTGTTATTTTTTCATAATGGGGTAGGGAATCTTGGTGGCTCTAGGCTTGAGTCTAGGATTCTAGAGATGACAGGATCGCTGCTTTTACCTTGATGCCGTTGGAACCAATTGCCTTATTTAGGTCCCCTGTGCATCCTGAGAGGGAGAAAAAAACTTGCTGAAAATTGCTGTCCTTTGCATAGTCCCATAGCTGTAAGCCATAAAACAAAATGGAAGTTACTTATTTAAGATTATGCAACAGGTTTCCTTTATTGAAACCTATGGGACTTGAATACTGTTCAAAATTGGTTGGAACACAATTTTGACTTTATTTGTTACAACTCACAAGATATAAAAAACCTGTATGTAACATAAAATAGCACAGACACAGTTCCTGTAGGTAAAGCTGAGGGTGGGTAGGTTTAATTAATTAAATTCACACATATTTTCCAAATGATAAGTCAAAAATAAAAGTCATCCTTTAATGTCCATTGGAAAAAAAACATAACTGCATGGGGAAAAAAACATGTTTTCTTTACAAGAAACATTTCATGCCAAAGAGAACTGCCCCCTAGATAAAACTTTAAGGGTGTAGAATGAAACAACCATTAAGTTATTAACCCAGCCCTTTAGTCCAATGAATGGTGGAAACTTTCTCTCCGTTAAGTGATAATTTCTCCAGCCTTCCTGCCAGTCATGGCCCACTGCATAAATTGAGACAATGGCTGACTCACAACCTTAGGAGTGTTCAGGAGTCAAATTCTCCAGCAAGTTGACATTTGATGTGGGATTAACAAGTGGGATCTCAGCCCATTTCAGGATGGCTAAGCATAGCTGGAGAAACTGTTAACAGTGGTGGGAGGCAGAAATGCCAGAGGGCAAATGTTACTGTGCTTTGGTTTCCTCCCTAGAGTGATTAGATTAGGCAGGTGTCTCCTATAAACAGAGAAAGCAAAGGGCTCTCTCCAACCAAGAGAGCAAATGCCAACTCCATGTAGGCTTCTTAAAGTTATTCTGTTTAAAATTGGGAGCAAATATATATATATACTGTATTCTGCAACAAGGGTGATTCTTGATAGCAGCCACAATGGCTGAAAATTCAGGAAATTGGAGGCCAGTACATCAGAAGGACAGAATTAACACAAAGTGTTTTATACATATTATTGCACATAGTTTTGCAGAGTTGTTGCCTACAGTTGTCACAAACTGTGTATCTCTGTCAGGAGATGTTGACAGAGATTAGGAGTGCAAGCAGATTTTTAAAGACTGGGGGAGGAGAGTTGCTTGATTATTGGATGATCCGTTCAGTAGCTTAGTGTAAAACTCCTACTGTGGCTGTGTGTTATTGTTCACATGTATATATGTTGTTTCCCAATGATGTAAATTCAAGCTAAAATAAAAAAGTAGACAATCTCTTTCTTATTGCATGCCAGGAGGAAATAACCCCCCTGAAGCTCCTGTGATGGTAGAAGGATTACTAAGAAAAAATTCTCCATGAGCTGGAAGACAGTCTTGCTTGGAAAATGTCTAGAACAGAGATGGGGAGCTGGGGCCCTTTTATGACTTGTGGACTTTAATTCCCAGAATTTTGGGAGTTGAAGTTATTCCCTTTTTCTTGTGTACGCCATAGACAGAATAATCAGATAGGAGCAGTGATAAATAGAGTCCAAATTTGACTCAGATTGGGATAATTTCAGACACTATAGATCAGGGGTCCCTAACCTTTCTGAGTTGGCAACCCAGTGGGAAAGGGAGGGGCAGGCATCTTTATGCATGCATGCGCACACATGCAAATGTGGCTATGTGCGCATGCGAGAGGGTCATGGCTTGTGGCTCAGCTAGTGCCAGAGCAAGGGGGGTGAGCGTGCACACATGCGTGTACACACTGGCCAACCACTCATGCGGCCTGGTGGCTACGAGGCCACAGCCCTGTAGTGACCTTGGCCCATACATTGGGGGGACTGTTATAGATGATGTTGTCTTATTTTATATATTTATATGGTAGTCCCAACACTGGACAATATGGGACCCTCATTAGATTTTCATAAATCCCTTTACTTTCAAATTGTACCAGACTGGTTGAAACTAGAATTTTCTTGATTATTTTTTGAGTAGTATCGTTGAGTAGTATTCTTTGAATAGTATCGTTGGATAAGTAGAGAAATTTGGGTGTGCTAACCTTTGAGATTTGTAGAGCAGAGGTCCCCAACCCCTGGTCAATGGACTGGCACTGGTCTGCATCATGCCAGCAACTGGGTCATGCACACTAGCAAAGTCGAATCCATGGATGCAGGCAGCACACAAAACCACACACCCTTCGCTCCATGGAAAAAACTTTCTCCATCGAATTGGTTCCTGATTCCCACAAGGTCACCGCTGTTGTGAGTAAAGAAGGAAAGGGTGCTACCAATAGCAGATAGGTAGGTTAGATAAGATAAAGAAAAGCAAGAGCAATACGTTATTCACTCTTAGATATTAACATAAAAAATCCTAACATTAAAAAAAATGAGAACTAGATTTTTATAAGACATCTTTCTTCAGCCTTAAGATTATTCTAATTCTGTCAACACACAAATCTCATTAATTCTTGCAGCATCCCCATACAGTAAGTCAATAGCATTAATCTCCATTTTGCAGACAATGGCTTGCTTGCTGCAAAGGCAGATGCAAAACCACACCAGTTAACAAAAGTGGGAGAAGTCAAATGTGAAAGCTTTGCACTTAAGGTTTCGTATCACAGATAGTACAGCCTTTCACTTCCTGTGCCTGAGCTGATGACTTTTGTAACAGGAGGATGAAAGGAATTTTAAAGGGAGAACATATGGCTATCCAGCCTTATTGGTCATGTGATATTTAACCAAATTCCTCATCTTTCTCCATAGTTGCCAGATGTGCCTAGTATTAAAGGAATGGTGTTTCATCTAGAATATGTCAGTAACATAGAATAAAAAATTAAAGGGGCACTTTTTAATGCAGAATGGGTCAGCTTGAATACATGTTACAATGCAGCCTCCAGTTCATATAATCCTCCTTCTCACACTTTAGAGATAAAAAATATTTAAAGATAAAAAGTAAAAGTACATTTGTGTGGCTGATTTGGACACAGAAGTCCTGGTGAATAAAAAATGAATCCTAATTCATGCAAATTATGAAAATATACTCCATTTCTCTCCATTAAGTAGCATTTAATGCAGTGAATTCAGAACTTTTTTTAAAAAAAATCTTCATAGACAGCTTTGTTTCAGATCAGTCTTTCTCTTAGCCATAGCCAGCTACCACATGCTCCTCAATCTAACACCCATGAAAATCTAGTAGTATCAAGGGGATATCCCAAGGCAGAAGAACATAGAAAAGCTCAATACTTTAAAAATCTTGTTCAGATCTTGATAACTGTTGTAGTGCTTCAAATAGAATATTGATATAGAAGTGGTTGGTGCTACCTGGCCCTTGCTCCATCATTGCTTATGGAATATCTGTGCTCAACTATATCATCTATATCTTGAAATCTGATATGGTGTAGACTTGTATCATATAGTTCCAAAGAATAGAATAGAATAGAATAGAATAGAATAGAATAGAATAGAATAGAATAGAATAGAATAGGATAGGATAGGATAGGATAGGATAGGATAGGATAGGATAGGATAGGATAGGATAGGATAGGATAGGATAGGATAGGATAGGATAGGATACTTTTTGACCAAGTGTGATTGGACACACAAGGAATTTGTCTCTGATGTATAAGCTCTCACTGTACATACAAACAACAAAGTAATATAATAATAAGATACCAATAAGAGAAGGTAGTAGAAAAGATGAGAAGGATAGTAGTAATACAGCCATACTACATGGATAAATATCCTTAGACATAAGACAGTACTGCGGGAATTTGTTCCCTTCTGAATCAGTCAATTTAGCCATTCCTGCAAGCTCTGCAGGTGTGATGGCACAAGAGAAAAACCTGTCTCTGTATCTAATTGTTTGGCATGCAAAACTTGCATAAACTATTTTCCAATACAAAAGAAGCTTATAGTATATTTTGACAATACACTTCTGAGCAAATATGCAGCTAAGTCCCATGAAATGAAGAACATTTGACATTGATTTTAATAAGACTTAAGAACAATGAGGTTGCCAAAGATCCTAATTTTAATTTGCCATGATGATGGTGATGAATGTTTTTTTAGATGGGTCATTTGGTCTGCATCTCCTGTGTACCATAATGAGATTTGAGGATGATCCCTTTGAAATCCCTTTTATTTATTTAGATTTATTTATTTATTTAGATTTATATACCGCCCTTTCCCGAAGGACTCAGGGCAGTTTACAGGATATTTAAAAGAAAATCAATACAAAAGTTAAAACAAATTTTTAAAGATTAAATGAAACCCTGAGAAAAAATAAAAACCCAGTTAAAATTAAAAATTAAAAAATTCTCAGCCTGGGCCAGAGAGCTCGAAGAGCCAGGTCTTCAGGTCCCGGCGGAATGAACGGAGGTCGGGGGCAGTCCTAAGCTCCATGGGCAGCTGGTTCCAAAGGGCAGGCATGCCCACTGAAATCACTCCACTGCACATTCCATTGGATCACACTCTAGAGGTGCTTTCTGGTTATGCCCTTTGAACCAGGCAGTGGATCTTTGGTAATAAGAACAAAAGGAAATCCTGCATATTCATTATCTCCAATTGTATCCAGTCATGACCTTGATACATTAGCAAATCAATATGCTCATCTTCTGGGTAGCAGTAGTGGGTTGTTATTGATTAGTCAAAAGACCATCTGAGAATAAAAAACACACAATGCCACATCAACAACAGTAAGACAGAATAAGTACAAGTATTTCACTATGTTAAAGTTCAACATCTTTTGTAAATGATCTCTCCTAGAAAATTATCTCTCATTTGGGCAGACATAACTACAAACTTGACAGTGTGGCTAACAACATTTACATTTACCTCCTGAAGGAGATAAGGCAATATAAGATGAAGAACGGAGGGAACTGTTCTAATTAGTAATGGATCTAGTACTGGATCCTCACTGAAGCATATAAATGAATCAAATAAAGTATGTGTTATGTCTTCTATTGTTGTTAGTTGTGAAGTCATGTCTGACCCATCACGACCCCATGGACAACGTTCCTCCAGGCCTTCCTGTCCTCTACCATCTTCTGGAGTCCATTTAGGCTCATGCTTACTGCTTCAGTGACTCCATCCAGCCACCTCATTCTCTGTTGTCCCCTTCTTCTCTTGCCCTCAACCTTTCCCAGCATTGGGCTCTTCTCCAGTGGGTCCTTCCTTCTCACCTGCTGCCGGCATCAACTTCCCATCGTCCCATGCGCTCCCACAGGGAGGGCCTTCTTAGGGTACCGCCGGTCAAGGAATGCCGGCGGGTTATCCCCAGGGGAAGGGCGTTCTCTGTGGGCGCGCTGGCCCTTTGGAACCATCTTCCCACGGAGCTTAGGACTGCCCCCGACCTTCGCTCATTTTGCAGGGATTTGAAAACTTGGCTTTTTATGCTGTCTGGCCCAGACTGAGGGGTTTTAATTATTTATTAATGGGGTTTTAGTTTAAATTCAGGGACTTAATTTAATTTTAGTTTTAATCGATTTTAACTTTGTATGTATGTATTTTTTATTTTTCCCTGTAAACCACCCTGAGTCCTACGGGAATAGGGCGGTATACAAATTTAAATAATAAATAAATAAATAAATAAATAAATAAATAAATAAATAAATAAATAAGGTGGCCAAAGTATTTGAGTTTCAATTTCAGGATCTGGCCTTCTAAAGAGCAGTCAGGGTTGATCTCCTCTAGGACTTACCTGTTTGATCGCCTTGCAGTCCAAGGGACTCGCAGGAGTCTTCTCCAGCACCATAGTTCAAAGGCTTCAGTTCTTTGGCGCTCAGCCTTTTTTATGGTCCAACTTTCACTGCCATACATTGCAACTGGGAAGACCATAGCCTTGACTATACACACTTTTGTTGGCAGGGTGATGTCTCTGCTTTTTAGTGTGCTGTCTAGGTTTGCCATGGCTTTCCTCCCCAAGAGCAGGCGTCTTTTAATTTCTTGGCTGCAGTCCCCATCTGCGGTGATCTTGGAGCCCAGGAAAATAAAATCTGTCACTACCTCCATTTCTTCCCCATCTATTTGCCAGGAATTTCTTCCTCAGCTATTTGCAAAGCTTCCTCAGACAGCCATTTTGCTTTCTTGCATTTCTTTTTCTTTGGGATGGTTTTAGTTGCTACATCTTGTACAACGTTGCGAACCTCCGTCCATAGTTCTTCAGGCACTCTATCAGATCTAATTTCTTAAATCTATTTGTCACCTCTACTGTATATTCAACAGGGATATGTTCATACCTGAGTGGCCTAGTGCTTTTCCCTACTTTCTTCAGTTTAAGCTTAAATTTTGCAACGAGAAGCTCATGGTCTGAGCCACAGTCAGCTCCTGGTCTTGTTTTTACTGACTGTATAGAGCTTCTCCATCTTTGGCTGCAGAGCACATAGTCAATCTGATTTCTGTGTTGACTGTCTGGTGATGTCAATGTGTAGAGCCATCTCTTGGGTTGTTGGAAAAGAGTGTTTACTATGACCATTGTATTTTCTTGACAAAATTCTATCAGTCTGTGCCCTGCTTCATTTTGTACTCCAAAGGCCAAACTTGCCTGTTATTCTGGTTATCTTTTGGCTTCCTACTTTAGCATTCAGGACATCATTTTTTGGTGTTAGTTCTATAAGGTGCTGTAGAGCTTCATAGAACCGATCAATTTCATCCTCTTCAACATTGGTGGTTGGGGCATAGAGTTGGACTGCTGTGATATTGATTGGTTTGCCTTGGATTCGAACTGAGATAATTCTGTCATTTTGGGGATTGTATCCCAGTATTGCTTTTTCTACTCTTTTACTGACTATGAAGGCAACTCCATTTCTTCTGAGGGATTCTTGCCCGCAGTAGTATACCTGATGGTCATCTGAATTAAATTCACCCATTCCTGTCCATTTTAGTTCACTGATTCCTAAGATGTCGATGTTCAATCTTGTCATCTCTTGTTTGACCATGTCCAGCTTGCCTTGATTCATGGATCTTACATTCCAGGTTCTTATGGAGAAAAAATCTTTACAGCATCGGACTTTCCTTTCACCACCAGATACATCCACAGCTGAGTGTCCTTTTGGCTTTGGCCCAGTCGCTTCATTCTTTCTGGCGCTACTAGTACTAGCCCTCTGCTCTTCCCCAGTAGCATATTGGACGCCTTCCAACCTGAGGCGCTCATCTTCCAGTGTCATATCTTTTTTTTCCTTTTGGTACTGTCCATAGGGTTTTCATGGCAAAGATACTGGAGTGGGTTGCCATTTCCTTCTCCAGTGGATCACGTTTTGTCAGAACTTTCTGCTATGACCTGTCCGTCTTGGGTGGCCCTGCACAGCATAGCTCATAGCTTCATTGAATTATGCAAGCTCCTTCACCACGACAAGGCAGTAATCCATGAAGGGGATGTCTTCTATAGCTGGTGTATATATGAATACCCATCCCTAATGTATTATTTTCTAGAATCAACTGCATCTACCATGGAGTCCAGTAGTTCAAAGCTTACCCTGGTAAAGATCATTCCTGTCACTGTGTCAGGCCCATAATTAAGTATTTTTCTTTTTCAATGCTCTTTTGTCGTTGGCTGACCATTTTAGGAATTTAGGAATGATAATATATAGTTTGAATACTGATATCCAAGACTCTGTGCTTGAAGATTTCTCTGTCCTGTTGACCAATCCAAAATAAATACAAATGTGATAGACCATACAGTACCATAGTTTACCCTTACAGAAGACAGAAGCTCTACATCTAGATTTATTATGATCACTTTACTGGTGATATTCACAAAAATATTTAAATTTCATCTGAGTGCATGGTGTTATTTAATACTGAAATATGATACTAAATAATATTTACTAAATTATTTCAAGTTTATTTTAATGCATCATCATTTGTCCAGTGTTTTGAGGTTGGGAGGAAAGATTCACACTGGATCTCTCTCTTGATATGGAATTAGTTTGTCATTTACTTTGATGTTATCACATCAACATAGGTTGGTGATATTCCTGGGGACAAATATTAAACTAGAATATACTAAAAAGCATTACACTTGTTATTCTGCTTTGCACCATGACTTATTTACAACCCAATGAGGGGAAGGGATTTTGTACATAGCTTTGTCTTTATTACTCTCCTGCCATCACTTGTATGGGGTGGACTAGTCAATATTTATCACAAACATCATTTAGCCTTAATTCTTGTGCTCTTCAGATTCACAAATCTCCCATTATTTCATATTGAACTATCCCCCACCTTCATATTAGCTGGAACATTATTTCTCTTAAAGCTAACAGCCTACATAAACTATTCCTCTTTGATAAAGTTTAACTGGGAAGCAAAGACAATTAATATATATATTTTTAAACCAACATGCTAGGTCTACGCATTATTTATGCCTCTAATTATCTCTTTCTAGTGGGTATTTTAGTCCTGTCTAGTCTGAACATTAATTATTTTCATAACTATAGAAAAAGTTAAATAATAAGCACTCAGGGCTACAGTACCACTGTAAAGCTCCTGCTTAAATGAACACATAAATTTTATTAATGGATGCTTTATACAACCCCATACATTATAAATCAAACACGGAGCCAATTTCCATCTTTTAAGGGTGATGTGGAAAAGCTGTAAGATTATAGAGGGTAATTTTTATTAAGTTTAAAATTCTTCTTCTTTTTTCTCCCTAGTAACAATATTATTATGAGAATAATTTAATCTGGTTTGTCATGAAGCACCTCAGCTAGTTAAATAAGTTAATAAATGACTATGCATTAATCAAAGTGACAAAGCCTGGAAGATAATTCTGGTGATAGTACTAATTAGTATTTCATTAGAAACTTGGGGTCACACACACACACACACACACACACACACACACAAACACCCCATGGCAGAATTAAATTTGCTTTTAAATTTAAAGAATTCTGCTGTTGATTAAAATGGAATAAACAAATTATTATTTCTCTTTTTTTTTTTTAAAAAAAAGCTATTTTATCAAAGAACTTTTGACAAAGTTCTTTTCTTAACTTGCAGACAGGGCAATGTTTTCCTCCCAAGTAGCAGAGTGACATTGGCTTCCTACTAAATATTGTATCGACAATCCACACTGAAGTGAATGTGCCTGTGTCATTTTTTCTAATGAAGGTCCATTATATCTTTATACTCAGGAAGGTGTCCATTGTTAATGGGGCAATTTCTGATAGCCAAAGAGATAATACATCATTCTGTTATATGTTTCAGAATGTTCTTTCTAAGCTCTACAAGCTATTTTCAGGCCTTGTTACTGGTTGCATTTATACAAGGAAAGGTTAGCCACAGTAAAACTGCTTTTTCTATTCAACAGTCTATCTCTGTCACTGCTCATTTATGTGCGAACATGACAGATTGAAACCAGCATTATCCACTACTGACAAGTGTCAGGCCTATGGTTCAATCAGCTTCTTCCTTAAGTTAATGCCAAGAGCCTGGCGTTTGAAATAGTCAGACCAAAAGAGAAGAGAGACAATCAAGGTCAAATTGATCCAATTCGCTGCATATAAAAGGGATTCTCCCCAATAACAGAGAGGTTTTTATTGCTCTCCAAATACATTAGTTTTTAAACAGGGACATGGCCTTCCATAAAATCTGTGGGCAACACAAGGAGAACATTTTAAGGTCATTTCACAAGAAATGTTCTCCTTGGTTTTTTATTCCATTTGTGTTTCTTTGCTGGTTGCTCTCTGTAGTTTAAACTTCACATGTGGAAGAGAATGGTATCTGAAATATTCAGTTATGTTTGTAGATGGATAATTGTAGGAAAGTAGCAAAAAGTGCTATTTTCACAACAAAAATTTACGCAAAAATGAAAACTGTATTTCCTAGAATTGCAGTTTGAGAAAGGAAGTTCTAGTAAGATCCTGAAGGCTTATTTCTAATTCTAGAAATGACAGACTTTGTACTGACAGCCATTCTGTTTAGTATAGGAGACCATTGGAGACATGTATTTGTGTATTGGCAAACAGTAAGAATGAGAAAAAAACCTGTATTCATGTTCTAGAATTGGCCCATATATTGAAAAGCCACAATAAATTTAGAAGTCTAGGGGGAAAAAATAGTTTATAATCCTAATAAATCAATCTTTTACATGATTGCTCAGAAAAATGGTCTACCCTTATGCTGCTCCTTGAGTGCAGTGAGCCATTTATTCATTAACACATTCATTTGGCATACTGTTCTCAGTACATGTTTCTTCCAAGGCATTGAATTGCAGTTTTAAGTTTCCACGTATTTTCTTGAACGTTAGAATGCCATAACCTGAAGCAGCAGGACTGATATTAGACATTTGTTTTCCTGATGCAAAGAATGAAATGCAAGTTTTTCATGATTCTATGAATAGACCTCAGTAAAAATGGCAGCTGAATTATTACCTTCTACCCAACTGCTAACTCCTATGAATGTTTCTTGTGGTTCTACATGGCCCCAAAGTCAATCAGGAAATCAGTGAGGCAGCTTGCTATAAACTAAAAAAATTTGCTGTTCAAACAAACAGACAAACAAACAAACAAACATGAAAGTCAAGTTTCATTAGACAACTTGAAAAACATAGAGTAGGTGTCCATAAACACCATGTTGTTCAGCTCCAGTTCACTTACTAAGCCTTGTCTCCTAATTTATATTGGGCCTAAAAAGTTGCAATTATTTCTTCCTCAGAAGCCAAGATGTTTAAATGTTTCATCTAAGCAAGAAATCCACAAAATATTTGATTTTCTGTATTACCATCACATAATATTAGTGAGACCTCCTCCATATCTGGGATGTGTCTGATCACACATTATTATCAGGGGTGATTTTTGTAGATCACTAAGTGCAAAGGGACTCAAGCTCCTATGTTTAACTATTGTTAGAGGATGGAATTGCAGCAAAAATGACTTGTGATCAAAATCCTACATGTCCTGATTTTTTCTTTTGCATAGCACCGGGATGATCTGAGATATATTTTTAATAAGAGAAAGGTAAAAGGAAAAGAAAAAAACTATTATAAATTACAAGTCTGATGCATTAAACATTTATTCATGTTACACAAATATTCATCTCTTGTTAATTAGTAAACATTAATTATATTATTAACATTTGTTTAAAAACAGGAAAAATGGAAAATTAAGCATATAATCTAATATATTTTTCCCAAATAAGATTGCTGGTGGTAAACTGTTGTTCAAATATATAAAAGAGGCAAGCCTTTCAAACCATTGTATAACTGACATGAAAAGTGGTGTCCTTCACATGTTACACTGTCGCTCTGTGATCACAGAAAAGTGAAATATCCTTTTCCATTATCTTTCCACTGAAACATGTTGGGCATTTTGTGAGACAGAGGGTCCATGTAGAGTTGTGGTTAGTTGCTTTAATTTCTTCCTGCCCTTTTCTCTTCTGAAATATTAATCTGATCCTCTGGGCCTGAATATCAATTTGCCAATATATTTTGTTCCTGCTTTTTTATCATCATCTCTTTGACCTCACCCATCACATTTTCTGGTGTATGATTCTGCCACTCTACATTTTTAATTTATTTTTTATTGCTTTAAATTAATAACAAAAAAACAAAAAAACACAAAATATAACAGTGATGGAGTTGCATATATTGTCAAAAAGAAGAGGAAAAAAGGAGACATAAAAAGTGCTTCAACAAAAAAAGCGAAAGAAATACAACAAAAGAAAGACAGTATGATATGTCATTGTAACAGTAAGAAGTTATAATTCTGTATATACTTATACATGCAAATATTATTCATCTATGTATATATTTCCAATTTTTTAAATCTGCTTTTCGTATAAATGAATCTGTTGTGTACTGGGTTCGTTGCACAGGAATGGAGACGAGGCGAGTGAGTTCAGCAATGATCATGTTTATTTGCTTGCAGGATCTGAACTGGAGAACTGGGCTTCAGCTGCAGCAATTTATAGCCTGGCCCCTAGGCGGCAGCCAATAGGTTTAAAGCAACCTATTGCCGCCTAGGGGCAGCCAATAGCAGCACCGGAGACAGGGTGTCTGAGGAGCTGGGAGCCATTAGCTAGCTCCAGCTTACTACGTGGTGTTACAATCAAGCCCAATACATTACAGAATCCATATTTCATTATACTTGTCTATACAAAGTCTCTGTCTCTAGGTAATCCACTGATAAGTAGGTACTGTAATCAGGTCTTCAATCAATTGAATAAAATTGATTTATTCATTTGATTGAATAAATTATAATTTCTCTTCCCAAGGCTGCAATATCAGTCTTTCAGCCATAGTAAAGACATGGAAAATTCATTTATGTTGCCTACATTGTCCAATTCCATGTGCTCGGTACGTAATTCAAAATAATATTATACTCTGAAAATTTTAGCTTTTGTTGCACAATCATATTTATATAAGCCACTACCTTCTCCCAAAACTTGCTAAGTGTAGGACATTGTAAAAACATACACCAAGTAATTCCTTATCCACATTACATCTTCAACAAAATGATCTTTTTGACAGTCCTTTTCTGAACGAACATAATCAAATTCAATAAGTTCTAAATATTTATTGTTCTATTTATTGATCACGTGAAGTACTAATACCACTTAAACAATGCCTTGGTAAGGCCACACCTGGAATACTGCATCCAGTTTTGGTCACCACGATGGAAAAAAGATGTTGAGACTCTAGAAAGAGTACAGAGAAGAGCAACAAAGATGATTGGGGGACTGGAGGCTAAAACATATAAGGAACGGTTGCTGGAATTGGGTATGTCTAGTTTAACGAAGAGAAGGGTGAGGGGTGACATGATAGCAGTGTTCCAATATCTCAGGGGCTGCCACAAAGAAGAGGGAACCAAGCTATTCTCCAAAGCACCTGAAAGCAGGACAAGAAGCAACAGATGGAAACTAGTCAAGGAGAGAAGCAACCTAAAACTAAGGAGAAACTTCCTGACAGTTAGAACAATTAACCAGTGGAACAACCTGCCTCCAGAAGTGGTGAATGCTCGAACACTGGAAATTTTTAAGAAGAGACTGGACAGCCATTTGTCCGAAGTGGTACAGGGTTTCCTGCCCAAGCAGGAAGTTGGACTAGATGACCTCCAAGGTCCCTTCCAACTTCTTCTTCTTCTTCTTCTTCTTCTTCTTATTATTATTATTATTATTATTATTATTATTATTATTATTATTATTATTATTATTATTATTATCCACAGTTTGAAGCTTATTGACACTCTTGTGTCACTTCACAATAAGGATTATAATAAGATAAACTTCCAGGGATGTCCTCTGTTTTGCACAAGATCTTCTAAAGACTTACATATACAATAGAAATGGAACCATTGCATTATCCAGCTCATTGAAAGAGCTAGTTGAGAATGGTTTTGATGTATAAAATATGATTAAAATTCCAGCACTTGTGCTTGTAGGCACAAGCATAAAATATAGTCAAAAAAATAAAGGGAACACTTAAACAACACAATGTACTGTAATAATAGTAGGATGTCTTCTCTTGTGTTCCCTTTATTTTTTTGAGCAGTATATATAGCACTAATCTGCTAACAATGCTGAGAAGCTGGGCATCAAAAAGAGAATCCAACTCTCAAATGTATCATGTTTGTAAATGTCATAGTTTTGAGGAGCTGTTCCACTTACATGTCCCCATCTGGTTGAAATATTCAGCTGGGATTTGTCACTGTTTCCCATATGCCAGAAGTTGTTTCTAAACATAAAATGGCCCCAAAGCATCACATCAGCACTTTATAGCTCACATGACTTCAGAGTGGAAAGGGGGAGAGGAACCAGCAGTGATTTTATTAAATCAGATTTTGCTAAAATGTTTTCCTATAATTCTGACCTTGGACATAGAGTCCAATGAATATGCACAGAACATTTTCACTAGTGGATTCCACTGGTTTCTTTAAATAACAGAGACAGAGACTATCAGCTAATGAGGAAAGGCAAGAGATGTGACAAGCCTTGCCACTATGATCCCAGTATAAAGGTTCGTAGGATACTAGATATTTTCTAAAGATAGTAAGTGGGTTTTCTATTCCCTAAAATGAAGGCTTTGTCTAGTTAGTGTTTCTGGATCACCATTAACCAGGTTTGATCAAGTTAAATTTGTCAGAAAAGATTTGCATGCAGATGGTTGTGGTATATACTGATGGCTGGGATTGGAATATTAATTTAAGTCTCTTCCCAGGGAGTAGCTATTGTCAACTTTATTGATTTCTCCATGTTTGTTTTTATTTCTATTTGTCTCTTAAGGTTAATGGCTCACTATATAGGAATAAATGAAGAAATCCTGAAATAACTCTTAGGATTATATTTTAATTGCCTCAAATGAAAACTGTTGATTCTTGAGATCAATTTAAAATACCAAAGCATATTTTTAATGGGCTGCCTTCCATATGTGGGACCTGGAGCAATTGCCTCTGTGCTTTTCCCCACCTATGTAAATACTTTCAGACATTGTTCCAAATGTGCAATGATAAATCCAAACTCTTGAATCCTACTGTTCCAACTAACACAGTTAGGATTGTATTCTTTTGCTGAGATTGCAAAACAAACCTAAAATATCACAGTTTATCTGACCAATTTGAACTGAATCTATTGTGAACTGTTTTGAGAATCATTACAAGAGCTTGGGTCAACAACTCTTAAGTGTTTTGAAAAATACATTGATCAGCCTGCCAGGAACCAAATAACAAATAGACTGAACCTCAGTGCATTTGAGCTATCGTTTCTGATTTTAACCAAGGGAGGAGGAGGGGAGGGGGAGAGCGAGGAGGAGGAGATATTTTATATTTTTGCAATGTAATCAAAGTCCAAAATAATAGATGTGCACAATATAACTAGAATATGTATCTAGGTAGCACACAAACTTTCCTCTCTCACACAATTCTTCTTCTATAGAAAGTAAAAGCTGCTATTCTCAATATAGGTTGCATCATAACTGCAATCTTGGTGTTTTCAAACCTACAAAACAACACTCATGCAAATTGCAAATCACCAATTGTTCAAAAATGTTATTTTTAAAATAGAAAAAAGCCACAGACAGTAAATAGGGCCAAAAGCAAGTCTCTTCACTGCTGCTGATCTTCTGCTTGTCTACTCCTTTTCTTCATCCTACAGTAGATCCCAATGGAAGCTGTGACTATTACTTTCTTTTGCCATCCAATCATGCACACTATTTGTGTGTACACACACATTCTTAGAGAGCAAGGATTCAGCTCTAGTAGGATACAAGTAGGCCTGTAGTAATCAAAACCCTGAGAGTCTATGCTTTTTTTTCAAGCACAATCTATTAGAGTATCAGACTAATATCAGATTTGTTTTATATCATCTACTTAATAGTGATGCTGACCAGGCTAGATAACAGCTTTATGCTTAGCCTACCTTCCAGGTTTATTGTAAGGCTGAAACGGTGAAGACCATATACCTCTTTATCTCCTTGGAAGAAAAGTAAATAAATGGAAAAAAAACAAAGACAATTAATGTTCCCCGAAGAAAAACAATAAATAAATGAAATGAAATAAAGGCAATTAGAGCTCCCTCGGGGTCATGGTTTTCTTATTCAAGGCTTTAAATTGCCTTTAATTCTGTTTTCTCATGTGAAAGTCTGAGCATTCTCAGGTAAAAGAAGAAACAGGAAGAGAACATTTGTAAAACAGGTTTTACAATTTACTTGAAGCAGGTTTTAAAATTGCATGAGAACAACAAATGGAAAAAAAATATATGGAATCACTTCTCAGGCTGAATTTTTTTTAAGCTTTATACATATGAAAAGACCCCCATGAATCTGAGCAGTTTATACTTGTGTTACCAATTTGTATTTAGAATGGAATCTTCCTCGTGCTGAGAAAAATTGCAGCAAATATATCTGAATAAACCAGAATTTTTTTGACAGAGAAGGAAATTTATTATGCAATTACAAAAAAATAGCCAATGTCACATTGGATGCTGGCTATGGAAAGTCTTTAGTGAATGATAGGACTTCAGAGCTATTTTGGCAATAGCAACTTTGCACACTATCAGTAAAATATGAAATCCATCTGCTGCATTTTTAACATTAATTTTTGTACTATCTTCCTGCTCAACCATTAAATTCTATTAATGTGCCAAGATACAGTTATTTTTAATGTTTTTAATAGGAACTATATAGTAATCCCAAAACACTGCTTGGATTGTTTACAGATACAAACTAGGAACTTGTACATTACTGAACAATTAGCAATGTTAGAGCAAATAATGCATTTTTATTATTGCTGTTAAAAACAGAAGATATTGTGATGCAGATGTCCTGGTTATTATTTAACAGTAACACAGATAAATGTTTTATCATCTTTGTGGCATTGTTTCCTTTGCAAAATGACCCAGTCACATAAAGCTCTGCAGTGGGGAAAGTGTTTGAGCGCAGAAGCCCCCTTAATTCAATCCCCACTATTTTCATTTCAAAAGATCAAGTAACACCAGGCCACATTTTTTTATATATATATACTGGGGTTGAAAACTTCTGTGTTAAGAACTTCTTTCCTCATACAATAAAAGTCTTAAGACATGAACTAGCTAAAACGTCTGCTCAATACATGCATAAGGGTCTCATGAAGTTATGTGGTTGTTTGGGAGGGAAAGAATCACCAGGTGAGAAAGAAGACTCTCTTCCATTCAGGTCACAGATATTCTTGGAATTATTTTGGCCATCTAGTGGCCATTAGCAGATTCATCAATATATTTTGTAAAATAGATGCAATGAATGCAAAAAAATAAGCAGAGGAATCCATAGGGAGGATTGCAAGGGAGGGTGGAGGCTGGATGACGAAAGGGATACTGTGCACTGCAATCCAATTTCTGTCTTTTTGTTATGTGCTTTGTGATGTTGCACACTAAGAAAGGGGTGGAGTCCCTCTGCTTTAATCATTTTGATAAAAGCCTTTGATTCTATAGCAGCTTCTAGTAATAAGGGATCATTTTGTTCTGTCTTCAATCAACTTATATCTAGCATCCATGTTGAATAAGCAGTTTGACCAGTGTGATAAAACTCAATCCAAACTTTTCTAAAGATGTGGCTGTCTTTAGAGTTTAAGTGGTAACAATCCAATCATCCCTTATAATTGATATAGGCTGGTGTCACACTTTGTGTGGGGTAGTCATTTGTGGGAAGACATAATTGCAATATTTATTCCTGTTTAACAAATCCATACTTTAAAAACTGATAGCAATCCTGTGCTGGCAATGTTATCATTTGCCCAGGTTCGCCTGGTGCGCCAGTTGCGACCCTATCTAGACCGGGATGCCTTGCGTACAGTCACTCATGCGCTCGTGACTTCTCGTCTAGACTACTGTAATGCTCTCTACATGGGGCTGCCCTTGAAGTCCACTCAGAGGCTCCAACTGGTGCAGAATGCAGCCACGCGAGTTGTGCTGGGGGTTTCCCGATACTCCCATGTTACACCTTTGCTCCGCGAGCTGCATTGGCTGCCGGCTGCCCTCCGGGTGAGATTCAAGGTGTTAGTAATGACTTACAAAGCCCTACATGGCATGGGTCCGGATTACCTACGGCAACACCTGCGGCCGGTGTCAACTTCCCTCCGTCCAGTGCGCTCCCACAGAGAGGGCCTCCTCAGGGTGCCTCCAATCAAAGAATGTTGATTGGTGGCCCCCAGGGGGAGGGTGTTCTCTGTGGGCGCGCCAGACCTGTGGAACCGCTTGCCGGTTGAGCTCTGGACGGCCCCCGATCTTCACTCCTTCCGGCGCGATCTAAAAACGTATCTATTTGAGCAGTCTGACCTGGTCTGATGGGTTAGGGTTGGGGTTTTAATATGTCTTAATTATTGTTTTAACCTTGGGCATTTATTTAATCGCTTTTAACTTTTGTATTCTGTTTTTGTATTTATTGCCCTGTACACCGCCCTGAGTCCTTCGGGAGAAGGGCGGTATAAAAATATAATAAATAATAAATAAAATAAATAAATCATCTCTGGTTTCAGCCAAACTCCATTTTGCTGGACAATCATGGTCCTTTTTGAACTGATTATACCGTCTGGTTTAGATCACAAAGATTTTAGACAAAATTATCAAGGATAAATAACCATGGTGACGTAATGGAGTTTGAGCAATTGCCTTCAGGTCCTGTTTGTGAGCTTTTTGGAGGTTTCTGTGGGGCTTCTGCATAGATCCTATATTAGGTTGCTCTTTGGTTTGATCAGAAGAAGTCTTTATGACTAGCAGATCAATAAGATTGGATGTGATTCCTGTCCTAAGCAACTATATGGCACTGGCTTTGTCTAGATGGATCTTGATGTCCTTTTCAGTCCATCTTCCTCAACCAAGCAAAACCTTGGGAGAATATTTCCCCAGTTTATGAGGCGAGCAACTGTTTTATACAGTGCTTTTTTTGTAAAAGAAAAAGGTGCCGGAACTCACACGTCATAAAACCCGCCTTGCCTACCCTACAAGGTTCCATCCAAAAAAGGTGCCGGAACTCCGTTCTGAGCGTTCTATGAGAAAAAAAGCCCTGGTTTTATATTTGTAATTAAGTTTAACATTAAAATCAAATTCAGCTGTTTCATTCCCACCCACTTTTTGAAGTACCAGTGAATTCCATTGAAAGGCCTTAAACATAGAAGAATTGGTCACTTCTGTCCTAGTATCTAAATTTGTTTTATTATAATGATCTTCATTTATAATGTATTTAACAGCATGTATGACAAATGCCTACATAGGAATATTTCAGATGAATAAATGTATATCCCACCTACTTTGCTTCTATTCAGTTTTGGAAGGCAAGAATTTGTCAAAATCTACAAATTTTAATGATATAGCTTGTGAAGATTGTTTCTTAAAAGAAGATTTAAAAATATAGGACTTTTTATTAAATAGCATTCCTCCAGTCTATGTGTCTGAATCAGGACTGTCTGCAGGATATGATAAAAAAAGTCAGAATGATAGCTGCCATGGTACAATCAAAGTTCTTTGTGACACCATAAAAACAAACAGAGTTTCACTTAACACAATTGTGCTGCCCTCTCGACTCTTTTTTCTTTCATTTCCTAATCTGGGTTGATTGTTGTATTTCTGTTTTAGGCCTGCAGTGGGAGTTGTCCCCGTCATAATCACCCAACTCTGCTATTCTCATTGCACAGATTTACATAAGTCCAAAGGGGGAAGCCCTGTGTAAATATACTGTAGAGCAGCTTTGATCCTGACCCTGCTGGGACTTGGAAATGCCAAGCCTGCATTTTCTTATGATGCATCAAGACATTTAATGCATCATATGATGATGAGGATGTGGTAATCCTCAGAAGCAACTCATTCAACTTACCCTAAGTCAGATATCCTTGTTCTGCGATACCCTTTTTTTTCATCTGAAATTCTGCTGTACCACTAAAGCCAGTTTTAATCAAAGGCATTACTCAATTTTAGATTTGCTTTGATGGCATACTTTCCCTGGGGCATGCATAAACAACATACATATTTTGCTGGCATTAATGCTGAAGTATTGTTTAAATTAATTATTATGCTAGGAGGATCCTATGCTAAGTTAACAGAAGTAAAATTTTCATTCTACATAGCTACTCTGACTCTAGAAAAGCGTCAATGGAGAGTTGGACAGAAGAAATGTGATTGGAGAAGAAATTCTTCAAAACTGGGTTTGGGCTTGGATTCTGTAATCAGTGTAAAGATTACTTCTTTCTTTTCTTTTCTTCTAATCTACTCCACGAATGCTCAAGATGTAAGCCAATTCTTCCAGACAGTATTTGGAAAGTATGCATTAGAAGAAGCATCTGGGCAATTGCATGGAATACAATACAGGACAATATTTGTATCTTAGAGCTGAAATGAGATATCATCAGATGTTACCTAGTTTTGGTAATGAAACATTTGCAAGAAAACAACCAAACTGAGAGAACACCAAGGATTCCTCATAGAATCCATGAAAATATACAAATTACTATTGACAAAGATCCATAGTTATTTGGGTTTTCAAAAAGTTCTTAGCTTGTCTAAATGACTTCAGTGTTTGGATGTAATTACAAGTCAGTGTACATAGATTCTGACACTTTCTGACAAGGTAGAAAGGATGATTAGCCCCCAAATATGGAGTAAAGTGTGGTGGGGTTTGCTTTATTTCAAACTATTGTGCTCCTTTGGATCTGTTCTCTAAGACCTTGTAGTAGTCCTACTCTTTCAAAGACGTTTTAGTGTTCTCCTGAGACTTTTCTCTCCATGAAGGCCTGAAAACACATCCACAGGGCTGGCTCTTCATTTGATAGTGCTTGAATATTTTGCACACAAATAAATACAAAATATATACAACTCTGCTGTTGGAATTTTTGAAACTTATTAGGTTTTAAAGAAATGCAAGGAGTGTCCTCTTTGGCATCCAATGACCTGGAGAGTCATGTTGCAAGGGGGTGCCAGAAAAGGTCTTCTTTTCTGTACCATGCAGGATTTAGAATTCCAGAGTTTGAGGATGTTTGTCCATCTTTTGTTTACCATTACTTGCTTATCATTTAGTGTTTGAAATGGTGTGTCTACAGCCAATTTATTTTTTAATTTATTTGATTTTGTGATTTCACCCTCTTTTTTATGATTTCACCTTGAGATTGTAACCCTCCATGGGATCCTGTAGGAAATGGCTGGACTATCAGTGTTATAATGATAACTTTATTGTCACTTTGAATGTACACCAATCGGCATACATCAAAATGAAATTTCGTTGCATACAGCTCTCAAAGGGTCACCACCTCCGATATATACTCCTTGTTCGGGGCCCGCTCAAATTTCACATTGTCCATTTTAGTCTCTAGGGAGTGAACGATGGCACACAGGACAGATGGAAATGGGGCTCCATGTGGATTAGCCCTCAAGTTAGCTTGTAAACAAATAAACAAACCAGCAATTGTTCCATTCATACCAAATGTAGCTTGACTGTCTGTTTTACAACAGCACACAAATTATTTATGGAGTATCATGAGGACATTTGTAGATACGACATTTATCACTGAAGTTAGAGACCTTTGTGCTGAATGCAGTTCTTCCTAGTTTTTATATACTTACCAGGTATGATTATTGAAGTGTTTAAAGCCAAGAGAAAGAATGCAACCTCTGGCAATAATTGAAAAGTATACAGATTTTACAATCGGAAAGAAAAGAAGAAAGTCCAGTACAGTAATTGGATACTATTGGGAATATATGTAATGGTATGTGAGAATGACCTTGGGAGATGGGTGAAGAGATACTACCTAGGGAACGCTCAGATAAGAGGGAACATAGTACATAGCTGCATAATGGGAGGACAAGAGGCTCAGGAGGGATCCTCCCTAAGTTATTGGGCTGTAAAGGAGATGGCAGGAGAACTGTACTTTGAGATTTGGAAGATTGAGGCCAGCCTTCCCAGATAGGCCAGACAGGAAACACGACCAGATGAGCTAATTCTACTTTATTGTAAGGCTACTTTAACATAATCTTGCCTGACAATTCTCAGGCAGAATATCAATATCAGTCTTCCTGGCATCCCTCAGATGAGATCGCAGCTCCTAGCATTCCCACCCAACTCTCTTGCAGTCTTGAGAGACTTGCAGATTGCCAGATTGGGAAAGGCTTATGCATTCTTAAACAGAGAGCAAAGAAACAGCACAGAAACAGCTTGATTACAAAACATCTACTGACAAAGACCAGTGAGATACAATATAAAATACAACTTTGGATAAGAGCAATGGAATAGAAACTGGTTCTTGCCATTATGCAGAAAGCTCTGCCATAACCTGCACCATTTCATCATGGCACACACTAACCGAGAATGGCACTACTGCAGCCAGAGGGCAGTGGAAGGGTAAAACAGGTTTGCCATGTGAAATTTGACTGCCAAATCTTCAGGGAACAATTAAGAGCAAACAGCAGTCAAGATAAAGAGGATGGCAAAAAAAATCCTTCAGTATGAAAATGCATGACACAAGAGTTGTTCAATGTATCAAATAATACTTCTGAAATATGAAAGAATACATGTCAGCAAATATACTATGTTCTAATCAATTGTCAAGCTTCTGCTATTGATTAGCATGTTTCTATACCTATAGTTTGGTGTAATAAAATTAACCAGTGTAACTCAATAAACACAGTCTTTGCCAATGGTATTCACTTTTCCTATAAATATATAAATAAATATACAAGAGGAATTTACCACCAGGCACTTTCACCATGCTCAATGGAGCACCAAGGATTTGGAGTTTAGGACAAATACTCAGGACCCCATGGCCAATAAGAATGGCAGATGATCAGGGCAGTAGCAAACAGATCCACTGCCCTAGGCTGATATAATGATGCCATAGCATATGCATACCTTCTCCTTCTCCTTCTCGTTCTCCTCTTCTTCTTCCTCCTTCTTCCCACTCCCCTTCTCCCACAGTTAATAAAAGGAACATCTTGTGAAGCATGTACATAATTATTGATGCTTGTTTTATAATTTTAATTTAAGATTACAATAAATATTAATAATAAACATTGTACATAGTGTAAATATTGTCTTTATATAATAAATGTTTATCAGTATTATGAATTATAAATATAATAAATAAAATAATAGTATTATAATAAGAATGTTCTCTTTCTTAAAGAATAGTTTTATTTAAGAATAACATAAGGGTGAGGAGAGAAGTATGGTCCTGTGCCACTTTATTTTCATCTATTCATGAAAGGGAGATTGGGATGCAGTTAAGGTGACATAAATGCAGATGAGAGGGTCAAGTCTCCTCAGAATTTGTGGAGACAAATCAACTTCTTTGTTGGTGACTGACATTTTTCCCCTTTAAAAGTGTAGTGTGAGGATGCGCTTTCCTCCATTTTTAATGTTAATAGTGATCACATTTCATGGTCACTTCATTTGTTCATGATCAGAGGGAGGGAGGAAAGAAGAAAGAGAGAAAGAGAAAGAGAAAGAGAGAAAAAGAAAGAAAGAAAGAAAGAAAGAAAGAAAGAAAGAAAGAAAGAAAGAAAGAAAGAAAGAAAGAAAGAAAGAAAGAAAGAAAAAGGAAGGAAGGAAGGAAGGAAGGAAGGAAGGAAGGAAGGAAGGAAGGAAGGAAGGAAGGAAGGAAGGAAAGAAGGAAGGGAGGGAGGGAGGGAGGGTTACATTGCTGAAGTATATACTTAATAATAATAATAAAAAGAAAAGGATCAACAGCATATATCAGCTGATCTCCCATTCCTCACTGAATTAGTTCTGATAGTTGAGTACTGCCTCTAGTCTAGAAGAGTCAAGAAAAACATTTAGAGGGAATTACTTGGCATTGGTTTACGGTATATTATTTCCCTCATTGCCTCAGCTTTAGACTTATATATGCTAGAAGCTGCTCAGGTGATCAAAAGGTCTCAGTTGCACAATTGCCCCATCCTCCATGTGATTCCTACAGGTAAGCAAGAAAGGTCTTTTACAACTATTGACTTGGTACAATAAATATGCTCTTGCTGTTCACTTGCATTTTACTGTAGACAGTACTTATGTTACAGAGTCCTGCATTTACCTCAAATTGCAATTTTCTGTTGTTTGGAAGAACTCATGTCGTAGTTGTCATTATAATCCCCACCATCATGTTCTCTATGTTCCTCAAGTTTCTTTACCTTCACTATGTTCTCTCCAGAAAGGAATTTATCAGCAAAAGAAATCAAAGATCACTTCAGACACACCAAGAATAACCTTAGGTAAAAACAGCTTTATTGTGATCAATATAAAATGGTCCCAACTCTTTTTTTATACCAATTCAATACAAACATTAACTAATGCCTGGTATATTCAGGGATAAACAGTCGTTGTGAAGAGACTCTTTTAATTTCATCTGATGGTTGTCCATATTTTTTGCAGCCCTGTTCAGATATCCCTAATGCATATTCCAATTATTCAGCTTTTTAGTTCCAAAAGCAGAATCTAAGTTCAGTCCAGCTAGATTATCAATGCCTAAGGAAAACTGTAGCCTAAAGTTAAGAGCAAGTAGCAAGACTCTGGCTGTGTTAGCAAAACATCTTAATCCTTCTTTTACAAAATAAATCCAATTTCTTAGCTTTGCAGAACATACTATATCTACTGTAATCACAGTGCCTGGATTCATATACTGATCCACACACCAGCCAACAATGTTTACACTTGGTTCACCTATTCTCCTGCCCTGTTTGCATGACTCAGTTATAGCAAACTTGGGGGTTGGTATGCTTGCAACACCCTCTAACCCTTTTAATCAACCCCTAGTTTGGTGGCATAGGGTAGTTGAAACATACACATTTTAGAAGTTCAGTTCCTGAAGTTTCTTTGCTAATTTAAAAATCTCTTCTTTTATGAACCTATTTTCCATTACAGCAGAAACAGCTCAAGCCACAGACAAGCCAAACCAGGAGCAATGTGTATTGAAATTAATAAGTGCCAGGGAGCAAAATGCCAAGGCCCAGTTTAACAACTTCATGCCATGTGCTGTCAAAAGGGAAATGTGGTTTCCATTAGTCTCCTTGGGTTATTTGCTTTAAGACTACAAGCTTCATGAAGGTAATCATCATAGGTCTCCAGGGGAAACTGCAATTCACAAAGGCTCTTTTGCACCCAGCCTCTGCAATGCTTCAGCATATACTTTCACTCTTTAAAGCCTGATTCTTTACTGATGCAGGGACAGAAAGCAGGGAGATTGGATTAAATGGAGAAAAGTGTTGAAAAATGACTCTCCTAGGACCAAAGAGCTTTCAACACTGGAATGCCTTATCTGAGAAGTTAAAAAGAGAAAATTGGTTTGTTTCTCTTACTTAGAGCTTATCCACAGAACCAACAATTTGCTTGCTGAGAATCTGAGTTGAATAGAGTTATGCTTATCTGCTCAATCATGCCAAAATCTTTTTCATTTAATATTCCTAGACAGAAGCATCAATGCAGCTATTTAGACACCAGACAACATGCAGCAATATCTGCAGCTTCCTTGGAAAGCTATAAAAGATGTTAGGGAAGACCTTTCTGAAAACACTTTATAATCTCAGGGGCACAATCAGCAAAATAGCTGCAAATTAGTCTTGTTTCCATAAAGTTGTACAGTAGCTTTTCTGGGTATGTATTTTACAAGCAATTCATCATTCTAGGTATCCTAATCTGTGTCCAATGTTATGTTGGAATTCAGTACCTGTTTTTTTCCAACTAGCAGGGTCATGAGACTATCAGGTTAGGAAACAGTCATATCACTGTAACACTTTCACCGATTCAATTTCACTCTCAAACACTTACCGGGGGGAAAGAACTTCCTGGCAGATGCATTATCCCGCATGCCCCAATATAACAGCACAAGAGTTACTGACTTTAAACCACTTGTACCGGAACAACAACTGGCAGCACCAGTCACCACCAGGGCACAAGAAAAAATGAAGCCGAAGGTAGATAGCCAAAATGGAATAGAATTCAGGAAATCTTTGGAAAGTGATGAATGGTTCCAGAAAAATAAACATGTGTGCACAATTAAAGATGGACTGCCGTGGGTGGGGGAGAAGCTATATATACCTGCCACACAGAGAATCAATTTCATGCAACTGTGCCATGATACAAAATCAGCAGGACACTTTGGCTTTGTAAAAACCTTACACTTAACTAAAAGGCAATTTTGGTGGCCATCTATGAAAAAGGACATAGAAAGCTATGTGGGTAGCTGTCAAATTTGCGCAATGGCCAAGAGGTTACAAGGGAAATCGCCAGGACTGTTACAACCAGTGGCGAATCCCTCAGCCCCATGGAAAGAAATAGCCATGGATTTTATTGTGGAACTACCAGAAAGCAACGGAAACACTGTTATCTGGACTGTTACTGATCTGTTCTCTAAGCAAGTCCATTTCATACCTTGCCCAAAAATTCCTACTGCAAAAACATTAGCAAAACTTTTTGTACAACATATTTACAGATTGCATGGAGCACCACAACGCATCATATCTGACAGGGGGGTGCAATTTACCTCAGCATTCTGGAAGGAATTTTTATCTCTGTTAGGAACCACCCAAGGACTGACATCTAGTCATCACCCTCAGGGTAATGGTCAATCGGAAAGGGCTAACTCTGTACTTGAACAATATTTAAGATGTTATGTACATTTTCAGCAGAACAATTGGACAGACCTGCTGCCTTTCTCAGAAGTGGCATATAACAACGCAATTCACTCCAGCACAGGTTACACTCCTTTTCAAGTAGCCACAGGCCAGAGCTTCAACCCCATACCTGATCTAACTCCAAAAGAACCGGTAATTCCAGAACTAAAGGAATGGATTGCTCAGTTACAATACACCTGGCCTATTGTCAGAAAAGCATTAACAGAGGCTAGATTAGCACACAAGACACAGGCAGACAAGAAAAGATCTGATCCCACACCGTTCAAGGTGGGAGAGATGGTATATCTGTCTACAAAATACCTTAAGTCTCTCCAACCCTGTAAAAAACTAGGACCAAAATACATTGGACCTTTTCCAATTAAAAGAATCATAAACCCAGTAACAGTTGAATTAGAACTACCTAAAAATCTTAGACGAATACACCCAATCTTTCACTGCAGTCTAATAAAGAGAGAACAACAATCTCCCCTACGAACAAAAATTCCACCACCACCACCTCCCATCATGGTGGAAGGAGAACAACATTTCGAGGTGAAGGAAATTCTGGATTCCAGGAGACATCATGGAACAACTCAATATCTAGTGGCTTGGAAACACCTCCCCTCCTCAGAAAATGAATGGGTCAGCAAACACCACGTTAAAGCACCAAAGCTGCTTAAGAGATTTCATACAGAATATCCAAACAAACCGAGTTAACATTTACACATGTTATTTTTTCTTCTCTTTTCTTTTCTCCCCCTACAGATGGACACATCTTTCTTCTAAGGAGAGCGGACTGTCAGAATCCATTTATATCATATTCATAAATGGAATGTTTCAAACATATCCCATGGATTCTGCCATCTCCGGAAGAGAAGAGGATAGATGTGTATTGAACCGGCAATAGGCATTTCAAAGGAAAGGAGAAGCCTTTTGAACTGGGGAAACAAAAGGGGGGCTAGCATCTGGCTTTTGTCACGGTAGACAGCAATAAACAAAAGGGTCCTAACTTCCTTTTCCCCACGAGATGGATGATACGAGAGGAAGGATGGGGGGGACTGACCAAATGGGGATGAAGGGGGGTTAAACCGGGAACTCTTTATAAGGATTTACATCGTGGAACCATTAAGCCCTGTCTCATTTCCTACAACCAAGCATGTCATAGTGAAGATTTCTTTTGGACTAAAAACCTGACTCCAAGAGTTTTTGTCTTCCTAAGACGTGGTTTGGGGTGGGTCCTGACAAGAAAATTGGTTTGTTTCTCTTACTTAGAGCTTATCCACAGAACCAACAATTTGCTTGCTGAGAATCTGAGTTGAATAGAGTTATGCTTATCTGCTCAATCATGCCAAAATCTTTTTCATTTAATATTCCTAGACAGAAGCATCAATGCAGCTATTTAGACACCAGACAACATGCAGCAATATCTGCAGCTTCCTTGGAAAGCTATAAAAGATGTTAGGGAAGACCTTTCTGAAAACACTTTATAATCTCAGGGGCACAATCAGCAAAATAGCTGCAAATTAGTCTTGTTTCCATAAAGTTGTACAGTAGCTTTTCTGGGTATGTATTTTACAAGCAATTCATCATTCTAGGTATCCTAATCTGTGTCCAATGTTATGTTGGAATTCAGTACCTGTTTTTTTCCAACTAGCAGGGTCATGAGACTATCAGGTTAGGAAACAGTCATATCACTGTTACAGAATTTGTATGCTAGTGTGCAGAGTTAGATATACATCAAATGTCCTCCTGAATGTAAATTAATTCAAGTAATTGTTCAAGAAGGCATCAAAATGACAGGTGACATTGACAACTGAGATCTAGAGGAAGCATAATTTTGCCATTGATGTTCTGTTAAGAGACTGGGTTGGATTAGTCACTGGACTAGCTGGACATTTTATGTTATCCAGAATGGTTCTTTGTGTATTTTATGAATGTTGCTGACATGGATTGGAAATAGCAGTAACACCCAGATTTATATACGTCTTCACAGTGTTTTACAGCCCTCTCTAACCAGTTTACAGAGTCAGCATGAGGGAGAAATCATTGTGTAATGTCTCTACTACTTGATGAATTCTAATGGAAGATGTTGAGCACTTACTTTGTATTCAAAGAGGAGCGTGTTCAATTTCATCTGGCAACTCAAATTCCAAGAAGACAATGTAGGCAGTGCTGAACTAAATGGTCCAGAGCTCTGACAGGGTAACTCATTAAAGTGACATCAAGCTGTTGCTTGAACTGAAGAAGTAAATGTTTAGAAATTTACATTTCTAAATCTACAATGGGATGCAATTTATTTATTTCTACAACATGTATTTAAGTTTAATTATTTTATTTTTGTATTATTTTAAAATATCTTTTCTATTTGCAGAATAAATCATTTCTCACTATTTTATATGTGAATGTCTCTGTCTGTCTGTAAAATATTGTTTGCATCTAAAAACAGTATATTAGTTATTGTATGAAACCCTGTTTATATTATCATTATACACTTATCTTGCCCTTTTTCCAAATTAAACTCTGAACCTACTTTGAGGGGTTTGCCCATTTCCACACAGCAAAATCTTAAGTAAATAGGTGGGAAAGAAGTCAGCTCTCAAAAGAAACCAGCATGGCTGCATAAAGAACTCTCTGATAAATTGAAAGATAAAAAGGACAAGTATAAAAAGTGGAAAGAGGGACACATAACTAAGGCAGAATATCAGCAAATAGCCCGTGCCTGCAAAGATGAAGTGAGGAAAGCTAAGGCTCAAAATGAACTAAGCCTTGCAACCAAAGTCAAAAATAACAAAAAAAGCTTCTTTCAACATGTAAAAAACAAGAAAAAAGTTAAGGAAATTATTGGTCCATTAGTGGGGGAAAGTGGCAAGAAGGTGACAAGCAACAGGGAGAAAGCAGAACTATTTAACTCGTTTTTTGCATCTGTCTTTACACAAAGGGTAAAACAGCCCAACCTATCAAAAACAGTGCCATAAAAAACAGAAAGATAGGCAAGAAAATGGTAAGTGAGCACCTGTCCAGCCTAGACGAATTCAAATCACCAGGACCAGATGGATTACACCCCAACGTTCTCAAGGAACTGGCAGTTGTGATCTCAGAACTACTGAACTATATTTTTAAAGATCCTGGAGCACCGGGGAACTACCAGAGAACTGGAAAAGACCTGATATAGTTCCCATCTTCAGAAAAGGGAAAAAATAGATCCAGGAAACTACAAACCTATCAGCCTGACCTCAATAGGACAGGATTATGGGGAGGCTGAGCTCTACCACCTGTTTATTGGACCCGTGCCCCTCCTGGCTGGTTTATTCAGCTCGGGAGGAGACACGAGGCTGGTTCCAGGCAATGATATCTGCTTCTTTGAGTGAGGGTGTCTTCCCTGCCGCCTTGAAGGAGGCGGTGGTGAGACCCCTTCTCAAGAAGCCTGCCCTGGATCCAGCTATTCTGAATAACTATCATCCAGTCTCCAACCTTCACTTTTTGGCGAAGGTTGTTGAGAGTGTGGTAGCGCATCAGCTTCCTCTGTTCCTGGAGGAAACTGATTATCTTGACCCGTACCAATCTTGCTTCAGGCCCGGGTACAGCACGGAGACGGCATTGGTCGCACTGATGAATGATGTCTGGCGGGCTCGGGACAGGGGTTGTTCCTCTGTCCTAGTCCTATTAGATCTCTCAGTGGCTTTTGATACCATCGACCATGGTATCCTGCTGCAACGTCTCAGGGGGTTGGGAGGGGGGGCACTGTTTTACGGTGGTTTTCCTCCTACCTCCTGGGCCGTTCGCAGTCGGTGTTGATGGGAGGGCAGAGGTCCGCCCCGAGGCCTCTTGTTTGTGGAGTTTCTCAGGGGTCGGTCCTCTCTCCCCTCCTGTTCAACATCTATATGAAGCCGCTGGGTGAGATCATTTGTGGTTTCGGGGTGGGGTATCATCAGTACGCTGATGATACCTAACTTTTTCTTTCCACCCCAAACCAATTCAATGATGCCCTCGACGTGATGTCCCGTTGCCTGGAGGTGGTTCAGGTTTGGATGGGGAGAAACAGGCTCCGACTCAATCCTGCCAAGACTGAGTGGCTGTGCATACTGGCATCTCAAGTGAACCATTCTTCTCCATCTTTAATGATGAGGGGGTGAGGTGTTACCCCCCGTCGATGGGGCTCGTAACTTGGGTGTCCTCCTGGATTCACGGCTCAGTTTGGAAGATCATATAGAAGCCGTGATCAGGGGGGCTTTTGCCCAGGTTTGCCTGGTGTACCAGTTGCGGCCCTTTCTGGACCGAGATGCCCTACGCACAGTCACTCATGTGCTTGTGACCTCCCTGTTAGACTACTGCAATGCTCTCTACATGGGGCTGCCCCTGAGGACCACTCGGAGGCTTCAGCTGGTGCAGAATGCAGCTGCGTAAGTAGTAATGGGAGTTTCCCAATACTCTCATGTAACACCTCTTCTCCGTGAGCTGCATTGGCTTCCAGTTGCCCTCCGGGTGAGATTCAAGGTGCTGGTGATGACCTATAAAGCCCTAAATGGCATGGGTCCGGATTACCTTAGGGAGCACCTAAGCATCAGCTTCCCATTGTCCTGTGCACGCCCACAGGGAGGGCTTCCTCAGGGTTCTGCTGGTTAGAGATTCTCAGCGGGTGATTCCCAGGGGGAGGGTGTTCTCTGTGGGTGCGCCTGCCCTTTGGAACGAACTGCCAATGGAACTTCGGACTGCCCCCGACCTTCGCTCGTTTCGCCGGGACTTAAAAACCTGCTTGTTTGAATTGTCTGGCCTGGACTGAGGGATTTTAAATTATATTATTAAATTAAATTAAATTATTAAATTAAATTAAATTAAATTAAATTAAATTAAATTAAATTAAATTAAATTAAATTAAATTAATTAAATTAATTTTAAATTTCAATTTTAATGTTATCTTAATTTTGTGGGCTTGTATTAATTTAATCTTATTTTATTCTCTCTTTTTGTATTGTTTTTAACTTGCCCTGTGAACCGCCCTGAGTCCTTCGGGAATAGGGCGGTATATAAATTCAATAAATAAATAAATAAATACCTGAGAAGATTCTGGAAAAGATAATCAAACAACAAATGAGTGAACACCGAGAGGCAAACAAAGTCATTACTAAAAGCCAATATGGGTTTGTCAAAAACAGATCATGCCAGACAAATCTTATTGCATTCTTTGACCAGGTGACAAAATTAGCAGACCAGATGAATGCTGTGGATATAATTTACTTGGAATTCACCAACAAACTCAGAGTGCTTGTGTATGGTTAGGAGGGCACTTACTTTTCTAGGCTGCCCTATCTATGTTTCCTGGTAAAATGCATGTGAAAATCCCATTGGAGGAAAATTCCACTTAGGGTTAGGTTTAGGTCACCATGAACTCATAGAGCAAAATGGACATTGCTATCAAACCTGGAGTCCTTGGGTACGGTTAGGGGGACACTTACTTTTCTAGGCTGCCCTATCTATGTTTCCTGGTAAAATGCATGTGAAAATCCCATTGGAGGAAAATTCCACTTAGGGTTAGGTTTAGGTCACCATGAACTCATAGAGCAAAATGGACATTGCTATCAAACCCGGAGTCCTTGGGTACGGTTAGAGGGACACTTACTTTTCTACGCTGCCCTATCTATGTTTCCTGGTAAAATGCATGGGGAAATCCCATTGGAGGAAAATTCCACTTTGGGTTAGGGTTAGGTCACCATGAACTCATAGAGCAAAATGGACATTGCTATCAAACCCGGAGTCCTTGGGTACGGTTAGAGGGACACTTACTTTTCTACGCTGCCCTATCTATGTTTCCTGGTAAAATGCATGGGGAAATCCCATTGGAGGAAAATTCCACTTTGGGTTAGGGTTAGGTCACCATGAACTCATAGAGCAAAATGGACATCGCCAACAAACTCAGAGTGCTTGGGTATGGTTAGGAGGGCACTTACTTTTCTAGGCTGCTCTATCTATGTTTCCTGGTAAAATACATAGGAAAATCCCATTTGAGGAAAATTCCACTTACCTTCTAACCCTAAGTCCATGGTGGTGAACCTATGGGACATATGCCACAGGTGGCTCTCAGAGCCCTCTCTGTGTGCATGCGCACCATCGCCCCAGTCCTAGGCCTTCAGCTGGCTTTTATAAAACCTTTTCACTTTAGGCCTCCGTCGCCGTGTGCAAAAAAAAGAAATGTTCAATCAATCAATTTTGACTTCTCGCTGGGGAAAAAAAAGATCTGGCAATGTTGGAATTAATTGATTGAACTTTTTAGTCCCACCAGGTTTGCCTTTACCACCGCAACCACACCCACCGAATGGGCCACGCCCACCTGGCATCCCACGATACATAAGTGGGTTTTGTGTTGCAGTTTGGGCACTCGGACTCTAAAAGGTTTGCAATGATTGGTATAGGGTTTACTGCCTGAGCAGGGGCTTGGACTAGATGACCTCCAAGTTCCCTTCCATCATCATCATCATCATCATCATCATTATTATTATTATTATTATTATTATTATTATTATTATTAGTCTTTCTGGTTGGAAAATGCTCTCTATGGCATCATAAAAAGGAACAACTTTGAAGTGCAGTCTCTCTTTATTTAATTGGGTGTTTATTGCATGATACTAGTAGATTTTGCATTTCTTTATGCCGTGATGGCAGCTGTGATTTACAACGTACCAACTTTGATAGATTCACTTAAAGCTTTGGGCTACATGTCCAGGAAATGAATATTTTGATAGCAAATAACTTTTAGTTAACAAAAACTTTGAACTTATGTGCTCTTGACTGGCACAAGCAGTTCTAAGTTCAAAAACTCTTGAGATATGTCAATAGGTATTTGATCCAAGTAGCGATTGATAGCTTCTCCTTCTCCTCATTCTGTCATATTATTTTAGTATCCCAACTTTTTCTGGATCTTCAGATGGCACATGTAGTAATCTCTTACATTTGATTCCTTCTGTGACAGTGTTTTAAGGCAGATTGAATAGAGAAATATGTGACTGGCCCAAAGACACCAAGTGAGCTCCATGGTTCTTCTGGGATCAGTCCTACCAATTATTAACTCCAACTCTGCACTGATTCTCTAACATTTGACACTAAGAGGCACATCTTTTTTGGTACAACAGGGAAGAGCTACCTGAAATAAAAAGAAAAATACAATAATACAATAACATTTCTCTATTTTCTACAATAATAAAAATGCTAATGCTATGATTATGCAAATCACTAAAGAAATGAACAAAAAAAACCCATACAGAATCACGTTTTCCATTCTTAATTTTGCCACTGATAGAGAGCCAGTTCTGGTTGGGGTTTTGGCTTACTTCATAAGCCAACATGCACATATCCTTCCAGGAATACATAATCACATTTTTTGTAACAGTGATTCCAAGCACAATTTATCTGAATGTCTTCATAACTGAATGAGTTCCAAATTTGGGGAAAATAATTTAACAATATTATACCATCTTCAAGCCTTCAGTTCCTTCTATTACGTGGTTCACCACTGTAGTTCCTGAGCAAAATGGAACTACTAGTGGACTTAACCATTGCAAACAATTAATATTCTTTTAAACTTTTTTACCTTTTCATCCTGGCAAGGATGATAACCAACCTTTTTCAAATACCCATTGAGGAATCCAGCAAGCATCACAGGACCAAAAGATCTTAACCTAGTCTACTTCTTAAATCCTAAGAACCTTGCTTAATGTGCCTTAAAGCCTCAGTCCATTGATTTTATAATGTAGGTTTGAACAATAAAGTAGCTAAAAAATATGGCTAGCTACTTTGTGCCCCAGCCACTTTGGTAAATCTGGGGTTTGATACATTATCCTGAGAATGGGTTAAATCAGTAACCAGGGTTATATATATTGTATGAATGTAGCCAGTTGCTGTGCAAATGGAATCAGTTTTATTAATTCCTTAAGTGCAGTTAATAATAGAGTTAGCATGCACCATGAATACAGCCTATTGCATGCTTCTGTGCATAATGGCTAATTTAACCAAGTTGCTACAATTTGTTAAACAGAAGCAATGAATTTCTCTGTTCACCCATTTGTTCTCCCCTCCAACTTATTTTCCTTTTTAAAAGGTCGCTGGGTAGATGGATGAACTTCTAGAAATGTTCTTTAAATGTGATTAGGCTAAAAGTGTTTAATAACAGATGGTTTGAAAAAGAAATAAGCACCATTTCACATTTCTTGTTGGTGTACATCCTAGCAGTAATTGCAAGTACGTGCTGTACGCTGGCACTTTACTCAGCCAAAATTCCAGTGGATCTAATATGAAAAGAAAGCTAGCAAGTTTATACTTAACAAAAATACAAGAACCCTAGTTATAAGATTTTAGCATGCCTTATGGTGTGTTGAATGGAAGAAAAGGGTTTTATAATGCTTTTATGCTGCAAATTTTATACCCACAAGCTTCAGAGTAATATTAAATTCAGTGGGACTTCTGCCTGGATACATTTAGTAGTGCTACCATATTTGGAAAGTTAAACTCCAGATAGCCACTCAATATTTTTTCCTTTTGCTGTCATCACATTTTTTTTTGCAGTCCAGATCAGGTAGCACAAGCCTTTATGTGTATAATTATTTGTATAATTGTATAATTATTTGCCAGTGCTGAAAAATTTTGTGTTTATGGGTTTATTTTGGCTATGGACAAAAGTTAAAGACTTCCTCCCTTCTGAATTATTTATGTAAGTTGGTTAGGTAGGTAGGTTAATCATTTATTAAAATTCTGAATGGTTACTTTTCACTTTCCTTGGTTTGAATAATGAATAGCAACACCAAATCAAATTTAGTCTGCTTTCTTTCTAACCAGGAAATGGAAATCTATCTCACCAAGTTTCATATTACACAGGAATATACAATAGTTGCTGAGTATTTTCAGCAGGATTGTCTACATCAGTCTCAGATGTGCATTTAATAGTTAATATCAACAGGGAGAAAATAGTGAAAAACGGAAGTAATCAAATGCCCTATAGAAATAACATCAAGAATCTGGATGAATTTCACTACAAATACTTGGGCATCCCTCACATCCAGCACACTGAGGTCAAAAGAAAGTTAGCAGTGGAAACATCAAGAGAGTGAAGTTCCAAGTCCAAACTCAGTGGAGTAAATGCCAACAAGGCAATTAACACCCAGGCAATTCCAATCATTAGCTACACAGCCAGTATAATAGACTAAACTCAAGCTGAGATATAAGCCCTAGATAGCAAGACCAGGAAAATAATGACAATCATGCCCTTCATCCACACCCCAAGAAGAATAGGTTAGTGTGAAAGTTGCAAGTACACCAGAAAGCTGAAGAAGGAAAAAGGGCATTTGAAGAAGGAAAGTGAACTGGTCTACAAGAAAGACCAAATGAAGTACAGAAAAAAGACACGGTGAGGCAAAGTATTACACAGTCAGTACACAAAAAAAAAAACCTAGTAGGCAAAGCAGTTAACAAAAAGACCTGGCAATGGCTAAGAGCAGGAAACTTGAAGAAAGAGCCAGAGGGACTAATTTTGGCTCTACAAGACCAGGCCTTAAGGGCAAATATATACAAAGCCAGAATTGAGAAGAGAACTATAAACAGCAAATTCTGCCTCTGCAAAAAAGCTAAATAAATAATGGACCACCACGTTAGCTGCTGCAAGAAGATCACAGAGACTGGCCACAAACAATGGCCATGACATAGTAGCAATAGTGATGCATTGGACTACTTGCAAGAATTATCACTTGCCTGCAAGCAAGAACATAATTTGGGATTTTAGATTTCAAACAGACAAGCATCTGCCACATAACACTGGACTTAACAACTATTGTAAGAAAGATAAAAAAAAGTCTGAATAGAGGAGATTGCAATGCAAGTAGTCCTTGACTTAGAACAGTTTATTTAGGGACCATTCAAAGTTACAACTGCACTTTAAAAAATGATTTATGCATGGTCACATGATCAAAATTCAGATGCTTAGCAATTAACTCATATTTATGAAGGTTGCAGTGTTCCAGGTCATATGATCACCTTTTGTGACCTTCTGACAAGCAAAGTCAATGGGAAAGCTAGATTCACTTAACAGCTAAGTTACCAAGTTACTACCAGCATTGTGGCAAGAAATGTAAAATGGGGCAAAACTCACAACTGTCTCACTTAGCAAGCAAAATTTTGGGCGCAATTATGGTCATAAGTTGAGGACCACCAGTACCCGGAGATAGCAAAATAGAAGAGAAAGAACTGGAGAAAAACATAAAATATACTAGCATTACAATACTGTGGCAAAAGAAAGCAAAGGTAGTACCAAATGTAATAGGTGCCTTGGGTGAAATATCAAAATTCCACCAAGAGCCTTGGTGGAGCAGTGGGCTAACGCCTCCTTAAGTAACACCAGCTGCCTGCAATTAGTGCAGGTTCGAGTCCCACCAGGCTCAAGGTTGACTCAGCCTTCCATCCTTCCGAGGTAGGTAAAATGAGGACCCAGATTGTTGGGGGCAATAAGCTGACTTTGTAATAATGCCGCTTGGGGGGGGGGCGAAAGCCCTAATAAGCATAATATACATAGAATGAAGGCTATTGCTAAGCACATTGATTTGTGCTTTAGATTGTAAGCCACCCTGAGTCTTCGGAGAAAGGCAGGATATAAATGGGATTTAAAAAAAATGATTGGAGCAGTACTTGGACACCACCAGCATTGACGAAATCACCATCAGTCAATTGCAAAAGGCAGCTTTACTTGGAACAGCTTACAACTTGTGACGATACCTTTAAGGCCATCAAACAATGACATCTGCCTATCCCAGGGCCTTGGGAAGGACTCGATAGGTAGATAAAATTGCCAAATCCAATCTTATGATCTTGCTGACTATGTGATCAACCATAATAATAATACCTTAAGCATACAGAGCAGTGTTTTTCAAATTTGGCCACTTGGAGATGTGTAGACTTCAACCAGCAGAACTCAGAGGACTTCTGGGAGATGAAATCCACCTTCAAGTGGCCAAGCTTGAAAAAGACTGATGCAGAGGAATGATCAGCACCTTTATATTCTACCTTGCCTGCATCCTCAACTGTCTGGAGACTTTTTACTGTGTCAGTAGGCATATGGGTAGAGGTAATAGTATAATTGGAGTCAGGAAAAATATTTTAAATTATATACAGCTTGTGAAAATCAATCTAAAATAAACATAATTCTTGTTTACTGCTTCCTTCATTTTTTTTAAAAGAGATAGAAAAAAATGAAAAAGAAAAATTGGCTGAATATCTCATGGCTCATGTGGGATGTTTCTGCATGTATTTAGTGGTAAAGGGGTTGGTATGAATATCCTATTTTTCCACTGGACAATAATATTGCCTGCTGTCTGCTGCCTCAAAGTACTGTCCAAGGCACAAACTAGCCAGGCCTTCATAGCTGACTAATTACTATCGGTATTACATTGCTACTATTATGGACTACATCCATAACTACTATACCACAATAAAATTGTTGCATTTCAGAAATATGACAATAAAAAATCCTTCACAAAATGAAGCTAGCAAGCATTACAGTATTGGCTTCCTTAGAAAGATAAGAGTAACTACCATGGCCAGAAGCAGAAACAGGGTGAAGTTCATTGATTTCAGTCAATGGGATTTATCACGCTCTAATTTTATACGGGTTTGTGGAAATCCATTTCTGATGATGTGATAGGAAAAACAACACTTTTTGTATGAAACAAAGCAAAAAGTGTGGAGTGGAAAGGGTAGCAGAGCTAATCCTGTCATGATTGCCTACGGGTATTACATTTGGAAGTTAGTGGAAAATTTCAAATTGAGTTTGAAACTTTCCCATCCAGGAATTAAATATACACAGCCTAAAGGGAGTGTTGCTTGAAATTTCAAATCATACCAGACATAATGAAGGGCTATATTTGATCCATGGGAAAAGGTCAGAAATGCTGTAAATGTTTATTTCAACCAGGATCAAGAGAAAGCTTTCAATCCTTATTTTACAGTTCCATGTATATATCCTATTTCAGGCAGGGCACTGGGAACATTTTTAATTCAGTTCTGTTTCTGAAAGAGCAGTCATGATGTACACATAATTGGAAGAAAACCTACTGGAACCTGCCCTCTGAAAGGCTTAGATAAGAGTCTGCTTTGAAGGTAAAAGGATCTGATTAACTCTTTCAGGTCAGGGGCCATGAGATTATCATTGGCTTAGATGGCTTATAAAAGGATTATTGCATCCACTCAGGAATGAATAATATAATCTGGTGCACATTCACTTGGAGGTCAGCCCCCATAGATGTCAATGAAGCATCTTTCCAGGTAAGTGTATATTTGTTTGATCATCAGTATTCACCAACATGGTGCAATATTTCTTAATTATTGCATTTATATTTTACTTTTCCTTGGAAAATCTAGGAGCACTTACACAAGTATTTTCTCTAATTTTATATCCACATTGATAAATTGGATACTTAGACTCAGATATAATTGAAGTCATTCAGGAAGATTTTATGAGTGAGGACAGATTTGATCCTAGGAGACTTTAGTGTGAATTTAAGGCCTTAACTATTATTCTATATTAATGTTTCTCAACCTTAGAGAGATCAGTGGACCAGCTCCCAGACTTCTCCAGCCAGCATGGGGAAATATCTTAAAGTTGCTAAGGTTGAGAAACATTGTTCTATGCCATCAGTAGTAAAGATGAAGGAGTTTTTTAAACAATTAATTACAATATTTTGGGAATAACATTGAAGCAATGTTATTCCAGTAGTCCCTTGGTTCAAATATTGAATGTCAGTGATCCTGGGAGGTTTCTCAGCCTTATCTGTAAATACCAAGGATTATTGTTGCCATCTTTGATATAAAGATGGCTCTTTCTATATCATGGGTGTCAAACTCGATCGCGTCACATGATATATCTTGACGTATCGTGACTTTTTTTGCCTTTGTGGAACTGGGATGGGCATGGCCTGTGAGCCGCCAGTTTGACACCCCTGTTCTAGATTAAAACACAATCTAATCATTTGGATTTACCAGATGATTGGAATGGGGTTGGACTAGAAGAGCTCAAGGTCCTCTAGTCCAACCCCCTGCTCAAGCAGGAGAACCTATACTCAGGGCTTTTTTCCTCATAGAATGCTCAGAACGGAGTTCCGGCACCTTTTTTGGATGGAACCTTGTAGGGTAGGCAAGGCAGGTTGTGTGACATGTGTGAGTTCCGGCACCTTTTTCTTTTACAAAAAAAGCCCTGCCTATACTATTCCAGACAAGTGACTGTCCAGTTTCTTTTTTAAAAACTGCAGTGATGAAGCATCCACAATGTCTAAAGGCAAAAGCTGTTCTACTGGTTAATTGTTCTCACAGTTAGGAAGTTTCTCTTTAATTACAGGTTGCTTCTCTCCTTGATTAGTTTCCATCCGTTGTTTCTTGTCCTGCCCTCTGAAATGCTTTGGAAAATATGTTGACCCCCCTCCTCTTTGTGGCAATGTCTCAAATACCAGAATACTGCTATCATGAAACCCTTAGTCCTCTTTTCTCTAGATTAGCCAAACCTAAATCCTGCAAACGTTCTTCATATGTTTTAGTCTCTAGGCCTTTAATCGTCTTAGTTGCTCTTCTTTTCTTCTTTCTCTTCTCTACCAATTGAACACAAAGTGCATGAGGTAATCTTGAGCCGGTCAGTTTCTCTTACACACCAGGGCGGAGGTCGGGGGGGGGGGGAGAGAATAAAATATCTGAAAAAACAGAAGCCATGCTTGGAATAATTTTCAGCAAATCATTGCATTACCATAATGACTCTTTTCCCCATAAACAAAATGAAAATTTAAGAACAAATGAAATGGTTTAAATATTATTATTATTATTATTATTATTATTATTATTATTATTATTATTATTATTATTATTATTATTATTATTTTTAAAAAAAGCCCTCTTTTGAAATTAGGAGAAATTCACACTTTTGACTGTGGGCAGATTAAAAACATCTGACATTATGATGAACTGCTTTTTTCCATTTTTTTCAACTGTCCATAGTAAAGGAAAGATGAAAATTATATTCCTACAGTAAAGCTTGTGAAGGAATTCAGCTTCAGAAAAACTATCCTATTCCAGGATTTCTTGAAATAAAGCTATGAGGTGAATTTTAATTAATGTAGGATTAAAAGGTATGCCATAGATCAGTTCAAAACTAAATGCAATGATTTCAATGAAACTAGATACAAAGAATGGGGTAGTAGTTATGGGCATATACAAATGTTCCATGAAAAAAACTGTATTTCTGAATGGCCATTGTAATACAGAGAAGGCTTATCATCCCTGCCTTCAGACTCTTGCATTTAAAATGGTTGTGCTGCTCCTTTAGTTTGGTGTTTTAAGGGTCTATGAACTTTGGTATTTATAATCTAAAAATGGAGGCAGACTTGCTGTACTTGAGCATAGCTCTACTCTCTTGACATCTAACATCAAACAGTGCCATTTTTCAAAAGGAAAATTCAGGTCCAACATTTGCCTCTGTGTGTATTTTATCTTAATCCAACTGCTTGCAGAACAAAGAGTAAACCTTCCTTGGGGTATGTTGCTATTTGACTTTATATTTCTCTCAGTGCTTCCAATAAATCATGAAGTGCTTCGGAGATATCTGAGGGCATCCCTTTTCTTCAACTACAGTGACACATTATTAATAATAAATAGTGCCAGTCTCTCTCTCTCTCTCTCTCTCTCTCTCTCTCTCTCTCTCTCTCTCTCTCTGTGTGTGTGTGTGTGTGTGTGTGTGTGTGTGTGTGTGTCATTCTCCATAACTGATCAAATGGATAGTTAATAGAACATGCTCTGTCTTTGAAGACTTTCATTAGCATGGTGTCATGTTGTTTTTAGCATCTTCAAATATATATTTTCAGGAGAGATTACATTATTGGGAACTTTCCACTAACCAAAACAGGTGATATATGATTGAGAAAAGAAGAAATATGCAATGCTTAAGTTGGACAACAAGCAGGATACAAACCACAGTTCTAACCAAGAAAATAGAAGAGATGGACCATGTCTTTGTAATACTAGACTGGGAGAAGCAAGATGCCTTGGTAATGAATTAGCTAATTGTTGTGTTCATTGTCTGTGGCCCATAAATAATCATTCTGAAACTTCAGCAACAAAGTTTGCATGTTACACTAGGTGAAATCAAAACAAACAACACCCCCTTCAAAAAATACATATATGTTTTATGGCTTTGTTTTATTACGTTTTATGCTTGACTCAGGCTACCTTGTAGATCACTCAACCTCAGCCACTTGAAGATATGTGGACTTCAATTCCCAGAATACTCCAGTCAGCTGTACTCGATAGGGAATTCTGAAAGTTGAAGTCCACATTTCTTAAAGTGGCTGAGGTTGAGAAACACTGTTGTAGATTATTAAGAATTCCGACAAATCTGAAAAGCATCAGTTTAGGGAAAACTATTTCCAGCTTGTTTTCTTCTAATTCTTAGGACAAGCAACCAGAACTCAGTGTACAGAGCAAAGTAGCTTTCCTTATTATTGACTGTCTGCCTTTCCTTGGGAAATGGTAGATATAGACCTAGTGGTTTGATTTAAGACATTTCTTCCCCAAATGGGATCCAGGCTGGAGTGTCTTTTTACTCCCCCAGATGGTGCCTCCTCTATTTCAGCTGGTGGTTCCAACACACTTTTCTAGCTAGAAAGCCAAATAAAACATGATTTGAATAGATTACTAATGCCTGTCAATTAAAGATTGACCACTGTTCATATCTCAGTGATGCATCATCTACTTAGAGTCATTTGAGTAGGTAACATGCAAATGCTGTTGCTGCTGTTGTTGATGAAGATAAGCAAGCAGCAATTTCCAGGAATTTCCAGTTTAAAAAGGTCAGGTGGCAGGTGATGAGTGGAATCCCAATGCCCTAGATTGTTACTGTCAGCTGTGAGTTAGATACACAATCCTAGGCATCCAAAAGCCACAGTGATGACATGTGTATCAGGATGTTACTGTATAAGTGTCACAAACTATAATTTGTATCATTTGCATGATGGTCTCAACACAACAAGACGTCACTTGTCACCTCTGCTAATGCTCATGTAGACTAAACTGGGCTAGATATGTCAATAATTTAACACTTTCTATATGCCAATTAGCTTAGTACAAGAAGATGTTTGCATGAATTGGATTTTCTACATTATAAGATCCATGTCCAAACAACAATAAAGTAAGCTAAAGCAGATAAATCTCTCCTGGTTTTGAACTCATCTCATTTTTCTATGGTTGTCCTTGCCAACTTATATTCTAATGTTGGCCTTTGTGAAGATGGAGCAGGATGAGCCATGTTAAAAAGATGCCTTGCAGTAGCTCACACTCACAATAAATGACTAGGACAGTCATGTGGGAAAAGACAGATTCTGGGCAGCTGCATCTGGAAAAGGAAGGTAGATGTGTTATTTAGGCTATAATTCTCTGGTGACTTTTTATGTAACATTTGGATACTGCAAAAAAGAAGGGAAATGACGACTTGAGAATTTGCCAAGGAGCTGTTGCAAGATTTGTTGGTTTATATGTGTGTGTGTGTGTGTGTGTGTATGCACACCCTGTGTCAGCCTTCCAAAGATCTTTTCCGCAGAAGCACAATGGAAGTGACAGGCATTTTGAAATCCTAAAAGAAATATTTTGACAGAAGTTAAATACAGAAAACCTCAATAGCTTCATCCAAAGTCACAAGATTGCCAAAGTCTAGCTTAGATCAGCAGAACTTCAGTCTACAAAAATGCATACAACTCATTTGGCCAAGGACTACTTAAATTTAAACAAATTTGAGCTTCACGTTTTCAGATTGTACAGATTATTTTTTTCCTGTCTATATATTCTGTGATAACCCAGTACAGATTTTGGCTTTTACCTTGGCTTCTGTATTGGAAGGGATACAAACCAACCTCTAACCCCCCCCACACACACACACCCAAAGTAGTTAAGCTGACTTAAATGCCATAAGGAAAAACACCAGCTTCCAGAATCTTTTTTTTTTACAATAATGGATCTAGATCTCATAAATCCATGCTTTGTGCCTGGTTGCCTATGTGCCCTTGGTCGATATTGTGTGAACTGCCAAGCCTCTTCTCAGCAATTATTTTGCAAGACCACTCTTCTGTTCCCAACATTTCAAGTGTGCCAAGCAGCCCAAGATGTCTCCCCAGCTGGGGAATTCTAAGCCCTTCTTCCAAGAATTGCTCTCTTCAGCTGAGTTCTAAGAAAAATAGAAAGAGAAATGCTTTAGATTTTTCTGCTTAGAGTCCAGAACTTAGTAAGTCTTGTAATATGTTAGGAAGAGTCTGGTGAGATGTGGCAGAAGAGGGCTGCCTGAAGGTTCAGCATTGCTTGCTGCTCCTCAACTTCTTTTCTGTAGCCTCCAGTGCTATCTCCAAACACATCTTCAGAAAAATTGTATGGTTTTCCAACATTTTGAGACAGGAAGGATAAAAACAGAAGCCAAGGAGTTCCAATAAGATAAAGAAATTTCTAAACCTCTCACAAACCACAAAGAAAACTGGTCTGGGACCTGCCCAGATGTGCTTGCTCTGTCAGTGCTTCTTTCATTTTTATGTAGCTCCATAACAGCTAAATATCATGCCCTGGCTTCCCAAGAGTCTTCACTTTGGACTCTCCTTTACTGAAGATTTAAAAGTTTATTTTCTAACTCTATTTCATTTCTTTCTTGTCATTTCTGAACATTTCTCTGCTGGGGTCTTTGTAAAATATGCTCTGTCAGAAACTGGAACTCTTTCTCTCTCTGGTAAGAGTTTGCTTTTACTCATCAGCTGTCGTGCATAGAGGCTCACCTAGTTTTAAAGTGATCAAAGGAAGCTTTTTCCTAAGTATGAGTCATAAATCTAGATTCCAGCACATCTAACAGTTATTATCCATTGTACAAATGATGGTCATGCTGGAATATACCACAAAAGATGCATATTCGATCTAAAAAGATTGGAGATCTAGATACCTGCTTGTCACATAAATTCTAGAAGAACAAACCCAACTTTTCTTCCCATTTTTCTTTCTCAGTGTGAGAGTACACACTACTCACATTAAATTAAACTAAAAGTCAGAGAAATATTTCCCAAATCAAGGACCCCAATAGGTCCTTTTGAAATAATTACTACAAAGAGAGCTGGAATGCAAAAATCTGGATCACCAATAGATTGTAGCCAAGAGACACAGAATGCAGGCCAGATCTGGCTGACCTTGAGTAAGGTTCAGCCAAAAGAAGGAGATGGAAAAGGATTTATAAAATCCTTTGAACAAATCCCACTGCAAAAATTATAGTGTGGGAGAGGGGGAAAAACAAAGGGGCTTTATAACAAAGTAAAGGTTAAGCAGCATGACTGGAAAGATAAGAGGGAAGTGAAATGAAGTAAAGTGTTCTGGGAGAAAGTTGCAATTATAAAAAAAAAAGAACCAGGGGGAAATAGGTGAAGTTGCTAAAGGCAGGAAAAGAGTTGAAAGTGAATTAAAGTTGATTGAGTTAAAAGAGAGGAGACAAAGGTAGTGAGAGAAATGCTGATAGGATAGGATATTATTAAAATTTTCCACCTACCCCATCCTAAAGGCAGACAGGCACTATTTCTTAAAGTGACATACATTAGGTGTGAAGCAATGCCATTAGGATCCTTGAATAAAATCCATGGGAAGAAACAAGTTGATACTTGATAGCAACCACTATAGGGTGGATGCAGGAGAGCAATTTGCATCTCTTGGGGTTGGAATTATGAATAGTAGCGCTCAAGGATAGAAAGTCAAAGAATGCAGGAAGATGGAACAGTAAGAAACCCTAGGCACAAATGCCAAGAGATGACACTGCATATATTCACTCCGAAATTGAATGGGCCAAAGTGCAGCCTGAAATACTTTAGTCACTGGAAAAACTGCAGTAGTTTGTGGGATTATGAGGTACAGAATGTGTGCAATGTCCAGCTGAGTAATACAATACTTATGGGTACCTATTTATCCAGGGAGATGTTCTGTACTTAATAGTCTTCTTGCTCTACCTTACTTTACTTTTTTAAAATGTTCATTAAAATCAGTTAAATGAGAAGCCAACATACTGCATTGCAGAGCACCAGCCATCTGCCTCTGGTATCACTTTTATATGTCAAATGTCTTTGTAACCATTAATTAGAAATCTAACAATAATGGGTGTATACTCCTCAATCTTATGAAAATATGCTCAAAAAAGTTGTGGTGAAACAGAGCCTGCTGGAGGGTTGGGGGTGCTGGATGGCAGCAAGCCATTTCAGCAGTTTACCTTGGAATAAACAGTTGTTTTGTGGTTATTCAAGGCTCCATTCTGTACTTTCACTATATCTGGCCTTTGAGATCCCATCTTACATGCAGGACGGTTATTGAACTTCCTTGCTCTTCTAGTAGGTTTGGTGCTGGTTCTCTTCAGTCATCAGTTTTGATCCAATTGCAGCCCCAGGTCAAATTACTCTCACCACCTTGATGTAGGTCTACACTTATTGGATTTGCCTGAAGAGCTTGTGGGAGGAGGCACATGGGCAACTTTTACTGATGCAGCCAAGGTTGGGGGTTGTCATGTGTCTAGACCAGGGCTATCAAACTTGCAACATCACATGATGTGTCGCGACATATCATGACTTTTTTCCATTGCCAGCAATGGTGTGGGTGCGGTTTTGGCATGACGCATTTGGCCCATAGGCCAGCAGTTTGACACCCCTGGTCTAGACTATTGGGAAGTGTTTTCTTTTAAAAACCGCCACACCCAATCCTCCTACTGCTCTGTTACTATTACAGTTCATCAGCTAGCATCAAGAAACTAGTTGGTCAGATTGTCCGCCTGCTGACTCCCAAACATTTTTAATTATGCAAAAGAACTGGCCAAGCAAAATTTTAAGAACTTAAATGGAGGGCATGTCTGGGAAAAACTAGGTATGACATAACCATATTACTGCAACGATTATGGAGAGTGCTACAATAACAGAATAACAACAGTTGGAAGGGACCTTGAAGTCTTCTAATCCAACCCACTGCTCAAGGAGTAGACTTTATACCATTTCAGACAAATGGCTGTCCAATCTTTTCTAAAATATCTCCTGTAATGGAGCACCCACAACTTCTGAAGGCAAGTGATTAGTTGTTCTGTCAGGAAATTTCTCCTTATTTCAAGGTTAGTTCTTTCATTCATTAGTTTCCATCCAGGAATTTTGCAGAATAGGATGACCCCTGCCCCTCTTCTTTGTGGCAGCCCCTCAAATAGTGGAACATTGCTATCATGTCACCCCTAATCCTTCTTTTGATTAGAATAGACATACCCAGTTCCTGCAACCGTTCTTCATGTTTTTACCTCCAGTCCCCTAATCATCTTTGTTGTTTTCAGAAATCCAAATATGCCCAACAGCCCCACTAATTTGTTTTTACTTGATCTAAATTTCCCCAAACCAATGCCTTCCAAACATACAGCCAATGCAATTCACAGAATTCCCAACTAGTATGTAGATAATCTCATGATCTTGATCTACTGGACAATATGGGAGTTTGCAATATTCAAATTTTCCAGTATTGGGTTTCTTTAGCTGAGGTCAGGAAATGTTTACCTAAGCTTTGACTACCTAAGTATGCAAAAGCTGGTGGGCAAAAGTGATGGTGATCTATTCTGGGGAAGTGTGTAGCAGACATCTAGGGGAAAAACAATGATTGAATCTGGCCAGCACTCAAGTCCCATAGAAGCAAACATGAATCAAAAGGTTCATTCAAGAATCAAAACAAAGAAGAATTGAGTTACAGAGCAGGAAAGAATTCATGTCCCTGATTAATGGCACTGTTCTGTTCCTGGAGTTCTTTTACAAATCAGCTTTCAGCTAGATTAGTAAACATTTTGCACATGCATAAATGGTAGCTTTTTTCTGCATGGATGAATGTGGACTAGCTGCCATATTGGCATGTTTCCAAAAAAGGAAATCACAATTTATAGAAATACATTGCTGCCACTGTGTGTTATATTCCTTGTATACAATTGAATTCACATGATGTATCTTGCATGACTAAGGGACCACCTGCTTTTTATTAAAAGATCAGATGGGATTCAAGATCTTAAGCTGTAATTGCAGCTTGAAACAGCTTTTAAAAAAACACCTAGAAAACTATGGGGCCACCCATATTTTCTGTGATTATGGAAAATATTTTCTTTTAGAAAACAGAAAAGTTGTTTTGGAACTGTCATTATTGACATCAAGTAGTCCTTCACTGGAGACATTGTAGAACAGGGGTGTCGAACTGCCGGACCGTGGACCAGATGTGTCATGCCGAAACCACGCCCACCCCATTGCCGGCAATGGGAAAAAAGTCACGATACATCACGCCACATCACGTGACGTTGTGAGTTTGACATCCCTGTTGTAGAAGATCAAAATGGCAGCTCCCAATACTGAACTAAGCACTGCTGCTGGCCATTACTAAGGAAGACTAATGGGGATCACTCATATAAAGGGGGATGGGTAGGGGACACTGACCTTAAAATAAACATTTTGCCAAAAGTCTCTTGAAAAGTGAATGCACCTTGAGGAATGGGCTTTTAGCAATGTTCTTCCATCACTTAGTCAAACTGATCAATAAACTCTGCAGCAAGAACCTTATAGCTTTTGGTGGACAGAGACTGGTCCTTGAGGCTCAGCTGACTAAATGACCTTGGAGTAAAAAGCTTAGCCTCTCAAGGAGCTTGCAGAATCCACCTAGAACAAGCAACAACAGTCCGGTCCCAAAAGAGGACTTCAATTTAAGGATTATTTGTTGACTCCTACCATCCCATCAGTTCCATATACTCAGGGCAGAAAAGACTGCCTTACCCAGCGGCATCTTGGACATTGATTTATTTATTTATATTATTTCTCTTTCATATTGATATTCTCATATTGGTATTCTCAAGGTGGATAGCAAAATAAATTTTTTATAAAGCAATTACAACAAATCAGGCAAAATAGCCAGATCAGGAAATTGACCACAACTTTCCACTTGATTACTGTATGCAGCACTGTTTATATTATTTAAATTTTAATTGAGTTTTAACAATTTATAATATTGAACTGTTCCTCCCCACCTAACAATTTATAAAGGGGAACAAATGAAAGCCTTTTGATGTGTGTAGTGCTAAAATGAAAAGAAACCCTTAAAAAACAAGTCTAGATTGGCTTTCCCTCATCTGGCAGCCACTGGATATGGTAGATTACAACTTTGATCATCCTTATTTATAACAGCCACCAGGTTGGAGGGTCAGGATCAGGATACAATGTTATAGATAGTTTTGATTTATTGTTTTATTTATTTATTATTATTGATGAAACTCTTACTTGTTTTCTCAAATTCTCTTTGTTCTTCTAAATCCTGTTATGATAAATGTGTCAACTCTATGAAGAGCTTTTTCTGCTGTGGAACCTACCCTCTGGAACATCACCCCCTCAAGATGAAGCATGCCCCTATACTAATGACCTTTAAAAAAGCTTCAAATTGTGTGTGTTTTTCCCCCAATGGGCCTGGGAATCCCACATGCTAGTTGCACCTTGTGCAATTTTCTGATGCACTCTCGCCCTCCCTGATTGCTTTTATCTTTGTTTGTTGTTAAGTGGTTTTAATTGCTGGTTTTATATATGCCACTCAGAATCACTTTATGTGAGATCGGAAGCCATATAGAATTGAGAAATAAATGAATAAATAATAAGCAATAACAATACGATCTTCCATATGCATGGGGATGTAGCAACATTAAATTTCTTTGAGGATTTAATGTATCAAAAAAGTTAGTTTCTACTCTACAACACCATATGCAAGGTAACTTCTATCAACTTCATCAGGGAGACCACTGGATGAAAGAATAATTAAAATATTCTATGGAGCCATTGAAGGGGATGATATTTCAGTAGATTGTCAACCAAGGCTTGCTCTACCATTACCGGTAGTCCTTGACATATGACAAAAACTGAATCCAAAATTACAGGTATAAGCCATTAAATGGGTCACTGTGTGACCATGCCCCATTTTATAACCTGTTTTACAGCAGCCGTTAAGCAAACACCATTGTCATTAAGCAAATCTATTATCTGCAATGGGTGTTTTTTTTGCCAGAAACCAAAAGTAAATGCCGATTTACAACAAAAAACATTGTTACAATCATGTGGCCACAGGATACAACAAAACACCATAAATGCAAACCAGTTGCTGAGTATCCAAAATGCAATCAAATGGCTCCCAGTGGCTTCTCACTCTGGGGAGGTCCATCATCAGTTTGAATGGGTGCTAAGTTACCGTTTATAAGTTGAGGAGTACCTGTCCAGTCACAAACACATAGAGGTAGAGAGGCTAACATACTGATGATTGAGGTAGATTCCCATTTGTTTCTCCCAAGTTACCATGTGTTCTTCATTTTGGAGGGCAAAACTATATATGGCACTTAGCCTATCTAGTACCTTTTAACTCAGAGGTGGGGAACTGTGGTCCCTTTATGACATGTATTTCAACTCCTAGAATTCCGGAGCCAGCATGGGAGTTGAAGTCCGCAAGTCATAAAAAGGCTATATTTCCCCACCCCTGCTTTAACTTCTGTGGTGCTACCAAGGGGAGTAGAAAACAATGTTCAGTTTGCTAACATTGCCTTTACATGATTTCGTCCTTTAAAAATAATATATTAAACTATGGAAGAACAAAGTAATTTTTAAAAGGCATGTCCTGGCAAGGATAGCATTAGACAAAATCACTTCTCCATTCTGAATTGGGAATGCTCACCATTCTACTGGCAATTTATTTTTCACATGAAGATGCAAAACAATGTTTGTCTGGCTGAAGCCTAACACTAAGTGAAATCATTATAACACATTAGTAGTGAGGTTCTGTGCATTAATCACATGCTGTATAAGTTGGCTGAAATGCTGTGCTCCCTTGGTAAATATTGCCAGGCAGCAGGCAAAAACTATTCAAAAGGAAGTATTGCTGATAGATACGTCAAAGCAGGAAGAGCAATAAATGGAGGAAAGATGAATTACCATAGTCGATGATCCATTTTTTGGCCAGATGTTTATAAGGGAGGGGGCAAATGACAACATGTACATTGTAGTGCTGTTTGTGTGAGTCACATAGTCATATCATTTGCACAATGATGTCATTGTGGTTTCTATTAGATGCTGCTGCCATTGACTGGTATACTGAGAATCATACCCCAGAAAGTTGGTAAGTCTGAACCAATTTAATTTTAATTTCACTGGCATGAAAACTACAACAAATAATTAAGCCAAGGAAAAGTAGCATTGCCCATAGATATTTTATATTTTAGTTATAAGTGAAAATGATAGGGGGAAAAAACCCCTCCAAACTTTTATTTTTTCTAAACAAATATCCTGTTATATACCATGACATTCTGAACTGGGGCTGTGCACACTTTGAGAAAGTTTCAGAAGAATTACTTCAGATTTCATGTGAACACAGCACCTCTCTGCTTTTTGTTGGAACAACTTGATTTTCTGTCAAGACTTCTGGGCAAGTCTTTTTTTAAAAAAAAATGAGGTGCTGCTGCTTTAAGAATTAAATTAATTTAAATGAACTGCATTCATTGATTCCTAAAAACGTTCTTTTACATAGACTGTAATTTAGCATAAGTTGAATTATTTTATGTCCACAGAAACCCATACAGAAGCCCTTTTAAAAATGACTTGTTCCTTGTAGGGAGAGAACAGCCGCAGAGCCATCTGTATGGCTGTTGTGAGGGATAGTCTCTAGATGAATGAAACTAAGTTGGAGGACCTCTTTGCCATAACATCTGCCCTTTGGAGTAATATCTCCCCAGAGGTTCATAAGTTCCCACCATGATCTTGTTGGAAAAAGACTTACAACCTGGCTCTGTCTATAGACCTAGATTGTGGGGTTTTCCCCCATATGTTTGATTTTATTTTTATTTTGTCTTTTAATTTTTTTACTACTTGTATGCTACCCAGAGTCATGATGAAATCAGACAGCCTACAAATTTAATAAATAATAAATAAACAAATAGTAAAAAAATGTTACTTTTCTTCCATCATAATACCACATGCCTATATTTCATGGTCCAGTGTTATATTTTGAGCTGCACAGGTCCAGTTAACTCACCAATTTCTTCTTAAACACAATGCATGAATGTTCAGTAAAAACCTAATGCATAAATATTCAGTAAAATAATAACTGTATTGAATTAGTCACAAATCTGAATCTGTAAAAATGTGGTAAATAGATTCCCTTGGTTTCCCCCCCCCCATAAATTCTATATGCAATATTAAATGCAGTTTTAGTTTCTTTCAAAAGGGGCAATGGGGCAAAAGATGATTATTTGCTTGTTACACTTCTATCCCACCTTCTCTACAAAAGCTTAAAATTGCACAAATAGTTTTCTCTTCTCCAATTTTATTCCCACAACTATTCTGTGAGCCTGCATAGCTTGAGAGAGAGGGATTTGTCAAAAGTCATCTAAGGAAGTTTTTCTCTTGGTGAGGATCCATGCTAATCAGACAACATAACACCATCCTTTTGATGTTAGCAATATTTGTCCCTTTTGCCCTTTTTCACATGTGGGGAAGGTGTTTACTTTCTTTATTCTTACTCATTTAACATGGCACTTTGAGACAAGTTGATGATACAAACCAAGGAATTTAGGCTGCTGCTTGCTTAGATGAGAAAAGTTTACTAACAACTTTTCAGAGAAAAAGCTTCTGTAACATACATACTCATTTATGACATACATACATACATACATACATACATGCATACATACATACAGTGCTTTTTTGTAAAAAAACAACAAAAAAAAACAGTGCCGGAACTCACACATGTCATACAACCTGCCTTGCCTACCCTACAAGTTTCCATCAAAAAAGGTGCTGGAACTCCATTCTGGGCATTCTATGACAAAAAAGCCCTACATACATACATACATACATACATACATACATACATACATACAAACATACATACATATGCCAAATCTTCTTCCACCTTCAGAAAAATATAATTCTAATGCTTGAGAAAAGGCAAGGATGCACAATAATGCATGATGGGCTTAATCATTGTGAAGGAAAACACTATATAAACAGCTTTACTGTATTGAGTGGGATTAACAGAGGGATAGAATCAATTTCATGTGAAGTGTTAATACCACTTTATAATGCCTTGGTAAGGCCACACTTGGAATACTGCATTCAGTTTTGGTCATCACAATGTAAAAAAGATGTTGAGACTCTAGAAAGAGTGCAGAGAAGAGCAACAAAATGATTAGGGGACTGGATAAAACATACAAGGAATGGTTGCTTGAATTGGGTATCGCTGGTTTAATGAAAAGAAGGACTAAGGGTGACATGATAGCAGTGTTCCAATATCTCAGGGGTTGCCACAAAGAAGAAGGAGTCAAGCTATTCTCCAAAGCACCTGAAGGCAGGACAAGAAACAATGGATGGAAACTAATCAAAGAGAGAAGCAACCTAGAACAAAGGAGAAATTTCCTGAGAGTTAAAACAACCTGCCTCCAGAAGTTGTGAATGCTCCAACACTGGAAGTTTCTAAGAAGAGGCTGGACAGCCATTTGTCTGAAATGGTATAGAGTTTTCTGCCTGAGCAGGGGGTTAGACTAGAAAACCTCTAAGGTCCATTCCAACTCTATTATTGTTAATGTTATTACAATATAAATTTGAGCTTCATGCAGCAGTCAGAGAACTATAATTTAAAAAAGAGAGACAATATTATTTGTGAACCAAACTTAGCAAAAATGATGCAAGATAGACTGAAAACAGATGAATGCAAAACTGGCTGGCTCTGCTGCAGCCTCCTATCCACTTCTGCTGGGACAATCCATTTATTTCTCCCTGTCAAACGAGGACAAAGTGGCAGGAGTCCCAAGTATCAGAACTAGTGCAATAGGCTAAAACCAAATGTCTTCTGCCAGTATTGGGTCACTTGGTATCTGTGGTTCAGACCAAACCAGATCAGGTGACTCCCATGATCATGTCTATTGATCATCGTCTTCATCATATTAGGTATGCTGCAAAAGTAAACTCCAGCTTGTCCATGTGTGTCTGGCTAATTAGAAAATACTTTACAATTCTGAAGACCACTTTCATATTCACTCCATGCAGCTTAGGTAGAAGATAACACTGTGAAAGTGCTTATGGAAGCTAAGAATGGTTTGCAATGAATAATTTAGTCAAAAAATTGAGTCCTTTTTAATGAATTAGCCATTTGATTTCCAACTATATTACCATTTCTCAATATCTTTACCTGGGGGCATCATTATGCCAATGACTGCTTAGAGACAAGATCCACCCAAGATAGAATTCCTGCTTGAAAGATTGCATTCTCCCCTCAGAGCAACAGCCTATGGGAATGGAGCTGGAAGACCAAGGAAATAATTTTCCTAAGGCCAGAGAAATGAAAAATGACATGCTGATTATATTCAGAACAGTATTTCCTGACATATTGATTTATTTGTGATGTCTTGACCTCTTTGAGTGCTGAATAATTTTTGCATCAGTGACTGCCAAATATTAGTGTTTCATGCTTCAATTCAAATGGGGCATTGGCCAGTTAACCCGCATAGTGGTTTATCTCTGAGTAATATTGCATAACAATGACCTGCATAATAATTAAAATAGGCCTTAACCTCATATTTAATAGTTTACATGAAAAACACTGAACAAATAAAATGAACAAATAACCAATTAGTTATTCTGTCCTGCCAGCACCATATTATTAGATACTATGACCCCCCCTCCCCCCACCCATGAATTGTCTTCTGTAGGGGAGGAAGAACAGGCTGAGATTGATCCCAAAATGTCAGAATACAACACTAAGCTTATGACAGAAGCAATTTCCACCCCCTTTAATTCCATGGTTTTGTTCTTCAGCTCTAGTTGAACTTACATCTTACTAGGGTATCAGCAATATTGAATTGCTAACCAAAGAAAAGTAAAACAGAACACCAGGTTTCAATATCTATGGAGATTCTCAGTCATCCAGGTCATAGTTATCCCAAAGGTGCTTTTCACGAGACAACTGGACTTCCTTGTTTTTCTTTGAAGACATTTCGTTTCTTATCCAAGAAGCATCTTCAGCTCTGACTGGATGGTGGGGAATGGAAGGATTTATATTCCTTGCAGAAAGATGGTCATTTGCATTCCTTTAGAACATTGTTGAGGCCACCTGGAGGTTTATCTGTGTCTACAAGGTCAACTGAGTAGTGCAAATGGGTGTGGAGCCTTCTTGGAACTGCTGAAATGACTGTGTTATAGACTGGAGATAGATGATGTCTTATCTCTCCCTCTGTTGAGAGAGGGCTGTTCAGTTTTGAGATAGATGGTCTCTTTGACCCCTCTTTCAAACTAGTTATCCTTGTCCAAAATGTGGACTTTGCTGTCTTCGAAAGAGTGGCCTTTGTCTTTTAAATGCAGATGGACTGCTGAATCTGGTCCTGATGGTTTTATTCTCCTATGTTATGTTATGCATTTATGAAGTGGTTGTTTTGTTTCCCCAATGTACAGATCTGCACATGACTCACTGCACTGTATTGCATATACCACATTGTTCAGTTTATGTCTGAGTGTTTTATCCTTGGGGTGGACAAGCTTCTGCCTTAGTGTATTCATGAGCTTGAAGTGTGCAGGTTGGCTGAAGATTCTCCTGAGCTGTTCTGATATTCCTGCTACATATGGAATGATAATTTTGCTTCATTTATTGTTTTCTTCTTTGTCTGTTATGGAGCTGGGTCTTTTTTGGGATCTGATAAAGACCCACTTGGGATAGCCACATGTTCTGAGGGTTCCTTTAATGTGTTTTAGTTCTTTTTCTTTCCTGTCTTTGCTAGTAGGCAGACCTTCAGCTCGGTGGTGTAGGGTTCTGATAACTCCTATTTTGCTCCAGTGGGTGATGAGAATCAAAATGTAAGTTTCAGTGTTAAGGCTTCTGTCTTCCTTAATGTGTATTGCACAATCCAGGAAGGCCAGACTATTTTCCTTAACATCTTCCTGTGTGAATTTGATGTGTCTGTCTACAGAGTTGATGTGTTTGGTGAACACTTCCAATTCCTGTATTTTGATCTTGACCAAAGTATCGTCCACATATATATATATACCAGTGAATGAGTAGAATTCCTGTGAAGGAGTTTAGAGCTTTGGTTTCTACCTCTCCCATGTAGAGATTGGCCACAATGGGTGAAACAGGTGAACCCATGGTACAGCCGTGTTTCTGTCTGTAGAAACCTTCATTGTATTTAAAATAGGTAGTGGTCAGGCAGAGGTCCAGCATGGCACATATGTGTTCTGGGCTGAGGTTGGTTCTGTCACCTAAGGTGCTGTCTTGAAGTAGTCATTTCTTTACTACTGTGTCAGCTTCAGTTGTTGGAATGCAGGTGAAGATGGAAGTCACATCATAGGAAACCATAATCTCATCCAGGTCTAGGTTTCAAGAAAGAAAGCATTGAATGTAACACTGTATTTGGGATTTCAGAGTTTCTTTTAATTTGTGCTGAATCCTGATCCATAATATGTAATACCACTGGATGCAGGTAGAAGCTAAATAAAAAAAACAAATAAATGCCAAAACAATATCAGTAACAACCTTGGACCCTGTTACTGATCCTGGACAGCCTGCACTTCTGTATTGTTATTGTGCCTTATTGTTCTGTTCCAGCCTACGACCGGCCCTGTTTGAATGTCAGGGACAACCCCTTTTATAGTTAACAGGCTGGAAAAACCGAACCAAATTTATTTACAAAGAAATCAAAAATTCAAACAAGAGTTAAACCAAAAGTTCAAACAAGAGTTAAATAGGAATAATAGACCAGGACTCTAGCAGAAGATCTTCAAACAGTTGCCTTCAGCAACCTCCCACACCTTCCCCTTTTATCAGCAGTCCTAAGGTGTGGCTTCTCATTGCCTTCTCCTCGTCTCATCCAATTGCCTCATGGCCTTTCTCTGTTCTACTCTGTTGGATTGCCTCCTGCTCCTAGCATCCCTGAATAGATCCAGCTGTGAATCATCTATGTCCAATACCTCGTGCTCACATGGCTGAGTCTGATGAGGAACATGATGGGAGGGGCCAGGCTGAGAGTCCTGCAGTGCATCAGAGCCTCCCTCTGACACCAAAGGCTCTCCAAACCCATCCTCCTCCTCCTCTTCAGACTCATCAGACTCAGCTGCTGGTATCGCAGGCTGACACTGAATCACAACACATATATTCTATTTTATCTGCATAGTATAAATAATATAAACTTTAGAGTGTTTCTTGTTCACATCTGAAATTCACTCTCAAAAAACTACCTCAGACTAAACTGACTTTATTTCTTTATTTGCCCTTATTATGACTGGTTGTTCATTATAAACATATATTTTGGGTAATACTATAAAACCATGCAAAAAAGACAAAAAAGTAAGATCAGTGAGCCAACATCAAAATAAAAGTTACAATTAAAAGCATACCACCAAAATTTAAAAGAAAGATTAGATCCAAGGAAATTTTAAAATGATTGTGTATAGTACCTAAATGTATTTATATTTCACAAGTGGGATGCCCCAACCCCAAAGCCTGTTCTTCCAGTTATTACCCTTCTCATTTAAGATAAGATGCCTTGAAGGTTATCTGAGTACAGGATAGTTACATATTCAACACTACATGGATTTCCTGTGTTTGAAGACATTTTCAAGACTGCTTTGAAGCCAAAGTAGGGAAAATAGCTCGTATTAAAGTTATCCATCATCACGTTGTACCTTGATGACAGAATGAGCAGTGCACAGCCCACCTGGTCATACTCTTCCTTATTACAGTGTATTGCACTTCTACTTAAATTATTAGTAGTTTCTTCTAATTATGCATCTCCACACATTCATTAGGTATGCTAATTGAATGCAAAAGGCTGTCACTTTTGCCCTTAATTTTTTTAGTCATGTGTCAAATGGCCCTTCTATGTAGAGTGCAGATGGGCTCATGTGGATGTTAGTAAGCCTTCTGGGATTTAAATCCATTTAAGCACTAACACTTGTTATACATAAAACAGAGCCAGGGACATATTTAACCAAACTTTGCCTGCTCCCATAACTATTTAACATTTCTCTCTTTTCATTTTAAAAAGAATGTATCCATTGATTTATACATTCATTCATTTTTATTAGGAGCACTTGATCTTTGATACTCATTGCCTGTCTAGATTCAAATGAATCAGTCCATTCTTCTCTTTGCCTGAAAATGCATCCTTTATTTTCAAGCTTTCTCTTAATATGCTGAGTTTTAAGATGATCTCTCTTCCTTTTCAATTTTCCTTTAGCCTACCCTAAGATAGCTGTTCATTTTCACTGGAAGTCTACAGTGGGAAGAATATTATATGCAGGAAAGTGCCACATATAAGATATTTGAGATATATTGTGTTCATTATATTCCATTACAGATTGGCCAGCCTGAAATACATTCCAGATAAATTATGGGATATGTACTGCTATTTTCATGCCTTAGGGTTGTTGTTTTTTTTTCTTGTTCAACAATCGCCATCCCAAGGCCTTTTTCCCACCCACTATCATGACTTCTGATCTGAAGATGGCCTTTCCTATTTGCAGTAATTGATCACTGCCAGGGCTAAAATTATCTCATGCTGTTGGCCTTCCCTCCCCTTGATCTGAATCATCCATTCATCCATTTTATTTTTTGTGGCTTTGTGAATTAGGTTAGACATAGAGAAATGACTTACCCCCTACCTGAATGGCTGAAAAGAACTTCCACAAGCTTACTTGAATGCCCAAACCCTGTCTTCCAGAATCAGGTGCTCTTCTTAGGCATTTACAGTTGTAATCTCTACCCAACACAGCAATAGCACATAGACTTATATACCACCCCATAGTGCTTTTCAGCACTCTCTGGGAAGTTTACAATGTCAACATATTGCCCCCAACAATCTGAGTCCTCATTTTACCAAGTTTGGAAGGATGAAAGGCTGACCCAAAGGTGCTTTTTCAAAAGGCTACTGGACTTTCTTTGTTTTTCCTGGAAGATGTTCACTTCTCATCCAGGAAGCTTCTTCAGTTCTGACTGAATGGTGGGAATGGAAGGATTTGAAAAACAAAGAAAGTCCAATTGCCTTTTGAAAAAAGCACTATTGGGATAACCATGACTTAGGTGACTGAGAATCTTCATAGACAGGTGGAAAGCTGAGTCAACCTTGAACCACATCAGGATCAAACTCCAGGCTGTGGGAAGAGTTTGCCTGCAATATTGCATTCTAACCACTGAGCCACCAGGGTCATGACTGTTGAGATAATGAGAGTTGATTTCCAATATATCCAAAAGATATGCAAAGTGTTTGACAATTACATCTGGTTGAAGTTGTTCATTGAGAACTCCTACAATATTTTGATATACTGTAACAGACAAAGAATCTGAAAACATGAAAGTGGAGTTTGTAAAAATCTTCTGCCTTCTCTATCGTGTCCAGTCTATGCCTTCTATCCTGCCATGTGACTAGAATACCCTCTGGAGTTAGCCATCTAAAGTTTACATTTTCCCTAATTAATTTAGATGTTAAGAATTGGTAGCCACGTCTCAGATCCCTCATCCTTTTAGGTATCTGTTTAAGGATAGTAATTGGTTGACCCCGAAATTCTAATGGTTCCTCTCTAGATCTATGCAAAAGCTCATCCCGAATTGATTTTTTAACTAGCCTTACATGTACTTCTTTTGGGAGGTTGTGCCTTCTCGCATAATTAGTTTGAACCCTGTATGTTTCATCAATTTCCACCAACATTTCCTCCTTCCCTACACCGAGTGCCTTTGCCATTAGTTCTGCCATCATAACCAACAAATCTTCCCCTCTTTTTTCTTGAACATTTTGGAAGCGTAGATAATGAGCAGCCTTTTCTGCTTCCAAAAAAATGACTGTTGTCTCTAACTCCTTATTAGCCTGAAGAAGTGTTTCATTTAAATCATCGACTCTCTTTTCCTCTTTTTCCATTCTAGCTTCCATATCTTGAAGTCTTTGTTCATTTTTAACTAATTGTTGTTGAATCCCTTCAAATTTATCATCTATCGCTTGGATTTTCCCCTTAAGTTCACCAGTATCGTTTCTTATTTGGCCTATTTCTCTCTTCATCTCCTCATGGTTTTTGGCCATTGCCTCGTGTAAGTTTTGCAAAAGGGCATGTAGATCTTTAAAAGAATTTGAGTTAGATCTTTCCCTTTGCAGCATATCCTCTATAGATTTCTGATTGGAGGGACTTGAGGACATCCCTTGTCCCTGTGTTGCCGCCTTTTTGCCAGTGCTAGGCTTAGTTACTCCTGAAATACTTGTCATGTTTTCCCGGTTGTAACACGTGTTTTATCAATATGTAATACCCTTAATCTTATATGAACCTTTTAACTCTATGACAAAAAGTATGTATAACAGTTACAACCAGATACTTATTACCAACTAAGCAATTTTTATAATAGAATTCTATAATATATATGTCTAGATATATTCAAAGTCACGTTCTTTTTTTTTTTTAACCCCGTTTCCGGCGCAGAGATTAACACCTTTTCCGTCTTCCTCTACTGTCAAAGACCAGTAGGTGTCCCACTAAACAGACCTCCAATTACTAAATTGCTATGTCAAATGGCCGCCCGCAACAAGTAGAGTAAAATTTCAAAAGTTTCAAAAGTTCAAAATTTACCAGGATAGACCAGGATAAACCAGGCTGATCGCTTTCCACGCCCGATATTCAAGAGTTCAGTCTCCAAGGCTCCAAGATCAGACTTTGACCTGTTGTATTTTATCCCCAGCTAGAATGCAGTCATATGGTCTTCGGGTTTCCTTTTCTTGCTGTTCTTGCCAAACGCCTCCCTCGGGGCTTCTATCGCCGCTTGTACCCTCTCCATGAGGCACCCACTTCAAACCAGTACCTCTTTCTCAAGCGCTTCCTATTGTTTCCAAATGTAAATATTCGGATATACTCTCCGTCAGCTCCGCTCTACCGTTGTCCCGCTAAGTTCGTGCTAGCTCCGTCCCTCTGTCAGATCTTCATGTCGGCCATTACTGGCCTCCTTCTCCCCGGTTCACTCGCATCAGACTTTCTCCGGATCTCCAACACGAACCGCCCCTCATGAAGGTTCTCCGGGCTGCCTGCAACTTCGGATGTCCCTACAGGACCTCCTGAAGCTCCGAAAAGCCCCCGCGAACACTGGGTGAGAGGTTGTGCGTGGAATGAACTCCGTTCACACAGCCGCCCGCTCTGACAGCTGGCTCCGCCCCCAGACTATTAGGTTTTACAGACTAGCTCATTGTTTTAAATATTGTGTTATTTCACTGATTTGTAATTTAAGTGTATTTAAGTGTATTTTTGATGTACATATATACATGTATATATATATATTTGAACATTGTAGACAAGAAGGCTTGTCAGCCCGCTGGTACTGTGTCCAATGTTTTTAAACAATAAACTTAATAAAAAAAAGAATCTGAAAACATGTAGTGATTAGCATTAAACAATATCTTAATCTAAACTACCATTGTCTTAGTCTCTTGTGTTGAACCACTCTGATAAACAGTATAACGGTTTAGTTTTTTGATCAAGCATATGTGAGCACAGCAATTTTGATTTGCTAAGCCAAGTAGAGAAGGCTGAGAATTTTGAAGAACCAAGTGGGAGACCATTACAAAGAAAATCATGAACTACAAAAAAAACCAATAAAAGATCCAGTAAAGATTGACTGTTTCATTGAGGCAGCGATCAAGTAGCAGAAACATTCTCTTTGCTTATTTCATCATCTTTCCAAACTTTTTTTTCAGTTGCAGTACAAAACACACTACAGAAATATTCTTCCAGTTTCCTTTTAATGGATCCAAAGGTTCTCTTAAGTTGCTTCCATTGTTGTTGTTAGCTGCGAAGTTGTGTCCGACCCATCGCGACCCTATGGAAGTTCCTCCAGGCCTTCCTGTCCTCTACCATCTGCTGGAGTCCATTTAAGCTCACGCCTACTGCTTCAGTGACTCCATCCAGCCACCTCATTCTCTGTCGTCTCCTTCTTCTCTTGCCCTCAATCTTTCCCAGCATTAGGCTCTTCTCCAGTGAGTCCTTCCTTCTCATTAGGTGGCCAAAGGATTTGAGTTTTAGCTTCAGGATCTGGCCTTCTAAAGAGCAGTCAGGGTTGATCTTCTCTAGGACTGACCGGTTTGATCGTCTTGCAGTCCAAGGGACTCGCAGGAGTCTTCTCCAGCACCAGAGTTCAAAGGCCTCAATTCTTTGGCGCTCAGCCTTTTTTATGGTCCAACTTTCACTGCCATACATTGCAACTGGGAAGACTATAGCCTTGACTAGACAGACTTTTGTTGACAGGGTGATGTCTCTGCTTTTTAGTGTGCTGCCTAGATTTGCCATGGCTTTCCTCCCCAGGAACAAGCGTCTTTTAATTTCTTGGCTACAATCCCCATCTGCAGTGATCTTGGAGCCCAGGAAAATAAAATCTGTCACTACCTCCATTTCTTCCCCATCTATTAGGCAGGAATTGAGAGGGCCGGACGTCATGATCTTGGTTTTCTTAATGTTAAGTTTCAACCCAACTTTTGCACTCTCCTTCTTTACCCGTAACACGAGGCTCTTTAGTTCTTCTTCACTTTCTGTCACTAGAGTGGTATCATCTGCATATCTTAGGTGGTTGATAATTTTTCCGGCAATCTTAATTCCAACTTTTGATTCATCTAGCCCTGCCTTTCTCATGATGTGCTCTGCATATAAGTTAAATAGGCAGGGTGACAGTATACAGCCTTGCCGGACTCCTTTCCCAATTTTGAACCAATCAGTGGTTCCGTGTCCAGTTCTCACTGTTGCTTCTTGGCCCACATATAGGTTTCTCAAGAGACAAATAAGATGGTCTGGTATGCCCATCTATTTAAGAATTTGACACAGTTTGTTATGATCCACACAATCAAAGGCTTTAGCATAGTCAATGAAGCAGAAGTAGATGTTTTTCTGGAACTCTCTAGCTTTCTCCATGATCCAGCGTATGTTGGCAATTTGATCTCTAGTTCCTCTGCCTCTTCGAAATCCTGCCTGTACTTTTGGTAGTTCTCCATCCACATACTGCTGGAGTCTAGCTTGTAGGATTTTAAGCATAACTTTACTAGCATGTGAAATGAGTGCAATGGTGCGATAGTTTGAACATTCTTTGGCACTGCCTTTCTTTGGAATTGGAATGTAAACTGATCTTTTCCAATCCTGTGGCCACTGTTGAGTTTTCCAAATTTGCTGGCAAATTGAGTGTAGCACTTTTGAATAGCTCAGCTGGAATACTGTCACCTCCACTAGCTTTGTTGTTGCTCAGTTTTTCTAAGGCCCACTTCACTTCACATTCTAGGATGTCTGGCTCGAGGTCAGTGACCACCTCATTGTGATTATCAGGGACATTAAGCTCATTCTTGTATAGTTCTTCTGTGTAATTTTGCCATCTCTTTTTAATCTCTTCTGCCTCTGTTAGGTCCCTGCCATTTTGGTCCTTTATCATGCCCATTTTTGCATTGAACGTTCCCTTCATCTCACCAATTTTCTTGAAAAGATCTCTGGTCCTCCCTATTCTATTGTTTTCTTCTATTTCTTTGCACTGTTCATTTAAGAAGGCATTCTTATCTTTTCTAGCTATTCTCTGGAATTCTGCATTCAGCTGGGTGTATCTTTCTTTTCCTCCCTTTGCCTTTTGCTTCCCTCCTTTCCTCAGCTATTTGCAAAGCTTCCTCAGACAGCCATTTTGCTTTCTTGCATTTCTTTTTCTTTGGGATGGTTTTAGTTGCTACCTCTTGTACAATGTTGCGAACCTCTGTCCATAGATCTTCAGGCACTCTGTCTATCAGATCTAATTCCTTAAATCTATTTGTCACCTCTACTGTATATTCAACAGGGATATGATTTAATTCATACCTGAGTGGCCTAGTCCTTTTCCCTACTTTCTTCAGTTTAAGCCTAAACTTTGCAATGAGAAGCTCATGGTCTGAGCCACAGTCAGCTCCTGGTCTTGTTTTTACTGACTGTATAGAGCTTCTCCATCTTTGGCTGCAGAGCATATAGTCAATCTGATTTCTGTGTTGACCGTCTAGTGATGAACATGTGTAGAGCCATCTCTTGGGTTGTTGGAAAAGTGTGTTTGCTAGAGTTGCTTCCATACATTAATCCAAAAAGAGCAAATTCAGCTGATAAGCAAAGACAAAGTATGATAATTCTTCACCAAGGTTACAGGAAATTTTCCTAACATAAGACTAATGGTACATTTTTTGAGTTTGTAAAACTAGTTGTTTGTTGTTTTGAAATATGTTTCCACACATATAATTAGTCCCTTTATCTGAAATGATTTCATAGGGAAATATTGTAACTGGAAAAAAGGTTTCAACAATTATTGAAGCTTTGTTGGTTGTTACAGCTCCTGCTTTGTATCTTTTAATGCGATCCATTAGTTTCTTTTATTTTTTAATTTGCTTTTATGAAAAAAGCTAAAAGTTTTATCATTACTGTAACAGGCAGTGGTTTTTAAGGTATGTTAAAACTTTTTATATGATATGTTTGAATTTTTGTATTCTGCTATGCCCATAAAAATTTGCATGGGGTCTATGCTTCTTTATTAATTATATTTATTTACAGAATTTATATACGACTAGTTCCCACAAGGATTCCCAGTGGTTTACAAAAAGCTGAGTGTACAAACTATAACAAATTTTTCACAGCCCCAAATCAATTGTTCGAAAGCAACTTCCTGAATATCTCTATTTCATTAAAAACTCTGTGGAGTGTTCCGAAAAACTATTTGGGAGGGCACTTTGCTAATCTCTGGAGGTAAGCAATTCCATAGTAAAAATACATATCTGGAGACACTTAGGCTTGTGAATTTCTAGATGACCTACACAACATAGATCATGACTTATTTTCCTTAGTTGTAAATGTTGTTTGCACAGTCTCTTCAAGAGCTCCCTATTTAACTGCTGTATTTTAAGATTATAACTAAAGCGACCTATTTTCCACATAATTTTCTGAAGGCAAATCCAAACAGCATTCTTACCATAGTGTGAGAACACTCCAGCCATCATAATCTATCTAAGGGAACACCTGCTGCCGGCATTATCTTCCCATCGTCCTGTGCGCTCCCACAGGGAGGGCCTTCTCAGGGTACCACCGGTTAATGAACGCCGACGGGTCATTCCCAGGGGAAGGGTGTTCTCTGTGAGTGCGCCTGCCCTATGGAACCAACTACCTACGCAACTTAGGACTGCCCCCGACCTTCGCTCCTTTCACCGGGACCTGAAAACTTGGCACTTTGAGCTTTTTGGCCCAGACTGAGGGGTTTTTAATTTTAATTGGGTTTTAGATTTACTTTTGGGGCTTAAATTTAATTAATTGTTTTAATTGATTTTAATTTTTGTATTTTATGGTTTTTAACTGCCCTGCAAACCGCCCTGAGTCCTATGGGAATAGGGTGGTATACAAATTCAATAAATAAATAAATAAATAAATAAATAAATAAATAAATAAATAAATAAATAAATAATCTGGCCATCTGTCTGGACGTTCTCACCTATACCTTGAGGCAAATCAGAGTCAGAGGCAGCCTCAGGTTAAGTTTAGGTGTTCCACAACTCAGGTAGTGTTTTTCAATTTATTGTAGCTTAAGTGGCTACATGTAGTCAACTTGGGGTACATAGATGTCATGGGAGATCATATTGTCTGTGTCAACTTCTATGCCAATAGCTCCTGCACTTCTGTGCTTCTACTCTCGTGTCCTTGGTAACTCTGCCTGTTGCTCATTCATTTTTTTTCTCAGTTTTAACAATATTTTGGATAAAGTGAGTGACTGGTCAAATCTATGATGAGAAGTTTCTGGATAAGATCTTATATGATGCAAGGCAGAATTGAGGAGCAGATTTATTGTCATTATTATTATTAATTAGATCATCAAGGAATATAGATCACCAAATCCCAAGGATTCTTGGAACTGTACAATATACAAAAAATAAATAAATTAGAAGCATAAGAAATGAAATATACAATAAACAAGAAGCCTATAAATACATGACAAATAGGAATACAACAGGAATCTATTATAAAAATGCTCTTAGTTACTCCTAGTCTCTTTTGACTCAGAAACCTCTTAGGCCTCCTCTCAAAGATTAATGAATAATCTTTTGAAAACTGTAGGACAGAGTCATCTGTAGTACCTTCAGTATAGACAACCATTAAAACATTTAACATCTGTCTTTAACAGTATAAGCTTGGCACAGTTAACAAACATAAAGAAAGTTCTTTGGAAAGTCATTTTATGCAGGATCATATAATAATTGAAGCATTGGAAGTGACCATAAAGGTCAACACCTGCTCAGTGCAAGAGTCTTAGAGCATCTCTGAGAGACGATCATCTAGCTTCTGTATGAAAATCTTCAACAAAAGGGAATTCACCAATTCATGACTTCCTGATGTCTAATCTGAACCTACATTCTTGTAATTTTAACCTACTGGCTCTGGTCTTGCCTTCTAGGGTATTGTAGAAACACTCAATTTCCTCTTGCGTCTGACAACCTTCATTTGAATTTGAAAGACTTCTATAATATTCCCCTTTAATAACCATTTCTGTAGATGAGATATGTTGTGTCTGTAAATAGTTGCAAACATGAAAAATAGCAGGTTGCAAAAGTAGGTTCTTGAAGCGGGAGATTCTGGTGCAACCATTGGTTAAAGTAACAAGAAGCGGGAAAATAGTGATTGATGATTGGTTACAGTTTAAACAGTTCTACTATAAAAGCTTGAAACATTTGACAGTTGTCAGTTGACTTATGTGTATTGAATAAACTCTTTCATTGTGAACCACTCTGAGTCCTTGTCTACCTGAACCAAACAATTGGCGACGAAGGTGGGATAGACGGAAGACCAGAGAAGGTTCGGCGAAACAGCTGCGCAAAGGCGGCAAATTTGAAAGAAGTCACAGTCAACCAAGCGGCCGCGGCGGAATAAAAAAAATCCTCCGAATGGCGCAAATCGGGTCCTTGAAAGAATTCGACCCAAACTTCCCAGAGGACTGGGAAGAATATATAGGACAGGTCGAAGGGTTCCTGCTTGTGAACGGGATAACGGACGACCGGAAAAAGGCGGCAGCGTTACTGACAATTTGCGGCACACCAGTATATCGGATCGCTGTAGGACTTTGTCAACCACAGCCGGTCTCAAGTGTTCCGTATGCTGACCTGTTAGCTAAACTAAAAGTACATTTCACGCCTAGGAGATCCGAACTCTTTTGGCATCGTATTTTTGAAAAAAGGAACCAGAGACCGGGCGAATCAATTCAAAAATTCGTTGCTGCCGTCAGGGAAGCCGCAGTACAATGCAAGTATGACAACTTGGAAATAAGAATTCGGGACCGAGTAGTACTGGGCTTGCGAGACGAGCAGCTGCAAAATAGAATAATCGCCAAGCCCACCGGCGATTTGCAAGAAGTGCTGGACGAACTATTAACGTACGAATCCACCGGGTATCGTGACCCCCCCCGTAGTAGCATGGCCGCGTCTGCCGAGATCAACCAAGAAGGCTTTGTGGACTGCGGGGAGGTGGACCAGCAATGGGAAGACGACATCGCCGAAGTCTCCAGACGATTCGGGAAAATGGCGCCAAAACCATCCCGAAGTGAGGGGCCTGAACTGAACCGTCGTCACCAACCCGCAACACCGCAACGACAAACGACAGTGGCCCAACGACCATGGAGAGACTCCACAACGAGACCGCGCGACAATGACAACCGGTGTGGCAGCTGCGGGGGCAACCATCCCCGCGCCACTTGCCAATTCCGTACCGCCAGATGTAGATCGTGTGGGAAGACCGGCCACATCCAAGCCATCTGCAGGAGTCGTGCACGCGACAATCGCCTTCATGAAGTCGATGTTTGGCCCGAAGGTAAGGTAACCCCTTACTATAGTGGCAAAGAGACCCCTAGACTGAGGGCTAAAATTCCGAACCGCGGGGAGGTGGCGCGAGTCAATCGTAGTAGGAAAGGGAAAAATAGTAATTTTCCAGAAGGAAAATTAAAAATCATAGTCCATTTGCAAGGGGTTCCTTGCAAAATGGAAATAGACTCAGGGGCCTCAGTGTCCATAATATCCAGTGAAACCCTGGAAAGGATTGAACAAATAAGTGGCAGAAAAATTCCACTTAGTTCAACAAAAATCCAATTAACCGATTTTCAAAAAACCCCAATAAAAATTAAAGGGAAGATTACCCTTAGTGTTAAATTTAAGGGGTTTAAGGGAGTTTTAGATTTAATAGTTACTGAGGGCCAGAGGACTAGTCTAATTGGCCTTAACTGGTTCCCTGCCCTGGGCATTTGGATTGGGGGAATAAATACAGTTATTAAAAATAAGACCCTCGAATCAGTCTGCAATGAATTTGCAGACGTATTCGATGGGTCTCTAGGTAAATACAAAGGGCCCCCAATTAAATTTAATCTAGACCCGTCGGTTAAACCCATCAGGCTTAAGGCCCGAAGGGTGCCTTTCGCCCTGAAGCAAAAAATCGAGGCCGAGCTCGACAAGCTTGTAGGCCAAGGCGTCTTAGAACCAGTCGAGGGAGGTTTGTGGGAAACGCCGATCGTCACACCCCTTAAACCTAACGGGGATGTGAGGATCTGCGCTGACTACAAAGCCACCCTGAACCTCGGAATGAAAAAACATGCTTACCCGGTCCCGACGGTGAAGCAGGTCCTCGCCACGATACAGGACGGCGCCATGTTTGCCAAGTTAGACTTGGCGCAGGCGTATTTGCAATTAACTGTTTCTGAAGAGGCTGCAGAAGCTCAGACGATAGTTACCCACAAGGGGGCGTTCCGAGTCCACAGACTGCAATTTGGTATTGCAGCAGCTCCAGGCATCTTTCAAGAAGTGATGGAGAGGACCTTAAAGGGCATACCTGGTGTATGCCCTTACTTTGATGATGTTTTGATAACTGGGAAAAATGAAGAAATATTAGCAGAGTGGCTGGAACAGGTATTGGAAAGATTTAGGAGGGCTGGACTGAAATTAAAAAAGGAAAAATGTTGCATTGGAGTTAAGTCCACTGAATTCCTTGGATTTAGGTTAGACAAAAATGGAATTCATCCTGCCCCTGTGGGACAAATAATGTCCTTACTGGACATTCCTGACTGGCCTTTAACCGCTAAAGATATAGCTGTAGCAACAAATAATGACCATACTCTAAAGAGAATTATGGCCTGGGTCCTTAGTGGGTGGCCAAATACTAACCCGGATGCCAAGTACATTCCTTATTTTAGAAGGAAGGATGAACTGTCAGCTCATTTGGGATGTGTGCTGTGGGGAAACCGTGTGGTCATTCCCGAAATCCACAGACCCACAATTTTATTAGAACTACATGAGGGGCACCCTGGAATAGTACGTATGAAGGCATTGGCTAGGAGCCACTTGTGGTGGCCAGGACTAGACAAAGACATTGAAGAATGCGTTTCTAATTGCTATTTGTGCCAACGTTCTAGGCCTGAGCAGCAACACACACGTACTCATAAGTGGGAGTTAGCCAGGAATCCTTGGTCCAGGATTCATATTGATTTTGCTGGACCTTTCCAAGGGTTAACCTTCCTTGTAGTAGTGGACAGTTTCTCTAGATGGCTAGAGGTAGTACCCGTCAGTTCATTGACTTCAGGTAAAACAATACAAGTTTTAAGGGGCCTCTTTGCCACTCACGGGTTACCTGATGTAATTGTGTCAGATAATGGGCCCCAATTCACCTCTGTTGAATTCCAGGATTTCCTCAGGGCCAACTCGATTAAACACAAGACATCAGCACCCTTCCACCCGTCCACCAACGGCTTGGCTGAACGGAATGTGAGGACCACTAAAGATGCATTAAAGAGAATCATCCGTGGCGACTGGCACCAAAGACTGGCCGAATTCTTGCTGACCCAACATACGACCCCATGCACGGCTACTGGTAAAAGCCCAGCTGAAATGAGGTGGGGGAAGAGACTAACCACCAAATTGGACAGGTTACATCCTGACAGACTTCCATCAAGTGCGGAACTGGACATTCCAAACAGATCATTCAAAATTGGGGATCTAATCTGGGCCAGGAATTATGCACAAGGGTACAAATGGGTCCCAGGGGTGGTCACTGAGATATTGGGTCCCTTGTCTTACACTATTGAGGGGGAAGGGAATAGGATCAGCAAAAGACATATAGATCAGCTAAGAAAGAGAACTATTGGCTGTATGCCAGTTGAAGGGGATCAAAGTATACACGGGGGAAACCTTGCATCAAGGCTTATTGATAACAACACGCCAGATAGTGGGGAAGCAGAAATGCAAAATAGCCCGTCCACTGGTAACCAACAACAACACAGTCAAATTGACTGGGAACTGCCCCCTCTGAGTAGGCCAGCAATAGCTGATCATCAAACACAACAACAACCACAAAGTGTTAACAGAGAAGCGTCAGAGCCAGTTAGCCAAGAGTCCAGGTCCACCAGAGTAAGCCAGCCAAGCAGACAATCTGATAGGAATGACTCTGGTATCCATAGCAATAGATACCCTTCAAGAGTCCATAGGCCACCCAAATATTTAAAAGATTGTCAATAAATAACAACAACTGGGGGGTAAGGGGTGTTGTGTCTGTAAATAGTTGCAAACATGAAAAATAGCAGGTTGCAAAAGTAGGTTCTTGAAGTGGGAGATTCTGGTGCAACCATTGGTTAAAGTAACAAGAAGCGGGAAAATAGTGATTGATGATTGGTTACAGTTTAAACAGTTCTACTATAAAAGCTTGAAACATTTGACAGTTGTCAGTTGACTTATGTGTATTGAATAAACTCTTTCATTGTGAACCACTCTGAGTCCTTGTCTACCTGAACCAAACAAGATATACCTAGTTCCTTTTACCATTTCTTACAGGGTTTGCTTTCCAGATCACTCACTATTCTGGTAGTCTTGTCTGAATATCCTCCTTGTCACTATCCTTTTGGAACTGTGTTGCCCTGAACAGGACACAATATTCTATGTGGTTTTTATCCAGGTCAGAGAGGAACAATTATTTCTTGTGATTTAGACATTATGCTTCCATTAATGTACCAAATATAGCATTTGCCTTTTTAGCAGTTGCATCATACTCCTGGCCGATGTATAACTTGTGCTCAACTTTAAAGGACACTCAGATTATTTCACATGTGCTATTGCTAAATCAGGTCTCCCCCCACATCTTGTATTTTTGCCTTTTATTTTTCATACTTAGATGCAGAGTTTTATATTCATCTCTGTTTAATTTTATCCTAGGTTTTAAAGTTGACCATGGAAACATTATATCACTGATGGCTAAATAGTTCACTATATATCCGTGGGAGATGAGTATAATAGTTTTGGTACGTAGCAAATTATTATGTCTTATTTTGAATCCATTGCAACTTTTATTGCAAATCTTAAAGAGATCATACCTACCCTTTCCCCCATACAATTTTTTAAACTCTTTCCCTGTTTTTAAGCTGTGTTGGCCAGAGTTTCTTTTTTATCAGTTAAATTCACTGGAAGATTAAAAAGAGTGCTATTATCCAAACTAATATGTTCCTCCTAGCACCCAAATTATATTTGATATGTTTTTGAGATATTGAAAGTAATGTAAGGTAACTTACAATTTAGCAATTAACAAGAAAAAAGGACTCCTTGTTGGAAAGAAGATCATTAACATTTTCTTCTTCATTCAGTATTATAGCTTTGTTCAAATTACATACACAACAGTTCTCACTCCATGACAACAGGATAACAACAAACTAATTTTAGTGGCAAGATCAGCAGTTAGTAGCTACTGGCATAACACACTTCAATAGCTTTAGCAGAAGAATAGTACACATTTAATGTGCAAGATAGCCAATTAGCATCTAACCCTGGAGATTTCAGTGACTACTTGCTGACTGAAGAAGTTTTACCATTCTCTTTCTCTGCTTTCCTACCCCCACTTTCTTTCTTTTAATGTGATAGTTGCTTTGCATAAGAATAATGGTCAGGAAATCCATAACACTTTATTTAAAAAAAAAAGGACGAGGGCATTAGGAAGGCACCATTCATTTTTCTCCAGTGTGGAATAAATTATAGCCAGATTACCTATTCTCAATTGACAATAATGATTAAAACTGTAAAATCTTTAAAAACAAAACTATGAGCAAAAACTGGGGTGGCGAAGAAAGAAGAATGAAGGGAATTCATAAGGCTTCTACATCTAAAGGTTCAATGGATTTATTACAGGGAGATGAACTGAGGTCCCAGGATGTTTGATTTGGCCTCCCACGTCCCTTGTTTGCTAATATTGAACTAATATTCATGAACTTGGCAAATATATAGGTCCCTGACATTTGAACTAGGAAACACACAAAAAAATTAATATAGACCATAAAATATGCTTTTAAAACAAATATTTTTTCTATTTTCCCACCCAACTACCAGAAAAGTTATTATTTCCACCCACATAATTTGTGTCATTATTTCAATAGTTCTATAGCCCCAACCATCAAATAATGAAACAAAATGGAAGTGTGAAATGCAGCAACTGTGAACCTTTCTGTACTTGCCTTTAATCCAGCTACGTCTTTTCTCTGTCACATTCTCATCATGTTGTCTTCATCTTCTTCCCAGCCCATACCTGAGGCAGCCTTAAGTCTTAGCTGTTCCAGTTTTGAAGTTGTCTTTTTCCCCTTAAGCAGCCAACAAGCCAAGGCAGCTTTACTGTTTGTTTAATCTGATATGCTTCATTAACTATTCTCTTGGTGGCACAATAAAGGGATTGCTAGGGAATGAGATCGATCCAGGTTCTCCCAAGGAGACTGGGGAATCTTTAGCTGGTGGGGCATTCCCTGCCCATTCAAGTCCCTAGACAGTATCCTCCAGGATGACCTCCAGTATCTAGGGACCTCAAACCACCTGAATGACAGCTGACCAACATTGAGGAATACTGCAGGAGTGGGAGAAAGGTAGTTGACTCTCTCTCTCTCTCTCTCTCTCTCTCTCTCTCTCTCTCTCTCTCTCTCTCTCTCTCTCTCTCTCTCTCTCTCTCTCTCTCTCTCTCCCTCTCTCTCCATATGGAAACAACATCTACTGTACTTGTCAATTTTTACTATTTAATCTGCTTTTAAACATAGGCTTAGGACTCTTCAGAAAAACTGCTGAAGTCATATCCAGCTTTTTAAATAACATGAATATAATACTACAGAAGAATACTATAACCTTTTCACTCCTTTTGAACATAGTGCAACTCCCACCACTCCCACCATCACCAAAAGAAGTCTAACTATCAACCAATGTCAGCTGGTAGTAGGTCTCTCTTTGAATACAAAATGCTTGGGTGACAACAGCATGAATTCTGACAGATAGAAGGTCTAGGAGGTTGCAGACAACTGGAGAGCATATCACCCAATGAAAAAAGGGACATTCATACACACAAAACTAATTTCAGTAGGACTACATTCCACCTACAAGAATGTCTCTGAAATTTGTTTTCCTTTTGAAATATTTCTTTTTAAAAAATGAGTGTTCTTCCTTCAAATTGAATGAGATCTGGTACACAAAAATGCAGGAACATTAATGCCATACAGTTAATACCCCTGGTACTCTTCAAATTACCACACATCTCTTTGTTGTTTACTCTTTATCTTTCCATCTTCCCTAAGCTCTTGATACTATATGCATACTAAAATTGTTAGATCTACAGCTGAGACTATGTGAGTAGGAGTTCCACTCATTTTTGAGACTTTCTGCTGTCCTCTTATCCTAGAGTTACCAGATATCTGGACAGATAAAGGAGGACAATGGAGAGAAAAGGAGGAGACATTGTTTAACTTTCTTGGCATCCATGACAAAAATTACAGCAAAAAACAGCAAAGCCATGTACTTGGGTCAACATGTAATTTCCAGCATCAGAAAAAACTGGGTTTTCAATTGAAATATTTTCCAACAGGTCTGTATGTTCAAGAACATATGCCAGTGATAATACAAAACTGACAACAATGCTCTTTTCAAATTTTACCATAGAAATAAATGATGGGTCATATGGTCTACAGAACACAGCGCTACTAGATTTCAAGGTGCTGGGTTGAAGCCAATTGCTGGAATCAGGAAATAAACAACATAAATCTAGTCTGTTGATGGGTGTGGAAAAGAATGAAGCAGACTATTTACACATTACACAAAAATGTAAATGGCTACTGTTGTAAAAAACAGTCCAAAATAATAATTAAAAAATAGTGGAAAAGCCGGACAATATATGCCTGGCAGTTTGAGAACATGAGGGAAAAAAGGTCATGACCTCCTTTTCCCAGACATTTAGTAATTCTAACTTATTCTCTTCACCTCTCTGCATGTCCTCCAGCTTTGCTCTAGAAAACCTTCAAATATTTGTCTAGTGCACAGGTCGGCAAACCACAGCTCTGGAGCCGCATGCGGCTCTTTCAGCCTTCTACTGCGGTTCTAGTCCTCCTCCACCATTTGCAGAGACAGAGAGAGGCACTTGTGCTTCGCTTTCCCCCCCCCCTCTCTCTCTCTGCTCCTGATTGGCCCTGAGCCTGGGCGCCCCACCCCGCCAGGAAGTCCCTTTCCTGGGCTGGCCTCATACAAGTTGCATGTGGCCGGGGAGCCATGTGGGGCAGCCCCGGGATCCCCCCTGGGAGCGGCCTACCGGAGCCTTCGCTGAGTGGGCCAGCCCTCCCGCAAACCACAGCCCTGAGGGAGTGCAGCCCCTGCGATCCCCAGCCAGTGCTACCATTGGCCCCACTGGCTGGGAAGGCACGCTGGAGTCCTGGCTGCTGGGAAGGCAATTGGCCTGCTCCTTTCCCATCGCCCGGAAAAGGTAAACAACTAGTCCCCAATGCTGGGTTTTCCTTGCATACAGGGCTTACATTGTGGCAGAGAAGCAGCAAGGGAGGGAGGGGGAGAGAGAGAGGGAGAGGGGAGAGAGAGAGAGAGAGAGAGAGAGAGGTTCCTTTGGGTAACAGACTGCCTGCTAGCTAAGCACTTGAAGCTGGCAGCCTGGCGAGCAAGTCTGACTGCCACCCCCATTTCTCCTCTGCTGCTTGCAGCAGAGCTGCCTTCTGCTGCTGGTGCAATGCCCATGGCACCTGCTCCCTCCTCGGCCTGCTTGCCTTTCCCTTGTTTCCCCTCGCCCAGGTCCCGCTTCTTCAGCAGCGCCTCCACCCAGCGGGGCTCCTCCATCTCCCGCAGTTGGGACACCACTGCCTCATCTGGAAGAGGCAAGTGAGAGAGCTCATGAGGCTGTCCTGGGAAGGGCAAGTGGCAGGCTAGGAGAGTGAGCCCTGCCTGCTCCATCCGCTGCCTCTGTTTGCCTTCAATGCCAGCGTAACACTGCTTTATCTGCGTATTCCGATTGCAGCTATTTTGGCTACAGCCCGGGGACCTCAGCAAGATACAGAGCATTTGGTTGGAACGAGAGAGAGAGAGAGAGAGAGAGAGAGAGAAGGGAAGGGCAAGGGAAGAGAAGGGAAGGGAAGGACACACACACACACACACACACACAGAGAGAGAGAGAGACACACACACAAAGGCACTGAGTGGGGGAAGAGGACTGGCAGACCAAGGGCAGAAAGAGAGAGAGGGAGAGGGAGGGAGAGGGAAGGAGGGAGAGAGAAAGGAAGAGAGGGAGAGAGAGAGAAAAAATATATACTGTATATGAATATATGTGGTTGTCCTTACTGGACTTTTAGTAAAGAAGGTTTAATGAAATATTTTGATGTTTTTTTTAAATTAAGAAATGAGATATGTGGATAATTATGCTGTATTTAAAGATGGTAGATAAGCTACTAAAATTGTTTTCACCTGTTGAGATGAAGGATAAAGGGGTTTTTTCCCCCTCTTTCTCCTGCATAAAAATTTCTTTGTAGCAGTTCATTGATTTCATAAATGCAACACACTATAGTTTTTTATACACAGCTTAAAGGTAAAAAAGGATATGTGCAGTGTTATCTTCATTGTAGATGTCAAAAGGCTTTTGCGGCTCCCAGTTTTTTCTTTTCTGTGGGAAACGGGTCCAAGTGGCTCTTTGAGTGATTAAGGTTGCCGACCCCTGGTCTAGTGGAACAAGAAAGAAGTAACTTGGTGGCTATCAGAAGATATTATTAGTCTTTAAGGGACTACTGAGAATTTTTGCTGGTTTGAAATAATATTTCCTTTCAGAATTATAGCAAATCTGTTATTCCCATTTTAAAAAAAGAAGTGATGAAAAGAAATTGCCATAAAATTGCTTCAAATTTACTGGCCTTATCTAAATCTTTTATTTTGCCCAGGAAAGCAGAAAATATAAATTAGAAATTAATCCATTGGGAAAGCAGAAAGAAAATATATATATACTTGAACTGAATATAGTTGTAAAGGAAGGCTGGGCAACATTCTGCATTCCAAGGTGTTTAACCACAACTGTATTCCATCATCATTATTGATACCGATAAAGGTGCAGGCCGCTAATAAATCTAGAGAAAGTATAAAGAAGCAGTGTCATAATTCAGCTACAGTTCTTTTGCTACTACTGGGCCAAAGTAATAATAATAATAATAAGTTGGAAGGGACCTTGGAGGTGATCTAGTCCAACCCCCTGCTCAGGCAGGAAACCCTATACCATTTCAGACAAGTGGCTGGCCAGTCTCTTCTTAAAAATTTCCAGTGTTGGAGCATTCACCACTTCTGGAGGCAGGTTGTTCCACTGGTTAATTGTTCTAACTGTCAGGAAGTTTCTCCTTAGTTCTAGGTTGCTTCTCTCCTTGACTAGTTTCCATCCATTGCTTCTTGTCCTGCTTTCAGGTGCTTTGGAGAATAGCTTGACTCCCTCTTCTTTGTGGCAGCCCCTGAGATATTGGAACACTGCTATCATGTCACCCCTCACCCTTCTCTTCGTTAAACTACACATACCCAATTCCAGCAACCGTTCCCTATATGTTTTAGCCTCCAGTCCCCCAATCATCTTTGTTGCTCTTCTCTGTTCTCTTTCTAGAGTCTCGACATCTTTTTTCCATCGTGGTGACCAAAACTGGATGCAGTTTTCCAGGTGTGGCCTTACCAAGGCATTGTAAAGTGGTATTAGTACTTCACGCGATCTTGATTCTATCCCTCTGTTAATGCAGCCTAGCACTGTGTTGGCTTTTTTGGCAGCTGCAGCAGACTGCTGGCTCATATTTAAGTGATTGTCCACTAAGACTCCAAGATCTCTCTCACAGTTGCTACTATTGAGCAAGGTACCTCTTATACTATACCTGTGCATTTGATTTTTCCTGCCTAAATGTAGAACCTTACTTTTTTCACCATTGAATTTCATTTTGTTAGATAGTGCCCAGTGTTCGAGTTTGTCCAGATCCTCCTGTATCTTAAGCCTATCTTCTGGAGTATTGGCTATTCCTGCCAACTTGGTGTCGTCTGCAAATTTGATGAGTTCCCCATCTATCCCCTAATCCAAATCGTTGATGAAGATGTTGAAGAGCACTGGGCCCAGAACAGAGCCCTGGGGCACCCCACTACACACTTCCTTCCATGTAGATGCCGTTCCATTGAGGACCACACACTGAGTACGGCCTGTCAGCCAGCTACGAATCCATCTGGTGGTGATGCTATCTAACCCACATTTTTCTATCTTATCAAGTAGTAGGTTGTGATCTACTTTATCAAATGCCTTACTGAAGTCCAAGTAAATTATATCTACAGCATTCCTCTGGTCCACTAATTTTGTCACTTGGTCAAAGAATGCAATAAGATTTGTCTGGCATGATCTGTTTTTGATAAACCCATGTTGACTTTTAGTGATAACTTTGTTCGCATCAAGGTGTTCGCTGATTTGTTGTTTGATTATCTTTTCCAGAATCTTCCCAGGTATTGAGGTCAGGCTGATAGGTCTGTAGTTTCCTGGATCTATTTTTTCCCTTTTTTGAAGATGGGAACTACATCAGCTCTCTTCCAGTCCTCTGGTAGTTCCCCAGTGCTCCAGGATCTTTGAAAAATATAGTTCAGTGGTTCTGAGATCACGTCTGCCACCACCCTTCTTGAGTCAGCACAAATCAGGGGCAGCATTGCCAATCTCTACCCTGCCTCTATTGGCATCACTTCCAAATACTGTATGTGATGTCCTGATTTGTTTGTGTGTTAATGGATTGTCACTGCAGTTTTGCAGCTACAGTACTCCTTTTCAGCCTGATATCAGCCTCTTGAAAGAATGTGAAGCAATGGGGAGGGGTGTATGTGTGTCAATTTGAAGGAGATGGGTGTGATTTCACAAACCTGACCTGCGTTCATTCCACCGGGACCTGAAGACTTGGCTCTTTGAGCTCTCTGGCCCAGGCTGAGAATTTTAACTGGGGTTTTATTTTCAGGGATAATTTAATCTTTTTAATTGTCTTTTAACTTTTGTATTTTGTATTGGTGTGATTTTAAAATGCCCTGTAAACCGCCCTGAGTCCTTCGGGAAAGGGCGGTATATAAATCTAATAAAATAAAATTAAAATTAAAATTAAACCCATGCTTTTCTAGAGTGATTTGTCTGGCCTTTCTCTACACCCATTTCCACATCTTCAAATGATTAAAATGATATAAAATAAAGAAATTTTGAGAAAAACTACATCAGAAATACCGTAGTTTCCGGCGTATAAGACTACTTTTTAACCCATGAAAATCTTCTCAAAAGTCAGGGGTCGTCTTATACGCCGGGTGCTGAAAATTTAGGGACAGGGCTGGCTGGAAAACCTGGAGCGGATCTCCCATTTAGTCTGCGCAGGGAAAGCGGGACCAATTGGAGAAGAAGCTGCAGTCTGTGATTTTTTACAGGCTGGGGTCTGGGCGTCTTTTCTTCTAAAGTTGAAGAGCAGCTGTAGTATATCCCAACTTGAAAGGCAGGTGGGGAAGGCAGCAGCCAGAGCAGCAGCTTAGCTCTAAGAACACATTTGACTCAGGAACTGGGCGGGCTGGCTGGCAAACCTGGAGCGGATCTCCCATTTGGTCTTTTTTTTAAAAAAATCCCATTTATATCCTGCCCTTCTCCGAAGACTCAGGGTGGCTTACAATTTAAAGCACAAATCAATGTGCTTAGCAATAGCCTTCATTCTGTGTATATGCCTGTTTATTAGGGCTTTCACACACACACACCCAAGCAGCATTATTACAAAGTCAGCTTATTGCCCCCAACAATCTGGGTCCTCATTTTACCTACCTTGGAAGGATGGAAAGCTGAGTCAACCTTGAGCCTGGTGGGATGCGAACCTGCACTAATTGCAGGCAGCTTGTGTTACTTAAGGCTCTGCGCAGGGAAAGCTTTAGAGTGAATTAGGAAAAGTGAAAAAGTGAATTAGGAAAATAGGGAATGGTTGCTGGAATCAGGGGCTGCCACAAAGAAGAGGGAGTCAATCTATTCTCCAAAGCACCTGAAAGCAGGACAAGAACTAATGGATGGAAACTAATCAAGGAGAGAAGCAACCTAGAACTAAGGAGAAACTTCCTGACAGTTAGAACAATAAACCAGTGGAACAACCTTCCTCCAGAAGTGGTGAATGCTCCAACACTGGAAGTTTTTAAGAAGAGACTGGACAGCCATTTGTCTGAAATGGTATAGGGTTTCCTGCCTGAGCAGGGGGTTGGACTAGATGACCTCCAAGGTCCCCTCCAACTACTTCTTCTTCTTCTTCTTCTTCTTCTTCTTCTTCTTATTATTATTATTATTATTATTATTATTATTATTATTATTATTATTATTATAGTTTAATCCACTTGCACTGTTTTATGTTTACATGTTTGATGACAAACAGCCTTATGTTTATAAGTGACAGTTTTCCTAAGCACCTGCATGTCATAAGCATTTGAATTAAAATTACCATATTAAAATCAAATCTGATGTTTCTTAATTTTTATTTGGTGTGCGTTGGAAGAGGGGTAGTCTTATACGGCGAGTATAGCCCAAACCCTATAATTTAACAGGAAATGTAGGGGGTTGTCTTATACGCCCAGTCGTCTTATACGCCGGAAAATACGGTATCCCCAGAGAGGAAAGAAGGTGATCTTGTCAGGACTTTGCAACTAAATAACCACTTCTTTTCACATTCAAAACAGTCTTGACTCCTGACATCCTGTCTGAACTAGTCCCTGCAGTTTTCTTGGCAAAATTTTCAGAAGTGGTTTGCCTTTGTTTTCTTCCTAGGGCTAAGAGAAAGTGACTGTCCCAAAACCATTTAGCTATTTTCATACCTAATTCCTGGTTTCTATTCCCATGTCTTAACATCAAACTGGCTTTCTGATGGCTACTCTAAAGCCAGAGAAAATTGTACCTGACTAGCTGCTGAACAATCGCTTCTTGCATTCTTTGTCTAAAGCTTTCTTTTTATTTTCTACTTCAGGGCACTCAAAAAGTGTACACTGAACATCATGTGCTGCTCTTTGAAGACTAATGGAATAGTTTCAGATAAATGCCTCCTGCATGAAAAGGGAGTCCTGTTTAAACATCTCTTTGCTCACACCTATTGTTTGATAGCAGTTTTATTTTCCTGATAATACTGACTATGTTATATTACCTGAAGAGAGGAATAGTTTTGTGCCAATGGGCACATCTAGAATTTTGAATTGATGTTATGGGCTTTAACACAAAATGGCTGCCATGGTATGTCAATCCAGTTACAGAACATGTTGAGGGAATACTCTCCATCACAAGCATTAATTTAGGCAAGGAGGTATCAAAAAGTTCAAAACAATAATCACAACATTTTTTTAAAATGCATTGTACATGTAACACAAGTAGAAAAGAGATTGGGTTTCAGCCATTCCAATCCTCTAGCTTCCCAGAATACCTGCTACTCCACTTATTCTGTTGTGGTTTTTTTTTCTGAAGAAGGGGCCACTCTTTTAAACAAAGGCACTGGCCTGTAATCATGCAGCATATTTATTTTTAATACTATTGGCTAATATGGGACCCAGATGCATTCTCAGAAATCAGGATGATAAGCCAGGTTGGTGCTGTGGCCCTCTTTGCAGGATACTCATTTCTAATTTGAAAAGAAATTAAAGGATATAAAGTAAATTAATGTCAAGCATAGGCAGGAATGTGTAGATAATGGAAAGTATCTGCAGACATCACACTGCTTAACCCTAGTATTTAAAAATGGCCTACGAAATGGCAGTGCTGGGGACAAATGGAGCTTAGCTGACATCTGGTACAGTTGTTCTCCACTGATGAGATTCCACATAACAGACGAGACTTGCACAATAGCATTTCCTTTGCAGATGTCTTCTTTTGCTGTATCATGTGCAAGGAACACAGTCTGGAATGGGTACAGCCTTTGCATGTCCCGTAATGCTGTATGGCTTGTGGCAGTTTTTACATGTGGAGTCAATTAATCTTAGAAGTTAATGAGCTGTACAACTGCTCCACAGAAAATTCAGCAAGGACAAATTGACTTCATGAAGGGGTCATTCTGCCATCATAGGGGGCAATCCACAGGGGAGATGTCATAAAAGATGATAAGGCAGTCATATCGCCACACAATCATTTCTCTGTCCCTTTTATATATATATTGACAGGGCTTTTTTTCTAAAAAAAAAAAAAGGTGCCAGAACTCTCATCTTGGCGGGTGCAGGAGGCGGGGGGGCAGCGCTGCTGCGGTCATGGACATGAGGGGTGTTGGCGGCAGGCTGTCCCCTGTAGCCAGAGCCAGCGTGGCTGGTGCAGTGGGAGCAGCGGAGCCTGCTCTATATGGCGGGGCTGCGCGGGGCGGGTGGCAGAGGCATGGCAGGCCAGGCAATGCAGGGTGGCCACAGGCACGCAGGGCGAGGCGATGGTGGCGCAGGTCCAGCACTGGGTAGGCCACCAGCCTGGCTGACACAGGTGAGCACAAGGAAGGAGTGCACATGGACTCCGCAGAACCCACCTCCCAATTCTTGTCCTCTCTTATTTACCTACTTGAGATGGTGTAGTTGGGCAGCAGGGAGGGATGCAAACTTCCTGCCAACTCACCTTCGCCGGTGCAACGTTTGCCGGCTGGGTCTTTGGGCGATCTCAGCAGCAATTCCTATTGGCTTTCGAGTAGCATAGCTTGTGGGAGGGAGGGAGTAGCATAGCTTGTGGAAAGGGTTTTTTTTGTGCAAAAAAAAGGTGCCGGAATGCCATTCAGAGCGTTCAATGAGAAAAAAAGCCCTGCTTTTATGTTTTAATCTTATGGTTTTAAAAATATTTTTTTTCTATTGTAAGTTAAACCTCGCCATGTGGATTGCATACAAATGTTATATAATCGGTAAATAAAGGTAGAACATATGTTAAATATACATCAAATGATAATATGCTTCCCTACAAAGTCAATTCTTGCTCAGTGACAAACCAAGGAGTTAACTCAGAAAGGCAAGAGGAAAATCTAGAAGAGATCTGTGCAACTTGTAGAAGGAAAAGGCCCACACTGATAAATTAAAAATCTTTGTGGTCTGCAAAGGATTGCTGGTTGGCTAATCAATGATTTGGTGACTAGAGGAGCATCTACAGTGTTGGAGCTCGTGGTCATGGTAAGCCATGGAGACACTAGGCAACATGACTTTTAGGGCAGTGGTGGTGATTTTATTACTTTTTTTTTTTTAAAAGTCTGTGCTCTGTCCAAGGGTGCTTTGTAGGCTGCATGTACAGGCCTGGTCTAGAATTTATTTTGGAACATTCAACTATCTAGAGCAGGCATGTCAAACTCATTTTGTTTGAGGCAACTTCTTATAAAAGAATTGCCATTAATTTGTTTTAATAAAATAATTTAAATCAATTTTTCACTTGATTTGAAATTAAATGAATTATATTCGTTGACAATGAGATATTTTTTTAAAGTACAATTGCCAAATGCAGGTATATGTTACTGGAAGGAAAAAGCAATCCCTGCTGCCTTACTGATCCCAGAGAAGCATTTGCATGTATGCAGGTATCCTTAGGGTGCCATAGTTATGGATGAGAAATATTGGTTGCAAAGTTGGCATTTCTGGATGTAATACAGATATTTTGGACTTATTTTTGTTTCTTTGCATGTTTGATATTTTTAAAAAGGCATATGCTACTGACTATGCTTATGTACATATGTAACATCTTTTGCTAGAATACATGACCACTGCTTTTCCAGAATGTGAAAAGTGAAAGATTGTGACTAAACAAAATTTTAATGTACAGATAATACCACCAGAAACTATTTTAGCCTTTTTAATAAATGTTGTTATTGATGTTAAGCTCACCATGGAAAACATCATATATTGTTATGTACGTACTAGGTTAATTATTTAAAGACTGAAGTGCAACATAATTAGATTCTAAATAATCTGTTTTTCAAAATACACAACACTCCAAACAGTAAAAGTAAAGTCCAAATTAAGAATATTTCATTGTTAAGAATTGTTTAATTTAAAGTGGTTTAGTTGTAATAGATGGTTAGATTCAAAATAGTTTTCAACAGTACAAAATAGTACAAAAGATACTATTTTTTTCTAGCATCAGCTAAATTAGACATATTAAATTGAGAAAAATGTTTCTCATTTCTTTCCTGTTAACTTTATGAAATCATCATTGCAGAGATGTTAACATAGGAAATAGATTATTTTGTTATCTAATTTTACCTTCCAAAAGACAGAAGCAGATGAAAAATCTGAGGTTCTTTCCTGTTGGCTTTTTTGAATTAGCTGCTTTAGATTCTAAAAGTTTAGTTCCTAAAGAAGTAACCCTGTAAATAATTTTAATGTCCTCCTCTAGTGCAGGGGTAAGCAACCTTGGCTCTTTTATTACTCGTGGACTTCAACTCCCAGAATTCTTGAGCCAGCATGGCTCAGCTTGGAAACCTCTCTCTTTCCCCTCAGCGTGGCTGGCTCAGGATTTCTGGGAGTTGAAGTCCACGAGTCATAAAAAAGAGCCAAAATTGCCTAGCCCTGCAATAGGCTTAGGAAAGCCAATAGAGGGAGCCTTTTTTATTGCAAAAAAAGGTGCCAGAACGCCGTTCTGAGCATTCTATGAGAAAAAAAGCCCTGTATATTGAATTTCCAGTCATGTAACACAGGGATAGGGTTTCAACCACACAGTTGTGGCTGCTGTCATGGTTCCAACAGATGAAACTCTTTAAAAGAACTTTGAGGCATTGTTTACTTTAAAGAATCTTTTATTCCAGAAAACAAAGTATTGGCACTACATAGTTAAAGCCAAAAACTGAATTCCCCTCCCCTGGGCACAAAGCAGCAAAGCACAATTCTCTCCTCCAATTAACAGTCATAAATCACATTCCCCAATTAGCTTGAAGTGCAGGCTTTCTCCCCAGCTCTCCAGCCCGCCAAATCTTTATCAGCTCTGGGTACAATAACCTTGATTCCCACGGCTGAGTTACTGTTGTTATGACTAATTGGAGTCTCATCCCCCTCCCCCCTCCCAGCATCATCTAACTCTAAAAGTGAAAGAGAAAAGATGGCTACATTTCCATCTGTTGTCAAAGCAAGAACATCCGATGTTAGCAACGTTGACATACGCCCCCCCCCCTTACAAAAAGGACAAATCCTGTAATGTAAACAAAAGCACAGGTTAGGGGTTGCCTCTTGGTTTATTAGGGTGTTTCTTATAGAACCTATCTGTCAGCCTTTACATCACTAGACTTCACCCAGGTGGCCTCAGAGAACAAATATCCCTTCCATTGCACTAAGTAATGCAATTTTCCCTTAAAAATTCTAGAATCAAGAATATGATTTACTTCATATTGAGTCTGTCCTGCCATCACAAGGGGTTCAGTTGCCTTCTTAGGGGGAGGTCTTAAAGTGGAAACCCAAAAAAGTTTCAACAGGCTACAATGGAAAACAGGGTGAACTTTTCCTAAGAGCCTAGGAAGTTTTAATTCCACTGTGACCAGGTTAATGTTCTTTACAATGGGCAAGGGTCCTAAGTACTTCGGTCCTAACTTCTTACTAGGTAACTTAAGCTGTAAATATTTAGTTGACAGTTAAACCTTTTCCACAACTTGGAATGTTCTTTGAGGAGCCCTTTTTTATCTACCTGTTTTTTGTATGTCTCGGAAGCCTTTTTCAAAGCAGTTTTTGTGGTTTTCCAAACTTCTTCCCACCCCCTTTTACCATTGATCAAGAGTCTGGGAAGTGGAGGGTGCTTGGAAGTATTCAGGTATTGGGCTGAGCTCTTTTCCTGTGGCCACTTTAAAAAGCGTGAAGCCGGTGCTGCTGTGAACAGAGTTATTGTAAGCACCTCTGCAAAAGGGAGGAGGTCAGTCCAATTCATTTGTTGATAATCAACATAGCATCTGAGATACTGCTGGACCATTGAGTTCGTGGATTCAGCCACCCCATTAGTAAACGGGTGGAAAGCAGATGATAGTTCTTGAGATGAGCCAATTAGTTTAAGAAAACTCCTCCAAAACTTAGCTGTGAACTGCACCTCCCTGTCAGAGATTGTTTAGGTGTGCCATGCAGCCTGTAGATGTGTTTCAGGAATATTTTGGTTAGTCGTTGGGCAGACAGGAGCCCTTTGCAGGCAATGAAGTGAGCCTGCTTTGAGAACAGGTCTATCACAGTCCAGATGACTGTATTTCCCCTACTTTCAGGTAGATCTACTAAAAAATCCATAGTAATTTCTTCCCATGGTTGGGAAGGGTCTGCCACTGGTTGCAATAACCAGAGGGTTTCCCCAGAATTCTTTTCATGTGGCACATACAGCACAACTCCGGACATAGTTTTCCATGTCCTGTTTCAATCCCAGCCACCAGAATTGACGGTGGATGAGGTGTAGTGTTTTTAAATATCCAAAGTGCTCAGCCTGTTTTATGTCTTGGCCATTTTGGAGCACATGAAGGTGGAGGGTCTCTGGCAAATATAGTTTTCCACCTTTGTAAGCCAAACCATCCCCGCATGTTAGGGAGGTTTAACTGTCCTTGAACCAGTGGTTGGTGAGGAGCTCTTGTTTTATTTTCTTTGCCCCAGGGTCATTGGAATTAGGGGCTCTTGGAGGTGGGACTCTGTGCGGTGTAAGGTTTATTTATTTATTTTTATTTTTCTATTTCTTCCACAAACAAGTCAACACATATACCACAATACATATACCACAATACATACTCGTAAGTTTGGGTGCTGCTCACCCATTTCCCCTTTCATTGTATCTACCCTCCATCTCTCTCTTTCCTCTTCTCTACTTTCTTTTTCCCTTTCTCCTTTCTTTCCTACTTCCCTCTTCTTCCTCTCCTCTCCTCTTTCCTTCACCACTCCCCTCCCATTTCTCCCCACTTCTCCTCTTTTCCTCTAACCTTTCTACTTCCTTCCCCCTCCTCTACTCTCTTCCCTCTCTCCTCTCCTTTCTTCCCTCCCATTCCTCTTCCAATACAATTCAGGGGTAATGTTCAAGCAGCTCCTCTCCTTAGATTTCCAATATCTATATTAGATATGATAACATTAATTTTCTATTACATCAATATTTCTATAAATCTGGCCTTCTCCGTATATACTTATATAAATTTTTATACTACCTCTGGTTATGTAATACAGTGTTGCCTGGGTCTCCCTCCTTATCTCCTCCTTTTTCTTCCATCTAAATTAGTATTGGCCATCTTTTAGGCATATTCTCTTTTTCACCCACTCATAAAAATTTCCCCAGATTTCATAATACTCTGACTCTGTCTTATCTTTAATTATCATTGTTAATCTGTTCATTTCTGCACATTCCATATTTTCCCAATCACCTCTTCTTCTGGAGGAGCTTTCAGTGCCTTCCAGTTTCGTGCAAACACAATCCTAGCTGCAGTGGTTATATGAATAATCAAATATGTGTTCTCTTTGCTATATTTCTCTGGTAAAATACCCAACAGGAATATTTCTGGTCTTAGTTCTATACGTTGTTTTATCATCTTTTCTATCCATGTTCTAATTATATTCCATTAGGTTTTAGCTTCTACACACATCCACCAGATATAATAGAAAAAGCCTGGTATTTGATGACATTTCCAACATTTCATAGATCTGTCCTTGAACATTTTAGCTAGTCTTTCTGGGGACATATGCCATCTGTAGAACATCTTGTACATATTTTCTTTATACGCTGTTGCCATTGTCAGTTTATAATTTCTTTCCCATAATTGCTGCCATCTATCTAATTCAATCGTATATCCAAAGTTTCTTGTCCATTTTATCATTGACTCCTTAACTTGCTCCTCTTCTAATTCCCTATATAGTAAGTAGCTATACATTTTTAATCCATTTTTCTTCAGTTCCCATAAGTATTTCACCTAACTCTGTTCTCCCCAAATTAAAACCATCTATTTTAGCAAATATCTAGATTGTATTTGCGTTCTCATGTACCTGTCCATCTTTATTCCTTGTTCCTCTAATTTTTGTTTGGTTTTCAGCTCCCCCGTGTCTGTTAGTAGGTCTTTATATATTATAATGTTTCCCATGTTAAACATGTTGGGGTGTATTAATGCTTCCATAGTTGAGAGCCAATCTGGAATCTTCAAGTAATGCTTTCTCTTTATTTTCTCCCAAACCATCAATAAAGAATTCCTAATATGATGTCTCTGGAAATAGCTGTGTATTCTATTTTTCCCATACCATATGAAAACATGCCATCCCAACTGTAAGTCATGTCCCTCTAATGTCAATAATCTAGAATTCCTCAGTAAGGTCCATTCTCTCATCCATGATAATGCTGCAGCTTGATAATATAGTTCCCAAGTAGGTAAACCAAATCCACCTCTGAGTCTTGCACCCTGTAACATTTTTAAATTAATCCTTGCTTTTTTCCCCTGCCAAATATATTTCAAAAGTATTTTATTTAGCCCCTCAAAATATTTCTTTTCCAATCTTATTGGTATTGTTGAAAACAAAAACAACAATCGTGGTAGTATATTCATTTTGATTATTGCAATCCTACCCATTAATGATAATTGTACTTTTTTCCATTTATCTAAATCTACTTCAATTTGTCTTTTCAATTTGTAATAGTTATCTTCTTTAATTGTTATACATCTTGCTGTCAGGTGAATTCCCAGATATTTTACCTTCTTTACAATCTGTATATCTAACTTTCCCATCAATTCTTTTTTTGTTTTTCAGTCATATTTTCAGTCAACATTTTTGTTTTGTGTATCCTTCTTTAATTCTTTCTCAAGTGTCTTATATTCTTCCTCCAGTTTTTTCCTATTTTGTCTTTTCTGTTTATTCTTTTTCCACAAATAAGTTATAGCAAGTCCTTTCATGTACGCTTTCACCGTGTCCCAGACATTTTGAAGTGAGGTATCTTCTTTTTTTTTTCCTTGAAGAAGAAAGACATTTCTTTTTCCATATATTGCTGAAAGTCTTTTTCATTCAATACGGTTTGGTTTAATGTCCATCTTGTTCTTTTTTTTTGTCCTTTCCATATAATTGTGACTGGGTTGTGGTCCGCCCATGTATTTGTTTCTATGGTTATATTTTGTGTATTTATGAATAAGTCTATTGACGTCCATATCATATCTATTCTCAACCAGGACAGGTGTCTGTTAGAATAGAATGTCTATTGCTTCTTTTCTGGGTATTTTTCTCTCGTCCACCATATTATGAAAAGATTTTGGAAGTGTTCTCCTTAGAGTCTTGGGTTTTTTTTGTCGTATTATAATCCAGCTCAGCCTTTATGATAGCATTGAAATCTCCAATCATACATATGCTTTCAAATTCCATTTCTACTATTTTCTGGTGTAATTTTGAATAGAAATTTTCTTGGTTTTGATTTGGGGCGTAAATCACTACCAATAAAGTTTTTTTTTACAATTCATACTTATTTCCACCATTAGAATTCGCCCTTCTTCATCTGAATATATCAGTGTAAATTGTATTGCTTTTTGAATATATAATACCACACCTCTTTTACTCTGATCTGCAAGTGAGGTATATGATTCTCCCAATTTTGGATATTCTAATAGATTTTTATGTTGTTTCCTAATATGAACTTCTTGCAAGCAAATTATGTCCATTTTTAATTTCCCTAATTTATTTAGTGTTCTTTTTCTTTTTATAGCCGAATTTAGTCCATTTACATTTATCAAAATTGCTTTTATCTCTTCCTCCATGATTATTTATTCAGTTTTACTTGCTCTCGTTATTCTCATCTCTCTTTGCTCTTTTGCCTCTTTTGCTCTTGTTCCTTCTCTCAACACCTTTTCCTCCTGTTCTATACTATACTTACTCCGTTGCTTCTCTATCTCGTCTCCCTGCTGTCTGATTACTCTTTCCCCTCTCAGCCTTTCTTCTTCTTGCTGCCCAAAGTATTGATCATAGAAAAGTTCTGCTTTCTCTATTATGTCCAGTCTATGTTTCTGTTCTTGCCAATTTATCATTACTCCTTCTGGTATTAACTATCTAAAATTTATCCCTTTTTTAATTAAGCATTTTGTCAAAAATTGATACTCCTTTCTCAGGTCTCTCACTCTTCTTGGGATCTGTTTTAATATCACTATCTCTCTTCCTTTGTATTTTATTGTAGCATTTCTTAGCTTCTGTAATATATCTGCCCTTAATGCTTTTTAGTAAATCTTATATGCACCTCTATGGGGAGAGTATTTCTCATTGCATATCTAGTATGTATTCTAAATATCTCATCTATATCATTAATTACCTTTTCCTTGCTTTCCTCCAATGCTTCTGCTAATATTCTCGCCATTACATCTGCTAGGTTCTCTCCCTTTTCTTCTTCAACATTTTGGAATCTTAAATAATAATCAGCTCTATCCATCTCTAAGGAGATAATCATTTTTCCTGATTCCTGTCTGTTGATGTAAGTCGGTTCTCAATCTCCTCTAGTCTCTTATCTGTTAGTTCAATTCTTTCTTCAGCTTGTTGCAGTCTTTGTTCATTTTTCTCCATCAGATCTTTGACCTCTTTTAAGTCCTCTTCTAGTTTGCCTATCTCTTCCTTGAAGTCTGTGTGTAGAGCCAGTATCATATTTTTCAATTCCATGTTAGATCTATCTTGCTGCGTTATAGTGTCCAGTGTTTTCGGTGCCACCGGACTCTGTGATATTGGGGCAGCTGTTGCTGGGTGTATTGTAGTCTTCTTCATTTCCTCCAATAATTTGTAATCCAAATGTCAATGGAGTATTATAATCCGAATGTGCTCCAAAAAAAAAAGGTGCGAAGGATTTCAATGACAAGAAAAGGGGAGAGCAAACAAAGAAGGGGAAAAAAAAAGAAAAGGAAAAAGCCAAATATCCTTATATCAGAAAAAAAGAGGGGGAAAAATTAATCCATACAGGTTACACTCTTTATTCATTTCAAGTTCTCCGTGCCTTAATCCAAAAGAAGAGAAAACCCAAAAAAATTGTCTCCAAAGTAGAAAAACAATCCACCATTCAGCAAACCAAAAGACAGATTCTGTAAGCTTCTTATCAGTGAGTCCAGCAGATAACATTCAAGGTCACTTACTCTCCATTATTTTTTATAATAGCTTCAAGAGTATTCTCAGCCGAGATACTTAATTCATTGCCTTCTTTTGCCTTCCATTGTTTTCTGCTGCTACAATTCTGGAAGAGGAGCAGTTTGAACATCCGCTTCCCCCCTACACACTTCTCCACGACTTCAAAATCTTCTTATTTTGCCCCCACAATTTCCAGTATTTAAGGTCTCTCAATTGTCTCACCCAGACAATCCTCCAAACTTACTTTCCAGATCTTCCAAGTGGCCGCCCCAGCTTGTGATGGCTCGCAATGGCCATCTGACAGCTGCTGGTCCGGGAAGCTTCCATCGGCTCTCCAGGAGGTTGTGAACCCTCCTGTGCTTCCAAACTGTGCTTCCCCTCTTCACCATCCCTACAGGATGGCTCTGATCTGTCTGGAACTCAGACAGACCCCCCAAACAGCTGAAAAGCGACAATCCTTCGGGAGCTCCCAAGGGATGTGTTGTCCCACCACAGTGCTGGCCTCCTGTGTGGCATAAGTTGAGAAGCAGTTTATGGATTGGAGATAATTGCCTCATTAACCTCTTCATGCTGGCTTTTGTACTGGGGAAGTCTGGATAATCAGCTAAGATGTTTTTTCCTCCCGGTATGTACTTTAAGGTGAAGTTAAAATGGTTAAAGTACTGCACCCATTGTACTTGTTTTGGGGACAATTTGTGGGGAGTCTTTAGTGCTTCTAGGTTTTTGTGATCAGTCCATACCTCGAAAGGCACCTTACTCCCCTCTAGTGTCACCAGTTTAATAGAGCCCAGCGGATTGCAAAAGCTTCCTTTTCCCACACAGCCCACCTCCTCTCACAGTCAGTGAACCTTTTTGAGGTGTAGGTGCAGGGTTGTAGGATCCCACTCTGGTTCTTTTGCAGTAGCACACCTTCGATGGCCATATCTCTGGCATCGGCTTGAATCACAAAGGGCTTCCCTGGGCAAGGATGTTTTAAGAGCAGTTTGAGTGCAAATAGTCTTTTAAAATTTTCAAAAGCAGTTTGACAATTCGTAGTCCATGCTAGTGGTTGGCCTGGATACAGCTTTCCTCCCCCTTTACCTGTTTTTAGTAATTCCATAAGGGGCAGGGCAATTTCAGCAAATAAGGGGATGAATTGATGGTAGAAGTTGGCAAATCCCAGAAAGCTCTGGAGCTGTTTGTGAGTCTTTGGGGTTGCCATTCAATTATGGCTTTTACTTGGGTCAGGTCCATTTCAATGCCCTCACTGGAAATTCTGTAGCCAAGATAATCCAGTTGGGTCTGGTGAAACTCACACTTTGATAGTTTAACATAAAGTTTGGCGTTCAACAGTTTCTTTAGCACTTCTCTCACTAGTTTTATGTGGTCAGCCATATTCATGCTGTATATCAGGATGTCATCAAGGTACACCAAAACCCTTTTGTACAAATGGTCATGTAGTACCTGATTAATCAGCTGCATGAAGACAGCTGGAGCCCCTTGCAGTCCAAAAGGCATGACTTTAAATTGACTATATGCTCTGCAGCCAAAGATGGAGAAGCTCTATACAGTCAGTAAAAACAAGACCAGGAGCTGACTATGGCTCAGACCATGAGCTTCTCATTGAAAAGTTTAGGCTTAAACTGAAGAAAGTAGGGAAAAGCACTAAGCCACTCAGGTATGAATTAAATCATATCCCTGTTGAATATACAGTAGAGGTGACAAATAGATTTAAGGAATTAGATCTGATAGACAGAGTGCCTGAAGAACTATGGACAGAGGTTCGCAACATTGTACAACAGGTAGCAACCAAAACCATCCCAAAGAAAAAGAAATGCAAGAAAGCAAAATGGCTGTCTGAGGAAGCTTTGCAAATAGCTGAGGAAAGGAGGGAAGCGAAAGGCAAGGGAGAAAAAGAAAGATACGCCCAAATGAATGCAGAATTCCAGAGAATAGCTAGAAAAGATAAGAATGCCTTCTTAAATGAACAATGCAAAGAAATAGAAGAAAACAATAGAATAGGCAGAACCAGAGATCTTTTCAAGAAAATTGGAGAGATGAAGGGAACATTTCATGCAAAAATGGGCATGATAAAGGACCAAAATGGCAGGGACCTAACAGAGGCAGAAGAGATTAAGAAGAGGTGGCAAAATTACACAGAAGAACTATACAAGAATGAGCTTAATGTCCCTGATAATCACAATGAGGTGGTCACTGAACTCGAGCCAGACATCCTAGAATGTGAAGTGAAATGGGCCTTAGAAAAGCTGAGCAACAACAAAGCTAGTGGAGGTGACAGTATTCCAGCTGAGCTATTCAAAATCTTAAAAGACAATGCAGTAAAAGTGCTCCACTCAATTTGCCAGCAAATTTGGAAAACTCAACAGTGGCCACAGGATTGGAAAAGATCAGTTTACATTCCAATTCCAAAGAAAGGCAGTGCCAAAGAATGTTCAAACTATCGTACCATTGCACTCATTTCTCATGCTAGTAAAGTTATGCTTAAAATCCTACAAGCTAGACTCCAGCAATATGTGGATCGAGAACTACCAGAAGTACAGGCAGGATTTCGAAGAGGCAGAGGAACTAGAGATCAAATTGCCAACATATGCTGGATCATGGAGAAAGCTAGAGAGTTCCAAAAAAACATCTACTTCTGCTTCATTGACTATGCTAAAGCCTTTGATTGTGTGGATCATAACAAACTGTGGCAAATTCTTGAAGAGATGGGTGTACCAGACCATCTTATTTGTCTCTTGAGAAACCTATATGTGGGCCAAGAAGCAACAGTGAGAACTGGACATGGAACCACTGATTGGTTCAAAATTGGGAAAGGAGTCCGGCAAGGCTGTATACTGTCGCCCTGCCTATTTAACTTATATGCAGAGCACATCATGAGAAAGGCAGGGCTAGATGAATCAAAAGTTGGAATTAAGATTGCCGGAAGAAATATCAACAACCTAAGATATGCAGATGATGCCCTCAGGGCTTTTGTTCTCATAGAATGCTCAGAACGGAGTTCCGGCACCTTTTTTGGATGGAACCTTGTAGGGTAGCCAAGGCGGGTTGTACGACATGTGTGAGTTCCGGCACCTTTTTCTCTTACAAAAAAAGCACTGGATACCCTCTAATGACAGAAAGTGAAGAAAAACTAAAGAGCCTCTTGTTGCGGGTGAAGAAGGAGAGTCCAAACGTTGGGTTGAAACTTAACATTAAAAAAACCAAGATCATGGCATCCGGCCCTCTCAATTCCTGGCAAATAGATGGGGAAGAAATGGAGGTAGTGACAGATTTTATTTTCCTGGGCTCCAAGATCACTGCAGATGGGGACTGTAGCCAAGAAATTAAAAGACGCTTGCTCCTGGGGAGGAAAGCCATGGCAAATCTAGACAGCACACTAAAAAGCAGAGACCCTGTCAACAAAAGTGCGTATAGTCAAGGCTATGGTCTTCCCAGTTGCAATGTATGGCAGTGAAAGCTGGACCATAAAAAAGGCAGAGCACCAAAGAATGGAGGCCTTTGAACTCTGGTGCTGGAGAAGACTCCTGCGAGTCCCTTGGACTGCAAGCCAATCAAACCGGTCAGTCCTAGAGGAGATCAACCCTGACTGCTCTTTAGAAGGACAGATCCTGATGCTAAAACTCAAATACTTTGGCCACCTAATGAGAAGGAAGGACTCACTGGAGAAGAGCCTAATGCTGGGAAAGATTGAGGGCAAGAGAAGAAGGGGACGACAAAGAATGTGGTTGCTGGATGGAGTCACTGAAGCAGTAGGCGTGAGCTTAAATGGACTCCAGAAGATGGTAGAGGACAGGAAGGCCTGGAGGAATGTTGTCCATAGGGTCCCAATGGGTCGCACACGACTTCACAGCTAACAACAACAACAAAGTTTAATAGAGCAATCATTGGGTTGGTGAGGAGGCAGGATGTCTCATTCCTTCTCACTAAATGCTTCCACTAGGTCCCAGTATTCAGTGGGGATGAGTGGCTCACCTGGTTGAGACAAGGTGGCCATATGTGCTAGCTCATTGGGTGGGCTAAAATCTCCTGTAACATCCGTCAAGTTAAGGGGGGGGCTTGGGTCCTATAGGTAACCTCACAGACCTCATTCCCTTCTCCTACGAGATAAACAGCTTCCATTTGTCCAACCAGGCTAGCCCTAGGATCACAGCCTCAGTCATCTTTGGAGCCACCATGAAACAAATGAACTCCCAGTACTCACCTATTTCTAAGTGTAGGGGTTCAGTCAATTGCGTGACTAAAGCTCCTCCCATTAGGGAGCCATCAGCTTGCTCAAACCTCACGGGTTTGGAGAGTAGCCTTGCTTGTATGACCATCTTCAGAGCACGTGACAACCTAATAATGCACCAGGAGCATCCGGAATCAACTACTACTTTTAAATCTACCTGTGCCCTCATCTTAGGGATTATGAGTTTGGCAGGTAGAGAAAGGTGGAACACGTCAACTCACCATCGGGTCGTTCTTTCCTTCGTCATTGCTGTCATAGGAAGGTAGAACAGAGGCAGGTCTGGCTGGGGATGTGACTTGGGCAATGGGTTTCTGCATGATCCAGTTGGATTTCTCTTATGTTGACTGCTGGGCTGGTTTCTTTCTCGCTGGTGGTCCCGGTCTATTCTGCTGCTGTGGGTAAGGGACTGGGCAATTCACTGCTCAAAGTCTCTGTTGTCCACATCTGAAACACTTCATCAGTGGGCCAGCAGGTGGTCTGGGATTTTCAGTAGCCACAGCGGTTGGAGTCTTTCAGGGGGGTGGCTGTCATTTGGGTTGCTTTGGCCTCAACTTTAATTTAATTTAATTTAATTTAATAATATTTCTATACCGCCCTTCTCCCTGAGGACTCAGGGCGGTTCACAGGGCAAGAGTAAAATACAAAATTACAAATATTAAAAGGGAATTAAATAATTGCCCGATTTTAAAACAATTGATATATTACAATTATAAAACCCCAAAGATAATATTAAGAATACAAAAATAAAAAACCCCACCAATCCCCCATCAGGCTAAGCCGGCTTGTACAAACAAAAATGTCTTGAGATCGCGATGGCTTCCTGTGGGGGTGGCTTCTTATAGCGAACAAGCTGAACATCTAGTTTTACTGTTACATGGTACCACTCTTGCTGCTGATCAGGGACTGCTCGATAGATACAAGCCTGGGAGAGGTGGTCGTCTAGTCCCTCCTTGAAGTGATGGGCTAGGGATTGCTCAGGCCACCTCTGTATTCAGCTGGCTATTTTGCAAAACTCTTGTATGTATTCCAGTGCAGGCCTGCCGGCTTGTTTTATTTTGTGGACTTGCTCCTCCACTTTGAGGGCAATGGATGGGTCCTCAAACCTTGCTCTCAGTCCTAGGAGGAAGAGATGGGGGTCCTCTAACTTGGGTACTTGCTTGTTATATAAATTTTTCAGCCACTCAGATGCTTCTCCTTTCAAGCTGGATGCAATCACGTTGACTATAGCGGCTGAGTTCGGATAGAAATAGGCACAGCGGTTCAAGTGAGAGTGCACCTGATTGAGGAAAAAGATTAGCTTCTCCGGGTCTCCATCGAAGGTGGCTCTAAGAGGTGGCACCATCAGTGGTTGCTGGCCTCCCCACTGCGGATGTTGCATCCCCAACTGTTGCTGGCCCACCCATGGGGGCTGCCACATCCCCAGTTGCTGGAAGCCTCCCAGCGGTTGTTGCGCACCCAGGGGCTGTTGCCACCCCCACGGCTGTTGTTGCATTGCCAGCAGCTGTGGCACCCCCAATTGCTGTATGACCCCACTGGTCTCAGCAGCTGCTGTAATGGCACCCCCAGCTGCTGTGGGACTCCCAACGGTTGCTGCATGGATGGGGGCTGCTGCCATCCCCACTGCTGCTGGCCTGCAGGGGGTTGTGGTGACCCCAGTTGCTGCAGCCCCCCCTGCAGCCCCGGAGGTGGTTGTTGCTGGATCCCCATCGATTGCAGGCCCCTCAGCAGTTGCTACACATTCGGAGGCAGCAGTCAGCCCCACTGCTGCTGCAGTGTTTGTATTTATATACCAGCTTTATTATCTCCATAAATAACTTCAAGCAACAGATACACACAATACTCCTTCCTCCTCCTATTTTCCCCACAGCAACAACCCTGTAAGATGAATTGGGCTGAGAGAGAGAATGACCCAGCTGGTTTTCATGCCTAGAACTAGAACTAGAACTCACAGTCTCTTGATTTCTAGCCTGGTTCCATAATTCCTGGACCAGACCTGGCTCTCTTTGTAATAGTAGTAATTGTTCCCTTTTTATTATTGTTTATTTCCCTTGTTCATGTGAAAAGAGGGAAAAAAAATAAGGAAGGAAAAGTCATGCCCACTCCATCACTCCCAAATTGGTCAGCTAGTGAGAATGCTAAATTGCTCAAGGGGAAGAAATGTGAATACATTCAAAGAGCATCACAGTTGTGCAAAAACTGTTACTGGGAGACAAAAGTAGCAACCATATGGAAGCAGCCTGGATTTCTTTAGCAATGAAAGCTTACTGTTAGTGGAATATAAAACAATTTCCTTGAATTACAAGTGCAAAACAAACTATGTAAAAAAATCCTTGCAAAAGAAGAAAATAAGCAGCAAGTGTGCTGTGTACATTTCAGAAAATGTTTTTCTTATTATTGTTACTTTAATTCATTTTTAGAATGCATAGTTGCAACATAAATATTTCATCCCATTCTCCCTACACTTCATATACACCATGTAGAGAATGCCAACATAAAGCTAAAAAAAACCCTCAAGTATTACAAATAGATGAAAATTCAGAAGAGGCTTGTTTGACAGCCAAGCAATTCATCTAACAAAACTTGTTTTCGTATGCAGCTTTGATTGCCATACAGGAAAGTAAGATAACAAATTCCACACATACACATACTCCTCCCATAAAATAAGAGAAAGAAAATGTCTATGTTAATCAGCAGGTTTTTCCCACCTTGTATATCTTTTGTGCATATTTAGATAACACAGACAACCATTGTTGTCATCTCTGCCAAAATGCATCTGTAAGAGATATGTGATTTTATATTGTTCATTCATTTATTCAATTTAGAGGCTGTAGAACATTAAAAGCAAGAAGACAATAAAACCAAAGGGAATAAAGATCATGTGAAAGCAGAAGAAAGAAGATAGTGAAACTGATAAAATTCTATAGCAGCTTGATGCCATTATATCCCCAGGTTGGGGGAACAGCTAAGGTTTCAAGATCTTTTGAACATCACTGGGATGGGTGGTCTGTGGGGAGATGCTGTTCCACAGGCAGCCACTGTAACAAAGAAGACATGCTATCTAGGTCCAGAGAGATGATGCTGTTTGATTGAAAGGAACTGGGGCACACCTACTATGCTCAGTCTTACAGAACAGGCAGAAACTATCAGAGAAGCAGTTCTTAAGAGGGCTTGATCCTACGCCATGAAGAGCTTTAAAGATAATAAATACTTTTGATTGCACCCAGCAACCAACCTGCAACCAATGCAGCATGTGGAGCAGTAGTATCCTATGGGCATCCTGAGACATGCCCATTATTCTCTGTGCAACTGCACTCTTCTAGTAGCCATGATATAGTTGTTGTTAGTTGTTCTAACAACTATCTGATAGTTGTTCTTCCCTGTGCACATCAATTGGAAATGCTCAGGAAGGAGAACAACTCTTGTAGAGCAGTCCTTCCCTGCCCCAACTGTTATGGACTTGTCTGATAAATCAGACTCTGGATTGGAGGAGTAGGGATTAACAGTTTCTAACCTTGCAGCTCAGAGATGTTAGGCTCTTGGATACCTCCAAATGAACATCAGAAAGAGTAGGTCTTGTTGTAGGATGAGTTTGCAGGGCTGGAACCAACTGTTACATCAGGCTAGATCAATTGACCTGAAGTCTGAGCAAGAAAACATTTTAAGCCCTCATTAAATAAAAAGAAAAATCAAACAAATGGTTTTAATGAGGCTATGCAAAATAAAGATGCATCATCAGAAAAGTTAGAGCAATAAGTTGAGAGTCAGTTACAAACAACTTATAACCTTGGACCTGATTTCTTCAATCTGTTCCTCTACTGATTCCATGACTGATTTTTGGAATGATACATTATTTCTAGATCTTGGAATGAATTTCATGGAACTTTGGCTTTTGAAATAAGCTTGTCTGTTTTTCCTTAGCTCTCATATTCCAGCACTGTGATAAGATTTATAGCTACTATGGAAAAGTCTTATCTTTGTCTGGCCTCCTGCACTTGTAATTGTTGGCACAGAACATCAACACTTGTGGACAATCCCTAAAGGTACCTTGACTGATGACACTGAAGGTCCAAAAACACCAAGAGGCATGCACCAGATTCCAATGAATGTCATCCAGAGTGACCAAAGCCGTATCTGTCTGTATTCAGTTCTGAATCTGGACTGCAAGAATTTAGGAAATCCTTTTCAACTAATATCTTTTACAGTAGATTTCCTACCATCTTTCCTACTCCCCTGGCCTTTCAGAAGATGTGAAAACCTGGCTCGGCCAACTTCTGTGGGTTACAGAGTGTTATGCAATTCTGTGGGTGGTTAGCTCTCTCCATATTTTAATTTTTAACTTATTCTGTTCTTGCTTTTACATGGATAATGATGATGATGATGGAAGGGACCTTGGAGGTCATCTAGTCTTGCTCAGGCAGGAAACCCTATACCATTTCAGAAAAATGGCTGTCCAGTCTCTTCTCAAAAACTTCCAGTGTTGGAACATTCACCGCTTCTGGAGGCAGGTTGTTCCACTGGTTAATTGTTCTAACTGTCAGGAAGTTTCTCCTTAGTTCTAAGTTGCTTCTCTTCTTCATTAGTTTCTATCCATAGGCTCTTGTCCTGCCTTCAGGTGCTTTGGAAAATAGCTTGACTCCCTCTTCTTTGTGGCAGCCCCTGAGATATTGGAATACTGCTATCATTTCACCCCTCACCCTTCTTTTCTTTAAACTAGACAAACCCAATTCCAGCAACTGTTCCTTATATGTTTTAGCCTCCAGTCCCCTAGTCATCTTTGTTGCTCTTCTCTGTACTCTTTCTAGACTCTCAACATCTTTTTTACATCATGATGACCATTTTACTTATGTATTGTTTTTATATACTTTTAAGCTTTTAGCCATAAACCACACATTGTCACTTGATGGGCAGATAGATAGGTAGATGGTTAGATCAATCGATCAATTGGTAGGTAGGTAAGTAGGTATGTATGTATGTAGATAGATAGATAGATAGATAGATAGATAGATAGATAGATAGATAGATAGATAGATAGAGACATAGAGACATAGAGACATAGAGATATACAAATAGGTATCGATAGAATCTCATGTACAACCTTTTCTCAAAAGGAGAAATTGAAGATCAACCAATATTTGACTTGAATGGCTTGACTGAGAGGTGGATCGTCCTTGTCCTTCAAGGCCCCTTGGCACATTCCTGCTTTAATAAAGCATTGATCATTTCCCAAATTAGGCAATATGTGCCCCTCACAGTTATCTCAATGAGCTAGGTGAGATATAGATCAATCTTACAGGTTGCAGATATCATGCCAAAGACAGTCCTTTAACCTTGCAAAACATTGTGCCATTCATGTTGTCAAATTCTGCCCAAGTGAAGTCAACCTCAGAGCAAATGTGAATGACTTTATTTGTAAAACCTTCATTACATTTGGCAGAATGATGCAAACAGACATGATAAGAGAATAATCAATATTTTTCTTTGTTTCTCAAATAGAAGAAGAATAGTATGGGCATCTTGGTTTGTTTTAATTAGGAGACATCATGCTGGGTCCAACCCCGAATGGACAAATGCTTGACATTTCAATTTATCTCAAATGATAATTTATGTATCCTGTTAAGATAAATTGCAGCCTTTCCACTGGTCATCTTGATCCTATCAATCCTTTATCCATTAACCTTCCCTTCTACTTCCCTCAACTCTATCAAGGTTAGTTGTGGTAGATAGACATGGGGATGGGGTTTCTAGTCCATCATCTGCTTATCCAGGACCTCAGAGTTTAAGTCAGTCATTACGTTTTCCAGGATTCATTGGATCAACTCGAAATCCATGGAACTTTCAAAATTCATAATTTGATGGTATTTCCAGAACTGCATTTTTCCCCACAAAGGTACTTTTTCACACACAACCCCCTCCCTGTTCCCCTCATTTATTTATTTATATGTTTATGAACCTGGCTAATCTTCCTCTCTAAAATTAATCTGATTTTTATTCGAGGGTGCTATCACAAATTACAGAATTCCAATTGCACAAAGGTCTGGAATGCATGGAAATCTTTGCTGTAATGGTAACCTCTGTTAATGCTTTTATTCATGTTCCATCCACACACACACACAAAAACAGGGGTATAAGAACATATTGTACATGCATGTGTCCACTATTAAATTTAGCTGACTCTTTTGTACTGGTAGTCTCTTCTATTATTACCTGAAGCAGTTTATGGGGCTCTTGTATCTTCAGAGTTACATATTTGGAGATTTCCAGGAGATCTGTTAATCTTTTATTTAGGCCCTATCATTCAGCTTTAGATGCCTAGGTTTCAGCTCCCTGATTTTTGTCCTATTTGTGTATCAGTTTTTCCCCATCCTATTTCATTCATGCATATTCCTGTCCCAAATTTCACTACTTGCAACAGTTTTCATTCTCCTTTGCTGCACTTGATCCATGACTCAATAGATGTGCAGACCGTTGGCCTGGCGTCATGTCTCTAACATGCTTAGACAAATACTGCTTGTAGCCCCTTTGCTGACATCTGCTGTTTTAAGATTACTCTCTCTGGTTATTTTGCCATTGTATATAGGTGGGATTTGTTTTTGTTTTTTTGCTATCCTTGCAGAATGTCTTTTTGATCTTACATAGTTTGGTATTCTATCATGATATTGCTAAATTTTAGATAGGATTCATTCTTCTGTTCCAGGGGAACCTAGCTGAAAAAGATGTTCCTGACAGGCGTTGTCTTCTGTGTGTCTTCTCTCTGTAATTATTTGGGGAAAGAGGATTGTACATCATAAGAGTATAGCATAATAAGATAGCATGTATTTGTGTTTGCATTAACTGAAACTTTGGGGCTCAGACATCCTGATATAGATTTATATAGAGCAATCCATAGGATGGGTTGCATAATAGAAAATGCTGTAGGGAATGTCATTGCCAGGAAGCCTGGGGCTGGACTTTTTCTATTGCTGCCCCCCTTTTCTAGAATAATAATGTTCCCCCAATATCAGATGGACCTGGCAGTTCCAGGAGGCCTTTTGGGGGGCTAAGGGATTCGTGATAGCCTCTCCCAATGAGAATGGTATTATGATTTTCTTGGCACATGCTATGCTAATTGTTATTTTATTCTGTATCTACTGTTCTGTGTATTTTTAATTTTATAGCTACTATGGAGGCCTATTGGTAGAGGACAGGAAGGCCTGGAGGAACATTGTCCATAGGGTCGCGATGGGTCGGACACGACTTCGCAACTAACAACAACAACATGGAGGCCTATAAGCTGCTCAGGATTAAACACTGGCATATAAACCTAGTAAACAAGTAAATAAATGTGCTGTGGAACTTCACCCTTCATATATGAAACAAAATGGCCTTTTTTGTGAACTTTTTTTTTTAATCCCATTTATATCCTGCCCTTCTCCGAAGACTCAGGGCGGCTTACAATCTAAGCACAAATCAATGTGCTTAGCAATAGCCTTCATTCTATGTATATGCCTGCTTATTAGGGCTTTCGCCCCCCCCCCCAAAGCGGCATTATTACAAAGTCAGCTTATTGCCCCCAACAATCTGGGTCCTCATTTTACCTACCTCGGAAGGATGGAAGGCTGAGTCAACCTTGAGCCTGGTGGGATGCAAACCTGCACTAATTGCAGGCAGCTGGTGTTACTTAAGGAGGCATTAGCCCATTGCTCCACCAAGGCTACTTCCCTGCAGAGTTTTGTGACTTTGTGCAATCTGGATACTTGTCAACAAAATCCAAGGGGAGACAAATTCTTGAGAGGCAGACCAACCTATACGTTTGCCCATGCCAGAAGCTAGAGTTTACAGACCTTCCTTTTCCTGAATAGCAAAACTACATACTTAAATGCTTTATTTGACAAATCTGGATAATGGAGTGTTAATAACTGTCTGAATTAGTAAGACAACCCATGCCAACACTTTAAAAGTTTATGCTATGGTTTGCATTGTTGAGGTCTTACTCTTAGTCCCCCTCATCCCAAAAACATTGACAACTGAACTATAAAAATTGCATGCCAAAGTTTCATAACTGCTGGAGCAGAGTAATGTTCTTTTTTCCAGCCCATACCTTCCAACTGCTGGCAGACTGAGTTTCTTTTTAAAAACAATCCATTTATAACTTATTGCTCTTCTAATCTACAGTGGCTGCCTTAAATGTGGTAGCCTCCAGATTGAAGGCATGAAATTGGAGAAAAGGTGATCTAGGTGGACAGTTCATAAATCCCAAATACATGAGTAGAACAGTTAGCCCTTCAATATTTTCCTTTCAGGTGTTCCTTCATGTTATGAATTCCCAATAGCAGGTTAAATTGTGCAATTGGGAAAATGAAAAAAAAAGTACTCATAGGATGAATTTGGGCAGTATTGGGCAGTGATACAAGAGACGATTGTATCTCTCACCTCTTTTATGAGTTTATGGGAATCCTTTGGAACAGCCATGTGGTTTTCTTCATCCATTCCCATTTCATATTAATAAAGCAGATTGCCAACCCTGATTAAAAACAGGTTTCACTTGTGCAGTTTTCATTTGAATTCCTTTAGATCATTAATACCACCTTCTGCTATTAATGATCTAAAGGATCTTTCTTTTCATCAGGAAGAAGTATTGGTTGTAGAAAAAAGATGAAGAAGTTGTGGGTGCTCCAGCACTGAGGATTTTAAAGAAGAGATTAGACAATCATTTGTCTGAAATGAGCAGGGGATTGGGCTAGAAGACCTCCAAGGTCTCTCCCAACTCTGTTATTATGTTAATTTATATTTTTAATACATACCCAGGTATTCCATGCCTATAAAATACTGTACATCATTTTAAAGGATGTTGTAGTAGGACAACGGCACCACTGATTTCTAGCCTACTCATATCAGCTGAAAAAGAACTATTGTTACCTATTTCTCCTCCCCACCCCCACCCCCTTTTTTCGGTCTTTCTTAAATGCAGGACCTGAAATGCAGTCCTAGCTGGATACTGAAAGCAGCCAGTGGGGCAAGAACCATTTTCCCCTTCAAAACAAAAGCAACAGACATTTCAAGGAGGGATCACTGCTTCCCAATTTGGCTGCTGCTTAAACAAGTTTGGCATGGGCTTTCAAAACCCTGCACTGTTTTAAATGCTTGCAAAACCAGTTTGCATAGGATGACACCATGACTAAAGGAATACAGTATGTAGCCACAGTAATGGAAGCCCTTGCAGACAACTTGGATTCTTAACCTTTCCCCATTTCAAGTAGTAAAAGATCTACCAGGTCTGGTTAAACATAGTGTAAAAGAAAATACTTTCACATGTCCTTTCTTAATTCCAAGTTTATTTAGCTTAAAGTGGCAAATTTAAGATGTGTGGACTTCAATTTCTAGAATGCTCACTGGGAAATTCTGAGAATTGAAGCCCACACTTCTTTAAAGTTGCCACTTTTGAAAAACACTGTTTTAGACTGAAAGTCTGGACCCAGTCCTTGCCTTTGCTCTGGAATGCAATGCACAGCTCCAGGTTTCTTTGGAGCATTGATGTCATCTGCAAACTTCTCTACCACTAAAATTGGTTAATAAAAACTCTTGATATTTGATACCTTGTAAATTTCTTGTGTTAACGTTTTGTACTGGATTGTCACTGTGGTCTTACAATTAAGAAGCCAAACTCAGATGTATATTGTGGGGTGGGATGGTAACATGTTTGTGATTAACAAAACAACAAAATACTACTCCAGAATGGTATATGCTCCATCCCCAGTACTATTTCCAAACATAATACTGGCATTTTCATTCAAAATTTATCCATGCATGGAAACTATTTTGATCTACAATTCAATTCTCTGGATCTGGATTTTAAGGGACTTCCAATGTGTCACTTTGGAGCACCCATGAACCTGCAGAAATTTTGCTTGGAATTTGCTGACTTCTTTCCTCTTCTGACATGTGACAGGTAATGTTAATTAAGAAAATCAGGAACTATATGAGGTAACAGACCAAGCAAAACAGCGGCTAGCATCATTATTTTCCATAATGCCCCTGTGCACCTAAGTTTTCTTAGGAAATATAATGAAGAACTACTGCAGCTGAATGTTTTATTTGGAAATATGTCTATCATTCCAGAAAGGATAAAATAGGTGTAGAAGTAAGCATCCTTTGGAATGGGAGTAAAGGGAATATCTGGGAACATTTTGATAAATTGATGCTTTATAAACCAATAGAAAATTGAAGAGAGAATCCATAACATATTCCAGTGAGCTCATGAAAGGAACTGCTTCAGGATTCTTAGTTATCTTCACCTCTTCTCTGTAATGTAACCCATTTGTCCCACTATCCATCAATGTTGAAAAATGTGAAAGTGATCTTTTGCAATGCATGGGAGCTTGTACAAAGTACCACTTCTTTTGTACAGCTGCTTTAGAAGCCATTTAGGCCTGTTGCTGTGTAAATGCATGCACATCTGGATTGCAAACTGGGAAAGAAAATCCAAGGGCAGAACCTTAAGAGCTATTGCAAAAGTACTGCACAGCTTTAAACTGGAAGGCTTTTGGTAGCAGATTTCCCAACTAACAATTTTTATTATAAGCTTTTGTGAGCTGAGTTTACTTCATGAAAGCTTATGCATTTTAATAACAATGGTTGGAGGAGCTGCTACCACAAACTAATGTTTTTTTCTCCTACAATGGCTGCATAACGCTATGCAGTTGTAGAGAGCTGACAAAGATTATTGGCCTCTGGGAGTTCCAAAACTCCCAGATGAAGATAAAGAACAGTTAGATTATTTTACCATAAGGAATTTGAACTTTTCTCAAAGTCTAAATAAAGAAGTGCATTTATAGCAATGGTTGTTTTATTGATTTAATGATGGCGTTTCTATAGAGCGTATCTATAGAGATAAGTGAAAGGGTTGGATTTAGTGTTTGCATATCCATAAAGGAGAATATTTGTAGCTCAGGATTGAAATGATGGGTCCTTGGTGCTCTCTAAGCTTGGATGTTTTCTTGCAGATGTTTCATTACCAGAACTAGGTAACATCATCAATGTGGAAAACAACTTATTTTCAGAAGTTATAGATGCCAACTCTATTTCCATTGGATATTCGTCTTTTCTTTTAAATCCTCCCAGAATTCACTGGCATGAGATAGGAAAAGAGATCCAAAAAAGGAAAAGTAATATACAATACAGTATGTCTGTATCATTTCAGGCTCTTTTCTATATCTGATGTTAAATTGTAGTTTCCATTGGTTTAAATGGGATCAAGATACATCGATATTCATTCTCAGCTGTTGTTTTATACTGATTTTCAGATAAACATAGTTTTCGCAGACATTTTTATACTTTTTTTATAATTCTTGTAAAATGGAGTGAAATCCACATCAGTGGGTATATTTGTGTAGTCCAGTAAAATAGTAGGAACATAATAATGTTGTTCTGCAATATTGTTCTAGGGTTCCTCACCTACAACTGAGAATCAGTCAAAAACTTGCAACTAAAAGTAGAGTACATATAGGAAAAGCAGTACAACGTTTTGGTGTAGGTTTGGAGAAAAACTTCACGTTGCAGGTTCTGTTACAGTGTTGTAGAGGAGAATGAGAAGGAAATTGAAGAGTTCCATTCTAGGTGGATAAAGTTATAAAAATTGCCTGCAAAGGATTTGTTCCAGGAAGACAGGGCTGGTAACATAAAGTGTAAAAAATGCAGACAAAGGCAAAGTCTGAAAGTTTGCCCAACAGAAAGCACTTCAAAGCAGATGACAAAATGGCTAGAAAACAAGATAGAGCCAATAGTGAAATTGCATCTTAGAATTCATGGTAAGCAATGAAGTCAGATATATTATGGACCAGAGTCCCTTGTTACTAAAGAGTGTAAAAAGTACCTTTCATAAAGTATGGGAAACAACATCAGTATGAAACACAAAGAAGATTGCCAAGCTACTATTTGTCTCCTAATCTGTTTTTCACATCCATTTATCTAATTTTTCTGCTACCATTATAATATTTATTTCAAGTATTTTGTCTGTGTGAAAATATGGGCATCCTTGAAATCAGTCTTGACTCCTGGAGACTGCCTGGACAATTCCCTGCAGTTTTCTTGGCAAAGTTTTTCAGAAGTGGTTCTTGATTAACCCCTTCCTAAGGCTGAGAGACAGAAACTAGCCCAAGGTCACTCAGCTGGCTTCCTGCCTATAGTCTCACGGCTCTTAACCTAACATCTTTAACCACTGCACAAAACTGGCTGTCAACATATTATTTTAGATTTGTCCAAATCATGGTTGGTGACATTTTTTATTAGAAACAATCAAATTAACCCAGAAGACTGTACCATATTTCAGGTTACTTGGAATTATACTTTTTATTTATACTTTCAAAGTTGGAGGGTACTAATATTACCTTTATCCTTTGCAATCAGGTATAATCTTACAAGGACACCAAATCAACGTCGTGTTCAATCTACTGTCTCCATTTCAGCACTTATAAATAGCATGGTTTTAAGTATCCAAATTTATTTTTTTCTTCACTATATTGCATAATATTGTGGGCTATTAAATAATGCTTGAGAATCGAAAGCCTACCCACCCTTTAAAAAAACAAACAAAACTGAACTATTTTCTGCTGAGGCACTGTCAACACAAAACATTTGGCAATGTAAACTCCTCCAAAGATTTACAAGAGTATTGGTTGTTAATTGGCAGAAAATAAGTGATTTTTTTTCAATAAAAAACATTTTGTTTCCATATACTGTACAGAGGTTTGCAGGTAAACAGAAGTTTTTACTACATTGCTGCATCTTTCTTGTCATTTTAATTATAAGCATATTTATCTCATCAATTAAAGTGGGGAAATCTGGGCGAGATTTGTGGGTGCTTAAAATTTCACAAAATTAAATTGGAATAATCGATGTCTCATGCTCCACTCCATGAAAAAAAAAACTTTTTTTTCTTTTCCTGATCTATATAGTACATAGAAAAAGCCACATCATTTAACTGATTTTTTAAAAAATGATACAGCAATTGATGAAAACCTGAGGTTTTGATCCTCAATGTTTCACATGATAAAGCTGTTTTAATGCTTAACTGCATCAAAATATTCAAAAATTTTGAAGCTCCATTGATGTGCTTATTCTTGAATTAAGATGCTGTACATTGAATTGCATTATCAATAAAAAAAATTTCTTGTGTCTTTGTATCAGTGTTGACTCCTGGTGATGGTGTGTGGTCAAGTCACCTAGTTCGGTTTTTGCCTAAGACAGGACTAGAACTCAAGTCTCCCACTTTGTAGCCTGATGCCTTACCCACTAGACCCCTGCACTAGACTATACTGCTGATATTGTTCTACTGCACTTCTTTTTATATTTACCTCTATATGTCTGTGTCAGTTATATAATTCCAAACAGGGTGCCTCCGGTCAGAGAATGTCGGCTGGTGGCCCCCAGGGGGAGGGCCTTCTCTGTGGGCGCCCCGGCTTTATGGAATCAACTGCCGGTGGAGCTCCGGATGGCACCGGATCTCCGCTCCTTCCGTCGCGGGTTAAAGACCCATCTGTTCGAACAAGCTGGCCTGGCCTGATGGGGGAATGTCAGGGTTTTTATGGGTTTTTACATTGATTGTTTTAACTGGGCAATTTATTTAATCTTTTTTTTAACTTTTGTAATCCTATTTATATGCCCTGTTCACCGCCCTGAGTCCTTCGGGAGAAGGGTGGTATAAAAATCCAATAAATGAATGAAATGAATGAATGAATAAAAAGGTGTACATGTAAAGTACTGACTGCAAAATAAATTAATCATGGATCTTGTGTTTGTCCAATACAGATTTTATTGATAAATGAATGGATTATGTCTCCAAACAATTTGCTAGTGCATTTGTTATGCATTAGCTCTACTTGTAATGCATGAGAAGACTACAGAAACCATGATTCAGGTAAAATATGGTTTCTATCCTATAAACCCTGTGCTAGCAGCTTACGTGTGTGCGTGTGTGTGTGCTTGTGTGTGCGCATGTATTTCACATATGTACAAAAAAAGCACTGAGCATAACTATGAAATATCTCATTGGTGATAAGGCTGTACTTACATGATACACTTAGCAACAGTTTATGGAACCATGATTTACACAAGTCATTTTTTTCCTGGCTTTCCAAGACATAGTCAAAATAAACCACACTAAGTTCATACAACATACTAAGTCAAAATGCATGTTACTAATTTGTGGTTATAGCTTCTAAGTTAGGAAAATAAAGTGTCTATTCAGAAAAAATGTTTTCAGTATCCATACCCAAGCAACAGACACATAAAGGAGTCTAAAATCAACTTTCAAAAAACTAATTTTAATCAAAACAAAAGAATCATTGATCATTAACAAGTTTATAAAACAGTGATTTAGTTACATAAATAAATTGATATCAGTGTATCAAATCTTAATTACTTTCAACTTCATGAGGATGTTTACATGGGTGAGGAAGTACAACCTTTTTTCCTAGTATAATAAATAAAATGGAGAGCATGGAACATTTTTTCCCCTCTAAATAATAAAAAAAAACTACAAACATACTCTAGCATGTTCTCTAGTGAAAAGAACAAGAGACACGGGACAACTTTTGCACCAAAACTTTTTTTTAAAAAAATGTATTAAATGCACAAAGGTACAGAACCATCAGCTAAAGTAAAAGACACTATACTGTAACCAAAATGGTAATAAGAATATAATGAACAGTTTGGTAGTTAGATCTCCAGTTTGGTTATTTTAAAGCATTAAGACAAGGCAAAGATAGAAGGCTGCTTTTCTTCAGAAGTAATTCTAGAGGAAATAAAAATACTTTGTTGGTTTTGTGTTTGTTTTAAAAAAAGCTAACTGAAAAGTAGAACAGTCATACCAACTTTCTGTCCTGCACAAAGTCAAATACCTATGCAGAATAAAATGAGCTTATTAATAGCTCCTGCAAAGGCGTAATGTATCATGTCAATCATTTGGGAAACACTGCAGGTAGCTACAGACAAGGATGTACTACACGGCTACCACCAACGACGGAAGGGCAACGCACACAAATCACGTGGGATAACCAGCTCCTTGCAACAACTGGCTAGATGCTGCAGCCATTTTCACTATACTGTTGCTTCTGGAATATACTTTATGGGAAGTGGTTAAATAAATTGTTTCAACAAAATAGCCAGGCGTTTCAGGGACTGGAATCCAATATAATTTGCACGCACACTGCTAAGTTTACAAGTAGTAACAATGTGGTCCATTATTATCCATAGCCATCCCATGATATGAAAAAAAGGGATATTTTAAGTTTTCTAGGCTAGGAGGCACAAACCCCAAATCTGGCATACTGTATTCTTAATGCTAAGGCTTGCTGCTCTGGCTGTGTTGTCCCCTCTTTACTAGAGTGCCTGTTACAAGTGCACAAGTGTGTATACATATACATATGCATACACGCATCTGTATAAATATATATATATATACGTATAGTTTTCCCCTAATTTCCATCCAAGAATGCAATCCAAAAGGTGGCTCTGCATAGATGCCCAGCATATTCAGTTCGTCACCTGAGCCAACCCTTGAAGCTAGGCGCACTTGAGTCTTTTTAACGTTTCCTTATTTTTTGTTTAAAACCAAGCTACTGCAGCTTCAAGTATTTCGCATTATAGATTTTTTAAATAAATTAGTTAACGTTATATTTTTTCAATATTCCGACATATACTATAATATATATATATACAGTACAATAAATGCTCTCATTCTTTAATTTTATTTCATTTTTTTCAGATAAATCCCTGAGAATGTATGTTGACAGTCGCTAAGTTTCCACATGCGCAAGCGTTGTGTGTGCCATGCTTCTGGATGAACAAGCACTGCAAAGCCACGTGGGTCAGCCTTAAGAACTATTAGTTATTTGGGAGGTTGGTTCATTTAAATAAGCTGAAATGTCAGGATGAGTTACAAAAGAGTAAAGCTGGAGCCATTCGAGGTACTTATCACAGGATGGAGGTGTTTTTGTTTGGTTTTTTTTTAAAGCCATTGCAATATATTTTTTTTCTTTTTTCTCTCTTTCTCTCTCTCTCTCTCTCTCTTTGATTTGAGGCTGTGAATTAGACAGAAAGAATGGGAGAGCTTGGTGGACTTTTGCCACTTGACAACATAGACTCAGTGTAAACCAAACTTCTCTTTTAAGCCTCTCAATCTTTCATACAAAACAGAAAAGGAAAGGGCGGGGGGGGGAACACACACACTTTCACAATGTGACATTTTAGTTTTGCAAACTTAGTATAGAACTATACACAAATAATACCAGCGTGGCTCTGTTTAAGTTAAAAAGGATACAAAGGCAGGCTCAAGTAAAAATGTATTGCCCTCCCACCCCCTTCCCTATCCATTCACACTTTTTCTCTTTTTGTCAACCAAATCGTTCACGAACCAACATCATCAGTTTCTTTTTGCCTTTGTAGATTTGTTTTAGGTTGTCAATGAACTGGGTAAACTGAATGTGTCCATCATGAGCCATCAAAAAAGTCTCACGGGCCTTACTCAGGAATTCTATAAACTCGCTGTAATGCCGTGGACTGATGTGCGTGAGCCGAGAGTGTGTTGTGTTAATGTATGCTCCAATTGTGGCATCTAGGAGTTGCCTTAATGGGGCTTTGTCCAAGGACATGAGCTTACCAGAGTTCCTCCTTCCATGAAGTCCCACCATTCCAGGAGTGGTCAAAGTACATCTACGCAAGATATCGGACAGTACTGTTGCACATTTGACACTTTTGACCACCAGAGGTATTATAGCCGCCAATTCATTCTTTCCAAGAGAGTGACTGAGTGCACAAGCCCATAAAACATCATTAATGGCAGGGTGTGTATCCTGATTGTAACTCAGGTTGAGATGTGTCATGGCCAATGTAGCCAGTTTATAGGCCCGCACAGGGTAACCTCGATGTTCCATGTATCGTGCTATGGTGAAAAGCTGTGTATAGCTCATGCCAGTTGCAGCGGCGTCAAGAACAATTTGGTAAGCAGTCTCAAAAGCTATGTGATCCTTTTCACATAAGGTCAGTGCAGAGAGGGCACAGTTCTGAGGATCCTTCATGGCACACTGTAGAGCAAGCGTCCTAGCACTGCTGGCCAGTTTCTCCTGCTGATGGCAGTCTAGATGCAAGCGGACTATAGTGCTGTTGGACATTACTGTGGTAGCAACAATACTAGTAGCTTCAGTTGGAGTGAAAAGTGTAAACCAGCTTTGCATGATGCTGTCCAGTGCATACACACCTATAAGACACAGAAAATTATTTGTCACACAGAGGGATGCAAACAGAAGACTGAAGAAAGAGCCAGATACTTGGGAGAACCACTTAGAGGCTTCCAAAGGTACCTGCACTTTGAAAACACAGTGTGCTCTGCACCAAAGATTGAATTCAGCATCAGAGTATCTTATCTTTCTTCTTTAAAACAGAAATATCCTGTTTTTTTTACAAAGGTCCTTTCGGAATATGTTGGCAAACCCAAGTAGCTTCATTAAACATCCCCGAGCCTGCTCTAAATCAAATAATAAGCTGAAATAGGATATTTCTATCAAATTCATGGCTGTCTGAAGCAAAGCAGAGTTAACTTGAATGGAAAACTTTATGAGCGATTTGGTACTTTTGGGTCCTAAAGAGACACAAATGCTGCACCATCAAAATAAACATTCTTTTTCCCCCTTTCTCTATAAAAAGCCAATTTGAAAAGAGCAATGGGACCAAGTGGCCAACAGAACTACCTGTTAATAACAGGAAGTGGTTTGCCCAGCAACTGCTTCTGGCATCTGTAGCAGCAGATACAGCAACACCCTGCATATCACAAGGCCAATAGCACTGTCTTTTATGCACTGTACAGCTCTCTCCAATATACTATAGTATTTGATAAACTTGCCATCTCTCCCACCTTCTACTCATCTCCAAGAGCTTAGCTGCCTTCTGTTGCCTTAATGGATAGGACACAGCTGAAAAAAATTCTGTAAAGATTCCCATTGCACAAAACTCCTTTACCTATTTGTCTGAAGGGTTTATCCTGCAATTTGTTTAGAAAGTGGTACCTGCAATTCTAATCTAATTCTGCCTAAAACATAAAAGGGAAATCCACTTTAAAAATCAGAACTCAAAAGAGCCTTGCTCTAAAACCCTTTCACCTATTTCTGTGTAATAATTTTCATCATTATTCATTTCCTTTCATAATTTTCTTGCAATTTTCATTTTATACTGTTGAAAAACAAAATTACAGCGTTCTGCTTTTCCCTCCTATAGTAGTAATATGGGAGTACAAAAAAAAAATCACATTCAAAAGAAATGTTTTGATCATTCTGCAAATGTTTCCTTGACACAGCTATGAATTGGAAACAGGAATTTTCAGCTTCCGAAGGGACTGTTTCAAGAGTGAAACATTTCTAAAATGATTTGAACAACCTGTTTTGCACATCCCTGCATGCTGATCAATGGAAGGTATAAATCAGTCTCAAAGTTGAAGTGGATAATCTCCCTGGCCCCCTTTCGCCCATCCCATACTCTCTGTCCCATTATTATGTGTATTCCACACAGGCATTAATACAGAAGCAGGATTGTAAGTATTCTTGCATAGTTTATGCAGGTTAAAAAACTTGATTGCTTGAAGGTGAACTGTATTCTCAGTGTGACACACACAGAATCTGGATATTTAAGAATGGATAGTGATGTGTCAGTATATCTTCAGAAGACCCAGGAGGAAGTGAATTATGCAGACCACTCCAGTTGGTATTCAGACTGGGGAACAGTATTGAGAATTGATACCATCCGCCACAGCATTCGTCTATGCTGGCTGAGGGTGCTGGGTATGAAGGGCACAGCTTTGTAGTGCCTCTCTTCCACCAAGGCCACTTCCAGGGAGGTGTCAAGTTGCAGTCACTGCTTCATAGGCCTCCCCCCCACCCCCAAGTATCACAGGTAGAGGCTGTGAGGGCCTGAATGGGGAAAAATAGGGTTATGGGTCCAGGAAATGGAGTGTTTACATCTTTGGTTTTGATGGAACAGCACTGCCCCATTCAGAACTTATGAGCAACCTGGGAGTGAGTCCTCCTGGATTCACAGCTCCTGCTCAACAAGCAGATGGCAGCTGTGGCCAGGAGGCTGTTGTAAAACAACCTCTTCATGCCATTTGTGCTTATTTCTGGACCAGGAGGCCATGCTCATATTTAACCTTGCTTTAAATACTACTAAACTGGACTATTGCATGGGGCTGCCCTTCAGGTTTCAGTTGGTCCAGAATTCAGTCATGTGGACTGGAGTTATGGCCACATCATGTTAAGCTTGTGCCACTGCTACTCTATGGCAGTATTTTCATGTGAGACTCAAGGCACAGCTTATCATCTTCATAGCCCTCATGTCATAGGCTGGGTTATTTGCAGGATTGCCTTTTTACAAGTAATTTGTGTGTCCCGTTTGCTCCCATATAGAAAATATGCTCCAGTTTTCTTCAGTTAAACCCTGCTATCTTATGAGACCTAGGAAGTTGCTTTTTTGTAGCTGCCCTTATGCTCTAAACACACCCACACTTCCTCCCTTCCAATATATTGCAGAGCTCAACTCTGCTTGCTATTAGAAAAGCTATTAAGGCCTGCTTTTCCCCAAATATTTGGGTCCTCTTGAGTGGAGTCCCCCTTTGATTGTTTAATTATTGTGTTCAGTTACCATGTAACATGATGGGTTTCGGTCTTTTAATATTAGGTGGCTATTGTGATGGTTTATTATTTGTTTTTTGTTGTACGCTGTCTTGAGTCACTTTATTTGTCATGCCGGCCACATGACCAAGGAGACGTCCTCGGACAAACGCTGGCTCTTTGGCTTTGAAACGGAGATGAGCACTGGCCCCTAGAGTCGGAAACGACTAGCACGCATGTGCGGGGGAACCTTTACCTTTACCTTTTATAAATCCATAAAATAAAACAATAAAAATAAGGGAACTTGTGACCCTCTAGATTCTGCCAAATGACAGCTACCAGCAACATAATCAATGGACTTTTATGATTTTTACTGAATTCAGGCAATTGGCATTAACATGTAAAGCCACAGTACCTGAAGAAATAAGTCTATGGAAATTCTCACTCATGCAGGTCACAGTTGTCTCAAAAAGGTACTTTTTCAAAAGGCAACTGAACTGATTTTCCTTGAGGAAGAAGAAGGTGTTTCACTTCTAATCCAAGAAGCTTCATCAGTTATGGCTGAATGGGGGGAGAGAATCTATAGGAGTACCTATCCTTCCATCCCCCATTATCTAGTCACAACTGATGAAGCTTCTTGGATGAGAAGCAAAATATCTTCTTCTTTTTCCTCAAGGAGACAGTCCAGCTACCTTTTGAAAAAGTACCTTTGAGACATCTGAAGAAATACTCCACCTATATCTTCCTAAACATTTCTTAAGTTAACCTTTGGCGGCCTTACTCTGGCTGCTCCCCCTCCCCAATGCTGAGGTGCAGAAAATGGCTTCACAGTAATGACTCTTTTCAGTGATAGTCTTGTCAGCCCTTCAAGATAGGCAAGGTCAAATAATATGGCATGGCAGAAATTTCAAGAATAATCTCTATTTTGTGGGATAGAATAACAGAATCTTGACAGAGTTTCTATCTAACCTTGTGTGTAGCAAAGAAAATCAAGGTTGAATTATTTTAACTTTCTTTCCTACCTTTTTCTCTTTCTCAGGACTTTTTCTCTGAAATTCTCCCCTTAACAGCTCACTTAGTCCTTCCCCATTTCTGAGACCAAGTCTACATTCCTTCACACCACCTATTGTGGAATATTCTTCCTGATAAGTGTGCCTGCTGCAGTTCTTGATGGCAAGCAACATATGTTTTCTTCTGCCAGACATTTTAATCAATTTATCAGTATCCATCTATTGCTCTTAAGTGCTTCACCACTGGTATACTAGGTAGCTTATATGAGCCTATTATTTATTTTACCTCATTACATTGCCTTTGGTTGTTTCTATGGATTGTGAAGTGTTTCTCTTCCAAATTTTTATCATGTAATTTCCATGTGCTATCCTGAAAAAACTTGATTTTGAAGGGTGGCTAATAATTGTAAAAATAATTTAACTAATCCAGCAATCTCAACAGTGACTAGCTATCCCCCTCTGTTCAAACCTGAAGATGTTTCAAAATGTTTGAATTCTCTAAGCAGATATGGCAGCTCTTTCCCAATTGCCCTCAATAGAAAAAAAAGCAATTTACAGCCTCAGTCTCCTTGATTTGTCACAGATTGCTGCTTGTTGCTACTTTAGCCTATACCCCATTTGAAGTTGAAAGCTTCATGTAGATATGAATGGCTACAGATTAAAAAAAACACCTCAAGACTATAATAAACTCTCAATCTAGCACTGCACATTTCTACAAACAAGTCCTAGCATCCAACATATTCCCCACGGAACGGGCATCCTTTTACACCATTCCATCCCCCAAATAAGATAGAAGATGTCTATATAGCACTGAATATAAGCTCAGCAGGAAAACAGAAATTTGTGTCTTGACTGAAATACCTTCGCCTATAGTCACAGCCAGATTCCCTGTTTGAAATGAGCTGGTTTCTTTAGTGCCCTTTTGTTGTTCTTATGAGGTCAAACAATGACTGATAGGGTCTATAAACTGAAACTTACAGGCAGCTTGAGTGCCTCATTATTGCTTGAAATAATTTGCACACATCTGTGCACTCAGCTAACCACACCCAAACGTCCTCATTTTACTCATCTGGGTCCTGTTGTACTATGCGCTTGCATATACATGTACACCTTTCTCCTGCACCATTCAATGCTTTCCTTCATTTACATAAACAAACACATCCTCATTTATTTATAAGCTTATGTATGTCTCAAAAGTGATCTTTGCATTGCATCATAGTTTTCTTATGGAAGTGACACATACACACAAAAAATGTACCACAAACAAAAAAAGCAATTTGCTTACCAATGGGATACTATTAAATCACCAGATATACCTCCTTTGGTATGAAGATTAGGAAAGGTAAATCTTAGAAAGGAGAAAGTGAAATCCTAACAAGCTACTGTTTTTCAGCCACAGATTAGTCAATAAGAGCAATTCATTTTAGGGAAAGTTTACAGTTACAATTAAAAATTCATTTACAGACCAAATGAAATGTGGACTGATTTGGGTTTCTTAGAAATTGCTTGCAGCTGATGAGTCTAAACTTTTATGGCCATTAACAAATTTTAAATATTTCAAGAAAAGCAACTGTAAGTTTTGGATACATTAATACTATGTTCAGGGGTTTGGACTAGTTAGAAACTTCAGCAGAATTTGTGGAGAATGCAAATCCTTTCTCAAATTGAATTTACTTTGAGAACTTGCCTATTCTTGGGAACACTTCTTTTACATTAGAACATCAGAGACCTATCATAAATTCCTCTGTATTAACACCCTGGTTCTTATAGCAAATCCAAACATTATCTTTTAGGTGTTGTTTTCAAACGAATTATAACAAATAAGTTCTCCTTATAACTATAAATGCACTGTGGATAAAATTCTATACAGTGGTACCTCAGTCTTTGTCCTTAGTTGGTCCCAGGAGATGCGATGAGTACCAAAAACTATGAGTATCAAACTATTTTTTCCCCATAAGGAATAACATAGTGAGTCAAGGCAGCTGACACTGACACGTTCTAGCTTATGCGTTGATTACCAAACAAATGATGAGTACCAGGACAAAATTTTCACATCAAAATGTGTTGAGTAACAAATTTGATGAGTTTCAAAACAGTTGAATACCAAGGTACCACTGCAGTCTCATGAACTGCATTCTTAGCAATTTGTGCTATCTTAAATAGAAAAGGTAGTGAATAAATTTCCTTCACATAATTAAAAAAGACTAGGGTTACATTTCTGTATAAAATGCTACCATTTTGTACCCCCAATTTATGTGACATTACTGGACAGAGCCCACAATATCAACCCAGCATATTGTTTTATGTACGGCTGCTACAATTTTCTGGAAATCTATATGGCAATCAGGAGAAAATACCATGCAAATTCTTGTGTACCAGAACTGATTATGTTGTTTACCACACAAATTAAATCAGGATTCTGCAGAGATCAGTGACAACACATACCTACTTCTGTTGCACATGTCACCAACCACCTCACCATTTCCCGCCGCCGCCAATTTAATGTTGACAATGTCATGCGCATCACCTATTAAAAAAGAGAAATATTCCCTTGAGACATTTGTGTTGTTTTAAGATAGGTTAGCTCTGAATAGCCAAACACACTGTGGTGAGTATGTAAAAATATTTATCCAGATCAGCTGCAAAAATTATATCTGTAATCAATGTATCTTATGTCATGCATCAGCACTGCAAAAGAAATGAGAGGAAGGAAATAATACCCTAATATTTGTACCTCTTTGTGCTGTATTCTTTCACCTGAGTTGTGTAATATTACCTCATACTCATTTTCTAGTTATTTCCTGAAACGGAATCAAAGTAAATCTTACAATTCAGTTTCTAGAATGAATGAGATGGGGATATACCACAACATTTCACATTCATTTCTCTTTGACACAATCATACCTTTTCTAAAGCAATTAAATATTGTCCAGAGTGGGAAAGACTCAGAAAAGGTAAATCACACCCTACAGCAGTCAATTTTATATTTTGTTATATCACACATTCTGTTTTAATTTGCTTGTTCTTCCCAGATGCCATTTTTATGGCTGCTAGGTGAATAGCTTCTGAGTATTTTCCACATTCTGGTATTATCTGTAAACCCATTAAAAACATTCTCTTATTTATGAACTGAAATTACAAAATACACATAACTTTATTAATGTCCATTGCTATCCACCTATGTTCTTTGTATTAAGAAGAAATAGTCCTCGATTTATGACCACAATTGAGCCCAACATTTCCATTGCTAAACAAGACAGTTGTTAAGTGAGGTTTGCCCCATTTTTAGGACCTTTCTTGCCACCATTAAGTAAATTCTTGCTGTTGTTAATTCAATAACATTGTTGTTAAATGAATCTGGCTTTCCCATTGACTTTGCTTGTGAGAAGATCACAAAAGACAATCACATGACCCTGGGACACTGCAACTATCGTAAGTACATGCCAGTTGTCAAGTGTCTGAATTTTCATCACGTGACCACGAGATGCTGCAACGATGGTAAGTGTGAAAAACTGTCATACATCACTTTTTTCAGTCTGTTGCAACTCTGAACGGTTTCTAAACAAATGACTGTAGGTCAGGAACTACCCGTACAGTGTCACTTGAATGTCCAAAAGGTGGCATTCAATAAAGCCCATTCATCAGCAAAAATCCATCCATGACCATTTTCCTCCTGTATTTCTTCAAACTCTGAACACGACAGTTGTGTGGAAACTGTCCCATTCCTCCAATGCAGTGTTTCTCAACCTCAGCAACATTAAGATGTGTGGGTTTCAAGTCCCAGAATCACTAGGTAGCATCTGGGAACTTTGCTGCAATGGGAGACGGTGACCAACTAATCTCATTCATTTCTAGGTTTAATTCTATTTTACTCTATTGCAAGCAGCAACTTATTGATCCCACACAGATTAAGACAATTTCAATTCCAAAGTAGATGCGTGTGTGTGTGTTTATATGTACATATGTATATATGTAAATATATGTCAAAGATTAATCCAAGCAGCTATAATTCTTGCTGCAATATCAGCCAATTATGCCTGGCTTCAAAAGATAAGCAGTTTTGGACTTTGGACACTAGACAGCACCAGGAAACCCCAAAGTTGTAGAAAAATTGAAAAAAAGCCCACATATTAGAAGAAAGCAATAGCAAACCAGATCTGAATACGTATAAGTATTTTGTTTTCTAATTATAGCATTAAAATGCCATTATGGAAAAATACCTGAAGACCCAGCTCCAGAGAGACTTTTAGAAGGGTAATATCTGGCAAACTGTCCATTAGTGTTGCTATTTTAAAAGCGTCTTGGGCAAGCTTGAAAATATGTGATGAGGAGTGAATATTTTTCTGAATAGATTCTAACACTGTTTCAAGCCTTCGAACATCACCTGCAAGAACAGCAAAAGCAAGATGAAATGAAATAACTGTGAATGCTACTTTTATGGCATGAAAACAAATAACGCTGACAGATACTGTAATGTATATTTTATGTACTTATTTCAGGGATTCTGCATATAATGTATCACTGGTAAATAAGATAGTTCATAATGTGCAGCCAGTGGATCCAGTCCGGAAAAGGGAAATGAAATTAGTAATGAGGGAAGCATGTGTATGAATAAAAAAGGCAACTAATAGATCTTTTAAAAATATTTTTATGAATAGATATAAAAGCTTAAATAATCTAGATTTATATTTGCAGTTTCTAAACATATATCTATATAAATGTTGTGATAGATGGTGGGTTACAGATAATTGTGACAAAAAGGCTTCCTAACATATTTGCTAAAGTATGGTTCAATGAAAACATATTCAGCCATTTTACAAAGGATACAATAAACCCAGCTGTACTGTAGTGAATCAGTATCTGCACTACGTACAGGCGTGCTATCATTAGCAAATAAAAGGAAAATTTAAGGCTAAGCTGAAGTTAACAAATCAAAACCTTTCTTCATTCATAAGGTCAGTGGACTAGCATACTTCTTCCTTAATCAAACTTCCTGTATAGAATCTGAAGAGAAGAATTCTGAGGGTATACACTTTAATGTAAAGAAATTTATACTAAAATACGAAAGGAATGGAGAAATTAATAATGTGCTAAGTAGGTAGATTTGATTATTGCTTCACAGCCTCAGAGATATTAGTGCAAAGAACTAGTCTGTTTGCTTTTAACTATGTATCTGTGATTGATCATCTATGCACTCAAACATATCCCTCTTTGAGGGAGATGGGGCGTTCAGAAATGTGAAAAATAAATAAATATACATTCTACCCTGCATGGAAGTAGCATTTGGGAATTTCCTAATCTGAACCTTTTGACTGGAATCCTCTTCCACCCTATTAAACAGATTGAGAAGGCGTGGTATCCTTGTTAGTTGGCAAAATTCAGTGCAGAGGCCAGCAGGAAAGATCTCTATAAACACTAAAAGAAGTGATAATGGTGGATATACTTTTATATGAAATGTGGGGAAAGAATGTGGATTGCATTTATTTGTGCAAAATATTGTTCTAGTGTTGCCTGATAAATACTAAAACAGCTCAGTAAGAGAGAAGAGTTTTTCATTGTGGTTAGCTAATATACAATTTCCATGTTTTAAGGATTCCATTTTTCATATCCGAAAAGTGATTTCTGAAGGTGTTTACAGCAGTAATCCTAGTTTACCAGGGACACATTGTCAGTCGATTGATATATTGGTAGAACACTGGTGCTCTTAAGGAGGTAAATATGATTAATCCATCACTGAAAACCCATGCTTTCTGAAGCATCCTTTGAATGATTTCCACAGCCTTGGTAAGGACAATGTAAGACAGCCAACTGCTAAATAAAATACATTGTATTCAGGCATGTGTTTGCCTTTTAAGTTGGCGTATCTGCTGATGTTGGTCTTAACTAAATATACTTTTTTAAAATTCATGTGTCAGTTAGCCTAAACTATGCTTACAGAGATTTCCAAATTATAGAAGCAACTATCCTGAAGGCTCCCCATGTGTTCCTATCAAGATGATATGTAGACATGTGACTCTTGGGAGTCCAGGTTATATTAAAACTGGGTGGACTCATATAAGGGAATTGGTTTTTTTAATAGCCCATACCCAAGTTGTGAAGTGATTAATTATAAACAACAATGAATGATGGCCAAAAATAGAGCTAATAGCTTTGAAATAAATGGAGGTGTGTAACCCCTATATACAATCTTGTTTAATAATCCAACTGATTATTGTTTGACTAGTTTCAACTAGCTGAATTTTTTAATTACTATTCTAAGGCAGTCAGTCCCATTTAGAGTGCTTTAGAAAACTCCAAAAATGGATTGTAACTAAGGCAGGTGTTACCACAGTAAGATCTAACACCTTTAGGATAGAACAGACTTAGTGCACTAAAAAGACTGTACAAAAATAATTCAGGGTTGAAGTTCAGAATACATTCAAACTGCAACTTTGAATTTTATAGGGAAAAGTAATCTCATCCAAGATGGTTCTGCTTCTATTCTGAGCTACCACTGTATTGACCAAGTACCCGGCAATCTTGCTTTGATAAGCTGTGCTGCTTTTTACTAGAAAAAAGAAAGAATTGGTTTCCTCAACGTATCGATCTTTTGACATGGCTCTAAACATGCCTTCCTTCAGCTTTGATTGTCTTTTAATAGTTGGGTTTTTTCTGGCATTTGGTTGTTGTCAATGTTTTTAAAAAATTGCATTTTATGATTGTTTTTACTCTATGCTGCCCAGAGTTGTTGTAGAGTTTGGCAGCCTTATACATTTTTAAAACAAACAACCTGTCAAAAAACTATGTTCCTTTTGTTTTAAATATATATGGTCTGGCTTGGACGTTGTGCAAACTCTCACAACTTTCTTTCCCTTGTCAGAAATTTCTACTTTAACTTTTTGCTGAGTGTATCTCTTGTCCTGAATTTACTCCTACCAACTATGGCCCTCATTTTGAGCTCTGTGATCTGGGAAGAGGAAACTGAAGCCAGGAGCTACTCATCTTGGTTTAAGGAAACAAGGCAATTACATCATTTACATACTGCCCTATATGGTTAAAACATAAAATGTGTCTAAACTCATATAAACTTTCTAATCTCTCTGGGGATGCAACAGAAGAAGAGGGAAACTGACAAACTGAAAAAAAATACACTTATCAACTAAATTTGTTACACTGATCAACTAAACACAAATTAAATTTTAGTAAACTAAAATTTCAAATTGCTTCATTGTCAGGATTGTACCTTTGGCTGCTGTTAGCATAGTTGATGCTAACTCACACTGCTGAGATTCAATGTGACTCAGAGTGAACCAACGGGGATACCGGTTTGGAACAACTGATGCTATGTGATGAGGACGAGTCATATCTCCTGCCGGAGCTGTTGATTCCAATACCAGTAACCTGCAAGTAAAAAAATATATACTCTTACAGATCATGCAAACCTGTAGCCTAGTTGATCACAAGTACGATTTTCCTTCTACAGAAACTCAATATCCAAAAGCCATATAGTTTGACCATTTCAACCTTCTTTAAAATTTACCACAGTTAAAATAGCATGGTTTCTCCCAACATATGGGAAGGGAAAAGTGAGTGCCTAATGTAAGGGTCTTCAAACTTGGCCCTTTTATGACTTGTGGACTTCAACTCCCAGAATTCCTCAGCCAGCATGCCTGGCTGAGGAATTCTGGGAGTTGAAGTCCACAAGTCATAAAAGAGCCAAGTTTGAAGACCCCTGGCCTAATGGTTATTCTTAGGCAAATTATTATTATTGTAGATCATCAAAGTACAACATTTATTTTTCCTCTACAACTAATCAATTCATTCACTTTAGACAGAAAAACCTTGAACTTCTATATATGTAATTTTCCTTAATATGATTTTGAACAGCAAGTTTCTGCAAATGTGAACGTAAACAAGTGACAAACCAGAGAAACAGTAGAACTGTAGTACAGGTGGTCCTTGGTTAAAGGATCATTCATTCAGTTACCATTCACAATTACAATGGTACTTACAACTACTTTTCAAATGCTGCCTGTGCAGCATTCTCATGGTCATGTGATCACCATTTGTGAGCTTACTGCCAGCTTCGAACTAATAAAGTCAATGGGGAAACCGCTGAGTCATTTTTCAGAGTGAGAGGGCAGCATGTAAATTTAATAAATAAATGATGATCACATGACATTGCAAATAACAACTGCATGGGATTTGCCTAATGGCTGCACCTGGAACTGCAATTGTAAGTCAGCAGTCACATGGCATCACACTTTATGATTGCTTTACTTAGTGACAGAATTTCCAGTCTCACTTACCATTGTTAACCAAGGACAATGCTACTATAAGCCTTTCTTCAGATGTGCAGTATAAACAAGCCTTGGTAACTTCTTTTTTCTACTGAGTCCTGATAACACTGCCTTCATATCACCCTCTGAAGTAGGGTAGCACCATCATTAGATTTTCCTAATTAATTTCCTAATTAAATAGCATTTTCTCCTCCATCTCCAAAAAAGTTCTGGTCTGGAAACCATTTAATACACCTCACTGACCAGTTTGCTCGTGGGTGATCAAATGACCATTCCCCCCATGATGGTGGCATCAGCCTTGCATTTATTGGCCATGATAGCTTGGTGTAGGCATTATCTTTGGCTTCTGGGCATAGCCTTCCATGATCATTCTACTCTTGAGCAGCAGGACAGTCCATTTCTTTAAAACCAGGCTCCCCCCCCACCCCGCTGTAATTCTGGGACTTCAAGCCAATCCCTAGTTCAGTATGACAATCTGTTGAAAAGGAAGAGAGAATGAAGTGAGAGACAGAAAAGAGTCTCCCTCTCTGTTCTGCTCCATGGTGCATCTCTCCCTGGTGTTTCCAGCTCTTGATCAGGCTGGATCAACAGTCAATCTTTGGAACAGCCATGACCTAAGGAAACCTTGTTATCAGTTGAAAATGGGGCTTCTTTGGAACATGAATTGGACATTATGGCACTATTCCAAAAAAGCCCCATTCTGAAAGAACACAAGTTTGAAACAAAGCTATATCTACCATTCTGAACATCTGACCAACCTTGCCTCCTCCTCAGCATATGTATGAAGACTGACAGGTCAACATTCTTCCACTGGTGTATGATATTTGATGGGAGGGAAGGGAACAAAGTTGGAGGGGTTCTCTAACCTCTGCTTAATGTGCCCTATAACCTAAAGATTCACCAATAGGGACATCACATTTTATACTACCAACTTTTTCTGCCAACTCAAGGGTGAGTGGGCCATGAGGAAGAACCCCATACTGAGCAAGCTATATATGTTAAAATTCAATGTAACCATAACATTGTGGTAAGGTCCTTATACAATATATTCTCTAAATTATTTTGTTTCTCCTGTGCTTCCTATTCATATTGCACACTAAGAAAAGCTGATAATTATCAACACACACAGACACACACATATGCCTATGGTATGTAAAGGTAAATGTGGCATCCCATTCTAAATGGGATTATTATTAGAGATTTGGACTGTGAATTATACTCTTAATAATTAATGATATATTGACCCAGTTCTGTGTTTCTATTTTTCTGTACAGTTACTATGACATTTGCAACCAGATTCTCTGCATTATTTTTTTAAAAAGCAAGCATCACTAAATATAACGGGGTTCATTCCCAATGAAATGTGCATAAGATTGCAACCTGTAAAGATTGACACACTTATTGTGAGTGTCTGTTTACAATAGTATGCTGATATTATTTATATAAATTACACACACACACACACACATATATATCATAAATATAATATATATAATATATGTTTCATAAATCAATATATTAGCTTCTATCTCAGACTTTTCCATGCAAATGGTACAGCATCTCTGAAATAATATGCACTCAGCACTGGATTTTAAGAGACATGGGCGGACAATGTATATATAAAATCATCTCACAGTATGCAAAGAAGCTATCTCAGTAACCTTTGCATTCCACCATAGCTATTATTAGAGATATCAATCCCACCAATTGCACTGGAATGTTAACAGCTATTTAGTAAAAAGAGTTGAGATGCCAAACAATATTGTCATATTAAACAAATGCTGGTTTAAAATCTCAAAATATAGACTATTGTAATAGAGCAAGCAGCCGTTCATTTGCTTCATTTTACTTGCAGAGGCAAGTCTATCAAAAGTAATTCCATGCAAGATAAAAAAATAAATATGAGACCAAGCCTACATTCAAACAGTGGTTTAAAGAGATACTACAGCTGTACAGAAATAGTTGCTTTTTGCTGATAAGTTATTTCTATCCCTCCTACAGGGCTATTATTAGAAGAGACTACACTGTAATCTACTTGAATGAAAATAGGATGGTTGATTTTGTTTTTGTTTTTTTGCATATGAGCTTCGTACCATGATGATTCAGAGCAGCTTCAGCATTTGAAAGGTCAAAAGTGATGATACAGGGCATTTCCATACAACCAGCCTCCTCATTGCTCAAGTTCTCTGATTTCACAATGAACATTCAGAAAGGCTTGACTGGTTTTTCCCCTGCTATTTAATATCACTAGTACATCACAAGAGCAGGCATGTTTACTTTGTGAACTGTGAGATGAGCAGTATATAAATTAGATAAAAGTTGGATGGATGGATAGATGGATGGAAGGAAAGAGAAAGAAAGAAAGAAAGAAAGAAAGAAAGAAAGAAAGAAAGAAAGAAAGAAAGAAAGAAAGAAAGAAAGAAAGAAAGACTATCATACTCACTGAAAACTGCCAGCCTATCTGAGCTTACCCTTTCTGGCAGGGTGATTAAAAAAAAGCTTAACCCACCCCCAGGGTTTCTTTCCTTCTTTAAAATAAATTTTAAAAATTGCAGGCATTTTTGATATTCATCAGGGTGGCAAATTCCAGATGCCTTATTCTGTTTCCGCAGTTCTTCTACTAGCCCTGACTTCCTGACACAGGGCTGAGACACTGGGAGTTAGAAGCTGGGACAAGCTGAGCATCCTTGCCAATCACTGTCCTGTCAACATAATCCCATACAATCGCGCTGCTTCTGCAGTGACCCACAATGCCTAAAAACAGAAGGACTGTACCCGGTTTACAACAAGCCTCATAACTGCAGCTGGAAGAAACTCAGAAAAAGGCAATCAGCAAGTACTGAGCAAAAAAATCAGCTAATCAGCAGGGGATTCCATTCACATTAAACTTGTCCCTACAACTCTATCTGGAAAAACCCATTGAAAATCAGCTGGAAAAGGAATTTATAAGCTTTTTGTGTTTGTTTGGGGAGGACATCACTGTCATTTGTATTGATCTCTACAACTAACAATGGAACTTTTACAGTCATTCAGATAACAGATTTGGAAAAATAGTCACCACACTTAGAAGGAGGCAAGCCTCTCTCCATTCTGAAATTATCAGAGAAACTTTAGAAGATCTTTCTCCATCAAGTCAATCCAGATGTCTCTTTTATGAATTTCACCATATCATATATATATAGCACGGCAACTAAAACACCGAAATATGATTTGTATAGCGCTGAGTTGGAATCTCAGTTCTGATAGCCCTTCCAAATTTGGAAAAGCTCTCTGTGATGGCAATAGAGAACAAGACCTCTTCTGTAATACTGGTAGGACCTTTTTCCAATCTTATATGTTGAACTGCACTTTCCATAAACCTGCTGGGTGAAGATCAAAGAAAAGTGTGTACTTCAAACGATCCAGACATTACCAGGTTGAGGAAGGCTGCGCTAAATAGTCTAAATAGACCTCTCCAAAAATCAATACCTTAATCCACCCAGTAGCAAAAGTTTTCAAAGCAAATGATATTCTTGATCTGCCTCCTTCTATATCCCTTTGCACATGCATGCAAAGAGAACACTTTGTATTCTATCTTCAGAACATCTGTTATTGGGTGAAAATATACAAAATGAGAAGCAAGGAATAAAAGACAAAATAATTATGCACAGGGAAAAAACATGAATATGCAAAAGCAGCTATCTCAACACTGTGCAGTGCTTAAAAATTCAACTCTTACAAATTCAAAATGTCTGGAAGAGATAAGTGTGGCACTAAAAATATAGCAGCAAGTATCCTTTGGGAGGAGAAATTTCATCAACCACTTTGGAGGATACCTAACAATCAGAAAAATTGAAATCTGATTTTACCTGAAAAGAAGCTTACATATAAGCTGGAAGGCAAGAGAAGATCTCACTGCATAAAAAGCTAACCAACTGCTCTTTTGTCTTTTCCTCTCTCTCTCTCTTTTAGTTTTGGGCGAATGGTAATTTTATCTAATCATATCAATGCAGAAGAAAAAAAACTGGACATAAGGTTATAGCCATTAATTGGACAATTCTATATACTAGGACTGTGCAAAACATTCCAATGGATGGGGGAGGCTTCACTAATTATATGAGTGTGTAGTAGTACCCCCTTCAAGGCATTAAAGCAACTGCTTTAATTTTGTGTGTACATGCATAAACTTTCCTGCAGAGACTGCCAATCAAGCCAAGTAGCTGTGCATTTGCGCTCAAATGCAGCCAGTCATGAAAAGCTTTCTAGAGGACAGGACAATTTCAGTGCTTTAAAATGCTTGTCACAGCCTGTCTGTACCACTGTCATCAGGTAACATTTCTATGTCTCCTTTCAGTTGCAACTACAGGGAGTGCAGAATTATTAGGCAAGTTGTATTTTTGAGGATTAATTTTATTATTGAACAACAACCATGTTCTCAATGAACCCAAAAAACTCATTAATATCAAAGCTGAATATTTTTGGAAGTAGTTTTTAGTTTGTTTTTAGTTATAGCTATTTTAGGGGGATATCTGTGTGTGCAGGTGACTATTACTGTGCATAATTATTAGGCAACTTAACAAAAAACAAATATATACCCATTTCAATTATTTATTTTTACCAGTGAAACCAATATAACATCTCAACATTCACAAATATACATTTCTGACATTCAAAAACATAACAAAAACAAATCAGTGACCAATATAGCCACCTTTCTTTGCAAGGACACTCAAAAGCCTGCCATCCATGGATTCTGTCAGTGTTTTGATCTGTTCACCATCAACATTGCGTGCAGCAGCAACCACAGCCTCCCAGACACTGTTCAGAGAGGTGTACTGTTTTCCCTCCTTGTAAATCTCACATTTGATGATGGACCACAGGTTCTCAATGGGGTTCAGATCAGGTGAACAAGGAGGCCATGTCATTAGATTTCCTTCTTTTATACCCTTTCTTGCCAGCCACGCTGTGGAGTACTTGGACGCATGTGATGGAGCATTGTCCTGCATGAAAATCATGTTTTTCTTGAAGGATGCAGACTTCTTCCTGTACCACTGCTTGAAGAAGGTGTCTTCCAGAAACTGGCAGTAGGACTGGGAGTTGAGCTTGACTCCATCCTCAACCCGAAAAGGCCCCACAAGCTCATCTTTGATGATACCAGCCCAAACCAGTACTCCACCTCCACCTTGCTGGCATCTGAGTCGGACTGGAGCTCTCTGCCCTTTACCAATCCAGCCACGGGCCCATCCATCTGGCCCATCAAGACTCACTCTCATTTCATCAGTTGATAAAACCTTAGAAAAATCAGTCTTGAGATATTTCTTGGCCCAGTCTTGACGTTTCAGCTTGTGTGTCTTGTTCAGTGGTGGTCGTCTTTCAGCCTTTCTTACCTTGGCCATGTCTCTGAGTATTGCACACCTTGTGCTTTTGGGCACTCCAGTGATGTTGCAGCTCTGAAATATGGCCAAACTGGTGGCAAGTGGCATCTTGGCAGCTGCACGCTTGACTTTTCTCAGTTCATGGGCAGTTATTTTGCGCCTTGGTTTCTCCACACGCTTCTTGCGACCCTGTTGACTATTTTGAATGAAACGCTTGATTGTTCGATGATCACGCTTCAGAAGCTTTGCAATTTTAAGAGTGCTGCATCCCTCTGCAAGATATCTCACTATTTTTGACTTTTCTGAGCCTGTCAAGTCCTTCTTTTGACCCATTTTGCCAAAGGAAAGGAAGTTGCCTAATAATTATGCACACCTGATACAGGGTGTTGATGTCATTAGACCACACCCCTTCTCATTACAGAGATGCACATCACCTAATATGCTTAATTGGTAGTAGGCTTTCGAGCCTATACAGCTTGGAGTAAGACAACATGCATAAAGAGGATGATGTGGTCAAAATACTCATTTGCCTAATAATTCTGCACTCCCTGTAATACTTAAATTTGGTAGATTTATGCTACCTCAAATATTTTGAAAGTTATATACAAACTCTACAACAGGGATGTCAAACTCAATTTCATTGAGGGCCGTATCAGCATTGCGGTTGCCATCAGGGGGCCGGGTGGGTGTGGCCAGGGTGGGCGCAGCCTACTGGGTGGGCGTGGCTGGAGTGTGTGCGGCCTACTGGGTGGGCATGGCCAGCTATACATCTTTCATGTCAAGGGTGCCTTTGGGGGCCTGGGCAGGAGTGGGGCAGATCTGAGGGTTTCTGGCAGAAGGAGATGGGACCGGGTCAACTGCCAAGTCATGGTCCACTGGAGGAGCCTCACTGTTCCTCTCAGGACATGGGGGGGGGTTGGACGGTGGCACGGAGGTCAAATGCCCAGCCCAGTCCTCAAACACCCACAGCACTAAGCCCAGCCCCACTTCCCCAAGGGGGTGCCCAGCTGCACTTATTCTTCAAGGTTGCTGCTGCTGTGCTTGCTCTCCTTAGCCAGATTGCTCATGGGTACGAGGGCAAAATCAAGAGGGAGTCCCACTCCCTCTCCATGTGAGGAGACCTGGCTTTGTATCCAAAGGTTCCTTAGCAATAGGATGGGAGACACCCCAGGATAGGCTAGCAGGAGGGGGCAAGGGGATGGTGAAAGGGCAACAGGGAAGGACTAAGGCAGGACTTCCCTCAGACCCTCCCTTTCCTTCCTTCCTTCCTTCCTTCCTTCCTTCCTTCCTTCCTTCCTTCCTTCCTTCCTTCCTTCCTTCCTAAGAGTAGTGGGAAAATATTTGAGATGAGGGAGGGAGAAAAACAGGCAAGAAACACAGCTGGTGAAGTGTCATCCTTCGTGAGGAATGAAGAAAATGCACCATTGCCTGGAAGTGGCCAGCACATGGCCCTCACCTACTTCACATATCCGGCTTGGTGGGCTCTGGGGGAGGGGATGCCATGAGCAGCATGAGAGTCAATGTTACCTGTGCAGTGCTGCCCAGCCCCCAGCTTTCTGGGTTTTGGCAGGCAGCAGGGTGCTCTCCTCACAGTGCTGAGAGGCTGAGCCGGGTGGCATGAATCTGAAGAGAAGCGCAATGCTGCCCAGCCCCTAGCCTGCCCGAAGTAGGCAGGGCCATGTGCTGGCCACTTCCAGGCAATGGTGCATTTCTTCATTCCACACAAAGGGTGATACCTCCCCAGCACGTGCCCAGTGGGTGGGGCCGACACGGCAGGGGCTGGTCCCTTGCTGTTTCCAGACGGCCTTGTGGAGCTAAGACTGAATGCGTTTCAGCATAGATGGCCACCACAAAATTGTACATTGGCTCCCAGCGGGCCAGGGCCAAGGCAGCGGGGGCCGTTCCCTCACTGTTTCCAGGATGGGTTCTCGGGCCACATGAAACCACTTCACGGGCTGGATCCATCCCCCGGGCCTTGTGTTTGACATGTCTGCTCTAGAAGAATGCAGAAAGCAGTAGAGGTAGTTCTCAATTTACAGCTGTAACTAACTCTGGCAATTTGGTCGTTAAGTCATGATGGTTCTAAAATGCGTCATCACATGACCAGAACCAATATTATGATCTTTGTGGTGATCATTAGGTGGACCCATTGCTTGCTGTAGGATGTTTTCTTTTTCCTGGATACTGACTGTGGGGCGCTGCAAATGGCCGTAAATGCAAACTTGTTGCAAAGGTCCAAAATGTGGTCATGTGACCATGGGGGGGAAGAGTCATCATAACTTCAGAACTGTGTTCAGTCATAAGTCAAGGACTATCTATGTTAGACACTGTAAAAATAGTCTTCAACTCACAACCCATGACAATTTGAATTAATAACAGCCTCTAAAAATTCTATTATGACCTAAAATTGAACTTATGATCATCACCCTGCCTCCATGGACATATGATTGCATTTAGAGTTAGGGTGGCAACAGGCTCATTGTTTTTAATGTCACTTTTGTTTTTATAAATAATTCAAGGTGGCAAACATATCTAATAATAAAACTCCTTAATCTCACAACACATAGACAGGCTCAACCACAGTTTCATCCAGGATACTCTGAGCATCCTAGAGTAAACTAAATCCAAAAACTCTAGCCAATTTCTGGAAGCTTGGCATTTAGACAAATCTGCCATCAATACAAACATAGAGATAAACCACATTTGCACATCATTTAAAAGAGACAATAAAAAACCAAAAAGAAACAAAAAGTCCAGACCACATTCTCCTCAGCAGTTACCAACCAGGTAAGCAGAGATTAACACCAGACAAACATGCAGAACTACCAAAGAGAAAACTATACCCTCACCAACATTGGCAGGGGAAGGGTATATAAACAAAGAGCAAGCCCCACACTCTTTAGCACATGATATTACACAGTTGGCTAATGAAATGTCTGCAAGTAAACAAAGCTCAGAGAGTACCAAGGACTCCTTAGTTCAACTCCGAGCTACATATATTTTCTTCTATTCTGAAAGCTCTGCAGTGTCCTACACAGAACTGATTTCTTCCCAATTTGTATAAACAGACTGTTTCATGAAGAATTATAAAGTATGACAAAAATAAATATTTTTTTTTGCTTGATTTGTATAATGTTTTTTTGGGGGTAGCAGTTTGGTTAGCCTAATCACATGATGGCAATGGGGAAATGGGTTTATATTTGTGTGCACTCTCTCTGTCAACACATAAACCTTATGTTGTGCAAAACTTTGGAATCCAACTAAGAAATGTTATTTTGTACCCCCGTAACATCTGCTGGAGACACTTTAAAGCATCTGTGACTTCCCTCCTCCTCCCCCCAGCTTGTACGGCTGCTCTTCACAGCTGCAACTTTATCCTGGAAAAGATGCATTTGGTTTAAGGTATTTCCAACAAGTTCTCTGTGCATGCCTATGGAAACTCCGAATCACATTTCTCCCTTTGATTCTGAAGTGCACTTCAGCCCTAACAGACATGAATGAAGACCTAAACTTTCAATGAATGTATTATGAAATTCTTCCTCTTTGATATAAACCTGTATTATACCGATCACTGCTTCACTCCAGTGAAGTTGACTCTGGTAATGCTAATTTATTTCTAGAAATCATCCTTTGAAGCCAAGAATGTGCACAAGATTGGGGGGAGGGGGGGGAGAGAGTTCAAGAAGGCAATCACAACCATGGGGTCAAAGCCCTGTTTTACATGCAATATCCATAAAAAGGGACAAGGCTTTAATCCCATGGTTACAGGTGCCATCTTGCTTTTTTTGCACACACCCTTGCACTCCCTTGGTTCCAGTGGATGATTTTCTGAAATAAATTATAAAGCATTAGAGAAGGCAGCCTTCCCCAACTCAGCACTCAGTTATGTTGGAAATCACCTAGACAATATCGGTTCTCCCTTGCTTTTCCAAGAGGACAGATTTTTTTCACACTAGATATACTGAACTAGTTGTACCCACAGTTGCCTGCATGAGTAAAGCTCAACTGAGATTATGGATTCCCTTGGGGGCAGTTGAACTCCCAAGTGCTGAAAGAAGGAGGGGGGTCAATCAGCTGTGTTAACAGCATGACACACCTCATTTATTTCCAATTTTCTATCCTGGTTGTCCTATGATGACAGGTAATGAGGCAGACATAAGAACTGGACTGGCTTGTACAGTAGCACAGAAGCAATTGCCTTGAAAATGAAAGGGAAAAGAAACTATGGCGGGACAAAAAATCAGTTTAGACAGCACAGCAGAACAGAGTATAGTTTGAGGATTTATTTCCAGTTACAAAGAGTGCTTGAGAGAATATTCTGAAAAAAAACCCTTAATTCTGTATTCCCAACATTATAGCGTATGCTTCAGTCAACATACATAGGCAACCCTCTCAAGAGTCAGATATAATTTCCACCAGGAAGTATGTCAAGCATCTTTTAGAGAGGGACCAAACTCAGAGCTCCTTCTGAAATGATTGAATCTTCTGATGGGGAATTAAAATGAAAGGCTTGGGTCAGAAAGGGTGTGTGTTAGACAAACATAAGTCTTGCAACTCTTGCAGGTTATTCATTCACCCAGATATCACACCTCGTGATCAGACTTCCAGGATGGCACGCTTCAAATACAAACTTTTATTTCCTCAATTTGATAGTTTCTAAAGGTGTTGAGTTTGTAACTTGCATAAATCCCAGGGGGCAAGCAGTGCTTCTTACTTGGGCACTCTCCAATCATGCTGGAATTGCAGGTCCCAGAATTCCCTAGAGCAGCACATCTAGCATAGGGAGGGTTGTACTATAATACATATAAAAATCAATTGTATACTATGTACTATCAAAACCACTCTGGCAGTGGTTTTCCAAAATTGAAGTTATGGTCCACTTTTCTAAAAGACAAGGTTCTTATCTGATAAGAAGAGGCCACCCACAGAAAAGGTCTTATTTCCCCTCCACCATGTTTTTAACCTCTGAAGGACCACATGTTTGGAGCGAGGCCTCTGCGGTGACTTTAAGGATTTGAAGGGAAAACCGGGCTGGCAATTGGAATTGGGCTTCCTTTACAAATGAGTTTAAAAATACGTACCGCATTGCTCTCAGTGCAGTTTTGTATGCTAGTTCAGCATCATGAGGTAGGAGAGAGGTGAAAAGATACTTGGCAAAGGTATGCATTGGAATACTCTCCCGATGGATGATTTCACCTAGACCGCTATAGGGTCCAGCTATTGGAGAGGGGAGGCAAAAGAACAGAAAATCTTATAATGAACACTATAATGTTATTGAACATAAAATTAAAAACTTATCAAAATGCCAGAAATTTTGCATTAATCTTTGCCAAAAAAAGAAAACACCCACTGTAAAGTAAAAACTGTCTCTGGTGAGGAGCCCTCTCCAAAAACTGCAAGAATACCAAGTAGAAAATATTGTATTGAAGCAAAGAACTGAATCTTGTATAGATTTTTGAATCGTATTTTAAAATACGTTTTAGCAGAATAGAGTTTGCAGCTCAAGAAAGTATTTGAAAGCGAGCAATATTCCAACGCAGAACTCTCAATCTATATGCAGTCACCCAAAATGTGTATTTTTCCCTAGAGTGTCATGCATGTTAAGGCAGGTCACTGTAAGAAATGCTTGTATCCTTGGATCACTCACCCAAATTCACAATAAGTGCAAATACAGGAACAGAACATTTTAGGTGTGGCATACCAAGTCAGCCTACTCAAGGAACTATATCCTTGGAAGCAGCTTTCCATGACTCTGTAGGGTCTGTATATAATGAAGATCTTCTCAAGATCTGAACATATATGACACTAGATATATGATCTACTACTACAATAATGATAGTGCATAGTTGCCTTTAAATATAAACTTTTATATACCGGAAAGCATCTCTGGTATCTTTGAATATTTTTTTAGGAAAAGATCTCTCTCTTAAATCCTGGGGAACTATTGTCAGTGAGTGCAGTTGAGCTCCCCAAACTGCTAGTATAAATCAGTATAAGCTACTTTTCTATAAATCTTATTTTAAAAAGAAAAGGGAGATAATCACTCTTAGAATTGGATTTCGTAGAATACATCAGTCATGCAAGTTTTTATCAGTTTTTACCTATTAATCCCATTACATTTTTCCTGACTTAGGCGAACCTGAATAGCCTTCTAAAAGAAGCCTGTGACCACAGTATACTGAAAAACTGTAGCAGAAAAATACGAATGATTGTGCTTGAAAGATCCTTAATGAAAATAAACTATCTTTTAATTTTTTTTTCTCAATGAAATCTCCAGAACTATTACTTTACACAAATTAACAAAAATTTTGCATTTGAACCATTTCAAGGAGTTTCCTTTCAGTACATATTTAACTGCTTCTACTCTTAGCCAATGAAATAATGGAAAGTGTTTTCAGATGTTACAGTTTTAATCATTTAAACCTTTGTCATTATAACTGAGGGCTACAGTATTGCAGAGAGATAATATCTTGTAAAATTATCTGGGACTTATGAAGTGGGTAGGTTCTTCGGTGGAATGAGTTTGGTCATCTGCATTTTAAATCTGTGCACAGTTGAATCCCAGAAAGACAAAGCTGCTGTTAAAAAGGGCTTTCTGGATCCATAAAGATTCATTCCACCAGTCCTGATGGAGTTGTGCTGCCCATGACAAAGCAGGAATATTAACAAATTTTGGGGGCTCATAATTCTTGCTGGAGTGTGCATTTAGACTAAGACAAGAGCAACGAGCAGTTCTCTTGGATTAAAAAGGTAAAGGTTCCCCTGCACATGCGTGCTAGTTGTTTCTGACTCTAGGGGCCGGTGCTCATCTCCGTTTCAAAGCTGAAGAGCCAGCGCTTGTCCGAGGACGTCTCCGTGGTCATGTGGCCAGCATGACTAGACGCCAAAGGCGCACAGAACGCTGTTACCTTCCCACCGGAGTGGTCCCTATTTTTCTACTTGCATTTTTACGTGCTTTCGAACTGCTAGGTTGGCAGAAGCTGGGACGAGTAACAGACGCTCACTCTCTTGGATTAGGAAGCATTAAAAACATACCACCATAATCTTACAGTTAGACTACCGCAATTTGATCTATGGGTTGGGGAAACGTACTTGAACACAATCCTGAAGCTATAGCTGCCCCAAAACACAGCTACCTGACTACTGAATGGATAGTAAATGGTTCAGTAGAACAATATCATTGGTTGGCAATAGCTCCTCAGCCCAATACAAAGTGCTGATGATTACTTCTAAAGCTCTGTATGGTTTGGGCTTTTGATATCTTTGGGACAGTCTGGTCCTCATAGAATCTGCCTGCCCACCGGGAGGGGTATTTTGAGTTTCCTTCCTCCAAAAGATCAAACAAGCAGTAGCAGAAGCTTGCAAGGATGATCTTCTTGGCAACAGCTGCCTCACTTTGGAATACTCTATCCACTTTGATCCCCAGAATGGCATCAAAGTGAAAACTAACCTCTTTTGCAAGGCTCTTCAAAGCTCCTCAATACTGAAGTTAGTTTTGATGTGGAAAATAAATTTTATCTTGATTTTATTCAGTGTACTGAATTTTTATCACTTCTATCTTTTTATTATTTATAAATTGCCTAGCAATTTTGTAAATATACAACAAGCCCCAAAAGGATAGAAACCTTGAAAGGTGTGACTACAGTCTAATTCAATAAGATTCATTATATCATTAATGATTTTAATGCACAACTGTATTTTTTGATATTTTGATATTCATCAGTATAAAAATACTCACGCAACAGCCTAAACAGAATAAATACAGTTCTCAGGGCTCTGCCCTACATTTAGGCAATACTAAGTTTAGGTCAGAGGTCTCTAAAAATTGATACAACCCTATCCTTGTTACTGCACCAGGTTCCTCAAAGAAAACTCAATACCTGAGTTTTGATTCTTGTACTTATCTACAGAAAGAGCTTTTCTTTGGAAAGGTAAGAAAGATGCCCACTCTTATATTTACTTGACTTGAATTTTTGTATTTGTTGTTGTATCCATGAAGCAACAATGCATTTTAATTCTGCCCTCACAAAGTTTCAAGTATTATCCATCCTTCTTAATTTAGGTCATATTTGCTTCCAGAAAAACTTCATTAATAAAAGTTATTTCAATCATTACAAAAATCTCCATACACTTCTGGGTGAAGTTCCACATAAGATGGTCATAGAAAAGCACGACTAGAGAAAGAAACTTCTTGTATAAGAAGCAAAAGTCCAGTTGCCTTTTGGAAAAAGCATCTTTAGGATAACCGTGACTTGGATCAGTGGTGGGATTCAGATATGTGAATAACCAGTTCTCTATGTGGATGTATCTTCCGCAAATCCATTTTGGGCCTGGGCAACAAAAATTTAGCTACCGGTTCTGCTGAAGTGGTGCGAACTGTCTGAATCCCACCACTGACTTGGATGATTGAGAATCTCCATGACTAGAGAAAGCTTAACTGTATGTGTTTTAAGTTTCATCTGAAAGCGATAGTGATGACTATAAGAATTTCATAATTTCACAATGTGAGATTGAAATTTTCCATGCTCGCTTCAAATAGTTAGAATTACAACAAAATAAACAAACTATTTTAATTTCCATTCTGTAGAATCAAGGATAACTATCTCTTCATATGTGCAATATTTAAATTTGTAGATTGGGAATAGTTAGAAGCTCTCCAAACAGTCATTAGATTTGTAAGAGCTTGTTGATTATGAAATGAACCTACTTAGGAACCTGCCTCCTATTTTTGTTAAAAGCTGTTAAGAAAGAAAGTTATCGTCAGTAATCAGCTACCTTCTAACAGGAAGACTGCTTGCTTTTGGAAAATCTTCACCAGAGTGTCATCCAATTCTATTTCATGTAGCTTGGAAATTAGCTGTTCCTCATTTCGACAAACCTTCTCTTGCGCATACAAGCCATCAGGCATTATCCTCTGCTGACCCAATCCTATCAATGCCACTTCCACTGCTAGCGTTAAGTAAGATTCTCCTTCTTCTAAGAATTTGTGGGTAGGCAAGTGATAGTATTCCAGAGATTTGCATGGGCCCATGTTCTCTAGAACAAAAAGTTACAAAATAAAAACAATAAAGCCACTGAAAATGGTTTCTCTGAAATTATATGCCTTATTTATTCCTATTCTTTATCATTCATAAGCTTCCTATAAATGTAGCACAAACTGGGATAGTTACATTTTAAGTCTCTTTTGTACATCACACTAAGCCAAATATTTGTTTTTGCTTCAGCATTTTCTATGAATATAGCAATGTAGTTTGTAAATCATGGCTTATGTCATATAATGTAACATTAACCAAGTCAATTATGTTTTATCCAATAAACCATAGATAAATAAAATATGGTTGAGGTGTGATATGAGAATCCTGTTTTACAATAAGCCAATCAGAACACAAAATTTCAAAACATACAAAACAGCATTTTTGTAAAATGTATTAATAGCAATTTGAAAGGAGTCAAATGCTGTCTACTCAAAGCTTAAATAAAAACAGCAAAAGACTGAACAATGAATTAAGAAATTCTTACTTCTGTCATGAGCTCACTATATATGGTTGTAAGGAAATCTCTGTTTCCTATTCTTTGCCATCCTTCATCTGCAATATGCACGATAACAATACTAACTAAATCATAGCAAAGTAGTAAAATCATTTTGGGAGCCACCCAGATTTCAATATAAGATGGACAGTTATGTAAATGTTTAATATAAATAAATTATATTAAATAATTTAAAATAAAAATAAATTATAATTAAATTATTTACAATATGAACAGATAAACATGCAATGCAATATTAATATTCTTAATATCAAGTCAAGTAATAAAGACCACATGCTCTGAATTCAGAAAAGATCTCAAATTCAGTCCAACATCCTAAACTAAAAAAGGATTAGCTAGATACATTTTTCCTTAAATTGGTATTCTACAGATTTGCTGGGGTTATAACTCTCTGAAATCTTTTCAGCCATGTTGGCTGGGTACCAACACATTTGGAAGGCATCAGTTGGGTGAACTTATACCTCTCTTGCTATCAGGCAGGTTGATACATTCAGTCAGTAAGATAAGGCACTGATTACTCAGAACAATCTTCTATTTCCTGAATTTCCCTTTCTTAAGCATTTTCAATATCCCGTTTCAAGGAATGTTTTAATTATGAAATATTTTGGCTCAAATTGACTAACAGTTCCAGATCTAGTTCTTTCGTTAACATGCAATAAATAATAAAATGAAACTTGTCTGAAAATGCTGAATCCACATACATAGCTAGTATAAGATCAGATTTTACCTGTGAAATCTGAGAACACATGGAAGCTTTCATCATCCACCCTGCAGGCTTCCATAAGGCTACTGAAAAGAGTGCCAATTGGATCCAATGGATGCCCAACCCAACCTTCTAGATTTGTAATAGAGGTAACACCTTTGTGAAGAAGTTCTACATAAAAACACAAGCACACATATTGATTATATGATAATAATTGTACTGATATTGTTTACAGCATTTTAAAATGCAGAACACACGTTTCTTTTTCTTATCAGTTAGACTTTTCCAAATCAGTAAAGTAAATACTAGGAACTACTGGTCATAAATGAGCTAGAATCTAAATTCAGATCTCTAAAATGCCCATCAGAGGTTCACAATGGATGAATTGTGACAATGCCAGTAGCTGAAATTTTGATTAACTACAGCACTGCTTAGCTTTTTCAAACTCCAGCAATGAAGAGGAATCCTGGTCAGTTGGAAATCATCAAGATCAAGCAATGTCTCATTTCCTAGGAATCAAAAATGTTGACTCTACTAACAACAGCTACAAAAACTGTCTAACGTTTTTACAGTTGTTGTTAATAGTCTATCCAAACTATCTTTAGGGCTATTTCTACAGAATTTATAAACAGGAAGCATATTTATACTATTCACAGAAGAGATATTTATTTTAGTTTCTGCATTTAAAAAATGTTCTCTATTTTAATTAAGAATTCTTTAGAACTGAAACCAAGAGACCAACTATTCGAATGGATAACTTCCAAGAGAATTTGTGTCGCATGGAATAGAAGAGGTACATTATGGATAGTTCACTGACAGTAAATGACAAAAAACACTTCCTGAGCCCCCACCAATCTGCAAAGGGTTGACTATCTACTCAAGATTCCAGAAAATACTAAAATAAAAATTGATTTTACATAAAGGGAAGAAAACTAGAACTGGAGGCAATAGCAGCAAATGGAACAGTAATATGGGATACTACAGATAAGTTACTCAGCTCAAGCAGCTCCTATAAATTTTTTGCTTCAGGCTCACAGCAATCTGCAGAACATTTTAGGTGCAAAAGAATGAAGCCCATAAACACAGCTCCAGCCTCACTGTCTGAATACCTCTATGTATTCAGGTGGGAAGTCTGAGAGGCAGATGAACTTGTGTTCAGTTTTCTACATGAGCTAGGTCTGGAATAAAGCTGGGCTCTTGATCACACTGCCATATGAACTTATTACAACTCAACATTAATACAGATCATTCAGACCTCTCACCTGAATGAGTGGAGGCTGGAGAAAGACAGAAGAGTGGCTATGTGGTTGGTTAGTACTCTCCCCACTTTTAGCTTTCTAGACATTCAAGCAAATGTCTGAATGAGCAGCAGGTGTTCTATCACTAATGTCTTCAAGCAAATTCTTAAAAGAATAAACTCACAAACAGATTTACAAAATTTTATTAAACAAAATATTAGAGTGTGGGCATCATGCCTGTGTTCCCAGTAAGGGAAAAACAACTTTAAAGTAACTCAGATGGGTTAAAGAAACAAAGGGCAAATGGAGAAAAGTCATCCTGCCCCAAACTCTAACTGTAGTTGGTGAAATTCTTTGGCCATGGTTTCCTACTTTCTCTAATAATTTTTCTGTAGTTCTTGCATTTCTCATGATCTGCCTATATAGTTCATTTGTGACTGGGAAAGTGGGTGAAGTCTAGTGCATGATTATAAGGGGCAAAATGCACAAGCAAGGCTGGGTGCATTGGATTCTATCTTATGTCTCCAAGCAGTTCCACCCAATGCTGTCCACATTAGGGAAAGGGGGGGCTGTCATCCCAAAAGTGAACAGGCCTACAGAAACCAATCCTACAGCCCTAATCTTCTGCAGACATGTAAAAATGTATAGATGGAAGTAGAGGAAGGGCTCATCATATACATCTCCCTATTTTTTCTCTGTACCATATTAATAGCATTATACACACCCTCTTCAATTTTAAAAGACAGCTTTATTTCCATTTTCCCTATAAACAAGAATCCTTACTTGGTAGATTTCTGATCTTGTAGATAGGGTGTTATTCAAAACTGGGTTAGAGCCCATCTCTTGGACTTTACTAGGCAGGACCTCACCCAGTGCTGATTGATGAAAGAAAGAAAGAAAGAAAGAAAGAAAGAAAGAAAGAAAGAAAGAAAGAAAGAAAGAAAGAAAGAAAGAAAGAAAGAAAGAAAGAAAGAAAGAAAGAAAGAAAATGTACATCTAAACTACAATAAGTATAGAAGCATGGGAATGAGCTTCATAGTTACACATACATACTTTCAGTGAGAGGGCAGAGATCTTATCTTTTTATCCAAGGACATTCGTATATTATTTCACTTATGAGCAAGTGAGCAATGTACTAACAAAGAGGGTAAACTGACCATGGTTTCACAAACCCAATTTTTTTGCTCAGCTTACGTGAGGCAGCTTTTCTGGAACTCATGCGAGAATCTGTCTGATTTATGGATACAGCCGCTTCCCACAATCACATTTTTAAACTGTTAAATGAATAATCTTAACTACCCACCTAAATAAATCAGTATTTAAAAAGCCCCGAATAAAAGTGCAGATGATGGTTCTGCTATTTTAGAAATAGATGATTATAATTACCGTAGCTTGTTTCAGGAATATTTTCTATATAACGTTTTTCACCTTAAATTTAAGATTAAGAGAAGAGAATGAAAGAGCTCTTTGTACCGTTGTTTTACTAAGAGATACAGAGAAGCAGCTTTATTCCTATCAGACATTTGACAGTGAACTGGCTCTTAACACACACACACACACACACACACACACACACACACACACAAACACACAGCTACAGTCACTGCAAACCTGCAGTGCTATACGTTCAACCAGCACTTGCTTATTCTTAGTCTCATTCCAGATTTTTTCTCACCATGCTGTGTCCTTTGGCCTTTCCTCCTGCCCACATTTACCTTTCTTCTGGAACCGGAACATTTCCTGCTGCTTCTGCTGCTGCCTCCTTAGAGTATTAACAATAGCAATTGCAAGCCGCAGTGCTTCTCTTGGGTAGCCATGAGATCGGAGTGCATCTACTCGCGCACAAGCTGTAGGCACATGCTCTGACAAAGGGAAAGGGAAGGCATTGTTAAGTCCATCCGGGTGTGGAATAAGACCATTAAATAATTTTAGGAATCTACAGGAAAAAACCAATCGAGCAGCCCATCTGAAAGGAAGCTCTGTTGGTCTCTCCAGATGTTTCTGTCTTTTCTCTTCAACAACAACAACAACAAAAGCATTGAAATCAGGGACACGTATTTCCTGCTAAGCCACTTACCATGCCAGAGGGGCCACCCATGAGAATCAAAGAGTGAGTTTTGAGCTTCTTCATGGTAACAGTAGTTGATATACAGATCACTGTTAATAATGTGCTGTAAGTGACTGTCCTGCCAATGGAGATCGCATGCCTCAATAGCTCGTGTGAACACTGTTCGATGAGACCTGTTTGATGAATCTGCCAGCCCAAAGAGTTCAAAGAGTTATATATTTTTAAATGTTCATATGGCCCCAATCCTCCACATTCATCCCCTACTTTCCATTTTCTCTTATTACCATCATTTTCACATATATTCCATAATTTTGTATGGAACTGAAGTTCCCCTACATCAGCTTTCCCCAAACTGGTTTCCTCTAATGACTTAACTCTCACAATTCCCAGTCAATATCTGGGGATCATGAAGTTTGGAATAGTTGCTTTATATACTCAGTTCACCAAGTTCGGTTAAGACTGAGGAGACAATATTCCACTTTTATGATTCTACTACAAGTTAGTCCACCAATGATTAGTTTGCAGCATAGCTTCAAATCACACACACAATGTATATTTAATATTCAGTTTCAAACAGGAACAATTATAGATATACAAGAATAATCATTTCTTTGATAGAGGAGAGGTTGAAGATTCATACCAAGGATATACAGATTTAAATTAATACAAAAGCTGCTGAGGTACTGAGTTTTCTTTTTACTGTACAATGCCAACTTGGCATTTAAATGCTAACTTGGCATTTAACTACACCCCTTCAAACCACACAACCAGGAATTTGCAATGTGGTTTTAAGTAGCTGGAAGATGCACTCTCTGCAATTATAATTTTAATCTGTTAGAAAGTGCAGCAGTACTGTCAACATCCTAAAGTAATTTTTGTTGGGGGTGTCACACAGCAGGAAAGGTTAGTAAATTAAATGAAATAGTATGAGTGATCTGAGAAAAATATATTAAAGGAATTATGGACTGAATGCTTCAACCCAAATACTAGTATTGGGAGAAGCCGGGAAGCAGGGCTGCTTTGTATAACATTTGAACAAAAAAAATGAACTATAGGCATTAGCCTCAAATTAATTACTTTCATCTGTTTTATAAGGCACCAACATATACATCACGATATAAAAATACTGATATTTTATATATTGATTTTGGGGAAAATGTTTGATTTAAAACATTTCCATGATACTGCAACACCAGCAACTAAAACACACATAGTTCCTATTTAGTACAGCATACTGTGTTTACATTGGAAGGACATCTACACAATGAAAAGCAATTCAGAACTAAATGTCAACCCAACATTCTATTAGCTGAAATATAGTCCTTGAAATGACCAAAAGAAAATAACATGACTCACATTACTGAAAATGGCTTGAGGTGTTGTCAGTGACTATACATATAGCCAGCAAAACCTGTACACTTCACAAACAAACCATCTTTTAGTTAATCTTTTTTTACCAAAGGCTTGAAAAATCCAGAAAAACAGCATTAAAATATTATTATACTTTTACAAAATGGTAAAGGCACAGCATCTTCAATTAACCCAAACCAAAGTTCACCTTGTATTCCATTTGCACCCTGAGGCAGAGCATTGGTTAGACTTGGCAGGTCATTTCCATGGTTCCCATCTTCCCAGGGACACACATCAACACTATTCCATTTCTTAAGCTGTTTCAGCCAACTGGCCTTTTGTTCCAACTTGCAATGGGGATTTAATACTATGCACATCCAAAGAGCACCTACAGAGAGACAGACAATATATCCAGTTGGGCTGGATACCTTGAAAGTAATGAAAAGAACTATACATACATGTTTTTAAAATGGATGCAATAACAAAGCTCTGTAGCAGGTCATGCAAAATGCACCTTTGAGAGCTTGCAGGAAATTTTACCTTATTTATCTAATTTATATAACTACTCCCCCCATCTTACAAACAAGTGACTCTTGCCAGCCTTCAACAAAAAACAAACAAATTAACCAAAAGAATCACCTTGAAAATAGGCCCCCAATCTCATTAAAATCTCTGAAAATGTTTGATTCCCACTATTACTTTATATTGATCTTTATTTTATATAAATTCTATACTGATCTTTATTTTCAAATCTAAAAGTATTTGAATGTGCAGATGTTCTGTACTTCTCTGCATAACATGAGGGAGAATAAGCAACTTCTGATTTTTTGCAAGTATTTTTTGCCTTTTGTTAGCCAAGGACAGAAGTATACTTCATAAATATTGCTGCAATTATGTATGAGAAATCCTTCATTGAAATTTACAGATCTAATTTTCTGCTGACATTTAAGTCTGAACCAATCCAGGACCTCTATCTCTGACACTGCATGCTAATCGAGACATGAATAAATCAGGCACTGTTGGAACATTTTTAAATATAAAGATATTGCTCTTAAAATCGGCTGTTGCAGACTCTTGACAAGCACAGAGAAGACGTCTACAAGTACTATTTAGCAACACTTCATTTGTTCATCAAGGAAGAGTTTTACATAGACTTTTACAGAGGCCTTCAGAATCTGTTAAAATGAATGACAGCCTTTCAGAAAAGACATGCAACTGAATATGACTGATAAAGAATGCAAATGGGAGTTGGCAACTAAGCCACAATCTATGCCGTACTGTACCAATCTTTGAAAGCAGTTCAAATGATTTTATTTCTCAACAATTTGGAAAGTATCATTTTTTTTAGTAGCAGCAAAATGAAGCAAGCCAAAAGCTCATGCTAGCCTTCCTTATATATCTTTATTTTACAAAATGTACAGCATTTGGTTCCAAGAGAAGCTGGTAGATGTTTAACACACAAAATACCTACTATTGTTTCACAGTTGAGGGAGAAACATATTTACTGAAATATGCATTCAGAGAGCTGCACGAAGACAGACTGGTTTTGTGCACTGCATGAAATCATAGTTTTTGCTTAACATTTTGTATGACCATGGCATTGCAGTGGTGAGCAATGAGTGGGTCTAAAATCTGGCTTCTGGAGCTCTCTCTTGCCATTTTGAGTTGAGAATCCCATAAATGAGTGTAAACCCTAAAGTAGCCATATAATTAAAACAAAGAAAGCTCTCCCATTCACTACCAACCCCAAAACAATCCTGTCCAAATATGCAATGTGGCCACACTCATTCTGTGATCAGATCAGTTTTACATTAAATACTACAGTCCATGAATTCAAGATGATTCGGTCTATTGACAGTTTAAAAGGTTTTTTTCCCCTCTTCCTGGCAACTGGTAAATTCAGCCCATGTATTCTTTCTTCAATAAATAATAGATGTTCAATTTCAGTGCATTTTGACATTTTTAACATACAAGGGTTCAGTGACAACGCTAAAATGGTAATTCCTCCTTAATCTTAATATAACTGTAAAAAAATTTCAAGAGCACGGAAATTTATTGTGGGCTTAAGCTTGGTTATATAAGGTACAGACACATATACAGTATGTATAGATTTTTTTTCCCTTAATATTGCTGCAACTCACCCTGCTAAGAGATTTTCCTGGTACAAAGATAAACACATATCATAAATCAATATGCAAATTCCATATTTCCCTGAAGATAATTAGAAGACTCATCATGCTGCAACTGCAATTTGGTATTAATTTCACACAAGAGAAAGAATATTAAAACTGTCACATCTTCGTGAGGCATTGTCAATTCTAGTTTCACAATTACTATCTTGCTCTGAATTAGAGGTGGCTTTACTTCATCAAATCTTGTTTCAATACAGACATTACAAAACCTATTGGACACTAGTGTTTTATCCCCATCAGATAAACAGAATATAATCAGTAATCAGAAATTACTTAAACAAATATTATTAAAGTCCTGCATTATATTAGCAGTAGGTGCTGTTATACGTACATTTCTCCACCACATATCAGCTATTAAGCATATATGCAGTTCCTGTTTTATGATTGTTTCCCATAAATATTAGTATATCCCAAAGGAGCTATTTCCAAAAGGCAACTGGAATTTCTTGGCTATTTCCTTTGAAAACATTTCACTTCTCACCCCAAAAGTTTCTTCAGTTCTGAACTTTATTTTCAAAGGAAATAATTTTCAAAGTCCAGTTGCCTTTTTGAGACAACCATCACCTGGATGATTGAGAATTTCCACAGACACAGATTAAGATATTTGGGTTGTCATAAAAGAGTATTATCTAAGTTAATTTACATCTTCTCCTCCCATCCAAAGATAACCAATAGAGTTACTGAGAAAAAATAAAAGATTTACTTAGATTAAAGAATAAATGAAACAAAGCATTAATTGAAAAAAAATGAGATAAACAAAGATTTGGCTCTTAGATACTCCCAGGACCCCTTCTTCCATATGGAGCTTAGTCCATCCTGTTTTCTAATTTCAGATGGATAGGCTAGGTGACAGGAGGGATAAATCAAGCATAACATTTCTCCATGACAAACTCCCTTAGAAGGTGATTGGCACCTATTCTGACATTTTTTCTGGAATTGCTTTTTTAATTGCTCAGCCTTACAAATTCAACATTTTTCCATAGACCCTACTTTCTGGAATGAAATCCCGCTGAATCCATATCTGTTTGTGGAACTGCCTCTCCCCGAGGGGATCTGCACATCCTATTAATTTAGATAAGACTAGATACACTCCAGGTCCCGTTCTTTAAATGTTACCACCTGATGGGACCTCAGAGGTCAGCTTCTTGGTGACCATCCCAGCCCTTTGGAAAAGCTTCTCACCCAAGATCTGAGGGATCCCTATACTTTTAGCCTTCTGAAGAGCCATGAAGATCTGGCTCTTTTCCCCCAAAATTGCTATGAGATTGAGATTGATCTAGGAGGCTGTTTGGTCTTGCACCTCAGGGTAAGGATACTTTTCTTTGTATCATTATTTTTATGGATTATTTTGAGCTTCCTAGAGTCATTATATGAGATAGGTGGCCACATAAGTCCAGAAAGTCAGTCAGTCAGTCAATCAATCCATCAGTCTCTCACTCTGTTGACATTCTTTAAGGCTGAACACTTGGCTATTCTTTTAGGGGATGGGTTAGGTATGAACCTCCTCACTTAATATGGGTTTTTTTCCATGTTTTTTTACAAAGTGATTGAATCCCATCTTGTTTTATTCTGTAATGTGTTTTTATGGTTTATTATATTGTGAGGTACCCTAGAGTTTGGTTTGAAGTGTTTTTCTAATTATTAATCAAATTAAACTAATTTAAATTAAAAATAAATAAATAAGGCTTTTGAGGATTAGCTATTCCCGGTTGTTTGATATTTTGGTTAGGTGCCAATGATTTTTTTATTACTATTTTTTAATTTAGTGCGTGTTTATACTGCTATGCTGTACACTGCTAGGACTTAGAGCTTATAATAATAAGCTTCCCCTCTGGAATAATATCCCACAAGAGATCTGGATAGCTCCCAGTCCGATGATGTTACGGAAACTATTAAACATTTTCTGTTCTTCCAGCTTTGGAGCAGGGTGATGGTGAACCCTTGTCAGATATAGTATGGTTTACGTGTTTATCATTGGGCTGCTCATGAGTTGTCTCTTTTGTTATACTGTTCCTAGTTTTTTAATTGAAAGCTGCCCAGAGTCAGGTGACCTCTAAATTGTAAATCTAATCTAATCTAATCTAATCTAATCTAATCTAATCTAATCTAATCTAATCTAACGTAATCTAATCTTTTTTTTTAAAAAAAACTGCTACTGGAACAGAGACATCATCCAAAAAAAAGCAAATATTCCATAAACTCGCCTCCATGTAATCCAACAATCTTAAAGGGGCTCTTTACACATTAGGGACAAGAAGTAGTAGAAAATTATTATTCTGCAATATGGAGCATGATGCAGTCAGTATGCATCCTAAAATCCTATATTAATGGGGGGAAATATTAATAATGAAATGCCAAGTTAAGTTTAAGACAGCATTTTTAAAAAAATTTCTATAAAGCACAGACTTTTTCATAAGTCCAAAACACAATTTATTCAAACTACAACTTTTGTTATGGCAGATTTTTTTCAAAATGTTATTTTACCACAGCCTGTTATAGAGGTAGACACTAGAAAAGTATCAAGATGGTGAATATTTGTTCATGTAGACACCTGATGACACATCCAAGCTTTAAACCGGTCTAGATCTTTTAACACCATCATGGTAATACTGACAACTAATTTGGTATAGTGGTTAAAGGGACCAAACTAGAAACCAGAAACTGTGAATCAATGTCTTGAAAGCACCAAAAAAAAAAAGTATTTTTGGTGTTGTGAAATATAGATGACATTTCTGAAAATAAGGAAATATTGCTATTATAAGGCAGATCTTATTCAATAAATCCCTTCCTCCTTCAAAGATGAATACTCACAATTGTTACCAAAACAAATTCAGCCCATTAGAGATGCATTAGTGCTAAAAGTAAATCCAAGGTCCCAATGGCTAACAATCTAATTAGATCAGTATTATCATGAACAGAATATATAAGTACTCTTGTACTGTTTAATTCATAAAATCTCTCTAGGATATGAGCATACAGTGGGAAAAAATTATTTGATCCCCTGCTGATTTGTACGTTTGCCCACTGACAAAGAAATGATCAGTCTATAATTTTAAAGGTAGGTTTATTTTAACAGCGAGAGACAGAATAACAACAACAAAAATCCAGAAAAACGCATTTATAAACTGATTTGCATTTTAATGAGTGAAATAAGTATTTGACTTAATACTTGGTGGCAAAACCCTTGTTGGGAATCACAGAGGTCAGAAATTTCCTGTAGTTGGCCACTAGGTTTGTACACTTCTTAGGAGGGATTTTGTCCCACTACTCTTTTCAGATCCTCTTTAAGTCATTAAGGTTTTGGGGCTGACATTTGACAGCTCGAACCTTCAGCTCCCTCCACAGATTTTCTATGGGATTAAGGTCTGGAGATTGGCTAGCCACTCCAGGACCTTAATGTGCTTCTTATTGAGCCACTCATTTGTTGCTTTGGCTGTGTGTTTTGGGTCATTGCCATGCTGGAATACCCATTCACAACCCATTTTCAATGCCCTGGCTGAGGGAAGGAGGTTCTCACTCAAGATTTGACAGTACATGGCCCCGTCCATGGTCCCTTTAATGTGGTTAAGTTGTCCTATCCCCTTAGCAGAAAAACACCCCCAAGCATAATGTTTACACCTCCATGTTTGACGGTGGTGATGGTGTTCTTGGGGTCATAGGCAGCATTCCTCCTCCTCCAAACATGGCGAGGTGAGTTGATGCCAAAGAGCTTGATTTTGATCTCATCTGACCACAACACTTTCACTCAGTTCTCCTCTGAATCATTCAGATGTTCACTGGCAAATATCAGATGGGCCTGTAGATGTGCTTTCTTGAGCAGGGGGACCTTGCAGGTGCTGCAGGATTTCAGTCCTTCACATTGTAGTGTGTTACCAATTGTTTTCTTGGTGACTATGGTTCAAGCTGCCTTGAGATCATAGACAAGATCATTCCATGTAGTTCTGGACTGATTCCTCACCATTCTCATGATCATTGAAACTCCACAAGGTGAGATTTTGTATGGAGCCCCAGACTGAGGGAGATTGACAGTTATTTTGTGTTTCTCCCATTTGTGAATAATCGCACCAACTGTTGTCACCTTCTCATCAATCTGCTTGGCGATAGTCTTGTAGCCCATTCAAGCCTTGTGTAGGTCTACAAACATGTCCCTGACATCCTTGGACAGCTCTTTGGTCTGGCCATGGTGGAGAGTTTGGAATCTGATTGATTGATTGCTTCTGTAGACAGGTATCTTTTATACAGGTAACAAGTTGTGATTAGGAGCACTCCCTTTAAGAAAGGGCTCCTAATCTCAGCTCAGTACCTGTATAAAAGATACCTGGGAGCCTGAAATCTTGCTGAATGATAGGGGATCAAATACTTATTTCACTCATTAAAATGCAAATCAATTTATAACTTTTTTAAAATGTGTTTTTCTGGATTGTTTTGTAGTTATTCTGTCTCTCACTGTTAAAATAAACTTACCTTTAAAATTAGACTGATCATTTCTTTGTCAGTGGGCAACATACAAAATCAGCAGGGGATCAAATAATGTTTCCCCCCACTGTATATTACCAAGTTTGAGGGCTCCAGCTTTTATTCATGAACATAGTCTCAGTAAAATCCAAATCACTTACACAGTATCAACTTCTCATAGTACTGAAGTTCTTGGATTACTGAATGCTTTATCTTGTTCTAATTCATTCTGTTACTGATTCAAACTTTGATATATTGGTTTTGACAAGTGCTTCACTGTGTATGATAGTATAATCACTCCCTGTGCATTTCATACTAGATGGCTGATTAATGTAATAGATTACTTGCAGTAGTTATGGAAAAGGAAAATGATGTAGTTTCCATAAACTATATTCTGTATAAGATGATAGAGGAAAGATATGACAAAGGGACACAAGTATAAAGACTTCCTTGAAGAATTTTTTTCTTTCACGAGAAAACATTCCATTTCAACTTAGACAGTTATGTCAAGAGATTTAATAAGGCCATAAAAACTAGTACTTAGGTGGTATACTGTATAGGTGTATATGAAATGCAAAGAAGGCAAATAAAGAATTAAAACATCAAAATTCTATTTTCTAGACTTGAGGTATCTTTCTTGTACAAACTGTGAACCAGAAATGCTCTAAATTTGATGGTGTGTTGACTCAAGTGACATTTTTTTTCATTATTCAGGCCAATGCAATGTCATTTCAATTTTATTCTGCCTCACATCAAATTATTCACAATACAATAAGGCTACAATGACATCCCGTTTGGTCTAGTGGTAAAGCCATTGGGTAAAAACCAGGAGACTGAGATATAGTCCTGCCTTAGGCATGAAAGCCAGCTGGATGGCTTTTGGCCACTCACTCTTTTTCCCCATGCAATGTCAGACTCAGACAACAAACTAGTGGGTCAATTTCTGTTGCAACAATCAATCAATACTTGGTTGATCCAGGAAAAAAAGATCCTGCATTTGCAGGAAAATGCTAGGAAGGGAGGAGAGAAACAATAAGACTATAATGAAAGCAAGTCTTCAGGTTATTTATCATGCTGTATCTTAGCTCATTTGCTTAGTGTAGAAGGACTGGATGCTACCATTCTGTAAAGCTCAATAACAATGTCAAAAGCAACATGGAGACTTCCGGTGGCGACGCGACATCGAAAGACAGCCGTTTTCGGGCTGCCCGCTCCGCAGCTGTGTTTTTCCATCGTAAACAGCGCCAATCAGCTGTTTAGATGGATTTGAAGCCCCCTCCTTGGGAGAAGAGGAGGGGGTGAGGCCCCAGGTAGGGGTTGAGCTCTCTGGGGCCGCCTGAGCTGAGAGCTAGGGCGGCTGAAAGATGAGCCCCCCGAAGCCTGGGTTGCTCCGAGCTGCGCAGCGCCTCTGCTCTGGGATTCTTGGAGCAGAGCCAGGCGTTAGCAACCACCCCTGCCAAAAGGAAATACTTTTGATTATCAAGATGCAGGCAGAGCGGTACAGGAGGTCAAGGTGAAGTGGACTCTTTATCTTTACTCTCTAGCTCAATGGATTTTATAGCTTTAAAGTGAAAGTGCGTAATAAGTGAAAGTGGGGAAAGATGGCGGCTAAAACTTCTAAAGCTCTTCGGAATGCGGGGTCTTCCCTGGTGCAAGAGACCTCACTGCAAGCTTTGCTTCCTCCTGCATCTCCCCCGGTATTGACGCTTAAGGATTTACAAGATGCTCTTGGAAAGCACGCACAACTGATGTCTGATATGATGGATGAAAAGTTGAAAAAGCTGGAGGAGAAATTGGAGAAGAAAATGGAGGAGAAAATGGAGAAATTGGAGAAGAAGATGGAAGAGAAGCTGAGAGCAATGAGGGTGGACATTTTGTCTATGGTTGAATCCATAGCTGAATGTGTGCTACAGCTGGATATAAAAGTGGAGGATCTCAGTCAAAAGAACTCTATATTAGAAGCAAAGGTATTAGAAAATGAAAATATAAGGGATAAAATGGACGAAGAATTGAGCCTTGTTCAGTATAATCAGATGCAGAATGCTATTAGAATTAGGGGTTTAAAGGAGAATGGTAAAGAAGATCTAAAGCAGCTGATTTCTGAGGCTCTGGAAGGGGTACTGGGCCACTCAGCATCTGAAATTGAGGGAAATATGGACAAAGTTTTTCGTGTAAATTCATGGATTGCAAGACAGAGGAAGTTACCCAGAGATGTGGTGGTCTATTTTACAAAGAGAGTAATTAGAGATGAAGTCATTCAAGCTGCTTATGATACTAATTTGGTAGTGGCTGAGCAAGAAGTTTTGGTTTTAAAAGAGATTCCTCCGAAGATCTTAAGGAGAAGGAAAGATTTCGCATTTCTAGTACAGAAACTTAAGAAACGTGATATTAAGTTCAGATGGGAGATTCCAGTTGGGTTGGTGACAACGCACGAAGGTAAAAGACATCGTTTGGTTACTGTGGCTCAGGCACGTGATTTTTATAGTAATGTGTTAAAAGCAACCCCCCTATCATTTTTGGAAGCTGCAAAAGGATACGGTGTGGGAAAGTTTCAAGATGTTGCAGATAGACAGACAGTGGACAATGGTGTTGGAGGGGATCAAGCTACAGTCTCATCGGTTGCTGCAGGAGGCCAGAAGATGACGCGTGCCACCCTAAGAAGAGCGAGACGAGAGCAAGAGCAAGACCAGCGGAAAGTTATGGAATCTTCAAAGTGTGCTTACAATGAAGATGTAGGAGGAGAGCGGTCTAAAGAAGTTTTGGGGGTCATGACAGAGGTGCTCCAAAAGTTTTGGGGCGTTAAGATTGCTGATTAAATTTTTAGATTAGAATGTCAATGGAGTAAAATTATTATAGAGGAGAAAGAAAGTTTTTTTTCTTTTTTTTAATATTTTATACAATTTAAGATTGATGTTATTTGCTTGCTAGAAAAGTATATTAGGGTTATGGACTTAAAGTATGTGTTGAATTAAGAGTGGGTATGTAAACTCCTAATTAACAACAAGTTGTCTTAGAGATTGCCTAATTTTTTTTTATATATACTCTTTTTATTTGAACTTTTATTTGAACTTAAGGATGATTTGGAACTGTGAGACATTTGGCGTGATATATGCAAGAACTATTTTTGACTATAGTTTAGTTTGGTTGGAGATTATTAAGATTAATAGAGATAAGCGCTTTTGGTGCGTAACTGAGAATTTGTTTGGAAATTAGAGAAAGGTGGGAGAATGCAAATAGCAGGCGAAAGTTTTTTTTTTTCTTTTCTCAATTTATTTTGAGTAAAGATCTTTTTCTGTTTTCCTCTTTTTTTTTCTACTTTATTTGTAATATTAATATTGTTTGTACTCATTTTATATGAGCTAGAGAGAGATAGAATTTATAGTTTATTGTTGATAATATAGGGGTGTTTATGTTTGTTTTTTGATTTTATGCCCTGTATTTAGCTCTGGGAAGTCGGGGGGGGAGTGGGGGAGAGGGATAGGGGTGGGGGAGGGGGGGATTAAAGTCAAAATGTATTGTAAAACTTTTTAAATAAAAAAAAAAGCAACATGGATACTCAGATTTTGCTTTAGTTACAAGTATTTTAATGATTGCAGATATACCATTATTGGAAAAGGGGCCTTGATGTTTAATCCAGACACCAGGGAGTAATGCTTTGTGCATGGGTTGATTACTTCAGCTTTGTAAACAATCAACCAACAATAGGAAATACTTAGGGAAACTGTTTCAGACAAGCCTAGAATAAGCAACTGCAAATATTTAAAAGGCAAAAAAATAAAGGGAACAATAATGGGTCAAGAAATTATGATATATGGGATAAGAGTTTATGGTCTAATTCCCAAAGGAATAATTTTCACTAATTCAAAATACAATCTGAACAGTCCACTTATCATTGTCATTAGAGTTCAACATATATTTTCTTTTTCCTTTTTGAACCTCAAGGCAATGTAGAAAATAGACTAGTTATTAATTAGACTGCAAAAAAACCAATCAAGTTCAGAGAGCACCAAGGACCCCAGTCCCTGTACAAGGTGACAGTTTTGAATCTTGTCCTGGCTTTTTCTTCTATAATCCCCTCCCCCTTCCCACTACCAATCTAAGACCTTTATATATTTTGAAGTAGAGTGTGCAGCCTGTGTGGCATATTGTCATTTGACAAAATGTATTTCTAGATATGACTGTAACAAAGAACCAAAACTGACTATAGATCCCTACCATAAACACAGCTCAGCAAAAATGAGATTAGTACTCTTTGATGAACAGCAGCTCTCTGCCCTTTGGCTTCAAGCTTTCCCTGCATTTCTAGATTTGTGTGCGTGGCTCAGAACAACAAATCTGTATAATGCTAGAAGCCCAGAGCTTTCAGAAATGATCAGCATATACTCACACACAAATATACATATTCCCAAAACACATTGTTCTATTCATTTTTCAAAATATTTTAAATGAGTTTAAAGAGGGGAATCTCTTAAGGTTCAGTAGATACAAAAGACAATAATATTCAAAGCTCGAAACTGAAGCCACTGTTTTATATTGTTTTTAAAATAAGGGTTCTGTGTGTGTGTGTGTGTGTGTGTGTGTGTGTGTGTGTGTGTGTGTGTGTGTCCTAAGGGTTAGAACAATTGCCTAATGTGCAATCAGCCCAGGTTCGAATCTCAGAAGGGTGTGGTTGACTGATGAGAACAAATAAGTTTGAAATAGCTGTATCAGTCTCCCTTTAATTCTTTGTTAGCAATCCAAAAAAACCAAACAAATTTACACACACACACACACACACACGTGTGTGTGTGTGTATGTGTGTGTGTGTGTGTGTGTGTGTGTGTAAAAGGTAAAGGTTCCCCCGCACATGCGCACTAGTCATTTCCAACTCTAGGAGGCGGTGCTCATCTCCGTTTCAAAGCCGAAGAGCCAGCGCTTGTCTGAGGATGTCTCCGTGGTCATGTGTCCCATGCCAACTTAATATTCTTCATCTAACTCCCAAGAAAGTCCGTAACTTTGCTCAATTTAATGATTTGCTCTCCTCACTGGTGGAAGGAAGCTCCAGCAACAGCTTTGTACAAAAGTAAATTCCTTCCTGTCTGTTGTATAATCAGTTCACATGAGCTTTGCACTGCTGTTTTTATATGCCGTGGTGAACTGCATAACTATATTACACTAACTCATAGTTGTGGTACTTAGAAGAGAATGGTCTTCTCTTAGCTGAGAACCTCATAGCTAAATTGTTAAATTGTATTCCACCACTATTTCTGCTTGACCCTGCAATGTGTAGTAACTTTCATGATTTTTGTTATAAATCTGTATTTTTAATTTATTATTTTAGTTTATGCTATTTGGTTCGTATAACATTTTGCTTTGGTTTGGCTTTGGTCTGGCATGGTTTCCCAGTGAGCCTGAATGGGCCATTGTATAAACTGTTGCCAAGTTACATCTTTAAACATGATTCTATTCTGCAGGAACTCCACATTGACTGGGAAACTAAAGCACTAACTACTATATATTATTAACAGTGTCTCCCATCTTCTATAATGAGAAATCAATGAACAATCATTGCAAAGGCCACGGCAATCTAATTAGCTCTTTTTTCTCTGTGCAGGAAAAAAATAAAGTTCCTTGGGAAAGTTGGGAAAACTGGAGTACTTCTATAATACAAAAGGACAAACCTCATGTCAATAATGGGAAACAAAGCTGAGGAATTTTAAATAAGCTGGTCAACAATCCATTTCTGTCTTAGATGCACAAGGACGTTTGTTGTCAATGGTTTCCACTCATTCTTAAGAGAGCTGATTGATGCTGGATGCACATTTTTAATTTTAAAAAGCTCTCTTATATGTATGTTGAGGGAGTTGACATGAGCATTTTGAAATACAAGATCTATGTGATAATAGCTAGCATAGGAGACATTATAGGATGGGAGAAGATAGGAAGGGGTAATGAAAAACAGAAACTGTGGGGAAACCACGCATACATCTGGACCTGTAATCTATATGTTGACAAGTTGCTGGGCTCCATCACTCTACCAGGCATAGATACTTGTCTCACAGATTCTTCTGCTTGACTGCACTTATCAGATAAAGCCTCAGAAATTTAATAGTTTCAGCTTTATTAAGCTGTCACAAGAGCAACCCTACTTCGATAACAGTAACTGTGCCAATTACAGTTTGGTTTATTTATTTTTTTATTTTTATTTTCATTCTATTTATATCCCGCCCTTCTCCGAAGACTCAGGGTGGCTTACAAACTTAGCAGTAGCCTTCATTCTATGTATATGCCTGCTTATTAGGGCTTTCACACACACCCCAAGCGGCATTATTACAAAGTCAGCTTAATTGCCCCCAACAATCTGGGTCCTCATTTTACCTACCTCGGAAGGATGGAAGGCTGAGTCAACCTTGAGCCTGGTGGGATGGGAACCTGCACTAATTGCAGGCAGCTGGTGTTACTTAAGGAGGCATCAGGCCACTGCTCCACCAAGGTTTAGGTTGATACATTTAGTTAGTCTGTTTTGCATTTCAGTTTTTTTATGTAGACTTATTTTCATTTAATTTTGCACTTAGCTTTTGCTAATGGGACATCTAAATTATATTCAAGGGCTTAATTATATTGGGGCTTAGTTTAAAACTGTGATACTTGTATTTAAAATGGTCAGTAATTCAGCTTTTGAATAGGGAACACTATTTGTGTCGCTCCTGATAAGTGATATGTAACAATTGTACTCAGGGCCTGCATCTTTCAAGGTGCCAAAGGGCTTCCAATTCCATATCACAGCCAGGAATAAACAGAAAACACCAATTAACTTGCAGATCCCATGTGCTGACAACACTTTTCTCTATAACTAGTAGCTCTCGGAATTTAATTCTAAAGCAAGCCTGCAGCAATGTAGTACTTACAGAGGGCCAGAAATGCCCAAGTCATTCAATACTTTTGGATCAAGTAACTGAAAATATACAACACTGATTTAGTAAATCTAAGTGACATACAGCAAACTCACCTAATAGCTCTGCATACACAGCTAACTGACCATTAAAATAAGCCTATAAAGCAGGGGTGTCAAACTCAATTTCATTGAGGGCCGCATCAGCATTGCGGTTGCCCTCAAGGGGCCGGGTGGGTATGGCCAGGGTGGGTGTGGCCTACTGGGTGGGCGTGGCTAGAGTGCGTATGGCCTACTGGGTGGGCATGGCCAGCTCTACATCATTCGCATCAAGGGTGCCTTTGGGGGCCTGGGCAGGAGTGGGACAGATCTGAGGGTCTCTGGCAGAAGGAGGGTCTCTGGGCCAGGGCCAAGGCAGTGGGGGCCGTTCCCTCACTGTTTCCAGGATGGCTTCACGGGCCACATGAAACCACTTCGCGGGCCGGATCCGGCCCCCGGGCCTTGTGTTTGACATGTCTGCTATAAAGTCTAAGAAAGGAACAGCAACTACTTTTATAAAAGACTGAAAAGGCTTTATGGACTTTTTGCTGAAAATGGATAAAAATGAAATAGTGATTTTGGGATTTACCAATTACGGTAATAAAGGTTGATAGGAAGAGAAGGGAACTACGTTGTATGATTTAGAAGGGGGAAAACAGATTCAAGTATGTTTATAATTGCTGTAAAAAAGATTGAAATCTGATTCTTTAAGGGTTTCTGTTTTTATTTTATTTTGTTTTGATTTTCTCTCTTTACTTTCTATTTTTAATACCTTTTTTCTTTATTTCATTTTTATTTTACATTTTTATCATATTTATCTAATTTTGTAAAACATTTCCTTAATAAAAATGTTATACATATGCACCTGTAGTCTTATTCACTGTCCTATTCATAAGACCCAACAACACAATAGGCACAGGAAACAGGAATGCCTTAATACAGAACCAGAATATTAGCCCTCTCACTATATATATTACAGTGGGTTTTTAAAGAGCTAGTTATTTAAACATGTTTGCCTAACTAGAACTTTATTCAAGCTCTAAAATGCAAAGTTTTAGAATTATTACTGACTTATATTTTAAGTGGTATAAATTGTGCATAAATTGTTCAGACTGTGATTGATATGCAAAATAGTCTCAGTTCCATGCTTAGGCCTGAAACCACATGAAAAGTATCCATATAACCTGTTCATCCAGGATCTTCTATAACTGGAGAGATATCACCTTTTCCACTACCTTGGAGTCAGGCTGGTAGTTTTCCAAAACATCTAATCAGGTGATGGCTACTTGAAGAAGAGACTCAACACTGCCTTCTTTAAACTGGTAGTAAAAGTCCCTGCCTAAAGGATGCATTAACTTCCACTCTAATCCAGCTTCCTGTTACTGCCCTGAAGGTGTTCATCAGCACAAGGGGTAGAGATCCAGTCTACAAGCAGTAGATAAAATACAAAAATTCTTCTTACTTCCTCATAATTATACACTGTATTCAAAATCATTCCGGAGTACTTTACAAATTATAACCTTAGTCCCATGTATAGGACATGCTTTATCTTCCAGATGCCTAGTAAATTCTTCACAACTTTAAAGTGGAATATGTATGTTGTTGTTAGCTGCGAAGTCGTGTCCGACCCATCGCGACCCCATGGACAACGTTCCTCCAGGCCTTCCTGTCCTCTACTATCTTCTGGAGTGTGTGAAATAAGTGCAATGGTACGATAGTTTGAACATTCTTTGGCACTGCCTTTCTTTGGAACTGGAATGTAAACTGATCTTTTCCAATCCTGTGGCCACTGTTGAGTTTTCCAAATTTGTTGGCAAATTGAGTGTAGCACTTTTACTGCATCGTCTTTTAAGATTTTGAATAGCTCAGCTGGAATACTGTCACCTCCACTAGCTTTGTTGTTACTCAGCTTTCCTAAGGCCCACTTCACTTCACATTCTAGGATGTCTGGCTCAAGATCCGTGACCACCTCATCGTGGTTATCAGGGACATTAAGCTCATTCTTGTATAGTTCTTCTGTGTAATTTTGCCACCTCTTCTTAATCTCTTCTGCCTCTGTTAGGTCCCTGCCATTTTGGTCCTTTATCATGCCCATTTTTGCATGAAACGTTCCCTTCATCTTTCCAATTTTCTTGAAGAGATCTCTGGTCCTCCATATTCTATTGTTTTCTTCCATTTCTTTGCACTGTTCATTTAAGAAGGCATCTCTTCTAGCTATTCTATGGAATTCTGCATTCAGCTGGGTGTATCTTTCTTTTTCTCCCTTGCCTTTCGCTTCCCTCCTTTCTTCAGCTATTTGCAAAGCTTCCTCAGACAGCCATTTTGCTTTCTTGCATTTCTTTTTCTTTGGGATGGTTTTAGTTGCTACTTCTTGTACAATATTGCGTACCTTCGCCCATAGTTCTTCAGGCATTCTGTCTATCAGATCTAATTCCTTAAATCTATTTGTCACCTCTACAGTGGATTCGTCAGGGATATGATTTAATTCATACCTGAGTGGCCTAGTGCTTTTCCCTACTTTCTTCAGTTTAAGCTTAAATTTTGCAACGAGAAGCTCATGGTCTGAGCCACAGTCAGCTCCTGGTCTTGTTTTTACTGACTGGATAGAGCTTCTCCATCTTTGGCTGCAGAGCACATAGTCAATCTGATTTCTGTGTTGACTGTCTGGTGATGTCCATGTGTAGAGCCGTTTCTTGGGTTGTTGGAAAAGAGTGTTTGCTGTGACCATCATATTCTCTTGACAAAATTCTATCAGCCTGTGCCCTGCTTCATTTTGTATTCCAAGCCCAAACTTGCCTGTTATTCCAGTTATCGTTTGGCTTCCTACTTTAGCATTCCAATTCCCCATGATGATAAGAACATCATTTTTGGTGTTAGTTCTATATGGTGCTGTAGGGCTTCATAGAACTGGTCAATTTCATCCTCTTCAGCACCGGTGGTTGGGGAATAGACTTGGACTACTGTGATATTGAATGGTTTGCCTTGGATTCGAACAGAGATCATTCTGTCATTTTGGGGATTGTATTCCAGTACTGCTTTTCCTACTATTTTATTGACTATGAAAGCTATTCCATTTGTTCTGAGGGATTCTTGCCCGCAGTAGTATACCTGATGGTCATCTGAATTCACCCATTCCTGTCCATTTTAGTTCGCTGATACCTAAGATGTTGATGTTCAGTCTTGTCATCTCTTGTTTGACCACGTCCAGCTTTCCTTGATTCATGGATCTTACATTCCAGGTTCCTATGGAGAAAAAATCTTTACAGCATTGGACTTTCCTTTCACCACCAGATACATCCACAGCTGAGCGTCCTTTCGGCTTTGGCCCAGTCGCTTCATTCTTTCTGGCGCTATTAGTATTAGCTCTCTGCTCTTCCCCAATAGCATATTGGACACCTTCCAACTGAGGGACTCATCTTCCAGCATCATATCGTTTTGCCTTTTGGTACTGTCCATGGGGTTTCCATGGCAAAGATAATGAACTGGGTTGCCATTTCCTTCTCCAGTGGATCATGTTTTGTCAGAACTCTCTGCTATGACCTGTCCGTCTTGGGTGGCCCTGCACGGCATAGCTCATAGCTTCATTGAATTACGCAAGCCCCTTTGCCACGACAAAGCAGTAATCCATGAAGGGGGGAATATGCATATAAAATCTAAATTGAACCATCATCTGCAAAAGATCCACCAGTATGTATGCATGCCACACATAAAGCAAATATAACATAGCATCAAAAAGAATCCAATTTTTAAAGAATTTAGAATCTAAATTCAGTTTAATTCACATTAAATTTTAACTTTAACTTTTACTTGCTCTAAAAATGAAAGCAAATTCAGTATCAATGCATATGTCCTTTGACAGAGTGTTCAAAAAACTGAGATATTGTGTCTGGGGTTTTGACAGAAAAGCACTTCCATGACCCAAACTCATCTACAAACTAAATTGATTATTAATAAGGGCAAGCTGACCAAATCACATGTTTGCTATATAAACATGTCCTGCCACTTCTAGGAATAATTAATACCCCCTCCCTGGCTTGTTTGGTGATTCAAATGTAAATGTATGTCTCCTGTCAAAATAGCAACTCTTGATTTTTACAGGCCACCCTGCCAGCTAACCTCTTTAGTCTTATAAAGGAAAAGCTGGAAATTCCTTTTACTCATTATTAACATATTAAGTGAATGTTACCTTCAAAAGAAGTATTCTCATAGCCCTCATGACTGTGGGAATCTCGCAAACATTGGCTGAACTTCAATTAGCATCTTGTTACTTTAGCCTTTCTGCAAACATATTGTTCCTACAAGCAGAATACTTCTTTAACATCCTTTTATAAAAGGTGGCCTCTTCCCAAGGGAGGAAAGGCAGTGAAACCTGTCTGATCTTGGGAAATTTCTGCCACCTGAGAACTTGCTTAAGAAAGCTTAGTAGCTAGTTGACTTTAGGGCTAACCTGTAAACAGGTGTAAACCTGCAAATGAAAGTGAGCTTTTATTTCACTTTTTATACGTGCTCAAATTGCCCAATGACTTTCATTCTGCATTTGCAGGAGGGGTAAAAAATGTTTATGATTTTTTATGATTTTAAAACAAAATATTTTCCTTTTTCTTGCAAATACGGATTGAAAACCATTCCCAAACTCAAACATCAAAGCTCAAGTAATGAAGCACAAACATCAAATTTCAAATATTGGAGGACTTTAGAGGAGTAAGATTATAAGAGAAAATTGAGAAGATCCTGGCATTCAAAGGGTGTTATATCAAATCTTCTTTAGGGATACTCTGAAATTGTTGTTGTTGTTGTTAGTTGCGAAGTCGTGTCCGACCCATCGCGACCCTATGGACAATGTTCCTCCAGGCCTTCCTGTCCTCTACCATCTTCGGGAGTCCATTTAAGCTCAATACTCTGAAATAGGTAGGTTCAAAGAACTGGGGACAGCTAAAAGAGCTAAGTGGAAACTAGAGGATTAACTTTTAATGCAAGGCTCATGACTTGCCCTCTCAAAAAGGACTAAATAAAATCAAAATCTCACCTTGAGTAGTTCCATTGCTTAGACAACTAAAATACATTACGGAAACATAAAACTATAAATCACAATCACATTGAATAACCATGAGCAGAATATTTATACTGATGCTTCCAAAGATTAAGGAATGTTGTAACAGCTTTTCAATGGGAGAAAATCTAACCTGACTTATTTCCAAACCAGGCCAATACAAAATTAACAAATCTATGTTGGTCACTTTATTTGGCACTCTCTTCTCTTTCAGGTGTTTGAATGGAATCTGACACAAGCAATTATTTGAAAAGCGGGAAAACAGAAATTAAGTAATAAGAAAGCAATTATTTTGAGGATTTTAAGTCCTGGATTGAACAGAAGATTCAGGGCATAATTGAACTTCCATATTCTATTTATTGTGTGGATTGAGCTGTGAGCTACTTACTCTTGATCAGTTTTTTTTTTCCAGGCTCAGAGACTCACTGATACAGAAAGCTTCCCATAGGTTTCCTCTGAGGTTTCATGCAGATAAGAATTATACTGGATAATAAATCAAAGCTATTGGCATACCTCCTGGAGCAGAGTAATTTTTCAACACAACCTGAAACTACCCTGCAAGGGTGGAGAAGCAACACTGGAAATGGTGTTCATATTTACATATACATTCTAATGGTACAGCAAGGAGCCTGAAGAAGCCAACAGAGATACACATTCTATTTTTCTCCCAATATCAGTAATTTCATTCTTAGCCCTGGCCTGAAATCAGGTGAAAAGCTGACCAACAAAATCAGCTTTGTCCAGAAATTCTTGGAATCAATATATCACCTGTTCAGTTTTAAATCAGAAGTAGAAAATCTGTAATTTACCTGCTCCTACTTGTAACTTCCCAGAATAGATTCTACCACAGAGAAATAGCTACTTGCTAATATTAACCAACACAAAATCTAATGGCCTTTTCTGCCTAGTTACACATTGGAAGCTGAATATGGGGTAAGTGGGCAAAGAGAAGGATTAGCAGCTCTATTTGATCAGATGTCAACACCTGAAAATTAGTTACTAACACGGAAGAGATAATACTACTATAATATAGTGTTTAATTAAGACAGGGAGTTGAGGCTGCTATGAAATCTAGCTGTTAACCTAGGAGTTCTCAATGATACATCAGATCCTTGTTAAATTCAGTCAGAAAGACACTTGTCCCCTTCTGATCCAACAATCCATGTTTAGGTTTACTCACTCAGCATGGATTATTAGGAATATTTGAAGGACATGGAACTTACATGTTGAAAAGTAATTGTTTCCCTGAACTAGCCATTCTTAAGCAATTCCTCTAAGAATGTCAAACTGATACATACTGAGCCAAAATATGGCCCCAGCCCCAGGAAACAGATCTTGGTAATACTGTACACACAAGGTTATTATTAAATATAGCACATCCAGGGAAATGCTGATGGAATTTGTTGCAAAGATTCCCTTACTGACTGCATGTCTGTAAGAAAGATAAACTGAAATAGCTGCAGCTTGTAATTTGCTCCTTTGGAACTTTCAGTGTTATATTCATTTCATTTGGAGCCATATAGAAATATAGTACTCCTATTCCAAAATACACAACACACCAAAATAACACTGTATGAATTATAACTATGGTGTTTGTTTTAGTTTTGGTTTCAATTAAAAGTTGATTAAGATACTCATAAGACCATACTTAAAGGCATGAAACACAGCTTGTTCTCAGCTTGTGTTCTTCTAATTTTCAAACAGAAAACTCTATTTGACCCAGAACAAATTTTAACACAAAGTTCAGCTGCTACTACCAGCTCAAATCAGCAAGTACATACCTCATTCTTCATACAAAAAGTTCCAAATGCACATTCAGTAACTCATATAAACATAGGACCGTAAAGCTTTTGGTTAGGATAGTGAGCTTGCAATGAATTTGATAAATGACCCTAGTTTGGCCAATTATCAGGGTTTCTCCCCCTCCCTGCCCCGCTCATCTTTACAGAGCAGAAACTCAAGTATAGCACCAAAAAGATATGTTACACTGAGATATACACAGACCACCCACCTGATTAAAAAAATATGTGAGAAGCGTTTTGAACTAACATTATACAATTTTCAACACCAACTGAAAACTGATTAGTGAAGGAGTATGCCCTTTCAAAGACATTTTGGAATCAAAGAGGTGCATAATTATGAAGGTAAACATTTACTATTAATAACTGCAGATCGAGCCCTTGTTAATACAATGGGTTACTTATTACATAGGAAATGTTTATATTCCAGCTTCTACTATTAAACATTTCATGGAGCAGTTATTTTTGGCTGTACATCCTTGGCTTTAGCAAAAATGAACTAATTTTGCCTCTGAAAACAAGTTCCCAGGTTGCCATATTCCCAAAATCTGGCAACAAATACACATTCTATTAACAAGAACTAGGGATACTCAAAACACTTAATATTTCCTCCACTCTGTTAAAAGCTTCTGCAAAATTATTTGGATTTACCTAGTTCATCCCACAGCTGCCTATATTTGTCTGTCATTGCAGTTCCTTGTTGTCTCCAAAGTGACAGCCGTGGGTCAGCCATGAACTGTTCTGTTATCAGTGTCAGCATACGAGCACCATTTGAATCTCTCATCTTTAACATCTCTCGCACCTACAATATAAAAGATGTAGTTTACTACAATTTTTTAAAAAACAAATGAAATAATATATTGCTAGAAGCAAGTGAGAGGTCAGTGGAAACACAGGATTACTACTGAACAATCAAAATTGCCAATTCATACCAACAGTAAGTATTGTAAGTACACAGTTTTAAAAAGTAAATATTTGTAAAATGAAGAGACAGAATTTTTTATTATGAAGTAGCGCAATACTGATCTCATGATTTCATCTCGATTTGTCTCGTCTCATATTAGAAATGTAGGAAGGAGAAATTATTAATTTAAATTTAAAAATATTTAAAACTTTAATAAAAACATTAAAAAGAAAGTAAATACTTTCAAACTGATGTTCCTCTAGCTTAGAGCTGTTGTTCTTGGCATTTAAGGAGAAGGAGAAGAAGAAGGAGAAGGAGGAGAAGGAGAAGGAGAAGGAGAAGAAGGAGAAGTAAATATTAACATGATGGTAGACAAAGGCAGAAGTGGGATAAATGAGTGTACACTGTGTGCACCACATCACCAAACACAGAGTTAATTCACTGGACAGGAGCAGTTGAAAGTATTTAATTCTAAAAAGAAGCTACACTTATAAACATCTGTAATAAAGAGAACAAAAAAGACAGCTCTTGCGTGCCATTTTTTTCTCTTGTCAATAGGTTTGCATGGCTATTCTATATTTGCAAATCCCTACATGGTTCAGTATAAATACAAAAGACTAATAAACTAACTTGAAAATTCCACAATTTTGGAGAAAAATAAAGCTTTTCATGGTAGCTCAAATGTACTATATTGCAAAAATAATTCTTCACAGAATATAATGGTATACTTTGCACTCCTTCAGCATGAGAGGAGTCTATTCTATAGTTCAAAGTTCTTATGAACCCTTTGGAAATAAAATTCACACACACTCTGAATAAAAATGCTTAAAACATTTACTTTTCTCCCACCCAAATGGCTATAGACGTTTACTGATCACTCAGTACAAAAGAACAAATTTAAGGAGAAACGCAAGGTAGAAGAACCATCAGCATTATAAAAAGTCAAAGAGGCACAAAACCTATAGTGGTTCCATTGATTGGTATAGTACTTCAACTATAAAGCACAGTTATGATCTTATCAATACAATTATTAGAAACCTTAGCAGGTTGATTGCTTCATGTTTGTTTGATGCTGAAGGTGGCCTGTTTTACTTCCAAGGCACACACTGATTTGGAAACACCAAACACAGAATAAGTCATTATTCTGATATTTTCCAACTTTGCAGTGAATTGGCATTAGCTTTAAATTTCAACATTCCACTTTGAATCATAACATTATACCAGTATAACCCTTGACTACAAACATTCTAATCTTCTATCACAATTTCAGTTTGTTCTATCCTTTTAATGCTCTATGCCAGGGGTGTCAAACTGCCAGCCCACGGGCTGGATGCTTCACGCTGAAACTGCGCCCACCCCATTGCCCGCAATGGAAAAAAATCGTGATACGTCACAACACATCATGTAACGTTGCGAGTTTGACACCCCTGCTTTATGCAGTTTGTGTATAAATCTGATAATAAAGCATGCAAAACAGATCAACCAAATGGTGTCAATTTACCTCAGATTCCATGCCACTGCCCAAGAAGCAACAGAAGTATTTGCAAAGCAATGTTCTGGTTTTGCTTCGTGCTCTATCATTCCTTACATTAAATCAGGGATGTCAAACGGCCATCCCACGGGTCGGACGCGTGATCCAGAAGTCGCACCCACCCCATTGCCGGCAATGGCAAAACAGTCCTGATACGTCTTGCGACGTCATGTGACGTCGCGAGTTTGACATATCTGCATTAAATAATCATCTTCCCATGGCAGTACAGATTTCCCAAATTTTTAAACAATTGTAAGATTTATCACATGACCTTAAGTTATAAAAGGATGCCAGTCACTTTTCTTTGTATTTTGAAAGTCCTTTTATATTGGGTGGGGGGTGCATACTATTATCAATATCAAAGCAATGACATTTAAAAATTCAAGAGATTTGTTTGGTTGGGTTTTGGCAAGGTTGAGCTATATTTTTTCCAAAGAAACAGTTTACTACTAAAATCAAGTAGTCTTTCTTCTGTACCTTAAAATCTTCCAAATGGCCGAGAATTCTGAAAAATGTAGCCCAAGAAATCCAGATGGTATCAGCCCAAGAAATGGAGCAGGAACATTACTAAGAGGCTAAATATTATGAAGTCAATATAAAAATGAAGAATAAAAAAGCATTCTGTCAAAATGAAAAAAACATCCCTTTTTACATACCTTTGCAAAAAGCAAATTGAGCTGTTTCCCTGATCCATGGTATCCACCTTGGGAAAGAAAGAGTTTAACTTGTTCCTGAACTTGCTCTTCATCCAAATGCCAGCAGTTTTCATCATCTATACTTGCTCCTGCTGTGGGATCAGGGGCACCTACACAGCAGAAACAAAGGCTATGATTTAAATCTTTTCACTGATGCATGAGGATCCAGTTGTTCCCACCTAAAAAACAGTTATTGATGATTTATATGATTGTACCTATTATATATACACTGACCTTAAGCACTGATATGGTAGAATTCTGTGCATATTTAGCACTCTAAAGGAACGGAGGTGTGCACAACTTTAGATTATTGTGTCAGTAGCTAAAAGAAAGCTTGAGCAATAGCCCTCTATGACTTAGAGATAGGTATCGTTACTCACTGGCAAAATATGTGCTTTGCACAAAAATTGCATGCTCAGTTTTCAGCTTCTGAAATTAAAAGACTCCCAAGTCTGATAAATCCAAGTCTGTCCCTACTCTGTGGGACATCCTGCCCCCAGTGATCTGGCCAATCACTTTCTTGAAGGCCATCAAGACGTGTCTTTACCCAGCACTGCAATAGAGTCATAGGAGCCTATGAGGTGTCCTAGGAGATGATTGGGGCACCAGGATTTGGGATTATTTAAATTTATTTTTTAGTTTTATGGTTTTATAGTCTGCAATTTTATTATTGTTACCAGCTGCCTACATGTTGTCACACAAATATTTTAAATATATAAATGAATAAATAAACTGACCTTGTGTAGTAACTTCTATCTTTCTATCTCCCTTCCTCCCTATGTACTGTAGATGGCTAGAAGCACTGTTCAAGGTGATCAACTCACTTTTTAGGAGGAATAGAAGAACTACACAGAACTTTTTGCATAGCAGCTTACCAATAAAATCACTCAGATTCTCCCAAGCCTTGATTCTTCATAGGTGGGATTTAAAGTAATGACTAAGGCAATGTCTTTAATTATCTGGGGCTTCTTGCAGCTTGAAGATTCCAATAAGGTAGGCAAGTTACTCTCTATCCAGGCCCCTTCTTTGAGGCAGAAGAGGTGTGACTTCTTGGATCAGGAAAATAATCAATGCCATTAGTGGAGGGCATCTCCTCTCCAATTTGAAGGCAACTGTAATATACCTTCTCTTCAAGAGGCATTTTCTGGATACAGCTACACCGAATAACTATCATGCAGTCTTCAATTTCTATTTTTGGAGAAGGCTGTTGAAAAGATGGTGAGGGTCAATTGCAGCACCATCAAGAAAGCAGATTTTTTTTGGAGCCTTTTCAGCCTGGGATCAGGTCCAGACATAGAACCAAAATAGTACTGGTTACTTGGGTCAGTGAGCTATGTCAGAATGGGGAGGAGGTAATATATCCTTCCTATCCTATTAGACTTTTCAACAGCAAGCATTCCTCTGGAGACATTATGAGGGCTGCAGCCACTGTTTTATATTAGCACTGGTCCTTCATTACCAGGTAATTCCAGTCAGGACATAGGGAGGAGAAGGGGAGGTTGGCTTAATAGGGTTTGATCTTTTCCATCTTTCTCTTGAACTATTGGAAGAGATCACTTTGCAGTTTGGAGAAAGGTGACATTTAATTGGGTAAGTTGGAGACAACAGGAAATCTTGACTCAGTATCTGAACACTATTGGGGTTTGGATGGGACAAAACAGGCTAAAATTAAATACTGCTTTGGTAATATCATACTTGGAATACTGTGTCAGTTTGGTCAGCTTGATACAAAAAAGATGCTGAGATTCTAGAAAGAGTGCAGAGAAGAGCAACAAAATAGATTAGCGGGATGGAACTAACACATGATAAAGAAATGGGTATGTCTAGTCTAATGCAAGAGTAACTCATATCCTTCTCAAAATTCTTGCAGCGTATTAAATATACATATTGTATTCATACCTTTGCAGACCACTGAGAAACTGCATCTGATAATAAAATGCAGCAGGATATTTTTTGTCAATAATCAGCTAATAAAATGCACAGGTTTCCAATATGTTTCAAGTGCATTTTCAAGTGCACGGTTTCCCACGCAGTTTCTTTTTCTAACTACTTTTTCTAATCAGAATTGAGTCACCGAGTACAAATCTCTCAAGAAAAACTGCTTGTGGTTCACCAGTATTAGGAAATAACAAAGTGGACCTATCCATGGCTATTATTCTAGGCCAGGGGTCAGCAACCTCGGCTCTTTTATGACTCGTGGACTTCAACTCCCAGAATTCCTGAGCCAGCATAGCTGGCTCAGGAATTCTGGGAGTTGAAGTCCACGAGTCATAAAAGAGCTGAGGTTGCCGACCCCTGTTCTAGGCGCTTTACTGTTATTATGTTATTTTGTATTATTTACCATAGTTGTTTTGTTTTGCTGTTTTTATATTTGTTTTGAATCAGGGATGTTTTATTTTGGGGGTTAACCATTAGAAATTCTTCAGAATTACAGCAATATGCAAGTAAACAAATAATGCATATCGTTCAAGATGGTTTACACCATTTTAAATCAAAACTTAAAATGTTAAATAAGCAGGCTAAAATATTTTTAAAAATTAGTAAAAATTAAAGCAGGCAAATACGGGACACAACATTTTCTATAATTTATTTTGCCTGTGGTGTGAATTCTTTCCTAAAAAGGGTATTACTCTTTATAAAAAGGAAACCTGACTATCTGAAAACAGCACTTTTAATTATTTTTTGACAGTGATCTACAATTAAGCAGTGCTTAACTGTGATATTTACAATTCCATCAGCAAAAAGCTCAAGACAATAGCAACTGCACAAAGTGATCCAGTCTCACAAAAGTCATTCCAAGGTGGGACCACCTGCAACACATTCAAGACTGACCATTCAACTTTGGGTTATTTTTTTCTTCTATATGTTTTTCATGCTTAAACTGGAATGGTAGTGTTCTAGAAAATGGTTATGTTCAAACTATCGCACCATTGCACTCATTTCACATGCTAATAAAGTTATGCTTAAAATCCTACAAGCTAGACTCCAGCAGTATGTGGATCAAGAACTACCAGAAGTATAGGCAGGATTTTGAAGAGGCAGAGAAACTAGAGATCAAATTGCCAACATACGCTGGATCATGGAGAAAGCTAAAGAGTTCCAGAAAAACATCTTCTGCTTCATTGACTATGCTAAAGCATTTGATTGTGTGGATCACAACAAATTGTGGCAAGTTCTTAAACAGATGGGAATACCAGACCATCTTATTTGTCTCTTGAGAAACCTATATGTGGGCCTAGAAGCAACAGTGAGAACTGGACACAGAACCACTGATTGGTTCAAAATTGGGAAAGGAGTCCGGCAAGGGGATGACAGAGAATGAGGCGGCTGGATGGAGTCACTAAAGCAGTAGGCGTGAGCTTAAATGGACTCCAGAAGATGGTAGAGGACAGGAAGGCCTGTAGGAATGTTGTCCATGGGGTCGCGATGGGTCGGACATGACTTCTCAACTAACAACAACAACAAGAAAATGGTTTTGCTCTATTTTAGTACCTATAAGTATTTCATTATATGTAACATGTTTGGAAATGTAGGAAATGTTTAAATATTTGACTAAGTAACTCAAGGTGGCAAACACACAAAGTTTCTTTCTCCTCCTATTAACAATAACAACTCCTGCTGAGAAAGAGTTACTGGCTCAATATAGAAAATTCCATAAAAAATAAATGGTATCAAAAGCATATGCATGCTTTTATCACAGGAAGCATCAAGCTGATGACACTTTCATGAATTTTCTTCTAAGTAAAGAATGAATTTTCTATTATTTTAAACAATAATTTCAAATGATTAGAATCATATACGTTTTGAAAATGGGATAATTAAAACCAAGAGGCTATGAAAGAATATTTTTGGTAGATGACATCAAAATATTAGTTAACACAACTTCAGTTGATAACCAGGCCAGCCAGCTTATCTCCAAGAAATCTTAAAACAGCTGAAGAGTTGGTAATAATACTGAAAAGTCATCTTCATACTTCCCTGACTTGCTCAGTTTTTCCAAGTTATCCATCTTAACCACAAGGGAACAAATGTTTCCTAAAAACTAAACAGTGAGCACACAGTCTTAACCTCCAACTTAAGACAACTATTAATACTTTATAATGAAAAATATTAGTTATCCCTCACATGCTAACTGGCTAGCTTTCTAGGTCTGAGATGTTGTGCCATCATAGTTTGTCCAAAATGTTATGAGATTCTAAGCTTTCCATCATGATTTGCTTATATCTACCCATCAAGGTCATAGTAAAGGAGGAGACAGACTTCAGGGTTGATTGAATGTTACCATATAAAGCCAGAACTCTTCATTTTAAGAAAAGTGACCATGGGCAAATACAGATCTTTGACTTCAAAGAAGCAAATTCAAACAAAACCTGCTCTGAGTTGGGGAATGATCCTATGGTTCCTGAAGCCAATAGGAAGAGAAGCTCAAGAAGGGTGTAGGTCCATAACAAAGAGGTATTAAAGTTAAAAAATAAACAAAAAATTATAATGAAAGAAAAAGTGACAGCAAAAGAAGCCAATGTAGCTTCATACATAAAAACGTATACACATACACCTCTCTTTGAAGATTAGATATACAAACAACTGAAGGGCAGAAAGCAAGAAAGGACACAGTACATACAATATAGGAAATGGATATAAGAATAGATCACAAAGGAAGACTACAGACAGGTAGTCCAGAACAGCACAGGTGTGTCAGAAAAGTAGAATTCATAATGAGCTGAGCTCAGGAAAGGCTGCTGAGAGGGAAGAAAAGCCTTTATCAGTATACTAGCAGCCAAATAAACATTATAAAATATTAGTAACAAAGAAACACAGATATATTCAACTGTTTTGGTTCAGTTCTTCCCCAACAAAGGTTATTTTATTTATTTTTATTTTATTTTAATTCCATTTATATCCCGCCCTTCTCCGAAGACTCAGGGCGGCTTACAAGCTTAGCAGTAGCCTTCATTCTATGTATATGCCTGCTTATTAGGGCTTTCATACACCCCCCAAGCGGCATTATTACAAAGTCAGCTTATTGCCCCCAACAATCTGGGTCCTCATTTTACCTACCTCGGAAGGATGGAAGGCTGAGTCAACCTTGAGCCTGGTGGGATGCGAACCTGCACTAATTGCAGGCAGCTGGTGTTACTTAAGGAGGCATTAGCCCACTGCTCCACCAAGGCTCTGTAATTATGCTAATACTACCAAGAAATTTTGGGCAGAACTAAACCCTGAAACTTGGAGAAATCTAGTCAGGGATTACCTCTTTACTTTACTTTCCATGACCAAATTAATTTCAGCCTGGGTCGCTGAAAAACTAGTTATCTGCCAAACCCTTATGTATTATCTCTGAGAAATTCTGGAAAAGAGATGAAGTGCCTGATGACTGGATATTATCCATTATTTTCCAAAAAGAAAAGGAAAAGACCTCGCTAATTAGAAAAATTAGTTTGATTTTACCTAGGAAAATTCTAAAGCAGACTATAAAGAAATGAATCCATAAGCAACTTGAAAAAAATACAGTAATAACCCGGAGTCCACATGGACTTCTCAAGAACAAACCTTATAGAAAAAAATATTGTTCTAGTAATGGTAGAATCAGTTTGTGGGGGTAGTTGGGCTTCCCTTTCTTGATTATTTTAACTGAAGGCTAAAGAGATACTATCTGCGATGCTGGGGTTTGGATTTGATAGTTTAAATGGCATCTTTCAATTTGATAATTCTGTGAAAGTAAATAATTCATTTTTGGGTGCCGTATTAATTTAGTCCCACTTACAATACATGAAATTGGAATTTGCTCTTTACTCAAAACTGTATGCATTCTAAGGACATTTAAACTCTGATAAAATCTGTAGGCATTTCCAAAGATGTATATTAGCATGGCTCATGTCAGTGCTAGTCACAAACCACCAACTTCCTATTTGTAACCAAATATTCATAATGGCAAAGAAACCTCGTCATCTCCTCAAAGAATTGCTAGAGATTATAGGGATGAGTGGGGAAGGAAGAAGAGACATTAGCCAAATTGGAATTATCACCTATATTTTTCATGTAGTACATCTGAAAAATTAAATGGATGCCAAATCTTTTATGAGCAGGATTGAAGTTTGACAGAAACATGGCTAGAAAGTATCTATTTACTTCATATTAATTGAAATTTTCAGGCCAAATGAACTGCATCCTGGGCTACCAAAGGGACTTGCTGATAGCCTGTCCAAACCCTTATGCATTGTCCTTGAGAACTCCTGGAAAAGTGGTAAAGTCCCTGATAACTGGAGGAGAGCAACACTGTGGGACTGGGCAAAAACATTCAAAGCAGCATCTTCATCTCATGGCTGTTAAAGTGCACACCCATGCACTTACAGTTACTCCATGCAGTTAGCAATTTATAGACACCAATTCACCGGAAAATTGTTAGATGAGATCATAATCATTTACATCTTTTCTCAATGTGGCTGAACCACAGTTGTTCTCCATGGAAAACTGTCATATCCAGGGACATTTACAATGGATGGTCAAAATTAAGACTAGCAACCATCATTTCACAATTGAAGTCTTGCTCCTTTTGCATCTCTCACATTGGAACAACATTAGAAACCAATCCTTACACAAATTATTTCTGACAGCTGTATCCAATCTGCACATGCTAATTCTGATAATGCAAATCTAAGCCTATAACCTATATCTGAAGGCCTCAACAGACCATTTCACTTCATCTCTCTCTTTTATTTAGCATTGCAGCATAATATTTAGAGGGACAGCACTGCTCAATGTGGTTCACACGCTATAATACATGAATGGAACTACAATCTTTTCTGCAAGAACAGGCAGCCTTTCCCAGTTTTCAGTTAGCTTTCTGCACATTGCCTAATTAAACTAACAGGCTAAAAGTGTTATTTGTTCTAAACATATTTGGAGAGAGAACATGAAAGGAAGTCCAAAAAGCTTACGGAAATACAGTATCAATAGGATTAAACTGAAGTACTTTCCTAGAAGAAGAAAAAAAGAATTCTGGAGCAAGCAGTGGAGAGAAAAAAAAACTAACTCACCATGAACTTGATTGATCTCTGAATTCTGAGAAAGGATTTCATCTGCAAGTTTCTGAGCAGTTGGCAAAACTTCAGTATGGTGCACTGTAATCAAATACTGTACAAATTTTTGCAGCTGGTCTCTGTTCATTTGAAAAAGGGTCTCTGAAATGGGAAGATGCAGTTTGACCTGATCTGGCTTGCGGATCCGGTATAAAGAAAGGGCCACAACATGGGCACAGTAAAATATGTCTTTGTTTCCACAGCTACAGGTCACTGAGGTAATCTTGCAACGATCAAAGCTGATAGCCACATTGCAAACAGTTTCTGGCTCGGACTGCATGGCAGGTTCAGTCACAGTACCACTCAGGTGGAAACCTATTCATCAGAAGAAAATAGTAATTTTTTTAAAAAACAGCAAAATGTATGTTTGCCATTTTAAGCAAGCAAAGTTTGACAAGCAGAATGCACTTAAACAGAATTCACCCCCTTAGAGAACAACTGTGGTCTTCAGCAGCAGCCACTAAAGTCACCTAAAAAAACATTTATATATATATATATATAATTCCACATGAATGAAGTGGTAACTATGGTAGATGATGAATACAGAAAAAACAGGAAACGGGCATTCATACACCAAATTACTAAATTTCCATCTCTACTTATTGCAAATGGTAGCTGGAACCTTCCATCAATGGAATCTGGCAACATTTTAGTGCCTTTATTTTTAAACCTAATGCTGTAAGTCACACTTGAAAAATGACAAAACAATAAGGGTAAAAATTATTCAGAAAACTATGCTTTTCTTCTCAACTGTTAGTGTACTATCACAAAGTCTGCATTAAGGCTACACTCTGGAGGAAGCTATATTGATTTCCAAATCCCACTGAGTGTATTCATTTGATGCACACAGATCTAGAATATATAAAACAGACTTCTGTATACAACTTTTTAAAGTAAGGTTGCTATGTGACATCCTAGTACTTCTACTCTATGAAACTTTTACTCTTTATTATCACATATTCACTTTTCACAGGCGTTTAGATCCACTTATTTCTGTTAATCTTGCTCCTGTTTCTCAAACTAAAAGCTTGATCACCCAGTGGAGTCATCACAACTGCTTCAAGAACAAGCACTTTTCAATGTTTCTAGTTAGGAAACAAATTGGTTTCATGCAGAGAATAAGTTTGCTGGAATAGTATTATTTTTGCCCATTATTCTATGATGGGCATCCAATTCTTACATAGGCAGTCTTCAGATCAACTATGGTAATTGGGACTGGGAAGTCTGTCACTAAGCAATGTGATTTTAAAGACCAACATCACATGACCAGGTTGACTTACAATGGTAGTTCCAGTTGCGCTTGTCAGGAAAATCCTGTGGGCCTGTTAAGCACAACATCCCATGATCACTATTTGCAACCTCATGCTGGCTTTCCCATTGACTTTGCTTGTTGGAAGCCAGCAGTGAAGATTGTAAATGATGATAATGTGACCACAGGATACTGTGATTCTTGTAATTGCAAGCCATTTGCCAAGAGAGTGATTCATGATCACATGATCGCAGAGTTGCTGCAACAGCTGCAACTACAAGGAATGGTTGTTCACCATAATCATAATTTCAAGTGGTCACTGAATGAGAACTACCTGTAGAATGCTTTAATGTGTTACTGTTTGTGTGAGGAGAAAGCGCTTAAATACGTTGGCCCACCTCTTTCTCAGTATGACATATAAATACCTATGGTGACATGACATACTAAGAAAACTATGGCTGATAAGAGTTTTTTAAAACATTTTTAAAAGATCAACAAAGATCATTAGGAACCAGTTTATGAGCATAAAATACTTTGCATCATTTTTTCCTGCATATTTAATCATTTTTAAAGAATTTCTTTGTAGGTCTGAGACCACAGCTATGCAATAAAATGCATTTCTAATATATCCAGTTATAGTGCCAAGTATCAGAGATTAGACTGCAAATAAATCAGTACAAGTGATTTTGGGAGTGCTTTGTTTGCAAATGGGTATTAGTATTGTGCAAGTCAAGAGAAGTTAAAATGGAAACCAAATGAGACTAGAATAGAACAGAACAGAACAGAATAGAATAATAAAATAAAAAATAAAATATCTTAACATGATAATGACACATAGACTCATTTTTGGAGTGAATACAGTTCTATAAATCAATAAGAATCAACCCATTCCTCCCAACAGGCTTCAACAAAGAATTATTTCTCAAATATAGTCACACTTAATAAAAGCAAAACTATCTTCTACATGTAAACATGTATAATAGTTTAATATATACCATTTTGACAATGAATTAATATTTTTTCAATTACATGTAATCATTTATTTAAAAAAACAATTTTGATATGATGTCAGAATTCAGTGGCTTAGGTTTTTTTTAATATCATCTCTGAAAAAAATATCACTTGTGGGATAATCATGGAATATTCATGAAACAAAATTCTATTTATGACCAGCTCTTCTCAGTGAGTGTAAAGACTACAATTCATAGGTACACACATAAACAAATACACAAAGAAACACACAATTCTCTCTTTCAGCTCCTCATCAACGTTTATGCTTGATTAGATTTGGGGCAGAGAATGGGTGAGTGAGAAGGCAAGGAAAATCAGTAAAGATTTACTTCCATCTTTTACAGCAGGGGAGATTTGTCAGAAAATTCATGGCATCTCCACTGGTTACTATGTTTGAGGTGATTTAACAAAATACAACCAGTATTTTTCACCTCCAGCATAGTAACACTCCACTGCTTGAATGAAAGGATATAAATGGAATCACAGAAGATCTCAAGGTATTCTCAAGAATACAGTGGCTTCCCAGCAGCTCCAATAATTACTGCTTTTTAACCAGTGGTACAGGTACCACCTGTGGTACATTGGCACCTGACAGATGGTATGCAACCATCCTAGAAAAGTGGTAGCGGGGGAGGGGAATGAACTGAACCGGTGGCAGCACCTCACAAGCCTGAGTGAGAGATGCCTGGAGCTGCAGGGCTGTCAGGGCTCAGGGGAAGCGCCAGGATCAGTGCCAGGCTCCAGCTGGAGCTTGGCAATGATCCTGGTGCTTCTGAGCCCAGAAGAAGCGCTGATCAGCTGGAATGTTGCAGCATCTCCAGGGTCTTGTGATTTACATTCAGACGCTAGGCAACTGATTCATATTTATGACGGTCACAGTGTCCCAGGGTCAAAACCTGCTGCAACCACCCAGCAGACAGGGGGGGGAATAAAAACCAAATACCCCCCGCCCCACCCCCACTGCCAATCCTCAAAAGAAATGCTCACAACAATGAAAACCTCAGACAGGAGGTAGAACGCTTCCAGGCAGGCATCTTGCTCGGCTGTGGCTTGGGGAGCACTTTTTTCAGTGCCGTTGTAACTTCGAACAGTCACTAAGTGAACTGTTGTAAGTCGAGGACTACCTGTACTTCATCACTTTTTTCCTTTTTTTGGTCACCAAGTTTGCTAGGCAACTGGTGGTACTCGGATGTTGCCATATTCTAAAAGTGGTACAATGGGTGAAAATGTTGAAAAGCCCTGCCCTAAGACACGGGTGTCAAACTTGTGATGTCACATGACATATCGTGACTTTTTTCCCATCGCCGGCGGGGTCCAGCAATTTGATACCCCTGCAGGGAACAGAAATGCTGAAGACCAGAAAGAAAAAACAATTTTGTCATAAATAATGCAGGGAATTTTTTAATTCTAACAATTACCCTTTTTTACTTTGGACGAATGTATTGTTTACTGCAATCTCCTCTAACAAATACTTAAATTTCCAGTCAAGACAGCAGCAAAGTTTTGCCAAAACCCACAGCAGGAAAGGACTCCAAAAAGAGAAGCAAGGAAAAGTGCCTCTTACCTCAACTTCAAGATCCAGACTGACCCAGATGACTCCTTCACATATATATGTTAACTGGGGGATTCTGGGAAATGAAGTCTACATATCTTAAAATTGCTGAGGTTAAGAAGCCCTGCTCTAGGGTATCCCCTCCTATGCCTGAGACTGAACCAGAAACATTTTGCTTCCAAAGTATGTTTTGCCACAAATCTTACTACCTCATTTGAACATGTGTATATTTTGAAAAAACAAGGCAAACCCATATTGTTTTCCAGCAATCCCAAACAGAGCAATTAAGGTTTTTGGATTAGATCATATATCTTGCCTACTCATAAAATGACTGTGTGGTAGGCATTCCCCGTCATAAAATACTAATTTGCTATAAAGTAAACTAGCATTTGCCACCCTTATACAAGAAAGAGGACCCAGGTGGATGGAGCCTCTTTATCCAGGAGGGCTCTACAATATATATTAAAGTTAATTAAGAATCATATTTTGCTCTACCTGCTATGTCTTTGGCCTCATGGACCAAAAACCTGGAATGTAATCCCAGTTAACTCTTTCAGACTATAGTTTTAAAAGTTTCCTTTTAAAAGTGGCCTTTAATTAATAGTTGTAAAAGAGAGACAGATTTCCCCTTCAAGGGTTTTCCAATTATTCCCATCATGCATATCCTGTTCAAGCTGTGATCCGTTTTAGCAAGATACTAACAGTCTTCTGTAGATAGCAAATCTGAACAATTTATATTACCTTACCCCTGAAGCAATATCAGGGGCAAAACTGGAGAGAAATGATCAGCCACCTCAATAAATGAATCATACACATAACAGACATATCAAAGGCACTCAGAACTTTTTTCCCCCTTAAATTCACATTCAAATGTATCCCTTTTACTTCTTTGTGTATCTGGAATAATCAAGGGCTAAATCCCTTTTTTAGCATTTTTAGATTACATATGCTATTTCCTTAAAAATAATTATTATTCTCAAATAGTACTTTATCTAGGCAATGGAGATGAAGATAAGGAATTTCACATGTGGGGGCATTCGATGTGTTTTACTTCCAGTACAGTCTTGCTGTAAAATTAAATATTTGTTAGCTCCATAAAAACTAGGCTACATGTCAGCGTGGTACCTGCTGCTTTTCATTGTTACCAGCATCATGTGAATGAAGGGAACAATTATGTGTACAATATAGGATTTATCTGAATGCCACCTTTCCTCAGAGTAGTCTACTGGGAGTAATCTACTAATTTTATTTCTACAACAATCTTGTAAGTGGATTAGGACCAGCAAAAGTAACCTATCCTAAATCATGCAATAAATTCCATGGCTGCATAAGAATTTGAATATTTATTTATTATTTGGATTTATATACCGCCCCTCTCCCGAAGGACTCGGGGCGGTGTACAGGGCAATTAAAACACTATATACAACACATAATATACAAAAATTAAAATAAATTAAACCAAGTAGCCCTAAACAATAAAACACATTCTAAAATTAAAATATAAAATCTAAAACCCCAGTCCCTCAGTCCAGGCCGGCAAGTTCAAATAGGTCGTGGTGAAAAGAGTGAAGGTCGGGAGCCATTCGGAGCTCAACAGGGAGCTGATTCCAGAGGGCAGGCGCGCCCACAAAGAATGCTCTCCCCCTGGGGACCGCCAGTCGACATTCCCTGACCGATGGCACCCTGAGGAGGCCCTGTCTGTGGGAGCGCACAGGACGATGGGAAGTTAACGCCGGCAAAAGGTACTCCCGTAAATAATCCGGGCCCATGCCATTTAGGGCTTTGTAGGTCATCACCAGCACCTTGAATCTCACCTGGAAGACAACTGGAAGTCAATGCAGCTCGCGGAGCAGAGGTGTTACATGGGAGTATCGGGAGACCCCCCATCACAACTCGCACCAGCTGGAGCCTCCGAGTGGTATTCAAGGGCAGCCCCATGTAGAGAGTGTTGCAGTAGTCTATCCAAGACGTCACGAGCACATGAGTGACTGTGCATAGGGCATCTCAGTCCAAATAGGGCCGCAACTGATGCACCAGGCGAACCTGGGCAAAAGCCCCCCTGGTCACAACTCCTATATGATCTTCTAAACTGAGCTGTGAGTCAAGGAGGACACCCAAGTTGCGAGCCCTATCTACGGGGGTAACACCTCACCCCCTATAGATAAAGATGGAATAGAGTGGACAACCCAAGATGCCGATATGCACAGCCACTCGGTCTTGTCAGGATTTAGTCGAAGCCTGTTCCTCCAGGCAACAGGACATCATGGTGAGGGCATCACCAGGTTGATCTGGGGTGGAAATCAAAAGCTGGGTATCACCAGCGTACTGATGATACCCCACCCCAAAACCACGAATGATCTCACCCAGCGGCTTCATATAGATGTTGAACAGAAGGGGCGAGAGGACCGACCCCTGAGGGACTCCACAAATGAGAGGGCTCGAGGCCGACCTCTGCCCCCCTGCCAACACTGACTGCAAACGACTCAGGAGGTAGGAGGAGAACCACTGTAAAACAGTGCCACCCACTCCCAACCCCCTGAAGCGCCGCAGTAAGATACCATGGTCGATGGTGTCAAAAGCCGCTGAGAGGTCTAATAGGACTAGGACAGAGGAGCAACCCCTGTCCCAAGCCCGCCAGAGATCATTCACCAGTGCGACCAATGCCATCTCCGTGCTGTACCTGGGCCTAAAGGATGATTGGTAGGGGTCCAGATAATCCGTTTCCTCCAGGAACAGAAAAAGCTGATGTGCCACCACACTCTCAACAACCTTCGCTAAAAAGCGAAGTTTGGAGACCGGACGATAGTTGTTCAAAATGGCCAGGTCCAGGGCAGGCTTCTTGAGGAGAGGCCTCACCACTGCCTCCTTCAAGGCGGCAGGGAAGCTACCCTCTCTCAGACAAGCAGTTATTACCACCTGCAGCCAGCCTCGTGTCCCCTCCCGAACTGCATAAACCAGCCAGGAGGGGCACGGGTCCAATAAGCATGTGGTGAAACTCAGCCTCCCCATGATCCTGTCCACTTCTTCCGGAGCCACAGGATAAAATTCTTCCCAAGTAATGTTCTCAAGACCGCTTGATTCCCCATTGTCAGACTCTGCCCAGTCGGAGTCCGCCAGATATTGACTAAACACCTTGGCACAACCCTGCAGGGGCTCCTCCCTCACCTCCTGATTCAGGAGGGAGCGAGTCACCCCAAACAGGGCGGCCAGGCGATTATCTGCGGACGCCATGTGGGCAGCCAAGTAATTAGACTTCGCTGCCTCCATCGCTGCGAGATAAGACCTCGTGAAGGTTCTTAACTGCAATCGATCAGACTCAGACTGTCTGGACCTCCAACAGCTCTCTAGGCTCCGTCTCCAACGCTTCATCTCCCGGAGCTCCATGGAGAACCATGGTGCCTGCCGGGATTTGCGCCGGGTCAGGGGCCGCATGGGAACAACATGGTCAAGTGCCTCTGTGGCCGCCCTTTCCCAGGCTTCCACTAAGGCATCAACCGGGCTGTGAGCGAAGATGACAGGCACAGATCCAAGCACCTCCTGGAACCGTTCAGGGTCCATTAGGCAACTGGGACGGAACCACCTGGTCAGTTCCATAACCCCGTGACAGGGGGGAGCAAAACGGAAAACAGCCGCAGGAGGTGATGATCAGTCCATGACAGGGGTGTAATAGCTGGAGATCCCCCTCCCAGATCATCGAGCCACCGTCCAGATAGAAAAATAAGATTGAGTGTGTGACCCCCCCCATGAGTCGGGCCCTGAATTACTTGGGTCAGGTCCATGGCCGTCATAGAGGCCATAAACTCCCAAGCCAACCCCGACAAACCTCCTAGGGATGGCAGGTTAAAGTCCCCCAGAACCATAAGTCTGGGGAGCTCAACCGCCAACCCAGAGAGGGTGTCGAGGAGCTTGGGCAGGGCTGCTGCTACACAGGTAGGCGAAACATATGCCAGCAACAAACCCAACTGAGCCCCAGGGCCAAATCTCAGGAGGAGCGACTCACACCCGAATATCTGAGTAACGGTAGCCTCCTGCGGACACAAGGTCTCCCTTACAACCACCACAACACCCCCACCCCTTCCCTGAGCCCGAGGCTGGTGAAGCACACGGAAACCTGGTGGGCAAAGTTCAGTCAGAGGGACACCTCCCTCTGGGCCCAACCAGGTCTCAGTAATGCAAGCCAGATCGGCACGCTCCTCCTCAACCAACTCTCGGATAAGGGGAGCCTTATTAACTACTGATCTGGCATTAAAGTACACCAGCCTGAGCTCCGGGGCCTGCTCATCCCCGCTCCCGGGAATACGGGGTAAATCCGGGGGGTCGGAGCGCGCCACCTCTTAAAGATAGCGGGGGCGCGCTCCCGAATATTGATGCCCCCCCGTGCAATCACCTGTTGCCATTCCCAATCGTCATGGGGATCCACAACCCCACCCCCCATTCCGGAGACCCAAAGGCGCCCAACCCAAGCCCGATCCCACCGCAACCTGTCACAAGCCTGGACTGAACCTCAGTTGGTGGAAGCTCTTTAGCTCTTTAGGGACTTCAAGCAACACTTTAATCCCTACCTTACACTGGTTGTGTGTGTCAGAGTGACAGAGGAAAAATGTCATCAGTAAGCATGAAAGGTATGTGCCAAACTTTTTCTCTCTGGCAGTGCCTCTCTCCAACAGCCATTTTGTGATTATCAGTAAAGGTTTTATTAACATGCTACTGTAAATGAGCTCCTTGTGCCTCAAAAGCTCACAGATCCCAACAAACCCAAAGCAGAGTTTGGGATTTAAATTACTACAAACCCTTATTCACTTTTCCTGTTTATGGAGTAATCAAAGCCTGTCTTTACTGATAAGAATTGTGGAAACCATCAAGAGCCTCAAACATTTCCTTTGTTTGTTTAGTTCTGTCCAGGGTCACCATTTGGTTACATAGTTTAAACACATGTCTGTTAAACTACATTACTCTTTAGAATTGGGGAGGGGGTGCTTTCTGCGAAATGTTTATTTGAAACTACAAATATGCCATTTGTTTTCTCATGATAAATAGATCAGCCTCTCCCAGTCAGAAAGGTTGGAAGAGGGGAGATAAAAAAACTACCTAATAGCTATTTTCTCTCACTAGATAACACTCTGCTTGAAAAGTAGAGGTTTTTTTGACAAATGGACATTGACTAGTCATGGCAGTGATGCTAGACAGTAGCTTTATAATCTAGTCACTGAATGAGAGGACTGAAAAGTGTAAATTACACTAGAGATTCCTTCCTTGCATGAAGAGATGGTTAGAAACTGCCTGCCGGTATTTTTTATTGCAACATGAACAAATGTCTGCTTGTCCTTTGGAGTAATTTAAATTTAATACAATGTAACAGATAGCAATCTGCTTTATAAACTAGTTCCAACCTTCCTGCCTCCCACCCCTCAAACATTCTTGGATATGCTTCCATTAAGAGCATATCTCAGCACATCCTGCTGGCTCTGGTAGTCAAAATGCCCCCCCCCCACTTTTCATCTCTCTCCAGTGTCTTGTGGACCATGCAGCATAAATTAGCTATTAATTATGTGTGAGGGAGTTACAGATAAAGGTGCACCCTGTTGCGAAAGACTGCCATTTTACATGTCACTTTTAGAATGAAAGCATCCACTACCTTACTAACATGTATATTTAAAGCCACCACAGATAATACACTGTTCATTGCTTGTTTATTCAGATATGATGAATACCTAGCATTATTCAAAATGATCTCTGTGTCTTCCCTTTCCCACTACTCCTTGCAATCTGCTCCCCACACCCCAAAGTGGCTTGCTTGTCAGTTTTGTTTCAAGATGGTGTTCAGCATATATGAGCACTATAGATCAAAATTAAAACTTTCTGGCTTGCTATTTGAGTATGATCTCAAATAATAAGAAAGTAACACTCAGAACAAAAACAGCATTACAAACAGTGCCTAAAAATATTACTTGTATCTAATTCAAAAATGTACTATACAAACACATTCCTTTCCCAGTGCCAGACCTGGAAAATTACTAATTCATTTGAGAAGCTTCTACCACACGCCCTTGAAGTCTGTAAAGTATCTACTCTTAGATTTTTTTTTAGGCACTGACTGAAGACTAATTTTTTCACCTGGAGCTGGTTTGGTTTTCCTTCCCTTCCTTCCTTTTTCTTGATTGAATCCCCATCTGCCTAACGTGGGAAGTAAACAGAATAAGAAATGCAGACTCTAGAGAGACAGAGAGACAGCAAACGAGTTAAATTTTTTGGGCTATTGGGCATGAATTAAGAAAAAAAGCCAGATGATCACCAATTACAACTGACTGAACTAACCAAAAAGCTATGCAAAAAAATCATTTTAAAGCTTTAGAACAGAACACAAGAGAACAGAACTTAATAACAGAGTTGGAAGGAACGTTGGAGGTCTTCTAGTCCAACCCCTTGCTCAGGCAGAAAACCCTATACCAGTGATGGCAAACCTTTTAGAGATCCAGTGCCCAAACTGCAACCCAAAACCCACTTATCTATCACTGGGTGCCAGGTGGGCGTGGCCACAGTGGTCCTGGCAGACTGGGTGGCCGGGGCCAGGGCAGCGGGGGCCAGTCCCTCGCCATCTCCAGGGCACGGCTCGCGTGCCCACAGAGAGGGCTCTGAGTGCCGCCTCTGGCACGTGTGCCATAGGTTTGCCACCACTGCCCTATACCATTTCAGACAAAAGGTTATCCAATCTCTTTTTAAAAACTTCCAGGAGATACCAGGCTAGAGATGAGTGTAATATTGGTTAAAAAATAAAAGCACTCAAAAGAAGGACATTTTCATGAAATGAAGTACATGGATAGTATTTATACTTCTATTTTTCCCTCATCCAGTTTCATGGACTATCACTGATGTCTGGAACTGTTCCCTGGATAAGAAATGAACTCAGCTACACAAAACATATGGTATTTTAAAGACTGTGACTAGGAAAAAGGAGGGAGAGATGAGTCTCTCATGCAGACAACAGAATATGGATTGCAAGTGCCTTTAATATCATCGCATAATACTGCCACTATCTTCCTCTGCTGGCTCAGAACAAACCATTTCTAAGCACATTGATTTGTGCTTTAGATCGTAAGCCGCCCTGAGTTTTCAGAGAAGGGCGGGATATAAATGGGATTTTAAAAAAAAGTTCAACATCAAGAAACATTCCCATCAGTTCTCTGTTTCAGTTACTCCCAATACTGTTGGTGGAGGCAAATTGTGTAACATACACAATTACATATGTTTCACTTATGTAAGTGTGTGCCTTCAGTTTTTGAGTCCTGGAGACTGCCTGGACTAGTTCCTGCAGTTTCTTGGCAAGGTTTTTCAAAGTGGTTTGCCACTGTCTCCTTCCTAGTTAGAACTGAGAGAATGGCTAGCCCAAGGTCAAACAGTTGGCTTTCTGCCCAAGGCAGGAGTGAGTTTACAGTCTCCTAATTACTAGCCCAATGCCTTAACCATTAAACCAAACTAGTTCTCATGTCTGCCTTAATGTCTGGTTAATATACCAGATCAGGTATACATTTTCCTTCATCAACTTATAGATTCATTAAAATATTTACAGATAGAAATTTTTATAGTGTTGCAGCAGTTAATAACTGGACCTTTCACACCGGAAAAACTAATGTACAAATTTACCATTACTTATTTTTCACATTTTTGAACTGACCACCTACCTCAGACTTCATGGTGATCAGCTACCAAGATCTCACGTCTCCTTCAAAAAGACAATATTCATGCATCTTCATTAAGCCAAACATATTTAAAACAAAATTCCTGCCAATGTTTATATCCTCAGAAATATTTTACATACATGCACACAAACACAGCCCAAATTATCTTAATTATAACCAAAATAATACCTATTTGCCTTCCAGTAAATACATGACAGCAATTAGATTCACTGATCAGAAAGTATCAACTATAAATTAAATAAGCATTATTTCCATTCTTCATAACAGTGTATTTCTTATTACAATCCATACAGTAATAATTCAAATATATGACCTTTAAACATGTTATTTGACGGTGTGCAAATATTTTATTATTAGGCTCTATCACATGGTCTGTTTTTGAAGCAATTCCTATCTTTTAAGAATTTTAACAAAAAGGAAGAAAATTAATTTATCTTGGACAGCACATTTCTTCCTAGAGCTATTTCTGACATGACACAGGAAAACCTTTACCTGCTTATGCACTCCCTCTTCTAGTATTTCTCCATAACAATTCTGTGAAGTAAGTAGGAGTAAGAGACACTATCCCACTACATAATTATCCAAAATGACTGTACAATGGCTTTTACAAGGAAAATAACGGGGCAATTTACTATTCCCCCTCATCCTCTCAAAGCTATGTTACCTCCTTGGAGGATTTCTCTGACAAAGCTTAGTAACTGGTCACAGAAGTCAAAAACTATATAAGGTATTGATATAATCCACATTTCCTCAATTTGTTACTTTCCAGAGGGACTTGGGAGTTGCAATTCTATCACTTTTAGAAGCCATCTGATTGGGAAGGTTATTGTGACCTAAATCTTGAGAACAATTTGTTTTATTCTATCTTGGCATTATTGAAAATGTTCATTTATTTACTTCAAAAATCTTTTGGAATTGCACTACAAAATGCCATCTTGACTAGGCATGGATCAATGCATTGTTATCTACAAGATTTCTAGGTTAGACCCTCTGGCTCAATTTGCCCAGTAGGTCTGGAGTCATCACTGTCTAAGCAATGATGCACAGATGGCCAACTTCTTTTCCTAAACTCCAAGCACAGCACACACCAAATTTCCTTTAAAGTTGTTGAGAAATAGGGGGCAGGGGATGGCATCCTTGCCTTGAAATTCTCTCACAGAAGCAGACTGTTGTTTAAGAACAAACAGCAGCTTGTTTCTATCGCTCCTTTATTTAACAAGTTTGAGCTGGCTAGAAAGGTCATTTATGCCTCAAAGCACCAAATTAACATTTGGAGGACATGAATTTAAAAAATGGGTATTTGATTCTGCTTTCTGAATTGCTAATGCATTTTCTTTACAAAGGAAAAAAACATATCCACAATCTAAAAGGAAAGCAAGTAGTCTTTCCTCAAGCTAAGTAAGCATTGATTTTATGTCTATGTCAGCACATGCTGAGTATATCTTAATTAAACTTCATTTTTAAAACAAGATTTAAGCCAGTAGGCTAGAATGATATAAAACTCATTGAACATGATGGAAAGGAAATTACTGTTTAATTACATAGGAGGAGTCTTATGGAATTTCACAGAAATATTAATAAAAAGTTTTCTGGTCCTTTCTTTTAATATTGATAATAGATTTATTATGTGCAATCTATATGCAATCAACACATCCTTGGGCAATTAAAATACGGAATACCAAGCCAGCATGTTCTTACATTAAGCAAGGGAATGGACTTGATGGCCTAAACCAGCATTTTTCAAATGTGGCAAGTTTAAAATGTGTGGACTTCAACTCCCAGAATTCCCTAGCTACATTGGTCAAGACCCATGGAGTTGGATAAGATTAAAGAAGCAAGATTTCTGGAAGGTATTCTTAACATTAATCCAGAATAAATATGGAATCTTGGAAACTATAACAGGAATTTCCCACCTTTTTCATAGTGAATTAACTACAGTAGGATGGAGTTTCTGAAAGGTTTGAAATGCTTCTTCCCAGGTTTTCTGCCAACCAGGCTACACTGCTGTTCATCAGATTCACTGCCAACATTGCTTGATTCTTCATGTCTATTTTCATTTCTTTCCCACCTTCCTCACAATCTTCCACATTTGGGTTGCACACACTGTACATACTCAAACATTATGGTTATAAACCACGCTTTAGCTTAGTATCTAGGTGAAACCACGCATGCAGTTTATTTGATAAAACCTACAGAAATGAACCATAACTTATCACACAAGGGGCATATCCTTGCCTTAACAAATCAGCACCTGGTTTCCTGCTTCGTGATAAGCCAAAATGAAACAAACCCCATTATGGCTTACTTATACCATGGGAATCCACCTGAAGAGAAAGGCCCTGATCTTACTCTACCTGATGATTAAAATCCACAAAGAAATACGTCATCACACAGGAAGCAGAATAACCGAGCAAATGTATCCGCACAGGACAATATAATGCATCATGTCTGCCCACCAATCTTGGTTTCCATAAATATGGCATGAAATAAAGCCTTACAAAAATGTCTACAAATAGTATTTGCTTGAACAATTCTATTCCAGTTCTTTTCTATTTGTGATAAATTTGGCAAACTTTAAAAAAAAATATTTCATAATATATACTCCTGCCCAAAGGCAAGACAGCTCTTTTTTCTCAAACATCATTGAAATAGCTGCTGCCAAACTTCTTCAGTCAGATGCTGGTCCCTTTGCCTTCATTATCAAGTACTCAAGTAATCTTTAAATTCTAGTCAAAATTCATACTCATACTACAATGGAATCAGTTAATTTTTTATGTTATCTTTTATCCTACTGTCTTCATTTCCTCCTTTTTCTCTCTTAAAGAGAAAGGAAGTTTATTTTAAATTACAACAAAGAATCATAGGACTGGAAGGGATTTCAGAGGTCTTCTAGTCCAACCCCCTGCTCAAGGCAGGAGACGTTATACCAAGGGTGTAAAATCTGATCGCATCACGTGACGTATCATGACAAATTGCGACATTTTTTGTCTTTGCAGAGCCGGGATGGGTGTGGTCTGCGCATGATGCATCCTGCCTTATATCATCCTGGTCAAATGTTTGTCCAGTATATTTTTGAAAACCATCCCTGGTGGCGTCCTCACAACTCTGGAAGGCAAGCTATTCCATTGATTAGATCTATCCAATTAGAGATGAGGTTGGAATATAGCCTCTCAATTTTATCCATGTTCTTTAGATGAGTTTTGTTCTTTAAAAATAAGTGGAGCCTAAATTAAATATTTTTTTTTGCTTGGCTGGGCTCTAGGTGGGCAAAACAGCAATGTATAGTGGGCTGAACCATGTTTTATGGGGCTTTCATAGGTTTTTCAGGGGACTGTTTATTTTAATTGTATCATGCCAATTTTGGAGCATATAGCATAGTTTGAAAATAGCAGGAAAAGATTGCTACCAATTGTGGTATATATATCCATTCATCCATCAATTATATTCTGTCTTCTTCCAGATACAGACTTTTTCCTCCACATTTATTTGCTTTAATTTATCCAAGCCTAAGAAAATAGAAGCTTTGGTGGTCCTACTTTGAATTTAAGTTTGAAACCACACAAAATAAGAAATCCCACTATGCAGGTATAAACATAATTACTTGATACCTGCCACTAGTACACAATACTTTTAGTAGGTATTTCAACGTAAAGATCCATGCCTCTTCTAAAAAAATTCAAGTACAATATGTGCATTGAATATTAATATAGACAAAGAACTTATGCGCCACATTGATTTAATTAGTGATATGCATGGAACTGTTTGTTGCAAATAACATGCTGTTCAGGCATTTGCACTGCACGAAATTCTTACAGATTGCAGAATCAGAAAGTATTTCAATGTACTGAAAAAAACAATGGTTTCAGTATGTATATTCATCTTCATCTTTTTAGTGAGGAAAGCAAGGTCACTGATGTGTTCTGATATAACATGAACTGATTAGTCAAAGCTTACTTTCCATATCCTTGTTAGGAATAACTCTGAGAAAAAGGAAAGATAGCTTATTCAATGCCAATTTTTCTAGATGATAGGAGTTTCATTTCAAATCAACTGAAAGGCATGCTGATCTGTTGGGTTAAAGACAGACTTTACTTTCTTACTGTAAGACCCTATTATTCTAGTGCAGACATGTCAAACACAAGGCCCGGGAGCTGGATCCGGCCCGCAAAGTGTTTTCATGTGGCCCGCGAACCCATCCTGGAAACAGTGAGGGAACGGCCCCTGCTGCCTTGGCCTTGGACCAGGCTGGCCAGGAGCCAATGTACAATTTTGTGGTGGCCATCTATGCTGAAACGCATTCAGTCTTAGCTCTACAAGGCCGTCTGGAAACAGCAAGGGACCAGCCCCTACCGCGTCGACCCCACCCACTGGGCGCATGCTGGGGAGGTATCCCCCTTTGTGAGGAATGAAGAAATGCACCATTGCCTTGAAGTGGCCAGCACATGGCCCTCCCTACTTCGGGAAGGCTAGGGGCTGGGCAGCATTGCACTTCTTTTCAGATTCATGCCACCCGGTTCAGTCTCTCAGCACTGTGAGGAGAGCACCCTGCTGCCTGCCAAAACGGGGCAGGCTGGGGGCTGGGCAGCATTGTGCAGGTAACATCGACTCTCATGCTGCTCATGGCATCCCCTCCCCTAGAGCCCACCAAGCCAGATATGTGAAGTAGGCAAGGGCCATGTGCTGGCCACTTCCAGGCGATGGTCCATTTCTTCATTCCTCACGAGGGCAACCGCAATGCTGATGCGGCCCTCAATGAAATTGAGTTTGACACCCCTGTTCTAGTATTACCAAATTTACATGGATTACCACTTAACTTCTCAGATTTTTTAAAGCAAAGCTTTAGTGCCTCAGTGTTAAGGACAAAAATTTCCAATCTCTTTTCTGAAGGTTTAGTCATACATCATCCACACAGCTAAGATATTTTGAATGACTTGCTACTATACAAGATTACATTAGATCAAAAGACAGTGGTAATCTGCCAACTCAAAATCATTAGTTGGAGAAGAATTTGCTCTACAAATTTCAGCATGTTCTTAACTCTGTACAAATCATACCAGGAAGACAGCATGACCTAAGTCTTTCCAAAAGGATATAATGCTCACAACCAATAGGTTGTCAGAAACAGCATGACAATGATAGTATTTGATTTCCCCCCTTCTAGAACTTATCTAATAAGGTTTCCTATTTCTAGAAACGGAAAATATTGTTAAGGAGCTCATGAACAAAAACAAATAAATCAAGACTTAACAAAACTAACCTGCTTAAGTCAGCCTGTACTTAGATTAAACACTGAGTACATCACACACAGAGAAATCTCTCTGTGTCTGCTCCCATTAATTCTATGCAGGCCTGGAGAGAGACCTAATGGTAAGGATATATAATAGCTGGTTAGTATACCAAAGTGGCACTTGTGGGACCTTTCCTCCAATTAAATCTGATTTGTTAGACCTACATAAATTTCTTTTACGCTTTCTGCCCTGATATATTTTAAGATCTATGTAACAATTCTGGAAATCATGGGATAGCTCATCTACTCTCTTTCCCATATTCTTAAGCAATCTTTATTCTGAAACAGGGATGAACGTAGCGTACTGAATTGTAGAAATAGCTACAGCTAAGAAAATCCTTGATATTACTCTCTATTACTCAGTTGTCAAAACAGCTTTAAGGTCTGTATCTTATTGGTTTCAGTTATATAGAACTCAATCACTATTCAACCTATCTTCATACAATTCACCAGATGGTATCTGTAACATACTATACTGTATATATAACATACATTTCATAATGTCCATGAAAGAGAAAAAAAATGGGCTCTTGGATATAGAATTATATTTCTATACAATGGATATTAATTTGGAATAACTGGTTCTCAGCTATATCTCATTAATTCTTGACATTACTCACTACTGTTATTTTAGCATACTACAACAATACTAGCTCATGTCAGTTGATCTTGTCTACCTTTCTGAAATCTTGTGTTTTCTGGATTGGCTGAATTGCAATTTTAGTCACCTCTAGCAAATATCTGTCTGGAAACCAGGGGAAATTTAATATAGTTTTGAAACACATCAGGCCGTCAAAGGCTTATCTTGCCTATCTGCTGGTGAAAAAGCAGGTTCAATGTCATGGGAAATGGAATTACTGAGCTACACCTATGTTTTTTCTAAGTATTATTAGAACATTTCTTTGTTATTCCCCTAGCAAGAACTCAGTTGCTTTCTATATATATATGTATGAACTTAAAGTGGTGATACATAAGGAATTATTATTCTTATTAGTTGCAACATGCACAGAAATTGACACTATATCCTAGCTATGTACAAACCTGATTCTGCCAGAATTTGCCTCATCTTTTTAATGAAATTAACCACAAAACATAATAAAAATTGTTATAATGAATCACATTAAAAACTTGCAGAGTAATATTCCAATTCTTTGACCTGCATTAAAAAAATACTGTTCTTCTATCTCTTCCCTTAAATCACTTACTGTTCTGAAAATATGAACATTTAAATATCATAGTATTTAAAATGCTGCATTTTCTTCTTATATTGATATGTTATTATCTTAAACTTGCATTTTTCCCTTCTGTTCAATTGTGTCTGATTCTCAGAGAGTGCCTGAACAATTCCCTGAACAGTATTTCTCGCAAGAGTTCAGAAGTGATTTGCCATTGTCTCCTTCCTAGGGCTGAGAGAGAGTGACTTCCCCAAGGCCACCCAGTATCTATCCCATGTCTAGTCTTTTTTGACCACCACACAAAACTGGCTCTCTACCCTAACACTATTTCTGCCAATCGAAATTCATGTCTTTACAATTTCTAATTCTAACATATACAGGTGAAACTCGAAAAATTAGAATATCATGCAAAAGTTCATTTATTTCAGTAATGCAACTTAAAAGGGGAAACTGATATGTGAGATAGACTCATTACATGCAAAGCAAGATAGTTCAAGCCGTGATTTGTCATAATTGTGATGATTATGGCTTACATCTCATGAAAACCCCAAATCCACAATCTCAGAAAATTAGAATATTGTGAAAAGGTGCAATATTCTAGGCTCAAAGTGTCCCACTCTAATCAGCTAATTAAGCCATAACACCTGCAAAGGGTTCCTGAGCCTTTAAATGGTCTCTCAGTCTGGTTCAGTAGGAATCACAATCATTGGGAAGACTGTTGACCTGACAGTTGGGCAGAAAACTATCATTGACACCCTCCATAAGGAGGGAAAGTCTCAAAAGGTAATTGCAAAAGAAGTTGGAGGTTCCCAAAGTGCTGTATCAAAGCACATTAATAGAAAGCTATGTGGAAGGGAAAAGTGTGGAAGAAAAAGGTGCACAAGCAGCAGGGATGACCGCAGCCTGGAGAGGATTGTCAGGAAAAGGCCATTCAAAAGTGTTGGGGACTTTCACAAGGAGTGGACTGAAGCTGGAGTCAGTGCATCAAGAGCCACCACTCACAGACGGATCCTGGACATGGGCTTCAAATGTCGTATTCCTCTTGTCAAGCTGCTCCTGAACAACAAACAACGTCAGAACTGTCTTACCTGGGCTAAAGAAAAACAGACCTGGTCTGTTGCTCAGTGGTCCAAAGTCCTCTTTTCTGATGAGAGCAACTTTTGCATGTCATTTGGAAACCAAGGACCCAGAGTCTGGAGGAAGAATGGAGAGGCACACACTGCAAGATGCTTGAAGTCCAGTGTGAAGTTTCCCCAGTCTGTGTTGATTTGGGGAGCCATGTCATCTGCTGGTGTTGGTCCACTGTGTTTCATTAAGTCCAGGGTCAACGCAGCCGTCTACCAGGAGATTTTGGAGCACTTCATGCTTCCTTTCGCAGACGAGCTTTATGGGGATGCTGACTTCATTTTCCAGCAGGACTTGGCACCTGCCCACACTGCTAAAAGCACCAAAACCTGGTTCAATGACCGTGGGGTTACTGTGCTTGATTGGCCAGCAAACTCGCCTGACCTGAACCCCATAGAGAATCTATGGGGCATTGCCAAGAGATAGATCAGAGACATGAGACCGAACAATGCAGAAGAGCTGAAGGCCGCTATTGAAGCATCCTGATCTTCCATAACACCTCAGCAGTGCCACAGGCTGATAGCTTCCATGCCACGCCGCATTGAGGCAGTAATTGCTGCAAAAGGAGCCCAAACCAAGTACTGAGTACATATGCATGCTTCTACTTTTAAGAGGTCCGATATTGTTCTATGTACACTCCTTGTTTTATTGATTGCATGTAATATTCTAATTTTCTGAGATTGTGGATTTGGGGTTTTCATGAGCTGTAAGCCATAATCATCACAATTATGACAAATCACGGCTTGAACTATCTTGCTTTGCATGACATTCTAATTTTTCGAGTTTCACCTGTAATATGAGGCAAATTCTAAGAAGATATAGTTTCCACATAGCCACAACTGCTTTCAATAGGTACCTATAGAGATGCAAAATTTTATAATGTACTGTGTAACCCATCTTTAAATTTTGTTCCTTCAGTTACTGGCTTCACAGGTTAAAAATTACAAACTATGCTGATTAACTATTCTGTGTTAATTTCAGGAACTTTGACCACCTTGGGTTCAATATACACAAAGTACTGACATTTTAGCAGGAAAATGTCAGCATTACAAAATGTGGCTCAAACTGTTCTGCTTGTGTTTTAAAATGCAGATGTGTTTCCCATTTATGAACATATGAACATTTGTTAAGAGTAATAAACATCACTTAACATTTCTTCCCCACATTTTAATAGGCTTAACAGAGATTTTCTGTTGTGAAGAATTCCTGTGCAAATTTGTATTTAAGCAATGAGCTTTCCAGTGCTCAAAGAAAAAAAAGACACCTGTTTCCTCAACAGTTTGAAAGATCATTGAGTCATTACAACAATAAGACTTTATGTTTTGGGAAAAGATACCTGATACTACAAGAAGTGACTGTCCTTCATATGTAAACAGCTTTAAAAATGAGGAATTTGTACTTTGCTATCTTGCCAAATTATATCCTAGAATAATCAGCTATTACATGAGGTATAAAGAAAAATGGGTGAATAGTCAGAAAGGCTTTAAGAGAGGAGCTAAAACTATATCTCATTCAGTGCTTCCAATGCATTTAGAGAAACAAAGCTTTAAAAATCATCTTTTACCATGTCAAAATTTATGGTGACTGCTCCAAATTGGCTTCTAATGTAAGTTTAATATTTTAAATATTGTGACAGAAATATTAGATAACAAGTTGCCCAATTTTAAGATTTGTCCAAGGGTTTTTTTGCAATGACTTTTACTAGGGAAAAAAATACTTATTTTTTCTCATTGAATTTGATTTTAAAAGTTCAATTAAAAGCAACTGGAAGTACATTCCCTAGCATAGTCTTTTTGACAAAGTATAGCATTGTGAATTAAACAGATTTAATTACACACATATAAAATAATGGGGATAGGTTTTGCACTGATCAAATGAACTCCACTGTTACTCTTGGAAAGCAAATAGCATTTTATTTCTGATTGTTTATCATGAATGTTTTTAGACATTCTGCATTCCTGCAACAACTTATACAGCCTGGAGCTTGGACTCTTTGAAGCAAGTTTCCTCCCTGGTATTTGCAAAGAAATTTTTGTATGTTTTTCATATGCCCCACAATTCTCAACAGATTGTAGAAATTACAGATTTTATGATCTGGACTATGTGCTGGGAAAAGCAGGGAACCTGGAAAGATAACCATAAAATACACAGGAATCCCCTGAATAAGGCTTTGTAATAGATACAAGATACATCTATGTCTTAATTTGAATACCATATGGCTAATTCCCAGGAGAAAATGTATAAACCTGAACAACCAGGCCTGCGTTAAGAAAGGTATTACATATCAGGCCTTTATTCAAAGTTGCTTAGCATTCCTAAATGACATTATCAGTACTGATTGGATATGCATATTACTGATTAAAAATTGTATAGTGCTGGCCTATATACAAACCCCAGTTCAAATATCTCCATTTCTATTGATGCTGACATGTCATTCGAAGCTTTAATTCACTTTCCTAAATGAACAAACAGATCATCCCTCCTTTACAATTGTGTCAACCTTGGACCAATCAGAAAAAAACAGGGGCACATCAAATTCCAGTGGATAAATATTATTGAGGAACAGACATCCATCCTAAGGGGTTTCAGTGAAACAATGCAAGCAAAATGGAATGAAAACTAGTATAATTACTTAACCCACGGCTATTTTGCAGACAAATGCTTACAATTCCATTTCAGAATGGGCAAAGTACAACTTCCCAGTTTGAATCACTCTTTCCTCTTCCCTTTTGCAACTGTTTTCGAATGGAAATCCTTCAAAGAATAAAAAACCAGTATTGCTTTCAAACGTTTTTGTGAGATCATAGTGACCATGATGTAGAACCACACAACTAAAGCATAGTGGTAAAAAGGTAAAGGTTTCCCCTGCCAGTCATATCCAACTCCAGAGGGCAGTGCTCATCTCCCATTCACAGCCGAAGACACTTCCATGGTCATGTGGCTGCCATGACTATGCACCCAAAGTGAATGGAACAGTTTTACCATCCCATCAAAGTGATATCTATTATCTTCTTGCATTTACTTGCTTTCGAACTTTTCAGTCAGCAGAAACTGGGGCAAATAACGGAAGCTTACTCCGTCATGCGATACTCAGGACTCAAACTGCCAACCTTCTGGTCAACAAGACCAATATCTTAACCTCTCAGCCACCATGCCCTATGAAAAATATATAGTGACCATGGTGGAAACCAACACAACTAAAACATTTCATTCTTCTGACCTAAAATGAAAGATGTTCATTAATCTATGTGAAACATCTTGATATATGTATTACATTTACAGGATTGCAGCCTCACAGCATTCCTTTAATTGTGAAGAACTTGCTGCAAATCCAACCATATGTTTTATAGCTAATATTTCCAATTCATGTTTTCATTATATAGACATAAAGCTATTTGTAAATAATTTAAAAATAAGGCTTTATAAATAAGGCTTTGTTTATAAAGCCTTATTTTTCATCAACTGCCCTGGCTTTCTGAATGCTGGGCAATAGAGCATGAGTACGAATCTGGGTCATAATGACTCAATTAACTATTCATTTCTGAAATCAGCAAGGAAAGCAAACATTGTTTCAATAGTAAAGCGAATTCTGATTTTGGAGACTCCACTTTTATACCAGGTTTTTCTCATCCAGTTATAAAACAAGAGGAGCCCAGGCTATGACAGCACACAAATATTTTGATTGTAATGGGTGGCATTAATTTTCTAAGATATACATTTAGAAGAGGACTGCCTTATCCCCTTGCCGAACAGTACTTAAAAATCTGGGTGTCAAGTTTCCGACGTATGGGCTTTTCAAGTGACTCTGAAGCATTGTTTACCTTAAAAGTCCTTTATTAGCCTAATACACCGGCTAATGCTTGCTCGAAGGAAACTGGAATCTGAAATCTCCACCCCCTTGCACAATATATTAAAACACAATTCTCCACCTTTCTAATTTTGTCATTAATCATATTCTCCAATTAATTTAAAGAATCAGTTTCCCTTCTGTTAGAAAACCTGCCAAGCTCTTATCTTCTTTAATTTCAGATGGCCTTGAGGAACAATCCTCCTCTTCCCCCTCCCAACCTTAATCCAATCTCTTAAAGCAGGGCTTTTCAACCAGTGGTACGTGTACCACTGGTGGTACGTGAGCACCTGGCTGGTGGTACACGGCGTTGCCTTCCTCCCCCCCGCCTCCTCCCACCCCGCTCCTTACCACCTTACCAGCTCACTTGCTGCCAGAAAATATGCTGCTTGCTGGCAGCCTGCAGGCGAAGAGCGCAGGCGCAGAGTGAGGCCCCGCCCTCCCCTTGGACTCATTGTCAGTAACCTTCCCCCAGAAGCAAGCCTGAGCCTGAAGGGGACAGAGACATCCTCGGCAGGTAGGTGTTCATTTTCTTTTCCTCCTCCCTCTCCTCTTCCCGATGTTCTTTATGGAGGGGAAAGCAAAGCAGCAATGAGTCCCCAGGACTCATCCTGCAGCAGCAGGTGGGAATCAAGGCCCATGTTTTTTTTCCTGATCCACGCCAAGGTAGGTGAAGTCATCAGAATGTGGAGGGAAAAATGCGCCCGCCTGACTCCCTACCCCCTCCACTGCTGGTGACTCTGTACAGCTGGCCCCGACCTCCGGTGACTCGAGCCTGTCGGCGGAGGTCGGGGCCGGTGGTACAGAGTCGTCAGCTGATCAGCGGCCCTGTGTATGCATCCTCCCAGGCCCACGGGAGCTCTGGCGACTCCGTAAGGTCAGCCCCGACCTTCACAAGTGGAAATCGAGGGAGATTGCCAGGAGCACGAGATCGGCGTTTCTCAGCCTGTGCTGATCTCGCGTTCTTGACAGTCTCCCTCTCTTTGTTTCAGTTTGCTTTCTGCAACAGAAAGCAAGCTGCAACCGAGCAAGAGAGTTTGCAGGAGATCTCACGCTCCTGACAGTCTCCCTCTCTTTGTTTCAGCTTGCTTTCTGTTGATCAACGCGTGCTGAGAAACGCCAATTCCCTCTGCTGCACCGTCCCAATTGCTTTCCTTGCAGCAAGGCAAGCAGTTGGGACGAAGACTCGAGATCCGGCGTTTCTCCGCGCAGGCTGATCAGCACGCGTGGAGAAACACCAATTCGCTCTGCTGCACCGTCCCAATTGCTTTCCTTGCAGCAAGTATTTACTGGCCTCACTTAGAAACCTCAAGCTCCCAGAGAAGGGAGGGAGGGAGGAGGGAAGGGGCAGAGGGAGGGGGAGATGGGAGGGAAGGAAGGAAGGGACAAAGAAGGAGGTAAGAAAGGAAGGAAAGAAGGACAATGGGAGAGAGGGAGGGAAGGAGGGCACCCACCCCAGTCCCACCCGCCTCTACCAGAGACCCCTGGATTCCCCCCGCACACACACACATAGGCACCCTGTAACCTGAGGGAGGGAGGGAGGGACAATGGAAGGAAGGGAAGGAGGAAGGGACAAAGAAGTAGGTAAGAAAGGAAGGAAAGAAGGAAGGGACAATGGGAGAGAGGTAGGGAAGGAAGGCACCCACCCCAGTCCCACCCCCTCCACCAAAGACCCATGGATTCCCCCCACACAGGCACCCTGCAACCTGAGTGATGAGCTACCCCCCCAGCCATTGACTCTGCTTGTCAAAAAGTTGCAAAAGGTGATCACATGACTCTGGGACACTGACCGTCATAAGTATGAATCAGTTGCCAAGCATCCGAATGTAAATCACATGACCCTGGGGATGCTGCAACAGTCATAAGTGTGAAAAATGGTCATAAGTCACTTTTTCCAGTGTCATCGTAACTTCGAACAGTCACTAAGCGAAATGTTGTAAGTCGAGGACTACCTGTACTTTATCATTTTTTTTCCTTTTGGGGGGGTGGTGGTCACATTTTTGACACCTTGCTGGGCGACTGGTGGTACTTGGAGAGTGCCTTATCCTAAAAGTGGTACAACGGGTGAAAAGGTTGAAAAGCCCTGTCTTAAAGCAATACACAAGTTTAACATACGAAATGGCTACTTCTTCATCTCTTGTCAAGCCATAACATTCGATGTTAGCAGCGTTGATAGTGGGGAGTTCATTTTCTACAGCAGGAGTTTCTACAATGGAGTTTCCTGTAGAAAAGCTACAGAGAAAGTAAAACCCGTTGTTTCAGCTGCAGTTCTCCTCCTCCAGCCATGTCCAGCAAGAGTGCATGTTCATATATAAGCATCTGCTTGTGCGCACACACACAAACATCCAGCCAGCCGGCCAGCCTACGCGACGCCTCTCCCCTTTTCACCGTCAGCCTGGCCTGGCCCTGAGCTGAACTGCTGCTGCTGACGTCAGCTGGCGACTCAGGCAGCATTCCTAAACAGTTCAGATAAACCCACTGGTGGAAAGCTTAGAAAGCCCTCAGCTGTAGTGAAGAAAGCAAGCTTTGGCAGTGGGCCAGTCGACTGAGCTCAGCATTTTGTAATGCACTTCCTTTTTGCTTAACAGCTTGCATAATGCCTCAGCCCATGCCACCTTTAACCCTCTCTTTACCTGATCTCCCAAATGGCATTGAGACAGAACAACTGACAGGGTGTGAAGACAGATAAGGTTAGAGGAGAGAGAGAGAGAGAGAGAGAGAGAGAGAGAGAGAGAGAGAGAGAGAGGGAGAGGTTAAGCAGCCCGCTTAACTTTCCCATTTAAAAGCTGAGGAGAGTTTGAGGCTTCTAGAGCATGCATGATTCCAAAGTTAAAGACCTTCTAGGTGATTTTTCTTAAAAAAAAAACACAACCTCAAAGGTTTCCAAAACTTACATACAAAAAGCTTTTTGAGGAAGTATCTGTAAAGCCAAGGATATCATTAGGGACATACTAGCAATTGCATTGTAAGATTAAGAAACGTTCACTAAAACTAGGTTGAAAAGTTAACTCAAGTGTTTTCAAACTCGGCAACTTTAAAATGTGTAGATTTCAACACCCAGAATTCCTTAGCCATGTTTCCCATGCTCTTTGGGGAATTCTGGGAATTGAAGTCCACACATCTTAAAATTGCCAAGTTTGAAAAACATTAATTTAATTGATGTAGTATGGCAAGGGTTCCCAACTTCTTTAAAAATAAAATAAAATAAAATAAATAATAAAATAATAAATAAAATAAATAATAAAATAAAATAAAATAAAATGTCTGCTGAACACATTTAAAGTCTTGGGAATATTTTGTGGATGCTCCCACAAAATGGTTACTGGGAGCTTGCTCATTCCTGAGAGAAATTCATTTACTGAGGGCTATCCAAATATCACCGTCTCACCACCTTTTAGCCTCTTTCCACAAAAGACAAACCTACAATTCTTCTTTACTTGGTTTGGTCTTGGACATTAATAATAATTACGGTAATAATAATTCTGCTTCTCTTTGGGCAGTCAATTAAACCTCTGCCTGCAGTTATTCTGCTACTGTGGTTTTTCTGTTTTTCCTTTACTAGATTTCTATTTTTTAGCTAAATAAACACTTTTAAAAATTTATAGAATCAGGTGGAACCAGGAATTTGACAGGCAAGAAGACTTTTGTGGGAACATTAGAAGCCCTGGGCACCAAGTTGAGGACCCAGCTTGGCACTGTAAACAAGTAAAGAGCTTTAGTCATTGACCAGATCAATTCTTCTTTGGAAATCAGACAGCAGAGATTGTTCTAAAATCATTTTATCTTCTTAGCAACAGAGAAGATAGGCCAGGATAAAAGACAGTGATTGACCAAAGAGGAATGAATATTTGGAGAAAACAACATTCTAGTAAGGAAAAGTTTAATTTAAAATTTGGCTAGAAACCAATAGACTATGAAATCTGGTCCTGCCTTAAGCACAAAGCTGGCTGGGTGACCTTGGGCCTGTCACTCTCCCTTACTCTAGGAAGCAGACAAAGGCAAACCACTTCCAAAAACTTAGCAAAAAACCTGCAGAGATTTATCCAAGTGGTCACCAAGAGTTAACACTAGCCTGGAGTATGTGCACACAAGCACCAGTCTGGAAGGTATGGCTCATTATTACCAGACACATCTGAAATTAATCTGGCCAGGAAAACATCCTGATGAAGGAGAATATTTGTAGCTCAGGGTTGAAATGAGGGGTCCTTGGTGCTCTCTGAGCTTGGGTTGTTTTACCCAAACTAGGTAACATGATCAGTGCTGGTCGAAAGAAAACAGACAAGCTCAGAGAACACCAAGGACCCCCCCCTCAAAACTTTCTGAATTGTTTAACAATACAGGTAGTCCTTGACTTACGAACACAATTGAGCCCAAAATTTCTATTGTTAAATGAGACATTTTACGACTTTTCTTGCTTGAGTTGTTAAGAGAATAACTACAACTGCTAAGTCAGTAACTTGGTTGTTAAGTGAATCTGGCTTCCCCATTGACTTTGCTTGTCACAAGATCACAAAAAGTGATCACATGACCCCGGGTCACAGCAAGAGTCATAAATATGAACCAGTTGCCACTCATATGAATTTTGATCATATGATTATGGGATGCTGCAAAGATTGTAACTGTGAAAAATGTTCATAAATCACTTTTTCCAGTGCCTTTGTAATTATGAATGCTCACTAAATGAACTTTTCTAAGTTGAGGACTACCTGTAAAGGAGGCAACCATCTGCAAAATATTCAGCTCTTTTCTTTTTCATCTGATTGTCATCCTGCCATCTCCCTTCTCTAGCCCTCATACTGCATTTCCTTATGGAAAACTGCATCACAGGAAGCTTCAAAAAGAGCTTTTACTAAGCTCTTGCATCTAAGCTGATCTATTATTAGTTAGAATCTAAACTGCGATGGAGGTAATATAGGCTTAGCCTTACTGTGTTGTTTTAATATAGCAAGATAATGCTTTTGAAATGGTCTGAATGCCTGAAAGTGTCATACAAATATTCTTGCTTGTTTGAATAATCATCTTGTCTGATTTCCTTTTTGGACATTATACACTATTCTTGCCTTGAAAAGTTATTATTATGGTTGATTGCACAGTCAGCCAGATCTTCAGACTGGATGTGGCATTTTTATCCATCTATTGAGTCCTTTCCACAGTCATTCTACTTGTATTTGCAGATCTTTGTGTTTTGTAATTTTCTCCTGCTCTTTCTCTTCTATTCTGCTGATTCCTCTCTTGATAGTAACCTCTCCCAGTCTATCACTACTGACCACAACTGCATCTTCCACTCTGCTATTGAACTTTGCACAAAGCTTCTATGTTTCTATGACTCCTGTTATTTCTGGGCACTTGGTTATTCAGTCACGTAGCAAGGAGTTGAGTGCCTTCTTGTAATCAATCCAAACTACATTCAAAATGGTTTTTCTTCTTCTGCAGTTGTCCAAAATTATCCTGTGAGTTAGGAGCTGATCTTTTGTTCCTCTGCTGTTTGGGCAGTTTCCTTACTGCTCAGATGGAAAGAGTTTATTTTCAACTAGGTGCTGTTGGACCACATCAACTATTATGCAGGTGGGGATTTGTATATGATTCAAAGTATTTATTTTAATTTCATACAGAAAAGTTTTCTGACTAATTAATAAAAATGAGATGCTATTTTCGGGTCTGTGGTCAAAGAAACCCAATATAAAAGAAAAAAAGGGAAAGAAAAAGAAAATTAAATTAAAAATATGTTATTATTGAGTCTCAGTCTTTTAACTGAGCCAATGGAATGTTTCAGCTTTGCTGTCTACCACTTCCATCCATATACCTTCACAAGAACCATTATGGTTTTTTATACCATTATATTCTTTTTAGCTGCTGCAAGATTAGATTGCAGATATATAAAAAAGAAATTAGGTTGTCTCACCAAATGCTGACAGGGAGGTCAGTTGAAGTTCAGCTGAAGCTTCTTGAGGGGCATCTTGACCATAGAACAACAGAATATTGTACAAAGGTAGCAGTTTATTTATTTATTTATTTTTTGATGGGATTTATATCCCGCCCTATCTCCCGAAGGACTCAGGGCGGCTAACAACAAAACATATAATAAGCACAGAAATCAAGATAAAAATAAAATTGAAATCATCTGTGCAATAAATTAACATTAAAGATTAAAAAATAAATTAAAAATTCTAAATATAATTAATTAAAATGCCTGTCAGTCCAGGTCAGCCTGGTGGAACAGGAGTGTTTTGAGGCCGCGGCGAAAGGATTGGAGGTTTTGGGCCATCCGAAGATCAGGGGGGAGCTGATTCCATAGGGCTGGCGCTCCCACAGAGAGTTTAAGCTTAGAGTCAGTGTGATGGGCTATAACCAAACATAGTTTTGATATCATCCATACACACTTCTCTATAATTCATAACTCTCACCAACAATAGCAAGATATTAACTGCATGTAATATTTCACCTATGTGACAGGCAATATTAATATTCTCATAGCTTGTGACATATCTCCCACCTACAGGAACATCCCTGCAGTTACATTTCACCCAATCCCCTAATATTCTCTGCAACCTCAGATGTCAGCCCATCTAGCATTCCTGATCTAGAATCCCAACTCCAGCTTTAGCTAATTAATGATCTTTTGTTATCCTAATATGTTTGCCATGAACATAAAAGCTGCTCTTAAAGTGAATACAATGGTTTTATAATAGGCAATATGAAGAAAACAGCCAGCTGAATGTTTTACACTTTAACAGCATACCGTTAAAATCATTTTTGAGACCAATGCAACTAAAAACAAGAGATTTTTGTTTTTGCCAGCTTATTGATGGAATTTGTTCTTGTTCCCCTTTTGGCTGCCCTCTTTTATTACTTCTCGGCACCAGTTAAAGATACTATTTACTGTTCACCAAACCTTTTAAGGAAATGGGTTTTTATCTCAAAGACTTATTAAATAGCAACAGAGCATTTGTATAATAATTACAGGGACATCTGTTTTAGTATTTATACTTTGTTGCAATTTTGAAGCAGTATAATGTTTAAGAGATGAGGAACTTATAAGATATATAACGTAAACTAAATATCAGGAGTAGCACATCATGGTTAAAACTTCCGGAAAAGCATTCATATTTTAAACAATGTTCCTTACCAGAAGAACTACATGTCTCACTGCTCTTGGATTTCAAAATGCTTTGCTGCTTCATTTTTAAATAGTGTTTGAATTGTTTACAAAATGTTAACTGTAAAAGAAACAGCTTAGAGATTTATTTTCCCTTCTAGTCTTTGGGATATGAAAACAATCCATTTTTATTCCCAGGTTCATAAAATAATCTGGGTAGGCTCCTAGAAAGCTTATGTTACCTTTAAATCAGTTTAAAGAAACTGAATTAACCCAATATTTCTCAAAAAAAATGAATGAGTTTAACGCTTCCAAATGCTCTGAGCCATTTGTCTGAATGGGTTTTTCCTATAGATACCAGAACATACATGTATTATTCCAACATTTCAGAATGTTAATACATATACATACAGAGCAGACTTAAAGTCACACAGTAAACACAACCTTCAGATTTTGACTTGTGGTTTCTAATTTATAATTAGCTGATCCTTTTATATTTAACTAGAGGAGGAAGCAGTAAGTTGCCAATTCATCTACATCGGGGTGTCAAACTGGCGGCCCATGTACCAGATGCGTCATGAGCAGACCACGCCCACCCCGGGTCTGCAAAGGCAAAAACTGTCACAATACGTCACGATGCGTCACGTAACACAATCGAGTTTGACACCCATGATCTACTTACTTGTGTCAGGAGAAAAAAGAGGATTCCCCATCTAATCCCTACGTATTTTCAAGACAGAGCAATTTGGGAGGATTTTTTGCCCTAGTCAACTCATGCAAATGAAGAGAACTCAGGAAGCCAATAGCCTATATTTAGGTTCTTTTTTGTGAGTGGGAATTGATTCTTACTGCTGAATCATATATTTCATTTTTGGCTAACGCATTATAGAGGAAATATTTACCCCACCCTGTGTCCTCCAAATTTATTGGAATTACACTTTCACTATTCATTACCAACACCACAAGTCTGAGTAAGGCTAATTTAGTGGAGAATTAGAGAGAACTCATTTGTATACCAAGCAATATTATTACTTCAAGGGGACTTTTACCTGATTTAATCAAAAAGTAATTGGTAATATCTAAGAAGCCATTAGATAATTATATGACTAGCCTTTCATGTTTTTTTCCAGCTGTAGTTTATTATGTTTACAGAGATAAAATCTTAGATTCCTATGCGCTCATGATTTCTTATAAAAAGTGTTTAGTAACAGACAAATGGCTCCTTCAGTTTTCAGTTTCAAAATGTATCATGTAGTTTTATGCCTGCAAGTAAAAGCAGAAGCATTTATCTAACTGGACAGACCTTCCGAGTAGATTTACCTTTTTCTGAACCTAGTTTCCTTCCAAGAAATCCAGGAACCTAAACCCAGAAGGTCGGATTGGGACGAAGAAATATGTCTACCTTCTAATGATGAATCACCTGCATTTCTGTAACCGCAAAGTTAAAAATGTAAATCTTACTATGGATTTTTGAATTTTAGAATTAGGCCATGTAGAAGTCATGGATAGACAGGAATTACCTATGCTAAGTTCTAAAAAATGGAAAACTGTAAGGCAGGCTATGTATGCATTGGAGAAGAGGAATGTGTGAAACGACTACTCACGGGTGTAAAGAAAACCACTTTATCTCCATTACTCAATGATTGCCCTTACATAATTTGTACTGTAAAAGGTAGGCTGGTGATATGTTTTGTACTGTAAGCATTTTTATATCACAACCCTTCAATCCTTACCAACATCTTAATACTTAATTCTGTTTTGAAATGAATTTGTGAGAACTCTAATCTTATGTTGTATTAGTACCAAGCAGACACTAGCAACAGCCTCTCCCATTTGCTTTATGTGGTAATGCTATAATTTTAATTCAAAGTTGGCTAGATCTCAGCGAATCAGCTAGAATATTAGGCTAGGATTTATCTTATTAAAATATTGTTTCAAGCTGTAGATAACAACAGTGAGTTTTAAGAATGGTAAGATCAGCTCCTGCTCTGGATTCAATCCAATTTACTGACTGATATTTTTCAGACTAAATTAGGAACAGACCTATTGAAATCAAGGGAAATTAAATTAGTCAAAACTAATGCCAGGCATGCTGTCAAAGGGCAAAATCTACGATTGAGAGAGAAGAGTTCTACTCAAGGAATATGACTCTCACCCACTTTCTTTAAATCTATAGCCCCTCTCATGTCCCAGATGTCTTTTGAAATAAATTATGAAAATGTAAGGATACTAAGGAGGTAAAAATGCCCCCTTTGCTGTTCTGTTACAAGAGACTATTACATCATCACAACAGGTTCACTGGCGCTCATCGGGGTCAGACACAGTAGAGAACATGTGCAATATGCAAGAGCACAAATGAACCACCTCTCTTCAAGCAGCCACCTCTTTTGTACAACTCTTGCAGCTGTTCTCAGTTGACTCCATATGCAAAACACATGAAAAAACAAGCAGAAAACTGTCCTATAAGCACTCAAAAATTGTAGCTATTCTAACAATTCAAAGACAAATGTTTCATTAATGGTCTCCTGTGTGCAAAGAACGTCTTTTGAATTCTGACTAACCTCATAGACTACCACTCATTATGATAAAGTCTGGATTCATCCTAATGTAACATAACCTGTTTATGGAGAAATAGACTTCTGGCCCTAACCCAAACTTTGAAACACTTTTGTGGAACACCATTTTATTTTATACTCGAGCAAAAACATTTCATATCTTTATTCACTGCCTTCTGCTAAATTACAAAAATATAAAGTTCATCTGGAATTACTTTTACTCTAAAAAAATAATTAATGAAGGACAAGGATTTCTTTTTGGGAAAAAAACCTATTAAAGATGGGATTAATTTGACTCCTTAAAAATAAAAGTATATGTGAAATTGAGCGATCCAGGGCTAGGTAGCCAACCTGTAAGTTTCTAAGTATTAAGACAGCTCAAGCCAAATCTAAGCCTTTGGACGATTTAATGCTAAATAATATTTCTGGATCAAAATTGAGCTTCATGTAAGAAAGATTGGAACAGAAGAACCTCTGATCATAAAGTTCACCAAGTACAGACGTTATTTTATAGAAGATTAGGATCTCAAATCGCTAAAACATTTATATTTATATACATGACAATTGAAAACCTGTTTTGAAAAGCTGAAGTTAGAGAACAACTGGGCTCACCAGACATTTTAACTAATTTTCAATCCAGATCATTTCATCACATGTGTTTGGGAAGCATGTCACTTAGAAACTCACATCTAATATTAGAAACCATAACATAGCTAATTCTACCAGACTCATCAACTCAAACTGAGTTAAATATATAAAGATCAGACTTTGTTTTTTTTAAAATAATGACATTAAACATAATAAAAATCTTATTTTAATGTTCATTAGGAACTTTATTCCAGGAACACAAGGCAGCTAATCAAGAACATTTTTGCAACTTCTAAGAAGTTTCTGGGCTAAGCTAACCTTGACAAATGAATACAATAATCATTATTGCTGTAGCTTCGGAGCTAGTCACTCAAAAATTTATACAGATAGTATTTCTTCTATGCCATGATCGTGGTCCTTGATTTACAACCATTCATTTAGCAACTCTTCAAAGTTACAACAGCACCGAAAAAAGTGACTTATGACCAGTCTTCACAATTACAACCATTTCAGATACCACAGTCATGTGATCAAAATCTGGGCAATTGGCAACCAGCATATGTTTACAATGGTTGCAGAATCCTGGAGTCATGTGATCATTTGCAACCTTCCCAGCTGGCTTCCAACAAAGTCAACAAGAGAGTCCAGACTCAGTTAATAACTGAGTGATTTCCTTAACAACTACTATGATTAGCTGAAGAAGTGTGGCAAAAAAGATAGTAAAATCTGGTGCAATTCACTTAACAATCATCTTGTTTAGCAATGGAAAATTGACCCCAAACGTGATAAGTTAAGACTGTCTGTAAATATTATGTCATATTAATTATATCAGATAAAGTTCATGTAATTATACATTATTTTAAAAGCTATTTTTAATAAAACTATATTAAAAAATAAAATTTCTGACTATAAAAAAAACTTACAGCTGTCCCAGGCTTTTAGACGGATCTTAATAATGTAGACAGAACACGTGATATTTAAATCATTTCCTGAGGACTAAGCATATTTACAGAGTTTTCCTTAGACAAAATAATTCCAAATAACGCTGGGCTGGTATAATCCAGAAGGAAAAAGTGAAGCACTCATTTGGAAGTATTGACATTAGTATATATTTGTATTTTCTAAAGTAGAAAATCCATAACTTTATTTTTGCCATAACTGGTTTGGAGACCTCAGCCCTTTATGAAAATGATTTTTTTCCATGAAGATCTATTACTAATGAACATTAAAGGAAAAATCAAGAATCAAATGTCAAAATGTTCTACTCTTGGAAAGGGCACGTAAAAGGAAATGTCTAGCTAAGTTTCCCTCCTTCATGTGTAACCAATTGACAACAAGATGTGGTGTTTGTGGGGAGACAAGCCATTGCTATATTTTTCTTGTCATCTGCCACTGTCAAATCATACTACATAACATCACTTATTATCTGTTTAGTTGACTGAGAAAGCCATAACTTACTTAATAATGGCCCACAAGGGTTATTCTTCTTACTCAGTATCTTCCTTGTCTATTCAATAGAAAAGTGATCACAGAAGATGCTGCACAAGGAAGATTTAAATGTCTCCCTCCAGGCATCAGTCAGCACATCCAATGCATTCTGGCTTGAACCACAATCAACAAAACACACTTCTAAAGTCACTTAGCTTTAAAGGTAAGGTAAAGGTTCCCCCGCACATGCGTGCTAGTCGTTTCCAACTCTAGGGGCCGGTGCTCATCTCCGTTTCAAAGCCAAAGAGCCAGCGCTTGTCCGAGGACGTCTCCATGGTCATGTGGCCGGCATGACTAGACGCCAAAGGTGCACGGAACGCTGTTACCTTCCCACCGTAGTGGTCCCTATTTTTCTACTTGCATTTTTATGTGTTTTCGAACTGTAGGTTGGCAGAAGCTGGGATGAGTAACAGGTGCTCACTCTGTTACGCGGCACTCAGGATTCGATCTGCCAAACTGCCGACCTTCTGATCGACAAGCTCAGCGTCCTAACCCACTGAGCCACTGCGTCCCTCACTTAGCTTTATATAAGTGCATACAAATGTATACAATTTTATCTACTCTAAATGCTCATAAAGGCCATTAATAAACACATAATACATGCTAAGAAAAATCAAAATTATGAGGTAGTAGACACACTAGATTGGAAAGAAAGCAATACTGGTGTTGTCTTATTCCTACCACCTTTGAAAATTAAATTTATCTTCCAAATGAAACACAATCTTAAATGCTTTTCAACAATTTTAAAATTATAACTGGAATAATATTTTGGTTACTTTGTTATTAATGTACATACGCATTTCATATATCTACAATCTACAAAATAGACTGCAAACAGTATTTGATCATGACAATCAAGAAGACCTGCATCAGGCTTTTAATAACCTATGCATGTTTTTTTTAACTTGATGTTACTTCACCAACATTGATTAACAGATGATGTCATCAACACAGTCTATGATCATTAAAAATGATGAACACTATTGATCACCCTCATCAGGTAAAGGACTACAAACTGTCCATTCCTGATCTACAATAACTGTCTTATATTTCTTCTTATCATTTCCTTCACAACGCTCTGGGTTTTTTGGGAGGGGTGTCAGAAGTTGTTATATAAACAATGGATTGCTTTCAAATTCTAATTCATATTGGCGATTTCTGCTGATTAAAATAAGAGGAGGTGATTTTTGCTGATTTTCTCCCGCACCTTAAAAAGTGTTCAGCGGGACTGAGGAACAACAATAGAAGTAATTCTTCAGAGCTGCAGAAAGAAATGGAAAAAAGAAAGAAGAAAACTGGCTCCCTTGTTACCTGGAGGACCCCAAAAGAAATTACATCCAATTCATTATTAAAGAGGGAAGCACCGGGGGGGGGAGGGGGAAGGCAGTTATATTTTGATAAAGTAAAATTTTTCCTTACCAGAAGAAAAATTTATATGGCAATGTGTCTTAGATATTTGTGGTTATCAGGACAAATCATCTTCCCATCTCCCCTTCAAATTATTAACTAAGACGTATTAATTGTATCTTAGAATTATGGTCTTATATCCTCAGCTGGATGAGTGTGTATATGTGTGTGTATATGTATGTTTATATGTATATGTATGTATGTAGGTAGGTAGGTTCGAATCTCAGAAGGGTATGGCTGACTGATGAGAACAAATGAGTTTGAAATGGCCATATCAGTCTCCCTTTAATTCTTTGTTAGCAATCCAAAAAATTTACACAAATAATGAGTTGTCACAGTTGTGACTACAGCTTGTTGATGGTCTTAGGTTAGGCTGATAAAAGTATGTGAACCCTTTGGGATTACGTGGAGTTTTGCATGAATTGGCCATAAAATGCGCTCTAAACGTCATGTAAGTCACAACAATAGAAAAACACAGTCTGCTTAAAATAATACTACACAAACATTAGCTGTTGTCATGTTTTAATTGAACATAAGATGGAAACATTCACAGTGCAGGGTGGAAAAAGTATGTGAACCTTTGGACTTAATAACTGGTTGACCCTCCTTTGGCAGCAATAAACTCAACCAAATGTTTCCTGTAGTTGCAGATCAGACCTGCACAACGATCTGGAGTAATTTTGGACCACTCCTCTTCATGAAACTGTTTCAGTGTAGCAATATTCTTGGGATGTCTGGTGTGAATCGCTCTTAAGGTCATGCCACAGCATTTCAATTGGGTTGAGGTCAGGACTCTGACTGGGCCACTCCAGAAGGCGTATTCTGTTCTGTTGAAGCCATTGTTTTGTTGAATTACTTGTATGCTTTGGGTCATTGTCCTGTTGCATCACCCATCCTCTGCGGAGCTTCAGTTGGCAGACAGATGGTCGTACATTTTCCTGCAAAATGTCCTGATAAACTCTGGAATTCATTTTCCCCTCAATGACAACAATCCGTCCAGGCCCTGAGGCAGCAAAGCATACCCAAACCATGATGTTCCCTCCACCGTGTTTTACAGTGGGGATGAGGTTTTGATGTTGGTGTGCTGTGCCTTTTTTTCTCCACACATAGTGTTGTGTGTTTTTCCCAAACAACTCAATTTTGGTTTCATCTGTCCACAGTATATTTTGCCAGTAGTGCTGTGGAACATCCAGGTGCTCTTTTGCAAACTTCAAATGTGCTGCAATATTTTTTTTGGACAGCAATGGCTTCCTCCGTGGTGTCCTCCCATGTACTCCATTCTTGTTTAATGTTTTCCTTATTGTAGATGTGTCAACAAAAATGTTAACATGTGCCAGAGATTTCTGTAGGTCTTTAGCTGACACTCTAGGATTCTTCTTTACCTCATTAAGCATTATGCGCTGTGCTCTTGCAGTCATTTTTACAGGACGACCACGCCTAGGGAGAGTAGCAACAGTGCTAAACTTTCTCCATTTGTAGACAGTCTGTCTTACTGTGGACACATGAACATCAAGGCTTTTGGAGATACTTTTGTAACCCTTTCCAGCTTCATGCAAGTCAACAATTCCTGATCGTAGGTCTTCTGAGAGCTCTTTTCTGCGAGGCATGGTTCACATCAGACAGTGCTTCTTGAGACCAGTAAACCCAAAACAGGTGTGTGTTTTTAAAGGGCAGGACAGCTGTCAGCAACACATCCAATATCATCACACTGATTGGAGTCAAGGTTGGCTCACTCCTGGCTCCAATTAGCTCTTGGAGAAGTCATTAGGCTAGGGGTTCACATACTTTTTCCACCCTGCACTGTGAATGTTTCCATCTTATGTTCAATTAAAACATGACAACAGCTAATGTTTGTGTAGTATTATTTTAAGCAGACTGTGTTTTTCTATTGTTGTGACTTACATGATGTTTAGAGCGCATTTTACGGCCAATTCATGCAAAACTCCACGTAATCCCAAAGGGTTCACATACTTTTTCTTGCAACTGTATATATATGTAAAAAAAAATTTTGGCTTGCTAACAAGCCAAATAATTTTTTTACACAAATATGAGCTGCCACTGCTGTGGCTACTGCCTGTAGATGGCCTTGGGCTAGGCTGAAACAGGAAATAAGATTTGTCCTGTGTCTAGGACTAAGGAAGTGTATTCTGAATGCTTAACAAGCATTTCACACACACACACACACACACACACACACACACACATATATATATATATATATATATATATATATATATATGCAAATTATTCAAATTGCTAATAAAGAATTTGGGAGGCTAAGATGATCATTTCGAACTCATTTATGTTCTCATCAGTTAGTCATACCCTTTATCTGAGATTCGAACCCGGGCTGATTGTATATCAGGGAGTGTTTTAACCTCCTGAGCCACGGGGTTCTTTCTCTCTTATATTAGCTGGAAGGCAAGGCAAATATATGTTTAAGTATTTGTCAAGGCTTTTTGAATGGACCTTGCTTTTAGCCTCTTAGCCTCCCAAATTCTTTATTAGCAATTTGAATAATTTGCACAAATAATGAGCTGTCATAAGTTGACTAGTTCCTGTGGATAAGCCCTGAGCCGGGCCAAAACAGGAATGAAAGAGTTAATTAGCAAGGTCCATTCAAAAAGCCTTGACAAATACTTAAACATATATATATATATATATATATATATATATATATATATATATATATATATATATATATATATATATATATATATATATATATATATATACATACATACAGTATATATGGATCCTTGGTTTTTCGGGTTTTTCCCCGCGTAGAACTAAAGGTGTGGGCACAACGTTTCGACGGAGTCCCATCCGTCATCATCAGGCTTTAGCTTCCTTCTTCTGGGAGAAGCATGTGGCTGTTAGTTCCTCTTTTTTAAACTGCCAGAGGGGGTGTGTTCTGTGGAGGTGTGCTCTGATTGGGTAGGGGACCAAGTGTGTTCTGATTGGGTGGGAGTGTGTTTTGAATGGTGGGTGTGTTCTGATTGGGTGGGGGGGTGTTCTGAGTAGATGGGCTGGTCTCAGTTGCCAGCTCCAGAACTGAGCTGGTGAGTTGTGCTGCTTTTGTTCGGCTTCGTGTTTGTGGTGGTGCCATGTTTTTATAGTGGGTGTCAGTTTGCTTATTGTGTGGTTTGGAGGGGTTTAAAGTGGCTGATGTTGCAGCTGTGGTTAGGTTTCTGTAGATAGTGTGTCCTAGGGAGCCGTTGGATTTCTTGTAGACTAAGACATCAAGGAAGGGAAGTTGATTGTTAGCTTCTGTTTCCATGGTGAATTGTATTTTGGGGTGTAGGCTATTGAGGTGTATCATAAGTAAACTAAACTTACAGCCCTGTGACCTACTTGTGAGCTTCGATGTTGTATCCCTCTTCACCCAAGTGCCAATCAAAGAAGCCTTGACAGCTATCCAAAATAAATACAACCCCCCAAAACACATCCAAGATCTGACCAACCACTGCCTATCTAACACATACTTCATCTACAATGGACAAAGATACAAACAAATGGAAGGAGCACCCATGGGATCACCCCTCTCACCTGTCATCGCAAACCTCTACATGGAACACTTTGAAACCCTCGCTCTAGAAAAATCCAACCACAAACCCAAACTCTGGCTCAGATACGTAGATGACACCTTCGTAATCTGGCCACACGGCAAAGAAAAACTGGATGACTTCCTCATACACCTCAATAGCCTACACCCCAAAATACAATTCACCATGGAAGCAGAAGCTAACAATCAACTTCCCTTCCTTGATGTCTTAGTCTACAAGAAATCCAACGGCTCCCTAGGACACACTATCTACCATAAAAAAACACACACAAACCGCTATCTGAACGCACTCTCACACCACCACCCAGCACAGATCAACTCCGTAGCCAAGACACTCATCTCCAGAACAAAACACCTAGCTGACGAACAACACCTAAAAACCGAACTACACACTCTCACTAATGTACTAACAGCCAATGGATTCCAAAGAAACACGATTACCAACTTAATCCGAAGAGAGACACCCACAAAAACCCAAGACAGAGAACAAGAAAATGGCAAAGCCCTCCTCCCATACTTAAAAGGGACCACAGACAGAATCAGCAAGGTCCTCCAAAAACACAACATCAAAACAGCATTCTACACAGACAGAAAAATATCCACCATCCTAAGAAACCCCAAGGACATAATTGGGTTAGAAAACCAAGGAGTATACGAAATCCCATGCACCACCTGCCCCACCACATACATCGGACAGACCAACAGAAGAATAAGTGCACGCATTGAAGAGCACAAAAACTCACTCAGAAAGGGAGAACAAACTTCATCCCTGGTCCAACACTTTGAAGCTACGGGACATGAAATTGATTTTAAAAAAACCAAAACTATCGCCAAAATTGAACATTTTAACAACAGAATAATCAGAGAAGCCATTGAGATAGAAAAATGCCCCCACAGCATGAATACACAAGATGATACCTCTCGTCTACCAGCCATTTGGAAACCCGCCTTGATTGACAGACGAGGCCCAACCACCAAGAATGATACCAAACCCAAACTCATGATAACATCACATGACATCACCACCACACAACCATTCAAAAAGCAAATCCGAACCCACAACGATAAAGACACACAACCACAAAACAGAAACCTAACCACAGCTGCAACATCAGCCACTTTAAACCCCTCCAAACCACACAATAAGCAAACTGACACCCACTATAAAAACATGGCACCACCACAAACACGAAGCCGAACAAAAGCAGCACAACTCACCAGCTCAGTTCTGGAGCTGGCAGCTGAGACCAGCCCATCCACTCAGAACACCCCCCCACCCAATCAGAACACACCCACCATTCAAAACACACTCCCACCCAATCAGAACACACTTGGTCCCCTACCCAATCAGAGCACACCTCCACAGAACACACCCCCTCTGGCAGTTTAAAAAAGAGGAACTAACAGCCACATGCTTCTCCCAGAAGAAGGAAGCTAAAGCCTGATGATGATGTATGGGACTCCGTCGAAACGTTGCGCCCACACCTTTAGTTCTACGCGGGGAAAAACCCGAAAAACCAAGGATCCACATACAGGCACCCGCGAAAACCTCAGAAAACATATATATATATATATATATATATATATATATATATGTATATGTATATGTATATGTATATGTATATGTATATGTATATGTATATGTATATGTATATGTATATGTATATGTATATGTATATGTATGTATATGTATATGTATATGTATATGTATATGTATATGTATATGTATATGTATATATATATATATATATATATATATATATATATATGTTAAATGCTTGTTAACTATTTAGATTACCTTGCTAGGCCCCAAACATGGGACAAATCTTTATTTCCTGTTTTGGCCTAACCGAAGGCCATCCACAGGCAGTAGTCACAACAGTGACAGCTCATATTTGTGTAAATTTTAGATTGCTAACAAAGAATTAAAGGGAGACTGATATGCATTTCAAACTTATTTGTTTTCATCAGTCAGCCATACCCTTCTGAGATTCGAACCTGGGCTGATTGCACATTATGCAGTTGTTTTAACCTTTAGGCCACAAACTCTATCTCACTTTGTTAGCTGAGAAGCAAGGGAGATATGTGTTAAATGCTTGTTAACTATTTAGATTACCTTGCTAGGCCCCAAACATACATGAATGAATGAATGAATGAATGAATGAATGAATGAATGAATGAATGAATGAATGAATATATATATATATATATATATATATATATATATATATTCAGATGGAATCAGCATATCTACAGAAGAAAAATAATCTGTAAAACTTCCTTACATTTAAATTGAACTGCTACTATTTAACTACTCATATCTCAAGTTCTGCTATTATTATCTAGAAATAAATCGCTGTTTACAAGCTTTAGTTTTAATCATATGGGAAATTACCAAAATTACCTTCTACCAATCATTGTGATTATTCAGGAGGCAAAATGTAAGAGAGAAAAGTGGGGGGAAAATCCATTCCTTGGATACTTAGGTTGTTTCTCAAAGCCTGGAATCTATCCAAACCTGCCTAAAGGACAAGCTCATTTTACCCTTTGAGCCTGAAACTATGAAATTTTGTCAGCTGTTCTCAAGTAAACAGCTGACTACTTTAACAGAAAATCTTTTTCATGCTGACTCAAGTGGGAAACACATTTTGCTCAAAAAACAGCACTGTTATCAAGTGCAGAAGAGCAACAATTTAAAAGTGTTCAATAAAATGATTCAGACCTGAAATTAACTGCAGCCCAGCAGCAAGCAAAAATTCCTACAGTTAAAGAGTTAGAAAAGTGGGGTGGTGGGAGAGGGGAATTCAAACATTTAGGAAATATAATACAGCCATCAGACATGTAGTTGATATTTAATATATCTGAGAATTTAGATGTTAAATAAGTATCAGTGAACTTGCATTAGAGACATTTTCCCTGCCAGCCAACATCCTGAGTAGACAAGCTATTTGCATAATTATTTAAAAAGCTGAAGCTCAATCCAGAGGCCAGTCAGGTATCTGCCACTTCCTATGCCAGATGATCTTCATCAGTAGCTTAACTGCCACTATTTAATCTAGTCCAGTGTTTCTCAATCTCAGCGGGTTTAAGATGTGTGGACTTCAGCTCCGAGAATTCCTCAGCCAGCATGGCTTGAATTCTGGAAGTTGAAGTCCATACATCATAAACGGTGAGGTTGAGAAAGACTGCTCTTGCCTATATGAAGTGTCCTGTGTTCACATAAGAATTTCTTATTATCACTTTGTCTTATTAGGATTTGAAATACAATTAAATTCTATTTTAATATTAGACACTATATTTAATAGCTCTTGAATGTAAAGTTTATTCTATTTTTACCTGGCTAGATATTAACATGATTATTTTCATAGTTTTTTTTATTTCTTCACAGAAGATATAAATACATCTAGCTTTACACCATGAGCTATGTAGTGCCACCAGGTTTCATAAATGGATATAAACGAAGTAAACAGGGTTACTTTGGTGGGTTGAAAGCTCAAAGTTGCTTGACTCCAAATGCAGACATCTAGTTTGTAAAAATATTTTTTTAAAAAAAATTCCCTTCAAACATACTATATTTTTTACAAGTTTTATATTTGTTACTCTAATCATCTTGAATTAGCAAAAGTAAAATATTTTTAAAAAATAAAAATGATTTCAGTTTACAAAATAACATTACCAGTGAGGATAAGAATGGTCACACAGCAAACTTAACATATTCATATATTCTCATTTCACAATAATTTAGACATTGTCCAGACAAAACTAAGCATTTAGCTCCCAGATTTATGAATGTGCTTAACACCTTTCCATTCAGATCAATGGGACTTCAAAGTACACAACTTGGCTGGACCGCTCTAATTTCTAAATTACATTATTCCATGTAATGATTTTCTACTCAGAAATACATCCCGTAAGATTTAGAGGTATTACAGCTTAATACATAATGCAGGGCTCAACTGTTCTAATAATAAATCATGTTCCAGTTACTTAGCCACTATATAGAAGTATTCTAAACATTTCAAGATGGTAACCATGATCATATATAGTTCAAGTTCTGTACTATGTTTTAAGAATTTCCTGTGGAATACAGATGCTAAAATATTTAGATGTTGTTGTTGTTAGTTGCGAAGTCGTGTCCAACCCATCATGACCCCATGGACAACGTTCCTCCAGGCCTTCCTGTCCTCTACCATCTTCTGGAGTCCATTTAGGCTCACGCCTACTGCTTCAGTGACTCCATCCAGCTACCTCATTCTCTGTTGTCCCCTTAGATTAGATGTACTAATCTTTAATCTAATATCTACAAATGCATAATTTAATAAAGCAATTATTGCACAATGTTATCTAAACTAGACAACCAGTTTTGTCTGCAATAACTGGTTTTGCCTCGTCTCCTCTTCCTCCTCCATCTTGGTCAATCTGCTGGACTTTAACCTTGGATCTTACCTTGGGGCTATGGCTGTAGAGGAAACAGCCAGTGAAGGCACAGACTACTGGTCCTGCTCAGCAGCCATAAGTAATCTGGACCTACTGTAAGAGAATCTGAGTGCTCTACCTAGCCGGTACCTCACCAATCCCTGGTTTCAAATCCACAGTCTAACTGCCCACACATGAAAGTTTATTAACATGCTCTGTTACTGAAATATTTAAGATTTTAATAATATATTATGGAATTTATTTCTTTAAATAACTGATAGACTGCCCCAATCTCTCATGGTTCTGGGCATCTTAAAATATAGCAATTAAAACAGAAGATTAAAAATAAAGAAACCACATCACTCAAAACTCAGAAAAAAAGCAAGAATCATTCATAAGATCAAAATACCTCACAAGGGTCCCATCATCCTATTTTTCCACAAGAAACTAAAGACTTGGCTTTGCCAGCTGGCCAGGAGATCAAATGGGGGACTTCTACACTGGAGGTGGCCGCTAGACTGGTGACAAACTCCACCTCCCCCACCCCTTGGTCTCTTTTCTCCACCCACCCATCTTTCTGGTTATCATACTGTTGTATTATTCTCATTGTGTTTCTTTATCATTATTAATTTTATTGTTCCATTATTTTTTTACTTCTCTTCTGTTTGCACTCCTTTTCTTCCTTATTATTGTAAGCCACCTAGAGTAGCCCCAAGATGAGAGAGGCTGCAAATAAAAATAAATTTAGCGAATAAATAAATCGTCCACTCTCATACAGGGCGTAGGGTAGAGACAGGTTTAAAGGGCTTATTTAAATAGGGCCAAAAATTACTAGCATGTTAAAATTAACAAGGACCTTATGCCTAAAAATCCAAACATTTCCTAGTTTCAGGCTTCATGGAATAAGAGAACCCTTGGAATTTATGCCTAATGATTCGCCTCCCTTCAACCTGACCTTCCATTTCCGCTGAGTCTTCCATGAATTTCTTTATTATCATCAATGGATCTGACACCAATTAACAATAAAAGAGGAACTTATAAAAACAGACAAGCTGCTAAAACAAGACAAGAGGTAAATCACCTAGATTTACAACATGTTAATTTTTTAAATGAGCTTCCAGCATATCTGATCAGCTAAGTCCAGAAGGGAGAATTTAAATTTATTGACAAGTTCTACAGCATTGTTCCAATTAATGTCAGACTTCTTCAGCCACTGCCCAAACACAATTTCCAGCTATTTCAAAGACTGCCACACACTTGCAACAAGGTCTTTTATTTATTTATATTTATATTATTTATATTTATATTTATATAAATAAAATTCTTGGTTGTTGTTTTTTTAAAAGGCCCAATTTAGTTAGAGACCTTAACAGGAGTTGAGAGTTAGGAACCTTAACAGGCAGGAATTGGAGACACAGTAAATGGTTTGTTATAAAGCAATAAAGTACTATTGGGCTCATCTTTAAAAAAACAAACCTACAGATGAGACTAGAAAAGTATTTCAGTAGGGATATAAAATTCTTACAAAGATTTTTTAAAAATTATACATTGCTTTTTCTATGGAAAAACATGTAAATCATGCTTCACACACTACAGTGATTATTTTCACAGAAGAGATTAAAATAAAATCAGATACGCTGCATTATGGTTTATCAGCTGTGTGAACCAGAACAATGGCACAACCATATCCTCCAGCCAGTCTTTGTATTGTCTTTCAAAAACAGTGATATTAAAATATAGCAACTAGAGAAGACAATCTGATTATTTATATGCCATCTGCATTTAGTACTAAAATTCAGCTGGCTTTGGAATGCCTAGGTACAATCTATCAGATGGCTTTGATGAAAAAAAAATTCAAACAAATACACCCACTTTTGTACTTATAAGTATACACAATGTACAGGTGTTGTGCTGCATGAACACCCGATAGGCTTTTTGGCATCAAAACTGGATTAACTAGGTGAAATTCTAACCTGCTTACCCTCTAGAAGTATTTTAAGTTGTGCAATATAAAATGTTTTAGCTATTTTTGTTTTACTACTGACTTCACACATGCTTAGGGGATGTGGGTTATACACACCATAGTTAGTGCCAAAATGTGCAAAATTTAACACAGAGTCATCAAGTATGTAGATTTAAAAATTTCCCTAGAAATGAGGTAATAATCAAGTAAATCTAACTTCATTTCAAAAGCCATTTGATTTCTAATATCCCAACACATTTTTTTTTATTTTTTATATGAACTGGAAGTGGATAGAAAACAGGTACTGCTAAAAAAACAACCTTCAAATTTCTGTATATAGAAGTTACAGAGACAGACTACATTTAAAAAGGTAACCTTTAGAAACATATTAATGGACAGAAGTATTGGCTCATAAAAAATAACTATAAACTAATTTTCAAAGTTAACTATGCAATAATTATGTAAATATGCTCTGATTGGAAACAGAATTTAATAATAATAATAATAATAATAATAATAATAATAATAATAATAACAACAACAACAACAACAACAACAACAACAATAATGTTGGAAGGGACCTTGGAGGTCATCTAGTCCAACCCCCTGCTCAGGCAGGAAACCCTATACCATTTCAGACAAATGGCTGTCCAGTCTCTTCTTAAAAACGTCCAGTGTCGGAGCATTCAGAGTTTCTGGAGGCAGGTTGTTCCACCTTTCTCAGGCCTAAAGTCATAAGAAGATTAACCATGCCAACATTTTAGAAAACAAATCGTTTATTAGTTCCTGACCTAGGGGTGTTGGAATCTTATACAAAGAACCTCTTGGAGAATAAGAAGTCCTCATGAATGAGAAGAGGCAGGAAAAAATCTGAAACAGAACTTGCTCAAGCTATAGTTTTATCCACACTTCCTTGTTACAATTTTTTCTCCAAAATATGCCAAGCTCCTTTAAATTTCATAGCATCAGCTATGAAGCAATTATTACACATGTGTACAAATGAAACTACAACTGGAATTATCACATATCAATCTACAGCTCTGCTGGCATGATTTATTCATCTCAAATATATGTTTATGTTTTATGTTTTATTTAATTTATATACCGCCCTTCTCCCTGGGGACTCAGGGCGGTTCACAGGGCATATAAATAAAAATACCATACTATACAAAAGTTAAAACAAAGATTAAATCAGTGCCCAATTAAAAAAACAATAATGCAATCTAAAATAACAATTTAAAACCCAGCTCCCCCATCAGGCCAGACCGGCCAATTCAAACAAATGGGTCTTCAGACCACGACGGAAAGTTCGGAGGTCCGATGCCATCCGGAGCTCCACCGGCAGTTGGTTCCACAAAGCCGGGGCACCCACAGAGAAGGCTCTCCCCCTGGGGGCCGCCAGTCGGCATTCCCTGACCGGAGGCACCCTGAGGAGGCCCTCTCTGTGGGAACGCACAGGGCGGAGGGGAGTTGAAGCCGGCAGCAGGTGGTCCCCGAGGTACCCCGGACCCATGCCATGTAGGGACTTAAAGATCATAACTAATACCTTGAATATCATGCCAACTAGCAAAGACAGATGCTGATATCTGAAAGAGCAATCAGAAAACTAAATTATCTACTTAAACAAACCAAGCTATAGACACAGCTGAATGAAAATTCCTAATAAATATGTAGTACATTATTAGAACTACCAAACTTTAAAATCCAAAATCGGATGTTTTAGATGCTCCAAATTCCATCAATCTAGTTAAGGCTTTTATGTCCAGGTTACTTCATTAATAATTTTCAATTATTTTTATTGACTGAAAACATTAGCAGGGAGAAAAGTGTATCTCTAGACCAGGGGTCAGCAACCTGAAACAGTGAAAGAGCCACTCGGAACTGGTTCCCTCACAAAAGGAAAAACTGGGAGCCGCAAAAAATGTGTGCACATGCGCGTACATGCGCAGAACAGGATTTGACTGAAGAGTGGAGCCAAGGCGAGATATGCACTTACCCTGCATATTTGAATTGATTGGTTGAACTTTTTTAGTCCCACTTTTTTTTTTAAATGCACATGGCAGAGGACTGGGAGCTGCAGGAGACGGCTGAAAGAGCCGCATGCGGCTCCGGAGCCGCAGGTTGCAGACCTGTGCTCTAGACAAAGGGTTGAGCTTCAAAAGGAACTATATCTTTTTGTAAGCTTTTTTTTTTAATGTGACTGTAAGGCTTCTCATTACAAAGAATGCCATGTAATTGCTTATCTACTGTAAACATAAGAAAATGCTTATTCTTAGTAGCCTTGCGAATTAGAGTGCAAATCTTGCTATCTTAAAAGTAGCAAAATCTGGGGTTGCTAAATTGTTTTGCAGATCAAATCCAGCCAGTGACAAAGCCAGATTAATTTCTTATTAAAAATAATAAAAATATGTAGATTTCCAATAAACATACCATATGTATTACCGGTATGTTCCCATTTCTTTCATTCTAAACATTAACACTATAGTTAAAAAAATAATTCCCATAGATTTTACGCAAATATATAATATGCAACTATGGCTATACAATAGAAGTATTTAGTAATAGCTGTGATATGCTCTCTATGCACTAGATTCAAGGAACTAAAGAACTAAGAATGTACACACACACACACACACACACACACACACAAACAAATCGGCATATAACCTTGACCGCAGTTTGACAAACATATCTTTTATTTTAAAAATTCTAGCTATGGAACTTTAGACAACAATAATATGGAAGCATAGGATATTCCATATGAGGCATAATTCTAGCCTATTAAAACATTTTAAAACCTGTTCCATGTGCTTATTTATAATGTAGGTTTTTAGCAGTAAGATTGACTATAGGACTATATATTAATGTTTTTCATAGCAGAGGTGTCATATAAACTCTCATTTAAAACAATTCCAAATAATATTTATTTTGATTAGGGAAAGGGCCTTAGTTCAGTGACAGAGTTCCTACCTAGCACTAGAAAAGTTCTAGGTTTAATACTTAGAATTTGCAGGCAGGTTGTAGAAAGAGTCTAGGCTGTGCTGACAATACTAAGTTGTAAGAGGCAACAATCTGAACTTCCTATATTGTGTTTTTGTTAAATTTCAGATAACAAAACTGAATGACTAACACAAAGTATTAGTCACTATTGTTAAATTCTTTAACACTGAAGACATATTAACCAGCACTATAAATGTTTACATAGAAATTATGCCAATCTGCAGAACAGTATTTTAACAGGTTACTATGCCAACAGATGACCCTGGTGGATTGGTCATACACTGTACACATTTGAACAATATGACAGGAGAATGGTTTTTTTTATACAGACATTTTCTTAATCAAAGGGCTGTGTTAAAGCAGCTTCAAAGGCAGCTTCCCATTAATCTAAACAAGAATAATTATTTAAACCAATTTAAAAGATAACATCTAAAATGATAATAGTATTCAGCATCTTAAGGAAAAGGACCATTTATAAAAGTCTGCTAAACTTTTTCATTTAGTTTGCTTGTCTTATATAAAACTTTTTTTACCAATCCTACTAAGCCCAGCGTTTACTGCAGGGAATTTTTACTGTATGTTGTTCCTGTTAGCTCTCAGAGCCCTTGGGAATGAACAGCATGCAAATACAGTAATGCATATTCATGATTTGGGAAACCTCCGGATTTGTTATATTTTTTCTCACCACACCCATATAAAGTCACATTTTAAATAATGCTGTAAAAGGCAAAGTTTCCATTACTAACCTGGAGGTTTTCCAAACAGATCATGTAAAGAAGAAAATGAAAATACATTTTTAGCATGAAGTATTTACTAGATGTTCCAAAAGCAGCAGTGGGCACAAGTTGTATTAATGCATATGGCCTTGCATTGGCCTTTGACAACATCATTCAAGACCCTTTCTCTTCTCCTGTTGATGTTTCACAAGGGTTCCCCCTCCTCTTTTCACGATTTCTTAATGAGGCCTCTTCTAAATGCTGAAAGCAAGCAAAGCTAAGCCCATGCTGGGTGTCTGTCTCTCAGAGAAGATTGCATCTTTTATTTATCACCTCTTGGCTTTATTTTCACAGTGAATTCCAAGCTTAAATGTAATCAGCCAAGAAACCCTCACTACATACACTACTGTCATTTCTCATCCTTTACAAGTGGAATCAAGGGGGGGGGAGCGGGGGAACTCTCAGAAAGACCAGCCAAACCAGAAGAGGCTCTGTTCTAGTGGTGGCACCACAAATGGAGAGGTGCCTCCAACTTCTGCTAGAGGGATAGAAACAGAAGTCTTGAGGAATGTTAATTAGAACATAGAGGTGCCCAAAGCTAAACCATTTGCAGTAAAAGCAGAAAGGCAATATGGGGAGAATGTGGTCTGCCTCACAATTCAACAATTCCATTTTGACTCAGGCTGGCCTTAACCTTTTAGCTTGCATACAGATATAAATCCCATAGTAACACAGCTGGCAATTTTAACTGAAATAGTCACGTTTTTAAATACCAAGAAAACACAGGTCTACGTAGTGGAGGGTTAGAAAGTGGGGGAGAATAAACCCACAAAACTCATAGATCGCATTTACATTCCCAACAGAGAGAGGAAGCTGAGCAAATCTGCACAGAGGACAAATAGAGTTGTGCAGCTTTAACATCTCCAGATTGCCTTCCCCATTGTCAGCTCCTTGCTATTTTGTAGACAGTGAAAAGCAATGAAAGAAGCTCTTTTGTTTGGCTTCTCCTTTTCATGCAGAAAAAAAAGTCTCTCTGAAAAAGACACAAACATGAAAATGAAGGATGGTAGCTTCTTCAAGGGGGAATTTCCAAAAAGCCATCACAGATGTACTGCCAAAATATAACTCTCTTGAAAAATCAACAAAAAAGGCTGAGCACCACAGAGAGCCTCGCCTTGCCCTGAGCAGGAAGTTTTTAAAAGGGAACCATCTGTCCATTTTGTCCTTCAAGCAGAGGCAAAGGGAAGTCATCCTACAGACTCTTAGCACCCCCTTAACTGGAAGAAGTCACCACTCCCCACCTTCACCTCCTTGAAGGACAGAAATAGGATGGAAATCCACCTACAAAGCTCCATGACTGAAAGAAAGCAAGAGTTAAAGAGGAATGGAAAGAACAGCCCAAGTACTGCGGAGAAAGTACAGTATTAGTTCAGGAAGAAATCAGCAGTCTCCCCTGCTCTGCAGCAAGGTAGAATGAGAGATAAAGAAACCAACTACATCCTCTATCTATTTGGCAGCACTTGAGGCAGGCTTTGCCTTCCTGCACAACAGTTCCTCCTTGGCAGCCCATTTTCCCCGCCCCTGCATAGCATCGCAGACAGACCTTCCTTGTTTCATCAGCATTCTGACAGCTTTATGACCCAATGACCTACCCTCACTGCCATCGATAACAAAAACCTGGAGATGCAGGCTGGACACAAAAGCACTCTAGGACTCTGTGCCAAACCAAGACTAGATGTTATTTCCTTCTCAAGTGCTGCTGTCCTAGAAATGTCTTTGTTTAAAGGCTCACAGTCTCCCTTGGCAAATCCCAAAGATACTCTTCCCCTCTCTCCCTTCCTCCATCTCTCCCTGCCAAGCTTCCCAGAGGATTTCTCTTGCTGATTCATTGCCATTCATACTCCCGGATATTTGGGAGAGGAAAATGAGGAGAATAAAGAGAAAAATAAAAGTAACAGTTATGGATTTTGTATGGATGGGTGATTTTGTATAGGATAAAAGATGGGAAATGTGAGGTTCTGGAAGGTGTTGGGACAGCAAAAATAAGCTACTGGCAGAACGTTCTAGGATTAGTAATGTCTTTTTAACAAATATATAAAGGAATCCCAAGAAATATGAGGGCGGTTGCTTGACTGGGTGCAAGAGACAAATTGGAATTAGGAGAAGCCGCAAGACAGGAGATTTAAAAGAGAAGCTACCGGGAAGGGGAGGGCGGGTGTGGGGAGAAGGAAGGTGCCCGGGCAGTCTGCATTCTTAGGGAACTGACGGGGCGGGGGGGATGAGAATAAAGAAAACTTAATAGGAAAAAAAGGTTCCGGGGGGGCTGTGTTTCGGGCGGCTGGAGCAAGAGGACGGCGCCCGAGCGTACAGGTGAATGAGGCAAGAGAGTCAGCTTGAAGAATGCGTGCGGGAGGGAGGACTCCGACGAGACGGTGACCCGAAGCAAAGACCGTGGGACGGGAAGCAAAGCCGGGCGGGGGGAGCGAAACGATGGCATCACCCTCCCGCCGCCGCCGCCGCTTCCACCCACCGAAGCCCGAATGACTCACCGACTTGCAGAACGTTGTCGACGCAGCCGCCGTCAAGCAAAGCAATGCCCCTGCGGAAGGGCAGGCGGTTCTCGTCGGCAGCGGGGTCTGTCCCGCCGCCGCCGCCGGGCGCGGCGTTGTTGGTCCCCCCGCTTCCGCCGCTGTTGTTGGAGACGGCGCTGGCGAGAGAGGCGCCACCGCCGGCGGTACCCGTGGAAGCCACGGAGGCGGCACCCCCGCCCGAGGAAGCGGCTGAAACGCTGCCGGCGGAGGAATCCTCGGCGGCGGCGCCGGTGTTGAAGGAAGAATACATGCAGATCTCTCTCTCGCTGCGGGGGAAGGACCAGTAGACGATGCGGCGCTGCACGGGCTCCGGGATGCGCTCGAACCGTTCCTCCACCCGTTGGAAGGGCCACTTCTCCGCTACCCGCCGCGCCGCGATGTCCAGCAGCGACTCCGGGCTCTGCGTCTTGCCCAATGGAAGCACTCCGAAGGCGGCATAAGCCGCGGCGAGGGCAGAGGGGAAAGCGACGGCGGCGGAGGAAGCGGCAGCGGCGGCCGACGAGGGTCCCGCGACGCAAAGTGCCCCGCCGCCGCCGAGGCCGACATCCACGCCGCCGCCGCTGCCGCCGCCGCCGCCCGCCCGCTGCCCCGGCCTGCAACCAGCCCCATACCCAGGTCTGCAGCAAAGGCGCTTGGCGGGGATAGGGAGCTGTCCGCGCTCCGCCATGATCGCGCCGCTTCTAAGCAGACAGCGGAAGTGGTTTTACTCTATAAACGGCACCAGGAAGGCAGCGAGAGACAGCCGGAGCGGCGGGTCCCGCCTACCAGAGCTATATACGGGCAAAAGGGGAGGGACCCTTCCGCCTGGACCACAAAAGGAGAGGAGGAGCAAGGGGCGGGCATATGCAAAAATTAGCCGGCCACAAACATAAATAGAACGCGCCCTGCGGCCGTGTGCTCGCCGCGTCAGCCGTGACGGCTTTGGCGGCGGCTGTGTTCAAACGTGGTAGGGTGGAGCTCCGAGCCGGAGGCCTGTATTCGGCCGATCCCAAATGGGCCAGGGGGCGGGGTTCCCAGCGCGGCTCTCGGAAGCACGTCCCGAGTTGATAGGGAGGTAAAAAGGAGACACGCCAGGGGCGCGCGAGCGTTACGCAGCGACCTCGCCCAAGACTACCTTCCCGGGGGGGGGGAGGGAAATGCCGCTTCCCGCGCGCTGTCCTTGGTGGGCGGAGTGGGCGGGGCTCCGGGGCTTACTCTTCTGGCGCCGTTTACGGAAAGGAACGAATGAGGCGGCGTTGGGCGGGCCCAGCGCGTTACTCTTTACCCCGCCGGGTACTCTTCGCCTCTCCCCGGAGCCGGGGAGAAAGTCGCGGCCGGGAAGGCGGAACCCGCCCTAGGCGAAAACCTCTTATCCGCGTGCCGAGGAAAGAAGGCTAGCCGCCGCTGTCGCCGACGCGCGGCTCGGCGTCCGGCCGCTCTCCTTTAGTCCGCGGCGGCGCTGCACCTGAGAGGAAACGGGAGGTCAAGCGAATGACCAGCCGTGCTGAGGGGAGGCTGCGGGCATTTTTTTATTTCTTGGGCACGGAAACTCGGAATGATGAGGATGTTCCTCCCGGGGGTGGACGCTATAAAGTTGGAAGAACTCGCTTTTCGTTTTGTGGATTTCGAGGGGGGTTTGAGCTTCGTAGAGGTGGCTGTTTCTGGTGGTTCCGACGTTCTTGTGTGTTTGCCTTGTTCCCCCGACAGTTAGAAGCCTCATCGCGGGGGGGGGGGGTTCTGGGGAACGGATGGGGCCATAGAGATATCTGAGATTGGGCCTGAAATGTGGCGGAAAGCTTCACGGAGGGCCGATTCGGTTGTGGCGTGGCGTTTCCAAAGGAGGTAGGCGAGTTAAGCCCAAAGAAATTTGTCGTGCACAAAGACTAGCACAGGGGTCTTCAAACTTGGCCCTTTTATGACTTGTGGACTTCAACTCCCAGAATTCCTCAGCCAGCTGGCTGAGGAATTCTGGGAGTTGAAGTCCACAAGTCATAAAAGGGCCAAGTTTGAAGACCCCTGGACTAGCAGAATTTGTTATAATGTAAGTTTCTGTGGCTCATTAGAGGGTGTAAATTTCTCTTGACAGAATTTTATAATCTCGGTGAATGGCAGCATCTGGCTGCCCTTGATTGATGTTGGATAGCGTTTGGATAGATAGAGCATTTGAAATTTCGTGCGTTTGGGCCGATATAGAATATTGAAGGGAAGAAAAGGGCAAAATCATTTCCTGAACGTGGCCAAGGGCCATCAAAATTTCATGGCTCTAAAGTCAGGCTTTTCTTGATGGTACTTTAACTTGTTAGGTTATGCAATGAAGGAAAAGGATTTTTTTTTAAAAAAAAAGTGAGAATAAGCAAAAATATTTAGAAGTTCAGATGTGGAAAAAGATAAAGTGTGGTGCTTTATTTTCCTCTGGGCCTAGGCAATAAAATCATCAAAACATTGCACCGTATGGTACACCAAAGACCAACAACTCCCTCATGAGATTTATAGACTTAACAGTTTGTTTATGCCTCAGTGCTAGTTCAGAAGAAAGAAAAATGAGGAAAGCTTGCTTTGAAAATGACCAAATAAAAAAGTCACTGTATTTGGTATACAATTCTAATAATTGGATCTGTGTTGGTTCTTTTTTTGTATAGAGATTGACTGATTCGGGTGATATAAAGTATACCAGGTCATTACTGACAGATGTTGATATATTCATATTTGATGTACTTTATGGATCTTATAAATAAATTTCAGTCAAAGCTTAATCTTTCAATGTTTGATAGACAATTGCTCTCTCCAACTGCATCACAGATGGGTAGTGCTGTTATTTCTTTTGAATTTCTGAAGATTTCTCTAAGGCTTTAGGCTGGAATGGTCGTTGAGCCACTTTTGCCTTTGGTTTTCTCGTCAGCTGCATTCTTTTTCTTTGATACAGTAGTCCTTGACTTACAGTTGTAGTGACTGTAACAGCACTCAAAGTGACTTACACTGTCACAGCATCTCCATAATCATGTGATCAAAATTTGGACTTGGCAGCCAGCATATATTTATGATAGTTACGGCATGATAGCAGGGGTGTCAGACTGCCAGCCCACGGGCCAGACGGGAAACATCATCATCGGGAAACAACGCCCACCCATTACTGGCAATGGCGAAAAAGCTCCGATACGTTGTGTGGCATGTGATGTTGCAAGTTTGACATGTCTGTACTAGATCCATGTGATTGTTATTTGTGACCTTCCCAGTTGGCTTCCGACAAGCAAAGCCAATTTGCTTAACCACCACATGATTTACTTAACTGCAGTGATTCCCTTAACCATGACAAAAAAGCTTGTAAAATTGGGTGTAACTCCCTTAACAACCACCTTGCTTAGCAACCAAAATTCTGGTCTCGGTTGTGGTTGTTACTTGAGATGTACCTATATATGTTGTTTTCTTTAACATTTTTAAGTTTTCAGCCACCCAGCATCATTGTGGAGTCAGGAAGCCTAGGAATTGGAGTAGTAAAATAGATATTCATCTTAAATACATTAATAAATGAAGTAATATATTTCTTATTCAGTTTCTGCTTTTTTAGTGTTCTTGTACCAGGGAGAGTATAAGAAATTCATAGCTGATACAAGAGATCCATAGCTGATATATTTTCTTATATAAAAATTAAGTATGAAAATCTGTTTGGCCTTTAAAGAATTCTTATTTGTACAGTATAAAATGTTTTAAATGCTGTTTTAAATACTTTCCGGAAATTAGTAGTTTGTCAAGTATACGATGAGGTTGCAATGATGCCCAATATAAACTATTAGTCATACTGCATTGGAATTTCTTATTAATGCAATAGAAATAACCAAGGTTTTTTTCTAAGAAATCATTTATAAAGGCTGTTTGTTTATTCAATATTATCTTCCCATTTCCTCATTTTTTCTCCAGTTAGCTTTTTAGATGATACAGGCTTAAATTAAACTGAAATACTGTATGCCTATTTTTTTGTCTTTTTCAGATATGATGAATAATGATCCACGTCTATCGCTTGCAAATTATTTTAAGCTAAGCATTCTAACAGTAGGTATTTTGATAAACCTGTTAGGTTTTCATTTACATTGCTGAAAAGATGTAATAAAGAGACATGCTATTGATACTGGGTTTGCATTATACAAGAAATCCATTTGTACGCTGAAAAAAGCCGCATATATTTTACAGTACTGAACCGAATATTCCTTACATCAGTAAAGTTGACTGATATAAAATATACCAGGTCATTGCCAATATATTTTTTCTTCCTTCAAGCTTATGATAGCATGGAGGCAGAAAAGAATTTTTAATGGAATGCATATTTATTTATTTATTTATTTATTTATTTATTTTATTACATTTATATACCGCCCATATGTACTCCAAGTATACCATTAGACTGAAAATCTACAGTTAGGTTTGTCAATTATTTAAAAAATATTAGCCAGCAAGCTCTGTAAGGTAAAACTTAACTCATTTTTTGCTTGAGCTTGAAAAAACAAACTTCCCAACATTTCCTAATCTTAGAAATAAACCTGGATTACAAATCAGAAGCAAATGTGTAATATTTGTTTTGGGGCTGGGTAAGGTATTTTAGTACAATTAACTTACGAAAAGAAAATGTTAGAAAGTACCCACAGCTCCTTATAGATGTACAATAAGTCTCACACATGTCTGTAATATGCCCCCAGGGAGAAATTAGGGTAGCAGCAGTTATATAGTTAATATAATTTTTCCATATTATAGACAAATAAGATACTGAAAAGAGGATAGGCAAGAAGCATCATGGAGGCTGAACTCATCTGAGTAGAATGCTATTTTAACACTACAGAGAACTATTATCTAAAATTAGGTTGCTCAGTAAATGGTAATTTTGTATAAAGTTAAGTATAAATTAAGTTGTCAAAAATTATTAGTATTTCTCAAATTTTAAAAATATACATAAACTGAAGATTTAAATTGTCAGAAATAAATGATGCATTCTTTTCAGCTACATTCTTCTTTGTTTTTACAAACAACATTGTGCTGTCTTTCCCACCCAATTGTCTGAGACAGCCTGATTATCTCTGCTAGTTGTACTTCTGTGAGATTATCTTACCCCTTTGTTTATCGTCACTTGAATGTCCTGAAGATGAATTACTTGAAAGGTTAATGATTTATTTCAGAGCAAATATCAATGTTTATCTGCTGAAAAGTAGGTGTTTTAGTAGTTTCCTGTTCTTAAATTTAAGATACCTTTGATTAAAGTTAGTATTGTCTCAATATTAAAAGTACATTGTGGAATTCAAGAAAATAAACTGCATCAGATGAAGAGAATGAGAAAGTCCAATCTTTAACATTAAAGTTGTACTAAGAACAATTATTTGATTTTTTTGTAACTGCTTAAAGAAATCTTACTGAACCTACGAGATTTCCAAACACATTTAGGAATGTTGTCTAATACTATGATCATAACCTTCCACACTCTGACCTCAGTGTAGTTAACTTTATTATGGCTTCTTTTGCTATAAACCCAGTGCTTGCTTTTGTTAGCTGTAATAATGTTTTTAGGAAACTCAGGATTTATTTTAGTAGTGAAGCTTGTTTTTATACACAATATGTAGGTTGACAAGTTATTAAAATATTAAAAGTAAATCATTTTATAGAAAAATAAGTTGTTTCCTTACTAAGACTTAACTAGACATTATTTTATAATTATTCAAACTAAGCTGGTATGAATAGATCTGAAAATATTGGGATGACTACCTTTTCTTCATAAGTACATATTGCCTTAATTTTAAAAGCTCTTTGACATGCAGTAGAGCAGAAAAGCTATGAAAGTCACTTTAGTGTTTACAATCCACTCACGACTTTTCTGTGCCTCAGTGAATTTTTTCTTTGGAGTTTTCTTTATTTATGTTTGAAACAGCATATACATGGAAAATAGATTGAAGTGTGTTTCCTCCCAGATTTCCCTGCTTCTAGATGACCTTCCCTGAATGATTTATAAAATAATTGTAGAAAAGTGTACTAAGTTCTAACTAGAATTGGCTGGTGATCGTTAAGATTAGTGAAACAAAAAGGAGTCAAGGACAATCCTGTTAGAAAAGAAACATATTAAAATTGATAACTAAATCTAGTTTGCTTCCCATTTTTTAAAATCTACCTTGAACCGCACATTATTTACTGTTCATTTTCCTGTCTTGTACAAAGTAAGGTAGGCATTTGATTCAAAACTCCCAAGCTCATGCTTATATGAAAAGAAAAACTACATGGTTTAAAAAGAGCATATTATTTAAATATTATGTTCTGTGTTTAAATTGTTAGAAAATTATTTTCTAAAAGTATGACGGTGTTATTAAACCATCAAGTCTAATTTTTATAAAATGGAACGTGATCATCAATAGATAAAATAGCTTCCCATCTAGATCTGAGATGGGTGAATAAGACATACTTAATGTATGTGTTGTAACAGATTTGTGCTTTTATGACTTGAGGGTTCATATTTTCATCATCTAATTCAGTGTAAGGGCTGCACTTCTTTTTGCAAAACTAGGTACCGTACAATAATCTTTTAGTTTATTACCTGCTAATCTTTTAGAGGTAGCAAAGTTCGTACATACTTCATGGAGTAAAAGAATTGGAAGAGATCTTGGAGATCATCTAATCTAACCCTATGCCAGTGTAGAATCCACTGCTACAGCATCTCTGGCAAACAACGAACCAACATCTATAGCAAAGGAGAAAGCGCCAATTTCTTCCATTACAAAATAGTTCTTATTATTCAGAAATACTTTTTGATGTGCAATCAAAATCTACTTTGTAATATAAACCCATTTTGTGCTGTCTTCTGGAAGAACTCTCAGCAACTCTGCCCTTTCTCCTACCGTACCTGACAAACCTTCAAGTATTTGAACAGAGCTATTACGTCCCCCCACAGTCTTTGCTTCATGATAAGCACACCCCACCATTCCAATATTAGTATGGGAATATGTACGATACAAGGAAACATTTTAGGTGACACCTGTCTATCAAGCAGTTCTTAGGTAGCTATAGATTGTCAAAGGAGCATTATTTCTACAGACAGATACCACATAAATTTAGGTGAAGAAAGTAGCATAAGTTCATTTAACATATGGTCCAACTTAAATATGGGTAGCCTATGGTGAAAAGCTTAATTCCACAATGCTAACAAACTGGATGAAATTAAAGCATTTAGTGTTTAAAGAAAACTACATTGGTATTAACCATCTGCTCTGGTTAATGATTACTGAACAATTTCAACTTAACGGACACTTCTCATAGGTAACATTAAGTGGTATCTAGACAGCCTCATCTGCGCAATAGAGTTTTTGTTTATGAAAGCAATGGAACCTGTTGCTGACAGTTGCCTTTCAGTAGATTCAAGCTGGAATAACTCAATCCTTTCTCAATCGAAAGAAATTGTGATTTCAAAAGTACTTTTGATGTTCATTGAGGGTTTGAAGTCTACATTTCATGCAGTTCTTTGAATTGAAACCTACGTTAACTTAGAGATTAATCCATTAAGATCACATTTTTCTTCATCTGAAGCAACTGGTACCACTTTTCATGCAGTTATAGTGGGTCTGACACTATCCACATCAGCTTTCTTTGGGAGATGGGGGATGCAGAGAAGGAAAACTTGCCATTTTAACATCTTAATCCACTATGAGAAGAACTCCACAGAGTGCAAGTATGGGTTCAAATCAGAATAAGTCTAAATTACTCTAGTTTAAATAATTTCCTGCTGTAGTCATGCAGTTGGTGAGAATTTTAGCCAAATTATATATATCAGAATATAAACTTATGGTTGAGATTATTTTCAAAGAGTTCTTTTTAATTCCTTCATAGGCAATCTAATAATAATAATAATGTTGGAAGGGACCTTGGAGGTCATCTAGTCCAACCCCCTGCTCAGGCAGGAAACCCTATACCATTTCAGACAAATGGCTGTCCAATCTCTTCTTAAGACTTTCAGTGTTGGAGCATTTTATATCTTCTGGAGGCAGGTTATTCCACTGATTAATTGTTCTAACTGTCAGGAAGTTTCTCCTTAGTTCTAGGTTGCTTCTCTCTCTGATTAGTTTCCATCTGTTACTTCTTGTCCTGCCTTCAGGTGCTTTGGAGAATAGTTTGACTCCCTCTTCTTTGTGGCAACCCCTGAGATATTAGACGACTACTCTCATGTCACCCCCTAGTCCTTCTCTTCATTAAACTAGACATACCCAATTCCAGCAACCGTTCCTTATATTTTTTAGCCTCCAGTCCCCCAATCAACTTTGTTGCTCTTCTCTGTACTCTTTCTAGAGTCTCAACATCTTTTTTACATCGTGGTGACCAAAACTGGATGCAGTATTCCAGGTGTGGCCTTACCAAGGCATTATAAAGTGGTATTAGTACTTCACGTGATCTTGATTCTATCCCTCTGTTAATGCAGCCTAGCACTGTTTTGCCTTTTTTGGCAGCTGCGGCACACTTCTGGCTCATATTTAAGTGATTGTCCATTAGGACTCCAAGATCCCTCTCACAGTTACTACTATTGATCAAGGTACCTCTTATATTATACCTGTGCATTTGGTTTTTCTTGCCTAGTTAAGGAAATCACCAGTTTCCACTTCAAAATGTTTTAAAAATATTTCAAATGAAAAGTCAGCTAAAATTGAAAATATAAATTCAATTTCCCATAATTAATCTTGTTAAGAACCTAAATCTTAAGAACTGAAGGCAGCTTGCAATAAATGCCAGTTTTAGACTACAGCATGGAAAAGTTAATCTTGAATCTTACCAGCATGAAAACAAAGGACATTTCCTAATAAAAAATATATCTGTAAAGGGTGGCATCCCCCAGAGAAATTGAAAATTCAAGCTAATAACAAATTGACCTCAAAATCTATGACAACTTCCCCAAACACCAGAACATCACAACACTGGAAAAAAAATCAAAACTTACACTGCTCCATATTGTATTAATACAATAACATATTCTCTAGGCCATTCTATCTTTTACATTCTACTTTAGCTTACATGGACGTTAGCTGATACCTATAGTGCTTACCTGGAGTTAGAGAGTAGAAGATAAAGCTTCAAATATGGAGCAGTGTAAGTTTTGATTTTTTTTCCAGTGTTGTGATGTTCTGGTGTTTGGGGAAGTTGTCATAGATTTTGAGGTCAATTTGTTATTTTTCTGCCTAAAAGTCATTAAATATTACCTGATTGAATACTACCCAGTTTGATTTAATGGGGAAGTTACCGTAATAAAGAACTGAAATTCCAAGGCTGTAGACCAGAGTGAGCAAAAAAAACTTCCTAAAATAAAATAATGGCAAACTGCTTATTATATTTGTCAAGAAAACCACATGAATATGCTAATTTATTTATATGGAATCAAATTTAAAATTAACATTCTTTATAATGCTGATTTCATTTTAGGCAATGTACTTCAATACGTTTTAGTCTATTGAAAGAAGAAACTACAGACTTCAGATAGAGTTAATAATCAAGAATTAAAAAATGTGAAATAGAGGCTCCTAATAAATTGCACCATTCTTTATGGCAAGAACTTTTTTGGGGGGAACACTGTTTTCATGAGGGTTATTTTATAAATGAGCAGCTGACATATGTTTCCTTTATAACTTATTTGGGAAAAAGCAGCTCCTGAATTTTGGCTAAAATTGCAGTTTCCTTTTGTATTTTTTAAAAATGAAACATAATCCTTCATCCTATATATACTATATTTACTTAACAATCTCATTTAGCTCTACATGGTCCAGAATGAGAAAAATACCCTAATTCCTCTTCTGTAATCTGATTTTCACTAGCTTTTCATTTCATTAGTCAATTGACAAAGTAGCTTCGAGATTCTTGCACCTTTTTTCTCATTACGCCTGCCTTGTTTTATGTAATTGGAAAATATATTTTATGGAACCTCTCAAATTATACAAATTACAATGATATGAGTTATAATACTGTATTGGATATGGAATATTCATTTCCCAGCTCCACTTTAAAAGGTTTTGTAGTACACTATTAAAGTCTACCTCACCTGATACAGAAATTAGAAAAATCATTAAAGAAAGTTATTTGTAATACCCCAAATTGCCAATCGTACAAATGGGTGTTGAAATACGTACCAGGCTCCTTCAGAGAAGATTGAAGTTAAGTGGAATCTGTTTTTCCTGGAAAAAGGTCAGAGCTTATAAGGGACTGAAATCTGCAATTTAAATTAATTATTGCAGGTAGATTATATTAGTATCAGTGGCAGGATAAATCAGGAAATGTAACACAGCACTGATTTGCATCTTTCTAATATACTGACATGAAATGAAAAGTACTATCAAAAACATGCTTAGAATTTAACACAACTATTAAATGACATAACTACTACAAGAAAATATGTAAGAAGCAGTTATGAAGCAGATGGTTTGTTGATTTTAATCTTTGGGCTTTTTCTTATTTGAAGGGAAAAAACGTGTTATAAGAAGGACAGTAATGATGCTCTGAACATACATAAGATGAAATATAAAGGTAAAGGTAAAGGTTCCCCTGCACATGTGTGCTAGTCGTTTCCAACTCTAGGGGCCGGTGCTCATCTCCGTTTCAAAGCCGAAGAGCCAGCGCTTGTCTGAGGACGTCTCCGTGGTCATGTGGCCGGCATGACTAGACGCCAAAGGCGCATGGAACGCTGTTACCTTCCCACCATAGTGGTCCCTATTTTTCTACTTGCATTTTTACGTGCTTTCGAACTGCTAGGTTGGCAGAAGCTGGGACGAGTAACAGGCGCTCACTCTGTTACGCGGCACTCGGGATTTGACCTGCCAAACTGCCGACCTTCTGATTGACAAGCTCAGCGTCCTAACCCACTGAGCCACCGCGTCCCTAGATGAAATATACAAGTTGGTAAATGTACAACATGCATGAATGTTTTTATGTTACGTTTAGAAAGATTTTCATAAAGTCTCCACTATGTGAAGATATCTTGAGATAAAGAAGCACATTCTATCTTATCCTTCAGTTCAGAAAATGATGAAATATGTATCACTTGTCTTCTTGTGTCATGTTTTTAGAACAGCCTTGTACATATAAGGACAAATTCTGGAGAATAACTTGCAACTAAACTACATATGACATGTAAAAGTAAAGAATAGCAAAGTGATTGATATCTGGATTCCATCATTTTACCATCAATTTATCTCTTGGCTTTGACATTGGCATTCATTTAAATTATAATCTGACCTTTGTAATTTCCTGTTAATTTGAAGAAAATGAGTCTGACTTAATCTGTTACAGAATGAACAGAAATCTAAAGTAAAGTACATCTAAAATAAAGTAGTAAATGGGAAGATTGTAAAATACATTTATATGCACATACTTGCACACAGAAAAGCACACAGATTGATTTCCTTTATTGTTAACAAAAGATGCACTGCATGTGTATGGCAGTTCTATTCAATTCAAGCCAACAGACCCATTGGATCTTAAAAACAATTCTTGACACAGAAGAGAGCACATCCTGAAAGCAAAGGTAATAAAATATATTTTTATTATTCATTAGTTCTTTTTGACTAAGTAATGAGGTATTTTTTCTTTTTTTAATACAAGTTTTATTGATTTTTTAGTTTTACATCCAGGTATTTATGAAGCAATACGGTGGTTGGGTAGTTAAAAGTAAAGAATAGTAAATAACAAAGTCATTTGTAGAAAGGTCAAGTTACATCAACAAGAATTCCCTCTCGAATTCCTTTAGTTATAATAGCTTAGTCAAATTAATCAAATTAATAAATTTCTAATTATAACACAGTCAATTATTGAACAATTTTCAATATATTTTCACATATACATATCCATGTCCTGTTTTTAAGTTTTACCTAATTGGAACAAGATATTCTGAACTAGCCTATAATATATAAAAGAAAACTTAATTTTTGGGTAGTCCCCATTTCCCCCATTTCATTATATAGTAATTATCCTGTCTAAAATACATATATCGTTCATTTCAGTGTATTCTTATGTTATACAAATTTATTCTATTTAACATCTTAATAGTTCACCAATTATTGAAAAAATATGTTGTATCCTTCCAAATTCTGTAATATAAGTCAATTCTAATAGCTAACCTTCCTTTCCTTTAAAGGTCTAAAAGTTAAGTATAAAATCAATATGTATCTTTTAAAGATTCCCCTTAGCCCATTAAGAAAAATTTTTTAGCTCTATCATTACAACAGATATATTCAATTTATCATCTTAATAGTTCATCAATTTTTAAAATAATCTTTTATTATATCATTGCAAATTCTATAGTATAATTCAAAGTTATGTTATGATAGCTAATCTATTTCATTATATAGTAATTATATCTGAAATACATACATATTCTATATGTCATCCTTACAATTCATCTATAGTTAACAAAGTATGTTTTATTGTTTGTAGCTAATTTTCATTCCCTTAAAAATCTAGATCCTAAATATAGACTCAGTTTATATCTTTTAACAGTTCTTTTTGGCCCATTGAGAGAAGAATTTAAGTCTTATTATTGCAAGTCCTAACACTTACAACAGAAAAATAAGAAAAATTCATTTATTTTTTTAAAAATCTAATTCTAGCTTTCTTCTTGTGCCATGCAGGCTTCTATATCATTGCCTTTAGCTTTTCAAATGTGTCTCCCTTTCTTCCTATGCACGTCGTTTGAATCCAGGGAGACCATCCAGTTATCAATTTTTCATAGAGAGTGACCCCTTTATAGTCATTAAATTTTTGTTCCAGTAAATCCAATCTCCATGTTTGGCATAGGGCAGTTGTTGTTAATTCAATCTGGTCTTCTTTCAAATCCATCTGGCCTAGGTAAGAGGTCATGTCTGGTATTGTAGTTATTGTTTGATTGGTTGAAGTCTTGGTGTACTGTATTTGAAGGCCTTTGGCATCCTCCATCTTAGTATTGCTTTCTTTAGGTTCTGTTGCTTGTTGGATTGTAGGTTTTATAGTTGAAATCAAAGTTTGGGCATCAAGGCTCTCAGTGGATTGTACTTGTTGTACTTTAAAGTCCCCTGTTGTTAAATTCCTCATCCTCTGTTTGTTTTTGGATTATCAGTTCATCAGTTGAAGTAAGAATCTAATTTGGTGGGTTTGTGCTGTCAGATTTGTCTTTAACTCTGGTTTTTATTTCTGCAGTCATTGCCAAAATTGTATCAAGTATGAGTTTAGTCAAGTGGTGGCATATATTCTTCCATTTCTTTAGTATTTTACAAATAGGCCTTTAGTGGAGGCTATTTTAATAAAAGTCCACCTCCACTATTCCTAAAGGTTGTTTTCAGTGCCAAGTGTTCCCACTTTTTATCTTTAAAGATAACGTCAAGGACAAATCTGTTACAGCCAGATCTCAGAGTAAAAAAAAGGTTTACTGGCTATACCAGGTTTCGCCACAAGATATCCTCAATAACATGTACAATCCTTTTGCAGACTAATATAAGTCTTTTATCCAATTAATTCATTTTAGTAATAAATAGGGTAGTAGGTCCCCGTAAAAATAAGCAATAAAAAGCTTTTTAGTGGCCCAAAAATTTCAGAGGTACAGATAGGGTTGCTTAGTTATTTAGCTTAGTCGTTTGATTTCTTTTGAGGCTTTAAAGTTGTAAATCCCCAAGTAAGCAGTCACCGATCTTTCAAGAAGGGGAAAAAAGATTTTCAAGAAAGTCCCACAGGAAAGTAATTCGGGAAGTAAGGGTAAGGTCCCCTTTGTGCTTAATAGTGATTTTGGCTTTCGGCAGGGAACAGCTTAGTAGCTGTAGAGTAGCTCCGGATCAAACGGAGGGCTGCCGCCCTTCTGCAATCGCAGAGAGATAGCCTCCTCACGGCGGTCGCCCCTGCAGGGCGACTTTTAACCCTTTGCAGGGTCCTCCGAGGAAGAAAGACCGGACGGCAGGGGGGGAGATTCTCCTGATTGTTCTGGTACACTGCTCTTGTAAATGGATACCATGATAGTATAGCTGATTATGAACTATGCATTTAACAGAAAATGGACAAGCCCACAAGATACACTCTCCCATGTTTATAGGGTCTTTTTGAAGTCACAAGACATTGCTGCAAATAAATACAGTTGTATTGACTGATACATATTACCCAGCAGGAAAAATTGCTTGTCCTTATATCCTTATATCCCTAACCCTTATATCCACAAGTAAAGCAGGGCACAGGATGATAGAATTTTGTCAAGAGAATAAGATGGTCATAGCAAACACTCTTTTCCAACAACCCAAGAGACGGCTCTACACATGGACATCACCAGATGGTCAACACAGAAATCAGATTGACTATATGCTCTGCAACCAAAGATGGAGAAGCTCTATACAGTCAGTAAAAACAAGACCAGGAGCTGAGTGTGGCTCAGACCATGAGCTTCTCGTTGCAAAGTTTAGGCTTAAACTGAAGAAAGTAGGGAAAAGCGCTAGGCCAGTCAGGTATGAATTAAATCATATCCCTGTTGAATATACAGTAGAGGTGACAAATAGATTTAAGGAATTAGATCTGATAGACAGGGTTCCTAAAGAACTATGGACAGAGGTTCGCAACATTGTACAAGAGGTAGCAACTAAAACCATCCCAAAGAAAAAGAAATGCAAGAAAGCAAAATGGCTGTCTGAGGAAGCTTTGCAAATAGCTGAAGAAAGAGAAGTGAAAGGCAAGGGTGAAAAAGAAAGATACGCCCAATTGAATGCAGAATTCCAGAAAATAGCTAGAAGAGATAAGAATGCCTTCTTAAATGAACAGTGCAAAGAAATAGAAGAAAACAATAGAATAGGGTGGACCAGAGATCTTTTCAAGAAAATTGGAGAGATGAAGGGAACGTTCAATGCAAAAATGGGCATGATAAAGGACCAAAATGGCAGGGACCTAACAGAGGCAGAAGAGATTAAGAAGAGATGGCAAAAGTACACAGAAGAACTATACAAGAATGATCTTAACGTCCCTGATAACCACGATGAGGTGGTCAGTGACCTCGAGCCAGACATCCTAGAATGTGAAGTGAAGTGGGCCTTAGAAAAGCTGAGCAACAACAAAGCTAGTGGAGGTGACAGTATTCCAGCTGAGCTATTCAAAATCTTAAAAGACGATGCAGTAAAAGTGCTACACTCAATTTGGCAGCAAATTTGGAAAACTCAACAGTGGCCACAGGATTGGAAAAGATCAGTTTACATTCCAATTCCAAAGAAAGGCAGTTCCAAAGAATGTTCAAACTATCGCACCATTGCACTCATTTCTCATGCTAGTAAAGTTATGCTTAAAATCCTACAAGCTAGACTTCAGCAGTATGTGGATCGAGAACTACCAGAAGTGCAGGCAGGATTTCGAAGAGGCAGAGGAACTAGAGATCAAATTGCCAACATACGCTGGATCATGGAGAAAGCTAGAGAGTTCCAGAAAAACATCTGCTTCATTGACTATGCTAAAGCCTTTGATTGTGTGGATCATAACAAACTGTGGCAAGTCCTTAAAGAGATGGGTGTACCAGACCATCTTACTTGTCTCTTGAGAAACCTATATGCGGGCCAAGAAGCAACAATGAGAACTGGACACAGAACCACTGATTGGTTCAAAATTGGGAAAGGAGTCCGGCAAGGCTGTATACTGTTGCCTTGCCTATTTAACTTACATGCAGAGCACATCATGAGAAAGGCAGGGCTAGATGAATCAAAAATTAAGATTGCCGGAAGAAACATCAACAACCTAAGATATGCAGATGATACCACTCTAATGGCAGAAAGTGAAGAGGAACTAAAGAGCCTCTTGTTGCAAGTGAAGAAGGAGAGTGCAAAACTTGGGTTGAAACTAAACATTAAGAAAACCAAGATCATGGCATCTGGTCCTCTCAATTCCTGGCAAATAGATGGGGAAGAAATGGAGGTAGTGATAGATTTTATTTTCCTGGGCTCCAAGATCACTGCAGATGGGGACTGTAGCCAAGAAATTAAAAGACGCTTGCTCCTGGGGAGGAAAGCCATGGCAAATCTAGACAGCACACTAAAAAGCAGAGACATCACCCTGTCAACAAAAGTGCGTATAGTCAAGGCTATGGTCTTCCCAGTTGCAATGTATGGCAGTGAAAGTTGGACCATAAAAAAGGCTGAGCGCCAAAGAATTGAGGCCTTTGAACTCTGGTGCTGGAGAAGACTCCTGCGAGTCCCTTGGACTGCAAGGCGATCAAACCAGTCAGTCCTAGAGGAGATCAACCCTACAATAAATATGCATGCCATCCAAATAACAAATCATAACCTTCAAGATTTAATAATCTCGCTTGTGTTAAATTAAACCAATCACTTATCACTGATAAAGCAGCAGCCTCATAATATAATTTGAGAGATCAACCCTGACTGCTCTTTAGAAGGCCAGATCCTGAAGCTAAAACTCAAATACTTTGGCCACCTAATGAGAAGGAAGGACTCACTGGAGAAGAGCCTAATGCTGGGACAGATTGAGGGCAAGAGAAGAAGGGGACGACAGAGAATGAGGTGGCTGGATGGAGTCACTGAAGCAGTAGGCGTGAGCTTAGATGGACTCCAGAAGATGGTAGAGGACAGGAAGGCCAGGAGGAACGTTGTCCATAGGGTTGCGATGGGTCAGACACGACTTTGCAACTAACAACAACAACAACAACAACAAATTTCCTAACTTTAATATTAAATTTTTGAATTCATGATTTGGCTGTTTATTATTTATTTAATTTCTGTAGCCCCCCTCCTCAACCAAATGCCTGGGTGGCTTACAATTCTAAAATTATAAAACAATTAAAAAATTTACAAAAGCATTAAAACAATACAAACATCCACAAAATATATTGTACACTTTTATACATTTTTCAACATGGTTCCACTTTTTTCATTCTTTTTACATAAGGTATATTGATTATATTGAAATTCTAATGCATCAACTACCAAAAGTATTCTTTTGCCTTCAGTTAGATATGCTCTGCAATCTAATATATCAGCATGTAAAATATTTGGTGCCTTCTGCTCTCTGGCCTAAGCCTTATGTGATTTACTTCTAAACCCCTATTATTGATTGAGAATTTGATTTGGAAATCTGAGGTTCCAACTGTGCTAAAAACATCACACAAGTTTGTTTCTTGGCTTTGAATATGCTTCTGTAAATTGGCCTTGTTGATTCATGTTACAAGATAGGCCTGATACTTGGTATCTTCTGTTCCTAGCAATTTTTATTCTTAGTTTTAACATAATTTAATTATGTAACCTATTAAATAGCTCTCTGTAGATTAGTTTTATCACATCATGTTTGTTCTAGTTTGTTACCCTTTTTGGCTTTTTATAAATAACTGCATTTTAAAAAGTGTTTAATAGACCCCCACCGTATTATTTATACTTGGCAATAAATTTTGGCTGTGATTGGCAGTTCACAACTCATTTGTGATTATATAACCAGTTTTAATGAAAAACTATTTCTATGATCCATGTAGTAAAGGATATTAAAACGAAATATACTGCTCAAAAAAAAATAAAGGGAACACTTAAACAACACAATGTACTGTATTTAATAGTAGGAAGTCTTATCTTGTGTTCCCTTTATTTATTTATTTTTGAGCAGTATATATTTGGAATATTTAAAATTCCTTCAGGTTATAAATATGGTATTAATTAGAGATTTTTTTACCTTGTATTTATTTCCTCCTCTCCTTTCTGATAACATTTCTTAAAAAAATTAAATAATTTGTGAGAACCCAGACAAAGTTTAGGTCCTTTCCAATAATTGTTCCATGTTTATTGAAACCATGGTTTTGTGCTGGTTTTTTTTTACAATTTTCTCCACTAGTTTTTCTTAACTTCCAGCTGCTTTTATGCCTCAAACTGCCTTCCTTGTGGATTCATGAGGTGACTTGGCCACAATGGCAATGGCAGTGATAGCCTAACATTGGAAATTAAGGGAATAATGACAAAAATGTTTTCTTTAAAAGAAGAAAGGCAAGCATACGCTGAAAGTAAAATACATTTTCTTTGCTTAATTTGTGAATTATACTAATGTGATGAGAACAAATTTAAATGCTTGTTTTCTGCCTATTCACCAGAATGGCACAGCCTGCTGTATAACGCTCAGTTTAATGAAAAACTGAGAATGCATTTCCAGCTTGGATCCAAAGGTTTATGTGAAATGCTAAGGAGGCCATAAAGTTCTTGCTACTGATGGACAGTGACAGTGTTGTGTTCAGTTCCACTGTATTATTTAATGGCAAGCATTAGTATTAAATTAGTATCTAATCAGGTCACTGATTAGAAGTATTACATCACAGATTAATACAATCAAAATAAAAACTTAAATAAACCTGAATAATAATAATAATAATAATAATAATAATAATAATAATAATAATAATAATAATAAATATGATTGTGTCTTCTGCAACAGACTACCCACTTAGAAAATCTAAGAAGTTTATTTTGCCACTAAGAAAGCTGAACTGCCTTGTTAACAAGTAAAATAGCATTTTTCAAGTATGGATGTTTTGGTCCTGGAGCTGGATTTTAAGACACGGAGTCATTAAGCTAAATTGAATGGACCTGAAGATTCTTCCTTCAACTTTTTCTCTAAGTCAGTCTTCCTGGAAAAGGTGGCAATTTGTGTATACGTGTGTGCGTGTATGTGAATGTACACTGATAATTTGAAATAATTGCTTGAATTTATGTATCATCTGAAGTGGCCTAGGTAACTTCCATCCAAATTATCTCTTAATATTGTACCCCATCCCTCCAATCAACCAATATCAATTTATGTTCAATTAATCTACCTTTATTCCATTACAAAAAGGTTAATGATCAATTTATGGTACAGTTGCTGGAAATTGCATATGAGAACTCCTGAAACGTGGAAACTGAGCATCAATTAGTGAAGCAGATTTTCTAACTACAGTATTGGATTTATTTAAGGAAATACCTTATTGAGAGAGGTAAAGCCTCCCAGGAGAAGAGCCACAGTGCCTATACTTCATGCATCATGCCTGAGAACAAAGGCAGAAGGAAGTGACATGAAATTAACAATATCTTAGACAAAGAGCAAACAGAGTGACAAAAGATGACACAGTAAATTCTTAACTATTTACACCCACTGCCCCCTTGTGGTCAGTAGATTATGACAGGCTGAAGAGTCAATGCCATTGAAATCACACTTCAAACAATAGCAGATATTTAGGTGCATCAAGGCAAGGGAGAGCAGCTTTTTTTCCAAGAGAACCTAATAAATACTTGAGTCAGTAGCAAAGAATCACAGAATTTTTTCCTATCTGCCACACTCCAGAACACCCTGAAAAAGAATATGGTGCAACAGCTTCAGGAATTGACTTGCTTGCCCAATAGATGACTCCCTATAATCAAACTGTAGAAAAGGCAGATTGACTACATGCCTTATTCCCTGCATGACCAACATACTCATAGGTTTTGCTAAGTTCAGCTGCAGCACTGCTGCTTTTCAGCTGATTAATAACAAGTTACACTTCAGGCATTGCCATTCCTACCAAAATTTGCAAGATACTGTATTCAAATATGGCTAGGTGCCATGCTTCTCTAAGGGTCTTCAGTTCCATTACTGGAAAGTTACCATTTTTAGTTTCAGCTGCCCTGCCAGCCCTTTTAAGAATAGTCCTAATTTTCTTGGGTATGGAAATACACTTTACTGCAACATTTCAAACATTAAGATTTATTGGGCAGATTCCATCCATCCTATATACAGCTGACCAGGAGCATGGGAATTTTTTTCCACCTATGTACAAATGATCATGTAGCTTATTGGTGGCATGAGTCACTTGGTCTTCAAATTCAAGATTCACAAATGGTTTCAACCTATTACCTCCCTTTCATTTTTTCCAATTGAGATTGGAACCTAAAAAAGAGGTTCTGGATTGAGTTGAGTTTTGAGTTCCTCTGCACTAGATGTGTTCAAGCAGAGGCTGGACAAACATCTTTTAGCTATGTATTCATTTGGGTTTCTGTAATGAACCAGGGATTAAACCTGGTGGCCTAAATGCCTCCCTTAAATTCTACCTGAAAGCAACATGTAGAGTGAGGGAGCTTCATGCTGGCTCAACCTCAGTTGATCTTTTTTTTTCCCAAAAGGATGTGTTTATTGTCTGAACTGCTTTGATGCTTCATCTCTTTGTCAATGTGGCGTAACCTGGTAGTTATTTTTACAAGCTCAGGAATAGGGGAAATAAAGGAAAAATGGTAGCCCAGGGCTGATTTCCCCCCACACACACACACACTAAAAGAGGTGTACTGTGTGGATGTGCAAAACATTATCACGTTAATACCATTTTATAACACCTTGGTAAGGCCACCTTTGGAATACTGCATCCAGTTTTGGTCACCACGAGACTAGAAAGAGTACAGAGAAGAGCAACAAAGATGATCGGGACTGGAGGCTAAAACATAATGAACGGTTGCTGGAATTGGGTATGTCTAGTTTAATGAAGAGAAGGACTAGGGGTGACACGATAGTAGTCTAATATCTCAGGGGTTGCTACAAAGAAGAGGGAGTCAAACTATTCTCCAAAGCACCTGAAGGCAGGACAAGAAGCAATGAATGGCAACAAAGAGAGAAGCAACCTAGAACTAATGAGAAATTTCCTGACAGAACAATTAGTCAGTGGAACAACCTGTCTCTAGAAGTTGTGAATGTTCCAACACTGGAAGTTTTTAAGAGAATGGACAACCATTTGTCTGAAATGGTAGGGTTTCCTGCCTGAGCAGCGGGTTGGACTAGAAGACTTACAAGGTCTCTTCCAACATTATCATCATCATCATCATTATATTATTATTATTATTAGTAGTAGTAGTAGTGGTAGTTTATTATTTCTTCTATTTTCAGCCTTAGATGTTAATCATTAAAACCAAATTATTTTCCTATTTCTCTATAAAGAGAATAATTGAAAAGACGGCATTTAAAAAATAAAAAGTAAGAGTCTGAAAAACTTTTTGCTCCTTGGAAAATGCCAACAGGAAAAATGCTTTTTATCTGTAAGAGTTTCTATAGGGAACTGACATTTCAGCTCGAGTGTGTGTAGAGACATATGCAGTCTGGTTTCTCGATTGCATCACTACTGGTGAAGCTTCTGCCTCCTTTTTATAGGAGAAGCTAACACAAATGTTATAATGTAGTAGTAGCAGTAGTAATACTGTAGCAGATTTCAGTAATTTCCCATGCAAGATGAATACAGATCCATGCAGATATGCTGTATTTGGATTTATATACTAAACACAATTAAGTACTATAGAACTGCAAGAACCTCTAAAAGCTTGGAACTGGCATCTATAACTTTGCTGCATATTACTGATTGTGTGATATTGAATGGTTTTATTTCAAAAGTAAAGTTGTCAACTGTGAATGTTGTATTTGCATGATCAGAACATGGTAAATGGTCAAGATGATATTGACAAGTTCTTCAGAGAATTGTGATTCTGTTTTACTTTAAATAAAATTGCAAAAATTGTGTGTCACGTTACTGTAATTTTCCTTGGTGGCAATTCTGTCCTAGTTAAACATTCATTTTAAAGCTGTTTAAATCTTATGTAACTTGCCTGTAGGACTTGAGCTGTATATTAGTACCATTTCCCAAAATTAATAAATATCAGCCATTTATCAGTCATGCATTCCCACACTAATTATACAATATATTTATACTGATATCACATTCAGCTTAGACAAGCAAAAAAAATGGTTGGGAAACAAAGGTACAGTACATATGATCTTCACAATATGTGTATCCAAGGGATAATTACTTGTTTGGTTTGTGATGAGAATGAATGCATTCAGCTCAGTGAGAATGCCTCTTACTCATCTATAATTTGTATTTTGTATACCTGTTACCACCCCAGGACTTTGTTTTTTCTACACTGTTGCTCTGAGAGAAACTGGATAAACATGAGCCTTAGGGCAGCTAGAAAAAAAAGGATCCTGATGCTTCTACCTGGTTGTTGTGTACTTTATAGTTTATTCTCCTGCCTGTTCTGCAGTGTAACATAAAGGAATTGCTTTGCAGCAACTGTGCAGAACTTGGAAACTCTACATTCCAAGTAGTGTGTTTGCAACCAAACTTCAAAATACTTTTGGCAGCTATTCAGTCCCTTCATTTCCTTGAACTCAACACTTCTTTATTTAGTTGTTTCTTGGCAACCTGGTACTCAGGGATGTCCAACCACTCAGGATAATACTCTGGAATGAAACTCATCTTCCAAGTATCTGTGATAAACTACCAACTTGGCTCCTTTGAATTCCCTTTATTCTGAAATGATGTAAATATACCTCCTTTGAATCTAATGATTATTTTTTATCTTAAAAATGTACGCAACACAGTTTTTGTAGTTATTTTGTCCATCATGTTGACTGTGTTTCATTATAGTACAAAGCCTAAAGCTGTTCAAGCTTTGCCTCATTATTCTTTAATGTTCTCTTGAATCATAATTGGGAAAGTTCTAATACCTTATATTTAATAGCACTGTTTCTGTTATTGATTTTTGGAATAGTATCCTATTCTTTATTAGGGACATGATAATCAAGATTTTTTCTTCCATAAGATACTTTTTATGCTTCACTTTACTTTAAAAAAAGAATGCATGGTTAGTATCACAACTCTGGGAAAATGCATTTGGGATTCATTTGAAGTACACATATAAAATGTTTATCTCAAACTTAAGTTATGCATTTTCCCCTTTTCTCCATTGTAGAAAGTGAAATTCTATTTTAAGTAAATTTGAAGCATTCTTCTTGGATTTACTGCAGTTTGTTTTTCATTCAATGTAACAGATTGAGAATAAAAACACTTTTGGTGGAACAAATGAAATTCATGCCATGGGTTAAGATTACTTGACTTCATGAATTCATTCAATAGTACTTTATTTATCTGATGTATCATAGACATATCAGGATAGACTGAAGCTCACCCTGTTCATTTTACTATTACTTCTTTCTTTCTATCCAGAATAGTCTGGAGGGAAGAGTATAATTACCCACTTTATTTTGGGTTCTCTTTGTTCTCCAGTACTTGAGATTACTGAACCTCAATTGTATGTTCTGAGCAAATTTGATTTTATAAACAATTTTCTGAACTGCATAAATGCAATACTATGAAGGCAATTAGTAGTGATTTCTCTGGGGCAAAATTTCTGTATACAGGTCCATAGCTCTGCAGTGCAATCACAAAATGGAAGTGTCAAGGAAGAAAGAAAAATCAAGAGAAATGATAGATTAGTGGGGGAAGTTGTTGAGGCCACTAAAAGGCATTTTACCCAATACCCTTAATATTATTGAAAAATATAACATTGTAGTAACATAATCAATCTACAGTGTGTTGTTAACTCCAAGCTATGCACATATAGTAATTTTATAGCACATTTATTTAAAACAAGACTAACCAATGTATCTTTTGTACTTTCATTATAACTCCAGGCTGTCATTTATCTGAAGTGATACAGACATCATTTCTGGTGACAATGTTACCTTCTTACCTAGAAGAGATACACCAGTTATTTTTGTAGCTATGTCAATATATTGCTAAAACAACTTTATACATATTATAAACACTGAGGAGGTTTTCCCTCTATTTTTTGCTTATTTTTCTCACAGGCATTTTTGAAACCTTTATCACACCTTGTAAGACTCCTAAAACTTGCTGTGCCAGTTTTCTTTAATTTTGCTATCATACCCCACATTCAACTCAATTATTGTCTACAAAGGGTGGAGGCCATTCAGGCTGTGTTACAGGCAAAATGTTTGCTTTCATTTCTAATAAGTCATTTCAGTTAATTTCTAAGGGGATTAATCTGTGATACACGCATGCATTGCTGAGCCAGATTGCCTCTTAGTTTGGCAGATGAACTGAAAGCAAAGTAAACCAAATGTTACTGTAATTAATAAATAATGCAGGCTTTAAAAATAGTTCTCTTAAAATCCTGACAAAGAAAATAAATCTAGAATCTGATTATATTGTTGTCTAAAAAAATTGATCTAGCATTTTTTTCAAAAGGGCGCTAAAATATATATGTTGGAGAAAAGTAATAGCATAAGCAATTTAAAAGTGGGGTACAAAAATATTTGTGGAATGTTTAAAAGAGAGATAATGGGTCCCTTTTATGCAACATGATTACATATTGTATTATTCACATATCTTTGTCATTCCGTTTGATTCATATCATTTTGGCTGCTTTACCTTGTTGAAGCAGAAATTCATTTCATAAAATTCTAAGATTATAGGATCATCTAGTACAACTCCCTGTTAAGTGCAGAAATCAGTTATTACAGCATCTACGACAGATGACCATCCAGCCTCTGTTTAAGTACCTTCCAAAACCATATGTTCTCCTGTTGAACTGCTTTTCCTGTTAGTTTTGTTTTCTGATGCTCAACTAAAATCAGCTTTCTTATACTTTAAATCTATTGTTTCTTGTCCTTTCTCCTGTTCTGTCTTCTAAATGATAGTCCTTCACATATTTGAAGACCACTATCACACAAGCCAGTACAAATTCATTTGCATGTTTATTAAACCAGTTTGTGTGCCATCAAGTTAGTGTCAACCCTTAGAGACAATGTCTTTTTCCTTGTCAACCTGTCCCCAGCCTTCAGGTCTTCCAGCTGTGCATCCATCACCAGTTGAATTAACACCCCTTACCTTGCTGCTCATCCTTTTTCCTTGCACCTTTCCCAGCATTATGGACTTCTCCAGAAAGCTAGGTTGTCACATAATGTGTCCAAATTATAATTTTTGAGTGTGGTCATTCCTGCCTTGAGTGAGAAATCTGGGTTGGTTTGTTGGTTATCTATGATATTCTCAGTTTTCTCCAGCAATAAACTTCAAAAGTGCCAATATTCTTTCTGTGCTGCTTCTTGAAAGTCCAATTTTCACTCCCATAGACAGTAATAGCAAAAGTCAATGCTTCCACCATTTTGATCTTCGAAGATAGACACATCACAGCATTTGAATCTCCTTTCCAAAGTCTTCATGACTCCTCTACCAAGTGACATATTTTTTGACAATTGTTTCCTTTATTATTGATAGTTGATTCTAATAGGCAGAACCTGTCTTATCACTTCAATATTTTCATTTCAATTATAAGGCTGGTGGCTGTACCTGTTATCATGAGTTTGATCTTTATATTTTACCCTAGTGCCATTTTTTTCACTTTACTTTCATTACTAGAGCTTGCAAATTATTTTCAGCTATATCTTTCTCCCTCCAGTTTTCAAATTATGCTCAACTTCTTTCAGTCCAGCTTTCTTCAATATGCATTCAGCATATTGGATGTGGATAGATCCACTGCATTCTTGACTCATCCTTTCCAGGATCATCCTCCAATCATGATGAGGCAGCACAGCAAAACTTCAGGAAACCAGATCCAGTGTACTTCCTTCTACACTGCTGTTTTTACATATAGAAGGCTTCCTGCTTAGCTTGCACTTAATTATCCATGCTCCTTTGTGGTAAGGTACTGATGTTCAAATGAATCAAGCTTCTGAGAACGCAAAAGGGTATACATCCATTATAGAGAAAATCCAGTTTGCAACATGAATGAGTATAGATCAGTGAAGGAAAGTTTACTCTTGACTAATCCAAAGAAGATTGCTGACAAAGAAACCTGACCAGAGAGGCATTGCGGAGCAAAATGAATCACTGAGAAGTTGGATGACTAGCAAATTAAGGTTCATTCCTCATTTGCATCTAACTGCAGCAGAAATATATCTTAGCAATTTTCATTTTTTGTTTTGCAGGGACCTCATGATACCTTCATCTTAAAGTAAAGGTAAAGGTAAAGTTTCCCCCGCACATGCGTGCTAGTCGTTTCCGACTCTAGGGGCCGGTGCTCATCTCCGTTTCAAAGCAGAAGAGCCAGCGTTTGTCCGAGGACGTCTCCGTGGTCATGTGGCTGGCATGACTAGACGCCAAAGGCGCACGGAACGCTGTTACCTTCCCACCGTCGCGGTCCCTATTTTTCTACTTGCATTTTTACGTGCTTTCAAACTGCTAGGTTGGCAGAAGCTGGGACGAGTAACAGGCGCTCACTCTGTTTTATTTTTTTTTAATTTTAATTCCATTTATATCCCGCCCTTCTCCGAAGACTCAGGGCGGCTTACAAGCTTAGCAGTAGCCTTCATTCTATGTATATGCCTGCTTATTAGGGCTTTCACACACACCCCAAGCGGCATTATTACAAAGTCAGCTTATTTCCCCCAACAATCTGGGTCCTCATTTTAGCTACCTCGGAAGGATGGAAGGCTGAGTCAACCTTGAACCTGGTGGGATGCGAACCTGCACTAATTGCAGGCAGCTGGTGTTACTTAAGGAGGCATTAGCCCGCTGCTCCACCTAGGCTCTTACGCTGTTACGCGGCACTCGGGATTCGACCCGCCAAACTGCCGACCTTCCGATCGACAAGCTCAGCGTCCTAACCCACTGAGCCACCGCGTCCCTGTCATCTTATCCCTAGCCAATTCCTAAGTCAAACTTAAATTCTACTGGTGACAAATGTTTTCCTCTGCACATAGCAATGTGATATGTTTTACCAACCACGTGATACAATCAGGTGGCCCCCCTAGGTGGTAGAACAGCCCAGCATCAGTTGGCTATTCTTGCCTGGACATGCTCCTTCCTTCCAGTTCCTATCACCATCTTCCAGAGCATCCTGCTTTAGATGGCAGGTAGTGTCTAGAATGTATCTTTCAGACTGGGCTCTGCCTCTGATCATCCAATCTCTGAATCAATCCCCTGGATAGAAACACTGGCCAATAATAGTAGTGGAAGGACTACATGGTAATGCAAGGCAGAAAAATCCTTCCTTTCTCCCACTTCACTGCACAGCTATCTCCACAGCTGTTAGGCTGATTTTGAACCTGGCTTTAGCCCTCTCTTCTGGAAAAGCAGTAAACCAGGATGCGAAAGGAGACTAGAGATAGCACTACTCTGTGCATCACGTATTAAGGAGAGTGACTGATGGATGCTTTTCCATCAGTGGTGAGGTTGAGTGGGAAGGTAAGGAAACCAGCATGGAACAATCAATCTGGAACAATCAAACCTCTGTCCCAGCCTGCACACCATAAAGAAGGTGCCAGCATTGTGCCTGCAAGTAATAGAGATTTGCTAGAGGCTGTAGTATTTTTATGCCAGCATAGTTTTCTTCTGGCTCAAGGACTATTGGATAGTCAGCCACAAGGAAGAGTCCCAGAATCTGAAAGGTTTGCTCGTTTTTGTAAGATGACGTTCCCTGCTGCAGGGAAGAAACTTAGTAAAACAAAAGGAACATTAAGGAGCCAGTAACAAAGACAGGAAGGAAAAAGCAGAGTGGTAGCTTGAGCCTTTCATTGCTGGTGTATTATTTGTGTAGTTTTTATTTGAAAGCTTCATGGTTTTCTTTTTTATTTATTTACATTGAACTATTTTTAAAAAATTAATATTTAACTTCAATTATTTTTCTGTTTAGTCACATTGGCTGTCTTACTAATTAGTATAGTGCAGTTTATATAGCATAAAGATAAAAATTACAAAAACTAGTATGCTAGTTGAAAATAAAATAGATGTCATATCCCCATTAAAATGTTACAGTTGACTAACCTGAAATACATTTATCTAGTGACTATAATGACTATCTAACACTAGAAGTGTTATTTCTTGCTTTATGCAACAGATATATGGACTTTACTGTGTTTTAATTGCTAAAATTTTACATCTCGTGCATATTTTAAAATCAATACAGTGTATCAGATTTTACCCAGATTCACTTTCATTTGAATAAAGCATGTTATATTAGAGGGGTATCAATCAGCTTAACAACAAAGGACAGCATGTTGATGAATTATGTATTTTAGTTGAATTTTCTGCTAGCTGATAATTGACAGGTATCATGCCTCTTTCAACATTTTTTTTTCTAATTATGGATCACATATCAAAGGTAATATACACTGTCTGTCCTGATATACATACATCTCTCATATGTGATTTCATGTTTTATTTAAAACTGAAAATATTTCATGCACATAATTCTAAACTGATTTAACATTTTTGAGTTGGTAGAACTTCCCCAGTAGATATTTATTGAGTCTATATTTTGTTTTTGGCTCTGTGGTGCAGGACATGAACAACAGCTATATGTAATTGGGAACTGATCAGAACAGCTTAGTTAAAAAGTTGACAACTAATTGCAAATTTAAATATACAATTAATTTTCAAGGGCTCATATAGCAACATAAAGATGTATAGCTGAGTAAGGGAAGTATACTATACATTAAATACACAATATGTTACTATTTTTTTTTAAATTCCATTTATATCCCGCCCTTCTCCGAAGACTCTGGGCGGCTTACAAGCTTAGCAATAGCCTTCATTCTATGTATATGCCTGCTTATTAGGGCTTTCACACACCCCCAAGTGGCATTATTACAAAGTCAGCTTAATTGCCCCCAACAATCTGGGTCTGAGGAAGTCTGGGAGTTGAAGTCCACGAGTCATAAAAGGGCCGAGTTTGAAGACCCCTGGTCTAAATAATAATTTTCTCTTCCCCTTGGGTAATATGGAATTCTAATTTAAACAAAAACCAGCCTCGATGGGTAGCTCAGCTTTCAGAAGACACCAAAAGGACAACAACAACAAGCTCTTTATTGATTTTTGGGAGACAGCATTCTAGAATCCAGATGCCATCTCTGAATAAGACAAAGATGACACTGTGGGTTAATAAACTTAGCAGGAAAGGCTGTGTATACGTTATATCAGATTGAATTAATAATCCTGTTTTTTGCTTTCTGTTCTAAAACAGATTGATTTACAGTTCTTTGTAATTTACTCATTTTCTAATCCTTTGATCCTCTAATTTTAACTAAATGGATTTATTGGCAACTAGACAACTCGTGCCTCACTGAGTCATTGTTTCAGAGGTATTTCCTCATTTCTACAATGACAGACTTCTAATAGACTGCCTTCACTGAAAAAAATGGGATTACATTCAGAGTTGTATCTGCCTTGAAAATAGTCCATATTGAGCTATATAGCAGAGTCACACATCAGCACAGGAGATATTTGATGACACTTTTGTAGTGTATCATAAACTGCTTTATGAGAATGTTTATGTCATAAAATGTTTTATAAAATTTGCAGATTTCAATTCCATGGAGTCATGGACCTGGATTTTGGAGGCATTTTGTAAGCCCATTTAAGGTATCTTGATTCAAAAGGTTTTGCTCTGGGGTGTATCCTTTTGCCCAGTTAAAAGTTACAGGAATCCTACTTTTAGTATCTAGATAGGGGAACAAAACAAGGCAGCATCCAGTAGGGTGAACTGACAAGTCAATTCATGACTATGGTCAATGGACTATGGATAGACTATGGACTATCTTGAAAATTTGTGAGATAGTAGCAAAACAGGAGTCAAACGTCAGATGTAGGTATTCTCATATCACAGTTGTGATATCTCCAGGTAAACTTTACATTGCTTCCTGCAACTAAATGGTTGTGGATTTCATCAGAGCAATAGTTTGATGATCAGAAACAAAATGGTTTTGAAATTTAAAAAAAACTGGAATAAATGCAGAGTGCTCAGAGTTGTGATGAATTTGACTGACCTATAAAAAATAAACAAATGTGATAAGTAAATAAGTAAATAAAGCAGGTAAATGTAGTCATTTCTCTATAAATCCTCATTTGTCACTGCTTGAGCACTGGTGGATTAAGAGGATGTGAGGAAGAAAAGGCAATCTGTTTATTATTGAGCCCAAAATTTTTGCACTCTTTCAAGACTCTCTTGCATGGATGCGGGGAGTCCTTGTCTTGCTTTGTATTATGAAAATGAGACAAAGGCAAAGAAATGGCACACAATCAGTTCATTACCTGCCTTGAATCCATCTTACAAGGAAGAGGACATGATCTGTCCAGCTGTTCTGTTTTAGCTTTCAGGCAGAACAGGTGCAAAAGTTTGCCGGGGTTAGCCAAGACTAAAAAGATGCCACCCATGCTGCAGGCATTGTTTAGCTACATTTACCCATAGCAGTTACCTTTTCTGTTTATTTTTTACATCAAAGATTATTTGAAAAACAGCCTCACTCTGCCAAACTAGCCTAGCATGGAACAGAGTTGCAGAGCTTGTTGTGTTTCATACTGAACCCAGAACTTTGTCCAGTTTAACTCAAGTACAAAAAGTTAGAAATGTTAATAAGTCATCCATCCTAGCAAAAGGATCTGCAAACAGTGTCGTCTTATCTAAATTGAATCAGCTTTGTGGAATAAAATTCTAAGAATCTAAAAAAACTTTCCTTTGCTATAAAAACAGCTGTGCTTCATTTGAGTTTCTGGTTTCTCTTTTGGGAAAAAACTTGGTTGTGTCATCTCAGGGTAATGAGCACCTCTGCGATGGAGACACTTCAATCAAATCAGTCAGAGCATCACTTTCTTTTTTATTTTTAACAAGGCAGGCAGGTTTGTGCTTGTTTATTACAAGTTTCTAATTTATTAGTAGTAGAATGTATTAAATGTAGGTGCAGATAGCTACAAACACATAACCCGTATCCTGATAGACTTGTGGCAACATCCTATTTACTGCTGTGTGTGCTCTTTTTGAGTACTTGGGATTTATAAAGAGCATGGAGATGATTTATTAAACCTTGTCTGAATACTATATTTCATTCCTCACATCCCTATGTGAATTCTTGAATCAATTGTCCTGCTCTTCTCAGAGATCAGTCGTCATTAAGAAATCCCTCTACCAAACTTTAAGGTGCATGACAGCTTGTAACAAACAAGATGTTTTGTGATTGAGATCTCTTCTTTCCAATTCCTTCTATAGTCAGCAATTATTTTTGCATAGTGTATTCTTCAGAATACAGTTGCTGCCATGATTTCATCCTTTAAAATATGTGAAGCTCAAATGTGACAAGGTATATAAGGCAAAAATACACAACTTGTAACTAAAACTGGCAATTTTTCCAGATAGCTAACACATTTAAAAAGGACTTTAAATTTTTTTAATGCTACTAAGAACATGAATCTGTCAGCTATGAAATTACAGGATATGCTACAGTTTACCACTCAGAGTGAACAATGCAGCAGACCTACTTGTGAATGTCACTAAATTAATTAGAATGATGAAAAAATGAAGTACAGAAGAACCAGGCAAGTGAGATAAAAATATTAGGAATATAAAGTGTTGTACAATGTGCTAAAAAGAATTTTAAAAGATATACGACTTCTGGTTTGTCACGCAGCTGCTATGGACGGCTGGGAGACTTGCTCTCTCCCCCCCATCCAGTTTCGCATTGCTGGGGATCCTGAAAAGGGCCAAAAGTTGCCCTGAAAAGGCAACCAGTAAGGAGGGGCGCTCGCTGGATCGCAGGAGAGCCACAATTCTCCTGTGAGACCTGGTGATCCCTCCAAACTGGCGGACGAAAGGATCGGCCATTATGGCTCGTCCCTAGGCTGTGAACAGCTGAAGTCACATTTTCCACCAGGCAACTCTTAAAGCAGTGCGGAAGAGACTGGGTGAGATTTACCTCTTTTATACCCTAATTACTTTCTGTACCTCCTTAAGCTGCTATGTATTTTCCCCCCTGTGGTGAGGGAAGGGGAACTCTTGTCCTCACTCCAGAAAGAGCAGCAACTAAATACCCAGGGGTGTTTTAAACGTTGAAAAAGTAACTGAATCCCAATTGGAACTTTATTTCTCAAAGCATGTGGATTGAAAGATCTTTTATTTCCTATATTTCATTGTCTACTTGTGTTGGAAATCTGGATTCTTTCTTATGAAAAAAAGAAAAGAAAAACTGAAAAGATTAAGACAACTTTGGGACCCAAAGGGAAACTTTAAAAGGGGCCTGGCTGACTGCCCAGGGAAATAGATAAGATACATAACCTTGAGAACTTTGAAACAACAGCTGTGAAAGGCTTTGTGTTTCCTACCTAGGAAAAAAAATCTCTCTTTTGGATTTTCTAAGTGTAAAGCCTTTAGCTTAAAATACCAATATGGAAGAAGACCAGGAACAAAATTTATTTATGGATGAAGATCAACAAACTGTTGCTATGTTAAAAACATTAATCCAAATTCTTACCACAACCAATGAAATACTAAGAGGCTATGTGAAGAAACAAGAAGACAGCCCAGATATGAAAGCCCAAACTTTGACTACAACTAAAGAATCATCTATACAAAATACAATAGAAAAAATGAAACATTCAAGTACGATGACAGAAGAATCTACTATTAAACAAATATTGATATTTGAAAATCCAGAAAAGACATTGACAACTTGGAAAAAGGAAAAGGTTTCTTATATAACTCAGAAGGAACTAGAGGATTTAGAAAAAGAACAGTTGGAATAATTCAGAACAACTATGTCGGTATGGAAGAATAAAGAGACGACCCACTAGACCTACAAGTCCTCTCAAAAAAATGGCAATCAGATAGTTTTGCCAGTATCAATTAATATACATGATATTACAAGGAGATTGGTTTGATGACCCAAAAACAAGGACATGGAAGATGATTTGGCAAAAGAAAAAAGCCAGAATAAGACTCAAGAAGAATGGAATTTCGACCATCTTATTGAAATCTGAAACAGAATGTACTTAAATAGATATGTATGTTGAACACATGACATTGTTATGAACCGAGATAAAGAAAAAAAATTGGTGATTAAAATTTAGCATTATAAATATTAATAGCTAATTTGAATATTGATTTGTGCATAAAGGTCATGTAAAGGTGAATAATGTAGACAAGCTAAAAACCTATTGTTGAAAGTAATAAATAGGTCTATATGAAATGTTAAAGATGAAAATTATCAGTTTAAGCAAGAGATAGCAGATACAAAGAAGAAGAAAGGAAGTATTAAATATTGAAATAAAAAGAAATTTTTATTACTACTTAAAAAAACAATTGGAAATTAGCAAAAAGGAAGGATATCATATTGTATCCTTAATTTGTTGACATAGAGGGTGAGAAGTTAAGTAAATGGGATGTGTATTTTGAATATTAAATTTTGTGAAAAATGGTGATAGATGAATTGGGAGTATATTAAAAATCTTGGGAATGATAAATATCAAACGTTAAATCTAAATGTTAGTGGAAATTAAAATTGAAAAATCTATTAGGTCATTGATTGTCTAAAAGATTGTATGTTAAAACAATTAGAATATGTGTAAACTAAAAACTATGGATATATGTGAGAAAGTTATTTTCTATGTGATTGATAGGATGAAACTTGTCTTTAAATCTACAAATAGTATATATGAAGGGAAAAAGAGAGGTAATGTTTATGGTAGCAATTTAAATCTGTACTAATGATATTTTTTATTTTTTTTATTTTATTTTAATTCTATTTATATCCCGCCCTTCTCCGAAGACTCAGGGTGGCTTACAAGCTTAGCAGTAGCCTTCATTCTATGTATATGCCTGCTTATTAGGGCTTTCACACACACCCCAAGCGGCATTATTACAAAGTCAGCTTAATTGCCCCCAACAATCTGGGTCCTCATTTTACCTACCTCAGAAGGATGGAAGGCTGAGTCAACCTTGAGTCAACCTATCTGTATGTAATTGAGTTACTACTACCCAACCACCACATTGCTTTTCAAATATGTAAATGTAATATCAGAAAATCAATAAAATTTGTAAAAAAAAGAATTTGAAAAGATATACATCTTCAGGTCTGATTGGGCAGTAATACAGCAATTAGATGTAGGAAATCTATTATCAGTCAATCAGTTAATCTAACAAGAATCAGATTGTGGTTATGATTCATGGTATATATAAGGTAGGTAGGTAAGAAGATAACAGCTTTCCTAAATGCTTCTTTAGTGGTAACTCTGCCCAGAAAAGTTAAGTCAATTCAAACTAAATTTGAAAAATGGTTTTGTGAACACAAATGTACACAGGACTTTTGACCCTGGGCAAAACCAATTTCTACTTATTTGCAAGAGCATACCTTATAGTCAGTAGACTTGAATCAGGAACTTATGAGCACTTCAGGAATTCCACTGTATTTTTTAAATATTCATTATAAAATTGAAAAATCAAGCTGACAAATGTCCTGAAATGCTTTTCCCTTTTCTTGAAGGTCCTAGGCTTTGAAAGCTACTCCCTATAGTGGCCTCCAATAAAAGAATTTTCTCTGCTTTGAGAACTTAAGGGAAGGTGGACTGTACTGTATATATACCATTCTGATAGATTCGCAATCATGTGGGAATAGATTAGATTTTCTCAGCTCCATTTTCAGATTAGGTTGTTATTTTGGACATTGCTGTCATTTTTCAAGAGAAATAACTCCCAAAGACAGTTTGCAACTCTAGTGAAAATATACTTTGAATAGATGCAATATTGCCAAGAAATTCTCTGCCATTAGTAGTATCATTAGGCTCAGAAATAGGCTCTAGAGCAGTGATGGCGAACCTTTTAGAGACCGAGTGCCCAAACTGCAACCCAAAACCCACATGTATCATCGGGTGCTGGGTGGGCGTGGCCCATTGGGTGGGTGTGGCCCATTGGGTGGGCATGGCCCATTGGAAGGGCATGGCTGTGGTGGACATGGCAGACTAGGTGGGCATGGCCGGGGTGGATGTGCCACCTCAATGTTGCTCGTGGGGAGGAACGCCTACGGGGGCCTGGCAGGGTTGGGGGAGATTCAGGGGGTCTCTGGTGGGTGGGACAGTGGGCAGGAGGCTTGTCCTGCAGGGTGAGGCAAGGCAGGGGCCAGAGCAGCTGCTGCCTGACACCATTGGTCCCTGCACACAGTGAGCACATGGGGGCCAACTGTGTCCATCAGAAGCCACAGCCTGCTGGCCCCTCAGTTTCAGTGCGAGGTGGCTGTTTGTCACCACACGTGTTGCACCCAATGTGACTCCCATGAGGCTGCCAGTATACCGGTTTCTTACTGCCACCCGGCTTGTTCTGCGGCCTCATGGCAGCGGCATTCTGTAGGAGGAGACAAACGGCCAGTTTCAGCGTGACACAGCTGTTTGCCACCTCATGTATTGCGCCCAATGCTACTGCAATGCAGCTTGGCTGAAAGCAGCCATGGAACAAGTGGGGCAGGTATCCCCCTCACCTGCCCATTCAGCTACAGCTTTGGTGGCTCTGTAGGCAGAGCTGCAAAGTTCTTTTCTCTGACTCAACCCTTGGACAGCGCCCTTCTCCCACCGCCCCAACCCAACCCTCACACAGCGCCCTTCTCCTGCCGCCCCAACCCAACCCTCGCACAGCGCCCTTCTCCCACTGCCTGGACCCAACCCTCGTAGAGCACCCTTCTCCTGCCGCCCCGACCCAACCCTCGCAGAACGTCCTTCTCCCACCGCCCCGACCCAACCCTTGCAGAGCACTCTTCTCCCGCCGCCACTTCTCCTTTACGATCTGCCACCGCTGCCACATGCAAGGAAACTAAGGTTTTTTGGGGGGGGAAAGGTCAATCAATCAATTCCAACTTTGAGGTCTTTCACGAGAAGTTGCAATTGATTGACCTTTTTACCCCAAAAAAACCTTCCTTTGTTTTCTTGCATGCGGCAATGGCGGCAGATCGCAAAGGAGAAACAGCATGGGGCTGAGAGTCAGGTAAGGAAAGAAAGGCAATTTCTGGGGGAAGCGATTTCTTTCCTTACTTGCCCCACTTGTTCTGAGGCCACTTTCCTCTTAGACGCATTGCTCTTGCCAATGGCCCAGCTGCCCACTTCAGCGCCCTCCCTTCCCAAGCCTCTGGCACTCCACCTGCGGCTTTGGTCAGCCTGCTGGCCCCCACCTCAACACCCTGCCCACCGCCACCCAGCAAGGCTGCCCAGAGGCTGCAGGGGCTGGCCTGGTATGGGAAGGGCACGCGCCCCACCCTCCTGCCACTATGCAGGGTAAGGTTGCCATGCCCACGATGGCCAGATGGCCTCGCCTCCCCCAAGCGTTTTTTTTACTAACCTGCCTTTCAGCTGTATTCCATTTCTCCATTCGTTTCTCATCCTTCACCGTATGTTTGTGGGATTATGGGTAAAAAAGAAACGTTCCATCAGACTTTCTAACTTCTTGAGATCTTGAGAGAAGTTAGAAAGTCGGATGGAACTTTTTTTTTTACCGATAGTCCCACAAATATGCGGCGAAGGCTGAGAAGTGAACAGAGAAACAGAATGCAGCTGAAAGGCAGGTTAGTAAAAAAAAAACACTTGAGGAGGCCAGGGCGGGCGCAGCAACCTTGCCCTGCGCTGGTATTGATGCAGGTTGCTCATGGAGGGGATTGAAGGCCTAGGACTGGGGCGATGGCATGCATGCCCACAGAGAGGGCTCTGCGTGCCACCTGTGGCACTCGTGCCATAGGTTTGCCACCCCGGTATTAGGGTATATTAATATGGTCTTAGAGAAACCCACTTTTTCTTGTAAACTACAGACAATGAATTATTTTTAAAAAGCATTTCAAAATTCCATTTCCTAAAGCAGTCTTCGGCAGCCATACCTGGTTAGAAAAACAGAATTACAATGCACCATTATTTTATTCCCTTGAAAACTTGAGAGACAAAACTAACAGCAATTAACATAGAGATCCCACCATTTAAATAATTTTCTGTATCAAGCAAAGGATTCAATGTTGCTTTTGTGGATACCAGAAATTCCAATGAACTGAAGAAAGAGGGATCTACTTTTTAAGAGAGAGGGAAAAAGCTCTGGGCACAGACTCCCTTTTGTCAAAACAGAAATAGCACTTTTTAACCATTAGAGGACACATTTCGGGCAACCAGAATGCCTAACAATTCAAATCTATCTTATTTCGCCTTTTTATTCCATTTATCCTAGCTTTGAGTTTTATTTGAAGAAATGCAAAACTATGTTAAAGATCATTTCATAATTACCAAAAACAGGAGTTATCTTCTTTTCTTTTCTTTTTATTTTTGCTGAATTATGCATGCAGCTAACTTTCTCCATATAATATCCCCCCAATTTAACTAGTTTGTACACCTTTCTGGATCTCAGCTGCACATCCAACTCTGCCACACCTAATTTAGGGGAGTTTTAATTATTCCCCATCTCAAGGGCAGGGAATGGGGCTGGGATGAGAAGAGAGGCACTGTCAGCCAGATAGCTGGAGGGAATCAGAATACATATTACCTAAGGGAGTGGTATCCTCAATCTTCATCTACTTTAATTCCTCCACCAGACACATCAAACAATAATGCTGTAGGGCTTGAAAAAATTGGAACAAGGCAGTAAGGGGCAGTGGGGTGCAGGAAATGACAGCCTGTCTTCATACCTGAGTGGCAGGCAACTGCAGGCAAATAACTTTGCTGTGTGGCTACTGGAGAAAAGTTCCCCGTGGCCTTTTATTTTTTGAGTCTTGCTTTGTAAGCAAAAAAGAATAAAAGTTCGAAATTTGGATTACACTGCCATTGAGCACTTAGCGAGCTCAAGGAGAATTTCATAAGTGAAAGGATTTCTAAAGTTGAGAAAAATCACTTTGCTCCCTGATAATAATTGGTCTCTTGGCCAGCTCTTCCAGCCTGGCACCCTCCAGGGGTGTCCTCAAGGTATGGTTAAAAAAAAATCAAGATGGTGACTATAATCAGAGCTTTGATCACATTGTTGCAGTTGCGATCTTGACTTTTTCACCATACTCTGTGGACACCCATGGCACCCTCAATATGTCCAGACTATTGTTCCCCAAACTCACAACCTGTATAATCATTACTAATTGGGAATTGTGGGAAATGTAGTTCTAATAAATCCAGACTATCAGATACCCTGGTGATACAGATAGCTGTTCTAAGCAAAGGACATATTCTTTTCAGGACTGGTGACTGAAAACTCTAGTTGGTGTAAAGGAAGATACCGCATTTTTAAATAGTTTCTGGATATCCATGTTTGTTCAAGAAAGCTCATTTCAGAATCTCAAATGGGAAATATTGTAAATCGGTTCTTCAAATACTCTTGGGGATTAAATCAGAGAATTTAAATTATTTGGCTTTAAATTAGTTCATTTTGCAGGGAATTAAAAACAAATATTTAAAATAAAAAAGTCACATAAAAATAAAAGGAACATTTTTTTAATCTGCTTTTAGAATAAAAGAACAAAAAAGGTAGAACCAGCATGGTTGGTTTAGACCTAGCCACATAAACTTTTCCTAGAAATCATCTGAACTTGGAAGAGGGATTTCCAGTCACCACCATTATCCCTTTAACTGCTGACAGAGGAAATGTTACCTGTCTGTAGTAGCCATACTTTGCATACAATTTTTAAATAGAAACAATAAAACTGCAATACCAGATATTACCTGTTAATGCATGTACTAGACTACATTTTGAACTAAATAGATATATCAGCTTTTAAAAGTTTTTTAAATAAAAATGTATTTTAATTATCTAATTCTATTACTTATTGACCCAGCAGGCAGTAGGGCTTAGACAATCTTAGCTGATCTTGGTAAATTTGAATTGGATCAGAATTGGTTAGTATTGGGATCGGAAACTATTCATAATTCTTGGGCTGTAAACTAGAAAGGAAGCTGCAAAACTATCCCAAGAGATTATGATGATGTGCCATCAAGTCATTATTCTTAGCAACCACATAGATTGTCTCTGTGATGATTTGTCCCTAACCTGATCCTTCAGGTCATCCAAAGGTACACTCATTGCCACTGTGACTGGATCCATCCATATTATTGCTAGTTGTCTTCTACTTCTTCCCTCCCTCCCAGCTTTCCTAGCATTTGAATCTGCTAAACATTAGAATCATCTAAACTAGGAGCCTCCAATCTTTTCAGCACCAGGGACCAGTTCTGTGGAGAAAAGTTTTTCCATGGATTGGAGGGGCATGGTTTTGCATGCTGCCTGCATCCCATGGATGGGACTTTGGTTGTTTTGTGTAGCCTGGTTGCTGGTATGCCATGGACCAGTGCCGGCCCACAGACCAGGGGTTGGTGACCCCTGTTCTAAGCATTATAATTTTCTAAACTTTAGAACCAGAGAACTAAGTCTTTCTATTTCCATGGAAGCAAATGATGTTAGCTCAACTTGCAGAAGACTTTATTATATTTCTAGAAGAAATAGTTTTTTTATTGCCTGAAAATATGCTCTTCCTAAAATTCTACAGAAAGGCAGTAAAAAAGGTCAAACTAATGTATCATTTCCAAAAGCTCCGCTAAAGCCACTGCAATTCCTCATAGCAGTCATACCACTAAGTGTTGCTTTATCTATTCTTCTGGCCAAGGCAGCGAGGTAATTTTTTCCCTTTTAAAAAGTGAAATCTCACTTTAAAAAAAAAACAAAACGCAACTCTGCATTGATACTCTCTTGCTTTTATTGAATAGTTCTACAAGACTATTCTATACCTGAGTTTTGTGAAATCATGAAAATGATCATTTAGGAAATCTTAAATTATTCAATATATTTCTTTCTGTTTTTGTTGCTGTAGCCTTGCAGAAGAATCAATTTCCAATTAAAGGTCAACAGGATAATGATGAGGCATGTTGCTCTCAGTTGAAACTCTGTGTATCTTCATTGCAAATGGAAAGGCAGTAACAATGAAGCATGACTCACAGTGAAGACCAAAGGAGAATTACATTGAGTTAGCCAAGTCACTATGGGTGAGAGTATCTGTTGTCCCATGCCTAAAGAGGAAGCAAACATCTTCTGCTCTTAAAAAAAAACCATAAGGATCATAGGAGCAGCCTCTGGCATTGTAAAACTTCTGAACTACATCTCCTGAACATCATGCCCCATGGTGACTAGTACCTGATCCAAAAGATGCTTTTCTCCACTCCATATGCTCAGCCAGGAGACTTTTAGCATGTGGTTTGACCTCTCATGGAGACAATGGAAGATGTAACAGCTAATTGATGCCTGTTGAACAACTGGTAACAACCCAGGATGTGACCCTTAAGAGAGAGGCTGTCCATCCTAAATTTCTGCTTCTGGAGAAGATCTCAAGAAGAGAAGCCAGCTTATCAGATGTGTTTATTTAAATTATAGCAATTAAAATTGACTAGGGAAAAAAAGGTGTGGGAAGCAGTGAGGAGGCCAATTTAAACCATTGTTTTATATTGAAATTTTCCATTTTTACTAGGTACATACTAAATAAAATACCTACTAATGGTTCCTATAACCATAAAAACATATTGAATAATAATTAAGGTGCTGACTGTGAGGCAGTTGCAGAGCATAGGTAATTACAAGACATAAAACAGAAATAACTGATCGATCTCTGGCCCCACTATTAAACAAGAATATAAATTCACAAACTATTATGCTATTTCCTGACTGACAAATAGTTTCTTTCATAAAGAGCAGCAGGTAAAAGCTTTCCAAAGAGAGAGATTTACAATAAAACCAGGCAGTATAGCTAATTTTTCAAGAGAAATGGACTTGGAAAGCCAAATCTTGTTGAAAATAAAGTGAAATATTTTCTTTTAAGTTTTTGTTCTGATTTATCATGTTAAATCTCTATCCAAAAATTGGTATATATTATTACAAATCATGTTTACACATTTCTAGTATTTAGGGTTGCACATTGGTATGATGTGGTTTACCTGTCACTTCTGCAAAGCAGGTTCATGTGGCTTAAACTGATTCCCATTTTCAGTCTTACAGCTCATTTTCAAAGCATGTACTGTTTTTAGAAATCACTCTGATTTCGCTCAAACTTAATTTTCATTAACTTTAATTTTATTATGGATGAATCATGGGCAGTACCAAATCAAGGGTAAGTGGATCTCCTATTTGATCATACTGACTGATTGTGCCACTTCTCCACAATGCATTTTTAGGATGATTTGGAAGGATGGGTAATCGTGGTGCCCCCTCAGAATTGGCACAAGAGAGGGGAGAGCTCCCAATGGATGACGTATCAAGAGGAAATAACCTAGAAAGTACTTGTCCTAACTGAGTGGTGGTGAAAAGTGATAGAAGGAAGTTTGAACCTTCAGACTCGCAAGATTGATGATAACCCTCCTGTGTAATTCAGACAAGATACACATCTAGATGAACTTTATTGTGAGGCTACATTAACAGAAAATGCAAGGGAGAGGTGGAGTCAGCTAATTAGTCCAGTAGCCACCTGCAGTGATGTACTTCCCCAATGGGAATCCTATTTTATTTATTCAGTTTCTATACAACTTTGTTCTTCATCCTCCAAGGTTATCCACTCATTCAAGTGAACTAGGCCACTGCCTACTTGCCCTTAGTCTGAAGTCAGGACTAAGGAATGAAGGACTGAAGAAAACATGTGCAGACTTGAACTTCAGCTTCTCTGGAGATGATATTCTCACCCTCATCGCTTCTACCATATTACCAGTTCTTCTGGTCCTGATTTCAGAATCCCACTCCCTTCCCTGTATATATTAATATCCACATCTGCTCTTTATTAAAATGGATTATTGAAATAGTGTGGTTTATGCTAAATAGGATTTGAATATATATTCAAATAGAAGATAAATTTACATTAACTTTTCTTTTGCAGAAACAGAAGTCCATTGGCTTTAAATATAGACTTCATCTAATCAGGAATATATATAATTGCAAGTATGCCCTTTATCTCTTCTTTTTTTAAAAATTCTCTGGGCTACTTTTATTGTAAACAGAAGACCAAACATGTGCACTTTGTTTTCTTAATTAGCTCATTCAAATAATTAGCAACCTGTATCATTTGAAAAAAATCTACAGAGACACAAATCTACTCTGACTGTGCAAATACTGAATTCTCTTAACTAGCTGTTTACTCTTCTAAGTAAAGTTTTGTTCCTGGTGAGACTCTTTTCTGCTACCAATTAATTTTACTTAGCTCCCATTCTGAAAAGTATAGTAAATATGGATTAAATAGTATGAGTAAAATATGAGTATATTTCTACTCATATTTGTTTTTAAGTATACTTTTTTCTTTTTAAATATGGAGTGTTTATTAATAAGGGACTGCCAAATATAACAGTATGAATGTCATGTATTTCTCAGTATGCAGAAGCAGTCAGAATCTAGCAAATATTCTTTATTCCATTATCAAGTGAACTTGATAGCGTATCTCAACTGAATGGAAATATCATAGTCTAAAATGAAACACAATAATCATGTGATGTAGCAAAGACTTATCAATGTATGTGGAGCGCATTTATTTCAGTCAGGGGTCTTGACATCTAAAGTTAGAGCCAGTGGGGGGGGGGCTTGTGAATTTTCTTGATGAGTTCAATCCACTTAATTCCTTTCTAGCAATTACAAACACAGCCAGGATATTTGAACAGAATCTCCTTCTATTGACACAAATCTGCCTGTTAAAATCCTTTATACCTTTCACCAAGGCAGTTGCAGTTTCAGTCTTGGCACCCTAATTGTAAGCCTTCCCCCATGGGAGATTAGAATGGGCCTATCCTTGAATAGATGCATAAATTTAACATTTCATCAGGCTCTTAATATTTGTCATTTTTCCCTAATGACATTTTTCAGATAATCTGAATGCCAAAATCACTGGTGTGGTTTTTTTCTTCTTCTTCCTCATGATCTATGAACTAGGTTTCCCTCTTTGGAAAAAGAACATTCTTTCCCATTCAACCCAGCAGGTAATTCAGAGGGAGGCTTTGCAGATTTTAAAAAGAAAAGAGACTCATTATTTTAGTCATCTAGAAAATGGCCACCAGGGAACAATCTCTCTTGATGCCACCAGTAACCGAAGGAAAGACCCTGCAGTACTTTTGACCACAATTTGTTCTAGTCTGTTGCTCCTCATTAACTGGTATTAAGGTGATCCAGGCCACAGTGAAAGAATGTTTCTACCAGCAGTGACTCTTCATCCACTCACCCTTGGGTATAGGGATCAGGGCAAAATTTATTTATTGATTCGGTTTATATACCGCCCTATTCCCAAAGGACTCAGGGTGGTTTACAAGGCAAAATTTAAAAACAATCCAATATAAAATTAAAATAAAATTAAATTCAGTCTAGCCACAAAAATTAAATCACAATTTAAAAACATTAAACCCCTCAGTCCAGACCAGATAGCTCAAAGAGCCAGGTTTTTAGGTCCCGGCAAAATGAACGAAGGTCGGGGGCAATCCGGAGTTCCGTTGGCAGTTGATTCCATAGGGCAGGCGCGCCCACAGAGAACGCCCTCCCCCTGTGGATCGCCCGTCAGCAATCCTTGACCGGCGGTACCCTGAGGAGGCCCTCCCTGTGGGAGCGCACAGGACAATGGGAAATTGACGCTGGCAGCAGGTGTTCCCTTAGATAATCCGGGCCCATGCCATTTAGGGCTTTATAGGTCATCACCAGCACCTTGAATCTCCTGGAAGCCAATGCAGCTCATGGAGAAGAGGTGTTACATGGGAGTATCGGGAGACTCCCATCACAACTTGCGCGGTTGCATTCTGCACCAGCTGAAGCCTCCGAGTGGTCCTCAGGGGCAGCCCCATGTAGAGAGCATTGCAGTAGTCTAGCCGGGAGGTCACGAGCGCATGGGTGACTGTGCGTAGCGCATCTCGGTCCAGATAGGGCCGTAACTGGCGCACCAGGCGAACCTGGGCAAAAGCCCCCCTGGCCACAGCTCCTATATGATCTTCCAAACTGAGCCGTGAATCCAGGAGGACACCCAAGTTGCGGGCCCTATCAACAGGGGGTAACACCTCACCCCCCATAGTGGCCTTAATTATAAAACATCCAAGATCAGTAAGAAGTTGTTATTGTGCAACTATTTACGGACTAAGGGCAGATAACAGCTTTGTCCTCTTTTAGGAAATTAAAATACAGAGAAGGGTCACCCTTTCCATGTGGCCTGGAGGAAATCTGAGCCTAATTTATTAGCTGATATAAATAACAAAAATACCCTTATTATTTCTTGTTCCTCTTCCACCTTGCAAATGGGACAGACATTCTCTGAATTTTTAAGATTGGATAGAAAGTCAGTCCAAGTCTTCACTTTGTTTTTATTTTTTAAGAAACAATGGAAAAACATTTTCATTCTTATAGTTTCAATTGTCACGTACAACTAATTGTTGTGCATCCCGTTGCAAATTCCTGACTCGTCTCAAACTTTAGTTGATCAGCAGTCAAAACTGCTAGGTAAGAGCAAGGGTTTTTTTATAGGTTTAACACTTTAAGCATATATATTTTTTATAGGTTTAACACTTTAAGCATATATATATATATATATATATATATATATATATATATATATATATATATATATATATATATATATATATATATATATATATATATATATGTCCAGATGATGGCACCATCTTAATTTATTTGCAGTAGTCTATTCCTAATATTAACTTACCTTGCCTAATTTAGCACTAAGGTTGGTTGCAATTTCCTTTCAGTTAGGTTGGTAGCTGGCTGTTTTCTGACTTGTAAAACCTTTTATCTTTTCTTCCATTTCTTTTTGTTCCATCTAGATCAGGGGTCCTTAACCTTGGCAACTTTAAGACTTGTGGACTTCCACTCCCAGAATTCCTCAGGCAGCTGGCTGAGGAATTCTGGGAGTGGAAGTCCACAAGTCTTAAAGTTGCCAAGGTTGAGGACCCCTGATCTAGAGCCTTTGGCTTTAGATAGATACATACCTATAATGCTTCCTCTCCTTTTAGGGTTCAGCACATTTCTCCAGATCATCACCAACAACTCTCTCTTGCAAGCTTCTCCAGAACTGCCCTTGAACTAACAACCAAGCAGTGCAAACACTGCCCAATGCAGTGTAGGTTTACCAGCCACACAGTTGCTTTTCCTAAAATTGTACATTTTCCACAGCCAGAGCCAAGTCCTTCTAATTGCTGTCTATTACCTTCATTGAAGTTCTCCTACCTTCCTTCTTCCCTTCTTCTTAAGGCGTACCCCAAAAGCCAACCCTTCTGCATTTTTTTTTCATTCTGTTAGAGAACATTTCCTATGAAATCTAAAACATCTCTACTCTCTTTTTCAAGCAAAGATAGCACATACTATAGGTATGTTTTCTCATGCTATCATCCAGCTTTTAGAAATTCTCATCAATAAAATGAAGTCCAGTTAGAATTTAGGAAATACATAAAGACCTTCTATTTTGATATCCAAATATTAAGAGACCTTTTCAAAATATGGTTTTGTACCATCGGGTTAGGACGCCAAGCTTGTCAATCAGGAGGTCGGCAGTTTGGCAGGTCGAATCCCGAGTGCCACGTAACAGAGTGAGCACCTGTTACTCGTCCCAGCTTCTGCCAACCTAGCAGTTCGAAAGCATGTAAACAAATGCAAGTAGAAAAATAGGGACCACTCCGGTGGGAAGGTAACAGCGTTCCGTGCGCCTTTGGTGTCTAGTCATGCTGGCCACATGACCACGGAGACGTCCTCGGACAAACGCTGGCTCTTCGGCTTTGAAATGGAGATGAGCACCGGCTCCTAGAGTTGGAAAACGACTAGCACGCATGTGCGGGGGAACCTTTACCTTTACCTTTTTACCATCCATATGTGTATGTTAGATTGTACGCAAAGTGGCGAAATATGAGGCAAGCTACAATTTTGCCACTCCTTTTGGTCAAGTGAGTCTGCCCACAATCACCTGAAATCATGAGATCTACATTCAGCCTAGAGTTAAAGAATCTCCAGTCGATAAGCAGCAAGTTTCCCACTCTTTTAAAGCAATAATTCCCTAAAAATGAATAACAGTATTGTTTTAGTATTCCATTGGAACTGATTCAGATGCTAAGGCTTCCAAATCCAATGAAATAAGGAGAGATCAAAGAAGCTTGTAATGGTTCATAAAATTGGGACAATGTCTACTGTCCCAGTCTTACCACAGATGCAAACTTTTCCGGTTCATCTTTCTATAAGAGAGATACTGAAGTACTTTACCCAGATAATGAGGAACAACATCCAGAGCTCTGACATCTTGAAGAGTATCAAACTCGCCTGTTAATTTTATAAATACATTTTATTTATTTAAAAATATAAGTATAGTTTATCCCCATGACTTGAGGGAAGGCTGCTTCACATTCTTATCTGTTTCTTGATTTAGAAATGTGTTCAGAATGCTGTTACACAAGGGTTGTAAACAGAATTAGAGTAATTGTGACTTGGGATGAACAAAAGAAGGAAATATGCTTGTGTATTAAACACTGAAATATCTTTGGCCTTCCTGAAATAACATTGTTACACTTTTATTAGTTAATCGATAAGATGTAATACAGAATATGGTTATCAACATAATTGTACCCCTGAGTACTGTGATTACCTTTGGATAACAGCCCACATGGGAACTGCTTTATTCTCATTATGAGACAGTTTTATGGAAAGGAGGAAAATGGGTCTTTTTGCTGAAGAAATATATAGTGGGCTATTTAAAATTAGCAGCCATTTCGATTGAGCTGATAAATTAACTTCCCCTTGTACATCTTGTCTCAAAGTCAGGCAAGCACCTTTCTCCCTGCCAATGTCTGTTCAATGACTGGAGGAGGGGGGAGCGCATAATATTTATATGCCTTAACTGTAAACATTTAAGTCACATTTCACTTAATGGGTTTGCCTTGAGGATAATTAAATTGCAGATATGAAGAGGATCTGGCACAGCAAAATGAACAAAAGGACAGCGATACCCACTGCAACACTCTTGGTGATGTCTTACATTGCATGTGAAATCTTGAGCACATCCACAGTATCAGGCTGCAATTTATAATTTTTCTTTAAAATTATAGAACCAGTTTAAGCTTTCAGAGAGATTTAATTTAACAAAATGGATGATATATTTTAATGGAAATGAGGAGCTAGTGAAGTCACAAAATGTGTGATCCAGTTAAAATGGACACAAAGTTTTATAAGGCACATAGACCCAACAATTATCCAAAGCAACAATGCAATCTATAAATTTTTTATTCCAGCAAATGCCCTCTGTTACATCCATATATAGTGCCAAACTATAGAAAGAGAGGAGAGAGAAATGAGCTGTTGTGATAGTATCCAGATGGTACCATTTATATAAATATTTGGATTAATAGAGAGAGAGAAAGAAAAGAGAAAAAGAGAGGAAAGAAAGAAAGAAAGAAAGAAAGAAAGAGAGAGAGAGAGAGAAAGGAAGGAAAGAAAGAAAGAAAAAGAAAGAAAGAAAAATTTTATGCATTTTCTGATGTTACTGAGTTTTCAGCCATGGCATAATTCTGTCCCTCCAAGCCAGCAAGAATGACCCCTGAATCAGAGCTCTTTTGAGATTGTGATTTACAGTAATTAATTCTTTAGATACAGGTTATAAGACTACATGACATCTGGTTTAATATGGTTCCAGTCTAATGCTATCTTAATAATCTATGGACAGATGTTGGTCCACTATGAATTCCAGACATGGTGTAATTACATCATTGAAATCAATGACAATGTTACAGAAATTGATTTTCAAGGAAATCTTTCTTTTTTCCTGTGCATGTATATCAGACACTAAGGTTACAATCCTACAACCGCTACCCTGGAATGACTATCATTATCTGTGCAGATACACATAAAAAAGATCAGTGCAAAGTACACAAGTGTAACCACACATTATCTGTCTCATTCACCCCAAAGATATTTTACCTACTCTATTGCATAGGTGATCTGAAGACATCTCTCATTTTTCCTGAAATTTGTCAAGCTGGGATTGAAACAGCCTCCACTCCATAGAAAAGGTTTGTTTCTTTGGATAATTGACTAACAAAGAGCAGCTATTAGGAGATAAAGCCTGTCAGAAATCACATTCTTATTAGGACAAAGACATTATTCATATTTTTTTTCCAAAATGCAGTGCAAAATTAAAATATTTTCCAGTTTTAAAATAGGCAAGTGGAAATGTAATATCTCTAAAACACATAGAGTCTATGAGAATTATAATAAATAAGAAATATCATACATCCTCATACAAGCCCATGTCAGAAAAATTCAGTAATATACAATAATGTTTACAAATGGAATAAAAGTATTCTGTGAAAAGCACACTTAGACCAAACAGCACCATCTTCACAATTTCCCTGATAGCCAGAAGCATTGAGCGATAAAACAGGAAACAGAACAGCTTATTGCTTTAAGGTACTTCTTTCAATTAATATATCTGAAATATCATGATATGGACCAAAAGCAATTTCTCTTCAAGTGGGGCTCTAAGTTTGGCAATCAGTAAATAAATAATAAAGGAGATTAGGTGGTTTTACTACCATAATAGTCAAGAGTTTTAAAATTGGAGTTCATAAGGAAACAGATAAACCATCTGTAGTTTGAGGATCTGAAAGAAACATAATACTTCTGTTTCAGTTTGCAAAGTAACTATATTTTTTTCAAACATTCTGCATAAACTATTTCCATCTGTTTTACATATCTAATTCATATTCAAGTTCTTAGTTTCTCCTACTCTTTGACTGATTGAACAGGAATCTGATAAACTAATTCTTTTATAACAATAACATGCTGAAGCATTTTCAGGGCCCATCTTTAAGTTGCTGCTATGTGCAAGTATCAAACTAAGTACTAAGTTTATCTATCTATCTATCTATCTATCTATCTATCTATCTATCTATCTATCTATCTATCATCTATCTATCATCTATCATCCCAATTTATAGAACTATCGATTGGCAAAACTAGGTTTTCAAGGCCTTGCCAAAAACCAATAGAGTCAGGGCCAAAGTGATTGTATTGTAGTGTGGTCAATGGAATGATAATTCCTACATATCTGGAGTGATGAAAGGTATAAAATACTGTTTTAGATTGACAATTATATCTTACAGCCCTCGGTTTTCATTATTACAGAATACAGTAATGGAATATAACATAATTTAAATAAAATACACATAAAAATTGTTACTTTTGCCTGGATTCCCCAAGAGAAGGTTTATGAGTGGAATCATGTGTTTTGATCACCTTCTGATGATACATCTTATTAGCATAATCATATGTCCAAATATTGTAGGAACCCTTGAATTCTTTATTTTGAAAAGTGGTCAGGACTGGGCAGTAGATGTCAACCTCCAATTGATACCTTCATTTCTGAATCCAGAGATATTCTGGGAAGATTAAAAAGTGATGTGGATAGCCAGTGCTTAGCTGTGAAATGTCATTTTTGAGCTAAAGAAAAGTAAGGATTAATGCAGAGCTTTATACAGGTGAAACTCGAAAAATTAGAGTATCGTGGAAAAGTTCATTTATTTCAGTAATGCAACTTAAAAGGGGAAACTAATATATGAGATAGACTCATTACATGGAAAGCAAGATAGTTCAATCCATGATTTGTCATAATTGTGATATTATGGCTTACATCTCATGCAAACCCCAAATCCACAATCTCAGAAAATTAGAATATTACATGCAATCAATAAAACAAGGAGTGTACATAGAACAATATCGGACCTCTGAAAAGTATAAGCATGCATATGTACTCAGTACTTGGTTTGGGCTCCTTTTGCAGCAATTACTGCCTCAATGCGGCGTGGCATGGAAGCTATCAGCCTGTGGCACTGCAGAGGTGTTATGGAAGACCAGGATGCTTCAATAGCGGCCTTCAGCTCTTCTGCATTGTTCGGTCTCATGTCTCTCATCTTTCTCTTGGCAATGCCCCATAGATTCTCTATGGGGTTCAGGTCAGGCGAGTTTGCTGGCCGATCAAGCACAGTAATCCCACGGTCATTGAACCAGGTTTTGGTGCTTTTGGCAGTGTGGGAAGGTGCCAAGTCCTGCTGGAAAATGAAGTCAGCATCCCCATAAAGCTCGTCTGCAGAAGGAAGCATGAAGTGCTCCAAAATCTCCTGGTAGACGGCTGTGTTGACCCTGGACTTAATGAAGCACAGTGGACCAACACCAGCAGATGACATGGCTCCCCAAATCAACACAGACTGTGGAAACTTCACACTGGACTTCAAGCATCATGCAGTGAGTGCCTCTCCATTCTTCCTCCAGACTCTGGGTCCTTGGTTTCCAAATGAGATGCAAAAGTTGCTCTCATCAGAAAAGAGGACTTTGGACCACTGAGCAACAGACCAGGTCTGTTTTTCTTTAGCCCAGGTAAGATGCTTCTGAAGCGGCTTGATGAGGAATACGACATTTGAAGCCCATCTCCAGGATCCGTCTGTGTGTTGTGGCTCTCGATGCACTGACTCCAGCCTCAGTCCACTCCTTGTGAAAGTCCCCAACACTTTTGAATGGCCTTTTCCTTCCAGGCTGCGGTCATCCCTGCTGCTTGTGCACCTTTTTCTTCCACACTTTTCCCTTCCACATAACTTTCTATTAATGTGCTTTGATACAGCACTTTGGGAACATCCAACTTCTTTTGCAATTACCTTTTGAGGCTTTCCCTCCATATGGAGGGTGTCAGTGATGGTTTTCTGCACAACTGTTAGGTCAGCAGTCTTCCCCATGATTGTGATTCCTACTGAACCAGACTGAGAGACCATCTAAAGGCTCAGGAACCCTTTGCAGGTGTTATGGCTTAATTAGCTGATTAGAGTGGACACTTTGAGCCTAGAATATTGCACCTTTTCACAATATTCTAATTTTCTGAGATTGTGGATTTGGGATTTTCATGAGCTGTAAGCCATAATCATCACAATTATGACAAATCACGGCTTGAACTATCTTGCTTTCCATGTAATGAGTCTATCTCATACATTAGTTTCCCCTTTTAAGTTGCATTACTGAAATAAATGAACTTTTGCACAATATTCTAATTTTTTGAGTTTCACCTGTATATCCTAAGAAAAATATCTAAAGCACCTGAATTCACATAATGCCATGTTGAAGTATCCATCTACATGGATACCTCATGCAGTAAAGTATACCAACCATCTGATGTAACATTTCAAAATCTATTATAAAATCAATTATTGGAAAAATATGCAAGAGTTTCTAAAATAATGTGAAGATTAATGCTAATTTTTTTTGTTAAGATTAATTTTCCTTTTACAATAAATAGATTATTTTTTATCACCAACTTTCTATCACTAATGCCTTTTGATTAGTGATTATGGGACAGGTTCCAAGACCTAAACAAGTTTGAAAACCAGGACCTGAATCACTGATCTCAATGGTGTGCTGAACTCATGTCAGAAGCTATATGTCCACCAGTTCTGGAATCAGGACTTACAATATGGAAAGTTAAAAATGTAACCATTACAAGTTACAGCATCACCCCCAAATAATTCCCTTGTGAGTTCCAATTTGTTCTTTTATTTGGTTTGTAACTAACATTGTGACTCTCACATAAGACCATGAATATGTTTCCTGTCATTAGTTTAAAATGGTGCTTCTTCTGCTGGCTATACTTAAAGCATACCTAATTCAAGAGCCATTATCTCAGAACTGCATAATCCCACCTTTTGAACAAATGAGGTGTTGCACATTAAATGCGTTTAGTTAAAAGACTTTGGAGTCAATATTAACAGGCTTTCATTTTACATGTAACAAAAATGCTGGTTCACTACCCTTTCCCCCCATTTTAGAATTGCTAGATAACAAACTCATCAACCAAGGAAACCAATTCTATCTACCTAACACAATAAATTGTTGAATATTGCTATCTGTAATCTTTTCTCAAATATGTTTGTTTCAAAGGCACCAGAGATGAGAAGAGCGGCACATTCTATACTTCTTATCTCAGCTTCAAGGGCAAAAATTGCAAATTAATCTGTGTTCCGAGTCAATAGGTCATGCTTTTTGTCCTCAACCAATCTACCGTAACAGCATCCTGTATGATTTTGAAGCTAACCAAGTAGATGATGTTACCTTTCTCAATAGGGAAAAAAATGTTGCAATAAAGAATGTTTTGGAATAAGCCAGTGATGTATATCAAGGATTTACAAATGTGTAAAAGCATAATGTTTATTCTGACAGTTTTGCTTTACACCTGATTGTTAACCAGGAGGATAATCACTAGTCTCCATTTATGTGGAGGAATTGGCCATTCTATCAGTAAAGGCTTTGAACTCATGATACTTACTCTGATCTTGGCATACAGATCCTTAAACATTTGGGCCGGTGGGCATACTGGGAATTTTCAAAGCATGCTAAAAGCATTGCTTTTAAATGGCATAACTTGTCACAAAAGCTCAATTTACTAGGAGACAAACTTCCTACAACCTGTTCCTATCTCACGTAGATTCCCTCTAGCACTTCAGCTTGCTTTAAAAGCACAGGGAGACAGCACCCTTTGGTTTTGATTTCTAATAGTGTCTCCAGAGGACAAAGGCCCCCAAGAGTGCTTTTTCAAAAGGCAACTGGACTGTCTTTGTTTTTCCTTGAAGACATCTTGCTTCTCATCCAAGAAGCTTCTTCAGTCCTCATCCAGTGAAACGTCTTCAGGAAAAACAAAGAAAGACCAGTTGCTTTTTGAAAAAACACCTTTGGGACAACCGTGATATAGACACAAAGCCCCCCAAAACATTCTTAAGACTAAGTGAGGCTGGCATTTTCTATTGTTTAAAAAAAATCCTAAAAATTAAAATAATGTGATACATAGAGGCAGTTAATGGGCATATCTTAGAAAAGAACCCGGAGAACAGCAAAGCAGTGTGGAGAAGCTAAAGAATCACAGCAGTTCCCAACAGGGCAGATGTTGGATTTCAATCTCATTTTTTCATAATGTAAGTCACAATGACATGTAAAAGTCCTCAATAAACTCAAATGTAGCAAGGTTTTGATAAAAGATTCCCTATTCTTTCTTGCTCTCTACAAATAAATCTCTATAAATAATTAAAATCCTATTTATAAATAGCTATTTCCAACTTGGAAGATACTTTGATATATATACCAATTAAATATAACCTCTTTAATCTAACCACGTATGAATCTGGAAATTTGTAATGATTGCCACATATTCTGATGTCTTACACTGGCTTGAAAAGAGAGATCAGTTTAGGACTAGCTGTATGCATTTTGCATGGCCAATTATAAAGACATAGTTCAAAATATTAAACAGTGATTCAGCTAGCATTTAAGTCAGGAAGTAAGAAAAAATTATTGCTTCCAGCAATATAGCTGCAGGCTTAGGATTTTTCTGATCTCCATTTCTCTTTCAGCAAAATATAACAAGAGGTAGATTGAAAGACTATCAATACAATTAAACCTTACAGACTATACTTCAACATTTTATGATCGGTGTGTGAAATGTTCATTGCTTCTGAGAAAAGTAACATTCTTGAAACTGGAAATCCATGCTGTCTTGTATTAATCTGATAGTATCAGATGCTTTAAATCCTATGGGTAATTCTTCTCTGCAAGATTCATCCCCAAGTCTACAGTAGGGTAGAGACTGAGCAGCTAAGTTGAACTCAGCTTAAGAGCCAATCAATGAAACAAAAAAGAACTATAAAGAACTGGTTGTTCAGAATTAATATCTATTGTATTTGTGAAGATTCTATTAAATGATTGCTGAAATTCCCCCTTCTTTTGTATGATCATTTCCTAGACAGCATCTCTTTCTCTCATCCCCCAAGCCCATCTGCATATTCCACTACATCAACAGTCTTTCTCATTCTTGCTCTGTTGGACAATTTATATCTACTCCAACCAGAGGTGGTGGGTGTTGTAGTTCAATACAGTATATATATAAAACACTGCATTGGAAAAGACTCTAATTAGGAACTAGAAGTAAAATATGGAGAGTGAAGGTCATGGAAGAATTTAGACCCAGTTTAGAACTTGTAAATAGAAAGTAAGGAAGACAACCTTGAGGAAGGTATGCAGGAACTGTTACCTAGGCTAAAGAAACTGAAGCATATTTAGGTCCAGAACAATGAAGATAACAGTTGGATGTGGCTCAGATAGATACCTCCCTAATTCACCAAACCATACCAGGAGGAAGAGGTACAACACAATCAAACTAGCAAGACTTCATTATTATAGCCAATTTCAATAAAAGTAATTGTAGTGTTCCTATGGAGCAGATTTTCTGGAATGAACTACCTAGTGGGGCTGACATTTTGATAGTAGGTCTTGGCTGTAGTGCGCCAGGCATCCAAGTGATAATAGTAACAAAAAAAAAGTTTAAACGCCACAGACAAGAACATCTCAGTTTGAGATCATCAAAAGACTGTGAACTAGTATTTTATTTCTGATCCAAGATCAAAAATAGGAGCAATGAATTACAAGAAAAGAGTGCTAGGCTTGAAGCCAAGACTTTGACACTTTAAGCTCACTGCTTTCTAAACGGATAAGCATAAAATTCTGGGCTGAAAAGAATCAGATTTTACTTGGACCTTAGGTTGTGTGTCCCAGTTGCTTAACCTGAGCTGTTTGGGGTCAAGGGACATTTGGCAACTTCGTATAATCAAGGTTCCTGCTTAAATTCAACTTTCTTGATTTGGTTTGAAGGCTGCCTGCATCCTGTAATGGATACAATATGAGACTTTATATTATAACAGAATAGCTTGAACATCCACTGGGTTTGTGTTGGAGGATCTACAATATGGAGGGCACAATAACATTATTCAAATTTTGCCTCTTTTGCACATATACTGCAGTTGCAAGCTCACAGATGTTGACTCTACTTTGCAGATGTTGCTGGTCTGTAACTATGCAACACATATGCCTGTATGTTTAAAAAACAGTTTAACTTTTAATAACATAAAAGGAGTTTGGTTATTTCTAGTAGAAGTGTAAGAAAGTATCAGCTATATTACCTATTTGGTGATGTGTAAATACTGGATCTATGTCATACAAGGCTGACAAAGTGCTGATAGAGCACTTATTTTATAAGCTGGAAAAAAATAAGCACCAGGAAAAAGAATTAATTCTCACAGCCCTTCAGAAAAGCGTCACCAATGTAGATTTGCAGCGGAAGCAGCATAATTCACCCAGAAACAAGGGGGGATATTACTCAGCAAGTAGAATACAAAAGAGTCAAGGAATTATGCCAGATAAACAGTTTGTGAGGAAGCATAACATTAATTCACTCCGGGGACAATTCTTTACAGAGCAATAGCCTGAAAGTCATACTCTATGTAAGTGAATTAAAATCAACTCTGCTACCCTTAAGATTAATTTTAAAGGCAAGATGCATGAGTACTAAATGATTCTAGGGCAGTAGACATATTAAACGTGAAATGTTTACTAATAGTAGACAATTATTTGGAAAAAGTGAACTTATTATACAGCCCCAGAGAGGCAGTTAGGAAGTTACTATTTTTTTCACTGCTTACACCTTTTTCTTAAATGCTTGTATACTAAAAAAAAATACAGTTTAATGAAACCTGGCATATGTAAAGATTTGGATGGTTTTGCCACCAACATTTTATGGTAGGATGGGCAACATGCAATACCCCAATATTTTCTTGAAGCTTCCAAAACTACTCAAACCACAGACGTCCAAACAGATTTAACAGTTTTAGGGGGGGAAAACCTCAACTCACCCCACCCCAAAACTCCTCAACTAGAAGTTCTCTATTCTGAATCTGAAGGAGATTAATTGCAAATAAATTGGTGGAAGAATTTTCTAACTAGGATGTCAAGGTTATGATTTAGAAACTAACAAGCTGATGTAATGTAAGTTGTATGATGTAATATTGAGAATGACTAAGCAGGGTCTATGTCCCTTTAAAAGCCAGCTGAGTCTGTGTCTCTTTAAGAACCTTTGTATAAAAGGGAAGGTTCTGCAGATGTGTGCTCTCTCTTCCGTTTCCTCCTGTAACTATGGTGTGTTGGATCCTACTGTATTAGCACATGTATGTATATTGTTCCTGGTGTACGATATCATAGATAGTGTAAGATAAACCAGCATTTAATATAGACCACTGTTTACTGTGTTTACTCCTGGGTTATCTCGTGCAATAAGACACTGCACGCTCTGACCGGTTATGGGCCCAGAGTGAGGAGAAACCCAGTGAGAGCTTGACCCAGAGCCAGAGAAGTTAAGGGTTGTGATTTGTAGTGGTTTGTGGTGGTAGCAGGCAACATGGACTCCATCAACATGATGGGAGAAGGTTTCATAGTATCTCATCTGAATGAGACAAACTACCACTCCTGAAGTCTGAAAATGGAGATGTACCTGAGAAGGTAGTAGTTGTGGATGATAGTTGCTGATCCACCTGCAGCCCTGGATGATGGGGACTGGAGAAAGAATGAGAAAGCATTGGCCCGCATAATCCTGAGTTTGGAGGGTAGCCAGCTGATACACGTGAGGGGTCTCCAGTCTGTCAAAGAGTTCTGGGAAGTTCAGCACAGTGTGTGCGTGAGAGAGACTGTGAGCAGCAAAGTAATGCTGACAAGAAAGCTATATAAAGCCTAACTGAAACTGGGAGAGAGCATGTCTACTCATTTGCAGTCCATGAGAAAGACATTCCTAGAATTAGAAGAGGAATGACTTTTACTGAGGCACATAAGGTTCTTTAGACAATTCATGGGACATCATAGTGACCAGTTTAGAGTCCATGCAAGACTTAACCATGAGTTATTTGACTGGCCAGTTGCTAGAGGAGGAACAGAAATGGCTGGACAGGTAGCAGAGAGTGGGGTGACAATGCACAAACCAGGCCTACAACTGCAATGTCCAAAGATGCCAGTAAAGCAGCTGAAAACATTTGTATGGTGAAACGCTGCTTCACGTGTGGTTCTGCAGAACATCACCAGAGACTCTGCCCTGAGAGGAAAACAGAGGAGCAATGAAACATGATCGTAGAACTACACAACCAACATTTTCCCTAGCAGCAACTTTAACTGAAAAAAAAACACTTGGCTGTTGGACATGGGGTGAGTCAACATATTACAAATGACACACAACTGTTTTCAAAACTAAGACCAGCTAAGCATATGTTTGTTAGCTTGGCTAATGGACAACAGTCTGCTGTTAAAGGAGAAGGTAAAGTTTATGTACCTGGGAAAAATATTGAATAATGTATTATATGTACCAGAGTTAGACCATAATTTACTCAGTATTTCGAGCTTGGATAATATGGGGTATGAAGTACTATTTGCAAAGGGTCAATACACCATCAGAAAAGGTGGGAGGATTTGTGCACAAGGTGTTATGCTGGATAATTTATACGTGTTAAAAAAGAAGCAGGATGGTTGTGCATGAACACTTACAAACACTCCCACGCATGATAATTCCGTACATTTATTACACAGGAGGTTAGGTCATGCAAGTCCTGCAAAGGATACCAGACCTAGCTGTGGGACTTAAAATTAAGCAATGCAACACATATTTAGATTGCATTATTTGTAAGGAGTCGAAGTCCAGAGTGTATCCTGTAAGTAAGAAAAGCTCAAGGCAAACAGAGTTTTGCAGTTAGTGCATGCCGATTTAATTGGTCCTATGGCGCCCTCTCTAGGAGGAGCTAAATACATACTAGTCTTAGTAGATGACTACAACAGATATGGGTTTTGTTATTTATTACAGAGCAAAACAGAAGTTCATCAACAGTTCAGGCAATGGGTGAACTTTGCAGAGCGAAGATATGGCCATAAAGTATGCCAACAGCAAACAGACAGGGGAACAGAGTTCATGTCTGACAATCTCCAAAAGTGGCTGAGGAACTTAGGCATAAGGCATAGCCCTACAAAACCATACTCACCAGAAGAAAATGGGGTGGCTGAACAGAGGAATGGCATTTTGAAAACCATGTAAGACTCACTGCTGGCAGATGCAGGAATAAGTAAAATGTACCGGGGGAAAGCCATGAAAACAGCCAACTATCTAGTAAACAGGACATTGCTATCAATGAAACTCCATATTACCTGTTATATGGAAGGAAACCTTCATTGGCTCACCTAAGGACATTTGGCAGTTATGCCTGGGTGCATATTCCCAAAAGCACCAGAAGGAAGGGACAGAAAAAGGCCAGGAAACCTAGGTTTGTTGGCTACGAGCCAGGTTTCAGAGGATATAGATTCACAGATGGAACAAAGAAGGTTGTGATTTCAAGGTCTGCTAGTTTTGCATGCTAACATCAAGGTGTTCATGCCAACATGTAGCGCTAGTTCTCAGGAAGGAGAGGCTACACAAAGCCCAAGGATGAGCAGAATAGCAGGTACGAAATACTAGGAATAAAAGAGGATAGACCTGAGGTAAAGAGAGAAGTCACAGAAACACAGGAACAGATGTTACTGAGGAGGTCTGAATGTAGCAATAAAGGCGTACCTCCTGATCAGTTCTCAGCAAGTGGGGTTAGAGCGTATAGTGTAAGTATGAACCCCATAATTACCAAGAGATGTTATCATTGCCTAAAGTAGAACAGGATAAATGGAAGGAAGCTTTGGACAGAGAAATGGAGTCTATGAATGTGCATCAGGTGTTTACCCTTATGAGATTAACAGAAGGACAAAAGGCCATGGAGTATAAATGGGTATATAAAAAGGTTTTACACAATAATAAACTGCAGTATAAGGCACGGTTAATATAATGCAAGGATTTACACAGAAGGAATGTTCATATGTTGACTAAGCCTTTAAATGCAGGCAAGCATCAAGAATGTGTAAAAGCATTTGGGTTAACCGCTGTTTAGCTTTAAATGGGAGGAGTGTCAAGGTTATGATTTAGAATACGAGTGTCAAACTCGCAATGTCACATGACGTGTTGTGATGTATCGTGGCTTTTTTCCCATTACCGGCAATGGGGTGGGCGCGGTTTTGGTGTGACACATCTGGCCTGCAGGCTGGCAGTTTGACACCCCTGACTTAGAAACTAACCAGCTGATGTAATGTAAGTTGTATGATGTAATGTTGGGAATGACTCAGCAGGGTTTATGTCCCTTTAAAAGCCAGCTGGGTCTATGTCTCTTTAAGAGCCTTTGTATAAAAGGGAAGGCTCCGCAGATGTGTGCTCTTTCTTCCATTTCCTGCTGTAACTGGTGTGTTGGATCCTGCTGTATTAGCACCATTTATATATATCACTGTTTACTGTGTTTACTACTGGGTTATCTTGCACAATAAGATTGTGCACGCTCTGACATAGTATTATCCACATTATTCAAATTAAGTGCAGAATATTTAGTTTTTCAAGTAAATCATTGCTCAACTGCTTTAGAAAAAGGGACAAATTTATTTAATTTATTGGCTACCCATCTTACTACAGTATAACTCTGGGTGGTAAACCTTTTGTCCATGCATTTTCAGTTACATATGTTTTTGAGTGAAATCCACAGATAATTCCTGAGTATTATTTGCAATATTGTCAAGAGTTAAAAATAAACATTAACACCAATGAAATGAGAATGATTGGAAGAAGATCCAGTTTGTTGGGCTGAACTGAATTCCATGAAGTCTTGCTCGGATGGAGTCCTTCTGAGACCAACAAGGTGATGGATGGATACAGAGACTGTTGTGTATTAGGTTTTGGGAAACAGCTATTCACATGTTTGAACTGGCGGGAGTTTTAGTGGCGGGAGTTTTAGTGGCGGGATTGTTAGGTTCAATCTGATTGGTTGAACGAACATATACAAGCTTGCTTGTAATCCCTAACCCCTCAGTACTGATAGTGACTGCTAATAAAACATTAGTTTGTTTGTACTCATCTGCCTGGCGTCTTCTCTACGTGTCAGAACCCAATACTTAATAAAGACAGACCTTCATTCCACCAAAAGTTGCATTTTACTGGGTGGGACATCTTCCACCAGGAAGACCTAACCTTTCTAGCAGCTTTTCGTGACTCCACGCCCTTTTCAGGACATCTTCCGCCTAAAGAGCCTTGGTGGAGCAGTGGGCTAATGCCTCCTTAAGTAACCCCAGCTGCCTGCAATTAGTGCAGGTTCGCATCCCACCAGGCTCAAGGTTGACTCAGCCTTCCATCCTTCCGAGGTAGGTAAAATGAGGACCCAGATTGTTGGGGGCAATTAAGCTGACTTTGTAATAATGCCGCTTGGGGTGTGTGTGAAAGCCCTAATAAGCAGGCATATACATAGAATGAAGGCTACTGCTAAGTTTGTAAGCCGCCCTGAGTCTTCGGAGAAGGGCGGGATATAAATGGAATTAAAATAAATAAAAATAAATAAATAGACCCACGTGCTCACCGCCCCTTTCACGTCCACTCCCTCCATCCAACGCTCATGCTCGGCGCCTGCACCGGCTCTCCCGCCCTCCGGAGAGCATGCCGCTTGGGCTTACCAAGGTAGAAAAGTGCAGAGGTAGAAAAAGGTAGTTCACTTCTTGGTTCAATTTGCTTTCTTTTTCCCCAGCCGGGCGAAAGCAAGAAAATGAGGGGAGGGGAATGCTTATCGAAACGACGAGACATTTTTCTGATCTGAGAGTGGTTCAGCCAGTCTTTTCTTGCCCCAAAAGAGGGAGCTGCCAAGTAAGGAGTGGAGATTTGGGATTTATAAAAAGTGGAAAAGGCTGGACAGTTATTGAGGACTATCTGAAGAGCGGTCTTTATTAATCAAAGGGTGGAGGAAATATTTACTGGGCTGCGTTGCCGCTCCGTTTCATTTAGCTACAATTAAGAATACAAAAGATCAGATAACCAAGAGATGGTTTACACCCGTTTCTCAACCTCAGCAACTTCAACTCCCAGAATTCCCTAGCCACCAGGGCTTCTGGAAGGCTTTCCAGCAATCCAACCGCACCCATATATTTCTCTATTATTTTCCATACTAATAGTATTAACATTAAAACTTAAAAGATTAATATTAGTATTAATAATAGCATTCATAGGCGTTTATGCCCGGCGCAGTGCAAGTCTGTTTTTTGGCGGGGTTAGGTTTCGTCTTTCTCTTGTTTGCCCCAGTAAGTCCCGTTCCTTTAAAGGCAGAGGCGGGGTTTCCTACCCGGAAGGGACGACGTAAATCCTCCCTTCACCTCCCCGTCCGCTCGGGAATACCGGTGAAGGCGGGCTCCAGTCGGAAGTTGGCTTCCTTTTACTTCCTCCTTCCGGTTGGCGGGTGAGTGAACCCTAGAGCCGAGATCTTGGGGGGGGACCGGAGGGGGGGGCGCAGCCGTCTCGCATCGGGGGAGGGAGGGAAGGTGGCCGCGCGCGCTACGTCGGTCCGGGGCCTCGCCGTCGTGCACGCGCCAGACGTACCCGCGCCCCAGCTCGGCTCCTTCCTCGCCTGCGCGGTCCCGGCGATCCGGACCCTTTCCTCGGCTTGCTGTCCGCGGGGGCGGGCGCTGAGCTTCTTAAGAATCGCAGGCGACCTTCCCCGCAGCTTTCTTACGGTTGCCAATGTGTTGTTGTCGCATCCCACTCCCTTGCAGAAGTTCAACAGGTGAAGTCTTACGCACGCTGGCGCAGTAGATCCGAAGCAGGAGTCAGCGGGGCAAATGTCCCGTAATTCCCAGCCCGCTCCGCTTTGGGCCACAGTCTTTCTTAGCCCCACCCAACTCACGTGCGGGTGTGGGTGTGGGGAAAATAGGAGGCAGGAGTATTAGGTGTGTTCCTCGGCTAGATGGATGGATATAGTAAAATACAGCTTTGTCATTGCGTCTTTCCTGAGACTTCGTGCTAGGAACTGATGGTCTTGCAGCTGTATTCATGTCGCTGCTTGCAAATCCTTCTAAACTCCAGTAATAATAAGTCAGATGAATCTAAGAGTACTTCGCAAGAACCAGCCTTTCCATCACCCAAAATATCTGATTTCAAAATTAAAAGAAAGCAGGGAATGACAGTTGTTCATGTAGTTCACTAGGCACAATACGCAGGGAGGCTAAGGCAGTGTTTTTTCAACCTTAGCAACTTTTTAGATAAGTGGGTGGACTCCAACTGGCACAACGGATGCTTATTAGAAATAATTCCCACTGCAATCCATAGTGTATGCAGTATGGATTGCAGCCCTTTTTTTGGGGGGGGAGTGCCTTAAAGTCTGTCTTGAGTCTTGGCAACTGTTGCTAGTCCCTGCTGTTTTTTTAATTGTCTCCTTCCTAGGGCTGAGATCATCTAGCCCAGGGGTGTCAAACTGCAAGCCCATGGGCAGGTTTCATCATACCGAAACTGCGCCCACCCCATTGCCAGCAATGTAAAAAGAGTCGTGATATGTTGCAACATGTCACATGATGTGGCAATTTTGACACCCATGACCTAGTCTAAGATCACACAGTTGGGTTTGTATTAAGGCAGGAATAGATCTCACAACTTTCCTGGTTTTCTAACTTGATGTTTAGAACAGAATAACAGAATTGGGAGAGACCCTGGCGGTCTTGTAGTCCAACCGCCTGCTCAAGCAGGAAACCCTATACCATCATTTGGGAACAATATTTACTTATTCTACTGCCAGGTCTTTCTATTTGAATTTTTGCTCATTTAAATTATGTTCCTTATTTTGGGGGCAGTTATAGCCTTGTTGATCTTTAGAACAATCAGTAGTTGTAATCGTATTAACTCTACAGTGGATTAGAAACTATTGTACTTGATTACCGAAGTCCACAATTTTTTGATGGACAAGGATTACAGTGGGCACAGTGACTGATACAATGTAAGCAGGATTGGGAAGGTTAAATTTTTGGATGATTCAAGGATCCTTTTTAAACTGGTTGGTAAGTTTCCAGATTGACATACAGACTTTAAGGATTTACCATCTCAGAATGATAGGAAAGTATGTCACCACTTTTCAGTAATTGTGATCACTTAGTTAAGTGACTTCAGACTAATTTCCCTACCCTACAGTAACTCCTGGCCTAATAGAGCAATAGGAGTAACTACAATTTGTGGAGAAAATAGCAATTACTGTAAAATAGGGGTATTCTTAGTGGCTACTCCTATTAGCTCTGGAAAATAGATTCAATAAAATTTGATCATGGATCTGAGAATTTTGATATTAATTATTGCTACTTTTGTGAGTGAACATAAATAAAGAGGTGGCATGTTTTTTTTCTCTCAAATATGGGAACAAGTACTAGATTTAGAATAAAAATAGCTTTTTTAGTTTTAATACTAAGTGCATTTTGGAAGATGAGAAAGGACATTTTAATAGTAGGCAATTCCCATGTTTAACAAATGGAAATTATTGGGCTTGCTTATTGTCCCAGTTTTCAGCATAGATGTCAAATGCCATTTCACATGAAGATGTCCAGATATGTAAATAACAGAGAAGCTGTGTTTTTATTAAAATAACATGATTGAGATAGAAATGAGAATTTCAAAAACCATTTTGCATGCAGCTTGATATACCATAAACAAGTCTTCACATTTGGTTCAATTCACTGCCTTGATGACTTGCTTATGCAAAAAGCTATTCAGAATTGCATTTTAAATGTTTTCCTCAAAAAAGTATAAAGAGAACAAGTTGCTAGTTTTTTTGTGCTAAATTATCATTTTATTAAGAAAATATGGAAATTTGCCAGAAGGGAAAATGTTTATTTTCCTGTTTTACTGGATCTATTTTTTCTTTTCAATTTCCTTAAGTTTAATACCGGTAGATGGAACTCTTTTGGAAGTTGCCATTTTTGTGAACAGTTTAGCAAATTACTATACTTACCAGTTCCACATTTTTAAGTAGCACTTGAAATATTTTAAAATTTATCTGAAACTTAGCAACTGAACCTTTGATATTTTGATATATAGATAGTCCTTCACTTACAACAATTCATTTAGTGACCATTCAAAGTTATGGCATTGAAAAAAGTGAATTATGACCCTTTTTCACACTTCAGATTGTTGTAGCATCTCCATGGTCACATGATCAAAATTCAAATGCTTGTCAACTAATATTTATGATGATTGCAATGTCCTAGATCATGTGATCATCTTCTGAGACCTGACAAAGTCAAATGGGAGGCCAGATTCACTGGACAACAATGTTGCTAACTTAACAACTGCAGGGATTCATTTAATAACTGGCAAGAAAGGTTTTAAAATGAGACAAAACTCACTTAACTATTATCTCGCTTAGCAACAGAAATTTTGTGCTCAATTGTGGTCGTACATCGAGGTCTACTTGTACAGTATGGAATATTATTTAATACCACGATTTGAACTGTTTTGTATTATTGTACAACTTCTACAATCAGAAGCTACTTTAAATTTCCCAATGTTTTTTCTTATAGTTTTTATGACAAAAATATTCAGCTTTGCTGTGTTGCTACACTGGAGTTTCTTGACCTCTTGGGTAAGTTGTGACATTTTTTATATTGCTGGAGGCTTTCTAAATATATTTCTAATTGTAATATACAGGGTTCTTGTTATTCTAGTAGTGTCAGTTATTTGATTGTTATTTGTATAAGAGGGGGAGACTCAGGTACCTGGGTTCATATATTAAACAAATGACCCATTGAGAACCCTATATTAAAACATACCTTACATGTGGGCAGACTCTGAAAACAACATTTAACACGCACAGTACTTGAGTAAAATGTTCGGCTGAGATTGGCATATGTGGGACTGATTGAGGTAGATTGCAGGGGTGATACTGAAATATATTTCTATCTTATTTTACTTCAGTTTCATTTTAGATTGTTTTACAAGATTTTAATAATTTGGGTTTAGAGGTCTGTATTTTGATATGGCCTATGGGCTAATCAATAAACTAAACTATTAGTCTCAGGCACAAAGGATCAGAACCATACATTAAGTTGCAGTTTAGAACAGAGGTCTCCAACCTTTCTGGGCTCACAGCCTGGAGGGAAGGAGAGCAGCTTCCAGATTGGTGCGCATGTACACAAACGGGGCCATGCGCACTGGTGTGGCACTAGTGGCCCCGTTCATGTATGCAGCATGGGCTGATGCAATGTGCATATGGCTGCACACCCCCACAGCAGCTAGCGGCACTATTTGCGCATGTACAAGTGGGCCACGCACATCTGTTCGTGCCCGCATGCATCATGTACAAACGGGGCTGCAGGTACTAGTGTGTGTGTGGGGGGGAATGCGCGCCCATGTGTGTATGCACCGGCCAGCCATTTCAGCAGTCCACTGGCTAAGAGTCCGTAGCCTGGTCCTAGGCCACAGCCCATAGGTTGGGGACCCCTGGTTTAGAAGATTTATTGCTGAAGTCTATATAAAGAGTTCTAATCAACTAACGGTCAATACAAAATTGGTGCTAGATAAGAGTTAATGGAATTGGGGGGGGGGCTGAACTTGGATACTTAGTATGGCAAATAATAACTCCAAACTGATCACTTTCTTAATTCCACCCGGCTCTGCCTCCTCTTTTACATCTAAAAGGATTTGAAAATGGTGGTAATAATCATGCTAGCTGAAGAGATATCTGATTCAGCAATGTCTTTCTGCCTAAGATAAAGAGAGAATGGTGGTGAAATGTGTGGAATCATCTCAACCCCAATTTATGATGTGGTTCCATCCTCTTTAAGACCATTTAAAAAAATTGAGGGATTTGGCCATCAAAGGGTTCTTAAAAACTTGTGGGGGTTTTGTAAAAGTATATTGTAAAAGTCTTTGTTTTGCAGGAGATTCTGTTCTTTTATTGTAATATGAGGTTTTTGTTTATGTTTGTATTGAAGTAGTTTTTCTCACCAATTTGAATCAAATGTGTTGCTTAATATAGTGTAATGTGGTGCTGCTTTGCAGAGCTGCCTTGATTCAAAACACAATTGCTAGAAGTGACACTCAATATTTTGCCCGGTCATTTTGCTTTAGTGGAAATATCTTTTGCACAGAAGTGTCTATTGGTAGAATGCTGAATCCCACTGAAGTGGTGCTTTGAAGATGCAATTGAAACAAAGTGCTCTTTCAAGGCTCCATACAAGCTGAATCTATTAATTTGATTATTTATTTATTTATTTATTAATGGGATTTATATCCCGCCCTATCTCCCGAGGGACTCAGGGCGGCTAACAACAACAAAACGTAAAGGTCTCTGTACAGTAAATTAAAAATAAAAATTTGAAATAAATTAAAATAAATTAAAGAATAGAGTTAGAATTGTAAATATAATTAAAATCCCTGTCAGTCTAGGTCACCCTGTCAGTCAACATGTTCTAAAGCAGGGGTTTTCAAACTTGGCCCTTTTATGACTCATGGACTTCTCTGGTAGTTGAAGTCCATGGGTCATAAAAGGACCAAGTTGAAGAAGACCCCTCTTCTAAAGAGATACAGCAATCCAACCTAACATTTTGGAGTGCTGTGACATTAGAACCAGACAAGGCAAAAAATCTACTGCAAAATGGAGGGAAGAGCAACTTTTGTGCTTTAAAAAAATATTGTCTTATACCCTTTTCCTTTTTCCAAATGAGGCTGTTCTGTCCCAGTGAAATCAGTCCAGTTTGCAGGGTTAGCAAAGGTTAGAAACTGATTTGGGAACATATCAGGGAAGCTTTGGATTCCCACTGATCTAGTATTTTCCTACCTGGGTATAGCATTATTGATCAAGGCTGCAGAATTCACAGCATATATGTTTGGAACTCGCTGCTTATCCCTGCAGGGAAGACATATCCCTGCCATTGTAGCCTAAACATAAAATTGAAGGGATGTTTTAAATTTATATTTCACATACTAAAGTAGGGGTATACCTTGTCTTTAATGAAAGAACTAGGGATGATATGATAGCAGTGTTCCAATATCTAAGGGGTTGCCACAAAGAGGGAGTCAGTCTATTCTCCAAAGCACCTGAAGGCAGGACAAGAAGCAACAGATGGAAACTAATCAAGAAGTCCAATTTAAAACTAAGGAGAAATTTCCTGACTGTTGGAAAAATTAATCAGTGGAATGACTTCCCTCCAGAAGGCCACTTTCAGCTCTGTTACTCTGAATTTCTGTCTGCATTATTCAGTTGTTATCTGTTTAATTTTCTGTGAAATAATAGTTTCACATTTTTTTAGGATTTTCCCCTATTAGATAGCAAGAAGGATGCTTGAAAATATCAAATCCTGGGCTGAATATATTGTGGAATGGGCTGCAAAAGATCCATATGGATTCCTTACAACAGTGATCCTTGCTCTAACACCTCTATTCTTGGCAAGTGCAGTGCTATCATGGAAACTGGCAAAAATGATTGAAGCTAAGGAACGAGAACAAAAAAAGAAACAAAAACGCCAAGAAAATATTATAAAAGCTAAACGAATAAAGAAGGATTAAGAAATCAATTTCACTGGGCCAATTTTTTCTGGCAATGCACTGTTATTATATATGTACCTTTTTTTGTTGTATCCTTCAGAAATGGGACATAGCGGATTTTTTTCCTGGAATAATGTTTCCTTAATTCGTGCTATTAAACTCTGTGGTCGTGAACTTTAATTGCTTTTCTAAGAAATCTGGTTTTTTTTCTAACCTGGGATATAAGCAAAATGTAAGTTTATAATGTATAACATAACTAATTATGAATAATTATGAATTATTATTTTCATTAAAATCTGTCTTATGATTTTGTACCTCAGAAAATAATTGTTTAATGATTTGCATATAATTTTGTTATACTGTAAAATTTTCCTACATTATTAAGAATCCTGATTTCATACTGAAAACCAGTATTTTCACTATTCCTTAGCATAATGGTTTGTAAGAGCCAGATTGTCTCAATTATACAATCCATAATGGCTTAAAATTATCACTCGGGAGATTATCCTTGTTAAATGTAAATGACAGCAACCTTATTTACAAAGTATTTGGAAAAAAGAATATAAAATTATGATTACTGGAATAGTCTGTGCATAAGCCATAGCTGTTGGATAATACTTTCTCATTTGTGTTACATTTTATTTTTGATGGCTATGCTCTGAGGACAAAGCAATAGTGAATGTGTCCAGTTGAATGTAGGCAACCACTAAGTCTTGTAACAACCAGAATCAATAGTTACAAATGCTCTCACATGTTTAGTAGTTCAGCTAAAGCAGACTGAAGGCAAATTTTAGGGACTCTTGGCCAGTTCAGGCCAAACAGCAAGCATCATTCTCCCTGTAGCAAGCTCTTTTGGCTGTTTTCAAAAAGTTGCTATAGAAGCTTCTTATTCTAAATTATGGCTCCCTATAAAGTCAACGATTCATGCCTGGTGGGCAAATGATTAGCAATTCCTTTTATATATTTCTAGTCAAACCTTCCTGTTTCAGTTCTTTAAAAATCAAGGCTTCTTAAGATCATCTTTCAAAATCTTGTAACATTTTGAAACCTATTTCTTTAGATCCAGTTACTTACAAATATAACAGAGGTATCTTATTTATGATATTGGTTTGGTGAAATAATGATTACGAAACCATTGGTTTACTGATCTAAGAATAAAGTTAGGAATTATGTAGGATAGGAAACTAATAAATGCATCTCCTGATGCAAAGGATGCCAAGCACAAGTATGCATTTTAAACAAAATGTATAGGACATTTAAATATGCTCATGATTGCACATTGCTATTGACTTGTTAAGCTATGAAACATTAAATTTCTACTTTAAATAATGTTAAAATTAGCTTTGTTAACTTGCACAAGTCCTGACATTTATTTACAGTGGGAAATTTTTAGCTGTAATGTATCCCTTTCTAAATAATTTATTGTGTTTAGTGACATTTAGAACCTTGTCAAAATCTTATTAGACATAATTAGTGAATAACTATAGCATTGCTTACTTTTCATAAATAACATTTTGGATCCACTTCCATAAACAAATCATTTTTAATATGTTAGGAGAAGCTGTGAACTTATGTGAATGACTAAATTTCAACATTAAGCAGTTTGGAACGTGAGAAGTTATAATAGTTTTAACAGATTTAAAGAGAATATCTGTACGCATAGCATACATTGGATATGCCATACAATCTTTTAACATTAATTAACAGCTAGAATATATATATAGTCATGTAGTAATCTGTAATGATTACAGCAGCAGTAAATTGTATTGAAGTATAACTTCACTGAAAACATTAACAAATGATTTAAGAGGCAAAGGAGTTAGAGACAGGACATTTTATAAAAAGCAATTAAACATTTCCACAAGAAGTGGCAGAATCTAAACATTTTGAAAATGCTGCTAAGCTTTTAAATATAATATGGAGTTTTTAAAAGTGTCTCCATTCATGCTGCTCATTAACCAAATGTCGTCTCTTTCCTGATGCTTTGCATGGGGCCTTTTATTTTTCACGGATAGGAGGCATCCAGGCTCCAGGCTGAAATGTATTTGCTGTACTAACAGGGTCTTCTGAGCGTTCAGGCTTTCTGTAGTCGGAAGCAGATGCATGTCCTTTAATCTGTGTTTGAAGTGGTCCTACCTCAAGACCCTCTTCACGATCTTTGGCCTGTAGGAGTCTGCTTTTTTCATCCAAATCTTCAACTTTAGCTTTCATTTCTTTTCTGTAGTTCTTACTCTGGATACATTCCTGAAAAAAAAAAGTAACACATTGAGCTGACTGAATGAAACAGTGAATGCTAAGGAGATGCGCCTTGAGTGGGGCAGGTTGTGTTGCTTTCATTTTTCCAACAGAAGAGCTTACCTCATTCAACAAGTACCACTTGAAGAGACCAGGAAAAGCAGCCCCAGTATAGGCAACTTCATCTAGATGCAACTCATTGGAGTATAGGATGCTAATTTTCACTTTTCTGGGCATTCCCTACCATGAATTGCTGAGATCCCTCTAGAAGAGCATGGCAGACTTGCCTCCAAATTTCATTCCCATTCCACTGATGAGCTAGTGGATCAAAACCTTTCTGTCTGTAGATACCAATTAAGAATAAACCATTCTTGTTGTTGTTAGCTGCGAAATCGTGTCCGACTCATCGCGACCCCATGGACAATGTTCCTCCAGGCCTTCCTGTCCTCTACCATCTTCTGGAGTCCATTTCAGCTCACACCTACTGCTTCAGTGACTCCATCCAGCCACCTCATTCTCTGTCGTCCCCTTCTTCTATTGCCCTCAATCTTTCCCAGCATTAGGCTCTTCTCCAGTGAGTCCTTTCTTATTAGTTGGCCAAAGTATTTGAGTTTCAAGAATAAACCATATACATACATTTTAATAAAAATTTTAAACACCAGAATGGGACTACTAAAATACTGTAGTCAAAAGAATAAAGAAAAAGCTAAAGATGCAAAAGAATACTTAGCAGAAAAATAGAAAACAAAGTGATACAAGGAAATGTCTTCTGATCTTCTCTACAGCAGCAACTACAATTTTACACTGACCTCTGTAAAGTTATATCCTAACTCTCTTCATGATCTATCCTTTCTAATCATCAAACCAAAAATCACAAGTTCATTTATTCTCTTTTAGACAAAAAGTCCATAAAGTGTTTCTAATCATCAATAAACAGCAATTCAGAGGATTTTAAACATTTAAGAGAAACCATGAAGGAACTTGTTTGATTTAATTATGAAGATTAATTTGAAGAAATAGCTACGTTTTCTATTCTTCAGAAACAGAGGTTTAAAATTTGCTTGTTTCATCATCCCAACAGTCCCAGTAAACTTGTCTTAATTACGGCTTGGAAAATATCTCAACATATGCTGGAGCTTGATTTCAGTGTGGCACCCTTCCATCTAAATCTATAGCTGGATTCACAAATTATACTAAGTTATAACATGTTTATTTTTAGGTTAGCACAACATACAGAACCAATCACTGGCTGTTTATGAGCCATGGTTTATAGCTAGCACCATGTGAGAAGCAGCTTACATACTTCGTTCAATCAACTGCTTAAAATGCATGCTTCAGTATGATGTGTTACCTCATATGACTTTGAATGCAGACTTAAACATCCCTTCCCCCAGCTTTTTTTATTGTGAACTTCATCCTCCCTTCTTGAGAACTGAAAAGTGCACACATTTGTAATCCTGAATTGGCTTAATAAAATACTTTGTCCTAATACAATTCTCAGAATTTTGCTATGGGTAACTTAGATTCCTTTGCTTTTTGTTTTAAATGTGTATCCAAGATCATCAAATCCCGCATGCTAGAGGCTGTCAATCACCATAATTTCTCTTAGAGGCATGCAGCACATTATATTTTCTTGATCACTATTCTTCCAAGAGAGACTTGGACAGATGACCAAGAGGCATGGTTGTAGGCTAGATGAGTAAGTTCTGTTCTAATACATGCACTATGAAGTGTCTATGTGGCAATATAAGTAATGTACAAAAAATGCTGCAATACTTTTTCAAAACGAGTTAAAATATTGACTGCCCATCATTAACATTTATAACCATGTATTTCTTTAAAATGAAAATAGAAAAATAAAGAGCAAATGTATCAAATAATTTTACAAAGACATGCAACAAGATATAATTCATTAAATGTGTATAATCAAAGGACTGTTTGCCAAATCCAAATTCAGAAGGAAACCAAATTCCCATATCAAAATGAAACTGAGATTGGACAATAATGAATTTCTATAATCGCAATGTAATAAACCTACTGGGTCTCTAGTGCTAGCTGAAAATAATTCAACTGATTTCAATTAACTTTCTAATTTTTCAGCATTCAAAGGTCAGACCCATAAGGAGTACATACAAATTTAACAAAGGCCCCTCCCCCCTAACATTTGGCCTTCAGGGGAAAGAAGACACCAGATATTACAGAGGAGTAGTACAATAGCATAGCATGAGGTTCTATTGCATTTCATCTGTACAGCTTATATAATTATTTCCTGTTCCTTCCTTTTCATGGGAAGGGTGGAAAATGCTGCAAGGTGGATTATTGGGAAAATTAGCTCATAATGGCTGCTGTTCCCCTAGCAAATAATCTTACCTAATTTACTGGTTCTGAGAGCGCATAATCACAGTATAGAACCAAATCCACATATCACACTTGGTAGCAGTATGGAGGTAATTAGCCATTGTCACTGCCTTCTTTCAAAAT